>NC_137836.1:29712500-32340000 GCF_948465745.1 Chenopodium album
CTATACTTAACTCCCAAAAATGTACACCTTACTTTTGCCAAAAATAGGCACGCTATTTTTGCTATTTTTTTTTCTTTTACAAAAAAAACGTAAAGCCAAAGTTAATTTGAGTCAAGCCATTAAAACAAAAATGGTATAATTTATAGCGCTTGGTCAAGAAAAGAAGGGCGTTTGATCAAAGACAACCTTTTTATTCAAGTTCAACTTTTCGACAAACCAATCGCTCGTAAAAGGAAAGCTAAGACAATAAAACTCAAGAGGAGGTTAATGAGCTCAAGAACCAATTGATTACTGTGACTGAGGCGTTAAAGGTTTAACCTTCAAAATCGATGATCCTGTGAAGCAACAACAGATGGACCTCATGCAAGAAAGTCTAAGCAAACTGTCTAGTGATTAAAAGATTCAAGGAATTAACTCACAAGGGGTTTAGTGGACAAGGATCTTCTTCCGCAGAAGTTCAATGCCAACGACATCCCGAAATTTAAAGCTACGTACAACCCTTAATTTCACCTAAGAGCCTTCGAAACAATAATGAGCATCAAGGGTATTGATAAAAAGGTGTTTCCCTCTTTGTTCTCGCTATCTCTTGAAACCGTTTGCCAACAATGGTTCTTCTCCCTTGAAAAAGAAAGAACCTCTACTTGGGAGTCTATAGTAAACACTTTCATTGATAGGTACAAGTGCAACATTCAAGTTGAAACTAACTATAGGGAACTTGAAATCCTCAAGCAGAAGGAGAATGAAGATTTCACCTCTTTCTTCAACAAATGGAGAGAAACCTCTTCTAAGTTGATTGAAATACCAAGCGAAAAAGAATCCGTGGGGTTATTCATCAAGAACCTTCAAGAGAAGTACTCCAAGAATCTCAAATACCATAATAATCTACATACCTTCAAGGCCGTCTATGACATTGGAATCAATATTGAAGACGACCTGGCTAAGCGGAAAGCTGTTAACAGTGACTCCAACATTGGCTGGAAAGGCCAGAAGAACGACAATCCTTCTTCTTCCAAAACCACCCACTCAAACAATGTTAGTACCTTTAACTTAAGTGAAGTCCTTGCTATGAATAATCAAGGACAAAATAAACCATTTAGGAGGAACTTTACTCCTATAGGTATGAGTTATGACACCAAATTTAACCGATTAAATGCAAAAGGTCTTATAACTCCTATTGGACCATTTAGGGACCCACCGGTTGAGAAGAGGACAGCTAATTGGAACCCCAATGCACATTGCAAATATCACCAAGGTAGGGGCCATCTTACCGAAAATTGTTGGAAGCTTAAGGAAGCTATCCAAGATTTAATCGATAATAACAAACTGCCATTGCCTCCTGCCAGTAAGAATCCGAGCATTGATAATGCACCTCTCACTCACTCCTTGGCAATCTCTGATGAGGAAAACGAGGTTGATCCCTCGTCTCTCATCAAACCTATTGAAGAGGTCCACGTTATTGAAGAGGAGGAGGAGATCTTTTTCGATGCCATGGATGACTTTCCAGAACTAGCAAGTAAAGAAGATATAATGTTGCTTACATTGTCCATGAGGGATTAAACTTGCTACATGAAGCTCTCGAAGTCCTGAAGAAACAATTAGAGGAGCTTCAGAAAAAGTGTGACAAGGTTCCACCCACGAAGAAGAAACCCTTCTCTCTACAAGAAATTGACAAACCCCAGAAGAGTAATAGACTCTATACTTCGATTGGGATTTCATATGCTAAAATGTTCAACATGCACTCCGAGAGTGGCAAGGTCAAACCTCTCGAACTGAGACCATTTGAATCGCTAAAAATGACAGATAGGTTCTACTGTCAGTACCATGAATCAGGGGGTCACACTATTAAAAACTGTTTTAAATTTAAAGATTCAATTCAGAAAATGATTGATGACAAAAAGTTAGTCCAAACTCCACAAGAGGAAGACATAAGAATTAATGGAGTTTGGGAAAGTGATGAAGAAGACGTCTACTTAAAAGACATGGAAGGACCTCCACCTACAGTTTCACATGCCATGGATGACTTCTGGGTTGAAGAAGATTCATCTATAGATGTCCTCATAAGATCTAGGAGAATGCAACCTCCTATTTCGACACAACCTATACCGACTACGCTGCAAGTTCCCATACTTATCATAGAAGACAATGATATTGTCAAACAGTTCAAGAAAACCAAGGTTGAAATGAACGTATGGAAGCTTCTAGCAACATCTCGAGAGCATAGGTTGGCAGTGATGAATGCCTTGGATAAGATAGGGATAGATTCTGACACCACTCCTGAGGGGTTGGCTAACTTCCTTACGAGTGATCTCCCTAGTCCTATCAACTTGATCACCTTTTCCGACAAGGATTTACCCCTAGAAGGTGACAAGCATTATAAGGCACTAAACCTCACAGTAGTTTGCAAGAGAATGAACGTCCCTATGACTCTTGTAGATAATGGATCGGCCATTAATGTATGTCCACTCAGAACTCCGGGGATGCTAGGAATAAGGGATGAAGACTTAACCCCGTCAACACAAGGAATAAGAGCTTATGACAACACTCGTCATCAAGCTCTTGGCAAGATTATGATGAATATAATGGCGGGAACGATAGAACATGCTACTACATTTTAAGTGGTAGATATTAAGGGTTCATTCAATTTATTGTTGGGATGCCCTTGGCTTCATGACCTAAAGGTCGTCCCTTCATCTCTCCACCAACAGGTAAAGGTCATAGCTGGAGGAATTCCCATTACGATCGATTCTTCACTCATGAGGATTAAGACTATAGAAAATCCAATAATTAATGTGGAGCACGATGAAGATGATGAAGATTTGTGGGGCTTTGATGAAGAGGTCTCCTTAATCGAGAAGGATGAAAGGACCCCTCTCTGCCACGACCCCCACTAAAATATGATAGTGAACGCTTCTGAATAAACAAGGACATTTTCCTGGAATGACTCTAAGAAAGAAGAAAGAAATAGCAAAATCGCTGGAATCACCTGGCCTCCCTAAATTGGACACTTTCGGACTTGGTTTTGAACCGACTCGGGAAGATCTCAAGCGAGCCCAGGTAAAGTCAAAGGCGCGTAGGAATGCTCGCATCCAAAAGAATGCAATCCTAATGGATCAGTATCCTCTTACTTTCAATGAATAATTCATAAAAGAAGGGGAGGACTATCCATGCTACGAATTTCCCAAACCTTTTGTCGTAAATGGCATAAGGCAAACGGGATTTGAAATTTTCCTATATTGTTATTTTCTAGATGAAATCCAACTCCTATCAAGGAGAAAGCACCCCCATGCTTTGACTTTAATGTCATGGGATTACTGTTTGGGCGAGAAAAAGATTAGCAGACGTACATAGAGGATAACTCCTCACTCATCCAAACGGTCCTACAAGGCGAAAGCTTTAATCCCTCAAGGCTCATCACTCAAGCAGAAGGATCACTACAAGGGTGGCGCAAGACAGTCAAGGTGACTACTCCAAGCAGAAGGAGAATATCCGTTACGACAGGGCAAGGACCGATGTTCGAAGAGTCGTCTGAGTCAGAGTCGGAATCAGAGTCTTTTCCTGTAGAGTAATCTAAGTCTTTAGTTATAGCACCCCCTTCTTCTATCTCTTCCCCTAGGATAGTTAGCAATCAAGTCCCTGAGGACATATCTCTTTTCGATGTAATGATTTTCAAGTTTAATAATATGTCTTCTTCCCCTTACTCCTCGTGCTTTTCTTTAACCCTTGATGACGAGCATTGCTTAACTAACAATGTAAACTAGAAAGAACTTATTAAAGCATGCAATGGAAACACTTGAAAACAAAACACCGATAATTGAAGAAACTGAGCCGATTGATATCTCAAATGATTCAACCAATAAAAGAGAAGTTTAAATCGGATTAACGCTTAATGAACAAGAAAGAACCGATTTAATCAATATACTTAAAGAATTCATCAATGTATTTGCTTGGTCATATGAAGATATGCCAGACATTAATAGAGAAATAACTCAACACACCATACCGCTAATTCCAGGAATAAAACCTGTAAAACAAAAGTTACGTCAAATGAAACCCGATGAGCTCTTAAAATAAAAGAAGAAGTTCAAAAACAAATAACTGCAGGTTTTATCAAGGTATCCAAATACCCCGAATAGGTCGCTAACGTCGTCCTGGTTCCGAAAAAGGATGGAAAGGTAAGAATGTGTGTCGACTATCGAGATCTAAATAAGGCAATTCCAAAGGACGACTTCCCTTTAGCACACATCGATATTCTGCTAGATAATACAGCGAATCATGCACTTCTCTCGTTCATGGATGGATACGCGGGATACAATAAAATTCTCATGGCAGAAGAAGACATGGAGAAAACAACCTTCATAACACCATGGGGTACTTACTGCTACACGGTAATGCCATTCGAGTTTAAAAACGCGGGTGCTACTTACCAACGAGCAGCGACTGCCTTACTCCATGACATGATGCACAAAGAAGTTGAAGTATATGTGGACGATATGATTGTGAAGTCAAAAGATCGCCCAGGCCATCAAATATCCTTGAGAAAATCCTTCGAAAGGCTAAGAAAATACAACATGAGGTTGAAACCATTCAAGTGTGCTTTTTGAGTCACCTCAGGCAAGCTTTTGGGTTATGTCATAAGCTCTAGAGGAATAGAGATAGACCCAACCAAGATCAAGGCAATCATATCAATGCCACCGCCCAAAACCGAGAAACAAATTCGAGGATTTATTGGCTGGTTGCAATACAAAAGCAGGTTCATATCAAAATTGACAACAATATGTGAACCAATATTCAAGAATCTTAAAAAGAATGTACCAGTAATATGGGATGACGAGTGTCAAAAAGCCTTTGAAAAGATCAAAGCCAATCATGCAAATCCTCTCGTATTGGCACCAGCACTTCCAAGAATACCTCTTAGGTTGTACTTAACAGATACCAAAGAGACAATGGGAGCCATGCTCGCACAAGAAGTAGAAGGCAAAGAAAGTGCAATCTACTATCTAAGTAAAAAGATGCTCGAGTATGAGGTACGCTATACACCACTTGAGAAATTGTGCCTCGCATTGGTATGGGCCACAACCAAGTTAAGACATTACATGCTCGTGCATACAGTCTTTGTAGTTTTCCGATTGGATCCACTCAAGTATTTATTCGAGAAGTCTACACTCAATGGGCGCATATCAAGATGGATAGTCAACTTAGCCTAATTTGACGTAAGATTCATGCCTCAAAAAGCTATCAAAGGATCTGTGGTTTCATATTTTCTAGCGGATTTCCAATAGAAGATTCAACGCCAATACACAACAATCGAATGATACTTGGACCTTATATTTCGATGAAGCCTCAAACCAAAAAGAAGGTGGTGTTGGAGTATTACTAGTATCACCTTAAGAATAGCATGTTCCAATCTCCATAAAGCTAGATTTCGACGTTACCAACAACGCTGCTGAATACGAAGCATGCGTGGTAGGCCTTGAAACAGCTTTGGCATTGGGAGTGAAGAAATTACGAATATTCGGGGACTCTTCATTGGTCATCAATCAGATCTCTAAGAGATGGAAAGTAAGGAGCGAAAGTCTAGCCCCTTACCAAACTTTTCTGGAAACTCTCACTAATCAGTTAGAGAAGGTGGAATACACGTATCTACCTATAGAAGAAAATCAATTTGCTGATACCTTAGCAAGACTAGACTAATTGGTTAGGATTCCTATGGAAATCGAGCATATGCCTCTAACTATAGAAAAAAGGCATAAACCGGCTTATATTCAAGCTATAGAAGATGATGAAGTGATCCAAGATGAAGAAGAAGAAGAAGAACCTTGGTATACGGATATACTTAACTATGTCACCAAAGGAGAATACCCTCCCCATGCTGACAAAAGAGCAAAACGAGCATTAACACTCTTGGCTTCCCAAAACGTACTCATAGACAACACGTTACACAAAAGGGTACCTAAGGGTCGAGCTCTCTTATGTGTAGGCAAAAAAGGATGCTCAAAGAGCCATGAGGATATTCCACCAAGCCATTTGTGGAATTCACGTGAACGACAAGATGCTAGTCAAAAAGATAATGCGAGAAGGATACTATTGGACTACCATGAATAGGGATTGTCATCAATACGTAAAAAGATGCCCTAAGTGCCAAATCTACGCCAATTTACAACATGTTCCTCCATCCCTACTCTACACCTACACTTCGCCATGGCCATTCTCTACATGGGGAATTGACATTATTGGTAAAATCACTCCCCCGGGTACAGAAGGTCACAAATATATCATCGAGAAAATGACAGAAAATTACAAGGATTGGCCTGACAAATTCCACTTCGCATTGTGTGGTTATCACACGTCAATTCGCACATCAGTAGGAAATACGTCAATTCGCACATCAACCTAGAGAACTAGAGATACCATCTCTATGCATTGCATTAGAAAGCAAACTCGATGAAGTTGAATTGACTAGGGCGAGATATGAGGAGCTAATTATACTTGATGAAAAACGACTAGAAGCTCTACGTCATATTGAATGCTACAAAACTCGTATGGCTAGACATTTTAATAAGAAGGTCAAGACAAGAAACATCAAAGTAGGAAACTTGGTGTTAAAAGAATTAAGGAAGAATGTTTTAGATCCAAGGAGGAAATTTAGGCCTAATTGGTCTGGACCCTATATTGTCAAAACAATCCTATCAGGAGGTGCAGCAAAATTAACTGATATGGATGGCAATGAGTTCTCAAACATGACAAATCTTGACCAACTTAAAAAGTACTACCCATAATTACTTTAGTAGGAGAAGAGAGCTACGTTTGGCCTGATTCCTTAAAAAAGGATACGTAGGCAACCCTTTACGGGTGCGGCCACTTTACTTTTTGAAAACCTCGCTTCCCAGACTTACGAATAAATTCGACGAAAACTCGACGAAACATCGACGTCACAGAAAAAATCCCGTCGCCAGCCGATTGACTCTAGCGCCAGACGACAGTGTCTGTCGCCTAACTCCATACTGCCGCAGCTGGCGCCAGTCGTAAAAATGCGGTGCCATTTTTCTGGAAAGTACCTGGATGGGAATATTTTGGTGATTTTCGGAAAGTTTTCGACTTCCGTACTCGAAAAAATTTCTGGAAAATTAAATTTTCAGTTTTCATTGGTTTAATAAACTAGATTTTAAGAAGATAATTTAATAAAAAAAGCTGCAATTTCATTAATAAAATAAACTAACAATTACATTATTGATGGAATT
This sequence comes from Chenopodium album, assembly GCF_948465745.1. NCBI lineage: Eukaryota > Viridiplantae > Streptophyta > Magnoliopsida > Caryophyllales > Amaranthaceae > Chenopodium > Chenopodium album. The sequence continues at coordinate 29,719,739 of NC_137836.1, forward strand.
CAAATACAGCTTAAATAAATTACCTTTAAATTTAAAACTAAGTCTAATAATTGAAAGTTAAGCAATGCTTTAATCTTTTTTCTCTTTCTTTGCTCTCTTCCAATTTTTGTCTGTATCCTCTTCATCATCCATAACTTTAGGTAGTTGGCATCCTTTAGAGGACCTACATTCAATTTTGGAGTAAATAGTTTCTCCCTTATCTAGGACCCCATGTTTCTTCTCTACCCAAGCCTTCTTCTCTGAAGTGTCAGCTTTTCTCTTCCCTTTATCCTTCGTAGAGCTTTTCTTCCTAGGCATTGTAGGTGTTTTGAACTCAATCTTTTCACCCAAGCGTTCCTTAACGGGAATCACTTTGTCACCTAGACGACTTTTCACATCAGTTTTACTCTGATTTTTCTTCATGTCCTTCGAAGGTTTCTTCAGATGCCACTTCTTCACATCATTGGGCAAGGAAGGAGGAACGTTTTGGGTAATCACTTCCCATAAAGGTCTAGCACTCCAATAAGCATCAAATTTTTCTACTGCTTGAGAGACAGGAAATTCATAGGGACGACGAAGATTCCCGGAAGGAATTGTTTGAAGTGGGCCGTACTGTCTTTTTACCTTGCAGGGATAATATAAAGTCATCTAAGATAAACTTGGAAGACGGCAGAAGGATTGCTTGTTGACACCACCAATCTTTTATATTTTCCACCAAGGTATGACCCACTTGATGGCAAAGTTGCAAGAGGCAAAGACCTTTTTCCATTCATGGCGCCCCATCTTAGAGAAGCGTTTCTTCCTTCTCACAAAGCAATTTGGAGTGTATTTTTCTACATTATCTGGAGGACTAATTAATTCTAGTCTTTCCATTATCCACATCTGTAAAAAAAATACAATGCAAATAAATTAATATTACTACACAAAAAAAATGTTTTTGATTTCTGTAATTAAAAATATTATTTTTCTACTTGTAATAAAATTGGAGAGCCTCGAAAAGGTGCTTTTGGATTTCTTTTCAATTCATCAAGACTAAGCATAGTCTCTCCAATGATTAGTGGCATTGGATTTCTCCCAGATTAAACCTGCTCCAAAACAGTTGATATGATTGCTTGACCCTCATTAGTTCTACCACTAGTCAGAAGATATTGGTTAAGCATGCAAAAAAGAAAAGCCCTTCTTCTATAAACATGAAAAGACTCAGAATAAGGTCTATCAAAATAATGGCGAGCAAATTCTTTCAAATTAACTATGCTACCATCTACTATATTTGTTAGATCTTTGTCTTTTAAAAATTAAACAAGCACTCAAAATCCTTATCATAATATTCATTTATTCTAGGGATTACGGCAAGATCTAATGCAGGGAAGCCTAAGATAGCACTGAATTCTTCCGACAAAGGGCTAATTTCATCACACTCTAGTCTAAAATAATGAGTATCCACATCCCAATATTCTAAGGCTGTATGAATAAAGTCTACATCAAGATCTACCCCCTTGACACCATAAATACCCCCCATATGAAAAAAGTCTAACTCTTTTTTCTCCTTGGCAGTTAGAGACCAACACCATTCATGAGTGAAGTTGGTAAAACTCTTAGAGACTAAAGACATGATTATTATTTTTTCAAAGCTAAGGTTATATTTAATCTGCTGAAATTATGATGAAAATCGGATGAGCTAGGGGCTATTTATACACAAAATCGGCACAGTTTCAATCCGGAAATGATTTAGAGTCAGCGCTCATCAGCGCCAGACGCCGTACCCTAGCGCATGACGCCAAACCCTGGCACCAAAAGCTAAGAGTTAGCGTATGGCGCTAACCCAAAACGCATGGCGCCAGATGGCGCTGACGTGTCTTATCATACGAGCTTTTCAAAAACCGTTTTTTTTTTTGCCTGATTCGAGTCTGAACAATGACTTTACGATACCTTTTTCTTATTATATTTTTCTTTTTTTGGATTTTATTTGGATTTAATTTTTAAGTTTTTGTAAATCCAATATTTTTTTATTTTTTTCATTTTTTCTTTTTGGAGGAGAAAGTAGGATACCCTCCATCAATAATAAAAATGACGGAATTTTTGCGCAAAATTATTAATTATCACAATTCATTGCACACACGAACATCAACATAAAAATGAAAAAAAATAATAAATAAACTCATAGATAATATGTATATACAAATATGTCTAATAAATGAGTCTAATAAAGGCAAAGTTCTATACAAAGTTATAAAACTGCGCCGGAGGACGTACGCCCATCATGTCATAAAACTGCGCAGTACGAGGAGTAACCTCTCCACCAGCTCTAGCTTTAGTCACCTCGGGAGGTGGAAGACTCAGCTCAAGACCCGTCCACCCAAGATCAACTTGAAGTTAAGGCTGCGGAGGCTGCTGCGGGTGACGAGCCGACCTCGAACATCCCACCACCTCTCTAGACTACCGGCGCAGCCTGTGCACCCTCAGATGAAGAGCCCTAGCCCTACACCGCCTCGGTCCGAGCAGCCTCATAACGACCACCCCGACCGCCTGAGCCAGTACGGCGACGTCTCGAGCTAGACCTCGCCGGGTCTCTCCGCACCTCAGGTCTCGTCTGGGTACGAGAAGGAATGGGTTGGCCCTGCAAAAAGAAACTAAGTCAGAAACAATTAAAATAAAAGTAGTAATGCAAAAATAAGAAGGGAAACTACCTCCTGAACGGCGTCGTCGCGACGAAACGTAGCCACATTCCTCATCCAAACGAGCTGGCTCCGGAAGACATCTATATACCATGCCATCGCCGAGACCATCTCGCGCGAGAGTTGTCAAGGAAATAAAATTAGTAATGATGCATAACATATATAGAAAAAATTGTAAATAAATAAAGCTTATCTGAGTCTCGTAACGAGGAATCGACCGCTCCACGAAGCGCTCATCCTCAGGAGCTGGAGGAATCATTTCCTCAATCGGCCCGTATGTCCCCTGATAATTGATGGACATACGAGGTGGCACGAACTCAGTAGGTCCAGCCTGACGAAAGCAAATCAAAGTCAGTAAAATATTACTTGCGGGCTACTTAACAAAAAGTAAAAGATGAAAATTATACTGCCATCTCCTTAGCCAGTACAGGCACTGGAGCTAACAACGGCAACAGCTCCTGCTCATAGCATCGCCCAGGGTTTGTATTAGACCGCCATAGGGTACCAGCTCTCTCTGACATACTCACCAACCTTGCGGCATTGAACATATGATGCGGCGGAGGAGCAGGAACGACGAAAGAGTCTGAGGAATGCTGAATAGCAACCCTCTCTCCAAGATATGCAACTGCTCCATATGTCCCTAAGAAATTGCGACACTCAGCGGTATATTGCACATCTAACCCAAGGACAACCAAGCAAATCCACGACCGGTACTTCACGTCAGGCTCCTGCAAAGAACGCCTATCAGCTAAGAATCTACAAAGATAATACGAATGTATTCAACTATGCAAAGAACCATACCGAGATGATCTGATCTCGGACATAAGAGGTAGACATCCCAGCGCGGCGGCCTCCCCAACATGCACTCACTGGAAACCTGCGCGGCGGCGGTCTTGCCGGCGCAACTGAGGGAAAGTACTCGTAGAACCAGATCTACAAAAGGCAAAAATTATCAGCAAGTGTTAACCAAAGCATTGAGCTAAACTTTATGGGAGATAAAGTGTACCTCTACTACTCTATATAAGCCGTATAGAGCGACATTTCCCATGATTGATAGGTGTCGACACGAGTCTCGTAACGCTCGAACAAAGTCAGCATAGGCCAAGCTGGCCCAGTCCTATGTCCCGATCAAGTGTAGATCACGGACCGCAGTTAGGTAGTAAAGCAGCACTCTACTACCCTTGTCAGGGGAAAACGTCCCTGACAGCAACATAAGCACAAAGATGCGCACCCGCTGCTCTCGGGTGGTCGCATCATCCTCAAAAGCCGCCGCCAGAGTCGAACAACGAATGCCCTTGACGCTGAACTAAGTCGACTCTACCTCAGCACGAGCCCGAATAGCAATTGAACCCAACAACTCCTCAACCGCAGGAGAAAAGACGCTGATCTCGTTGTCGAACAACTGCGCAGCAGAACTAAACTCCGGTCTCGTAATAAGACTAAAGTTGGTTGAGGTGACCATCATCTCACCCCAAGGGAAGTGGAAAGTGTTGGTAGTGTCCCAAAAGAACTCCACCAGGGCACGAGCCACGTTCTGACCCCCGCTAGAGGCAATCATAGCCTCCGAGGTCTCAAACAGTGCAGTCTACCCGCAAGACTCTCAGAGAAGTCTCACCTCTCCATCGACACCGATATACATCTTGTATAGGTTGCCAAGAGTATTGAAGCTTGAGCCGTCGTAGCGCGTCCAACCAACCGTTATCCCACGTCGCACCCTCTAAGAAATATTGTGGACAGGGAAGAAGTACAGAGTCCGCTTATCCCACTCAGGGAGGGGACCAAGAGAAGTAGACGGGTCGGCGTCCTCCTCTACGGGCTCATGGTCCCGTCACGTGTCTCGGGACTGTGAACCCGAACCTCGTTGTCTAGCCATGCTACATTGTGAAAAATCATCATAAATTAAGGTTCTATAGTATCTAAGGTTCGCCTAGCTGCATGATACTATGTTTGCCAAAAAAAAAAAAAAGAATACGTAGTATTAAAACAGTGCACAATTTTGAATTGAGTATACACGGCATTTTTCAAGCATCCAAACAATTTCTAGCAATACTATGGTAATTATTGTGACAAATTGGACAAGAATTGCTAGCAAGAACACCAAGAAAAAGCCACATTGTATTCCCGACCTTAAGATGTCCAACAATGGTGATTTGTTCGTTTCTTCACCAAATTGAGTCAAACAAGTCTCAAATTACTCCTAAGGCAATATTTAAACATAATCAAGCAATTTCATGGCATAAAATTTGACAAACAAAGTGAATTAAGCAATTCAAGTTTCAAATTTTCAAGAAATTCGTAAACAAACATGTGCAAAATTCATCAATACCGGAGTGAGTTCCACTAGTAGAAAAAGGCTCATTTGCGTCGCTCATTTATAGTGTATTTGCGTCGCTTCTATGAGCGACGCAACTGCTCGCGACGCAAATGACTTTTAAGTCATTTGCGTCGCTCCTAGACGCGACGCAAATAAGAGTCATTTGCGTCGCTCCTTTATAAACGAGCGACGCAAATGACTTTTTTGATAAACTTATTTTTTGTCATTTGCGTCGCTCCTTTATAAATAAGCGACGCAAATGACTCTTCTGAAAAACTTATTTTTTGTTATTTGCGTCACTCTTTTATAAAGGAGCGACGCAAATAACTCTTCAGATAAACTTATTTTTGGTTATTTGCGTCACTCCTTTATAAAAGAGCGACGCAAATGACTTTTCTGATAAACTTATTTTTAGTCATTTGCGTCGCCCCTTTATAAACAAGCGACGCAAATGACTCTTCAGATAAACTTTTTTTGTTATTTGCGTCGCTCCTTTATAAACAAGCGACGCAAATGACTCTTCCAATAAACTTATTTTTTGTTATTTGCGTCACTTGTTTATATAGGAGTGACGCAAATGACTGAGTAGACAATACAAAACTGCTGTATTTGCGTCACTTGTTTGTTTAATGAGTGACGCAAATGAGGTGAATTTTTTTTTTTTTTAATTATAATATAATAATTGCCTTGTATATGTTTGTAGTACCTGTTTTCCTAGGTATAAAGTAATATGCTAACGCTAATATAATTGAAATTAAAATGCAATATTATTGAATAATGCAATGTAAATTTCGGCAGAGTCTCCTTTGTAATTTGGCCTACCCATAAAATTTCCAAACCATGTTTCTTAACCAAATCAACGTATAATACAACTCCAACTTCTAGACTTAAACTTAAAGGTAGAAGTACCTCAACAGCTCAACCTAAAGTTCAAAACGTGGTAACTACTAATTACTGACTATAGTATACAATTTTGCCCAAGCGAGCAAGAGGCATATGGCAGCTTGCCTATTGTGACCAGAAGTGAGACAGAGCCCTTCCATTTTTGCAGGCCGCAACACACTCAAGCACATATTCTCTGAGCTTCTTCTGGACTTCTTCCATTGGCAAGCAGGCATCAACCATCTGTTATCATTCAGCATCGTATGAAAATCTAGATGGCATTATTACGGAATTTGATGAAACAGCAACTATCTCACAGAATCTAGTTAAAAAACATAATTTACAAAAATAAAAAGAACATTGCAAGAAACTGGAACATGTTTAAGTAAAAGAAAATTAGTATAACCTGCACAACATAATATTGCAGGCATCACTATAATGACACTATGCAAGATAAAGTCACCACTGTCAAACCTATTAACCTTACAGCCTTACCAAAATTAATCTATCATAATTCCAACTACAATCTCCAGAATGTAATATAACCGAGAACGAATTACCCAAATTAACCAATAAATAACAACATAGAAAGGAATTAGATTCAGCTAAACATAACATCAAACACATGGTATGCAACTCACAAATTATGTATAAAAAAACAATCATAAAAAGAAAAAAGAAACAACCTTTTCTCCCAACGATTAGCACTGAACAAAAGATGAATAGTATGATCATCCAAATTAGATTGATTGGAAAGATAAGCAGAGATCATCTGCCCAACAGCAGTATTTCGATCCGGAAACCGCCATAACTCAGCAGAACACCCAATACTTTGCAAGTGAGAGAGAAGCTGAATACACTGAGAGCTCTTTCCACTTCGATCTAACCCTTCTAATACAACCAAAGCACCTCTTGATTATAGACTGACCTGTGAAAGAGGGTTCATATTTAAGCCAGGGTGATTACAACCCTAACAGTCATGCAAATCGGACTTGGAAATGAGTATGTGAGGTTGCTCTCTCTCTCTCGGGGGAAAGAGAGTTGTTGAGCTAAAAGAAAGAATGAAAAATAGTTACTCTAGCAATGCTTCACAAGATCAAAATCATGAATGATATTATAAACAATGGTCATGAATGATATTTGGGCTATGAAACTCATGTTTAGAGCAAGGATAGGTTTGAAGCTGATAAAAATTAACCTATACACAATTCTATTTGATGGTTGTCAACTAGACCAAAACCTAATGCAGAGGAAAATCTTAGCAAAATTGAAGTTTTACTGGCCAATATTCGCACAAACTATTGCCATCAAATGGTTTTGTCAAAGAAGCTTTGCCTGGAGATGTCATCAAGATTCTGGATCGTGTCATTCTTGAACACATAGACTGTCCAGATAGCAACTTACGGTTGGAGGCCCTGACTTCTATACTCGAAACAGCACTTTCCTGCACAACAGAGATCCCAGCAGAAAGGTTAGACATGAGTGATGTTGCTGCAAAGCTATCATCAATCAAAAACAAGCTCCTTGGAACTCGTTTACAACGAAGAAGGAGAATGCAAGCAGGTAATGTATCAACTACTACTTTTATTTGCCTCACTAATGAATAATTATTACTGTAGGTTTTTACTTTTCTATTAGATTTTATATTCTTTTCTTCTTGGTGCAGGGACACGAGGGTGATCGATCAGTGTTTTACCAATTTCAACAGCACGCCCATGAGCATGCTTGTGATTTGATAGCCTTGAAGAAGAAGATGAGCTCATAAGCTGCAGTGACTTCTCATAAAAAGCTTCTTTTTTCTTCTTATCAATAACTAGTCCCTATGTGTTCTCACTCAGGATCAGAACATCAGAGCAGCTATCTTGTTCAGAATACAGTTTTAAGTTATTTTGATGTTTTTATTTTGCTTGCTTAGATGTGTAATGACGAAAATTTCTTAATCCTTAGTTGCATTAGGTATTTGATGATAAACGTAATATATTGCAATGCCCATTTCCCAATGGCCAACAGATAGGTTTGAAGATCAGATACATCTTGATTGATCAAATTTTCAAGATTTCGGGTTTCTGTGTTCCTAAGATGAGCAAATTGTAGCTTATCTGAAGAAATTTCATCTTTAAAGGCACAGGCAACTAATGTCAGCACACTAGCAATAAGAAAATAGAAGCCAGACGCAATATTTCCACTCATAAATTCTTATGAAATAAAAGTGTCAAACACAAATCTGTGTACTACATAGACGGTTCTTGTATAATGCAAAGTACTTGTTTCGGTATAAGGATAAAAAGAAAAGGTATTAGGCATGAATTTTGAAAGAAAAATCATGCATAACAACTAACTTAATCAAATTCATCATTTCTTGTACTGATACATAATCCTAATCCCAAATTGTAGCATGCAGAAAAAACATCAAAAAAAATTTTTCCATCCAAAACAATGACATTTATAGATTAAGTTCCGGAATTACAAAATCAGGAGGAGAACTATAATAATTACATAAAAAGCACTCCCTACTCCAAACACAAAACAAAAACAAAACCCTCAACCTCGTCCATACAACATGACATACACAAGGTCGCACAACAAGAGGTATTGTATCGACTACGAAGACAAGCTGCTTTCATACTTTCACAATCTACATTCTACATAGCAAAAAAGATTGGCACAAACAATAACAGTATGACAACTACATGAAAACATTCACATTCGCAACCTAAACCGCCCCCATAAGGTGATCAGTCTAGGGAAAAACACACTCAAACAACACAAATTCCAGCTAAAATCCTCAACTCAGCAAAGAAAACACAAATTCCAGCTGAAATCATCAACTTAACCAATAAAAACACAAATTTTTATCTAATTAAGCTTTATCTAACAACTACCTCTTTCGCGGCAGTAGCATAGCCGTGAGATCCGAAAGCTGGAGCAGATGGTCAAGAATTCCTGTGAATTTGACGCCCTAGCACCTGAATAACATCACAACAACATCAATTTCCATCAATTCAAAAATCACACAAACATTTTAAAAAATTACAATCAATTTAAGAAATTGTTCTAAAATTTTACCGAAACACCACCACGAACAGCTTTTCGCCGCGCAATCCCTAACATATTTCTACAACCAAAAAAAAATTCAACGCAATTAATTTTCAAATATTTTCTAATACCTGATTTTGAAAATTCAAAAATCAAAAATTCATACAACAAAAATTCGGATCTAAATTTTTGACTGAAATTCGAAAAAAAATTATTTATGACTGAAATGGGACGAATTTCTTAGGGTATATTGCGTCGCTGCCAAAAACCCTAGAAATCCCCCCACGAAATCCCCCAATCGAACTTGAAGACCGAAATTGAATTTTTTGGGGCTTTTAGGGTTCGAATTTGTATGCTTTTGAGTTGATTTTTTGCTCAAAATGGGGGATTTTTGGTCGGAAACAATCAATTTTTCTGGGTTTAAGGCTTCGAATTTCTTATTGTTTTTGGTCTAAATTTTTGCTCGAAATTGCTCGAATTTGCAGCCGATTATGGGTCTTCGACTTCACTGCGATTTCAGATGTTAAATTTGCTGGGGAAACGCAAGTTTTTGGCCGAATTTGTTGGATTTCAGAGACAAATTTGTGGGTGTTTTGCTGTAGAAATTCGCTGGAATTTAAGAACTCTTGTTTTTTTTTTCTTTTTGTATAGTGAATGTAGGTAAAAAACGCACAAAAACCTAAAGCCAAAAGAGTTATTTGCGTCACTTTATTATAAAAAAGCGACGCAAATAACCTTGTTTATAATGTTGTACAATGTACATATGCGTCGCTCATTAGTAAAAGAGTGACGCAATTTACTTAATCACTTATTTGCGTCGCTTGCTAACTAATGAGTGACGCAAATAAGTTTATTAATTGCGTCGCTTTAATAAATAGGAGCGACGCAAATGATAGAAAGCTGAAATGCACTTGAGTTTTGCGTCGCTTCTTAAATAATATGCGACGCAAATAATTTAAAAGGAAGGTAAAATAATACATTTGCTTCGCTCCTTAGAATGAGTGACGCAAATATGGCGACGCAAATGTACATTTTTCTACTAGTGTTCGGAAACAACTTACATAGATCGGGAAAATGGATTAAATAAGCTTTGATTTGCAACAAATTTGAGCGAATTCGGTTGAGAAACGAGCAAGAACGAGTGAATTGAAGTTCACGGGTGATTCTCGAGCATCAGCAGCGAAAATGACAAAGAAAGGGGTATACATGGAAATCCCAACTCTAGCCCTAAGCGACAAGCCTTGGCGCCAGACAATAATGTTTAGCGCCTGGCGCTAGTGCCAGCGCCCGACGCTAGAGCCATATATGTGGTGCCAGCTGAATTTTAGCGGCGACAGAATGTTCAGCCACTTATTGCGGTTATTTCGACCTCTTACAACATTTTGGATTCCTTGGTGCGCCAGTTAGCCCCTCTAAGAAATTTTACATGATTTAGTAATCGGCTCGATTACAATTGCATAAAGTGCTCGACCTGATGAATGATCATCTCACTTAGCTTAAAGCGTCTAAGCATTGGCTCATCGCAAAGAACCAACATAATGGTTCATACAGCAAAGGCACCGACATACTGGTTCATAATTTAGAAGGCACCGACATACAGGTTTAAAAGCAGCAAAAGCGCTGACGTACTGGCACAGCAGAGGCAAAGTTCAAGCGAGCTTTTAAAGATCGACAAGCGTGAGTCTTCAGTAATTTTCCTCGGAATATTATCGCAACAAATTAGGATAGCTTCAGGCGAGGATATCTTCGGCAGCGTTCCTTAGCTTGAGGAGAGTTGTCACAAACAACTGGGGGTGATTTCAAGCGAAATTATCTTCGATCGTGTTCCCAGGCTTGTAGAAGAAGGTCACATAGTGCTAGAAGGTGGTTTCAAGCGAAGCAATCTTCAATGGAGTTCTCTAGCTTGCGGAAGTCTATCATGGCAAAATTGGAGGCAGTTACAAGCGTAGCAGTCTTCAAGCGGCATTCTCTAGCTTGCAGGAGTTCGTAAAAAATACAACAATACGACAATACAACAGTAAATCGGTTACTTTCATAGACGTGTGCTCGACGGTGCAAGAAACACGTTTCTTAACTCTCTTATCTGTTTTAATTAACGCTAGTTTGCATGTATCGGCGTTACAAGAGTGATTTAGAATCATAGAACATTCTGAATCATTCTCTGTCCCTATCACTACTTTGACTTTTGTTTTCAAAACTTGTGTTTCTCCAAACTCAGTTAAAGTGGGGACTTCTGTAGACATCTATTTGTGTCTCCCCAAAACCAAACCCGGTGATCAGTACCTTTTGCGTCAAATCATAATCGAATAAAGCAAAAGTGTAGAAAGTCTAGTGTTGCGGATGGTTTTAATTTCTTTTCTCTTCTATCTGTTTTTAAAAACCTATTTTAAGAAAACAGCCAATCCAGTTTTGTTTGGTCCATAGCAAGGGTCCAATAATGGTGTAGTTGGATGTGGTTTGAAAAGAGCTTTCCAACAATATATTATAAGCCTAATTCCGATGAATAATGAGGAAGTTATGACCAAATTACTAAACTGGACCCAGTTTAATACTTATATGCGGCCGAAGGATCTAGAGGAGGGCCTAATATTGATTTATCATTCCAAATCCAATTAGAATTGATTTTAGTCTTCTAGATTCTTCTAGAAGGTTTTTTTCATTCCTAATTCAATTAGCATTGATAAATTGACTTTGGTTGACTTTTTAGAGTTTTAATCAGAATAAAAGATTGTTTTTAAGGAAAATACGATTCTTCCACTCTCTACGGCTAAGTTTTATCAAAATTAAGAAAACGCGTGAAAATAATTGTTAGCGCCTGACGACAAGGATTAGCGCCTAGCGCTAATGTTCAGCGTCTGACGCAAACCTGCTTTATCCTCGTCAAAACTCTAATTTGTTTTTCTATCCTTTTTGCTGATTTTCTCTATAAATAGCCTCCTAAAACCTCTGTATTTCATCATCAATTCTCTCTAATTATCATCAACAATCATCAAATATCATATATTCTCCAGTTTTCTTATTCTCTCTAGTTTTTAAGAATTCTTCTCTTTCTAACTTTCTGTACAAAATTCTGCATTCACAAGATTTAGAAACATCTAGCCAAATTCGAAGTTGCCTTTGCCCTAGACGTGAAAGGTTTTAATTTATGAGGGTTTGGTCCTAAATCTCTATTTCAATTATTTAATTTAATTGTTTGTTTTATATTTTCCTTGAAGTTACTAACGTGTGTATTTTTTTATTAGAAAGAGATACGAGGCATCCAAGTAAGTGCTTTAATGGTTTTATTTTTATTGATATTATGATATAGAAATCCTGTCTAGGTTGTTATTATGATTCCTAGCGTCATGTTAGGGTGTTTTGATCTTCCTAGTATTATGTCTATGGCAACTTTTATATCAAATATGACAATTGCGATGCTTCCTATTTTCTTCCCTAATATTCATGTTAGTATCATGTTAGGGTTAAAGCTCTGATTTTTATTATTTAGTGACATGCTAGGGTTTGTTATTAATCTTGTAAGTATCATGCCTAGGATCTTGCTATTATGCTTTAATATGATTATTCCATGATTATTATTATTATGATTATGATTATAATTGTTATTTTTATTATGTTGCTTGATTATTTATATTGTTATTTCTTGATCACACCTTTTATGCATGTTTAAAGTGAATTTGTACTTGTAATCACGCTTAATAAGATAAGTATTAATCTTGTTTAGGGTTAATTTGATTATAATTCAATTGATCGCCAATAATAGTTTATTTGTGCATTAATATTCAACCAACATAGATAAACAGGTTTAGGGTTAAACCTATTGACTGCATGTTAGTCAAAAAGCGCACATGAATACGATCAGAATAAAGTAGAGGCCTATTATTAGGGCGGGTTCAATCTCTTATAGGTAGGATTTGTACCTTCATCCCCGAACTACCAGTCATAGTTCCTGACCTATTGGAGTTGACGATCTCTTGGATCATTAAGGGGTGTAACCTTCACCTCGTGAACGGTTTACAAGTTCCTAAAACTTGTGGGCGACTCTTTTGTTCTCTCTTCTTTCCCTTTGGACTCCACCGTATTTAAATGTATGATCATAGTGCGGTTCAAGGTAGGGATAATGCTTGAAATATTCCCTACACAAACCCATTTCAGTCTCCGCCTGAGTTAGGGTGGCCTTTGCGAGTGAAATCCTACTCCCAACAGTCTTCTTCCTCATATGGTCGACAACATATTGGTGCCGCCTATATTTCGCAGTCATTAAATGTTGATTGTGGTGGAGATCACTCTCCCCGCAAGGCCATGCTTGATGCCATCCGAAAGAGGGACAAAGATAATAACCCTGGGATAGAGATGTTCAATCTGGAACGCATTCTATCCTTTCTAGCTGAGGTAAGATGTAAAGAAGATAAACTTTAAAGTTTGATTCCTCCTGCATATCTGACGTGATTTGTACTTGCAGGTTCTATTGCGGGTAGACGGTCTCAAACGTCCCTACTCCCGAAACGGAAGAGGTAAAGAGAGCCAATAAGTCAACAAGAGACGCTGACAATATTGCTCAATACTCCTGTACAATAAATGAACTTGAGACTAAAGCCACGATAATGACACAGGCGGCGAGGATTGAGCAGCTTGAGAAGGACTTGGAGGCAGCTAAGCAGAAGGCCGGCAATGCTGAGACGACTCTACAAAAAGCTCAAGAGGAACTTGGCAAGGCTTAGGTGGAGCTGGAAAAGCTCAAGGGTGTTTCCCAAGAGAACTCCGATCTCAAGGCCAAGGTCAAGAAGCTGGAGGACGCGGCTGCTCAGGCGCAGCTTAACTTTGCGGTAACATTGCAGACGGAACAAGAGCGCGTGGTTGTCGAGAGTGAGGCTGATAATGACGCCCGGCTGATGATAGCCTGGAACGCCTTGTACCCAAACAAGGAGTACGGCGTCTGGGCACTTGCTCACAAGTATGCTGAAGAGGTTGTTTACTTGAGAGAGAAGGGCAAGCTAGAGCCGGAGTCCTTTGAAGTCTGGCCCAATACTGAGCTGCCAGAGCCTAAGTCTCCCGTCGAGGGTTAAGCGCATGAAATTCCTTCTAATGAAGAAGATGAAGGGGACAATGACCAGGTGGAGCCGTCTGTAGCTCAACATTGATTTTTTGCGGCAGTTTCCCATTTTTATTTTTTCTTGTTCAGCGGTTGTAAGCCAAATTACTTTTTTTCTGGCCTGCGTGCCTAGTATTTGTTGTTTTTACCGGTTGAGGAGCAGGGTTAATTGAATATTTTCTTCACTTCCCGGACAGGGTCTGGTTAACAATGCTCTACCACAACTGTTGGGTTGGGTATTTTTTAATGAATGTGCCGACTGAGTTGGTTTTGATAATTTTGCGCTTGAATTAGGCATTTTTAGTTTTGCAAGTGTACTTGATATTTTTGCCTAACTTAAGAAAAGCATGCGACAATTGATAGTCTGGCTGTTCTTGCCCCTTGGCGGCTTTGTAGTTGGTTTCAATTTTAAGTCGATTGATTGGCTTGGAAACGTCTGATGCTTTAAAGATCATGACATGTTTGCAAGTCAATCAATCAAAATAGTGATTGCCCCAAACCAAGTACACATCCGTCCAAACGATAGGCGTTCCAGACTTCCAACCAGACATAAAAAGACCCTCTAAGAAAATTGCTGGAGGCGAATAGCCGCCTGTCCTTTCATAGGACAGGAGGCAGGTGGCCGCATGGGGGGTTTGCAATCCATTTATACTTTCCATGTCCTTTAAACCATTGGGAATACTTGTATAATTTTGGAAGGTAATCTAGGTCAAAGCTTAGGTTGATCACTGGCTGGTGTCTTTTTGGACACCCGATATTTCAAAAACTAAGTCGCTCTCTAGATTACCCAGGTCAGGCGGAAATAAAGTCATCCATTTTTTCCCGTCTACATGTGTACATGAACTTTTTGATAATGCTTGTGATGATTTCATCCTGAGGGATGTTACCGGATGCCTTATTACTCATTGGAGCAGGCAAATTTTGTAAAAATGTATAACCATCCGGCCATTGGCCTCATGTCCTTTCCATGACGGTTGTATAGCCATTGCACAACCCTTTTTGCCCTAAAGGGAAAGTCTATGCAATTTTGGAATGAAAAGTCTAAGAACTTCGGTCGGCATCCGGCCAATGTCTTAGGACATTCGGTATTTTAAAGATTTAATCGTTAAACTATTCTTGTTAGACGGCTATGAGTTGACCAATTAGGTCGTTTAATCTTTTTCGTCTGCATAGATACGTAGAGCAAAAATGTAAGTTGCTCTCTACGACGATTGCACCCGGAGGGGTGTCACTGGACGCCATTGACCATATTGGGATAGGCGATTTTATAAAACAAACAACCATCCGGCCATTGGCCTGTTGTGTAGGTTAAGACCGGCTGTATAGCCACTAAGTGGTTTTGTGCCTAGTTTAGTTATCTGGCCAGCGGCCTCATGTGAACTGAACGTTGAATTTTCTACTAAGTTTCAAACTTATAGAATTCAACAATTGGGTCGTCTGCAAATTTCCCTGACGGTATTAAAATTAAAAAAGGAAATAACATAATTGAAAAGAAAAAGCGATTTCTCATTAATAGACTTCTTGTTTACAAAAATTTAAAACTCAGAAGTAGTACTTTTTCAAATTGTCAACATTCCAAGTCCTAGGAAAGCGTCTGCCGTCTGGAGTTTCCATGCTGTAGGTTCCATCACTAACTTCCTCATATATCCTATAGGGGCCTTCCCAATTAGGAGTTAACTTTCCCAATTCATTGGCCCTACCGGTTGACTCCATTTTCCGTAACACGATGTCGCCAACTTTTAAAGGGCGCTTGTGAACTTTCTTAATGTAGGCTCTTTTCATTCTTAGACGGTATATCTCATGACGCAAGGCGGCATTGCCCCTGCGCTCTGGGAGAGAGTCCAATGCCAGACGCATGGCCTCCCAATTTGCCTATTCATCATAAAGCATGACTCTGAGAGTCGGCTAGTAATGTTCAATGGGCAAGACGGCTTCAGCACCGTAAACCATGAGAAATGAGGTTTCACCGGTTGCCCCTTTTGCTGTTGTCCGGATGGCCCATAAGACAAGAATTAATTCTTTTGCTCATAAGCCACCGGCTCTTTCAATCTTTTTCTTAATGCCGTCTGAGATGAGTTTGTTGAAGGCTTCAACTTGGCCGTTTGCTTGGGGTCGGCCGTCTGGTACGAAATAGTTTAAGATCCCTTGATCTCCCATCCAAGTCTTGAGCTAAGGCGTATTAAACTTAGGGCCCTTATCAAACACCATAGACATAGGCACCCCAAATCGGGTGATGATGTTCTTCCAAATGAAAGAGATGACGTCCTTTGTCTTGATGTTCCTTACCGCCTCCGCCTCCACCTATTTGGTGAAGTAATCCACAGCCACTACAATGTAGCGTTTTCCGCCTGGTGCAGGCGTATAAGGGCCTAAAATGTCCATGCCCCATTTAGCAAACGTGAATGGGTTGTGGATTGTCGTCAAATCAGTAGCCAGGCGATGAATAAGTTTGCCAAATTTCAGACATTTGTCACATTTCTTCACCAGCTCTTTGGCATCTGCCTCAAGGGTAGGCCAAAAATAGTGCTGCTTAGCTCTAACGGCTAGGGATCTGCCGCCTATATGGGAGACGCAGTATCCCGCATGCAAATCTTTGAGAACTTCCTTCCCCTTTTCTGGGGTAACACACTTCAATGGTACCTTCAAAAACCCCGCCTAGAAGAGTTCTCCGTTTCACATCTCGAAGTTTGCCGCTCTCTTTTTCATGACGGTTGCCTCCTGTGGCGAATTAGGGAACGTGTCGTCTGTTAAGAAAGCCTTGATGCCATCAATCCATGTAGAGCTTTGGTCCAGAATTCTAATGGGCTCTTCAAATATGCTTCTTTCTCAAGAACTTCCCAAAAGACTGACCAAGACGTATCACAACAGGCGAAGGACGCTAACTTGGACAAAGCATCCGCCTGGTTGTTGCCGGACCTGGGCACTTGGCTCAAAGTGAACCTTTAAAGTGTCCCAGCCTCCTCTTTTACTGCCTGAAGATATTTGATCACTACCGGATGAGTAGCTTCATATGTACCTTTGTACTGGCTAACGAACAATTGAGAATCAGAGTATGCGTCAATTTTTATTGCCCCTGCTGCCTTACACATGCAAATTCCGGCTAGCAGGGCCTCATACTCCGCCTCATTGTTTGAGGCCTGAAACATGAACCGTAGTGCATACTCATATTTGTCTCCTTCCAGAGATTCATAGATTACGCCTGCACCACAGCCGTTCTTTGTAGAGCTCCCGTCTACATACACCTTCTAAACCTGGTCAAGATTATCCGGAGCCACCGGACGGGTCATTTCAACAATGAAGTCGGCAAACGCTTGACCTTTTACTGCATTTCTTGGTTCGTAATTGATTTCAAGAATTTGCATTTCAATAGCCCATTTCAGTATTCTTTCAGATGACTCTAAGGTGGACATTGGCCGCTTGAGGGGCTGATCGGTGTAGATTACAACCGAATGTGCCAGAAAATAAGGCTTCAGCTTCTTGAATGCCATATACATAGCAAGACCAAAATTTTCAACCATTGGGTACCGGAGTTAAGCATTTTTTAGTACATGGCTAATGAAATAGACCGGTAGCTGGATGCTGTCTCGTTCAACAAGAAGAACGGCACTAAGGGCATGATCTGAGATGGCTAAGTACATGTACATCGTCTCTCTAGGCAGAGGAGTAATGAGCCTTGACATGGAGTTCAAGTGCTGTTTTAGTGTTTGAAAGGCCGCCTCAACATCATCCCCCCATTCAAATCTGGTCTTCTTCTTAATTGATTGGAAAAAGTAAAGGCATTTGTCACCTGACTGGCTGAGGAATCTCCCCAATGCCGCCAGACAACTAGTTAATCTTTGAACTTCCTTGACAGTACGGGTTGACTTCATGTCAATTACCGCATGTATCTTCTCGGGGTTAGCCTCTATCCCCCTTTGATCAATAAGGAATCCGAGACACTTCCCAAACTCAACACCAAAGACGCATTTCTTAGGATTCAACATGACCTCATGCCGCTTGAGGGTGGTGAATGTTTCTCGGAGATCAGCAAGATGATCCGTCTGTAGCTTGGATTTGACTATCATGTCATCAATGTACGCCTCCACATTCCTTCCAATTTTATTAAAGAAGACCGTATTAATCATCCGTTGGAATGTGGTAGGCGCATTCTTCAACCCAAACGGGGCATCACCGTATAACAGAATAACCCCTGATCAGTGACGAAGGCCGTCTTCTCTTGATCTTTTTTCACAAGGGTATCTAATGGAAGCCAGAATAGGCATCCATGAAGCTCATCAAGGCGTGGCCGATTGTAGAGTCGACAAGACTGTCGATCTTTGGAAGTGGATAACTATCCTTGGGACATGCCTTGTTGAGGTTTGTGTAATCAACACACATACGCCAGGTACCATTTGTCTTCTTTACAAGCACAACATTGGCCACCCAGTCGGGGAAATTACATGGCCGAATGAACCCACTGTCTAGCTGCTTTCTGACTTCGGTAGCTGCCGCCTGACTTCTTTCCTCGCCGTGATTTCTTTTCTTTTACCGGATGGGCTTCTTTTTTGGATCCACGGCGAGTTTGCGGACGACGATATCCGGGCTGACTCCTGGCATCTCTTCCACTTTAAAGGCAAAAATGTCTTTGAATTCTTTCAGTAGAAGGTGCAAGTCTACACCCATCTTAGCATAAGCAGCCGTCCCCACCTTAACAGTACGCTCTGGACGACTGTCATCTAGATTGGGATCCATGTGATCTCCGGCTGGTTGGGGACAGAGCTCGTCTAATCGTTCACTGGTCAGTGATTGCTATTTTTTCTCTTTCTTCACCTCCACCTGTTGAGAAGCTTTTCTTTTCTTTCTGACCGCTGGTGGGGTTGGGCTGGCATGCTTGACATTGTCAAGGTCTATTGGCTCATGCCCTTGGTTGTATGGGTCCACATTAACTTTAACGATTGAGAGGTAGCATCTTGAGCCGTCTTTTGGTCCTCGTTCAGGGATCCTATAGAGCCATCTTCCCTCTCATACTTGATTAGCATGAGAGATGGGATGATTACAGCCTTGGCTTCGTTGAGGGTTGGACGGCCTAAGATGATGTTTTAGGCGGTGAGTTCCTCAACGACAAAGAATTTGACGACCAGGTGTCGTTCTTTTCCTGCCAAACAGGTAAGTCGATCATACCGACTAGGTAGACCATCCCACCCCCAAAACCTACCAAGGGATAGGTAAGTCGATCATACCGACTAGGTCCGACGAGCTGCCAGTGTCAATAAGGATTCGGCCAACCAACTAGTTGGAGACCTTACATTCAATGAAGATCGGGTCGTCGTGCGGACGGCGGACGCTACCCCTGTCCTTCTTAGTGATCATAACGTTTGGGAAGGTGGAGCTAGATGACATCTGCTCATCATCATCCTTGTCCATCTTTCGAAGATGGCTCTTGGTGCCCCGAATGGTAGGGCCACAACATGAGAACCCGCCTGCTATGGTGTAGACTGGATCCTTATCGGTGTCCTAACTACTAGTAGGCTGGGGAGTCTTTTGACGACTTCCCCTTGTTCTTCTTATTAGTCCCTTTGGACTTAGAAATGTAGGACTTTAACATCCCCTTGTCATCCATACGGTCTAACGCTTGTTGAAGACTGAAGCAGTCGTTGGTGTCATGTCCAACTTCCTCATGGTACTGGCATAATTTGTTCTTGTTCCATGACTAGACGGAACTTTTCGTTAGATTCAGCTTCTCAATATTCAGCCGGTCCTTTATCTCCATGAGGATGGAGTTAGAGTCCTTGTTAAACTCGTACTGAGGGACTACAGTTTAAACTCTCTCCTTTTCTTCTAGGACGGCCGGTCAGAATCACTAACCGCCCAGACTTCTTTTCTCTTCTTGCTCTCTTGTTTCTTTTTTGCCGGCTGAGCAGACCGGGTTTCTTTTTGTTTGTAAGACTTCTTGGAGTCCGATTGGCTACCAGGCGTGCAGAAGTCAGTTTCTTGAATATAGCTTTCCGCCTCCCTTAGGGCCGCCTACAACGTAAATGCCCCTTTTCTAACAAGGTAAAACTTAAAGTTCGACCCGTCTCTCTGACCCTTGAAGAATTCTGTGAATGCTACCTCGTTAGACAGCCCTTGGATCTGGATTTTGACTAGGTTGAACCGCTTGACATATGAGCGTAGCCCTTCTATCTCACCCTACTTAACGGTGATCAAATCAAGGCTCGTCTTCTTAGCAGGGATGTTTATTTAGAAGTTTGTGGCAAACAAGAAGGCTAGCTTCTTGAAGCAATCAATGGATCCGGCTGGCAGGTTTCTAAACCATTGTTGGGCAATGCCCCTCAATGTAGCTGGGAAACATCGACACCAAGTGGCATTATCCCACCCTTGTAGACACATGAGGTTAGTGTATGCCATCAGGTGGTCTTCTGGGTTGGAGGTACCATCATAAGTACCTACCAACACATTCTTAACCTTGGCCGGCTGTGTCGCCTCGATGATATTCCTGGTGAACGCAGAAGGTTGTTCACCAAGTTTGAGCAGTTAGAGCTGCCAATCCAAAGGTCATACGTTGTTGAATGCTGCCTGACCTCCAAAGGGAGGTGGCTGCATAAATGAAAGGCCATATTACCCATATTGCGCTTGAGGCACAAACGGAACATACCCTATCATCATTTGAGGGTCGGTGTTGAGGATCTTGTTGTCTGTATGAATCTCAAGTAAGGATAGTGAGTTCCTTACAAAACTTTGTTTGAAGCTATCTGGAAAGCTTGAGGTGAAGGCTGACTCAGACAACTGCTGGTGTCTCCACCGCTTAATGATTTCTCGAGCGTTGGAAATCGTTTTCTTTGTGGCTTCCAGCTGCTCGTGCCGGGCATGCCTCTAAGGATCCTTTTGCAAAAGGATCTTGGTCTAGTCAAGTCTTGCGGCTACCCTTTCCTTTTCCTTGGGGTGAGGAGTAGGCTGCCTGTCCTTGACCGGCTTCTTCCTCCCATATGGAGGTGTCTTTTTAGATGGCTGAACCATGTTGGGGCCAGCCTTGTTTTTGTTGATCATGTTCTTAATTTCACCCTTGAAGGAGTTCATGAAAGTCATGAGCTCGTCCTAGGTGACAAGAGTTGATCCTCTGTCCTTCTAGGTTTCCCCTTCTGGCCTCCCAGTGGGTTTGATTCGACCCGCCTGGTTTGCATCACGTTCCAGCTGATCTCTGGAACGAGTGTATTTGGAGATGAATGATCCATCTTTGGCCACATACGTCTCCACATCATCATCATTATCATCATCATCATCATCATCATCATCATCTTGGTCAGTGAAGACCTTCGGCTGATGTACCGGTTGAGGAATGCCTGAACTACCCATTTGATGAACAGGTTGAGAAATGCTTGTATTACCCGGTCGGGTAATAGGTTGAGGGTTTTTTGGATTAGGAGGTGGTACATACTCTTGAACAATCTTTGAGGTACTCTCCCCACAGATGCCGCCAAATGTTTTGGGTGTTTTTGTCCCTCGAGAAAGTTACGTCACAAAGTCTGGTCCAGCGTGAGCTGTACCTGCAAACCAGCAGAGACTTGGAGTGGTTGGAGCTCCGCCTTCGACGAAAAAGTTAGTAACTTTAATAGGAGTAAAAAGGTGCGGAAATTTAGGTGGCTATCTGCTCGGTTTCCAAGCTCGATATGTCTCTTTCAAAGAGTAAATATGTAATAAATGGTCAAAACGTGCCTCCAAATGGAGGTAATGTCCCTATTTATAAGTTACTCAGGAATTGTTCCCCTAATAAGGTCATCAAGCCCTAATCATTGGTGGGCTGCGCCGCATTGCGGTTTTCTCTGGATTTGGGACATGAAGGCCGCGTTTTTTCCCATTTCTTTGGAATGACATGTGTCAAACAGGGGTTGGTCCATTTTGGACTAACCCTAGGGTGACACGTGTCACTTTCTGGTTATGCAACGTGGCAGGGTAAAATTACCCCAAACAACAAGCACCAAGCAGGGGTGCGCGCGGGGCTTAGGTGGTGTGTGCGCGCAGACCCAGCTGTGCGCATGCGCAACCTGGTTGGTGCGTGCGCACAGATCTTTTATGGCATGTTGTGCATGCGCACAGAGAGGTGGTGCGTGCGCACGATTTGCCCTATATTCCCTTGCTCGTTTTATTATAAATTGGCCTTGTCTTTTCTATTTTAGAGGATGATTTTTTAGATGAGTTTGGAGACTTTCTCTCTCATATCTTAGCTTAGGTTGAGAGCTTCTCTCTCTAGTTTTTAGGGATAGTTTAGGAGTAATTTTAGAGAGAGAAAGTGAGGGATTTCAATGGTGGTTTGAGGGATTGAAGATTAAATGGTGACAATTTTATTGAAGATCTTCTTAATCAATCAATGAGCATTTCTCACTCTATCTCATCTTATTGCTTTATTCAATTTCATGTTTGTTTGGTTTAATTCTGATGTTTGATTCTTGATAGTGTAATTGTTCTTTATATTTTGTTAATTCTTGGTTTCATTAGTAGTTTTTTGATAGATGATCAATCTTGAGTAGTTATTTTGCTAGGAATTGGATGAACTTGTATGATTGATTTATTGTGATTAATTTGGGAATTGTGTTGATTGATTGTTGAGATTAAAGTGATTAATGAAGGTTTGCATGTGTGTAATTCGATTAGGCCTTGAGAATTATGCTAGAATGCATTGTAATTGCTAATTACACGAACAATTGATTTAGGAATTGCAATTATTGATTGGTTTGGATTTTGATTCTCTTAGTTTGTTATTCATAGTAAATCCTAGCTCAACAATTAGGAGATTGCTCTTTAATTCCAATTGGTTGCTCTTATCATTAGTCTTCACGACCTTTGATTGGCACTCTCTTCTCAAATTGTTGTAATTGACATGATTACTTGTTGATCCCCATTCCTAGTGTTTTATTTCCTTGGTTACTTGTTTTGTTAGTTGTTAGTATTCTTTCTTTATCTATTTCTTCGACCTAGCTTAGGCACCCAAATTAAAAGCATTTGAACATGACTATTCCTTTGGGTTCGACCCTTGACTTGACTCTATACTTGTTTTTAGGTTTTGTTAAAGTGTTTATAAATTTAGTTTGACCGAGGGAAGATTTGATAACGACCTAGTTTTCCCCTCGTTAGAGACAAGTTTGAATATGCTTTAAGATTTCAGTTCCAAGCCTCTGCCAACGAGGCCAAGTATAAAGCCCTTCTGGGCGGCCTCAGAATGTGCAAGGCGGTCGGCGCAACTAAGATTTATGATAGCTTAGATTCCTAGCTGATAGTCATTCAGGTAAATGATGACTACAAAGCTAGGGAGTCGGCCATGATGAAGTATCTTCAGATGGTGAAGGACGAGGCCGAGAGCCTTGAACACTTCACTCTACAACAAGTCCCCCGATCGGAGAACCATTAGGCGGACGCACTCTCCAAGATAGCCTCCTCGGCTTCATGTGACACTCCAAGATATGTGTTTTGGGAAGTCAAAGAAAGAAATATATATGTCGAGCCACTGCAAAAGCTTGATGAGTGTCATAAATGGCACTCATTTGATGAGATTTTAGGTTGTTTTTACTTTCTTTTCATAACTTTCTTTCTTAATAAATGCTTAGTTTTATGCACTTTCTCTTTAATTTTCTTTTTCTCTCTTATTTTGTGTTTTTTTTATGGTTTTTCTTGTGTTTTCTACTTTATTTGTCCTCTTTTCTAGGTTATAGGTATTGTAAGAGGTTTGGGTCTTGATTTTGTGGCTTACTATGTTATAAGATGCCTTTGGAGCAAGCTTATAGCATTAGAAAAGCTTAAGAAGTAAGAAAGTGGCAAGCTCCAAGTTCTAGCTCTTGCGCTCTTAAGTTGCACTCTCATGAGACCGTGGTATTGAACCCACCGTTAAGTCCATTTGAATCTACCATGCTCAGTGACTACCATGAGGGGCGCACTATTCACAACATCCATCCACCGAAGAAGTGTCCTGCTTAGAGAGCGCAGGCGCGTAACATAATCTTGCGTGGGTGCACAATCGAGGTCCATTCCATACCCAATTTATCGCGAGTGCGAACAAGAAGGAGCGAGGCGTACATGCCACCTTCCGCTGTCGCGCAACCTGCTTGCGTGAGCAAGAAATTTTTATACATTGTTTTCTCATCATAATTTTAGCTTAGTTGAGAGTTTCTCTCTCTAGTTTTAGCGTTAGTTTTAGGAGTAGATTTAGAGAGGGAAAGTGAGAGATTTCAATGATATTTTGTGAGATTGATGATGCAAGGGTGAAAATTGTGTTGAAGATCTCCATAATCAATAAATGAGGATTTCTAACTCTATTTCATTTTATTTCTTTATTTAATTTCATATTTGTTTGATTTGGTTTTGATGATTGAATCTTGTTTAGTGTAGTTGTGTAACACCCCAATAATTCTCTCTTTAAACCTGTGAGGACCCTGAACAATATTCAAGAGAATTACAGGCGTGCTACCGCCGCGTGTTCAAAAGTTAAGGGTATATCAGAAATTAGCAGTGGAAAAACTAAATCAATTTTAAATAAGTTTCAAAACCGATAACCAAAACCAAAATAAGTCTTACAACGTGGAACCATTAAGGCCCTTATTAAAAACTCAAACCAACAAACGTAGTATAAAAGTGAAATTGAGTTTAAATAATTTCAAAAGTAAACAGCAACAAAAATAAAAAATAAAAAAGCAACCAACACTCCAGTCAAGATCCCACCACCAAGATATGGATGCTGCATGTGTAAGAACATGTGGTTAATCTGCTCCCCAATATTACAAGTGTAAAAATTGGATCGCCATAGGGTCATTGAAAGGAAAAGGCCATGACACCAGAAAGACACACAATTAACAAATATGAGTACATACAAGCTGCGAAACATAATAAGAAATCCCTAGCATGCTACTAATAATCGGTCAACACACATCATTAATTGTAGACTCAACACATGACTTAATTATTAATTTACTATGACTTCACTAGTTAAAAGTAGTTAACTTATCATTTTTATTCATTGGATTAAGCAATAGACAAGGTTTTCCAACCCATGCTCTATTTGGAACATCAATAAAAGAAAACCCCATGCCTCCTTTCGGAAACATCAATAAACATCCAACCACCACGCGCGTGACTTCGTGACCGTAGCTAGTATGAGATCTCATCTAACTCCTAGTTTTGAAAAGTTTTTTAAATAAGAGACTCGTAGATCAGACGACCTCGAGAAAAGTGCACGGCTAATACCCTGTGTACCCCATCCCCTGATTGTCATTACTCTAGATGTGCACAAATCTAGAGTTTTATTGTTCATCCATCTTGCACTTTACGTGATTTACAAGTTTAGACTTGGTGATGACTCATATGCCAAATAATACAACCAAATCAAATATCAATTCGCTCAAGAAAAGTAAGTTTCCAAATTTGAATTCTTGATTTATTAGTGACAACCAATATTTATTATTAATTCCTTTAACTACCTCGGTGTATAAACACCTTGAGTGCATAAGGCACCCCAAAACCTTAACCCCATCTTTTAAGACTTAAATTCTTCCTTTACTCATTCTATTTCAATAATAATGAATGAGTAATAAATGAATAATTTCACCAATCACATACCTTTTCCACTAAGCGCACCGTACATAGCATAAACAACACTTGCAATATAGAATAGTGCATATCATACGGAAATCACAATGTATAACCAAACAATTTAGCCCAGTCATGCCTATACATGATACTAAGTTCTTGATCCATCCTTAAACATGCACCTAAAAGCAAGGTTTTGTAACTCGTACGTACCTTGTGTAAACTACTCGGTTGGCCACTACAGAAACTAGAAGTCGCCTTCTACAAAGTCCTCTCCTAAACCAAACAACGAGATTTAAATCAATACCCAAGCAAATAAATTTACAGCAATACTAAACCCCTTTAAAAACCTCATAAACCATCAAAATAAAGCTTTTAAATTGGTCTCATTATTCAATAATAATAATATAACATCCCGAATATAAGTTTATATGTTAAAATTATGACAATATAGCATGTAATACTAAATTACAGCAACTTTAAAGTAAGTGAATAAATATGAAATCTTGGTTTAAATATATAAAATAACCTTATAAGCATAATTACTTGAAATTATCATTATATAGCAAGTTGGTGTGTGAAAAACCCAAAAATATGACAATTAAACGCAATTAGAAGCTTTAAATAAAACGTATACAAAGATGAAAATTTATACTTGAGGTTGTGATTTAAAGTTCAAAGCTGTTTAATATAGAGTACACAAAAAAATTATTTTATAGGCTTAGAAGCATAAAAACATGAAATTAACATAACTTGTTCATAAAAATCAAAACTTTAATAATCAGAAAATTTCTACATAGTCAAAATAATTATACTTTAACGCAATTTAAACGTAATATAATTAGATAACTTGATTAGCACGTTTTCAACCCCTAAAACATGAAATCAAGGTTTAAACCCTAAATTTATACATACATAAATATTAAATTTTTTATTATAACTTAAACATATCAAAACTCAAAATTTATGATCTTTTATAAGTTATGTACATAATCAAACCATAATAATAATAATAATAGTTTGGCACAAAATTAAATCAAAGATTTAAACTTTAAACAATTTAATAAGATGATAAAATAATTAAAAAAATAAAGGAAGAGGGGAAGGAGAGAGGCGAACGGCAGCAGCAGCAGGGCGGTAGTGCAGGCGGCCGGTGGTGCAGGAGGCGGTGGTGCATGCGGCTGGGCGTCGGGCAACACTTCGAGCAAGTTTCTGTTTTGTTTGTTTGTTTGTTTGTTTGTGCTTTACGTGAAAGAGGAGAAGAGAAGTGGGGGGGGGGATAAGAGTTTCGAGGTTTATATACTTTGTGGGCTTGGTCCCCAAAATCAAGTGGTAGTGGGAATTGTATTTTGGCCTTGAATAGAAGTTTACGCTCTCTTTATTCACATTTTGGCTGCTAACACCATTGATATAAAGAATTTCAATTAGATTGGTGCTTAATAATTTAATAAAGTTCAAATAAGTTTTGCATTTAATAATTTAATTAATGAAAACAAAGTAAAGTATTTATTTAAATAATAAAGAAATATAATAATTTATTCTTAAAATATGGGGGATTACAAGTTGTTCTTCATAGTTTGCTGATTCTTGATTTCATTACTTGTTTGTTATTTAGATGATGGATTGTACTCAGTAGTTGCTTTGCTAAGGATTGGGTGAAACTTGTATGATTGATTGATTTTGATTAATTTGGCAATTTTGTTGATTGATCGTCGAGATTAAAGTGATTAATGTAAGTTTGCATGTGTGTAGTTTGATTAGGCCTTAAGAACATTGTGATTTCTAATGACACGACCCATTGATTTAGGAATTGCAATTGCTGATTTGTTTGGATTGTGATTCTCTTAGGTTGTTATTTTTAGAGACAACTAGCTTAACAATTAGGAGATAGCTCTTTGATTCCAATTGATAACTCTTATCATTAATCTTCACAACTATTGACTGACATATTCCTCCCAAATTGTTGCAATTATCATGATTAATTGTTGATCCCCATTCCCTAGTGTTTTATTTGTTTTATTCTTTGTTATTTTAGTTGACTAGTGTTACTTTTTTTTACCTTTGAATTTTACTTAGCTTAGTCGTTAATTGAAAGCACTTGAACATAACTGTTCCTAGTGGTTTGACCCTTAACTTGCCTCGATACTTGTATTTAGGTTTGTTAAGTGATTATAAATTTTGTTTGGCTTAGGGAGGATTAGTCAAAGACCTAGTTTTCCCCTTGTCAAAGATCCTCATGGATGGATGGAATAATCTCTTTTCTTTCGGATGGAATTCTTCTAGACGATCCAAAAGAGAGTTAGCTGATGAAGAGAAGGGAGACCTTGTTTGAAATGAAAGAAGGGGAGTCGTATAAAAAATCCTTCGTAAAACCATATTTGAAGTGCATTACGCCGGCGAGGGGGCATGATGTGCCGGACGACCTTCATCAAGGACAATGTGGATCGCACAACAAGATAATGGAGTTAATTGTGGCCTGTATGTGATGAGATTCATGCTTGACATAGTGACTCATTGTACGGACAGTCTACAACTTGATGAGTTACATCCTTAAATTTTGTAGAATGTTTTATGATGTGATTTCAAGCCTTAGACACCTGCAACTAGGTAACATTTACATGTTATGCGAAAGAAATAGTTCATTTAGTTAAAAATATAGAAAATGGGTAACATATAAGTAATATAGGCCTTAGTTGGGCCAAGATGGGTAAAAATCGTCCTATAACTTAATGAAAACACCTTTGATGAGTTTTAAAGCCTTACGCACCTAAGACTAGGTAACATTGACATGTTATGTGAAAGAAATAGGTAATTTGATAAGAACTGTAGAAAATGACCAAATTAGAAGTCATATAGGCCATATTTGGGCCATTTTAAGTAAAATGCATCTTGAAACTTAATAAAATGCACTTTTAATGTGATTTCAAGCCTTAGAAACCTAAAACTAGGTAACATAGACATTTTATGAGAAAGAACAAGGTCATTTTATAGGAAATGTAGAAAATGACCATATTAGAAGTCATATAGACCATATTTGAGCCATTTTGAGTAAAATGCGTCTTAAAACTTAATAAAATGAACTTTTAATGTGATTTCAAGACTTAGACACCTAAAATTAGGTAACGTAGAAGTTTTATGAGAAAGAACAAGGTCATTTGATAAGAAATGTAGAAAATGACCAAATTAGAAGTCATATAGGCCATATTTGGACCATTTTGATTTAAATGCATCGTAAAACTTAATAAAATGCACTTTTAATGTAATTTCAAGCCTTAGAAACCTAAAACTAGGTAAAATTTACATGTCATGAGAAAGAAATAGTTCATTTGATAAGAAATGTAGGAAATAGGCAAAGTAAAAGTCATATAGGCCATATTTAGGCCATTTTTTATTAAAGAAAAATGTAAGCTAATAATCCCACCTTTTGTTGGTCTTCCAAAAACAATCACACCTTTTGAAATTCCAAAAACAATCCCACTTTTGATATAGATCTTCCACTAACGATCCCTTTGACCTACAGTCAGTTAAACAGGTTAAAGAAAGTTTTCCCTTTTTTTTTTAACTTAAACTCTTCTCCGGCCACCAGTCACCACCATGGCCACCTCAATCCTCACCCTTTATCGTCACATCTACCTATCAGGCCACCACAAAACTCTAACCACGTCAGAAAACCATCACCACCCCTAAAACCCAAACCCACCCCAAAAACTCCACCCATTGCCTTTAAAATCCCCACCAAGTCGTGAAAACTTAACCCCTTCTGTTTAAAATAAAATAATCCATCCCAGCCCTGAAAACACCACCTAGAGCCCCGAAAAGTCCCTCCTGCCCTAAAAACTTAACCCTCTGCTTGAAAACTCCACCCTCAACCACTTTTTCACCACTTTACTAGAATCCAAACCTCAAAGCTTCGCCAAAAACAGTTGTTCAACCAATCGTGAACCTCGTCAATATCAAACGAAACAACGAAATTTCAAATCAAAGTTGGGGTCCAATTATGCTTGCCAATGACCATTTCCACTTGTGAAGGACGTCGGCCATTCGGAATTTGCAAAATTTCACCAATTAAGACCAGAATTTCTGTAATTAAAGGTGTCGCTAAGATAAGGCCGGAGAGAGCTTGATGAAAAAATTAGGGCGACGATGAAAGAGGTCTTCTAGAGGTTGGAGAGGTTAGGTTGTCGGCGAAAGCAAGGGCGGGGATGGGGAGAGGAAGGCAGTGGCGGGGAGGGGAAGGTAGTGGCGGGGATTGGTTGGGGGATTTTTGTTTAATTTTTTTTAATTAATAAAAATGAGAATAAACCTATTAAATCCCGACACGTGTCCTATAGCTTAAGAAAACCGGTTACAAAAATAGTCTAACCGGTCAGGGATCGTCAGTGGAAGATCCCCCTGAAAGGTGGGATTGTTTCTTGAATTTCAAAAGGTGGGATTGTTGGTGGAAGACCGACCAAAGGTTGGATTATTAGATTTCATTTTCCCTTTATAAAATGCGTCTTAAAACTTAATAAACTGCTCTTTTAATGTGATTTCAAGCCTTAGACACCAAAAATGAGGTGACATAAACATGGTATGAGAAAGAAATAGTTCATATATATATAATTTTTAACTTGATTAAGTAATTAATTCTAGCATAATTGTTATGTATTCCATGTTTTGCAAGGTGTAAAAGGAAGGTCCGTTGACAAGCAAGGAATTTAATGAAGTTCGAGACATGTTGGCGTCTTTCATATCGTTTAATTTGTAAATTTCCCTTCTATTTAAATTTATATTTTGTTAACTACTTAACTACATTATTAAGAAATTAATATTGTTTGTATATATGTATATGACACTTTTTATTTATTGTATTACAAGATTTACATGAATTTTTTTTATATTATTATTATTATTATTATTATTATTATTAATATTATTATTATTATTATTGCAAAAAAAATACAAGTTTTTCCACCAGTAAACTGGTGCTTTTTTATTTTATTACCAAAAAAAGAGTGGGGAGTAGTATTGCGACCGGTTAACTGGTGGCTTTTAATATTATTCCCACCAGTTAACCGGTGGCTTTTAATATTATTCCCACCGGTTAACTGGTGGCAATAATGGTTTTTGCCACCAGTTTTGAACTGGTGGCTTTTTGATGGAGAATATCCACCCCTCAAATGCTTAACGGTTCAAAACTGGTGGCATTGTGGGGTTTCGAACAAGTGGCAATCTTTTTTTTTCTACAAGTGAGATGTTTCGGCAGCCTCATCACTGCCTTTCTCCTCTTTAGACTCATTACCAGAGGCAGATTCCTTATCGCCCGACTCTCTTAGAATCCCATCACTGGGAGTAGATGGGGCGCCGCCTAGAGAAGAACCTGCTCGCTCTTCAGACCCCTTGTACTCCTCATCCAGAGTGATTTCATCGGCGGGCACTTCTAGAGCGCGCTATCTCCTTGGCTTAATTGCCGTCTGTTTTACTCTTGTCATTGTGTCCGGCATAGACACAAAGACAGAGGGATTCGGGGATGAGAAATGCAGGTCTAAATGTCCTGAATAAGCACCCCCGTTTCTAGACACATCCGTACCACGAGATTGGCTGAATGACCTAGGCAGTGCCGTGTGTGTTGGTGAAGAGTCCATTCCTATTTGGAAATCTATGTACACAAACGTAAAACTTGGAGAAGGTATAGGAGGTTACCCTTAGCTTATCTCTGAAAAATCTAAAAACAGCCTTAGACATTAACCGGTTGTGTTTGCATAGAACGTAGACAGAAGCTAAAAAAAATCACTATAGGCGGAGTCAGAGTCTCTCTCTCTAGAAAACTTCTCTCTTTCTCTCTCTTGACTTTTGAAAAGGGGTCAAAGATGGGGGAAAAAAAGGGGGGTTAACTCTATTTATAGAGGGGTAAAACGGGGGCATCCCTGTCACACCTCAGAAGGTGAACAATCGTTTTTACTGTTCACCTTTCATAGGGAGACATGTGTCATAGGCGTAATGTGGCCTACCACGTCACCCCTATGAGGGGCAAATGTTTAGGGTAAAAATACCCTAGACACGTGGCCAATCAGAGAGGGACACGTGTCAAGCCTAGACAGGTCTAACATGGGCCACTAACCAGCTAACACGTGTCAGCCTCAGATATCAACCGGAATGACGACCTTCAAGCCCAATTCCCGAAAAAGCCGTAAAGCGGCGCAGGCCATTAGGTTAGAATGACCTAATGAGCACGTATCCCCATGACCCGATAAATAGGGAGATTTCCCCAATTTTGGGAGCAACATATTCATTTATTAGAACCCTACATTCTCTCTCATCAAAGAAAACATTTAATCTCGGAATCCGAGATGATCTCACCTTACTTTTCCTTACTCTTTACATTCTCCTACACGTTCTAACTTAATCTTCGGAGGTGGAGCTCCAACCACCCAGAGTCCCCGTATTTTGCAGGTATAGACCGTGTAGGACCAATCTTCGAGCTGTAACTCTCCCGAGGAAGAAAAATACTGAAAACACCTATACTAGGGTTAGGTTTGGTTATAAATTTGGGGGAGTTTTAGAATTCAACACCCTAAAATTTTCCTTCGTCAAAATGGCGTTGTTGCCGAAGAATGGCATGGTTGTAAACTAATATATTTAATTATAATATATTATATTATTATTAATCATACAAATTTTTTTATGCCGATTTCATTGAATAACTTATTTTTATAACAGATTTTAGTAAACTAATATGTTTTTGACTAATTTAAAAATAATTTTAACTTAATAGCCCAAAACCTCAAGTTTACTCCTAATCTAATTAGGAAACCCAAGGCCCAAATAAAACCCTAAAAACCGTCACACTACATATTTCACGTAAAAAAAAGAAGAGAAAGCTCCTTCCTCCTCACTCTATTTCACGAACACACAGAGAAAGAAAAAACCCTTTCGAACTGCTATTGCCGCCGAGTACATCCACCCCCGTGCCGCCCTGCCCTGCTCGTCCTCAGCCACCACCCGCATCAATCGTTCGCATCTCTTCTTCCTCCCTTTTCTTTACTTCTTTTTATTTTATTAAATTGATTTAAAATTTCAATCTTTGTTTAATTTTAATTCTAAATTACTATTATTATTATTATGGTTTGATAGTATACACGGGTTATAAAAGATTATGAATTTATGTATTTTGACATGTTTAATTTGTGATACCAAATTTCAGATTTTATATAATGTATAATTTAGGGTTTAAATGTTGACTTTTCATGTTTTAGGGTTGAAAACGTGTTAAGAAAGTTAATTATCAATACTATGATTTCATAATAACAAAACCCACAATTTTATAATTAAAATTAATTTTCAGATTATATATTTTGTAAAATTAGAGTTTTATGTTGTTTATTTTAAGGGTTATAAGCTTTTAATGTGTAATACACTATTCTAACTAGTGAATTATGAATGTAGATCTTTAAAAGTTTGAAATTTATAATTTAAATTATTTTTCAGATTTTATATACTCTAATTTTTATTAGTTTTGACCCAAAATTAAAGCTTTAGAATGCTTCTATAAGTTTTAAACAACAATTTATGCAATATGATAAGTATAGATTATTTTAATAGCGAAAACTATTAATAAAACAATTTTTCAGTATATGTTAGTGAGTTAAACTTTCTGGAATTTTATATTACACACTATATTTTCATGATTTTAACATATAAACTTATAGTTGGAATATTATATTATTAACTTTGACTAATGGGAACAATTTAAAGGCTTTATTATGATGGGTTATGTAGTTTGGTATTGCTGTTCTTGGGTGTTGATTTAATTCTTGTTGTTTGGTTTAGGAGAGGACTTTGTAGAAGACAAATTCTAGTTCCTAAAGTGGCTAACCGAATTGTTTATACACGGTACCTATGAGTTACAAAACCTTGCATTTAGATGTATGTTTAGGGATTTATTGAGAACTTAGTATCATGTATAGAGAAGACTGTGCTAAATTATTTGGTTATACATTTTGATTTCCGTATGTTGTGCACTATTCTACATTGCAAGTATTATTTATGCATTAATTATGCAAGATGCGCTTAAAGGCAATGGTATGTGATTTGATGGAATAATTCATTTATTACTCGTTCATGATTATAGAGATAGAATGAGTGAAGGAAGAATTTATGTCTTATAAGACGAGGTTAAGATTGTGGGGTGCTTTATGCACTCACGGTGTTTATACACCGAGGTAGTTAAAGGAATAAATAATAAATATTGCTTGTTACTAATAAATCAAGAACTGAAATTGGATACTTGCTTTACTATTGAATAGATATTAGATTAATTGTATTATTTTGCATATGCGTCATCACCAAGTCTAAACTTGTAAATCACGTAAAGTGCAAGATGAATGAGCGATTAAACTCTGGATTTGTGCACATTTGGAGTAATGACAACTTAAGCTTGGGGTACACGGGGTATTAGTCGTTTACATTTATAGAGGCCGTCTGATATACGAGTCTCTTATTTCAAATACTTTGTAAAAACTAGGAGTTAGATGAGATCTCCTACTAACTATGGTCACGAAATCGCGCCCGTGGTCGTTGGTTGTTGTATTGATGTTTCCGAGAGGAGGCATGGGGTTTTTCTTTTATTGATGTTAAATGGAACATGGGATAGACAACCTTGTCTATTGCTTAATCCAATGAATAAAATGAAATGGTTTAACCACTGTTAACTAGTGAAGTCTTAGTAAAACTGAAAGCTGAGTCGTGTGTTGAGTCTAAAATTCAACAATGCGTGATGATTTATTATTAGTAGTATGCTAGGGACTTCTTATTATATTTCGCAGCTTGTATGTACTCAGCTTTGCTGATTGTGAGCTTTGTGTGTCGTTCTTTGGTCATGGCCTTCGCCTTTCAATGACCCTATGACGATTCAATTTTTAAACTTGTAATATTGGGGAGCAGATTAACTACAGGTTCTTACACATGAAGCATTTGCATCTAGGTGGTGGGATTTTTAGTGGAGTGTTGGTTGCTTTTCACAATTTATTTTTCTACTTACTTCTGATGTTATTTAAACTCGATTTCATTTTTATTCTACTTCTACTGGTTTGAGTTTTGAATACAGGCCTTAATGGTCCTAGTTGTAAGACTTAATTTTGTTTTTTATTTGTTATGAAACTTATTTATTATAACTTATTTAGTTTTCCTGCTGCTAATTTCTGATATATCCTTAATGTTTGAACACGTTGTGGTAGCACGTCAATAATTCTGATCTCTTGGATATTGTTCAGGGTACTCACAGGTTTAAAGAGAGAATTATTAACGTGTTACAAAGTGGTATTAGGGAGCTTAGGTTTAATTTAATTACCTCTAAAGCCTATTAGCTCACTATGTCTTAGCCGCCTAATTAAAGGTTGAGGATTTGGAATTCAAAGGCTAAAAATGATATTTCAAAACTTAGTATGTTTTAAAACGTTTTATTTAAAATAATTTCAAAGTTTTTTTTGTCTACTTTGTGAAAT
This sequence comes from Chenopodium album, assembly GCF_948465745.1. NCBI lineage: Eukaryota > Viridiplantae > Streptophyta > Magnoliopsida > Caryophyllales > Amaranthaceae > Chenopodium > Chenopodium album. The sequence continues at coordinate 29,754,746 of NC_137836.1, forward strand.
TTGGGTAGACTTAAGAAGGGAATTCATGCACATTTCATACATTATGTTCCATTTAATTGTCATATAAGGTGTTTATTTTGTTATTTTACTTGTTGCAAATGGTGTTCTAATTGATTTAATTTATGATGTGCTTGTGTCATGCTTTTTTAATGTTCGTTGCATTGGGTTGATGTAGAAAGGAGATGAGCGACCTAGTAGTCATGTATGAGATCGAGAGTGATAATCAAAGTGAAGATACTCTTGAAAATATGGAAAGGATTATTACACCTGCTGTAGAGCAACTTGACGAAGAAGATTACTAGAGCTTATATGAGTTTAAGGCATCAAAGAATAAAAAGCATAAGATAAAAACTTATAATAAAATTTTCCACGAGTATACTCTTATTGAATTTTCAAATGAAGATGATCTTGAATGGCTGCAACTGGAACCTGAAGATCCAAATGCTGGGAAGAGAGCTACTAGGAACCCAAATTCGCTTTACAAGGCAATAATTATTGAAGATTCGGATGATGAAAAAGATCTTAATTTTGATGTTAATACTTATGATGAGAAGAAAGAAAAAACTGCAATGTGATTATTTGAGGATTAAACTTGTAAGGGTGGAGTTAGTATGAATAAGGAGTTTGCCATTAATAATGGTTATTAGAACCTCATTCTAGTTTTGATTTAGAGTATTGAATTTTAATAAGTAGCCAGAGCTCGAGAGTTATTATTGGGATTAATACCTTTATTTAAGTAATAATAAGAGTTGTTATTTTATTTAAAGAGCTCCATTTTACTTTTATTTGTAAGTCAAAACAAGTTAATTTTTGTTAACGCATAATTCTTAGATAATTTCTTTGTTTATTATTAAGTTTATTAAGAGTGGAGCGGGATGTGAATTATTTTCTTAACTTTATTTAATCCTGCGTATGAATCGTGCTTATATAGTATGATTTTGCTTGGGACAAGGGGGTGCAAACCAAACGTACCCTGTTGAACCAATTTATGTTGCAAAAATGTAATATTGTGATTAAATTAATATATGCGAATGGTATTTGAATTTCATTTAAATTGGAGTGCATTTTATTCTCTTCAGGCGTAGAACTAGAATGGCTGAAAACGTTGTCGTAGCTTATGATGTTCGTTTGTTGGTGACAAGGGAATAAACGCGTTGTCACTTGTCTATCCCTAGATCAAATACAATTTATACAACCTAAACAAACCTATATGTCTATAAGGCAAGCATAGGGGTCAAACAACAGAGAACGAATAAACACCACCAAATGTTATCAACAATAGGAGGTAAGTAAACTAAAGTCTAAAGATGCTAAAAAAAACAAAATAAAGCACTTAGGGACATGGTTTAGGTATAACATTCACTCAAACATAAACAAAGGCATATAAGTTGAATTAATCATAAACTAAACATGCTCGAATATCGAAGTAAAGTCCAATCTAGCCACCTTTCGAGGTCAATTGGCTTCTCCTAACATAGCCTCTATGTTTCCACATTAGAACCATATACTAGGAGGTGCTATTTAAATAACAATCGATTTATACAAATGAATCTTGCTAGGTCCGCTATCCCATCTTCTAACAATAATTCACTCCCAATCAACTAAAAACATGCATTTTGCAAGTAGATTGAAGAATATCAAGCATATAAATACTTTAATCACAAATAAATCAATTCAAAACCCTAGAACATGCTCAAGATCCAACTACACCACAACCATCCCCTAAATGGGGAATTACTCACTAATCTTGATACTAAAAAGATTAATTAACAAATAACTAAGAATAAACATGATTAACAAGCAGTACCAACAACAAAAACAATAATAAGAAGAAAGCTATGAAAATAGAGGAGAGAAAGTTAGAGATTCTGATTGATTGAAGGTGAAAGTCTACAAGCAAGATGATCAATCTTCCTCTTCAAGATCCAAGATCAACAAAGGTGAAACCCTCACTTTCTCTCTCTAAACTACTCTAATCCTAAGCAAAACCTAGAGAGAGAAACTCTCCTAAAACTAGAGGAAGAGATCTAATAAAATGAAATTGTTCCGTGCAAAAACAAGGCTCGCAAGTATAAAAAAAGTAGCAAAAAAGCTTAACAGGGGCTCGTTGTGTGCCCTCACACAAAATAGTGCGCCCGCGCAGTGGCATGCGTCTGCGCTTTTGTGGGCTGCGTGACTTGCTGGCTGAACTGTGCGCTTGTGCTGCTCAGTGTGCACCCGCGCATCTTTGGTGCACGCCCGCTCATGGGAGTGTGCGCCTGCGCACTGGTTGCGCACAGCCCGCGTAAAACTCTCTACCTCGATTATGTAATTATGCCTCTTCTGCGCGGGTTCTCACTGGGCTACGCACCCGCGCTCCCACACACATTTTGCACTCCCTCGCACCTTGTTTCTTTGATTCTTCAATCGTGCTTCCTTGGCTTCTTCTTTGCAATCCATGACTTCAAATACCTAAACACAAACAACAAGGGAAGAAATAAGGTATAGGCAACGGTGAAAACACGTAATAAAGGCAAACATTCAATCATATACGAGATTTCATCCAAAACACATTGAGACATGTATGCACGCATTATTTGAACAAAACAACAATAAAAACACCCTAAGGCAAGCTAAAACAAAGCATAAGTACTACCATAAGAGTGACATAAATGTCACTCATCAGTTGGCCGAAAATCTAAACCAAAATCGGGAAGACCAGCCTGACCCCCAATCAGAGATGTTTAAAAAGCTGGCCCAAGTTAGGCCACCAGTTTTTAAGGGAGGTTCTGACCCTACCTTCCTTGAAAGCTGGATTCGAGAGTTCGACAAAGTGTTCATGCCATTCAACTGTCATAAGGGTATGAAAGTGGACAAGGCCGTTATGTACCTAATGGACGAGGCTGATATCTAGTGGAGGGACAATGCTGTGACCATTAGAGCCAAATCCAATTTTAGATGGGAGATGTTTAAGACCTCTTTAAGGGACAAGTTTTACCCTCCATTTCCAAAGAAATAGAAGGCTCAAGAGTTTATAAGTTTGGAAATGGGAGAATTGTTAATCTTAGAGTATTATAATAAGATCATGACCCTTGTTATGTTCGCTCCTGAGGTTGTACCAAAGAACTAAAGGATGAAAGGTTTGAGCATGGATTGACTGACTAGTTACATAAAGACCTAGCTAGGAAAGATTTTAAAACCCTCGATAAGGTATATGAGAGAGTTGCACACATGTACCATATGAATTCTAAAAGTGCGGGTGAGAGTGCTAAGGGTGGGTAGAAAAGGAAAGACTTTGGGAAACCTAAAAACAAGAGTAACTTTAAGAGACCAAGGATTTGGAACTTGTTTGATAGGGGTAACCAAAATGTTAGCAATTCTTCTAATTCTAACAGTGGGGAGAGGATCTACCACTGTAAGAGGTGAAGGAGAAACCACCCTAGCAGAGACTATGATGGAAATTTAGTGACTTGCCAATTCTGCAACAAAAAGGGGCATAGGGAGTATGAGTGTTACACACAACAAAAACAATAGGAAAATGGTGGGAATGGTGGCAATACCTAACACAAGCATAACAATTTCAACAACCACGGAGGTAAGGGTAATGGTCAGAATGGGAAGTTTTGAAATGGTAACAACAATGGCAACAACAGATCTGGCAATGGCAACAACAACTCAAGCAACAACAACAATGATTACCAAGGAAGAAGCAATACTCCCGGGCGTTTGTATGTGATTAGAAAAGGAGAAGCTGAGAGGTCCTCGGATGTAGTCACTAGTACTTTTTCTATTCATTCTATCTCTGTAAACAATTTTTTTGTAACTCTGGAGCAGCTTACTCTTTCATATATACTTCTGTTGTGCACAAGTTAAACTTAACTTAATCGAGTCATGTTGATGTGTTAGTCAGTCTGCCTACGGGAAAACGTGTTCTATAAAGACTAGAATAGACCCGGTCTACAATAAATTATTGTAGACCCAATCTTCTAGTACACTATACGAATGTGATTATATCATACGAAATGTGATTATATTATTACAAAAGTTATTATATCATCTTGAAACTGTTATGTAAATGTATCACTCAAAAAGTGAATTTATCCTCTTCTTCCCGTTAAAAAAAAGAGTGAATTTATCTTTATAAAAAGTATCAAATAGTAAATTACATCATTCAAAAGATGAATTTTAAATTTTATCATCCTAAAGATAATTATATAATCTCATTAAATGGTATAATATGAGATCAAAATATGACTCACAAAAAGATAATTATATCATCTAAAAAAGTGATTCTATCATCCAAAATGTGATTATTTTATTTGAAAGTGTCAAATTATGGGTCTACAATAATTTATTGTAGACTGGGTCCATACAAGACCAATTGAACTTGTTCATTGTAATAAATTATTCAAAGGCTTGCCTTTGAAAATAGGGGAAGCTATATTTCCATTGAATCTTATTGAGTTTAATCTAGGGGATTTAGATGTCATATTGGGGATGGATTGGCTAAGTTTATACAAGACCAAGATAGACTGTGAGATACAGAGGGTGCACCTAAGTGATCCTTTGGGTAAGATGGTGTCATATAGTGGTTTAGGGAAGCCTAAGGTTTTAGGGATTATTTCTGCTTTGAAGGTTAAGAAGCTAGAAAAAAGGGGTGTCCGTTGTACTTTTGTTGTGTTCAAGATTTGAGTATGTGTGAGAGTAGGAAAATATAAGATGAACCAATTGTAAATGTGTGATTAGATGTCTTTGTAGAAGAGATCTTGGGAATGCCACCTGAAAGAGAAGTTAACTTTACCATGGACTTAGTTCCAGAAGCTGCACCTATCTTAAAAGCACGTTATAGAATGTCACCAGCTCAGATGAGCGAGCCGAAGGCTTAATTGTAGGAATTGCTAGATAAAGGCTTCATTAAGCCTAGTGCATAACCTTGGGGAGCACTAGCCTTATTTGTGAAAAAGAAGGATGGGAGTTTAAGGCTATGCATTGATTATAGAGAGTTGAATAATGTGACTGAGAAGAATAAGAACCCTCTACCTAGGATAGATGACTTGTTTGACCAACTTAAAGGGGTAAGTGTGTTTTCAAAGATCAATTTGAGGTTAGGGTACCATCAGTTGAAAGTTGCATATAAAGACATTTTAAAAGAGGATGTATCTATGGATCTTACGAAGATCAAGGCGGTTAGTGAGTGGCTTACACCTAAGAATGTTATAGATGTTTGTAATTTCTTTGGATTAGCTGGATATTATAGAAGGTTTGTTAAATAATTTTTTACGATAGCCAGACCCATGACTACCCTTATGAAGAAGCAAAGAAAGTTTGAGTTGAACGAGAGTTATGAATAAGCTTTTCGAACCCTCAAAGAGCGATTGACTACTGCACCAGTGCTAGTATTACCGAATAGGAGAGACAGATTCGAGGTGTATAGTGATGCCTCAAAGCATGGTTTAAGATGTATCCTGCAATAAAATGGAAGGGTTATCCCATATGCATCGAGACAACTGAAGCCACATGAGGTCAATTACCCTACGCACGACTTAGAGCTGCAGTTGTTGTGTTCGCTTAGAAGATTTGGAGACACTACTCTATGGTGTCCTTGTAAGATCTTCACGGACCATAAGAGTCTAAAGTACATCTTCACCCAAGATCACTTAAATAAATGACAACGTAGATGGCTAGAGTTTCTCACAGACTAACGTGTCCACATTCAGTATCACGAGGGAAAGGAGAATGTTGTTGCCGATGCCCTTAGAAGAAAGTCGAGTCATAATGTGAATGCTTTGATTGTGGCCAATGAGTTATGTGAGGATATTGAGGAGATTGAACCTTGAGGTTATTAACCAAGGAGAGTTAGAGATATTGTTGAGTGCCTTGACCATCTAACCATCCATATTTGAGGAGATTAAAAAGAAGTAGTTGGAAGATAAGTCGTTTAAGAAGATTAGGGATCGAGTGACTAGTGGTGCGGAGACTAAATTAAAGATTCACAAAGATGGGAGTCTGAGATACAAGGAGAGATGGTGCATACCATAGAAGTGTGAGGATATAAATAAAAAATCATAGAGGAGTGCCATAGCACACCATATTCAGTTCACCCTTGGGGGAGATAAGTTGTATAAGGACTTAAAGGGGTTGTATTGGTGGCTGAATATGAACAGAGAAGATGCTGAGTTTGTATCCAAGTGTCTAACGTGCCAGAAGGTGAAGATAGATCACAAGAGACCCATGGGAATGGTGTAACCATTGGAAATACCGAAATTGAAATGGGATTCTATATCTTTAGACTTTGTGACTGGTTTATAAAAGACTCGTAGTGGGAATGACACGATTTGGGTGATTGTGGACAGACTAACTAAGTCAGCGATGTTCATTCCTATCAAGGAGACCTGGAAAAATAAGCAGCTAGCAAGTACTTATGTGAAGGATGTAGTTCGTTTGCATGCAGTCCCCAAGGAAATAATGTTGGACAGAGATTCGAGTTACTATCAAAGTTCTGGCAAAAAGTGCAAGAAAACCTTAGAACAGCTCTGAAGATGAGCAGTACCTTTCATCCTGCAACAGATGTCCAAACTGAGAGAACAAACCAGACCATGGAGGATATGCTGCGAGCATATGCTTTAGATTTCCAAGGGAATAGGGAGGATCACCTACCTCTGATCGAATTCTCCTACAATAACAGTTACCATATAAGTATCAAGATGACACCTTTTGAAGCATTGTACGGAAGGAAGTTCAGAAGCCTAGTGTGCTAGAATGATTCTAGTGAACGTGTTACTTTGGGAGCATAATTTATTTAGGATATGGCTGACATGGTGAGACTGATTCAGTCACGAATAAAGGCAATACAAGATAGGCAAAAGAGCTATACCGACTTGAAGAGAACTGATGAAGAGTTTAGTGTTGGAGATTAGATCTTTATAAAGGTTTCTCCAACAAAAGGAGTGATGCCATTCGTTGAGAAAGGGAAGTTTAGCGCGAAGTATGTAGGACCGTATGAAATTCTTCAATGTGTGGGGAAAGTGGCTTATAAGTTGGATTCGCCAATGGAGTTCGATAAAATGCATGATGTGTTTGACATTTCCCAAATAAAGAAGTATGTGCCTAGTGAAACTCATGTGTTGCAACCAAAGACTATTAAACTAGGTGAGTCTCTAACTCATGAAGAAAGACCAGTCAAAATCCTAGATCACAAGATGCGTAGTACTAGGAACAAAGATGTGAAGATAATGAAGGTCCTTTGGTCCAATAAAGAGTACGAATAGGCTACTTGGGAGGCTAAGGAAGAGATGATAAACAAGTATCCGAGTCATTTGATGAGGTGAGTTACGAGGAAGTAACTCTTTTCTTTTAAGGGGGGTAGAATGCGATGTATTTTCGCAATTTTTACCTCAATTATGCTATTTATTGCTTGAGTTTGCATGATTTTGCTTATTATTATATATTATTATTGTGTTTCAATGCAATAGAAGTATGTAAACTTTGGCCAAGTACGAGTTCATTAAGTATAAGGTTAGTTTGTTGAATATACATATTGAGGATGAAGCAATTTACAACAATACAAAACGCATTGTTTGAATGGTTTTGAAAAAATTATGGTTTTTGGGTTAAGTTTCGAGGGTGAAACTTCTTTTAAGAGGGGTAGATTGTAATCCCCATATTTTCAACTTAATTATAATATATTTATTTAATATTCATACAAATATTTTTATGCTGATTTCATTGAATAAATTATTATTATGAAAAGATTTAAGTAAAGTAATATGCTTTTGACTATTTTAAAAACAACTTTAACTTAATAGCCCAAAACCTCAAGTTTACTCCTAATCTAATTAAGAAACTCAAGGCCCAAATAAAACCCTAAAAACCCTCACACTCCTTCCTCTCTCACGTAAAAAAAAAAAAAAGATGAGCAAACTCCTTCCTCCTCACTCTAATTCACGAACACACAAAGAAAGAAAAAAACAACCCTTCGAACTGTCGTTGCCGCATATTACAGCCACCGCCGCGTCGCCCTGCCTTGCTCGTCCTCCAGCCACCACTCGCCACCATTGTTCCCATCTCTTCTTCCTTCTTTTTTCTTTACTTCATTTTATTTTATTAAATAGATTTAAAGTTTCAATCTTTGTTTAATTTTGATTCTCAAATACTAGTATTATGGTTTGAATGTATACATGGGTTATAAAAGATTATGAATTTATGAGTTTTGACATGTTTAATTTATGATACAAAATTTTAGATTTGATATTATGTATAATTTAGGGTTCAAATGTTGATTTTTCATGTTTTAGTGTTGAAAACGTGTTAAGCAAGTTAAATACCAATACTATGATTTGATAATGACTAAACCCATAATTTTATAATTAAAATTAACTTTCTAATTAAATATTTTGTGAAATTGGAGTTTTATGTTGTTTATTTGAAGGGTTCTAAGGTTTTAATGTGTAAAACACTATGCTAACTAGTGAATTATGAATGTAGATCTTTCAATGATTGAAATTTATAATTTAAATTATTTTTCAAATTTTATATAATTTGATTTTTATTAGTTTTGAGCAAAAAAAAAAAAGTTTAGAATGCTTCTATAAGTTTTAAACAACTATTTATGCAATATAATAAGTATATATTATTTTAATTGCGAAAACTATTAATGAAACAAATTTTCAGCATATGTTAGTGAGTTAAACTTGCTGGAATTTTATATTATAAGATATATTTTCATGATTTTAACATATAAACTTATAGTTGAAATATTATATTATTGACTTTGACTATTGGGAACAATTTAAAGGCTTTATTTTTATGGTTTAAGAGATTTTTAAAAATTTTGATGTTGCTGTAAATTTATTTGCTTGGGTGTTAATTTAATTCTTGTTGTTTGGTTTAGGAGAGGACTTTGTAGAAGGCGACCTAAAGTGGCCAATCGAATCGTTTAGACAAGGTATGTACGGGTTACGAAACATTGCCTTTAGATGCATGTTTAGGGATGTATCGAGAACTTAGTATCATGTATAGAGAAGACTGGGCTAAATTGTTTGGTTATACATTGTTATTTCCGTATGTTGTGCACTAGGGGTGTTCAAATCCGGGTACTTGATAAGTTGTCCCATGTCCCGACCCGAATAATCCGGGTACCCGGATTATTCGGGTCGGGACATGGGTACCCGGATCTCTTTTTGGTTTTTTTTTTTTAAATAAATTTTACGTATTAATACCTACTATAATTTGATTTATTTTAATGAAAAAACCTGCTGCATTTTTTTTGTAAAAATTCAAGATTTCCAGATTTATAGTGACTGACTGCCTTATTATATTTACAAAAAAAAAAAAAAAAAAAAAAAAAAAAAAAAAAAACAACCTGTTCAGCTAGAAATCTTGTAAAGTGTAAAACCTGTTCAAGTATTTTCAGAAATACTATTCTGTAAAATGTAGCCCTTGAGTACCTGCTACATTTTAGTAAAAACCTGTTGTTTATTACCTGTTTTAATATATTAAACTACATGTTTTAACATATTAAAGTACTAGTAAAAGCTAAAGTTTAGAGGAAGTCTTTAGTTACATAATTAAAAACATACAAATTACAAAGTACAATAATATAACAAAGCCACAATGCAAATTAAAATGGGATTGGAGGTCGTGTTTCATTCACTTGCGAGATCCGAAACTTCAATTGTCTCATCAATAATAATCGTTGGTTGCTCCAAAATCAAGTCTTTAATTCCTACAAAACCAAATAATGCAAAAAAATATACATTAAAAAACAAAAAACTTACATTTTCTGGTCAAAAATAAACATATATACATCAATTCAAGACATATACTGTGAGACAAATCAGTCCATACATTACATGCTAATATACATCAAAAACTTACAGATTATACAACCAGTCCATATATGTTAATATACAAGGAATATACTGCATATAGAAAGATTATAAGAGAAGCAAATAAAGACAGTGAGATAAATCCTAAGGCCATACATTTTAATAAAGATTCAAGACAAATCCTCACGCACATAATCTGGTGAGTGGTGACAAATCCTCACGCACATAGAAAATTCAAGACACATATCAACATTCAACAGTCAATTTTTCATGAACAAACGCAATACCATGAATCTGAGCACGAAATACACTGCAAATTTTGTACAAACGCAATACCACGATAAATTGTTTCCACAATTAGCACAATTAGCATGAAATACACTATCAATTGGATTACCACAAATTACAACGAAATTACACTTGCATGAGAATAGAAATTACCTGATATTGAAGGCTTAAACTCTCTTGAACTCGAGTGAAGAGAGAGAGAGAGAGAGGGAGAGGGAGAGAGAGAGAGAGAGAGAGAGAGAGAGAGAGAGAGAGAGAGAGAGAGAGAGAGAGAGAGAGAGAGAGAGTAGTGAATCAATGAATGCATAGGGAGTATTGTGGGGGTAAGAAAAGGTAAAACAGGGAATGAAATTTATAAACTTACCTAAAATAGAAACATTTAAAAAAAAAAAACTCCAAAAGAGATGCATGTCAACTAATTTTAGAACTGAGTAAGTAACTAGAGGGGGCATGATAACGTTCTCCTGTTTTTAAAATTTAAAATAACAGTGAGGGGGGTGGGGGGGGGGGAAGGGGGGCTCATAAACTGCTTGTGTGGATTTATTAATGTAAACAATCAGAAGACCAAACATAACTAATTATCGAATGGATATAGCCTCTTTGTTATATACTTGTAGGATAAACCTTCCTCATCTCTTCAAAGAGTGAGACTCTAAATGTCTAAAGAGGCATATATGTTGTTGATCCTAGTCTGCGTGCAACTTACCGGCAGGGAACTTGGGGGCCACTTATTTTGATCTCTCTAGGTGTCACAGTGGTTGTCTTTATCTGTTTCAATTTCAGTGCCTGCACTCAGGGGAAAAGATTATGGAAAGACCAAGATGCGTTACCCTGACTATATCGAAACTGAAAGTGGCCTCCAGTTTAAGGTTAGGTTATTCTGTCCATCTTCAAACATTAACAAGAGAGAGCGGCGGAGAGGGAGAGAGAGAGGCGAATTTTTTTTTTAGCTCTAATGCGTGAACTACTGATCTGGTAGAGTGGAAATATGGAATCAGTATGGGCTAGGCCTTTTAGGGACTGGGGGCGAATTTTTTTTATTTATTATTGGGTATTCGGATACCTGATAATAATAAAATCCGCCCCATGTCCCGACCCGGATAGAAGTCCATTTTCCCGGGACGGGTACCCGACCCGAAAAAATAACTTTTTTGCCAAAAATTCACACCGGGTATTTTCCGGGTCGTCGGGAAATCGGGTCGGGATAACCGGGTCGGGTTTTTTTTTAACACCCCTATTGTGCACTATTCTACATTGCAAGTATTATTTATGCATAAAATATGCAAGATGCGCTTAGAGGCAATGGTATGTGATTTGGTGAAATGATTCATTGATTACTCGTTCATGATTATTGAGATAGAATGAGTAAAGGAAGAATTTAAGTCTTATAAGACGAGGTTAAGATTGTGGGGTGCTTTATGCAATCTGGGTGTTTATACACCGAGGTAGTTAAAGGAATAAATAATAATTATTGATCGTCCTTAATAAATAAAGAACTGAAATTGGAAACTTGCTTTACTTGATTGAATTGATATTTGATTAATTGTACTATTTTGCATATGAGTCATCACCAAGTCTAAACTTGTAAATAACGTAAAGTGCAAGATGGATGTGCAATAAAACTCTAGATTTGTGCACATCTGGAGTAATGACAACCAGGGGTTGGGGTATACGAGGTATTAGCCGGGCACTTTTCTAGATGTCGTCTGAGCTACGAATCTCTTATTTCAAATACTTTTCAAAAACTAAGAGTTAGATGAGATCTCATAATAGCGACAGTCACGAAGTCGCGCTTGTGGTCATCGAATGTTTTATGGATGTTTTCGAAAGGAGGCATAGGGTTTTTCTTTTTTTGTTGTTCTAAATGGAACATGGGATGGTCTACCTTGTCTATTGCTTAATCTAACGAATAAAATGAAAGGGTTTAACCACTGTTCACTAGTGAAGTCTTAGTAATAAAACTAATAGTTGAGTCGTGTGTTGAGTCTATAATTCAATGATGCATGATGATTGATTATTAGTAGCATGCTAGGGACTTCTTATTATTTTTCGCAGCTTGTCTGTACTCCGCTTTGCTGATTGCGCGCTTTGTGTGTCTTTCTTTGGTCATGGCCTTCACCTTTCAATGACCCTGTGACGATCCAATTTTTAAATTTGTAATATTGGGGAGTATATTAACCACATGTTCTTACACATGCAGCATTTGTAACTAGGTGGTGGGATTTAGAGTGGAGTATTGGTTGCTTTTCACAATTTATTTTGCTACATACTTTTGAAGTTATTTAAACTAGATTTCATTTTTATACTACTTATACTAGTTTGAGTTTGAATAAAGGCCTTAATGGTTTGAAGTTGTAAGACTTAATTTGGTTTAGTTTTTTGGTTTTAAAATATATTTATAACTTATTTAGTTTTTTGGCTGCTAATTTCTTATATATCCTTAACGTTTGAACACGTGGTGGTATCACGTAAGTAATTCTCCTGAATATTGTTTAGGGTACTTACAGGTTTAAAGAGATAATTATTGGGGTGTTACAATGGTAATATGTAATAGTTGATTGAGTCTTTTCCATCTTTCTTGAAAAATACAAAAAGATTTTCTTTCTTTTAGGCTACATTTGTAGCTGTGCTACAAATCTTTTCTTTTAGATTGTATGCATAGATCTTGTGTTTGTTCTCTATTGTCCATCAATATAGAAATTGAAAGGACAATATTAATGCTGCGAGTTGCAAGACGTTCTCCAAGGCAAGAAGAAGAGCAAGACATCATGGTGGATAACAAAAGAGTTGCATTAAAGGAGTTGGGATTTTCGGGAGCGTATAGGTATGAGAGTAGTATTGCTCCACCTACGACACCGACAAATGACTTTGAGATTAGACCGGAAATGACTACCTTGATAGAAAGGTGTCAATATAGTGGTGGAAAGCATGAGAGTCCCCTCAACCATCTTAAGGAATTTGAGAAGTATTGTGTTGGGTTTCGATGAGTCTGACCCACCACAGAAAGAAACCCGACCCAAAACCAAACTCACAATAATTATAACCATAAAGCATAATTAACATAAACACAAGACTAAGTAAGAGATTATTACGTTTGTAGCGTGCTTCACTCACTCAATTGAGCTCATACATCAAAATCCCCGTAGCTCCGCTCACACGGAGACCTCCTTCGAAGCCCACCCGCAACGTGAGCACCGAACTCGGTCTATTGCCTTGGAGTTAGCAAGGCTCGACCTAAACCCGAGAAATTTGTGTTAAAAGGTTTTCACACTGTGATATCTTTTTCAACACTTACTCAAGTGAGTAATCCCGACTCCTAAGGTTGGCATTTATAGGCAAAGGCTCTCCAAAATTCCCATCATCATTCCATGTGGTAGAAATAATAGTGTGAGAAAAATAAGCAATTAATTTAATTCTAAATTAAATTAAATAGCAACACAAATAATCAAACAACACTTGGCACACACATGGGAGTGGTTAGGTGAGGACAACAAGGAGGACCACATGTTCTCCTTGATCCCCAAGCTACCAAACCCTTCTAATCATAAGAGGCCATGACCGGTAAACCTCCTTGGTCACCAAGAAAAAACTGGTCAAGGCCCCTTTTACTTGGTTGGGCCTTGTACCCACACGCACGCCAACGGGCTAAATGCGTTGCTGGGCCTCTGCCAGCCAGCACGCACCGCAAGCCATCACGCAACACACTTGCGCGCCCAACTCGCCCTTGCTAGCGGCTTGCTAGGCTTGCGGCTTGTGCTAGTGATGGCACGCGCTATCCTAGCTCTCATACAGTTAGGCTGATACGAGTCTAGGGCTATGCGTTTTTACTTTATTTTTTGTTTGACTTATTTGTTACATCTCGTTATTTCTTAGAATTTAACTCGACATTGGAGATTCAATTCCAACACACTATGCTCGGAATCTGCCATCTAAATATTAATTACTCGGGTGACTCATAAAATTCTTTCGAATTAATTCGTCGCTTCGGTTGTTAGTGGCTTGGGTATGACTCGAAGGATTTAGTTAAGATTAAAGTGTAATATCAATTATACAATAATATTACTGATCGAAAGCCGCCTTAACAAGGGAATAAACGCGTTGTCAATTGTCTATCCCTAGATCAAATACAATTTATACAACCTAAACAAACCTAATACGAGTATAAGGCAAGCATAGGGGTCGAACCACAGAGAACGGTAAACACCACCAAATGTTATCAACAATTAAGCTAGTCCGGAATAGGGGATAAATAAACTAAAGTCTAAAAATGCTAAAACAAGAAATAAAACATTAAGGGAAATGGTTTAGGTATAACATTCACTTGAACATAAACGAAGGCATAGAAATTGAATTAATTATGAACTAAACATGCTCGAATATCGAAATTAAGAATCCAATCTAGCCGCCTTCCGGGGTCAATTGGCTTCTCCTAACATAGCCTCTATGTTTCCACATTAGAACCATATACTAGGAGGTACTATTAAATAACAATCGATAGTAATGAACCTTAACTAAGTCAACTTCCGTTTCTTGTTAGCAAAGATTCACCTTTAATCAACCAACAATGTGCACTTGCAAGAAGATTAAAGAATATCAAGCATATAAAGACTTTAATCACAAATAAATCAATTCTAAACCCTAGAACATGCTCAAGGTCCAACTACAGCACAACCATCCCCTTAATGGGGAAATTACTCACTAATCATGATAATAACAAGATTAATCAACAAATAATCAAGAATCAACATGATCAACAAGCAATACCAACAACTAAAATAATAATCAAAATAAACAAATAAAAATAGAGGAGAGAGAGTAAGAAATTGCTCATTAATTGAAGATGAAGGTCTACAAAGGATTGAACAAGCTCCTTCTTCAAAATCCAAGTTCATTAATGAAGAAAACCTCACTTTCTCTCTCTACCAATGAAGACTAACCCTAACCTAACCTAAAACTAAAAACTAATTAGAGAGAGGAATAGATAGTTATTCCCCTTTCTAATTACCCCAAAATTGGGTATTTATACTAAGCTTAATAAAACTAGGAAAAATAGAAAAAGAAAATAAAATAAAATAAATTAAAAGGAAAAGTAAAATAGAAAACTAAAATAAGAATAAAAAAAATAAAAGAAAGAAAATAAAGAAAAAGAGAAAAGAAAACAAAGAAAATAAAAATAAAAGAAAAAGAAAATAAAATCGAATAAACCCACAAATCCCCACCAAACCATCAGCTACCCCATTCCTTCTTCTTCGAAATTGGCTGCTCTAAAATGGGGGAATGATCCCATGTTTTGCATCTCACCAAATCAAACTAACAACCATCATCATCAAATCACTACCGCTCATCATCATTGAAAATCGGCACCAAGAAAACACCACCGTTCGATCCTCATTAAAAGTCATGTGCATAGCTCGTGAAATGGTTCGGTCGAACCGTGGGTTGGTGCGGCCGAACTACTGGGTTGGTTCGGTCGAACCATGGGTGTGTTCGACCACTCCTGTTCGAATAACAAAACCCCCAAAGTCTCTGACTTGACGTTCGGCCGAACCCTAAACGGTTTGGTCGAACTTGAGAATTTTTTATTTACTGTAAATTGGGGATGTTGCTGTGCAAATTGGTGACGGTAAGGTGCAATTGTTGTTGTAATTGATGCTGGTGGTGGCTGCTCTGTTGCGCGGTGGTGGTAGAATTGAGGTGTGGTTGCGGTGGTCTGGGTTGTGGTAGGTTACGGTTAATTGCGAGTTGGTGGTGGTTGATTGTTGCGGATTGGAGCAGGGGAGTTGTGTTGGTTGGTGGTGAGGCTGGTATGCGGCTGTGTAATTGGATGGGTTGGGGATTGGCGACTGGTGGCTGTTGTTGGTTTAGTCAATTGGTGCAGGGGATTGGTGGCAGCAAGGTGCGGTTTGTGGGTGCTTGTGGTGATGCGGGGTGAAGCAGGCTGGTGGTGTGTGGTGGTTGATTGTTGCGGATTGGAGCAGGGGAGTTGTGTTGGTTGGTGGTGAGGCTGGTATGCGGCTGTGTAATTGGATGGGTTGGCTGAGGAGCTGCTGTGGTTGATGTGGTGGAGGATAAGGGAGGTGGGGTGAAGGTTAAGGGGCAGCAACAAGGTAGCGCAACAAGGTAGCACAACACAGTTTGTTTGGCTCAAAATTTGTGCCTCGAACCTCGGACTTCGAACTTGATTTGAACATGGAAATCGAGCGTCAACCCGAACACACCTACAATTGGGACAAAGAATAAAATAAAATAAAATGAAAATAAACAAAGGACGAAATAAAACAAAACCACGACAAATAAAATAAAATAAATAAAATAGAAATAAATAAAATAAAATAAAATAAAATAAAATAGAAAATAAGAGACATAGAACTAAACTAAAAATAATAAAACAAAAACTATACAAGCAAATAAAGTAAAATAAAATACGAAAATAAACTAAAGCTAATAAAATAAAGAAAATAAACTAAAACGCTCCAACACTACCAAATAAACAAGAAACTTTATTAAAAAGAAAACAAGAGAAAGAAAGGGAAAATAAGATAAAATAAACACGAAAATGACTCTAAAACTACTCCTTAAGAGTGACATAAATGTCACTCATCAAATTCCCCCAAGCTAAACCTTTGCTCGTCCTCGAGCAAAGCTAAGGCAAAAGAGAACAAGAAGGAATTATTTAAAGCAAAAGAAACAAAAATAGAAACAAAGAAAAAGAATGTACACTAACTCACTGTCGTAGGAATCACGGATGCATTTAGCGTATGCATCAAGCCCTTTAAACCCCTATGTCGCCAAAGAGGACGAGTAAGCTCTCGTGAGGGTTTCCTAAGAGGTTTAACCCACAACTCTTGGCAACACATAACATTCAAGGCAAAGGTGAAATCAAGAAAACTCGAGTTTTGATATTTCAAACCAACCACAAACAATGGGCTAAATGCACAAGAATACAAACCTTTCTAGACATTAAAGGTAGCCAAGCAAAAGAATAGTTAAGGTTGGTACACACATAAAGCATGCAAAGGGTAGAGAACTTAGAGGGACTTACACTCCTCCTTATCTCCAACCAAACTCCCGCATCCTCACTAGTTTTGCATCCACTTTTAAGGTGATATCTCGAGATTCCTCGAAGGAATCGGAAGAAATAATCAATGAAAAACATTTAGGCTACCCGACATCTTGGCATTGATAGCTCGCTCAATAGGCTTGGCTTGATTACCCTCCATCGGTAGTAACTAAACCTCACTAAGGTCAAAAGGTCTTAAAAGGGTTGAAACGTTTAGGCTAGGGTAAAGGGTGTGGAAATAAATTTGGAAATTGGTGGTAAACTTAGAAGTGAAGCAAGGTTGATCATTCCTCAATTCAAATTCAATAAACTACCAACTTTCAAATCAAAAATTCTAGCAACACCTCCCCCAAGCTTATTCTTTTTCAACCAAACAACAAATATTTTTGTATTTTCTCAATATTTTCTTCTTTTTTTTTTCATTTCTTTTTATTCTTTGCTCTCGCCTCTTTTAACTTTGAGCGGCTTTTTCTTTCATTTCCTTTATTTTCTTCTCATTTACTCAACCCATTCAACATAACAAATATAAACACAAGTACCAAAATTTGAGTTTTTTCACTTCTTTTTCATTCTTTTTCTCACTTCCATTAACCAAAAATACAAATCAAGTCCCAAGAATGCTTCACAAAAACTAATAAAGGTGAAAATAAAGCAAAGGTCCATTGGTTTGTAATGTGGTTATGCCAAAGAAGGGAAAATGGCTCAAATTGGGTTACTAAATGAGCAAATGCAAAAGAAAAATAAAAGAAAAGAAAATAATAAAACAAAACAAAAATCCTAATTGCCTTCGTCTTCCCCTAGGTTGGTTCGGTCTCGATCTTGGGTAGGTTAAGCCAAATTCTCGATATAAGCTAGCAATGCCAAGGATCCAAACGCCACACATGCAAGAAATGTAGAAGGCTAGAACAAAATAGACACATCCTCACAAAAATGACGGTAGTGGAGTAGCAAAAATCACCTTTAAAGCTTCAACTAGCTAGAGAGCGACAACCGTCTTACCACAAACCAAGTGAGCTAAGGTCTCATAGCCCTTAAGTTCTACTACCTTGGCAATGTTATATGCGTGAACCAACCTCGACATTCAAGTGCACGAAAACCTCTAACAACTAGCAAAGAGGGTATTCTAGGTGCTAAAGCCCAATTATGTCCAAGTTTAAAACAAAACATTTTGAAACTTGCCTTGAATGCCATGGAAAGACACTATACACACAAAAATTCACAAAACCAACAATACTCAAGAATTCATATACAATTGTGCAAGATGAAAGCATGATCAATCAAAGCTACAAATACCAAAAGTCAACTCAATAAGGCGCTCATGGCCATCCAAACATAGAAAATCAATCTCAATAATAGACTTTGGCAAGTATGAGAGAAATAAATCAAGCAATCATGAGACTATGGATTAAGAAACCACCAAGAGATATAGATAACCCCCCCAAGCTAGCGAATAGCTACTCCCCCAAGCTAGAATGGAGCATTGTCCTCAATGCTAAAAAATAAGGGCACAAAGGGTGGGTGGGGGGGGGGGGAAGGAAGAAAACTCATTCACACAACAATTCATAATCATACTATCCAAATGAAATTAAGAAAGCAAATCCAAGATGAGGGAAGAAGGAAAGAGTAAACCAAATGTGAGGTGGGTGTTGAAACCCGCAATTGAGCACATTGTCCACAATTTCATCTAATTCCTCGTCTTTGTTGCTTTTCCAAATGCAAGCAATCATTGGTGTGCTTCTTCTCAAGGAGCTCAATCCAAAATCCTTGCACATGAGTATATGCATCGAGTACCTATACACATAGACAAGAGGGTAAACAAAAATGAGAAACACAAAAGAAAGAAAAAGAAAGCAATAAAACACGGGTTACTTCCCGCAAAGGCTTGCTTAACGTCCAAGCATGACCAATCTAGTAAATAACCCGACAAAGAACGCAATAGCTTGTCATATGCACCGACAAACATATCAAGAAATAGAGCATACGCGATGCTCATATGACAAGCAAACATAAAGTACATGGAGACTTTATGCTTGAGAGAAGGGAGAAAAGAAAAAGTAAAAGAATCAAAAGAAAAATCAAGAAAGTAAGAAGAAAAAGTAGAAGAAGAAAAAGAAAAATCCTCACAAAAATCTTTTTGGTTGGCATTATAACTCTTTTCCTCATCAACAATGAAAGAGTTAGGGGCTTCGGAAGCATGAATAGGAAGAGGATCCCTAAGAGGTTCTTTGAGAAAAGAAGGGAGGAACATAGGATAGTAGGAGATATGGTTAAACCTTTGGGAAAAAGGTGTATGAGAAAGGCAAAAAGGGGTAGCTAATCCCTCATCACAAGATCTCACATCACTAATGAGGGAATGAAAATCAATCATGGAATCCTCAAATGAAGAACCCTCATGTTCTACATCTCCCTCAAGCTCAAAAACTCCAAATGATTCAATCTCAACCTCCTCTTCACAACCTTGAACAACGTCTCCCTTAAATTTCTCAAAATCAAGAGTGAATGGGGGCAAATTTCTCTCAAACTCATCTCTTTCTAATGAAGCCTTATCAATGCACTCACTCATAAGGTTATGGGCTACCGTTTGAAACTCAAGAAATATTTGGGCCATAATCTCAAATGAGTCCAAATCATCATGGATAGACGAGTCAAAAGCTTGCTCATTGGAATCATCTAGGGGACTATGGGGCACACCTTTAGAATTCATGCAAAAATCGGATGCAAAATGAGAAAGAACATGCACTTCATCATCATAAGAATGTACCTCATTACATTGAGCTATAGAGGGAGGGGAGTTGAAATCATGCATTACATGGTCACTATGGGGAGCATCAAGCACATCATGCGAATTCATATTAGACAAATCATGACAATTAGCATCAACATTAAAAGCATGAGAATCCCGAACATAAGTCTCATGATTGGCCCTCTCCCAATCATAATTATCCCTAGCTAACCATGAATAGAAATCCCAAGCTTCATCCGAAGACATGTCTTGAAATTTACCATTTAACATATTATCAACTACTCCTCTAAAATTCTCATTTAATCCCAAATTGATGATTTCACAATAATCACCCTTGGTTACACCTTGAACACCATCTAGGAAATCATCAAGTCTATTGAAATACACCCAAAACGGTTCATTATCAAATTGAGGAATAGAAATATAAGCCATTTTTTCTCAAACAAAACAAAGAGAACAAAAACAAATCAAAAGAAAATATAAACAATGGACTAGTCTCAATAAGATAACATGACGGTAATGGAAGCCGTTCCCCGGCAACGGCGCCAATTTGACAAGGGAATAAACGCGTCGTCAATTGTCTATCCCTAGATCAAATACAATTTATACAACCTAAACAAACCTAATACGATTATAAGGCAAGCATAGCGGTCGAACCACAGAGAACGGTAAACACCACCAAATGTTATCAACAATTAAGCTAGTCCGGAATAGGGGATAAATAAACTAAAGTCTAAAATTGCTAAAACAAGAAATAAAACATTAAGGGAAATGGTTTAGGTATAGCATTCACTTGAACATAAACGAAGGCATAGAAATTGAATTAATTATGAACTAAACATGCTCGAATATCGAAATTAAGAATCCAATCTAGCCGCCTTCCGGGGTCAATTGGCTTCTCCTAACATAGCCTCTATGTTTCCACATTAGAACCATATACTAGGAGGTACTATTAAATAACAATCGATAGTAATGAACCTTAACTAAGTCAACTTCCGTTTCTTGTTAGCAAAGATTCACCTTTAATCAACCAACAATGTGCACTTGCAAGAAGATTAAAGAATATCAAGCATATAAAGACTTTAATCACAAATAAATCAATTCTAAACCCTAGAACATGCTCAAGGTCCAACTACACCACAACCATCCCCTTAATAGGGAAATTACTCACTAATCATGATCATAACAAGATTAATCAACAAATAATCAAGAATCAACATGATCAACAAGCAATACCAACAACTAAAATAATAATCAAAATAAACAAATAAAAATAGAGGAGAGAGAGTAAGAAATTGCTCATTAATTGAAGATGAAGGTCTACAAAGGATTGAACAAGCTCCTTCTTCAAAATCCAAGTTCATTAATGAAGAAAACCTCACTTTCTCTCTCTACCAATGAAGACTAACCCTAACCTAACCTAAAACTAAAAACTAATTAGAGAGAGGAATAGATAGTTATTCCCCTTTCTAATTACCCCAAAATTGGGTATTTATACTAAGCTTAATAAAACTAGGAAAAATAGAAAAAGAAAATAAAATAAAATAAATTAAAAGGAAAAGTAAAAATAGAAAACTAAAATAAGAATAAAAAAAATAAAAGAAAGAAAATAAGAAAAAGAGAAAAGAAAACAAAGAAAATAAAAATAAAAGAAAAAGAAAATAAAATCGAATAAACCCACAAATCCCCACCAAACCATCAGCTACCCCATTCCTTCTTCTTCGAAATTGGCTGCTCTAAAATGGGGGAATGATCCCATGTTTTTCATCTCACCAAATCAAACTAACAACCATCATCATCAAATCACTACCGCTCATCATCATTGAAAATCGGCACCAAGAAAACACCACCGTTCGATCCTCATTAAAAGCCATGTGCATAGCTCGTGAAATGGTTCGGTCGAACCGTGGGTTGGTGCGGCCGAACTACTGGGTTGGTTCGGTCGAACCATGGATGTGTTCGACCACTCCTCTTCGAATAACAAAACCCCCAAAGTCTCTGACTCGACGCTCGGCCGAACCCTCAACGGTTTGCTCGAACTTGAGAATTTGTTATTTACTGTAAATTGGGCATGTTGCTGTGCGAATTGGTGACGGTAAGGTGCAATTGTTGTTGTAATTGATGCTGGTGGTGGCTGCTCTGTTGCGCGGTGGTGGTAGAATTGAGGTGTGGTTGCGGTGGTCTGGGTTGTGGTAGGTTACGGTTAATTGCGAGTTGGAGGTGGTTGATTGTTGCAGATTGGAGCAGGGGAGTTGTGTTGGTTGGTGGTGAGGCTGGTATGCGGCTGTGTAATTAGATGGGTTTGGGATTGGCGACTGGTGGCTGTTGTTGGTTGAGTCGATTGGTGCAGGGGATTGGTGGCAGCAAGGTGCGGTTTGTGGGTGCTGGTGGTGATGCGGGGTGAAGCAGGCTGGTGGTGTGTGGTGGTTGATTGTTGCGGATTGGAGCAGGGGAGTTGTGTTGTTTGGTGGTGAGGCTGGTATGCGGATGTGTAATTGGATGGGTTGGCAGCAGGGGAGAAGCAGAGGAGGTTGGCTGAGGGGCTGTTGTGGTTGATGTGGTGGAGGATAAGGGAGGTGGGGTGAAGGTTAAGGGGCAGCAACAAGGTAGCGCAGCACAGTTTGTTTGGCTCTAAATTTGTGCCTCGAACCTCGGACTTCGAACTTGATTTGAACATGGAAATCGAGCGTTAACCCGAACACACCTACAAACACGAGCAAGATTGAGGAGAGAATTGGGACAAAGAATAAAATAAAATAAAATGAAAATAAACAAAGGACGAAATAAAACAAAACCACGACAAATAAAATAAAATAAATAAAATAGAAATAAATAAAATAAAATAAAATAAAATGAAATAGAAAATAAGAGACATAGAACTAAACTAAAAATAATAAAACAAAAACTATACAAGCAAATAAAGTAAAATAAAATACGAAAATAAACTAAAGCTAATAAAATAAAGAAAATAAACTAAAACGCTCCAACACTACCAAATAAACAAGAAACTTTATTAAAAAGAAAACAAGAGAAAGAAAGGGAAAATAAGATAAAATAAACACGAAAATGACTCTAAAACTACTCCTTAAGAGTGACATAAATGTCACTCATCAAGCCTCTACCCATGCATTCCGATAACTTGACCTCACTGAATAATTAGCTTTCTAATAATTCCGAACCCTCTATCGAAATAATACACTTGTTAGAAGGACACCATTCCTTTCGATATCTCACTTGTCCTTCTAGAAAAGTGTGCTTTTAGTGTATAGCCTTTTTCTTATGTCACTTAATGTCTCTTCATGAACTATAAGGTAAGATTTATTCGTTATCTTTATTATGCCTAGAAGTGTTTCTCGATCTCAAGTTTGACTTTCAATAAACATATAATTTCTAAAATTCATCCGACCATGGCCATGCATTTTATAGTCTCGCATTTTGAGAGGCTTAGTATACAACAAAGACATCTTCCCTATTTTTAGTACGAGGATATTCCCAGTCTTGTAATGTAGCTCCTCTTACTAAGAGGACCTAGTCGCCCGAGTGTTGCCGTTATAATCCCATATTACGGCAGGCGTTTGACAACATCAAAGCGGACTAGTACTCAAACAAGAGAACTCACAATACTCTTGGTCGAGGAAATAGGTTCCAGTTGCCATAATGAGAAGTATACTTATGACAATTTTTAATCTCTTAAAGTATTCTCATAGGTCGATCAAGTATGGCTCTAAACCAATACCTGTGCAAATAATTTATGACGATCGTGTCCTTGTAGCACAAGAAACGGTGCTATAAATCAAACTACACATTAGCCTCTTTTTTGGTAATTTTACCCATGCCATGTGGGCCAACAAGCTTATGACACATGTCATACCCCTATTAGTCTAAATTGGACTAATCTTCATTTGACACGTGTCATTCCGAGAATCTGGGGGAAAAAGGTGGCCTTGAAGGGCCCAATTCCTAAGAAATTCGTGATTCGACACAACCCAACAGAATTAGGTCAAAATGACCTAATCAGGGACACATTCCTCAATGATCCTATTACTAGAGAGATTTTCCCCAATTTGGGGGCATCTACAAATTATTACAACATACCCTACATTCTTTTACATCAGAAAAACACTTGATCTCGGAATCCGAGAAGATGTCACCTAAATTTCCGCACCTTTTTCTACTTTCACTCAAGTTCTAACTCGATCATTGGAGGCGGAGCTCCAACCACCTGGAGTCTTTGTTGTTTTACAGAAACAGGCCGCGTTCACTAGCCTTCGAGCTGTAACTCTCTCGAGGGACAAAAATACCCCAAACATTTGGCGCCGTGTGTTGGGAGAGTACCTCAAAGATGGTTCAAGATTTTGTACCACCTCCTGACCCCAAGGCTCATAAGTAGGAGATCTTTACGGGCCTGGAGGATTATGTACCTCATGTCAAAACACATATGGCCAAAGATGGGTCATTCATTTCTAGATGCATTCGTCCCATAGATACCCTTGAACGAGGTGACAGCCAGGCGGGTATCAGCAGGCCCCCTGGTCAACCGGATGGGTAAACCTAGTCAGCAAGATGTAAGGCTCCAGTCACCAAAGACGAGCTAATGAAATTCATGACAAGTTTCAAGGGTAAGATTAAGAACCAGATTGGAAAGAAAATGGTTGGATCTAGCTAAGTCGGCCAAAAAGTCTCCTTGAACTGCGAGGAAGAAGTTAGTCAAGCACAGGAAGCCTACTCCACATCCCAAGGAGAATACTGCGCCTGCCATTGATTGGTCGAAGATTCTTCTGCCCTAGACGGGAAAAAGGAAGGTCATCCGTGTTGTTAAGCTGGATGGCAGTAAAAAGACTTACACCGATGCTGACATGTTATCGAGCAAAATCGGAGCCAGCATTTGTCTGAGTCATCCTCTACTTTTAGCTTTCCAGATAGCTTAATAAATACATTTACAAGGAATACACAATCCTTGCATGAGATCCATATAGGCGGTAATACCGTCCATTGTAGCCCTTAGATGATTGGGAATACGCTGTACGTATTTTCCTCATTTCATGCTGCCGACCCTTTTTGGGGGCAAAGCAGCATAAAATGTCCAACCTTTGGACTGGAAGCTTCATCTGCTTGAACTTGGTGAACAAACTTCTGCGTTCACCGAGGAGATAACTGAGGCGCTATAGTCGGCCAAAGTTAAGAATGTGTTGGTAGGCGCCTACGATGGTACCAACAACCTAGAGGACTACCTAGTGGATTACTCCAACCTAACACAAATGCAGGGGTTAGAGGATGTAATATGGTGTCAATGCTTCCTGGCTACATGAAAGGGCATCGCCCTACAATGGTTTGGCAATTTTTAAGCCGGATGCATTGACAGGTTCGGGTTGCTTGCCTTCCTTTTTGCCTCCAACTCCTCAATGAAAATCGTTGCCAAGAAAACAAGTCTTGACTTGAGCACCATCCGAAAAAGAGAGAGAGAAAAGGAGTTTGCTCTTATGTCAGGCGGTTAAACCCGGTGAGAATCCAGATCCAAGGGCTGTCTGACGAGGTAGCCTATACAAACTTCTTTAAGGGTCTAAACGACGAGTCGACCTTTAAGTTTGAGCTTGTCCAAAAGAGGGTTTTTACCCTTCAAGAGGCGTTAATAGAGGTAGAGAGCTTTATTCTAGCCACTGACCTCTGATCGTCCAGCCATCAGTCGGACTCCAAGAAGTCCGACAAGCAAAAATAGGGTCGGTGTTCTCAGCCGGCTCATAAATCAAAATAGAGCAAAAAGAGAAAAGAAGTCTAGGCGGTTGATGAGCCTCATCAGCCGTCCAAAAAGAAAAAGAAAGAATTCAAACCGTAGGTCTCATGGTATGAATTCAATAAAGACTGTTACACAATCTTCACAGAGGTGAATGATAAGATGACTATTGAGAAGCCAAATCCTATGAAGAGTTCCGTTTAGTCGCTGAGCAAGAGTAAATTATGTCATTTCCATGAGGAAGTGGGCCATGACAATAAGGACTGCTATAGCCTCAAGCGGACGTTCCCAAACGTTCACATCACTGAAAAGTATTTGACAAGGGCTTGATGAAGTCCTATGTCTTGAAGTCCAAAGTGGCTTCCAGTACAAATCCGAGACATTCCTCAAAGAATGTCCAACCTACTAGTAGCTCGGACACCAAAAAGGATCTGGTCTACACTATAGCAGGAGGAATCGCATGCGGTGGCCCGACCATTCAGGGCACCAAGGATCATCTAGAGAAGATGATCCATTTTGTTGATGATGAACAAGCGTCTTCCCAAACGTCCGTCGAACGCATGACGACCCATTCTTCATTGGATGTAAGTTCGCCAAGTAATTGGTTGGCCGAATCCTTATAGACACGGGTTGCTCATCTAACCTCATCAACTACAAGTGTTTGTCCAAGCTTAAATATAAGTTGGACAATTTGCGCGACGTCTCCCATACACTAGTTGGATTTGTTGTCCGGTTCCTAGTGGTTATAGATCTAACCGCCTACAACATTATTCTTGGCCATCCTACTCTGAGCGAGTGCAAGGCCGTCATCATCCCGACTCTCAAGCTCCTCAAGTATGAAAAGGATGATGGCTTAGTTGGCTCCCTTAACAGGGATCAGAAGACGGCAAGAGAGTATTACCTCTCAGACGTCAAACAAACGGATACAGCACCATAATTCACCCCATTTAGTAGCCGCAAAGAAGAGAAAAATTGATCAGCTGGTGGAAGTGAAGAAGGAGAAGAAATATCAATCACTGACTGAGGAACGGTAAGATGATCTCCATCCTTAGTCGGCTGGTGAGCACATTGATATTCCTCTAGACGACAGTCGTCCAGAGCGAATTGTTAAGGTGGGGACAGCTGCTTTTGAAAAGTTGGGTGCAGACTTACACCTCATGCTGAAATAATTCAAAGATATCTTTGCCTTTGAAATGGAAGAGACGCCAAGCATCTGCCTCTGGCTTGCTATCCACAAACTCGTCTTGGATCCAAAAAAGAAGCCCATTCGGCAAAAGAAAAGAAATCATGCCGAGGAGA
Source organism: Chenopodium album (assembly GCF_948465745.1). Classification (NCBI taxonomy): domain Eukaryota; kingdom Viridiplantae; phylum Streptophyta; class Magnoliopsida; order Caryophyllales; family Amaranthaceae; genus Chenopodium; species Chenopodium album. The sequence goes on from NC_137836.1 coordinate 29,781,673, forward strand.
AAAGTTAGGCGGCAGCTGCCAAGGTCAAAAAGCTGTTGGGCGCCGAGTTCATTCGGCCATATAACTTTCCTAATTGGTTTTGCAAACGTGGTGCTTGTAAAGAAGCTAAATGGTACCTGGCACATGTATGTAGATTTCATTGACTTAAACAAGGCATGTCCGAAGGACAGTTACCCGCTTCCAAAGATTGACAGTCTGGTCGACTTTACAGCTAGGCATGCCTTGATGAGTTTTATGGATGCGTACTCCATCTTCCATTAGATACCCCTTTAGAAAAAAGATCAAGAGAAGATTCCCATCGTCACTGATCAGGGGTTATGCTGTTATACGGTGATGCCGTTTAGCTTGAAGAATCTGCGGCTACTTTCCAACGGATGAGTAATACCGTCTTCATTAATTAGATTTGGAGGTATTTAGAGGCATATATTGATGACATGATAGTCAAATCCAAGTTGCAGATGAATCACCTTGCTAATCTCCGAGAAACCTTCACCACACTCAGGCGGCATAATGTCATGTTAAATCCCAAAAAAATGTGTTTTTAGTGTTAAGTCTGGAAAGTTTCTCGAATTCCTTATTGATCAAAGGGGGATAGAGGCTAACCCCAAGAAGATACAGGCGATGATTGACATGAAGTCACCCCGTTCTTTTAAGGAAGCTAAGAGGCTTACCGGTTGTCTAGATGTGCTTGTGAGAATTTGCAGCCGGTCAGGTGACAAGTGCCTTTACTTCTTCCAAGCAATCAGGGAGAATACTAGATTTGAATGGGGAAATGATTCTGAGGCGACCTTTTAGAAATTAAAAGAACATTTACACTCTTTGCAAAGGCTTATTAGCCTCTGTCAAAAGAGAGATGTTATATATGTATTTAGCCGTCTTAGATAATGCCCTTAGTGCCGTTCTCCTTGATGAGAGAGATGGTATTCAGCTTTCGGTCTATTTCATTATCTGTGTTCTCATAAATGCTGAACTTTGGTACCCCATGGTTTAAAAATTTGGCCTTGCTCTTTACATGGTTGTTAAGAAGTTGAAACCATATTTCTTGGCACATCTGGTGGTGATCTATACAGATCAACCCCTCAAACGACCAATGACAACCCTGGAGTCATCCGGTAGAATGCTCAAATGGGCTATTGAAATGCAAAGCCTTGAAATTACCTACGAACTAAGAAAGGCAGTGAAGGGTCTGGTGTTTGCCGACTTCATTGTTAAAATGAAAAGGCTGGTTGCTTCGGACAACCTTGATCAGGTTTGGAAGGGTCATGTAGACGGGAGCTCTATTTTGAATGGATGTGGTGCAGGCATAATCTGTGAATTCCCAGAAAGAGATAAATATGAATACGGTTCAAGTTCCAGACCTCAAACAATGAGGCAAAATATAAAGCCCTAAAGTCCCTAAAGTCGACACACATGCAAACTCGTCCATCCTTTTAGGGATAGGGACGATGTTCGCTACCCATTCTGGATAATTACATACGCGAATAAAACCTACGTCTAATTGCTTTTGTACTTATTCTTCTATTTTCAGAGCGACATCAAGTTTCATTCGTCGAAGTTTTTTTTACTGATTTAGAAGTAGGGTTCAAGGGAATTGTATGTTCCGCAATTTCCCTAAATATTCCAGCATGTCCTTGTATGACCAAGCGATCACGTCTTCAAATTCTTTCAGCGTCGATATGAGGACCGATCGCTCTCCAGATTTAAAATTAAGCCAATTTTGACTTGTCTTTTGTTCTTATTGGTTCCTATATTGATTGTTTCAAATTCTTTAATTATAGGGTTCTTTTGTTCTCGTTCATTCATTAATTTAACAAATTTGTTAATATTATCATCTTCGTTAGATTAATTGTTATAGCATTCAAAAGATTCAACGGAAGGCATATACTCAAAAATAAAGCTCATACTATTGAAATCAAAAGAAAGTACATCGAGAAAAAAATCCTTTTTGGGATCTTCGTCCTTAGAATTAGAAAATAAAGACTTAGTAATGGCCACAAGGCCTAAATTTTCAGTTTCCTTAAAATCTAAAGTGGATTCATCGTCAGATTCTTCAAACATATTCCCTTCGCCAGTGATGATTTCCAACTTCTGGCCTTTATGATTGTTCCATGTGAAAGATTTACTCCATCCATGCTCAAATTTCTCATTAGAAGGGGTGATCAACGAGGTTGGGTTAAAAGCTTCATCGTGGATGGCGTTCTGATTAGTCATTGTAGCAACATGATTTTTCTCTAGTCCAAATAGCAAGTTGAATTCTTGTCTATCATAGCACCCTGGAGTTGGGTGTTTTGATTGAACGATTTCAAAAATGTCATTCAAGAAGTAGCTATCGTGGAATATCTCGAATCCAGGCTTCTTGATACCTTCTAGAACTTGTTATTCTGAAAGTTATATCATGGGTAATCATTTCCCTTCCTAATGAATCCTCCATTAACGGTTTGATTGTAGCATGGAAGTATGTTGATTATCCCTTTCTTATGGTTGTCTCTACGTGCTTTGATTTTAGCATCGTGAGATCCTAGTTCTTCTTTGGTTGGTTTGTATCCTAATACAAAGGAGAAGCTATTATTTAAGATAGGAAGTAAGAGATATTTACTCAATCCTATTCCCAAAGGCATCCCCAGAAAGTAACTACTCTTGAATAAGATGTTGTTTACTATAGGGGTAGAGTATGGATCAAGCTTGAATTGTTCTTCAAGGCTCTCCTCCATTTCTAGTGTGCAAATTACCTCCGTGGCAAATCCGCACATGTCCTCTTCATCATTGTCATGGTTTATTTCTAGAAGTGATTGATCTTTTTTTGCTATTTTGATAGGAGAAGCATGTATGGTCATAGGAAGAACTTGATAGTTCAACCTAATTATTTGATGAAGTGAGGATGGTATTGCACCAAGCTCATGTATCCAAGAACGTCCAAAAATATGATTGAATGTAGGTTTAATATCCCTGACATGAAATTCAACCGTCTTCTGAATTGGGCCTGTGGTAATTAGTAGCTTAATAGTTCCACACACCAATGTCCTTGAGTTGTCATAGGCCCTAATGCTTTGTGTTGCAGATTGGATGTCTTTTTTTGGACTAAGGCCTAGGTATTTTGCAGTTCGTAATGGGCATACATTTAGAGCTGACCCATTATCAACCAAAGTAAAAGGTATGTTGTATCCCTTGCACCCCACATTTAAGTAAATGCATTATTGTGGGTAGTGTCTTTTGAAGGCAAATCATCCCTAGTAAAATTAATTAATTTGTAAAATTTCTCGCTAGTAAGCAAGCTAACGAGATCTTGTAGAGTTATGTCTATGCTTACGGACAAAGTCGTTAGAGCGTTCATAAGAGAATTCCTAGGTTCTTTAGAAGTACTTAGGAGTTCCCAAATGCTAACATTCGCCTTGGATTGGCGAAGTTGTTTGACCAATGGATCTTCCACCTCAAGGGGAGGCGGTATTGAATTTTGAGCTTGAACTTGAGTTTGATTTTGAGTGGTCAAAGATCCATTTGGTGGTTCTTGATAAACTCGCCTAGAACGAGATAGATAATCTATCCCATTTGGGTTAGTAGTAGGACTTGTGAACTAACTTTCTTCTACAGGTTTTTAATGCGCCTCCATTTTAAGATGTTCCATGAGTTATGCTTAATTTCATTGTTAAACCAAGGAGAGGTTTGATAAATTTTGCGATTTCCATAAGAAATGATCCCAATCAAGCGCTCCACTTGTCTCATTTTGTAGACAAGGTGGAGGTAGGACGGCAGCATACTTAGACACGTATAAGTCTTGAAAGTCGTCATCCCATAATCCACACACTTTGATAGTTGCCCCAACGAGTGTTGTGGCTAGAGATTTCCCTATAGGTATGATATAGTCCAAAGGATTGAGCGTATCACTTCCCATATGTTCCTCATCAATGTAAAATACCCTTAATGGGGATACATTATCGTTAGGTTTAGGCGTGGGAATTCTCCCATCGTCTCCAAAATCTTGTATCTTATGCATTAGGACATCGCAACTTTAGTATCATGCCCAAAACCTCTATGATAAGCACAATAAGCATTGTCATCCCATTGGGCATATCTTTTTTCTACTGGTGTGGGTGGCGTTGGCCTTGTCGGTGTAAGTAAACCTTTTTCGTTTAATTTTTCTAATAACTCTTTGTAACTCACAGGGAATTGTGTAAATATTCTTTCTTTTTTCCATCTTCTTCGAGGATCATTTATGTGATATAGATTCGTGCCATTGTATTGCATGTTGGTCACAAAAACATTAATAGATGATGAAGTGTTATCATTCCCTTTTTGTAGTTATTCTTAGGTTGATGATGATGAGCCTTATTTGCTTTTTCTTTAGCAAGATCATCTTCAATACTAGTAGCCACATAATAGACCTTTTTAAAAGTGTCTAAATCAAGGTAGCGTAGATGTTTGTTATACATTTCATGACAATTGTCAATGAATTTTTGTACTAACTCGAGTTCTGGTGGCCTTTGGGCAAGGTAGGCCACCTTTTCCTGCCATCTACCATAGAAAGCAAGGAAACCTTTATCGTCCCCTTGCTTAAGCATTTTAAGTTCACGTAGTGTTGATTTGTACTCTACATTACTCTCATTTTGTGTAATGAAAGTCGAGACTACATTTTCCCATGTTGCTTTGAATTTTTGATCTAGCCCATAGTACCACTCTCTCGCGGTTGGATCTAGAGTTACAGCTTTGACATTTTTCTTTTAAATTTTTTCGACTTACTTAATTATTCTCTCCTCGGCCTCTTGAACCTTTTCTTCTCTCAAGAAAGCAATCTCTTCTTGAAGTTGCTCTACGGATGACATTGTTGTTAGACTAGAACTTGTTGTAGAGGAAGGTGATTTAAAAGGGGTGGATTGTTTGGTGGTAAACATACAATGCGAGCACCTAGGAGACTTCATTCCTAAGCTTGGGAACCGGCCCTAAAAGAAGTGCGAAAGTATAAATAAATTTATACGCTTGTTTGGTAGAAAAAAGAAGAGGAAAGAACGCAATATATATTCGAACGGATAACATCGCCTTTAAACAATTCTTCAACGAATATATTATTTGAACGAGCGAATTTGTTTTTTGTAAAATAAAAAAGGCTCGTAATAGAAGCCGCATACAAGAAACTAGGTTGTGCATGGCTGGCGCGCGCATCCTAATCTCTTGCGTTAGTTGTGGTCGCGCAACTCTATGAGTTGCGTGCGCTACCTGCTCGTGCAACTTTTTTTTCGCACAGTTTTTTTTTTGTTTTTTTATTTTTAATTAATTTTTTCAACTCTTTTTTTTTGTTATCCTTTGAATATGACTCAAAATTACGAAGAGACAACTTCGTAATTGGGAACCTAAACTAAACTAAAAAGAAAGAAAAAAGCTATCTTAACACATCTCACAAAGTCATGTAATCACATAAGCATACAATAAGCCAAGGTTCACGTAATGACATTCTAAGGTCATAACCTTGGGTATCCAAGGGTACCATATCTTAAGGAACGACGCACAAATCAGTCACTCAACGTGTTGACTCATGGTATAGCCCTCCCAACATTTTGTTGGCGATATGGGTGGGATGATTGTTATTGATTATGGGTTAGAATCCTAGTGTTGGCAACCCCTAGTCAATGAGCCAATACCAAAAGGTTAAAGTGTGCTATGATTATGCATGATGCAATGTTGTTTGTTTGGTTTTTACTTTTGTGAAAAAGGAAGATATTATGCGTTCGAGTCTCGCTCTCTAACTAGAGAATATCCAAGTTAAGTCTCGTTACAATCCATATGCAACCTAGTATTGGAAACCTTGAACCATAACTACGAACTAATCTTGTATCCTTTAAGTCCCCAGTGGAGTTGCCACTGTAAGGAGGGTGCTCCCATCATAGGGGATCTTTCTCCTTAGGTGCCCATGTCCCTTTAAAACCTAGGACTTTAAACTTTTTAGGGTGTATTAGGATTTGAATTCCTGACTGTTTGGGAGACCTTGAATTAGAAATGATACTCTCATCACGCTTTTTATGAAGAAACAATTAGGAGTCGCCAATGAGTTTTAGGAAAACTCATAAACCACGTTCATGCCTTCCTCCCAAGTAGATTTCAAGGGATAATTAGCACGAATCGTAAGTTTACCCATGACCAAATTGGTCTACATAAACCAAATATGACTTTGGGAGAGAGGGTACTAAAATAACGTTCCTTTTACGGAGGAATCGCTATTCTAGCCCTAGTTACGGCCTCTACTAGCTCTTCCTTTTACACGATTTCATTACCAAACAACATAAGCCACATGATACCTAAAACTAACTTAGATGATTTTATTCACACATTGATCACATAGGAATTACATTGCAAAGTCATTATTCTTATTTAATTCAAGTTCGTGAGAAAAAAAAAAATAAACAAGATTCGTCTTGGCTTAAGTAATCACTCAATAATTAATTATTCAATTCTATTCTTATTTAACGTAAGATACTATGTGATATTGATTAATTAGAAATCTGTTTAAAGTGATAAAAAAACAATAATTAATTAAAGTTATTTTAAACAATAAAATAAATGTGATTGATCTAAGCGCTCGGGAATTTACCACTTCTCTTTGCTAGATCTTTTCTTAGAACACTTATAGAATCCTTCTTGTTTGGGAACCTCCACCGTAGTAACAAAGATTAAGAGGGTTAGTGTTTAGGACAAGAGGGTTTGGTTGCACACAAGTTCACTAGTTTTCTAGCAGCGTTTTAGGTTAATTTCCATGTGTTTTAGCCTCATATTATGTCCCTAGTTATAGGGAAGAGGTACGATTAGGGTTTGGAGCATTTTGCCACAGCAGGTGTCGCGCACATCTGAATGCGTTGCGCGCGACTGACCAGCGCAAGTGATTTAATTACGCTGCTATAGGCAGCATAATAGATTGTCTTTCTCGCAGTATTATGGTAAGATCTAATTTCATATTTTATAAAATTCTAAATCTGCCGCAAGCGCATCAATGGAAGTTGCGCTGGGAGTTGCGCGCAACCTTGTGAGTTGCGCACACCAAACCAGCTTGACTCTTTGAGATGTGCGCGAATTTATATACGGCCGCATCAATTCTAACTGAGGCGCCTCTAAATCTGTCATTATTGGGGTTAAATCTCGGGCTTAAGCCTACTTATGATCGGGCTTAGTTGATTGGACCTTTATGCTCTTGCTTTTGGGTTAGGGTAGCTTATTTAAATTTTCGTACAATTCAATCAGTAATCCACATGTGTTCTTCACGTTAATCCAACACGAAGATGGTTTTATTTATTGTCATTGCATTTCTTGTCGGGACAGGAGGCAAAAAGTAGATGTCTACAGCGGCCGCGCAGGAGGATGGCGCGGACAAGTGCTCTCTCTCCCCTATTTCTGTACCCATTTTATTGCGGCCACGCTAAAGGATGAGAGGCCGCGCCTTTTAAGGTCTATTTTTGACGTCTAACTAACTTCTTCTTAGTTAGTTTTACTATATATAGATTTCCTTTATTTCAAGAGAGAGAATTAAGCTTTAAATTTTGTTTTCAATGAAATTTTAGAGAGAGACGCTCTTGATTTTGAAGATTTTTTCTTAGATTTTAGAGAGAGATACTTGGTGATGTAGATAATTACTACTTTCAATCTTCTTCCTCTTTGATTTTTATCAAAGTTTTGTATGAATTCTTTACTATTTAATTCAATTCAACGTTTGGTTTTTGATTTTGATTGAATTACTTGTTGTTTGTTTGATTTGATTTTTGATAAGTTTGAGAATATTTTGATTACTATGTTGATGATGAAATTTGTGATTAGATTAGCTTTGTTGTTCAAATTTGCAATGTGTAGTGAGTAGATTACTTGTTAGGGATAAGGTGAAGCATGTATGAGTGATAATTCATGGTTAATTGGGGGAATTTGATTGATCATCATTGTAATTAAATTGGTTGGTGAAATTTGTACATTGTTTGATATCTTGAGGTGTGATCAACCTTAAACATCATGTAAGATTGCATAATAGGTTTCAATGAAATGAACAATTGAATTGGAAGCTGTTAATATCGATTGATTTTATATCGCGATTTTCCATTAAAGTCATTTGTAGAGATATCTAACTTTACCCTAGGAAATAGCTCTTTGAATGATTTTGAATGCATTTGTTGCTTTCCTCGCATTGTATGTTTGATCGATTTCTTTCCCAATTAGAGTGATTATTATAAGCACATGTGGATCCCAACTCCCTAGCATCCTTTATATCATTCTTGTAATCGTTTTATTGTGTTGTTAGGTTTGCTAGAAAAATACTCATTTAAGATTTCGGAATAACTTAGCTTGAGACCGTAGTAAATACCACATTCCCTTGGGTTCGACTCGGACTAACCCCTATACCTAGGGTTGGGTTTGGTTGTACAAATTTTGTTTTGTTCGGGGAGCTTAGTTACCAACAACCTAGGTTTATCCTGAGTCAATGAGGAAGAAGATGGTGGTAAACTTGCTTGTACCCTAACGTTCAAAATGCGTTGGGTTTCGGTGAGTCCGACCCACCGCGGAAGGAAACCCTACCCCAAAACCAAACTAACAATAATTATAACCATAAACATATTTAACATAAACAAAAGACTAAGTAAGTAATTATTACCTTTATAGCATGCTTTGCTCACCAAAACAAGCTCTTACTTGATAGCCTTCAAATCATTCTCACACGGCTACCTCCTTCGAAGTCCATCCGCAACGCAAGCACTGAACTCGGTCCCCTTGGAGTTAGCAAGGCCCGACCTCAAAACTTGAGTAATTAGTTTTCAAAGGTTTTCATACTGTGATGCCTTTTTTAACACTTACTCAAGTGAAGTATTCCCAACTCCCTAGGTTGGTATTTATAGGCAAAAGGATCCCAAAATTCCCATCATCTTTCCATGTAGGAGATTTTTAATTTATTTTAAATCTAAAATAAAATTAATAAGCAAGATACTATTAAATCAACAAGTGTCAAGCTCACATGAGGGGTTAGGTGAGGACCATTAAGAGGAGGGGGGACCAAACTTGCTCCCCACTCCTCTCTAAAAACTGGTCACCTCACTCTCCTTGAATCCGCTTGCTTTGCGCCACATGGCAGCCCCACTTGCTTCATGCTTGGGGCCACCCACGGCTAGCAGGCCTAGCACGCGTGTGCAGGCTGCTGCCGAGGGCTTTTGCTTGCCCCATTGACGCACATGGCTGTGGCAGCAATGCTAGCACAGGTACGCTAGCACGCACTAGCCAGCCTAGGCTCGCCTTGGTGCGCATGCTTGCCACAATGCTAGGCTATATGCCTCAAGCATTTGGTTTTCTCATGGCATTCCGATGCTAGGGGTATTTTAGGATTTGTTAATTTATTAGTTTTTCTCGTCTCGTTTTTTTTTTTTTTACTCAACATCCAACACTCGGTTTTGACGCTACAAGGTCGAATTTCTTACGTCTAAATATCAAATACTCGGGCGACTTATTAATTCCTTCCGAATTAATTTGTCGCTTTGGTTCGCTAGTTGCTTGAGTGTGACTCGAAGGGTTCAGTTAAGATTAAGTTGTAATATTAATTATTCACTAATATTACTTATCGGAAGCAGCCTCTAACCAGGCATTCCGATCACTTGACCTCACTGAATAATTAGCTTTCTAATAATTCCGAACCCAGTATCGGAATAATACACTTGTTCGAAGGACACCATTCCTTCCAAAATGTTTAATATAACCATTATATTTCGCTTTCATACCTCAATGAAATATTCATGTTCCCCGCACCATTGGAAGAAACCGATTACATCTACCCGGCCTTCGAGGACTTACAACTTAATCATGGGTATAACGAGGGTCGGTGGTGGAGACATATATCGATGGAAGGAACTTATCGACCTCAATATTCCAAAGAAGCTTCAATTATTCATCTGGCCTTGAGGTATTTCAATAGGTTACTTACCTAGGCTTTCTTCGCGAAGGAATCCTTCGTTGCCATCTCTAGGGAGGAGTTAAGTTGGTTATGGTTGGCGGATAAACCATTTAGGGAATTCAAGGTAAATGACTTTGGTATTCACTTGCTAGATCGTTTTATTGATATTCGTGACAGTGTCTTTCTCTCCGTGACCATTCAATTGGGAAGACTGAGCACCATCATCGCTCTTTCTCTAAACAAGAAGTATGAGAGAATGATCTTGTCTCTTGAGCCCATTCAAGACCGCCAAGAGAAGTCTCCTTCCTATATCCTCAACATATATGCTTTGATCAATAAAAAATTCATAGAACGGACTACTAAGGAGGATATGTACATTTGGAGAGTTTAAAGAACAACCAATTGGTGCCCGATCCCACATCCGGAGGCTACTGCTCGGTGCTTGGACACCTCTCATCCTTGGCGGCCTAAAAATTGGCCTATCGACTAATCTCTCAAGAGCACTTCCCCGCCCAACCTTCGCATCAATCTTCATGCTCCCGTTCACACTCTCTCTTGATTTTCCCCTGATATCTCGGGAAGTTACTCCTATTTATTAATGTGATTTTCCTAGTATACATGCTAAAATTGATTTCATAGGTAATGTGTTGAATGCTTCTCCTTTGATAAATGACTTTATGCTTGGTTATGCTCGGCAAATTTATGACTTTCATGTTAGGAAAGGAGAGATTAAGCCATATTTGAACTATCCTTATCGACCTCTTGGTCTAATAAGGAACCATACCTCAATTGTTCCCTTATGATCTGGATCAAGGGCCATCTTTGTGCTATCCTTATTGGGAGGGGCCTCATGTGCCCCCCAATGTGATTCGACGGACCATCTCGGCCACTTATGACCTTATGACAATAAGAGGCGCGGGGGTTGTGATTGGGTGTGCCTCATTGGTTTCCCCTTTGTTTTTGTGGTTCACTACGGCTAAGATTTTGAGTTTCTGTCTGATCATAATGTTGTGATATTGGTTTGCTGTTAATGGTCGCTTTACTAATGTTGGTTAATCTTCTATTTTTGTGAGTAACTTTTTTACCTTGCATTTTGGAAATTTGGTTCTATGATCATTTCTGATTCAGCTTAGTTTTATTATACATTTACGTTGAAGTTACTGAAAATTTTCTTTTTATATAGTCTTTTTATTTTTCACATGGAGTTTAATTCTTGCTTTTGCTTCTTAGAGCATCGTGAAGGTTTATGCTTCCCCTTGTTTCTCTATATTAGCATTGCTTGGACTATGCGGTGAGATCTTTTCATTTCTCCGCTTTCTTTTTTCTTTCTTGTTTGCTCAGATTAGGATTATTTTTGGAAGATTTGATGGTTCAAAAATGCTTGCTTTGTAACACCATAGGGTGTTTAAGGGCACTAACGATGTTGTCGAATGACCACTTGTGTGTAGATTGGGTTTTACATGTCTGGCTTGCATCTTTTTGCCTTTCTTTCTCTATTCCTTTTCTTTTCCTTCTCTTATTCTTCTTTTTTCGTTCATCTTTCTTTAAGAAAAAAATATTTATAAAAAATATGATTTTGAGGCATTATTTTCGTTTCTTTGGATCTTTTGCCTTTAATTTGGACATAATACCATTTGTGCTCTTGCTTTTGAATGAATAATTTCCTTTGTGACTTTGTAGCCAGATTCTATTTGTTTGTGGCAACAAGGAGTTACTCCCTATAGTAGATTTGAAATAATAGTGAGTTTTTGCTACAATCGTGCGAGGTTTCTATTCTTCTTGCTTTCAACTTTTCTTGATTGAGTGGCACATGGATCCTTGACTATTGCTTACCTTATCTAGAATTTGACTTTCATCTCCCGAGATCACGACTGAGCCATTTAGGAAGGACAAAGGCATCTTTTCAGGGTTGTGATTTTTACTTTTATAGGATAGTTTTCTTTTCTTTGTTTTGGGTTTACCTTTTCCTTCTTGATAACCATTTGAACCATATACCTTTCTTTTCAAGCCATATCTTTAGCTTTTGAGCCTTTTGTTTCATTCTTGTTTTCATCTTTGGTTTTTGGGAAGCATTTTGTCTTTATTGTTGGAGTGTAAGTGGATGAGATATATTATTAGGTTCTTATAATGTAAGCAAGTTGGTGTTGTAAATATCTTGTTAAAAAGAGACAATTCTAAAGTTAAAAAAGTCGACCATAGTTAAAACAGGCGGGGACAATGCATTAAAGTGAAAATAGAAAAATGAAAAAAAGTGAGAAAACACAAAGCACATTTAAATGCTTTGGCAAGGAAAATATTAAAAATTTGAAAAAGTACAAAAATATTTTAATGTAAGCCTTTTTCTTCCTATTTTTAGCATTAGAGACAATGAAATGTTTAAGCTTGGGGGGAAGCGTTCTTCTTGTTTTGTACATATGTTTGTGATTATCGCTTTGAATAAGCTTGGGGTGTTGGCGTTTCTGTTTGGTGATTACTTGGTTTTGGTGTTGAGATTTAGCCAAGCTTTGCTTCACAATTTATGTACACCACCAAATTTCAAATTTTAGCCTACCTTCACCCTTTTCTCCCTTACATTACAACCCTTTCCAAGACCTTTTGACCTTTTTGGTTGAGTCACAAGTCGGTAGAGATGTGAGTAAGCCTATGAAGCAGTTTGCATAGTCAAGATGTCGAGTAGCCTTGAAAATCTCTTCTTTTCCAGTTCCTTCGAGGAACCATTGTGATGCTCACTAAAATAGGTGGATTTGAAATTATTAGGGGAACACGATAAGATTGTTTGGGATGAAGGTGAATTGTTTCTCTTTAATTTTGTATGCTTAGCATATCTTATGTTTAAATAAACCTTGGATATCTTTGAACGTGTATACCCTTATTGTATAAAAAGTTGTTTATTCAGTTGCATTTGACCATTTGTAAAAGTCCATTTCAAAAGCTTTTGGTTTTACTTTTTCTTTTTTTGGTTTACTTTTTTTTTTTTATGATTTGCCCTATTTTTTACCTTAAAGAGTTTTGGGTCAACTCTTTGGATACCCTTACGAGACCTCACTCGTCCTCATTGGCGAATTTGGGGTTTAAAGGGCTTGTAGTAGCTAAAAACAACCGTGATTCCTACGAAAGTGAGTTTTAGTGTACATTTTTATCCTCTTCTTTCCTTTTTCTTGTTTGAATAAGTTTTTTATCCTATTCCTACTTGCTTTTGTTTTGCTCAATGGCGAGAAAAATCTAGCTTGGGGGAATTTTTTTAGTGTACTTTATGGCAATCATTTAGTCTCTTTTAGGATGATTTTTAATTACTTTTATAACTCTTTTATCCCTTTTTCTTTAGTTTCATTTTGTCTTTTCACTAGTTTGTGCTTTCTGTTTTGGGTAAAAATACCCTAGACACGTGGCCCAATTAGAGAGGTACATGTGTCCTTTCTGGAAAGGTCCAACATGGACCACTCACCAGTCAACACCTGTCACCCTCAAATAACCTCAGGAAATTGCGGTCTTCAAGGCCCAACTCCCAAGATTGTCGTAAAATGGTGCAGCCCAGGTCATCCTGACCTAATGAAGGGCACATTTTTCAATAACCTTATAAATAGGAAGATTTCCCCCATTTATTGGTGATGGGTGTCATAAATGACACCCATTTGATGAGCATTTAGTTTGTTATCTTCCTTCTTTTCATGGCTTTCATGCTTAATAAATGCTTAGTTTTATGCTTTTGGTCTTAGTCTTACCTTTCCTCTCTTATTTTGTAGCTTTTATGCTTTTCTATGGTTTTTCTAGTCTTTTCTCCTTTTTTTGCTCTATTTTCGTGGTTATAGGTATTTTACGAGGTTCGGGTCTTGATATTGGCGATTTACTAAGGTGGAGGAAGCTTTTGGAGCAAGCTCATGGCAATTGGAAAGCTCAAGATGCAAGGAAGTGGATTCTCCAAGTTCTAGCTCTTGCGCTATCAAGCCGTGCTCTCATGAATATAGGGTGTTGAACCCACAATCATATGCTTTTAAGACTTCCTCACTTAGTGTTCATCATCATCATGATTGTGCGTTCATTCGAAGACCTTAGCGAACGCACAAAGCCGCGAGAAGATCCAAGAAACCCAGAGATGCTCGGGCGTGCAAGGCACGGGCGCAGGCGCGCCACCCCTATAGCACGGGTGCGCCTTCCTGGGTATTTGTTTGCTCGGATTTGTTTTTGCGCCTCTATAAATACCTTTGTAAACCCATTTTTTGGGACAAGTTTAGAATATGTTTCATTTCACATTTTTTATCATTTTTCTTATCTTAGTTGAGAGCTTATCTCTCTAGTTTTAGGGTTAGTTTAGGAGTAGATTTTAGACAGAGAAAGTGACGAATTTCAATGGTGATTGAGAGATTGAATATTCAATGGTGACAATTGTGTTGGAGATCTTCTCTATTATCAATGAGCATTCTTAACTCTATCTCATTTTATTGCTTTGTTTGATTTCATATTTGTTTGGTTTGATTTTTATGTTTAATTGTTGATTAGTGTAGTTGTTCTTCATATATTGTTGATTCTTGATTTCTTTAGTTGTTAGTTGATTTGATGATGATGTTAGAGTAGTTGTTTGCTAGGAATTGGGTGAAACTTGTATGATTGATTGATTGTGCTTAATTTGGGGATTGTGTTGATTAATTGTTGAGATTAAAGTGATTAATGGAAGTTTGCATGTGTTTAATTCGACTAGGCCTTGAGAATTATGCTAGATTGCATTGTAGTTTCTAACGATACGGACCATTGATTTAGGAATTGCAATTGTCGATTGATCTTAATTAGTGATGCTCCTAGTTAGAGTCTCTCGTAGTTGGCGCTAGTTTGACCTCTAGGAGATATTTTGTTGACTCTTTTAATTGAGCTTTCCATTTGTCTTCACAACCATAGATCTGCATATTGTTCCCGAGTTGCTACAATTGTCATGATTACTTGTTGATCCCCATTCCTAGTAATTTATTTGTTTGGTTTCTTCGTTTTGTTAGTTGGTTAGTGTTTACCTTTAATCCTTAGATTTTGACCTAGCTTAGGCGCATAATTGAGAGCGCTTGAACATTACCGTTCCTTTCGGTTCGACCCTTAAGTTGCTTCTATACTAGTATATAGGTTTGTTAAGTGTTTACAAATTTAGTTTGACTGAGGGAGGATTAGTTTCAATGACCTAGTTCCACCCCTCATCAAAATGGCGCCGTTGCCGGTGAACGGTGTCTATGTTTGAGTGTTTTTGATTGCTTGAGTCTAGGTCTTTGTATATACTTTTCTCTTATTCGACTTTTTTGTTTGCTTTGTGAAAAAATGGCATGTCTATCTTTTCCTCAATATGATAATGATCCTTTTTGTGAATATTTCAATATACTTGAGGGATTTCTTGACTATCATCGTTGTAGTCTTTGGGAGGCTTGTGAGATTTGTTATTTTGGTTTGAATGAGCAAACTAGGGATATAGTTGAAGGAATGCATAATGGTAGATTTAGAGCTTTTTCAATTGATGATGCTTGGGAATTCTATGTTTGGTTTTCTTGGGAAGTATATAATAGGGGTAATCGTGCTTCTAATTTTTATGTGCAATGTGTTAATTCTTCTAATGCTAGCATGATTTCCCATGATGTGTCACATGATCCCATAGTTGAACCTAGAACAAATGCTTCCAACTCTATTTCCTCTTTTGTTCATGATAATGAATTGCATGCTTAAGTTAACAAATCTCATATGTTTGAATGTGCCCCCACCCCCCAATGTGATATCTATGCTTGTGATCTTCATATTGAAGGAGATGGTGATAATGAGTGTTCTTCTTTTGAGGATTCTATTATTGATTTCTATGCTCTTATGGAAGATTTGAGGCATGGTGGAGAGGAAGAGTCCATTAGTGGCACCATAGCCCCTATCCCTTTCTTTCATGTCCCTTTCTCAAGGAGTTTCAACCATATCCCCTACACTCCTATATTCCTCCCTTCCTTTGTTAATGAGCCCATCGGGGACCCTCTTGTCTATGATGATATGTATGTGGCTCATGTGTCTCCAATTGAGGAAAAGGGTGATGTTGCCACCCAAAAATATTTTGAGGACAGTTTGCCTTCTCTTTCTTCTTCTTCTTCTTTTTCTTTTTTTCTTCTTATTTTGTTGAGTTTTCTTTTGATTCTTCTTCCTTCTCTTGGCATCTCTCTCCTCATAGGTGTGCACTACGCTGGTTGAATCCCTTATTTTTCTCTTGTGCACACTTACTTTCTTATGAAATGTGTAGTAGTGCATTTGACAAGCTCTTGCGATCATTGCAATACTATTTTACTAGACCGGTCAAGCTTAGACCTTAAGCAAGCCTTTCTCGGGAAGTAACCCGTATTTTATTGCACTAGTGGAAAAAAGGTCATCCGTGACGGGGAAAAAGGGTCCATCCATAACGGGCAGCGTCCGTTACGTATACGACCGTTACAGTTAGCCATTATTATTCGTAACGAGCAATGTCCGTTACGAATAACCCATTATTCGGAACGGACATTTGAAATGTCCGTTACGAATAGTGGATTATTCGTTACTGACATTTCAAATGTCCGTTACGAATAGTGGGTTATTCGTAACTGACATTTCAAATGTCCGTTACGAATAGTGGGTTATTCGAAACTCATATTTCAAATGTCCGTTACGAATAATGGGTTATTCGTAACGGACATTTCAGGTGCCCGTTACGAATTACCCATTATTCGTAACAGACACTTTAAATGCATGTTACGAATAAGGTTTTGTAGTATATAATTAAATACTTATTTGTAACGGGCAACCAAAATGCCCGTTAGGATTAACTGCTTATTTGTAACTGACAACTCTCCTACCCGTTACAAATAGTCATTAAATTAAATTTTTTTTATTAAATTTTGGCAGCATGTATTTGTATATAATTAATATGTATTAATTAAAACCTGTTATAATAAACCTGTTACTGTAAATAAACAATTATAAAGAATAAACTTTCGTAAAAATTAATAAGACATAATAATTAAATTTAACTAGTAAAACATTACAAATAAAAACTTGTGTAAATTTATCCAACACATACAACAACACTAATAATATTACTTTGTTCTACCTAAGCTAATAGTTATGCATTCAATAAATATTTAGTTCTAAAGTATTGCGCCCACTGTTCTCGAACCACATTCAACTCGTCAACTTCATACGGGGCTTTCCTTGGACAAAAATCCTATAAAAAATAAAGCTTGAGGTTACTAAATAAAAACAATCCATAATTGAAATCAATCATTAGAATAAATGTGATGGTCCAAATTATAAAAATAAAACTCAAAATATAGAAATAAAACACATAAAATCCATAATTAACTTATATTTTAGTTTCTATGAATTGAAATCAATGAAATAGGACCATTTACCCACTTTTGGGAGCATATAGAGCCAAAAGGCTTTAAAATTGCCTAAAACACTTCTATCTTTCCCATCTCTTATGTAACAGTCCAATTTATAGCAATAAAACACATAACATCCATAATTAACTCAATTTTGGTTTCTATGAATTGAAATCAATGAAATAGGACCATTTACTCACTTTTAGGAGCATATAGAGCCAAAAAGGCTTCAAAATTGCCTAAAAGACTTCTATTCTTCCCATCTCTCATTAATTAGTCCAATTTATAGCAATAAAACACATAACATCTATAATTAACTTATATCTTGGTTTCTATGAATTGAAATCAATGAAAAGTGATCATTTACTCACTTTTGAGAGCATATAGAGCCAAAAAGGCTTTAAAATCTCCTAAGGGACTTCTATCTTTCCCATCTTTCTTGTATTAGTCCAAATTATAGAAATAAAACACATAACATTAATAATTAACTTATATTTTGGTTTCTATAAATTGAAATCAATTAAAAGTGACCATTTACTAACTTTTTGGGAGTGTACAGAGCCAAAAAAGCTTCAAAATTGCCTAAGGGACTTCTATTTTACCTATCTTTCATGTTTTAGTCCAAATTATAGAAATAAAACACATAACATTAATAATTAACTTATATTTTGGTTTCTTTGAATTTATTTAATTAATTTTTTTTAAAGGTAAGATACAGGAAAATTAGGAACGTCTTCTCGCAAGACTGTAACCTAATTTATCGAAAAGTAAAAAATAAGAAAACTTTTTTGGTTTCTATGAATTAAAATCAATGAAAAGTGACCATTTACTCACTTTCGGGAGCGTATAGAGCTAAAAAGGCTTCAAAATGCCTAAGAGACTTCTATTTTTCCCATCTTTCATGTATTAATCCAAATTATAGAAATAAAACACATAACATTAATAATTAACTTATATTTTGGTTTCTATGAATTGAAATCAATGAAAAGTGACCATTTACTCACTTTTGGGAGCGTATAGAGCCAAAAAGGCTTCAAAATTTTCTAACGGACTTCTATCTTTCCCATCTTTCATTTATTGGTCCAAATTAACACAAAAAAACACATAACATCCTTATTTAACTTATATTTTTAATTCTATGAATTGAAGTCAATGAAAAGTGACCATTTACTCACTTTTGGGAGCGTATAGAGCCAAAATGGCTTCAAAATTACCTAAGGGACTTCTATCTTTCCCATCTTTCATGTATTAGTCCAAAGTAGGGCTAAGTTTTATGGAGAAAAAGGGGTGAGACAAAAGATGGATGATAACCTAACAGAATTGCCAAGATTTGGATGCCTTGAACTAAGAACTGACACTTGAAATGCGTTGAGTAATATTTTGATTGGTCATAACAATAACATGCCCAATAAACAAAACTTCATAAAAGCAAGACTAAATTATAACTAACTTCAATCTCATGTTAACATTTATGAGTCTTTCAATCTTTGACAATTTGTAAATTATAACTAACGTAATCTAATTGCTTAAATATAAATACCATATGTCCAAATACCACTTTCAAAGATGAATAAAATGAGTATATGTAAATGTACAATTTATATCAACATAGTGTTCAAATGATCAAGCATTTATTCATTTGACCCACTCGATACATACCAAATCAGCAATGGGAAAATTAAATATAAAGGGTGAAAAAAAGGTGATTCTAAAACTCATAAATACAACATTAATTAACATATATTTTTGAACAAGAAGTTGAACCACTCAGTCCACCAAAAATCCTCTTCATCAAGAAAAACATGCATTTAAGGCATCAAGGGAATTGACTTTAATAACACTTTCCCTTATCTTAAGCTTTCTACTGATGTGATAAGTAGAAGCAAGAGGTAGACGGTGCATTTAATTCATTATGTAGGTAAAATTTAGCCAAGCCCATTAAACAACTCAGGAAATAAGCAATAAACAGAAAAGGCCTGAAATAAACTTATCAGAACAGAAATTTCAGAACTGATCGGAACTGATCAGAACTGAAATTTCAGAAGTGATCAGAACTGATCGGAACTGATCAGAACAGATCGGAACTGACCAGAACTGATCGGAACTGGAATTTTAGAACTGATCGGAACTGAAATTTTAGAACTGATTGGAATTAAAATTTCAGAATAGATCAGAATTGATCGGAATTGATGAGAACTGATCAGAAAAAGCCTCTAATTTTGCAAATCCCATTAAACAATGCAGGAAATGAGCAATAAACAGAAAAGGCCTCCCATTAAACAACGTAGGAAATGAGCAATAAACAGAAAAGGCCTGATCAGAAATGATCAGCTCAAAAGTAATGAAAATAAAATATGCTTGGTTACTTAGAACATCACTTACAATAACATTGGCTATTTGTTGGGTTTCGACATTCTACGGGCCTATAGCCCACGATCCATCTGGAATGAAGTAGTCAATGATAACACACTAATATAATAACTCACCTAAATATACTGCAACATATGCAAAGCCAATCATCAAAAGTTCCGCGAACCATGTCAAAAAAAGGAAAACGGAATGTTAACATATGACTAAACTTTTGTAGCAACCACACATATAATCCAGACAATATCAAGTCAATAGCAAAGTTTAAGCAGCGAAGGACAGTAACTCAGAAGTCATACTCATATTAATACAGATAAATAACAACATTTACATGTCCATACAAAAAGTAATTGCACCGTTTCTATTATATTATACAGTGCAACAGGAACTAACTTTGAATTCGCGACATGTATTACCAACTTTGTCATACTTTCTCAAACACCACAGACCAAGTTCAGCAAAAAATGAAATCAGCAACAAATTATTTAACCACCCCACCAAAGTTTCAACATGTAAATTATAATATATGGTGTATAAACTACAGAAAAGTTGCGGCCTGATTGAGGGATAATGTTTTTTTTAGTGCTGAACAATTTTGTGGCTTGGTTAAACCTACACATTGGACTGCATCAATTTAAATGGTGCATGAGAATAATAAAGTGAGGGAAAAAAATTTAATAAAGCAAAAGCAAAGAAGTGGATGGAAGGGAAGGATGGTGAAATTTTAGCAGTTTGTGTTCCAGACTTTGGTGTAAGAAAGTGAATGACAAAAAGCATCACAGCTAGGCTGGCCTTGTATTATCCGGTTGTACAGATGACAATGGCTCCCAATAATTCCCATATGAGCATGAATCCCAATATTCGTCAGCTTATTGTACAACCTTCATAGAGTTGTTGCTGAACCTAACTATAATAATGCATATCAAGCCCCGGTTGGTGGAGGTTACGGGTGTCCCCAAGTCCCTCCGTAAGACCATGCAACCTTCTCAAAGGGATGGGTGATGCATCAATAGGCACTACTAAAAAAAGCGTACTTTTTGGACCTTTTGGTTCGACGCTTTTGATGTGGCGTCAACATATGATTTTTTGTAGCGCCTTTTCACGACGCTTTTTAAGGTCGAAGATTGTCTCGAGACATAAAAGCATCGGGAAAATCATGTTCGCAATTTTGAAATTTTTAATGAAAATAATAGCGGGTTGTATTTTCCCCAAATTCCAAATTAAACCGCCCACATTCTGCTCAATTGCTCATCTCCTCTAAACCCACAACTCCTTCATCGATCAGCGACAAAAGAATTTTCACAATTTTGCTTGCTAATCTTCAAGGAATTTGTGGATGTTTTGCTAGTCACTTTCAATAATTTCATGTATCAACTTACAATTTGCTATAGAATATTGATGCTAGGTATATATCTATCGTTTTTGGTACCCTAATGTCTCACAATTCTCAAAATTTCGTTTAGATTGGGCATTATTCTTTGCATGTCTTCGATTTTGAGTTGGTGGAGAACAAGAATCAATCTCTTATTGCGAGGTAATTTTTTGCCCTTAATTAGATTATTTAATTTCTTTTTATGTTTTTTTTTCGTGAATTCTATTTTCAAATCTATGGTTTCCATTTTTTTTTGTAAGTAGTTTTTTTGTTTTTGTTATGATTTTTATGGCTATTTTCAAGGAATTAGTTTGGAATTTTATGGGTTTTTGATATGAATTTTATAGGCTTTGATTTTTCTGGTTTTTAAATTTTATGAGTTTTTGATATTAATTTTCTAGGGTTTTACTAGTCCTCTGCATTCATGTCGTACTTTAGGATTGGTGTGTTGCTACAATTGTTGTGCTACCTATTGCTTTGGCCTTTAGTTTAGGAAGTTCTAATTACAGCTGGTTGATGCTGAGAAATAATGCAGCAACGCCGTTTACTGTAACTGCTGACATCCCTTTTCACAGACCTCATATCTTCAGATAAGTTTTTGTTTTCGCGCCACCAACTCAGTATAGGCCGTTTATTTATATTCTCTTCAAGTATTATACACCACAATGTCAGTAAGCATGGCCAAATTATGTAACGGACCACCATCTATATATTAGTTAATATAGTAATTACGAACTTTAATTTGTCTTTAGCTATTTGATTAAAGACAAAATGATATAATTAATTGTTGCTTTTTCATGAGTGAAAGAATTATTTTAATATACTAGTACAAAAAAAAGAGGGAAAAAAAGTGATGTTGATTTGTTGGCATGTGTTTTTTATAGTATTCTGAAGCTTAGTTTGACTTGTCGAGTTTTTTTTTTACTCTTGTTAACAAAATTATGGAGTATTTCTCTCGTGTAAAATTAACTTTTATTGATTTTTAACATTTTTTGGGAGTTTATATCCGTAATCTAAGTCAATTTTTTGGCATGCATATTCCCCACCAAACCACTCACTGTTTTATGTACCATGTAATAAGTAGAAGAATACATTTGTTTCTTCAGTTGGTTAGGCATACCAAAAATTAACACTGGAGGCAGGGGATGTCTGTCTTGCAGCAACACTGTATATTAATGCCATGCCTCAACTTTTATATTTCTGCTCCTCACTCAAATCAGGTTCTTAATAATACATTCAAAGATCAAACTCGGAGTTGAGCAAATACCTCCTTTCATTTAATAAATTTAGCTTGACTTGATACATAACTATTCTGATGGTTTCCTTTGAAATGAAAGCATAAATATATGATCAGTGTGACCTGTTAGAGTATGGATGGATAGACCTTACAAAAAAGAATTGCTTAATTATTATAGCTTTTATTTTGCCCATAGAAGTTTCTTCTCATCCTTTTTTCTTGCATCTCAACCTGGTTTAATTACTTTCATCTAAGGCTTTGCATCCTTTAAAATGTTAAAGCTAACTAACACTACCTATTATGTTTTCAGCCTTGTTATGTAACACCCTAGAAATTCCTTTTCTTTAAATGCACACTTTACTCTTTTTAAAATACATTTTAGGAATATCCAAGACATTACCGCCACCATGAAAACGGCTAAGGCAACTATCAAAGATACACAGCGGAAGACTTGAAAATCAAAACTATTTAAATAACACCATTTAAAAACCAAACCAACGAAAATAAAGTTGAAAATCAACAAAACCAAAGCCAATTAAAATCCACTACAACTTGGAACCATTTAAGGCCCTTATTAAAACCGAAACAACCAACTTTTGTGTTAGTCCATAAAGTAATATAATAAAATATTCAATGCATAAAACACATCATATTCTAATAGAAGTTAGCATGATTCTCTCTTCACTCATGCCCCGTCATGAACATGCTTCAATACCTGAAAAGTGTATCTCTACTTGCCCCCACTACTCTCCATTAAAATGGATCATCGTAGGGCCAAGATGAAGACATAGCCAGACACAAACAACACACACAATCAGCAAAGCTGAGTACATAAGCGTAATTAAACACACTAACATGCATTCTTTTATCATCACACACACTTACCTTATTGCACCTGTTTACAAGTACACACAACAATCAACAAGACACTTTAACTAGACACTAAATAATTCATTTAGCGTTGATTACGCATAGAACGGGTTTCCAACTAATCCTATCTTAATAAATTGGGGTTAACTGACACGGGAGCTAACCGTGCCAGCAACAAACCTGTGCCACACATAGGTGGCGGAATTCCAGCGCATAAAAAAAAGGAATATACAGCGTCCTGTACTCTGTTAGAAGTTATGATCAAATATAAAGTCACATAACTCCCCCCATATGTTCATACTCAAGGTATAAACGTTCCAAGAGTTTTGGTGCGTAATCTCTTTCACTTTACGTTATTTACATATTATTAGACTTGGTGATGACTCTCAAGGCATAATAAGTCAATCAACAATAATTGTTCAATCAAACAAATATACCAATTTAATTCTTGAATAATTAGTGGCCACATAATATTTAATGTTGACCCCTTTTTAATTCTACCTCAGTGTCGAAGACACCTTAAACGCATAAAGCGCCAACAATCCTATACCTCGGTGGTAAAACACCTTAAGTGCACAAAGGCACCAACATACAATTTATTCCTTGTGTACATAGACACTTATATAGCTCCATTCTCATGCTTAAAGCGTCAATAAAAATTATATGAACCATAATAAAATTTCCTTTCAATATTCCAAACATAATTAAACAATTATTTTAATTAAACATGCTCTCTATCATGCCATAAATAAATATGTAGTCCATATAATTATGCTTCACAATTCAATCACCAACACCAATAATTCATGATTCAATACATAAACCTTAGCATGATACTACTTGTAATTGATTGAAATTAAACCTAGCATGATTCTACATCATCAAAATATGCTAAGTACGCGAACGTACCTTGAATACGATCTTAAAATCGTCACGACTAGTAAAAATTGCTCACTTCGAAGTCTCCTACACATTAAAATTATAATAGAGCATTAAAACCCACTCTAAACAAATTTCCAGCAATCTATACTATCCTAAAACCCCTCTTAAAATAATTTGAATAAGCTGAAATTATATTTAAAACACTCTAATTAAGTCCAACTTAATGGGTAATTTAAATTTCCTTCAAAAACATAATATTAAGTGCTCTACATAAAATTCCAGCACTTTATTCTAATTAAAACTTGTTGTATTTTAGTCTTAAAACACTTAAATTGAAGATCTAAACATTAATTCCTCATACGCTTTCATAATTTTCATTAATCAAGGACCTAGGGTTTCAAAAATTGGGGCTTTTTAATTAAAAACCAAATCTGAAAATTAATTCATACAATTACAATTATCAAACATCAAAATTAAACCCCCAAACTCATAATTTATATTTAGATCCAAGAATAGATTCAATTAAAACAAGAAAGCTTCAATTTTTTTTTTGTTATATATAAGGTTCGAAAAAAAAGGGAAAGGGGAGAAAGGCGGCAGCCACCACCGGCTGCCTGCTGCTGGCGGCGGCGGCTGCATGCTGCCGGCGGCTTGCGCCTGCTGGCAGCGGCGGCCACCAGCCTGCCGGTGGCTGGCAGCGGTGGTGAGGGGAAAGTGACAGCCGAAAATTTAAGGGGAAGGGGGAAAAAGAAAAAGGAAAAAAAATAAGGAAGAGAGAGAGAGAAGTTTACCTTGGGTTTTCTCCAATCTGGGCAAAGTTTTATTTGCCTCATAAGTGGGATATTTATACCCCTTCTTTACTAACCCTCTTCTAGGTTTTTCCTAATTCCTTCCCTAATAAAACTTGTTAAAAATTAAACTTCCAAAAATAAAACCACAACTTTTAAATAAAATAATTAAATAAACTTTCCTTTAATAATAATATTAATTAAAATACTTTAATTAAAATAATTACAACCATTTAAATACTTTATAAAATACATAGTTTAAAAAAATTGCGTATAAAAATACGGGGTATTACAGTCTACCCCCCTAAAAAAAAGTTTCGTCCCGAAACTTGGGGAACGAAATTCAAACCTCTTTCCTTAATATGTATAGTATTGCTGTACTTTTTGTCACTCCTTTATTGTTTTATGTCTCTTTGAGAGCATAATTACTCGAAATACTTGTTTAAATTCGTGCAAAGAGCACAAAAATAACTGAAATATAGGGAAAAAGCGCGAAATTTTACCGCATTCTACCCCCTTTAAAGAAAAGAAGTTACGCCCCCGTAACTCTACATACCTGAAACAACTCTGGGTATTTCTTTTTCATTTCATCCTCTGCCTCCCAAGTGGCTTCCTCATATTCTTGGTTAGACCAAAGTAATTTTACAATCTTAACGCTCTTGTTGCGTGTACTACGCACTTTACTGTTAAGAATCTTGATAGGTCTTTCTTCATAGGTTAAACTTTGATCTAACTCGATGGTTTCGGGTCGTAGCACATGGGATTTATCGGGGATGTACCTTCTCAATTGGGACACATGAAATACGTCATGTTCTCTACTAAGCTCCATAGGTAAGGCTAACCTATAAGCTACTTTGCCTACTCTTTGTAGTATTTCATATGGACCGATGAATTTTGGACTGAGCTTTCCTTTCTTCCCAAATCTCATCACTCCTTTCATCGGTGAAACTTTTAGTAACACCTTATCGCCGATTTCAAATTCTTCTTCTTTTCGCTTTAAGTCTGCATAGCTCTTTTGGCGATCTTGAGCTACTTGGATTTTAGATTGGATTTCCCTTACTTTCTTGACTGTGTCCTCAATCAATTAAGGCCCAAGAATCATAGTTTCACTAATGTCGTTCCAACAAATTGGACTTCTACATTTTCTCCCATATAAAGCCTCGAATGGTGCCATTCCTATTCTTGTGTGGTAACTATTATTATAGGAAAACTCAATTAAATCCAAACTGTCTTTCCAACTTCCCTGGAAGTCTATTACACAAGCTCTCAACATGTCCTCCAAGGTTTGGATGGTTCTTTCGGTTTGCCCATCTGTGGCAGGGTGAAATGCTGTACTCATCTTAAGTATGGTACCAAAATTTTCCTGAACACTTTTCCAGAATTTTGAGAGAAACCTGGAATCCCTGTCAGAAACAATATCTTTTGGAACTCCATGTAACCTTACTACATGCTTGATGTAAGCCTTAGCAAGTTGCTCCATTTTCCAAGTTTCCTTCATTGGTATAAACACTGCCGATTTCGTAAGTCTGTCCTCCACTACCCAAATGGTGTCATTTCCACACCTTGACTTAGGTAAGCCAGTCACGAAATCCATTGAAATGCAATCCCACTTCTATCCTTGAATTTCTAATGATTGTACAGTCCCTTGAGGCCTCTTGTGCTCTATTTTCACCTTCTGACATGTTAAATACTTGGCTACATATTCAGCAACCTCCTTTTTCATCCTAGGCCACCAAAACATCTTCTTCAAATCCTTATATAACTTGTCTCCTCCCGGGTGTACTGAGTAAGGTGTGTTGTGTCCTTCTTCCATCAACTTTTTCTTCACTTCCTCACATTCTTGTGGTACACACCATCGAACTTTGTACCTCAAGCTCCCATCTTCGTGAATTTTGAAGTCTATAGCTTTTCCTTACTTAATTTTCTCACGAATCCTATCCAACTTTACATCCCCTTCTAGGTTCTGTCGAATCACGTCGAATATTGTTGGTTGGATACTCAGGTTCGCAAGAATACCTGCTGGTACTCCCCATTCCACGACTTCTAAATTTAATTTCGCCATTTCTCTGCATAACTCATTAGCTACTACTAACGAGTTTAATCCATGACTAGTTTTACGACTTAGAGCATCCGCAACCTCATTTGCCTTCCCTTCGTGGTATTATATGTCTAGATCGTAATCCGTCGTATACTCTAGCCACTTCCTTTGACGAGAGTTCAAATCCTTTTGGGTGAAAATGTACTTTAAGCTCTTGTGGTCTGTGTAAATTCTACATTTCACTCCATACAAATAATGACGCCAAATTTTCAGTGCAAAAATGATGGCGGCTAATTCCAAGTCATGAGTTGGATAGTTTACCTCGTGTGTTTTTAGCTGCCTTGATGCGTATGAAATCACCTTTCCATTTTTCATAAGCACACACCCCAAGCCATTCTTTGATGCATCACTATATACATCATACAGTCCACTATCATCTGGGAGTGTAAGCACTGGTGCTGTAACTAATTTGTGTTTTAAGAGTTGGAACGCCTCTTCACACTTTTCATCCCATTCAAACTTCTTGTCCTTCTTCATTAGAGTAGTCATAGGTTTAGCAATCTTGGAAAAATCCTTAACAAAACGCCTATAATACCCTGCTAAACCTAAGAAACTTCTCACATCAGATACTGTTTTGGGTGTCGGCCAGCTCTTAACAGCTTCTATTTTGGCTGGGTCTACCTCTACCCCGTCCTTGGACACAAAGTGTCCTAAGAATGCTACCTTCTCCAACCAAAACTCACACTTAGAGAATTTTGCATAAAGATGGTTTTCTCTTTATGTTTGCAGAATTGTCCTTAGATGTTCTGCATGCTCTTCTTTGTCCTTTGAGTATACCAAAATGTCATCTATGAACACCACTACAAACTTATCCATAAATTGATGAAACGCTCTATTCATAAAATCCATAAAGATTGCTGGAGCATTCGTCAATCCGAAAGGCATAACTGTAAATTCGTAGTGTCCATATCTTGTCCTAAATGCCGTCTTAGGAATGTCCTCATCGGCAATTCTCAATTGGTGATATCCAGACCTCAAGTCAATTTTCGAAAACACTGTGGCACCCTTTAGTTGGTCAAACAAATCATCTATCCTTGGTAAGGGATACTTATTCTTTATGGTCGCCTTATTTAATTCCCTGTAATCAATGCACAGTCTCATGCTTCCATCCTTTTTCTTCACAAATAGAACTGGTGCTCCCCAAGGGGAGGCACTTGGTCTAATGTACCCTTTGTCCAACAAATCTTGTAATTGATCCTTTAGTTCACTCATTTCTGCAGGTGCCATTCTATATGGTGCCTTGGATATTGGGGCTGTTCCAGGTACCAAATCTATGGTAAAATCGATCGCCCTTTTAGGTGGCATCCCAGGGATCTCTTCCGGAAACACATCCAGAAATTCGTTGACCACTTCTATGTTTTCTGGATTTGCCACCTGTTCATGGTTCATATCCCTAACGCTGCAGAAGTATACTGGATGTCCCTTCTTCATGTACTTTGCTAATTTTAACACTGATATTATCCTTGGACACTTTGTTTTACCATCCATCCAGTAAGTCACTGATTCATTTCCATTTGTGAACATCTTCACTTTCTGTGATCTACAACTAATCTCAGCATTATACTTACTTAGCCAGTCCATCCCCAAGATAAGGTCAAAGTCGCTCAGCCCAAACTCGATAAGGTCAGACGGAAATATCTTTCCCTCTATTTCTAAAGGCACGTTTCTAAAAGTTTTGGTACAATTCACTACCCCACCTGTCGGGATGGTTATAGGTAAATCTACTGCCTCTACTATTTTTATGCAGTCCCTAAGTTTTGAAACAATACCCTTAGAAACAAAAGAGAAAGTTGCACCAGAATCAAACAATACTTTAACAGGAATAGAGTTAATAGAAAAAGTACCAGTGATAACATCTTTCGTGGCCTCTGCCTCGTGCCTACTGAAAACATTCATCTTCCCTGCAGTTCCTCCCTTTTGTTGGTTGTTACCATTATTGGTGTTACTGTTTCTCGGCCCATTCTGTTGCACTCCCTTATTCCCAGAAAAATTGTTGTTGTTCCCCTGGAAATTCTTCTGGTTTCCTCCTGAGTTATAGTTGTTCTGTTTATTCCCATTAGCATTCTTGGAGTAACACTCGTACTCCCTATGCCCCAGTTTGTTGCAAGCGCGACAAGCAACCAAATTGCCTTCACAATCCCTCCCAGGGTGATTGTTCCTACACCTCTTGCAGAAGTAAGACCTTCCATTCTTATTATTCCCCTGGTTATTGTTTCTAGCCCCTCCATTGTTGCTACGTCCCCCTTGGCGATTATTATTCTGGAAATTATTATTATTGGGGAAATTATTGTTATGGTGGTACTTCTGCTTCTTAAAACCATTCTGGTTTCCCTGTTGGTTTCCAGAAACTTGTCCCACTTCCTTCCTCTTCTCTCTCCCTTCTATCTCAGCTAGCTCCTTCTTCTTCTTTCCTTTCAGAGAATAAAGGTCTGCGGCCCTTCCATATACTTCATCCAGGGTCTCAAATACCTGCCCGCACAGCTTCAACTGTAGATCGGTAGTTAACCCACTCTCAAACTTCCTAGCTTTTGCTTTCTCCGTGGAGACGGATCCTTCAGCAAAACGGGACAACTCAATAAACTTGGTGTAATATTCCGTAACTGTCATCTTATCCATTCTAAGGTTTGAAAATTCCTCAGCCTTCTGCTTCTGCAAAAAGATAGGATAGAACTTGTCTCTCACTTTTTCTTGGAATTTGGTCCAGCTGAACCCAGGTAACGCTCTAATGGTAGCCTCATTTTGTTTCCACCAAAGGTCAGCTTCACCCCTCAGATAGTAGGTAGCACAACCTACTTTTGATTTTTCATGGCACCCCACAACTCCAAACAGTTTCTCAAATTCCCTTAACTTGTTTTCCAACACCACAGGATCAGGCTCGCCCTGATAGGTTGGTGGCTTGCTTTGCGCCACCTTTTTAAAGAGCTCCCCTTGAGCATTCCCGTTACCAGTTGAGTTCCTTGCCAATTGTTGGGCAACCGCTGCCAATTGTCTCACTACATCATTCAAATCATTTCTACCACTACCTGAAATTCGTCCCCCTGCCATTTGGTTTCTCCTGAATATAGAACAAGGATGAATATTAGAAATGGCTAGTTTTAGCTCTTAAGAAGAACACCCTCATATATATTAACAAATCTTTTAAACATCTAAAGTAAAATGTGAAGCTAACAATTCGGGATAGCGATTGCTAAAATTTCCCTTAATGTAGCTCTATCAATTAATATTGATTGCTATCCAACCATCAATTAATAAGGCATAACAATAAAATAAAAAAAATAATCCCCCTGGACGCTTGCGGTTTATAAATGGTTTTTGGAGATAAGTTGCTTGGAATGGTGATTAGCATTTCAATAATTGCCTATAATCAAAAACTGCTCAAAAATCGTATTTAGAGGCTGAATTTGGCCACGAGAGGGTAGTGCTCACTAGTAAAGTAGTGAGTCTTTCTTAGAACGTTGTTTCTACTTGAAAAACACTTCTTTTTCATCAAAATCGGAGGAGTTTAGAACCTGATCGGGATTAAAACGAGATTAATATTAACGACCGGAAATCTAATTATTTGCGTGTTCAAATAGTGGTGTGAAATGGAATAATTGTAAAACAAAAGAATTTATAAATAAATAAAAAAAAATTATCAAGAAATAATTAAGGTTTATTAATTAAAATATACTGAAAATATGAAAATAAAAAGTGTGTTCCAAAAATGGATGTGGTCATGCCACTTATTTGCTAAAACTGAAATAACAAATAAAAATTTTAAAATAAAGAATATGAACTCTTTGCGAGGAAAGTCATAAGATTTAATCCTTTCAAACGTTGTCCCTTTTGTCGGTGGATTGCTTGTAGCTTGAAGGATCGAAGTTAGAATCATTCTACAGGAATAAACTCCCCTTCTTCTTCCTCATCCGATGAGATATCTATAATTATTGGAGTTGGAGGTGGGTTTGGATCAAAAATGTCCATAAGTGAACTATTACCCTCTTGTTGGTCTCCATTCTCTGCTGGATTTCCCCCCGACGAAGAAGAAGAAGAAGAAGAAGCGGAATTTTCTGGTTGTTGATTTGGAGGAGGATTGTTCTCTGCTGGATTATCAAAGTAGTAGTCAGGGTAGGGAAGGTTTAAGCGCTGACAATAAACTTTCTCCACCCTTACGAGATATTTGGTTAAGAAAATATAGTCTGGATACCACTGGCCATAATAGTCTCTGTACTTATGGTAATTTGGGATGTCTCCTGGGAGATAAAAATCAGAAAATCTTTGTTTGACAGCAACGTAAGGGGGCTCCTCTGGAAGACAATGGACAATCATTGCCGAAATACGATCAGGGGTGTCATAAACTTTCTCCCGTAGGACATTGCTCATGTAGGAACAAAAGTATCTGATCTTTTCTACAAAGTAATAGGGGTGTTCATTATTTTTCTTTACGAGAGAACCCATTTTGGTAAACTTGCTAGGAAAGATTGGCATCCTGTAGAGAAAAGGTTTAGAAAAGATTTCCCTTCCCTAAAGAAATAAAATAAAATGAAATAAATGATACAAAGTTCAGTGGTCAATCATACAATCTAAAGAATCACATAAAATAATACATATATTGCATGCTTTCATCACAAACATTTAGTCATACAATACTCTTGAACACCCTAAAATAAAATTTATGCACACAGAGAAGAAATTAAATTCTAGCCTATATGCCCTTTCCTTTCCTACCCAAGCTCACCAACATGTTAATAAAAGCTTTTACCACATAATTCTTACCTCAATCCTTTGCTCCCTGCAAAATTAACAAACTAAAAATATTTTATTTTGCTAAAAAAAAAAAAAAAAAAAAATTGAAAATATAGGGAAGGGCCAACTTTCGGCCTTCACAAAGTTTAGAAAAAAAAAATGAATTTCGGACACTAAAAAAAATTTCGAGTGTCCCTAAAAAAAAAATTTCGGACTAAATTAAAAAAAAATAAAATGAAATAATTTTAAAAAAAATTCGGCCCTCTTAATAAAATAATTTAAAATAAAATAAAATCGGAATGAAATTGACTTTGTAAAATTAAATTAGCACTTGGCCAAGTTTAAATCATAATAAAAAAAAACGTTTTCGTGTTAGTGGTAATTTAAAATCTCAACCTAAGCTCCCAGATACCACTTTGTAACACCCTAGAAATTCCTTTCCTTTAAATGCACACTTTACTCTTTTTAAAATACATTTTAGGAATATCCAAGACATTACCGCCACCGTGAAAACGGCTAAGGCAACTATCAAAGATACACAGCGGAAGACTTGAAAACCAAAACTATTTAAATAACACAATTTAAAAACCAAACCAACGAAAATAAAGTTGAAAATCAACAAAACCAAAGCCAATTAAAATCCACTACAACTTGGAACCATTTAAGGCCCTTATTAAAACCAAAACAACCAATCTTTTGTGTTAGTCCATAAAGTAATATAATAAAATATTCAATGCATAAAACACATCATATTCTAATAGAAGTTAGCATGATTCTCTCTTCACTCATGCCCCGTCATGAACATGCTTCAATACCTGAAAAGTGTATCTCTACTTGCCCCCACTACTCTCCATTAAAATGGATCATCGTAGTGCCAAGATAAAGACATGGCCAGACACAAACAACACACACAATCAGCAAAGCTGAGTACATAAGCGTAATTAAACACACTAACATGCATTCTCCTATCATCACACACACTTACCTTATTGCACCTGTTTACAAGCACACACAACAATCAACAAGACACTTTAACTAGACACTAAATAATTCATTTAGCGTTGATTACGCATCGAACGGGTTTCCAACTAATCCTATCCCAATAAATTGGGGTTAACTAACACGGGAGATAACCGTGCCAACAACAAACCTGTGCCACACATAGGTGGCGGAATTCCAGCGCATAAAAAAAAGGAATATACAGCGTCCTGCACTCCGTTAGAAGTTATGATCAAATATAAAGTCACATAACTCCCCCCATATGTTCATACTCAAGGTATATACGTTCCAAGAGTTTGGTGCATAATCTCTTTCACTTTACGTTATTTACATATTATTAGGCTTGGTGATGACTCTTAAGGCATAATAAGTCAACAACAATAATTGTTCAATCAAACAAATATACCAATTTAATTCATGAATAATTAGTGGCCACATAATATTTAATGTTGACCCCTTTTTAATTCTACCTTAGTGTCGAAGACACCTTAAACGCATAAAGCGCCAACAATCCTATACCTCGGTGGTAAAACACCTTAAGTGCAAAAAGGCACCAACATACAATTTATTCCTTGTGTACATAGACACTTATATAGCTCATTTCTCATGCTTAAAGCGTCAATAAAAATTATATGAACCATAATAAAATTTCCTTTCAATATTCCAAACATAATTAAACAATTAGTTTAATTAAACATGCTCTCTATCATGCCATAAATAAATATGTAGTCCATATAATCATGCTTCACAATTCAATCAGCAACACCAATAATTCACGATTCAATACATAAACCTTAGCATGATACTACTTGTAATTGATTGTAATTAAACCTAGCATGATTCTACATCATCAAAATATGCTAAGTACGCGAACGTACCTTGAATACGATCTTAAAATCGTCACGACTAGTAAAAATTGCTCACTTCGAAGACTCCTACATATTAAAATTATAATAGAGCATTAAAACCCACTCTAAACAAATTTCCAGCAATCTATACTATCCTAAAACCCCTCTTAAAATAATTTGAATAAGTTGAAATTATATTTAAAACACTCTAATTAAGTCCAACTTAATGGGTAATTTAAATTTCCTTCAAAAACATAATATTAAGTGCTCTACATAAAATTCCAGCACTTTATTCTAATTAAAACTTGTTGTATTTTAGTCTTAAAACACTTAAATTGAAGATCTAAACATTAATTCCTCATACGCTTTCATAATTTTCATTAATCAAGGACCTAGGGTTTCAAAAATTGGGGCTTTTTAATTAAAAACCAAATCTGAAAATTAATTCATACAATTACAATTATCAAACATCAAAATTAAACCCCCAAACTCATAATTTATATTTAGATCCAAGAATAGATTCAATTAAAACAAGAAAGCTTCAATTTTTTTTTATATATAAGGTTCGAAAAAAGGGGAAAGGGGAGAAAGGCGGCAGCCACCACCGGCTGCCGGCTGCTGGCGGCGGCGGCTGCCTGCTGCCGGCGGCTTGCGCCTGCTGGCAGCGGCGGCCACCAGCCTGCCGGTGGCTGGCAGCGGTTGTGGGGGGGGGGGGGTGGCAGCCGAAAATTTAAGGGGAAGGGGGAAAAAGAAAAAGGAAAAAATATAAGGAAGAGAGAGAGAGAAGTTTACCTTGGGTTTTCTCCACTCTGGGCAAAGTTTTATTTGCCTCATAAGTGGGATATTTATACCCCTTTTCTACTAACCCTCTTCTAGGTTTTTCCTAATTCCTTCCCTAATAAAACTTGTTAAAAATTAAACTTCCAAAAATAAAACCCCAACTTTTAAATAAAATAATTAAATAAACTTTCCTTTAATAATAATATTAATTAAAATACTTTAATTAAAATAATTACAACCATTTAAATACTTTATAAAATACATACTTTAAATAAAATGCGTATAAAAATACGGGGTATTACATGTTAAGTAGCTTGAAACGCACAGATTGTATGATCTTACTGTACTTTTGCAGCAAAAGAAGGTACACTCTACCTTAGACATTAGCTCAAACTAGAATACATTATTAAAGATTGTGGCTTGATTAGTGTATGTCATATACTTATTTCAATTGTGTAGGCTAGATTAGATTTCCCTAATTGGATGATTCATGTGACACTATCTTCTAATTGCTTGAATAATGTGTGCCTACTGCCTTGGAGTCATGTTTTGTAGATTTTCAGTGTGGTTTATTGAATGAGAAATTCATCGAACTTGCATAATTTTTTTTGTTGTTGCATGTTTCTTTCTAATTTTCTTCTTTCACCCCTTAACAAGTTTGTAGGCTTGAATTACTTACATTATTTTTTAGTGGAGAAACTTCTTGATCTTATAAGTTTGATCTATGTCTATTTAATTAGTGAAAGTGATGTCCCTATTATATATTGGTTTAAGGATCCTTGTAACATGGTTTTTTTTTTTATTTATTTTTTGTTAATGTCATTGTTTTTAATTAGCAATTAACTATATAATTCTTTGTAGATATGGATACTAGTTAGATTGATTTACCAAGAGGTGATCCTGGTTATTTTAAAGGTTGCATGAAATACTTGAAACTTGCTAAAGAGACTTTTTTACCAAATACATGGGAAACTAAATGCCCATGTAATAAGTGCAAGTTAAATAAAACGAATTCTGTAGAAGAAGTTAGAGGGCATATTTTATTTTTATGGTTTTTATAAAAACTATAGAAATTGGATATTTGATTGTAAAGATGAAGGGTGTAAGACCTATGATCTAAGTGATGATCAAGTAAATGTAGTAGGTCGAGATGATATGGACGGGTTACTAAGAGCATCTTTTAGAGTTCATACACAACAAACCGACAAAACTCAAAATCCATCATTTAATGAACAATGTATTGAAAATGACAATTCATATGACATGGATGAGGGGTTTACCATTTATCGCGAGGTGGATGATGAGCATCAATCATCTTTCTCAAATGAAGAACAGGCAAAGTATAAAAAACTCATGGAAGGTTTTCAAAAAGGCCTGTACGAGGGGTGTACTACTTTTTCGAAACTTTCATTCCTATTGCATTTGTTTCACCTAAAGTGTATGTTCCATTGGTCTGCAGAGTCATTTAATAAATTACATGAACTTCTAATTGACGTATTTCCCATTATTAAGGAGTTTCCATCGTCCTATTATGAAGGCATGAAGATAATAAATGATTTAGGGTTAGGATATGAGAAAATCCATGCATGTATAAATGACTGCATTTTATATTGGGGCGAATTCGCAAATAAAAGTGAGTATCATATATGCCATACATCAAGGTGGAAAAGTGTGAAAGGAAAAGAGGGTGATGTAAATGAAAAAGGAAAAGAAGCATGTAAGAAAGTCGAGGCAGCTAAAGTAATGTTGTACTTTCCCCTTATCCCTAGATGAAAGAGGCTTTACATGTAATCTAAAACTTCAGAGGCTTGGAAAAAATTTAATGAAAAATATATAGAGTTTGCCGCTGATCCTCGCAGTGTTAGATTAGGCCTAGCGAGTGATGGTTTTAATCCATATCGTCTTATGAACACAAATTATAGTACATGGCCAGTGGTCCTCATTCCTTATAATTTACCACCATGGCTTTGCATGAAACCATCATCCTTTATTCATTCTATAATTATTCCTGGTAAATTTGGTCTCGATACGAATATTGATGTGTACTTGCAACCAATAATCTATTAATTGAAATTATAGTGGGAAGGTGTTGATGCTTTAAATTATTATAGTGGAAGCAACTTCAAACTGCGAGCAGCCCTACACTCTACTATTAATGACTTTCCGGCTTATGCTATGTTGTATGGTTGGAGTATGAAAGGCTACAATTCTTGTCCTTCTTGCACTCATTCTACTTATTCAGATAGATTTTGTTGAAAAATTATCTACCCTGTGTATCGAAAATGGTTGCCTATTGATCACCCATATCGTTCATAAGCTAATTTGTTTCATGGGAAAGAAGAATATGGTATTGCCCTGATTCGTACCAGCGGGACCGATGTTTTGAAGTAACAAGAAGGGGTAAAATATGTATATGGGAAGACAAAAAAAGTTCCAAAAAAAGAGGGAAAAAAGCTGCCAATAAACTTGATGATGATTGCGATCCCGATGGTGATGATGTTCTTTGGAAAAAGAAAAGTACATTAGAGTATTGGGAGCATAATCCTCTTAGACAAGATTTAGATGTTTTGCACATTGAAAAGAATGTGTCAGATATTTTATTCAGAACTCTTTTAGATATGGATAATAATAGTAGGGATGATGAGAGTGGCAGAGAAGCCCTAAAGAATTTGAATATAAAACCTCATCTATGGATCAACCCTCAAGGTTACATCCCGCCGGCTGCATACACCATGTCTAATGAGGAGAAAGAACGATTTTTGAAACTCTTGAAAAAGATGAAAGTTCCTGATGGATATGGATCTAATTTTCGAATATGAGTGAATCTAAAGCAACGAAAACTTATTAATATGAAAAGTCACGACGATCATATTCTGATGCAACATATCCTCCCGGTTGCTTTAAGTGCGTCGAATGCCACAAAAGTTATTGACTTGCTTGAGGAGTTGTCTGACTTTTTTAAAAAAGATATGTTCAACTGCTATAGATACAAGAGAATTAGATACATGTCAATCAAAGCTCCTGTTGACTCTTTGCAAGTTTGAAAAAGAATTTTTACCAATATTTTTTACAATCATGGCTCATCTACTAATTCATTTAGTGGAAGAGGTTAGACTACGCGGACTGGTTCATTATAGATGGATGTATCTTGTAGAAAGGTATTATTGTTATTATTATTATTATTATTATTATTATTATTATTATTATTATTATTATTATTATTATTATTATTATTATTATTATTATTATTATTAGTAGTAGTAGTAGTAGTAGTAGTAGTAGTAGTAGTAGTAGTAGTAGTAATTTTTTAATTTGTATTATTTAATTTTTAAATAATAATTTTCCTTACTATTTCACATTTACATACAAAATCGTTACTATAATTCAAGGTACTTGGCCTTTTTAAAATCTCATGTAAGCAATAAAGCGCAACCGGGAGGATCTAAAGCGGAAGGTTACCATTTGTGGGAGACAATTGCATTTTGTTCGAGATATTTTGAAAGTGTTGAGACTATGTTCAATAGACCTAGAAGGAATGAGGATGGTTTATCAAACATTGACAACTTTTTGTGTTTAGGGTGTTTTTGTCCCTCTGGAGAGTTACGTCACAAAGTCAGGTCCAGTGTGAGTTGTACCTGCAAAACAAACAGAGACTCTAGGTGGATGGAGCTCCGCCTCCGATAATCAAGTTAGTAACTTGAATAGGAGTAAAAAGGTGCGGAAATTTAGGTGGGTATCTTCTCGGATTCCAAGCTCAAGATGTCTCTTTCAAAGAGTAAATGTGTAATAAATGGTAAAACCTGCCACCAAATGGAGGACATCTCCCTATTTATAGGGTCTTTGGGAATTGTGCCCCTGATTAGGTCATCAAGCCCTAATCATTGGTAGGCTGCGCCGCATTATGGCTTTCTCGGGATTTGGGCCATGAAGGCCGCCTTTTTTCCCATTTCTTTGTGATGACACATGTTAAACATGGGTTGGTCCATTTTTTACTAACCCTAGGGTGACACGTGTCACTTTCTGGTTGGACCACGTGGCAGGGTAAAATTACCCCCAAACATTTGCCCCTCACAGATGTGACGTGGCATTCTACGTGGCATCTGTGACAAGTGTCACTCTTCCAATGGGGGGTGATTTTACCGCCAATTTTTTACTGTTCACCTGATGCGGAAATTACGGAGGTACCCCTGAATTTACCTCCTATATATAGTCGTTTACCCTCATTATTTTGTACGTTTACAAAAACTTTAAGAGAGATAAACTTAGTGAGAGAGAGAGTCTGCTTTTACGTCTGTGTCAAGCGTAAGCAATCAAGCTCATTCCCGTCTGCCACAGCCTGTTCCGTCTTAACTTCAGATATCAATTCTAAAGGTACCACCTCTGTCTTTCTCAACTCTTTTCATTTTTTCCCGCTTGTATATATTTCTTGCAATAAATGGATGCATCACCAACACACACGACACAACCTAGGGTAGAGTCCAGCCGGTATCCTGGTACGGCTGAGTCTTGGACTGGGAGTGTCGCCTCGAGGTGTTGGGACCACCCTTATGCTTGGAATCCGACCGTCTATGTGTCCGTGCAAGACACAATGGCTCGGACAATGTAGACGACCATAGATCCCGATTATAGGAGCGAGGGCTTAGGCGGGCAACCGCGTGAGGGGGAGACGTTAGGTAGGGAAAACCCGACGGCTGCTAAGAGGTCTCCTCCACGTGCCCCTTCAAACCTTGTAGATTCCTTCCTTGATGAATGTGACCAGGGAGATAATGAGGAGTCCGTCTCTACGCCCTGCTCGCAGAAAAAGGAGACATCCGGAGAAAGCTCCGCCTCCAGCTCCGAGAGCAGTAACGAACCTATGTCACTGCTTGAGGATAGTGAGGTATAGGAGAGGAAAAAAAAGGAGTGAGAAGGACGACCCCTTCAAGATCCACATCTCTGCCAAAGATAGGGCAAACATGGACAAAGACTTAGAGAATTTCAAACTAATGCGCCCCCTAGCCAGTAATAATAGCATCCGGGTACCGCCTGTAGAAGGCACCGTCTCTTGGAAAGATGACGAGAGGAACGCTAATGCCTACTTTGGCTGTTATGAGGCGGCGTTCCTAGTCGGGCTGAGATTTCCACTTCATGCGGTGGTGAAGGCAATTTTGAGAGGCTATGGCCTTGGAGTGTGGCAACTTACCCCCAATTCTTAGGCTTACATCTTGGGGTATGTTGCCGCATGTGAGTTCTAAGGGCTGCATCTCGGTTGGGAGGCCTTTGCCCATATGCATTACCTGAGTCGCAACCCAGACGGCTGGAGGGCGTGGTATACGTTGACCACACTCCCTCAGTACGTGATGACTTTGGACGAACTGTCAAAATTTGACGGCTAGGAGCACCGCTTCTATTTGCTGTCTACACCTAGCCGGCGAGAGAATTTTGAACTACGTCGGTATAATAAGAAGCCCGATCTTCTGGGCCAGAAGTGTTGTCTTCCTCGGAATCTGGATGAGGACTACGACAAAATAATTGAGACCAACTTTTTTGGTCTTGAGACTGCTACCTTGTTAACCTGGGAAACAATAAAAGTTCCAAAGAACTGGATCCCAAAAAGCGCCTGGTTCAGAGACGAGGCCTTTTTATCCGCCTGTGGGCTCAGCACAATGTTTACCAAACGTATGCGCCTGGCATTTTGACCTTCTAGGCTATTTCCGCGTTAGATGTGCAAATACTGATATTTTTGCTTTTTTTGCAGAAGAAGCTTTAGCCATGCTCCCAGACAAGAAGACACCCAAACGGTCCTCCACCACCATCCGCAGAGATATTGCAGAGAAGCAGGCGGCCGCGATCAGGGCCAAGGTAAGACGCTTGACCCCCTTTTCTTTTACTTCACAAGTTTCATTTCCGGATGCATAACTAACTTGTATCCGCTTTGCAGGGCGGAAAAATCCCAAAAACGTTTGAGAAGTCTCTCAAACGGGCAAGGGATGACTCCGTCTCTACCCCCTTCAAAAACAAGAAGTCTGCCTCCTCTTTGACTCTTGGAGCCAAAGCCAGGAAGATTTTTAAAGATGCGCATAGGGGGGAAGATGCAGGAGGTATCCGGTGACTTTGACCTTGACCTTGCCAACCCCCTATCTGTAGGCGAAGGTCTTACAGCGCCTGCGGGTGGTTCTCGCTACGCCGCCTCTGAAGGTAAGGCAAACCCATTTGTGTCCCCGCCTGAGTTAGGGTGGCCTTTGCGAGTGAAATCCCACTCCCAACAAACTTCTTCCTTAGACGGTCGGCAACAGATTGGTGCAGCCTTTATTTCGCACTCATCAAATGTTTATTGTGGTGCAGATCACTCTCCCCGCTGGCCAATCTTCCAGAAGCATGCCAAGGCCATGGTTGATGCCGTCCGAAAGAGGGATAAAGACAACATCCCTGGGATAGAGACGTTCAATCTGGAATGCATTCTATCCCTTCTGGCTGAGGTGAGGTGTAAAGAAAGTAAAGAAGATAAACTTCATATCTTGCTCCGCCTACAAATCTAACTTTAGTCGTTCTATGCAGGCTCTTTCGTGGGCAGACGGTCCCAAACGTTCCTACTACCGCAAGGGGGAAGAGGTAAAGAGAGCCAACAAATCAGCCAGAGACGCTGAAAACGTTGCTCTATAATCTTGTACAATAAATGAACTTGAGAATAAAGCCACAATAATGACACAGGCATCAAAGATTGAGCAGCTCGAGAAGGACATGGAGGCGTTCAACTAGAAAGCTGGGGATGCTGAGACGGAGCTAAAAAAAGCTCAAGAAGAGCTTGACAAGGCTAAGGCGGAGCTTTACTCTCTCAAGGGGGTCTCCCAAGAGAACACCGACCTCAAGGCCAAGGTCAAAGAGCTAGAGGAGGCAGCTACCCAGGCGCAACTTAACTTTGCGACAACCTTGGAGGCGGAACAAGAGCGCTTTGTTGCCGAAAGTGAGGCTGACAACGACGCCCGGATGAAGATTGCCTGGAACGCCTTGTATCCAAACAAGGAGTACTTCGTCTGGGCACTGGCTCACAAATATGCTGAA
Organism: Chenopodium album; assembly: GCF_948465745.1. Classification (NCBI taxonomy): domain Eukaryota; kingdom Viridiplantae; phylum Streptophyta; class Magnoliopsida; order Caryophyllales; family Amaranthaceae; genus Chenopodium; species Chenopodium album. The sequence continues at coordinate 29,822,936 of NC_137836.1, forward strand.
GAGGTTATATTCTTGAGGGAGAAGGGCGAGCAAGAGCCGGAGTCGTTTGAAGCCTGGGCTGACACTGAGCTGCCGGAACCAGGGCACCGCGTCCAAAGTCAAGCGCATGAGATTCCTTCTGATGAAGAAGATGAAGGGGATAATGACTAGGTGGACCCGTATGCAGCTCAACAATGATTATCTACGACAATATGCCATTTTTATTTTTTCTGATTCAGCGGTTGTATGCCAAATTAATTTCTTTCCGGCCTGCGTGCCGAGTATATGGTGTCTTTACCGGTTGAGGAGCCTGGTTAATTAACAATTTGCATCACTTTCCCGGACGGGGTCCGATTAACAATGCTCTACCACAACCGTTTGGTTGGGTAGTGTTTTAATGAATGTGCCGACTGAGTCAGTTTTGATTATTTTGCACATGAGTTTTGCATTTTTATTTTTTCAAGTATGCTTGATATTTTTGCTTTTGCCTAACTTATAAAAAGCATGCGGTAATTGATAGTCCGGGTGCTCTTGCCCCTGGGCGGCTGTGTGGTTGGTTTCACCTTAGAATCACTGATTGGCTTGGAAACGTCTGATGCTTTAAAGAGCATGATATATTGGCAAGTCAATCAACACAACAGTGATTGCCCCAAACCAAGTACACAACCGCACAAATAACAGGCGTTTCGGATTTTCTATTTGACGGAAAAAAGGCCGTCTGAGAATCAAACAAAAGGCGAAGAGCAGCCTGTCCTTCCAAAAGACAGGAGGCAGATGGCCGCCTGGGGGTTTGCAATCCAATTATACATTCTAGTCTCTTATCGCATTGGGTAGACGTATAATTTTGGAGGGTAATTCAGATTACCCAAGTCAGGCGGCAATGAGTTGAACCATGTTGCTTGTGTGTGTAGGTGCACTTTTTGGTAGAGCTTGTGATGATTGCACCAGAGGGGGTGTTACCGGTTGCCTTATTACACATTGGGGCAGGCGAAATTCGAATAACCATCCGGCCATCGGTCTCATGTCCTTTAAGGACTGTTTTGGAATGAAAAGCTTAAGAACTTCGGTCAGTCACCGACTGATGTCTTGGGACATCCGACATTTCAAAAACTTAATCATTCTTAAAACTGTTATGGTCTGACGGCTATGAGTTGACCAATTTGGTTGTTCAATCTTTGCCGTCTGCATAGGTACGTAGAGAAAACATGTAGGCTGCTCTCTGCAACGATCGCACCCGAAGGGGTGTAGCCGGACGCCTTTGTCCATGTTGGGACATGCAATTTTATAAAATAGACAACCATTCGGCCATTGACCTCTACTCTGGGTGGAGACCGGCTGTATAGCCACTAAGCGGTTTTGTGCCTAGTTTTGTTATCTGGCCAGTGGCCTCATGTAAAATGAACGTTGAACTGTCTACTAAGATTCAAACTTAGAGAGTTCAACAATTGGGCCGTTTGTAGATTGCCCAGACGGTCTAAACACTTGAAAAAGGAAAAACATAATTGAAAACAAAAGCGATTTCTCATCAATAGACTTTGCTTACAAAATTTTTACAATTCAGAAGTTGTACTTTTTCAAATTGTCTACATTCCAAGTCCTAGGCAGGCGCCTGCCGTCCGGGGTTTCCTTGCGGTAGGTTTCGTCTCTAATTTCCTCATAGATTCAGTAGTGGCCTTCCCAATTTGGAGTCAGCTTTCCAAGCTCATTGGCCCTACCGGTTGCCTCCATTTTCCGTACCACGAAGTCGCCAACTTTCAAAGGGCGCTTGTGCAGTATCTTATTTTAGGCTCTTGTCATTCTTAGATGGTATATCTCATGACGCAAGGCGGCATTGCCCCTGCATTCCAAGAGTGAGTCCAATATCAGACGCATGGCCTCCCAATTTGCCTCTTCATCATAAAGAATAACTCTGAGAGTCAGCTCGTAATGTTCAATGTGCAGGATGACTTCAGCACCGTAAACCATGAGAAATGGGGTTTCACCGGTTGTCCCTTTGGCTGTTGTCCGGATGGCCCATAGGACATGAATCAACTCTTCTACCTATAAGCCACCAGCCCTTTCAATTTTCTTTTTTATACCATCTGAGATGAGTTTGTTAAAGGCTTCAACCTGGCTGTTTGCTTGGGGTTGGTCGACTGATGCAAAACAGTTGGAGATCCCTTGATCCCCCAACCAAGTCTTGAGTTGAGGCGCCTCAAACTGAGGGCCATTATCAAATACCATAGACATAGGTACCCCAAACCGGGTGATGATGTTCTTCCAAATGAAAGAGATGACATCCTTTGTCTTAATGTTCCTGACCGCCTCCGCCTTCACCCATTTGGTGAAGAAATCCACAGCCACTAGAATGTAGCGTTTTTTGCCTGGCGTAGGCATATAAGGACCTAAAATGTCCATGCCCCATTTTGCAAATGGGACAGGGCTGTTGATGGTCGTTAGATCAGTAGCCGGGCGGTGAATAAATTTGCCAAATTTCTGACATTTATCACCTTTCTTCACCAACTCTTTGGGGTCTGCCTCAAGGGTCGGCCAAAAGTAATGGCACCTGGCTTTGACGGCTAGGGATCTGCTGCCTATGTAGGAGGCGCAGTACCCCGCATGCAACTCTTCGAGAACTTCCTTCCCCCTTTTGGGGTAACACACTTCAAAAGAGGCTTTAGAAACCCCGCCTTGAAGAGTTCTCCGATTCTCATCTCGAAGTTTGCCGCTGCCCTTTGTATGGTTGCTGCCTCCTGTGGCGAATCAGGGAGCGTGTCCTCTGTTAAGAAAGCACAGATGACATCCATCCAGGTAGAGCTTCGGTCCAGAATTCCATTGGGCTCTTCGTATATGCTTATTTTTTCAAGAACATTCCAATAGACTGACCGAGGCGTATCACAATAGGCGGAGGATACTAATTTGGACAAGGAATCCGCCTAGTTGTTCCCGGACCTGGGCACTTGGCTTAGGGTGAACCCTTCGAGAGTCCCAGCCCCCTCCTTGACCGCCTGAAGACATTTGATCATTGTCGGTTGGGTAGATTCATATGTACCTTCGTACTGGTTAACAACCAATTGAGAATCAGAATAGGCGTCAACTTTGGTTGCCCATGCTGCCTTATACATATGGAGTCCGGCTAGTAGTGCTTCGTACTCTGACTCATTGTTTGAGGTTTGAAATTTGAACCGTAGTGCATACTCATATTTGTCTCCTTCCGGAGCTTCATATGTTACGCCTTCACCATAGTCTTTCTTTAATGAGCTCCCGTCTACATATACTTTCCAAACCTGGTCAAGATCATCCGGAGCCACCGGACGGGTCATTACAACAATGAAGTCGGCAAACGGCTGACCTTTCACTGCCTTTCTTGGTTCTTAAGTGATTTCGAGACTTTGCATTTCAATAGCCCATTTCAGCATTCTTCCGGATGAATCCAAGGTGGACACAGGCCGTTTGAGTGGCTGGTCGGTGTATATCACCACCGGATATGCTAGAAAATAAGGTTTCAACTTCTTGAATGCCATATACAAAGCAAGGCCAAAATTTTCAACCATGAGTTACCGGAGCTCACCATTTTTGAGTACATGGCTAATGAAATAGACCGGGTGCTGGACGCCATCTCTTTCAGCAAGGAGAACGGCACTGAAAGCATGACCTGAGACGGCTAAGTACATGTACAGCGTCACTCTGGGCAGAGGACTAACGAGCCTCGGCAAGGAGTGCAGGTGCTCTTTGAGTTTCTAGAAGGCCTCCTCAGCATCATCCCCCCATTAAAATCTGGTCTTCTTCTCGATTGCTTGGAAGAAGTAAAGACATTTGTTGCCTGACCGGCTGAGGAATCTCCCCAACGCCGCCAAGCAACCGGTTAATCTTTTAATTTCCTTGACAGTACGGGGTGACTTCATGTCAATTACCGCCTGTATCTTCTCGGGGTTAGCGTCTCTCCCCCTTTGATCAATCAAGAATCCAAGAAACTTCCTAGACTCAACACCGAAGACGCATTTCTTAGGATTCACCATGTTCTTATGCCGCCTGAGGGTGATGAATGTTTCTCGAAGATTAGCAAGATGATCCGTCTGTAGCTTGGATTTAACTATCATGTCATCAATGTATGCCTCCACATTCCTCCCGATTTGATTAATGAAGACCGTATTAATCATCCGTTGGAAAGTGGCAGGCGCATGTTTCAAGCTAAAAGGCATCACAGTACAACAGAATAACCCCTGATCAGTGACGAAGGCCGTCTTCTCTTGTTGTTTCTTCCACAGGGGTATCTGATGGAAGCCGAAATAGGCATCCATAAAGCTCATCAAGGCGTGGCCAGCTGTAGAGTCGACTAGACTATCAATCTTTTCAAGCAGATAACTGTCCTTGGGACATGCCTTGTTGAATCTGTGTAATCAACACACATAAGCCAGGTGTTAAATCGGAGGCTAATGATGTCTGACGAGCTTCCGGTGTCAATAAGGATTCGGCCAACCAGCTAGTTGGCGACCTTACATTCAATGACGACCAGGTCGTCATGCGGACGGCGTACGCTGTCCCTGTCCTTCTTAGTGATCAAAACGTCTAGAAAGGAGGAGCTGGCAGACGTCTGCTCATTATCATCCTTGTCCATCTTTCGAAGATGGCTCTTGGTGCCCCAGATGGTAGGGCCACCACATGAGAAACCGCCTGCTATGGTGTAAACCGACTCCTTATTAGTGTCCGAACTACTAGTAGGCTGGGGAGTCATGAACGATTGCCCCTTTTTCTTCTTATCAGTCCTTTTGGACTTACAAATGTAGGACTTTAACATCCCTTTGTCAGTCATACGGTCTAACGCTCGCTGAAGGCTGAAGCAGTCGTTGGTGTCATGGCTAACTTCCTCATGGTACTGACAAAATTTGTTCTTGTTCCGTGACTGGACGAAACTTTTCATTGGATTCGACTTCTCAATGGTCAGCCGGTCCTTTATCTCCATGAGGATGGAGTTAGAGTCCTTATTAAACTCGTACCTGGGGACGTACGGTTTAAACTCTCTCTTTTTCTTCTGGGACGGCTGGTCGGAATCCTTAACCGCCTAGACTTCTTTTCTCTTTTTGCTCTCTTCTTTCTTTTTTACCGGCTGAGCATTCCAGCTTTCTTTCAGTTTGTCATACTTATTGAAGTCTGACTGGCTACCAGGCGAGCAGAGGTCGGTAGCCTAAATACAGCATTCCGCCTCCCTTAGGGTCGTGTACAACGTAAACGCCCCTTTTCTAATGAGGTCAAACTTAAAGTTTGACCCGTCTCTCAGACCCTTGAAAAGTTTGTGAATGCTACCTCGTCAGATAGCCCTTGGATCTGGATTCTTACAAGGTTAAACCGTCTTACATATAAGCGTAGCCCTTATCTCTCGCGCTGCTTAACAGTGCTCAAATCAAGGCTCCTTTTCTTAGTAGGGATATTCATCGAGAAGTTTGTGGCAAACAAGAAGGCTAGCTTCTTGAAGCAATCAATAGAACCGGTTGGCAGGTTGCCAAACCATTGTTGGGCAATACCCTTCAATATAGTCGGGAAACATCGACACCAAGTGGCATCGTCCCACCCCTGTAGACACATGAAGTTGGTGTATGCCATCAGTTGGTCTTATAGGTTTGAGGTACCATCATAAGTACCTACCAACACATTCTTAACCTTGACCGGCTGTGCCGCCTCGGTTATATTCCTGGTGAACGCAGAGGGTAGTTAACCAAGTTTGAGCAGGCGAAGCTGCCAGTCTAAAGGTTGGACGCTGTTGAATGCCACCAGTCCTTCGAAAGGAAGCGGCTGCATAAATGGAAAATTATATTGCCCGTATTGCGCATGAGGTGCAAACGGGACAGACCCTACCATCATTTGAGGATTGGTGTTCACAGACTTCCCGCCTGCCCCACTCTCTTTTATGAAGAGTGAGTTCCTCACAGAAGTTTGTTTGAAGCCGTCTGGAAAGCTCGAGGTGGAGCCTGACTCAGACAGCTGCTGGTGTCTCCTCGATTAATATTTGTCGAGCATCTGAAATAATTTTCTTTGTGGCCCCCGGCTGTTCCTGTCGGGTGTGCCTCTAAGGACCCTTAAGCAAAAGGATCTTGGTGTAGTCTTGCGGCTGCCTTCTCCTTCTCCTTGGGATAAGGAGTGGGCTGCCTGTCCTTGACCGGCTTCTTCCTCCCAAATGGAGGTGTCTTCTTAGCCAGCTGACCCTTGCTGGGACCAGCCTTGTTTTTGTTGATCATCTCCTTGATTTCACTCTTAAAGGAGTTCAAGAAAGTCATGAGCTTGCCCGGGTGACTGGAGCTGATCCTCTGGCCTTCTGGGTTTCCCCTTCTGGCCTCCTAGTGGGTCTGACTCGACCCGCCTGGTCTGCTTCACGTTCTAGCTGATCTCTGGAACGAGGGTATTTGGAGATGAATAAGCCATCTTTGGCCACGTACGTCTCCACATCATCATCGTCATCATCGTCTTTGTGGTCAGTGAAGACATCCGGTTGACGTACCGGTGGAGGGACGCTTGAACTACCCGCTTGGTTAACTAGTTGAGAAATTCTTGTATTACCCAGGCGCGCAATAGGTTGAGGATTATTTGGATCAGGATGTGGTACAGACTCTTGAACCAACTTTGAGGTACTCTCCCCACATACGGTGCAAAATGTTTTAGGTGTTTTTGTCACTCGGGAGAGTTACGTCACAAAGTCTGGTCCGGCGTGATTTGTACCTGCAAAACAAACGGAGACTCTAGGTGGATGGAACTCCGCCTCTGACGATCAAGTTAGTAACTTGAATAGGAGTAAAAAGGTGCGGAAATTTAGGTGGGTATTTGCTCGGATTCCAAGCCCAAGATATCTCTTTCAAAGAGTAAATGTGTAATAAATGGTAAAACGTGCCTCCAAATAGAGGAAATCTCCCTATTTATAAGGTCTTTGGGAATTGTGCCCCTGATAAGGTCATCAAGCCCTAATCATTGGTGGGCTGTGCGGCATTGCGGCTTTCTTGGGATTTGGGCAATGAAGGCTGCCTTTTTCCCATTTCTTTGGGATGAGACGTGTCAAATAGGGGTTGGTCCATTTTGGACTAACCCTAGGGTGACATGTGTCACTTTCTGGTTGGACCACGTGGAAGGGTAAAATTACCTTAAACAATTTGTAAAACTCTTGTGGTCGTGTTGTTGAAAAGAAAGAAAATGTCTGTGTGAATGATAGAACTTTAAAGCGAGCTCATCGTTATGTTTTACTTCATTCTGATGACCTGACCCCGGTGCTCAAGTAAGTAGCATTATGTGTTTAGTTAAAGCGTCCAATAATATAGTTGTTAAAAACATAAAATTTACAATCTCGATAGTGAGTTCATAAAACTAATGAGGCAAGAGAATGACGTTGGAGGAATTCAAGCTAATGAATTTATTGAAAATCATTGGATAATTGATGAATTTGCAAATTGGTTGTAAAGCCAGGTCATATGCTGTTACATTTAGGGTCTTTTTATTTCATATTATTCAACATTCTAATTCTAACTTTATTATTCTTGAATTATAGGTCCATAACTTAGATGATAGCATGATAGAAGGAAAGTTAAGAAAAGCCTTAGCCGGTGGCTTGAGTAACCACAGGAAAAGGATGAAAAGTGTTATTATCAACGGTTACAAATTTGATATTGTTGATCGTGAGCGATTTCGAATAACTCAGAATTCAGGAATCATGGTGGAAACAGAGGATCACGAATATTATGGAAAACTCAAAGAAAATTTGGAATTAGATTATTATGGTTCTTATAAGGTTGTATTGTTTTGTTGTGATTGGGTCAATATCCGTAGGGGTATCAAAACATATCCGAATGGAAGTGTTCGTATCAATTTCTCAAAGTTGATGCACACTGGTCGATTTTTACATGATGATCCATTTATTTTCTCATCTCAAGCAAAACAAGTTTTTTATATTGAGGATGAGATACAAAAAGGGTGGTGTCATGTTGTGAAAACTAATCCTAGGGACTTGTTTGATATACCTGAATAATTTGTTTACAACTTTTATATTTTATTACAGATTAGATTTCATAAATTTGGATGGGTGTGTATTTTTATATTTCACTTAGTTATTCTAATTCATCAAAGTGTGCATTTTGTTAACTTAATTTCTGTTTTTATGGTACTAAGTATTATTATTGTCTTGGTTTCTTATTGGTCGAATTAAAACTAAAATTAGAGCTGAAATACATAATTTAATTCAGATTTGAATACCAGAACTGAATTCAGAGTCGAAATCAGAACTGAAATCCAAAACTGAATTCAGATCTAAATTTCTAAACTGAATTCAGATATGAATTCAGAACTAAACTCTATAAATGAATTCGAAACTGGATCTAGAAATGTATTTAGTTCTTAATTGCAGCTCTGAACATCAGATTTTGTCTATTTGGTCAAATATATTTCTTGTTATTTCAACTCTAATGCATTGATTTTTGTTGTTCTTATTTTGTATTTCAGTTAAGATGTTTAGTTTAGTTGTACATATATTGTCTTGTCTTTATATCAGTTTTGTCATTACATATTGTCTTTACTTTTCACTGATATTGTGATTATAGCTGCCTTTATGCTCTTTTACCGTTCAAGGTTAAGGCTTTTGCATCTTGACCGATCTTAAGACTCTTCTATTGCACAATAAGTGTTGTTGCTATTTGTAATGAAACCAAAATTAATTCTGAGCTGAGTTGCAGATTTGAAGTTCAGAACTGTAATTGAACTAAGTGATGTTGCTATTTGAATTCAGAACTGAATTCAGACCTGATTTTTTTGGGAGTTTAAATTCAAAACTGAATTCAGAACATTGCCATCTAGGATCAGTATTATGACTAGCAGAAGATACTTCTTCTGCAACTACAAGAAAAGCAATAATGGTCATTATTATTTCTAATATAAAGACTTTGATTGATTTATTCTTTCTAACATAAAAGAAATTGCTAATAGTAAAAATGTGCTAGAGTCTCCAGAGAACCAAAAACAGAAAAAGTTTGTCTATTTGTCTTCAAATAGTAAAAATTACTTTATATTTTTTGACCAATTCAACTACATTTTCAGTAATGATAATCAAATATTCACTACATTTTTAGTTCTGATTTCGACTCTGAATTTAGTTCTGGTATTCAGATCTGAATTAAATTCTGTATTTCAACTATGATTTGAGTTTTTATTCGACCAATTAGAAGTATCTCCTGCTGTTACTATGCTACTTTTGCTAGAGCATTGCTAATTTTGCTAGAACATTGCATGATGTTTCTAATTGCTCTTATGCTAGGTTCTCTATCAGCTGTTTAATGGTACTTTTCAACTTTATTTGCTGTAAAGATTATGTGTATGTGTGTTTGTGTGCTATTAACCTAAGTGTTGTTGCTGTTTGTAATGATCCCATTGTAAATGTGATATTGTAACTATAGTTTAGAACTGTTCAGTTTGGATATATAGTTTAGATCTTTATATCAGTTTATTTTGTATTTCAGTTTATGTCTTGTCTTTATATCAATGTTGACATACTAATGTAGATTATCTTATGGTTCCTCAGGTAAAAGATGACTTATCGAAGCAAGAGAGAAAGGGAAATACTTGTTGCCACAGCTAAGTCACATTATCCATTGTCAGCACAGTTACCAATTACAACTAATTCACATACTTCATCTGCTACTGAAGTTGTTTCATAACCCACCAAAAAAAAAAATCTACTAAGTCACCACAGACTGAGGTACTTAAGGATGACAAATGGGGAACTTTTTCTCCACCCATTACCACTAAAAAATCTGACCAACAACCACCTAATAGTTTAGGATCCATTTGGAAAAACCCTCCTGGTTCAACATCGAGTTTAGTCAAAGAAGCTCCTACATCAGGTTATCAGAAAAAATATCCAGCAAAAGTCTCACCTAATATTCCACAATCAAGTAGACAAACTCATCATTGAACTCCCTTTATATTTCTCATAAACCTCTCAAGCAACCTGTGAAACGAGGAATTCATAACCTTGAGACTGGTGCTGTTAAAACTTCAGCAACAACTCCACAGATTAATCAAGAACGCCAAAAAAGTGGAAAAGAATTAGAAAAGATCCCGAAACAATCTTAGTTTTTACGACCAAAAGCACTTCCGGATTGGCCTGTAGACATAGATTTTGACGAGAAGGAGAAGGTTCTAACCATAGGTAAATATTTCCCATTTAAATTAGTACTTTAATTTTTTAAACTTATTATTTCTTTTACCTTACTTTTTGTATTTAAATCATATGCCAATGGTAATATTACATTAGTAAGTGGTATAATTCTGCCAATTGACGTTTGGAGTAATAATGGCGTCCAATACTATGTTGAATTCAATGATCTATGCCAGCCAATTAGGAAATGTGGACATATTTTGGTTAAATTCATTAGTATGATTGCAAAGACGAAGTCGTTGCCTAGTTGGGGAAAAAGATTAGCATGTAATCGACAAGCATTTCAAAGGGAAGATAATTACAGATATAAGAGTAATTATATTTGTCCCTAAGCCATCCCTTTTTATTGTCAAAACATACATAATTAGTCGGTCTCTTATTATTTATAGATTACTTACTTGTTTATGTTTATATCTAATTTTATTTACTGGAGGAACACTTTGTGATTCCTCCTGGTGAGAAATATGACAACCAAGCTCCCAAGAATGCAAATAAATGTAGTTTCTTTTCCCTTTTCAAGCACTGAGGACAATGCTTCCCTTAAGCTTGGAGGAGAAGCATTTAAGTTTTTTGTATATATGATTGTGGTTATAGCTTTGAATAAGCTTAGGGGAGTTAGTTTGTTTTTGTTTGGCGATTGCTTGGTTATGAGAATAAGGTTTGATCACCCTTTGCTTCACTAATTAGGATTACCGCCAAATTTTCAAATTTTAAGCCTACCCTCACCCTTTTTTCCCTTACGTTACAACCATTGGGAAAGACCTTTCGACTTAGAGGTTGAGTCATACCAGGCGAGGGCATTATGAGGTAAAGTCGAAGGAGAGAGGATGCATTGTCAAGACGTCGAGTAGCCCAAAATTATCTCTTTTCCTAGTTCATTCGTGGAACTTTTGAGATGCTCACTAGGGGAAGATATAATACTAGTAGGGAGAACGCGGTAAGACCATTTGGGATGAATGTGGATTGCATTTCTCAAGTTCCTATGCTTAGCATATTTATGTTTCAATCAACCTCGGGTATCTTGGAACATGCAATCCCTTACTTATTAAGAAAGATTTGCATTCATTTATGCTTGTACATTTGGAAAAGTCCTTTAAAGAACATTTGTTTGCTTTTCTTGTATTTTGGTTTCTTTTTCATGATTTGCCTTGTTTGTATTATTACGAGAGTTATAGGTTAATCTCTTAGGAAACCTTTACGAGAGCATCACTCGTCCTGTACGGCAGTCAAGGGGTTTAAATAACTTGTTATTAGTTGCTAAAGATGACCGTGATTCCTACGAAAGTGAGTTAGTGTATATTCTTACTCGTCCTATAGGGCAGTCAAGGGGTTTAAATAGCTTGTTTTTAGTTGCTAAAATTGACCGTGATTCCTACGAAAGTGAGTTAGTGTATATTCTTGTCTCTTCTCTTCTTTTTGTTTGTTTGAATAAGCTCATCATCTCTCCCTCGGTTTAGTTTTGCTCGAGGATGAGCAAAAGGTAAGCTTGGGGGTATTTGATGGGTGTCATAAATGGCACCCATTTGATGAGCATTTAGGTTGTTTTCTTCCTTTTTTCATGGCTTTCATGCTTAATAAATGCTTTGTTTTATGCTTTTGGTCTTAGTCTTATCTTTCCTCTCTTATTTTGTTGCTTTTGTGCTTTTTTATGGTTTTTCTAGTCTTTTCTCCTTTATTTGGTCTATTTTCGTGGTTGTAGGTTTTGTACGTGTTCGTGTCTTGATATTGGTGATTTACTAAGGTGGAGGAAACTTTTGGAGCAAGCTCATGGAAATTGGAAAGCTCAAGATGCAAGGAAGTGGATTCTCCAAGTTCTATCTCTTGCGCTTTCAAGTCGTGCTCTCATGAATATGGTTGTTGAACACACAATCATGTGCTTTTGGGACTGCCTCACTTAGTGTTCATCATCATCATGATTGTGCGTTCATTCGAAGACCTTAGCAAACGCGCGAAGCCGCGAGAAGATCGAAGAAACCTAGAGATGCGCGGGCGCGTAAGGCACGGGCGCGGGCGCGCCACCCCTGCAGCACGGGCGCGCCTCCCTTGCAGCGGGGGCACGCCTTCCTTGGTATTTATTTGCTCGGTTTTTGTTTTTGCGCCTCTATAATTACCTTTGTAAACCCGATTTTTGGGGCAAGTTTAGAATGAGATTCATTTCACATTTTTTATCATTTTTCTTATCTTAGTTGAGAGCTTCTCTCTCTAGTTTTAGGGTTAGTTTAGGAGTAGATTTTAGGGAGAAAAAGTGAGGAATTTCAATGGTGATTGAGAGATTGAAGATTCAATGGTGACAATTGTGTTGGAGATCTTCTCTATTATCAATGAGCATTCTTAACTCTATCTTATTTTATTGCTTTGTTTGATTATTTCATAATTTTTTTTGTTTGATTTTTATGTTTGATTGTTGATTAGTGTAGTTGTTCTTCATATATTGTTGATTCTTGATTTCTTTAGTTGTTAGTTGATTTGATGATGATGTTAGAGTAGTTGTTTGCTTGAATTGGGTGAAACTTGTATGAATAATTTATTATCCTTAATTTAAGGATTGTGTTGATTAATTGTTGAGAATAAAGTGATTAATGGAAGTTTGCATGTGTGTAATTCGATTAGGCTTTGAGAATTATGCTAGATTACATTTTAGTTTCTAATGATATAGACCATTGATTTAGGAATTGCAGTTGTCAATTGAGCTTGATTAGTGATGCTCTTAGTTAGAGTCTCTCGTAGTTGGCCGTAGTTTGACCTCTACGAGATAGCTTGTTCACTCTTTTGATTGAGCTTTCCATTTCTCTTCACAACTATTGATTTGCATATTGTTCCCGAGTTTCTACAATTGTTATGATTACTTGTTAATCCCCGTTCCTAGTGCTTTATTTTTTTGGTTTCTTTGTTTTGTTAGTTGGTTAGTGTTTACCTTTAATCCTTAGAGTTCGACCTAGCTTAGGCGCATAATTGAGAGCGCTTGAACATTACCGTTCCTTTGGGTTCGACCCATGACTTGCCTCTATATTAGTATATAGGTTTTTTTAGTGTTTACAAATTTTGTTTGACTGAGGGAGGATTAGTTTCAACGACCTATTTCCACCCCTCATCAAATTCTTAACTCTATCTCATTTTAGTATATAGGAGATATCTTGTTGACTCTTTTGATTGAGCTTGTCATTAGTCTTCATAACAATTGATTTGCATATTGTTCCATTGTTGCTACACTTGTCATGATTACTTGTTGATGATCCTCGTTCCTAGTGTTTTATTTGTTTGATTTTTCGTTTTCTTAGTTGGTTAGTGTTTACCTTTTAATCCTTAGATTTCGGCCTAGCTTAGGCGCATAATTGAGAGCGCTTGAACATTACCGTTCCTTTGGGTTCGACCTTTGACTAGCCTCTATACTTGTATATAGGTTTGTTAAGTGTTTATAAATTTAGTTTGATGGAGGTATTAGTTTCAACGACCTAGTTCCACCCATTGTCAATTGGACACATTCATTTCTTACATTCCACCAACATTCTCTCATATCAGATAAAACACATGATCTCGGAATTTGAGAAGATCTCACTTTTACCTTTCCGCACCTTTACCTTTTCTCGTACATATTCTAACATGATCGTCTGAGGCGGAGCTCCTATCACTGAAAGTCTCCGTTATTTTACTGGTATAGATAGAATACTCTAGACTTAGTGATATAACTCTCTCGAGGAACCAGAAAAACACCCAAAACACACTACAACAAAATAAAGAAAAGGTAAAAGTGCAAACCATTGCCTAATATAAAAAAAGTGTTTCCTTGTAGGTAAGGCAACACATATGAGGCGTAATATTTACCCCTATTGTATATGCATAAGCCAACGCATTTTTATTCAAAGGCAACACTTTTGAAATCTAAGGTAAAATGATACATAAGGCAACACTTTTAAAAAGACAACAAATGAAAAATGTTGCCATCTGAGGAGATAATTCAAAAAATGTTTCTAAATGTTGTCACTCCCAAGCATTTAGTAATTGATAGGGCTCAAACCTGTGACCTCAAATTCACAAGGTGAGTTTCCCACCAAATACACAAAACTTGCTTATATATACATCTTAAATTATGTTGTCTTTTTAATGTAAATGTTGCCATAGATGGCAACATAAATATTAATGTTACATTTTCAACCAATAGTTTTATTATTGTTATCTATTCATGCAACAATTATTATGTTTGTTGTCTTAGACAAGAAAAATGTAACACTTTAAGTGACTGTTGTCTTATATAGTCTAGAGCAACACTTTTTTTTTTCTTTTACATTAGTTCAAGGTAACAAATAAATATTGTTGCGTTAGATTATTAAAAATAACATTTCTGTAAGTCTTGCAATCTTAAGTGTTTCCTATTGGCGTCGTTTGTGGGAAGAGTACCTCTAAGATGGTTCAAGAATTTGTACCGCCACCTTAACCCAACTTGCCTATGGTCGACGGGGAGGTCTATTCTGTCCATGATATAGACGATTGTGAAGTCAAAACCCATGTGGCCCCTAATGGGTCACTCATCTCTAAGGGCATTTATCCAAGGGATAAAATGGAACGGAGCAACAATGAAGGTGGTCAAAGTAAATCTACAGTACCACTAGCTGAGGAAACCTAGTCGGCAAGAGGGACTACTTTCGTAACAAGGGATAAAATCATGAAGTTCATGACTAGTTTAAAAGGGCAAATCAAGGACCTCATCAATAAAAGGACGTGTGGCTCCAGCAAGGGTAAGTCAGCCAAGAAGACTCCTCAAGTTGAGTGGAGAAAGCCAGTCAGGGACAGGTAGCCTACTCCACATCCAAAGGAGAAGGCCACACCTGCAATTGACTGGTCTAAAGTCCTTTTGCCTCAGATGGGCACAAGGAAGGTCATCCAGCACGTTTAGCTGGATGGAAGCAAGAAGTCTTTCTCTGATGCTCGACAGATCGTTGAGCACAAGAGAAACCAATAGTTGTCTAATTCTGTTTCCACGTCGAGCTTCCCAGACAGCTTCAGAAATACCTCAGCAAGGAATAGTAAATCCTTTCATGAGAACCATATAGGTAGTAAGTCCATCCACACGGACCCTTAAATGATTGGGTAATCCTCGTATGTGCCTCAAAGGCTATACAGGAAATATGCCCTCCCTTAGATGTAGCCTGCCCTCTTCGAGGTCAAGCGGTATACAATGTCTAAACCCTAAACTTACAGCTTTATCTGCTCAAACATGGTGAACAATCATTTTTGTTCACCAAGTGATACCAAGGCGGCATATCCGGTCAAGGTTAAGAATGTATTGGTTAATCCATACGATGGTACCACTTGCTTTGGGTGTTTTTGTCCCTCAGGAGAGTTATAGATCAAAGACTGGTCCGACGACAAATGTACCTGCAAAATAACGGAAACTCCGGGAGGTTGGAGCTCCGCCTCTGACGATCAAGTTAGAACGTGTTGGAGAATGTGAAAGGTGAAAAAAGTAAAGTGAGATCTTCTCGGATTCAATGATCAGGTGTTTATCTTATGTGAGAGAACGTAGGGTAGTGTAATAAATGATTGAATGTCTCCCCAAAATGGGAAATATCTCCCTATTTATAGGTTTGTTGGAAAATGTGCCTTCTCTTATGTGACTCTGACCTAGATATTTTAAGTTGCGCCGTTTTGTAGCTTTCTTTGGAGTTGGGCCTTGAAGGCCGCAATTCTAGTTGATATCTCAGGCTGACACGTGTCAGCTGGTAACTGGTCCATGTGGACCTGTCCAGGCTTGACACATGTCCCTCTCTGAATTTTCCATATGTATAGGGTATTTTTACCCCTAAACATTTTCCCCTCACAAGCTAACGTGGCAAGCTATGTAGCGCCTGCGCCACGCGCCTTTCTTTGAGTGGTGAACAGTAAAAAGATTGTTCACCTTCTGAGGTGTGACGGGGATGCCCCCCGTTTTACCCCTCTATAAATAAGGATTTAACCCCCTCTTTCACTAGTAGAAAAATACAAAAAGGAAACCCCCAAATGGCACCGGTTCAGGCCAAACCGGTGCCAAAAATCGGCCTAAAAATGGGCGGGTTTTTAGACAAAGAGAAATGGCACCGGTTTAGATCAAACCGGTGCCAAAAATACAAATGGCACCGGTTTGAACCGGTTCCATAAGATGTTAAAAAAAAAACGGTTCAATTCACATAATAAACCCAAAAAAAAGTTCTCACTCCGCCTCTTTATATTTCATTCCCTCTTATCTCCTTCTCTCTCCTCTCTCCCTTCTCCTCCTCTCCCTTCTCTCTCATCTCATCTCTCTTATTGATCTTCATCTCCCATGCATATTCGATCTAGCTCCTCTCTCTAAACCGATCTTCTTTCATCTCCTCTCCCTAGCATCTTCGATCTCTTCTCTTTCTTTGATCTACACCACCACAAATTCGACCACCACCACAACATCACCACTGCCGCAAAGCCGCCGCCACCACTACAAAGGTCGACCGCCGCCGCAAAGCCCACCAACATCATCATCAACAACAATTTATGGGTATCCTTTGAGATTAGGGTTTATTTTAGGGGTTTAATTCGATGTTAATCGAGTTTGTTGGATTTAAATTCGGGTTTGATTTTGGATTTAAATCGATTTTTCTGGGTTTATTTAATTGAGTATTGGATTTTAATTCGAGTTTTGTCAGTTTTTCTGGGTATAATTATCCGAATTTAATTGGTTTTGTATTTTAATTCGATTTTTCTCGTTTTTTCTGGGTTTAATTAATCGATTTTTCTGGGTATATGCATGTGTCTTTTAGGTTTTTTTTTTTAATTTTCTGGGTGTTTTAATTTTAAAAGAGAAAATTTGGGGATTTTGTAATTTTCTAGGTACATGAATGTTAAAAAAAATGGATGAAGTACTTGTGTTAAGCCATTCTTGTTAAGTAATTCGGGGATTTTGTATTTTTTTTTTCAATTTTTCTTATAATTTTGAGTTTCTGGGTTTTTTTATTTTCAGTTCGTGAGTATTTTTGGGGTTTTTTATTTTTATTGGGGGGATTTCTGGGTTTATTTTCATGCTTTTAATTTCGTGATTTCTGGGTTTAATTTTCGTAATTTTAGTTTATTGTGAGTTTTTATTAATTCGGTGTTTTAATTGATGCAGGTGAAGAATCAAAGTGTTGATGTTGGAATTTTTATTTTATTGTTGTAATTTTTTTTTTGGTTCGATGTGTAATTTTTTTTTTCTTTGATGTTGTAATTTTTTTTTTTGGATTTTGATGTTGTAATTTATTTTATTTTTTTGTATTGTAAAATAACAATTTAATCATCAATATATTTCTGATTATATTTCGTATTCAAGCTTGTTATATGTTTCTGATTATATTTTGATCAATATATCTCTGATTGTATGTGTGGATAAAGCAAACTTAAAAAAAAAAAAAACAAAAAAAAAAAACATGAATTGGCATCGGTTAACCGGTGCCAATTGACTTTAATTCCCAACAAAAAAAAAGAGAAATTGTTCTGGCATCGGTTAACCGGTGCCAAAAATCAATTATGGCACCGGTTTGAACCAGTGCCAAAAAGGGGGGGTTTTGGCACCCCTCACATTGGCACCGGTTCAAACCGGTGCCTTAGGCCGAGTTTGAACCGGTGCCATTTGCTATTTTTCTACTAGTGTTTCCTCTTACTTGTTTGACCTATTTTTATTTCTAGAAAGAGACTGACTCTGCCCCCGCCTACAGCAAGTATTTGAAGCTTCCGTATACGTTCTAGACGAAAACCGCCGATCACCGTCTGAGGCTGATTTCAGATTTTTAGAGTTTAATATTAAGGTAACCGCCTCTTCCCTCTTCCATCTTTTATAATTTTTTCGTTTGTGTACATAGACTTCCAAAATAAAAATCGTTCCTTCGTCAACACACATGGCACTGCCTAGGTTATTCAGCTGGTCTCCTGGTATAGGTGAGTTTAGAACCGGGGGTGCCCTTTTTGGACATTTGGACTTACATTTCTAAGGACATTGCTACCTTGAGGGATAGGTTTCGAGCGTTTGCAGTTGCACATCCCAGAGAGGAAGGGTGGCGGATAGAGGTTCCGCCTGTGGAGGCAACGATTTCTTGGAAGGATGACATCAATAACACCGATAGTTGTTTCGGCTGCAATGAGGCCGTGATTAGAGCCGATCTTCACTTTGCTCTTCATAAACGAATTAAAAAGATTTTGAAAGGGTACGAGTTAGGCGCCACGCAACTCACCCCAAATTCATGGATAAATATATTAAGTTACATCGTTGCCTGCGAGTTTTAAAATATCGAGCCAAGTTTTGCTGCCTTTGCTCATATGCACTATATGAGCAGGGCGCCAGGCGGGTATGTGGCGTGGTACACATTGACCACCCACCCGTAATATCTAATGTCTTGAACAAACCGTCCAAATGGACCGGCTAGAAGGAGAAGTTTTACTTGATCTCCTCGCCTAAGTTGGGACACAACCGATTCTTATGCCATTACAATACAAACCCGGCTTTTCTTGGAAACAAGTGCGCCCTTCCTCGCATTCTGTCTAGGGCTTACGAGCAAAAAAAGGAGCCCAAATTTTTTGAAACTACGACTGAGCCCCTGGATGATGGGACCCATATAATTGTTTATAAGAACTGTATACTCAATCTGGATTTTTTGAACAATGAGGCCTTCCTTTCTTTCTACGGTCTTAGCCCCATGTTTCCACAGGGTAGATTTACTGTACATCCGGCAATCTGCCGACTCTATTAATGCACTAATCGTTTTATTGGTTTATTTACTAATTAGTTTTTTGCTTTTAGAAGAAGAAGAGCTGAACATGGTGGACCCAAGCAAGACTTCTGCTAAATCTGCTGCCCAGTTGAGGAAGGAGCAGATGCTAGAGAATGAAGAAGGCCGCCTTTGAGGCCATGCTTCTTAGCCTTTTATTTTAATTTAATTTTTCACTGGTTGTAACCCTTTTTCTTCATTTGCAGTGCGGGAACAGGTTCATTCCACACTCCATTACCAAGTTGTTCAAACGGCCGGGGGATGAGCTGATAAAGACCCCAACTAAGATAATGAAGAAGAATTCTTCACAATCAATCTCTTCAACCAACCCAGATCATCCTACAACCGTAAGTAAAAGCCCGGCGGTACTGAAGGCTCTAAGAGAGAGCTCGGAGCGCGCTGCTGGGAAACTGTCGGATGCCTCTACAGCATCGAAGGGTTATGAGCTAGTCAATCTTGCAGCTAGTGCTGTAACGGCTAAAGGGGGAGAATCATCTCTTCCTAAGACCCAAGGTAAGACTCGTATTGAAGTCCCTTGGCCGCTTGACTTCATGCGAGTCAAGACTCGAGTCAGCCCCTATAGAGGTTTGATCAATAGCCGGCAAAAAATGGATATTGCCTATGTTGCTTTCTCACTAAGTACTTGTTTTGGTGCAGATGCTAACTCACATGATGTCCAGGCGTTTGCCAAGAGGATGGTGAGGTCTCTGACTCGATTAGAGAAAAGCTCAGTACCTGATCTGCAGGTAGTGGACTTTGACGGGATCTAGGGCTTAATTGTTTAGGTAAATGAAAGTTCACTTCAGATTTCTTTTCTATTCTCATTCAAGTGCTTAACTTGCCGTCTGTATCCCTTTATGCAATGCTAAATATAGAAAGGAGAAGGGCCCCTTTCTACCAGAAACAAGACGAGGTAAACGATGCTAAACAAAGGGCCACTAAAGATCTCAACTCTGCTAAATACAAGAGGAGCTGAAACAAGAGGAGTTGGTCAAGAGTGTGACAGATGCAACTAAACGAGGTAAAATAATGTGTGATGTAGAAATTAAAGAAGTGGAGTTGAAACAAGAGGAGCTGGTCAAGAGTGTTACATATGCAACTAACGCCGTCAATGTTAAGGCCTACATCCTTGGGTTAGAGTACAAGAATGCCAAATCCTGCCTTGCGGCGTTGGGGATGGCGGACAAAGAGAATGCGCAGCTGAGGTAGGATGCCAGCCAGCTTAGGCTGGAGATTATTCAAATGAGGAGCAATCACCAAGACGAGCTCTCCAAGGATCAGAAATGGTTGGAGGCGGAGAACGAGCGGGACACTAAGGCCCGCCTGAAGCTTGCTTGGAAACTTCTCTGCCCGGCTGTTGATCCGTGCCATTTATGGCACCTTTAGGCTATGTTTTCTTTATATTTCTATGCTCCTTTGTAGTCGTTTATGTTGTGTTTTTAGAGAATAATGCTCGATTCGCGTGTTTTTGTGTTAGTTTAGAGAAATGCATGCTTTTAATGGCTTTCTTATCATTTTATTCATTTCTCGGCTATTTCTCTTGCTTCTCCGTTTCTTTGTCTTGTTTTGTAGGTACGTCGCGGGCTATATGCATGGGAATTGAAAATAGCACCCACTAGGATCAATATGCACTTTTCGGAATTGAATTTCAGTTTGAAACAAAGGAAAACGAAGGATTGCAAAGTATCAAATAGGACCTTTGTGCATTGTTTTAGTCATATCTCAAGTTCTACAGATCGGATTAGGGTGATTCAAGTTGGGTTGGAAACTAGACTTTAAGAGCTTGCCAATGATAGGTCGCACGCCTTCATACAATTCTTAGATCGGAAGTCACAGCCTTCTGAAGTTGGGCCTGGAAAACTGCCGCGGGCGCGGGCTACAGTACCCGCGGGCGCGGGGTTGCTGCGGCTCCAAAACTGCCGTATTTGGGCAGTAAGCACCCGCGGTTGTCCCGAGGGCGCGGGCCTTGGCCCCGCGGGCGCGGGCTTGGGCCGCGGGCGCGGCTATCGGGGTGTCCCTTCCCCTCCGCGGGCGCGGGTTTCTGGGTCTTTTACGATTTTAAGCTTCTTTTCTCCTTTTGTTTATATAGTTTTTAGTTACCTTTATTCTTTATTCATGTAATTCTTTAGTTTTAGAATAGTTTTCTCTCTCTTAGGTTGAGAGCTTCTCTCTCTAGATTAGGCTAGATTAGGAGTAGTTTTAGAGAGAGAAAGTGAGGATTTTCAATGGTGATTGAGAGACTGAAGATGCAAGTGTGACAATTGTGTTGGAGATCTTTTTAATTATCAATGAGCATTTCTAAACTCTATCTCATTCAATTGCTTTGTTTAATTTGATGTTTGTTTGGTTTGATTTTGATATTTGATGTTTGATTAGAGTAATTGTTCTTGATATTTTGTTGATTCTTAATCTCTATAGTTGATAGTTGATTTGATGATGTTGTTTGAGTAGTTGTTGGCTAGGAATTGGGTGAAACTTGTATGATTGATTAATTGTGATTAATTTTGGAATTGTGTTGATTAATTGTTGAGATTAAAGTGATTAGTGAAGGTTTGCATGTGTGTAATTCAATTTGGCCTTAAGAATTATGCTAGATTGCATTGTAATTGATAATGACATGAACAATTGATTTAGGAATTGCAATTATCAATTGGTTTTGATTGTGATTCTCTTAGTTTGTTATTCATAGTGAACCCTAGCTTAACAATTAGGAGATAGCTCTTTGATTCCTATTGATTGCTCTTATCATTTAGTCCTCACAACCTTTGATTGGCATGCTCTTCCCAAGTTAATGCAATTGACATGATTACTTGTTGATCCCCGTTCCTAGTGTTTTATTTCCTTGGTTACTTGTTTTGTTAGTATTCTCTTACCTTCGTCTTCGACCTAGCTTAGGCGCATAATTGAAAGTGCTTGAACATTACCGTTCCTTTGGGTTCGACCCTTGACTTGCCTCTATACTCGTATTTAGGTTTGTTAAGTGTTTATAAATTTAGTTTGACCGAGGGAAGATTAGATAACGACCTAGTTTTCCCCTCGTCAGCTGTGGACTTTAAGTATTTCAAACTAAGGTACGATTAAGTCACAACGGTGTATGATGCCTAAGTCTTGAAGGAGGAGGCCCCGCCTCTCTTTAAAGATAGGGCCTTTGATGAAGGCTTTGAAGTTTCTGATGGAGAGGAAGAGAAGGGGGAGGACCAAGCTGAGCAGGTCCCAACTGAAGTCCTCCTGAACAAAAAGAAGTAGACCTCACTGCCGGCCAAGACCAGCCCGAGCAAGCTCAGGAGCCGTAATTCAGCCATTCTTGTAGTATTCTACTATAGTACGCCATCTTTTGTTTTCTCCAGCCTAATAACAGTGTATTTTTGTATTTACCGACTGAGGGGTGAGAGTAACAATCTTAATATTTACTTTTTCTCCGAATGTATATCCGACTAACAATATCACCTGGCCTTTTGGCCGGTTTTGAATTAATGAAGTTTGCTGACTAAGTTAGTTTGTTCAATTTGTTTCAATTTTTGCACTTAATTTTTTTTATACATATATAATTGAATTTCTGTAATTTTTTCCTAACTCTTAGCATGCGGCATTCTGTAAACCGGCTATACTTGCCCCTAGCGTCTGTATGCTTGGTTTCTGTACTTCTTTGATTGATCGACTTGGGAATTTAATACTTTGAAGAGTATGAGATGTTCCTAATTCATTCGATCACAATAGTGATTGCCCTAAATCAAGTAGACATCCGTCCATACATTCAAGCAGGTAGCCGTCTACCCAGGCGAAGAAGTAGTTACACTACAGTTCTTTGCCTCCGTCTGCCCAGGCATGAGGCAAATGGTCGCCTGAAAAATGGCCTCAAGACGGCTCAAAAATTGTCTAGGGTACCTGCAATCCATTATACTTTGTCGATTTGCCTCATTAGGTGGACCTATAAAATCTTGAAAAATAATCTAAGTTAGAACTTGTGACGATCACCAGCTGATGTCTGCAAACATCAGGATTTCATAAACTTTTTCGTTCTTTAGATTATTCCTGTCGGACGACTATGAGTTGATTAATTAGGTTGTTCAATTTTTTCCGTCTGTATGAGTTGGTAGAGCACTTTGTTATCCATATGGAAAATACTCTATAGGAACATTCCACCCTAATGGGCGTCGTCGGACTCCTTACTCCTGTTGGAGCAGACGAATTTATAAAATAAGTATTATCCGATCATTGGCCTCATTTGAACATTATTTTAGCCACTAAGTTTTTTACTTATTTTTATTTAAATCATTGTCAGCCGACCGTCTGTGCATTGCATAGGTAGTATTCTAACACTACACATGTATATATAAGAATTACTTAATAGGATTGAAAACAAAAAGCAACTTTTTCATTAATAAGCTTTATATTAAACAAAATTTACAAGTCTTAGAATTACTACTTTTTCAAGTTGTCTACATTCCAAGTTCTTAGCAGCCTCCTACTTTCTGGAGTTTCCTGGAGGTAGGTGTCGTTTCTTACTTCTTCATAGTTCCGGTAGGGCCCTTCCCAATTAGGAGTAAGCTTTCCATACTCATTGGCCCTACCGGTTGCCTCCATATTTCGTAACACAAAGCCCCTAAATTTCAGGGGCCGTTTGTGCACTGTTTTTTTGTAGGAACGGGTCATTTTCAGGCGGTAAATCTCATGGCACAAGACGGAATTGCCCTTGCGTTTCTGGTTTGTGTCCAATGCTAGTCACATGGCCTCCCAATTTGCCTCTTCATTGTACAACATGAGTCATAAAGTCAGCTCGTAATTCTAGATGGGCAAGACGGCTTCAGCGCCGAAAACCATGAGAAATAGGATTTCATTGGTTGCCCCTTTTTCAATTGTCTGGATGGCCATAGGACATGTATTAATTCTTCAACCCATAAACCACCTGCTCTTTCAATTTTCTTTTTTATGTCGTCTAAGATGAGTTTGTTAAAAGTTTCAATTTGGTCATTTGCTTGGGGTAGGCCGACTGATGCAAAACAATGTGAGATCCCTTAATCTCCCAACCAAGTCTTGAGCTGAGGCGTTTCAAACTGAGAGCCATTATCAAACACCCTAGACATAGGCATCCCATATCAGGTGATGATGTTCTTCCAAATGAAATAGATGACATCCTTTGTCTTGATGCTCTTAACCGCCTCTACCTCCACCCACTTGGTGAAATAATCCACTACCACCGGAATATAGCGCTTTCTACCGGGTGCAGGCCTATAAGGACCTAGAATGTCAATGCCCAATTCATAAAACGTGACTGGGCTGTGGATTACCGTGAGGTCAGTAGCCAGATGATGGACCAGCTTGCCAAATCTTTGACATTCGTCACATTATTTTACCATCCTCATAGCGTTTTCCCCAAGGGTTGGAAAAAAGTGTCACTTGGCTCTTACGGCAAAATATCTACCGCCTATATGTGAGGCGCAGTACCTTGCATGTAATTCTTCAAGAACTTCTTGCCCCTTTTCTGGGGTAATACACTTCAATAGAGGTTTTAAGAAACCTGCTTTGAAGAGTTCTCCATTTCTCATCTCAAAGTTTGCAACATGTTTCTTTAATAAGGCTTCCTCCTGGGGTGAATTAGAAAGTGTGCCGACAATCAAGTAGGCCTGGATGCCATCCATCCAGGTAGAGGTTCGGTCAAGTACTCCAATGGGTTCTTCATCAGATATACTCCATTTTTGCATAACTTCCCAAAAGACTGACCGAGGCATATCACAAGATGCGGAGGATGCCAATTTTGACAAAGAATCTGCTTGGTTATTTTCAAACCTGGGCACTTGACTTAAATGGAATTCTACAAGTATCCTAGCCTCAGCTTTGACCGCCTAAATATATTTGATCATTGCTAGATGAGTAGCTTCATATTCACCATGGTATTGGCTAACGACCAACTTAGAGTCAGAGCAGGCGTCAATTTTTGTTTCCCCCATTAAATGGTGGTACAGACTCTTGAACCATCTTTTAGGTACTCTCCCCACAAACTACGCCTAATGGTTTGGGTGTTTCCGTCCCTTGGGAGAGTTACAACTCCAAGATTGATCCGACGACGCCTATACCTGCAAAATAACAAAGACTCTGGGTGGTTGGAGCTCCGCCTCCGACGATCAAGTAAGAACGTGTTGGAGAATGTGAAAAGGTGTAGAAAGTAAAGTGACATCTATTCGGATTCGATCAGTTTTTTTCTATGTTGTGAGAGAATGTAGGGTAATGTAATAAATGATTGAATGTGTCCCCAATATGGGGGATATCTCCCTATTTATAGGTGTAAACACCCATTTGTGTCTCCCCAAAACCAAACCCTGTGATGAGTACCTTTCACGTCGAATCATAATCGAATGAAGTGAATGTGTGGAAAGTCTAGTGTTAAGGTTAACTTTTATTTCTTTTCTATCTCTTTGTTTTTGAAAACCAATTTTAAGAAAATAGCCAATCTAGTTTGGTTTGGTCAACGACAAGGGTCCAATAATGGTGTAGTTGGGCCAAGTTCAAAAAGTGCTTTCGAACGATATATTATAAGCCCGATTCCGATGAATCATGAGGAAGTTATGGCCAAATTACTTAACTAGGTCCGGTTTGATATTTATATGAGGCCCAATGATCTAGAGGAGGGACTAATATTGATTTACCAATCCTAATGCGATTAGGATTGATTGTAGTATTCTAAAATATTCTAGAAGGTTCTTTTGAATCCTAATTTAATTAGCATTGATAAATTGACTTTAGTTGACTTTTAAGAGTTTTCATTAGAATAAAAGAAGTGATTTTAAGGAAAATACTATTTTGCCCTCTGGTATGCTTAAATTTTATAAAAATAAGAAGACGCATGGAAAATTATTTCTAGAGCCATACAATAGCTTTGTCGCTTGGCGACAGATCTATCGTCTGGTGACAGGCGCGTGTTTGGCGCTGCAGTTGTGTTTTATTCTTTTCGAAACTCTGACTCATTTTTTATCATATCCGACTAATCTTCTCTATAAATAGCCTCCTAAAACCTCCGTTTTCAATCATCAACTTCTATCAATTCTTCTCATCAAGAATCATCAATTCTTAGGAATTCTCTCCAATTCTCTCTCTCACCAATTCTCTACAAGAATCTCTTGATTAATCTATCTCTCTCTCTTTTTTAATCTAACCTTTTGCACACAAAATTCCGCATTCAGAAGATCTAGAGACACCTAGCCAAGTTCGAAGTTGCCTTCGCCCTAGACGTGAAAGGTTTTAAATTTCAAAGGGTTTGGTCACAAATCTCTATTTCAATTATTTGATTTGATTGTTTGTTTAATATTTCTCTTGAAGTTACTAACGCGTGTATTTTGTTATTAGAAAAAGGTACGAGGCATCCAAGTAAGTGCTTTAATTTTTTGCATCGTTATTATGATATAGAAATCATGTCTAGGTTGTTATTATTATACCTAGTGTCATGTTAGGGTGTTTCGATCTTCCTAGTATCATGTTTAGGGTAACAACTAAAATTTCTAATATCAAATACGACAATTGTGATTCCTGCGATGCTTCCTATTCTCTTCCTAATATTAATATTAGTATCATGTTAGGGCTAAACCTTTGATCTTTATTATTCATTGACTTGCTAGGGTTGGTTATTAATCTTGTTAGTATCATGCCTAGGATCTAGCTATTATTACGCTTTAACATGATTATGATTATTTTTATGATTTATGAATATAATTATCATGATTTATTATTATTATTATTATTATTATTATTATTATTATTATTATTATTATTATGATTTTTGTTGCTTGATTATATTGTTTATTGTTATTGCTTGATCACATCGTTTATGCATGTTTAAATGTAATTGGTACTTGTAATCACGCTTAATAAGATAATTAATAATCTGGTCTAGGCTTAATTTGATTATAATTCAAGTGATTGCTATTAGTAGATTTATTTGTGCATTAATATTCAACCAACATAGATTAAACAGGTTTAGGGTTAACCTAATGATTGCATGTTAGTCAGAAAGCGCACATGAATACGATATTATTATGGCAGGTTCAATCTCTTTTAGGTTGGATTTGTACCTTCATCCCCGAACTACGAGTCATGGTTCCAGACCTATTGGAATTAACGATCTCCAGGATTGTTAAGGGGTGTAACCTTCACCTTGTGAACGGTTTACAAGTTCCTAAAACTTGTTGGCGACTCTTTTGCTCTAGCTTCATTCCCTTTGGACGCCACCATGCTTAAGTGTATGATCACAGTGGGGTTCAAGTTTGGGTAATTCTTGAAATATTCCCTACAGTTTTTGGCAACTCCACTTGGGAGGGTTTCTATTTCAATTCCTAAAATTTATTTTGGCAATTATTTAGATCGACTAGATGAGACTCAAAAAGTTCTAAGTATTTTATGTGCGTAATTTTGACTACATTATTTTCATATGCATAAAAAAGATCTCATTGGAAAGACAATCCGTAATGAGTTAAAACATAGGATTTTTACACGTAGGAAATTTGAGTAATATCTTTCCTAACAAGGATCGAAATAATGCTGCGTGAAACTGGAAAATTTTTTCGAGCACGGAAAGCTGCTGAGGCATGTGAAAGCTGGCGTAAGAAAACAGAGTCTGTCGCCGAGGATTTTACTCCGACGCTAGGCGACAGAACCAAATTGCGGCGACAGCCTCTGTTCGCTGCCGCCAAGTTCTTCCAATACCGAGCCAGAAATATACGATCTAATTTTTACTATTTTTTAGCACTGTTTGCTCGATCCTACTTCCTAATTGAGTATTTCTCACTTTTTTGAAACCCATATGTGTTCTACATATGGACATAACCCTCTGGGGATTCATGCTCAATCTACCTGATTGAACGCTCTGTGCAACAAAGGGTACATCCGAGAACGTTGAATTCACTAAACCATGGAAGCGAGTTTTTAACTCGCGGTGTCCTATCCACTTGTACTAACCCTTTAAAAGGTAAGGCTTCCGCGCGGTGCATTCGGACAAGTAATCATGGACCCTCTTTAACTAACCCATATCCCGAACTTTAAAGAACTAGAGCCATGGTTAGGTTACAAACTCATTGCATCATATTATGCCTTCTTGACTAATTATGCACTATTTGTTGTGCATAATGATTAATGAATAAAAAGACTTTTTCTAATTGATTAATTAATTAATTTGAGTAATTAAAATCTAATAATTTAATTAGAATTGACTTTGTACGACTTTAAGCATGTCCCGTAGTGTTAAAATACTAAACGCAGTCCCAGATTAACGCTCTAGTACTGGCACCGCGATTTGGGCTGCAGCGCCACACTGTGTTGGCAACGCCTGGCAAAAACTCTATCGTCTGGCGCTACAGTACAGAGTGCGGCGACAGTCCTGTTGCTTTGGCGATAGTTCGGCATTTTGCTCGAGTCATCATTATGAGTCTAATTAAATAGTTTGCTAATCAGTTCGATTATTTTGTCATTAACAGTACCTTTGTTATGTCCATATTTGAGTCTAGTCACATAGTCTAGCCACATGGTCTTACACAAGAGTCTTAACATGTCATTTGCACTCACAACATAAAGCACACACACTAATATGTATATACACCATGACCATGTCTTAGGTTCATGCATGAGTCGGTTTTTTCCATCATTTGAGTTGGGGGTACATTCTATTCCTAACTTCTTCATATCTCTCCATCTATATCATCTTTCCAGTCTCTATATAATTCCTCCATATCACAACCTTTATTCTTCCTACCTTCTTCCATCCTTGCATGTTGAATAGAGTTTGGTCAAGGATATAAGAGCGATTAATCAAGGACAACATATTTGTTCAAGTTCAACTTTTTGATAAACCATTGAGTCGGAAAAGAAAAGCTAAAAAGATAATGGCATCTCGGGAAGAAGTCATTGAATTTAGGAGTCAATTGACTAACGTAACTGAAGTATTAAAGACTTTAACCCTTCAAATTAATGACCCTGTGAAGTAAAAACAAATGGACCTTATGCAAGAAAGCTTAAGCAAGCTATCAAGTGATTACATGTTTCAGGGCATTAGTTCACAAGGGGTCTTGGTGGACAAGGAGCTTCATCCGCAGAAGTTCAATGCCACTGACATCCCTAAGTTCAAGGTAACGGATAATCCTTATCTTCACTTAAGAGCCATTGAAACTATAATGAACAATAAGGGGATTGATAGGAAAGTCTTTCATTCCTTATTTTCCTTATCTCTTGAAACCGTTTGCCAACAATGGTTCTTCTCCCGTGACAAAAAGAAAACCTCTTCTTGGGAATTGATAGTAAACGCTTTCATTAATAGGTATAAATGCAATATTCAAGTCGAAACCGATTATAGACAACTTAAGATGCTAAGAAAAAAAGAGAATGAAGGCTTTATTTCTTTCTTCAATAAGTGGAGGGAAACTTCCGCTAAAATGATTGAGGTTGCCCTCCAAAAATGAATCTGTGAGGATGTTTATCAAGAATTTACAAGAAAAGTATTCGAAGCATTTAAAATATCAACATAGTTTGAATACTTTCAAGGTTGTTTACGATATCGGCATTGAAATCGAAGATGATCGCGCAAAGCAAAAAGCTACTAACAATAATAATCACAGTGGCTGGAAAGGAAAGAAGAACGACAATCCTTCTTCTTTCAAAAACTCCCACTCTAATAACAATGTTAGTAACTTTGATCTCAGTGAAGTTTTAGCCATGGATAACCAAGGATCTAAGAAGCAACTAAGGAAAGACTTCACTCTCATTGGGATGAGCTACGATACTGCCTTCGATCGACTTCATGCTAAAGGTCTTATAACTCCTATTGGACCTATTCAAGATCCCGCACCTGAAAAGAGATTGCCTAGTTTGAATACAGATGCACAGTGAAAACATCATTAAGGTAGGGTTCATACTACTGAGAGCTGTTGGAAGCTAAAGGAGGCTATCCAACATTTGATCGATAATAACAAGCTTCCCATGCCTCCAGCTAAAAAGAAGAGCGAGTGATGATAAAGCAAATGACACAAGAGAAGAGGCGAGCTTCAACGACGAGATTACGTGACCTCCTCTCTTCTATTTCTTTTATTTACCCTTTCCCCAATAAGTCTAGCATAGGAACCTTTTTATTCTCCTAAGATTTATTTTTAAAGGATCATTATTTCTTCTCCTTTAATAAAAATGAGCATTTATTTTTTTGCATATGATCATTTCATTACATTGCATTAAAAAAAAAATAAAAAAATCCATGTCGAACTAAGCACAAGATATACCAATGATTTGAGAAACCCCTTGTAGCCACATCATATCACCTTTCACCCTTCAAATATGCAATCCTTTGTTGGTAAACAACTTTGAGCCTCGTCTAACGATAGACCTTTTATTTTTCAATCCGTATCTACCTAACCTTGGGATGGGACAGTGTGCAACTTATGCAATTTTAAATTTCATGAAAAAGCATTAGTGATTTCAAAAGATCAAATTAAATAAAATAGCAAAAAAAAATAAAAGTGTACAAAAGGGTAAGTGTTCCAATGTCTTTGACATGAACATGTCTTTGATATGAACAAGTCTCAGATTGCGTTTCTTATCGAGTGCTCGGTACCATGCTTGAGAAACATGAATGACAAGTGAGTGATAGACCACATGATCGAGATTGCCTACACTTATACAAATAAAATAAATTCTAAAGCAAAAAAGAGAGATAAAATAGAGTTGGAAGCCTCAAGCATAAATAGGCTAGAGCTACGTTCGGCCTGATTCGTAACGGATACGTAGGCAACCTCACATCGAGGTGCGGCCTCAATAAAAATGCATTCACATTCACATTCACACACCATGATCATATCAAGGGATCTCTTATGCTTATCCCTATCTACTTAGAGCTAGACTTGGGGGCTTGATCCCTACATTGTTAGCCAACCTAGCATAAGAGTCACCATCTTTTGGCTCTTCTCAAAATAATATCTTTCCACACACTTAGCCCTTGTGGCCTAACCTTAGTGTCACTTTCACACACTACACAGATACATGACCAAATATACTTCCCTTGGGAACCCTTTGTCATGAAATCTTAACAAAACGTTGAAGCATTCCTTGTCATATCAACATCACTCATCAATCATAATCATCATTGCATCACCAAGTATGAAGTTCTTAGCCTTCGTGCCTAAGTTACCTAAATGCTTTCATCATTAAGTCAACAGTTGAGATAGCCTAGAATGGATTAACCCTTGCACCTTGAGAGATAGTATTAAGTAGCATTTGACTAAGCTCATTCAACATGCACCATCAGAAACTTCTTCCTTTTTGCGTCTTTCTTTTTTTGGGAGAAAGTCGGTACCCTCCACAAAATTGACGAAAAATATTTGCTTTTTTGCATTTTCGAGTCGCACGATCACATTACAATGTACATACGAGTCATGTACACATTAAGTCATGTCGTGTTATCACATTGAGTTAAGTCTACGCACACACAAGTCACATGAAGTGAGTCGTCATACCTTGAGTCATGTCAATTCAATGAGTCAAGCAAGCCTTAGGTCAACCCTAAGATAATTAAAAAAAAGATAAGCAAAGTCCTATAGTAAAAAATATAAATGCAGGTGCATCCCAACAAGCAAGAACATTCCCGGATTTTTTTAAAAAACCGCGAATACGCCCCATGAGACTCTTCCAAGATGAGTAGAGTTTGAGAAACATTACACAAGTCAGTAAATTAGAGATGAAGAGCTTTAATTTACAAAAGATTTGAGCGGATTTGGTTAAAAGGAAACAACCAAGTTCAAAGTTCAGAGCAAAACCGAGCAGCAGCAGCATAAAAAAAAAATAGGGAAGACTCGACTCCAGCGCCAGACGATAAGGCTATCGCCCGGCGACCACATCTGTCTCCTGGCGATAGAAGAAAAGCGCCCCGCCAGATAGTTCCAGCGAGTGCTGGTGCGACGACTCAATGCGTGGCCCCCATATTAGATTATGCGGACCTCATACAACAATTTTGGGTTCCTTCGTATGCTAGTTGGCCCCTATAAGCAGTTTGACATGATTAAGTAGTCGGCTTGATTACAATCACATAAATTGATCGACCTGATAAAAGATCGTCTCACTTATCTTAAAGCGCCTAAACATTGGCTCATAGAAAAGCACCAATATAATGGTTCACAAACACTAAAAGAACTGACATAGTGGTAAAAAAAACAGTAAATGCATTAACATAATGGCTCACAAACAGTAAAAGCACCGACATAATGGTTCAAAAAGAATTCCTAGGATGGAAGGTTTTCACAAATAAATTTGAAGCCTTTAATAATTGCAGATATGGTACTTGAAAAAAGATTTTCCAAAGATGGAAGGGTTGATTTGAAGATTTAAGATGACAAAGCTTTCAACAGGGGTTTTTAAGATTAAAAAAAACAAAGTCTCTCGATTGGATTTGAGAAGGACGGTTTGAGATGAAGCGACCTTTGATAGCTTTCGCTAAGATTGTGGTGGTTTTCACAAAATTTGAGAAGATAGCACGAGATGGGCGGTCTTTGACAACTTTCGCTAAGATTGTTGAGGTTGTCACCAAGATTTGAGAAGATAGCACGAGATGGGCGGCCTTCGACGGCATTCGCTAAGATTGTGGAGGTTGTCACCAAGATTTGAGAAGATAACACGAGATGGGTGGTCTTCGACGACATTCGCTAAGATTGTGGAGGTTGTCGCCAAGATTTGAGAAGATAGCACGAGATGGGCGGTCTTCGACGACATTCGCTAAGATCGTGGAGGTTGTCACCAACATTTGAGAAGATAGCACAAGATGGTGGTCTTCGACGGCATTCGCTAAGATTGTGGAGGTTGTCACCGATATTTGAGAAGAGCGGTTCGTGATGAGGCGGTCTTCGGCGACTTTTGCTATGATTGGGAAGGTTGTCACTATGATTAAAGAAAAACGCTCTTTGTTCAGAGAAGCGTGGATATAACGAAAAGCTCTATTGTTTAGAGACTAGTAAACATCAAAACAGCAAGATGGCGTTCCCTAGCTTGTGGAAAGTTGTCACAACAGCAAACACAACAAATCGGTTACTCCTAGAGACGTGTACTCGACGGTGCAAGATACGCGTTTCTTAACTCTTTTATCTGTTTTAAACTAACCGTAGTTTACAGGTATCGGCGTTAAAAGAGTTATTTAGGATTGCAGAACGATCTGACTCATTCTCTGTCCCTATCGCTACTTTGACTTTTGTTTCCAAAACTTGTGTTTCTCCAAACTCAGTCAAAGTGAGGGCTTCTGTTGACACCAATATGTGTCTCCCCAAAACCAAACCCACTGATGAGTACCTTTAACGTCAAATCATAATCGAATGAAGTGAAAGTGGGGAATGTCTAGTGTTGCGAACAGTTTTTATTTCTTTTCTTTCTCTCTATTTTTTTAAAACCTATTTTAAAAAACAGCCAATCCAATTTGGTTTGGTCCATGGAAAGGGTCCAATAATGGTGTAGTTTGGTTGATTTCGAAAAAGAGCTTTCAAACGATACATTATAAACCCAATTCCGATGAATAATGAGGAAGTTATGGCCAAATTACTAAACTGGGCCCGGTTTGATACTTATATGCGGCCCAATGATCTAGAAGAGGGCCTAATATTGATTTATCATTCCTAATGCGATTAGGATTTATTGTATTCTTCTATAATCTTCTAGAAGGTTCTTTTGAAACCTAATTTAATAAGCACTGATAAATTCACTTTAGTTGACTTTTAAGAGTTTTAATTAGAATAAAAGAAGTGTTTTTAAGGAAAATACGATTTTGCCCTCTCGTATGGTTAAATTTTATCAAAATAAGAAGACGCGTGGAAAATTATTTCTATCTCCATAAAATAGCTCTGTCGTCTGGTGACAGGAGCGTGTTTAGCGCTGCAATCGTGTTTTATTCTTTTCTAAACTCTGATTCAATTTTTAATCATATCCGGCTTATCTTCTCTATAAATAGCCTCCTAAAACCTTCGTTTTAAATCATCTACTTCTATCGATTCTTCTCATCAAGAATCATCAATTCTTAGGAATTCTCTCTAATTCTCTCTCTCACCAATTCTCATCAAGAATCTCTTGATTACTCTATCTCTCTTTTTTTTTAATCTAACCTTTTGCACACAAAATTCCGCATTCACAAGATCTAGAGACACCTAGCCAAGTTCGAAGTTGCCTTCGCCCTAGCTAGACGTGAAAGGTTTTAAATTTTTGAGGGTTTGGTCACAAATCTCTATTTCAATTATTTGATTTAATAGTTTGTTTAATATTTCTCTTGAAGTTACTAACACGTGTATTTTTTTATTAGATAAAGGTACGAGGCATCCAAGTAAGTGCTTTGATTTTTTGCATTGTTATTATGATATAGAAATCATGTCCAGGTTGTTATTATGATTCCTAGTGTCATGGTAGGGTGTTTTGATCTTCCTAGTATCATGTTTATGGTAACAACTAAAATTTCTAATATCAAATCTGCGATGCCTCCTATTCTCTTCCTAATATTTGTGTTAGTATCATGTTAGGGTTAAAGCTTTAATCTTTATTGTTAAGTGACATGAGGGTTTGTTATTAATCTTGTTAGTATCATGCCTAGGATCATGCTATTATTATGCTTTAATATGATTATGATTATATTTATGATTTATAATTATGATTATCATGATTTATTATTATTATTACGATTATTGTTGCTTGATTATATTGTTTTTTGTCATTGCTTGATCACACCGTTTATGCATGTTTAAATGGAATTGGTACTTGTAATCACGCTTAATAAGATAATTAATAATCTTGTTTAGGGTTAATTTTATTATAATTCAAGTGATCGCTAATAGTAGATTTATTTGTGCATTAATATTCAACCAACATAGATTAAACAAGTTTAGGGTTAACCTAATGATTGCATGTTAGTCAGAAAGCGCACATGAATACGATCAGAATAAAGTAGAGGCCTAATATTAAAGCAGGTTCAATCTCTTTTAGGTTTGATTTGTACCTTCATCCCCGAACTACCAGTCATGGTTCCAGACCTATTGGAGTTAACGATCTCCTGGATCGTTAAGGTGTGTAACCTTCACCCTGTGAACGGTATACAAGTTCCTAAAACTTGTTGGCGACTCTTTTGATCTAGCTTCTTTCCCTTTGGACGCCACCATGCTTAAGTGTATGATCATAGTGGGTTCAAGTTTGGGGTAATTCTTGAAATATTCCCTACAATAGGGTCGTTGGAAAATGTGCCCTCTCTTAGGTCACTCTAACCTAGATTTGGTAGGTTGTGGTTTTTTGCGGCTTTTTCGGGATTTGAGCCTTAAAAGACGCAATTCCAGCTGATATCTGAGGCTGACACGTGTTAGCTGGTTAGTGGTCCTTGTAGACCCGTCCTATGGACCTGTCTAGGCTTGACACGTGTCCCTCCCTGATTTGTCCATATGTCTAGGTTATTTTTACCCTAAACACCACTTATGAATACCATTTATTGCACTCATTTGATGAGTGTTTAGGTTGTTTTTATCTTATTTTCATAGCTTTCTTTCTTAATAAATGCTTATTTTATGCCTTTTCTCTTTATTTTCCTTTTCTCTCTTGTTTTGTTTTTTTTTTATGGTTTTTCATGTGTTTTCTCCGTTATTTTGCCTCTTTTCATTGTTGTAGGTATTGTACAAGGTTTGAATCTTGATATTGGTGGTTTTCTAAGTTGGAAGATTCTTTTGGAGTAGGCACATAGCATTGGGAAAGCTCAAGATGCAAGGAAGTTGATGCTCCAAATTCTAGCTCTTGTGCTCTCAAGTTGTGCTTTCGTGAGAGATGATGTTGAACCCACCGTGGAGGCCCTTGGAAACTGCCACCCCCAACATATATAAAGTGGATCGCACAAGACCCATTTGCGAGCGCACGAAGCGGCAAAGACGCCGAAAAAACACATAAGAGCGTGGGCGCACAACCCTCGAGCGCGGGCGCGTAGGCGCTATGAACGTGCGCGAATGCCTCTTGCGTGGGCGCGCACCTCTGCCTACCTGGGCGCTCCTCCTTATTTCCGGCTTCGCTTGATTTTGTATTCAGCGCCTGTTATAAATACCTTTTAATAACTGATTTTTGTAAGAAGTTTTGTGACATAATTTTGATCATGATTTTAGCTTAGTTTTGGGTTTCTCTCTCTAGTTTTAGGGTTAGTTTAGGAGTTGATTTAGAGAGAGAAAGTGAGAGATTTCAATGGTGATTTAAGAGATTTATGATACAAAGGTTACAATTGTGTTGAAGATCTTATCTATTATCAATGAGCATTTCTAACTTTATCGTATCTTATTGCTGTGTTTAATTTCATGTTTATTTGATTTGATTTTGATGTTTGATTCTTCATTAGAGTAATTGTTCTTCATATTTTGTTGATTCTTGATTTCTATAGTTTCTTGTTGATTAGATAATGATGCTTGAGCAATTGTTTGGCTAGGGATTGTGTGAAACTTTTATGTGATTTGAATATTTCTACCCCACCACATGGCACAATGTGAGCTCTCCACATGTCACCTGGAAATACCTCCAAATGGACCTCTCAAGGGATGACACGTTTCAAGCATATATACCCTTAAGAATTGGTGCACTTCAAGGCCTAAAACCCGAGGCAACCACAAAATGGCGCAGCCCAAATCCCTATGTCATCAAACCCTAGGGCAGGGCACATTTTCCAAGGACCCTATAAATAGATAGATTCCCCCATTTATTAGGGCATGTCTTAATCATTACATCATTTATTACTCTCGAAAACAGAGTACACCTGATCTTAGAATCCGAGAAGATATTTACTTCCCTCACGTTTTTACTCCAAACCCGTACTAACTTAACCTCAGAGGCAGACCTCCGAACATCCAGAGCTCCGTTATTTTGCAGGTACACACGGATTCGTTGGATCCAGTCTTTGAGTTGCAACTCTCCCAAGGGAGACAAAAACACCCTAAACATTTGGCGCCGTCTGTGGGGAAAGTACCTCAAAGATGGATTCACAAGAACCTGTACCGCCTTCATAGAACAACCGATCTCTAGTTAATGAAGAGGTCCATCTAGTGCACTGCTAGCTTGTTTTTTCTACTGCTCGCGCATGCTAGCACAGGTTTCTAGTCATGTGCTAGCAGTAATGCTAGAAGTGGTGCGCTAGCATGCCGCAGTACCCACCTGCCAGCCTAGGCTCGGTGTGGTGCGCATGCTAGCCACCATGCTATCCCAATAAGTGCCCTAGCACTCAGTTTTCTCAGGGCATACCGATGCTAGGGGATATTTGTGTGAATTCTTGATTAATTAGTTATTTTACCATCTCATCTTTAATTAATTCGACTCGACTTATGACGCTTAATTTTTATGCTCCTAGCTCGATTTTCGATGTCTAAATATTAAATACTCAAGCGACTCATTAATTCCTTCTGAACTTAATTCATTGTGTCGGATCGTTAGTTTCTTGGGTGTAACCCGAAGGGTTCAATCAAGATTAAGCTGTAATTAGGCATTTTGATCACTTGACCTCACTGAATAATTAGCTTTCTAATAATTTCGAATCCTCTATCAGAAAAATACACTTGTTTGAAGGACACCATTCCAATCAATCTCCCACTTGTCCTTCCGGACAAATGCGGTTTTTTGTGTATAGCCAATTTCCTATGTCACTTAATGTCTCTTCATGAACTATAAGGTAAAATCATTCGTCATCCTTGTTACGTCCAAAAGTGTTTCTCAAAATTTGAGTTTGACTGTCATTAAACTGATGATTTCTAAAATCCATCTGAGCACGACAATGAATTTTTACAGTCTCGCTCTTTGAGAAGCCTTATAAACAACAAAGATATGTTCCCTATTATTAGTAGGGGGACATTCACAGTCTTGTATTTTTAGTTTCTCTTACCCGGAGGACCTAGCCGCCCGAGTGCTGCCTTTATAATCTCCATGTACAGAGACGTTTGACTAACATCAAAATGGACTAGTACTCAAACAAGAGAACTTATAATACTCATGGTTGAGGAAAGAGGTTTCGATACCCATAATGAGAAGTATACTTTTGACGAAATTTAAAACTTTTAAAGTATTGTCATAGGTCGATCCAGTATGGTTCTAAACTAATACCTGTGCAAATGATTTATGACAATCATGTCCTTGTATCACAAGAAACAACGCTATAAATCAAACTACACACTAATCTCAAGCGGTCATTAATAGTCCATAATTTAAATGACCACGATTAGGGAATTTTTTCAATTATAATACTCAATGTTCACTTAATAGGTGTTTGTTTATCCAAGACTGGTCTTGATACCTTATTTTGAATATTCTTATAATTGAATATACTCAATAATTAATTTTAAATCACAATTAAATAGAAATGGAGTGATAAAATTGCATGAAATTAAATTACTCCCAAAATTGAATGGTTCATCTTAGTGTCTTACATTATAATGTTCAAAAATTAATTTAAACACTAAACAGGGAAATCAAAGACAATCTTTAGCATGGCTGATTCCCATAGCCTCAATGTGCTTGTTATGCTTCACTTGAGACAGAAGTTTAGTAAGTGGATCGGCTACATTGCCGTCCGTTCCAACTTACAAATTCTGATTTTACCCTACAATTTATATTCCCTTATCATGTGAAATTGCCGCTTGAAATGTTAGACCTTCTGATGCCCCCTTGGCTCTCAAGCTTGCGCAATAGCTCCATTGTTGTCACAATAGAGGGCTATTGGACCAGTGATGGTGGGTCCAACATCAATTTCACCAAAGAACTTACAAAACCAAACTGCCTCCTTAGCCACTTTAGCAACTGCCAAGTATTCGGCTTCAATTGTAGAATCTGCAATTGTGCTCTGCTTTGCACTATTTCAACTAAACGCTCCTCCATTTAGACAAAACACATATACATACTGTGATTTGAAATCGTCTCTGTTTGTTTGGAATCTTGCATCTGTATATACAAGGAATTTATCCTTGTTCCTTTCAGGTTCTTTAGGATATTCTTGGCCACAGTCCAATGTGCCTCTCCCGGGTCTAATCAGTATCGGCTAGCACTCAAGGCATACGATATATCCGGCCTACTACATATCACGGCATACATGATCGATCAAATAAGCGAAGCATATGGAATCCGATTAATCCTTTTCCGCTCATCAGGTGTCTGTTGACACTGCTTCTTGCTTAGGGTTATGCCATGTGACATAGGTTGGTGACCTCTCTTTGCCTCCTGCATGTTGAATCAAGCTAGTACCTTATCAATCTAAGTACTCTTAACTAAATCTAATCATCCTCTTGAATCTATCCCTATAAATCTTGATGTCTAATATGTAGTGAGCCTCTCCCAAGTCTTTCATTGTAAAACATTTTCCAAGCCAGGCCTTTATAGACTTCTTACATCGGAATACTGTTTCCAATGAGCAATATGTCATCGACATATAAGACTAGGAAGGCGATGTCACTCTCACTGACCTTCTTGTAAACACAAGATTTATTTATATTCTTGATAAAACCAAACTTACTGATGACTTCATACGAATCGCATATTCCAACTTATGCTAGCTTCCTTTAGCCCATAAAGGGACTTTTAAAGCTTACACACTTTCCCAACATTGTTTTAGTCAAAAAAACCTTCAGGATGTGTTATATAAACAATTTCTTGCAAAATTCCATAAAGGAAGGCAAATTTGACGTCCATCTGCCATATTTCATAGTCGTAATATGAAGCAATCGCTAGGATGATCCAAACGGATTTAAGCATTGTTACTAGAGAAAAGGTATCATCATAATCAAGACCATAAATTTTTCTGTAACCTTTTTCTAATAGTCTAGCTTTGTAAATGAATATATTTCCGTCTTTGTCGGTTGTCAATTTGAAAACCCACTTACATCTAATAGGTGTGTTACCTTTGGGTAACTCAACAAAGTCCTATACTTGATTTTCAAACATGGAATCCATTTCAGATCTCATGGCCTCTTGCCATTTATCAGAGTTGATGCTCGTCATAACTTGCTTGTAGGTTGCTAGTTCATCTCCATCAACTACCAAGAGCTCCTTATTCTCGTTTAAT
Organism: Chenopodium album; assembly: GCF_948465745.1. NCBI lineage: Eukaryota > Viridiplantae > Streptophyta > Magnoliopsida > Caryophyllales > Amaranthaceae > Chenopodium > Chenopodium album. The sequence goes on from NC_137836.1 coordinate 29,862,867, forward strand.
ATAACACCAAGATAACTATCAGGTTGAAACCTTGGCCTCTATGACCTACGTAGGGTAACAAACTGAGCATTTGCATTGTCGATTTGACTTTGCACATTTTGGTTATTTTGACTAGCGTTAACATATGTTGTTTGAGCACTTTGACTATCAATCTGATTTTGTTACCTGACCTTTCGAACTTCATTGAGTTCGATTTTCCTCTCGCTTGTCATTTTGGAAAGGTGTTCATTCTCCAAAAAGTAATATCCTTTGGTTTCTTTTGGATAACCCACAAAGAAAAGCTTGTAAGATTTCAGGTGAAGTTTGTTAGAAATTAATTTCTTGACATATGCACTAGTGGAAAAATTGTCATTTGTAACACCCTATTTGTAACGGACATGATAAAATCCGTTACAAAAAAGAGTAATTGTAACGGGAAAATTTTTTTATCGTTATGGAAAAAGTAATTTGTTACGGGCAAAAAAATGTCCGTTACGAATAATTAATAATCGTAACGGGCAAATTAATGCCCGTTACGAATAGTTATTAATTGTAACGGACAAATATAAATCTCGTTACAACTAAATGACTCTCTAGGGTTAAAGATCGGTTCCTACATACTTCCCCAGCCCCATTTCTTCCTCACTCTTCTTCTCTTTCTCTCTCCTCAAATCACTCTCTCTTTCTGCATTTCTCTTCTTCCTCACTCATCTTCTCTTTCTCTCTCCTGAAATCACTGTCAACACTGCTCATTTCTCTTCCCGCATTTCTCTTCTTCCTCACTCGTCTTCTCTCTCTTCCTGGTCTTCAAGCTCAACAACAATGGCGGCGACTCCATTGTCAGTCGAGAAGACCACCTCTGGTAGACTCGAAATCGAGCTTGCTGAAGTCGAAATGCCTGGACTTATGTCTTGTCGTACTGAATTTTGGTCCTTCTCAACCTTTTAAAGGTGGTAAGATGACTGGATATCTTCATATGACTATTCAAACTGCTGTTCTTATTGAGACGCATACTACTCTTGTTGCTGAAGTTCGTTGGTGTTCTTGCTACATCTTCTCTACCCAGGTATAATTTCATTTATCTCGTCATTTTTCGATTTAATCCCCTTTTTTTTCATCTGTGATTTGCCCTTGATTTATGAAATTTCCAGATCTTAAATGGGGTTTTATTGTTTTTGTGGATTGGATCTTGTTGGGTTTGATTCATGTTGTGATGATTTTAATGAAATGAGTAAATGATTGATTTGTAGAATTTTTGATTTGAAATGGACTGTTTTTTCTAGGGTTCAAGATCTCAGATCTTGTGAATTTTTATTTTAAGAATTGTGGGTTAATTGATTAATGATAAAATTGGTGGTATATACTTAAATTATTTAATCAATTTTAGTGGGATTTGGTATATAATTAGAGTTTAAAATGAATAAGTGTTTAATTTGTGCAATAAAAAATTCAAAATGTGTTGTTCATTTCTGGATTCTTAAGATCTCAGATCTTATAGAATTATGGGGGAATTAATTAATATTAAAATTAAAATGGATGATTAAATGGTGGTATTACTGGTATATACTTAATTTGACTCCATGAATAGTTGCGATTTTAATTAAGATAGAGTATGTAGTTGGCCGCTTAGATTTGAGAAGAAATTCAATGACTTGTTAAGATTGTATTAATGCATAACCTGCCTATTTGTTATCAAAGAGAAGATGAACGTTCAAGTTTGTTATATCAGAGAATTACAATTGATACTTATATATGAGTAAAAGCATCATCTGTATACGTTGTCTAATTGACTGCCTACTATTCAAAGGTACCGGTGAGATAATGTTATGATTTTGGAACGAATGCAGTTCGAGTTGTGTAGTTTGGCAGTTGTTCATCTTTGTTTTCTGGTTTGTTCTACAAAATTTGAAGGATAACTTGACATATGAATAAGATTTGTTTTGATTCTTGTTTATCTGTTTTGTTCTCAAGTGTCCTTGAAATGAGGAAATTAATACCATTGACATTCCTTATGATCTTACTTTCTGGTGACTTCTTATCCAAGATGTCGTGTGGTTTAAGTTGCCACTTAAAGAGATACCTGCTACTGTCATTTTCATGTTTATTGCAAGATTTATGAACATTGATACTAAGTAGACTCTTAGCAAGGTCCCATATTCTAAACGCCCTACCAAATTGTTTCTTATCAAGTTTATTATATGATTTGTTGTTGGATTTGTTGTCTACCGTTTAAATTCTCTTATGATATTTATCCGTATATATTTCAATGGTTACTCGTTTATAGACACTTATTTTAATGGCAACTTTTGGAGTGGTTGTATTTCTTTTTGGATGGGATTGGAGCTCATTCAGTTATTCCACTCCCCAACAGATGCCATGTGCTTTTATTAATAATTCTACAACTATTGATTATAAGTTATGACCGCTTGTTTTAATTATGAACATCTACCCTAATGTTTTATAGTTTTTGTTTTACAGATGTGTGCAACAAAAATTAGGGGGACCTACTGTTGCTGAATATGAGAAACTTCAGACTGAGATGTCAGACCTGCAGGAGAAATACAAAGAGCTTCTGGCCACCCATCAAGAGACTATTAAGTAGGTATTTTCCTTTCCTTTTATTGTATTCATTGTATGATTTCCATAGGCAGTATATATGTAAGCCTTACAAGCACTAGAACTGTCATAGTTTACTCTAGTTTCCTTTCGATCTTTTCCGGCTCTCAGCCTGATAAATGTGTGATGTGTGTGTGTGTCGTTGTATAATTTCCATAGGTAGTATATATGTAAGGCTTACAAGCACTGCCCTCAGCCTGATGTGTGTGTGTGTGTATTTTTAACTATGCAGATTAATATTTAATAGTTCTTTTTTTGCAGGTTCTTCTTGATTAGGAGAGATACATGACAAGTAGTGATGGCTCTAGCATTCCTGGTTCACTTGTTGTGCCTATGGGAGCTGAAAATCAGGTTTGTAAAATTGTAAAGCTAAAATTGTATATATTATTTTTTTAACTTTAATAAATAATATAGGCATGTTGTGTTTGATTCTTCACTAGTGTAGTTTGCATTTTTTTTGCCTCAGATCTATCGATTTAATTTTTTTTTTCCTAATTTTGGATCTTTCTTTGCTAGTTTGGGTATGGTGATAAGTAAACCGAGAGTACGACAAGATATGCTACTCAGATCTTCTTCGGGAGCTTCAACAGTTCAACAACCAACACGGTTGGTAGTGCTTCCTCCAGTTCCTCCTCCACTGCCCCCCTTTGCTGAAATCACGCCAAAATTAAACAACAACAGGAACAACCCGAGAAAGAACAACAATCTGTTGTTGTTGCTGAAACAATTTCGAATTATGAGCAAACGAGAGAGCAACGTATTGAATTTGAATCTCATCTTAGTTATAGCAATTAGCAAGTGCATGACTTGTTTTTAATTTCTTTAATTGATAAAATCATTTAAATGTTGTATATCTTTTGCTAATTGAATAACTGTATATTTGTATAAAATATTATTTAAAATTATTTATTTTTTGTAATTGATAATTTATAATAGTAATTAAAATTTGGCAGCATACTAGCAAGTATCACCTACTGGATTTTTTTTTTAATTTGGGTTCAATTGTATTCGTAACGGGCATCAGACTGTCCGTTACAAATAACCCATTATTCGTAACGGGCAATCAGACTGCCTGTTACGAATAGCGGGGTTATTCATAACGGGCACTCTGATTGCCCGTTACAAATAACGGGTTATTCGTAACAAGTAGTCTGAGTGCCCGTTACGAATAACATATCCTATCCGTAACGGCAGCATACGTAACGCCCGCTGCCCGTTACGGATAGGCTATTTTTGCCAGTTACGGATAGCTATTTTTCCACTAGTGATGCTTTGCATCCCCATATCTACAGAAAAGGCAACGTTGGAGGTTTCTTCGAACATATTCGTATGTATTCTTTTCCACAACTTTTGATGGAGCATGGTTCAGTGTTAGTGTGGCGGTTAGAATTGTGTGTCCCCTAAAATAGATAGGAAGATCACTAAGACTCATTGTTGATCGTACCATGTCCAGCAAGGTTTGATTTCTCTTTTCAATAATGTGTTCCATTGTGGAGTTCTTGGAAGTGTCAAATATGAAACTATACCCTTTTCTTTCACATGGTCATCGAGTTCTTGGCTCAAGTATTTACCTCCTCCATCCGTTCAAAGGGCTTTAATTTTCTTGCCAAGCTAATTTTCAACTTCACTCTGAAATTCTTTGAACTTTTCAAATGATTCAGATTTGTGCGACATAAGGTAGACATATCCATATCTACTTTAGTCGTCTGTTAAAATGATAAAATATTTATGCTAGTTTCTTATGGTTGTGCGAATTGGTCCATATACATCATTGTGTATTAGGCTCAACAAGTCATCTACCATTCACCCAACTTGGAGAATGGTTGTTTTATCATCTTGCCTAATTAACATCCTTTGCAATTCTCAAATGATTGTAAATCGAATGAGTCAAGAACACCTTCTTGTACAAGTTTCTTGATGCGTTTGATGTTAATGTGGCCAAGACGACAATGCCACAAGTTTGTCTCATTTGACTCAATGGTATTATCTTTCTTGGTGGTATTATTAACATTATAAACTTATTTGTCTAATGAAAGCACACATTTTAGATAAACTTGTAAAGCCATAAACAGATAATCAAGACTTTTGAAACAATAGTCTTGTGATCAAAACAAAATGACGTCCAACATCGGAAGATCAATGTATAGTTGATAACAAAATATAAACAAGTTTTATATCAAGAGAAACTATGTGATTACAAGCCTTCTGAAAAGATTGTCTTCTTCTTCCGCTTGTATTTCCACATCCACTTGGTAAGCCCTTCTCACTTGGTTCCTGAAATAGAAGCATATAGTGAGTCATTAATGGTATCTAATACCTTATAAATTGCTTGTATTCAAGTGTAAGTTTATAAAGAAGATACCTAAGGTAGAGATTTCTCATCCCTTTGCGTCATCTTTTAGGTACATGCTTCATTCTCTCTAGTAGTGGCCCTACCGATTACAGTAGAAGCATCGCATCTTTTCCTTGTTCTTGAACTCCTTCTTCTTTGTCCTTAGAGCAAGCTTGAGCTTAGTACTTCAGCAAGAATCGACCCTTTGAAGCTCATGGAAAATCTTCATCAAAGATAGTTTGTTCCAATTGGTAGTTAGCCACATCTTCAATGCGACATAGTTTGAGTGGAGAGAACTTAATAGCAGGTGAGTCGCTTTCTCATCCTCAACCATCTTGCCAATGAACTCCAAGTGAGTGACGGAGCACGTGGGCTCAAAGTGGCGTTTCGGGTCTTAGTCTAGTATTGTAGACTTGTGCCCATACCTCTTGCCTATCCTTGGCAAGGCACCCCTCTTGTGGTGGCTTAATCTTCATGTTGAAGAGTGACCTAGTCACTTCCTCCACGAGACCATCATAGTTGCCTTTGATGCTCTTAGTGACCCTCAAATTGACTATATCCTCTAGAGCTTTGAGGAGCATGTCCAGAAAATAGTAAAAGAACTTCCGCTTCCATTGTCCCTGGATTGAATTTGCCATAAGTAGTGAGACTCTTTTGCAATCCCAACTCCATTCCTCATGAGACTTATCGCTCATAACCCCTTTTGAGTAAAAACTCAGGATGGGTATGTTGAGAATGTGCTTTAGGTAGCAATTTTGGAGGGACTTTCGGTTTTCTTCTTCCCACTCCTTAATGTTCACCAAGTTTAAGGAAAATGGTAACTTTTCGGGATGTTCCCAGCACATTAGGTTGTTGTAGCCGTTAGTTGAAGACATCATTCTACAATTGAAAGAATTCAAAATGAAAAACCAGTCATAATACTTAAATAAGATTGAATTCATTCATATTTATCAAACTTAATGAAACTTCTTATTTACACATTAAATTGTCTGCATTTGGTGAGAATAAGTCGATTCCAAGATCCAAAGAATAAATGAGTAGTTAAAAATTCTTTGGCTTGTCTTAACACTTAATAATCTAAGGTAAGCAACTCTTTGCTAATGGCTACAAGCCACTCTTGTTTGGATAAATCGTCACTTCTAATGCTTTGTCAACAACTTATCCACTTTGCCACGACATGTTACGACTCCATCACTCATATTGTGAGTATAACCAAAACCAACACGCTTAACCAGTATGCCTTAAGTTTCCTAGGAGTAATAGTGATGTCTCTCTTTGGCGTAGCCCATCACTACTCTTAATAGGTCGGTAAGTGTTGTTTTAGAATGGCAAATTTTACTCAATATTTTGGGGACCTAGGGTTTCTATGTTGGTTGATCTAAAAGAACTTAATTAATCATCGCAACAATCAAAATCCTAAACATGCATCTAGCATATCATTCATATATATAAGAATAGATATATATCGAAAACATAAGTAAATGATGTATTTGGCAACTAGCATGACCCCTTGAGTCTTCAAGTCTTCAAGGGTTTTCTTTTACAACTTCATGACTTCGTCTTCTAAGAACCTCCGTGTTTTAGACATTAGGACTAATTTGAATATTAAGGTACAAAAATACTCAAAAGTTTGCAGACCATATTAAGATTTACAAAAATACATGACAGAAGCCAATCCGTATTTTCTATCCTAATTGTGCCACACTAGTTGCCATTTTATAAAACCTGTGAGAAAATATACATTCCGTTCATCCATTTACTATATGTGAATGGCCCATGCATTTTACAATGCTAAACAAGTAACAATGCACAAAAACGCGTTAACTATTAACTAATTTAGGTGTTTAATCCGATTAACGCGCCTAATTAAAACTAGTCGAAGTTGTTAAACCAATTATGTGGTTAAGCGCAATTAAAATGGAAGCTCTCACTAATTTCCAAATCCATCTTAATAAATCCAATTAATTAAGCCGGTGAAACCAAAATTTTGCAAGTGCCGCTCAAAATCGAGGCCTAGCCTCCAAAATTTAATTAAAATAATTTAAACCTAATTAAAAAAATTAAAATTGGCAAAATACAAAATTAACATAGCCCTAATAACCCAAAATTCCCTAACATTAAGCCTTTCAGCATGGTGTGCTAGACATCGGGGCATGGGTGCCTAGTGGGGGGTCGCGCGCACAACCGTAGCCTGAGCCAAGCGTCACACCTATAGCCCAAAGCATCACATACGTGTTGTGCTCCATACGGGCCGTGCTTGCGACTCGTGGCCATGAAGGCCACTCGAGCTTGCTGCTATGCGCGAACCATTATGCCGCAAGCTTGCTGCACACCCGCACACACGCAGCCTCCCACCCGCACTAAGCAACGCCCACATACGCACAGCCGCAACATGACGCGCACAGCAACACATGTTGTTGCTGCCTTGCTGCGCATCAGCCATGCACTTGAGTGGCGCATGCACCAATCATATGTTGGGGTTTGGTGAGTCCGACTCACCGCGGAAACAAACCCAAAAACAAGACCGCACTCGCAATAAATAAAACCATAAACATAATTATATTAATCACAAGATTAAGATAAGCTAATTACCTTTGACGCGTGCTTCGCTCCAAAATGAGCTCTTACTAGAAAGCTTCAAGTCCCGCTCACACGGAGACCTCCAACGAAGTCCACCCGCACCAACAAAACCGACTAGGTCCAATGTCTTGGGGCTAGCAAGACCCGACCAATAAAACCCGAGTAATTATATTGAGTTCAAAGGTTTTCACTAATTGTGATGCCTTTTCCAACTCTTACTCAAGCATCATTCCCAATGCTCATACTTGGGTATTTATAGGAAATGATGGGAGTATCATTTACTCTCCCATCAATGTGGGATAGTATGATTTTTCCATTTTAGTTTAAAGCTAAAATAAAATTAATAATCAAGCTAGTAATAAATCAACAAGTGGCAAGCTCATGTGAGTGGTTAGGTGAGGAACACTTGGAGAAGGGGGGGACCAAACTTGCTCCCCACTCCCTCTCCCATAACCGGCCACCTCACTCCACACACACTCAAGGACCACAAGCCACATGGCACTCACCCTTGGGCACCAAGGCAGCCAAGGTGGGCTGCCATGTGCTGCTGCCCGTGGCAGTCACGCCCAGCAAGCCCAGCAGGCCCAGCACTCGCATGCGGGCTGCCAGGCGCTGCTGGCCAGCAAGCCCAGCATGCTTGTGCGGGCTGCTGCTGGCCTTGTGCCTTGGCCAGCGCTGCTAGGCAGCAAGCAATGGCCTAGCCATGTTGCTGCTAGCTGTGGCGAGCTAGCGCGCCTAGCGTGCTAACTGCTGCAGCTTGTTGCGGCATGGCTTGCTAGCCATTGCGCGCACAAGGCTGTGCCTAGCATGCTAGCACGCACTAGGCAGCGCCTAGCCTTGCGATGCTAGCATGGGTGCGCTAGCACGCACCAGCCAGCCTAGGCTCAGCTTGGCGCGCATGCTAGCCACCATGCTAGGCCATACGCCCTTAGCACTCGGTTTGCTTGGGCATTCTGATGCTAGGGGTATTTTGGTCTTTTGTTGATTTATTACTATTTCTCGTGTCCTCTTTCACTATTTTTCGACTCGACTTCCGACGCTCGGTTTCGACGCTCTAAGCTCGAATTTCCGACGTTTAAATAAATATTACTCGATCGACTCATTAATTCCTTCCGAATTAATTCGTCGGTTCGGTTTGTTGAATGCTTGGGTGTGACCCGAAGGGTTAAGTCAAGATTAAGCTGTAATATTAATTATTCATTAATATTATTGATCGGAAGCGGCCTCCACCCAGGCATTTCGATCACTTGACCTCACTGAATATATTAGCTTTCTAATAATTCTAAACCCACTAACGGAATAGTACACTTGTTCGAAGGACACCATTTCTTTCAATCTCCCACTTGTCCTTCCGGACAAGTGCGCATTTTGTGTACAACCTTTTTCCTATGTCGCTTAATGTCTCTTCATGAACTATAAGGTAAGATTTATTTTGTCATCCTTATTACGTCCAGAAGTGTTTCCCGATTCCGAGTCCGACTGTCAATAAACATATGATTTCTAAAATCCATCCGAGCACGGCCATGCATTTTACAATCTCGCTCTACTAGAGGCCTTGTATACAACAAAGACATCTTCCCTATTTTAGTAGGGAGACATTCCCAGTCTTGTAATGTAGCTCCTCTTACTGAGAGGACCTAGTCGCCCGAGTGTTGCCGTTATAATCCCCTATTACGGCAGACGTTTGACAACATCAAAGCGAACTAGTACTCAAACAAGAGAACTCACAATACTCATGGTCGAGGAAATAGGTTCCGATAGCCATAATGAGAAGTATACTTATGACAAATTTTTTTAATTTCTTAAAGTATTCTCATAGGTCGATCCAGTATGGTTCTAAACCAATACCTGTGCAAATCATTTATGACAATCATGTCCTTGTAGCACATGAAACGGTGCTATAAATCAAATTACACACTAATCTCAATCGGTCATTAATCGTCCATCGTTTAAATGACCTTGATTAGGGATAATTTTCGTTGAGAAGCACTTTCCAAGCCAGGCCTTTACAGACTCTAACAACAGAATGTTGTTTCCAATGAGCAATATGTCATCGATATATAAGACTAGGAAGGCGATGTCACTCCCACTGACCTTCTTGTAAACACAAGATTCATCTGGATTCTTGATAAAACCAAACTTACTGATGGCTTCATCGAATCGCAGATTCCAACTTCTGCTTGCTTGCTTTAGTCCATAAATGGACTTCTTAAGCTTACAAACTTTCCTAGCATTGTTTTGGTCGACAAAACCTTCAGGCTGTGTCATATACACAGTTTCTTCAAAATAACCATTAAGGAAGGCGGTTTTGACGTCCATCTGCCATATTTCATAATTGTAATATGCAGCAATCGCTAGGAGGATCCGAACGGATTTAAGCATTGCGACTAGTGAAAAGGTTTCATCGTAATCAATACCATGAAATTGTTTGTAACCTTTTGCCAACAATCTAGCTTTGTAAATGAATACATTTCCATCTTTGTCGGTTTTCAACTTGAAAATCCACTTACATCCAATAGGTGTATGACCTTCGGGTAAGTCAACCAAGTCTCAGACTTGATTTTTAAACATGGAATCCATTTCAGATCTCATGGCCTCTTGCCATTTAGCAGAGTCGGTGCTTGCCATCGCTTGCTTGTAGGTTGCCGGTTCATCTCCATCCATAATCAGGATGTCCTGATTCTCGGTTAATACTAGACCAAGATATCTATCAGGTTGAGATCTCGGCCTCTGAGACCTACGTAGGGTAATGGATTGAACATTTGCATTGCCGGTTCGACTTTGCACATTTTGATCATTTTGACCTGCGTTAACAGATGTTGTTTGAGCACTTTGACTGTCATTATGATTTTGTTGCTCATCCTCACGAACTTTGTCGAGTTCGATTTTCCTCCCACTTGTAATTTTGGAAAGGTGCTCTGATCGAGAATTAGATAGTGTCGTTAGTCTACTAACCCTAATCAAATTAACAATTTATAATACCTAAACTACCCTAATACGAGTATAGGGGTAAGTAAAGGGTCGAACCCAAAAGGACTAAGTGTATCAATCTATGCTAATTAGACTACTAGGAAAGCTTGTGAGGTAAGAGAGGTTCAATTAAACACTACTAAGAGCAAATAACTAAAACTAGGGAAAGTGGAATCCAATTACATCAATGCATTCAACAACATCAAACAATTAGATGAAAATGACCTCAATTAGGACGATTTACACATTTAACTCACTCTCGCGCAATTAAACATGTTAATAATCCTACTAGACTAATTCACTCTCGTGCAACTAGCCTAGCAAAGATATGGAGGAATTTAGGGTTCTCAAACAACTCACTTTCGCACAATTGATTGAAAACACAATTAAAAGCATAGAATCAATTAGCTAGAAAGATTCTAATCCATAAAAGCATCATCCATACACAATAATCAAGAAACAATTTCATACTAACCACAATCAATCATTTAATTAATTAACATAACCTTCATCCATTTCCCTAGAACAAAACCTAAACTAACATAATGAACAAAAATATGGAAAACAAGGTAAAATAATAATAAAAGCAAGAATCAACAACTAAACTAATTAATCTACTCAAATAAACAAATAAATAAGCAAAAATAATAATAAATGAAAGCAATAAAGGTGAGAGAAAGTTAGGAAAACTCATTGAATTTATGAGAGGAAAAATCCACAAATTTGCTTCTTCAAAATCCCAAAAACTCCATGAAAAATCCCATCTTTCTCTCTCTAAACTACTCCTAACCCTAAGAGAGAGAAAATAAAGGCTAAACTAATCTAATCTAATCTAAAATTAATTGTTAAGTGTTCAAGGTTGAGAGAAAATAACCCCAAAAGGGTATTTATATACAAGGCTAAATAGAATAAAAAAAAATAAAAGAAAACAAATAAATAAATTAAAATAAAACAAAAGAAAAGAAAAGGGAAATAGAAAAGGGGAATAAAAATAAAAGAAAATAAAAACCCCAAAATCCCCAATTTCCCCAATTTCCCCCAGCAATCACGATCTCCCCTTCTCTTTCATTCGGCTGCTCTGTTTCTTCCATCATCACCATCACGCATCATCAATTATCATAATCACCACCGTCAATCCTCATCGTCATCAATCAAGCATCAATCAAAGCCGTTCAATTCTCATTAAAAATCACGTGAAAAGCTCGTGATTGACCCACGATTGCGCGCCCGCACAGAAGACGCACACAGGTCGCGCAAAGCTTCTGCCTCGAATCTGATTTAGGACTCCATTTTGTGCGCTTTCTGACAGGGTTGCGCGGCCGCGAGTAGCAGCTCTGTGAGTTTGGGTGTTGGGCGAAATGCGGCTGTAATTGGTGAGTAATTGGGTTGGATATTTGGGTGGTTAATTGTGGGTGAAGGGCTGGTGGTTTAATTGGTGTTGCGGGGTTTAATTGGTGAGTGGTTTGGTGGTGATTGATAGTGGTTTTTGCGGTGGCTGGTGTATTGGTTGCGACGGTTGATGGAGAAGAATTGGAGGTGGTTTGGTTGGAGTTGCGGGGTGGCTGTTGCTGTTGGTGTGTGTGTGTGTGGGATTGCGTGGGTATTGACTGGTGGCAGAGGTGTTTAGGCTGGGTAGCTGGCGCGGCTGTGGTCGTAGGTGGAAGCTTGTCTGGTTGGAGGTGCTGCGTGAAAAGGAGAGTTGGAGCAGGGGAGTGTTGCGATGTTGGTGTTGTTGATGGTTGTTGTCGCTGCTGTTGCTGTTGGTGTTGTGATGTGTGGTGGTTTGTGGGAGGTTGCTATTGGTGGCGCTGGTGGTTGATTTTAGTTAACTGGAGCAGGGGGCTGCTGGTTGTAATTGATGTTGCTGTTGGTGATGAGGAAAAGCAGGGAGCAGGGGAGGACGAGGAGATCGAGTGTGTGGTGGAGGATAGGTTATGTTGTGGTGAAGGATAAGGCTGACATCAGCTAGGTCGGTTAGGGGCATTGTGAATAGTGTTTGACTTGAGTTCGAAACTCCATTTATGACTCAAAACTTGAGACACGTATATTGAACCTCGAACGTTGGACCTCCGAACTCGAACATGACTTTGAAACCCGGAACGCCTACAACCAAAAACAACACGAGGGTGAATTGGAAAATAAAATAAAATAAATAAAATAAAGTAAAATAAAGTAAAATAAAATAAGATAAATAAAATAAAATAAAATAAGATGCTAAAACTAAAGAAATAATAAAATTAAATGAAATAAAATAAAATAAAATAAAATACGAAACTAAAATAAATAAGAAAACGAGATAAAAAGAGAAATTATTAAAAATATAAACTAACGACTTAAACTACAAACATTAAAAGAAAGAAAAATAAAATAAAACACGAAAATAAACTAAAAACTATAGAAAATTACAAAAATACTCAAAATAAAGAATAAAAGACAAGAATAATAAAATAATAGAAATAAAGGATAAAAAGGGTGAAATTATTGGAAAGTAAGCCGGAATACGACTCAATAAACACCCTAAAAGTGACATAAAAGTCACTTATCAAACTCCCCCAAGCTTACCTTTTGCTCGTCCTCGAGCAAATTGACATGAAACACGGGAGAAGGAGAATGATTTATTCAAGCAAAGCTAGAACACTAAAAGAGACAAGAATGTACACTAACTCACTTTCGTAGGAATCACGGTCACTTTTAGCAACTAATGACAAGCCCTTTAAACCCCTAGATCGCCCTAGAGGACGAGTGTGCTCTCGTGAGGGTGTCCTAAGAATTTAACCCACAACTCTAAATAAAAACCAAGGCACGGCAATAAAAAAAAGAAAAGAAAAAGAAACATAAAAAAAAGAAAGAAAACACAATTTCATATTTGGACAAGAGATAGGAACAAACACCAATGAATGCGAACCTTTCTAAATAGACAAATGTATGCACGTTCTAAGATGTCAATGGTTGATTGAAACATAACATATGCTAAGCATAGAGAACTAATGAGGACTCAATCCACCCTAGCCCCAACCAATCGGGCCGCGTTCTCTCCACTAGCTTCAAATCAACCCTTAAGCTAGCTTCTCATGATTCCACGAAGGAACCGGAAAAAGATAAAGAAATGAAAAACTTTGAGAAGGTAATCCCGACATCTCAACTATGCATACTCTCTCCATAGGTTTGAGATCTATCTCCCTCCACCGTTCTTTGACCTAACCCCACTAAAGTCTAAGGGACTTTTATTAGGTTGTAACGTAAGGCTAAGGGTTAAGGCGGGGTAAAATTTTGAAAATTTTGGTGATATTTCCTAAGTGAAGCAAAAGAGTGGCCTACTCTCAAAAACAAACTCAAGAATTCACAAAATATCAAAAAAAAAATACCAATAATGCCATCTCCCACAAGCTTACTCAACACTAACACACAATATATACAAAAAGAATGAAGGAACGCTCCCCCCCCCCCAAGCTTGAACGAAGCATTGTCCTCAATGCTTAAACAAGGGAAGAAAACGAAACCAAACTAAAATATATTTGTGTTTTTTGTTTCTTTTTTTTTTTTTTTTTTTTTATATGTGTCCTTGCCTTTTTCTAACCATGGACGGCTTTTTCTTGAAACTTCATTTGATTTTCTTGAATTGCATCTTTCTTCTCGAACTTTTTGCATATTCTTTTCAAGCTCAACTTTCAAATACTGTACTTAAACCAATTCACAAAGTTTTCTTGCTCATGATCAACACTCTCAAAACTCAAACCTCACATGCCTATGCTTCACTAACTAAAAGGGTTGGTAAACATAGGCCATTGGGTTTGTAATGCGGTTTAAACAAGAGCAGGAAACATTAGGCTCAAATTGGTTAATAAGTAGGTTGATGCAAAATAGAAAATCAAATTTGTAACAAAATAAAAAGAAGATAAAGAAAAATGAGAAAAGGTGCCCTTTTCCTCCCCTAGAGAGGCCCGGTCACGATCTTGGGAGCTAGAGGTCAAAACAAGGATTAAGACATGCATAGTCAAGGATCCTAAATAGCCGCTCAACAAGGTGATGAAGGCTAGAACAAATGAAGCTCACAAGGGATTATAACCAAACAAATACCAACCAAGGGTTTCAAATCCACTATAGAGAGCAACTCCATCTTACCACATTCCCGTGAACTAAGGCTTCATGGACCCCTAAAAGTTCTTAAACCGGCTACCTTAGCATATAGTATCCTAGAGTCAACCAATGACACTCTCAAACCGTGCATACATTTACCACTTAGGAAGAAAAACATTCAAGAATGCAATTCCAAAACAAAATGTCCAAAATAAGAACAAACAAAACACATTTTGCCAAAATTACCTTGAAAGTAAACAAAAATCTTTTTGGACTTTTCAAAATATAAGAAAAGACATGAAAATGCATATACTCAAGTGCATGGCATAAACGAATCAACATCCCACCAAACATGATAGGATACCCTCCCCCAAGCTTGAATGAGACAATATACTCAAACATAAACCATATAAAACATGGGAGGGGAAAAGAAAGAAATCAACCCAACAAACCAACACATGTCCAACGAGTTACCAACCATTAGAGAAAGAGCTAAGAAAGATGTTACCGGATATTGGTGGGTGTAATTTCCCGCAAATGAACCAATTTAACCTTTCAAAGCCGATTTCCTCTTGAATTGAATCTCGATTTCCATATGCTAGCAAAAATAGGCATCAAACTTCCTTGATTCTTGATCCAAACCAATGCATTAGTGTATATCAAGTCATGTACCTAGCAAAAGGACACACAAACATTTCCATGAGAGAAAATCTAATCTAAAAAGAAAAGAAAATGAAAGCAATAAAAGCCTCGGGTTACTTCCCGAGAAAGGCTTGTTTAACGTCCAAGCGAGACCGCTCTAGTAAATAATATTGCAACGAACGCAAGAGCTTATCAAATGCACTACTACACATCTCATATGATAACAAGTAGGCAAATGACGAGAGGAGGACGTGCAACAAGATTATTGCACGTAAATGAGGAGGAAGATGCCAAAAGAAAGAAGAAAAATCAAAAGAAAAATCAAGAAAATAAGAAGAGGAAGAAGAAGAAAAGTAAGGAAAATAATAAAAAGGCAAAACCTCCTCAAAATCTTTTTGGGTGGCATAATCACCCATTTCCTCAATGATGGGAGGATGAGAAGGAAAAGTCTCATCAAACAAGAGAGGGTCCTCAATAGGCTCTTTGACAAAAGAAGGGAGGAACATGGGATAGTAGGGGATGTGGTCAAATCTCCTTGAGAAAGGGACATGAGGAAGGGGAGGAGAAAAAATGGTCTCACAAAGCCTCACATCATCAACGAGGGCATGAAAATCAATCATAGAATCCTCAAAAGAACACTCATGACTCACATCTCCCTCAAACAAAAACTCTCCAATAGAAACAACCTCATCCTCCTCTCTATCACAACGATGAACAACAACTCCCTCAAGATCCTCAAAGCCTAGAGTCTCTAAACCATGCATGAAAGGATAAAGGTTTCTCTCAAATTCATCCCTTTCCCATGAAGCATTGCCAATGAACTCTTTCAAGAGGCTATGATGATTTGTTACACCTTCAATGAACATACTAGCCATAACCTCAAATGAGTCCAAAGACTCATGGATAGAAGGGTCACAAACATGCAAGGTAGACTCATCAAGATGGGGAAGGGGGTTGGAAACCTCAAAATCGATATTTTCTTCATTCACAACTCTTCCACCATCACTCAAGGGACTTTCAATCTCTCTTGATTGCTCAAACTCATCATCATCATCCTTATGAAATCCCTCATTCAAAATTGAAGATGGCTCACTCACATCCTCACCAAGGGAAGCTCTCAAAGGGGGTAAATAAGGGGAAGGATGGCATTCAAGCTCAAATGGGGAATGAAAAGGATCAAAATCCTCAAAAATCCCCTCATCACAAGAAAATCTCCCCTCAACTTCACGTCCTTGGCCCACATCATTCTCAAAAACACTCTCACACTCCAAATAAGGTGCCTCACATCCATTTACATCAACCAAAGCACTCATCACTTGGGCAAGCCTCACTTCTCTCAATTTTTGTTCCTCTTGAAGCTCTTGGAGTTGTTGGGTGAGATATTGCATTTGAGAAAGAATTTGGGCTTCAATGTTATTGGGTTGAGGTTCATGATCAAAGTCAAATTGCACATCATCAAAATTAGCACAAACCTCATCAAAATGAGCATAAGGGGGAAAGGTGTCAATTTGCATACTTGGATTATCACTAGGCACATAAGAAGTATCAAGAGAATTCATGCAAAAATTAAAAGAATCTTGGCATTGAGAATCAAAGTAAGAAACATGAGATTCTCTATCTAAAGAATCCTTAGCAAGCCATGTGAAGAAATCCCACGCATCATGCATAGACAAATGACAAAATCTACCATTATTCATGTCCTCAACCATTCCCCTAGTATACTCATTCATTCCCCAATAAGCTATACCACAAGCATCATTAAGAGAACACCCATGGTAACTAAGAAAACCATCTAGTCTTTCAAAGTAAGCATAGAAGGGTTCACCATCAAATTGAGGAAAAGATAAGCATGCCATTTTTATACAAAGAACAAAGAAAAGCAAACACAAATCAAATTATATACAAGAACCTAGCTAATCTAATCAACACAAACTAATGAACGCCTTAGTCCCCGGCAACGGCGCCAAAATTTGATCGAGAATTAGATAGTGTCGTTAGTCTACTAACCCTAATCAAATTAACAATTTATAATACCTAAACTACCCTAATACGAGTATAGGGGTAAGTAAAGGGTCGAACCCAAAAGGACTAAGTGTATCAATCTATGCTAATTAGACTACTAGGAAAGCTTGTGAGGTAAGAGAGGTTCAATTAAACACTACTAAGAGCAAATAACTAAAACTAGGGAAAGTGGAATCCAATTACATCAATGCATTCAACAACATCAAACAATTAGATGAAAATGACCTCAATTAGGACGATTTACACATTTAACTCACTCTCGCGCAATTAAACATGTTAATAATCCTACTAGACTAATTCACTCTCGTGCAACTAGCCTAGCAAAGATATGGAGGAATTTAGGGTTCTCAAACAACTCACTTTCGCACAATTGATTGAAAACACAATTAAAAGCATAGAATCAATTAGCTAGAAAGATTCTAATCCATAAAAGCATCATCCATACACAATAATCAAGAAACAATTTCATACTAACCACAATCAATCATTTAATTAATTAACATAACCTTCATCCATTTCCCTAGAACAAAACCTAAACTAACATAATGAACAAAAATATGGAAAACAAGGTAAAATAATAATAAAAGCAAGAATCAACAACTAAACTAATTAATCTACTCAAATAAACAAATAAATAAGCAAAAACAATAATAAATGAAAGCAATAAAGGTGAGAGAAAGTTAGGAAAACTCATTGAATTTATGAGAGGAAAAATCCACAAATTTGCTTCTTCAAAATCCCAAAAACTCCATGAAAAATCCCATCTTTCTCTCTCTAAACTACTCCTAACCCTAAGAGAGAGAAAATAAAGGCTAAACTAATCTAATCTAATCTAAAATTAATTGTTAAGTGTTCAAGGTTGAGAGAAAATAACCCCAAAAGGGTATTTATATACAAGGCTAAATAGAATAAAAAAAAATAAAAGAAAACAAATAAATAAATTAAAATAAAACAAAAGAAAAGAAAAGGGAAATAGAAAAGGGGAATAAAAATAAAAGAAAATAAAAACCCCAAAATCCCCAATTTCCCCAATTTCCCCCAGCAATCACGATCTCCCCTTCTCTTTCATTCGGCTGCTCTGTTTCTTCCATCATCACCATCACGCATCATCAATTATCATAATCACCACCGTCAATCCTCATCGTCATCAATCAAGCATCAATCAAAGCCGTTCAATTCTCATTAAAAATCACGTGAAAAGCTCGTGATTGACCCACGATTGCGCGCCCGCACAGAAGACGCACACAGGTCGCGCAAAGCTTCTGCCTCGAATCTGATTTAGGACTCCATTTTGTGCGCTTTCTGACAGGGTTGCGCGGCCGCGAGTAGCAGCTCTGTGAGTTTGGGTGTTGGGCGAAATGCGGCTGTAATTGGTGAGTAATTGGGTTGGATATTTGGGTGGTTAATTGTGGGTGAAGGGCTGGTGGTTTAATTGGTGTTGCGGGGTTTAATTGGTGAGTGGTTTGGTGGTGATTGATAGTGGTTTTGGCGGTGGCTGGTGTATTGGTTGCGACGGTTGATGGAGAAGAATTGGAGGTGGTTTGGTTGGAGTTGCGGGGTGGCTGTTGCTGTTGGTGTGTGTGTGTGTGGGATTGCGTGGGTATTGACTGGTGGCAGAGGTGTTTAGGCTGGGTGGCTGGCGCGGCTGTGGTCGCAGGTGGAAGCTGGTCTGGTTGGAGGTGCTGCGTGAAAAGGAGAGTTGGAGTAGGGGAGTGTTGCGATGTTGGTGTTGTTGATGGTTGTTGTCGCTGCTGTTGCTGTTGGTGTTGTGATGTGTGGTGGTTTGTGGGAGGTTGCTATTGGTGGCGCTGGTGGTTGATTTTAGTTAACTGGAGCAGGGGGCTGCTGGTTGTAATTGATGTTGCTGTTGGTGATGAGGAAAAGCAGGGAGCAGGGGAGGACGAGGAGATTGAGTGTGTGGTGGAGGATAGGTTATGTTGTGGTGAAGGATAAGGCTGACAGCAGCTAGGTCGGTTAGGGGCATTGTGAATAGTGTTTGACTTGAGTTCGAAACTCCATTTATGACTCAAAACTTGAGACACGTATATTGAACCTCGAACGTTGGACCTCCGACCTCGAACATGACTTTGAAACCCGGAACGCCTACAACCAAAAACAACACGAGGGTGAATTGGAAAATAAAATAAAATAAATAAAATAAAGTAAAATAAAGTAAAATAAAATAAGATAAATAAAATAAAATAAAATAAGATGCTAAAACTAAAGAAATAATAAAATTAAATGAAATAAAATTAAATGAAATAAAATAAAATAAAATAAAATACGAAACTAAAATAAATAAGAAAACGAGATAAAAAGAGAAATTATTAAAAATATAAACTAACGACTTAAACTACAAACATTAAAAGAAAGAAAAATAAAATAAAACACGAAAATAAACTAAAAACTATAGAAAATTACAAAAATACTCAAAATAAAGAATAAAAGACAAGAATAATAAAATAATAGAAATAAAGGATAAAAAGGGTGAAATTATTGGAAAGTAAGCCGGAATACGACTCAATAAACACCCTAAAAGTGACATAAAAGTCACTTATCATGCTCCTTCTCCAAAAAGACACCGTTGCGAGCAACAAACACTTTGTTCTCCGATTTGTTATAGAAGTAATACCCTTTGGTTTCTTTTGGGTAGCCCACAAAGTAAACCTTGTCAGATTTAGGATGAAGTTTGTCAAAAATCAATTTCTTGACATATGCTTCGCATCCCCATCTCTTTAGAAAAGATAACCTGGGAGGTTTCTTCGTCCATAATTCATATGGAGTCTTTTCTACAGCTTTTGATGGAGCACGGTTCAGTGTTAGTGCCGCAGTTAGAAGTGCGTGTCCCTAGAAAGAGATAGGAAGATCACTAAGACCCATTGTTGATCGTACCATGTCTAACAAGGTCCAATTTCTCCTTTCGGATACTCCGTTCCATTGTGGAGTTCCTGGAGGTGTCAATTATGAAAGTATACCCTTTTCTTTCAGATGGTCATCGAATTCTTGGCTCAAGTATTCACCACCTCGATCCGATCGAAGGGCTTTGATTTTCTTGCCAAGTTGATTTTCAACTTCACTCTAAAATTCTTTGAACTTTTCAATTGATTCAGATTTATGCGACATGAGGTAGACATAGCCATATCTACTATAGTCGTCTGTGAAAGTGATGAAATATCGATGTCCATTTCTTGTGGTTGAGCTCATTGGTCCACATACATCGGTATGTATAAGACCCAATAAGTCACTTGCCCTTTCTCCCAACTTGGAGAATGGTTGTTTAATCATCTTGCCTAATATACATCCCTCGCAATTCTCAAACGATTCTTAATCGAAAGAGTCAAGAACACCTTCTTGTAGAAGTTTCTTGATGTGTTTGATGTTGATGTGGCCAATACGTCAATGCCACAAGCAAGTCTGATTTGACTCTATGGTCTTAGATCTTTTGGTATCATTATAAACAATTTGTCCAAAGACACAAACGTGTCATTCCATAAATATAAACAAGATGATATGTCTTGTGATCAAGTTCAAAATGACGTCCAACGCCACAAGATCAAAATATGGTAGATAAAACTAAACAAGTTTTAAATCTAGACAAAATATGAGATTACACGCTTTCTTTGAAAGATTATCTTCTTCTTCCACTTGTGTACTCATATCCACTTGAAAAGCACCGCTCACTTTTTTCCTGAAACAGGAGCATATAGTAAGCCAATTTTGCGGTATCTAATACCTTATAAATGGCTTATGTTCAAGTGTAAAGATGATACTTGAGATTGAGGTTACTTTTCTTTTCGCCTCATCTTCTAGATACATGCTACATTATCTTTTGTAGTGTCCGAGTCTACTACAATAGAAGCAGCGCATCTTAGCTTTGTTCTTGAACTCCTTCTTCTTTGGTCTTAGAGCAACCTTAGCCTTCTTGCAAGAATAGGTTTTCTCGAGCTCTTGAACAACTTCCATCAAGGACAGTTTGTTCCGCTTGGCCGTAAGTCGCATCTTTAATGCAACATACCCCGAATGGAGTGAGCTTAGTAGCATGAGAGCCGCTTGCTCATCGTCCACTGGTTTGCCAATTAGCTCCAGATGGGTGAATAGCCATGTCATGTTGAGCACATGAGCTTGAAGTGGCATCCCGGGTCTAAGTCTTGCATTATAGACCTTAGCCCATACTTCTTGTCTCTCTTTCGTGAGACACCCATCTTGCTGTGGCTTGATCCTCATGTTCGAGAGTGACCTAGTCACATCTTCCACAAGTCCATCATAGTTGCCTCTGGTACTTTTGGTGACTCTCAAATTGACTACATCTTCTAGAGCTTTGAGCATCATGTCCGGAAAATAGTTGGAGAACTTCCCCTTCCATTGTACCGGGATGGAGTTTGCCATGAGTCTGGAAACTCTTTTACAATCCACACTCCATACCTCATGTGCCTCATCACTCATAATCTCCTTGGAGTAGAAACTCGGGATTTGAGTGTCCAGAATGTGCTCTAGGTAGCAATTTCGGAGGGTCTTTCGGAGTTCCTCTTCCCATTCCTTAAAGTTTACCAAGTTCAGAGAAATTGGCAACTTTTCGGGCAATTCCGGGAGCATAAGGTCGTTGACATTAGTTGAAGACATGATTCTACAATTGAAAGAATTTGAAATAAAAAAACCATTCATTATACTTAAATAAGATTGAATTCATGCATTTTAATCAAACTTATTTAAAACGTCTTATTCACACATTAAAGATTGTCCCCATTTTAGGTGAGAATAAGTCGATTCCAAGATCCAAAGAAACAAAGAGTGGTTAAGCATGGTTTGGCTTGTCTTAACACTCAATCTCCTAAGGTAAGCAACGCTTTGCTAATGGCTCCAAGCCACTCTTGGTTGAATAAATCGTCGCATCCAATGCTTTCTAAACAATTTATTCACTTTGCCACGACATGTTAGGACTCCATCACTCATATCGTTGAGTATAACCAAAACCACCTAGCATACCCGGTATGCCTTATGTTCCTTGGAGAAGTAGTGATGCCTCGCTTTGGCGTAGCCCACCACTACCCTCGTTCGGTTGGTAAGTGTGTTTTGGAATGGCAAGTTTTACTCAATATTTTAGGGACCTAGGGTTTCTATGTTGGTTGATTTAAGTGAACTTAATTAATCATCTCAACATTCGAAATCCTAAACATGCATCTAACATATAATTCATATATATATAAACATAAATATATATCGAAACCATAAATAGAGATGCATTTGGCAACTAGCATGACCCCTTGAGATCTTCAAGTCTTCGAAAGGTCTTCATTTGCAACTTCATGGCTTTTTCTTCTAAGAACCCCGTCTTCAAGGCTTGACCAAAATATTACAATTGTTAGTATCTACGATTAGGACTAATCTAAATATTAAAGTACAAAAAATACTCAACGGTTCGCAGACCGTATTTAGATTTACAAAAATACATCACGGATCACTGTCCGTATTTTCTATCCTAATCGGGCCCCACTAGTTGCCATTTCGTAAAGCCTGTGAGAGAATTTACATTCCATTCATCCATTCACTATCTGTGAATGGCCCATGCATTTTACAACGATAAACAAGTAACAATGCATAAAACGCGCGAGAACTAGTAACTAATCTAGGTGGTTAATCCAATTAACACGCCTAATTAAACTAGCCAAAGTTGTTTTAACCGGTTATGGTAATAACTTAGAGACGCTCCCACTAAATTCCGCATCTAACTTAACTAATCCAATTAATTAAGTCGGTGAACCCAAATATTTGCCAAAATTAATTTTGCAAATGTCGCTCAAAACCCGAGGTCTAGCCTCCAAAAATTTTAATTAAATAAATAAAATAATTAAAACGACAATTTAAGCAAAATACGTATTCCAAAATGTCTAAGTGCCTAGCATTAAGACTTGGAGTCCAAAAATTACCCTTACTTACATATTAAGCAACGCTAAAATTAACTTTAAAATAGCATCGCCTTAATAACCCGAGGTTATTGTGCCAATTATGGGATTGTACGTACCGTACAACAAGCACGTAGTATGCCCATGCGCACC
Organism: Chenopodium album; assembly: GCF_948465745.1. NCBI lineage: Eukaryota > Viridiplantae > Streptophyta > Magnoliopsida > Caryophyllales > Amaranthaceae > Chenopodium > Chenopodium album. The sequence continues at coordinate 29,886,138 of NC_137836.1, forward strand.
CCCGCAACACCAAGCATGCATGTGGGCTGCTTGTGCTCGCATGCGCTACGCCCAGCCCAGCCAAGCGTAGCAGCACGCACAGCGCGCACAACCTTATGCTGCTGCTGCGCCATGCTGCTGCTTGCTGCTGGCTGGCGCGCTATGCTGCTGGCAGCGAGCAGCAGCCCACGCCCTTCCTCGCACACACAGACGCACAACACCACGCACAACACCACGTTAGGCCTCGTGTTGCGTGCTAATGTTTCGAAAATTATCAATTTTGTGTGTGACATTATAAATCAATTCTAAATTAATTTTAGAATCAATTTTGAGGAAAAATGAAAAATTACAAGTCCAACTTAAATAATTCATCCAAAAGAAATTAACAAATTTATTTCCAAGAACCATTCTTTAATAAAATTGGTTTAACTTGGTTTAATGAAATAAATTAGGGCAATTCTCACTATTAATTTAATCGCATTAAATTAATCTTGATATTTTGACAAAATAAAAAGGGATTTGGAAAAAATGAACATAAGTTCAATAAAGACTCCAACTTTAATACTTGTGACTTCATGAAAAATTATATCTTCCAATCAACTAAAAAATGATTAAATCAACAAAGTTTAACCAAAATTCATGGAATTTAGTAACTCAAAGTTTCAATCACTTATCATAAATAAAGATTGAATATTTAGTACTTGGAAGAAACAAAGAATAACAATTTCACACTTAATGCAATCAATTTGCAATTATGTGAAAAATAAAACCAAACTTTCAAGCACCAATTACTACCAAGTAATCATGCTTAAAGTGGTCTAAAATTGCATATAAATTAAGGAAAGAACCAAATATATAACCACCATAAATATGCAATCAATTTTAAAGGTTAGAAAGACTTAAAATTTTTCGTCAAAACCAAAAATCCCTCGAAAAATGCATTTCTGGTCGTTTTTTGGCTAAAAACCGAGCCCTAAAGTAAAACCATTTCCAGACCGCCTTTTCCACCCAAAATTCACTATTTTTGGGTCGAAATCTGGGTTCGGGAGCTGAAGACAGCTCTAATACGAGGTAAAAATTGGAAAAACGAGTTACTAATCTAATTAGCAACATAAAACCAGAAAAATTAAGCCATAAAAACACGTTGAAAAAATTATGATTTTAAAAATAAACGAGCGAGGCTCCGATACCGCTGTTGGGGTTTGGTGAGTCCGACTCACCGCGGAAACAAACCCAAAAACAAGACCGCACTCGCAATAAATAAAACCATAAACATAATTATATTAATCACAAGATTAAGATAAGCTAATTACCTTTGACGCGTGCTTCGCTCCAAAATGAGCTCTTACTTGAAAGCTTCCAGTCCCGCTCACACGGAGACCTCCAACGAAGTCCACCCGCACCAACAAAACCGACTAGGTCCTATTTCTTGGGGTTAGCAAGACCCGACCAATAAAACCCGAGTAATTATATTGAGTTCAAAGGTTTTCACTAATTGTGATGCCTTTTCCAACTCTTACTCAAGCATCATTCCCAATGCCCATACTTGGGTATTTATAGGAAATGATGGGAGTATCATTTACTCTCCCATCAATGTGGGATAGTATGATTTTTTCATTTTATTTTAAAGCTAAAATAAAATTAATAATCAAGCTAGTAATAAATCAACAAATGGCAAGCTCATGTGAGTGGTTAGGTGAGGACCACTTGGATTAGGGGGGGACCAAACTTGCTCCCCACTCCCTCTCCCATAACCGGCCACCTCACTTCACACACACTCAAGGACCACAAGCCACATGGCACCCACCCTTGGGCACCAAGGCAGCCAACGTGGGCTGCCATGTGCTGCTGTCCGTGGCAGCCACGCCCAGCAAGCCCAGCAGGCCCAGCACTCGCATGCAGGCTGCCACGCGCTGCTGGCCAACAAGCCCAGCATGCTTGTGCGGGCTGCTGCTGGCCTTGTGCCTTTGCCAGCACTGCTAGGTGTAGGGAATAATTTCAAGCCTTTAAAATTCCACTAGCTTGAACTCCACTGTGATCATATACTAAAGTACGGTGGCGTCCAAAACGGAAGAAGATAGAGCAAAAGAGTCGCCAACAAGTTTTTAAGGAACTTGTAAACCGTTCACGAGGTGAAGGTTACACCCCTTAACGATCCAAGAGATCGTCAACTCCATAAGGTCTAGAACCAAATAAGGGTCCGGGGATGAAGGTACAAATCCAACCTAAAAGAGATTGAACCTGCCCTAATAATAGGCCTCTACTTTATTCTGCTCGTATTCATGTGCGCTTTCTGATTAACATGCAATCAATAGGATTAACCCTAAACCTGTTTAATCTATGTTGGTTGAATTTAATGCACAGATAAACTATTATTGGCGATCACTTGAATTATAATCACAATTAACCTAACAAGATTATTAAATATCTTATTAAGCGTGGTTGCAAATACAAATTCCCTTTAAACATGCAATAAAGGTGATCAAGCAATAACAATATAAAATAATGTATCAAGCAACATAATCAATAATCATGAATAATAATTATAAATAATCATGGCAATAATGAATATCATAACCATAGCAATCATATATATTAATAGTCATAATTATAACAATATTCATGTTAAAGCATAATAAAAGTAAGATCCTAGGCATGATACTAACAAGATTAATAACAAACCCTAGCATGTCACTAAACAATAAAAATCAAATCTTTAGCCCTAACATGATACTAACATGAATAAATATTAGGAAGAAAATAAAAGGCATCATAACAATCATATTTAATATTAAAATTACCCTAGCATGATACTAAGAATCATAATAACAATATAAACATGATATCTACATCATAAAATCAATTAAATCAATAAAGTACTTACTTGGATGCCTCGTACCTCTTTCTAATAACAAAATACACGCGTTAGTAACTTCAAGGAAAATAAAAATCAAAACAATTAAATTAAATAATTGAAATAGAGATTTGGGACCAAACCCTCAGAAATTAAAACCTTTCACGTCTAGGGCGAAGGCAACTTCGAATATGGCTAGGTGTTTCGAGATCTTGTGAATGCGGAATTTTGTATGAAAAACAAAGTTTAGAAAAGAGAATAAGAGAATAATCAAGAAAATCTTGATGAGAGTTGGTGAATAAAGAGAGTTGATGAAAGCTAATTAAAACTAATTGTTGATGAGAATTCGTGAATGAAAACGGAGTTTTTAATACGATATTTACAGAGTTTGAAGATCGTAAAACAGCATTGGCGCCAGCACCAGTGGCTAGCGCAAGGCGCCAATGGTTAGCGTCTGGCGCCAAGCCTGGTTCCAGGCGCCAAGGCTTGGGGTTGGACGCCAAACCGGATTTCAACGCGTTTTCGAAAATCTGAGAAATTTACCGTACTGGAAGATAAAATAATATAATTTCTTCAAAAATGCTATTTGATCTTGATTAAAACTCTGAAGAGTCCTAATTGAATTAGAAATGAAAAGAACATTCTAGAAGATTCTAGAAGACTAAAACCATTCCTAATTGCATTAGGACGATAAATCATATTTGGCCCTCCTCTAGATCATTGGGCCGTACATAAAGCTCAAACCGGACCCAGTTTAGTAAATTCGCCATAACTTCCTCAATATTCATCGGAATTGGGCTTATAATATATCGTTGGAAAGGTCTTTGCAAGCCCCATCCAACTACACCACTATTGGACCCACATCATGGACCAACCAAACTGGATCGGCTGTTTTCTTAAAATATAGTTTTCAAAAACAGGGAGTAGAGAAAAGAAATAAAACTTTCCGCAACACTAGACCTTTCCACACTTTCGTTTCATTGGATTATAATTCGACGTGAAAGGCACTCATCACCGGGTTTGGTTTTGGGGAGACACAAATGGGTGTCTACAGAAGCCCCCACTTTGATTGAGTTTGGAGAAACGCAAGTTTCAAAAACGAAAGTCAAAGTATCGATAGGGACGGAGAATGATTCAGAACGTTCTGCGATCCTAAATCAATCTTGTAACGCCGATACCTGCAAAACTAGCAATAGTTAAAACAGATAAAAGAGTTAAGAAACGTGTATCTTGCACCGTCGAGCAGACGTCTCTAAAAGTAACCGATTGTTGCTGCACTGTTGTTTTGATGACCTCCTGCAAGCTAGAGAATGCCATCCCGCTTGAAAACCGCTACGCCTTGTACCTGCTTCCAAATCAGAAGATTGCTTTGCCTGAAACTATCCTCCCCGCAATGATAATATTCCGCGTCTAAGGGAATACTATCGAAGATTATTTCTATCAAAACAATCTCCATCCGCATTGATAATATTCCGCGTCCAAGGGAATACTATCGAAGATTGCTTCTCTTGAAACAATCTTCAGTTGTTTGTGACAACTCTCCACAATCTAGGGAACGCCACCTTGCTCTTTCGATGTTCACTCGTCTCTGAACAAAGAGCTTCTTTTTTATATGATCTTCTGAATGATGTGTCCACGCGTCTCTGAACGAAGAGCTTGATAATAGGATGCCCACGCGTCTCTGAGCAAAAGAGCTTGTAGGAAATGTCCACGCGTCTCTGAACAAAAGAGCTTGAAAATAGGGAATGTCCACGCGTCTCTGAACAAAAGAGCTTTAAAAGGATTGTCCACGCGTCTCTGAACAAAAGAGCTTGAAAATAGGTGATCTTTGATGATATGTCCACGCGTCTCTGGAGCAAAGATCTTTTGATGGAAATGTTCACGCGTCTCTGAACAATAGAGCTTGATTGATATGCCCACGCGTCTCTGGAGCAAAAGAGCTTGAAAAGGATTGTCCACGCGTCTCTGAACAAAAGAGCTTTGATAATAGGATGCCCACGCGTCTCTGAGCGAAAGAGCTTGAAAATGATTGTCCACGCGTCTCTGAACAAAAGAACTTTGATTGATATGCCCACGAGTCTCTGGAGCAAAAGAGCTTGAATGAAATGTCCACGCGTCTCTGAAAAAAAGAGCTTCGGTGCTTGAATGTTTGTTGCGATAATGTTCAGAAGAAAAATTTCCGAAGACCAACGTTTGTCGATCTCTAAAGCTTGCTTGAACTTTATTCTGCTAAAACCAGTATGTCGGTGTTTCCGTAATGAGCCATATCTTAGGCGCTTTAAGCTAAGCGAGACGATCTTTCATCAGGTCGACCCCTTATTGTGATTGTAATCAAACTGACTACTTAATCATGTCAAATTGCTTATAGGGGCTAACTGGCGTACCAAGGAACCCGAAATTGCTGTATGAAGTCGAAATTACCTTTCTGAGAGGCTTCGAGCTCTGTTGTTATTGAGATATTTCTGGCGCCAGGCGCTAGAGTAAGGTCTTCCCTGTTCTGCTGCACCTGTATTTATTTTTTACTATAGAACTCTGCCAATCTCTTTAGCCACCTTAGGGTTGACCTAAGGTTTAATGTTGCTTGACTCAATAACTTGACACGACTCAAGGTATAAACTTGACTCGATATGATTGACTGACTCGAGGTTTACTCGACTCAAAGTGAAATGACACATGTGTTAGACTCAAATCAAAGTGATATGACATGACATGACTCAATGTGTACATGACTCGTGTGTGCATTGTAATGTGATCGTGCGACTCGAAAAATGCAAAAAAAGCAAAAATTTTCCGTCAATTTTGTGGAGGGTACCGACTTTCTCCCGAAAAGGAAAGACGCGAAAAAGAATCGAAAGTCTTGAAGGTGCATGTTGAATGAGCTTAGTCAAATGTTGTTTGATACTATCTCTCAAGGTTCAAGGATTAATCCATCCTAGGCTATCTCAACTGTTGACTCCATGATGAAAGTATTTGGGTAACTTAGGCACGGAGGCTAAGCACTTCGTACTTCGTGATGCAATGATGAGTGATTTTGACGAAGCATGCTTCCGCGTTAAGATTTCATGACAAAGGGTTCCTAAGGGAAATATATTTGGTCATGTATCTGTGCGGTGTGTGAAATTGTTACTAAAGCTAGGCCGCAAGAGCTAAGTGTGTGGAAAAATATATTATTGAAAAGAGTCAAATGGTGGTGACTCTTAGGCTAGGTAAGCTAATGATGTAGGGATCAAGCCCCCAAGTCTAGCTCTAAATGAAAAGGGATGAGCATTGGAGATTCCTTGATATAATCATGGTGCAAGTGTGTGAATGTGAATATGAATGCATGTTTATTACGGTCGCACCTCGATGTGAGGTTGCCTACGTATCCGTTAGGAATCAGGCCGAACGTAGCTCTAGCCAAACCTCGCACAAGTGTGTATACCTCAAAAAGGTCTTTTTAAGGGTTGTAACGTGGTTAGGCTAAAGGTTATAGAAGAAAGGGATAAAGGCTCAAGACCCTAGATAAGCCCCCAAGGTGTGCAACTTCGCTTTTGAATCTTTGTATTTTTATGCTTGAGTTTCTACTCTTTTTTTTAGCTCTTTTTGCTTTAGCATTTATTTTATTTTTATAAGTGTGGGCAATCCCGATCATGCGGTCTGTCACTCACTTGGCATTTATGTTTCTCAGGCACGGTACCGAGCACTCGATAAGAAACGCAATATGAGACATGTTTTATCGAAGATACTTTCCTATCAAAGACATTGGAACACTTACCCTTTTGTACACTTGTTTTCGTTTTTTATTATTGCTTATTTCTTGCTATTGCTTTCTTTTGAATTTGCTCAAGCTTTCTTTAGAATTGCAAAAGTTGCATGCCATCCTATCCCAAGGTTAGGTAGATGTAGGTTGAAAAAATAAGGGTCTATCGTTAAACGAGGCTCAAAGTGGTTTATGAAGAAAGGATTGTATAATTGAAGGGCGAAAGGAGATATGATGTGGCTACAAGGGGTGCCTCAAATCATTAGTATACCTTGTGCTTAATTCGACATGGTTTTTTTTTTTTTTAATACAATATAATGAAATGATCATATGCAAGGAAACAAATGCTCATTTTATTAAAAAGGGAAAAAGGAAAAATCTACAAAATTAATCTAAAAGAAAATAAAAGGTGCCTATGCTAGACTTATTGGGGAAAGGAAAAAATGAAGAAGAAATAGAAAAAGAGGTCATGAAATCTTTTCGTTGAAGCTCGCCTCTTGTCTTGTGTTGTTTCATCATTACCCTCATTTTTTGTTTGTCAATCATATGACTCAAACTCGGTTCAACACACATGGATGGAAGAAGTGAAGAAAAATGGAATAGAAAGTGAAAAAAGAAAAAAATGATGGAGGTGGAGGGATATGAAGAATTAGGGATAGAATGTACCCCCAAACTCAAACGACGGAAAAGACCGACTCATGCATGAACCTAAGACATGGCCACGGTGATGCATACTCGAAGTGTGTGCTAAGACTAGTGAGTGTAGGTGACATATTAAGACTCGTGTCATGACCATGTGGCTAGACTATGTGACCAAGACTCGATTAATGACTCGATAAGGTGTTGTTGACAGCGGAAATTAACCGAATTAATTAGCAAACTGGTTAATAAGACCCTAGGTGATGACTCGACCAATAATCCGAATTGTCGGCCAAGTGACAGCACTGGCGTCACACTAGGTGGTTGGCGCCAGACAATTACGTAAATGTCTGGCGCTACACACTACAATGTGGCGCTACAGCTCAGACCTTGGCGCCAATATCGGAGCTTCGGTCTGGGACTGTTTTCGGTATTACTAGTCGTACTAGGTCAATTTCGATTAAAAAAAAACTTTATTGACTCAAATTAATTAATTAATTAATTAGGCAAAAGTTCTTTAAGTCATTAATTTTAGTCTCAACACAAATCAACAAACGGTTAAGAGAAACATAGAATATATATGCACAACAGATAATGCACAATTAGTCAAGTAGGCACAATATGATGCAATGAGTTCGCAACCTAACCATGGCTCTAGTTCTCTAAAGTTCAGGATATGGTTTAGTCAATAGAGGGTCCATGGTTAATTGTCCGAATGCACCGCGTAGAAGCCTAACCGTGAAGGGTTAACGCGTGTGGATGGGACACCGCGAGTTTTTAGGAAAAAACTCACTTCCATGGTTTGGTGAATTCAACATCTCAGATGTACCCTTTGTTGCCAGGAGCGTTCAATCGGGTAGATAGAGCATGAATTCCCAGAGGGTTATGTCCATATGTAGAACACATATGGGTTTCAGAAAAGTGAGAAAAAATTCAATCAAGAAGCAGGATCGAGCAAACAATACGAAAAATCGGTCGAAATTAGAACGCATATTTCTGGCTCGGTATTGGGGGAAATTGGCGCCAGCAAACAGAGACTGGCGCCAGCTTTTAACTGTAGCGGCTGGCGCCAATACTGGCGTCTGGCGCTACGGCTAAAAGTTTGGCGCCAAGCTATGGCCCCTGACGCTACTTCCCACATGCCTCAGCAGCTTTCTGTGCTCAATAAAATCATCCAGTTTCGCGCGGTGTTATTTCAGTCCTAGTTGTGAAAGACATTTCTCAAATTTCCTACGTGTAAAATCCTATGTTTTTGACTCATTACGGATGTTCTTTCCAATGAGAACCTTTTTATGCATATGACAATAATGTTAATCAAAATTACGCACATGAAATACTTAGAACTTTTCGAGTCTCATCCACTCATTCTAAATCATTGCCGAAACAAATTCAGGAATTAAAATAGAAATCCTCCCCAGCGGAGTCGCCAAAAACTGTAGGGAATAATTTCAAGCCTTTAAAATCCCAGTAGCTTGAACCCCACTGTGATCATACACTAAAGTACGGTAGCGTCCAAAAGGGAAGAAGATAGAGCAAAAGAGTCGCCAACAATTTTTTAAGGAACTTGTAAACCGTTCACGAGGTGAAGGTTACACCCCTTAACGATCCAAGAGATCGTCAACTCCATAAGGTCTAGAACCAAATAAGGGTCCGGGGATGAAGGTACAAATCCAACCTAAAAGAGATTGAACCTGCCCTAATAATAGGCCTCTACTTTATTCTGCTCGTATTCATGTGCGCTTTCTGATTAACATGCAATCAATAGGATTAACCCTAAACCTGTTTAATCTATGTTGGTTGAATTTAATGCACAGATAAACTATTATTGGCGATCACTTGAATTATAATCACAATTAACCTAACAAGATTATTAAATATCTTATTAAGCGTGGTTGCAAATACAAATTCCCTTTAAACATGCAATCAAGGTGATCAAGCAATAACAATATAAAATAATGTATCAAGCAACATAATCAATAATCATGAATAATAATTATAAATAATCATGGCAATAATGAATGTCATAACCATAGCAATCATATATATTAATAGTCATAATTATAACAATATTCATGTTAAAGCATAATAAAAGTGAGATCCTAGGCATGATACTAACAAGATTAATAACAAACCCTAGCATGTCACTAAACAATAAAAATCAAATCTTTAGCCCTAACATGATACTAACATGAATAAATACTAGGAAGAAAATAAAAGGCATCATAACAATCATATTTAATATTAAAATTACCCTAGACATGATACTAGGAATCATAATAACAATATAAACATGATATCTACATCATAAAATCAATTAAATCAATAAAGTACTTACTTGGATGCCTCGTACCTCTTTCTTATAACAAAATACACGCGTTAGTAACTTCAAGGAAAATAATAATCAAAACAATTAAATTAAATAATTGAAATAGAGATTTGGGACCAAACCCTCAGAAAACCTTTCACGTCTAGGGCGAAGGCAACTTCGAATATGGCTAGGTGTTTCGAGATCTTGTGAATGCGGAATTTTGTATGAAAAACAAAGTTTAGAAAAGAGAATAAGAGAATAATCATGAAAATCTTGATGAGAGTTGGTGAATAAAGAGAGTTGATGAAAGCTAATTAAAACTAATTGTTGATGAGAATTCGTGAATGAAAACGGAGTGGCTAGCGCCAGTGGCTAGCGCCAGGCGCCAATGGTTAGCGTCTGGCGCCAAGCCTGGATCCAGGCGCCAAGGCCTAGGGTTGGACGCCAAACCGGATTTCAACGCGTTTTCGAAAATCTGATAAATTTACCGTACTGGAAGATAAAATAATATAATTTCTTCGAAAATGCTATTTGATCTTGATTAAAACTCTGAAGAGTCCTAATTGAATTAAAAATGAAAAGAACCTTCTAGAAGATTCTAGAAGACTAAAACCATTCCTAATTGCATTAGGAACGATAAATCATATTAGGCCCTCCTCTAGATCATTGGGCCGTACATAAAGCTCAAACCGGACCCAGTTTAGTAAATTCGCCATAACTTCCTCAATATTCATCGGAATTGGGCTTATAATATATCGTTGGAAAGGTCTTTGCAAGCCCCATCCAACTACACCACTATTGGACCCACATCATGGACCAACCAAACTGGATCGGCTGTTTTCTTAAAATAAAGTTTTCAAAAACAGGGAGAAGAGAAAAGAAATAAAACTTTCCGCAACACTAGACCTTTCCACACTTTCGTTTCATTCGATTATGATTCGACGTGAAAGACACTCATCACCGGGTTTGGTTTTGGGGAGACACAAATGGGTGTCTACACTAGGCAGCAAGCAATGGCCTAGCCATGCTGCTGCTAGCTGTGGCGAGCTGGCGCGCCTAGCGTGCTAGCTGCTGCAGCTTGTTGCGGCATGGCTTGCTAGCCATTGCGCGCACAAGGCTGTGCCTAGCATGCTAGCACGCACTAGGAAGCGCCTAGCATTGCGATGCTAGCATGGGTGCGCTAGCACGCACCAGCCAGCCTAGGCTCGGCTTGGTGCGCATGCTAGCCACCATGCTAGGCCATATGCCCTTAGCACTCGGTTTGCTTGGGCATTCCGATGCTAGGGGTATTTTGGTCTTTTGTTGATTTATTACTATTTCTCGTCTCGTCTTTCACTATTTTTCGACTCGACTTCCGACGCTCGATTTCGACGCTCTAAGCTCGAATTTCCGACGTCTAAATAAATATTACTCGGTCGACTCATTAATTCCTTCCGAATTAATTCGTCGGTTCGGTTTGTTGAATGCTTGGGTGTGACCCGAAGGGTTCAGTCAAGATTAAGCTATAATATTAATTATTCATTAATGTTACTGATCGGAAGCGGCCTCCACCCAGGCATTTTGATCACTTGACCTCACTGAATATATTAGCTTTCTAATAATTCTGAACCCACTAACGGAATAGTACACTTGTTCGAAGGACACCATTCCTTTCATCTTAACCAGCCCTTAGCAGCCACATGCAGGCTGCACAACAGCCCAGCTGGCCGAGGATGGTTTGTCCTTGGTTTGCGTGGTAAATTCTCGAGATTAATTTCAAATTTTTTCGTGACTTTAATTAATTAAAATTTAATTTTAGAATTAATTTAATGAGAAAAATGAAAAATATATTAAGTCTATCTTAATAAATTCATTCAAGTGCACAAAACCAAAATTATTTCCAAGAACTATTTTTTAATAAAATTTGTTCAACTTGATGTAACAAAATAAATATGGGTTATTCTCATTATTAATTTAACCAACATAATTTACTTATGATATTTGACAAAATTAAAGAGAGTTGGAATTATGAACACAAATGTCCAAATAAATATTCCAACTTTCAATTGTGAATCCTTGAAAAATTATATATTCCAATATGAAGATTAATTAAAATTTTGTCACAAGATTGAATCTTTATGATTCCAATCAACTTTATAAATAATTAAATTTTGTTTTTTGGTTTTTTGTTTTCTAAAAGTATATGATATATGTCCCATAATGAATCAAAAATTATATAAACTTATTAAAATTATGATAATTTTGAAAACTGACAACAGAAAAGTGAAAACACTTTTTTCTTGTTTCCTGTTTTTGGTTTTTGGTTTTCAAAAAAACAGGAAATTGAAAACCAAAACTGATGCCAAACAAGCCCTCAGTTAACATACCTGGAATTTAGTAACACAAAGTTCTAATCACTTTAAATAATTAAATATTGAATCTTTAATACTTATGATTCTTAAGAAACAAACTTTTCACACTTAAAGCAATTTATTTGCAATTATGTGAAAATTTAAGCAAATTATTAAGCACCAATTACTACCATGTAATTATGCTCAAAAGTGGTCTAAAATTGCAGAAGCATAATGGAATGAACCAAATGCATAATCACAATTAATATGCCATTAAGATTCAATGTTTAAAAGATTAAAAAAAATTCATCAAAAAAAAATCCCTCAAAACAGGCATTTCTAAAAAGAATTTGACTTTTTCGCGATCCTAAAAGGGACCGAATGTTTCCAATAAATTGATTCCACCAAAAATTCACTAGCCTAGATAAAAAATATGGGTTCTAGAGCCATAGTTCTTAATAAAACGAGATCAAAATTATAAACTCAAGCTACTAATCTAATTAGCAACAGAACCAGAAATTAAATCATTTTTAAATCCTTACAAATTTTAGTTACAAAAATAAAAATGAGCAAGGCTCTAATACCGATGTTGGGTTTTGATGAGTCTAACTCATCACTGAACAAAACACGACCCCAAGACCCGCTAACAATTAATATAACTAAATAACATAAATAACAAGGAAGAGAGAAAAGACGATCTTACCATTGTCGCATGCTTCGCTCTTGTAGACATCTACTTTTAGCCTCTTATCCTGACAAGAAGTGAAATGACGATAAATAAAGTCATCTTCGTGTTGGATCAAAGTGAAGAACACTTATGGATAACTGGTTAAGCCACAAACACAAAAGACTAGCCAAAATTAAAGAAAAGCCGAAACAAAGGTCCAATTAACAAAACCCGATCATAATTAGGCTTGAGCTTGTGCTTAAACCCTAACAATGACGAATTTAGGAGCGCCTAGATTAAAACTTAGTGCTGCCGCAGAAAAAGCCGAACGCATCTCACAAAGTCGCGTTAGGCTGCAGCGCGCAATTATTTAAGTTGTGCGGGACACCCTCTGCGGCAGATTGCTCGAAATTAACCTAAAACTTTAGCGAAATTATACGGAATATATAAAATCGAATCTTACCATAAATCCGCGCGCTAGACCAATAGTTGCGCTGCACATAGCAGCGCAACTTTATAACTTGCGCTGGGTTGCCGCGCGCAACTTCATCTGTTGCGCGCGACACCTTCTGCCGCAGATTGCTCAAAACCCTAAACCTAATCGTTCTCTATAAATATGAGCTTAAACCGAGGCTTCAACATACAGAAATTAACCTAAAACTTTAGCGAAATAACTTGTGAACTTGTGCAACCTAGCCCTCTTGTCCTAAACACTCACCCTTTTGATACTTCGTTACTACGGTGGAGGTTCCCCAACAAGAAGGTGTCCATAAGTGTTCTAAACGAAGATCTAGCAAAGAGAAGTTTTAAATTCCCGAGCACTTAGTTAAATCACCTTTATTTTTCTTGTTTAAAAGGACTTTAATTAATTAATTAGTGTTGCTTGATCACTACAAAAATAATTAATTAATCAATTCCACATAGTATCTTGCGTTAAATAAAGACTAGAATTGAATTAAATATTTGTTGGTTGATCACCTAAGCCAAGCCGAATCTTCTTTATTGTTCTTCCACGAATTTTATTGAATAAGAATAAAGACTTTGCAACGTAATTCCTACGTGAATTAACGTTTGTAAATAAAATCAACTAACATAGTTGTAGGTATCGTACTAGGGCTAGGATGACGATTCCCCTCTAAACGGAACGTTATCTTAATACCCTCGCTCCCGAACTCATTTCTGGTTTATAGACCAATTTGGGCATGGGTAAACATATGATTTGTGCTAATTATTCCATGAACTCCACATGGAAGAAAGGCATGAACGATGTCTATGAGTTTTTCCTAAAACTCATTGGCGACTCCTACTTGTTTCATATAAAAAAGCGTGATGATAGAATCAATTCTAATTCAAGGTCCCCTAAACAGTCACGAATTCAAATCCTACTACTCCTTAACAAGTGTTAAGTCCTAGGATTTTAAGTGGCCAAGGGCATTTAAGGAAAGTACCCCTTACGATGGGATCACCCTCCTTACAGTGGCGACTCCACTGGGGACTTGGAGGTTACATGATTAATTCGTAGTTGTGGTCCAAGGTATCCAACACTAGGTTGCCTATGGGTTGTAACGATAATTACCTTGGATAATCTCTAGTTAGAGAGAAAGACTTAACACATAATATCTTCCTTTTGCACAAAAGTAAAAACCAAACAAGCAACATTGCATCATGCATAAGCATAGCACACTTAAACCATTGGGGATTGGCTCATTGACTAGGGGTCGCCAACACTAGGCTTCTATCCCAAAATCAATAACAATCATCCCACCCATATCACCAAAAAAATGTTGGGAGGGCGATGTCATGGGTCAACACGTTTCTTAAGGTATGGTACCTTTGGACACCCAAGCCTTTTTTGAGGGATTTAGTGTCATATTCAAAGGATAACATTAAAAAAAGGGTCAAATAAAAAAATCGATTAAAAAAAACGCTCGAATTAAAAAAATAAACTACGAGCAGGTGGTGCGAGGAACTCAAGAAGTTGCGCGACCCCTCCCAGCGCAAGTTATTTTGTTGCGCGTGACAGCCACGCGCAACTTAGTAACTTGCGCGTGCCCACAGGACGAGTCAGTTTTGATTTCTTAAGAAACAAATTGACTCGTCCGAGTAATATATTCATTGAAGAATTGTTAAGGGCGATGTTATCCGTTTGAGTATATTTTGCATCTTTTTTTCTTTTTTTTTTCTTCTTCTAAAGCAAGCGAATCGATTTACTTATCCTTTCGTACTCCTCTAGGGCCGGTTTTCAAGCTTGGAAAGAGGACCCCCGGGCACTCGCATTCTACGTTTACCACCCAAAGATCAACCCTTTTTAAACCACTTTCATTTGACAACTAATTCTAGTCTAACAGCAATGACAACTGTCGAAGAAATTCAACAAGAGATTCTTCGTACGAGAGAAGAAAAGGCTCAAGAGGCCGAGGAGAGGAGAATTAAGAAGATGGAAAATGCTGAAAAGAAAAAAGTAGAAGCATTAGCCTTACAAGAAAAGATGGAGCAATTATCCATCAAAGAAAAGTCGTTAGAAAAGCTAGTTCTTCATCCTACAATGGGGAACAAGTACTTTGACGCAGAAAAGTTTGCTCCTCCCCCAGGACATGCTTTACCAGAATAGCTCGTAGCTACGGACTTGCCAATATTTAAGGTGATCAATAATTGATAGGCTACGTCGAGCCTACCAAAGATAAAAATCTAACTTGGTCTCTCTAACTAATAGCAAGGGTAAGAAAGGGTCGAAGCCAAAAGAGGCGTTGAATCAACCACCGAAATAGTACCGCATAAATAAGCTAAATGAAGTCGAAATTGGTTTGGTTTTATGTAACAAGTGCTAGTTCAAGTCAACTAAAGCTAGGGGGAGATTAACAATATTTAGAGAGTTCTAGGGCTTGGGATATACAACTCAATTTCGTCATAAATCACAATTAGCAAGTAGCAAACAATGGTAATTTGAGGGGATAATATAGGGGAAGTCATCTAAAGCACCCAACTACTCTCTCAAGCTGGAGGGATTACTCGAATTATGAATACAACCTACTCTCGTGGTTACAAAGCATAAAACAAGTATTAAAGCATAATTACGATGACAAAAACATTCCCTTGACTGGAAATTCCTATTCTCATGGCATTTCAAGTCAATTAAGCATAAGGGAGCTAACTCAAGTTCATCTCTCAATCCTTCGTTGAGAAAGCTTAGATAATAGTTCTAGCAATGGTTATATACAAGAACTAAGCAATTAAAACACTTAAGCTCAACTAATTAACACCCAACAATTACCAAATTAACACATGCAACAAGTAATTAGTGACTACATTGAGGGTTTTACCCAAACCCTAGAAAATTAGACTACTCACAATCCATATAGATTAAAGCAATTAAGGATTTCAAGTAACTCATGAACTAACAAGAATTAACTAAAGATTAAGCTAAATAACAATCTAAACATACAAGAATTAAGCAAGATAATTAACAATCAAAGCAATTAAAATGGAAGAGAAGAGTGAGAAAATGTTACTGGAAGCTTCAACTTGAATATCAATGGTGGAACTTGTCTTCTACAATGATTGAGAATGAAATTTCCAAGCTAATAATTATAATCTAACTAATGATTTGAGAATATTTGTGTTTCTACAATTGCAAACTAAGAGGAAGCACTAAAAACTTGGATCCCCCGTACAAAATGAGCTAAGAAGAGTATTTATATGACCCCCAAATAAAAAGGACGGAGTAAACAAGAGTCGGGCTCGTCTACAGGTCGGCACGGACGTGCAGACCTGTTAAAATACCAACAGTAGCTATTGCCTGACCTTGAACGGACGTGCCACTTATTGGCACGGACGTGCAGACCTTTTCTGGCGAAACAACTTATTTTCGGAAGGTCATAACTTCTTCATTACTCATCGAAATAAAGTATGTGACCAGTCGTTGGAAATCTCTTGAGATGAAATTTAATCTCCAATTTGAATCACTTTAAAATGTTGAGTGCAAAAAAAGTTATGGTCAGTTGAAGTTGACCTTAGTGCAAAAATCCTTCCAAAACTTTTCAGAAGCTTTTCATTTCTCTTTAAGGCACTCATCATTCTTCCACCATTGCTCTTTAACCAAGCTTTTCCTTCACCTTGTTCACTCATGCTTGATCACGTCCATATATAGTGCTTAAAATAGCTACATTACATCAAAAACACAAACAACCCGTGAAGCATGGATGGTGCAAAATTTGTATAAAAATAGGATAAATAATGAACTTTGATGTCGAATAATCACGAAAACAAGGTTCAAAAGTACCCTAAAATCATACCAAATAACAAGTTATCAAATCCCCCCAATCTAAGCTTTTGCTAGTCCTCGAGCAAAACAAACATGTCAAATCAAGAAGGAAGATAACTTGCTAATGATCAAACCAAGGAGTGGTAATAAAGAGGAAACACAAAAACACAAATCCGCATGGTAAAATCTCAAAATACAAGTCCACCTCCCAAAATGCACTCCCAATCCCCTTTAACTACACTCTAACTCGGAAATTTACACAAGAAACATCAAAATAGACAAAGTGTGGGAGGCGTCCACAAATTGACCTCTAAATAAGAAAATGTGAAAATTTTGAGAATTTTGGAGGAGTTTTTGATCTCCCTTTTTTTTCTATATTTTTTTCTTTTGATTTTTCTTTTTTTTTTCTTTTTTTTTTAACATTCATTGCCCTCGCCTCTTTTAACTGTGAGCGGCTCTTTCTTTTATTCGATACATGTGGCTTATTATGCCACTTATTACACAAGATAAAAATAGAGTCAATTCTCTAATAGAGTTTCATTTTGGGGAGGAGGGGAGGAACATCAAGGGCATAAGGGACCGCAATTCGATTCAAACATATCCTACTTTGGGCAAATTGGACAATATCCTATGCTAGACGTGCAATTGAGCATTCATCAGTTTTCATTTTATATACTGTAATGCAATCAAGATTAATACGCCTCTAAATGACCCCAACTCTAGCATACGCCCTTTTAAATGAACTTTTACTAATCACTCAAGAGTCAAGCAGGCAAATCATATAAGCATCGTCATTTGAGTCTCACCCTTGGGCATTTTTTTGGTTTTTTTTTTTTTTTTTTTTTTTTTTACTACTAGAAAGCAAGAATATTTACAATGTTAAGTTAAGCTAAGCATAAAAATAAAACATAAATATACATCTAAATAAGGAGAGAAGAGAAGTATTCACACATGATTAGAAGTTTGGATTTAAAGGAAGCAAGTTTGGATTTAAGGGCTTTGGATTAAAAAGGGAAATGAAACAACCAAAACAAACACAACCAAGATAAACCAACATGCCAAAAAGGAATGCAAATGACTCCCCCAAGCTATCATAAACATTGTCCTCATTGTTAAGCAATAAAAGCACATAAAAAGGGGGGAAAAGAAGACTAACTCAAGGATCGAGCCTTCTTTGAAGCTTGAACCTCCTTGGTACCTTTGTTCTTGTTGGTTTTTATTGGAAGACTTTAATTTCGCTTTTTGTTGTTGTTGTTATTTATTTATTTTTTTTAACAACTTAATCCATACAAAAAAACCTCGGGTTGCCTCCCAGAAGCTTCTTTAACGTCACTAGATTGACGACATTGCGCTATCCATAATTAGGGAGGGTCAAGACACAGCTTTTTGACCCATCTCATTGTTCCCACACACTTGCCATTTTCCTTAGGCAAAACAATCACATTGCTATCATCACTAGAAATGCAACCAAATAATTTCTCCATCAACTTGATCTTGTTTCTTTTTTTCTTCTTGACCCTCTTTTGCTTTTTCACCTCTGAAGCATGAGTTAATTCTTGTTGCTCCTCCATGTCTTCTTTCAAAGTACTAGCCAAAACATCGATCCGATGAACTTGTTTCATTATGGGCTCACTTGAAATTTCCGGAAATGAGAAGAAAATATTTTCATTCCCAACATGCAAGCTAAGTAGTCCTTGTTTCATATCAATGTTAACACCCGCGGTTTTCAAAAAGGGCCTACCCAATATGAGAGGTACTTTGGAATCCTCATCCATCTCCATGATTACAAAATCGCATTACACAAGAGCCTTCCCCACTTGAATCGGGATTTCCTTTAAGACTCCCAATGGGATTCTAACCGAGTGGTCGACTAGTTGGATTGACATTTTGGTGGGACTTATCTCCCCAAGATTCAACCTTGTAGCCATAGAGAGAGGCATAAGGCTAACACTAGCCCCAAGGTCACACAACGCATTTGTTGATTCAAGATCCCCAATATTCACCGGTATAGCAAAACTACCGGGGTCACCAAACTTCTCGGGAAGCTCATTTTTAGGAATATTACTTGTCTCCGTTGGAAGGGAGATAGAATTACTCTCCTCAAGCCTACTCTTTTTAAAAAGAAAATCTTTCAAAAACTTTGCGTATATAGGCATTTGTGATAAAGCATGAAGAAGTGGAATGTTTGATTGAAGTCCTTTCATTTCATCAAGAAACTTGGAAAGTTTCTCATTTAGCTTCTTCTCTATCATTCGATGAGGGAATGGAATACGAGGCTCATAAGCTTTCAATGGAGCTTGGCTTTGCACTTTTCCCTCGTCTGTTTTTGAGGCACCCTCATCACTCAATTTTAAGCTTCCTCTTGCTTCCTCACTCATTTTATTTTCAAACTCACTTTCATCTACCCAACAATCTCCCTCACCTCCCTTTTTGGTGAACTCTTCTCTCATAATTGGAGCTTCATACCCTCCTTCCAAAATCAAGGTGATTGATTTCGCATGCTCTTTTGGATTCATTACCGTTGTGCTTGGAAATTGACCGCCGGGGTTAGAAGGGCATCCAACTTGATGCGCAATTTGAGATAATTGACTTTCAATCATCTTATTGTGTGCTTGGAGTTGTTGAATTGAGCTACTAACATCCTTATTGATCTTGATTTGTTGGGTCATGAAGGTTTCCAAAACGGATTCAATGTTGGATTTTTGAGGATGAGGGGATTGATTGTATTGGGTTCTTTGTTGGAAATTATCTCTTTGGTTGGGGTGGCGATAGGGAGCTTGTTGTTGTGAATGGGGTTGATTGATATTGTTTTGAGGAGGAGGAGCTTGGTTATAATTGTTTTGAGGAGGGGGAGCTTTGTTGGGTTGTTTCCACCCAAAATTTGGATGTTGTTTCCAACCTTGGTTATAGGTTTGAGAGTAAGGATCATTTTTTCCAATAGAAGCCACATGCTCCGTTGTTGTAGAGTTGCAATAGGATGCCATGTGATCGTTTCCTCCACAAGTCTCACAAGACATGACTTGCGAGGAGGAGCTACCGGGCACATTGTTCACTTGATCTAGCTTTCGAGCTAACATATCAACCTTTGAAGCAATAAGATCTCTTGCCTCGAGATCATGCTTGTCGCTCTTCTTAGGATGACTTTGTCTTTTATCACCCCCATAAGGATAATGATTGGCAACCTCTTCAATCATTTTGTAGGCCTCGTCAACCGATAGATTTTTAAGGCTACCACCGGCCCCGGAATCAAGGTTGGCCCTCGAGGTAGGAGTAAGACCATCTTGACTAAGCTTTGCAGTGACTTGCACGGACGTGCCACTTATTGGCACAGACGTGCAAACCTTTTCTAGCGAAACAACTTATTTTTGGAAGGTCATAACTTCTTCATTACTCATCGGAATAAAGCATGTGACCAGTTGTTGGAAATCTCTTGAGATGAACTTTAATCTCCAATTTGAATAACTTCAAAATGTTGATTGCAAAAAAATTTATGGTCAGTTGAAGTTGACCTTAGTGCAAAAATCCTTCCAAAACTTTTCAAAAGATTTTCATTTCTCTTTAAGGCACTCATCATTCTTCCTCCATTGCTCTTTAACCAAGCTTTCCCTTCTCCTTGTTCACTCATGCTTGATCACGTCCATATATAGTGCTAAAAATAGCTACATTACATCAAAAACACAAACAACCCGTGAAGCATGGATTGTGCAAAATTTGTATAAAAATAGGATAAATAATGAACTTTGATGTTGAATAATCACGAAAACAAGGTTCAAAAGTACCCTAAAATCATACCAAATAACAAGTTATCAATAATCCACAAAATCATTTAATGTGTTTTACTGGCACTATGGAACTAAAGGGAGTTGATCCTAAGCTTTATGATTTGACTTTCCTTTTATCACTACACCCAACCGCGAGAGAGTGGTATTATGGGCTAGATCTAAAATTCAAAGCAACATGGGAAGATGTAGTTTCAGCTTTCATCACCCAATACGAGAGTAACGTAGAGTTCAAGTCAACTTTACGTGAACTCGAGATGCTTAAGCAAGGCGACGATGAAGGTTTCCTTGCTTTCTATGGTAGATGGCGAGAAAAGACGGCCCACCTTGCCAAAAGGCCTCCTCGAGTTAGTACAAAAATTCATAGATAATTGTCATGAAAAGTACAACTAACATCTACGTTACCTTAGTCAAGATACTTTTCAAAAGGTCTATTATGTGGCTACTAGGATTGAAGATGATCTTGCTAAGGAAAAAGCAAACAAACCTCATTATCATCATCAACCTAAGAATAACTACAAGAAGGGGAATGATAATGCATCATCCTTTATTGACGTATTTACGACTTCCACGCAATACAATAACACGAATAGATATGATGATCCTAGGAAAAGATGGGAAAAAGAGAGAAAATTTATTCCTTTTCCTGTAAGCTATAATGAATTGCTAGAAAAACTAAATGAAAAAGGCTTAGTTGCACGAACAGGGCCAACACCACCCACTCCACAAGAAAAGAGGTTTCCTCAATGGAATGGTAGTGCTTATTGCGCTTATCATAGAGGCGATGGACACGATACTAAACGTTGCTACGTTTTAAAGCACAAAATACAAGATTTAGTAGATGATGGGAGAATTCCCACGCCTAAACCTAACAATAATGCACCCCGCTTAGGGGTGTTTCACATCGAGGAAGACCATGTGGGAAGTGACACGTTCAATTCTTTGGACTATATCACACCCATAAGAGAACCTCTATCCACAATAGTCATAGGGGCAACTAATGAAGTATGTGGACTATGGGATGACGACTTTCATGACTTATATGTCTCTAAGTATGCTGCCGTCCCACCTCCATCTTGTTTGCAAAATGAAACAAATGGAATGCTTGATTGAGATCATTTCTTGGGAAATCACAATACTTATTGAATCTCTCCTTAGATGAACAATCGCATTAAGCACAACTCATGGAGCATCTTAAAATGGAGGCACATCCATCCAAAGCCTCTAGAAGAAAGTTGGTTTATGAGTCCTATGACTAACCTAAATGAGATAGATCATTTAACTCGTTCTGGGCGAGTCTACCAATCACCACCACCAAATGGATCTTTGACCACACAAAATCAAACTCAAGGTCAAACACCTCCACTTGAGGTGGAAGATCCATTTGTCAAACAACTTCGCAAATCCATGTTGAATGTTAGCATTAGGGAACTCCTAAGTACTTCTAAAGAACATAGGAATTCTCTCATGAACGCTCTAACGGCTTTGTCTGTATGTACGGACACAACCCCTCAGGATCTCGTTAGCTTGCTTACTAGCGAGAAATCTGACAAGTCAATCGTTTTCACTAATGATGATTTGCCTTTAAAGGACATTACCCACAACAATGCGTTATACTTAACTGTGGGATGCAAGGGATACAACATCCCTCTAACTTTTGTAGACAATGGGTCGGATGTAAACGTATGTCCATTACGAACGACAAAATACTTAGGCCTAAATCTAGAAAAAGATTTCCAATCAACAAAACAAATCATAATGGCCAATGACAATTCGAGAAGATCGGTGTGTGGAACTATTAAGCTACCAATTACCACAGGCCCAATTCAAAAGATGGTTGAATTCCATGTTATGGACATAAAACCTACATTTAATCCTTTACTTGGACGTCCTTGGATACACGAGCTTTGTGCAATACCATCCTTACTTCATCAAATGATTATGTTGAACCATCAAGGGTTTCCTATGACTATACATGCTTCTCCACTCAAAATAGCAATAAATGATCAATCACTCTTAGAAATAAACCATGATAATTATGAAGAGGACATGTGGGGATTTGTCGTGGAGCCAATCTTCACAATCGAAATGAAAGAAGACTTAGAAGAACCATTCAAGCTTGATCTATATTCCACTCCGATAGTAAACAACATCTTGCTCAAGAGTAGTTGCTTTCCTGGGATGCCTTTGGGAATAGGAATGAAGAAATCTCTCTTACTTCATATACCAAAGAAAATCTTCTCCTTTGGATTGGGATATAAACCAGACCAAAGCAGAATTAGAGTCTCACGATGCCAAAAATAAAGCATGTATAGACAATAATAAGAAACGGATAATCAATTTACTCCCATCCTATCAACAAACCCTTAATGGACAATTCATTAGGGAGGGAGAAGATTACCCATGCTACAACTTTCCGAAACCCTTAGTTTTGGAAGGAATCAAGAAGCTTGGATTTGAGATATTTCATGATTGCTACTTCTTGGATGGCGATCTTAGTATCGTTAAATCAATTAAAACACCCAACTCTAGGGTGCTGTGATGGGCAAGCATTTAACTTTCTATTTGGACTAGAGCAAAAGCATGTCACAACAATGACCAATTAAAACGCCATTCAAGATGAAGCCTTTGACCCAACCTCGTTGATCGCCCCTTCAAACAAAACTTTTGAGCATGGATGGAGGAAATATTTCAAATGGATCAATCATAAAGGCGATAAACTGGAGATCGTCACAGGCGAAGGGAAGATGTTTGAAGAATCGGATGATGAATCTATTATAGACTCTAGAAAATCTTAAAGTCTAGGCCTTGTGGCCATTACTAAGTCTTTATTTTCTAGTTCTAAGGATGAAGATTCCAAAAACGATTCTTCTCTTCATGTACTCTCTTTTGATTTTAATAATATGAGCTCTATTTCCGAGTATATTCCTTCTCTTGAATCTTTCGAATGCTTTAACAATCAATCTAATGAAGATGATAACATTAATAAATTGGTTGAATTAATGAATAAATGAGAACAAAAGAACCCTATTGTTGAAGAAACTGAAATAGTTAATATAGGAACTAACGAAAACAATAGAGAAGTCAAAATTTGCTTAACTCTAAATCCGGAAGAGAGATCGACCCTCATATCGACGCTCAAAGAATTCGAAGACGTGTTCGCTTGGTCATACAAGGACATGCCTGGAATAGATAAGGAAATCGCGGAACATACCATTCCCTTGAACCCTACTTCTAAACCAGTAAAACAAAAACTTCGACGAATGAAACCTGATGTCGCATTAAAAATAAAAGAAGAAGTACAAAAATAGTTGGACGCCGGTTTTATTCACGTATGTAATTACCCAAAATGGGTAGCGAACATTGTTCCAGTCCTAAAAAAGGATGGATGAGTTCGTATGTGTGTCGACTTTAGGGATCTTAATAAAGCTAGCCCTAAAGACAATTTTCCTCTACCACATATTGATATATTGGTAGATAACACGGCTGAACATGCGATGTTATCCTTTATGGATGGATATGCAGGTTACAACCAAATTTTATGGAAAAAGAAGATGAAAAAAAGACATGCTTTATTACCCCTTGGGGTACGTATTGCTATACAGTTATGCCATTTGGTTTAAAAAATGCAGGAGCTACATACCAAAGAACGGCTACGACTCTCTTGCATGATATGATGCATAAAGAAATAGAAGTGTATGTGGATGATATGATAGTGAAGTCCAAAGATAGAATGGGAAATATAAAAGCTTTACGCAAATTTTTCACTCGCATAAAAGAATATAAAATGCGATTGAATCCACCAAAATGCGCCTTCGGAGTCATTTCTGGCAAGTAACTCGGATACGTAGTAAGCACACGTAGCATCGATATCGATCCCTCTAAAATAAAGGCAATTGTTGACATGCCTCCCCCATAAACAGAATAAGAAATTAGGGGATTCCTTGGCAAGTCACAATACATTAGTCGATTTATCAACAAATTGACTATGACTTGTGAGCCAATATTTAAAAAATTGAAAAAAGAGGAGAAACATGAATGGGACCATCAATGCCAAAAGGCCTTTGAGAAAATCAAAGATTATCTGAAAAGTCCATCAATTTTAGCACCACCAGTACCCAAACTACCTCTTAGGCTATACATTACAATTACAGACACAGCCACAGGCGCCATGTTAGCACAAGAGGTAGAAAAAGTCGAACGTGCAATATATTATATAAGCAAAAAATTCATCGAATACTAAACAAAATATAGCACTTTGGAAAAGACAAGCCTAGCATTAGTGTGGGAATCCAAAAAGTTACGACATTATATGTTACCACACACTACTCATGTGATTTCCCAACAAAATCCGATAAAGTATTTTTTTGAACAACCATCCATACAAGGAAGGATATCTAAGTTGTAGGTGATATTGACTGAATTTGGGCTAAAATATATTCCTAAAAAAACAATGAAAGGAAAAGTAATTTCCGACTTTCTGGCATGACATCCAAATCAAACAAGTCATGCAGAAACTACTTATCTTCCGGATGAAAAGATACTTATGACACAAGATGACAAATGGGTAATGTAATTCGACGGTGCTTCCAATCAAAAAGGATGTAGCGTAAGAGTGTTACTCATAAGTCCAGAGGGATCACATACTCCACTCTATGTTAAATTAGAGTTTGAGGTTACAAATAAGGACTTTTTCTAGCCTTAATAGCTACTTGTTTTAAGCACTTAGCGAACCAAGGATTGTTTCGACATCCTTAAACATTACTGAAAGATTCTCTATCCTTAGAGAACATCGCAGAATGAGTCTTGGATTTATTTCGTTGACTACTTTGATCATCGTCTGTTCTAGACTCGATCAATGTGAGGGCTAACTGTAGACGTCTACTTTTGGCTTCCTGTCCCGACAGGAAGTGCAATGACGATAAATAAAGCCATCTTCGTGTTGGATCAAAGTGAAGAATACTTATGGATAACTGGTTAAGCCACAAAACACAAAAGACTAGCCTAAATTAAAGAAAAGCCAAAATAAAGGTCCAATTAACTAAACCCGGTCATAATTAGGCTTAAGCCCCTGCTTAAAACCTAACAATGACGGACTTAGGAGCGCCTATGTTAAAACTTAGTGCTGCCGCAGAAAAAGCCGTGCGCATCTCATAAAGTCGCGCTGGGCTACCGCGCAGAACTAATGTAGTTGCGCGCGACACCTAGCGCAACTTTCAGAGTTGCGCTGCGGAAGATTGTTAATTATTTGAAAATTATACGGAAAATATAAAATTAAATCTTACCATAAAGCCGCGCGCAAAACCAATAGTTGCGCTACACATAGCAGCGCAACTTTATGACTTACGCTGGGTTGCCGCGGGCAACTTCATCTGTTGCGCGCGACACCTGCTGCGGAAGATTGCTTGAAACCCTAAACCTAATCATTCTCTGTATATACGAGCTTAAACCGAGGCTTTAACAGACAGAAATTAACCTAAAACTCTGGCGAAATAACTTGTGAACTTGTGCAACCTAGCCCTCTAGTCCTAAACACTCACCCTTTCGATACTTTGTTACTACGGTGGAGGTTCCCCAACAAGAAGGTGTCAATAAGTGTTCTAAACGAAGATCTAACAAAGAGAAGTGGTAAATTACCAAGCACTTAGTTAAATCACCTTTATTTTTCTTGTTTAAAAGGACTTTAATTAATTAATTAGTGTTGTTTGATCACTTTTAAAATAATTAATTAATCAATTCCACATAGTATCTTCCGTTAAATTAAAACTAGAATTGAATTAAATAATTGTTGGTTGATCACCTAAGCCAAGGCGAATCTTGTTTATTGTTCTTCCACGAATTTTATTAAATAAGAATAACAAATTTGCAATGTAATTCTTATGTAATTTAACATTTGTAAATAAAATTGTGAAAAAGGAAGAGCTAGTAGAGGTCGTACTAGAGCTAGGATGACAATTTCCCTCTAAAAGGAACGTTATCTTAGTACCCTCGCTCCCGAACTCATTTCTGGTTTATAGACCAATTTGGGCATGGGTAAACATGTGATTTATCCTAATTATTCCATGAAAACCACATGGAAGAAAGGCATGAACGAGGTTTATGAGTTTTTCCTAAAACTCTTTGGCGACTCCTACTTGTTTTTTTATAAAAAAAGCGTTATGATAGAATCAATTCTAATTCAAGGTCCCCCAAACATTCAGGAATTCAAATCCTACTACACCTTAACAAGTGTAAAGTCCTAGGCTTTTAAGTGGCCAAGGGAATTTAAGGAGAGTACCCCTTACGATGGGATCATCCTCCTTAAAACTCTCACTCGGAGCTCTTATTTCAAAGCCAAGTCTTTCAAGCGCAGTGACCTCCTTTGTTATCCACCAGCAACTCGACCCCGACCGGTCTCTTTCTTGGAGTTTAGCCAAGTCGAACCAAAACAATACTCAAGTAGTATAGAAGGTTAAAGGTTTTCTCTCAAGTAGAGATGCCTTATTGAGTTCCTACTCAAGTGAATTTCTCCAAATCCCAAGGTGGGTATTTATAGAGAATGTCATGAGAGAAATCCATTCTCCCATTAGTGTGGGAGAGTTGGTAAAATCAATTTTTCCTTTTTAATTTTAAACCAAAAATAAATAAAAAATAGCAAACAACTAATTAATCAACAAGTGGCAATCCTAGGAGGAGAGGTTAGGTGAGGGCCACAATGGGAGAGGGGGACCAAACCTTGATCCCCAAGACTCCCAAAACCGCCCCTCATTTCTCTCGGCTCTAATGAGTGGCTGCCACATGGCAGGCCACGTCTTGGGCGTCAAGCTGCCATGCTGGCGCTTGGTGCTCACAGCTGGCCCTGCTATTAGGCGCACGCATGAGAGGCAATGCTACTACCTCGGCCTAGCACGCCTTGAATGCTTGCAGGTTGCTGGCTGAGGGCATTGCGTGCCACACTACTAGTACGCTGCTAGCTTATTATTGTTGCTGCTCGCGCATGCTAGCACAACTTGCTAGCCATGTGCTAGCAGCAATGCTAGCAATGGTGCGCTAGCATGCCGCGTTACCCACCAGGTAGCCTAGGCTCAGTATGGTGCGCATGCTTGCCACTATACTATCCAAAGTTTCCCTAACACTCGGTTTGCTCGGGACATTCCAATGCTATGGGTATTTTTGTAAAGTTTTGATTAATTATTGATTTTACCATCTCGTCTTTTATTAATTCCACTCGACTTGTGACGCTTAGTATCGGTGCTTCTAGCTCGATTTTCGACGACCAAATATTTAATACTCGAGCGACTCATTAATTCCTTCCGAACTAATTCGTCGTGCAAGATCATTAGTTGCTTGGGTGTGACCCGAAGGGTTTAGTCAAGATTAAGTTGTAATATTATTTATGGATTAATAATACTGATCGGAAGCGACCTCCAAATAGGCATTCCAAGCACTTGACCTCACTGAATAATTAGCTTTGTCATAATTTTGAACTTTCTATCGGAATAATACACTTGTTCGAAGGACAACATTCCTATCGAATGCCAACCTCCAAGAGGTTTTCAAAAAAGAAATCTTGTACTTATGTGGAGCGGACATAATTTATGCTATCTCCGATAATAAGTGGGTTAGCCCGGTTCACATGGTTCCAAAGAAGGGTGGAATGACCATTGTCAAAGGTGAAGGAGGAGAGGAGATCTCCACCCGCACGGTGACCGGGTAGAGAATGTATATTGATTTTAGGAGATTGAATAAAAAATACCAAGAAGGATCATTTCCCTATCCCCTTCATGGACCAAATGTTGGAGAGACTTTTTCACTATGCTTTCTTTTGTTTCTTGGATGGGTATTCCGGATTTTTCAAAAACCTTATCCATCCAAGTGACTAAGAAAAAAACTAGTTTCACATGTCCATATGGAACATTCGCATACCGAAGAATGTCATTTGGGTTATGCAATGCTCCTTCAACATTCTAACGATGCATGACTTCTATTTTCTCTAAGATGCTTGATAAAGATATTGAATTATTAATGGATGATTTTTGTGTTGGTGGCTCGTCTTTTGACACTTGCCTTGTTAATCTTGAAAGAGTTTTGAAAAGGTGTTAAGAGACGAGTTTGGTGTTGAATTGAGAGATATGTCACTTTATGGTTGAGGAGGGTATTGTCCTATGCCATAAAGTGTCAACGAACGACATTGAGGTTGATCTGGCCAAAGTTTCGATTATTGCAAAGCTGCCCCCTCCTACTTCCTTCACATGAGTGAGAGCTTTTCTTGGGCATTCCGCTTTTTACCAGAGACTTATAAAAAAAATTTCATTAATCGCCAAACCTTTGACCGAATTACTCAAGAAAGATGTGTTTAGCTTTAATGAGGCTTGTCTTGAGGCCTTACATAAGCTCAAAGAAGCTCTTAATTCCTTTCTCGTTGTGCAAGCTCCAGATTGGAGCTTGCCTTTTGAACTAATGTACGATGCGTGTGACTTTGCAGTAGGTGCGATTCTTGGGAAAAAGAAGGAAGGAAGATACTTTTTCATCTACTATGCAAGTAGAACACTTGATAAAGCTCAAAAGAACTACTGTACAACGGAAAAGGAAATGCTTGCGGTTGGTATTTGCCTTTGACAAGTTTTGATCCTATCTTATTTTCTCTAAGGTGATTGTGTACACGGATCATATAGTGGTTCGATATCTCATGACTAAAAAGGAAGCAAAGCCACGCCTAACCGGTGGGTTCTCTCCCTTCACGATTTTGCCATGGAAATGAGAGACAAAAATGGAGCAGAGAAATATGTTGTGGCTCATTTGTCTAGGCTTACTTATGAGAAAATGGAGGATGTACCGATCTATGAAGAGATGGGATTTGAAACTCTTATGGCTATATATTCAACATCTAGCCCATGGTATGTTGATATAGCCAATTTTCTTGCTTGTGGAGTCATTCCCCCAAGGTTCACTTCTTAACAAAATAAAGGTTGTTCAAGGAAGTAAGGAGATACTTTTTGAAAGACCCGTATTTTTTCAAACAATGTGGTGACGTCCTTTTTCGAAAATGTGTGTCGGATCATTAAATTGAAGGAGTTCTTGAGCATTTCCACTCATTGCCATGTGGAGGTCATAGCGGAGTTTACAAGACGGTGTAAAAAAAATTTCAATCTTTATTGTGGTGGTCAACAATGCATAAGGATGCCTATAAATTTGTTTCCAGATGTGATAGGTGTCAAAGAAGTGGTGGCACAACCAAGAGTGATGAAATGCCTCAACAAAAATTTTTTGAATTCGAACCTTTTGATGTATGGGTGTCAACTTTATTCGGACTTTTTGTTTCTTCTTGTGGAACTTGTATATCTTGGTAGCGGTGAATAATGTGACTAAGTGGATTGAATCCATACCTTCCCCCCACTAATGATCATAAGGTTGTGCTTAAACTTCTCATGAAGATTATCTTTCCTAGATTTGGGGTTCCTAGGGTGTTAATTAGTTATGGAGTCTCCCATTTTGCCAAAAAGCAATTTGAAGCTCTTCTTAAGAGGTATGGAGTTCATCACAAAGCTGTTCTTCCTTATCACCCTCAAACTCAAGGACAAGTGGAAGTGTCAAATAGAGAAATTAAGAATCTTTTTCAAAGAATGGTGAACAAATCTAGGAAGGATTGGTCGCTCAAGCTTGATTACACGCTATGGGGTCTAAGGAAGGCACACCAGACTCCAATTGGTACAACCCCCTATCGCTTGTTCTATGGGAAGGCTTGTCACTTTCTAGTGGAATTAGAACATTAAGCTTGGTGGGCTATTAAGGATCTTAACATGGATATGTCGTTGGATGGTGAGAAGAGATTGCTCAAGTTCAATGAACTTGATGATCTTAGATATGACGCCTATGAGAGCTCAAGGCTATGTAAGGAGAAAACCAAGAAGTGGCATGATAAACATATCAGAAACAAGAATTTTATGGTAGGAGATAAGGTGTTGTTATTCAATTCAAGGCTTCATTTTTTTCTCGGAAAGCTCAAGACCAAATGGTTCGGGCCTTTTGCCGTTTCAAATACTACTCCTTATGGTTATTTTGAGTTTGAGGTGGGCAATCATAATTTCATGGTTAATGGTCATCGATTGAAGCACTATTTTTGAAGATGTTGGTTTGATCGAATGTTTTCGGCATGATCCTTTGGATACTAAGCCTCACCGTTAATGATGCTTCCTCATGGTCAAGCTAATGACCTCATAATGAAGCATTTCCGGGAGGCAACCCGTGTTTCTTTTGCTTTGAATTTTATGTTTTGTTGATTTGAAATAATTTGGACTTTGATTTTATGAAATTTTATCACTAGTGGAAAAAGTCTCATTCGTAACAGGCTATTTTTAACGGGCAAAGTGATAAGTGGCATTTATGCCAC
The DNA here is from genome assembly GCF_948465745.1 of Chenopodium album. NCBI lineage: Eukaryota > Viridiplantae > Streptophyta > Magnoliopsida > Caryophyllales > Amaranthaceae > Chenopodium > Chenopodium album. The sequence continues at coordinate 29,917,063 of NC_137836.1, forward strand.
TCTTTTATCCTTTTTCTCTAAGGATTTTTCCCTCATTTGCGCTTGCTTGGCCCTTTTTCTAAGCATTTTTACTTAGTTATGCTTCCTCTTTCCTTTTCTCCCTTATCTTCCCTTCTCTTAGTCTTCTCGCTTTGTTTTTATTTTGATTTCCATGCTTTGGTTTTGTAGGTATTATGTGCCGAAAGAAAGAGGATATCAAGAAGCCAAGCTATCTGTTGTGCGCGGGCTTCTGTGCGGGCGCACATGTGAGGCTATGCGGGCGCAAAACCCTGTCAAAACCCGCACAGCCAGACTGAAGAAACAGAGCCAAACCAGAGAGTTTGTGCGAACTTATGCGCGACTTGTGTGCGGACGTAAACACTTGATGCGCGGGCGCGCAGGACTAATGTGCTGGCGCGCTCATTTTCCTCGTAACCTTAAAGTTGCGGTCGCGCACTACGCTGAGAGGGCGCGCATGGCTGGGTTTACGATTTATTTGCGCCTTGTTGTCCAAGTCTCTTTCTTCTGGGTGGAGCCACATATATATATACGGGACTCTTTATAATAGAAAGACACTTAGTACTAATCCCATAGAACATTAGCCTAATCTATAGAGAGAAAATAGATTGTTATTCAAGCTTCCTTTATTGTATTCAACTTTGCTCAAGCTTTAATCTTCCATCAATCAAGCAAGTATCCAAGTTTTCATCTTTCTTCAATCCTTTCTTTAGTAATCTCTTCTCCTTTCCTTTAATATTATTTATTTGTTTTATTGTTACTTATTTTTGTCTATCTTATTAGTTTATCTAGTTATTAATGATTTCATATATTTCAATCATGTTTTGTTTTGGGTTTCTTGTGTTTATTTCTATTTTTGATATTATGTTTAATCTCCCATCTCTAGGCTAAACTCTTAGCTAGGGGAAGGGGGTGGAAGATATGTATTGAATGATGGATGAATGATGATAGTTGGATTAATTACATGCCTTAAATTGATGAAGGACATGATTTTTAATGGCTTGAGATTATTGTTGCACTTTATTTGATTGCCTACTAGTTTAAATGCATGAAAATGATTTGAACTAGATTAAGATCACCTTTATTTTAATGATTGCATGAGAATGAGTTGTTAAAATGGAGTTTCATGTATTGTGCTTCTTTATTCTCTTGATTTGCTTCTGTCTAATAGGATGCATGAGAATGATCCTAATTAGCATAGACTTCTTTTATTGATTTGCCTAGATTATTACATGAGAATGAATTGTTTAGGTAGAATCTTGTGTTCTTTGGCATGTTTATCATGATAACTATCATTGTTCCCCTCTTCCTAATGCATGTTTGAAACCCCCGAATCCCTAGCGTAATTTTCTATTGATTTTAATCATCATTTTCTTGCGTACTTGTAGTTTTAGTGTTCTACTCAACAAAACCAACAAAACAATCCCCTTTTCACCCTTTCATTAGTGATATTTGATGTTGAATTAGCATGCTTCCCTAGTGGTTCAACCCTTTACTTGCCACTAACTAGTTTAGTGTAGGTTTAGGCTTTATAAATGATTAATTTGGTTAGGGTGGTAGCTTAACGACCTATCTAATCCCGATCAAATTTTGGCGCCGTGCTGGGGAAGCGGCTTGTTTAGCGAATTTATTTCTTTTGTTAGAGTCATTTTTTTTTCTTTTCTTTTTGTTTCTTTTGTTTTATCATCCTTGTCATTGCTAATTGTTTGCTTAGCTTTGGTGAATTCTTAGGAGGTCTTAAGGAGCAACCTCACATCAAATTGACCACGAAATCAACAGAACCTTGAGATAAGTCCGTAGGCTTTATCAAGACGAGGGAAGAGGTTTTGGTGTTATAGTTGATAGTGAGAGTAATACTTACTCTTCAAGTTCACCACGCAAATCAATGGCGGGACAAGAGAATGATGTCTTGTTTCGTGAGTTCGGAAATCCGGAGGATTATGAGCTCACGGGAGGGATTTTGCTACCCGTCACGGAAAACAACTTCTCAATCCATCCACAATATACTCGAATGGTCCAATCGGAGCAATTTTCCGGAAGTGCAAGTGAGGACCCTATTGAACATTTGGACCGATTCCTTGAATTGTGTGCAATGATGCAAACCAATGAAGTGAGTCAAGACTACATTCGTATGCACCTTTTCCGACAATCTCTCACCGGACTAGCAAAGAAATGGCTAAAGAAAGTAAAGCCTAACTCTCTCACAACATGGAGGGAGGTTGTAAAAGCGTTCTTGAAGCGCTTTATCTCCGAAGAGAAGACCGCCGAAATGAGAAGGAAAATTGCATCATTTGAGCAAGAGGCCGATGAAAGTCTTGGTGAAGCATGGGAGAGATTTAAAGAGTTGGTGCAAGCATGTCCCCACCATGAGTACAATCAAGGGTTGCTCATGCGGTTTTTCTACGACGGATTGGAGCCCATCTCAAGAGCCAATTTGGATGCGGGGGCGGGTGACCAATTAATCAAAATCCCTCAAAATCAAGTTGAAGCCACAATAGAAGAGGTAGCAAAGAATTACTCTTGGGGAGACCGAAGAAGAAACACTCCAAAGAGAGGTGGTATTTACGAATTGGAGAAATTTGATCAATTACAACATCAAATTGATCAACTAACAAAAGGGCTTTCCAAATTGAACACGAGTGTGAATGCAAGCTCGAGTGGTGGAGCAAGCTCTTCTCAAGTTAACTCTTTATCTTGTCAAAATTGTGGAAGAACGAACCATGATACATCCTATTGTGGAGGTTTAAGCCCCAAACATGTAGCGGCATACAACACAAGGCAAGAGGGATTTAGAGGAAGCGGCGGTGGAGTAGCTTGAAGACAACCACCACCCGGGTTTGTACCTCAACCTCAACAATGGAACCAACAAGCTCAACCTTCCTATAACTCCAACCCTCAATATCAAAATCCACCTTTATCTCAACCCCAAAACTCAATAGGAAGCTATCCAAGGAACAACCAATACAACAATCAAACCCAAGCACCTCAAAGAAACCATCAAGAACAAGAACCTCAAGCGGAGCTAACTAAAACTCAACTCCTCCAAGCCATGCATGCGCAAATGCAATCTTTGGAAAGCCCACAACAAGAGTGTTGATTCACAACTAGCTCAATTGGCCGAGAGAACTCCTTTCAATTCACCATCCACTCTACCCGGACAACCACAACCTAACCCATCTCATAATCAAAAACCCGATACATGCAAGGCGATTACATTGAGGTCGGGAACTTCCTATGAAGGACCAAATGAAGGGGATAGTGAGGAAAAGAAGGGAGGAGAGGAGAGTGTGAATGAAAACAAGGGAGGTGAGAAAGAAAAAGGTGATGAGATAGAAGGAGGTTCGGAGAAGAAGAAGATAGACAATGAGAAGACAACTTCAATTCCTAGTGAGGCTAGGAATCTTGATGGACCGGATTCTTTTCCCGGTCGGCTTGCGGAGAGGAAGTTGAATGACAAGTTCACAAAATTTCTTAGTGTAGACACCCAAAAATGTCTCCCCAAAACCAAACCAGATGATAAATAACCTTTCACCGCCACTATTGGTCGGGTTTAGTATTTAATCCCGAGAGTGCTTAAAAAATCGTATTTTATTAAATTCATACTTTTGAACGGTCCATGGATTAGTCTTGATGTTTGGTAAAAGCATAGTTTTAATTTCAGCCCAACTTATTTTGGCCCAAACCTTTTTATTTTATTGTTTTTTATTTTATTTTTGGCCCGAACCTTTTATTTATTTTTATTTAATTATTTTCTTATTTAAGCCCGAATAATAAAAGTCTGAAAAAAGCCCGAAATTATCAATCGGCACTTAAAAAGCCGAAAGAAATTAGGGTAAAAAATGAATTTAGACGGAAAAAAGGATTGGAAGTTCCCGCGCCACAGCAGGCTGCCACCGTGTCACGGGAATCCTTCCCGTCTGACAGTCGGACTTCTCGTGACACGGGAGGTCTTCCGTGACACGGGACGTTCCGTGTCCTTTCCGCGTAAACCCTTAACGCATTTTTCATCCCGTTTTCTGAAAATTCCCCGCGTCACTCCAAAACTGTACCATGTCACGGGAAAGTGTACCGTCTGACGGTACAGTCTGACCGTGTCACGGGATACTTTTTTAGGGTTCTTATCATTTTAGGGTTCCGTGTGCTCCCTCAGCACATTTTCCCTATAAATACCCCCTCATTTCTGATGTACGGGGCACGGAGTAATTCTCTAATTTAATTTTCTCTCTTCTATGCTTTAGCCTAAACACTAGCCTACCCTTTTCTACTTCAAAACTCCTTCTTCAAGCACTCAAAGGAGTCCATATTTTACTCGAGGTTCTGTCTTTAAGCCAAGGCATGAAAGGTAGAATCGTTTGAGGGTTTGGCCCCAAAATCAACCTTATTTTATTTAATTTAATTTAGTCATTGTTTTATTATTTCCTTGAAGTTACTAACTCGTTTATTATTTTGTAGTTGCAAACAAACAGAATCGAAGTAAGGATCATGCTCTTTTTATTATTATTATTTTTCTAACGATTTTTATGTTGTTGGAATTGTGATTAAATTGGTTTTAATATTAATGTTTATTTTATTATTTATTTTGATCACCATATTGCATGCTAAAGGGAATATGTAATTGAAAATCACGACTAATAAGATAATTTGGACCACCGGTTTAGGATCCTTTTTAATCTTATGATTAATTGAAGTGATCACCAAATTTTTAGAATTATGTGTGCATTAATATTGAACCAATTTAGTTAAATAATAGTTTGGAGCGAATTGAATTATTGTTTGTATGCCTTTGAGATCACGGGAATGCTTATCATTAAATAATACGGGCGAATGTGACTCCATGACTCACTTCGTACCATCATCTCCGATCCTCCTTTCGTGGTTCCGAACCATATGGAGTTAGTAATCTCATGGATTATGAATGGGGTGTAACCTTCACGGGTCAATCGTTGTTGCCTTCGTTGTCCCTTATTCGTGGTTGCCTTTTATGATCCGTGAACGGTTTACAAGTTCCTTAAAAACTTGTTGGCGGCTCCCTACTTTTTTGTCCCTAATCATATATGTCAATTCCCACTTCCTATGAGTGCCAAGCATATTCACACATGCTTTTAACGTAGGCGCACTTCAAACGACGCCAACAATTTGGCGACTCCACTAGGGAGGATTCTTAATTATTTATCGATTTGAGTGATCGGTATTTAATTAAGATGAGTGGATGAGACTTGAAAGATTCTTGAAAAAATATTCCTGTGATTAATTTGGCATTTTTGCATCTGCATAGACGTTTTAACGTCGCGTTCAGGTCTGTCCCGTAGGAAAAATTGGATAACTTGGTTGCGCGCAAAAGAAAACAGGGCACCAGTCAGATTTTCTGATTGCCGTGCAACGGCAGAATCTGCCGTGTCACGGTACAGTGCACCGTCTAACGGTGCACAGTACCGTGACACGGGAATTTTTGCCGTCTCACGGCAGTCCTAAAATCAGTCCGGTGGCTTATTTTCTTTTCTCACAGTCGACTTCCTTCGATTTTTCTGAAAAAACGTATGTGTTCTACATGCGTCTTAGCCCTGGGGGATTTAAGCTCTATCAACCCAAAAACGCTCATGGTAATAAGGGTTCATCCGAGTTATTAAATCCACCCAAACCATGGAGTCGAGTTCGATTTCATCACGAACTCGCGGAGCCGCCCGTTGGCATACACCCTCAAGGGAGGCTGTTTTGCTAACGCGTCCAAACTCTTAACCATGGTACCCTTTTGATACCCAAAGCTTGACCAATAGTTGAACATAGATCTTGACTCTAGGTTGCGAACTTTTTTTTATCATCGTGCCTAAATGCTACGTGGCTGTTTGGTGCTAACCCTCATGTGTTTGCTCTTTTATTTAACCCATGACCGGGGGTTTTTATTCTCACATAGTAATTAGTACGGACTTAAAATCGATTAAAATCTGAAAAAATCACAAAACTGACCTGGAACTGCGCACCGTGTCACGGCATTTTCTGCCGTGCCACGGTGAACAGTGCCGTGACACGGGGCTGCCTACCATCTGACGGTAGACTGCACCGTGTCACGACAGTCTGCACCGTGACACGGTGCACAAGAAAGTGTCTTGTTAGTCTTTTTTTTTTCGATTTTTGTGCGAATGCTGTGTCCAGTTTTGTGTCGTGTCTAGCTATACGGTCAAAACACGCGTCTATAACCTCACCTAATCACTCACATATCGTGTACACACACTTTTTTTTTAGTTGTGCACCACTTTTTGACCGTATTTTAGGGATGTCTCGTTTTTTTTTTCGGAGTAAGTCGGATGGTATCCTCCCATGTTAGAGTTTCAAAATTATAGATTTTTTAAAAAAAAAAAATTATTTTTTAATCCGGGTAGGTTAAGGTTAAGTTTGGTCATTAAAGGTGTGTTTGTTTCGGTGTCACAGCACTTGGACAAGAAGCAGGGGTAGATTGTTACGGTTCGAGTCCATACCTCAACAACCTCTTATACCAAAGAGGCGTACAAGGAAACCACCTCAATCATCTCCACAAGATCCATCTCCAGTCTACTTTCAACCATTGGCCACTAAGGAAGACATTGAGAACCTCAACAGGACAATCGAAAGATTGTCTGACATGATGCAGACACTCACCACTAGAGTTAGCACTGTAGAGCAAGACAATCAAAACAATGTCACTACTGCTGCAATGGACAAGATCAAGGAACAGATGAGCAAGATTTCTGAAGAGTTCACTTATGTGGAACAGGCTGTCACCTCTTCGTCCATAAGAGAGAAGCTTCCTGAGAAGTTTTCCACTGCTGACATTCCCAAATTCAAGCCTACTGATAATCCGCTTTTCCATTTGAAGGCTTTTTCCGCAACTATGGCTCTTAAGGGAGTAGATGTGACACTCTTCCCTACGGTGTTTCCTCTTTCCTTAGAGCATGCCTGTCAACAGTGGTTCTATTCTTTGGAATCCAAGCATGTCGTGACCTGGGAGGATGTTGCTGATAGCTTTATGAAACGGTACAAGTGTAACATCCAGGCCAAGACTTATGAATGTGAACTCTCCATTCTCAAACAGAAAGAGAATGAAGGCTTCACCACTTACTTAAGCAGGTGGAGAGAAACAGCTGCGCTCTTGGTGGATCCTCCCAAGGAGAAGGAAATGGTTCGCTTGTTCATTGCCAATCTGACTCATAAGTACAAGCAACACTTAAAGTTTCTGCCTCTAAGTACCTTTGAAGCTGTATAAGATATTGGAATCAATATCGAAGATGAACTGATGAAGTCTGTTGGTAGTAACAATAACAATAGCACTTGGAAAAACAAGAAGAACGACACTCCTTCTTCTTCGTCTTCTAAGCCCAATAATGCTACCTACAATATTAACATCAATGATGTGTTGGCCCTTAATTCTCCTCCTCAAAGATTCCAAAGGCAAAGGAGGGTTTATACGCCTTTGGGAATGACTTATGATGCTGCTTATGACCGTTTGCATGGTCAGGGACTGATTATGCCAATCGGACCATTTCCAGAACCTTGACTTGAGAATAGGACCGCTAGCTATGACCCCAATTCTTATTGCAAGTATCATCAAGGCAAGGGTCATAACACTGAGAAGTGTTGGAGGCTGAAAGATGCAATCCAAGACCTGATTGATGCTAACCAACTTCCTGTCCCTCCGGGGGGCAAGAAGCCTAACATTCAAACAGGTCCTCTTTCTGATGCTTTGGCTATCATGGGAGATGAAGTCTCCTTTGATCCGTCAATACTCATTCAACCTTTGAATGAACCTCTGCCGGAAGTTGTATTTATCTCAAGTACTGAAGAAGTGAATGGGATCTGGGATAGTGATGATGAAGACGTCTATCTCAAAGACATAGCCTGTTCATCTCTCGGCACCAGTGAAGATGTTTGGGGGGACTTTGAGGTCAAGGTTCTCACCAGAAGTGGACGGTTGCAACAACCTAACCCACCTCCACCTCCACCACAATCACATCCGATAGTTGATCCCATCGACCCTGTGAATAGCGATGTGGTCAAACAACTGCAAAAGACCAAGGTGGAGATGAATGTATGGAAGCTTTTAGCCATTTCCCACGAGCATGGAAAGGCTGTGATGAATTCTCTGGTGAAAATAGGAGTCGATGATGACATGACTCCTCAAGGATTGGTCAACTTTCTCACTACTGAGCTGCCGAGTACTAGCAATCTGATTTCCTTTTCTGATAAGGATCTACCCCCGGAAGGGGACCAACATAATAAGGCCTTACACCTCACTGTAGTGTGTAGGCAGATGAATGTTCCTATGAGCCTGGTTGATAATGGCTCTGCAATCAATGTGTGCCCACTCCGTACTGCAAAGAAGTTGGGTATAAAGAATGAAGAATTGACTCCCTCCACTCAAGTGATTCAAGCTTACGATAATACTCGCCGTCAAGCCGTGGGTACTATCATATTGAATATAACTACTGGGGCCATTGAACGTCGCACCAAACTTCAGGTGGTGGATATTAAGGCCTCTTTCAATCTGTTGTTAGGACGCTCTTGGCTTCATGAGCCAAAGGCGATTCCGTCATCGCTTCACCAGAAAGTGAAAGCCATAGTTGGAGGGGTTCCGATTACTATCGATGCTTCTCCTATGCGCATTCAAGTTATTGATACTCCTATCGTCCATGTTGAACATGACGAAGAAGATGAAGATCTTTGGGGGTTTTCACTAGATGATGTTCTTGTGATCGAAGAAGAGGAAAAGTGCCATCTCGACTTCGATCCCTATTCAAACACCAGTATCAATGCTATTTTGAAGAAGCAAGGTCACTTCCTTGGAATGACCCTTGGGCTCAAGAAGACAATGGCTAAATCTTGTGGCCATCCTGGTGCGCTCAAGAAGGATACTTTCGGCTTAGGATTCAAGCCAACAAAAGAAGATCTGAAACGAGCTGCATTGAAAATGAAGGCTTGCAACAACGCTCGAATCACGAAGACGGAAATGGCCATGGATCCATATCCGTTCACCCTCAATGGCCAGTACATCAAAGAAGGGGAAGACTTCCCATGCTATGAATTCCCCGACCCATTTGTCCATAACGGGGTCCGTGAACCGGGATTCGAGGTGTTCCTCGATTGTGACTTCATCGATGAAGAGCTCTCCACAGCCGAGAAGCCAGCTAGCCTGAACTCTGATGATCTAGGAATCAAACTTCTTTTTGGAATGGAGAAAAATGAATCCAAGGCGGTCTGCAATGATAACTCCGAGCTCGTTCAAGCCGTCATAGCGAACAAGGATTTTGACCCCTCCAAGTTAATCGTCCAAGCTGACAACATTTCAAGGGGATGGCGCAAGACATTGAGGATCACTACGCCGAGTGGAGAGAAGTTGGAAATAACCGCTGGCGAGGGTCCTATGTTTGATGAGTCTGAGTCGTCTGGGTCTGAGTCCGAGTCTGAGTCTAAGTCTGTAGACGAGTCCTTAGAGTCTGAGGCCGACCCTCTTTCTGCTATAGAGTTCAACCCTGAGTCTCTTGTTGAGTCCTCTCTTTCTAGTCCTAATAATTCTGGTGAGGTCGCAGCCGACCTTGCCTCTCTTGATGTATTAGCTAGTGAATTCAATGAAATGAGTACTTTTGCTTACGATGCGTGCCACTCCCCTAGCCCTGATCAATATTGCTTTGCTAATGATAAAAATGACAAAGAAATAATAAAAGCAATGGAAGAACACGAAAATAAAACAGCAGTTATTGAAGATACAGAACCAGTTAACATTTCCAATGATACGAAGCCTGTCAAACAAAAGCTGCGCCGAATGTAACCAGATGTGGCTCTAAAAATCAAGGAAGAAATCAGGAAGCAATTGGCCGCAGGTTTCATTAGAGTATCCAAGTATCCAGAATGGATAGCAAATGTGGTTCCAGTTCCAAAGAAAGATGGAAGGGTCAGAATGTGCGTTGATTATAGGGATCTCAATAAAGCAAGCGCAAAAGATGGGTTCCCTCTACCTCACATTGACATTCTGGTCGATAATACAGCAAACCATGCACTCCTGTCATTCATGGATGGTTACGCCGGATATAATCAAGTGTTGATGTCCGAAGAAGACATGGAGAAAACTACATTCATCACGCAATGGGGTACATATTGCTATACGGTAATGCCATTCGGGTTCAAAAACGCGGGTGCCACCTACCAAAGAGCAGCTACAACATTATTACATGACATGATGCACAAAGAGGTGGAGGTCTATGTCGATGATATGATTGTCAAGTCTAAAGATTGCCCAGGTCATATTGTGGCACTTCGCAAGTTTTTTGAAAGACTCCGTAAGTACAACATGAGATTAAATCCAGCAAAATGTGCATTTGGAGTCACGTCAGGCAAGTTACTTGGATATGTGATCAGTTCTCGAGGGATTGAAATAGATCCTTCAAAAGTAAAAGCGATCATGGCCATGCCACCACCCAAAAATGAGAAGGAGATTCGAGGCTTCATTGGAAGGTTGCATTATATAAGCAGGTTCATATCAAAGCTTAAGAAGAATGTCCCAATCACATGGGATGATGATTGCCAAAAGGCTTTCGACAAAATCAAAGAGTATTTGGCAAACCCACCCGTGCTAGCGCCAGCAATACCTGACTTTCCTCTTAGACTCTACCTTACGGTCACAAGAGAAACGATGGGGGCAATGCTAGCACAAGAGACCGAAAGCAAGGAAAATGCAATCTATTACTTGAGCAAGAAACTTCAAGGGTATGAGATGCGATACACACCACTCGAGAAGTTGTGTCTCGCACTTGTATGGGCCGCACAGAAACTAAGACATTACATGCTCACTCATACAGTGCATGTCGTGTCCAAGATGGATCCTCTCAAATACTTGTTCGAGAGAGCAACACTCAACGGCAGATTATCAAGGTGGATAGTCAATCTAGCTCAATTTGACTTGAGATTTGTGCCACAAAAAGCCATCAAAGGTTCTCCAGTTTCTGACTTCTTAGGAGACTTTCCGCTAGAAGAAGCTGAAAAAGAAGAAGATGAGTACGATTTCCCTGACGAAGATTTACTCATGACCGAAGACGATAGTTGGACGCTCTATTTCGATGGAGCTTCAAACCAAAAAGGATGTGGTGTAGGAGTCTTACTCATATCACCCAATGAAGAACACATCCCAATTTCCATGAAGCTCGACTTTGATGTCACCAACAATGCCGCAGAATATGAAGCATGCATTTTGGGGTTAGAAACAGCTGTCGCCTTGGGAATTAAGAAACTCAGAATCTATGGTGATTCTTCACTAATCATTAACCAAATCTCTAAGAGATGGAAAGTGAGAAGTGAAAGTCTCGCTACGTATCAAGCTCATTTGGAAACTCTCACGGAGCAACTAGATGAAGTGGAATATACGTATTTGCCAAAAGAAGAAAACCAGTTCGCCGACGCACTAGCTAAATTAGCATCAATGGTGCGAATTCCAGCTGACACAATCAGAATGCCACTGACCATAGAGAGAAGATATGAACCAGCTTATGTTCATGCACTTGACGATGAACAAGAACCACAGGAAGAAGATGAAGAACCATGGTATACAGACATCCTTAATTATGTGACAAGAGAAGAATACCCTCCTAATACTGATAAAAGGGCAGGCCGTGCTTTGAGGCTCCTGGCCTCACAGTATGTGCTCATCAGGGGAGAACTCCACAAGAGAACTGCAACGGGAAGGAATCTCTTATGTATAGCCAAGAAAGAAGCACATAAAACCATGGAAAACCTTCATGCTGGTATATGTGGAACTCACATGAATGCAAAGATGCTAGTCCAAAAGATTCAACGACAAGGTTACTATTGGACTACTATGGAAAGAGATTGTCACGAATACGTTAAGAAATGTATGAAGTGTCAAATCTACGCAAACTTACAGCATGTTCCACCTTCGCTTCTCTACACGTATACTTCTCCATGGCCTTTCTCCACTTGGGGCATTGACATCATTGGAAAAATAACACCACCAGGACAAGGGGGGCATGAATTCATTCTCGTAGCAATCGACTATTTCACCAAATAGGTCGAAGCTGCCTCATATGCCAAGCTGACGGCAAAACACGTAGCTCAATTCATTGAGAAAAATATCATATGCCGCTATGGGGTACCACATGAGATGATCTGTGACAATGGAACACATTTCCAAGCCGAATGCGCGGAATTATTGCAAAAATATCATATCAAACATCACCAATCATCACCTTACAGACCACAAACAAACGGAGCAGTCGAATCGGCCAACAAAAATGTGAAGACCATCATCGAAAAGATGACGGAAAATTATAAAGATTGGCCAAGTAAGCTACATTTCGCCCTTTGGGGTTATAGAACCTCTGTTCGTACATCGACAGGGGCTACCCCTTTCTCTTTGGTCTATGGAGTTGAAGCTGTACAACCAATCGAGCTCAAAATACCTTCTCTTCGAATCGCATTGGAAAGCCAACTAGATGAAGTCGACTGGATTAGAGCAAGATACGACGAACTGGTCTTGCTTGATAAAAACGCTTGGCAGCTTTGCATCATGTCCAAACCTACCAACAGCGTATGGCACGACATTTTAATAAAAAAGTCAAAACCAGAAATATCAAAAAGGGTGACCTAGTGCTTAAGGCACTTCGTAAAAATGTGTTAGATCCAAGAGGCAAATTCAGATCGAACTGGTCAGGCCCGTACATTGTTAAAGCCATCCTGTCTGGTGGAGCGGAACAATTGGTAGACATGGATGGTAACGGCTACCATAATTTGACCAACTTGGATCAACTCAAGAAATTCTATGTCTAGTCGCATGGGTTCATGACCCAATAGAGCTACATTTGGCCTGATTCCTTTTTAGGATACGTAGGCAACCCCTCCAGGGGGCCCGACCACTTTAAAATAAAAAAATCCTCCCTCTGTTGATCAAATATGCGCGTTGGTTTAGCATTGCGTCACGGTAAAAAAATAAAAATAAAAATAAAAATAAAAATAAAATAAAAGGGGAATTGCCGCGACACGGGATACCCTACAGTGTCACGGTACTGTTCACCGTGACACGGTGGGCCCGAACGAAGAAAAAAGGAAAGAGGGACTCCCGTGACACGGGAATTTATCCCGTCTGACGGGAGAAATGTCCCGTGCCACGTCACCCCCTGTAAAAAAATAATAATAAATAAAATAAAAAATAAAATTTGCCGTGACTCGGGAATTTGTACCGTGTCACGGGACCCTTTCACCGTGACACGGTGGAATTTCAGTTTTCCCGTTTTATTTTTAGAATATTGGCGCATTCGTTGCGAATTCATAGTTCAAGTTTTTATTTTCGTTCTTCCATTGCGTCCGACTCCTTGACTCGGATAAATAAATAATGAATAAAAGTCATTGTAATTTTTTATTTTTAAGGCTGAAATAAATGTGCTATTATTAAAATAAATGCGACTACAAGTATTGGCATCATATGCCTTATTTTAAATAAAAAATTATAAATAATAAAAAGCAAAGAACTATTGATCTAATCTCTCTTCTCTTTAGGAACATCCTTCTCATGCTCAATTAGGTCGGCCTTCACCATTAATGTGTCTTTTGTAGCCCGAACCGTCACACCCCTAGTCGAACTTTCACCCCTTTCACCTTTCTTGAACATTTTCGGTTGTTTCTCCCTATACACCATCTTTTCTTTACCCTTTCCTTTCACATAGATCTTCTTTCTTGGCATCTTAGGAGTCTTAAACTCAATTCCTTGTGTTCTCGGACCTAGACGATCTTTAAGAGGAGCTTTCTTATCTCCATGACGACTCTTTACATCAGACTTGCGTGATCCAAATCGTTCCCTCCTACTTCTAGGAGTAAACCATGTCTTGTATGCACTAGATAAAGGAGGAGGAGCTTGGTCACTTGCAGAAACAGTCCACAAAGGTCTTCCAATCCAATAAGCCTCGTACTTGTGAACGTTACTTTCATGCAACGATACTTCACGAGGACTATCGTTATAGCGTGGAATTACTTGTTCAAGTCCATACTGCCGCATCAGTCGAGAGGGACAGTAAAAGGTCAGTTTGGAGATACTAGGAACGCGGCAATATGGAGTTTCATTCGTGCCAACCATCCTAGTAAGCCTCCACCAAGGCACCACCCAACGAATGGAAAATTCCCTCTTTGCAAAGAAATTTTTCCAATCTTCATACGACATGTTCGCACAGTAATTCTTTTTCCTACGGACTAAGTCGTTAGGGCCATATTTTTCAATATCGTCGGGGGCTTCAAATAATTCCAAACGCTCCATCAACCAAATCTGCAAAAAAAGAAAAGAAAAAAAAGAAAATTAATAAAAAATAAAATAAAATAAAATAAAAAAATGCAGATTCCCGTGACACGGCAGTTTTAACCGTGTCACGGCAGACACCCACCGTGACACGGTGCCTGTTTTGTGTCACGGGGGCTATTCGGAGCGTGTTTTTACCTGCAATAGTACCAGAGAGCCCTTCCTGATGGCTTTCCGGTCAGCTTTTGCCTCGTCAAGACCACGAAATGTTTCTCCAAGGCACGTCGGCATAGGACATCTTCCGGATTCAACATGCTCAAGCACAGACGCTAGACAAGCATGTCCTACCCTACCGTTTGCAAATAGTAGCTTGCTAAACATGCAAAAAATATATGCCCTTCTACGATATACATGATAAGACTCAGAGATAGGGCGATTAAAATATAAATTAGCAAGTTTTTCTAAGCCTACTTCATTACCACAGACAATTCTATTTAAATCTGGATATGTTAGATTCAGATGGCGTTCGAAATCTTGGTAATAATATTCACGTAAGGTAGGCATGGCAATAAGATTTCTAGTAGGAAATCCAATTTCATCATAATCAAATTTGAAACAGTGTGTTTCTGGACTCCAATAATCTAATGCTGCCCTAAGAAAATCATGTTCAATAGCTACGTGTCGCAGGGCTAGCAAACCCCTGACATGAAATAATTCTAACTCTCTTTTTTCAGCATTGGTCAAAGAATAAGACCAGTCGCGCAATGTATTATCAAAATTCTGAGACATGATTATTGAAATATGAAATTCTAAATTATTTTGTGTTTCGTAATTATGCATATCATGAATAATCTGGTCTTATTTTATAGCAAAAGCGCTCGAAACTGCCAAGAATTTATCTTTGCACACGCGTAAAACAAACCGCTGGCTAATACGCGTCCCGTGACACAGGAAATTCCACCGTGTCACGGGAACCTTTGTCGTGACACGACAAGTTTTGCCTTGACACGGTGTACAGTGCCGTGTCACGGCACTTTACGCGCTTTCTTTTTTCATCTTTTCCCGTATCTATCCGGATTTTTTATGATTTTTATATTTTCACCGTTTATTTTTCAGTTTTTTCTGAGAGTTTTATTTCTAATAAAATTCTCACCTTTTTTATTTTTATCTTTATTTTAATTATTTTAAGATTTTATTTCTTTATCACACTATATATATATATATATATATATATATATATACTTTCTTTTTTTTTTTGTTATTATTTTGGGGAAGATAATTTCATTTATTCTATTTCTTTGTCATTTTATTTTTGGGGAAGGTAATTTTTATTTATTTCTTTATCATTTTATTTCTTTTCTTTTCTTTTGGGGAAAGTAATTTTATTTTGCTTGTCGTTTTGTTTCTTTTTCTTTTGGGGAAGGTCGGTACCCTCCATTACTCCACTTATGTTTTTTTTCGTCGTGTCGTTAATAAATACACAATCACACACAAGGAGTCTCAAACACACACTAACACACACAATAATAAATATATAATGTACAAAGAGTCATAATACATAAATATGTCAAGTGTCATCATAGTATGTACAAACAAAAACCCTCGGTTAAAAGTCCCTAGAGCCAGAATCAGTCTCATCTCCACCCTGTGCATGTGGTCCACCCTGTGCATATGGGAACGGCGAACCGAAGAGTCCCTCGACCATCCGAGTACGGGAAGTAGCGTCCCTACTAGTCCCCGTAGGCCCAGCAGTAGCCAAGCTCAAGGCAGGACCCGTCCAGCCAGAAAACGGAGTAGACTGGCCCAAAGATACTGGAATCGTCGGTGAAGGCATCGTCCCATACATCAGAACCGAGAACAAGCACGACAGTGGTGGAGGAATCCCGCATAATGGAGCTGTAAATGAACCAGGATCCAAAGGAGACCCAAACTCGGGAATTGGAGGCTGTGAAAATGACTGACGCTGCCCCTGACTCTGGCCCGGAAAACGCTGAGAAGACTGACCCTGCCGCCACTGAGCCTCATGAAATGGCTGAGTAGTCTGAGGCTCTCGCTGAGAACGCTGGTGAGCCTCAGGAGATCGTCTACCACGACCAAGCTCCTCCTCGTCCGAGCCTCTGGGCCTCGAGCGCGAGCGGGACCTCCGTCGCTCCTGAAAGATACAAAATCAAAAGGTGTCAACAATGCAAAATAAAACAAATGGTAGAAATGAAAAAAAAAACAACATAAGTGATACCTCAAGAACGTCGCTAGAGCTCCGACAACTCGCACCACGCCGAAGCTTGATGATGCAATACTTCAGCGCGTCCACCAGCTTCATGATTCCCATCATCTCCGGGCGGTTAGGCTGAGGATAAAACAAAGAAAAATCAGTAATAAGCAACATTAAAAGGGTGGATAATGCGTTGAAGAAAACTCACCAGCTCAAAGACCTCTGGCAGAGACTCCTGCGCCTGTCTATAACCCTCCGGCGCGTCAGCAATATGATCCTCCGTGATACTGATCGGCCCGGGGTAGCGGACAGACTGAGGAGGAATCTCGATCCTCCCCACAGGGCGGATGGTCGTCTGAAAATATGATCGAATAATCAAGTTATTCGACTATTTAAAACAGAGACTAGTAAAGAAGATTCTTTAAAGAAATCATACCTCAGGAAGACGGGGTGGAGTAGCCAGAGAGGGAAGCAAGTCCCGCGCATAGTCACTCTCCATGTGAACCAGCTCCTGCCATGGAAGAGTATAGCGCTCTCCCCTGTTGATCAGCTCTCTGATCAAGCGGGAGTCCAGCATCGACTCTGGTGGGGATGAAGGCACCACAAAGCGATCGCCGCTATGTTGACGGACGACTCGCTCCCCCAAATACCAGACAAAGCGTCCGGTACCAACCAAAATGGTACGGTACGCTGAAAGACGCAGGGCCTTAGGTAGATCAGTCATCCCGGCCCAAGGACGATACTGGACATCGATGGAAACCTGAAAACCATAAAAAAAGTTAGACGTGAAACAACCGAAACAACATCAGAAGGAAAGAACGCAACAAAACTAATCCTTACGCCAACGGAAGAGGTGCCTCGGCGTAGTAGCCCACGAAGTGCCGGAACGGACTCCACCCGCGACTCTTCTCGGTCACGCCAGCTGGCCCCGACAGGGAAATCATGGACCGCTCCGCGACGCCGGCGAGGAGCCAAGCCCGTGAAGTACTCGTAGAACCATAGCTGCGATAAAAGTAATCTTTAGCACATGAGTCGAACAAGCTAAAGTGAAACAAAAAGGAAAATATCATCACCTCTACGACTCTCCACAGGCCATAAACGGTGATAGGGGACTCGTCATCCAGCTGCCGGTAGCCATGACGTAGAGACAAAAGAAGATCCGCGTACCCAAGACTGGCCCAGCTATAGGATCCTATCTCGGGGTTCCTGGCCAAAGAGGGGAGGTAGCAAAGGAGCACGCGTGAACTCCTGTCGGGAGAGAGGGTCATAGAAATCAGGATCAAGATGAAGATCCGCACCCGCTGCTCAGCCGTCGTATCCTCCATCTCGAAGCCGCGAGCTAGAACTGAAGCCAGCTCCGATCGTCCACTCCTAGGACCACCTCGAGATACTGGTCGGGTCCTGATGTGCTGAACAATCGGACCCAACAAATCAGCTACCTCAGTCGATCCCCAAGATAGATCGGACATCTGACCTACAGCCCGGTCGGTGAAGCGCAGCCCGCTGATCATGCTGAAGTCTAGAGGGGTCACCGTCATCTCCCCCCAAGCAAAATGAAAGGTGTTGGTAGTATCCCAGAAATACTCCAACAATGCGCGAACGACTGTCGCGCCGCAACCCCGGGGGCTGCGAAACCCTACAACCGCCGCGTAGAAATCGACCAAGCCAGCCGATTCCCATAAAGCGCTCGTAGCAGGATCCCTCGTAATGACCTGGTGAAGTCGAGGGATCAAATCGCCGGCTCCGGAACCATGTTCGCGAAGCGTGCCATCGACTATGCCGGAGAGTGCGCGATGAGAGACGTGATTTTCACGGCAGAAAACCAACTGGTTCGGAGTCCACGGAGGTGGAACCCACCTACTCCTAATCGTAGAAGTCCGAGGCTCGGACTCTAAGACGTCGTCGTCCATGCCCTCAGGGACAGTGGGAGTGTCCTCCCGGAAAGCCCGACGCCGGCCGCGGGTAGAAAGATCGCAATTTCGTCGTCTAGGCATGCTATTATCAAAATCTAAATGTTTAGCATCATTTCCTAGACATTTAATTCAAGTTGAAAAAATAAAAATACTTAGCATCATTTCCTAAGTTATTTAATTATATGCTAAATTTTTACCTCAAGGCTAAAAATTGGCAAAATTATGGTATTTAGTTTCTCCATGACAAACTAATACTACAGTTCTCCTAGCCGCATGATATTATGTTCTCCATGACAATATAGTACATACGCAAAATATGAATCAACACATCATTTTACAAGATTCACCACCATTTCAAGAGCAAAACATGAACATTATTTCACAAAGTAGCACCCAAAAAATGGTGATTTGCTCAATTCTCCATCAAATCATGAAATTTTTGTCTCAAATCTCTCACAAACACACATGTATACATATACAAGTAAAATCATGGCAAGAATTTCAACATAAAACTTCAGAATCAAAAACCCCCAAATTGATTTTTTAGGGTTTGTCATGAAATTATTTATGTGAAGCAAATTCATAGCAAAAAACAAAGGAAACTTACATGGATGCTTTAGAGGGTCAAAAATGAGGAAAATAGCAAGAAAGTACAGCAAATTGGTGAAAATTCGAACTCCAAAAGCACGAAAAAACTTCCGGCCACCAGCAGGACCGCCGCGACACGGGCAACAAAATCCGTGACACGGTGAGGGTGTCCCGTGTCACGGATAGCTTCACAGGCGACGGAGCTCTAGCGGTTAAGACGACAGCTCCGACGGAGACAGCAACAGCAGAAGCGAACAACAGCAGCAACAAATCGCAGCAAAAAAAAAAAAAAAAAAAAAAAAAAAAAAAAAAGATTTGCAGAACCGCCGTGTCGCGGTTGCCGATTACCGTGTCACGATGAGCTTCGACGGCCGGCGGTTTATGATCAGGATTAAATAGGTCGTTGGTACTACTAACCCTAACAAAATTAGAAATTTATAATACCTAAACTTACACTAAACTAATTAGTGGCAAGTAAAGGGTCGAACCCAAAAGGACTAAGTGTATCAATTTGTGCTAACTAGACTACTAGGAAAGCTTGTGAGATAGAGAGAGATTCAACTAAACACAACTAAGAACAAATAACTAAAACTAGGGAAAGTGGAATCCAATTACATCAATACATTCAATAACATCATACAATTAGATGAAAATGACCTTGATTAGGAAAAATCAACACATTTAACTCACTCTAGCACAATTAAGCATGTTAATTATCCTACTAAACTAATTCACTCTCGTGCAACTACCCTAGCAAAGGTATGGAAGAAATTAGGACTCTCAACCAACTCACTCTCGCATAATCGATTGAAAGCACAATTAAGAACATAGAATCAATTAGCTAGATAGATTCTAATCCATAAAAGCATCATCCATACACAATAATCAAGAAACAATTCCATACTAATCACAATCAATCATTCAATTTATTAACATAACCTTCATCCATTTCCCTAGAACAAAATCTAAGCTAACATAATGAAGAAAGACATGGAAAACAAGGTAAAATAACAATAAAAACAAGATTAAACAAATAAACTAATTAATCTACTCAAATCAATAAACGAAAAGCAAAAAACTAAAAATTAAGCAAGAAATAAAGATGAGAGAAAGTTAGAAAGTGCTCGTTGAATAGATGAGAAGAAGTTCCACAAAGTTGCTTCTTCAACCTCTCAAAAACTCCATGGAAATCCAAGCTTTCTCTCTCTACACTACTCCTAAACTAACCCTAAGAGAGAGAAAAATAAAGACTAAACTAATCTAATCTATCTAAGGTAAATTAATGTGGAGTCCAAAAATTTTTAGAGGAAATAACCCCAAAGGGGTATTTATAATACAAGCTAAGAAAATAAAAGAAAAGAGAAATAATAAAAAAGAAAATAGAATAAAGTAAACAAAAGAAAAAGGAAAAGAAAAAGAAAAGGAAATAAAATTAAAATTAAAATTAAAAGAAAATGAAACCCCAAATTCCCTCAAATTCCCTCAGCAATCACGATCTCCCCTTCTCTTTCATTTGGCTGCTCTGTTTCTTCCATCATCACCATCACGCATCATCAATTATCATAATCACCGTCGTCAATCCTCATCGTCATCAATCAAGGCCGTTCAATTCTCATTAAAAATCACGTGAAAAGCTCGTGATTGACCCACGATTGCGCGCCCGCACAGAAGACACACACAGGTCGCGCAAAGCTTCTGCCTCGAATATGATTATAGACTCATTTTTGTGCGCTTTCTGACAGGGCTGCGCGCCCGCGGTGGTCTGGGTATAAGTTGCGGGCTGATTTGGGGAAATTTGGGGGCTGCGATTGGTGGTGATTGATGTGCTGTGAGGACGCGGTGGCTGGTGGTTGTTGGTTGTTAATTGTGGCGGGTTGCTGCTGGTGTAGCTTGTGGTGATGCGGGCTACGACTCGAATTGGTAGCCTGGTGGTTGTTGCGTGGCTGATAGGAGTTTCTAGTGAGTGGGGTGGAGATGCGTGGGAGTTTGGTTTGTGGGTGTGATTGTGGTGGTGCGATGTGGGGTTGCGTGGTGGAATTGGTTGCGCAGGGGAAATGTTTTTGGGGGGTTTTTGTGGCTGCTGTTGTAACTGTTGTTGTTGTTGTTGTTTTGGTTGGTGGTTTGGGTTGCTGCAGCTGGGAGGAGTAGGGGAGAAGCAGGGGAAGTGCGCGTGTGCTTGTGTTGTGTTATTGATGTTGCTGTTGGTGTTGGTGGGTGGAGATTGATGGTGGTTAGAGGTGGTTGATGCTCTGGGTTGCGAGCAGAGGTGTTGGTTGCTGCTGGGGTGTGTGGTGGAGGATAAGGTGATAGCAAATATAGGTGAGGGGCAGCAGCTAGGGGGTGAGATGTGCTTGCAATGGCTCGGGTTCCAAACTTCCAACGTGGTAATTTTACCTTGAAATCCGTGCTTTGACCCGCACACATACCTGCACACAAAAACAAACACGAGGGAAAAACGGGACAAAGACTAAAATAAAAAAATAAAATAAAGTAAAGTAAAATACTAAAACTAAAAGAAATAATAAAATCAAAAAAAATAAATAAAATAAAATAAAGAAAACAAACTAGAAAATAAAAGAAAGATAAGAGGAAAACGAGAAGAAAAATAATAACAAGAACCTAGACAAAAGAGAATAAGAAACATAAATAAATTACGAAATTAAACTAAAAACTAATAAAAACTACAAAATACTCAAATAAAAAGATAAAAGACGAGAAAAAGCAAATAAAAGAAGTAAAGGACAAAATGGGCTAAATTATTGGAAAATAAGACGGAAAACGACTCAATAAACACCCTAAAAGTGACATAAAAGTCACTTATCAGTTTTCCTTAAACGTGGCACGACAATTTTTGTAAGCAAGAAGTGAAAATGGAGAAATATAAAGGAGATAAGAAATGGCGAAGATGTGAAGCAAAAATGTGATTTTAAAGCAAAAAGTAACCGTGCAACGGACCCCGTTAACCGTGCCACAGTTACCGTTATTTTGTAACGGCACAATTTGACGTGGCGCGTTGACCAATTCAAACAGCAAAATAAAAAAAAAAGGGGGGAAAAAGTTCCCGTGACACGGGATTCTGTCCCGTCTAACGGGAGTCTTTCCCGTGTCGCGGGAAGTATTTGACGTGACGCGGCAATTCTGCACTTGGTCAGGGAATATTCCTGGCCTTTTTTGACTAGTTTGACTGATTTTTCGAGATTATTGAGCGGTTATTTTTCGCTAGAATTACGCGGAAAATTCCAACTGATATTTAAGGGGGACTAAAATTACCATTTTACCCCTGGCAAGCGTCAAAATCTTATTTTCGGCATTTTAAGCATTTAATATGGTCAGATAATCGGCTTAAAATTGTGAATCATCTGCGGCCCACGTTCGGGGATAATCGAACCATCATACACTTACCAATTTCAGCAATCGTCAGCTTTCCTCAGGCTTGGAAAGCGTTATCGGTGGATTTTTCTTCAAGTATAGAAAACCGCCAAGTCGGCTTTCCTCAAGCTTGGAAAGCGTTATCGGTGGATTTTTCTTCAAGTATAGAAAACCGCCAAGTCGGCTTTCCTCAAGCATGGAAAGCATCATCGGTGGATTTCTTCAAGCATAGAATGACGCCAAATTCATACGTCGACTTTCCTCAGGCATGGAAAGTATTATCCGGTAGCTTTTTCAGGCTTAGAAAACTACCAAACTCTTCAGTCGGCTTTCCTCAAGCATGGAAAGCGTTTCAACAAATGTCACTCGGTGGATTCCTTCAAGCTTAGGAAGTTGCCAAATTCGTTTGTCACCGATACACTGGTGTCAGATACGTATTTTATCCCTTTACTCTTTTATCTGTGGAATTAACATTTTTCTTCAGGTATCGGCGTATGCAGAGTGATTTAGGATCGCCGAACGTCTTAAATCATTCTCCGTCCCTATCGACTACTTTGACTATCGTTTTCGAAATTGACGTTTCTACAAACTCAGTCAAAGTGGGGGCTTCTGTAGACACCTAAAAATGTCTCCCCAAAACCAAACCCGATGATAAATAACCTTTCACCGCCACTATTGGTCGGGTTTAGTATTTAATCCCGAGAGTGCTTAAAAAATCGTATTTTATTAAATTCATACTTTTGAACGGTCCATGGATTAGTCTTGATGTTTGGTAAAAGCATAGTTTTAATTTCAGCCCAACTTATTTTTGCCCAAACCTTTTTATTTTATTGTTTTTTATTTTATTTTTGGCCCGAACCTTTTATTTATTTTTATTTAATTATTTTCTTATTTTATCCCGAATAATAAAAGTCAGAAAAAAAAACCCGAAATTATCAATCAGCACTTAAAAAGCCGAAAGAAATTAGGGTTAAAAATGAATTTAGACGGAAAAATAGACTGGAAGTTCCCGCGCCACGACAGGCTGCCACCGTGTCACGGGAATCCTTCCCGTCTGACGGTGGGACTTCCCGTGACACGGGAGGTCTGCCGTGACACGGGACGTTCCGTGTCCTTTCCGCGTAAACCCTTAACGCGTTTTTCATCCCGTTTTCTGAAAATTTCCCGCGTCACTCCAAAACTGTACCGTGTCACGGGAAAGTCTACCGTCTGACGGTACAGTCTGACCGTGTCACGGGATACTTTTTTAGGGTTTTTATCATTTTAGGGTTCCTTGTGCTCCCTCATCACATTTTTCCTATAAATACCCCCTCATTTCTGATGTACGGGGCATGGAGTAATTCTCTAATTTAATTTTCTCTCTTCTATGCTTTAGCCTAAATACTAGCCTACCCTTTTCTACGTCAAAATTCCTTCTTCAAGCACTCAAAGGAGTCCATATTTTACTCGAGGTTCTGTCCTTAAGCCAAGGCGTGAAAGATAGAATCGTTTGAGGGTTTGGCCCCAAAATCAACCTTATTTTATTTAATTTAATTTAGTCATTGTTTTATTATTTCCTTGAAGTTACTAACTCGTTTATTATTTTGTAGTTGCAAACAAACAGAATCGAAGTAAGGATCATGCTCTTTTTATTATTATTATTTTTCTAACGATTTTTATGTTGTTGGAATTGTGATTAAATTGGTTTTAATATTAATGTTTATTTTATTATTTATTTTGATCACCATATTGCATGCTAAAGGGAATATGTAATTGAAAATCACGACTAATAAGATAATTTGGACAACCGGTTTAGGATCCTTTTTAATCTTATTATTAATTGAAGTGATCACCAAATTTTTAGAATTATGTGTGCATTAATATTGAACCAATTTAGTTAAATAATAGTTTGGAGCGAATTGAATTATTGTTTGTATGCCTTTGAGATCACAGGAATGCTTTTCAATATAAGAATCGAGTAGAGGCCAATACGGGCGAATGTGACTCCATGACTCACTTCGTACCATCATCCCCGATCCTCCTTTCGTGGTTCCGAA
The DNA here is from genome assembly GCF_948465745.1 of Chenopodium album. NCBI lineage: Eukaryota > Viridiplantae > Streptophyta > Magnoliopsida > Caryophyllales > Amaranthaceae > Chenopodium > Chenopodium album. Next base: position 29,941,438 of record NC_137836.1, read on the forward strand.
CCATATGGAGTTAGTAATCTCATGGATTATGAATGGGGTGTAACCTTCACGGGTCAATTGTTTTTGCCTTCGTTGTCCCTTATTCGTGGTTGCCTTTTATGATCCGTGAACGGTTTACAAGTTCCTTAAAAACTTGTTGGCGGCTCCCTACATTTTTGTCCCTAATCGTATTTGTCAATTCCCACTTCCTATGAGTGCCAAGCATATTCACACATGCTTTTAACGTAGGCGCACTTCAAACGACGCCAACACTTAGTGTCATGAAGAATTTGCATATCAACCTCCTTTTTCTTGAAGTTATGACACAAATGCCATCTTATTCCAAGTTCCTCAAAGATATTCTCACCAACAAGAGGAAGCTCAATGATGATCTTATCACCCTTCCACATCAAGTGAGTGCTCTTGTCCAACATAAGATGCCCAAGAAGGAAAAAGACCCGGGAAGTTTCACTTTGCCGGTGAAAATTGGGAACATGGAAGCTAGGGGCGCCTTAGCCGATCTTGGAGCAAGTGTTAGTTTAATCCCTCTATCCATTGCTCAAAAACTCAATATTGAGATGATCCCTACAAGGAATACAATTTAATTGGCCGATCGATCGGTGAAATTACCTTGTGGAAAGCTTGAGGATGTTCCAATTCAAGTGGGACACATCTACGTGCCTTGTGAGTTTTTAGTGATGGATATGGAGGAAGATGTTAACACTCCTTTGATTTTGGGACGTGAAGCTCTTAAAACTTTGGGGGCGGTTATCAATTGCAAGAACGACACCATCACTTGTAAAGTAGCCGATGAAAAAATGCTATAGAGTCGAAGTTGCTCAAGACCCCCATGGTTGAAAAATGCTATAGAGTTGATGTTGTGAATGAAGAGCTAGATCGCTTGGGGAGGGTCGTGATGAGGCCTCAAGATCCAATGATTGAAGCTCTTACATGCAAGGAAGAGTTCCACTTTGAAGAGGCTAAAGAATTTGTCATGGCAATGGAGGAATCCTCAAAGGAGGAAGTTGAACAACAAGTTGAGGTCGAGCTTGAGTCCAAGGAGGAGAAATTGGAGGAGAGTTCTAAGACTCCTCCCAAGGTTGAACTCAAACCCCTTCCCCCTTCTTTGAAATATGCTTTTCTTGATAAGGAGGGAAAATACCCTATTATTGTCAATGCTACCCTAGATGGTCTTAATTTGGAAAAACTTCTTGATGTTTTAAGGAAATATAGGGATGTGATAGGGTATAGAATTGATGATATTAAAGGTATTAGCCCTTCTTTATGCATGCATCATATTCATCTTGAGGATGATCATTCCACCTCCATTGAACCTCAAAGAAGGTTGAACCCCCACCTTCAAGAGGTTGTGAAGAAAGAAATTTTGAAACTACATGAGGCGGGCATCATCTATGCTATCTCCGATAGCAAATGGGTTAGCCCGGTTCATGTGGTTCCAAAGAAGGGTGGAATGACCATAATCAAGGATGAAAAGGGAGAAGAAATCTCCACCCGGACGGTGACCGGGTGGAGAATGTGAATTGATTATAGGAGATTGAATAAAAACACCAAGAAAGATCATTTTCCTCTCCCTTTCATGGACCAAATGCTTGAAAGGCTTTCTAACCATGCTTTCTTTTGTTTCATGGATGGGTATTCCGGATTTTTCCAAATCCCTATCCATACAAGTGATCAAGAGAAAACTACTTTCACATGTCTATATGGGACATTTGCATACCGAAGAATGCCATTCGGATTATGCAATGCTCCCTCTACTTTTAAAAGATGCATGACTTCCATTTTCTCTTAGATGCTTGAAAAAGAAATTGATGTTTTCATGGATGATTTTAGTGTTGGTGGCTCGTCTTTTGACACTTGTCTTTTTAACCTTGAAAAAGTTTTGAAAAGGTGTCAAGAGACGAGTTTGGTTTTAAATTGGAAAAGTGCCATTTTATGGTTGAGGAGGGCATTGTCCTCGGCCATAAGGTTTCAAAAAATGGCATTGAAGTAGATCCGGCCAAGGTTTCGGTGATTAAAAAGTTGCCCCCTCCTACTTCCATCACGGGGGTACGGGCTTTTCTTGGGCATGCCGGTTTTTACCGGAGGTTTATCAAAGATTTTTCTTCAATCGCCAAACCCTTGACCGAATTACTCAAAAAAGAGGTTGTTTTTTACTTTAACGAGGCTTGCCTTGAGGCGTTTCGTAAGCTCAAGGAAGCTCTCATTTCTTCTCCCGTTGTGCAAGCTCCGGATTGGAGCTTGCCTTTTGAGCTAATGTGCGATGCTAGTGACTTTAAAATTTCACCCATTTTTCAAAAATTCCATTGATTTTCTTTCAAATCCATCAAAAACTTTCACTCTACTCACAAATTAACCCACTTTCTCTCTCAAAAATACCCAAAAATCCCCCATTTTCATGGTTTGCAAGCTTCATTGAAGGTGGTGTTCTTGGAGGCTCTTAGTGGTGTTCAAGCTTCTACAAGCTGGTATAACTCTAAATTTTGCTATTTTATTACTTAATTTCAATTATTTATGCAAAATTTTTAGTTATTAAACATGAATTAGCTTGGGTGAATTGCATGTGATTTTTGTTTTCTTTGTGAGGGATTTGTTGGTTATTAGTGTGAAATTTGGTGATTTTGGGGACTTTGTTGTTAATACTATTGTTTTAGAAGACATTTTCATGAAATTAAGTTGAGAAATTTGGTGTTTGTATTGTTGATAATGAATCTAATTTCATGAGAATTGCTTGCTATCATAATGTGTTTTGATTGACTACTTTGTTGTTGATTCTTGTTGTCTTGAGCGTTATATTTGTGGTTAGTTGTTAGCACTAACCCTTTTGCATATTGTTGAGACTTGAGTTGTTGTTGTTGTTTTCCAATTGTTAATTAAGTTCGAAGGTAGTTCTCCTTTTGGTTGGGTTTTTTGTATTGGTTGAGCATAATGAGCAAAAGAAAGAGCAGAAAGGAGCCCAGGTTAGCGATTGAAGAACCATGTACCCAACAAACTCAAGCTCAAGGACCTAACGTTCCCCCTAGATTGAGATTTTTGAACAAGGTCCATGCCACGTTCTTCAACGACCTTCACGGCCGAAAGTTAAATCCCTCCCGACACTATGATCAACGCTCCATGAGAGCGTTAGGGATTGACGACTATATAAGGTCACTCCTTGATAACTTGGGGATGAGCGAGTTCATCAAACATCAATACCGAACTTATAAGGAGCCAACTTTCGAATTCTTGGCCTCTTTTAAAAAAGAGCATCTTGGGAACGACTTCCAGATTTCCTTTCAATTGTTCAACAACCGGCACTTTATGACTCTGAGTGATCTTAATGTTTTGTTGGATCTGAACCCCGAGGCGGACAACCTTGCCCCTTCATTGAGCCTGTTGCCTGAGTACGATGCATTTAGATGGTGGCAAACGATTACCGACAATGAAGAATTTAACACCCGGTATTCGGTTTCCAACCATATTATCCACCCTGTGCTCCGTATTCTACACCGCATTCTGGGATTTGCGGTGTTTAGCAAGCAGGATTTGAGCAAGCTCTCTCATGAGGAGCTATTTACTTTGTGGGCAGCCACTAGGGTGGAATTGAAAGGGCGGCTCAATATTGGGTATTGGTTCGTCTTGTGCTGCGAGGCAATCAAGTCGGGCCACAAGACAGGAGAAATTGCCCTCGGTGGGATGATTACTAGGATTGCGAAGAAGCTCAACTATGAACGCTTCTTCCCCTCGTGCACTCATGTGGGGGCCGACAAAGATCTATTCATCGACATTCAGCAGATGAGAAGGTCGGGGTTTCTCCAAGTAACTTCAGATGCCAACAATTTTCATTCCTGGATAGTTGACAGAGAGCACCATTGTATCTTTCCATACCCCAGCCGTACATCCCTGGAGCGGAATGTATGGAAGATTCCGCGAGATAATGGTGTGCTACCCACTGCTCTCTGGGTGGCTTAAGGAATATGGAAGTCGGACAACAACAACAACAACAATAGTAGCAACAACAACAACAACAAAAACAACAGCAACAATAACAACAGCAACAACAACAACAACAACAACAATAACAACAAAAACAACATCATCAGCAACATCATCAAGGCATGAGTAGCCTTGAACAGCAAATAATGAGCATGCAACTTGGCATGCAAAGCATAATGGAGAACTAGCAGGGTATGTTTCTGTAAACCCAAGCTCTTTATGGTGCGGCCGTGGATAGGGGTGAGGTCACCCCCCCGGTAAACTACCCCCATTGGCCACCCCAACAAGGGTCGGTCCCTAGGTGTTAGGGATCACAACCTACTTAGCCCTTTTGGCAAGGGCCCTCCTCCCACGGTGTTCCCCGGGTAGACTACCCAACGGAAACCGGGTATGATTATCGTGCCCCCGGGGGGAGCGATTTTCGGGGTGACCCCAACTATCCATATGTCGACCCTACCCACCCATCCCCTCTTCAGCTTCCAGCCCCTTTCGACCCGTTTCCTCAATGGCAACAAGACCTCTTCCGAGGTCACTATGTTTGGCCTCCGGGTTACTCCGGTGGTTGGGACCCACACGGCATCCCTCCGGACGGTTTCTCTTATGACACCGAGGATGATGGAGGTGCTGACGAAGCCGGCCCTAGTGGCCACTAGCCCCCCTTGTTCTTTATTTCTCCCCGTTGTCCCCTCCCTATGTTTTAAATTTGGCGCACCGCGGACGGTGCATTGTTTTAGTGTGGGGGGGTGTGTAAGAGGCAAAGGGATGTTTTTTTTTTATAGTGTGGGGGAAGGCTTGTCTTCATGCTAGTGTGGGGGGGATTTGATTGTAGGTGGTAGAGCTCTCATGGTTCGGTTGGCTTTATCATGTTTTGATGTTGATTTATCAGCTTTATTGTGATGATTATGTCCCTGGGTGATTTTGATAAGTGTTTGCTAATGAATTTTCAAGTGTTTGTGTAGGTGATGATGCTCCCATGAGGAAAAATCCAAACTCCCGGTAGTCCAAAATTCCCTTAATCCAAATTTCTTTTAGTTTATTTTATTTTATTTCTATTTCTTCATTTTTTTTTAAATTCTTAGTTTCTTTCTTTGATTTTTAACTTTTAATTTTATTTTTGTTTCATCACAGTCGTTTCTTTCATTTTGGCTTACTTTTGAAGCTTGGAAATGGAGATAAAGGAAGTCAAAGGGCAATTCGAGCCCCCCTCGGTGAGATTGCATAATTTATCTTGTCTTCATTTCAAGCGGCATTTGGTGAGACCTTTCCTCTCTTTTATTTTCTTTTTCCTTGGGTGTTTAGCTTAGGTTTAGCTTAGGATTAAGTTGAATGGTTCGAGGATGTTTGCTTTTGGTTCTATGGAACCTAGGATCGTTGATGTTTTTATCGAACGATCACTTGTATGACGATTGGGATTTAATTGAATTATATGCCTCGTATGTGAACCTTTTTGATTTCTTCCTCTTTCTTTTGTTTTGTTTTCCCCTTTTTGTGTTACAAGCATAATTATGACAATTTGAAATGATTTTTGATGTGTAATTTTCTCACTCTTTTGGATTTGTTTGCCTCGATGTGTCTTTGAATGCTAATCTTCCTAATTGATGAGGGTTTGCACGGTTTGAGAATGCTTTGGGTTGAGTTAGACACATTGTAAGCTAAGGTAGCCTGGTTTAGAATTTTTGAGGACGTTTGAACCCCTAGTTCACGAGAAAGTGGAAAGATGGTGTTGCTCTCTATGGTGGATAAGATTCCCTTGGATAGTACTTGCTATATTTCTTATCCCGTGTGAGCGTCATTTGTTCTAGCCTTCATCATTCTTGTAAGCGGCACTTAGGATCCTCAACTATGCATGTCTTTATCTTTGTGTTGGCGTATAGCTCCCAAAATCGTGACCATATAACTCTAGAGGAGGAAGAGGGCATTTCTTCTCATTTTTCTTTGTTTTCTTTGTGGTTTGTTACAAATTTGGTTTTCATTTTTACATTCACCCTCTTGCTAACAAATTACATCCTTATTTACCCTTTCTTGACTTAGCCATATTACAAACCTATCGGCCTATGTTCTACCAACCCTTGTAGTTAGTGAAGCATTGGCTTGTGAGGTTCGAGTTTGATAATGTTGAAATTGAGCAAGAAAGTTGTGTAATTTGATTCAAATAAGGTTTTGAAAGGCTATTCATGAAAATAGTACACAAAAAGGCTTGACAATAAAGTTGAAAGAACTTGAAACTCATGAAAACCAAGGAAAAAAAAAAAAAAAAATTGAAGTAATGTGGTGGATTTGTTTCGAAAGGTTGTAAGTTTGGAGAATAGGTTCAATTCTTAGGATGGTCTTGAGAGATGGCCACTCTAACGCTTCACTTAGGAATTGCCACCAAAATTTTCAAACTGTTTCCCAACCATAACTCCTAGCCATGACATTACAACCCTACTTAAGACCCTTGGATTCTAGAGGGGCGTGGTCAAAGAACGGTGGAGGGAGATAGATTTCAACCCTATGGAGAGAGTATGCATAGTAGAGATGTCGGGATGACCTTATGACTCCACATAAAATTTTCTTTTTCCGGTTCCCTCGAGGAACCTTGAGGAGCTAGCTAGGGGATGAATTGAAGATAGTGGAGAGAACGCGGACCGTCTTTGTTGGGGCTAGGGCGGAGAATGAAATCATTAGTTCTCTACGCTTAGCTTAGGTTTGTCTTTTTCAACCTTGAGCATCTTGGAACGTGCTTTCCCTCCTTGAATTGAGAAAGTTAAGTATTCTTGGGTGCATTTATTTTTAAATGAGTCCAAATTGAGCATTCCATTACCTTGAGGTTTGATTGGTTTTGCGACAACCTTGTCATGTTATGTTTGTTGTGTTCGTCTTTTCGTTCCGGTTTTCCTTGCTTGAGGACAAGCAAGAGGCAAGTGTGGGGGATTTTGATGAGTGGCATTTATGCCACTCTTTTATCCTTTTTCTCTAAGGATTTTCCCTTCATTTGCGCTTGCTTGGCCCTTTTTCTAAGCATTTTTACTTAGTTTTGCTTCCTCTTTCCTTTTCTCCCTTATCTTCCCTTCTCTTAGTCTTCTCTCTTTGTTTTTATTTTGATTTCTATGCTTTGGTTTTGTAGGTATTATGTGCCGAAAGAAAGAGGATATCAAGAAGCCAATCTATCTATCTGTTGTGCGCGGGCTTCTGTGCGGCTTCTGTGCGGGCGCTTATGTGAGGCTGTGCGGGCGCGCAGCCTTGTCAGAACCCGCACAGCCAGACTGAAGAAACAGAGCCAAACTAGAGAGTTTGCGCGACTTGTGTGCGGGCGCACACACCTGATGTGCGGGCGCGCAGGACTAATGTGCTGGCGCGCTCATTTTCCCCGTACCCTTAAAGTTGTGGCCGCGCACTACGCTGAGAGGGCACACAAACATTGTGTGCGGGCGCGCAGCTCATCTGTGCGGGCGCGCACGGCTGGATTTACGATTTATTTGCGCCTTGTTGTCCAAGTCTCTTTCTTTTGGGTGGAGCCACATATATATAGACGAGACTCTTTGTAATAGAAAGACACTTAGTACTAATCCCATAGAACATTAGCCTAATCTAGAGAGAGAAAATAGATTGTTATTCAAGCTTCCTTTATTGTATTCAACTTTGCTCAAGATTTAATCTTCCATCAATCAAGCAAGTATCCAAGTTTTCATCTTTCTTCAATCATTTCTTTAGTAATCTCTTCTCCTTTCCTTTAACATTATTTATTTGTTTTATTGTTACTTATTTTTGTCTATCTTATTAGTTTATCTAGTTATTATTGATTTCATATATGTCAATCATGTTTTGTTTTGGGTTTCTTGTGTTTATTTCTATTTTTGATATTATGTTTAATCTCCCTTCTCTAGGCTAAACTCTTAGCTAGGGGAAGGGGGTGGAAGATATGTATTGAATGATGGATGAATGATGATAGTTGGATTGATTACATGCCTTAAATTGATGAAAGACATGATTTTTAATGGCTTGAGATTATTGTTGCACTTTTTTTTATTGCCTACTAGTTTAAATGCATGAAAATGATTTGAACTAGATTAAAGTCACCTCTATTTTAATGATTGCATGAGAATGAGTTGTTAAAATGGAGTTTCATGTATTGTGCTTCTTTAATCTCTTGATTTGCTTGTGTCTAATAGGATGCATGAGAATGATCCTAATTAGCATAGACATCTTTTATTGATTAGCCTAGACTATTGCATGAGAAAGAATTGTTTAGGTTGAATCTTATGTTCTTTGGCATGTTTATCATGATAACTATCATTGTTCCCCTCTTCCTAATGCATGTTTGAAACCCCTGAATCCCTAGCATCATTTTCTTTTGATTTTAATCATCATTTTCTTGCGTACTTGTAGTTTTAGTGTTCTACTAAACAAAACCAACAAAACAATCCCCTTTTCACTTTTGCATTAGTGATATTTGATGTTGAATTAGCGTGCTTCCCTAGTGGTTCGACCCTTTACTTGCCACTAACTAGTTTAGTGTAGGTTTAGGCTTTATAAATGATTAATTTGGTTAGGTTGGTAGCTTGACGACCTATCTAATCCTGATCACAAAGCTTTGCCCATTACAATTATGATATTCATAACGGGCAAAATAGAGTCCGTTACAAATACTTTTTTTACGTAATGGGCAAAATAGTGTCCATTACGAATGTGTATGTATTTGTAACTGACAAATTAGTACCCGTTATGAATACTTCGTAACGGGCACTATTTTGCCCATTACGAATACTATATTACACGTAACAGGCGTATTGTGCCCGATACAAATGCCTAAACTTGGCCAAACTGATGAGAGGAGACCAGTACTTAGCATTTTCAGGTTTCACCTAATAGCCGTATTCACCTCTTTCCCTCTCATCAGTCCCTCACTCCTTCTCTCTCTCTCCTCTCCTCTCCTCCCTGTCATTCACCTCTTTCTCTCATTTCAAACTCATGCCCTCTCTCCTGTCCTCCATCAATCTTCCCCTTAACAACAAGTGAAGTTCTCTAAACCTAACCACTGAAGAACAATTCTTAGATAATTTGGGATATCTTTGCCGAAAACTTCAACCATTTTAGATCGTGAGGTAAGAAGTCCTTCAATTGTTTTTTCCTTCCTCTTCTTGAATTGATTTCTGAGCATCTAATTGTTTAAATTCTTGAATTTGTTCTTGTGAATTCTAATTTGCTTTATTTTTTCTACATGCAATTTGTATTTGATTCATTTTACGCATTTATATGGTTCGATTATCCTTTCTATGTCTAAACGAATAATAAACCTAAAAAAAATATGTTTTTTAATTGAAAAAAGTAATACATGCAATCAGTAATGAGTTTAGTTCATCTTTGTCGATTAATATCTGATTGGCGAATTATTATGTAATTTTTTAGAATTAAGAAGCCTGATATGGCATGTTGATTAGTTCTTCGAGTTCTTTACAAAAATCAATCAATTTATCCCCAATTTGTTCATTTTAGTGGTAATTTATGGGTTGGTTGTATATAATCTCTGTTAATCGGTTTGTTGAAGTGAAAATTTGGGTATTGGTTATTGATTTTCTATGCAAGGTTATTTTTTTTGCATTCTTTGGTGTTTTAATCTGATAACTAGTGTTTCTTTAAGGCTAATTAGTGTAGAATTAAAATTTTGTTAGCAATTGTTTAGTTTGGGGATTTAGGGTTTTTGATTTGTGATTAAAATTTATACAGGTTTATTTTGAAGTGACGTCTATTATAGAATTATGTAGAGCTCAGTTAAAAGTTGCTCATCTTACTAGCACTATGTCAACTATTGAGATGGTTAGTTGTCATTTATAAGCTATTTTTTTAAGTTGTTTGTTTCTCCTGTAATTTGAGCATGTTATAAATGATTGATGTTGTTTGTTTGTAAATACTATAAGAAGCAAGTGTTGTCCGGCCCTGCGGATATTCTAGTGTCAACCCTTGCTTTTGTGCATACTTGTTTGAAAGCTGGTGCTCTTCAACTTAAAGCCATTCAAGAATCGCCTTCTATGCTGGTTCTCGATGAGGTTAATCTTGAATTTAGTATCTCTTTGTTGTTGATACTTGTTGTTTCTCTTTTTTTTTTTTGAGCTGGGCAAGCTGGGGAGCTTTAATGTATTAGTTTTAGGCTAGCAGTTATTTTTAGCACTGATTATTTATATGGTTTGATTATTCTTTGTATGTCTAAACGAATAATAAAGTCTCAATTTGATTCAAAAATTGTCCCAAAATTTGAGTAGTGGAATTCCGCAATGCCACCATTGTATGTTTGCTGGTGTTAAGATGAGTAGTGGCAAAGCTCACTATAAAATTCAATAATGTACGAATAAGTTTGAATTTTGTAAGGCTTTTGAAATGTCAAGGATGAAACTTTCGTGAGTTGTCCTATGAAGTTGTAATTCTATATGATGATCTGGGATCTGTGACTCTTGCTTAATGGACATAGATATTTACGTAGAGTCGCCATATCAGATGAAGTGTGTAATACTCCCAATTGCTGGAGAATCTCTATAATGTTTTATATGGGATTCCTATCTCCTTTGTCTATGATTTTGCCGTCGTGAGATTTATTGAGTTCATACATCTAATTATTGCTCCAAAACTTTCTGATGTACATGTCTTCTTCTTAACCGTGCCTTGAGTTTGAAATGACTTTTTTTCCAATGGAAATATTATCCCTATGACTTCTCAAGAAGCTTCTCTCTTATGGACGAAGAGGTGACAGGCTGTTCCACATAAGTGAACTCTTCAGAAATCTTGCTCATCTGTTCCTTAATCTTGTCCATTGCAGCAGTAGTGACATTGTTTTGATTGTCTTGTTCTACAGTGCTGACTCTAGTGGTGAGTGTCTGCATCATGTCAAACAATCTTTCAATTGTCCTGTTAAGGTTCTCGATGTCTTCCTTAGTGGCCATTGATTGAAAGTAGACTGGAGATGGATCTTGTGGAGATGATTGAGGTGGTTTCCTTGTACGCCTCTTTGGTATAAGAGGTTGTTGAGGTAAGGACTCGAACCGTAACAATCTACCCCTGCTTCTTGACCAAGTGCTGTGACACCGAAACAAACACACCTTTAATGACCAAACTTAACCTTAACCTATCCGGATTAAAAAGAAAAAAAAAAAAAAAAAAAAGGAAATGGAAAATTTTTTTTTATTAAAAATCTATAATTTTGAAATTCTACTTGTTTATTTTTTTTATTATTTTTTATTTTTTAAAAAAAACATATGGGAGGATACCATCCGACTTACTCCGAAAAAAAACGACACAAAAAACAAGTCTTCCCTAAAATATGGTCAAAAGGTGGTGCACGACTTTAAAAAAAGTGTGTGAAAATAATATGTGAGTGATTAATTGAGGTTATAGACGCGTGTTTTGACCGTATAGCTAGACACGACACAAAACTGAACACAGCATTCGCACAAAAATCGAAAAAAGGACTGACAGGACACTTTCTTGGGCACCGTGTCACGGTACAAATTGTCGTGACACGGTGCAGTCTACCGTCAGACGGTAAACAGCCCCGTGTCACGGCACTGTTCACCGTGGCACGACAGAAAATGTCGTGACACGGTGCGCAGTTCCAGATCGGTTTTGTGATTTTTCCAGATTTTAACCGATTTTAGGTCCGTATTAATTACTATGTGAGAATAAAAACCCTCGGTCATGGGTTAAACAAAAGAGCAAACACATGAAGGTTGGCACCAAACAACCACATAGCATTAGGCACGATGATGTAAAAAAGTTCGCAACCTAGAGTCAAGATCTATGTTCAACTATTGGTCAAGCTTTGGGTGTCAAAAGGGTACCATGGTTAAGAGTTTGGATGCGTTAGCAAGGCAGCCTCCCTTGAGGGTGTATGCCAACGGGCGGCTCCGCGAGTTCGTGATGAAATAGAACTCGACTCCATGGTTTGGGTGGATTTGATAACTCAGATGAACCCTTATTGCCATGAACGTTTTTGGGTCGATAGAGCTTAAATCCCCCGGGGCTAAGACGCATGTTGAACACATACGTTTTTTCGGAAAAATCGAAGGAAGTCGACTGTGATGAAAGAAAATAAGCCACCAGACTGATCTTAGGACTGCCGTGACACGGCAAAAATTCCGTGTCACGGTACTGTGCACCGTCAGACGGTGCACTGTACCGTGACACGGTAGATTTTTCCGTGGCACGGTAGTCAGAAAATCTGACTGGCGCCCAGTTTTCCTTCGCGCGCAACCAAGTTATCCAATTTTTCCTACGGGACAGACCTGAATGCGACGTTAAAACGTCTGTGCAGATGCAAAAATTCCAAATTAATTACAGGAATATTTTTTCAAGAATCTTTCAAGTCTCATCCACTCATCTTAATTAAATACCGATCACTCAAATCGATAAATAATTAAAAATCCTTCCCAGTGGAGTCGCCAAATTGTAGGCGTCGTTTGAAGTGCGCCTACGTTAAGAGCATGTGGTGAATATGCTTGGCAATCATAGGAAGTGGGAATTTACATTACGATTAGGGACAACGATTAGGGACAAATAAAGTAGGGAGCCGCCAACAAGTTTTTAAGGAACTTGTAAACCGTTCACGGATCATAAAAAGGCAACCAAGATAAGGGACAACGATAGGCAAGAACGATTGACCTGTGAAGGTTACACCCCATTCATAATCCATGAGATTACTAACTCCATATGGTTCGGAACCACGAAAGGAGGATCGGGGATGATGGTACGAAGTGAGTCATGGAGTGACATTCGCCCGTATTGGCCTCTACTCGATTCTTATATTGAAAAGCAATCCTGTGATCTCAAAGGCATACAAACGGAGATTCAATTTGCTCCAATCTATTATTAAGCTAAATTTGTTGAATATTAATGCACAAATAATTCTAAAATATTGGTGATCACTTCAATTAATAATAAGATTAAAAGGGATCCTAAACCGGTTGTCCAAATTATCTTATTAGGCATGATTTTCAATTACATATTCCCTTTAAACATGCAATATGGTGATCAATAAAAATAATAGAATAACATTAATATTAAAACCAATTTAATCAGAATTCCAACAACATAAAATCGTTAGAAGAATAATAAAAATAAAAGGAGCATGACTCTTACTTTGATTATGTTTGTTTGCAACTACAAAATAATAAACGAGTTAGTAACTTCAAGGAAATAAATAAACAATAATTAAATTAAATTAAATAAAGTATAGTTTATTTTGGAGCCAAATCCTCAAACAATTCTACCTTTCACGCCTTGGCTTAAGGATAGAACCACGAGTAAAGTATGGACTCCTTTGAGTACTTGAAGAAGGAATTTTGAAGTGAAAAAGGGTAGGCTAGTGTTTAGGCTAAAGCATAGAAGAGAGAAAATAAAATAAGAGAATTACTCGGTGCCCCGTACATCAAAAATGAGGGGTTATTTATAGGGAAAATGTGTTGAGGGAGCACACGGAACCCTAAAATGATAAAAACCCTAAAAAAGTGTCCCGTGACACGGTCAAACTGTACCGTGACACGGGAAGCCCCACCGTCAGACGGTACACTTTCCCTTGACACGGTACATTTCTGGTGTGACGCGGGAAATTTTCAGAAAACGGGACAAAAAACGCGTTAAGGGTTTACGCGGAAAAGACACGGAATATCCCGTGTCACGGCAGACCTCCCGTGTCACGGGATATCCCACCATCAGACGGGAAGTTTGGGCTGAAATTAAAACTATGCTTTTACCAAACATCAAGACTAATCCATAGACTGTTCAAAAATATGAATTTAATAAAATACGATTTTCAAGCACTCTCTGGATTAAATACTGAACCCGACCAATAGTTGCGGTGAAAGGTTGTTCATCATCGGTTTTGGTTTTGGGGAGACATTTTAGGTGTCTACAGAAGCCCCCACTTTGACAGAGTTTGTAGAAACGTCAGTTTCGAAAACGATAGTCAAAGTAGCCGATAGGGACGGAGAATGATTTAAGACGTTATGCGATCCTAAATCATTCTGTATACGCCGATACCTGCAGAAAAATGTTAATTCCACAGATAAAAGAGTAAAGGGATAAAATACGTATCTAACACCAGTCTATTGGTGACAAACGAATTTGGCAGCTTCCTAAGCTTGAAAAAATCCACCGAGTGACATTTGTTGAAATGCTTTCCATGCTTGAGAAAATCCGACCGATGAGTTTGGTAGTTTTCTAAGCCTGAAGAAAGCTACCGGATAATACTTTCCATGCCTGAGGAAAGCCGACGTATGAATTTGGTGTCATTCTATGCTTGAAGAATTTCACCGATAATGCCTTCCATGCTTGAGGAAAGCCGACAAAGGAATTTGGTGGTTTTATATACTTGAAGAAAAATCCACCGATAACGCTTTCCATGCCCGAGGAAAGCTGACTTTGCGGTTTTCTATACTTGAAGAAAAATCCACCGACAACGCTTTCAAAGCCTGAGGAAAGCCGACTTGGCGGTTTTCTACAGTTGAAAAAAAATCCACCGATAACGCTTTCCAAGCCTGAGGAAAACCGACTTGGCGATTTTCTATACTTGAAGAAAAATCCACCGATAATGCTTTCCAAGCCTGAGGAAAGCCGACGATTGCTGAAATTTATAAGTGTATGATGGTTCGATTATCCCCGAACGTGGGCCGCAGATGATTCATACCTTGAAGTCGATTATCCAGCCATATTAAGTGCTTAAAATACCGAAAAATAGACTTTGATGCTTGCTAGGGGTAAAATGGTAATTTTAGTCCCCTTTAAGTATCAGTTAGAATTATTTGCGTAATTCCAGCGAAAAATAACCGCCCAATAACCTCGAAAAATCATTCAAACTGGTAAAAAAACACCAGGAATATTCGCTGACAATGTGCAGAGCTGCCGTGCCACGTTACTTTTTTGCCGTGATACAGAAACTTCTACCGTCAGACGGGATGAAATCCCGTGTCACGGGAATATTTCACATATGTATATATATATTTTTTTTGCTGTTTGAATTGGTCAATGCGCGAATCATTATGCTTTTTATGGACGAATCCCAGCGCGCCACGTCATCAGTGTACCGTTACACGATAACGGTAACCGTGGCACGGTGAACGGGGTGCGTAACAGTTACTTTTTTGGCTTTAAATTCACACTTCTGCTTCACTTCTTTCACTATTTCGCCATTTCCTTGCTCATCTCCTCTCTCTATCTTCTCCATTTTTATCTTCTTGCTCACACAAATTGCCGCGCCACGGTTAAGACAACCGACGGTCGTTCGGCCTCACCGTGACACGGGAACTGCAACCGTGACACGGCGGTTCTGTTGCTGCTGCCTTTTTTTTTTTATTTTCGCGACTTGCTGCTGCTGCTGCCTTTTGCCGTTGCTGTTGCTTTTTACTGCCGTTGCCGTTGCTGTTTACTGCCGGAGCTCCGCCTCCTCTCATGGTCACCGTGACACGGACAGACTCAACGTGACACGTCATCTTTCCACTGAGCTGCGGCTAAGTTCAACCGTGTCACGGCGGCTGCGCGGATTTTCGAAATTTTTCGAGCTTTTGGAGCTCAAATTTTCACCAATTTTGCTTTAATTTTCTGCTACTTTCCTCATTTTCGACTCTCTAGAAGGATCTTATGTAAGTTCCTCTTAATTTTCATCTCAAATTTGCTTCAAGTAATTTCATGAAAAACCCTTAAAAATCAATTTGGGGATTTTTAATTTTTAGGTTTTATGCTGAAATTCTTGCCATGATTTTACTTGTATATGTATGTATGTGTGTTTGTGAGAAATTCGAGACAAAAATTGCATGATTTGATGGAGAATTGAGCAAATCACCATTTTTGTGTACTACTTTGTGAAATGATGTTCATGTTACTTCTTTGTACTTGAAATGGTGAAAAAATGGTGGTAAACCTTGTGAAATATTTCATGATGTGTTGATTCATTGTTTGCGTATGTACTATATTGTCATGGAGAACATAGTATCATGTGGCTAGGAGAACTGTAGTATTAGTTTGTCATGGAGAAACTAAATACCATAATTTTGCCAATTTTTAGCCTGGAGGTAAAAATTTAGCGTATAATTCGATAAATAACTAAATAACTTAGGAAATGATGCTAAGTATTTAGATCTTTATTTTCATAAAAATGCAACTTGAATTAAATGTCTTAGGAAATGATGTTAAGCATTTAGATTTTTATAATAGCATGCCTAGGTAACGAGATTACGATCTTTCTACCCTTGGCCAGCGTCGAGCTTTTCGGGAGGACACTCCCACCATTCCTGAGGGTATGGACGACGATGCTTTAGAGTTAGAGCCTCAAGCATCCGCGAGTAGAGGTAGGTGGGTTCCACCTCCGCGGACTCTAGACCAGTTGGTTTTCTGCCTTGAAAACCATGTCTCTCATTGCTCACTTTCCGGCATAGTCGATGGCACGCTTCGCCACCACGTTTCTGGAGCCGGCGATTTGATCCCTCGACTTCACCAGATCATTACGAGGGATCCTGCTACGAACGCCCTATGGGAATCGGCTGGTTTAGTAGATTTCTATACGGCGGTTGTACGGTTTCATAGCCCCCGGGGTTGCGGTGCGACGGTCGTTCGCGTATTGTTGGAATATTTCTGGGATACTACCAACACTTTTCATTTTGCTTGGGGGGAGATGACGGTGACCCCTCTAGACTTCAGTATGATCAGCGGGCTGCGCTTCACCGACCAGGCTGTAGCTCAGATGTCTGATCTGTCTTGAGGATCGACTGAGACAACTGATTTGTTGGGTCCGATCGTTCAGCACATCAGGACCCGACCAGTGTCTCGAGGTGGTCCTAGGAGCGGACGATCGGACATGGAGGATACGACGGCTGAGCAGCGAGTGCGGATCTTCATACTGATCCTGATCTCTATGACCCTTTCTCCTGATAGGAGTTCACGTGTACTCCTTTGCTACCTCCACGCTCTGGTCAAGATCCATGAGATAGGATCCTATAGCTGGGCCAGCCTTGGATACGCCGATCTCCTCTTATCGCTACGTCATGGCTGTCGGCAGCTGAATGACTAGTCTCCCATCACCGTCTATGGTCTGTGGAGAGTCGTAGAGGTGATGATCTTTTCCCTTTTTGTTTCACTTTAACTTGTTCGACTCGTGTGCTAAAGATTACTTTTCATCGCAGCTATGGTTCTACGAGTACTTCCCAGGCTTGGCTCCTCGCCGGCGTCGTGGAGCGGTTCATGATTTCCCTGTCGGGGCCAGCTGGCGTAATCGAGGAGAGTCGCGGGTGGAGTCTGTCCCTGCACTGCATGGCCTGCTACGCCGAGGCACCTCTTCTATCGGCGTAAGAATCAGTTTTGTTGCTGTTATTTTCCCTCTGACGTTGTTTCTGTTGTTTCACGCCGACTTTTTATGGTTTTTAGGTTGCCATTGATGTCCAGTATCGTCCTTGGGCCGGGATGATTGGTCTACCTGAGGCCTTGCGTCTTTCTGCGCACCGCACCATTTTGGTTGGTACCGTGCGCTTTGTCTGATATTTGGGAGAGCGAGTCGTTCGTCAGCATAGCGGCGATCGTTTTGTGGTGCCCTCATCTCCACCAGAGTCGATGCTGGACTGACGCTTGATCAGAGACTTGATCAACAAGGGAGAGCGCTATACTTTTCCATGGCAGGAGCTTGTACACATGGAGAGTGACTATGCGCGGGACTTGCTTCCCTCTCTGGCTCCTCCACCCCGTCTTCCTGAGGTATGATTTCTTTTGAGGATCTTCTTTACTAGTCTCTGTTTTAAATAGTCGAATAACTTGATTATTCGATCATATTTTCAGACGACTATTCGCCCTGTGGGGAGGATCGAGATTCCTCCTCAGTCTGTCCGCTATCCTGGGCCTATTGGTATCACCGAGGACCATATTGCTGACGCGCCAGAGGGTTACAGACAGGCGCAGGAGTCTCTGCCCGAGGTCTTTGAGCCGGTGAGTTTTCTTTGATGCATTATTCACCCTTTTAACGCCGCTTGTTACTGAATTTTCTTTGTTTTATCCTCAGCCTAACCGCCTGGAGATGATGGGACTCATGAAGCTGGTTGACGCCCTGAAGTATTGCATCATCAAGTTTCGGCGTGGTGCGAGTAGTCGGAGCTCTAGCGACGTTCTTGAGGTATCATTCATTTTTTACTTCTACCATTTGTTTTATTTTGCATTGTTGACACCTTTTGATTTTGTATCTTTCAGGAGCGACGGAGGTCCCGCTCGCGCTCGAGGCCTAGAGGCTCGGACGAGGAGGACCTTGGTCGTGGTAGACGATCTCCTGAGATTCACCGGCGTTCTCATTCTCAGCGAGAGCCTCAGACTACCCAGCCATTTCAGGAGGCTCAGTGGCAGCAGCCTCAGTCTTCCCAGCGCTTTCCGGACCAGAGTCAGGGGCAGCGTCAGTCGTTTTTACAGCCTCCACAGCCTGAGCTTGGGTCTGTTTTGACTCCCTTGGATCCTGGTTCATTTTCAGCTCCATTGTCCGGGATTCCTCCACCGGTGTCGGGTTTGTTCTCAGTTCCGATGTATGGGACGATGCCTTCACCGACGATTCCTGTGTCTTTGAGCCAGTCTACCCCGTTTTCCGGCTGGACGGGTCCTGCCTTGAGTTTGACTACCACTGGGGTCACAGGGACTAGTAGGGATACTTCTCCCCGTACTCGGATTATGGATGGACTCTTCAGCTCACCGTTCCCATATGCGCAGGGTGGAGATGATACTGATTCTGGCTCTAGAGACTTTTGACCGAGGGTTTTTATTTGTTCATACTATGATGACACTTGACATGTTTATTTATTACGACTCTTTTGTACATTATTCACAGTTTATGTATTATTGTGTGTTAGTATGTGCTTGAGACTCATTGTGTGTGATCGTGTATTTATTAAAGACACGACAAAAAATATAAGTGGAATAATGGAGAGTACCGACCTTCCTCAAAAGAAATAGACAAGCAAAAATAACTAAAATGCTAAGAAATAAATAAAATTATCTTCCCAAAAGAATAAGAATTAAAAAGACAAGCAAAAATAAATAAAATGATAAAAAAATAAATAAAATAAAATTACCTTCCCAAAAGAAAAGGAAATAAAAGGACAAGCAAAAATTAATAAAATGATAAAGAAATAAAATATTAAAGTGATGAATAAATAAATAAAATAAAGATAATAATAAAAGAAATAATAGAGATAAAAAAGTTAAGAATTTTATTAGAAATAAAACTCTCAGAAAACTAAAAAATAAACGGTGAAGATAAAATTCTATAAAAAATCCGGATAGATACGGGAAAAGATAAAAAAAAAAAAACGCGTGGGGTGCCGTGACACGGCACTGTTCACCGTGTCACGGCAGAACTTGCCGTGTCGCGGCAAAAGTTCCCGTGACACGGTAGGACGTGCCGTGTCACGTTACGCGTATTACTCAGCAGTTTGTTTTACGCGTATAAAAAGATAAATTCTGGGCAGTGTCGAGCGCTTTTGCTATAAAATAAGACCAGTTTATTCATGATATCCATAATTACGAAACACAAAATAATTTAGAATTTCATATTTCAATAATCATGTCTCAGAATTTTGATAATACATTGCGTGACTGGTCTTATTCTTTGACCAATGCTGAAAAAAGAGAGTTAGAATTATTTCATGTCAGGGGTTTGCTAGCCCTGCGACATGTAGCTATTGAACATTATTTTCTTAGGGCAACATTAGATTATTGGAGTCCTGAAACACACTGTTTAAAATTTGATTATGATGAAATTTGTCCCCTGCCGGAGGAATTCGGCGCAATCTTTGGATTTCCTGCTAGAAATCTTATTGCCAAGCCTACCCTACGTGAATATTATTACCAAGATTTTGAACGCCATCTGAATCTAACAGATCCAGATTTAAATAGAATTGTTTGTGGTAATGAAGTAGACTTAGAAAAACTTGCTAATCTATATTTTAATCGCCCTATCTCCGAGTCTTATCATGTATATCGTAGAAGGGCATATATTTTTTGCATGTTTAGCAAGCTTTTATTTGCAACGGTAGGGTAGGACATGCTTGTCTAGCGTCTGTGCTTGAGCATGTCGAATCTGGAAGATCTCCTATGCCGACGTGCCTTGGAGATACATTTCGTGGCCTTGACGAGGCAAAAGCTGACCGGAAAGCCATCAGGAAGGGTTCTCTGGTACTACTGCAGGTAAAAATACGCTCCGAGTAGCCCCCGTGACACAAAATAGTCACCGTGTCACGGGGGGTGTCTGCCGTGACACGGTGAAACCTGCCGTGTCACGAGAATCTGCTTAATTTTTTTTTTTGACTGATTTGTTGCTCTTTCTTTTTTTTTTTTGCAGATTTGGTTGATGGAGCTCTTAGAACTATTTGAAGCCCCCGACGATGTTGAAAAATATGGCCGTAACGACCTAGGCCGCAGGAAAAAGAATTACTCTACGAACATGTCGTATGAAGATTGGAAAAATTTCTTTGCAAAGAGAGAATTTTCCATTCGTTGGGTGGTGCCTTAGTGGAGGCTTACTAGGATGGTTGGCACGAATGATACTCCATATTGCCGTGTTCCTAGTATCTCAAAACTGACCTTTTATTGCTCTTCTCGACTGATGCGGCAGTATGGACTTGAACAAGTAATTCCACGCTATAACGATTGTCCTCGTGAAGTATCGTTGCATGAAAGTAACGTTCACAAGTACGAGGCTTATTGGATTGAAAGACCTTTGTTGACCGTTTCTGCAAGTGACCAAGCTCCTCCTCCTTTATCTAGTGCATACAAGGCATGGTTGAACCCTAGAAGTAGGAGGGAACTATTCGGATCACGCAAGTCTGATGTGAAGAGTCGTCTTGGAAATAAGAAAGCTCCTCCTAAAGATCGTCTAGGTCCGAGAACACAAGGGATTGAGTTTAAGACTCCTATAATGCCAAGAAAGAAGAATTATGTGAAAGGGAAGGGTAAAGAAAAGATGCTCTATAGGGAGAAACAACCGAAAAAATTCAAGAAAGGTGAAAGGGGTGAAAGTTCGACTAGGGGTGTGACGGTTCGGGCTACGAAAGACACATTAATGGTGAAGGCCGACCTAATTGATAAAGAAAAGGATGTTCCTAAAGAGAAGAGAGAATAGATCAATAGTGCTTTGCTTTTTATGATTTATAATTTTTATTTAAAATAAGGCATATGATGCCAATATTTGTAGTCGCATTTATTTTAATAATAATAGCACATTTATTTCAGCCTTAAAAAAAATAAAAATTACAATGACTTTTATTTATTATTTATTTATCCGAGTCAAGGAGTCGGACGCAATGGAAGAACGAAAATAAAAAAACTCGTACAAACAATGAATTCGCAACGAACGCGTCACAAAAAAAACGGAAAATCTGAAATTCCACCGTGTCACGGTGAAAAATCCCGTGACACGGTACAAATTCCCACGCCACGGAAATTTCCCTTTTTTTTTTTTTTTTTTTTTTTTTGACGCAATGCTGAACTGACGCGCATATTTGGTCAAAGAGGCAGGATTTTTATTTTTTAAAGTGGTCGGGCCCCCTTGAGGGGTTGCCTACGTATCCTAAAAAGGAATCAGGGCAAACGTAGCTCTATTGGGTCATGAACCCATGCGACTAGGCATAGAATTTCTTGAGTTGATCCAAGTTGGTTAAATTATGGAAGCCGTTACCGTCCATGTCTACCAATTGTGCCGCTCCGCCAGACAGGATATCTTTAACAATGTACGGGCCTGACCAGTTCGGTCTGAATTTTCCTCTTGGATCTAACACCTTTTTACGAAGTGCCTTAAGCACTAAGTCACCCTCTTTGATATTCCTGGTCTTGACTTTTTTATTAAAATATCGCGCCATACGCTGTTGGTAGGTTTGGACATGATGCAAAGCTGCCAAGCGTTTTTCATCAAGTAAGACCAGTTCATCGTATCTTGCTCTAATCCAGTCGACTTCATCTAGTTGGCTTTCCAATACGATTCGAAGAGAAGGGACTTCAAGCTCGATTGGTTGTACAACTTCAACTCCATAGACCAAAGAGAAAGGGGTAGCCCCCGTTGATGTACGAACAGAGGTTCGATAACCTCAAAGGGCGAAATGTAGCTTATTTGGCCAATCCTTGTAATTTTCTGTCATCTTTTCGATGATAGTTTTCACATTTTTGTTGGCCGATTCGACTGCACCATTTGTTTGTGGTCTGTAAGGTGATGATCGGTGATGCTTGATATGATATTTCTGTAATAATTCCGCGCATTCGACATGGAAATGTGTTTCATTGTCACTGATCATCTCATGTGGTACCCCATAGCGGCATATGATATTTCTCTCAATGAATTGAGCCACATGTTTCGCTGTTAGCTTAGCATATGAGGCCGCTTCGACCCATTTAGTGAAATAGTCGATTGCTACTAGAATGAATTCATGCCCCCCTTGTGCTGGTGGTGTTATTTTTCCAATGATGTCAATGCCCCAAGTGGAGAAAGGCCATGGAGAAGTATACGTGTATAGAAGCGAAGGTGGAACATGTTGTAAGTTTGCGTAGACTTAACACTTCATACATTTCTTGACGTATTCGTGACAATCTCTCTCCATAGTAGTCCAATAGTAACCTTGTCGTTGAATCTTTTGGACTTATATCTTTGCATTCAAGTGCGTTCCACATATACCGGCATAAAGGTTTTCCATGGTTTTATGTGTTTCTTTCTTGGCTATGCATAAGAGATTTCTTCCCATTGCAGTTCTCTTGTGGAGTTCTCCCCTGATGAGCACATACTGTGAGGCCAGGAGCCTCAAAGCACGGCGTGCCCTTTTATCAGTATTAGGAGGTTATTCTCCTCTTGTCACATAATTAAGGATGTATGTATACCATGGCTCTTCATCTTCTTCTTGTGGTTCTTGTTCATCGTCAAGTGCATGAACATAAGTCGGCTCATATCTTCTTTCTATGGTCAGTGGCATTCTGATTGTATCAATTGGAATTCGCACCATTGATGCTAATTTAGCTAGTGCGTCGGCGAATTGGTTTTCTTCTCTTGGCAAATACGTATACTCCACTTCATCTAGTTGCTCCGTGAGAGTTTCTAGATAAGCTTGATACGTGGCGAGACTTTCGCTTCTCACTTTCCATCTCTTGGAGATTTGGTTGATGATTAGTGAAGAATCACCATAGATTCTGAGTTTCTTAATTCCCAAGGCGACAGCTGTTTTTAACCCCAAAATGCATGCTTCATATTATGCGGCATTGTTGGTGACATCAAAGTCGAGCTTCATGGAAATTGGGATGTGCTCTTCATTGGGTGATACGAGCAAGACTCCTACACCACATCCCTTTTGGTTTGAAGCTCCATCGAAATAGAGCGTCCAGCTATCATCTTCGGTCATGAGTAAATTTTCGTCATGGAAATCGTACTCATCTTCTTCTTTTTCAGCTTCTTCTAGCGGAAAGTCTGCTAAGAAGTCAGAAACCGCAGAACCTTTGATGGCTTTTTGTGGCACAAATCTCAAGTCAAACTGAGCAAGATTGACTATCCACCTTGATAATCTGCCATTGAGTGTTGCTTTTTCAACCAAGTATTTGAGAGGATCTATCTTGGACACGACATGCACTGTGTGAGTGAGCATGTAATGTCTTAGTTTCTGTGCGGCCCATACAAGTGCGAGACACAACTTCTCAAGTGGTGTGTATCGCGTCTCATATCCTTGAAGTTTCTTGCTCAAGTAATAGATTGCATTCTCCTTGCTTTCGATCTCTTGTGCTAGCATTGCCCCCATCGTTTCTCTTGTGACCGTAAGGTAGAGTCGAAGTGGAAAGTCAAGTATTGTTGGCGCTAGCATGGGTGGGTTTGCTAAATACTCTTTGATTTTGTCGAAAGCCTTTTGGCAATCGTCATCCCATGTGACTGGGACATTCTTCTTGAGCATCTTGAATATAGGTTCACATATCGCTGTGAGCTTTGATATGACCCTACTTATATACTGCAACATTCCAATGAAACCTCGAATTTCCTTCTCATTTTTGGGTGGTGGCATGGCCATGATCGCCTTTACTTTTGTAGGATCTATTTCAATCCCTCGAGAACTGATCACGTATCCAAGTAATTTGCCTGACGTGACTCCGAATGCGCATTTTGCTGGATTTAATCTCATGTTGTACTTACGGAGTCTTTCAAAGAACTTGCGAAGTGCAATAATATGGCCTGGGTGATCTTTAGACTTAACGATCATATCATCGACATAGACCTCCACCTCTTTGTGCATCATGTCATGTAACAATGTTGTGGCTGCTCTTTGGTAGGTGGCACCCGCGTTTTTCAACCCGAATGGCATTACCATATAGCAATATGTACCCCATTGCGTGATGAATGTGGTTTTCTCCATGTCTTCTTCGGCCATCAATACCTGATTATATCCGGCGTAACCGTCCATGAATGACAGGAGTGCATGGTTTGTTGTATTATCGACCAGAATGTCAATGTGAGGTAGAGAGAACCCATCTTTTGGGCTTGCTTAATTAAGATCCCTGTAATCAACACACATTCTGACCTTTCCATCCTTCTTTGGAACTGGAACCACAATTGCTATCCATTCCGGATATTTGGATATTCTGATGAAACCTGCGGCAAACTGCTTCCTGATTTCTTCCTTGATTTTGAGAGCCACATCCGGTTTCATACGGCGCAGCTTTTGTTTGACAGGCTTCATACCTGGAATGAGTGGTATGGTATGCAGAGCTATATCCCTGTCAATTCCTGGCATATCTTGGTATGACCAAGCAAATACATCAACAAATTCACTAAGCAAGTTAATTAGCTCTTTGCGTTCATCTTGAATTAGTGTTAATCCAATTTTTACTTCTTTAACAGTCGTATCATTGAAAATGTTAACTGTTTCTGTATCTTAAATAACTGCTATTTTATTTTTGTGTTCTTCCATTGCTTTTATTATTTCTTTATCATTTTTATCATTAGCAAAGCAATATTGATCAGGGCTAGGGGAATGACACGCATCGTAAGCAAAGGTACTCATTTTATTGAATTCATTGGCTAATACATCAAGAGAGGCAAGGTCGGCTGCGACCTCACCGGAATTATCAGGACTAGAAAGAGAGGACTCAACAAGGGACTCAGGATTGAACTCTATAGCAGAAAGAGGGTCGGCCTCAAACTCTAAGGACTCGTCTACAGACTTAGAATCAGACTCGGACTCGGATCCAGACGACTCAGACTCATCAAACATAGGACCCTCGCCAGCGGTTATTTCCAACTTCTCTCCACTCGGCGTAGTGATCCTCAATGTCTTGCACCATCCCTTTGAAATGTTGTCAGCTTGGACGATCAACTCGGAGCGGTCAAAATCCTTGTTTGCTATGACAACTTGAACGAGCTCGGAGTTATCATTGCGGACCGGCTTGGACTCATTCTTCTCCATTCTAAAAAGGAGGTTGATTCCTAGATCATCAGAGTTCGGACTAGTTGGCTTCTCGGTTGTGAAGAGCTCTTCGTCTTCATTAACAAAGTCACAATCGAGGAACACCTCGAATCCTGGTTCACGGATCCCATCATGGACGAATGGTTAAGGGAATTCATAGCATGGGAAGTCTTCCCCTTCTTTGATGTACTGGCCATTGAGGGTGAACGGATATGGATCCATAGCCATTTCCGTCTTCGTGATTCGAGCATTATTGCGAGCCTTCATCTTCAATAAAGCTTGTTTCAGATCTTCTTTTGTTGGCTTGAATCCCAAGCCAAAAGTATCCTTCTTGAGTGCACCAGGATGGCCCCAAGATTCAGCCAGTTTCTTCTTGAGCCCAAGGGTCATTCCAGGGAAATTCCCTTGCTTCTTCAGAATGGCATTGATATTGGTGTTTGATTAGGGATCGAAGTCGAGATGGCACTTTTCCTCCTCTCCAATCACGAGAACATCATCTAGTGAAAACCCCCCAAAGATCTTCATCTTCTTCATCATGTTCAACATGGACGATAGGAGTATCAATAACTTGAATGCGCATAGGAGAAGCATCGATAGTAATCGGAACCCCTCCAACTATGGCTTTCACTTTCTGGTGAAGCGATTATGGAATCGCCTTTAGCTCATGAAGCCAAGGGCGTCCTAACAACAGATTGAAAGAGGCCTTAATGTCCACCACCTGAAATTTGGTGCGACGTTCAATGGCCCCAGTAGTTATATTCAGTATGATAGTACCCACGGCTTGACGGCGAGTATTATCATAAGCGCGAATCCCTTGAGTGGAGGGAGTCAATTCTTCATTCCTTATGCCCAACTTCTTTGCAATACGGAGTGGGCACACATTGATTGCAGAGCCATTATCAACCAGGCTCATGGGAATCTGCGCGTAGAATCTGCTGGAAGATGAACCCTCTAAGTAAGACGACACCCCAAGGTACAACCCTTCTGGGGGTCGTCCATGAACAAGGATTCATCGGCCCTCACATTTATCCCAGGTCGAAAGTGAGCATTCTTAGCTCCAGCAAGACACAATATGGGGCAAAGATGGATGTCAATGGGGACCTCAGAAAATTCAATGGGCTCAGTAGGGCGAAATGTGCCCCCCCAACAAAGATTGAGGTAGCAGACAGCGGGTTCTCAAAGACATCACTCGGAAATAGGTGAACGTAATGATTAAGTTCACTAGAGTTTTGAGTATCAACCCCCCTGTCAGCATTCCCACCAGGAAGCCTAGTGTTAGCAAAGTGAGAAGCAAAGGGATCAAGGCCAGTGGAGGTGCGAGCCCTCTTCGTAACAGGCTCATCCTCAGCGGGGGCAGAGGTAACAAGATCATCCTCCAAGTCAATAATTTGTTGATCCTGCTTGTGAGTACCCCCTGCCTGAGCGTGCCCACCTCTGGAGGCACTTTGGAGCCACCTTCTCAGTCCAAAAGGGCGCGGTGGAAACTTTAGAAGCTCCATGATAATTTCATTAGGGAGCTGCAAAATCAGTGGCTTCAACAGAAGACCGTACAACGTCCTTCGCAGCAGTAGCATTATCAATATCAGAAGAAAAGAGCAGAACATGCTCAGCAGAAGAAGTTGGCTTTACACCCGCAACAGTAGTCTCAACCTCATCAGATGGAAACTTGAGAACACTATCCGCAAAATCATCAGTGGTATCCTATGGATCATCAGAAGCTTGATCACGTTGTCTTTTGGCAACAGAGGTCTGACGTGCCACCTGGCCGGAAGCCGCAACAGGCTGCTTCTCAAGAGAAGCACCACGCGCCAATAACGCCTCAAATTCTGAAGCCGCTCTTCTAGGGGCAGGACGAGTCTTGCGTCTACTCCCAACAGTGGAGGATGAAGGCTCAACTTCAGCACGTCTGGACCCAGCGCGGTCAGCAGCAGTCACGGTGCCAAAAGCAGCCCGCAGCTCAGCCTGAGCCCGACGCACCTCATTCTTCAAGGAGCCAGCATACACATCCAGCGTGTCAAATAGCTCAGGGGAATTATTAAGAGTCACAGTCAAAGGGTCCCTCCAATAGTCAGCCAGCCCAAGGATGTGCTTGTCCAACTGGTCATAACATGAAAAGGAGAAAGAAAGAAAATAAAATAACATAAGGACCAAAGCAAAAAAGAAAAAAAAAGAAATGGAAAAAACAAGGCCAAAAGATTACCAGCCTCATGCGTACAACACAAACGCATGGCAGAGAGCTGCTCGTTCCCCACAATGTATATAGAGTTAGGCAACTAGTTCTTGGGAAACTTCGAGTAACCAGTCCCTGCTCCCTGCAGAGCGTCGTAGGCTTCCGTCTCACAGGCAGACTTAGAGGGGGAAATAGTAACCCCAGCCATGTTAGTACAAATCCCCCTAAAATTGCGCGGCGCAGCAAAAGTAGAGGGAACCTTTACCCAGAAAAACTTGCCAGTCCAATCCCTGAAGTGACCAAGCTTTGGGTAAGACAGAACCCTTCCCTCCTTGAGAGCAACGTAGTACCACCCAGACTCAGTCCTAGAAAGCAGACCTCTTCTTGCTCATTAAGGACTTGAACAAGTGCGGGACTCAAGGTACCTCCGAAACCGCAGGAACCATAACAAGCAAATCAAGGTATGAAGAGAAGCAGGATGTAGCAAGGATATGCAAATATTGAAGAAACGGAACACCTTCTCTAGAGTAGGGTCAAGGGGAAACCACGGACCCAAATCCAGCTGAGACGCAAACACGGCAATATGCCCATCAGGGGGAGTAGAAAGCTTTGCACCATCAGCGGGCAAGACCAACTCATAGCCCTCACCAAAACCGTAAAACTTCTTCCCAATAGAAGCAAGGTTCATTTTTTTGGCGTCCTTGCGCCAGCTGGAATCCAGCACGCAGTTCATGGGCCCATAGCACTTGTCATCCAAAAAGAACTCAGGCTTTCCTTCCTCTACAGGCTCCGCAACATAAGTAGGTTGGCAATCGAAAAGAGAGCGGTCACCTGGTGACTTAGTCATCCTGCCCGATTAGACAGCTGGAGAGGGAGAGGGTGATGAAGTCTTAACACTGCCACCCTGCACTACATAATGATCAAACCGATTCATATCATCCATGTCATCATTCCAAGCAATACTATTTATGGGCTTAACGTGGGGAATGGGGCTAATAAGAGACACGTCAAGGGGATTAGGTTTAACGGCATCAGCTAACATCTTATAGCATCAGCTTACTATCAAAAGCGTCGTATATTATGAAAGCCCACAAAGAGAAGAAAAAAAGCAATGGGGCACCGAAAATCAAAGATCAGTTTAGGGAGACAAGAAGAATGAAGGGATAAAGGGAAGGAACCAAGAACACAATTACAACAACAAAAAAGGGGAAAAATTGGACAATGACAATTAGGGTGAATCAAAAAATACAATCTTGGTAAGAAAAATGCAAAAAGAAGTAAAATTGAGAAAATACATACAACAAGAAGGTACAAAGTAAGTACCTTTAAGAGAAAAAGTTGCAAAAGCAACAGATTACAACAACAATGGCGAACGCAAGAACTTGAACAGAACAAAGTTCAAACTACAGTCAAGAAAGACAAAAGAAAAAGCAAATTAATTAGGAAGTAAGCCCAAAGAAGAGAAAAACGAGTATGGCAGAAAATTGAGGCAAAATCAAAGGCGAAGAAAGCAGAAACTTACCACAAAATTGGAAGAACACAGACGTCTGAGGAAGAAAATGAAGAGTAAAATCTTTAAATTAAATAAAGTAAAAAAGAGAGGAAGATGAAAAAAAAAGAAGGTAAAAAAAGTGGGGGACAGTGAAATTAAATATGGAATTTGTTCCAGGTGTGGATCCAAGGGTTCTGCTGGGTGAGCTGGGTCCCGTCGACAACCTACACACGGCAGCACACGTGAACTGCCCTCGGGGGTGGCTCGAGGAACCCGCCTCCAAAGCTTAAGTTAGAGAGTGTTTATAGAGAGAAAGTGTACTTAGAAAGATATTGAAAGTATAATAATTTGAGTGTCTAACCCCCTTTCCGTTGTACCTTACCCTTTATTTATAGGTGTACTATCTCCTTTATGGCGAGTTTAGCCTGGTCGGCTCTGCAGGCTGACTCCACCAGGCTGGAGAGCCCTTCTTAGCTGCTTTCTTGGCAGTGAGTGCGCACCCTGGGAGCTGGGCGATAGTTCAGCGGGAGCTATCCTATACAGAATTAATGGGCGTTTGGGCATGGAGTAAAACCAAACCGCCATGTCATTTCGGTAAAATTCAAACTGCAGGATTGGATGATCGACACATGTCCCATTCATGCAAATTTTATTCCCGCCAAAAAAAAAATAAAAAAAAAATAAAAATCTTTTCAGCAGGAGTGATCGAAATTCCTCTTTGCAAAATCTTCATTTCTCAGATTTCAGCGGGAGTGATCAAAACTCCTCTTAGCATGATCGTCATTTCTTAGACTACAGCAAGAGTGATCAAAATTCCTCTCCGCAGAATCATCATTTCTCAGACTTCAGCGGGAGTGATCGAAATTCATCTACGTCAAATTGTCATTTCTCAAACTTCAGCGGGAGTGATCGAAACTCCTCTCCGCATAATCCTCATTTCTCAGACTCTTGCGGGAGTGATCAAAATCTCCCCCTGCAGATTTAGCATGCAGCGACCTGGTGTGCACCCGGCAGGCAGAAACAAAGCCACCTTTAAATACTCAATATTACGATAGAGTCCTCTCCAAGGTTCCAACCTGACCACTCAAGTCTTTAGATCACGTCACCAACCCAGAGACTAGAGGGGCTAGGAGTGTGTAGGGTAATTTGGCTGGACGACCCGTTGAGCCATGGCCGATAAAGTTGAACGCTCAGAATGGCTGGCATGAATTACCTCACACCACCTCTTGAGGGGCTAGTTGTAGGGGATAGCTCCTGCTGAGCTATTCCTTCCAGCTGGGCTCCAGATTGGGAGGTTACGCCATGAAAAAAAGAGTCGGCATCAGTGACCTCATACCACCTCTTGAGGGGCTAGTTGTAAAGGATAGCTCCTGCTGAACTATCGCCTAGCTCCTCGGGGTGCGCACTCATTGCTGAGAGACCAACTATGAAGGGCTCACCAGACAAAAGGAGTCAGCTTGCAGAGCTGACTACGCTAAACTCCCCACGAAGGAGATCATACACCTATAAATTAAAGGCAAAGTACAACGGAAAGGAGGTTAGACACACAAGTTATTACACCCTCTACATCTCTCTAAGTACACTTATTCTCTCTAAACAATCTATAACTTAAGCATTAGAGGGGGGTTCCTCGAGCCACCCCCGAGGGCAGTTTACGTGTGTTGCCTTGTTCAGTTTGTCGACAGGACCCAGCTCACCCAGCAAAACCCTTGGATTCACACCTAGAACAGTTTGGAGTTGGAGTTGTTGGATACTAAGCTCTAGTTTGAAGGCTTATAGTTGTTCAGTATCAAGGCTACTGCCCATAATTGATCTCTTTCTGGCTAACATATATGTTGAACATTTTAATGCTTTACCTATGCTGATCATTTCATTCCTCCTATTTGATACTGCTCCACCATTTTATTAATTTACCTTTGTTTTGGGGATAGAAAGTTTAAATGCAGTTATATTATCTATTATTGATGTTCAGAGCCCTGGTAGCTTGGAGATCATTGTATTCACTTCAATGTATTATGCTACTATGGCCTACTTGTTGAATTGTAATATGTGTGGTTACTATGCTTAAACATATTGATTGTATTTATCATTAGTTGTAAGATATCTCATATATAGTAAATATTTATTCCTAAATGCAGGTTGCTGCCCTTGTGCCAAAAGGAGAACTTGATGGTGAAATGGGTGATGTACACATGGCAATGAAAGAAAGATTAATGAGCCAAGCACTTCGAAAATTAAGCCATTCATTGTCTCAGTCACAGTGTATATTGCTATTTTTTAATCAGGTAGATATTATGTATTTTTAAATTGTAATCCTCTGTCCTCTCCTGTTAATAGTTGTTAAGAGACATACATCTAATATAAACTAATAAAACTGCTTGTGTGTAGTTTGTTAAATTATATATCAACGTTATTTCTTGGAAAATAGTATATGAATCCCCGTAACTATATGCACTGTTTCATTCTTTACATCATCGGGAGTCAGGTCCTTGTGAAAGTCATAAAGAACAAGCACGCACCTCCTTTTAGAGTTGTTGAATTTGAAATCGAGTATGGAAAGGGCATATGCAGAGATGCAGAGCTCATTAGTTAGGGTGTCAAGCACAAGCTAATAAATAAGAGGGGTGCTATGTACGCCTTCAACAGACTTAATTTCCGTGTGAAAGATGCAGTTAGGAAGTAGTCTCAAAAGTTGCCTTGTTCGGCATTGGAATTATGGAGGTTTAGTGAGAAAAGGAAATAGAATGAAGATGTTTCGTGGAATTATGTATTAGCTTTTGATTCATGTTAGAGAGTTGTTGTAAAGTCAATTTGGACATTTGTTCAAGTTGTATCTTAATTTATAATTCATTGAATTTTTCATATGTTATTATTGAACATTAATAATAATAATTAAAGATTTTGCATCATAGCAGATTACCAGGTAGCAGTTATATCTTGCTACCAATTTTTTTTAATTTGCTTCAATTGTATTTGTAACAGGCAAATTAAATTTCTGTATTTGTAACGGGCGTTTTAAAAGTCCGTTACAAATAACGGGTTATTTGTAATGGGCATTTTAATTGCCCGTTACGGGTAACGGGTTATTTGTAACGGGCATTTTAACTGCCCGTTACAGATAACGGGTTATTTGTAACGGGCAGCGCCGCCCGTTACAAATAATATATCCTATCCATAACGATCGCATTTGTAACGCCCCTTGCCCGTTACAGATGGGTTGTTTTGGCCCGTTACAGATAGCTATTTTTCCACTAGTGTATATTTGTTTTTGCAGGGTGGAAGTTGGATTGAGAAATGTGGCTAAATAAAGAAAATTGAGCAAATTAAAACTCCTCGAGCAGTCTTGAGGAGCACCCGCTCCAAAGGAAAGGAGCGCCGCTCCTATAAGGTGGAGCGCCCGCTTTATTCAGGTACAATTTCGAATCAAATTTGGGTGAAGGGGAGAGCAGTCGCTCCATTCTGGGTTAAACGTTTTATATATGGCCTGACCGCTTGGGTCATCCTAGAACAAGCATGATGATAAAAATCATTAAAAGTTTAAATGGACATCTATTAAATAATATACGGATCCCACAATCAAATGAACTTCACTGTAAAGCTTGTTCACTTGGTAATCTAATCATTAGACCTTCAAAAGGTAAACTTGTAGTTAAAAATTTGCATTTCTAGAAAGAATAGAAGGAGACATTTGCTGGCCAATACACCTAATATGTGGATTGTTTAGATATTTCCTCGTGTTGATTGATGCCTTAACACGTTAGTCTTCTCTCCACCAGAAATGTAACATTGGCAAAACTTCTTGCGTAAATCACACTTTTAAGGGATCAATTCTCGGATTATCCGATCAAAAGGATTAGGCTAAATAATATCGAAGAATTTACATCTCGATCATTTAATGGATATTGTATGTCAATGGGATAGACGTGGAACGCCCAGTAGCCCACGTTCAAACACAAAATGGCCTTGCAGAAGCATTCATAAAGAGATTAAAATTAGTTGCTAGCTAGGCCATTACTCATGAAATCAAGACTACCATATTCTGCATGGGGGTATGCAATAATACATGTTGCCGCTTTGCTACGACTAAGATCGAGCGCGATGCATAATTATCTCTAATGCAGCTAGTAGTTGGAAAGAAACCTAGCCCGGCACATCCAAAAACTTTCGGATG
This sequence comes from Chenopodium album, assembly GCF_948465745.1. Taxonomy (NCBI): domain Eukaryota; kingdom Viridiplantae; phylum Streptophyta; class Magnoliopsida; order Caryophyllales; family Amaranthaceae; genus Chenopodium; species Chenopodium album. The sequence goes on from NC_137836.1 coordinate 29,974,650, forward strand.
TGCAGTCTATGTTCTTATAACACCATCCTAACGTACTAATATGGGCTCATAAAGAAGGTTGGGAATCTATGTTGGCTATGAATCACCTTCCATCATACGATAGATATCTCGAACCATTGATTGGTGATCTTTTCATGGCTCGATTCGCCAATTATCACTTTAATGAAATAGTATTTCCAACCTTAGAGGGAGATAAAGAGGGCCCATTCTGAAAGAAATATCAAGGAATGCCCAAAATTTATCATACCTTGATCCAAGATCAAATGCATGCGAACAAGAAGTGCCAAAAATAATACATTTGCAAAACATCGCAAATCAATGTTCATACGCATTCACTTATACAAAAGGAGTGATAAAGTAACATATACCAGCAGTGAATGCTCCTACTAAGGTTTAAATCCCAGCAAAGAAAATGGATAATCTACTTTCAAAAAAATCTGCAATACGCAAAAGACATGGCAGACCCATCGGAGCTAAATATCTAAAGTCGAGAAAATCTAAAAGAGTGGAAATGAGGACTAAAAAGGGTGAAAACTCCTCTAATGAAGTGGATTAAATCCAAAATGATGAAAAGATTATCAACCCCAAGTTGAATCTAAAGAGTCGGATGGTACATCTGAGGGGGAGCGTGAAAACGAGATTGTCGAAAATCACGAAATTTCAATAAATTACGTCCACATTAGAAAACAGTGGGATACATTAAAAACCTATGTCAATGGTGTATTCGCATATTGTAGGCATCGTTCGAAGTGCGCCTACGTTAAAGCATGTGTGAATATGCTTGGCACTCATAGGAAGTGGAATTGACTTAACAAGATTAGGGACAAGGAAAGTAGGGAGCCCCCAACAAGTTTTTAAGGAACTTGTAAACCATTCACGGATCATAAAAGGCAACCACAATAAAGGGACAACGATAGACAACAATGATGATCTGTGAAGGTTACACCCCGTTGATAATCCATGAGATTACTAACTCCATAAGGTTCAGAACCACTAAAGGAAGATCGGGGATGATGTTACGAAGTGAGTCATGGAGTCACATTCGCCCGTATTGGCCTCTACGTGATTCTTATAGTGAAAAGTGATTCCTATGATCTCAAAGGCATGTGAATAAAATATTGAATTTGCTCCAAACTATTATTGTATGGAATATTTCAAGCGTTAATCCCTAGCTTGAACCCCATTGTGATCATACACTAAAGTATGGTGGTGTCCAAAGGGAAAGAAGATAGAGCAAAAGAGTCGCCAACAAGCTTTTTAGGAACTTGTAAACCGTTCACGAGGTGAAGGTTACACCCCTTAACGATCCAAGAGATCGTCAACTCCAATAGGTCTTGAACCATGAGTGGTAGTTCGGGGATGAAGGTAAAAATCCAACCTAAAAGAGATTGAACCTGCCCTAATAATAGGCCTCTACTTTATTCTGATCGTATTCATGTGCGCTTTCTGACTAACATGCAATCATTAGGTTTACCCTAAACCTGTTTAATCTATGTTGGTTGAATATTAATGCGTAAATAAATCTATTTTTGGCGATCACTTGTATTATAATAAAATTAACCCTAACAAGATTATTAATTATCTTATTAAGCGTGATTACAAGTACCAATTCCCTTTAAACATACATAAAAGGTGTGATCAAGCAATTACAACAAATATCAAGCAACATAATAAATAATAATAAATTATAAAAATAATAAAAATAATCATAATCATGTTAAAGCATAATAATAGCAAGATCCTAGGCATGATACTAACAAGATTAATAACAAACCCTAGCAAGTCACTAAACAATAAAAATCAAAGCTTTAACCCTAACATGATACTAACAATGAATATATATTAGAAAGAACATAAAAGGCAACATAATAATCGTACTTGGTATTAAAGTTACCCTAAACATGATACTAGGAATCATAATAACAATCTAAGCATGATTTCAACATAATAACATCAATAAAAACCATTAAAGCACTTACTTGGATGTCTCGTACCTCTTTCTAATTACAAAATACACACGTTAGTAACTCCAAGGAAAATAATACAACAATTAAATTAAATAATTGAAAGAGAGATTTGGGACCAAACCCTCAGAAATTAAACCTTTCACGTCTAGGGCGATGGCAACTTCGAACTTGGCTAGGTGTTTCTAAGTCTAATGAATGCGGAATTTTTGTGTTTGAGAGAAGGCTAGTTTAGAAAAGAGAGAGAGTAATCAAGAAAATCTGGATGAGAGTTGGTGCGAATTGGTGAATCCAAACGGAGGTTTTAGAAGGCTATTTATAAAGAAAATCAACCAAAGAGATAAAAAATCAAAACAGAGTTCTGACACGTAAAACGATGGTTAGCGCCAGACGCTGACATTAGCGCCAGGCGCTAACGCTGGCGCCAGGCGCCAAGCTTAGCGTCAGGCGCTAATGCTGGCGTTTGGCGCTGACTAAGTTTTTGACGCGGTTTTTTAAAATCAGATAGAAATTTCCGTACAGGAGGATAAAATCGTATTTTCCTCAAAAATGTTCTTTTATTCTAATTAAAACTCTAAAAGTCAACAAAAGTCAATTTTTCAATGCTAATTAACTTAGGAATGAAATAAACCTTCTAGAAGAATCTAGAAGACTAAAACCATTCCTAATTGCATTAGGAATGATAAATCTATATTAGGCCCTCCTCTAGATCATTGGGCCGCATATAAGGCTCAAACCGGGCCCAATTCAGTAAATTGGCCATAACTTCCTCAATATTCATCGAAATTGGGCTTATAATATATCGTCGGAAAGATCTTTTCAAGCCCTATCCAACTACAATATCATTGGACCCATATCATGGATTAACCGAACTGGATTGGCTGTTTTCTTAAAGTAGGTTTTTCAAAAACAAAGAGAAGAGAAAAGAAATTAAAACTATCCGCAACACTAAACTTTCACACTTTCACTTCATTCGATTATGATTCGATGTGAAAGGCACTCATCACCGGGTTTGGTTTTGGGGAGACACAAATGGGTGTCTACAATTATTATGCTAAATTGGTTGAATGTTAATGCAACACATAATTCTAAAATATTTGTGATCACTTGATTAAACAATAAGATTAAAAAGGAACCTAAACAGGTTTTCAAAATTATTTTATTAGGCGTGATTTTCAATTACATATTCCTTTTAAAATGCAATATGGTGATCAATAAATATAATATAATAAACATTAATATTGGAAGCAATTTAACAATAATAGCGTTAGTCAAATCAAATATAAAATAACCGGATCATGATACTAGCAAAAAAAAATAAGTAATTAAATTAATTAATTACTCACACTCCGCGCGTTCCTTTAAATTGCTACATCATGAATAAATTGTTAGTAACTTCAATAAAAAATTATAAATCAATTGGAAATTAAATTAAATAAAAGTAGAGTTGATTTGGTCCAATCCCTCAGTTATTTGTACCTTTCACACCTTGGTTTAAGGACGGAACCTCGGTTATCGTATGGACTCCTTGGAGTGCTTAAGGGAAGAATGTTGTGATTACGAATATAGGTTTAAGGCTTAATATATAAGGGAAAGATAGAAGAAAATGATTTTGGGTGTAAGAAAAGGAAGATAGAATGATTTGATTCCCCGAACAATAGAAAGGAGGGGGGTATTTATAGGGAAAATGAGCTGAGGGAACACACGGAACCCTAAAAAGATAAAAAAAAACCTAAAAAACACCGTCGCGACACGGCAAAGCATGCCACGACCCAGCAAACTATGTCGTGACACGGGAGAAAATAGTGTGACACGGGGAATAAGCAGCCCTAAAATGATAAAAACGCGTTTCAGGTTTTACGCGGAGAAACCCTAGGAAATTCTCGTGTCACTCCATATGTACCGTGACACGGCAAAATATGGAGTGAATTGGCTTCACCGTGACACGGAAAAATATTAAGTGACGCGGTTAAATTTGGAGTGACGCGGCAAATTTTGGAATAACGCGGCATAATATGGAGTGACACAGGACATTTTTTGCGTTTAGGTTCATAAGCGCGTGAGAAAAGTAACGCAGAAAAAACACGGGAGACCACTGTGACACGTGCAGAATACCGTGTCACGGTACCAGGCACCGCACTACGTCATCAGGTGCTGTGACACGACAGTTTTACTTTAATGCGGGGTAATTCCAGTTTTTAACACGTTTTTAAAATTATCATAACTTTTGATCTGTAACTTGGAATAAGGCATATAATATATCATTGGAAATTATATCAAGTATAATTTATAACCCATTTAGAATCAGGTCAAAATAATTTGTATATTTTAAGATACGGCCGTGTTAGTGGAAGGGTGTCGGTTTTTGGCCGAGTTTAGTGTTTTGCTCATATCTTTGTTTTAAATAGAATTGGGCTTATGATGTATGGCTGAAAAGCTTATTTCAAGGCCTATACAACAAAATAATAATTGGATCAAAATTATTAGGCAACAAAATATGTTTCTCTTTGTTTTGTTATGTGGACACGAAAAGATGAAAACAAGTTATGGTTTAGGGAAATGAGCTAGGAAATGGATTGGTTTTTGAAATGAATTGATTGGAAACACGGATTTAAGAAACCTACTAATAATGGAAGTGAAAGGTTGTTCATCATCGGGTTTGGTTTTGAAGAGACATTTTTTTATGTCTAAAGAAGCCTCCACTTTGACTGAGTTTGTAGAAACGTCAATTTTGAAAACGATAGTCAAATTAGTCGATAAGGACGGAGAATGATTCAAGAAAATTTGCGATCCTAAATCACTATGTATGCGCCGATATCTGCAGAAGAACTTTAGTTCCACAAAAAAAAGAGTAAAAGGATAGAATGTGTATCTGACACTAGTGTATCGGTGACAAATATGTTCGATAATATCTGACACTAGTGTAACAGTGACAAATGAGTTTGGTAGCTTCCTATGCTTGAAGGAATCCACCAGATGACATTTTGTTTAATTACTTTCCATGCCTGAGGAAAGTTGACTAATGAGCTTAGTAGCTTTCTATGCTTGAAGAAATCTACCGAATGATACTTTCCATGCTTGAGGAAAGTCGACATATGAATTGATGGTTTTCTATGCTTGAAGAAACCTACCGATAATACTTTCCATGCTTGAGGAAAGTCGACAGTTAATTCAATCGCTGACTTCTTCCCTTTGAGAAATGACAACGACCGACAACTTTCCATGCTTGAGGAAAAACATTTCTAATAAGATTACAAGTCTTTGTGTATCGAGAACCTTGCACCATGAAATCATGGTGGTTCGATTGTCCCCGAACGTGGGGTGTATTAGGTTCGATTGTTCCCGAACGTGGGATGTAAATGGTTCGCTTTTTCCCGAACGTAGGATATAGATGGTCCCCTTGTTCCCGGACGTGGGATGTAGTTGGTTCGATTGTCCCGAAACGTGAGCTATAATTGGTTTGCTTTTCCCCGAACGTGGGCTGTAATTTGCTTATCCTCGAACATGGGTTGTAGTTGGTTTTCTTATCCCCAAACGAGGGCTGTAGATGAGACCCGCGAAATAAAATTTGCCAAGGGACTCGTATAGACTATGATTGAGTTGACCAACTGACTTGACCACCCTTGACTTAACATGACATGTGTATGACTTGTGATTGTGTGTATATGTGTATTGGGTGAGTGTGTGCACAAACACAAAAATGCAAAAGCAAAAATTTTCCGTCATTTTCGCATGAGACGAGTGGAAGGTACCAACTTTCTCCCGTAAAAGAAAGACATGAAAACTGAACTTTTATTTTTAAATTTCCCTAGATGAGAAAATTTTTAAATTATTTTTTAATTTCCCCGAAAGAAAAAATATGAAAACGGGAAGAAGTTTTTAACTTCCTCGTTGAACAAGACGAAATGAATCGTATGGATTAAATTGCTGTCTTGAAAATAATGTATGCATGACGCATGCCCTTAGGCCAAAAGGCTATGGACAATTACATCATGTGGCACGATAAATGAATGAACTTAGGCCATGGAGCTAAGCCTCATATATGGTGTAAAGAAACAATCTTGAACGTCACTTAGGTGTAGAGGCTAAGTACGATATGCTTTGTATGATTACAAATCATTGATATTGTAGACACCTAAAAATGTCTCCCCAAAACCAAACCCGATGATGAACAACCTTTCACCGCCGTTATTGGTCGGGTTGAGTATTTAATCTTGGAGTGCTTAAATTCATATTTCCATTTCATAAACCAACCCAACTTATAGCCCATTTCCCCAAACCATAACTTATTTTCCACTTTTCGTGCCTTTAAACCCAAAATAATTAATTTTGTGTCCTTTAAAATCATTCATTTCGTGTCCTTTTTATAAAAAGATTTAATCCAGTTTATTTTGGTCCATAATCTGGGTCCAATAATTTAATAGTTGGATGGGTCTTGAAAAGTGCTTTCCAACGATATATTATAAGCCCAAATCGAGTTATAACGAATAAGTTGTGACCAAAATATTAAGTGAGCCCAAACCGAACCTAAGCCCACCTTACCTACGACCGAATGATCATGTGGAGGGTCCAAATGATTTAATACAATTCCTAAACCAATTAGGATTAATTAGAAGCTTCTATAAGTTTCTAAAAGATCTTAATTATCCTTTTTGAAAAGATAAGATTAACGAGTTTTAAATTGAATAAAACTCTTTTTTTTTAAAGTCCTATTTCTATCCGAATTGAAAGACGTTCAAAGATAGATAGATATTATTTTCATGCCTCATAGTTTTTATCCAAATTAAATATTTTTGGATAGCCCTTGAAATTATCTTTCCAACGATATATTATAATATCAATTCCGAGCTATAACGGAAAAGATATGAATAAAATGTCAAATTATATCCAAAACTGACACCGTCTCACTATTTCGGCTATATCTTTTTTTATACAAAATATTTTAATCTGATTCCAATTGGGTTAGAAAGTAAACTTCAAGAAATTTCCAACGATATCTTATTTATCTTATTCCGATTTCTGGATCAAAAGATATGATAAAAACAAAAACCGCAAAAACTGCTGTCTATCGCAAGAGTTTTATCCGATTCGAATTCTTATCTTGTTTTTTTTCGACCCTTCTTTTTGCTCTTTAAATAGAGGTCATATCTCCCATTTTTTCAAGGATCAACAAGCTTGATCATCAAATCATTCTTTCTCCCTCTTTAGCCTAAACACTAGCCTCCCAATTCTTCCATTATTTTTCCCTTAAGCACTCCAAGGAGTCTATACTAAACCCGAGGTTCCGTCCTTAAACTAAGGCATGAAAGGTATAAATAACTGAGGGTTTGGACCAAATCAAATCTATAATTAATTAATTTAATTTTTATTTGATTTATATTTTTATTGAAGTTACTAACAATTTATTCATGATGTAGCAATTTAAAGGAACGCACAGAATGTGAGTAATTAGTTAATTTAATTACTCTTATTTTAATTTAATATTGTTAGTATAATGATTAGGTTAATTTTATATTTTATTTGACTAGCATTATTATTGTTGAATTTCTTCCAATGTTAATGTTTATTTTATTATTTTTATTGATCACCATATTGCATGTTCAAAGGGAATATGTAATTGAAAGTCATGCCTATTAAGATAATTTGGACAACCGGTTTAGGATCCTTTTAATCTTGTTATTTAATCAAGTGATCACAAATATTTTAGAATAATGTGTAGCATTAATATTAAACCAATTTAGCTTAATAATAGTTTGGAGCAAATTGAATATTTTGTTTGTATGCCTTTGAGATCGTAGGAATTACTTTTCACTATAAGAATCGAGTAGAGGCCAATACGGGCGAATGTGACTCCATGACTCACTTCGTACCATCATCCCCGATCCTCCTTTCGTGGTTCCAAGCCATATGGAGTTAGTAATCTCATGGATTATGAATGGGGTGTAACCTTCACGGGTCAATCGTTGTTGCCTTCGTTGTCCCTTTATCGTGGTTGCCTTTTATGATCTGTGAACGGTTTACAAGTTCCTTAAAAACTTGTTGGCGACTCCCTACTTTTCTTGTCCCTAATCGTTTTCCCTAATGGTATATGTCAATTCCCACTTCCTAAGAGTGCCAAGCATATTCACCACATGCTTTTAACGTAGGCGCACTTTAAGCGATGCCTACAGATTTATAAATGTTGTTCATCACATGATGCGATGCGTGTAACAATGAATATTGCCTAGGTCAGGAAGCTAAGCAAGAATATAACATTTCTTCTAATGATGTTGTCTTGAAAGACGATGAAGCATGCGCGGTAGGGAAACAAGATTTTACTATAAAAGGTTCCTAAGGAAAAGATGATATAGCTATGTATGTGTTCAAGAAGTGTGTTAAAGTGATACTAAGGTGAGGCTGCAAAGGCTATGGTGATTTAATTGGCATTGTCACATATGCATATGATTTTTTTTAGGTTACCTATTTTGCCACAATAGTACGTGTTCTACGTATGTGGCTAGCCTGGGGGATTTACGCTCTATCAACCCGAAAACGCTCATGGCAATAAGGGTTTATCCGAGTTTTTAAATCCACCCAAACCATGGAGTCGAGTTTGATTTCATCACGAACTCGCGAATCCGCCCGTTGGCATAAACCCTCAAGGGAGGCTGCCTTGCTAACGCGTCTAAACTCTTAACCATGGTACCCTTTGACACCCAAAAGCTTGACCATAGTCGAACTTAGAACTTGACTTTAGGTTGCAAACTTCATTGCAACATGCGTGACGATATGCTTATATGTGCATTTTTTTTTTGATTTTTTTTATATATTTTCTCTTATTAAACCCTTTTTTTTATTATTAGAGTCGAGTCATATTTTTTAAAAAAATTTGAGTCACCCAGATTTTAATTCCCGTATAATGCACAAGAGTCAACTTGTTTTGGTCATAGCCGGAGTTCTAGAAAGAGTTACGTGTTGTAACACCTATGGATCTGTAGCCCCGAGTTTTATCTTTGATTTGGAGATGGTTTCGTCCAAATCAGAGTCAGAGATCAAAAGTTATAACCGATATACTACAGCCTGCCCAGTTTAGGTGTCTTTTTAGCGTCAACTTTTTTTTTATTATTTATTTTTTTTTATCTTTTCTTGTCAAGCTAGTCTTAGCCAAGTCCTTTAATCCTTGTCAACTCGTATGACAAAGGATTATAGATATTTTTTTTTTTTTTTATACCCATGAGTCTTAACTCTTCTAGAATTCTAGTCCTCTTTCTAGTTTCTTGTGATCGATTTTTGTGCTAACATTAACACGTATTCTTTGTCTTTGATTATGGTTGATCTTATGTATGACTAACGATTGCCAATGGACCGTTTTTACCTAGTAAATAGCATAAACGTTAAAATTGGACAAAATTAATGAAGTTAATTTGTCTTTTAGTCTTCCGTGCTATTTGGTCATTGGGTCCTTTGTTTTTCACAACGTCCTCATGTCTAGCCATGCGATCATACCACGAGTCTTAATAAACTCATCTAATCACACATGTTGAGTCATTTCACACACTTTATCTTCGAGTAATGCACTATATTGTTTATGATTGTATATTAGGACCATGTATGCATCGTTTTCCGTCGTAATAGGAATGAGTGGAGTTTTCCCATCAGATTTCAAAATTGTTTCTTACACTCTTCCTTTCCAATCCGAGTATTGAGTCAATGCATTATGTGAGCTCATTTTGTTCCATAGTAGTTGAGTGCAAGAATCATTAGGCAAGAGTTGGAAGAATAAGGGGAACGTCATTCCTTCCTTCTTTTCTTCCAATCAAAGCATCAGCAATAACAAACTTCTTGTTCCTCTTGGCGGTAACAAGTAATTCATAAGCAACCATGAAGACAAAGCACAAGACAAGTTTCCATACAAGATTTCATGCTTTTTTCTTTCGTTTTAACCCTTTTCCCCGAATAAGTCTAGCATAGGTTCTCCTTATCGTTATGTATATATGTCATGTGTCCATCAATGATCATTTCTTTCCTTCGCATTCGATCATGTCATTCACCGAAAAAAAAATCAATTACCGAACTAAACACAAGGTATACCAATGACTTGAGGTACCTTTGCAACCCATTCATTCCCCATTAACCATTCAATCACATATCCATTTTTTCATCAACCACTTTGAGTATCGTCTAACGTTTTACCTTCATTTCTTTGACCCACATTCACTTAACCCTGGGATTGGAAGATGTGTAATTGTATAAAATTAAAAAAGCAAGTAAAAAAAAAGCATAAAAGCAACAATAAAACAATGTCTAAGGGCAAGTGTTCCAATGTCTTTGATATGAACACGTCGCAAATTGCGTCTCTCATCGAGTGCTTGGTACCGTGCCTGAGAAACATGAATACTAAGTGAGTGATGGAACGCATGATCTGAGATTGCCCACATTAATTCAAAAGAATGAAAAAAAAAGCAAAAAAAAGAAGAAAAAATGAAAATAAACTTGCAAAATTCAAAACAAAAAAATATATGAAAAATAAAACTTGCAAAGTCTAATACACAATTGCATATCTTAGGGGCTTTACTCGGGTCTTGAGCCTTTTACCCCTTTCTTCCTTAAACCTTCAGCTTAACCACCTTACAACCCTTGAAAGACCTCTTTGAGGTGTACACACAATTGTGCAAAGTTCGGTTAGAGCTACAGTAGGGAATAATTTCAAGCCTTAATCCCACTAGCTTGAACCCCACTATGATCATACAATAAAGTACGGTGGCGTCCAAAAGGGAATAAGATAGAGCAAAAGAGTCGCCAACAAGTTTTAGGAACTTTTAAACCGTTAATAGGGTGATGGTTACACCCCCTAACGATCCAAGAGATCGTCAACTCCATAAGGTCTAGAACCAAATAAGGGTTCGGGGATGAAGGTTCAAATCCAACCTAAAAGAGATTGAACCTGCCCTAATAATAGGCCTCTACTTTATTCTGATCGTATTCATGTGCGCTTTTCAATTAACATGCAATCAATAGGATTAACCCTAAACCTGTTTATCTATGTTTGTTGAATATTAATGCACAAATAAACTATTATTGGCGATCACTTGAATTATAATCAAATTAACCCTAAACAAGATTATTAATTATCTTATTAAGCGTGATTACAAGTACCAATTCCCTTTAAACATGCGATAAAGGCGTGATCAAGCAATAAAGAATAAATAAGCATCAAGCAACAAAATAAATAATCAATATCATGAATAATAATTATAATCATGATCATAAAATTATAACAATGACATAGTCATCATAAATAAAATAAATGATCATCAAAATAATAATAATAATAATATTCACAATCATCATAAATTATAACAATTATAATCATAATCATGTTCATATTAATATTAAAGCATAATAATAATAGCAAGATCCTAGGCATGATAATAACAAGATTAATAACAAACCCTAGCATGTCACTAAGCAATAAAAATCAAATCTTTAACCCTAACATGATACTAGCAATCATAAATATTAGGAAGAACATAGGAAGCATCGCAGGAATCATATTTAATATTAAAATTACCCTAGACATGATACTATGAATATCATAATAAAACCATAAACATGATTTCTACATCATAAAATCAATAAAAATCAATTAAAGCACTTACTTTGATGCCTCGTACCTCTTTCTAATAACAAAATACACACGTTAGTAACTTCAAGGAAAATAATAATCAAAGCAATTAAATTAAATAATTGAAAGAGAGATTTGGGACCAAACCCTCAGAAATTAAACCTTTCACGTCTAGGGCGAAGGCAACTTCGAATATGGCTATGTGTTTCTAGATCTTATGAATGGTGAATTTTGTATGAAAAAGCAAAGTTTAGAGAAAGAGAGAAAGAATAATCAAGAAAATCTTGATGAGAGAATTAGAAAACTGATTGTCGATGAATGATCGTGAGAATTGGTGTATAAAAACGGAGTTTTTAATACGATATTTATAGAAAAAATAAGCCAAAAAGATAAAATAAACAAAACAGAGTCCGACGCACAAAAAACAGAGTTGGCGCGAACCCTGGCTAGTTGGCGCCAGGCACCAACACTAGCGCCAGGCGCCAATGGCTAGCGCCAGGCCTGGTTCCACGCGCCAAGGCCTGCCTATTTCCAACGCGTTTTCGAAAATCCGATAAGTTTGCCGTACTGGAGGAGAAAATCATATAATTTCCTCGAAAATGCTATTTGATTTTAATTAAAACTCTGAAAAGTCAAAAGTCAATTTATCAATGCTAATTGAATTAGGAATGAAAAGAACCTTCTAGAAGATTCTAGAAGACTAAAACCATTCCTAATTGCATTAGGAATGATAAATCATATTAGACCCTCCCCAAGATCATTGGGTCGTATATAAAGTTCAAACCGGGCCCAGTTTGGTAAATTGGTCATAACTTCCTCAATATTCATCGGAATTGGGCTTATAATATATCAATGGAAAGGTCTTTGCAAGGCCCATCCAACTACACTACTATTGGACCCACCAAACAGGATTGGGCTTATAATATATCATGGACCAACCAAACGGGATTGGCTGTTTTCTTAAAATAAGTTTTTAAAAACAGAGAGAATAGAAAAGAAAATAAAACTTTCCGCAACACTAGACTTTCCACACTTTCACTTCATTCGATTATGATTCGATGTGAAAGGTACTCATCACTAGGTTTGGTTTTGGGGAGACACAAATGAGTGTCTACAGAAGCCCCCACTTTGACTGAGTTTGGAGAAACGCAAGTTTCAAAAACAAAAGTCAAAGTATCGATAGGGACGGAGAATGATTCAGAACGTTCTGCGATCCTAAATCACTCTTATAGCGCCGATACCTGCAAACTAACATTAGTTAAACAGATAAAAGAGTTAAGAAACGCGTATCTTGCACCGTCGAGCACACGTCTCTGAAAGTAACCGATTGTTGTTGTACTTTTGTTTTGATGACCTCCTGCAAGCTAGAGAATGCCATCCCGCTTGAAAGCTGCTACGCCCGTAACTGCTTCCAATTTGGAAGATTGCTTTGCCTGAAACGATCCTCCTCCGCATCGATAATATTCCACATCCAAGGGAATACTACCGAAGATTATTTCTCTTGAAACAATCCTCATCCGCATTGATAATATTCCACGTCCAAGGGAATACCATCGAAGATTATTTCTCTTAAAACAATCCTCATCCGCTATGATAATACTCCACATCCAAGGGAATACTATCGAAGATTGCTTCTCTTGAAACAATCCTCAGTTGTTCGTGACAACCCTCCACAATCTAGGGAACGCCATCTTGCTGTTTGTTTTTACGATCTTCCGTAATCTAGGGAACGGCGTCGATCAATGTTGTTACATCTTGAGCCTTTTCTTGAATCATAGTGACAACCTTTCCAATCATAGCAAAAGTGGTCGAAGACCGCCCATTTCGTGCTATCTTCTCAAATATTGGTGACAACCTCCACAATCCTAGTGAACGCCGTCGAAGACCGCCCATCTCGTGCTATATCCTCAAATCTTGGGTGACAACCTCCACAATCTTAGCGAATGTCGTCAAAGACCGCCCATCTCATGCTGTCTTCTCAAATCTTTGGTGACAACTTCCACAATCTTAGCAAACGCTGTCGAAGACCGCCCATCTCGTGCTATCTTCTCAAATCTTTAGTGACAACCTCCACAATCTTAGCGAACGCTGTCGAAAATAACTTTACTTGAAGTCATCCTCAGTTGTTGCGATAATATTCCAAAGAAAATTACCGAAGACCAACACTTGTCGATATTTAAAGCTTGCTCGAACTTTGCTTCCGCTATGCCTGTACGTCGGCGCTTTCGTTGCTTTGAACCTATACGTCGGTGCCTTTTCTGCTTTTGAGCCAATGCTTAGGCGCTTTAAGCTAAGTGAGACGATCTTTCATCAGGTCAATCACCTATTTGCGGTTGTAATCAAATCGACTACTTAATCATGTCAAATTGCTCATAGGGGCTAACTGGCGTACCAAGGAACCCGAAATCGCTGTATGAAGTCGAAATCACCTTTTGAAGAGGCTTCGAGCTCTGTCGCTGCTGAAATATCTCCGACGCCAAGAATTGACTTTGTCGCCGCACGCTGTGATAGGGTCTTCCCTATTCTGCGGCACCTGTATTTATTTTTGACTATAGAACTTTGCCAATATTTTTAATTATCTTAGGGTTGACCTAAGGTTTAGCATTGCGTGACTCATTGACTTGACACGACTCAAGGTATAAACTTGACTCTCTGTGATTGACTGGCTCGAGGTTGACTCGACTCAAAGTGAAATGAAACGTGTGACTCGTGACCCGAAAGGCCTGGGGTTGGGCGCCAAGCCTACTTCCAACGCGTTTTCGAAAATCCGATAAGTTTGCCGTACTGGAGGATAAAATCATATAATTTCCTCGAAAATGCTATTTGATTTTTATTAAAACTCTGAAAAGTAAAAAGTCAATTTAACAATGCTAATTGAATTAGGAATGAAAAGAACCTTCTAGAAGATTCTAGAAGACTAAAACCATTCCTAATTGCATTAGGAATGATAAATCATATTAGGCCCTCCCCAAGATCATTGGGCCGTATATAAAGCTCAAACCGGGCCCAGTTTGGTAAATTGGCCATAACTTCCTCAATATTCATCGGAATTGGGCTTATAATATATCGTTGGAAAGGTCTTTGCAAGCCCCATCCAACTACACTACTATTGGACCCATATCATGGACCAACCAAACGGGATTGGCTGTTTTATTAAAATAAGTTTTCAAAAACAGAGAGAAGAGAAAAGAAAATATAACTTTCCGCAACACTAGACTTTCCACACTTTCACTTCATTCGATTATGATTCGATGTGAAAGGTACTCATCACTGGTTTTGGTTTTGGGGAGACACAAATGGGTGTCTACAGCTACGTTCGGCCTGATTCCAAACGGATACGTAGGCAACCTCACATCGAGGTGTGGCCACATTCATATTCATATCCATTCATGATCGAGTCAAAGAATATCCAATGCTTACCCCTACCCATTTAGAGCTAGACTTGGGGGCTTGAACCCATATCATTTAGCCTACCTAGCCTAAAGAGTCATCATCTTTGACTCTTCTCACATCTCTTTCCATCGCCATAACCCTTGCAGCCAGCCTTAGTATCACATTCACACACTTCACTCACACATCCATATCCATATCCATATCATCCTTCTCTTTAGGAACCCTTTATCATGAAATCTTGTTTCCCTACTATGCATGTTTCATCATATTTAAAGACAACATTCATTAGAAGAAACATTGTATACTTGCTTAGCTTCCTGACCTGAGCAATATTCATTGTTTCATGCATCGCATAATGTGCTGAGAAACATTTATATATCGATGAGTTTTAATCATGCAAAGCATATCGTGCTTAGCTCCTTGACCTAAGCAACGTTCATTATGCAAAAATCACTTCATTTGTATACGTGCTTAGCTTTCAGACCTAATTGACGTTCAAGATCGTTTCTTTACACCATATGCGATGCTTAGCTCCATGACTTAAGTTCATTCATCTATCGTGTCACATGATATAATTGTCCTAAGCCTCTTCGCCTAAGAACATGCATCATGCATACATTATTTTCAAGACAAGCAATTCAATCCATACAATTTATTTCGTCTTGCTCAAGGAGGAAGTTCAAAACTTCTTCCCTTTTTCATTATTTTATTTTGGGGAACTTCAAAAACTTTTTCAAAATTTTTATCGAGGGAAGTTCTAAAATAAAATTTCTTTTTTCACGTCTTTCTTTTTCGGGAAAAAGTCGGTACCCTCCACTCGTCTCATGACAAAAATGATGGAAAATTTTTGCTTACACACACTCAAACTATACACACACAATCACAAGTCATACACATGTCATGTCAAGTCAAATTTGGTCAAGTCTTTTGCTTTTGCGCTTTTAATTGCTTGTGTCAGTGCACATACTCACTCAAGACACACACAATCACAAGTCATACACATGTCATGTCATGTCAAGTCAAACTTGGTCAAGTTAGTTGGTCAAGTCAATCATAGTATATACGAGTCCCTTGGCAAATTTAATTTTGCAGGTCTTATCTACAGCCCGCGTCCGGGGACAAGCGGACCATTTACAGCCCACGTCCGGGGACAAGCGGACCATCTAAAGCCCACGTCCGGGGACAAGCGGACCATCTACCGCCCACGTCCGGGGACAAGCGGACCATCTACAGCCCACGTCCGGGGATAAACGGACCATCTACAGCCCACGTCCGGGGACAAGCGGACCATCTACAGCCCACGTTCGGGGACAAGCGAACCGACCACAACCCACGTCCGGGGACAAGTAGACCATCTACAACCCACGTTCGGGGATAATCGAACCACCATCATTTCATGACGCAAGGTTCTCGATACATAGAGACTTGCAATCTCATCATCTGTCGACTTTCCTCAAGTATGGAAAGTATTTTCCGGTGGATTTCTTCAAGCATTGAATACCGCCAAATTCCTTTGTCGGCTTTCCTCAAGCATGGAAAGCATTATCGGTGGATTTCTTCAAGCATAGAAAAACGCCAAAATCATATGTCGACTATCCTCAAGCATGGAAAGTGTCATCCGGTAGGTTTCTTCAGGCTTAGAAAGCTACCAAACTCATCTGTCGGCTTTCCTCAAGCATGGAAAGCATTTCAACAAACGTCATTCGGTGGATTCCTTCAAGCATAGGAAGCTACCAAACTCATTTGTCACCGATACACTGGTGTCAGATACGCATTATTTCCCTTCACTCTTTTATCTGTAGAACTAACATTTTTCTGCAGGTATCGGCGTATACAGAATGGTTTAGGATCGCAGAACGTCTTAAATCATTCTCCGTCCCTATCGACTACTTTCACTATCGTTTTCGAAACTGACATTTCTACAAACTCAGTCAAAGTGGGGGCTTCTGTAGACACCTAAAAATGTCTCCCCAAAACCAAACCCGATGATGAACAACCTTTCACCGCCATTATTGGTCGGGTTGAGTATTTAATCTTGGAGAAGTTTCTAAAAGATCTTTATTATCCTTTTTGAAAAGATAAGATTAACGAGTTTGAAATTGAATAAAACTCTTTTTTTTTTAAAGTCCTATTTCTATCCGAATTGAAAGACGTTCAAAGATAGACAGATATTATTTTCTTGCCTCATATTTTTTATCCAAACTTTTTATGGTTGGATAGCCCTTGAAATTATCTTTCCAATTATATATTATAATATCAATTCCGAGCTATAACAGAAAAGATATGAATAAAATGTCAAACTCTATCCAAAACTGACACCGTCTCACTATTTCAGCTATATCTTTTTTAATACAAAATATTTTAATCTTATTCTAATTGGGTTAGAAAGTAGACTTCAAGAGATTTCCAACGATATCTTATTCATCTTATTCCAATTTCTGGATTAAAAGATATGATAAAAACTAAAACCGCAAAAACTATTGTCTATCGTAAGAGTTTTATCCGATTCGAATTCTTTTCTTGTTTTTTTTCGACCCTTCTTTTTGCTCTATAAATAGAGGTCATATCTCCCCTTTTTTCAAGGATCAACAAGCTTGATCATCAAATCATTTTTTCTCCCTCTTTAGCCTAAACACTAGCCTCCCTATTCTTCCATTATTTTTCCCTTAAGCACTCCAAGGAGTCTATACTAAACCCGAGGTTCCGTGCTTAAACTAAGGCATGAAAGGTATAAATAACTGAGGGTTTGGACCAAATCAAATCTATATTTAATTAATTTAATTTTCATTTGATTTATATTTTTATTGAAATTACTAACAATTTATTCATGATGTAGCAATTAGTTAATTTAATTACTCTTATTTTATTTTAATATTGCTAGTATCGTGATTAAGTTAATTTTATATTTGATTTGACTAAAATTATTATTGTTGAATTGCTTCCAATGTTAGTGTTTATTTTATTATATTTATTGATCACCATATTGCATGTTCAAAGGGAATATGTAATTGAAAGTCACGCTTAATAAGATAATTTGGACAACCGGTTTAGGATCCTTTTATTCTTGTTATTTAATCAAGTGATCACAAATATTTTAGAATAATGTGTAGCATTAATATTAAACCAATTTAGCTTAATAATAGATTGGAGCAAATTGAATATTTTGTTTGTATGCCTTTGAGATCGCAGGAATCACTTTTCACTATAAGAATCAAGTAGAGGCCAATACGGGCGAATGTGACTCCATGACTCACTTCGTACCATCATCCCCGATCCTCCTTTCGTGGTTCCGAACCATATGGAGTTAGTAATCTCATGGATTATGAATGGGGTGTAACCTTCACGGGTCAATCGTTGTTCCCTTCGTTGTCCCTTTATCGTGGTTGCCTTTTATGATCTGTGAACGGTTTACAAGTTCCTAAAAAACTTGTTGGCGACTCCCTACTTTTCTTTTCCCTATTCGTTGTCCCTAATCGTATATGTCAATTCCCACTTCCTAAGAGTGCCAAGCATATTCACCACATGCTTTTAACGTAGGCGCACTTTGAGGGACGCCTACAGATATATAAATGTTGTTCATCACATTATGCGATGCGTGAAACAATGAATATTTCTCAAGTCAGGAAGCTAAGCAAGCATATAACATTTCTTCTAATGATGTTGTCTTGAAAGACGATGAAGCATGCGCGGTAGGGAAAAAAGATTTTACGATAAAGGGTTCCTAAGGAAAAGATGATATAGCTATGTATGTGTTCAAGAAGTGTGTTAAAGTTATACTAAGGTGAGGCTGCAAAGGCTATGGTGAAAGAAATAGATGTGAGAAGAGTCAAGATGGTGTCCCTTTAGGTTAGGTAGGATAAATTATGTGGGTTCAAGCCCGCAAGTCTAGCTCTAGATGGATAGGGTCATAGAGATAAGGATTGGATATTCTTTGATTCGGTCATGCATATGAATGTGGCCGCACCTCAATGTGAGGTTGCCTACGTATCCGTTAGGAATCAGGCCGAACGTAGCTCTAACCGAACTTTGCTTACGTGTATGTAAACCTCAAAGAGTCTTTCAAGGGTTGTAATGTGGTTAAGCTAATGGTTTAAGGAAGAATGGGGTAAAATGCTCAGGACCCGTGAGAAGCCCCCAAGATATGCAATTATGTGTAACACTTTGCAAGTTTTATTTTTCATATATTTTTTGTTTTGATTTTCTTTTCTTTTTTTTTCATTCTTTTGAATTAATGTAGACAATATCATATCATGCAGTCCATCACTCACTTAGCATTCATGTTTCTCAGGCAAGATACCAAGCACTCGATGAGAGACGCAATTTGAGACATGTACATATCGGAGACATTAGAACACTTGCCTTTATACTTTGTTTTCTTTTTGTTGAACTTGCTTTCTGAATGTTACACAATTTGCACACCTTCCCATCATAGGGTTAGGTGAATGTGGGTTGAATAAATGAGGCCAACCGTTAGACGAGGCTCAAAGTGGTTGATGAAGAAATGGATATGTGATTAAAAAGTGTTTAAGGGGAATGACAAGGTTGAAAAGGTGCCACAAATCATTGGTGTACCTTGTTTTTAGTTCGGCAATTTTTTTTTTTTTTTGGTTGCATAAGAAAGTCATGATTGAGATAGAAATGAATAATGCTCTTGTTATGATGGAAATGGTGAATCAACAAACACAATGATCAAATAATCTAAAGGGAAATATATGCTAGACTAATGGGGAAAAGGGAAATGATTAAGAAAAAAAATATCATGAAATCTTGCATGATGAACTCGCTATGCGCTTGGTCTTTATTACTTCTTGCCGCCTTGAGGGACAGGAAGTTTGTTTGCATTCACCAAGTGTTGAATGACGTCCTTCAAATTCCAACATTGCTCGGTAGTGTGGCCCCTTGCGTGATGGTACTTGCAATGGGCATTTGGATTCCATTTGGCGCTCCTTTCTTCATTTTTTGGCTATTGAAATGGCCCAATAGGAGTAATAAAGCCTTGACCGTAAAGGCGATCAAAGGCCGCATCATAAGTCATTCCTAAAGGAGTGTAAGTTATTTTTTTCTTGGGCAATGGAGCATCAAGAGCTAACACTTCATTGAGATCTACTTGGCTTATATTGTCGGTAGTATTTTCGTGCTTAGAAGACGAAGAAGAAGGATTGTCGTTCTTCTTGTTTTTCCCAGTGTTATTATTGTTACTACCAACAGTCTTTATTAACTCATCCTCGATATTGATGTCAATGTCATATACAGCTTCGAAAGTGTTTAGTGGAAGAAATTTAAGAATTCCCTATATTTGTGAGTCAGATTTTGAATAAAGAAGCAAACCATCTCTCTTTCTTTTGGAGGATCTATCAAGAGTAAATTAGTCTCCCTCCACCTATTCAGATAAGCGGTGAAGCCTTCATTCTCTTTTTGTTTGACAACGGAGAGTTCACGTTCAGAAGTTTTAGTTTGAATGTTACACTTGTAACGATTCATGAAACTGTCGCTGACTTCTTGCCAAGTCGCATACGCTTGGAATCTAGGGAATAAAACCATTGTTGGCAAGCATGTTCTTAGGAGAGAGGGAACACCGTAGAGAAGAGTGTTACGTCCAATCCCTTAAGAGCCATGGTTGCAGAGAACGCCTTCAAATGGAATATTGGATTGTTAGTAGGCTTGATCTTTGGAATATCAGCAGCGAAGAACTTTTTAGGGAGCCTCTCTTTCACATCCAAGGAGTAAGATGTTGTTCCACACAAGTGAAATTCTCAGAAATCATACTCATTTTTTCCTTCAATTTGCCAAGGGTAGAAACAGTGACCTTGTTTTGTTCCATGGTAGTGACCCTTGTGGTAAGGGTTTCCATCATGGAAAACAATGCCTCGATTGATTTGTTGATGTTCTCAAAATATTCCTTAGTGGCCATTAAAAGGCGATAATTAATGTGGAGATGGCGAAGTTCTCTTTGAACGCCTCTTGGATTTAAGAGATTGTTGCGGTAATGACTCAAACCGTATTAATCTACCCCTACTCCTTGACCAAGTACTGTGAAATAACACAATTCACTTAACTGTTTGACTCATTATATCACTAGTAGAATAAATGTGATGGGAAGCTATAATTGGGAAGCGGTTTTTATAATCCGCTTCCCATTACTGAATTTAAATAATCCGCTTCCCATTACTGAATTTAAAAAAAAAAAAAAAAAAAAAAAAACAATGAATTGGCAAGCGGTTTTGGCGCGAACCGCTTGCCTTTTAACTAATGGAAAGCGGTTTAGGGTTGAACCGCTTACCATTAGTTAAATTGGCAAGCGGTTCAACCACAAACCGCTTCCCAATTTTTAAAAAAAAGCGGGCTTCTTCTACTATTTCTCTCCTCTGCCTCTAACACTCAAGCAATTTGCAAAATTTTCACACTCCCGCCTTCATTCGACCTCTCTGCCGTCTCTCCTTACCCTCTAGTTTTTCCGGCCACCACCACCACCACTCTATTCACTTGATGTTGAGGGTGTTTGTGGGTGCTGCTCGCGCGTGGGTTGAGGGTGTTTGGGGTGCTGCTCGAGTGTGGGTCGT
This sequence comes from Chenopodium album, assembly GCF_948465745.1. Taxonomy (NCBI): domain Eukaryota; kingdom Viridiplantae; phylum Streptophyta; class Magnoliopsida; order Caryophyllales; family Amaranthaceae; genus Chenopodium; species Chenopodium album. The sequence goes on from NC_137836.1 coordinate 29,996,171, forward strand.
TCTTGGGTTGTGGGTGTTGCTCGAGGTTGCTCATGGATGGGTTAGTTGCTGCTCCTAGTTGCTGGTGGTGGTTGCTGCTCCTTGATGCTGGTGGTGTTCTTGGATTGGTTGCATTTGGTGGTTATATTCGTGGGTGGTGGTGAACCGAGCCCAACACACACCACAACTCTTCCTCATCCCTCAACCTTTCTCTTTCTTACTCTCAAATTAGGGTGAGTTTTGCTAAATTTAAGTTTCATATGTATTAATTTGTATTAATTATTTGTTTATTCCAAAATTTCAAGTTAGGGTTTCAAGTAGTTAACTCAATTTTATTTTAATTGTTTTATCATTTGTTTGTATATTAGATAATGTTTATTGTTACTTTAATTATTGTTTGACTGTTATATATATGTATATATATATTGTTTAAATTTGAGTAGTTTTAAAGTGAAAATTTTTAATAGAATATATATTAGTTAACATTTTAGTTTGTTAAATTAAATGTGGTTAGTATAGTAAATTGCAATAATGTATGAATATAATGAATTGCTATACTGATTGTATGTACGTTAAATTAATTATTAGCACTATTTAAATGAATGAACTTGTTTATTGTTTAATGTCAAATAAATGCAAATTATTGAATGCTTGCATCATCACTTGCCTAGATACGCGTTCGAGTCTTTCTCAGTAGGAGAAAGTCTTGAATAGTCACTAGTTGGGACTGTTCTTGGACGTTTAATCTCACTTAGGTAGTGAATGTATGTCTCTTTTTCGATTTTAAGGAATATCCGGGCTTCTCATTTTCTCACCATGTTCTCTGGGTACATATGTAGGTAAGTTATTACCTACATCGTGTACTTGGGGAACTGGGGGGAAATGTTGCCGGATTTTCCTTAAAATTGAAATGTTGACATACATTCACTAGTGAGATTAGACGTTCAAGGATGGGTTAGGTTGGAGTGATAAGGACCTTTGGGAGCATTCATTTTTACGATATATGGATGATATATATGCTATGTACTTTGGTTGCCATAATATATGTTACATTTATCATTGTTTGAAATGTGTTGGTATGTTTAAAGGCAATTTAAAGCGTCAATGGATCGCGGTTGGATGTATGGTTGACGTGATACATTGGAATTTTTTAATGGGGTTTAAGAGTTTTGCAAGATTGCTTCACAGTATCAGCTTAGAACGGGTGTCAATTACCTTTATTGTCCTTGTGTCAATTGTAATAATGTCATAAGGGTCAATAGTGTTGATACCATCATGGCTCATGTACAATGTCATGGGTTTAGGCCTCAATATCATGTTTGAGTTTGGCATGGTGAGAAGGGATCGTATAGGGAGAATGTTGTTGGCAATGAGACGCATGTTGAAAGTGCCGAGATTCATGTTGAAGAAGAAAATGGGAGTGATGATGGTGGTGAAGGGGATGACACCGAGGATGGTGGTGATGATGATCACTTTGATGAGATGATGCGTGGTGTTGAAGGTGAATTTGGTGACCGACCTAATGTATTTGAGTCATTATCAGAGGCTGCCAAAAAGCCTTTGTATCCCAAGTCCAAAAAATACACAAAACTCTCAGCCGTGCTTACACTATTTAACATTGAGTCTAAGCAAAACTGGAGTGACACTAGTTTCACTTATTTGTTGACTGCGTTATGTGATATGTTGCCAGATGGGAATGAACTTCCTAATTCCTATTATTATGCAAAGAAACTAATGTGTCCATTTGGTTTGAAGTATAAGAAGATACATTCATGTCCTAATGATTGTGTTCTGTATCGAAATGAATATGAAGAGTTCGAGGAGTGTCCACGTAGCGGTAAGTAACGTTACAAGCGATCAAGCAGCAATGCTGGTATTAAAGGGCATCCTGCCAAGGTGTTGTGGTATCTTCCTATTATTCCAAGGTTAAAGCGTCTATTTTCAATACCAAAAGACGCCAAGAACATGAGATGGCATGCTGAGGGAAGAAAGAAAAATGGTTTTTTGAAGCATCCTGCTGACTCTCCATAATGGAAGAACATCGATATGAAGTTTAGGGCATTTGGTGGTGAAGTCAGAAATTTAAGGCTTGGGTTGTGCACGGACGGTATGAATCCATTTGGCACTCTTAGTACTAAATATAGCACATGGCCGGTACTTTTAGTGATTTACAACTTGCCTCCGTGGTTGTGTATGAAATGGAAATATAAAATGCTTTCACTTTTGATAACGGGGCCAAGGAAACCTGGAAACGACATTGATGTTTACCTTGAGCCCCTTATTGATGATTTGAGAAAGATGTTGGACGAAGGTGTTACCGTTTATGATGCCCATAAGAACGAGATGTTTCTTTTGCGTGATGCCCTTATGTGGACCATCAATGATTTTCCCGCATATGGCAATCTGTCCGAGTACAAGAACAAAGGGCATAAAGCATGTCCCATTTGTATTGATGACACACCGAACGTCTACCTTGAGCACTCTGGCAAAGATGGGTGTACGTGAGGACCCTAAGATTTCTTAGGCGCGATCACTCGTATCGTAAGCAGAAAAGGGCCTTCGATGGGAAAGTTGAGGAGGGGGTTGCGCCTAGGCCATTGAGTGGAAAGGAGGTTTATGCAAGAGTGAAGGGCATTCCATGTGTTTTTGGTAAAACAACGAAACAAATTGACCCACATGCTCTCTTTAAAAAGGAATCAATCTTTTGGAAGCTTGAGTAATGGAAAAAACATGATGTAAGACATTGTCTCGATGTGATGCATATAGAGAAGAATGTTTGTGATGCAATTATTGGGACAATTATGAACATTCCTGGAAAAACAAAGGATGGAAAGAGTGCGCGGTTAGATTTGCAAGCGTGGGGTGTTCGTCCGGAGTTGTGGGTTCAAGCTAAGGTAGGGATGGCGAAGGTTAAGGAAAAGGGAAACAAAGATGGTGGTCAAAACTGTAAGGGGAAGTGCAAGGAAAAGGCCACGGGTATCGCGAAGAAGAAAGGTGATGGAAAAGGAAAGAACCAAAAGGTGTATTTACCACCAGCTTGCTACACATTATCAAAGGCGTAGTTATGGCTATATTATAAAAGGCCTTGATATATTGATTTATTTAATAAAATTGCCTTGAGTTATGGCTATGCATGACTAGTTTAACTTTGTTTCATGTTAGTGTGCGCAACAAGACAACGACGTTGATTGTGCCCTGTACGTGATGAGTTTTATGCATGACATAGTCAATAGGTGCACTGAAGCCCAACACACTGAGGAGGTACCTGTTTTTACTTTTTTCGGTTCGATTTTGGATAAAGACCGTCCTAAAACTAAGTAGAATGCTAATTTGCTATGATTTCAAATATTAGACACCTAAGAGTAGTTGTAATTGACATGTTATGATAAAGAAATAGCTCATTAGATAAGAAATGTAGAAATCGGGCAAAGTAGTAGTGAAATAGGCGATTTTGGGTAAAAGTCGTCCAAATATTAGTAAAATGATCTTTTGATATTATTTCAAACATTAGACACCTAAGACTAGATAATAATGACATGTCATGACAAAGAAATAGTTCATTAGATAAGAAATGTAGAAATCGGGCAAAGTAGAAGTGAAACAGGCGATTTTGGGTAAAAGTCGTCCTAAAACTTAGTAGAATGCTAATTTTCTATGATTTCAAACATTATACACCTAAGACTAGTTATAATTGACATGTTATGATAGAGAAATAGGTCATTAGGCAAGAAATGTATAAATCGGGCAAAGTAGAAGTTAAACATGCGATTTTGGGTAAAAGCCGTCCTAAAACTTAGTAGAATGCTAATTTGCTATGATTTCAAACATTAGAAACCTAAGACTAGTTGTAATTGACATGTTATGATAAAGAAATATCTCATTAGATAAGAAATGTAGAAATCGGGAAAAGTAGTAGTGAAATAGGCGATTTTGGGTAAAAACTGTCCAAATACTTAGTAAAACCTTCTTTTGATGCGATTACAGATCTTAGGCACCCAAGACTAGTTAATATGGGTCTACTCTGAGGACAAATTAGGTCATTTGAAACAAAATGCAGAAAATGGGAAAGTGAGCACCCGAGGCAACTACAACACCCAAGGGAACAGCCTCGGGTTATGCCAAGCAGCTGCAAGCAGCCACCAGGAAACTCCAGCAGCTGTCAGGCAACAGCCAAGGCAGCCGCAGCAGCAGCCTAGGTAGCTTCCCACGCAGCCGCAACAGCAGCCTAGGCAGCTACGCAAGCAGCCGCAGTAGCCACCAGGCAGTTGCAACAGCAGCCAGGCCGCTGCAGCATCACCCTAGGCAACTGCACAAGCCGATGCAGCAGCACCCTAAGCAGCTGCAGCTGCACCCTAGGCAGCTGCACCAGCCACCAGGCTGCTGCCAAGGCAGCTGCTGCACCAGCCTAGCAAGCAACCGAGTTGCTGCATCAGCCATGGGAAGCAACCCGACGATTAATTTTTTGGCCTTGTCATTGGCACCTCATGCAATTTTGTGTAATTTTTGCGTACTTGTTAGTGAATAAGCTAAATAAGTCACTTACGCCGATTTTTGTTAAAAATCGTACTAAAACTTAGTTGGGTGCTCATTTGATGTGATATCATAAATTACATGCCTAAGATTAGGTTATATGGGCATGGTTTGAGAAAAAAAAGTTCAAACAAAATAAAATGTAAAAAAATGGGCAAGTAGAAGTGGAATAGGCGATTTTGGGTAAAAGCCGTCCTAAAAGATAGTAAAATGATCTTTTGCTATGATTTCAAACAATAGACACCTAAGAAAATTTAATAATGATAAGTTATGATAAATAAATAGTTCATTAGATAAGAAATGTAAATAATGGGCAAGTAGAAGTGAAATAGGCAATTTTGGGTAAAAACCGCCCTAACACTAAGTAGAATGCTAATTTGCTATGGTTTCAAACATTAGACACCTAAGACCAGTTAATATTGACATGTTATGATAAAGAAATAGTTCATTAGATAAGAAATGTAGAAATCGGGCAAAGTAGAAGTCATATAGGGCTTATTTGGGAGATTTTGGATAACAACCGTCCTATAAATTACAAAACCCTCTTTTGATGTGATTTCAAACCTTAGACACCTAATTAATACAGTGATTTAATATGAATATGAATGATGTTGAATGTTTGGTATTTTTGAAATATTTAATATATCAAAACATGTCACTAATATGACTGATGTTTGAAATATTTAACATATACATTATTATTTAATTATTAGTTTGAATTTTATGTAATTTATGAATGATGTTTAATGTTTGGTATTTTTTTTCCAAAGGTTTGTAAGTTTCAAAGGGAAGGCCCTTTAACAAGGGAAGAAGTTGATGAAATTCGCGACATGTGGGCTTTTTTTGTGACATTTGATGGCATCTAGGTAGAATATATAATATATATGTGTTAGTTAGATAATGAGATTGATTTTTTTTATTATGAACAATTAATATTTAGTTACTATCTTTTTTTATTTTTTTTAAATATGTACATTATATTACTTATTTGTAATTAGTACTATATATTATTTATGAGTTTTATATATGTTATTATTATTATTATGCATTTTATTGTTATTGAATTATTATTCTTAAATTTGTAATATTTTAAATTAATTATTATTAATTATTAATATTAATTAATAATAATATTAATAATAATAATAATAATTTTTAAAATAACAGATTAATGTGCATATCAAAATAGGTCACTAATAATATTCTTATTATTAATTAATATATATAAAAAAATAACAAATGGCAAGCGGTTTTGGCGCCAAACCGCTTCCATTTCCCCCCTATTGGAAAGCGGTTCTGAACCGCTTGCCATTTACATGGCTATTGGCAAGCCCCCTAAACCCATGCGGTTCAGAACCGCTTCCTATAGGGGGTTTGAACCGCTTCCCATTATGTATTTTCTACTAGTATTGCTCAAGATAGGAAAGGAAGGGAAAAAATAGACATTTGAAAACAGGTGAGAATAAACTCCAGTCATTTGTTTTTTTTATTATGACGAAAAATAAAGTGCATCAACCTAGTATACGATCATAAACGATATGGTGCACGACTCGAGTTGTAACATAAAGAAAGTGTGTGGACTATACTTGCCCCGTGAGTGATTAAGTGATGTTATAAGACTCGTAGTATGATCGTATGGCTAGACATGTGAACAACAACCAAAATGGCTGACACGCGGACCAAATTATCACGGAAGACCAAAATATGGGTTGACTGGACTTAAACTTGGGCACCGTGTCGTGGCGCAACTATCGTGACACGGAAAAACTGCACCATGGCGCGGTACAAGCCGTCGTGACACAGTATTGATTGCCGTGACGCAGCATTTTTTGCCGTGTCACGATAATCAGTTCCAAGTGTTTATGTGATTTTACGTTTTTTTTTCAATTTTATAGTTTGTGCTAATTACAAAGTGAGTACGGTCCATAGGCAATTGTTAGTCATAAAAAAATCCACCATAGACAAAGAATGATTGTTAAGGTTACGATCAAAACGACCAAATATACACACATAGGACACGTAGGCACAGTGATGCAAATAATAGTTCGCAACCTAAGGTCCAGTTCTATGTTCTATTATGGTCAGGTTTTCTTTGGTGTCAAAAGGGTAACATGGTCAAAAGCCTACCTCGAGAGTGTATGCCAACGACCGGCTCCGCAAGTTCGTTATGAAATCGAACTCGAACTCGACTCCATGGTTTGGGTAGATTTAAAAACTTGGATGAACCCTTATTGCTATGAGCGTTTTGGGGGGTTGATTGAGCTTTAATCCCCCAGGGCTAAGACGTATGTAGAAAACACACATTATTTTAGGAAACTCGAAGGAAGCTGATTGTGATAAGAGAAATAAAGCAACTGGAAGGATTTCAAGACTGTCGCGACACAGTAAAATCTACCGTGTCACGGTGCCACACAGCGCGTGGCAGTGCCTAGTGCCGTGACACCGCAAGCTTTGTCGTGGCGCGGCAATCAAGAAATCTGACCGTTGCCTTTGTTTTCTTCGTTCAGGACCAGGTTATCCAATTTTTCCTACGGGACTGGCCTGAGATATGACGTCAAAATGTATATGCATATGCAAAAATGCCTAACTAATCACAAGAATACTTTTAAAGAATCTTTCAAGTCTCATCCACTCATCTTAATTAAATACCAATCACTCAAATTGATAAATAACCAAGAATCCTCCCCAGCGGAGTCGCCAAATTGTAGGCGCCGTTCGAAGTGCACCTATGTTAAAGAATGTGTAATTATTCTTGGCACTCATAGGAAGTGGGAATTGACATAATACAATTAGGGATAAGGAAATTAGGGAGCCGCCAACAAGTTTTTAAGGAACTTGTAAATCGTTCACTGATCATAAAAGGCAACCACAGTATAGGGACAACGATAAGCAACAACGATTGACCCGTGAAGGTTACACCCCATTCATAATCCATGAGATTACTAACTCCATATGGTTTGGAACCATGAAAGGAGGATCGGGGATGATGGTACGAAGTGATTCATGGAGTCACATTCGCCCGTATTGGCCTCTACTTTATTCTTATACTGAAAAGTGATTCCTGGGATCTCAAATTCATTCAAATAAAATATTCAATTTGCTCTAAAATATTTGATATGTCCATTTTATATAGAGTTTTACCACAGTCCCTTGGTCATAATTGGTAGTGTTTTTGGCTCTTTAGAGCCACTTTTATTACTAATTGATGTTTTCTAGTGTTTTCGTAGTTTTGGTTGACTTTTGTAGGGATTATCACTTTTAGAGCATTTTCCCACGATATTATGAAGTGACTACGAGCATTGGAGGGGCACAACCAGTTTTTATAGGCCAGGGCTGGTTAGAGTCATCGAACCGGTGATTAAGGGCTTAACAATCGAGATTCCGAGGCATTTAGACCGAGTATTCAAGACCCGAAGAGGAAATCCGGATTGGGCCGAAGAATCGAAGCCCAATCGAGAAGTCCCAGCTTGCCCAAGTGTCCGAGCCCGGCCAAAATAGGCACCGCCCGAAGGCGCGCCTGGCCGAGCGAGGAAGATTAGTTTGCGCCCGGCTGAGCGCGAAAGATGCATATATTGGAAATATGGCGGGCCCGATCGAGCGGCCCTTCGCCAGATCGGGCGCAAGATTTTTAAGATCTAATTTCGGCGATATTTCTTAGTTTTAACTAGGAGTAATTATTTTTGTATAAATACGATTTTAATGCTTTTGTTTAGTACTTCTTCTCTTAGACTCTCTCTCTATACTTAGTTTTAGATTATTCTCTCTTTCTACAACTTTGTTCTCTATTTTGTTCTTAATTCAACTCTTTAATTCCGATTACTTAGGTAACGATTTCCTGTACTTTAATCTCAGCTATTTACTTTATTTCTTTCATCATGTCTTGTTTAATTATTTTGATTTGTTTAGTTTTAATTATGTCTGAGTAGTTTTTTTTCTAGGGTTTATGGGGAATCCATAATTAATATGAAGGGAAAATTTATTATCGTTGATTATTGATATTGCATGATAATTTCTTATTACACTGTTTTAACGCTTTACAACTAGATTATGAATCGAGCAGATGTTAATTTGATATTAAAGGCTATTTTCAATAGGAACTTAGATCTAGTAAATTGCGACAGCCTATTGGGTGTATGGTGATTAATAAATTGCTAGAGCCTGTTAATTATGTTATATGTGCAATACTAATTATTGGTTGTTGTGTTTTATCCTGGATTTTTAATTATTGGTGAACCTATGCCCTATGCCTTTATTCATTGAATTCTATTTACTCTTAATCTCCGTAGTTTAGTTTCCTATCCATATTATTAATTCGTTACTTAATAATTTATATTGCTTTAGTTAATTAGGAATAGAAAGATCAGTTTCCCTGTGGATTCGACCCTACTTCCCTATCTGCATTAGTTAGAGAACTTAGGTAATTCTTTTTATATTAGGTGATATGACTTTAGCCTGTCAAAATTTGGTCCGGTTACCAGGGAAACGGTTTTATTTTTAATTTCTGATTGTTTTCTGTAGTCTAGGTTATTTCTTCTTGTCTTAGAGAACATTAATTCTTTAAGGCAAGTCTAATATTTGCTTTTTAGTTCTTTGTTTATGCGCAGGTGTTCCAGATCAGGTTATATCCCATTCGATCCTGAGATCGAACGCTCTTTCCATAGACAATAGAATCTTTATAGGCAAATCCTGACGGGTTTAGGGGATAACAATAATTGCCGAGACCCTCCAACTGTTTCTAGTGATTCAAAGCTATCTTCAAATTCAGAATCAGAGATTGCGTTACCTAAGAAGCTCAGTGATTATTTGCAGCCGACGCTTACAGATTTTCCACACCTCACTCCCACTCTGGCTCTTGATGGGGTACAATTTGAGATTAAACCCCAATTTATCACAATGATAGAAAGGAAACAATTAAGTGGAGCTAAGGGTGAAGATCCAAATCTTCATATTGCAGACTACTGTCAATATTGTAATACCATCAGGCAGGCTAGGGTCACACAAGACCAAATCAGGGAGATTATCTTTCCCTTACTTTTTGTGGAAAAGCCAAATTATGGTATAATGGATTATATAGAATTGTACTTGGTATAACTAACTAAGAGACTCTTGTTTTAAATTTCTATAATAAGTATTACCCTACATAAAGGACAGCTTTACTAAGAAGCGCAATCCAAAACTTTGCCCAAGAGGCAAATGAAACATTGTTTGAGGCTTGGGAAAGATTTTTAGATCTGCAGAGGGAGTGTCCCCATCATAATTTGGCACAGTGGCAGTTGATCCAAGCGTTTTACAATGGGATTAGAAATTCATCCAGAACAATATTAGATTTTGCAGCTAGTGGGAAGTTTATGAACCTTAATGTTGATGATGCAGGTCAAGTTATCGAAGATATGGCAATCCATAATTCCCAATATGGTAATCCTAGAGGCTTTGCTAACAAAAGGAAACATAGTGTTGACTCTGTATCCTTTTTACAAGCTCAATTAACCTCTATTTGTCAAAAAAAAGATAATCTTAGTAATGCAAATATAGCTAATGTTTCTGCAATTAATAATAATGCTACTGAGGCTTTTTGTGAAAATTGTTGAATTGTAGGTCATTAGGAGCAAGATTGCAGGAGTTCCGTGGAGCAAGTCAGTTCCTTTCAAGCTTATAGGCAGAATGACCCATACTTTAACACTTACAATCTTGGGTTCCAGAATCATCTATATCTTTCCTACCGGAGCACCAATGTTAAAAATCCGCCACCTCCACAACAATCACAGGCGCCACAACAACCACAACACCCTAATGTTGGCCTAAAGAGCCAACCACAACAACCCTCCTAATCTTACGACCCTGTTTAGCAGAAATTAGAGCAATGATGGCTAGTATGCAAAAGCGCATGGAGAGTAGAGATGCTAAAATTGATTCAATCATAACACATAATAAAATTGTAGATAATCAAATTGCGCAGATTTCTTCTACTTTACAAGCCCGTCAACAAGGAGCCTTGCCCGCACAGCCAACTAGGCCTACGGATCAAGCTTTCGCAATCACGCTAAGGAGTGGTTCACACTATGACGGGCCCCCTATGCCCAGAGATGATGAACTTGTTTTAATGAATAATGCTAATCTCGATTCCATTAAACCTAACAATGTTGCTAATAGCCCTACAGAGCTAAAGAGTACAACTAATATTTCTGATAATACATTGTAGGGTACAACTCCAAGGAAGGTAGCAGCTCCAGATAAGAGCAGTAATGCTCCAAAGCCGGTTATCGAACTCCCATTCCCTAATCGTCACTTAAAAACAAATTTTGATAAACAGTTTGGTATGTTTTTGGAGATGGTTAAAGATTTGCAGGTAACAGTTCCCTTCATAGAATTGATTACACAAATTCCTGCATATGCTAAATTCCTGAAGGATATATTGACTAGAAAGAGATCTATTAGTGAGGTAGAGATAGTCGCTTTTACTTCAGAATGTAGTGCCATACTACAAAATAAATCTCCACCTAAACTGAAAGATCCGGGTAGTTTTTCTATCCCTTGTCATATTGGCAATCTGATGATTGATAATGCATTATTTAATTTAAGTGCTAGCGTTAGTGTCATGCCATTGTTTGTGTGTTCCAAGTTAAATATGGGTAAATTAAAAGCTACTAATATTACTCTACAAATGGCCAACCGTTCTTTTAAATACCCCTTAGGTGTTTTAGAGGATATTCCTGTTAGAGTAGGTAAATTATATATACCTGTTGATTTTGTTGTTCTTGATGTGGTTGAGGATTTGCAATCCCCAATTATTTTGGGTAGGCCATTCCTTAACACTGTAGGAGAAATTACAAATGTGAAATGTGCAAATTGACACTATCACTAGGGGATAATAAAATTACTTTCAATTTGAATAATACCCATAAAAGTCCCATGACAGAGGAGAAATGTTTTAGTGTTAATGTTGTTGATAATTGTTCTAATAAGCCCCAAGCTCTTGCAAAAGATCCCTTGGAGGCGGTATCTTGTGTTGCATCTTCTACAGATGAAATAGACAAATTGCAAAAGGAAGTTGATGCAATAGAAAGAGCCCTTTATACTGTCGGTCTGGCTTTGAAGATGAGAAGGTGGAACTAAATAAGCAAGTTGTAGAAACTGAGCCTGTAGTGAGTGTTCCACCAGATCGAGTTGCAATTGCTCAATCCAGTGATAATTTGAAGCAATCATCGGTCAAAAAGGGGTCTCTTGTGTGTAGTAGTAAAGAACCCCCCAGTTCATGACAAGGAGGATCCACCAGATAAGGTGAATTAGCGTCCCACAGGGTATGTCAAGAAGCCACGTCGTGGTCTAAACATCGCTCGACCGGGTGAGAAACCACATGATCAAGCGGTAGGCCAAGGGTCCTAATTTTAAAACTTGGTAAGAGGGTCGTGCGGGACCTAGATAAACCAGCGCTCTACGGGAGGTAACCCGCATTTTCTTGTTTTTATGTCTAGCTTTCTTTCTTTTTCTTGTGAGGGGAGAGATGAGGGAGTTCAATATGTTTATTGAGTTTTTGTACAGGTTTTAAGGAAAAGAGTTGGCCAAAATTTGGAGAAAAGAAAAAAAATTTCTCGTACTAATGTTGTCTCAGGACCAATCGGGTGAAGCATCGCCCGACTAGGCACGAGACTAAGGGTTCAAATTCAATAATTTTCACCTGACCGGGCAAATGGAGCCCGACCGGGCGCGAGAATTGACGAACTATGGAACTTTTCATTGCCTGACCGGGTGAAGGGCGCCCGAATGGGCGCGAGAGTGAAGAAAAAAATCGAGCGTTTTGTCGCCCGACCGGGCGCGAGCGCTATCAATTTCTGGAATTTAGATCGCCTGATCGGGCGCGAACATCTTCCGCCTAGCTTTTCTTCTTCTTTCTTCCTTCTGTTCCCATTTCCTCTTGTTTCCACCATTCTTTCTCTCTCTGAAACCTTAAACTTTCTAACTTCTCTCTAAGATCTCTTCTCCATTTCTCACCCAAATTCAATAATTCTTACATATTTCTAACCCTCTCTTCATCCTTTTCATTTCTATACCAAAGTCCCCAAATTTCAATAAGAAAAAAATCATACCCATTTTTGAAGTATGAAATCGAAGAGGTCAAGGACGATTCTATGGAGGAGTTGTAGCTCAAGTTAACAATATGATCCGAAATTGCAACTTCCCCAATGGCCAACCATTTGAACTGTAACCCGGGAGCAAAGAGAACAGCTTGAGTAACTCTACTGGCGTGAGGTAATCCTTTCACGGTGGTTACATCGCTCTACTCTTGAATCCTACGGTTTATTTGATCACGTTTAATGGTTTTATAACGATATAGGAAGGAGGAAATTTGTAATATGCACTGCCCTACTTATCATGAATTAACATGTGAATTCCTTTCCTCTTTGTCTGTTGTGAATAGCAAAAATGGTCTGAAATTGATGTTTAGGTTAAATAATAGAAATATTGTTTTAACCTTTGTTAATTTTTGTAAAATTTTTGATTTGAATTCTGAATTACCCATCCAATGACATGAGCAATATAAAATGGAAGATATATATCATGTTTTGACTAGTTTACCGTCACCTAACGCCCAACATGCTAGTGTCAAACCTATCCATCACCCTGTAACTAAAATCTGGCAAATATTTGCAGGTGTTTGTTTTTTAAGTAGGAATGAGCCACATAACGCCCTAACCCTTAAAATAGATGTAATTGGACATTATGTCTTTGGGTAAGGTAAACTAAACATTTCTAGATACATCATCTTTCACCTTGGTAGACATGCCTCGGCTAGTAACCATGCTGCTACCCTAATTTGTCTAGGAGGCCTAATTACCAGGATAGCAGTTAAGAAGGCCGGGTTTGTAGAGAGTGGACCTCACGATCTCACTAAATGTGGACTAGACACCTACATGACTGCTAGGTACCTTGAGGATTTGGGTTGGGTACGTTTGGATCGCCAGCGAGTTCCCCACTAGTGCATTAGGACAGGGTCGGAGCAACCTTTACCTATCTTTCAACTTCCTAATCTCGAGTTGACCATTTTCCCCCTAGGAAAGAGTCCTACATATATGAACTTTTAGTTTCCCACGCCAAGGGCAAGCACCATCAGTTCCACCACCACCCAGCTTGAGCCTGAGGTAGTGCTTTCACCACCTCGTGTGTCTCATACAGCCCCACCTCCTCCTCATAGTGACTCTGAGGCAGTCTGGGATCTTTAGAGTATAGGTCCGGCCATAGGACGCATAGAGTATTCACATAGCGACCTTAGGAGGATGGTAGGATCCCTTGACCAGCGATCAGGGTATCTTGAGAGGAACCAGGGTAGAGCCCTGTATCCTATGTATGATGATTATGCTTGCCGGGGAAATATTCCCGACGATGCTAACTACCTTGATTAGTGTCAGCCCCCACCTCAGGGATACGATAGAGATCCCACCGCCAGTGGTATTTATACTGACTATTCTTCTTTCAACGGGTACGACCAGGACATACCTTTTGGGGGACCGGCTGGGTGGTTTTCAGCCTAACTATTTTGGTGGTAGCTCTTCTGGTGCAGGTAGTGCAGGTGGTAGCGGTGGAGGATTTGGCTCCATGGATGAGAATGATGAGGATTAGCCAGCTAAGCTAGTTCCCGAGCCAATGAGGACATTGTCTTTTTTTGGCTTGGGGAAGATTTTTTTATTTTGTATCTTTCTTTTTCCCTTTTCTTTTATTTTTGGTGTGTTTTCTTAGATTAGATTTATTGCTTTCTAGTATTGTTTCATTGCTTTCTTATATGAAAAAAACAAAAAAAAAAAATTAAAAATAAAAAAAAAATCAAAAAATACGTTTCAATGAACGTTAAATCATGTTTCTCTTTGCCCCATACTTGAAAAAAATATTGTTTTGATTCTTGGTACATGATGATGAGCATTGTGGATTAGTTGATCATGATTTGATGTTTGATTGCCTTAGAACCTTAACATTCGTCAATTTTGCCCAACTACTTTTGTATATAGTGCTTGACTAGTTGATTTGATGAGGAATGTATGTTAGTTCCTGGTTTGTCAATGAAGTTGTGTATTGGTTTTTAACTTTGAGTAATGTTTGTATGACTCATTATTATGCACATTGAGGAGGACGAAGGCGTTTATTCTTTTAGGTGGCTTTCAGATGATATTAGACACATTTGTTCCGTTCTTGTTACCCATGTTGTTGCCATGACTATTTATTGTTTATTTAGCCATATTACAAGCCTATTTGAGCCCCATTGGTTACTAGTCCCAAGTTAGGCTCAGGGGAGCTAATAGTTGGTGAGGTTAGGGAGTTATAGTGTGCACATAATTTAATTTGCACAATGTGGGTAGATATGAGGAGTAATTTGTTCTTATATGTTGATTGGAAAAAAATTGAAAAAATGTTCAAAATTTGAAAAATTCCAATGTGAGATATAAAGAACAAAAAAAAAAATAAAAGAGCAAAAAAAAAAATTGTTTCAATGTTCAAGTGTAATAGTTGAAGGTTGCTCAAGAAAATATTCAAAAGAAAAAAAATATTCAAGTTTAAGAAAATGATAAATAGTTCAAGGTTTGTTTTTCACTCAAGTTCTATAATATTATATTTTTATTAGTGAAGTTGTAAGTGTTGAAAATATTTTTAATATAGGTTGGTTTATTTGGTGAATTTTTGTAGAGTTGAGTTGTGTCAGAGATAATTTGGTCATTATTTATTTTTGACCTTGGTTTTATTAGGTTTTTCTCCTTTAAGCATTGCTTTTCTCTCACATTTTCCCAAATATTTCCTACCCTTTTACCCTAGCCTTACATTACAAGCTTTAAAGACCTTCCGACCTTGTGCATAGAGTCGTGTGAATGTGAAAGTGTTGTCTATCAATGCAAGGAATGAATTGACATATTTCGAGTCGACTAATAGGTTGAGTGCTTGTCTTTTTAAACACACGAGAGTTTTGAGTTTGGGAGGGCATTGTTCACATAAAGGGGTTAGGATGGAGAGCGATTGAGTACATATTTTACTCGCCACATGAATGAGAGTTGAGTGCGTGAGCACTAGTCTTAAATTCTATAAGCTCTTGTGCTTTTCTCTATTTGACAATTATTAGGGAGGACGAGTGATTGGATGGATGAGATTGGTTGATGTTGAAGCATGTTTATTAAATTTGCCTTGAAATGTTTGTGCTTGATTTTGACTATTTGGGGTGAGTCATGTATTTATATATTCATTGATGAGATCTTTTCTTAAGGACAAGCAAAGGTTTGCCTTGGGGAAGTTTGATATGTCCATTTTATATATTGTTTTACCCCCGTCCCTTGCTCATATTTGGTAGTGTTTTTGGCTCTTTAGAGCCACTTTTATTACTAATTGATGTTTTCTAGTGTTTTTGTAGTTTTGGTTGACTTCTGTAGGGATTTGCACTTTTGGAGCATTTTCCCGGGATATTATGAAGTGACTACGAGCATTGGAGGAGCACGACCAATTTTTAAAGCCCAGGGCTGGTTAGAGTCAGCGAACCGGTGATTAAGGGCTTAGCATTCGAGATTCCGAGGCATTTAGACTGAGTATTCAAGACCCGAAGAGGAAATTCAAATTGGGACGAAGAATCGGAGCCCAATCAAGAAGTCCAAGCTTGCCCAAGTGTTCGGGCCCGACCAAAATAGGCAGCGCCCGAAGGCGCGCTCGGCCGGGCGAGAAAGATTAGTTCGCGTCCGAGTTCGCGCCCGGCTGGGCGCGAGAGACGCATATATTGGAAAAAAGGCGGGCGCGATCCGGCCACCCTTCGCCCGATCAGGCGCAAGATTTTTGGAAGCTGATTTTGGCGATATTTCTTAGTTTTAAATAGGAGATATTATTTTTGTATAAATACGACTTTAATGCTTTTGTTTAGTACTTCTTCTCTTAGACTCTATCTCCCTACTTAGTTTTAGATTATTTTCTCTCTCTACAACTTTGTTCTCTATTTTGTTCTTAATTCAACTCTTTAATTCCGATTACTTTGGTAATAATTTCTTCTACTTTAATCTCAGCTATTTACTTTATTTCTTTCATCATGTCTTGTTTAATTGTTTTGATTAGTTTAGTTTTAATTATGTTTGAGTAGTTTTCTTTCTAGAGTTTATAGGGAATCCATAATTATTATGAAGGGAAAATTTATTATCGTTGATTATTGAAATTGCATGATAATTTCTTATTGAATTGTATTAACGCTTTACAATCAGATTATCAATCGAGCGGATGTGATTCGCATCGAAAAGTATAGCAATATTGAATTGATGAATGGAGCAGATGTTAATTTTATATTAAAGGCTATTTTACATAGGAACTTAGATCTAGTAAATTGCGAGAGCCTGTTAGGTCTATGTTGATTAATAAATTGCGAGAGTCTGTTAATCACGTTATATGTGTAATACTAATTATTGGGTTTTATGTTTTATCCCGGATTATTAATTATTGGTGAGCCCATGCCCTAGGTGTTTATTCATTAAATTTTATTTACTCTTAATTTCCGTAGTTTAGTTTCCTATCAATATTATAAATTTGTTACTTAATAATTTAGATTGCTTTAATTAATTAGGAATAGAAAGATCAGTTTCCCTGTGGATTCGACCCTACTTCCATATCTGCATTAGTTAGTGGACTTAGGTAATTACTTTTATTAGGTGATACGACTTTATCCTATCACTATTATTATGCTAAATTTGTTGAATATTAATGCAACACATAATTCTAAAATATTTGTGATCCCTTGATTAAACAATAAGTTAAAAAGAAACCTAAACCGGATGTCCAAATTATCTTATTAGACGTGATTTTCAATTACATATTCCCTTTAAACATGCAATGTGGTGATCAATAAATATAATAGAATAAACATTAATATTAGAAGAAATTTAACAATAATAGCGTTAGTCAAATCAAAAATAAAATAACCTAATAATGATACTAGCAAAATAAAATAAGTAATTAAATTAATTAATTACTCACATTCCGCGCGTTCCTTTAATTCGCTACATCATGAATAAATTGTAAGTAACTGGAATAAAAATATAAATCAAATGAAAATTAAATTAAATAATTAAATGTAGAGTTGATTTGGTCCAAACCCTCAATTATTTGTACCTTTCACACCTTGGTTTAAGGATGGAACCTTGGGTGTCATATGGACTACTTGGAGTGCTTAAGGGAAGAATGGCGTAATTAGAATTATAGGTTTAAGGCTTAGCATATAAGGGAAAGAGAGAAGAGAATGATTTTGGGTGTAAAAAAAGGATGAAAGAATGATTTGATGCCCCGAACTATAGAAAGGAGGGGTTATTTATAGGGAAAATTAACTTAGGGAACACACGGAACCCTTAAAAACACTATCGTGACACGGAAAATCATGCCGCGACACGACAAAGCATGCCACAACACGAAAAAATATATCGCGACACGAAAAACTATGCCGTGACATGGAGAAAAATAGTGTGATGCGGGGAATAAGCAACCCAAAAATGATAAAAACGCGTTTTAGGCTTTACGCAGAGAAAACCCGGGAAATTCTCGTGTCACTCCATATGCACAGTGACACGACAAAATATGGAGTGACGCAGCTGCACCGTAACACGGAAAAATATTGAGTGATGCGGCAAAATTTGGAGTGACGCGGAATAATTTGGAGTGACGCGGCAGAATATGTAGTGACACGAGACATTTTTTGCATCCAAGTTCATAAGCGCGTGATAAAATTAACGCGAAAAAAACACGAGAGATCACCGTGACACATGAAGAATACCGTGTCACGGTACCAGACGCCACGCCACGTCATCAGGCGCCGTGAAACGACAGTTTTACTTAATAAGCGGTAATTCCAATTTTTAACACGTTATTAAAATTATCATAACTTTTAATCCGTAACTCGGAATAAGGTATATAATATATCATTAAATTAGTGTTTGTCTCATATCTTCTTCGTTTTAAATCGGAATTGGGCTTATGATATATGGTTGGAAAGCTTATTTCAAGGCCTATACAAAAAAAAATAATTGAAGCAAAATTTTTAGGCCATAAAATCAGTTTTTCTTGGTCTAGCTCGAGGCGTCGCCACACTAGTTTTGGCGGTCGGGGTGGTCGATTTGACGCTGCCCGAACCGAGGCGGTGGAGGGCTCGGGCTCTTCATCTGAGGGTGCACATGATGGGCCGGTATGCTAGCTAGGGAGAGACGACTTTGGCTCCGAGAGGTGGTGGGACGTACAAGGTCGGCTCATCGTCTTAGCAGCCTCAGCCTCTATTGATTCATCACCAGGGCGACCTTTGGTGGACGGGTCCTCGTTCTACGCAGTTCTTTGATATGATGATCACCCCTCATCATCTGCGTCCTCCAGCGTCGTAGTTGTACTAGTGTTTTTTATTTATTTTGACTTGTATAGGTCTTTGCCTGATTGACTCACTTGTTAGACATATTTGTATATACATATTATTATCTATTATGACTGCATTTATTTATTTATTTATTTTTCATTATATGTGCATATGTGTGTGCAAAAAATTGTGATAAAATTAATTTTGCGCAAAAATTTCCGTCATTTTTATTATTAATAGAGGGTATCCGACTTTCTCCCCTAAAAGAAAAAAAGGAAAATAAATTGGATTTGAACAAACCTAAAATTAAATTAAGTCTGAATAAATCCAAAAAAGAAAAAATAGAAAGAAATGAAATATATTAAATTAATATGTAAGGGTAAGGGGTAAAGTTGTAAAGTCATTGAACGAATTCGAATCATAGCCAGATAGATAACCGGCTGAACATGCCATGTTATCCTTTATGGATGGATACGCAAGTTACAATTAAATTTTAAGGGAAAAAGAAGATGAAGAAAATACGTGCTTTATTACCTCTTGGGGTACGTATTGCTACGTAGTTATGCCATTTGGTTTAAAAAATGCAGGAGCTATGTACCAAAGAACGGCTACGACTCTCTTGCATGATATGATGCATAAAGAAATAGAAGTGTAAGTGGATGATATGATAGTGAAGTCCAAATATAGAATGGGACATACAAAAGCTTTACGCAAATTTTTCACTCGCATAAAAGAATATAAAATGCGACTGAATCAACAAAAGTGCGCCTTCGGAGTCACTTCTGGCAAGTTACTCGGATACGTAGTAAGCACACGTGGCATCGAGATAGATCCCTCTAAAATAAAGGCAATTGTTGACATGCCTCCCCCTCAAACAGAAAATGAAATTAGGGGATTCCTTGGCAAGTTACAATACATTAGTCGATTTATCAACAAATTGACTATGACCTATGAGCCAATATTTTAAAAATTGAAAAAAGAGGAGAAACATGAATGGGACAATCAATGCCAAAAGGCCTTTGAGAAAATCAAAGATTATCTCAAAAGTCCACCAATTTTAGCACCACCGGTACCCAAACTACCTCTTAGGTTATACATTACAGTTACAGACACAGCCACAGGCGCCATGTTAGCAAAAGAGGTCGAAAAAGTCGAACGTGCAATATATTACATAAGCAAAAAATTCATCCAATACGAAATAAAATATAGCACTTTGGAAAAGACAAGCCTAGCATTAGTGTGGGCAACCAAAAAGTTAGGACATTATATGTTACCACACACTACTCATGTGATTTCTCAACAAAATCCGATAAATTATTTGTTTGAACAACCACACATACAAGGAAGAAAATCTAGTGGTTGGTGATGTTGGCTAAATTTGAGCTAAAATATATTCCTGAAAAATCAATGAAAGGAAAAGTAATTTTCGACTTCCTAGCACAACATCCAATTCAAACAAGTCATGTAGAAACTACTCATCTTCCAGATGAAGAGATTCTCATGAGACAAGATGACAAATGGGTAATGTACTTTGAAGGTGCGTCCAATAAAAAAGGATGTGGCATAGGAGTCTTACTCATAAGTCCAAAGGGAGCACATACTCCAATCTCTGTTAAATTAGACTTTGAGGTTACTAATAATGCCGAGAATGTGAAGCGTGCATTATTGGATTAGAAGCAGCAGCTAGCATAGGTGTGCAAAAATTAGAGGTATATGAAGACTCCAGTTTGATTAAAAATCATATATTAGAAAAATGAAAAATAAAGAACTCCACAATGATATTATACAAAGCACACCTAGAGCAACTCGTCGAGCATTTTGAACATAATGATTTTAAATATCTCCCAAGGGATGACAATCAATTTGCCGATGCGCTAGAAATATTATCCTCAATGATCAACATTCCAGATCACTTAAATATGATGCCATTATGCGTTGATAGAAGAGAAGAACCAGCGTATTGTAACTTAATAGAGGAAATAAATGACATTGAAGGAGACAATCCTTGGTATGATCATATCCTCCAATATATTACTGATGGCACATATCCCGAAAATACTTCATTGAAAGACCAACGAGCCTTACGAACACTTGCGGCCCAATATGGTCTAATAAATGGTCAATTAAACAAAAAAGGAACTAATGGTCAAAGCTTATTATGTATAGGCCAACCAGAAGCCACACGCCTTATGGAAAATACTCACAAAGGTGTTTGTGGACCTCACATGAATGGAAAAATGCTTTCAAAAATAATTTCACGGCAAGGGTAATATTGGTCCACTATGGAACATGATTGCATACAATATCTTAAAAAGTGTCCACAGTGCCAAATGTTCGCTAATATACAACACCTTTTACCATGCGAACTATAAAATCTCACTTCCCCTTTGCCTTTTTCGACTTGGGGAATTGACATAATTGGAAAAGTCTCTCCAACAGGATCAGGAGGGCACGATTACATATTAGTTGCCATTGATTACTTTACTAAATGGATGGAGGCTGCTTCTTACGTGAATATCAATTCTAAACATGTCGCAAAGTTTCTCGAACGAAACATATTTTGTAGATATGGAGTTCCACATGAACTAATTACTGATCAAGGATCTCAATTCAAAGATGAAGTCGAGACCCTTTTAACTCATTATAAAGTAAAACATCATCACTCACCCCCATATAGACCTCAAATGAATGGAGCTGTAGAGTCGACAAATAAAAACATAACATTCATCATTAAGAAAATGGCAGAAAATTACAAAGACTGACCGAATAAACTACACTTCACATTATGGGGTTATAGAACGTCTATACGAACATCAATAGGGGTAACTCCGTACTCTTTAGTTTTTGGAATGGACGCAGTTCAACCAGTCAAACTGAAAATACCATCCCTATGCATCGTACTTGAAAGTAAGCTACCGGAAGTTGAATGGGTAAGAGCGAGGTATGAAGAGCTTTTATTCCTCGATGAGCAACGATTAAGAGCTTTGCATCATGTACATCTCTACCAAAGGCGCATTGCGTGTAATTTTAATAAAAGGGTAAAACCTAGAAATATTAAAGAAGGTGACTTTGTACTAAAGGAGGTTAGGGGTCCACCAACCGATCCAAGAGGGAAATTCAAACCTAATAGGATAGGTCCCTACCGCGTAATTGAAATCTTATTAGGAGGAGCCATCAAATTAATGGATATTGGAGGAGATGAAATTCGCCAATTAATAAACATTGATCGCCTTAAGAAATATTACATATGAAATCCGGATAAAACTCGTTCACTCATACAACAAACTTTACACTAGTAGAAAAATAACAATAGGCAGCCCCCAAATGGCACCGGTTCAGGCCAAACCGGTGGCCAAAACAGGTCTAGAAATGGGCGGGATTTTAAACCAAGAGCAATGGCACCGATTCAGCCCAAACCGGTGCCAAAAATGCAAAGGGCACCGGTTTGAACCGGTGCCATTTAAAAAAAAAAAAAAACCCCGCCTCTTTTCCTTCTTCCTTCTCTGTCTCTTTCATTCATTTTGGCTGTTTCAATTCTCTTCTCTCTTAATTGTTCGATTCCTGCAAGCCCTCACCTGCGAAACCCCTCACCTCACTTGCACTCTTGCCGCCACCGTTTTTGGCCACCATCACCGCCGCCACCCCTGCCCTTCTCTTTTTCCCCTGGCCTTCTCTTTCTCCCCTACCGTGATGTTTCCCCCCTCAGCTCAACCCCCTCCACCAACCTCATCTCTTATTTTCCCTCTTCATTCCATGGCCGCGCCACCGCCCTAAAGATCTTCGCTGAGCCACCGCACCATCGACCACAGCTACTACTCCTTCTCTCCTCCCTTCAAGCTACATTAAACTATAATAATTTGAGTGTTTTAGGTATAATTTTTTTTATTTATTCACAATAATTTTCCATTTATGTACTTATATTAATTTGTTTTGCAGGTTAAAGAATTGTTAGGCAAATTAAAATTTAGGTTAGAATATAATTTTACTTCAATTTGTTTCAATTACTGGTTTTTTTATTGGGAAATTGTGAAAATATCATAAATTAGTAACCTTGTTACTCATTTAGATGGATATTAGTATGTTTTAATGGTTAATTTAATTTATTTTGATGTGTAACTTTGAATAAAGTAGAGAATATTAGCCTTGTTACTTAATTAGTTGAAATTTGGTTTGTTATAATAGTTAGTTTTAAGTTGTTTTGATGGGTAATTTTGAATAAATTAGAGATCAGAAACCTTGGTATTAAATTAGTTGAATTTTGGAATGTTTAAATGGTTAATTTAAAGTTGTTTTGATGGGTATTTTTGAATAAATTAGAGATTAGTATCCTTGTTACTAAATTAGTTGAATATTGAAATGTTTTAATGGTTAATTTTAAGTTGTTTTGTATGGCTAATTTTGAAAAAAATAGAGATTAGTAACCTTGTTAGTTTAGTAATTTTGACTAAATAAAATGAATTTTGAACAAAGTAGTGAATACATAGTTTAGCAATTATTAGTTCGATGAATGATGTGTTTTAGCTTAGAAATAAATTAGTGAATTGACATGTTATGAGAAAGAAATAGTACATACATAATATTTAACCTAATTTTTGTTTTTTTTTTTTTAATATATAGATTCATATGTTAATTGAAGCAAGAGTTTAGCTTAAGGACTACATATTCAGCTCAAGTGGGTAGTTGCTATATTGGTATGACTAATAAACTTTACTTAGCTATATTTCTTTCTATTTATCCATTTAATAAAAGTTTATTCATGAAATTGCAACTTGTGTATTGTTTAATTGAAAATAAATACAGCAATATATAGAATACTTGCATCATAATATGCCTAGATACCCGTTCAAGGCTTTCTTATAAGAAGAAATTCTTGAATAGTCCCCCGTTGGGACTGTTCTTGAATGTGTACTCTCACTTAGGTGGTGAATGTATGTTTTCTTTTCGATTTTAAGGAACATCTTGGCTTACCATTTCCTTACAATGTTCTTTAGGGACATATGTGGGTAATTAATTATATACATCGTGTACTTTGAGAACTAGGGGGAAATGCTGCCGGATTTTCCTTAAAATTGGAAAGTTGACGTACATTCACTAATGAGAGTAGACATTCAAGGATGGGTTAGGTTGGAGTGATAAGGACCCTTTAGAAACATGCATTTTTTCACTATATGAATGGTATATTCACGTTTTGTACTTGAATTTGATTTACATAAAATATGTAGCAATTACACATTACTCATTATATGTTGCGATATATGTTTAATGAGTGGCATTTATGCCACTCTTTTATCCTTTTTGTCTAAGGATTCTCCCCTCATTTGGACTTGTTTGGCCCTTTTTCTAAGCATTTTTACTTAGTTTTGCTTCCTCTTTCCTTTCTCTCTTTCTTCCCCTCTCTTAGTCTTCTCGCTTTGTTTTTATTTTGATTTCACTGCTTTAGTTTGTAGGTATTATGTGCCGAAAGAAAGAGGATGTCAAGAAGCCAAGCTGAATGTTGTGTGCGGGGTACTGTGCGGCATCTGTGCGGGCGCACATGTGAGGCTGTACGGGCGCGCAGCCCTGTCAGAACCCGCACAGCCAGACTGATGAAATAGAGCCTAACCAGAGAGTTTGCGCGACCTTACGCGCGACTTGTGTGCGGGCGCACACACTTGATGCGCGGGCGCGCAGGACTAATGTGCGGGCGCGCTCATTTTCCCCGTACCCTCAAAGTTGCGGCCGCGCACTACGCTGAGAGGGCGCACAAACATTCTGTGCGGGCTCGCAGCTCATCTGTGCGGGCGCGCACGGCTGGGTTTTCGATTTGTTTGTGCCTTGTTGTCCAAGTCACTTTCTTTTCAGGGGAGCCACATATATATAGACGGGACTCTTTGTAATAGAGGGACACTTAGTACTAATTCCATAGAACAATAGCCTAATCTAGAGAGAGAAAATAGATTGTTATTCAAGCTTCCTTTATTGTATTCAACTTTGCTCAAGCTTTAATCTTCCATCAATCAAGCAAGTATCCAAGTTTTCATCTTTCTTCAATCCTTTCTTTAGTAATCTCTTCTCCTTTCCTTTAATATTATTTATTTGTTTTATTGTTACTTATTTTTGTCTATCTTATTAGTTTATCTAGTTATTATTGATTTCATATATTTCAATCATGTTTTGTTTTGAGTTTCTTGTGTTTATTTCTAGTTTTGATATTATGTTTAATCTCCCTTCTCTAGGCTAAACTCTTAGCTAGGGGAAGGGGGTGGAAGATATGCATTGAATGGTGGATGAATGATGATAGTTGGATTGATTACATGCCTTAAATTGATGAAAGACATGATTTTTAATGGCTTGAGATTATTGTTGCACTATATTTGATTGCCTTCTAGTTTAAATGCATGAAAATGATTTGAACTAGATTAAGATCACCTCTATTTTAATGATTGCATGAGAATGAGTTGTTAAAATGGAGTTTCATGTATTGTGCTTCTTTATTCTCTTGATTTGCTTGTGTCTAATAGGATGCATGAGAATGATCTAATTAGCATAGACTTCTTTCATTGATTTGCCTAGACTATTGCATGAGAATGAATTGTTTAGGTAGAATCTTGTGTTCTTTGGCATGTTCATCATGATAACTATCATTGTTCCCCTCTTTCTAATCATGTTTGAAATCCCCGAACCCCTAGCGTCATTTTCTATTGATTTTAATCATCATTTTCTTGCTTACTTGTAGTTTTAGTGTTCTACTCAACAAAACCAACAAATCAATCCCCTTTTCACTCTTGCATTAGTGATATTTGATGTTGAATTAACGTGCTTCCCTAGTGGTTAGACAATTTACTAAATGGAGAAGGATCGTGGTTGGATGTATGGTAGACGCGATAAATTGGAATTTTGGAATGGGGTTCAAGAGTTTTGCGAGAGGGCTTTAGCTTATCAACGCAAACTGGGTGGCAAAGGCCTTTATTGTCCTTGTGTTTATTGTAATAATGTGAATGTGGTCGATAGTGTTGAAATTATTAGAGATCATGTATTATGTCGTGGGTTTAGTGAGCGTGGGGAAATTAGATCGTTGACTAACCTCCTCACGACCAAACAAAATTTATTATAATCCTAAACTAACCCCTAAACAAGTCTAGTGGTAAGTTCGGAGTCGAACCACAAGGAACGGTGTTGTTAGATTGTTCTCGATCTAATGCTTAAGCTACGCCGAATTCGGTTTATGGATATTGGACACTACAACTACACTAACACACATATAAAGACCAAGATATTATAAAGTATACTACGGGAAAAGATCCACTTTGAACAATTAACAAGTTAATGAGAATCCAATTGATAATAAATCATGCAAAGAAAGAATTAAAATGGGAATTAATTACACTCAAGAGCAATCTCTTAAATTCCTAGCCTAGATCCCTCATTGACTAGGTGCATAAAAGAAATTTACCCAAAATGCAATCAAATATATAAATTCTAATTCACAATCCCTTGTCAAACTACAACTAATATACAATCAAATTTGCTATCATGGGAGATCAAACCAATCTTAAACAAACAACATGCCATCATCAATTCAATCAATTTAATCACACAATTATCATCAAATTTATCTCAAATAACTCAATTAACCATTACAAAGTTTCACTCAACACCTAGTAGAAGGAAATCTACTCAAACATGATTAACAAAGCAATTAAAGAAAGCATAAAGAGAAAATAGAGTAAGAATGCTCATTGATATAAGATGGAGATCTTCAAATCATCAAATTCCTCCTTTGATTATCCAAAATCCATGAAAACAATTGTGTTTCTCACTTTCTCTCTCCAAAATTTGAGAGTTTCTCTATCTAAAAACCTAAAACTAACCTAAAACTACTAGAAAAATGAATTCCCCCCTCTAAAATGAGCAAAAAATCTATTAATAGCCCTTACTAAATTGCCTAGGAAGCTCCGCAACAAGTCGAGTAGCGCGTAGAGGAGCGGGCGCTCCAATTTTTTGCACGGGCGCTCCTAGCTGCAGCAAAATATGGCAGAATCGTTCCAGAAAGTTTGGAGTGAGCGCTCCTCAAAGGTGCGCGCTCGCTCCTCTCGGACTAGGCAAACTGCTCAGCTTCAAATGAGCATATCTCCCACGTTTTATATCGGAATTGGGCATAAGACCTGTCGTTGGAAAGCTCTCGAGATAAGCTTTCATCTCCAATTAGAATCGCCACAAAATGTTTTGTAGATCAAAATATATAGGCATTTGAAGTATGATCTTTGCAAATCAAGTGCACGTTTCTTCATTACTTGTTCTTTTATGTTTTATATTTCTTCAATCTTGATCAATGAACTTATCCAAGTGTTCCTAAACATAAGAGTAAACCAATAAAGTTTAATCTAATGTCATAAGCCACCAAAATATGCAAGAAAAGCCAAAATTGAGCAATAACGACATTTCACACACAAACATGACAAATGTAGTAAAACGTTATTAAAACCAAGTAAAAAGATAGAAAAACTATGAAAAACTAACTAGAAAACTCCTAAAAATAGCGACATAAATGACACTTATCATTTAGGCATTTATACCATGTGTGGATTTGGCACGGAGAAAGTGGAGAGTACAGTGGGGATCTTGATCGGAATGATGTGCGTGTTAGAAGCAATGAGAATCATGTGGACGAGGAATAAGAGAATGATGACTATATTGTTGATAATGGTGAGGATGGAGCTGATGATGATCAGGAGGATGAGGTCGAGGATGAACAAGTGGATCGATGAGATGTTGCATGGTGTTGAAGGTTGAGTGTTTCAGTTATTATCAAAGGCTTCCAAAAAGACTTTGTATCCAGGGTGCAAAAAATAATCCAAACTATCGGCCGTGCTAACACTTTTCAACATTAAGTCGAAGCATGGGTGGACGGACATTAGTTTTACTTATTTGTTGACCGCATTAAGTGATATGTTGCCCGATGGGAATGAAATTCCTAAGTCTTGCTATTACGCAAAGATGCTCATGTGTCCCTTTGGTTTGGAGTATAAGAAGATACATGCATGTCCTAATGACTATATTCTGTATCGAAATGAGTATGAACAATTGCAAGAGTTTCCACGATGCAAGCGGTCGCGCTACAACTGCATGAGTTGCAATCCTAGTACTAAGGGACCTCCTGCTAAGGTGTTGTGGTATCTACCCATTATTCCAAGGTTTAAGCATTTGTTCTCAATACAAAAAGACGCTAAAAATTTGAGGTGGCATGCAGAGGGAAGAAAGAAAAACATAATGCTGAAGCATCCAGCTGACTCTCCACAGTGGAAGAGCATTGATTTGAAGTTTGAGAAATTTGGTGATGAAGTCAAAAATTTAAGGCTTGGGTTGTGCACGGACGAGATGAATCCATTTGGCACTCTTAGTACCCAACACAGCACATGGCCGGTACTTTTAGTGATTTATAATTTGCCTCATTGGCTGTGCATGAAACGTAAGTATGTAATGCTTTCATTGCTAACAAAACGAGACCTAGGCAACGTGCAAACGACATAGATGTTTACCTTGCGCCGCTTATTGACGACTTGAGAAAGATGTGGGACGAAGGGGTTTCCATTTTCGATGCTCATCCGAACGAGATGTTCACATTGTGTGCAGCACTTATGTAGACCATGAATGACTTCCCTGTATATGAAAACTTGTGTGGGTACAAGGTCAAAGGGAAAAAATCATGCCCTATATGTATTGATGACACATCAAGCGTATACCTTACTCATTCTCGCAAAGATGTCTACTTGCGGACTTGAAGGTTCCTTAGGCGTGATCACCCATACCGTAGGCAGAAAAAGGCTCTCGATGGAACAGTGGAAAAGGATACTTCTCCTAGACCATTGACTGGTGCTGAGATTTGTGCTCGTGTGAAAGGGATACGAACGGTGTTTGGAAAATCAGAAAAAATCGTGGTCTCAGCTGCTTTGTTTAAGAAAGAATCAATCTTTTGGAAGCTTCCGTACTGGAGAGAACATGACGTTAGGCACTGTCTTGATGTGATGCATATAGAGAAGAATGTGTGTGATGCTCTTTTGGCAACGCTTTTGAATATCAAAGGCAAAACAAAGGACGGAAAGGGTGCACGGTTAGATTTAAAAGAGATGGGGATTCGTCCAGAATTGTGGCCTCAAGAAAAGGTTAGAAAGGGGAAGGAACCGATAAAAGAAGATGAAAATGTTTCGAAAAAAGGGAAGGAGAAGAGCAAGGGAAAGGGAAAGGCCAAAGATGCGTCAAAGAAGAAAGTTGAGGGTAAAGGGAAGGATGAAAAGAATTATTTACCCCCGGCTTGCTATACATTGTTAAGGGTAGAGAAACGTATGTTTTGTGCATGTCTGTACGGCATTAAGGTTCCATTAGGGTACTCATCTAACATGAAAAGATTTGTAACCTTGAATGGAGAATTGAAGCTGACAAGTATGAAATCCCATGATTGTCACATTATGATGCAAGTATTCCTACCGATTGCAATCCGTGGTATTCTACCAAAGCACGTGAGGGAAGAGATTACAAGCCTTTGTTCGTTTTTCAATACAATTTGTAGCAAAGTGCTTGATCCTTGTACACTAGATGCTTTGCAAGTATATGTGATTGTTACTTTGTGCAAATTTGAGATGTATTTCCCACCCTCATTTTTTGACATAATGGTTCATCTGGTTCTTCATTTGGTGCGTGAGATTAAGTTGTGCGATCCAGTGTTCATGAGGTGGTGCTACCCTTTTGAAAGACACATGGGTACATTACAAGATAAAGTACGGAACCGGGCTCACCCTGAAGGAAGTATGATGCAAGGGACCGTGGGTGAGGAGATAGGTAACTTTGTGGCGGACTACATAGCCCTTGCTCAACCTATTTGTCTTCCTACTTCTAGACATGAAGGTAGAATTGATGGTCATGGCACAATTTGGTCGAAAAGAATGTCACCTGAATGAGATCAGTTCTTACAAGCACACCTTTATGTGTTGCACCATGTTTCAGATGTGCACCAATATTTAGATGAGCACATGACTAGTTTGCGTGACGAATTTCCATCTAAAGGTGAAAGGGCACTTATGTATTTGCATAATAAGAGGTTTGTTAATTGATTTCGTGGTCGAGTAATGAGTCGATTGGATGATACTAATGTGACCGATACAATACGGTGGCTTGCGTACGGTCCTAAGGATGATGTTCGTTCATTTGAGGGATATGACATCAATGGGTACACTTTTTGGACAGAGGGTCGTGATTTGAAATCTTCCTCCACCCAAAAAAGTGGTGTAACGCTTACGGCATCATCAAGGGAGTTTGCAAGTGCTAAGGATAAATCACCTGTCGATGCAGAGTTGTCATACTATGGTCAAATTCAAGAAATATGGGAGCTTTGTTATTGTAACTTCACGGTTGCTCTTTTCAAGTGTAAGTGGGTTGATAATATCAAGCGTAACGTCAAATATGAGGACTTTACTCTTGTAGATCTTGGCCACTTGAATGATAGTGCGAAACCATTTATCCTTACATCTCAAGCTAAACAAGTGTTCTACATAACTGACCTAGTCGATTCAAAATGACCTATAGTGCTAGCTGGCAAAAGAAGAATCCTAGGCATTAGAGATGTTGAGGATGAGGAAGAATATGATGCGTTTGATGATTCTACACCTTTCACTGTTCTTAGACCTGTTGTACTAAATGACATAGACAACGAAGCAGTTTACATGCGATCAGACCACAACGAAGGAATTTCAGATTGAGGTAGTATGATTAAAAGTTAGTAATGGTTTCATTGCAAATATAGTTTAGTTATCATGTATATAGGAGCATAAGTAGGCAAAAATGACCATAAATGATATAAATGAGCTTGTATTTGACCCAAATCCTTTGTTTTGTATATAAACTAACATGTTTCTAATTTGAAATTGCCTAAGTGTACTCATTATCATGCATATACAAGGTTATAGGACAATAAGTAGGTGAAAATGGCTTAAATGACCTTCTACTTAACCCGATTCCTTTGTTTTGTGTATGAACTAACATTTAATCATTCTATGAAATCATATTCATTATATTTAACATGTTTATAGTTTGAAATTGCCTAAGTGTACTCATTATCATGCATATACAAGGTTATAGGACTATAAGAAGGTGAAAATGGCTTAAATGAGCTTCTACTTAACCCAATTCCTTTGTTTTGTGTATAAACTAACATTCAATCACTTTAACAACCCATATTGATTATATTTAACATGTTTGTAGTTTGAAATTGTCTAAGTGTACTCATTATCATGCATATACAAGGTTATAGGACCATAAGTAGGTGAAAATGGCTTAAATGAGCTTCTACTTAACCCAAGTCCTTTGTTTTGTGTATGAACTAATATTTATTCATTCTAACAACCCATATTCATTATATTTAACATGTTTTTATTTTTAAATTGCCTAAGTGTACTCATTTTCACTCATACTTTACTATACACTAATATTGTTTTATGATTGCTTTGACAGGTGCTTATATCTCATGGAGGACAATCATGACCCTCATTGTGTAGAGGACATTGACGATGATGAGTATAAGGACGAGTACGAGGATGAGCCTTATGATGTGAACAAGGAGGATGAATTAGGTGAGCTAGAGGATCAGGCTCAAGATGAGTTTCATCGTAGGCTTGAAGAATTTGAAATTTCAGCTTAACGCGCACCGCCTATTGAAAACACAACATGTGAGATTGTTGGTGAGAACCCAACTCCTGAGACTCATGGCTAAGGACAAGATAAAAAAACATAGGTGGTGGAGGAGGGGTAACGGTACCGGCTCAAAGAAAGGGAAGGGGTCCGACGAGAAGTTTTAAGAAACCGGATGGTCCCATGGTCATGGAGTATGACAACAACAGCCAACCCGGGGCCAAATGGCGTCAACAATATGCTAATTAGCTTGGCATGTGTGCGCATAAAATCCCCATTACACTTGTAATGCGGCAAGTACCTCCGGGTTTGATTCAAACCTTTTGGGATGATACAAGGGTAAGTGTGTTTTTGGCACATTTAGACAATTTAAGAAACCTTAACCTTATGGTTGTTAGTAAATAGAAACTAATAATCGGTTTTTTTGTGCTTGCAGAGGCTGTTTTCTATCCCTAATGATCCCGATAAGAGAAGGGTGTTTGAATCATTATTAGCGGAAAGATTCAGAGCCTTTAAGACCAACTTAACTAATGGATGGATCTACAAGAAGAAGAAGAAATCAAAGAAGAAGAAAGCTGATGAGGATGACCTTCTCCCGTGCCAAAAATGGCCGACCGTGTCAAAAGAAGACTGGGAAGAGTTCGTTAGAATGAAGACTTAAAAGAAATCCATTGTAAGTTTATGTAAATCTGATCTCAATTGAATAATAGCTTGACTCTTTTTGTAGCAATGATACTAACATTTGTTTTTATGTAGGAACTTCGAGAGCAAAATAAAAAGAATGCAGAGATGAAGGAGTATGTCCATCGTATGAGGCCTAAGAAATTTGCGGAAAAGAGACCTGAGTGGATTGATAAGGGTTTATACCCTAAATTGCTTCTAGAGGCATCGAAGGAACCCTCAGTTCCAGGATCACTAC
Organism: Chenopodium album; assembly: GCF_948465745.1. NCBI lineage: Eukaryota > Viridiplantae > Streptophyta > Magnoliopsida > Caryophyllales > Amaranthaceae > Chenopodium > Chenopodium album. Next base: position 30,028,594 of record NC_137836.1, read on the forward strand.
TTTGGTGAGTCGTGTTGGTGATTTCTTTTGTTGTCTCCATACGTTTGATAAGGAAACCGGAAAATGGGTCATCAAGGGCCCGAAAACCAAAAAAATGGCAGATAAGCTTGTAAGTTAAGTCACTTTTGCATCAAAATCACTATACAAACCATTAACTGTCTTACTGACATCCTTTTTCCTTTTGCAACGGCTTGAGCACACTCAAGAGATGGTGGAGGGCAAATTTAAACAAAGTGTGGAGAATGACCCTTTCATCATGGCTTTAAGAAGGCCATACCATCCAAGGTTTGGGAGGGTCATTGCTTGGATGGAAAAAGGTGATCGGTCCAGAATACACGAAATCGGGTAGATCTCGAGCCAGTGTTATCTCACCAGAGGAGTTGGATGCCAAGGTGGCATCAATTAAGAAACAAGTACGCAACGAGTTAGTAGGTGAATTCAATGCTTGGGCGAAGCAGATAAACTTACCGACTTTGCCGTTCCTCGCGAGTACACCGGTCGACTCATGTTCTCAACCAAAAGGACAAGGAGAAGGTGATAGACATGGAGGAGATGAGATACGTGGTGATGATGTGCCCCCTAAGGTAATTTCAATTGGGTTATTAAAAGTTTTAATACTAAGTTAATTGAGATCTGAGGTTGCATGATTGATGTATTGTTGCAGGTTCCTACTCCTACACATGTGGACTCGAGGGAGCTTGATAATCAAACACCGCATGAATAATATCCAGAGTTACAGGTGATTTGTAACCCTCTACCCTAATGAATTTCGTTATATTATCTTTGCTTTAGTAAAAGACTTATTTAACTATCTTCTTTTTGTACTTGCTTAGGAAGACACCCGATGTGTACTTCTAGCCCCGGGGCATGAAAATAGTATGGAGTTGAGTTTCGTGGCGCATGGTAGTGCCCAAGCGACGACCGGTGCTACGGCGGGGCCACATCATTACTCGGTAGGGATCGATTTGGTGGTTGAGGGGTTCGAAGACATCCTAGTACCCGTACCGATAGTGGAGGTTGAGATAACAAATCTTTGGCAAGCTATAGGTATCTTCTTTGATTGGCCACGTGCGTAGGTCAGCTTGATTAGGGAGGTAATTTATTGATTTCTCAATTTTTTAATTGTTAAATAACCGTTAGGCACTCTCTTACTACACCTCTGAAAATCAAACCGCCGAAATAGCACGACTCCCTGGCCCCCATCTGCGATGCCGAGGCAGCGGCGGCCTCGGCAAGTGCTCCCTACGCTTCTCCGGCATCCAGAGCGGTTGCCTGGGCAGCTCGAGCCTCGGCAGCCGCTGCCCGGGCAACTCCGGCATCGGAATCACCTGGTTGCCTAGAGCACCCCAAGCAACCGCTGCGGGGGCTGCTGCACCCCCGGCAGCGGCTGCAAGGGCTGCTGCACCCCCGGCAGCGGCTGCAAGGGCTGCTGCACCCCCGGCAGGGGCTACCTGGGCTGCTGCAGCCTTGACAGCCCCTGCCTGGGCTGCTGCAGCCTTGGCAACAGCCTGCCTGGGCTGCTGCAACCTAGAGCCTAGGCAGGCTGCTGTCGGCGCTGTTGTGGCCTTGGCGGGGGCTGCCTTCGCTGTTTCGGCAGTGGGGGATGCTCTCTCGGGTGTTCCGGCCTCGGCGAAGTTGCATATTTTTTTAAAAAAAATTTGAGCCAAAATTTTTTTTTTCTCAACTCACTCGGCGGAATGGCTTCTCACATGCCTATTTTCTTCATTTCTAAACTTATGAACTTATTCTTTCTCAAACCATATCATAATTACATATTTATAAGTTAATATGACTTGAAATGACATAGAAGAAGCTAATTTCTAAGTTATTTGCTCCATTTTATCAAGATAAAGCAATTTCTTTCTAAAACGGCTTCTCACTTGCCTATTTTTTCTTCAATTCTCAACTTATGAACTTATTCTTTCTCAAACCATCTCATAATTACATATTTATAACTCATTGTGACATAAAAAGAAGCAAAGTCCTAAGTGTTTGGGTCCATTTCATCAAAATAAACCCATTTAAAGCCGAAATGGTTTCTCACATGCCTTTTTTCTTTATTTCTCAACCTATGAACTTAATCTTTGATGGTATTCCCTTGGACGTGGAACATTATCACAACGGAGATGTTAGTTTCAGGCGAAGCAATCTTCTAATTTGGAAGCAGTTACAAGGCGTAGCAGTTTTCAAGCGGGATGGCATTCTCTAGCTTGCAGGAGGTCGTCAAAACAACAGCAAAGCGGCAACATTTGGTTACTTTCAGAGACGTGTGCTCGACGGTGCAAGATACGCGTTTCTTAACTCTTTTATCTGTTTAACTAATGCTAGTTTTGCAGGTATCGGCGTTATAAGATTGATTTAGGATTGCAGAACGTTCTTAATCATTCTCCGTCCCTATCGATACTTTGACTTTCGTTTTCGAAACTCGCGTTTCTCCAAACTCAGTCAAAGTGGGGGCTTCTGTAGACACCCATTTGTGTCTCTCCAAAACCAAACCCAGTGATGAGTGCCTTTCACGTCGAATCATAATCGAATGAAACGAAAGTGTGGAAAGGTCTAGTGTTGCGGAAAGTTTTATTTCTTTTTCTCTTCTTCCTGTTTTTGAAAACTTTATTTTAACAAAACAGCCAATCCAGTTTGATTGGTCCATGATATGGGTCCAATAGTGGTGTAGTTGGATGGGGCTTCCAACGACCTTTCCAACGATATATTATAAGCCCAATTCCGATGAATATTGAGGAATTTATGGCCAATTTACTAAACTGGGCCCGGTTTGAGTTTTAAGTACGGCCTAATGATCTAGGGGAGGGCCTAATATGATTTATCATTCCTAATGCAATTAGGAATGGTTTTTAGTCTTCTAGAATATTCTAGAAGGTTCTTATCATTCTTAATTCAATTAGGACTCTTCAGAGTTTTAATTAGATCAAATAGCATTTTCGACTGAAATTATATTATTTTATCTTCCAGTACGGTAAGTTTATCAGATTTTCAAAAACGCGTTGAAATCCGATTTGGCTTCCAACCCCAGGCCTTGGCGCCTGAAACCAGGATTGGCGCCAGACGCCAGCATTGGCGCCTGGCGCTAGCCACTGGACCTGGCGCCAATGAGCCAATTCTGGCGCCAAAGTGGTTTTGTGGTCTTCAGACTCTGTTTTGATAAATTATCTTGTTTGGATGATTTTCTCTATAAATATCGTATCAAATACTCCGTTTTCATTCACCAATTACCAACTATCTTCATTATTCATCATCTACATCTATCGTTCACCAATTCTCTTTATTCTTAAGTCTTCATCAACTCTCATCAAATTCTTTGAATTCATTCATCTCATTCAAGAATCTTCAATTCTCTTCTTAAAATCATTCATTCTTTCTTTTCTAAAACTTTGTTTTCTCGAATACAAAATTCCGCATTCGCAAGATCTTGATACGCCTAGCCATATTCGAAGTTGACTTCGCCCTAGACGTGAAAGGTTTTAATTTCTGAGGGTTTGGTCCCAAATCTCTATTTCAATTATTTAGTTTAATTGTTTTGTTTATTATTTTTCTTGAAGTTACTAACGTGTGTATTTTGTTATTAGAAAGAGGTACGAGACATCCAAGTAAGTACTTTAATTGATTTATTGATATTATGATGTAGAAATCATGCTTAGATTGTTATTATGATTCCTAGTATCATGTCTAGGGTAATTTTAATATCAAGTGTGATTGCTACGATGCTTCCTATATTCTTCCTAATATTTATTCATGTTAGTATCATGTTAGGACTAAAGCTTTGATTTTTATTGTTTAGTGACATGCTAGGGTTTGTTTTTAATCTTGTTAGTATCATGCCTAGGATCTTGCTATGCTTTAACATGATTATAATTATGATTGATATTATTATTATTAATGATGTTGATTATTTATTTATGTTGCTTGACACATATTCTTTATTTTTATTGCTTGATCACCTTTGATGCATGTTTAAAGGGAATTGGTACTTGCAATCACGCTTAATAAGATAATTAATAATCTTGTTAGGGTTAACTGTGATTATAATTCAAGTGATCGCCAATAATAGTTTATTTGTGCATTATATTCAACCAACATAGATTAAACAAGTTTAGGGTTAATCCTATTGATTGCATGTTAATCAGAAAGCGCACATGAATACGATCAGAATAAAGTAGAGGCCTATTATTAGGGCAGGTTCAATCTCTTTTAGGTTGGATTTGTACCATCATCCCCGCCACCGTACTTTAGTGTATGATCACAGTGGGGTTCAAGCTAGTGGGATTAAATAAGGCTTGAAACTATTCCCTACAGCTAGGAAAATTAATTGAAAATAAAACAAGAAAATATAGAAAAAGAACTAAAAGTTATTCTATTTAGCGCCATAAATGACGCTCATCACCCCCAAACTCATTTCTGGTACACGTAGACCAATTTGGGCATGGGTAAACTTATGATTCGTGCTAAATATCCCTTGAAATCTACTTTTTAGAAAGGCATGAACGAGGTTTATGAGCTGTTCTAAAACTTATTGGCGACTCCTTACTTGTTTCTTACAAAAAAGAGTAACGATAGGATCAACTCTAATTCAAGGTCCCCCAAACAGTCAGGAATTCAAATCCTAATACACCCTAACATGTGTAATGTCCTAGAATTTAAAAGGGCCATGGACATATAAAGAGTAGGATCGCATACGATAGGCGCACCCTCCTTAAAGTGGCGACTCCACTAGGGATTTAGAGGTTACAAGATTATTTTTTAATTATAGTCCATGGTTTCCAGCACTAGGTTTGCTATAGGTTGTGACGGGAATTAACTTGGATAATCTATAGTTAGAGAGCCAGACTTGAACGCATAATATCTTACTTTTCACAAAAGTAAAATCCAAACAAGCAACATTGCATCATGCATAATCATATAATTATAACCTTTGGGGATTCGCTCATTGACTAGGGGTTGCCAACACTAGGCTTCTATCCCGAAATCAATAACAATGATCCCACCCTGTAGGGAATATTTCAAGCATCCCACACTTGAGCCCCACTGTGATAATACACTTAAGCATGGTGGCGTCCAAAGAGAAGGAAGCTAGAGTAAAAGAGTCTCCAACAAGTTTTAGGAACTTGTAAACCGTTCACAGGGTGAAGGTTATACCCCTTAACGATCCATGAGATCGTTAACTTCAAAAGTTCTGGAACCATGACTAGAATTTCGGGGATGAAGGTACAAATCCAACCTAAAAGAGATTGAATCTGCCTTAAAAATAGGCCTCTACTTTATTCTTCTCATACTCATGTGCGCTTTCAGACTAACATACAATTCATAGGTTAACCCTAAACCTGTTTAATCTATGTTGCACTACTACAAAAAAGGCAAAGAAACCATTTAAAATAGGCCTAAGAGACCATGAATGGTATGGTTTCTATCTCAGTGATCTCTTTGGATAAGAAACCACATTTTCAGTGTGGTTTCTTAAATATTACTTAGAAACAAAACTTGACAGAAGTATGTTGTCTTAGATCTTTCTTTAAGCGGTTTAAATAGAAGGATGAGAAACTTCTTTTGTTAGAAGTGTGGTTTCTTAAATATAATATAAGAGACTAGAGTTGCTACAACTATAGTCTCTTAGACTTTTTATGTTATAATTATAAATAATAATAATAATAATAATAATAATAATAATAATAATAATAATAATAATAAAAATTAGAAATCAAAATTAAACAAAACACATTTAAACGTAAATATGAAAATTATGGAGAACAAATAAAATAAACATTCTGACTTCTTTTTCATTCCTTTCAATGTTTAATTATTGATATATTTACAAACTAATTAATGATAGAATATACAATAACCCCTCAATACAATCTTAATTATCAACTACTCCGTCTGGTACAGATCTAGTAATTGATTTTTTTTAAAGACGAACAAAAATGTCTGAGTAGCTTCCTGCATCTCCACCACCCTTGTTGCTCAAGCATTGCCATCACCACGTACAACCACCATCTAAGGACCTAAAATTCAATACAAAAATTCAACCATTAAATTGAAATATTTCTATACCCATAAACCTTTCTCTTCGGATTATATCCAAAAACTACTACAATTATTTAAGAAACCATTAAACTGATATAAATAGGTCTGGAACCATGACTGGAAGTTCGAGGATGAAGGTACAAATCCAACCTAAAAGAGATTAAATATGCCTTAAAAATAGGCCTATACTTTATTCTTGTCGTATTCATGTGCGCTTTCTGACTAACATGCAGTCAAAAGGTTAGCCCTAAACCTGTTTAATATATGTTGGTTGAATATTAATGCACAAACAAATCTATTATTGGCGATCACTTGAATTATAATCATATTAAACAAAACAAGATTATTAATTATCTTATTAAGCATTATTATTACAAGTACAAATTCCCTTTAAACATGAATAAAAGGCGTGATCAAGCAATAACAATAATAAATAAAATATCAAGCAACATAATAACATTGACAACAAATCATCATCAAAATAATATGATAATATTGGCAAGATCCTAGGCATGATACTAACATGATTAATAACAAATCCTATCATGTCACTAAAGATTAAAGATCAAAGCTTTAGCCCTAACATGATTCTGACAAGATATTAGAAGAGAAATAGGAAGCATCATAAGCATACATAATATCAGAAATATTAGTTAACTCTAAACATGATACTACGAAGCAATAAAACATCCTAACATGATACTAGAAATCAACAAAATAATCTAAGCATTATTTCGATCTATATCAAAATATCAATAAAGTAATTAAATTACTTACTTCGATGCCACATATCTTTTTCTAATAACAAAATACACACGTTAGTAACTTCAAGGAAAATAATAAATCAAATAATTAAATTAAATAATTGAAATAGAGATTTGGGACCAAACCCTCTGGAATTATCAACCATTCACGTCTAGGGCGAAGGAAATTTCGAACTTGGTTAGGTGTGTCTAGAACTAATGTATGTGGAATTTTGTAACAGGGAAAGGTTTAGAAAGAGGGAGAGAGAATAAGCTTCTAGCTTAAGAGAGGAGAGAATAGACTTAGATGATTGTTGATGATTTGAAACCAGAGGCCAAGGACCCTATTTATAGAAAAATAGTCCGAAAACCGATCGAAAAGAAAACGAGTTCCATTCGGAAAAAAAAAAACTTCCTGATTTGAGGGACAGGAGTTAGCGCACAACGACAAGTATAAGCGTCAGGCGATAGGTATTAGCGCTAGGCGACAAACCTGTCGTTTGGCATTGGGACAGATTTTTGCAGATTTTGTTTTTATCATATCCTTTGATCCAGAAGTCTAAATAAGTCATATAATATGTCGTTGGAAAGATCTTGAAGTCTAATTTCCATACCAATTAAAATTGGATTAAAATCTTTTATAGATAAAAAAGATATGGCCAAAATAGTAGGAACGTGTCAGTTTTGGGATAGAGTTTCGTATTTCTTTCATATCTTTTTCGTTACAGCTCATAATTAACATTATAATATATCATTGGAAAGATAATTTCAAGATTTATCCAACCATATAAGATTTGGATAAATAGTATGAGGCACGAAAATAATATCTGATCATCTTCCATTTCACACATAACAGGGACTCTTAAAAAGAGAAATTTTATTCAATTTCGAACTCTTTGATCTTATCTTTTAAAAAAAGGATAATTATGATCTTTTAGAAACTTATTCATATAATAAATCCTAATTAGTTTAGGGCTTAAACCTTTAAACCTTCCACATTATCATTGGTTTGTAGGTGAAATCCGGTTTGAGCCTTATTTAGTATTTTGGCCATAACTTCCTCATTTTCATTGGAATTGGGCTTATAATAATTTATTGTTGGAAAGGTCTTTTCAAGCCCCATTTTATTATTGGACCGTTATCATGGACCAAACTAAATTGGAATGGCTATTTTTCATAAATAGAGTAAGAAAAAAACATTTTCAAAAACAAAAAGAAGATATTTTATTAAAAACAACCACATCACTAGACATTTCATACTTTCACTTCGTTCGATAATCAAATAACGTGAAAGGTATTCAACACTAGGTTTGGTTTTGGGGAGACACATTTGGGTGTCTACACACCCATATCGCCAACAAAATGTTTGGAGGGCTATTCCATGAGTCAACACGTTGAGTGATTGATTTGTTCATCGTTCTTTAAGATATAGTACCTTTATACACCAAATCTTTTAACCTTAGAAAGACATTGTGTTAATATTGGCTTATGGTATGATGATGTGATTATATGACTATATGTGACGTGTTAAGGATAGCTTTTTAATTTAGTTAGGTTCCCAGTTACGAAGTTGTCCCTTCGTAATTTTAAGTCGCATTCGAAGGGTATCATAAAAAAATTGATAAAAAAATTGAGGCACAAACATAAAAATAAAATAAAAAAAAAATGCTCGAAAAAGAAAAATCGTCCGAGCAAGTGGCGCGCAACTCATTTAGTTGCGCGACCACGACCAACCAAGAGCCTGGAATGCGCGCGCCTTTCGCGCGGAACCTTGGTACTTGTGCAAGCCTATAGTTACAAGATCTTTTTTATTCATCAAGAACAATTGACTCATACAAACAATATCGTTATAACTGAATTGTTTTAAGGCGATGTTATCCATTCGAATGCATCTTTCGTCTTTTCCCTTTTTTTCTTTTTCTTCTTTTTTCTAAACAAGCACATTGATTTCCTTAAACTTTTGTACTTCCTTTAGGGCTGATTTCCAAGCTTAGGAACGAAGACTCCTAGGCGCTCACATTCTATATTTACCATCAAACAATTCACCTCTTTTAAATCATCTTCCCTCAACAACTTACTCTAGTCCGACAACGATGTCATCCAAAAAGCAACTCCAAGAAGAGATTGTTCGTTTGAGAGAGGAAAAGGCTCAAGAGGTCGAAGAAAGAGGAATTAAGAAACTTGAAAAAGCTGAAAAGGAAATGTTGAAGCTTTGGCTTTGCAACAAAAAATGGATGAACTATCCATGAATAAGAAGTCGTTGGAGAAGCTTGTCCTTTGTTCCACAATAAGGAAAAAGTACTTTGATGCAGAAAAGTTTACTCCTACAGGACTTACTTTACCAGGAAAGTTTATAGCTACGGACTTGCCGATATTCAAGGTGACTAATAATCCACAAAATCATTTAATGAGTTTTACTGGAACCATGGCTTTAAAGGGAGTTGATCCTAAGCTCTATGCTTTTACTTTCCCTTTACCTCTAGACCCAGCCGCGAGAGAATGATACTATGGGCTAGATGCTAAGTTCAAGACAGCATGGGAAGATATAGTTTCGTCTTTCATCACCCAATATGAGAGTAACGTAGAGTTCAAATCGCCTTTACGTGACCTTGAAATGCTTAAGCAAGGCAAGAAAGGCAGTCCACCTTACCAAAAGGCCACCTGAACTCGACTTGGTACAAAAGTTCATTGACAATTGTCATGAAAAGTACAACAAACATCTAAGCTACCTTAGTTTAGATACTTTTCAAAAGGTCTATTCTGTGCCTACTAGGATTGAAGATGATCTTGCTAAAGAAAAGGATAAAAAGCCTCATCATCATCAACCTAAAAACAACTACAAAAGGGGGAATGATAACACTTCATCCTCTATTGATGTATTTGCGACTTCCACGCAATATAATAGCACAATGCGATATAATGACCTTCGAAAAACGTGGGTAAGAGAAAAATGGTTTACACAATTTCCTGTAAGCTACAAAGAATTGCTAGAAAAACTAAACAAAAAAGGATTGCTTGCACCAACAAGGCCAACACCACCCACTCCTCCAGAAAAAAGAAACTCTCAATGGGATGGCAATGCCTATTGTGCTTATCATAAAGGTGTTGGACATGATACTGAACGTGCTTGGTCCTAAAGCAAAAGATTCAAGACCTGGTAGACGATGGGATAATTCCAACGCCTAAACCCAACAACAATATGTCCCCATTGGAAACATATCACATTTATGAGGATCATATGGGAAGCGATACATTCAATCCTTTGAATTATATCACTCCTATAAGGAAACCTCTAACCACAACACTCATAGGGGAAACTAATGAACTGTGTGGGTTATGGGATGATGACTTCCAAGACTTATATGTCTCAAAGTATGACGCCATCCCACCTACCCCTTGTCTCCTATACGAAACAAGTGGAGCGCTTGATTGAGACCATTTCTTGGGGAAATCACAAGATTCATCAAATCTCTCCTTTGATGAAAAATCGCATCAAGCACAACTCATGGAGCATCTTAAATTTAAATTGAGGCACATTCAAAGCCTCTGGAAGAAAGTTGGTTCACGAGTCCTACAACTAACTCTAAAGAGATAGATCATTTAACTTGTTATGGGCGAGTTTATCAAACGTAACCAAATGGATCTTCAACCACTCAAAATCGGGTTCAAAATCCAGTATCACCTCCACCTGAGGTGGAAGATCCATTGGTTAAAACTTCGCCAATCTAAGGCGAATGTTAGCATTTGGGAGCTCCTAAGTACTTCTAAAGAACATAGGAATTCTCTTATGAATGCTTTAACTTCTTTGTATGTATGTATGGATACAAATCCAGAGGATCTCGTTAGCTTACTTAGTAGCAAAAAATCCGACAAGTCAATCACCTTTACTAGTGATGATTTGCCTTCTAAAGACACTACCCACAACAATGCATTATATCTAACTGTGGGGTGCAAGGGATACAACATCCCTTTTAATTTAGTTAACAATGGGTATGTTGTAAATGTATGCCCATTAAGAACTGCAAAGTATTTAGGCCATAATCTAGAAAAATACTTTCAATCAACAACACAAAGTATTGGCCTATGGCAATTCAAGGAGATCGGTGTGTGGGACTGTTAAGCTACCAATTACCTAGGCGCAATACAAAAGATAGTTGAATTCCATGTCTTGGAAATCAAACCTACATTCAACCTTCCTTTTGGACATCCTTAGATACATGAGCTTAGATCAATACCATCTTTGCTCCACCAAACGATTAGGTTGAATTATCAAGGACTTCCTATGAATATACGTGATTCTCTTCTTAAAATAGCAATAAATGATGAATCACTTTTAGAAATTAACCATGGTAATGATGAAGACAACATGTGGGGATTCTCTACAGAGGCAATTTGCACACTAGAAATGGAGGAAAGCCTTAAAGAACCATTCAAGCTTGATCCATATTCCACCCCAATAGTAAACAATATCTTATTCAAGAGTAGTTACTTTCCTGGGATGCCTTTGGGAATAGGAATAAAGAAATCTCTTTTACTTCCTATCCTAAAGAGAAGCTTTTCTTTTGGATTGGGATATAAGCCAACCAAAGAAGAACTCAAGTCTCGCGATGCTAAGATCCAAGTACGTAGAGATAAGAACAAGAAAGGAATAATAATCTCTTTAGTCCTATCCTACAATCAAACTCTCAACGGACAATTCGTTAGGGAGGGAGAAGATTACCCATGCTATGACTTTCCAAAACCACTAGTTCTATAAGGAATGAAGAAGCTTGAATTCAAAATATTCCACGGTTACTACTTATTGAATGACGACATCGAAATCGTTTAGTTAAAACACCCAACTCTAGGGTGCTATGATAGTCAAGCATTTCACTTGCTATTTGGACTAGAGCAAAACCATGTTGCTACAATGACTAATCAAAATGCCATCCAAGATGAAGCTTTAAACCCAACCTCGTTGATCACCCCTTCCACCAAAACCTTTGAGCATAGATGGAGAAAGACTTTAAAGTGGATTAACCATAAAGGTGACAAGCTAGAGATCACCACAGGCAAAGGGGAAATGTTCAAAGAATCTGTTGATAAGTCTAGTCTAGATTTTAAGGAAGCTGAAAACTTAGGCTTTGTGGCCGTTACAGAGTCTTTATTTTCTAGTTCTAAGAATGATGATCCCAAAACGGATTATCCTTTCGATGTAATTTCTTTTGATTTTAATAATATGTGCTCTATTTCCAAGTGTATGCCTTCTCTTGAATCTTTTAAATGCTATAATAATCAATCTAACGAAGATGATAACATTAACAAACTGGTTGAATTAATGAATAAACGAGAACAAAAGAACCCTCTAATTGAAGACTCTAAAATTGACTTAATCTTAAATCCGGAAGAGTAATCAATCCTCATATCAACACTCAAAGAATTCGGAGACGTGTTCGCTTGGTCATACAAGGACATGCCTGGAGGAGATAGGAAATCGTGGAACATACCATTCCCTTGAACCCTACTTCTAAACTAGTGAAATAAAAAATTCAACGAATGAAACTTGATGTCGCTTTAAAAATAAAATAAGAAGTACAAAAGCAATTAGACGCATGCTTCATTCACGTATGTAAAAACCCAGAATGGGTAGCAAACATCGTCCCAGTCCCTAAAAAGGATGGACGAGCTCGCATGTGCACTAAGTGAAAAAACAAAATTGGCACCAACTCAAAACCCCACAATGCCACCGGTTTTGAACCGGTGCCAATTTGTGGGGTGCCAATAAGTGTATGAAAAAGCCACCGGTTTGAACCGATGGCAAAACTCGAAACTGGTGCCAAAAAGCCCAATTAAAATATATTCACTGTTTTTGGCACCGGATAACCGGTGCCAAAAAATCCTAAAAATTCAATTTTTTTTTGTCATTTTTCACTTTAAAATTAAATAGACTAAAATAAATAAGAACAACAAAATATTAATCGAATATCAATCAATATAATAAAAAATTTACAATATATAATAAAAAAATACAATATAGATCAATTACAACATATAAATAAAAAAAATTACAATATAAATAAATAAAAAAATTTACAACAACACAATCAGAAAAACCCCATACAACATCTAAATCAATATTCTTGCATCTTGATTCTTTGATTTAAGATCTAAATCCATATTGACGAGTGGAAAACTAGGTCGTTATCTAATCTTCCCTCAGTCAAACTAAATTTATAAACACTTAACAAACCTAAATACGAGTATAGAGGCAAGTCAAGGGTCGAACCCAAAGGAACGGTAATGTTCAAGCACTTTCAATTATGCGCCTAAGCTAAGTCGAAGACGAAGGTAAGAGAGGAAACTAACAACTAACAAAACAATTAAACAAGGAAATAAAACACTAGGAACTGGGATCAACAAGTAATCATGTCAATTGCAACAACTTGAAAGATCAAGTCAATCAAAGGTTGTGAAAACTAATGATAAGAGCAATCAATTGGAATCAAAGAGCGATCTCCTAATTGTTAAGCTAGGGTTCACTATGAATAACAAACTAAGAGAATCACAATCAAAACCAATCGATAATTGCAATTAATAAATCAATTGTTCGTGTCATTAGCAATTACAATGCAATCTAGCATAATTCTCGAGGCCTAATCGAATTACACACATGCAAACCTTCATTAATCACTTTAATCTCAACAATCAATCAACACAATTCCCAAATTAATCACAATTAATCAATCATACAAGTTTCACCCAATTCCTAGTGTAGGGAATAAATTTCAAGCGTTAACCCCTAACTTGAACCCCACTATGATCATACACTAAAGTACGGTGGCGTCCAAAAGGGAAGAAGATAGAGTAAAAGAGTCGCCAACAAGTTTTAGGAACTTGTAAACCATTCACAGGGTGAAGGTTACACCCCTTAACGATCCAAGAGATCGTCAACTCCATAAGGTCTAGAACCAAATAAGGGTCCGGGGATGAAGGTACAAATCCAACCTAAAAGAGATTGAACCTGCCCTAATAATAGGCCTCTACTTTATTCTGATCGTATTCATGTGCGCTTTTTAATTAACATGCAATCAACAGGATTAACCCTAAACATGTTTATCTATGTTGGTTGAATATAATGCACAAACAAAACTATTATTGGGGATCACTTGAAATTATAACCAAATTAACCCTAAACAAGATTTTTAATTATCTCATTAAGCGTGATTACAAGTATAGATTCCCTTTAAACATGTAATAAAAGGTGTGATCAAGCAATAAAAATAAATATCATCAAGCAACATAATAATAAATATCATGATAAATAAAATAATCATCATCAAAATAATAATAGTAATAATATTCATAATCATCATAAATCATAACAATTATAATCATAATCATGTTCATGTTAATATTAAAGCATAATAATAGCAAGATCCTAGGCATGATACTAACAAGATTAATAACAAATCCTAGCATGTCACTAAGCAATAAAAATCAAATCTTTTACCCTAACATGATACTAACAATCATAAATATTAGGAAGAACATAGGAAGCATCGTAACAATCATATTTAATATTAAAATTACCCTAGACATGATACTAGGAATATCATAATAACAATATAAACATGATTTCAACATCATAACATCAATTAAAAATCATTAAAGTACTTACTTTGATGCCTCGTACCTCTTTCTAATAACAAAATACACTCGTTAGTAACTTCAAGGAAAATAATAAACAAACAATTAAATTAAATAATTGAAAGAGAGATTTGGGACCAAAACCTCAGAAATTAAAACCTTTCACGTCTAGGGCGAAGGCAACTTCGAATATGACTAGGTGTTTTTAGATCTAATGAATGCGGAATTTTGTATGTAAAAGCAAGTTTAGAGAGAAAGAAAGAGAGAGAGAGATGGATGAATGAATTTAGAAGAGAATGAAAATTGAAAACTGATTGTAGGTGATTAAAAACGGAGTTTTTAATACGTTATTTATAGAGAAATCAGCCAAAAAGATAAAATTAACAAAATAGAGCATTGGCGCACGTGAAACAGAGCTGGCGCCAACACCAGCTGATTGGCGCCAGGCGCCAACATTAGCGCCAGACGCCAATAGCTGGCGCCAGGCGCCAGGCCTAGTGTCAGGCGCCAATGCCTGGCGTCTGGCGCTAGTCCTGTTTTTGACGCGTTTTCGAAAATCAGATAAGTTATGCCGTACTGGAGGATAAAATCGTATCTTTTCCTCGAAAAGTCAACAAAAGTCAATTTATCAATGCTAATTGAATTAGGAATGAAAAGAACCTTCTAGAAGAATCTAGAAGACCAAAACCATTCCTAATTGCATTAGGAATGATAAATCATATTAGGTCCTCCCCTAGATCATTGGGCCGCATATAAGGCTCATACCGAGCCCAGTTTAGTAATTTGGTCATAACTTCCTCAATATTCATCGGAATTGGGCTTATAATATATCGTTGGAAAGGTCTTGTCAAGCTCCATCCAACTACACTATTATTTGACCCATATCATGGACCAACCAAACTTTCCACACTTTTGTTTTATTCGATTATGATTCGACGTGAAAGGTACTCATCACTGGGTTTGGTTTTGGGGAGACACAAATGGGTGTCTACACTTAGCCAACAACTACTCTAACATCATCATCTAATCAAAAATCAACTAAAGAAATCAAGAATTCACAAAATATCAAGAACAATTACACTAAACAAGCATCAAACATCAAAACCAATTCAAACAAACATGAAATTGAATAAAGCAATAAGGTGAGATAGAGTTAAGAATGCTCATTGTTAATAGAGAAGATCTTAAACACAATTGTCACACTTGTATCTTTAATATCTCAATCACCATTGAAATCCTTCACTTTCTCTCTCTAAAACTACTCCTAATCTAGAGAGAGAACCTCCTAATCTAAGCTAATTCTCAAACTAGAATAATAGTTGGATTCTAATTATTCCCCAAAAATGGGTATTTAAACTAAGCTAAGATAAATAATAAAAAAAGGAAAATAAAATAAATAAACTAAGAAAAAGGAAAAGAAAATAAAGAAAAGAAAATCAATTAAGAAAAGAAAAGGAAAATAAGAAAAGAGAAATAAAAATTGACGATAAAGTTGAAAATACTAAACCCCACTAATTCCCACCCAAAACCGTCAGACTCCTTTCTTCTTCAATTTTGGTTGCAATAAAATGGGGGTTTTAATCCCCTGCTCTTCGCCATCAAACACCAACAGCAATCATCATCATTAAATCACCACCATTCATCATCATCGTCTATCCTCGAGCTTCATATCAAGACCATTCGATTTTCATTAAAAATCACCTGAGAAACTCGTGATATAGGGGTTTTTTCACACCCAGAAGACCGCGCCCGCGGTGGTCTAGGCCGTGCCCTCTCCAGAGCCGCCGCGCCCGTGGAGTGGTCGCGGCACGTGCGCGGCTGCTTACTGCCACAAAATGGCAGATTTGGTGCATCGAGCCCCGCGTCCGCTCCTCTCACACCCGCGCCCTCGGGGAATTCCAATTGAATTGGGGCTTGATTGAGTTTGATTGGTGGCAGCTGAAGGTGGGCTTCGATTGCAGTGGCGCTTAATTGAGTCGGGGCTGTTTTAGTGTGGTGGAGAAGGGTGGCTGCCGTGTTCAGCTAGGTGCGGCTTGCTAGTGGTGTTAATTGCGGCTGGAGCAGGGGGCAGCAGCTGCAGTTATGGCGGGCTGATTTTGGGTGATGTCGGGGCTGCTAGGAGTTGTTGTAGTTGTTGGTGAATTAGGGAAATAAGGGAGGTTGCTTGAGTGGTGGAGATGGAGCAGGGGCTGCTCTGATGTGGGAGGCAGATTCGTAGTGATGGGAGTGTGTAATTGGAGCTGTTGTTAGGGTTGTTGCTGCTGTGTGTTGTTGGAGTTAAAAGGAGACTTGGTGTGGTGAAGGATAAGGATAGTGGGGTGAAGGATATGTTGGCAGCGAAAGGATGGTGTGAGATGGGGTGAGACTTGTTGGCTTGTTATCGTTGCAACAACTTATTGATTTTGAACTTAAGACCTCGAAACATCAAGCTTGAATATCGAAACTCCGAATATGACAATTTTAATCAAGTCTTGTCCCGAGAAATTACCTACACAAACAACTGCACATGAGGGAGAAATAGAAGACAAATAAAATAAAATAAATAAAATGGAAATAAATAAAGTAAAATTAAAAGAAATAAAACTAAATCTATGAATTAAGGACTAAAATCATGAAAAACTCATAAAACCTAATCAAACTCAAAATGAGTTATTAAAATGGAAAAACAAGGAAAACTAAGAAAATTATAGGAAAATAAAGAAAGAAAATATAGAAAAAGGACCTAAATCTTAATGTTTTGAGCGCCATAAATGACGCTCATCAAATTCCCCCAAGCTAAACTTTTTCTCATCCTCGAGCAAAATAAATTCCAACCCAAGGGAAAAATGATGAATTTTTTCAAGCTATTTAAACCCCTAGATTGCCCTAGAGGACGAGTGATGCTCTCGTAAAGGTTTCCTAAGATATTAACCTATAATTCTCATAATAATACAAACAAGGCAAAGCATGGGAAGGAAATCAAAAGGAAAGAAGAGCAAACACATGTTCATGAAAAGACTTTTCCACATGTACAAGCACAAATGAATGCAAATCTTTCTAAACAAGTAAGGGAGTTCATACTCAAAGATACCTAAGGTTGATTGAAACATAAATATGCTAAGCATAGAAACTAGTTATCACACTCCACTTTCATCCCAAACGGTCTTACCGCGTTCCCCCTACTAATCTCATATCTCCCCTTAGTGAGCATCTCATAGATTCCGCGAAGGAACCGGAAAAAGATTAAATTTTCGGGCTACTCGACATCTTGACTTCGCATCCCCTTTCCTTAGGCTATAACCCATGATTACCTCCACCGATGAATGACTCAACCCCTAGGTCAAAAGGTTTTCCCAAAGGTATTAACGTAAGGTAAAAAGGGTTAAGGTAGGCTAAAATTTAAAATTTGGTGGTTTTCCTAATTAGGGAAGCAAAGGGTGATCAAACCTCAACACCATAATCAAGTAAGCACCAAACATAAGAAGCAACACCCCCAAGCTTATTCAAAGCTAAGATCACAAACATATACACAAAAAGCGTGAGAACGCTTCCCCCCAAGCTTAAATGGAGCATTGTCCTCAATGCTCAAAAAGGGAAAATACTCACATCAAAATATTTTTGCATTTTTGCATTTTTCACTTTTTTTTATTTTTATTTTTTTTTGTTTTCTTTCTTTAGTAGTGCTTGTCCACGCCTCTTTTAACTTTAGACGGCTTTTATTTTCAAACTTTCATTTATTTTGTCCTTGCCTTTTTGAATTGGGACGGCTTTTTACTAGACATTTTCCATTATTCACAATGTATATATAACACAAACTTGCTCCTAAACTCGAACCAAGTTCCACACTTATAGAGCACAATCTCCAACAACAATGACCATTGCTTCACAAAAACCAAAAATGAAATTGAAAATGAAACAAAACGCTCAAGAACTACAGATGTGGCTCGAAAAGAAGGGAAAAAGGCTCAAAGGGCTAGCAAGTAGGAAAATGTATCCCAAAAACCAAAAGTAAAAATAAGGACACTATCCTGGATAAAGGAAAAATACCTCCCCGAAAATATGCCTTTGTCCTCCCTAGGTGTTTCGGTCTTGGTCTTAGGAATCATACGTTAAGATTCTAGATTAGGTTTGCGAAAGTCAAGGATCCATGCCGCTCATGCAAGAATATTTTGAAAGCTTGAAAAAGTATGAATCTCACATGGTTGTAGCAAAAACTCACTAAGGTTATCAAATGGAAGATAGGGAGCAACTACCAAACAAGCCACAAACAAGTAGAATCCGGCTTCATGATCCCCCTAGTTCTAGACAACTACCTGTAGACACCTAAAAATGTCTCCCCAAAACCAAACCCGATGATGAACAACCTTTCACCGCCACTATTGGTCGGGTTATGTATTTAATCCTGAGAGTGCTTAAAAAATCGTATTTGATTAAATTCGTATTTTTGAACAGTTCATGGATTAGTCTTGATGTTTGGTTAAAGCATAGTTTTAATTTCAGCCCAAATTTAGTATTTAATTTTAGCCCAAACCTTTTTTATTTTATTATTTTATTATTTATTTTTGGCCCAAACATTTTATTTATTTTATTTGCTTATTTTCTTATTTTAGCCCAAATAATAATAAATCAGAAAAGGCTCGAAATTATCAATGGGCACTTAAAATGCTGAACAAAATTAGGGTTTAAAATGTACTTAGACGGAAAAGCGAGCACCGTGTCACGGGAATCACTCCCGTCTGACAGTGGGATTTCCCGTGACACGGGAAACTTGCTGTGACACGGGAATTTCCGTGTCCTTTCCGCGTGAACCCTTAACGCGTTTTCTTCCCCGTTTACTAAAAATTTCCCGCGTCACTCAAAAATTGCACCGTGTCACGGGAATATTTCCCGTATGACGGTGGGACTTTTTTAGGGTTTTTATCATTTTAGGGTTCCGTGTGTTCCCTCAGCACATTTTCTCTATAAATACCCCCTCATTTCTGATGTACGGGGCATCAATTTATTCTCTAGTTTTTTCTCTCTTCTATGCTTTAGCCTAAACACTAGCCTACCCTTTATTATTTCAAAATTCCTTCTTCAAGTACTCCAAGGAGTCCATACTTTACTCGTGGTTCTGTCCTTAAGCCAAGGCGTGAAAGGTAGAACTGTTTGAGGGTTTGGCCCCAAATCAACTCTACTTTATTTAGTTTAATTTAATTATTGTTTTATTATTATTTCCTTGAAGTTACTAACTTGTTTATTATTTTGTAGTTGCAAACAAACAGAATCAAAGTAAGAATTATGTTCCTCTTATTTCTAATATTTTTCTAACGATTTTATATTGTTAGAATTATTGCTAAATTGCTTCCAATATTAATGCTTATTTTTATGATCACCTTATTGCATGTTTAAAGGGAAAATGTAATTGAAAATCACGCCTAATTAGATAATTTGGACAACCGGTTTAGGTTCATTTTTAATCTTGTTGTTAAATCAAGTGATCACAATATTTTAGAATTATATGTTGCATTAATATTCAACCAATTTAGCTTAATAATAGTTTGGAGCAAATTGAATATTTTGTTTGTATGCCTTTGAGATCGCAGGAATCACTTTTCACTATAAGAATCAAGTAGAGGCCAATACGGGCGAATGTGACTCCATGACTCACTTCGTACCATCATCCCCGATCCTCCTTTCGTGGTTCCGAACCATCTGAAGTTAGTAATCTCATGGATTATGAATGGGGTGTAACCTTCGCGGGTCAATCGTGGTTGCCTTCGTTGTCCCTTTATTCATGGTTGCCTTTTATGATTCGTGAACGGTTTACAAGTTCCTTACAAACTTGTTGGTGGCTCCCTACTTTCATTGTCCCTAATCGCATATGTCAATTCCCACTTCCTATGATTGCCAAGCATATTCACCACATGCTTTAACATAGGCGCACTTCGAGCGACGCCTACAATTTGGCGACTCCATTGGGGAGGATTCTTAGTTATATTTATCGATTTGAGTGATCGATATTTAATTAAGATGAGTGGATGAGACTTGAAAGATTCTTGAAAAATATTCCTGTAATTAATTTGGCATTTTTGCATATGCATTGACGTTTTAACGTCGCATTTAGGTCTGTCCCGTAGGAGAAATTGAATAACTTGATTGCGTACGAAGGAAAATTGGGCACCAGTCAGATTTTGACTGCCGTGCCACGGCAGAATCTGTCGTGTCACGGTACAGTGTATCGTCTGACGGTGTGCATTACCATGGCACGGGAATTTTTGCCGTGTCACGGCAGTCCCAAAATCAGTTCGGTGGCTTATTTTCTCTTCTCACAGTCAACTTCCTTCGATTTTTCTGAAAAAACGTGTGTGTTCTACATACGTCTTAGCCCTGGGGGATTTAAGCTCTATCAACCCAAAAACGCTCATGGCAATAAGGGTTCATCCGAGTTATTAAATCCACCCAAACCATGGAGTCGAATTCGATTTCATCACGAACTCGCGGAGTCGCCCGTTGGCATACACCCTCAAGGGAGGTTGCCTTGCTAACGCGTCCAAACTCTTAACCATGGTACCCTTTTGACACCTAAAGCTTGACCAATAGTTGAACATAGATCTTAACTCTAGGTGCGAACGTTTTTTACATCATCGTGAGTAAGTGCTACATGGGTGTTTGGTGCTAACCTTCATGTGTTTACTCTTTTTTTTTAACCTATGATCAAGGGTTTTTATTTCCACATAGTAATTAGTACGGACCTAAAATCGATTAAAATCACAAAACAGACCTAGAACTGCGCACCGTGTCACGGCATGTTCTGCCGCGCCACGGTGAACAGTGCCATGACAAGGGGCTTTCTATCGTCTGACGATAGACTGCACCGTGTCACGACAGTCAGCACCGTGACACGGTGCCCAGGAAATGAGTCCCGTTAGTCTTTTTTCGGTTTTTGTGCGTACGTATGTAGTTTATATGTCCAGTTTGGTGTCATGTCTAGCTGTACGGTCAAAACACGCGTCCATAACCTCACTTAATCACTCACATACCGTGTTCACACATTTTTTTCTTTAGTCGTGCACCACTTTTTGACCGTATTTTAGGGTAGTCTTTTTTTGTGTCGTTTTTTTTCGGAGTAAGTTGGATATTAAAAGAAAAATTAATAAAAAGAATTTCAAAATATAGATTTTTAAAATTCATTTTTTTTTTTAATTTTTTTTTATTTTTTTATCCGGATGGGTTAAGGTTAAGTTGGTCATTAAAGGCGTGTTTGTTTCGGTGTCACAGCACTTGGTCAAGACCGTTACGGTTCGAGTCAATACCTCAACAACCTCTTATACCAAAGACGCGTACAAGAAAACCACCACAATCATCTCCACAAGATCCATCTCCAGTCTCCTTTCAACCAATGGCTACTAAGGAAGACATCGAGAACATCAACAAGACAATTGAAATGTTGTCTAACATGATGCAAACACTCACCACTAGGGTCAACACGGTGAGCAAGACAATCAAAACAATGTCACTACCGCTGCAATGGACAAGATTAAGGAACATATGAGTAAGATTTCTAAAGAATTCACTTATGTTGAACAACCTGTCACCTCTTCGTCCATAAGGGACAAGCTTCCTGAGAAGTTTTCCACTGCTGACATTCCCAAATTCAAGCCTACTGATAATCCGCTTTTCCATTTGAAGGCTTTTTCTTCAACCATGGCTCTTAAGGGAGTAGATGTGACTCTCTTCCCTACAGTGTTCCCTCTTTCGTTGGAGCATCCCTGTCAACAGTGGTTTTACTCTTTGGAATCCAAACATGTCACGACCTGGGAGGATGTTGCTGAAAGCTTTATGAATTGTTACAAGTGTAACATTCAAGCCAAGACTTCTGAACGTGAACTCTCCATTCTCAAACAGAAAGAGAATGAAGGCTTCACCACTTACTTAAGCAGGTGGAGGGAAACAACCGCGCTCTTGGTGGATCCCCCCAAGAAAAAAGAGATGTTTCGTTTGTTCATTACCAATCTGACTCATAAGTACAAGCAACACTTGAAGTTTCTACCTCTAAGTACCTTTGAAGCTGTATATTATATTGGGATCAATATCGAGGATGAATTGATGAAGACCGCTGGTAGCAACAATAATAACAGCACTTGGAAAAACAAGAAGAACGACACTCCTTCTTCGTTTTCCATGCCCCATAATGCTACCAACAATATCAATATCAACGATGTGCTGGCCCTTACTGCTCCTCCTCAAAGATTCCAAAGGCAAAGGAGGGTTTACACGCCTTTGGGAATGACTTATGATGCTGCTTTTGACCGTTTGCATGGTCAAGGACTGATTATGCCAATTGGACCATTTCCAGAACCTCGACCAGAGAATAGGACCGCTAGTTATGACCCCAATGCTTATTGCAAGTTTCATCAAGGCAAGGGTCATAATACTGAGAAGTGTTGGAGGTTAAAGGATGCGATCCAAGACCTAATTGATGCTAATCAACTTCCTGTCCCTCCAGGGGGCAAGAAGCCTAACATTCAAACAGGTCCTCTTTCCGATGCCTTGGCTATCATGGGAGATGAAGTCTCCTTTGATCCGTCAATACTCATTCAACCTGTGAATGAACCTCTGCCGGAAGTTGTATTTGTCTCGAGTTCTGAAGAAGTTAATCGAATTTGGGATAGTGACGATGAAGACGTCTATCTCAAGGATATAGCCTGTTCATCCCTTGGCACAAGTAAAGATGTTTGGAAAGACCTTGAGTTCTCACCAGAAGTGGACAGTTGCAGCAACCTAGTCCACCTCCACCTCCACCATAATAACATCCGATAGTTGATCCCATCGACCCTGTGAACAACGATGTGGTCAAACAATTGCAAAAGACCAAGGTGGAGATGAATGTATGGAAGCTTTTGGCCACCTCTCATGAGCATCGAAAGGCTGTGATGAATTCTCTGGTGAAAATAGGAGTTGATGATGATATGACTCCTCAAGGACTGGTCAACTTTCTCACTACTGAACTGCCAAGTACTAGCAATCTGATTTTGTTTTCTGACAAGGATCTGCCCCCGGAAGGGGATCAACATAATAAGGCCTTACACCTCACTGTAGTGTGTAGGCAGATGAATGTTCCTATGAGCCTGGTTGATAATGGCTCTGCAATCAATGTGTGCCTACTCCGCACTGCAAAGAAGTTGGGCATAAAGAATGAAGAACTGACTCCCTCTACTCAAGTGATTCGCGCTTATGATAATACTCGCTGCAAGCCGTGGGTACTATCACACTAAACATAACTAATGGGGCCATTGAACGTCGCACCAAGTTTCAGGTGGTAGACATTAAGGCCTCTTTCAATATGTTGTTAGGACGCCCTTGGCTTCATGAGCTAAAGGCGATTCCATCATCGTTGCACGAGAAGGTGAAAGCCATAGTTGGAGGGGTTCCAATCACCATTGATGCCTCTCCTATGCGCATTCAAGTTATTGACACTCCTATCGTCCATGTTGAACATGACGAAGAAGACGAAGATCTTTGGGGATTTTCACTCGATGATGTTCTCGTGATCGAAGAAGAGGAGAAGTGCCATCTCGACTTCGATCCCTATTCAAACACCAATATTAATGCCATTTTGAAGAAGCAAGGGCATTTCCCTGGAATGACCCTCGGACTCAAAAAGAAAATGGCTGAACTTTGGGGCCATCCTGGTGCACTCAAGAAGGATAGTTTCGGCTTAGGATTCAAGCCGACAAAAGAAGATGTGAGACAAGCCCTCTTGAAGATGAAGGCTCGCAATAACGCTCGAATTACGAAAACGGAAATGACCATGGATCCATATCCATTCACCCTCATTGGCCAGTACATCAAAGAAGGGGAAGGCTTCCCATGCTATGAATTCCCTGAACCATTCGTCCACGATGGGAAGCGCGAACCAGGATTCGAGATGTTCCTCGATTGTGACTTTTTTGATGAAGACGAAGAGCTCTTCACAACTGAGAAACCAGCTAGCCCAAGCTCTAATGATCTAGGCATTAACCTTCTTTTTGGAATGTAGAAGAATGAATCTAAGCCCGTCTGCAATGATAATTTCGAGCTCGTTCAAGCTGTTATAACAAACAAGGATTTTGACCCCTCCGAGTTAATCGTCCAAGCTGATAATATTTCAAGGGGATGGCGCAAGACATTGAGGATCACTACGTCAAGTGGAGAGAAGTTGGAAATAACCGCTGGCGAAGGTCCTATGTTTGATGAGTCTAAGTCGTCTGGGTCCGAGTCCGAGTCTGAGTCTAAGTATGTAGACGAGTCCTTAGAGTCTGAGGCGGACCCTCTTTCTGCTATAGAGTCCAATCCTGAGTCTCTTGTTGAGTCTTCTCTTTCCGGTGAGGTCGCAGCTGACCTTGCCCCTCTGATGTATTAACCGATGAATTCAATAAAATGAGTACCTTTGCTTACGATGCGTGTCATTCTTCTAGCCCTGATCAATATTGCTTTGCTAGCTAATGATAAAAATGACAAAGAAATAATAAAAGCAATGGAAGAACACAAAAATAAAACGACAGTTATCGAAGATACAGAAACGGTTAATATTTCCAATAATACGACTGTTAAAGAAGTAAAAATTGGATTAACACTAAGTCAAGATGAACGCAAAGAGCTAATTAACTTGCTTAGTGAATTTGTTGATGTATTTGCTTGATCATACCAAGATATGCCAGGAATTGACAGTGATATAGCGCAGCATACGATACCACTCATTCTAGGTATGAAGCTTGTCAAACAAAAGTTGCGCCGTATGAAACCGGATGTGGCTCTCAAAATCAAGGAAGAAATCAGAAAGCAGTTGGCCGCAGGTTTTATCAAAGTATCCAAGTATCCAGAATGGATAGCAAATGTGGTTCTAGTTCCAAAGAAGGATGGAAGGGTCAGAATGTGTGTTGATTACAGGGACCTCAATAAAGCAAGCCTAAAAGATGGGTTCCCTCTACCTCACATTGACATTCTGGTCGATAACACAGCAAACCATGCACTCCTATCATTCATGGATGGCTACGCTGGATATAATCAAGTATTGATGGCTGAAGAAGATATGGAGAAAACCACATTCATCACACAATAGGGTACATATTGCTACACGGTAATGTCATTCGGGTTGAAAAACGCGGGTGCCACCTACCAAAGAGTTGCTACAGCATTGTTACATGATATAATGCACAAAGAGGTGGAGGTCTATGTCGATGATATGATCGTTAAGTCTAAAGATCGCCCAGGACACATCATTGCACTTCGCAAGTTCTTTGAAAGACTCCGCAAGTACAACATGAGATTAAATCCAGCAAAGTGTGCATTCGGAGTCACGTCAGCCAAATTACTTGGATATGTGATCATTTCTCGAGGGATTGAAATAGATCCCACAAAAGTCAAAGCGATCATTGCCATGCCACCGCCCAAGAATGAGAAGGAAATTCGAGGTTTCATTGGAAGGTTGCAATATATAAGTAGGTTCATATCAAAACTCACAGCGATATGTGAACCTGTATTCAAGAAGCTTAAGAAAAATGTCCCAGACACATGGGATGACGATTGCAAAAAAGCTTTCGACAAAATCAAAGAGTACCTGGAAAACCCATCCGTGCTAGCGCCAACAATACCTGACTTTCCTCTTTGACTCTACTTTACGGTCACAGGAGAAACGATGGGGCAATGCTAGCACAAGAGATTGAAAGCAAGGAGAATGCAATTTACTACATGAGTAAGAAGCTTCAAGGATACGAGACACGATACACACCACTTGAAAAGTTATGTCCCGCAGTTGCGTGGGCTGCGCAGAAACTAAGGCATTACATGCTCACTCATACAGTGCATGTCGTGTCCAAGATGGATCCTCTCAAATACTTATTCAAAAAAGCAACACTCAATGGCAGATTATCAAGGTGGATAGTCAATCTTGCTCAGTTCGACTTGAAATTTGTACCACAAAAAGCAATCAAAGGTTCTGCGGTTTCTGACTTCTTAGCAGACTTTCCGCTAGAAGAAGTTGAGAAAGAAGAAGATGAGTACGATTTCCCTGACAAAGATTTACTCATGACCGAAGATGATAGCTGGACGCTCTATTTCGATGGAGCTTCAAACCAAAAAGGTTTTGGTGTAGGAGTCTTGCTCGTATCACCCAATGAAGAGCATATCCCAATTTCCATGATGCTCGACTTTGATGTCACCAACAATGCCGCAGAATATGAAGCACGTATTTTGGGGTTAGAAACAGCTGTCGCCTTGGGAATTAAGAAGCTCAGAATCTACGGTGATTCTTCACTAATCATTAACCAAATCTCCAAGAGATGGAAGGTGAGAAGTGAAAGTCTCGCTACGTATCAAGCTCATTTAGAAACTCTCACGGAGCAACTAGATGAAGTGGAATATACGTATTTGCCGAGAGAAGAAAACCACTTCACCGACGCACTAGCTAAATTAGCACCAATGGTGCGAATTCCAACAGATACAGTCAGAATGCCGTTGACCATAGAAAGAAGATATGAACCGGCTTACGTTCACGCACTCGACGATAAACAGGAATCACAAGAAGAAGATGAAGAACCATGGTATACAGATATCCCTAATTATGTGACAAAAGGAGAATACCCTCCTAATATTGATAAAAGGGCACGCCGTGCTTTGAGGCTCCTGGCCTCACAGTATGTGCTCATCAGGGGAGAACTCCACAAGAGGACTGCAATGGGGAGAAATCTCTTATGCATAGCCAAGAAAGAAGCACACAGAACCATGGAAAATCTTCATGCCGGTATATGTGGAACGCACATGAATGCGAAGATGTTAGTCCAAAAGATTCAACGACAAGGTTATTATTGGACTACTTTGGAGAGAAATTGTCACGAATACGTCAAGAAATGTATGAAGTGTCAAGTTTACGCAAATTTATAGCACGTTCCACTTTCGCTTCTCTACACATATACTTATCCATGGCCTTTCTCCACTTGGGGCAATAACATCATTGGAAAAATAACGCCACCAGGACAAGGGAGGCACGAATTCATCCTTGTAGCGATCGACTATTTCACCAAATGGGTCGAAGTTGCCTCATATGCTAAGCTAACGGCGAAACACGTAGCTCAATTCATTGAGAAAAATATCATATGCCGCTATGGGGTACCTCATGAGATGATCAACGATAATGGAACACATTTCCAAGCCAAATGCGCAGAATTATTACAGAAATATCATATCAAACATCACAAACCATCACCTTACAGACAACAAACAAATGGTGCGGTCGAATCGGCTAAAAAAATTTGAAAACTATCATCGAAAGGATGACAGAAAATTACAAGGATTAGCCATGTAAGCTACATTTCGCCCTTTGGGGTTATCGAACCTCTGTTTGTACATCAACGGGGGCTACCCCTTTCTCTTTGGTCTATGGAGTTGAAGTTGTACAACCAATAGAACTCGAAATCCCTTCTCTCCGAATCGCGTTGGAAAGTCAACTAGATGAAGTCGACTGGATTAGAGCAAGATATGATGAACTAGTCTTACTCGATGAAAAACGCTTGGCAGCTTTGCATCTTGTCCAAACCTACCAACAACGTATGGCGTGACATTTTAATAAAAAAGTCAAGACTAGGAACATCAATGAGGGTGACTTGGTGCTTAAGGCACTTCGCAAAAATGTGTTGGATCCAAGAGGAAAATTCAGACTTAATTGGTCAGGCCCGTATATTGTTAAAGCCATCTTGTCTGGCGGAGCGGCACAATTGGTAGACATGGACGGTAACGGTTTCCACAATTTAACCAACTTGGATCAACTCAAGAAATTCTATGCCTAGTCGCATGGGTTCATGACCCAATAGAGCTATGTTTGGCCTGATTCCTTTTTAAGGATACGTAGGCAACCCCTCAAGGGGGCCTGGCCACATAAAAAAAATAAAATCCTCCCTCTGTCGATCAAGTATATGCGTCAGTTCAGCATTGCGTCACGACGAAAAAAAAGGAGTTTTGCCACGACACAGGAATGTCTACGGTGTCACGGCACAATCCACCGTGGCACGATGGACCTAGGAAAAAAAAAGGGGATTTTTGCCGCGACACGGGACATTCCACCGTGTCACGGTACAATCCACCGTGGCACGGTGGACCTGAGCAAAAAATTAAAAAAAAATTGTGCCGTGACGCGGGAATTTCCAACGTGTCACGGAATTTTATACCGTGGCACGGTGGAATTTCAAATTTTCCGATTTTTTTAGTGACGTAGTCTTTGCAAATTCAGTTATTTGTTCGATGTTTTCATTTTCATTCTTCCATTGCGTCCGACTTCTTGACTCGGATATTAAAATAAAAAAAATTGTAATTTTTCATTTAAGGCGAAAATAAATATGCTATTATTATTAAAATAAATGTGACTACAACTATTGGCATCATGCGCCTTATTTTAAAAAATTGTAAATCATAAAAGCAAAGCAATACTGATCTAATCCCTCTTTACTTTAGGAACCTCATTCTTTTTTTCAACTAGGTCGGCCTTCACCATTAATGTGTCTTTTGTAGCCTGAATCGTCACACCCCTAGTCGAACTTTCACCCCTTTCACCTTTCTTAAAATTCTTTGGTTGTTTCTCTCTATAAACCATCTTCTCCTTACCCTTCCCTTTCACATAATTCTTCCTTTTCGGCATTATAGGAGTCTTAAACTCAATCCCTAGTATTCTTGGACCTAGACGATCTTTAGGAGGTGCTTTCTTATTTCCAAGACGTCTCTTCACATCCAATTTGCGTGATCCGACTCGTTCCCTCCTACTTCTAGGATTCAACCATGCCTTGTATGCACTAGATAAAGGAGGAGGAGCTTGGTTACTTGAAGAAACGGTCCACAAAGGTCTTCCAATCCAATAAGTCTCGTATTTGTGAACATTACTTTCATGCAACGATGCTTAACGAGGACTATCGTTATAGCGTGGAACTACTTGTTCAAGTCCATACTATCACATCAGTCGAGAGGGACAATAAAAAGTCAGTCTTGAGATACTCCGAACGCGGCAATACGGAGTATCATTCGTACCAACCATCCTAGTAAGCCTCCACCAAGGCACCACCCAACGAATGGAAAATTCTCTCTTTGCAAAGAAATTTTTCCAGTTTTCATACGACATGTTCACAGAGTAATTCTTCTTCCTGCGGACTAGATCGTTAGGGCCATATTTCTCAATATCGTCGGGGCTTCAAATAGTTCTAAACGCTCCATCAACCAAATCTGCGAAAAAAAAATATCAGTCAAAAAAAAAAATTGCAGATTTCCCGTGACACGGCAGATTTCACCTTGTCACGGTAGGGAGCCACCGTGACACGGTGCCTGTTTTGTGTCACGGGGGCTACTCGGAGCGTATTTTTTCCTGCAGCAGTACCAGAGAGCCCTTCTTGATGGCTTTCCGGTCAGCTTTTTCTTCGTCAAGGCCACGAAATGTTTCTCCAAGGCACGTAGGCATAGGAGACCTCCCAGATTCAACATGTTCAAGCACAAGCGCTAAACAAGCATGTCCTACCCTACCGTTCGCAAATAAAAGCTTGCTAAACATGCAAAAAATATATGCCCTTCTACGGTATACGTGATAAGTCTCAGAGACATGGCGATTGAAATATAAATTTGCAAGTTTTTCTAAGTCTACCTCATTACCACACACAATTCTATTTAAATTTGGATCTGTTAGATTCAGATGGCGTTCAAAGTCTTGGTAATAATACTCCCGTAGGGTAGGCATGGCAATAAGATTTCTGGCAGGAAATCCAAAGATGGCACCGAATTCCTCTGGCAAGGGACAGATTTCATCGTAATCAAATTTAAAACAATGTGTTTCTGGACTCCAATAGTCTAATGCTGCCCTAAGAAATTCATGTTCAATCGCTACATGCCTCAGGGCTAGTAAACCCCTGACATGAAACAATTCTAACTCTCTTTTGTCAGCATTGGTCAAAGAATAAGACCAATCGCGCAATGTATTTTCAAAATTCTGAGACATTATTATTGAAATATGAAATTCTAATATTTTATGTTTCGTAATTATGCATATCACGATGATACTGGTCCTATTTTATAGCAAAAGCGCTCGCAACTACTCAGAAATTATCTTTATATACGCAAAAACCACACCGTTGCAGAATACGCGCACCATTACATGGGAAGTTCCACCGTGTCACGGGAATTTGTGCCGTGACACGGTAGATCTTGCCGTGACGGTATACAGTGTCGTGTCGCGGCGCCCACGCGTTTTCTTTTTTAATCTTTTCCTGCATCAATCCGGATTTTTTTTAGTATTTTATCTTCACCGTTATTTTTCTGTTTTTTCGAGAGTTTCATTCCTAATAAAATTCTCAACTTTTTTGTAATTTTTTATTTTTTTTATCATTATTTATTTATTTTTTATTTTATTCATCGTTATTATTTATTATTTTATTTCTATTATTATTTTTCTTTGGGGAAGTTATACACCTCGTCCCATTTCCAAACATATTTATTTTGGGAGTAGTTGTAAAACTTATTAAGATTTTTCTTTTCTTTTTATTTCTTTTTCTTTTGGGGAAGGTCGGTACCCTCCACTTACTCCACTTACGTTTTTTTGTCGCGTCATTAATAACTACACAATCACACACAATGAGTCTCAAGCACACACTAACACACATTAATAAGTACATAAACTGTGAATAATGTATAAAGCAAGTCATAATAAATAAGCAGCGTCAAGTGTC
Source organism: Chenopodium album (assembly GCF_948465745.1). Taxonomy (NCBI): domain Eukaryota; kingdom Viridiplantae; phylum Streptophyta; class Magnoliopsida; order Caryophyllales; family Amaranthaceae; genus Chenopodium; species Chenopodium album. Next base: position 30,059,693 of record NC_137836.1, read on the forward strand.
ATCACAGTATGTACAAATAAAGACCCTCGGTCAATAATCTGCAGAACTAGAAGAGTCAGGATCAGTTTCATCTCCAGCCTGTGAATATGGGAACGGTGAGCCAAAGAGTCCCGCCATCATCTGAGTACGAGGAGTAGTATCCCTACTAGTCCCTGTAACTCCAGCAGCAGTCAAACTCAAAGCAGGACCCGTCCAACCAACAAACGGTGTTGACTGACTCATCAAAGAAATGGGAATCGTCGGTGGAGGCATCGTCCCATACACCGGAACTGAAAACAAACCCGACACCGGTGGAGGAATCCCAGACGACGGAGCTGAAAATAAGCCAGGATCCACGGGAGTCAAAACTAGCCTAAACTCAGGCTGTGTAGGCTGTGTAAACGACTGTCGCTGCCTCTGACCCTGACCTTGAAAGCGTTGGGAAGACTGAGGCTGCTGAAACGGCTAAGAAATATGAGGATCCCGCTAAGAATGAGAATGCCGATGAACCTCAGGAGATCGTCTACCACTAGGCTCCCCCTCGTCCGAGCCTCTATGCCTCGAGCGCGAGCGGGACCTCCGTTGCTCCTGAAGGATACAAAATCAAAAGACGTCAACAATGCAAAATAAAACAAATGGTAGAATTAGAAGAAAGTAAACATACCTCAAAAACATCGCCAGAACTGCTCCGACAACTCGCACCACGCCGAAGCTTGATGATGCAATACTTTAGAGCATCAACCAGCTTCATGAGTCCCATCATCTCCGGGCGGTTAGGCTGAGAACAAAACAAAGAAAAATCAGTAACAAGCGGTGTTAAAAGGGATAAAAAATGCATCAAAAACTTACCGGCTCAAAAACCTCAGGCAGAGACTCCTGCGCCTGTCTGAAACCCTCTTGTGCGTTAGCAATATGGTCCTCAGTAATACCAAGCAGCCCTGGGTAGCGGACTAATTGAGGCGGAATCTCAATCCTCCCCAGGAGGCAAACCGTCGTCTGAAAATACGATCGAATAATCAAGTTATTCGACTATTTAAATAGAGACTAGCGATAAAAATCCTCAAAAGAAATCATACCTTAGGAAGGCGGGGTGGAGGAGCTAGAGAGGGAAGCAAGTCCTGTGCATAATCACCCTCCATGTGCACAAGCTCATGCCAAGGAAAAGTGTAGCACTCTCCCCTGTTTATCAACTCCCTAAGCAAGCGCGAGTCCAGCATCGACTCCGGTGGAGATAAGGGCACCACAAAGCGATCACCACTGTGCTGACGAACGACACGCTCCCCCAAATACCAGACAAAGCGTCCGGTACCAACCAAAACAGTGCGGTACGCTGAAAGCTGCAAGGCCTCAGGAAAATTAGTCATCCCGGCCCAAGGACGACACTAGACATCAATACCAACCTGAAAATCATAAAAAGTTGCAATGAAGCACCGGAATTAACGTCAAGAGAGAAAATAACAGGTTACAAAAGTAATTCTTACGCCAATTGAAGAGGTGCCTCGCCGTAACTGCTCGCCCAGCGCAGAGACAGACTCCACCCATAACTCTCCACGGTCACGCCAGTGGGCCCCGACAGGGAAGTCATGAACCGCTCCACGACGCCGTCGAGGAGCCAACCCTGGGAAGTACTCGTAGAACCATAGCTGCAATGAGTCGAACAGATTAAAGTAAAAAAAGAAGAGGAAAGGATTGTCACCTCTACGACTCTCCATAAACCGTAGACAGTGACAGGGGACTCGTCGTTCAACGTCCTACAGCCATGACGTAACAACAAGAGAAGGTCGGCGTATCCAAGGATGGCCCAGCTAAAGGATCCTATCTCACTAATCGTGACTAAAGAAGGGAGGTAGCAAAGGAGTGCACGCGAACTCCTAATTATGCTAAAGTCCAGAGGGGTCACTGTCATCTCCCCCCAAGCAAAGTGAAAGGTGTTGGTAGTATCCCAAAAATACTCCAACAACGCGCGAACGACTGTCGCACCACAACCCCGGGGTTGTGAAACCCTACGACCGCCGAATAAAAGTCCACTAAACCAGCTGATTCCCATAAGGCGTTCGTAGCAGGATCCCTCGTGATAATCCGGTGAAGTCGAGGAATCTAATCTCCGGCTCCAGAACCGTGGTGGCGAAACGTGCCGTCATCTATGCCGGCAAGTGGGCTATGAGAAACGTGGTTCTCACGACAAAAAACCAACTAGTCTGAAGTCCACGGAGGTGGAACCCACCTACCTCTACCCGTAGAAGCCTGAGGCTCAGACTCTAAGGCGTCGTCATCCATACCCTCGGGAATCGTGGGAGTGTCCTCCCGAAAAGCCTGACACCGGCGATGGGTAGAAAGATCGTGATCCCGTCGTCTAGGCATGCTATTATAAAAATAAAAATCTAAATGCTTAGTATCATTTCCTAAGACATTTAGTTATTTATATCGAGTTGCATTTTAATAAAAAATCTAAATGCTTAGCACCACTTCCTAAGTTATTTAGTTATTTATTGCATTATACGCTAAATTTTTACCTTAAGGCTAAAAATTGGCAAAATAATGAAATCATTTATAGTATTTAGTTTCTCCATGACGAACTAATAATATGTTTTCCTAATTGCATGATACTATGTTCTCCATGACAATGTAGTACATACACAACACAAAACATGTTTCAAAATTGCACAAAAACAACAGATCGACGCATCATAGCATATGTCATCATTTCAAGTGCAAAAGAACAACATGAACAACAAGGAACACCATTTACCACAAGTAGTACCAAAAAATGGTGATTTGCTCAATTTTTCACCAAATCATGCAATTTTTGTCTCAAATCACTCACAAACACACATACACACATATGCAAGTAAATTCATGGCAAGAATTTCAACATAAACCTCAAAATCAAAAAATCCCCAAATTGATTTTTAAGGGTTTTTACATGAAATAATTCGTTTGAAGCAAATTCGAGACAAAAATCAAAGGAAACTTACATGGATCCTTGTATAGATTCGAAAATGAGGAAAGTAGAAAAAAATTAGAGCAGAATTGATGAGGATTTGAGCTCCAAAAGCTCGATCAGCCGTGAAGACCGCAGCACGACCGCCGTGACACGGTCAGCAGCTGCCGTGACACGGTAACAAAAGCCCGTGTCACGGTGAGCTTCGGTTGTAGCGGAACTCCGGCAGTAGCAGCGGAAACCTCAGGCGACGATGACAACAAGCGCAGAAACGAGCAGCAAGAAGTAGCAAAAAATTAAAAAAAGGGAAAACGCAGAACCGCCGTGACCGGGAAGTGACCTCCGTCTGACGGAAAATATCTCCGAGCGCCGGTGAAATCTTGCCGTGGCTCGGTAATTTGAGCAGAAGAAAAAAAGAAAATAAAGAAGGGGAAGTGCGTAAATAGCAAGGAAATGGAAGGGAGCAGCTCGAATTTAAAGCCAAAAAAGCATCTCGTTTCCCGTGCGATGGTTTCCGTTACCATATAACGGTAATATATTGGCGTGGCGCACGTGGTTTGACTGGTCAAAGATGCCAGTTGACTGATTTTCCGCCAACAGATCTGTTCTGCGTAACGGGGATCCCTGCCGTGTCACGGGAATCCTTTTTCGTGACACGGTCCTGCGCCTGCCCTGCATAACTATTTGCGAATATTCCTGGCATTTTGACCAAAATTGCACGATTTTCCGCGCAAATTGGACAATTAATTTTTTAGTAAAATTACACGGAAAATTCTAACTAACGGTTGGAGGGTACCAAAATTACTATTTTGCCTCTAGAAGCATTAAAGTCAATTTTTGTCGATATTTTAAGCACCTAATATGGTGGAATAATCGACTTGAAGGTGTGAATCATCTGCGGCCCACGTTCGGGGATAATCGAACCATCATACACTTGCAAATTTCAGCGATTACACTAATCGTCGGCTTTCCTCAAGCATGGAAAGCGTTATGGGTTGATTTTTCTTCAAGTATAGAAAACCGCCAAGTCGGCTTTCCTCAAGGTTGGAAAGCGTTATCGGTGGATTTTTTCTTCAAGTATAGAAAACCGCCAAGTCGGCTTTCCTCAAGCTTGGAAAGCGTTATCGGTGGATTTTTCTTCAAGTATAGAAAATCGCAAACTCGGCTTTCCTCAAGCATGGAATGCGTTATCAGTGGATTTTTCTTCAAGCATACAAAACCGCCAAATTCCTTTGTCGGCTTTCATCAAGCATGGAAAGCATCACCGGTGGATTTCTTCAAGTATAGAATGACACCAAATTCATATGTCGACTTTCCTCAGGCATGGAAAGTATCATCTGGTAGGTTTATTTAGGCTTAGAAAACTACCAAAATCATCTGTCGGCTTTCCTCAAGCATGGAAAGCATTTCAACAAACGTCATCCGGTGGATTCCTTCAAGCATAGGAAGCTACCAAACTCATTTGTCACCGATACACTGGTGTCAGATACGCATTCTATCCCTTTACTCTTTTATCTGTAGAACTAACATTTTTTTGCAGGTATCGGCGTATACAGAATGATTTAGGATAGCAGAACGTCTTAAATCATTCTCCGTCCCTATCGACTACTTTGACTATCGTTTTCAAAACTGACGTTTCTACAAACTCAGTCAAAGTGGGGGCTTCTGTACACACCTAAAAATGACTCCCCAAAACCAAACCCGATGATGAACAACCTTTCACCGCCACTATTAGTCGGGTTCAGTATTTAATCCCGAGAGTGCTTAAAAAATTGTATTTGATTAAATTCGTATTTTTAAACAGTCCATGGATTAGTCTTGATGTTTGGTAAAAGCATAGTTTTTATTTCAGCCCAAATTTATTATTTAATTTTAGCCCAAACCTTTTTTATTTTATTGTTTTATTATTTATTTTTGGCCCAAACCTTTTATTTATTTTATTTGCTTATTTTCTTATTTTAGCCCAAATAATAATAAATCAGAAAAGGCCCGAAATTATAAATCGGCACTTAAAATGCTGAACGAAATTAGGGTTTAAAATGTATTTAGACGGAAAAGCGGGCTGAAAATTCCCCCGCCACGGCAGGAATCCACCGTGTCACGGGAATCATTCCCGTCTGACGGTGGGATTTCCCGTGACACGGGAAACTTGCTGTGACACGGGAATATCCGTGTCCTTTTCGCGTAAACCCTTAACACGTTTTCTTCCCCGTTTACTAAAAATTTCCCGCGTCACTCAAAAATTGCACTGTGTCACGGGAATGTTTCCCGTCTGACGGTGGGACTTCCCGTGTCACGGTATAGTTTGCCGTGTCGCGGGATACTTTTTTAGGGTTTTTATCATTTTAGGGTTCCGTGTATTCCCTCAGCACATTTTCTCTATAAATACCCCCTCATTTCTGATGTACGGGGCATCAATTTATTCTCTAATTTTTTCTCTCTTCTATGCTTTAGCCTAAACACTAGCCTGCCCTTTATTCTTTCAAAATTCCTTCTTCAAGTACTCCAAGGAGTCCATACTTTACTCGTGGTTCTGTCTTTAAGCCAAGGCGTGAAAGGTAGAACTGTTTGAGGGTTTGGCCCCAAATCAACTCTACTTTATTTAGTTTAATTTAATTATTGTTTTATATTATTTCCTTGAAGTTACTAACTCGTTTATTATTTTGTAGTTGCAAACAAACAGAATCAAAGTAAGAATTATGTTCCTCTTATTTCTATTATTTTTCTAACGATTTTATATTGTTAGAATTATTGCTAAATTGCTTCCAATATTAATGCTTATTTTTATGATCACCTTATTCCATGTTTAAAGGGAATATGTAATTGAAAATCACGCCTAATTAGATAATTTGGACAACCCGTTTAGGTTCCTTTTTAATCTTGTTGTTAAATCAAGTGATCACAATATTTTAGAATTATATGTTGCATTAATATTCAACCAATTTAGCTTAATAATAGTTTGGAGCAAATTGAATATTTTGTTTGTATGCCTTTGAGATCACAGGAATCACTTTTCACTATAAGAATCGAGTAGAGGCCAATACGGGCGAATGTGACTCCATGACTCACTTCGTACCATCATCCCCGATCCTCCTTTCGTGGTTCCGAACCATATGGAGTTAGTAATCTCATGGATTATGAATGGGGTGTAACCTTCACGGGTCAATCATTGTTGCCTTCGTTGTCCCTTTATCCGTGGTTGCCTTTTATGATCCGTGAACGGTTTACAAGTTCCTTAAAAACTTTTTGGCGGCTCCCTACTGTTCTTTGTTCTAATCATTTATATCAATTCCCACTTCCTATGATTGCCAAGCATATTCACCACATGCTTTAACATAGGCGCACTTCGAGCGACGCCTACACTACCTTAGCAAGCTTTATCCCAGATTCAACCAAACATATTCTCAAACCGTGCACACCACTACCACTTAGGAAGAAAATCATTCAAGTTTACAAGTCCAAATGTTATTATGTCCAAAGCAAGAACAAAACAAGACACATTGCAAATTTGCCTTGATAAAAACTAAAATCTTTTTGGAGTTTTCAAAATAAAAGAACATGGAAAGGAATATATAAAGGTGCATAGCATGTATGGATCAACATTCCACCAAACATGATAGAATACCCTCCCCCAAGCTTGAATGAGACATCACACTCAAACATAAATCAAATAATCCATGGGAGGGGAAAACAATGAGAATTATCCAATAATACCAACACATGTCCAACAAGGCATCAACCATGAGAGAGAGAGAGAGCAAGGAAAGATATTACCGGACTTAGGTGGGTGTAAATACCCTCAAATGACCCAAATTAACCATTCAAAACTGATTTCCTCAAGAATTGAACATTGCCTTCCATATGCTAGCAAAAATAGGAGTCAAACTTCCTTGATTCTTGATCCAAATAGAAGCACCAAAGTATATCAAGTCATGTACCTAGCGAAAGGCACACAAACATTTCCATGAGAGAAAATCTATTCTAAAAAGAAAAGAAAATGAAAGCAATAAAACACGGGTTACTTCTCGACAAAGGCTTTCTTAAGGTCCAAGCTTGACCGCTCTAGAAAATAATAATTCAACGCACACAAGAGCTTGACAAATGACGGGATAAGAACATGCAACAAGATTGTTGCACGCAAGTGAGAAAGGAGATGACAAAAGAAAGAAGAAGAAGGATCAAAAGGAAAAATAAGAAAATAAGAAGAAGGAAGGGGAATAAAAGAATGGAAAGAAAAAGAAAAAGGCAAATCCTTCTCACTAAAATATTTTTGGGTGGCAACATCACCCTTTTCCTCAATTGGGAACAAATGAGCAACATATAAACCATCATAGACAAGGGCGTCCCCAATAGGCTCATTACAAAGGATGGGAGGGAAATAGGAGTGTAGGGGATATGGTTGAAATTTCTTGAAAAAGGGACATGAGAGGAGGGTATAGGAGCAATAGTCTCACAAATGGTCTCTTTTTCACCACCATTCCTCAAGTTACCAATTAGAGCATGAAAATCAATCATAGAATCCTCAAAAGAAGAACACTCATGATCATCATCTCCCTCGAACATCCAACTTCCAAGAGGAACTACACAATCCCCTTCACTAGAATCTTGAACAACAACTCCCTCAACTTCCTTAAAGCCTAAAGTCTCAAAGCCATGCATGAATGGATGTAAATTCATTTCAAAATCATCTCTCTCCTATGAAACATTCTCTATGGACTTACTTAAAAGGCTATGGGTATTCATTTGACACTCAAAGAACATATTGGACATAACCTCAAATGAATCCAAATACTCAAAGATAGAAGAGTCACAAACATGCACATGAGACTCATCAAGATGGGAAAGAGGGTTAGAAATTTCAATATCAACACTCTCATCATTCTCAACTCCTTAACCATCACTCAAATGCTAACCAATGAGATCCTCACACTCTCTTGGTTGCTTAAATCATCATCATCATTATCCTTAACACACACATTAAATTGGGATTTATCACAAATAAGCATCAAGGATGAAAATTGGCTTTCTAACTCTTCTTTTCTTTTCAATTCTTTATTACAAATATCCTCGCGCTCTCTAATCATCTCCAATTGGCTCCTTAAAGTTTCCATCATTTGTCTCTCCAATGGCCTTAGGTTAGGATTCATCTCCAACTCCCTCAAAGATTCATGAATTTGACTATAGGGTATTAGAGACTCATCACAAAAATTTGGAGAATGAGAAGGTGAAGAGGTTTGAGGATCAAGAGTAAAAGAAGAGCCACAACCAAAGGTAGGATCATCATCATTATAAACATGAGCATTTTCATTAAATAGGGGAGAGGGGGCACAATCAAGCATATGAGATTCGTTATTAAGGGAATTAACTACATCACAAGAAGGAATGGTAAATAATGAAGAAAATTGAAACACACCATTAGCATCAACTTGAGCATGTACTTCATCATCATGAGTAAAAGAGGAAATAGAATTGAAAGCATTTGTTCTAGGTTCAACTATGGGATCATGTGACGAATCATGGGAAATCATGCTAACATTAGAAGAATCAAGACATTGCACATCAACATTAGAATCATGACTACCCCCATTATAAACATCCCAAGCAAACCAAACATAAAAATCCCAAGCATCATCAATTGACAATGCTCTAAATTCACCATCATGCATGCATTCAACTTGATCCCTAGTTTTCTCATTCAAACCAAAATAACAAATCTCACAAGCCTCCAAAAGACTACAACAATTATAGTCCGAAAATCCCTCAAGTCTATTGAAATATTCACAAAAAGGCTCATTATCATATTGAGGAAATGAGAGACTTGTCATTTTTATACAAAACAAACAAAAATAAAATAAACGAAAGGTATACACAAAGACCTAGACTCAAGCAATCAAAAACACTCAAACGTAGACACCGTTCCCCGGCAACAGCGCCATTTTGACGAGTGGAAAACTAGGTCGTTATCCAATCTTCCCTCGGTCAAACTTATTTTATAAACACTTAACAAACCTAAATACGATTATAGAGGCAAGTCAAGGGTCGAACCTAAAGGAACGGTAATGTTCAAACACTTTCAATTATGCACCTAAGCTAGGTCAAAGACGAAGGTAAGAGAGGAAACTAACAACTAACAAAACAAAAAACCAAGGAAATAAAACACTAGGAACGGGGATCAACAAGTAATCACGTCAATTGCAACAACTTGAAAGATCAAGTCAATCAAAGGTTGTGAAAACTAAATATAAGAGCAATCAATTGGAATCAAAGAGCAATCTCCTAATTGTTAAGCTAGGGTTCACTATGAATAACAAACTAAGAGAATCACAATCAAAACCAATCGATAATTGCAATTACTAAATCAATTGTTCGTGTCATTAGCACTTATAATGCAATCTAGCATAATTCTCGAGGCCTAATTGAATTACACACATCCAAACCTTCATTAATCACTTTAATCTCAACAATCAATTAACACAATTTCAAAATTAGTCACAATTAATCAATCATACAAGTTTCACCCAATTCCTAGCCAACAACTACTCTAACATCATCATCTAATCAACAATCAACTAAACAAATCAAGAATTCACAAAATATCAAGAACAATTACACTAAACAAGCATCAAATATCAAAATCAATTCAAACAAACATGAAATTGAATAAAGCAATAAGGTGAGATAGAGTCAAGAATGCTCATTGATAATAGAGAAGATCTTGAACACAAATGTCACACTTGTATCTTCAATATCTCAATCACCATTGAAATCCTTCACTTTCTCTCTCTAAAACTAATCCTAATCTAGAGAGAGAACCTCCTAATCTAAGCTAATTCTCAAAATAGAATAATAGTTGGATTCTAATTATCCCCCAAAAATGGGTATTTAAACTAAGCTAAGAAAAAAAATAAAAAAAGGAAAATAAAATAAATAAACTAAGAAAAAGGAAAATAAAATAAGGAAAAGAAAATCAATTAAGAAAAGAAAAGGAAAATAAGAAAAGAAAAATAAAAATAGAAGAAAAAGTAGAAAATACTAAACCCCACTAATTCTCACCCAAAACCGTCAGACTCCTTTCTTCTTCGATTTTGGTTGCAATAAAATCGGGGTTTTAATCCCCTGCTCTTTGCCATCAAACACCAAAAGCAATCATCAACATTAAATCACCACCATTCATCATCATCGTCTATCCTCGAGCATCATATCATGACCATTCGATTTTCATGAAAAATCACGTGAGAAACTCATGATATGGGTTTTTTTCACACCCAGAAGACCGCGCCCGCGGTGTTCTAGGCCGTGCCCTCTCAAGATCCGCCGCGCCCGCGGAGAGGCCGCGGCACGTCCGCGGCTGCTTACTGCCACGAATTGGCAGATTTGGTGCATCGAGCCCCGCGTCCGCTTCTCTCACACCCGCGCCCTCGGGGAATTCCAATTGAATTGGGGCTTGATTGATTTTTATTAGTGGAAACTCAAGGTGGGCTTCGATTGCAGTGGTGCTTAATTGAGTCGGGGCTGTTTTAATGCGGTGGAGAAGGGTGGCTGCCGTGTTCAGCTAGGTGCGGCTTGCTGGTGGTGTTAATTGCGGCTGGAGTAGGGGGTAGCGGCTGCAGTTATGGCGGGCTGATTTTGGGTGATGTCGGGGCTGCTAGGAGTTGTTGTAGTTGTTGGTGAATTGGGGAAATAAGGGAGGTTGCTTGAGTGGTGGAGATGGAGCAGGGGCTGCTCTGATGTGGGAGGCAGATGCGTGGTGATGGGAGTGTGTAATTGGAGCTGTTGTTGGGGTTGTAGCTGCTGTGTGTTGTTGGAGTTGAAAGGAGGCTTGGTGTGGTGAAGGATAAGAATAGTGGGGTGAAGGATATGTTGGCAGCGAAAGGGTGATGCGAGATGGGGTGAGACTTGTTGGCTTGTTATCGTTACAACACTTTATTGATTTTGAACTTAAGACCTCGAAACATCAAGCTTGAATATCGGAACTCCGAATATGACAATTTTAATCGAGTCTTGTCCCGAGCAATCACCTACACAAACAACCGCACATGAGGGAGAAATGGAAGACAAATAAAATAAAATAAATAAAATGGAAATAAATAAAGTAAAATAAAAAGAAATAAAAGAAATAAAACTAAATCTATGAATTAAGGACTAAAATCATGAAAAACTAATCAAAACTCAAAATGAGTTATTAAAATAAAAAATTAAGGAAAACTAATAAAATTATAGGAAAATAAAGAAAGAAAATATAAAAAAAGGACCTGAATCTTCTTCTTTTGAGCGCCATAAATGACGCTCATCACATATACCTGCACTAATTAAAAAAACAAAAATAAATCGATTAAATTGAATTAGCTGCGATAAAAATATTAAAAAAAACCCAGAAAATAAAAAAAAAAAAAATCAGTTAAAAACCCAGAAAAAAACCCGAAAAATCAGTTAAAAAGAAAAAAAACCCAGAAAATCAATTAAAAAGAAAACAAAACCCAGAAAATCAATTAAAAAGAAAATCGAAAAAAAATATAAAAAAAACCCCAGGAAAAAAAATTGATTAAAATAAAAACCAAAATCCAAAATCTGTTAAAAATCCAAAAAAGAATTGAATTTAAATCGATTAAAATAAAAAAAATCAATTAAAATAGGCTAAAATGATTAAAATAAGTTAAAATCAAGAAAATAAGAAAAATCGAATTAAAATAAGTAAAAAAATCGATTAAAACAAACCAGAAAATTGAAAATCAGTTAAAAAAATAAAATTAAAATCGATTTAAAAAAAAATTAAATCGATTAAAATAAAAAAATATATAAAAAATCATTTAAAAACCCAGAAAATAAAAAAAAATCGAATTAAAATCAAGAAATTATACCCTTACCTCGAATAATTTTGGATTAAACCCTAACCTTGCTCATGCATGTGTTCGTGGTGGATTAAACCAAAAAAAATTTCGAAGAAACCCATAAAAAATTCGAAGAAACCTTGAAAAATCAATTAAACCCAAAAATTTCGAAGAAACCAATAAAAAATTTCGAAGAAACCCAGAAAAATCAATTAAATAAACCCACAAATTTTGAAGAAATCCATACAAAAATTTCGAAGAAACCCAAAAAAACCAATTAAACCAAAAATTTCGAGAGAAAAAGGAGATGAAAGATCGAAAGAGAAAGAGAAAGGGATTGAAAGATCTGAGAAAGAGAACGAGAGAAAGAGGAGATGAGAATGAATGATCAAAGAAAGAGGGATGAAAGAGAAAGGGATGAGAGGGAGATTGAGAGAGCGGCGAGAAAGTGAGAAAGTGAATGAAATAGGGTTTGAGTGATTTTATAAATGGAATAAATAAAAGCCGGTTTTTTAAGGATTGGCACCGGTTCAAACCGGTGGGCTTTATTTTTTGCCACCGGTTTGAATTGAACTGGTTCCATATTTCCATTAGGCCGCCAATTTTTTAGCCCATTTTTTCCACCGATTTGGACTGAACCGGTGGCAATTAAGTGGTGCCTTTTTTATTTTTTTTTCTACTATTGGTGTGTCAATTTTAGGGACCTCAACAAGGCTAGACCTAAAGACAATTTTCCTCTACCTCATATTGACATATTGGTAGATAGCACGGATGAACATGCGATGTTATCCTTTATGGATGGATATGCAGGTTACAACCAAATTCTAATGGCAAAAGAAGACGAAGAAAAGACATGCTTTATTATAGTAGACACCTGATTGTATATCCCCAAAAACAAAACCTAGTGATGTACTTGTTTTTAAAAAAATACTTCTTTCTGTTTTTGAAAATACTTTTTTTCGTACCCAATTTATGAAAATGTCCTGTCCAGTGTAGTTTAGTCCATTATATGGGTTCAATAATTGTGTAGTTGGATGGGGTTCAAATAGAGCTTTCCAACTATTTATTATAAGCCCAATTTCGGTGAATAATGAGGAAGTTATGACCATAATACTAAATTGGGACTAAAATGATTTTATTTATGGCCCAATGATCAAGTGGGGGGCCCACTATTTATTATTCCTAAATTCATTAGGATTGAATTTAATCTTCTAATAATCTAGAAGGATATTTTAAGTGCTAATGGAATTAGGATTAATAATTATACTTTTATTTTATTTAGAATAGATAATGAATTTAATTTGGAATAAAAACAAATATTTTAATGATAAACTGATCTTAAATTATTGATAAATACAGAGTCTAATTATATTAGGGAAAGGATTACGTACAGCTTTTTTTATCATAGTCGCGCCATCGCGCTGCGAGAAGTCTATTGTGGCTCGATAGGTCTGTCGCATCGCGATAGGAGAAGTTTTACTTCAAGTCAAATTCTGACTCTTTTCTATCATTCCGGATTTTTTTCTTTGTAAATAGGGGCATTATTACCCCATTTTGAATACTCAACAATCATCTATTTTCTCTCTCTTAAAGCCAGAAGCTTATTCTTTCTTTCTCTCTCTTAATTTCTAAGCCTAGCCTTTTCTAAACACAATACCGTATTCACGAGTCATAGACGCACCTAACCAAGTTCTAAGTTGTCTTCGCCATAGACGTAAAAGGTTGATAATTTCTAAGGATTGGGTCCTAAATCCCTATTTCAATTATTTAAATTAATTGTTTGATATTTTCTTGAAGTTACTAATGTGTGTATTGTTTTGATAGAAAGAGATACGAGGCAACAAAGTAAGTTGTTTTATTGTTATATATCTTTAGGAATCATGCATAGATTATTTTAACTCCTAGTATCATGTTAGGATGTCTTTATTATTCCTAGTATCACGTTTAGGGTATTAACTAATATTTCTAATATCATGTATGTTTCTAGTATCATGATTAGGTTGTTTCCTATTTTCTTCTATCGATCATGTTAGTATCATGTTAGGGCTAAGCTTTGATCTTTATTGCTTAGTGACATGCTAGAATTTGTTATTAATCATGTTAATATCATGCCTAGGTTCGTGCTAACATTATTATGCTTTGATGAGAATATTGCTATGATGATGGTGATTTGTCGTTGCCAATATTATTGTGTTGCATTGCTTGATATGTATTATTGTTTTTGCTTGATCACGCCCACTCTTGCAGGTTTAAAGGGAATTTGTACTTGAAATCATCCTTAATAAGATAATTAATAATTTTATTTAGGCTAATATGATTTTAATTCAAGTGATCGCCAATAATAGATTTATTTGTGAATTAATATTCAACCAGCATAGATTAAACAGGTTTAGGGTTAATATATTGATTTTATGTTGATCGGAAAGCGCACATGAATATGAGAAGAACAAAGTAGAGGCCTATTTTTAGGGCAGGTTCAATCTCTTTTACGCTTGATTTGTACCTTCATCATCGAATATCCAGTTATGGTTCCGGACCACTATGGAGTTAGCGATCTCATGGATACTGAAGGGGCGTAACCTTCACCTTCTGAACGATTTACAAGTTCTTAACACTTGTTGGTGACTTTTTTGCTCTAGCTTCCTTCCCTTTGAACGCCACCATGCTTAAGTGTATGATCATAGTGGGGCTCAAGTGTGTGATGCTTGAAATAATTTCCTACAATTACCCCTTGAGGTACATATTTCTATATAGTCATGTGATCGCGGGTGGAAGTAGGTCGTTGGGACTACTAACCCTAACCAAATTAGAAATTTATAATACCTAAACTTACACTAAACTAGTTAGTGGCAAGTAAAGGGTCGAACCCAAAAGGACTAAGTGTATTAAATTGTGCCAACTAGACTACTAGGAAAGGTCGTGAGATAGAGAGAGGTTAAACTAAACACGACTAAGAACAAACAACTAAAACTAGGGAAAGTGGAATCCAATCACATCAATGTATTAAGCAACATCATACAAATAGATGAAAATGACCTCGATTAGGAATATCAACACATTTAACTCACTCTCGCACAATTAAACATGTTAAGTATCCTACTAAACTTATTCACTCTCGTGCAACTAGCCTAGCAAAGGTATGGAAGAATTTAGTGCTCTCAACCAACTCACTCTCGCACAATTGATTGAAAGCACAATTAAGAGCATAGAATCGATTAGCTAGAAAGATTCTAATCCATAAAAACATCACCCATACACAATAATCAAGAAACAATTTCATACTAATCATAATCAATCATTCAATTCATTAATATAACCTTTATCCAATTCCCTAGAACAAGACCTAAGCTAACATAATTAAGAAAGACATGGAAAACAAGGTAAAATAAGAATAAAAACAAGATTAAACAAATAAACTAATTAATCTACTCAAATCAACAAACAAAAAGCAAAAACTAAGAATTAAGCAAAGAAATAAAGATGAGAGAAAGTTAGAAAATGCTCATTGAATAGATGAGAAGAAGTTCCACAAAGTTTCTTCTTCAACCTCTCAAAAACTCCATGGAAATCCAAGCTTTCTCTCTCTACATCTACTCCTAAACTAGAGAGAGAAAATCCTAATCTAACCCTAAGAGAGAGAAAATATATCCTAAACTAATCTAATCTATCTAAAATAAAATGTTGATTGAAAGTTGTGAGAAAATAACCCCAAAGGGGTATTTATAATACAAGTTAATTAAAAATAAAATAAAAGAAATTAAAAAGAAATAAAACTAAATAAAACAATTATAACAAAACTAAAAACCAAAAAAAAAAACAAAACTACAATAAAATAAAATAAAAGAAAATGAAAAGGAAAAAGAAACCCCAAAACCCCTAAAATTCCCACCAAACCCACTAATCATCAGACCCCTCTTCTTCTTCCCTTTCGATCTTGGCTGCTTTCATTCCATCATCAACCATCATCCCAAACAACCATCATCACCGTTCATCAACATTATGATCATCTAGCATCACCAAATTCTCGGCCTTTGGATTAATCGAAGGGATTGTGGCCGTCCGATTTTCATTAAAATCACGTGAAAAGCTCGTGATTGACCCACATTTGCGCGCCCGCACAGAAGTCGCGCATAGGTCGCGCAAAGCTACTGCCTCAACTCTGATTTTGGACTCCAATTTGTGCGCTTTCTGACAGGGCTGCGCGGCCGCGAATTGGATGCTCTATGAGTTTAGGTTGCTGTGAGTTGCGTGGCTTAATTGGTGAGTAATTGGGTTGGAGTGTGGTGGTTGATTGTGGGCGAATTACGCGGGGTGATGTGAGCTGGAATTGGTGCGCCAAGGTGGTTGGAGTTGATTGGGTTAGTAATTGGTGGTTGCGTGAGGTGGATTAAATGGGGGGGGGGGAATGTTGCGGTGGTGCAGTTTCATGCGGCTGGTTGTTGTTGGTGGTTCAGGGTGCCTGGGTTGGTAATTGGTGGTGATGTGCGTGGTTGTGAGAGTGGTTGATGTGAAGGAATGCGGGGTGTTGGTGGTTCAGGTGGTTTGGGTGGCTGCTGTTTTGTGTGGTGAAGGGGGTAGCAGTGGTGGAGCTGGTGGTTTGGGTGGCTGCGTGGTGGTGTCCGGCTGTTGGTGTTGGTGTTGGTGTTGGTGTTGGTGGGGGAAAGCAGGGAGCAGGGCAGCTACTTGGTGGTTGCTTGGTGTGTGGAAGCTTGGAGCATGTTGTTTGACTCAATTCTCGGACCTTGAACCCGATTGACCAAGGACCCGAAAACACCTACAACAAAAAACAACACGAGGGTTTTTTAAAAGATAAAATAAAATAAAATAAAATAAAATAAGATAAATAAAGTACAATAAAATGATAAAACTAAATAAATAATAAAATTAAATGAAATAACATAAAATAAAGAAAACAAACTAGAAACTACAAGAAAACTAAATAAAAAGAGAGAAACTAGGAATTAGTAAAACTAAGTTAATCTAAATTAAACTAAAAACTACAAAATACTCAAATAAAAAAATAAAAGACGAGAATAAGCAAAATAATAGAAATAAAGGATAAAATGAGCTTAATTATTGAAATAAGCCGGAAAAGTATTAAATAAACACCCCTAAAAGTGACATAAAAGTCACTTATCATCAAGCCATTTGGTCTAAAAAATGCAGGAGCTATGTCCCAAAGAGCAGCTACAACTCTCGTGCATGATATGATGCATAAAGAAATAGAAGTGTATGTGGATGACATGATCGTAAAGTCCAACGATCGAATGGGAAATGTAAACGCTTTACACAAATTCTTCACTCACTTAAAAGAATGTGAAATGCGATTGAATCCACAAAAATGCGCCTTCGGAGTGACTTCCGACAAGTTACTCGGATTTGTAGTAAGCACACGTGGTATTGAAATCGATCCCTCTAAAATAAAGGCAATTGTTGATATGTCTCCCCCTCAGACAGAAAAAGAAATTGGGGGGTTCCTTGGCAAACTGCAATACATGAGTCAATTTCTCAATAAATTAACAATGACTTGTGAGCCACTATTTAAAATGTAGAAAAAAGAAGAAAAACATGAATGGGGCGATCAATGCCAAAAGGCCTTTGAGAAAAATCAAAGATTATCTTAAAGCCCACCAGTTTTAGCACCACCGGTACCCAAACAACCTCTTAGGCTATACAACACTGTTACCCATACAGCCACGGGAGCCATGTTAGCACAAGAGGTAGAAAAAGTACAGCGTGCAATATATTATATAAGTAAACAATTCATCCAATATGAAACAAATATAACACCTTTGAAAAAACAAGTTTAGCATTGGTATGGGAAACCAAAAAATTACGACACTATATGCTACCCCACACCACTCATGTGATCTCACAACAAAATTCGATAAAGTATTTATTTGAATAACCACCCATACAAGGAAAAATATCCATGTCACTAGAAGAAGTGAACCAGCTTATTGCAACACCATAAAGACAATAAGTGACATGGAATGAGAAAGTACTTGGTATGATCATATCCTCAAATACATTACATACTCATGGCACATATCCTGTAAATACTTCATCAAAAGACCAACGAGTTTTGAGAACTCTCATAGTCCAATATGGTTTATTAAATGGTCAATTATGCAAAAAGGGACATAATGGTCAAAGCTTATTGTGCATAGACCTTCCTGAATCCACGTGCCTTATGGAGAATACCCATGAAAGTCTTTGTGGACCTCACATGAATGGAAAAGTGCTTGCTAAAATAATCTCAGGACAACGGTACTTTTGGTCCACCATGGAACATGATTGCATACAATATGTCAAGAAATGTCTAGAGTGCTAAATGTTCGCTAATTTACAACACCTACCATCATCTGAACTATATGATCTCACTTCCCTTAGGCCATTTTCAACTTGGGGAATTGACATAATTCGTAAAGTTTCTCCAATAGGAGCAGGAGGAAACGAGTAAGTACTAGTAGCCATCGATTACTTTACTAAGTGGATTGAGGCCACTTCTTACGTTAATACCACTTATAAACATGTCGCAAAGTGTCGCAAAGTTTCTCAAACGAAACATATTTTGTAGATATAGAGCTCCACATGAACTAATTAGTGACTAGGGATGTCAATTCAAAGCAGAAGTTGAAACCCTCTTAGCTCGTTATAAAGTAAAACAACATCATTCGTCTCCATATAGACCCCAAATAAACGGAGCACTAGAATAGTAGAATCGGCAAAGAAAAACATAACAATCATCATTAAGAAAATGGCAAAAAACTATAAAGACAGGTCGAACAAATTACACTTCGTGCTATGGGGTTATAAAACATCCAACAACAATAGGAGTAACTCCATACTCCTTAGTTTTCAGCATGGATGCATTTCAACCGGTTGAACTAGAAATACCCACCCTACGCATCGTACTCAAAAGTAAGCTACCGGAAGCTGAATGGGTAGGAGCAAGGTATGAAGAGCTTTTATTCCTCGATAAACAACGATTAAGAGTTTTGCATCATGTACAAGTCTACCAACGACGCATCGTGCGACACTTTAACAAAGGGTACGACCCCTAAATATTAAAGAAGTTGACTTTTTACTTAAAGAGGTTAGAGGTCACGCAACCGATCTAAGAGGGAAATTCACACCTAATTGGATAGGACCATGCCGCATAATTGAAATTTTATCAGGAAGAGTCGTTGATGGGTGTCATAAATGGAACCCATTTTATGAGCATTTAGGTTCTTTTCACCTTCTTTTCATGGCTTTAATGCTTAATAAATGCTTAGTTTTATGTTTTTGGTCTTAGTTTTACCTTTCCTCTTTTATTTTGTAGCTTTTGTGCATTTCTATGGTTTTTCTAGTCTTTTCTCCTTTATTTGCTCTATTTTCGTGGTTATAGGTATTATACGAGATTCGGGTCTTGATATTGGTGATTTACTAAGGTAAAGGAAGCCTTTGGAGAAAGCTTATGGCAATAGGAAAGCTCAAGATGCAAGGAAGTGGATTCTCCAAGTTCTAGCTCTTGCGCTCTCAAGCCTTGCTCTCATGAAGATGGGGTGTTGAACCCACAATCAAGTTCTTCTGGGACTTCCTCTCTTAGTGTTCATCATCATCATAATCGTACGACCTTAGCGAACACACGAAGCCTCAAAAAGATCGAAGAAATCCAGAAAGACGCGGGCGCGTAAAGCACGCGCTCAGGCGCGCCACCAACTGGCGTGGGCGCGCCTTCTTGGGTATTTGCTTGCTCGATTTTTGTTTTTGCGCCCTCTATAAATATCATTGTAACCCGATTTTTGGGGTAAGTTTAGAAGAAGTATTATTTTAATTTTTTATCATAATTTTAGCTTAGTTGAGAGCTTCTCTTTCTAGTTTTTAGGGTTAGTTTAGGAGTAGATTTTAGAGAGAGAAAGTGAGGAATTGCAATGGTGATTGAGAGATTGAAGATTCAATGGTGACAATCGTGTTGAAGATCTTCTCTATTATCAATTAGCATTTCTAATTCTATCTCATTTTATTGCTTTGTTTGATATTCAAGTTTGTTTGATTTGATTTTGATGTTTGATTGTTGATTAGTGTAATTGTTTTTCATATATTGTTGATTCTTGATTTCTTTAGTTGTTAGTTGATTTGATGATGATGTAAGAGTAGTTGTTTGCTAGGAATTGGGTGAAACTTGTATGATTGATTGATTGTACTTAATTTGGGGATTGTGTTGATTCATTGTTGAGATTAAAGTGATTAATGGAAGTTTGCATGTGTGTAATTCTATTAGGCCTTGAGAATTATGCTAGATTGCATTGTAGTTTCTAATGATACTGACCATTGGGAATTGCAATTGTCGATTGAGCTTGTTGACTCTTTTGATTAAGCTTGCCATTAGTCTTCACAACCATTGACTTGCATGTATTTCCGAGTTGTAACAATTTTCATGATTACTTGTTGATCCTCGTTCCTAGTATTTATTTGTTTGGTTCTTCATTTTGTTAGTTGGTTATAGTGTTTACCTTTTATCCTTAGACTTCGACCTAGTTTAGGCGCATAATTGAGAGCGCTTGAACATTACCGTTCCTTTGGGTTCGACCCTTGACTTACCTCTATAATAGTATATACGTTTTTTAAGTGTTTATAAATTTAGTTTGACCGAGGGAGGATTAGTTTCAACGACCTAGTTCCACCCTTCGTAGTTGTTCGATTAATGGATATTGGTGGCGATGAAATCTGTCAGTTAATAAACATTGATCAACTTAAAAAGTATTACATATAAATATCCGGATAAACTAGTTCATTCATAATTAACAATCATGTCTATTAGAATTCAAATAAAGATTCTAGGTGTTATGCACTTTACCAAATCACACGGTAAAGCTCATAACACTTGAGGGGGTAATAAAAAAAAATATACCGTTCAAAGTGTTTATATTTTTTCGAACATCACGAAAATACTCTACACACTTGAGGGGAAATAAATATTTAAAACAAAAAATATTAAACGCTTGTAGCATAGGTGTCGTGCGCAACTAAATTAGTTGCGTGTGGATGTCACGCGCAACAAAATCTGTTGCGCGAGACAAGAATGTGCAACCTTGGACGTTGCGCGCGCCAACTGATGACGAACTACAAACCTAGAATTTTACGCTTGAATAAAATTTTGATTTTTACTAGCGATAAAATAAGGGCGTTTTCAAATATCATTTATACTCGAAAAACAACAAAATTAAAATATCTTTTTGCAAAGTTTTTTGTGCAAAGTTTGAATAATTTTTCATTTAATTTCTACAAGTAGGATTAAAGAATTTTTTTTTTAAAAAAAAATATCTTTTTGCAAAGAACTACGCAAAGACCTGATTTCATAATAAGACATCATAGAACTAGATAATAAGTAATTCGAAAAAAAAACATTGTAGTAATTACACTTTATTCAAAAAACTTTATTAAACTATTAATTTAGTGTAACACTCTAAGGTTTTATTATATCCTCAATCGTTACATTCGAAGGAGGAGTAGTTTCCATTGCAGTACTCTCTATAACTTAGAGCTTTTCCCTTCGCTCTTCTTTTTTACCCAAATGATGTTCTTCAACTTTGGAATAAGGGCCTTTTCAACTCTCTTTCCCTTATCCTTTGTATCTGATGGATCCTTTTTGCGAGGATTTGATGAATGCCTTAATGTTCACGCCTTGTTATGCGGGTTTCGGAGGAGCCTTCCTTTTACCTTCCCTTGAATGAGCCATAAGTGATGAGGAGAAGTCTGAATTCCTCCTCACTCCTTTGTTTTGGCCATTAGGAGGAGTAGTAAGGGATGAATGCATCGAAGGCTTCGGTGGATTGTGAGCTGACGAGGGGAAAAACTAGTTCGGTGACTAATCCTTCCTAAGCCAAACAAAATTTATAAACACTTAAAAAACCTAAATACAAGTATAGAGGTATGTTTATGGTGGAACCCAAAGGAACTGTTATGTTTAAGTGGTTTCAATTTGGGCGCCTAAGCTAGGTCGAAGCCAAAGGTAAAGAGGTAACACTAATAACCAACAAAACAAACAACCAAACAAATAAAGCACTAGGAATGGGATCAACAAATAATCATGACAATTAATTGCAACAACTTGGGACAAACATGCCAATCAATGGTTGTAAGGACTAATGATAAGAGTTATCAATTGGAATCAAAGAACTATCTCCTAGTTGTTAAGCTAGATGTCTCTACGAATAACAAAATAAGAGAATCACAATCCAAACCAATCGATAATTGCAATTCCTAAATCAATTTATCGTGTCATTAGAAATTAAAATGCAATCTAGCATAATTCTCAAAGCCTAATAGAATAACACACATGCAAAATTACATAAATCACATTAATCTTACCAATCAATCAACACAAATCCCAAATTAATCACAATAAAATCAATCATATTGTAGGCATCGTTTGAAGTGCACCTACGTTAAAGCATGTGTGAATATGCTCAACACGTATAGGAAGTGGGAATTGACATAGTACGATTATGGACAAGGAAAGTAAGGAGCCGCCAACAAGTTTTTAAGGAACTTGTAAACCGTTCACGGTTCACGGATCATGAAAGGCAACCACGAATAAAGGGACAATGATAGGCAACAACGATTGACCCGTGAAGATTACACCCCATTCATAATCCATGAGATTACTAACTCCATATGGTTTAGAACCACAAAGGAGGATCGGGGATGATGGTATGAAGTGAGTCATGGAGTTCACAATCTTAATTTAGGATTACTAACTCGATTCTTATAGGGAAAATTATTTCCTGCGATCTCAAAGGCATGCAAACAAAGATTTAATTCGCTCCAAACTATTATTAGGATAAATTGGTTGATTATTAATGCAACAAATAATTCTAAAATATTGTGATCACTTGATTAAACAACAAGATTAAAAAGGAACCTAAAACGGTCATCCAAATTATCTTATTAGTCATGATTTTCAATTACATATTCCCTTTAACATGCAATATGGTAATCAATAAATAAAATAAAATCAACATTAATAATGGAAGCAATTCAACAATAAATTGTTAGTCAAATAAAATAGTAATAAACCTAATAATGATACTAGAAACAAGAATAAAAATAAGAGTAATTAAGTGATTAATTACTATATTTCCGCGTTTCCTTGAATTGCTACATCATGAATAAATTATTTGTAACTTCAATAAATATATAAATCAAATGAAAATTAAATTATATTAAGATTAGAGTTGATTTGGTCCAAACCCCCATTTAATTCTACCTTTTCGTGCCTTGATTTAAGGACAGAACCTCGGGTCAAGTATGAACTCCTTGGAGTGCTTAGGGGAAGTATTTTGAGAGATTAGCTAGGGAGGCTAGTGTTCAGGCTAAAGAGGGAGAAGAGAATAATTTTGTGATCAAACTTTTGTTCATTATTTAAAAAAGAGGTGTTATGACTTCTATTAATATAGAAAAAATAAGGGTCGAAGAATTAAGATAAAATCCGAATTCGAATCCGAATAAAACTCTTGCGATATGCAGCAGTTGTTTTGGTTTTGTTTTTATCATATCTTTTGATCCATAAATTGAAATAATATAAATAAAATATCCTTTTAAATCTCTTGAATTCTACTTTCTCACCCAATTAGAATCATATTAAATTTTTTTTTTAGAATAAAAGATATAGCTGAAATAGTGGGACAGTGTTAGTTTTGGATTGAGTTTCGTATTGCTTTTATATCTTTTTCGTTATAGCTCAAAAATAATATTATAATATATCATTAAAAATATATCTTCAAGTTAAATCCAACTCTATAAATTTTGGATAAAAATTATGTGGCAAGAAAATCATATCTTCGTATCTTTGAATGGCTTTCAATTAGATTAGAATTAGGTCTTTCAAAAATGGAGTTTTATTCAATTTCAAACTCTTCAATCTTATCTTTTCAAAAAGGATAATTAAGATCTTTTAGTAATTTAAAAAATCTTCCAATTAATCCTAATTTTTTGGAATAGTATTAAATCATTTGTACCCTACACATGGTGATTGGGTCGTAGGTAAGGTGGGCTTAGATTCGGTTTAGGCTCAGTTTAGTATTCCGACCATAACTTATTCGTTATAACTCGGATTTGGGCTTATAATATATTGTTGGGAAGCTCTTTTCAAACCCAATCTAAATATTCAATCATTGGACCCAATTATGGACCAAAATAAACTGGTGTAAACGTGTTTATAAAAAGAACACAAAATAAATGATTTTTAAGGAACAAAAAATGAATTATTTTGGGTTTAAAGGCACGAAAAGAGGAAAATAAGTTATGGTTTGGGGAATTAGGCTAGGAATATGGGTTGGTTTGTGAAATGCATTGGGATTAAATGTGGTTTTATGCACTCTTAAGGTTAAATACTCAACCCGACCAATAATGGCGGTGAAAGGTTGTTCATCATCGGGTTTGGATTTGGGGAGACATTTTTAGGTGTCTACAGAATCCCCCACTTTGACTAAGTTTATAGAAACGTCAGTATCGAGAATGATAGTCAAAGTAGTCGATAGGGACAGACAATTATTTAAGTCGTTCTGCGATTCTTAATCACTCTTTATACGCCGATACCTGCAAAAACCGTTAGTTCTACAGATAAAAGAGTAAGGGATAGAATGCTTATCAGACACCCGTGTATCGATGGAAATATGTTCGATAGTATCTGACACTAGTGTGTCGGTGACTAATGAGTTTGGTAGTTTCTATACTTGATGAAATCTACCGGATGATGTTTGTTGAGTTACTTTCCATGCTTGAGGAAAGTCGACAAATGATATAATCACTGACTTTTTCGCCTTTAGAGGTGGCAACGACCGACAATTTTTCATGCTTGAGGAAAAACATGTCTGATGATGAGATTGCAAGTCTCTGTGTATCGAGAACCTTGCGCCGTGAATCGTCTTCGCTTGGGAGATGATCACTAAAAAAATGATAATGGTTTGATTGACGTATACGATTAGGGAAAAATAAAGTAGAGAGCCGCCAACAAGTTTTTAAGGAATTAGTAAACCGTTCACAGATCATAAAAGGGAACCACAAATAAAGGGAGAGTGATAGGCAACAACGATTGACCCATGAAGGTTACACCCCATTCAAAATCCATGAGATTACTAACTCCATATGGTTCGGAACCACGACAGGAGGATTGGGGATGACGGTACGAAGTGATTCATGGAGTCACATTCGCTCATATTGGCCACTACTCGATTCTTATTGTGAAAAGTGATTCCTGCAATCTCCAAGGCATGCAAACAAAATATTCAATTTGCTCCAAACTATTATTAGGCTAAATTGGTTGAATATTAATGCAACACATAATTCTATAATATCGTGATCACTTGATTAAACAACAAGATTAAATAGGAACTTAAACCGGTCGTCCAAATTATCTTATTAGTCGTGATTTTCAATTACATATTCCCTTTAACATGAAATATGGTGATCAATAAATATAAAAAATCAACATTAATATTGGAAGCAATCCAATAAGAAATTGTTAGTCAAATCAAATCATAATAAACCTAATCATGATACTAGCAATAAGAATAAAACTAAGTATAATTAAGTGATTAATTACTCACTTTTCGCGTTTCCTTGAATTGCTACATCATGAATAACTTTTTAGTAACTTCAATAAATATATAAATCAAATGAAAATTAAATTAAATTAAAAATAGAGTTTATTTGGTCAAACCCTTAGTTAATTTTACCTTTCACACGTTGGTTTAACGAAACCTCGGGTGTTATATGGACTCCTTGAAGTGTTTAGGGGAAGTATTATGGAAGAATAGGGACGCTAGTGTTTTGGCTGAAGAGGGAGAATAGAATGCTTTTTGGTGTAGAAGAGAGGAAAATAGAATGATTTGGTGATCCAGCTTGTTGATAATTGAAAAGGGGGTGATATGACTTCTATTTATAAATAAAAAAGAAGGGTAAAAAATTAAGATAAAATACGAATTCGAATAGGAATAAATTTATTGCGATAGGCAGCAGTTTTTGTGTTTTGGTTTTTATAATATCTTTTCATATAGAAATTGGAATAAGATAAATAATATGTATTTGGAAAGATGTTGAAGTCTACTTTCTAACCCAATTAGAATCATATTAAAATATTTTGTGAAAAAATAGATATGGCAGAAATAGTGAGACGAGGTCAGTTTTGGATAGAGTTTGATATTTTATTCATATCTTTTTTGTTATAGCTCGGAATTAATTTTATAATCTATCATTGGAAAGATAATTTCAATGGATATCCAACCATCTAAGATTTGGATAAAAAATATGAGGCACGAAAATAATATCTTACTATCTTTGAACGTCTTTCAATTCGAATAGGAGTTCTATTCAATTATAAACTTTTTAATTTTATCTTTTCAAAAAGGATAATTAAGATCTTTTATTAACTTATAGAAGATTTTAATTGATCCTAACTGGTTTAGAAATGGGATTAAATCCTTTGGACCCTCCACATGTTCATTGGCTCGTAGCTTATAAGGTGGGCTTAGGTTTGGTTTAGGTTCAGTTTAGTATTCTGACCATAACTTATTCGTTATAACTCGAATTTGGGCTTATAATATATCATTGGGAAACTCTTTTCAAGCCCCATCCAAATATTCAATCATTGGACCCGATTATGGACCAAAACAAAGTAGTGTGAATGTTTTTATAAAAAGGACTCAAAATGATTGCTTTTAAGGGACACAAAATGAATTATTTGGGTTTAAAGGCACGAAAGGAAAGTATGTTATGGTTTAGGTAAATGGGCTAGGAATTGGGTTGGTTTATGAAATGTATTGTGATTGAATATGGAATTAAGCACTCCAAGTTTAAATACTTAACCCGACCAATAATGGCGGTGAAAGCTTGTTCATCATCGGGTTTGGTTTTGGGGAGACATTTTTAGGTGTCTACAGAAGCCTCCACATTGACTGAGTTTGTAGAAACGTCAGTTTTGAAAACAATAGTCAAAGTATTCGATAGGGACGGAGAATGATTTAAGACTTTTTGTGATCCTAAATCACTTTTTATACGCCGATACCTATAAAAAAACGTTAGTTTTACATATAAAAGAGTAAAGGGATAGAATGCTAATCTAACACCTGTGTATCGGTGCCAAACATGTTCGATACTAGTGTATCGGTGATAAATAAATTTTGTAGCTTTCTATACTTGATGAAATCCACCTAATGATGTTTTTATAGATACTTTCCATGCTTGAGGAAAGTCGACAGATAATATAATCGCTTACTTCTTCGCCTTGAGAGATGGCAATGACCGATGATTCTCCATGCTTGCGGAAAAACTTATCTCATGATGAGATTGCAAGTCTCTGTGTATCGAGAACCTTACGCCATGAATCGTCTTCGCTTGGGAGATGATCACTAAAATGATGATGGTTCGATTGCCCCGAACGTGGGCTGTAGTTGGTTCGATTGTCCCGAACGTGGGCTGTAGATGGTTCGCTTCTCCCCAAACATGGGTTGTAGATACTTTTCTTATCCCCTAACGCGCGTTGTAAATGGTTCATTTGTCCACATACGTGGGCTGTAGATGGTTTGCTTGTTCCCGAAGGTGGGTTGTAGATGGTTCGCTTGTCCCTAAACATGGGCTATAATTGAGACCTGCAAACTAAAATTTACCAAGGGACTCGTATAGACTATGAATGACTTGACCAACTGACTTGACCAAGCTTGACTTGACATGACATGACATTTTTGTAACCTGTGGTTTTGTGTGTATATGGTTTATGTGTGCAGACACAAGCAACCGAAAATGCAAAAGCAAAAACTTCCCGTCATTTTTGTCATGAGATGAGTGGAGGGTACCAACTTTCTCTCGAAAAAGAAAGACGTGAAAACTAAAATTTTATATTTAAACTTCCCTCTGTGAGAAAATTTGAAATTTTTTTTTTGAACTTCCTCAAAAGAAAAGATATGAAAAAGGGAAGAAGTTTTGAACTTCCTTGTTGAGCAAGATGAAATGAATTGCAAGGATTGAATTGCTTTTCTTGAAGATAATGTATGCATGATGCATGTTCTTAGGCTAGGAGGCTAAGGACAATTACATCATGTGATACGATAGATGAATGAACTAAGGTCACGGAGCTAAGCATCATATGTGGTGTAAAGAAAAGATCTTGAACGTCACTTAGGTCTTGAAGCTAAGCAATGTAGACACCTAAAAATGTCTCTCCAAAACCAAACCCGATGATGAACAATCTTTCACCGCCATTATTGGTCGGGTTCAGTATTTAATCCCGAGAGTGCTTAAAAAATCGTATTTAATTAAATTCAGTTTTAAATAATCCATGGATTAGTCTTGATGTTTACTCAAAGCATAGTTTATTTTTAATTTTTGCCCAAACCTTTTTTTATTTCATTTAGTTTATTTATTATTTTGGCCCAAACATTTGTATATTATTTATTATTTTGGCCCAATTAAAAAATAATAAATCAGAAATGGCCCGAAATTATCAATTGGCACTTAAAAAAGCTGAATGAAATTATGGCAAAAATGTATTTAGACGGAAAAATGGACGCAGAGTCTGCCGCGTCACGGAAAAATACACCACGTCATGGGGCTCACTGCCGCGCCACGGTGTGAATTCCCATGACACGGTGCTAGTGCTGTGACACGGGACAGCTCCGTGTCCTTTTCGCGTAAACCCTTCACACGTTTTACCTCTCGTAACCAAATTATTTCCCGCGTCACACAATATTCCCCCGTAACCAAGGTGTGTAAGGTAGAACTGTTTGAGGGTTTAGCCCTATATCAACTCTATTTAATTTAATTTAATTTAATTATTGCTTTATTATTTTTCCTTGAAATTACTAACTCGTTTATTATTTTATAGTTGCAAACAAACAGAATTAATGTAAGAATTATGTTTCTTTTATTTCTATTATTTTTCTAACAATTTTATATTGTTGGATTTATTGTTAAATTGCTTCCAATATAAATGTTAATTTTATTATATTTATTGATTATTATATTGCATGTTAAAGGGAATGTGTAATTGAAAATCACGCCTAATAAGATAATTTGGACAACCGGTTTAGGTTCCTTTTTAATCTTGTTATTAATTCAAGTGATAAAAAATATTTTAGAATTATATGTTGCAGTAATATTATACAAATTTAGAATAATAATAGTTTGGAGCGAATTGAATATTTTGTTTGTAT
Organism: Chenopodium album; assembly: GCF_948465745.1. NCBI lineage: Eukaryota > Viridiplantae > Streptophyta > Magnoliopsida > Caryophyllales > Amaranthaceae > Chenopodium > Chenopodium album. The sequence goes on from NC_137836.1 coordinate 30,088,639, forward strand.
GCCTTTGATATCGCAGGAATGCTTTTCACTATAAGAATCGAGTAGAGGCCAATATGGGCGAATGTGACTCCATGACTCACTTCGTACCATCATCCCCGATTCTCCTTTCGTGGTTCCGAACCATATGTAGTTAGTAATCTCATGGATTATGAATGAGGTGTAACCTTCACGGGTCAATAGTTGTTGCCTTCGTTGTCCCTTATTCGTGGTTGCCTTTTATGATCCATGAACGGTTTACAAGTTCCTTAAAAACTTGTTGGCGGCTCCCTACTTTCCTTGTCCCTAATCATATATGTCAATTCCCACTTCCTATGAGTGCCAAGCATATTCACAACATGTTTTTACGTAGCCGCACTTTGAGCGACGCCTACAATTTGGTGACTCCACTAGGGAAGATTCTTGGTTATTTATCAATTTGAGTGATCGGTATTTAATTATTAAGATGAGAGCATGAGACTTGAAAGATTCTTGAAAAATATTCCTGTGATTAATTTGAAAGTTTTGCATAAGCATAGACGTTTTAACGTCGCATTTAGGTCTATCCCGTAGGAAAAATTGAATAACTTGATTGCGAACGAAGGAAAATAGGGCACTAGTCAGATTTTCTGACTGCCGCGCCACGACACATGCTGCCGTATCATGGTGCCGTACACCAACACATGGTGTGCAGCACCGTGACACGGTACATTTTTCCGTATCACGGTAGTCCTTAAATATGTCTAGTGGCTTATTATCTTCTCACAATCAACTTCCTTCGGTTTTTGTGAAAAAACGCGTGTAATTTACATACGTCTTAGCCCTAGGGGATTTAAGATCTATCAACCCAAAAACACTCATGGCAATAAGGGTTCATCCGAGTTATTAAATCCACTCAAACCATGGAGTCGAATTCGATTTCATCACGAACTCACGGAGCCTCCCGTTGACATACACCCTCAAGGGAGGCTGCCTTGCTAACGCGTCCAAACTCTTAACCATGGTACCCTTTTGACACCCAAAGCATGACCAATAGTTGAACATAGATCTTGACCTTTGGTTGCGAACTCTTTTTACATCATCGTGACTAAATGCTACGTGGTTTATTTGGTGCTAACCCACATGTGTTTGCTCATTTTGTTGAACCTATAACCGAGGGTTTTTATTTCCACATAGTAATTAGTACGGACTTAAAATTGATTAAAACTTGGAAATTACGCAAAATTTAGGCCTGGAATTGTGCACCGTGTCATGGAAGGTCTTCCACGCCATGGTGTGTAATGTCGTGACACGGTGCAATGTGTCGTCTTACGGTGCATTGTACCGTGTCACGATAGTTAGCACCGTGACACGGTGTTCAGGATGTTTGTCCAGTCAGTATTTTTTTGGTCTTTATGCGTGCTTATGTGGTTCGTATGTCTGGTTTGATGTCATGTCTAGTTGTACGGTCATAACACATGTCCATAACCTCACTTAATCACTCACATGTCGTTTCAAGTTCACACTTTTCCTTTAGTCGTGCACCATTTTATGACCGTACTTTACGATGGTCTTGTTTCGTTTTTTTATCCGGAGTAAGTCGGATGGTATCCTTGCTTTTTTCTTTTCCGGACGGGTCAAGGTTAAGTCTAGTTATTAAAGGTGTGTATGTTTCAATGCCACATCACTTGGTCAAGAAGTAGGGGTAGTTTGTTACTGTTTGAGTCAATACCTCAACAACCTCTTATACCAAAGAGGCGTACAAGGAAACCACCATAATCATCTCCAAAAAGTCCGTCTCCGGTCTACTTTCAACAAATGGCAACTAAGGAGGATAATGAGAACATTAACAGGTCCATTGAGATGTTGTCTAACATGATGTAAACGCTCACTAAATGAGTCAACATGGTAGAGCAAGACAATAAAAAAAATGTCACTACGGCTGCAATGGACAAGATCAAAGAACAGATGAGTAAGATCTTTGAAGATTTTACCTTTGTGGAGCAACCTGTCACCTCTTCGTCCATAAGAGACAAGCTTCCCGAAAAGTTTTCCACTACTGACATTCCCAAGTTCAAGCCTCTCGATAATCCGCTGTTCCACTTGAAGGCTTTTTCTGCGACCATGGCTCTTAAGGGATTAGATGTGACACTCTTCCCTACTATGTTCCCTTTTTCCTTAGAGCATACCTATCAACAGTGGTTCTACTCTCTGGAATCCAAACATGTTGCGACTTGGGAGGATGTTACTAAAAGCTTTATGAACCGTCACAAGTGTAACATCCAAGCCAAGACTTCTGAACATGAACTCTCCATTCTCAAACAGAAGGAGAATGAAGGCTTCACTACTTATCTAAGCAAGTTGAAAGAAACAGTTGCACTCTTGGTGGATCCTCCCAAGGAGAAAGAGATGGTTTGTCGATTTATTCCCAATCTGACTCATAAGTACAAGCAACACTTGAAGTTTCTACCTTTGAATACCTTCAAAACTATGTACGATATTGGGATCAATATCAAAGATGAAGTGATGAAGATTGCTGGTAGCAACAACAAGAACACTTGGAAAAACATAAAGAATGACACCTCTTCTTCTTCGTCCTCCAAGCCCAATAATGCTACCAACAACGTCAATGTCAATGATGTGTTAGCTATTAATGCTCCTACTCATAGATTCCAAAGGCAAAGGAAGGTTTACAAGCCTTTGGGAATGAGCTACGATGCTGCTTTGGATCGCTTGCATAGTCAATGACTTATTATGCCAATTGGACCCTTTCCAGAACCTCGACCATAGAACAGAACTGCAGTTATGACCCCAATGCTCATTACAAGTTTCATCAAGGCAAAGGTCATACTACTGAGAACTGTTGGAGGTTGAAGGATGCAATCCAAGACCTGATTTATGCTAATCAACTTCCTGTCCCTCCACGGGGAAAGAAGCCAATATTCAAACAGGTCCCCTTTCTGATGCTTTGGCTATCATGCGAGACGAAGTCTCCTTTGATCCGTCAATACTCATTCAACCTGTGAATGAACCTCGACCAGAAGTTGTATTTGTTTCAAAATGTGAAGAAGTGAATGGAATTTGGGATAGTGACGATGAAGACGTCTGTTTAGGGTAATTTAACCCCGCAATGTTGTCCAATCAGAGGATGACATGTGTCAGCCCCAGGATGGCCTTAAGCGGACCTATCCCTGCTTGGCATGTGTCACTCCAGAAACCTAGGAGGAATGGCGGCCTTTAGGCCCAAATCCCGAGTAAGCCGCAATACGGCGCAGCCCACCAATGATTAGGGTTCAGTGACCTAATCGAAGGCACAAATCCCGAGGACCCTATAGATAGGGAGATTCCCCTCTTTTGGAGGGCACGTTTTTACCATTTATTACAAACTGTCCCTGTGATAGAGATATTTGAGCTTGGAATCCGAGAAGATACCCACCTAAACTTCTGCACCTTTTTCTCTCCCTTCAAGTTACTAACTTCTTCGTCGGAGGCGGAGCACCACCCAACCGGTGTCTCCGTTTGTTTTGCAGGTACATCTCACGCCGGATCAGTCTTCGTGTTGTAGCTCTCCCGAGGGACAAAAACACCCAAAACATTTGGCGCCGTATGTGGGGAGAGTACCTCGAAGATGGTTCAAGAGTCTGTACCACCTTCTAACCTTCTAGGCGATGACCTAGAAGTCTTTACAGACCAAGAAGATGAAGATCCTCAGGTCGAAACCTATACGACCGATGATGGCTCTCTGATAACCAAGCGCATCCGGCCCAGAGAGACTCTGGTGCGGGGTGCCTCCTAAGCGGGTGCAAATCGACCCCCTGCGCAGCCAAAAGGGGAAACCCATACGGCAGCAGGATTAGCCCCTGTCACCCGAGACTAACTCTTGAGATTCACGACAAGTTTCAAGGGTGAAATTAAAGAACTGATCACTAAGAGCCGGGCTGGCCCAAGTAGGGGTCAGACGGTCAAGAAGACTCCTATGGAAAAGGGGAAGTCAATCAGAGATCGGCAGCCCACTCCTCATCCAAAGGATAAGGTAGCCGAGACCATTGATTGGTCCAAAATTCTTCTTCCTAAGAGGAATACCAACAATACCCGCCGGACTCAACATCTGGTGGGAAGTAAAAAATCAACTCTTGATGCCCGGGAAATCATCAACCGGAAGAGAAATCAACAGTGGTTTGAGTCGGCTTCCACGTCGAACTTTCCTGACAGCTTCAATAACACCTCTGCAGGGAATTCACTTTCCCTGCATGAGAGCCAAACAGGCGGTAATACCGTCCATTCTGGCCCTCAGATGATTGGAACTGTACCGTATGTACCTTCTCGGGTCTACGGTCAGTATCCCCCTCACTTCCTGCAGCCGACCCTCTTCGGAGGTCAGGCGACATACCACAATGTCCAGCCACTGGACTGGCAGCTCCGTCTGCTTCGCCTGCACTACAAGAAAATAACCTTTTCGTAGCGATTATTTTAACCTTTAGTATCAATTGTAATTGCAACAAAAAGCTTTCCCAACGAATGGTCATTCAATACAATATCCCCCGTTGCCTTAGCCTTTAGTAGTGGTTTTCAATATTGCTGGGGTTGGCCTCAATAATCGATACGAAAAACTACATCCAATCGTGGTGATTATTGTAGCGATTACAATCACTATAAATGTTCAACTCATTTTTTTCAAAAAAAAAAAAACATGCGTATGATCTTTACAAGATTCGAACATGCAACCTCAAACTCTTATATTACATGTTTCACCAATAAGCTATGACATATTTTATGTATTCTTTGTCAAACAATATTTATATATCTAGTGTTGAAAAGGATTTTCGTATCGATTTTTAGGATTTAGTGGCGATTGTAAATGATACGATTTCTCAAAATTATATAAATGTGTAAAAATAGTGTGGATATGTATTATTATGCTTTCCCTATCGATTTTATATGGGAAAACCATGGCGATTGTAAAAATGATATGACATCCTTAATTATTTCATAAACATACTTGCATATTGTAGCGAATGAACAATCGCTACGAAATAATCGCTACGAAAAGTGATTTTTCTTGTAGTGCTGGGTGAACAACCTTCTGCGTTCACCCGGGAGATAACCGAGGCGGCACAACCGACCAAGGTTAAGAATGTATTGGTAGGTACCTATGATGGTACCACCAACCCGGAAGATCACCTCATGGCTTACACTAACCTCGTGTACTTATAGGGGTTGGATGATGCCGCTTGGTGTCGATGCTTCTCGGCTACATTGAAGGGAATTGCGCAACAATGGTTTGGCCACTTGCCAGCCGGGTCCATTGATAGCTTCAGGAAGCTTGCCTTCCTATTTGCTTCCAACTTCTCAATGAACATCCCTACTAAGAAAACAAGCCTGGACTTGAGCACCATTAAGCAGGGGGAGAGAGAAGGGATGTGCTCCTATGACAGGCGGTTCAATCTGATTAGAATTCAGATTCAAGGACTGTCTGATGAGGTAGCTTTTACAGACTTTTTCAAGGGTCTGAGAGACGGGTCGACTTTTAAGTTCGACCTAGTCAGAAAAGGGGCTTTCATTTTACAGGCGGCCCTGAGGGAGGCGAAAAGCTATATTCAAGCAACCGACCTCTGCTCGCCTGGTAATCAGTCGGACTCCAATAAGTCTGAAAAATAGAAAGACAGCCGGCTTTCTCAGCCGACCAAAAGTAAAGAAGAGAGCAAGAAAAGAAAAGAAATCTTGGCGGTTAGTGACTCTGACCAGCCGTCCCAAAATAAAAAGAAATAATTTAAACCGTACGTCCCTAAGTACAAGTTTAATAAGGACTGCAACTCCATCCTCATGGAAATTAAGGACCGGCTGTCCCTAGAGAAGCTGAATCCAATGAAAAGTTCCATTCCATCAAGGAACAAAAACAAATTCTGCCAATACCATGAGGAAGTTGGCCATGACACCAACGACTGCTTCAGCCTTCAACGGGCGTTGGACCGTCTGGATGACAAGGGGATGTTAAAGTCCTACATTTCTAAGTCCCCAGCCAGGGCAAAGAAGAAGAACAAGGGTCAGTCCTCCAAGACTACCACCCAGCCTGCAAGTAGCTCGGATACCGACAAGGAGCCGGTCTACACAATAGCAGGCGGGTTCTCATGTGGTGGCCCTACCATCCGGGGCACCAAGAGCCATCTTCGAAAGATGGACAAAGATGATGATGAGCAGGCGTCTGCAAGCTCCTCCTTCCCAGATGTCTTGATCACTGAGAAGGACAGGGGCAGCGTCCGGCGTCCGCATGATGACCCGGTCGTCATTGAATGTAAGGTTGCCAACCAGCTGGTTGGACGGATCCTTATTGACACCAGCAGCTCATCAGACATCATCAGCCTCCGGTGCTTGCAAAAGCTGAAATACAATGTCAGCAGCGTGCATTCGGTCACCCACCCCTTGGTTGGTTTTGGCGGTGGGATGGTCTACCCAGCCGGAAGAATTGACTTACCCATCCGGCTAGAGAAAAAGGCCAGGGACAACATATTGTTGTCAGATTCTTGGTCGTTGAGGAGTTGACCATCTACAACATTATCCTTGGCCGGCCAACTCTCAACAAAGCCAAGGCGGTAATCATCCCGTCTCTCATGCTCATCAAGTATGAGAGGGATGACGGCTCTGTTGGTTCCTTGAATGGGGATTAGAAGACGGCCCGTGAGTGCTACCTCTCAGCCGTCAAAGATAATGTGGCCCTAGGCGGCCAGGAACCAATAGACCTTGACAATGTCAAGGATGCCGAGCCAGTACCTGCCCCACCAGCAGTCGGGAAGAAAAGAAAGGCACCTCTGCTGGTGGAGGTGAAGAAAGAGAAAAAATAGCAATCACTGACCGGTGAACGGTCAGACGAGCTCCGTCCCCAACCCGCTGGTGAAAACATTGATCTCGTTCTGGATGACAGCCGTCCAGAACGTGCTGTAAAGGTTGGGACGGTTGCTCATGCTACTTTGGGTGCAAGCTTGCACCTTCTGCTGAAAGAATTCAAAGACATTTTTTCCTTTGCAGTGGAAGAGATGCCTGGCGTCAGCCCGGATCTCGCTGTCCACAAACTTGCCGTGGACCCCAAAAAGAAGCCAATCTGGAAAAAGAAAAGAAACCACGGCGAGGAAAGAAGTCAGGCGGCAGCTGCTGAAGTCAAAAAGCTGCTAGACGCCTGGTTCATTCGGCCTTGTAATTTTCCCGACTAGGTGGCCAATGTGGTCCTTGTTAAAACACCGAATGGGACCTGGCGCATGTGTGTTGATTACACAGACCTCAACAAGGCGTGTCCAAAGGACAATTACCCGCTTCCAAAGATCGACAGTTTGGTCGACTCTACAGCCGATCATGCCTTGATGAGCTTTATGGATGCCTATTCTGGGTTCCATCAGATACCCCTCTGGAAGAAAGATCAAGAGAAGACGGCCTTCGTCACTGAATTGGGGTTATTCTATTATACTGTGATGTTGTTTGGCTTGAAAAATGCGTCTGCCACTTTCCAACGGATGATTAATACGGTCTTCATTAATCATATTAGGAGGAATGTGGAGGCGTATATTGATGACATGATAGTTAAATCCAAGCAACAGGCGGATCACCTTGCTGATCTCCAAGAAACATTCACCACCCTCAGGCGGCATAAGGTCATGTTAAACCCCAAGAAATGTGTCTTTGGTGTTGAGTCTGGGAAGTTTCTCGGATTCCTGATTGATAAAAGGGGGATAGAGGCTAACCCAAAAAAGATACAGAGGGTGATTGACATGAAGTCACCCCGTTCTGTTAAGGAAGTTCAGAGACTCACCGGTTGTCTGGCCGTCTTGGGAAGGTTCCTCAGCTGTTCAGGCGACAAATGCCTTTACTTCTTCCAAGCAATCAGGAAGAAGACCAGGTATGAATGGGGGGCGATGCTGAGACGGCATTCAAGAAGTTAAAAGAACATTTGCATTCTCTACCTAGGTTGGTCAGTCCCTTGCCTAGGGAGACGTTGTACATGTATTTAGCCGTCTTAGATCATGCTCTCAGTTTCGTTCTCCTTGCTGAGCGAGACGGCGTTCAGCTCCCGGTTTACTTTATTAGCCATGTTCTCAAACATGTTGAACCTCCGGTACCCCATGGTTGAAAATTTTGGCCTTTCTTTGTATATGGCATTAAAAAAGCTGAAGCCTTACTTTCTGGCACATCCGGTGGTGATTTACACCGACCAGCCACTCAAGCGGTCAATGTCCACCTTGGAGTCATCCGGGAGAATGTTGAAATGGGCTATTGAAATGCAAAGTCTTGAAATCACTTACGAACCAAGAAAGACAGTGAAAGGTCAGGCGTTTGCCGACTTCATTGTTGAAATGACCCGTCCGGTGGCTCCGGATAATCTTGATCAGGTTTGGAAAGTGTATGTAGACGGGAGCTCTACAAAGAACGGTTGTGGTGCAGGTGTAATCTAGGAGTCTCCTGAAGGGGACAGATATGAGTATGCACTACGGTTCAAGTTTCAGGCCTCTAACAATGAGGCGGAATATGAAGCCCTGCTAGCCGGTATCCGTATGTGTAAGGCGGCAGGGGCAATGAAAATTGATGCCTACTCTGATTCACAGTTGGTCGTTAGCCAGTATGAGGGAAAATATGAGGTAACTCATCCGGATATGATCAAATACCTTCAGGCAGTCAAAGAAGAGGCTGGGCACTTGAGGAATTCCGTCTGAATCAAGTGCCTAGGTCGGACAACAACCAGGCGGATGCATTTTCAAAACTGGCATCTTCCGCCTGCCATGATACGCCTCGGTCAGTCTTCTGGGAAGTTCTTGAAAAAAGAAGCATCTATGAAGATCCCATTGGAATTCTTGACCGAAGCTCTACCTGCATGGATGGCATCCAGGCCTATCTTTCAGACGGTACACTTCCTGATTCGCCAAAGGAGGCAGCCGTCCTGAAGAAGCGAGCTGCAAGCTTTGAGTTGAAAAGCGGAGAACTCATCAAGGCGGGGTTTTTGAAGCCTCTGTTGAAGTGTGTCACCCAAGAAAAGGGGAAGGAAGTTCTCGAAGACTTGCACTCGGGATTCTGCGCCTCCCACATAGGCGGCAGGTCCCTAGCCGTCTGAGCCAAACGACATTATTTTTTACCCACTCTTGAGGCAGACGCCAAGGAGTTGGTGAAGAAATGTGACAAGTGCCAAAAATTTGGCAAACTTATTCACCGTCCGGCTACTGATCTGACGGCCATCCACAGCCCAATCCCGTTTGCAAAATGGGGCATGGAAATTTTAGGTCCTTACACGCCTGCTCCAGGTGGAAAGCGCTACATCTTGGTGGCTGTGGATTATTTCACCAAGTGGGTGGAGGCTGAGGCGGTTAAGAACATCAAGAACTCAGACGTAATTTCCTTCATCTGGAAGAACATTATCACCCGGTATGGGGTACCTATGTCTATGGTGTTCGATAATGGTCCTCAGTTTGAGATGCCTCAGCTCAAAACTTGGTTGGGAGATCAAGGGATCTCAAGCTGTTTTGCATCAGTCGGCCGATCCCAAGCTAACGGCCAAGTTGAAGCCTACAACAAACTAATCTCAAACGGCATTAAGAAGAAAATTGAAAGAGCCGGTGGCTTGTGGGCAGAAGAGTTAATCCATGTCCTATGGGCCATCCGGACAACATCAAAGGGGGCAACCGGTGAAACCCCATTTCTCATGGTTTATGGTGCTGAAGCCGTCTTACCCATTGAACATTACGAGCCGACTCTCAGAGTCATGTTATATGATGAAGAGGCAAACTGGGAAATAATGCGCCTGGCATTGGATTCACTCCCAGAACGCAAAGGCAATGCCGCCTTGCATCATGAGATTATACCGTCTGAGAATGACCAGAGCTTACAACAAGAAATTACACAAGCGTCCCTTGAAAGTTGACGACTTAGTGTTACGGAAAATGGAGGCAACCGGTAGGGCCAATGAGTTGGGAAATCTAACCCTAAATTGGGAAGGTCCCTACCGGATCTATGAAGAAGTAAGAGACGGAACCTACCCCCAGGAAACCCCAGACGGCAGGCGCCTGCCCAGAACTTGGAATGTAGACAATTTGAAAAGGTACTACTTCTGAGAATGTAAGTTTTTTGTAAACAGTGAGTCAATTAATGAGAATACAGACTTTGTTTACAAAATTGTTTTGTTGTTTTTTTATTATCCGCCTGGGTAATACTCAGACGGATTCTTCATTTAACTAACTAAGTTTGATACTTAGTAAAGGTTATAATTGCTTCACCGCTTGGGTAATACTCAGACGGATCCTTTTATTTATTTAAGTAAGTTTGATACTTGGTATAATTTAATAATTGCCTGTCCGCCTGGGTAATTATCCAGACAGGCTTTTTGTTTAACTAACTAAGTTTGATACTTAGTGTAATTCAATAACGTTCGGCCAATGCTCCGATTAAAAACTAAGCACAAAAACACTTAGTGGCTATACAACCGGTGTCAAACAAGCCCAAAGGCTAAAATAGCCAGATGATTGCTTATTTTATAAAACCGCCTATCCCAACATGGACAAAGGCGTTCGGCGACACCCCTCCGGGTGCAATCGTTGCAGAGAACGGACTATTCGTCGGTTCTACGTACCTATGCAGATGGCAAAAATTGAACGACTGAATTGGTCAACTCATAGCCGTCTGACCAGAATGATCTATGAAGAACGATCAAGTCACCGAATACCGGATGCCCTGGGGCATCAGTCGGTCACAGGCTGAAGTTCTCACTTAGGTTATTTATTCCAAAGTTGCACTTTCTATCCCAATTAGGGCAAAAGAGTTGTGCAATGGCTATGCAATCTCTACCAAGACGGACAAACATCGTCTGGTTAGTGACTGGAACGCCTGTTGGTGTACGGGTGTGCACTTGGTTTGGGGCAATCACTACAGTGATTGATTGACTTACAAACGTATCATGCTCTTTGCAGCATCAGACGTTTCCAAGTCAATCAATCAACTCCATTTGAATCCAGCCACACAGCCGTCCAGGGGCAAGGACAACTGGCTTTTAATAAGTTAGGCGAAAAATCGTCGCATGCTTTTAATAAGTTAGGCAAAAATCAGGCATATAAACACAAATGCAAAAATTGAAATCTAAACGCAAATGCAAAATGATCAAAACCGACTCAGTCGGTGCATTCATTAAAAGTCCACCCAACCAAACGGTTGTAGTGGATCAAATGTTAACCGGACCCCGTCCGGGAGAAGATAGAAATTGTTGATTAACCCGCCTCCTCAGCCGGTAAATACAGGGATACTCGGCATACAGGCCGGAAAAGCAAGTTTTTGGCATACCGCCGCAGATTAAAGAAAAAAAAAAGTTGGCATACTGTCGCTGAAAATCACTGTTGGCCCACAGGCGGCTCCTCCTGGTCCTCCTTCTCTTCCTCATCATCAAAGGGAATCTCATGCGCTTCACCAGGACCGGGTAGCTCTGGCGCGGGAAGGTCAGTGTTGGTATTGGCCCAGGCGTCGAAGGAATCAGGCTCTGGCTCACCTTTCTCTCTCAGGTACACTACATCCTCGGCGTACCTGTGAGCCAGTGCCCAGACGCCATAATCTTTTTCTGGGTACAAGGCAGCCCAGACAATCTTCATTCTGGCGTCGTTGTCAGCATCGCTTTCAGCAACCAGGCGGTTTTGCTCTGCCTCTAGAGTTGCTGCAAAGTTTATCTAAGCTTGGGCCGCCTCCATTTCCAGCTTCTCAACCTTGGCTTTTAAGTTGGTGTTCTCTTCAGAAACACCTTTGAGTGTGCCAAGGTCCGCCTGGGCATTCTTGAGCGCCTCATCAGCCTTCTTGAGGCCCTCATCTACCTTTTTTTGGGCCTCCTCCGCCTTCTTCTGAGCCGTCTTAGCGTCGCTCACCCGCTAGTTGGCCGTCTTCAGATCCGCCTCCAGCTGCTGGATTTTTGACGCCTGTGTCATTGTGATTGCTTTAGTTTCAAGTTCATTTACGATAGTGGAGTATAAAGCAACATTATCAGCGTCTGTGGCGGACTTCTTGGCCCTTTTTACCTCTTCCCGTTTGCGGGAATAAGGACGCTTGAGCCCGTCAACCCGCAGGAGAGCCTGGAAAAGCAAATCACCGCCTCTAGCATGGCCTTAGCGTGCTTCTGGACGTCTGGCCAGCGAGGAGATTGATCTGCACCATAATCAACAGGTGATGAGTGCGAAATTAAGGCAGCACCTATCTGTTGCCGACCGTCTGAGGATGACGTCTGTTGGGAGTGGGATTTCACTTGCAAAGGCCACCCCAGCTCAGGCGGGGATTCAAATGGGTTCTTACCTTCAGAGTTGGCCAAGCGGGAGCCGCTTGCAGGGCGTGGTGAACCCCCCGGTTGCTGATAGGGGGTTGACGAGGTCGAGGCCCAGATTGCCGCCTATCCTCTCATTTCGCGCCCCTATCCGCATCTTGTTATTCCCGGCTGAGGCGCCAGGAGTTAAGGCGGAGGCGGAATTTTTGGTCTTGTTAGGGGTGGAGGCGGATTCCTCCCTGGCCCGTTTGAGATCTTTCTCAAACGTCGTCCCTACCTCTCCTCACCGTGAAAATAACCAAGTTAAAGTTAACATCTGGAGATAGTAAACTTTGAGGCCAATCTAAGAAAGAGTCAAGCGTTTTTTACGTTGGCCCTGACTGCGGCCGCCTGTTTTTCCGCAAGCTCCTTGCGGATGGTTGCGGAGGACCGCTTGGGTGTCTTCTCCGTCTGCAACATGCTTAAAGCTTCTTCTGCAAAAAGAAAAAGATTGGTAAATATATCATCAATCTATTCTGATACAAAAGTACTGCAGGCGGATGTGAACTCAGGCGCACACGTTTGGTAAACATGTTTCCTAGCCCGTAGGAGGCTAAGAAACACTCGTCCCTGAACCAGGCGCTCTTAGGGATCCAGTTCTTGGGGACTTTTATTTTCTCCCTGGTTGACAAGGTCGCGTTTGTGAGGCCGAAAAAGTCTGCCTTAATTATTTTGTCGAAGTCCTCATCTGGGATCTGGGGAAGACAACACTTCCGGCCCATCAGATCGGGCTTCTTATTATATTGGCGGAACTCATAGTTCTCCTGCCTGCTGGGAGCCGACAACAGGTAGAACCTGTGCTTCCAACCGTCGAATTTAGAGACCTTGTCCAAGGTCATCATGTATTGGGGATACGTGGTTAAAGTGTACCACGCCCTCCAACCGCCTAGGCTTCGGCTAAGATAATGCATCTTAGCAAAAGCTTCCCAGCCGGGATGGAGCCCCTGGAGTTCGCAGGCGGCAACATACCCCAAGATGTTTGCACAAGAATTGGGGGTAAGTTTCCAGACTCCGAGGCCATAGCCCCTCAAGATTGCCTTCACCGCCTGGTGAAGGGGAAAGCAAAGACCGGCCTTGAACGCCGCCTCATAACAGCCGAAGTAGTTGTTGGCGTTCTGTTGATCGTCTTCACAGGCGATGGTGCCGTCCTCAGGCGGCACTCTGATTTTGTACCCATCTCCTAACGGGTGCATTTGTTTAAACCTCTTCAAGTTGTCCTCCATTTGACCCTTGTCCTTGGTAGAGACGTGAATTTTGAAGGGGTCGTCTTTCTTACTCCACTTCTTCCTCTCCTCCTCCTCACTATCTTCAAGCGGTGGCAAGTCGTCACTGCTCTCAGAAGTGGAGGCGGAGCTGTCGCTCTCCGTCTCCTCCTCATTTTGTGGCAAAGGAGTTGAGACGGCTTCATCGCCGTCTTGGTCGCATTCTTCTAAAAAGGAATCTGCGGGAGTTAAAGGGGCACGCGGATGGGATCTCTCTAGAGCCGTCTGGTTTCTCTGACCAGACGCTTCTCCCTCAGGCGTTTGACCGCCTGCGCCTTCGCTTCTGTAGTCCGGATCGGGGGCCGTCTGCATAGTCCGAGCCATTGTGTCCTGCACAGACACATAAAAGGTCGGAATCCAAGCAAAAGGGTGGTCCCAACACCCCAAGACGACACTCCCAGTCCTAGACTCAGCCGTCCCTGGTGACCGGCTGGACTCTAACCTAGGCTGTGCCGTGTGTGTTTGTGATGCATCCATTTATTGCAAGAAATATGTACAAGCGATGAAACAAGAAAAAGTGTTGAGAGAGGCAGAGACGGTACCTTTAGATTTGATATCTGAAGATAGACTGGTCCGGCTGGGTTGACGAAGAACGAGTTTTCTTGCTTGCGCTTGACTCAAATGGATGACTTCTGCTCTCTCAAAGTTGTCTCTCTTGAAAATTTTTGTAAACGTACAAAATTATGAGGGTAAACGGCTATATGTAGAGGGTAAATGCGGGTGCATTCCCGTAATTTACTCGGAAGGTGAACAGTTACTCTTTGGCGGTAAAATTACCACCAACCGGAGCATGACGCGTGTCATAGATGCCACGTGACGTGACACGTCACATCTGTGAGGGGCAAATGTTTAGGGTAATTTTACCCTGCCACGTGGTCCAATGAGAGGATGACACGTGTCAGCCCCAAGATGGCCCAAAGTGGACCTATCCCTTCTTGACACGTGTCACTTCAGAAATCTAGGATGAATGGCGGCTTAAAGGCCCAAATCCCGAGAAAGCCGCAATGCGGCGCAGCCCACCAATGATTAGGGTTCAGTGACCCTATAAATAGGGAGATTCCCCTCTTTTGGAGGGCACATTTTTACCATTTATTACAAACTGTCCCTATGATAGAGACATCTGAGCTTGGAATCCAAGCAGATACCCACCTAAACTTCCGCACCTTTTTCTCTCCCTTCAAGTTACTAACTTTTTCATCAGAAGCGGAGCACCACCCAACCGGTGTCTCCGTTTGTTTTGCAGGTACAGCTCACGCCGGATCAGTCTTCATGTTGTAACTCTCCCGAGGGACAAAAACATCCAAAACAACGTCAATCTCAAAGATATAGCCTGTTCATCTCTTGGAACTAGTGAAGATGTTTTGGGAGACCTTGAGGTAAAGGTTCTCACCAGAAATGGACGGTTCCAATAGCCTAGTCTACCTCCGCCTCCACCGCAATCACAACCAATAGTTGATCCCATCGACCGTGTGAACAACGATGTGATCAAACAATTACAAAAGACTAAGGTGGAAATGAATGTATGGATGCTTTTGACCACCTCTCACGAGCATCGAAAGGTTGTGATGAATGCTATGGTGAAAATAGGAGTTGATAGTGATATGACTCCTCAAGGGCTGGTCGGCTTTCTCACTACTAAATTGCAAAGTACGAGTAATCTGATTTCCTTTTCTGACAAGGATCTGCCCCCTGAAGGGGGCCAACATAACAAGGCCTTACACCTCACTGTGGTGTGTAGGCGGATGAATGTTCCTATGAGCCTAGTTGATAATGGCTTAGCAATTAATGTATGTTAACTCCGCACTGAAAAGAAGTTGGGCATAAAAAATGAAGAACTAATTCCCTCTACTCAAGGGATTCGTGCTTACGATAATACTCGCCGTCAAGTCGTGGGTACTATGATGTTAAATTTAACTACTGGAGCCATCGAACATCGCACCAAGTTTCAGGTAGTGGACATTAAGGCTTCTTTCAATCTGATGTTAGGACGTCCTTGGCTTCATGAGCTAAAGGCGATTCCGTCATTACTTCACCTCGACTTTGATCCTTATTCAAACACCGATGTTAATTCCATTATGAAGAAGCAAGGGCATTTCCCTGGAATGACTCTTGGACTCAAAAAGAAAATGGCTGAACTTTGGGGCCATCCTGGTGCACCTAAGAAGGATACCTTTGGCTTAGGATTCAAGCCAACAAAAGAAGATATGAAACAGGCTCTCCTGAAAATGAAGGCTCGCAATAGTGCTCGAACCATGAAGACGGAAATGGCTATGGATCCATATCCTTTCACTCTCAACGACCAGTACATCAAAGATGGGGAAAACTTCCCATGCTATGAATTCCCTAAGTCTTTCGTTCACAATGGGAAGCATGAGCTAGTTTTTCAGATGTTCCTTGATTGTTACTTTGTCGACGAAGGCGATGAGTTCTTCACAACAGAGAAACCAGCCAGTCCAAGCTCTGATGATTTGGACATTAATCTTCTTTATGGACTAAAAAAGAATGAACCCAAGCCTTTCTGCAATGACGATTCTGAGCTCATTCAAGCTATCATATCAAGGAAAAATTTTGACCCCTCTAAGTTAATCGTCTCGGCTGATGATGTTTCAAAGGGATGGCGCAAGACGGTGATGATCACTAAGCCAAGTGGAGAGAAGTTGGAAGTGACCGCTGGCGAACTATGTTTGATGAATCTGAATTGTCTGGGTCCGAGTCTGAGTTTGAGTCTGTAGACGAGTCTTTAGGATCTGAGGCCGACCGCCTTTCTGTCATAGAGTCTAATGTAGTTCCCCTTAATGTTAAGTCTCTTGTTGAGTCTCCTCTTTCTATCCCAAATAATTCTGGCGAGGTCGCAGCTAACCTTGCCCTCCTTGATGTAATGACCAATGAATTCAATGAAATGAGTATCTTTGCTTACGATGCGTGTCATTCCCCTAACCCTAATTAATATTACTTTGCTAATGAGAAAAATGACAAAGAAATAATAAAAGCAATGGAAGAACACGAAAATAAAACAATAATCATCAAAGATATGCCAAGACGAACGCAAAGAGCTTATTAACTTGCTTAGTGAATTTGTTGATGTATTTGCATGGTCATACCAAGATATGCCGGGAATTGACAGGGATATAGCTCAGCATACGATACCACTCATTCCAGTTATGAAGTCTGTCAAACAAAAACTGCGCCGTATGAAACCAGATGTGGCTCAAAAAATCAAGGAAGAAATCAGAAAGTAATTGGTTGCAGGTTTCATCAAAGTATCCAAGTATCGTAATGGATAGCTAATGTGGTTCCAGTTCCAAAGAAGGATGGAAAAGTCAGAATGTGTGTTGATTATAGGGATCTCAACAAGGTAAGCCCGAAATATGGGTTCCCTCTACCTCACATTGATATTCTGGTCGATAACACAGCAAACCATGCACTCCTATCGTTCATGGACAGGTATGCTGGATATAATCAAGTATAAATGGCCGAGGAAGACATGGAGAAAGAGACATTCATCACACAATGGGGTACATATTGTTATACGGTAATGCCATTCGGGTTGAAAAACACGGGTGCCACCTACCAAAGAGCAGTCGCACCATTATTACATGATATGATGCATAAAGAGGTGGAGGTGTATGTTGACGATATGATTGTCAAATCAAAAGATCAGCCAGGCCACATTATTGCACTTCGCAAATTCTTTAAAAGACTCCGCAAATATAATATGAGGTTGAATCCATCATAATGTCAACAACAATGCTGCAAAATATGAAGCATGCATCTTGAGATTGGAATCAGATGTGGCCCTTGAAATTAAGAAACTCATAATCTACGACGACTCGTCACTAATCATCAACCAGATCTCCAAAAGGTGGAAGGTGAGAAGTGAAAGTCTCGCTACGTATCAAGCTCATCTGGAAACTCTCATGGAGCAACTAGTTGATGTGGAACATACGTACTTGCCTAGAGAATAAAACCAGTTTGCCGACACACTGGCTAAATTAGCATCTATGGTGCGAATTCCAACGGACACAATCAGAATGCCATTGACCATAGAAAGAAGATATGAGTCGGCTTATGTTCACTCACTTGATGATGAACAAGAAGCACAAGAAGAAGATGAAGAGCCATGGTATACATATATCCTTAATTACGTGACGAAGGGAGAATACCCACCTAATACTAATAAAAGGGCCCGCCGTGCTTTGAGGCTCCTGGCCTCACATTATGTGCTCATCAGAGGAGAATTCCACAAAAGGACCGCTCAAGGGAGAAATCTCTTATGCATAGCGAAGACTGAAGCTCGCAAAACAATGGAAAACCTTCACGCCGGAATATGTGGAACGTATATGAATGCTAAAATGTTAGTCCAAAAGATTCAACGACAAGGTTATTATTGGACTACCATGGAGAGAGAATGTCACGAATACTTCAAGAAATGTATGAATTGTCAAGTCAACGCAAATTTGCAGCACGTTCCACCTTCGCTTCTCTACACATATACTTCTCCATGACCTTTCTCTACTTGGGGTATCGACATCATTGGAAAGATAACGCTACCAGGAAAAGGGGGACATGAATTCATCCTTGTAGCAATCGACTACTTCACCAAATGGGTCGAAGCTGCCTCATATGCTAAGCTAACAGAAAAGCATGTAGCTTAATTCATTGAGAAAAATAGCATATGCCGCTATGAGGTACCTCATTAGATGATCTGTGATAGTGGAACGCATTTCCAAGCCGAGTGCGCAGAACTATTAAAGAAATATCATATCAAGCATCACAGATCATTACCGTACAAACCACAAACAAATGGTGGAGTTGAATCGGCCAACAAGAATGTGAAAACTATCATCGAAATGATAGAAAATTACAAAGATTGGCCAAGTTAGCTACATTTCGCCCTTTGGGGTTATCGAACCTTTGTTCGTACATCAACTGGGGCTACCCCTTTCTCTTTGGTCTATAGTTAAAGTTGTACAACCAATAGAGCTCAAAATCCCTTCTCTCCGAATCACGTTGGAAAGCCAACTAGATGAAGTCGACTGGATTAGAGCAAGATATGATGAACTAGTCTTACTTGATGAAAAACGCTTGGAAGCTTTGCATCATGTCCAAACCTACCAACAGCGTATGACACGATATTTCAATAAAAAAAAAAGTAAAGACTAGGAACATCAAAGAAGGTGACTTGGTGCTTAAGGCACTTCACAAAAATGTGTTAAATCCAAGGGGAAAATTTAGACCAAACTGGTCAGGTCTATACATTGTTAAATCCATTTTGTCTGGCGGAGCGGCACATTTGGTAGACATGGATGGCAACGGTTTTCACAATATAACCAACTTGGATTAATTCAAGAAATTTTATGCCTAGTTGCATGGGTTCATGACCGATAGAGCTACGTTTCGCCTGATTCCTTTTTTAAGGATACATAGGCAACCCCTCAAGGGGGCCCAACCACTTAAAAAAATAAAATCCTTCCTCCGTCGACCAAGTATAACGCACAAGACCGCAAAATGGAGCTAAAATCAAGAAAATCCTATAGTAACAACTATCGCACCACGTCAGCATTTACCGCGCCACGGCAGCAGCCACCGTGTCACATTATATTCCACTGTGACACGGTGGATTTCCAGTTACAAAATACACCAAAAAAGCCCCGCGTCACAGTATTTTCCAACGTGACGCGGCATATTTTTCCGTGGCACGGCAGACCCTTGACTTTGCATTTTATTGTTTTACGGATTTTATTTGACGATTGTTATTATTCTTCCATTGCGTCCGACTTCTTTACTCGGATAATAATAAAAATTAAAAAAAAAGAGTCATTGCAGTTTTTATTTAAGGCGAAAATAAATATTCTATTATTATTGAAATAAATGTGACTACAATTATTGGCATCATGCGCCTTATTTAAAAATTAAAAATTTAAATCATATAAGGAAAGCAATATCGATCTAATCCTTCTTCACTTTAGGATCCTCCTTCTCTTTTTCAACTAGGTAGGCCTTCACCATTCATGTGTCTTTTGTAGCCCAAACCGTCACACCTCTAGTTGAACTTTCACCCCTTTCACCTTTCTTAGAATTCTTCGATTGCTTCTCTCTATAAACCATCTTTTCCTTACCATTTCCTTTCACATAATCCTTCTTTTTAGGCATTATAGGAGTCTTAAACTTAAGTCCTTGTTTTCTCGGACCTAGACGATCTATAGAAGGCGCCTTCTTACTTCCTAGACGTCCCTTCACATCAAAGTTGCATGATCCGACTCAATCCCCTCTACTTCTATGATTCAACCATGCCTTGTATGCATTAAACAAGGGAGGAAGAGCTTGGCTACTCGTAGAAATGCTCCATAAAGGCCTTCCAATCCAATAAGTTTCGTACGTGTGAACATTACTTTAATGCAACGATACTTCACAAGGATTATCGTTATAGCGTGGAACTAGTTGTTCAAGTCCATATTGTCGCATCAATCGGGAAGGACAATAAAAAGTCAACTTTGAAATACTAGGAACGCCACAATACGGAGTATCATTCATGCCAACCATTCTAGTAAGCCTCCACCAAGGCACCACCCACCGAATGGAAAATTCTCTCTTCGCAAAGAAGACCTTCCAATCTTCATATGACATGTTTGCAGAGTAATTCTTCTTCCTACGGACCAGATCATTGGGACCATATTTTTCAATGTCGTAGGGGGTTTCTAAAAGTTCTAAACGCTCCATCAACCAAATCTGCAAAAAAAATAAAAAATTAAAAAAAAAAAACCAGTCTGAAAAAAAATGCAGAACATCACCGTGACTTGGCATATTGCACCGTGTCACGGCAGACATGTACCGCGACACGGTGCCTGCTATGTGTCACGAGGGCTAATCAGGGCGCATTTTACCTGCAACAGTACTAGAGATCAATTCCTGATGGCTTTTCGGTCAGCTTTTGCTTTGTCAAGGCCACAAAAAGTTTCTCCAAGGCAAGTAGGCATAGGAGATCTTCCAGATTCAATATGTTCAAGCACAGACGCTAAACAAGCATGTCCTACCTTACGATTTGCAAAAAAAACTTGCTAAACATGCAAAAAATATAAACCCTTCTACGGTACACATGATAAGACTCGGAGACAAGACGATTAAAATAAAAATTTGCATGTTTTTCTAGATCTACTTCATTACCACACATAATTTTATTTAAATCTAGATCTGTCAGATCGAGATTTCGTTCAAAGTCTTGGTAATAATACTCAACATAGGGTAGGCATTGCAATAGGATTTCTAGCAGGGAAACCAAAGATGGCACCGAATTCCTCCGGCAGGGGACAAATTTCATCATAATCAAATTTGAAACAATGCGCTTCTGGACTCTAATAATCTAAAGTTTCCCTAAGAAAATCATGTTCAATTGCTACATGCCTTAAGCCTAATAAGCCCTTGACATGAAACAATTCCAGCTCTCTTTTGTCCGCATTGGTCAAAGAATAAGATCAGCACACAATGGATTATCAAAATTCAGAGACACTATTATTGAAATATGAAATTCTAAATATTTTATGTTTCGTAATTATGCATATCACGAATAAACTGGTCCTATTTTATAGCCATAACGCTTGGAAACACTCAAAATCTGTCTTTCGATGCGCGCTAACTACACCGCTATAGAATATGTGCACCTTGACACAAAAAATCCCACCGTGTCACGGGAATTCGTGCCGCGACACGGCATGTTTTGCCGTGACACAGTGTATACTGCGGTGCCGTGGTGCCCACACGTTTTCATATTTTTATCTTGTACCTATTTTTATCCAGATTTTTATTATTTTTCCTTCACCGTTTATCTTCTAATCTTTTTTCGAGAGTTTCATTCCTAATAAAATTCTCCAGTTATTTATTATTATTATTATTATTTTTTTCTTTATTATTATTTTATTTTTATTTTTATTTTTATTTTTCTTTTTATTTTGGGAAGTTGTAAAACTTGTCCCATTTTCATTTTTATTTCTTTTTCTTTTAGGGAAATTGTAAAATTTGTCCCATTTTTATTTTTATTTTGGGGAAGTTGTAAAACTTTTCCCATTTTCATTTTTATTTCATTTTTTTGGGAAATTGCAAAATTTGTCCCATTTCTCATTTTCTTTTTCTTTTGGGGAAGGTCGGTACCCTCCACTTACGATTTTTTTTTGCGTCAATAATAAATACACAATCACACACAATGAGTCTCAAACGCACACTAATACATACTAATAAATGCATAAACTGTGAATAAAATATACAAAGTGAGTCATGATGCATAAAAAGTGTCAAGTGTCATCAATCAAAATACATAATAAAAACCCTCGGTCAAAAATCTACAGAACTAGAATAGTTAGGATCAGTGTCATCTCCAGCCTGCGAATACGGGAACGGCGGACCAAAGAGTCCCTCCATCATCCGGGTACGAGGAGTAGTATCCCTACTAGTCCCTATAGCTCTAGTAGAAGACAAACTCAAAGTAGGACCTGTCCAGTTGGGAAACGACGTAGGCTGACTCCAAGAAGTAGGAAGCGTTGGTGAAGGCATCTTCCTAGATAATGAAACTGAAAATAAGCCCTGCACCGGTGGAAGCAACGCCCCAGACAATGGAATTGATTATAAACACTAGTTCACAAGAGTAATGGATGTCTTGAACTAAAGTCGTGAAGGCTGGGAAGATTAAGGCCGCTGCCACTAACCTTGAAATTGCTGGAATGGCTGAGATACTCAGTTTGCTGCCACTGAGCCTCCAGAAACAGGTGAGAAAGTCGAGGTTGCCGCTGAGACTGAAAATGCCGACGAACCTCAGGAGATCGTATGCGGCGACTAGGCTCCCCCTCGTCCGAGTCTTAATGCCTCGAGCGTGAGCGAGACCTCCGTCACTCCTAAAGACACAAAATGAAAAGATGTTAATAGTGAAAGATAGAACAAATGATAAATATGGGAAAACAGGTGAACATACCTCGAGAACATCGCGAGAACCGCCCCGAAAACTCGCACCACGTCAAAGCTTGATGATGAATTACTTCAAAGCGCCTACCAACTTCATAAATCCCATCATATCCGAGTGCGTAGGCTGAGAACAAAGAAAAATCAGTACCAAGCGGCATTAAAAAGGATGAATAACGTGTCAAAAAGTATACCGGCTCAAACACATCAGGCAGAGACTCATGTGCCTGTCTAAAACCCTCTAACGCATCAGCAATATGATCCTCAGTAATACCGTTCGGCCTCGGGTAACGGACAAATTGAGGCGAGACCTCAATATTCCCCCTACGATGAGCAGTTGTCTAAAAATACGATTAAATATTCAGGTTATTCGACGGTTTAAAAAGAGACTAGCGACAAACTTCTCAAAAGAAATCATACCTCGGGAAGACGGGGCAGAGGAGCTAAAGAAGAAAGAAAATCCTGTGAATAATCGCCCTCCATACGCACAAGATCCATCCTACCAAGGAAATGTGTATCGTTCCCCCCTCTTCATCAACGCCCCAAGCAAACGTGAGTCCAGCATCGACTCCGGTGGAGGCAAAGGCACCACAAAGCGGTCATCGTTATGTTCACGAACAACGCGCTCCCCAAGATACCAAGCAAAACGTGCATTACCAACAAAAACAGTTGGTACGCTGAAAGCTCCAAGGCCTTAGGAAGATCAGTTATCCCAGCCCAAGGTCGATACTGGATCTCAACAGCAACCATAAAACCATAAAAAGTTGCAATGAATGCCGAAAAATAACATCAAGGTAGAGAATAACATGCTGCAAAATCAATTCTTACACCAATAGAAAAGGTGCCTCAACGCAGCAGCTGGCGCAGCGTAGATACGGACTCCACTCGTGACTCACCTCGGTGACACCAGCTGGCTCCAACAGGGAAATCATGGTACGCTCCATGACGCCGTCGAGGGGCCAATCCCAAAACGTACTCATAGAACCACATCTGCAATGAAAAGTAGTCTCTAAGAATATGAATTAAACTGGTTAAAACAAAACAAGAAGAAAAAACATCGTCACCTCTACGACTCTCCATAAATCGTAGACAGTGACAGGGGCCTGGTCATTCAGCTGCCTACAGCCATGACGCAGCGACGAGAGTAAATCAGCATATCCAAGGCTAGCCCAACTATAGGATCCTATCTCGCTGATCCTAACCAGAGAAGGAAGGTAGCAAACGAGCGCACGTGAACTCCTATCATGAGAAAGAGTCCCGGAAATGAGAATCAAGATAAAGATTTACACTCGCTGCTCAGGTGTCGTCTCATCCATGTCAAAGCCATGGGCAAGAAAAGAAGCTAACTCTGATCGCCCGCTCTTAGGACCACCTCGATGCACCGGCTGAGTCCTGATATGCTGAACAACCGCACCTAACAAATCTGCTACCTCAGCCGCCCGCAAAGTGAGGTTAGGAATCTGCTGTACGGCCCGCTTGGTGAAGCGTAAGCCGCTGATCATGCTAAAATCCAGAGGGTCACTTTCATCTCCCCCCAAGCAAAGTGAAAAGTGTTGGTAGTATCCCAAAAATACTCCAACAATGCACGAACAACTGTCCAACAACAACCCTGAGGGCTGCGAAATCCTACGACCGCTGAATAGAAATCTCCTAAACCAGCAGACTCCCACAAGGCGTTAGTTATTTGCTTAATTCTTCACCATTTCACACAAGTGTACCAAAAATGGTGATTTGCTCAATTCTTCACCAAATCACACAAACTTGGTCTCATATTGCTCACAAACAAACATACATTCATATACAAATCAATTCATAGCAAGAATTTTGACATGGAAGCTCAAATTCAAAAACCCCTAATTTGATTTTTTTAGGGTTTCAAGCAAATATGGAATTTACAACATGATTTGAGACATAAGACAAGGACACTTACATAGATCTTTATAGAGATTCAAATTTGAGAAAGATAGCAACAGATTTGAGCAAATTTGATGAAGATTTGAGCAAATTTGATGAAGATTTGAGCTCCAAAAGCTCGAAAAACCGTGAACAGCAACGCAACCACCACGGCACGGTAAACAAAACGCCGTGACACGGTGACTGGGGTCCGTGTTGCGGTGTATCTTGGACAGCAACGGTGACCACAGACAGCAGCGGCGAGAAACAACGGCTAAATGGAAGCAAAAACAGCAAATCAGAACAGCCGTGACGCGCTTACCGACGCCGTGACACGGTGGAAATGCCCGTGTACCGGTGGAGGAATCCCGTGGCACGGGATCCGTTGAAATTATTAAAAAAAAAAAATTAAAAAAAAAGAGGAGAAGAGATAGCACAAGAAGAGTGAGAAAATGAAAATGGCGAACAAGAGGCAATAAAATGGGAAAGCAAGATGCAGCAGCTAAAATTTAAAGCCAAAAAATAGTCGTTACGCGACTACATTCCCGTTTCTCGTATCTCGTTACCGTGTAATGGCATTTCTACGCGTGGCCCGGTGATGTTATCAAGTCGCGTTGAAAATTTCAGCAAAAGAAACGTCCCGCGTCACGGGGGTTTTCATCGTCTAACGAGAACTGCCACCATGTCGCGGGATTATTCTCCGTGGCGCAGTGCTTACCTATGTGTCCTGCACGATCCGTAAAACACCTGGCGAATATTTTGGCATCTTTGACTAAGTTGGAATGATTTTCTGCAACTTTTAGACAGTTATTTTCTCACCGGAATTGCGTGGAAAATTTAAATTGGTATTTAAAGGGTACCAAAATTACCAGTTTACCCCTAACAAGCGTCATAATCACATTTTCGACATTTTAAACACCTAATATGGTCAGAAAGTTGACTTGAAGGTAAATCATCTACGGCCCACGTTCGGGGACAATCGAACCATCATTATTTTGTGGCACAAGATTCTAGAAGCACAGAGACTTGCAAATTTCATTCGAAAATTTAATCCTCAAGCATGGAAAATTGTTGGTCGTTGTCACCTCTCAAAGTAAAGAAGTCAACGATTATATCAGTTGTCGTTTTTCCTCAAGCATAAAAAACATTATTGGTGGATTTTTCTTCAAGTATAGAAAACCGCCAAGTCGCTTTTCCTCAAGCATGGAAAACATTATCGGTGGATTTTTCTTCAAGTATATAAAACCGCTAAGTTATATTTCCTCAAGCATGGAAAGCATTATCGGTGGATTTCTTCAAGTATAGAAAAACCACCAAATTATTCTGTCGGCTTTCCTCAAGCATGGAAAGTATTATGCGTTGGATTTCTTCAAGCATAGAAAAACGCCAAAATCATATGTCGACTTTCCTCGGACATGGATAGTATCATCCGGTAGGTTTCTTCAGGCTGAGAAAGCTACCTAGCTCATCACTCGACTTTCCTCAGGCATGGAAAGTATCTTAACAGAACGTCATTCGGTGGATTACTTCAAGCAAAGGAAGCTACCAAACTCATTTTTCACCGATACACTGGTGTCAGATAAGCATTCTATCCCTTTACTCTTTTATCTGTAGAACTAATATTTTTCTGCAGGTATCGGCGTATACAGAGTGATTTAGGATAGTCGAACATCTTAAATCATTCTCCTTCCCTATCGACTACTTTGACTATCGTTTTCAAAACTGACCTTTCTACAAACTCAGCCAAAGTGGGGCTTCTTTAGACACCTAAAAATGTCTCCCCGAAACCAAACCCGATGATGAACAATCTTTCACCGCCATTATTAGTCGGTTTCAGTATTTAATCCTCAGAGTGCTTTAAAAATCGTATTTAATTAAATTCAGTTTTTAATAGTCCATGGATCAGTCTTGATGTTTAGTCAAAGCATAGTTTATTTTTAATTTTGGCCCAAACCTTTTTTATTTCATTTAGTTTATTTATTATTTTTGCCCAAACCGTTTTATTTTATTTATTATTTTGGCCCAATTAATAAATAATAAATTAGAAATGGCCCGAAATTATCAATCGACACTTAAAAAGGCTGAATGAAATTAGGGAAAAAATGTATTTAGACGGAAAAATGGACGCAGAGTCTGCCGCGTCACGGCAAAATGCACTGCGTCACGGAGCTCACTGCCGCGCCACGGTGTGAATTCTCATGACACGGTGCTAGTGCTGTGATACGGGGCAGCTCCGTGTCCTTTCCGCGTAAACCCTTCAAGCTTTTTATTTCCCGTAACCTAATTATTTCCCGCGTCACACAATATTTCCCTGTGTCACGGCAATCCTTATCGTTTCGCGGCATGTTTTGCCATGTCGCGTCATTATTTTTTAAGGATTTTATCTTTTTAGGGTTCTGTGTGTTCCCTCTACTCATTTTCCCTATAAATACCCCCTCATTTATGATTTACGGGGCATCAATTAACTCTCTTTTACTTTTTCTATGCTCTAGCCTAAACACTAGCCTACCCTTCTTCTTACAAAATTCCCTCTTCAAGCACTCCAAGGAGTCCATACTTTACTCGAGGTTCTGCCCTTAAACTAAGGGATGAAAGGTAGAACTATTTGAGAGTTTGGCCCCAAATCAACTCTATTTAATTTAAATTAATTTAACTATTGCTTTATTATTTTTCCTTGAAGTTACTAACTTGTTTATTATGTATAGTTGCAAGCAAATAGAATCAAAGTAAGAATTATGTTCCTTTTATTTCTATTATTTTTCTAATGATTTTATATTGTTGGATTTATTGTTATATTGCTTCCAATATTAATGTTAATTTTATTATATTTATTGATCACTATATTCCATGTTAAAGGGAATGTGTAATTGAAAATCACGCCTAATAAAATAATTTGGATAACCGGTTTAGGTCCCTTTTTAATCTTTTTATTAATTCAAGTGATAACAAATATTGTAGAATTATATGTTGCATTAATATTAAACCAATTTAGCATAATAATAGTTTGGAGCGAATTGAATATTTTTTTTTTGTATGCCTTAGAGATCGCAGGAATACTTTTCATTATAAGAATCGAGTAGAGGGCAATACGGGCGAATGTGACTCCATGACTCACTTCGTACCATCAACACCGATTCTCCTTTCGTGGTTCCAAACCATATGGAGTTAGTAATCTCATGAATTATGAATGGGGTGTAACCTTCACGGGTCAATCGTTGTTGCCTTCGTTGTCCCTTATTCGTGGTTGCCTTTTATGATCCGTGAACTGTTTATAAGTTCCTTAAAAACTTGTTGGCGGCTCCCTATTTTCCATGTCCCTAATCGTATATGTCAATTCCCACTTCTTCTGAGTGCCAAGCATATTCACAACATGCTTTTACGTAGGCGCACTTTGAGCGACGCCTACAAGCACGTATATGGATGAAGTGATTATTAGATAATGAACGTTGTTTAAATCAAGGAGGTAGGCACGATATGCTTTGTATAATTACAAATCATATAAATGTTTCTAAGCACATTATGCGACACGTGAAAGATGATGAAGCATGCCCGGTAGGGAAACAAGATTTTATGATAAAGGGTTCCTAAGGAAAAGATGATATGGCTATATATGTGTGAAAGTGATACTAAGGTGAGGCTACAAAGGTTATGGTGATGGAAATATATGTGAGAAGAGTCAAAGATAATGACTCTTTAGGCTGGGTAAGCTAATGTGATGTGGGTTCAAGCCCCCCAAGTCTAGCTCTAAAAGGGTAGGGGTAAGCATTGGGTATTCTTTGACTCAATCATGCATTGATATGAATATGAATGTGAATACGAATGTGGCCACACCTCGATGTGAGGTTTCTTACGTATCCGTAAGGAATCAGGCTGAACCTAGATCTAGAAAAACTTTGCACAAGTGTATGTACACCTCAAAGAGGTCTTTCAAGGGTTGTAATATGATTATGTTGATGGTTTAAAAAAGAAAAGGGTACAAGGCTCAGGACCCGAGAGAATCCCCCAGATGTGTAATTGTGAATTTGAAAATTTTGGATTTTGCAAATTTATTTTTAACATTTTTTTTTTGCTTTGATTTTTTTTTCATTCTTTTGAATCAATGTGGGCAATCTCAGATCATGCAGTCCATCACTCACTTAGTATTCATGTTTCTCAGGCACGATACCAAGCACTCGATGAGAGACGCAATTTGAGATGTGTTCATATCGAAGACATTGGAACACTTGCCTTTAGACATTGTTTTTTTATTTACTTATTCTTGTTTTTTTTTTTTGAACTTGCTTTCTGACTATTACACAAATTTCACACCTTCCCATCCCAGGGTTGAGTGAATGTGGGTTAAATAAATTAGGTCAATCGTTAGACGGGGCTCAAAGTGGTTGATGAAGAAATGGATATGTGATTGAATGGTTAATAAGGAATAAAAGGATTGCAAAGGTGCCTCAAGTCATTGGTGTACCTTAAGTTTAGTTCGGTAATTGATTTTTTTTTTTTTTTTTTGCTAATCACATGATCGAATGTAAGTAAGAGATGCTCATTTATAAAGAAGGTAAGAAACATGACACATAGACACATGGATAAGGAGAACCTATTCTAGACTTTTTAGGGGGAAGGGTTTGAAACAAAAGAAGAAGAAAACATGAAATCTTGGTGAGAAGTTTGCATCGTGCTTTGTCTTCGTGTTTGTTTATGAGTTACTTCTTGCCGCCAGGGGAGGAAAAAAGTTTGTTGTTGTTGATTCTTTGATTGGAAGGAAAGAAGGAAGGAGTGACGTTCCACTATTTCCTAGTGATTTTAGACTCAAGTACTGTGTAAGGATGAACTCACTTAATGCATTCACTAAATTCTCGGATTGGAAAGGAAGAGTGTATGAAACAATTTTAAAAACTGATAGGAAATACTCCACTCATTCCCATTATGACGGAAAACGATGCATGCATGGTCCTAATATACGATCATAAACAATATGGTGCATGCCTCGGAAACAAAGTGTGTGCACTGACTCAACATGTGTTATTAGGTGAGTTTATTAAGACTTGTGGTATGATCGCATGGTTAGACACGAGGACGGTATAAAAACGACTTACACAAGGACCAAAAATAGCACGGAAGAATAAAATGACAAGCTAACTTGATTAATTTTGTTCCATTTTAATGTTTATGCTATTTACTAGGTGAAAACGGTGCATTGGAAATCGTTAAGTCATAAATAAGATCAACCACAATCAAAGACAAAGAACACATGTTAAGGTTAGCTAGCACAAAAACCGATCACAAGAAACTAAAAAGAGGACTAGAATTCTAGAAGAGTTATGGGTATAAAAATAAATAAATAAATAAATAAATATAAATATAAATCTACAATCCTATGTTATATGAGTTGACACTGATTAAAGGACTTGTCTAAGACTAGCTTGACACAAAAATATATATATATAAAAAAAAATTTAAAAAAAAAGTTGACGCTAGAAAGACACCTAAACTAGACAGGCTCACTGTACTATATCGGTTATAAATTTTGATATGTGACTCTGATTGAGACAAAAACAATGCCAAATGAAAGATAAAACTCAGGGTTACAGATCCATAGGTTGCAAGACACGTAACTCTCTCTATTACTTCGGCTATGACCAAAACAAGTTGACTCTTGTGTAGGATACGAGAATAAAAATCCGGGTTGACTCAAATTTTAAAAAAAATCTATGACTCGACTTTAATAAAAGAAAAAAATAAAAGGGGTTTGATTAGAGAAAAAAATAATTTAAAAAGTTAATAAAATAATGCACATGTAAGCACATCGTCAAGCATGATGCAATGAAGTTCGCAACCTAAAGTCAAGTTCTATGTTCCACTATGGTCAAACTTTTGGGTGTTTAAGGGTACCATGGTTAAGAATTTAGACGCTTTAGAAAGGTATCCTCCCTTTAGGGTGTATACCAACGGGCGGCTCCGCGAGTTTGTGATAAAATCGAACTCGACTCCATGGTTTGGGTGGATTAAAAACTTGGATGAACCCTTATTGCCGTGAGCATTTTTGGGTTGATAGAGCTTAAATCCCCCGGGCTAGCCACGTACGTAGAACACGTACTATTGTGGAAGAATAGGTAACCTAAATTGCATATGCATATGTGACAATGCCAATTAAATCGCAGGAATACAATTGAAGAATCTTCTAAGTTTTATCCACTCATCTCAATTAAATAGCGATCACTCAAATTGATAAATAAAAAAAAAAATCCTCCCTAAATTGTAGGTGTCGTTTGAAGTGCGCCTACGTTAAAGAATGTGTGAATATGCCCGACACTCATAGGAAGTAGAAATTGACATAAAACAATTAGGGACAAGGAAAGTATGGAGCCGCTAACAAGTTTTTAAGGAACTTGTAAACCGTTCAAGGATAATAAAAGGCAACCACGAATAAAGAGACAATGATAGGCAATAACGATTGACCCATGAAGGTTACACCCAATTCATAATACATGAGATTACTAACTTCATATGGTTCAAAACCACGAAAGGAGAATCGGGGATGATGGTACGAAGTGAGTCATGGAGTCACATTCGCCCGTATTGGCCTCCACTCGATTCTTATAGGGAAAAGTATTTCCTGCGATCTCAAAGGCATGCAAACAAAGATTCAATTTGCTCCAAACTATTATTAGGATAAATTGGTTGAATATTAATGCAACACATAATTCTAAAATATCGTGATCACTTGATTAAACAAAAAGATTAAAAAGGAACCTAAACCAGTCGTCCAACTTATCTTATTAGTCATGATTTTAAATTACATAGTCCCTTTAACATGCAATATGATATCAATAAATATAATAAAATCAACATTAACATTTGAAGCAATTCAACAATAAATTGTTAGTCAAATCAAATCATAATAAACCTAATCATGATACTTGCAACAAGAATAAAAATAAGAATAATTAAGTGATTAATTACTCACTTTCCGCGTTTCCTTGAATTGCTACATCATGAATAAATTATTAGTAATTTCAATAAATATATAAATCAAATGGAAATTAAATTAAATTAAAAGTACAGTTTATTTGGCAAAACCCTCAGTTAATTCCACATTTTCATGTTTTGCTTTAAGGACGGAACCTCGGGTCAAGTAAGGACTCCTTAGAGTGCTTAGCGGAAGTATTTTGAGATAATAAGGAGGCTAGTGTTTAAGCTAAACAGGGAGAGGAGAATGATTTTGTGATCAATCTTGTTGATGATTGAAAAAGTGGTGACATAACTTCTCTTTATAAATTAAAAAAAAGAGTCGAAGAATTAAGATAAAATCCGAATTCGAATCGAATAAAACTCTTGCGATAGGCAGCGGTTTTTTTTCATATCTTTTGAGCTAGAAATTGGAATAAGGTATGTCTTTTAAAAGATATTGAAGTCTACTTTGTAACCCAATTAAAAATAATAAAAAGGTTTGTAGAATAAAAAATATGTCCGAAATAGTAGGATGATGTCAGTTTTAGATAAA
The DNA here is from genome assembly GCF_948465745.1 of Chenopodium album. Lineage (NCBI taxonomy): Eukaryota > Viridiplantae > Streptophyta > Magnoliopsida > Caryophyllales > Amaranthaceae > Chenopodium > Chenopodium album. The sequence continues at coordinate 30,120,491 of NC_137836.1, forward strand.
GTTTCGTATTTTTTTTATATCTTTTTCATTATAACTCGGAAATATTATTATAATGTATCATTAAAAAGATAATTTCAAGGAATATAAATCCTTATAAAGTTTGTATAAAAATAATGGGCATAAAAATCATATCTAACTATCTTTGAATGTCTTTCAATTTGAATAACATTAGGTTTTTTAAAAAAGGAGTTTTATTCAATTTTAAACTCTTTAATCTTATCTTTTCAAAAAGGATAATTAAAATCTTTCAGAAAATTATAGAATCTTGCGATTAATCCTAATTGTTTTAGGAATGGGATTAAATCTTTTAGACCCTCCACATGATCATTGGGTCATAGGTAAGGTGGGCATAGGTTTGGTTTAGGCTCAGTTTAGTATTCTGACCATAACTTATTCATTATAACTAGGATTTGGGCTTATAATATATTGTTGGGAAGCTATTTTCGAACCCTATCCAACTATTCTATCATTAGACCCAATTATGGACCAAAAAAAACTGGTTTAAACATTTTTATAAAAAGGACACGAAATAAATTATTTTAAGGGACACGAAATGAATTATTTTGGGTTTAAAGGCAGGAAAAGAGGAAAATAAGTTATGGTTCGGGGGAAGTAGGTTTGAAATTGGGTTGGTTTATGAAATGTATTTGGATTGAATGTTGATTTAAGCACTCCAAAGGTTAGATACTCAACCCGACCAATAATGGCGGTGAAAGGTTGTTCACCATCGGGTTTGGATTTGGGGAGACATTTTTACGTGTCTACACATACAAGTTTCACCCAAATCCTAGCCAAACAACTACCCAAGAATCATCATCTATCAACAAACAATTAAAGAAATCAAGAATCAACAAAATATTAAGAACAATCACAATCAAGATCAAACATCAAAATCAAACCAAACAAACATGAAATTAACAAAGCAATAAAATGAGATAGAGTTAGAATTCCTCATTGATTGATTATGGAGATCTTCAATACTATTGTTACCTTGAATCTTCAATCTCTCAAAATACCAATGAAATCTCTCACTTTCTCTCTCTAAATCTACTCCTAAAACTAACCTTAGATCTAGAGAGAGAAGCTCTGCTCTCTCAACTAAGCTAAAATTATGATCAAAAAATTATGTCTAGAATTTCATACAAAAATCGGCTAAAAAAAGGGGTATTTATAAGGTGCGAAAACAAAATCGAGCGAAGCAGGAAAACAAGGAGGAGAGCCCGCGCGAGCAGAGGCGCGCCCCCGCGCACGGGGGCTGCGCGACCGTGCTCTCATGGGTTTCATTCGACTTTCTCGCAGCTTCGTGCGTTCGCATTTAAGGTCTTCGAGTGCACTCATATGATGATGATAGACACTTAGCATGGTAGATTTAAATCACTAGTAGAAAAAGGCTCATTTTCGTCGCTCATTTATAGTGTATTTGCGTCGCTTCTATGAGCGACGCAACTGCTCGCGACACAAATGACTTTTAAGTCATTTGCGTCGCTCCTAGACGCGACGCAAATAAGAGTCATTTGCGTCGCTCCTTTATAAACGAGCGACGCAAATGACTTTTTTGATAAACTTATTTTTTGTCATTTGCGTCGCTCCTTTATAAATAAGCGACGCAAATGACTCTTCTGAAAAACTTATTTTTTGTTATTTGCGTCACTCTTTTATAAAGGAGCGACGCAAATAACTCTTCAGATAAACTTATTTTTGGTTATTTGCGTCACTCCTTTATAAAAGAGCGACGCAAATGACTTTTCTGATAAACTTATTTTTAGTCATTTGCGTCGCCCCTTTATAAACAAGCGACGCAAATGACTCTTCAGATAAACTTTTTTTGTTATTTGCGTCGCTCCTTTATAAACAAGCGACGCAAATGACTCTTCCAATAAACTTATTTTTTGTTATTTGCCTAGTGTAAATAATTTGAACTTAAATTTTTTCTTACTTGAGAGATACATATTGTAGTATTTATATATGAGCGCATTAGTGCATAGGTATGTTAATAATGTAATCACAAATGCTAGATTCAGTTTAAATGATTTGAAAAACAAAAGTAACATTCATTAATATGAACAGAATCAGAATGCAATTGACAGTAATTGACATCTTTATTCAAACATAAAATCACACCCATTAAATACTTTTCTGTTTAAAACATTGATTTTAGAAGATTGCTAGTGTATTACTAGAGACTACTAGGACTGATACTTCATATAGTATTAAGCAGCTTCTTAACACCTTAGAGGTGTCCACCCTCAAACTTGAAACCCTGAGGCATCAAACCCGGATTGGTTATACCTCCTTTCGAATCCTCCATCATTGGTGCTTGATGATACTGATTCATCACGGCGAAATTAAAAACCCCCATCCTCTGAGACAGATTAGAAAAATGGGAAACATCTCGACTACCTTCCAAATCAAATTCATTCATCATATGAACCTCATTCATGAATCTGAACTTGTAGCTCTGAGAAACATCCACATTCGCAACCTTATCCTCCCCTGCTATGAGATGGCTGCTATTGCTCATCATCCCTAGCACAGGATTCTCAAAATCGCGAACATTATTGTCCCAATAATCCATATTCCCAATGGTACTAGACCCCGAAGAATTGCAACCTACATCATTGCTCAAAATTAGTATAACCTGCACAACATAATATTGCAGGCATCACTATAATGACACTATGCAAGATAAAGTCCCCACTGTCAAACCTATTAACCTTACAGCCTTACCAAAATTAATCTATCATAATTCCAACTACAATCTCCAGAATGTAATATAACCGAGAACGAATTACCCAAATTAACCAATAAATAACAACATAGAAAGGAATTAGATTCAGCTAAACATAACATCAAACACATGGTATGCAACTCACAAATTATGTATAAAAAACAATCATAAAAAGAAAAAAGAAACAACCTTTTCTCCCAACGATTAGCACTGAACAAAAGATGAATAGTATGATCATCCAAATTAGATTGATTGGAAAGATAAGCAGAGATCATCTGCCCAACAGCAGTATTTCGATCCGGAAACCGCCATAACTCAGCAGAACACCCAATACTTTGCAAGTGAGAGAGAAGCTGAATACACTGAGAGCTCTTTCCACTTCGATCTAACCCTTCTAATACAACCAAAGCACCTCTTAATTATAGACTGACCTGTGAAAGAGGGTTCATATTTAAGCCAGGGAGATTACAACCCTAACAGTCATGCAAATCGGACTTGGAAATGAGTATGTGAGGTTGCTCTCTCTCTCTCTCGGGGGAAAGAGAGTTGTTGAGCTAAAAGAAAGAATGAAAAATAGTTACTCTAGCAATGCTTCACAAGATCAAAATCATGAATGATATTATAAACAATGGTCATGAATGATATTTGGGCTATGAAACTCATGTTTAGAGCAAGGATAGGTTTGAAGCTGATAAAAATTAACCTATACACAATTCTATTTGATGGTTGTCAACTAGACCAAAACCTAATGCAGAGGAAAATCTTAGCAAAATTGAAGTTTTACTGGCCAATATTCGCACAAACTATTGGCCATCAAATGGTTTTGTCAAAGAAGCTTTGCCTGGAGATGTCATCAAGATTCTGGATCGTGTCATTCTTGAACACATAGACTGTCCAGATAGCAACTTACGGTTGGAGGCCCTGACTTCTATACTCGAAACAGCACTTTCCTGCACAACAGAGATCCCAGCAGAAAGGTTAGACATGAGTGATGTTGCTGCAAAGCTATCATCAATCAAAAACAAGCTCCTTGGAACTCGTTTACAACGAAGAAGGAGAATGCAAGCAGGTAATGTATCAACTACTACTTTTATTTGCCTCACTAATGAATAATTATTACTGTAGGTTTTTACTTTTCTATTAGATTTTATATTCTTTTCTTCTTGGTGCAGGGACACGAGGGTGATCGATCAGTGTTTTACCAATTTCAACAGCACGCCCATGAGCATGCTTGTGATTTGATAGCCTTGAAGAAGAAGATGAGCTCATAAGCTGCAGTGACTTCTCATAAAAAGCTTCTTTTTTCTTCTTATCAATAACTAGTCCCTATGTGTTCTCACTCAGGATCAGAACATCAGAGCAGCTATCTTGTTCAGAATACAGTTTTAAGTTATTTTGATGTTTTTATTTTGCTTGCTTAGATGTGTAATGACGAAAATTTCTTAATCCTTAGTTGCATTAGGTATTTGATGATAAACGTAATATATTGCAATGCCCATTTCCCAATGGCCAACAGATAGGTTTGAAGATCAGATACATCTTGATTGATCAAATTTTCAAGATTTCGGGTTTCTGTGTTCCTAAGATGAGCAAATTGTAGCTTATCTGAAGAAATTTCATCTTTAAAGGCACAGGCAACTAATGTCAGCACACTAGCAATAAGAAAATAGAAGCCAGACGCAATATTTCCACTCATAAATTCTTATGAAATAAAAGTGTCAAACACAAATCTGTGTACTACATAGACGGTTCTTGTATAATGCAAAGTACTTGTTTCGGTATAAGGATAAAAAGAAAAGGTATTAGGCATGAATTTTGAAAGAAAAATCATGCATAACAACTAACTTAATCAAATTCATCATTTCTTGTACTGATACATAATCCTAATCCCAAATTGAAGCATGCAGAAAAAACATCAAAAATCTTTTTTCCATCCAAAACAATGACATTTATAGATTAAGTTCCGGAATTACAAAATCAGGAGGAGAACTATAATAATTACATAAAAAGCACTCCCTACTCCAAACACAAAACAAAAACAAAACCCTCAACCTCGTCCATACAACATGACATACACAAGGTCGCACAACAAGAGGTATTGTATCGACTACGAAGACAAGCTGCTTTCATACTTTCACAATCTACATTCTACATAGCAAAAAAGATTGGCACAAACAATAACAGTATGACAACTACATGAAAACATTCACATTCGCAACCTAAACCGCCCCCATAAGGTGATCAGTCTAGGGAAAAACACACTCAAACAACACAAATTCCAGCTAAAATCCTCAACTCAGCAAAGAAAACACAAATTCCAGCTGAAATCATCAACTTAACCAATAAAAACACAAATTTTTATCTAATTGAGCTTTATCTAACAACTACCTCTTTCGCGGCAGTAGCATAGCCGTGAGATCCGAAAGCTGGAGCAGATGGTCCAGAATTCCTGTGAATTTGACGCCCTAGCACCTGAATAACATCACAACAACATCAATTTCCATCAATTCAAAAATCACACAAATATTTTAAAAAATTACAATCAATTCAAGAAATTGTTCTAAAATTTTACCGAAACACCACCACGAACAGCTTTTCGCCGCGCAATCCCTAACATATTTCTACAACCAAAAAAAAATTCAACGCAATTAATTTTCAAATATTTTCTAATACCTGATTTTGAAAATTCAAAAATCAAAAATTCATACAACAAAAATTCGGATCTAAATTTTTGACTGAAATTCGAACAAAAATTATTTATGACTGAAATGGGACGAATTTCTTAGGGTATATTGCGTCGCTGCCAAAAACCCTAGAAATCCCCCCACGAAATCCCCCAATCGAACTTGAAGACCGAAATTGAATTTTTTGGGGCTTTTAGGGTTCGAATTTGTATGCTTTTGAGTTGATTTTTTGCTCGAAATGGGGGATTTTTGGTCGGAAACAATCAATTTTTCTGGGTTTAAGGCTTCGAATTTCTTATTGTTTTTGGTCTAAATTTTTGCTCGAAATTGCTCGAATTTGCAGCCGATTATGGGTCTTCGACTTCACTGCGATTTCAGATGTTAAATTTGCTGGGGAAACGCAAGTTTTTGGCCGAATTTGTTGGATTTCAGAGACAAATTTGTGGGTGTTTTGCTGTAGAAATTCGCTGGAATTTAAGAACTCTTGTTTTTTTTTTTCTTTTTGGATAGTGAATGTAGGTACCTGATGAAAAACTAAGGTAAAAAACGCACAAAAACCTAAAGCCAAAAGAGTTATTTGCGTCACTTTATTATAAAAAAGCGACGCAAATAACCTTGTTTATAATGTTGTACAATGTACATATGCGTCGCTCATTAGTAAAAGAGTGACGCAATTTACTTAATCACTTATTTGCGTCGCTTGCTAACTAATGAGTGACGCAAATAAGTTTATTAATTGCGTCGCTTTAATAAATAGGAGTGACGCAAATGATAGAAAGCTGAAATGCACTTGAGTTTTGCGTCGCTTCTTAAATAATATGCGACGCAAATAATTTAAAAGGAAGGTAAAATAATACATTTGTTTCGCTCCTTAGAATGAGTGACGCAAATATGGCGACGCAAATGTACATTTTTCTACTAGTGAATGGACTCCACTGTGGGTTCAACACCATCATTCATGAGAGCACGGCCTGAGAGCGAAAGAGCTAGAACTTGGAGCATCCACCACCTTGCATCTTGAGGTTTCCCAATGCTATGAGTTTACTCCAAAAGCATCTTCCAACTAAGAAAATTACTAATATCAGACCCGAACCTCATTTAATACCTACAACCAGGAAAAGAGAAGAAATAAAGAAGAAAACACATGAAAAACCATAAAAACAAAACAAGGGAAAAAAGGAAAAAAAAAAAGAGAAAATGCATAAAGCTAAGCTTTTATTAAGAAAGAAAGCTATGAAAAGAAGGTTAAAACAACCTAAATACTCATCAAATGCCCCCAAGCTTAACTTTTGCTCTTCCTCGAGCAAAATCAAAACAAATAATGGAAAAATGATGAGCTTATTTAAACAAACAAAAGGAAAAGAAAGGAGATAAGAATATACACTAACTCACATCGTAGGAATCACGGTCAATTTTAGCAACTAAAGAAAAGCCATTTAAACCCCTAGATCGCCCTATATGACGAGTGATGCTCTCGTAAGGGTTTCCTAAGAGATTAACCCATATCTCTCACAAACCAAACAAACAAGTCAAAGCATGAAAAAAAAGCAAAAAGAAAAGAAAAGAAAAGAAAACAAATATTTTTTAGCTTTTTATTTTTTCACATTTTTATCACTTTCGCTAAAGCATTTGAATTTGGTTTGCTTTTTGCTCATTTTTTTTTTCATTTTTCTTTTTTTCAAATTATTTCATTGTCCTTGCCTCTTTTAACTATGGACGACTTTTTCAACTTTGCATTCGCTTTTTATTCACAAAATATTTACAACACAAACTTGCATTCATTAAAAGAACCAAACAATCATCATCATCCACCAAAACTCCAACATTAGAAACCAAATGCTTCTCAAAAACCAAAGATGGGAACAAGAATGAAACAAAAGGCTCAAAAGCTAAAGATATGGCTTTAAAACAAAGGGGTAAGTCTCAAATGGTTAGCATGAAGGCAAATGTAAACCCAAAATAGAGAAATGATATCTATCCTAGAAAAAGAAAAATTACCACCCCGAAAAGATGTCTTTGTCCTTCCTAAATGGTTCGATCGTGATCTCGGAAGACAAGACTCAAATTCTAGATAAAGCATTCAATAGTCAAGGATACATGTGTCGCTCATTCAAAAAATGCTGACAGCAAGAAGAATTCAAACCTCACACGGTTGTAGCAATAACTCACTATTAGTTTCAAATTCACCAAAAATGGAGCAATTTAAAATTTTCAAAAACAATTAGAATCTGGCTTCAAGGTCCCAAAAATTTTAAAGACACTACCTTAGCATACTCAATCCTAGAATCAACAAAAGATACTCTTAAACCGTGCACACCGTTACCATCTAAGAAAAAAAAAAGCATTAAACTATACAAGTCTAAAAGTATTATGTCCAAAGAAAGAACAAAACAAAACATATTACAAATTCCCTTGATAGAAACAAAAACATTTTTGGAGTTTTTTAAAGTAAAGAACATGGAAATGCATATACAATTATGCATGGCATATATGAATCAACATTCCAGCAAACATGGTAATATACCCTCTCCCAAGCTTGAATGACACAATGAACTCAAATCATAAATTAAATAATCCATGGGAGGGAAAGAGAAAGAAATCAAATCAATAATACCAACATATGTTCAACAACTCATCAACCATTAGAGAAAGAGCAAGGAAAGATATTACCGGATGTAGGTGGGTGTAAATACCCGCAAATGACCCAATTTAACATTTCAAAGCTAGTTTCCTCAAGAATTGAATCTTGCTTTCCATATGCTAGCAATTATGGAGTTTAATTCCTCAATTCCTGATCCAAACCAATGCACTAAAGTATACCTGTTAGTAAAAGGCACAGAAACATTTCCATGAGAGAAAATCTATTCTAAAAAGAAAAGAAAATGAAAGCAATAAAACACGGGTTACTCCCCGAGAAAGGCTTGCTTAAGGTCCAAGCTTGACCACTCTAGTAAATAATACTGCAACGAATGCAAGAGCTTGTCAAATGCACTAGTACACATTTCATAAGAAAGTAAATATGCACATGACAAAATGAAGGCATGCAACTAGCTTAGTGCACACCTATGAGGAGAGAGATACCAAGAAAAAGAAGAAAAATCAAAGGAAAATTCTACAAAATAAGAAGAAGAAGAAGAAGAAGAAGAAGGAAAACTCTCCTCAAAATATTTTTGGGTGGCAAAATCACCCTTTTCCTCAAAAGAAGACGAATGAGGGACATGTAAATCATCATAAACAAAAGGGTCCTAAATAGACTTATGGACAAAAGAAGGGAGGGACATAGGAATGTAGGGGATATGGTAAAATCTCCTTGAAAAAGGGACATGAGAAGAGCGAATAGGGGCTATAATCTCACAAATGAACTCTGTTTCACCACCATGCCTCAAATCACCAATAAGAGCATGGAAAACAATCATAGAATCCTCAAAATAAGAACACTCATAATCTCCATCTCCCTTAAACATCCAAATTCCAAGAGGAACTACATAATCCCCTCCATCACAACAATGAACAGCAACTCCCTCGACATCCTTAAAGCCCAAAGTCTTAAAACCATGCATGAATGGATGCAAATTTATTTCAAACTCATCTCTCTCCCATAAAACATCCTCAATGAACTCATTCAAAAGGCTATGGGTTTTCTTTTAACTCTCAAAGAAAATATTAGACATAACCTCAAACGAGTCCAAACACTCATGAATAGAAGAATCACAATCATGCACTTGAGACTCATCAAGATAGGAAGAAGAGTTAGGGTTTTCAAAATCAACACTCTCTTCATTCTCAACTTCTTCACCATCACTCAAATGCTCACCAACGGGATCCTCACACTCACTTGGTTGCTCAAAATCATCATCATCATCCTCAATGCACACATTGGATTTAAAATTTTCACAAACAAGCATCAAAGATGACAATTGGCTTTCTAGCTCTACACCTCTCCTTCTTTCCTCCTCGAAACGATCCTTACTCTTTTTCATCATCTCCAATTGACTTCTCAGAGAATTAAGAATCGACTCCTTACTAGGCCCAAGCTCATAACTAAGCTCAATATGCCTAATTTGAGATTCAAAAATATCAATAAGAGATTCAAAAGGTGTAAAAGGTTAAGTTTTAAAAACTGAAGAAGGATCACAACTATAGACATATACTTTTGGTCTCCTGGCCCTACAGGAAGTGCAATGACGATAAATAAAACCGTCTTCGTGTTGATCAATGTGAGGAATGCTTATGGATGACTGGCTAAACTGCAAAGACACAGAAAGACTAACCTAACCCAAAACAAATACAAAATAAGGTCTAATTAACTAAATCGATCATAATTAGGGTTAAGCTCGTTCTTAAGACCCAATAATGACGGATTTAGAGGCGCCTAAGTTAAATTTAATGTTGCCGTAGAAAAAGCCGCGCGCATCTCAATGAGTCGTGCAGGTCTGGCGCGCGCAACTAATTAAGTTGCGCGCAACACCCAGCTCAACTTCTAGACATGCACTTGCGGGAGATTCCGAATTTCATAAAAATATAAAATTGAATCTTACCATAATGCCGCGCGCAAGACATTCAGTTGCGCTGCTCATAGCAGCGCAACTAAATCACTTGCGCTAGGATGCCGCGCGCAACTCATCTAGATGCGCGCGAAACCTGCAGCGGCAGATTGCTTAAAACCCTAATTGCACCCATTCCCTATAAATAGGGGCTTAATATGAGGCTTAAACACACAGATATTAACCTTAAATTCTGGCAGAAACTCTTGTGAACTTGTGCTACCAAACCCACTTGTCCAAAACACTCACCCCTCTTAATCTTTTTTACTACGATGGAGGTTCCGGAACAAGAAGGAGTCCATAAGTATTATAAACGGAGATCTAGTAAAGAGAAGTGGGAAATTCCCGAGCACTTAGATAAATCACACCTACTTTTTTTTTTAAAAGAACTTTAATCAATAAAATAATGTTGTTTGACCACTTTAAAAGGATATTTAATTAATCAATTCCACATAGTATCTTGTGTTAAATAAGATTAGAATGTAATAATTAATTGATTAATTGACCACTTAAGCTAAGGTGAATCTTGTTTACTTTTGCTCCTTTCACGAATTTGAATTAAATAAAGAATAACGACTTTGCAATGTAATTCCTACATGATTAATGCTTGTAAATAAAATCAACTAACTTAGTTTTATGTATCATGTTGTATATATTGTTTGCTGTCGAAATTGTAAAAAAGGAAGAGCTAGTAAAGGCCGCTATAGGGCTAGAATAGCGAATTAGCGATTCTCCTTTAAAGGGAACGTTATTTTAGTACCCTCGCTCCCGAACTCATTTCTTGTTTATGTAGACCAATTTGGGCATGGGTGAACTTATGATTTGTGTTAATTATCCCATGAACTCCACATGGGAGAAAGGCATGAACGAGGTTTATAGGTTTTCCCAAAACTCATTGGCGACTCCTATTTGTTTCTTACAAAAAAGCATAATGATAGAATCAATTCTAATTCAATGTCCCCCAAAATGTCAGGAATTCAAATCCTAATACACCCCAACAACTGTAAAGTCCTAGGCTTTTAAAGGGCCATGGGCATTTAAGGAAGGATCCCCTACGATGGGAACACCCTCCTTACAGTGGCGACTCCGCTGGGGACTTACAGGTTACAAGATTAGTTCTTAGTTATGGTCCAAGGTTTCCATCACTAGGTTGCCTATGGGTTGTAACGAGAATTAACTTGGATAATATTTAGTTAGAGAGCAAGACTTGAACGCATAATATCTTCCTTTTGCACAAAAGTAAAAAGGAAAACTCGTAAGGGGTAATTGTCATCTCTCTCCATGGAAAGTAAAAAGTGTTGGTGGAATCCCACCAAAACTCCAGCAATCCACGAAGGAAAGCCGACGACGCAGGCTGACTCGATAAATCCTGAAGAGCCACCAGCTGGGAGCTAATCCCCGAAGGCTCCACAATCTCCTTTACCACCTCGGGTAAACTCTCAAAACAACCTCGCAGGTCAATAGAGCCGTATAGACGCATACTAGGCTCACTCTAAAAAAAAGGGCACAAAAGAGAGTAAAAATGTTATTATAACTTGTTTCAAAGAAAAAGAAAAAAACGAAGACGCAAAGGACTCACAATGCCACACCAACCCCTGATCGAGACGTGATGGTTTGGGTCCTACTTAAGGACCCTAGGATCCCAGTTATGTGGAGCCTCCTAAACCACATCCTCCTGGCGACATCAATCAGCTCTGATACGTCGCTCCTAAACCTCTTCACGAGGACGGGCCACCCTCTTTCGAGGGCGAACTGCCTCGTCAGGCACATGTTTCGAACCCATTTCGGCAGCATAACGGCTACCGAAAGGGAAAAACACAAAAATCAAATGCCACCCATACTAGGGGCTATGATATACCTGCAGTTAAACTCGGTAAATGGGGGCTTCTAACACCCATAAAGGCATCCTATACCAGTTTCAACTAAGCATTCAAGGGATTATGTTCCTAAATCTCAAAAAATCGACTACGCCTAGGCGAATAATAGTAACAATAATGCAATTATCGTCTACCAAACAATCTTAAAGATCGAAACATGGCAAAAATAAGTTAAGTGCACACTTCGTGCCAATTTTCGAATTCAAAATGTTCAAAACATTATTTATAATATAATTATTTCTAATAATATAATTACTTCATAATCAACAAGTATAGCCAAAATGAGCAACCAAAATAAAAAGAAACAAACCAAATTCGGAGAAAAGTGCAAAAAAACGTACTTAAACGAAGAAATGCTCATACAAGGTTTAATACTTAACCATTTTTCATGAAATTTGTTGTAAAACACTCCTTAAACATAGCACAATAACATTGAACAAACAATTTCAAGAATAATGATCTGAATCAAAAACCCCCAAATTCGAAAAATTAAGGTTTAATGGTTCGAAAAAACACCCAAATTCCGCCAAGAACAAACAAATTTAAACAAAAAAACTTACATTGGATTATGGCAAATGTGAATTAAGGGGAGATCTACTTCCTTTAACATCGAAAATCGCAAAAAACCGAGCTTTTTAGAGAGAGAGAGAGGAACAAAAGTGGCAAAAGAAGAAGAACAGGAGTGCAAAATAAAAATCGCGCTCAGCGATTTCTTTTTTTTTTTTTGCTGACTTAAATATCGCGTGCAACTGATACACTTGGGCGTGACAGACCAGCACAACTCAGAACAATGTGCGCGCCTAGCCAGCGTGACCCACTGAGTTGCGCGCGGATACTGGTTGCTAAAATGACCGACATCCGGATTTTGATCCGTTTGATTATTTTTCAACGGTTTTCGCTCGTTATTAGACGTAATGGCGCGCAAATTATCAAAATCTATTTTTTAAATTGCTTTGAATTTTGTAGTTTGCTTCTTCTTTGATAGTTTTTTTGCATCATTCTGCATGCACAACGTGGTTTGTGCCTTCCCTAAGCATATGTTTTAAACGTTTTTCGTAAAAGTATCTTAAGACGTTCCATAGTGGTGCTTTACGTAAAAGCTCTTATATATAGGTTTGTCATTTTACTGTACTAACGTTATAAATGTCCGATTTTTCTTCTTTTTTCATGTCCATAGCAAAAAGGAAGGCGTCATCATGCAGCGTAAAAATGCAAGATGTTATCATACATCGTCAAATTGTATGGCGTAGGTGTTGCGTAAAATTTCACTTCTTCCCCAGCGTTGCGAGATCTACCTCTCGGAACTAAAAGGTAGAGAATTACTTTTCTTTATGCGTTAGCTCACAAGTCGACAGGCACGCCGAACCATTCAGGAACATACACTTCTTGATTGGAAGAAAATACGGTAGTTAATGCGCTTACTAGCTTATCGGACAGTTAGGGTGTTGTCCACCCCCTGTATAAAGAGAGATGAGACAATGTCGCACCTATGTAGCCACGTGCCCCCAATCCTGAGACACATGTACTCATCTTATGGACAAAATTGTTGAGAGAGTTGTCGATTTTCTTCTTTTCTCACTGGATTTGGATATATGCCTCAAGTCCGATACATATAAATCTATCTTGTGGAAATCAAGTATTGCGTTTTGACAAGCGAATTGTCAAGAACTCTATTCCGGCTGCGAAAGCCGAAATGTTTAAGATGCGAAAGCCAAAAGGCATTCTTTTTATCATCTTTTTAAATTTTTAAAATCGGGCTAAAGTTTAAATGACGTATCGAGGGACTTTAGACCAACGATGACATGATTGGGAGGACATCATCCCCTTTTAATCCTTTTTAAACCGATCTCTTCTCATAACATGACATTACCTAAAACACCTTTACTTGTAAAAGCGTTCTACAAATGCAAAGGATCAATTTAGATTATTTAGCGCGTTAAGACTAGAAAATACATTTTCTACACTTAATAGCTACTTATTTCAATCACTTAGCGAATCAAGGATAGTTTTGACATCCTTAACATTTCTGAAAGATTCTCTACTCTTTGAGAACTTCGCAGAATAAGTCTCGGATTTATTTCCTTGACTACTTTGATCTTCGTCTATTCTAGACTCTATCAAAGTGGGGGATAACAATATACATCTACTTTTGGTCTCCTGTCCCAAAAGGAAGTGCAATTACGTTAAATAAAACCATCTTCGTGTTGGATCGAAGTGAGGAATGCTTATGGATGATTGGCTAAACCGAAATGACATAGAAAGACTAGCCTAACCCAAAACAAGGTCCAATTAACTAAACCCGGTCATAATTAAGCTTAAGCCCATGCTTAAGATCCAATAATGACGGATTTATAGGCGCCTAGGTTAAATTTAATGCAGCCATAGAAAAAAGCTGCCTGCATCTCAATGAGTCGCGCTGGTCCGGCGCGCGCAACTAATTCAATTGCGCGCAACACCTAAGAAACTTCTAGAGATGCGCTCGCGGGAGATTTCGAATTTCATAAAAATATAAAATCGAATCTTACCATAATGTCGCGCGCAAGACATTCAGTTGCGCTGCTCATAGCAGAACAACTAAAACACTTGCGCTGAGATGCCGTGCGCAACTCATCCAGATGCGTGCGACAACTGCTGCGCCAAATTTCTTAAAACCCTAATTGCACCCTGTACACACCCATTTGTGTCTCCCCAAAACAAAACCCGGTGATGAATACATTTCACGTCGAATCATAATCGAATGAAGTGAAAGTGTGGAAAGTCTAGTGTTGCAGTTAGTTTTTATTTCTTTTCCTTCTCTCTATTTTTGAAAACCTATTTTATGAAAATAGCCAATCCATTTTAGTTTGGTCCATAGCAAGGGTCCAATAATAGTGTAGTAGGATTGGGCTCGAGAAGAGCTTTCCAACAATATATTATAAGCCCAATTCCGATGAATAATGAGGAAGTTATGGCCAAATTACTAAACTGAGCCCGGTTTGATTTTATATGCGGCCCAATGATCTAGAGGAGGGCCTATTATGATTTATCATTCCTAATGCGATTAGGATTGATTATAGTCTTCTAGAATCTTCTAGAAGGTTCTTTTGAATCCTAATGTGATTAGCATTGATAATTGAGTTTAAAGAGTTTTATTTAGAATAAAAGAAGTGTTTTGAAGGAAATTACGGTTTACCCCTCGTACGCTTAAATTTTATTAAAATATGAAAACACGGGGAAAAAATGACTGCAGTGCCACACTACAGGTTGTCGCCTGGCGACAGGCCTGGCGCCGCGGCGACACGTCTGTCGTTTGGCGATAGGGGCGTGTGTGGCGACAGCGTCGTGTTTTATTCTTTTCGAAACTCTGATTCTTTTTTATCATGTTCCGGCTGATTTTTGTTATAAATAGCCTCCTAAAACCTCTGTTTTCAATCATCAATTCTCATCAATTCCCATCTAATTCTCATCAACACTCATCAAGAATTTCTTGATCTTCTCTCTCTCTTTCTAAACAACCCTTTTACAAACACAATTCCGCATTCACAAGATCTAGACACACCTGACCAAGTTCGAAGTTTCCTTCGCCCTAGACGTGAAAGGTTTAATATTTCTGAGGGTTTAGTCCCAAATATCTATTTCAATTATTTAATTTAATTCTTTGTTTTATTATTTTCTTTGAAGTTACTAAAGTGTGTTTTTTGTTATTAGAAAGAGATACGAGGCATCCAAGTAAGTGCTTTAATTGTATATTGATATTTTGATATGGAAATCATGCTTAGATTATTATTCCTAGTATCATGTTAGGATGTTTTATTGCTTCCTAGTATCATGTTTAGGGTAATAACTAAAATTTCTAATATCAAGTATGATTAAAAGGATGCTTCCTACTTTCTTTCCTAATAGCATGTTAGTATCATGTTAGGGCTAAAAGCTTTGATTTTTAATGTTTAGTGACATGCTAGGGTTTGTTATTAATCTTGTTAGTATCATGCCTAGGATCTTGCTATAATTATGCTTAAGCGTTGATATGATTATTATTGTTATGATTTTGATTATGATTTATGATGTTTTATGTTGCTTGATTATATTTATTGTTTATTGCTTGATCACGCCTTTAATGCATGTTTAAAGGGAATTGGTACTTGTAATCACGCTTAATAAGATAATTAATAATCTTGTTTAGGTTAATTTGATTATAATTCAAGTGATCCCCAATAATAGATTTATTTGTGCATTAATATTCAACCAACATAGATTAAACAAGTTTAGGCTAAACCTAATGATTGCATGTTAGTCTGAAAGCGCACATGAATATGAGCAGAATAAAGTAGAGGCCTATTATTAGGGCAGGTTATTTCTCTTTTAGATTGGATTTGTACCTTCATCCCCGAACTTCCAGTCTTGGTTCCAGACCTATTGGAGTTAACGATCTCATGGATCGTTAAGGGGTGTAACCTTCACCCTGTGAACGGTTTATAAGTTCCTAAAACTTGTTGGCGACTCTTTTGCTCTGGCTTCCTTCCCTTTGGACGCCACCATGCTTAAGTGTATGATCACAGTGGGGTTCAAGTTTGGGGTAATGATTAAAATATTCCCTACACACCCATTCCCTATAAATAGGGGCTTAATACGAGGCTTAAACACACAGAAATTAACCCAAAATCCTGGCAGAAGCTCTTGTGAACTTGTGCTACCAAACCCTCTTGTCCTAAACATACTCACCCCTCTTAATCTTTGTTACTACAGTAGAGGTTCCCAAACAAGAAGGAGTCCATAAGTGTTCTAAACTAAGATCTAGCAAAGAAAAGTAGTAAATTCCCAAGCGCTTAGATAAATCACACCTACTTTTGTTGTTGAACAGAACTTTAATCAATAAAATAGTGTTGTTTGACCACTTTAAAAGGATATATAATTAATCAATTCTACATAGTGTCTTGCGTTAAATAAGATTTGAATTGAATAATTAATTGATTGATTGACCACTTAAGCCAAGGCGAATCTTGTTTACTTTTGCTCCTTTCAAGAATTAGAATTAAATAAAGAATGACAACTTTGAAATGTAATTCCTACGTGATTAATGCTTGTAAATAAAATCAACTAACTTAGTTTTAGGTATCGCGTTGCATACATTGTTTGGTGATGAAATTGTAAAAAAGGAAGAGCTAGTAGAGGCCACACTAGGGCTAGAATAGCGATTCTCCTTTAAAGGGAACATTATTTTAGTACCCTCGCTCCCGAACTCATTTCTGGTTTATGCAGACCAATTTGGGCATGGGTGGACTTAAGATTTGTGCTAATTATCCTATGAACTCCACATGGGAGAAAGGCATGAACGAGGTTTATGGGTTTTCCCAAAACTCATTGGCGACTCCTACTTGTTTCTTATTAAAAAGTGTAATGATAGAATCAATTCTAATTCAAGGTCCCCCCCCCCTAAATAGTCAAGAATTCAAATCCTAATACACCCTAACAAGTGTAAAGTCCTAGGCTTTTAAAAGGCCATGGGCATTTAAGGAAGGATCCCCTGCGATGGGAGCACCCTCCTTACAACAACCAAGATTGGAAGAATTGACATTAAAATCATGAGCATATACATCACATTGGGGAGTGAGGGCACAATCAAACACATGAGTTTCGTTATTAAGGGAATAAAGTACATCACAAGAAGGCATGTTAAATAATGAAGAAAATTAAAACACGCCATTACCATAAACTTAAGCATGTATTTCATCATCATGAACAAGAGAGGAGGCAAAGTTGAAATTATTTATTCTAGGTTCGATCATGGGATCATATGACAATTCATGGGAATTCATGCTAACTTTAGAAGAATTAAGACATTACACATCAATATTAGATACATGATTACCCCTATTATAGACATCCCAAGAAAACCAAACATAAAAAACTCAAGCATCAACAATTGACAATGCTCTAAATTCACCATTATACATGCTTTCAACTTCATCCCTAGTTTGCTCATTTAAACCAAAATAACAATTCTCACAAGCTTCCCAAAGAATTGTAGTCCAAAAATCCCTCAAGTCTATTAAAATATTCACAAAAAGGCTCATTGTCATATTGAGGAAATGAGAGACGTGCCTTTTTTTCAAATCAAGAAAAATTCAAATAAAAGAAAAGTATATACAAAGACCTAGACTCCAGCAATAAAAAACACTCAAACATAGACACCATTCCCCGGCAACGGTGCCATTTTGACGAGGGGAAAAACTAGGTCATTGACTAATCCTCCCTAAGCCAAACAAAATTTATAAACACTTAACAAACCTAAATACAAGTATAGAGATAAGTCAAGGGTCTAACCCAAAGGAACGGTTATGTTTAAGTGGTTTCAATTTAGGTGCCTAAGCTAGGTCGAAGCCAAAGGTAAAGAGGTAACACTAATAACTAACAAAACAAACAACCAAAC
Source organism: Chenopodium album (assembly GCF_948465745.1). Lineage (NCBI taxonomy): Eukaryota > Viridiplantae > Streptophyta > Magnoliopsida > Caryophyllales > Amaranthaceae > Chenopodium > Chenopodium album. The sequence continues at coordinate 30,138,733 of NC_137836.1, forward strand.
AAATAAATAAAGCACTAGGAATGGGGATCAACAAGTCATCATGACAATTACAAAAAATTGGGAGAAACATGCCAATTAATGGTTGTGAAGACTAATGATAAGAGCTATCAATTGGAATCAAAGAGCTATCTCCTAATCATTAAGCTAGATGCCTCTAAGAATAACAAAATAATAGAATCACAATCCAAACCAATCGATAATTGCAATTTCTAAATCAATTGGTCGTGTCATTAGCAATTACAATGCAATCTAGCATAATTCTCAAGTCCTAATCGAATTACACACATGCAAACTTACATTAAGCACTTTAATCTCAACAATCAATCAACACAATTCCCCAATTAATCACAATCAATCAATCATACAAGTTTCACCCAATTCCTAGCCAAACAACTACTCAAGAATCATCATCTATTAACAAACAACTAAAGAAATAAAGAATCAACAAAAATATCAAGAAAAATTACACTAATCAAGATCAAACGTCAAAATCAAACCAAACAAACATGAAATTAAACAAATCAATAAAATTAGATAAAGTTAGAAATCCTCATTGATTAATTATGGAGATCTTCATTATAATTTTTTCCTTGATCTTCAATCTCTCAAATCCCTAATGAAATTCCTCACTTTCTCATTCTAAATCTACTCCTAAAACTAACCTTAGATCTAGAGAGAGAAGCTCTCAACTAAGCTAAAAGTATGATCAAAACTATGTCTAGAACTTCATGCCAAAAATCAGTTGAAAAAAAGGCATTTATAAGGTGCGAAAACGAAATCAAGCGAAGTAGGAAAACAAGGAGGAGCGCCCGTGCGGGCAGAGGCACGCACCCGCGAACAGGGGCTGCGTTCTAGCACGCGAGGGCAGCACGCCGGCGCTCTTCTGGGTTTCTTCCAACTTTCTCGCCGCTTCGTGCGTTCGTAATTGAGGTCTTCGAGTGCACGCAAGTGATGATGATAGACACTAAGCATGGCATATTCAAAGGACTCCAGAGTGGGTTCAACACCAGCTTTCATGAGAACACGGCTTGAGAGCGCAATAGCTATAACTTAAAGCATCCACTCTCTTGCATCTTAAGGTTTCCCAATGGTATGATCTTACTCCAAAAGCATCTTCAAACTTAGAAAACCACCAATATTGAGACTCAAACCTCGTTTAATACCTACGTAAAACCATGTGTAAATATGCTTGGCACTCATAGGAAATGGGAATTGACATATACGATTAGGGACAAAGAAAGTAGGGAGCCGCCAACAAGTTTTTAAGGAACTTGTAAAACCATTCACGGATCACAAAAGGCAACCACGATAAAGGGACAACGATAGGAAACAACGATTGACCCGTGAAGGTTACACCCCATTCATAATCCATGAGATTACTAACTCCATATGGTTCAAAACCACGAAAGGAGGATCGGGGATGATGGTACGAAGTGAGTCATGGAGTCACATTTGCCCGTATTGGCCTCTACTCGATTCTTTTAGTGAAAAGTGATTCCAAATTATCTTAACATGATTAAAAAGGAACCTAAACCGGTTTTCCAAATTATCTTATCAGGCGTGATTTTCAATTACATATTCCCTTTAAACATGCAATATGGTGATCATAATAACAATAGAATACACATTAATATTGGAAGCAATTAAACAATAATAGCGTTAGTCAAATTTCAAATAATAACAATAACGCCTGATAAGATAATTTGGAAAACCGGTTTAGGTTCCTTTTTAATCATGTTAAGATAATTTGGAATCACTTTTCACTATAAGAATCGAGTAGAGGCCAATACGGGCGAATGTGACTCCATGACTCACTTCGTACCATCATCCCCAATCCTCCTTTCGTGGTTCCGAACAATATGGAGTTAGTAATCTCATGGATTATGAATGGGGTGTAACCTTCACGGGTCAATCGTTGTTGCCTATCATTGTCCCTTAATCGTGGTTGCCTTTTATGATTCGTGAACGGTTTACAAGTTCCTTAAATCCTTGTTAGCGGCTCCCTACTTTGCTTTTTCCCTAATCGTATTATGTCAATTCCCACTTCCTATGAGTGTCAAGCACATTCACCACATGCTTAACGTAGGCGCAATTTGAGCGACGCCTACAATAGGGGATGAGATTTGCTTCCTTTAGCCTCGAAGAGTAAAGAATTCCAAGCTTTTTAGAGTGAGAAAGGGACGAAACTGGCAAAAGAAAGAGAAGAGAGAGAGAGAGCGAACTAAAATCGCGCTCTTCGATCTTTCTTTTACTGACTTAAGTGTCGCGTGCAACTTAATTAGTTACGCGTGATAGCCCAACGCAACTCAGATTGATGCGCACGCCTGGCCAGTGCGACCCACTGAGTTGCACGCGGATACCGATCACTTAAAAGACAGGCACTTTGATTTCAATCTATTTGATTTATTTCTAACAGTTTTTGCTCGTTATTAGACGTAATGGCATGCAAATTATCAAAATCTTTTAATTGCTTTGCATCTTGTAGTTTGTTTTCTTCTTTAATAGTTTTTTCCATCATCCTGCATGCACACCGTGCTTTGTGCTTGCCATAAGCATACATTTTGGATCTTTTTCGTGAGCGTGTCTTAAAATGTTCCGTAGTGGTGCTTTACGTAAAAGCTTCCATAGACGTGTTTGTCATTTTACTGTACTGACTTTAGAAATTTCATGTTCTTTTTTCTCTTTTTGGCATCCACAAAAAATGGCATTATCATACAGTGTAAAATTGTATGGCGTAGGTGTTGTGTAAAATTTCACCTCTTTCCCAGCAACGTGATCTACCTCCCGTAACGAAAACGGTAGAATTTTTCTGTCTTACTCTAGGCGTTAGCTCAAACGAGTCGACTGGCGCGCCGAACCAATCGAGAACAAGACACTTCTTGATTGGAAGCAATTACGGTAGTTAGTAAGCTTATTGGCTTACCGACCAGTTAGGGTGTCCGTCCACCCTCTATATAAAGAGCGACATGCAAAGTCGCACCTGTTTAGGCACGTGCCCCCAATCTTGAGACACGTGTTTTCATCTTGTAGACAAAACTACTGTGAGAGTTTCCAATTTTATTCTCTCTCAATAGATTTGGATATATGCCTCCGGTCCTGAGACATGTATTTCTATCTTGTGGACCCCGAATGCCGCGTTTTAGAGAGTACTAAAACCTCTATTCACGTGCTACGAATGCCAAAACACCTCTTCTTTTATCATCTTTTAAAACTTGTTGAAATCATAGACTAAAGTTTCAATGACATATATCGAGGTACTTTAGATCAACGATGCCATAATTGAGAGGATATCATCCTCTTTACTCTTTTTTAAACCTCTCATGACGTGACATCACTTAGGACAACTTTTACTTGTAAAAGCGTTCTACATTTGCAAAGGATCAATCTAGATTCTTTAGCACGTTAAGACTAGAATATACGTTTTCTAGCCTTAATAGCTACTTGTCTCATCACTTAGCGAATCAAGGATCGTTTCGACATCCTTAACATTACTGAAAGATTCTCTATTCTTAGGGAACTTTGCAGATTGAGTCTTGGATTTATTTCCTTGGCTAATTTGATCCTTGTCTATTCTAGATTTGATCAAAGTAGGGCTAACTATAGACATTTACTTTTGGTCTCCTGTCCCGACATGAAGTGCTATGATGATAAATAAAATCATCTTTGTGTTGGATCAACGTGAAGAATGCTTATGGACAACTAATTGAGCCACAAAAATGCAAAACATCTTGCCTAATCCAAAACAAAATGAATTAAGGTCCAAATTAACTAAGCTCGATCATAATTAGGCTTAAGCCTGAGGTTATAACCTAATTTTGAAATATTTAGGAGCGCCTAGGTTAAAAATCAATGCTGCCGCAGAAAAATCCGCGCACATCTCAATGAGTCACGCTAGTTTGGAACACGCAACTCACTAGGTTGCGCGTGACAACTAGCGCAACCTTTAGTGATGCGCTTGCGGAAGATTCAGAATTTCATAAAAATATAAAATCGAATCTTACCATAATACCGCACGCAAGACATCCAGTTGCGCTGCCCTTAGCAGTGCATCTAAATCACTTGCGCAGGGTTGTCGCGCGCAACCTATTCACATGCGCGCGACACTTGCTGCGACAAAACGCTCAAAACCCTAAATGCATCCATTCAATATAAACAGAGGCTTAATACGAGGCTTAAACAGAGGAAAATTAACCCGAAACTCTGGCACAAACTTTGTGAACTTGTGTACTCTTAACCCGACCCTCTTATCTTAAACACTCACCCCTTTAATTACTTGTTACTACGGTGGAGGTTCCCGAATAAGAAAAAGTCCATAAGTGTTCTAAACGAAGATCTAGCAAGGAGAAGTGGTAAATTCCCGAGCACTTAGATTAATCATCTTTTCTTTTTTGTTTAAACAACCTTAAATTGATTAATTAGTGTTGTTTGACCACTTTAAACAAATTTTTAATTAACTAATTTCACATAGTATCTTACGTTAAATAAAGAATAGAATTGAATAATTAATTGTTTTTTGATCACTTAAGACAAATTGAATATTGTTTATTTCTTGTTCCTTTTCACAAATATTGATTAAATAAGAATAACGACTTTTGCAATGTAATTCCTATGTGATTAATGCTTGTAAAAAAAATCAACTAACTTAATTGGTTTTTAGTTATCACGTTGCTTATATTGTTTGGTGATGAAATTGTGAAAAAGGAAGAGCTAGTAGAGGCCGCACTAGGGCTAAGATAGCGATTCCCCCCTAAAGGGAATGTTATCTTGGTACCTTTGCTCCCAAACTCATTTCTGGTACACGTAGACCAATTTGGGAATGGGTAAACTTATGATTCATGCTAAATATCTCTTAAACTCTACTTGGTAGAAAGGCATGAATGAGGTTTATGAGTTTTCCTAAAACTCATTGGCGATTCCTTACTTTTTTCTTACAAAAAAGCGTAATGATAGGATCAACTCAAATTCAAGGTTCCCCAAACAGTCAAGAATTCAAATCCTAATACACCTTAACAAGTGTAAAGTCTTAGGATTTTGAAGACCATAGACATATAAGGAAAAGGATCCCCTACGATGGGCACACCCTCCTTACACACCCCTTGATCAGCCAGATGGTCCAACAGCCGCTTGAGGCTATAGCAGTCGTTGGTGTCATGGTTGGTGTCCTCATGGAAATGGTAGTACTTGTTTTTGTTCTGTATTTTGGCGAAACCTTTCATTGCAGTCGGCTTTTCAATGGTTACCTGGTCTTTTATCTCCATGAGGATGGAGTAGTAGTCTTTAATAAACTCGTACCTTGGAACTGTAGGGAATATTTCAAGCGTTACCCCTAGCTTGAACCCCACTGTGATCATACACTTAAGTACGGTGGCGTCCAAAGGGAAAGAAGCTAGAGCAAAAGAGTCGCCAACAAGTTTTAGGAACTTGTAAACCGTTCACAAGGTGAAGGTTACACCCCTTAACGATCCAGGAGATCGTTAACTCCAATAGGTCTGGAACCATGACTGGTAGTTCGGGGATGAAGGTACAAATCCAACCTAAAAGAGATTGAACCTGCCCTAATAATAGGCCTCTACTTTATTCTTCTCGTATTCATGTGCGCTTTCTAACTAACATACAATTATTAGGTTTACCCTAAACATGTTTATTTATGTTGGTTGAATATTAATGCACAAATAAACTATTATTGGCGATCACTTGAATTATAATCAAATTAACCCTAGACAAGATTATTAATTATCTTATTAAGCGTGATTACAAGTACCAATTCCCTTTAAACATGCATAAAAGGCGTGATCAAGCAATAAAAATAAATATCAAGCAACATAATAGTAATCATAACAATTATATAATAATAATAATAATAATAATAATAATAATAATAATAATAATAATAATAATAATAATAATAATAATAATAATAATAATAATAATAATAATAATAATAATAATAATAATAATAATAATAATAATAATAATAATAATAATAATAATAATAATAATAATAATAATAATAATAATAATAATAATAATAATAATAATAATAATAATAATAATAATAATAATAATAATAATAATAATAATAATAATAATAATAATAATAATAATAATAATAATAATAATAATAATAATAATAATAATAATAATAATAATAATAATAATAATAATAATAATAATAATAATAATAATAATAATAATAATAATAATAATAATAATAATAATAATAATAGCAAGATCCTAAGCATGATACTAGTAAGATTAATAACAAACCCTAGCATGTTACTAAGCATTGAAAATCAAATATTTAGCCCTAACATGATACTAACATGCTATATTAGGAAGAGAAAATAGAAGGCATCATACTTTTAATCACACTTGATATTATATTCTTTACCCTAAACATGATACTAAGAATTTATTGTTGTCACCCTAAACATCAAATTAAGAAAAACATCCTAACATGATACTAAGAATCATAATAACAATCTAAGCATGATTTCTACATCATAATATCAATTAAACAATTAAAGCACTTACTTGGATGCCTCGTACCTCTTTCTAATAACAAAATACACACGGTAGTAACTTCAAGGAAAATAATAAAACAACAATCAAATTAAATAAGAATTGAAAAAGAGATTTGAGACCAAACCCTCAGAAATTAAAACCTTTCACCTCTAGGGCGAAGGCAACTTCGAACTTTGCTACGTGTATCTAGGTCTTGTGAGTGCGGAATTTTGTTTGAGAAAAGGTTGGTTTAGAAAAGAGAGAGAGAGAAAGATTTAGCTTTGAGAGAAAAAAGAATTAGAGAACTAAGGAATTGATGATTGTAGATGAGAATTGGTGATTTAAAACGGAGTTTTTAGGAGGCTATTTATAGAGAAAATCAGCCAAAAAGATAGAAAATCGAACCAGAGTTCTGACGTGAAAAAACGGAGTTAGCGCCAGACGCTGACATTAGCGCCAGGCGCTAATGCAGGCGTGAGGCGCTAATCAGGTTTTTTACGCGCTTTCTAAACCAGATAGAATTTAACCGTACAGGAGGATAAAATCGTATTTTCCTCAAAAACACTCTTTTATTCTGATTAAAACTCTAAAATGTCAACAAAAGTCAATTTATCAATGCCAATTGAATTAGGAATGAAAAGAACCTTCTAGAAGAATCTAGAAGACTAAAACCATTCTTAATTTCATTAGGAATGATAAATCCATATTTGGCCCTCCCCTAGATCATTGGGCCGCATATAATGTTCAAACCGAGCCCGGTTTAGTAATTTGGCCAGAACTTCCTCAATATTCATCGAAATTGGGCTTATAATATATCGTTGGAAAGCTCTTTTCAAGCCCTATCCAACTACACCATTATTGGACCCATATCTTGGACCAAACTAAACTTGAATGCACGTTTTTCAAAAATAGGGTAAGAAAAGAAATATTTTCAAAAACAAAAGAAGAGATATTTTAATAAAAACATCCTCATCACTAGACTTTTCACACTTTCGCTTTGTTCTATGATCGAATGACGTGAAAGGTATTCATCACTGGGTTGGTTTTTGGGAGAACCATTTGGGTGTCTACATAAGCTTCCACTTTGACTGAGTTTGGAGAAACGCAAGTTTCGAAAACAAAAGTCAAAGTATCGATAGGGACGGAGAATGATTCAAAACGTTCTGCGATCCTAAATCACTCTTGTAACGCCGATACCTGCAAACTAGCGTTAGTTAAATAGATAAAAGAGTTGAGAAACGCGTATCTTGCACCGTCGAGCACACGTCTCTGAAAGTAACCAATTTGTTGCTGCATTTGTCGCCATCTTGCTGTTTTGATGTTCACTCGTCTCTGAACAATGGAGCTTTTCTGGATATGTTCACGCGCCTCTGAACAAAGAGCTTATTTTTTATATGTCCACGCGTCTCTTAACAAAGAGCTTTTGAATGATGTGCCCACGCGTCTCTAGAGCATAAGAGCTTGATGATATGTCTACGCGTCTCTGAACAAAAGAGCTTTTGAATAATATGTCCACGCGTCTCTGAACAAAGAGCTTTTGAATGATACTTGAATGTTTGTTGCGATAATATTCCGAAGAAAACTTCTGAAGACCAACGTTTGTCGATCTTTAAAGCTCGCTTGAACTTTGCTTCCGCTATGCCAGCACGAAGACGCTTTTGCTGCTTGTGAACCATTATGTCGGTGTCTCTACTGTTTATGAACCAGTATATCGGTGTCTTTGCTGTTTATGAACCAGTATGTCAGTGCTTTTGCTATGATGACAATCCTCTTTTCTTTGGGAATAGTTGCCAACACAACTCTTGTATGATGTATGACAATCCGATTTAGGAAAAGTTGTCAATGCTACGTAACAATCCATCCTTGGAAATGTTGCCACAATGAAGCGACAATCCGTATCTCGGAAAATTTGCCAAAATCCAATTTTTGGGAAAAGTTGCCAATGCTTCGTAACAATCTGTCATAAGAATTTTGCTACGATCGACAATCCACATCTTGGAATATAACTCTTGAAAGCAATCCACCTTGGAAATTTGCCAACACTATGCGACAATCCTTTTAGGAAAATATTGCCACAATTGACAATCTGCGTCTTAGAACATTTGCAAAAAACAGTCGACCGACAATCCACTTCGGGAAAATTTGCTACTTACTGAAATGAATGACAATCCACGTTGAGAAACCTTTGCCAAAATTTATGATGAATAGAGTCCTACAACAATCCTTTGGGAAATTTTGCCATATGGAACTGGGTGTATGACAATCCAATCTCGGAAAACTTGCCAGCGATGACAATCCGAACTTGGAAAAAATTTCCAAATAGAGAAGGAGCACGACAATCCACTCTTGGAAACTTTGCTAGAGATGACAATCCAATCTTGGAAAATTTGTCATTGAAGAAGATGCGCGAAAATCCATATTTGGAAATATTGTCGTTTAAGAAGAATGCGCGATAATCCGTATTTGGAAATATTGTCGTTTAAGTGCTTGTTTTTAAACCGATACGTTGGTGCTTGTAATGAGCCAGTGTGTCGGTGCCTTAGGCTAAGTGAGACGATTTTTTGTCAGGCCAATCACTTGCTACGATTGTAATCGAGCCGACTACTAATCATGTCAATTTTCTTAAAGGGGCTAACTGGCGTACCAAGGAATCTGAAATTGTTGTACGAGGTCGAAATAACCGTCCTGATAGGCTTCGAGCTCTGTCGCTGCTGAAATATCTCTAGCGCCAAGAATTGGCTCTGTCGCCAGACGCTGGGATCTAGCGCCAGGCGCTGAAATCTATTTCCAGACGCTGGATGTTGTCGTCTGGCGCTGGAGTCGGGTCTTCCCTATTCTGCTTTTTCTGCTGCTGTTGCTCGGTTTCGCTCCGAACTTTGAGCTTTGTCGTTTCCTTTCAACCAAATCCGCTCAAGTCTTTTGTAAATTAAAGCTCTTCATCTCCAATTTACCGATCAATGTAACTCCTCTTATCTTGGAGGAATCTCCTGTGTCATATTCGCGGTTTTTTCGAAAAAATCCGGGAATGTCCCCGCTTGCTAGGATACACCTGCATTTATATCATTGACTATAAGACTTTGCTTATCTTTCTTTAGGGTTGACCTAAGACTTAGCGTTGCTTGACTCATTAACTTGACATGACTCAAGGTATAAACTTGACTTAATGATTGACTAACTCGAGGTTAATGACACGTGTGACTCATGACCAGTGTGTGCATTGTATTGTGATCATGCGACTCAAAAATGCAAAAAAAGCAAAAAATTTCCGTCATTTTTGTGGAGGGTACCGACTTTCTCCCGAAAAAGAAAGACACGAAAAAGAAAGAAAGCAAAGTTTTTGAAGGTGCATGTTGAATGAGCTTAGTCAAATGTTGTGCAAAGATTAATTCATCCTAGGCTATCTCAATTATTGACTCAATGATGAAAGTATTTGGGTAACTTAGGCACGGAGGCTAAGCACTTCGTACTTTGTGATGCAATGATGATTGATGTTGATATGACAAGGCATGCTTTAGCGTTGTATTAAGATTTCATGACAAAGGGTTCCTACGGGAATTATATTTGGTCATGTATCTGTGCAGCGTGTGAAAGTGACACTAAATTTAGGCCGCAAAGGCTAAGTGTGTGGAGAAAATATTATTTTTAGAAGAGTCAAATAATGGTGACTAGGTAAGCTAATGATGTAGGGATCAAGCCCCCAAGTCTAGCTCTAAGTAGATAGGGATGAGCATAGGAGATCCTTTGATATGATCGTGATGTGTGAATGTGAATGCATTTTTATTACGGCCGCACATCGATGTGAGGTTGCCTACGTATCCGTTAGGAATCAGGCCGAACGTAGATCTAGCCGAACCTCACACAAGTGTGTGTATACCTCAAAAAGGTCTTTTTAAGGGTTGTAACGTTGTTAGGCTAAAGGTTATAGAAGAAAGGTATAAAGGCTCAAGACCCTAGATAAGCCCCCAAGGTGTGCAATCTTGCTTTTTAAATCTTTATATTTTTATGCTTGAGGTTTCTCACTCTTTTTTATTTCTTTTTGCTTTAGCATTTATTTTATTTTTGTAAGTGTGGGCAATCCCGATCATGCGGTCTATCACTCACTTGGCATTTATGTTTCTCAAACACGGTACCGAGCACTCGATAAGAGACGCAATCCGAGACGTGTTCTTATAAAAGATATTTTCATATCAAAGACATTGGAACACTTGCCCTTTTGTACACTTTTATTTATTTATTGCTTTTTTTTTGCTATTTTAATCTTTTGAAGTCACTCAAGCTTTTTATGATATTGAAAACTGCATAAGTTGCACACTATCCCATCCCAAGGTTAGGTAGTTGTAGGTTGAAAAATGGAAGGTCTATCGTTAGACGAGGCTTAAAGTGGTTTATCAAAAAAGGATTGCATATTTGAAGGGTGAAAGCAGATATGATGCGGCTACAATGGGTGCCTCAAATCATTGGTATACCTTGTACTTAGTTCGACATGGTTTTTTTTTTTTTTGTTTTTTTTTTTGGCAATGTAATGCAATGATCATATGCAAGGAAATAAATGCTCATTTTATTTAAAGTGAAGGGTAAAAATCAAACTCTAAGAAATAAATTAATGGAGGATAAAGGGTGCCTATGCTAGACTTATTGAGGAAAGGGTTTGAAAAGAAAAAAAAAAAGAAGAAAGCATGAAATCTTGGTGATAAGCTTGCCTTGTGCATTTGTTTCATCATTAACCTCATTTTTTTTGTTTGTCAATCACATGACTCAAACTCGATTCAACATGCATGGATGGAAAAAGGTAGGAAGAATGAAGGTTGTGATATGGAAAAATCATGTAGAGCATGGAAAGATGATGTAGATTGAGAGATATGAAAAAATTAGGAATAGAATGTACCCCCAACACAAATGACGGGAAAAACCAACTCATGCATGAACCTAAGACATGGTCATGGCGATATATACTTAAAGTGTGTACTAAGACTAGTGAGTGTAGGTGACATGTTAAGACTCGTGTCATGACCATGTGGCTAGACTATGTGACTAGACTCAAGCAAAAACTAAGTTAAGACCTCGCGTATATGCATTAAACTGGACAGGATGTGGTATTTTAGTCATAACTTTTGATCTGTGACTCTGATTGGGATGAAACCAACGCCAAATTAAAGATAAAACTCGGGGCTACAGATCCATAGGTTATACGACTCGTAGTTCTTCCTAGAACTCCGTCTATGAACAAAACAAGTTGACGTTTGTGCAGTATACGGGAATAAAAATCCGGCTTGACTTAAAGGAACTATGACTCGATTTTAGACATATTTATTAGATCAAATTAATTAATTAATTAAACAAAGTCCTTTAGTCATTAATTAGCTTATTTAGGCGTAATCACAAGTCAAACAAACGGTTAGGAAAAACACATAGAGTATGCACAAGCAAAGAATGCACAAGTAGTCAAGTAGTATAGTCACAATATGATGCAATGAGTTTGCAACCTAACCATGGCTCTAGTTCTCTAAAGTTCGGGATATGGGTTAGTCAAAGAGGGTCCATGGTTAATTGTCCAGATGCATCGCGCGGAAGCCTAACTGTAGGGAATAGATTTCAAGCGTTAATCCCCAAGCTTGAACCCCACTGTGATCATACACTAAAGTACGGTAGCGTCCAAAAGGGAAGAAGATAGAGCAAAAGAGTCGCCAACAAGTTTTAGGAACTTGTAAACCGTTCATAGGATGAAGGTTACACCCCTTAACGATCCAAGAGATCGTCAACTCCATAAGGTCTAGAACCAAATAAGGGTTCGGGGATGAAGGTACAAATCCAACCTAAAAGATATTGAACCTGCCCTAATAATAGGCCTCTACTTTATTCTGATCGTATTCATGTGTGCTTTCTGATTAACATGCAATCAATAGGTTTAACCCTAAACCTGTTTATCTATGTTGGTTGAATATTAATGCACAAATAAATCTATTATTGGCGATCACTTGAAATTATAATCACATTAACCCTAACAAGATTATTAATTATCTTATTAAGCATGATTACAAGTACAAATTCCCTTTAAACATGCATAAAAAGGCGTGATCAAGCAATAACAATAAATATCAAGCAACATAATAATAATCATGACAATAATTACAACCATCAAAACAATAATCATCATAATAATAATAATTAAATTATAATCATAATCAAAACAATTATAAAAATAATCATAAATCATGTTAAAGCATAATAAAAATAGCAAGATCCTAGGCATGATACTAACAAGATTAATAACAAATCCTACCATGTCACTAAGCAATAAAAATCAAATCTTTAGCCCTAACATGATACTAACAATCATAAATATTACAAAGAACATAGGAAGCATCGCAGGAATCATAATAAGCATATTTGATATTATAATTACCCTAGACATGATACTAGGAACATCATAATAACACTATAAACATGATTTCTACATCATAACATCAATTAAAACCATTAAAGAACTTACTTTGATGCCTCGTACCTCTTTCTAATAACAAAATACACACGTTAGTAACTTACAAGAAAAATAATAAACAAACAATTAAATTAAATAATTGAAAGAGAGATTTGGGATCAAACCCTCATAAATTAAACCTTTCACGTCTAGGGCGAAGGCAACTTCGAATATGGCTAGGCGTATCTAAGTCTTGCGAATGCGGAATTTTGTATTTGAGAAAAGGCTAGTTTAGAAAGAGAGAGAGAGAGAGAGAATAATCAAGAAAATCTTGATGAGAGTTGGTGAATGATTAAGAGAGAATTAGAGAATTAATGATTGCGAATGAAAACTGATTGTAGGTGAATGAAAACGGAGTTTTTAATACGTTATTTATAGAGAAAATAAGCCAAAAAGATAAAATATCAAAACAGAGCACTTAGCGCACGTAAAATGAGATTGGCGCACCTAAAACAGAGCTGGCGCCAGCACAAGCTTATTGGCGCCAGGCGCCAATGGCTAGCACCAGGCGCCAATGGCTGGCGCCAGGCGCCAGGCCTAGTTCCAGGCGCTGATTTCAGAAATTCACGCATTTTTGTTTTTATCATATCTTTTGATCCGGAAGTCCAAATAAGGCATATAATATGTTGTTAGAAAGCTCTTAAAGTCTAATTTCCAACCTAATTAGAATCAGATTAAAATATTTTGTAGATAAAAAGATATGGCCAAAATAGTGGAAGGGTGTCAGTTTTGGATAAAGTTTCATGTCTCATTCATATCTTTTTCGTTATAATTCGGATTTAATATTATAATATATCATTGGAAAGATAATTTCAAGATCTATCCAACTATATAAAATTTGGATAAATATTATGAGGCACGAAAATAAAATCTGAATATATTCCACTTCGTACAAAACAAGGATTCTTAAAAGGAGTAGTTTTATTCAATTTTAAAGTCTTTAAAACATAATTATCAATCCTAACTCCATTAGGATTTAAAAGAACCTTCTAGAGTATTCTAAAAGAATATAATCAATCCTAATAGCTTTAGGAATGATAATTAATAATAGGTCCTCCTCTAGATCATTGGGCCGCATATAAAAACCAAATCGGGCCCAGTTTAGTATTTTGGCCATAACTTCCACAATATTCATCGAAATTAGGCTTATAATATATCGTTAGAAAGCTCTTGTCAAGCCCCATCCAACTACACTCCTATTGGACCCATATCATGGACCAACCAAACTGGATTGGCTGTTTTCTTAAAAAAAGTTTTCAAAAACAGAGAGAGGAGAAAAGAATTAAAAACTATCCGCAACACTAGACTTTCCACACTTTCGCTTCATTCGATTATGATTCGACGTGAAAGGTACTCATAACTGGGTTTGGTTTTGGGGAGACACAAATGGGTGTCTACACTAACCGTGAAGGGTTGGCGCGAGTGGATGGGACACCTCGAATTTAGAAAAACTCGCTTCCATGGTTTGGTGAATTCAACATTCTCGGATGTACCCTTTGTTGCTCAGAGCGTTCAATCAGGTAGATGGAGCATGAATTCCCAGAGGGTTATGTCCATATGTAGAACACATATGGGTTTCAGAAAAGTGAGAAAAACTCAATTAGGAAGTAGGATCGAGCAAACAGTGCTAAAAACTGGTCAAAATTAGAACGCATATTTCTGGCTCGGTATTGGAAGAACTTGGCGCCAGCAAACAGAGTCCAGCGCCACCTTTTGGCTTTAGCGCCTGGCGACAGAAGCTGTCGCCTGGCGCTAACGTCAAAATGTTGGCGCTAGTCTTTGTTCGCTGACGCTAGTTCCTACATGCCTCAGCAGCTTTCTGTGCTCGACAAAATTTTCCAGTTTTGCGCAGCATTATTTTGATCCTAGTTGTGAAAGATATTCCTCAAATTTCCTACGTGTATAAGTCCTATGTTTTTAACTCATTACGGATGGTCTTTCCAATGAGATCTTTTTTATGCATATGACAATAATGTTAATCAAAATTATGCACATGAAATACTTAGAACTTTTCGAGTCTCATCCACTCATTCTAAATCATTGCCAAAATAAATTTCAGGAATAATAATAGAAATCCTCCCCAGTGGAGTCGCCAAAAAACTGTAGGGAATATTTCAAGCGTTACCCCTAGCTTGAACCCCACTGTGATCATACACTTAAGTACGGTGCCGTCCAAAAGGAAAGAAGCTAGAGCAACAGAGTCGCCAACAAGTTTTAAGAACTTGTAAACCATTCACAAGGTGAAGGTTACACCCCTTAATGATCCAGGAGATCGTTAACTCCAATAGGTCTGGAACCATGACTGGTAGTTCGGGGATGAAGGTACAAATCCAACCTAAAAGATATTGAACCTGCCCTAATAATAGGCCTCTATTTTATTCTTCTCGTATTCATGTGCGCTTTCTAACTAACATACAATTATTAGGTTTACCCTAAACCTGTTTATTTATGTTGGTTGAATATTAATGAACAAATAAACTATTATTGGCGATCACTTGAATTATAATCAAATTAACCCTAAACAAGATTATTAATTATCTTATTAAGCGTGATTACAAGTACCAATTCCCTTTAAACATGCCTAAAAGGCGTGATCAAACAATAAAAATAAATATCAAGCAACATAATAGTAATCATAACAATTATATAATAATAATAATAATAATAATAATAATAATAATAATAATAATAATAATAATAATAATAATAATAATAATAATAATAATAATAATAATAATAATAATAATAATAATAATAATAATAATAATAATAATAATAATAATAATAATAATAATAATAATAATAATAATAATAATAATAATAATAATAATAATAATAATAATAATAATAATAATAATAATAATAATAATAATAATAATAATAATAATAATAATAATAATAATAATAATAATAATAATAATAATAATAATAATAATAATAATAATAATAATAATAATAATAATAATAATAATAATAATAATAATAATAATAATAATAATAATAATAATAATAATAATAATAATAATAATAATAATAATAATAATAATAATAATAATAATAATAATAATAATAATAATAATAGCAAGATCCTAAGCATGATACTAGTAAGATTAATAACAAACCCTAGCATGTTACTAAGCATTGAAAATCAAATATTTAGCCCTAACATGATACTAACATGCTATATTAGGAAGAGAAAATAGAAGGCATCATACTTTTAATCACACTTGATATTATATTCTTTACCCTAAACATGATACTAAGAATTTATTGTTGTCACCCTAAACATCAAATTAAGAAAAATATCCTAACATGATACTAGGAATCATAATAACAATCTAAGCATGATTTCTACATCATAATATCAATTAAACAATTAAAGCACTTACTTGGATGCCTCGTACCTCTTTCTAATAACAAAATACACACGGTAGTAACTTCAAGGAAAATAATAAAACAACAATCAAATTAAATAATAATTGAAAAAGAGATTTGAGACCAAACCCTCATAAATTAAAACCTTTCACCTCTAGGGCGAAGGCAACTTCGAACTTTGCTACGTGTATCTAGGTCTTGTGAGTGCGGAATTTTGTTTGAGAAAAGGTTGGTTTAGAAAAGAGAGAGAGAGAGAAAGCTTTAGCTTTGAGAGAAAAAAGAATTAGAGAACTAAGGAATTGATGATTGTAGATGAGAATTGGTGATTTAAAACGGAGTTTTTAGGAGGCTATTTATAGAGAAAATCAGCCAAAAAGATAGAAAATCGAACGAGAGTTATGACGTGAAAAAATGGAGTTAGCGCCTGTGGGGAATAAATTTCAAGCATTACCCCTAGCTTGAACCCCACTGTGATCGTACACTAAAGTACGGTGGCGTCCAAAGGGAAAGAAGATAGAGCAAAAGAGTCGCCAACAAGTTTTAGAACTTGTAAACCGGTCATGAGGTGAAGGTTACACCCCTTAACGATCTAGGAGATCGTCAACTCCATAAGGTCTATAACCAAATAAGGGTTCGGGGATGAAGGTACAAATCCAACCTAAAAGAGATTGAACCTGCCCTAATAATAGGCCTCTACTTTATTCTGATCGTATTCATGTGCGTTTTCTAATTAACATGCAATCAATAGGATTAACCCTAAACCTGTTTAATCTATGTTGGTTGAATATTAATGCACAAATAAATCTATTATTGGCGATCACTTGAATTATAATCATATTAACCCTTACAAGATTATTAATTATCTTATTAAGCGTGATTACAAGTACAAATTCCCTTTAAACATGCAATAAAAGGCGTGATCAGGCAATAAAAATAAATATCATCAAGCAACATAATAATAATCATGAACAATTATTATAACAAATTATAATTAAAATAATCATGTTCACAATAATTATCAATAATCATCAATCATAAAAATAATCATTATAATAACAATAATAATATTCATAATCATGTTCATGTTAATATTAAAGCATAATAAAAATAGCAAGATCCTAGGCATGATACTAACAAGATTAATAACAAACCCTAGCATGTCACTAAGCAATAAAAATCAAAGCTTTAGCCCTAACATGATACTAACGATCATAAGTATTAGGAAGAAAATAGGAGGCATCGTAACAATCATATTTAATATTAAAATTACCCTAGACATGATACTAAGAATATCATAATAACATTATAAACATGATTTCTACATCATAACATCAAAAAAAATCATTAAAGTACTTACTTTGATGCCTCGTACCTCTTTCTAATAACAAAATACACACGTTAGTAACTTCAAGGAAAATAATAACCAAACAATTAAATTAAATAATTGAAAGAGAGATTTGGGACCAAACCCTCAGAAATTAAACCTTTCACGCCTAGGGCGAAGGCAACTTCGAATATGGCTAGGTGTTTCTAGATCTTGTGAATGCGGAATTTTGTATGTAAAAGCAAGTTTTGAAAAGAAAGAGAAAGAATGATTAAAAGAGAATGAGAGAATTGATTGTAGGTGAATATTAATTAAAACTAATTGTTGATGAATGAAAACGGAGTTTTTAATACGTTATTTATAGAGAAATCAGCCAAAAAGATAAATTTACAAAACATAGTACTTGGCGCACATGAAACAGAGCTGGCGCAGCTAAAACAGAGCTTGCGCCAACTCCAGCTAATTGGCGCCAGGCGCCAACACCAGCGCTAGGCGCCAATGCCAGCGCCAGGCGCCAAGTCCTAGTGTCAGGCGCCAATGCCTGGCGTCAGGCGCTAGTCCTGTTTTTGACGCGTTTTCGGAAATCAGATAAATTTGCCGTACTGGAGGATAAAATCGTATCTTTTCCTCGAAATTGCTATTTGATTCTAATTAAAACTCTAAAAAGTCAACAAAAGTCAATTTATCAATGCTAATTGAATTAGGAATGAAAAGAACCTTCTAGAAGAATCTAGAAAACTAAAACCATTCCTAATTGCATTAGGAATGATAAATCATATTAGGCCCTCCCCTAGATCATTAGGCCGCATATAAGGCTCAAACCGGGCCCAGTTTAGTAAATTGGCCATAACTTCCTCAATATTCATCGGAATTGGGCTTATAATACATCGTTGGAAAGCTCTTGTCAAGCCCCATCCAACTACACTACTATTGGACCCATATCATGGACCAACCAAACTGGATTGGCTGTTTTCTTAAAATAAGTTTTCAAAAACAGAGAGAAGAGAAAAGAAATTAAAACTTTCCGCAACACTAGACTTTCCACACTTTCGCTTCATTCGATTATGATTCAACGTGAAAGGTACTCATCATCGAGTTTGGTTTTAGGGAGACACAAATGGGTGTCAACAGAAGCCCCCACTTTGACTGAGTTTGGAGAAACGCGAGTTTCGAAAACGAATGTCAAAGTATCGATAGGGACGGAGAATGATTCAGAATGTTCTGCGATCCTAAACCACTCTTGTAACGCCGATACCTATAAACTAGCGTTAGTTAAACAGATATAATAGTTAAGAAACGCGTATCTTGCACCGTCGAGCACACGTCTTTGAAAGTAACCGATTGTTTTGATGACCTTCTGCAAGCTAGAGAATGCCATCCCGCTTGAAAACTGCTACGCCTGTAACTGCTTCCAATATAGAATATTGCTTCGCCTGAAACGATCCTCCTCCGCTTTGATAATATTCCACGTCCAAGGGAACACTATCGAAGATTGTTTCACTTGAAACAATCCTCAGTTGTTTGTGACAACTCTCCACAATCTAGGGAACGCCACCTTGCTGTTTCGATGTTCACTCGTCTCTGAACAAAGAGCTTCTTTTTTTGATATGTTCACGCGCCTCTGAACAAAGAGCTTCTTTTTTTTGGATGTGTTCTTTTGAATGATGTGTCCACGCGTCTCTGAATAAAAGAGCTTTTGAATGATATGCCCACGCGTCTCTGGATCAAAGAGCTTTGATGGAGATGTTCACGCGTCTCTGAACAAAAGAGCTTGAATAATATGCCCACGCGTCTCTGGAGCAAAGAGCTTGGAAGAAATTTCCACGCGTCTCTGAACAAAAGAGCTTTGATGATATGCCCACGCGTCTCTGGACAATAGAGCTTCGGTACTTGAACATTTGTTGCGATAATATTCTGAAGAAAAAATTTCCAAAGACCAATGTTTGTCTATCTCTAAAGATCACCTGAACTTTGTTTCCGCTAAAACTAGTATGTTAGTGTTTCCGTGATGAGCCAATTCTTAGGCGCTTTAAGCTAAGTGAGACGAACTTTCATCGGGTCAATCACTTATTTGCGGTTGTAATCAAATCGACTACTCAATCATGTCGAATTGCTTATAGGGGCTAACTGGCGTACCAAGGAACCCAAAATTGATGTACGAGGTCGAAATCACCTTTCTGAGAGCGAGGCTTCGATCTCTGTCGCTACTGAAAAGATCTAGCGCCAAGCGCTGGAGTAGGGTCTTCCCTGTTCTGCTGCACCTATATTTATTTTTGACTATAGAACTTTGCCAATCTCTTTAATTATCTTAGGGTTGACCTAAGGCTTAATTATCTTAGGGTTGACCTAAGGTTTAGCATTGCTTGACTCATTGACTTGACACGACTCAAGGCATAAACTTAACTCGCTGTGATCGACTGACTCGAGGTTGACTCGACTCGAAGTGAAAAGACACGTGTGACTAATGACCCGTGTGTGCATTGTATTATGATTGTCCGACTCGAAAATGCAAATAGCAAAAAATTTTAAAAATTTTCCTTCATTTTTGTGGAGGGTACCGACTTTCTCCCGAAAAAGAAAGACGCGAAAGATATTCGAAAGTTGAAGATGCATATTGAATGAGCTTAGTCAAATGTTGTTTGATACTATCTTTCAAGGTGCGAGGATTAATCCATCCTAGGTTATCTCAATGGTTGACTCCATGATGAAAGTATTTGGGTAACTTAGGCATGGAGGCTAAGCACTTCATACTTCGTGATGCAATGACAATTATGATTGATGAGTGATTTTGACATGACAAGGCATGCTTCAACGTTATGTTAAGATTTCATGACAAAGGGTTCCTAAGGGAAGTATATTTGGTCATGTATCTGTGATGTGTGTGATAGTGACACTAAAGTTAGGCCGCAAAGGCTAAGTGTGTGGGAAAATATATTGAAAAGAGTCAAATGGTGGTGACTCTTAGGCTAGGTAAGCTAATGATGTAGGGATCAAGCCCCCAAGTCTAGCTCTATATGAATAGGGATGAGCATAGGATGATCATGGTGTAAGTGTGTGAATTTAAATGCATTTTTATTACGGCCGCACCTCGATGTGAGGTTGCCTACGTACCCGTTAGGAATCAGGCCGAACGTAGCTCTAGCCGAACCTCGCACAAGTGTGTGTATGCCTCAAAAAGGTCTTTTTAAGGGTGACAAGGTAAAGTCGTATCCCCTAATCAAAAGTAATTCCTAAATCCTCTAACTAACGTAGATAGGGAAGTAGGGTCGAATCCACATAGAAACGAGTCTTTCTATTCCTAATTAATTAATATAATCCAGATTATAAAGTAACCAATATATTGTAATCAAAGGAAACTAAACTACGAAGATTAAGAGTAGGGAGAAAACAATGAATAAAAGGGTCTAGGGCATAGGTTCACCAATAAATAATACTCAAGGGTAAAACATAGTAATCAATCGTTGACATTGCATAAATAACACGATTAACAGGCTCTCGCAATTTATTAATCAACATAGATCTAACAGACTCTCGCAATTTACTAAATCGAAGTTCTTATTGAAAATAGCCTTTAATATCAAATTAACATCTGCTCGATTCATCAATTCAATATTGCTATACTTTTACAAGCCGCAATTGTAAAACGTTAAAACAATTCAATAAGAAATTATCATGCAATACCAATAATCAATAATAGTCAATACTCAATGCATCAATTAACCAGATTGTAAAGGGCTTTCGCTACGTATTACAATCACACAATTAATTTACCGGTATTAAATCTCATCTGTCGAATCTCGACTTAACCATTTATAAATTAATCTGCCTATTGAAACTAGACCTAAACATTAATTCTCATCTGTCGAATCTCGAATCAATGTTGTCAAACTCATGCATAAAAGATCTGCGCAAATCTAGTCACAGAGCATTAAATCAACCAATAGGAAATTAATCTAGCATTGATAATCAACAACAATAAATTACCCCTTCATATTATTTATGGATCCCCATAAACCCTAGAAATAGAACTACTCACACATATTAAAAACTAAACAAATCAAAGCAATAAAATAAGTCATGATGAAAGGAAATAAGATTAAGAGAAGAGAAATCGTTACCAAACTAATCTGTATTAATGGAAATAATTAATCAAGAACAAGAGTTGAGAGAAGAGTTAAGAGAGAGAAAAGATCCTAAGTAGAGAGTGATTTGGGTATTTTTATACCCGGCCAGGTGGCCCAACCAGAAAACGCCACGTGTCCTCCATATAGGTGCCATTTGGACCTATGGAGTGATGACACGTGGAGGGTGGATTCTTCTCCGTCCTACGTGGACTGAAGGTCCAGCAGGGACCATTCAGTCGGCGACACGTGTCACCCAAAAGGTGCTTCAGAATCCTTTTGGGCACAGTGACACGTGTCACTCAGGTATTGGCCCTGGGATGGCGGCCTTCTAAGGCCCAAATCCCGAGGCGCCGCAAAAACGGCGTGACCTAACTCCTAGGTCACCAGATCCTAGGAGGGCACACTTTTCCCTATAAATAGGGACATTACGTCATTTATGACGACACACGAAAAAAGAGAGAATTTTTGACACACAATACGAGACAATACGTCACTTACCACAGAGCTGTCGTTTTCAAGGAACACACAGCACTTTACCTGAGCTTGGAATCCAAGCAGATAACTTTACTTCCGCACGTTTTATCTCCGAATATTTACTGACTTAATCTTCGGAGGCGGACCACCGACCATCCGGCGGTCCGTTTGCTTTGCAGGTACAGGCATCCTCAGTTGAATCCAGTTTCAGTGTTGTAACTCTCCCGAGGGACAAAAACCCCCGAAACATTTGGCGCCGTCTGTGGGGAGAGTACCTCTGAAATGGCTTCACAATAGCTTGTACCAAATCCGGAGACCATTCGGCCTCCAAATGATGTACTGGTCCAAACGGACCATGACTCAGGTGACGACGCTGATGTCGAAACCTATGTGGATCCAAATGGATCCCTCATCTCTAAACGCATCCGCAGTAAGGAACGGCGAGAGCGTCCCCATGTTCAGGCAGGACCAAGCAAAACTGCTGGTCAGCCAAAGAAGCCCTCGGGGCGGCCGGTTGATCCTTCCCAGGCGGCAGGATCAGCTCCCGTCACTCGGGATGAGCTAATGTCACTCCTGAGCAGCCTCAGGGGTGAAATCAAGCAGCTCGCCTCAAAGAAGTCGCCTACTCCTAGAAAGGAGCAGTCGGCCAAGAAGCCAGCCCAAGCTGGCAAACAGAAGTCGGTCAGGGACCGTCAGCCGACTCCTCATCCTGCTCCTAAGGAGAAGGCCAGGTCCCAGTTTGACCTTAATCGGCTCCGTTTCCCAGAAATGGGCGCAAGAAAACCCATCCGGCACATACAGCCGGATGGTAGCAAGAAAACGTTCTCTGACGCTCGGCAATACATTGAGGAGAGGAGAACTCAGCAATCAGAGTCGGCTTCAACGTCGACTTATCATGATAGCTTTCGGAATACCTCTGTGAGGTGTTCCCAGTCTGTACATGAGACCCCAGCAAGCAGCCAAAGGGTTCAGTCTGGGCCACATGTGATTCAGTCCGCTCAGTACATGGCACAGCCATTGTACCAGGCGCCAGTTGTACCTTACATGCAACCTACCCTCTATGGAGGACAGGCGGCATACGGCTATCAGCCGATGGACTGGCAGCTTAGGCTGCAACACCTTGGAGATCAACCCACTGCTTTCTCTAGGGAAATAACTGAAGCCGTACAGCCGGCCAAAGTTAAAAACGTTCTGGTTGGAGCCTATGACGGGACCTCCAACCCAGAAGACCACCTGCTAGCATACACCCACCTCATGTATTTACAGGGGTTGGATGATGCCGCATGGTGTCGTTGCTTTCCAGCCACCCTGAAGGGCATAGCCCAGCAGTGGTTTGGCAACCTGCCGGCTGGCTGCATAAATAGCTTCAAGACACTTGCGTTCTTGTTTGCATCAAACTTCTCTATGAACATCCCTGCCAAAAAGACAAGTCTTGACTTGGGCAATGTACAACAGGGAGATAGAGAAGGTTTGCGATCCTACGTCAGGCGGTTCAATCTGGTCCGAATCCAGATTCATGGGCTGTCTGATGAGGTCGCCTTCACAGACTTCTTTAAGGGTCTGAAGGACGGGTCTACTTTTAAGTACGAACTCGTCCGCAAACAAATCTTTACTCTGCAAGGAGCCTTGCGAGAGGCGGAAGCCTACATACAGGCGACCGAACTCTGCTCCTCCAATAAGCAGGCGGACCATAAGAAGTCCGACCGGTAGAAAGAGACTCGGTCTGCTCAGCCGGCTCCTAAGCCAGAAGAGAGCAAAAAGAAAAAGCAAGTCTGGGCCATTGATAACTCTGATCAACCGGCCCAGAAGAAGAAAAAAGAGTGGAAACCGTACGTCCCAAGGTACGAATTCCACAAGGACTGCTGCTCCATCCTTTTGGAAATTAAGGATCGGCTAACTCTTGAGAAGCCGACTGCTATGAAAGGTTCCGCTGAAAATAGGAACAAAAACAAGCATTGCCATTTCCATGAGGATGTTGGCCATGACACGAACGACTGCTTTAGTCTCAAGCGGGAGCTCGACCGTCTGGTCGACAAAGGACAGCTGAAGTCCTATGTGAAGTCCAAAGTGACTTCAAAAGCAAATCCGGGGCAGTCCAAGAAAAAGACTCCCCAGCCTGCTGTGAGTGCCGAAACTGATGAAGAACCGGTGTATACCATAGCAGGCGGATTTGCCGGTGGTGGCCCGACCATTCGGGGTACCAAGGACCATCTAAGAAAGATGGTCAATTCTGTTGAGGAGGGGGATACATCTAGCACATCCACCTTCCCTAAAGTTGTCATCACCGAACAGGACAGAGGCAAAGTCCGTTGTCATTGAATGTAAAGTCGCCAACCAGCTGGTTGGCCGAATTCTGATTGACACAGGAAGTTCCTCTGACCTCATCAGCCTCAAATGCTTGTCCAATCTCAAGTACAAACCGGATAGCATGATGGAGGTCACCCACACCTTAGTTGGGTTTGGAGGAGGACTTGTGCACCCAGTCGGACGAATCGACCTACCTGTCCGCCTGGGAAGCAGGGGAGACGGTCGACACATGACCATCCGTCTCCTAGTGGTTGAAGAGCTCACGGCTTACAACCTCATCTTTGGCCGACCCACTCTTAATGAGTGTAAGGCCGTCATCATCCCTGCTCTCATGCTACTCAAGTATGAGAAGGATGATGGAACAGTTGGTTCCCTTAATGGGGACCAAAAGACGGCTCGAGAGTGTTATCTCTCGGACGTCAAGCCTGCGGCCGCAGCATCCGGCCGGGGCAAGCAAATGATTGACCTCGACGATGTCGAGGAAGAACAATCGGCCCCACCAGCCGGAAAGAAAAGAAAGACTGATCAGCTGGTGGTGGTCAAAAAAGAAAAGCAATAGCAATCACTGACCGGGGAAAGGTCGGATGATCTTCGTCCCCAGCCTACTGGAGAGCACATTGATATCTCTCTGGATGATAGCCGTCCAGAGCGGACTGTTAAGGTGGGGACGATTGCCTTTGCAAAGTTGGGTGAAAACCTTCACCAGCTGCTCAAGGAATTCAAAGACATCTTTGCCTTTGAAGTGGAAGAAATGCCAGGCATCAGCCCGGATCTCGCCGTCCACAAACTCGCCGTGGATCCTATAAAGAAGCCCATCCGGCAAAAGAAAAGAAACCACGGCGAAGAAAGAAGTCAGGCGGCAGCTGCCGAAGTAAAAAAGCTGTTAGATGCCAAGTTCATTCGGCCGTGCAACTTCCCTGAGTGGGTGGCTAACGTTGTGTTAGTAAAAAAGCCGAATGGAACTTGGCGGATGTGTGTTGATTACACAGACCTCAACAAGGCATGTCCAAAGGATAGTTATCCACTGCCTAAGATCGACAGTCTGGTCGACTCAACAGCCGGACATGCCCTGATGAGTTTCATGGACGCCTATTCAGGTTTCCATCAGATCCCCCTGTGGAAAAAAGATCAAGAAAAGACGGCATTCGTCACTGATCAGGGGTTGTTCTGTTATACTGTGATGCCGTTTGGTTTGAAGAATGCGCCTGCTACCTTCCAACGAATGATTAATACGGTCTTCATTAATCAAATCGGAAGGAATGTAGAGGCGTACATTGATGATATGATAGTCAAATCCAAACAGCAGGCGGATCACCTTGCTAATCTCCGAGAACATTCGCCACACTCAGGCGGCACAAGGTCATGCTTAACCCAAAAAAGTGTGTCTTTGGTGTTGAGTCTGGGAAGTTTCTCGGATTTTTGATTGACCAAAGAGGAATAGAGGCCAACCCTGAGAAAATACAGGCGGTAATCGACATGCAGTCGCCCCGTACTGTGAAGGAAGTGCAAAAACTAACAGGTTGTCTGGCGGCCCTGGGGAGATTCCTCAGCCGTTCAGGCGACAAGTGTCTCTACTTTTTCCAGGCAATCAAAAAGAAGACAAATTTTGAATGGGGGGATGATGCAGAAGCGGCCTTTCAAAGGCTAAAAACTCATCTGCACTCTTTGCCGAGGCTTGTCAGCCCTTTGCCTAAAGAGAAGCTCTTCATGTACTTAGCCGTCTCTGATCATGCCCTCAGTGCTGTCCTCTTAGCTGAAAGAGACGGCATCCAGCTCCCGGTGTATTTCATAAGCCATGTTTTGAGAAATGTGGAGCTTCGGTACCCCATGGTTGAGAAATTCGGCCTTGCCCTTTACATGGCCATCAAGAAGCTTAAACCTTACTTCTTGGCGCATGCGGTAGAGGTCTATACTGACCAACCGATCAAACGGCCACTCACAACCTTGGAGTCTTCTGGACGAATGCTCAAATGGGCGATTGAAATGCAAGGATTAGAAATCACTTATGAATCAAGGAAGGCAATAAAGGGACAAGCATTCGCTGACTTTATTGTCGAAATGACAAGGCCGGTTGTTCCGGACAATACGGACCAGGTCTGGAAAGTATATGTGGATGGGAGCTCCACTGTGAACGGTTGTGGTGCGGGGATTATCTGTCAATCTCCTGAAGGAGATAAGTACGAATACGCACTACGGTTCAAGTTTCAGGTCTCTAATAATGAGGCCGAGTATGAGGCCCTGCTGGCCGGCATCCGGTATTGCAAGGCGGCAGGGGCGAAGAAGGTGTCCGCCTGCTCTGATTCTCAACTGGTCGTACTCCAGGTTAATGGAACGTACGAGGCCACTCATCCGGCCATGATAAAGTATTTGCAGGCGGTCAAGAGTGAAGTTGGGTCACTTGAAGAATTTCATCTAACTCAGGTGCCCAGGTCTTCAAACAATCAGGCGGATGCTCTGTCCAAGTTGGCATCATCCGCCTCCTGTGAAACGCCTCGGTCAGTCTTCTGGGAGGTCATGGAAAAAAGAAGTATATCAGAGGAAGACCCCATTGGAATTCTTGACCGAAGCTCAACCTGGATGGACAGCATCCGGACCTATCTTGCAGACGGCACGCTCCCTGACTCACCACGGGAGGCGGCTGTTCTGAAAAAACGAGCAGCTAACTTCGAGTTACGGCAAGGAGAGCTCTTCAGGGCTGGCTTTTTGAAACCCCTGTTGAAGTGTGTTACCCCTGAAAAGGGGAAGGAAGTTCTCGAAGAGTTGCATTCGGGATTCTGCGCCTCCCATATAGGCGGCAGATCCCTCGCGGCCAAGGCCAGGCGGCTTTACTTTTGGCCGACTCTGGAGTCGGATGCCATGGAAATGGTGAAAAAATGTGACAAGTGCCAAAAGTTTGGCAAGCTCATCCATCGTTCGGCTACAGACCTGACGGCCATCCACAACCCAATACCCTTTGCCAAATGGGGCATGGACATTCTGGGGCCATATACAACTGCACCAGGCGGCAAGCGCTATATATTGGTGGCTGTGGATTACTTTACTAAGTGGGTAGAGGCTGAGGAAGTCAAAAACATCAAGACTAAAGACGTCATTTCCTTTTTCTGGAGGAACATAATCACTCGTTTCGGGGTGCCCATGTCTATGGTTTTTGACATTGGTCCTCAATTTGAGACGCCTCAACTCAAGACTTGGCTGGGAGACCAGGGGTCTCAAGCTTCTTCGCATCAGTCGGCCGGCCACAAGAAAACGGCCAGGTCGAAGCCTTCAACAAGTTAATCTCAGACGGAATTAAAAAGAAGATTGAGCGGGCTGGTGGCCTTTGGGCGGATGAATTACCACACGTCCTTTGGTCCATCAGAACGACTGCTAAAGGGGCAACGGGAGAAACCCCGTTCCTAATGGTGTATGGTGCAGAAGCTGTTCTGCCCATCGAGCACTATGAGCCTACCCTTCGAATCATGTTGTATGATGAAGAGGCAAATTGGGAGGCCATGCGCCTAGCATTGGACTCACTTCCAGAACGCAGGGGCAATGCTGCCTTGCGTCATGAGATATACCGTCTGAGAATGACTCGGGCTTTTAACAAAAGAGTACACAAGCGTCCTCTCAAAGTGGGGGACTTTGTGCTACGGAAAATGGAGGCAGTCGGTAGGGCGAATGAACAGGGAAAGCTAACCCCAAATTGGGAAGGCCCCTACAAAATTTATGAGGAGATAAGAGACGGCACCTACCGCCTGGAAGAACCAGACGGCAGGCAGCTGCCCAGAACTTGGAATGTAGACAACTTGAAAAAGTACTACTTCTAAGTACGAATGTAAAGACCTCAATTTTGTAAATCTCACGTATAGTTAATGAGAATATGCCTTCATTTCCCAACTTATCTTTTTATTTAAGTTTTTTAAGTGCCGCCTGTACCAAATACAGACGGCCAATATGTTTGGAAAGCGTCTGTCCCAACAGCAGACGCCCCAATCCCTCTGAAGGAGCCGATTGTTTTAGAACAGTCGTCCCTACGAAATTCATCAAGTTTACACCAAAACTTGATGAATATTTACTTGATCATTTAAGAGGCCTAAGGCCAGATAAAATCATGATGAGGCCCATGGTCGGATGTTAATAAACAAAAAGAGACCGAATGGTCATAGTCTGCTCCAACATGAGCATGACCATCTGCTCCAACATGAGTCAGATAACCGGCGACGTCCATTTGGGCGAATTCGTCGAGGAGAAGCATCTCCCATTTGGGTGGCACATTGCTCTACGAATATATCAAGCGGCCCTACCGAATGCTAAGGCAGCATTCGCAGTCGTTTGTTTTAATCGAAAGTGAAATCTAAAAGACCTGAATTTTCTATTTAACGCAGTCGTCACTGTTTCATGAGTAGAGGCTAATTGAGGCATAAAGCCGGATGCGCCTGTTATTGCTCAGGGGCAAAACAGGCGGAATATTTTATACAAGTTAAGTTAACTACTTAGCAATTATTGAGGCTATTGGCCGGATGACGTCTGATCCTTGCCTATGGGGCAAGACAGGCGGACAACTATTTTTAAAAGAAAATTGGTTAAGTTACAAACTTAGCATTTTATCTCAAAGAGGCTTATGGCCGGAGGCGCTTGTTTTTTGCTTATGGGGCAGAACAAGCGGAGGTTTACCCTTAGCAAATTAGTTAAGTTGGAAATTTGAGTTAGTTCGAGCCAATGGCCGAATGAACACTTATGTTTGCCAATTCTGGATGGACGTCTGCCGCGTGGTTTGGGGCAATCACCATAGTGATTGATTGACTTAGAAACCATGCATACTCTTCTAAGTATCAAAAATTTCTAAGTCAATCAATCCAATAAACCGAAACCACCCGACATCCGTCCAGGGGCAAGAACATTCGCATGGTATACAGGTTATAATACTTAGCCAAAAACATGCAATGAAAAATTCAAAATGCAAAGGACAACAACAATATGGATAACTTCAGCCAAATAGCCGAAGGATTTAAATTAAAGACCAATCGTCACCAGACGATTGGTTAAGATTGTTATCTGGCAAAGCCAGAAAGATTGTCAAATTACCCGACCCCTCGGTCGGTAAAGATACAAATACTCGGCACACAGGCCGGAAAAGAAAAGTACATGGCCATTCGGCCGCAGAAAAGCATAAAAGCTTAAGTGATCAGGGGAGAGCCTCTTCAGTGGCAGCCGGCTTGTCGTCCTTCGGCTGCTCTTCCTCCTTTTTCTCTGGCTCCTCCGCCTGATCCTCCTCCTCGCCACCAGAGGACGACTCCCCAGAAGAGTCGGATCCAGAACTTTCCTCGGCCTCAGCATTCTCAGCCTCTTCAATAAGGCGAGCGTCGAATGCTTTGCTGGCTTCGTCAAATTTGGATTTCCAAATCTGATAGTCCGAGTCCGGCTGAACAGCCGCCCAAGTGTCCCGCATGATGGCTTCATAATCGCTCATCATTTGCTTAACAAGAGCCTCTCTCTCTCTTGATCAGCCACGGACTCAAACTTGGACTTCAGCTGATGCTCCTGGTTGCTGAGGCGCTGCTCCAGGCGGCCCACCTTCTGCTTGGCTCTCTCGGCCTCTTCTTTGGCATCTTGAAGAGGCTCGAGCTTCTCCTTAAGAGTTGTAATCTCTTTCTTAAGGGAAGTGATGCGCAGGCGGGCCGAGTCCAGGTCCTTCTTCACCTACATATTGGCTTCCGCCTGCGAATACATCATATCAAGCGTCAGATACTCATTCTGAGCAATATCAAATTGAGCTCGATCCAAGGCGGACTCGGCCTGAGCTTTAGCGACTGTTACCTCTTTGGATTTCTCCTTGAGGGGTTGCCTGAGCCCTTGGACGCGCAGCATGGCCTGCAAAAGAGCCGAATGGTTAAAACCAGGCGGAAAAAGAAATAGTGTTTTAAAAAAAAAAAAAAAGGAGTTGCTTGAGCTAACTCATACCTCGCAGAGGTTCCCCAAGATGCCATCCAAGTCAAGGGTGCCGACTCCTCTGACAGACGCCTTGTCGTCAGGATCGACCGCCCTCAGCATGGACTTGGCCATCTGGACTACAGTCGGCCTCTGCACCGGAACTGAGGAGGAGAGAAAGTTAGAGAAAATAACTAAAGTACATCTAAATGGAAGAACAAGAGGGGCGAATGAATTTTACCGTCGTCCTTCTGTTCCTCCT
Source organism: Chenopodium album (assembly GCF_948465745.1). Taxonomy (NCBI): domain Eukaryota; kingdom Viridiplantae; phylum Streptophyta; class Magnoliopsida; order Caryophyllales; family Amaranthaceae; genus Chenopodium; species Chenopodium album. The sequence continues at coordinate 30,169,488 of NC_137836.1, forward strand.
CTCTCCCCAGGCTTCTCTTCTCTCCTGCTGAGCCGACAGCAGTGGTGGGTTGCTTAAAGCCACCCTTCGATGCCCTCTGGGCATCCGGTTTGCTGATCTCCTTTTCAGCTTCGAGAGAAGAGGCGTCTGGGCCCTTCTTGGGCTTATGAGCAACGTGCTTCCGGCCGCCCTTGCCGGATGCGCTCACATCACCCGCCCTAGTCTTTTGGATTTTAGGGTCGGATGGTTTTGAAGGAGATTTGGAAGGCGCACCCTACATCAACACAAGATAAACGCAAGTTAGAAATCATTCGGGCAAATTTAATATTGGTCAGAAATGAAAGAACAATTTTCTACCTTGGAGGTGCCGCCAGTTTTCTGTTCATCCACTTTGGTGTGAGTGGTTACTTCTGCCCTGTTTAAAACATTCGACCTGTATCGAGCAGCAGATACAGCTGGCTTCCTTGTGGCCGAGAGCTTTTCCATTGCTTTGTCTGCAAAAATGAACAAGTGATTAGCTTCCTTAAACAAGTACTGAAAAGCAGAAGTAAATTACATATAAAACAGACGGCCGACTACCTCTCGGCATCTCAGAACTTAGCCCACAGGCGGCTAAGAATGTCCCTTCTTCAAACCACTTGTACAAAGGGAGATAGCATTGAGGGGTGACCTCCTTGTCCCCCTCATCGTTCGTCCACACGCACACGGTAAACAACCCCGCGTCCATGATCTCCTCCTTTGCCCGCCTGGGAATAGGCGGCAATGCGCTCCTGCCTGCTAGGAGAGGTGGGTCCTTATTCCACCTATTATACTTTTGGTTCAGGCGGCTGTCGGTAGACTTGACTATATAAAACTTAGTCCTCCAGTCTTTCCACTTGTTCTCTTTGCCAACAGCCATCATGTACCCCTTGCAAGTGGTCAAGGTGTACCAGCCTTCACCGCCCCTAGCAGGCGCCCTGCTCAGATAGTGCATATGGGCGAACGCTTCAAAGCTCGCCTCCACCTGCAGCATCTCACAGGCGGCAACGTACCCCAGAATATTGATCCAGGAGTTGGGTACAAGTTGCCAGATACCCAGTTGGTATCCGTCCAAGATCCTCTCCACGGCCGGATGGAGAGGGAAGCGGAGGCCAGCCTGGAAGGCCGCTTCATAGCAGCCGAATGCTTTGTCTTGATAGCTGGCCAGGTTATGGTGTCGCCCTCGTTAGGGACCGACAAAGTGTAGCCATAGCCTAGGATGACCTTGCGCCTAAAATTGGCAAGGCCGGATGCCATGGCACTCCGCCTGCCTGATGGAACATGCTGATAGTAGGGGGCTCTCTCCAAGCGCCTGGAAGCACTCGGCTCGGCCCAGCTTTCCCCTCTATCCACTGCCAGGGACTCTCTGGCAGAATCTATGTTTGATCTAGCCTCCTCTGAAGCTACGGAGGCATTCTCTGAAGAAGATGACGAGGCCGACTCGTCATCAGAGCTCTCATCAGAGCTAGGGGACCGCCGACTGGTGCCAGCGGGGTCCTCCCCTAGACTCTCTTCCGGCGCCTGTCCAGAAGGCCCGGGTTGATATTCTTCATCCGCCTCCCCCAGGATTCCATCACTGGGAGTTCCACTAGATGTGGGCGAATGGTAATAAGTGGGGGTAGGAGGAAGATAGGAAGGGCTGTCAGGGTGTTCCGACAGCTCACTTCGAGGCACTCTTATTGAGCCGTCTGAAAAAACAGTCGACCCATCCGAATGGTAGAAAACTCCATCGGAGCTACACTGCCTTGCTGTTCTTTTGATTCTGGCCATAGTGTCCTGCACAGACACGGAAACGGTCGGATTCGGAGAAGTTCGCAAAGCAGGGTCTTTGGCCAAGCATTCGGCACTGCTAGTTCTAGACTCAGCCGTCCCCGGTGACTGGCTGATCACTATCCTACGCCGTGCCGCATGCAATTGGGGAACCATTTTTTCGAAAACAAAGAAAAAATGAAGAGTAAAAAGAAAATACAGGCGTTACCTTTAGAAGAAGGGAGAAAGACGCCTGGTTGACTAAAGAACAGTCGAACTGGTAGCCGAGTGTCGGATGCTTGAAAAACGCTTAGGGAATTTTGAGATTCTTTAAGTCAAAAAGTCCAAGATTCTCCAGAGATTCGCCAAGGTGTGAATCCAAGAGGGGGGTCAAACCTTACTATTTATAGGGGGGTAAAAACCCTAATTTTTCCCTCCAGTAATTTTTGAATCTGACCACTCAGATACTGACACCTGTCACAGGAGTCGCGTGCAATGCATGTGTCCCCTGTGAGGGGCAAATGATTTGGGTATTTTTATACCCGGCCAGGTGGCCCAACCAGAAAGCGCCACGTGTCCTCCATATAGGTGCCATTTGGACCTATGGAGTGATGACACGTGGAGGGTGGATTCTTCTCCGTCCTACGTGGACTGAAGGTCCAGCAGGGACCATTCAGTCGGCGACACGTGTCACCCAAAAGGTGCTTCAGAATCCTTTTGGGCACAGTGACACGTGTCACTCAGGTATTGGCCCTGGGATGGCGGCCTTCTAAGGCCCAAATCCCGAGGCGCCGCAAAAACGGCGTGACCTAACTCCTAGGTCACCAGATCCTAGGAGGGCACACTTTTCCCTATAAATAGGGACATTACGTCATTTATGACGACACACGAAAAAAGAGAGAATTTTTGACACACAATACGAGACAATACGTCACTTACCACAGAGCTGTCGTTTTCAAGGAACACACAGCACTTTACCTGAGCTTGGAATCCAAGCAGATAACTTTACTTCCGCACGTTTTATCTCCGAATATTTACTGACTTAATCTTCGGAGGCGGACCACCGACCATCCGGCGGTCCGTTTGCTTTGCAGGTACAGGCATCCTCAGTTGAATCCAGTTTCAGTGTTGTAACTCTCCCGAGGGACAAAAACCCCCGAAACATTTGGCGCCGTCTGTGGGGAGAGTACCTCTGAAATGGCTTCACAAGAGCTTGTACCAAATCCGGAGACCATTCGGCCTCCAAATGATGTACTGGTCCAAACGGACCATGACTCAGGTGACGACGCTGATGTCGAAACCTATGTGGATCCAAATGGATCCCTCATCTCTAAACGCATCCGCAGTAAGGAACGGCGAGAGCGTCCCCATGTTCAGGCAGGACCAAGCAAAACTGCTGGTCAGCCAAAGAAGCCCTCGGGGCGGCCGGTTGATCCTTCCCAGGCGGCAGGATTAGCTCCCGTCACTCGGGATGAGCTAATGTCACTCCTGAGCAGCCTCAAGAGTGCAATTTCCTGTAAAATACAACTAAAACTACAAAAACACTAGAAAACACAAATTAGTAAAAAGTGGCCCGAAAGAGCCAAAAACACTACTAATAACGACCAAGGGACGGGGGTAAAACACTATATAAAATGGACATATCAAAGGGTTGTAGCGTGGTTAGGCTAAAGGTTATAGAAGAAGAGGATAAAGGCTCAAGACTCTAGATAAGCCCCCAAGGTGTGCAACCTCGCTTTTGAATCTTTATATATTTTTTTTTGCTTGAGTTTCTACTCTTTTTTAGCTCTTTTTGCTTTAGCATTTATTTTATTTTTGTAAGTGTGGGCAATCCCGATCATGCGGTTTATCACTCACTTGGCATTCATGTTTCTCAGGCACAGTACCGAGCACTCGATAAGAGACGCAATCTGAGACATGTTCATATCAAAGATATTTTCATATCAAAGACATTGGAACACTTGCCCTTTTGTACACTCTTATTTATATTTTTGCTTTTATTTTTATTTTGATCTTTTGAAATCACACAAGCCTTTTTAGAATTGCATAAGTTGCACACCATCCATCCCGAAGTTAGGTAGATGTAGGTTGAAAAAATGAAAGGTCTATCGTTAGACAAGGCTCAAAGTGGTTTATGAAGAAAGGATTGTATATTTGAAAGGTGAAAGGAGATATGATGTGGCTACAAGGGGTGCCTTAAATCATTGGTATACCTTGTGCTTAATTCGACATGGATTTTTTTTTTTTTAAAAAAAATGTTTTAATGCAATATTAATGAAATGATCATATTCAAGAAAATAAACGCTCATTTTATTAAAAGAAAAGAAAGAAAATAATCTACAAAATTAATCTAAGGAGAATAAAAAGGTGTCTATGCTAGACTTATTGGGGAAAGGGTAAAAAAGAAATAGAAAAGAGAGGTCACGAAATCTTGTCGTTGAAGCTCGCCTCTTGTTTTGACGAGGGGAAAACTAGGTCGTTATCTAATATTCCCTCGGTCAAACTAAATTTATAAACACTTAACAAACCTAAATACGGGTATAGAGGCAAGTCAAGGGTCGAACCCAAAGGAACGGTAATGTTCAAGCACTTTCAATTATGCGCCTAAGCTAGGTCGAAGACGAAGGTAAGAGAGAATACTAACAACTAACAAAACAAGTAACCAAGGAAATAAAACACTAGGAACGGGGATCAACAAGTAATCATGTCAATTGCAACAACTTGGGAAGAGCATGCCAATCAAAGGTTGTGAGGACTAAGTGATAAGAGCAATCAATAGGAATCAAAGAGCTATCTCCTAATTGTTAAGCTAGGGTTCACTATGAATAACAAACTAAGAGAATCACAATCAAAACCAATCGATAATTGCAATTCCTAAATCAATTGTTCATGTCATTAGCAATTACAATGCAATCTAGCATAATTCTCAAGGCCAAATTGAATTACACACATGCAAACCTTCACTAATCACTTTAATCTCAACAATTAATCAACACAATTCCAAAATTAAATCACAATTAATCAATCATATAAGTTTCACCCAATTCCTAGCCAACAACTACTCAAACAACATCATCAAATCAACTATCAACTATAGAGAACAAGAATCAACAAAATATCAAGAACAATTACTCTAGTCAAACATCAAATATCAAAATCAAACCAAATAAACATCAAATTAAACAAAGAAATTGAATGAGATAGAGTTTAGAAATGCTCATTGATAATTAAGAAGATCTCCAACACAATTGTCACACTTGCATCTTCAATCTCTCAATCACCATTGAAATTCCTCACTTTCTCTCTCTAAAACTACTCCTAATCTAGCCTAATCTAGAGAGAGAAGCTCTCATCCTAAGAGAGAGAAAACTATTCTAAAACTAAAGAATTACATGAATAAAGAATAAAGGAAACCAAAAACTATATAAACAAAAGGAGAAAAGAATCTTAAAATCGTAAAAGACCCAGAAACCCGCGCCCGCGGAGGGGAACGGACACCCCGATAGCCGCACCCGCGGCCCATGCCCGCGCCCTCTGGATAACCATGGGTGCTTACTGCCCAAATACGGCAGTTTTGGAGCTGCAGCAACCCCGCGCCCGCGGGTACTGTAGCCCGCGCCCACGGCAGTTTTCCAGGGCCAACTTCAGAAGGCTGTAACTTCCAATCTAAGAATCGTATGAAGGCGTGCGACCTATCATTGGAAATCTTTTCAAGTCTAGTTTCCAACCCAACTTGAATCACCCTAATCCGATCTGTAGAACTTGAGATATGACTAAAACAATGCACAAAGGTCCTATTTGATACTTTGCAATCCTTCGTTTTTCTTTGTTTCAAACTCAAATTCAATTCCGAAAAGTGCATATTGATCCTAGTGGGTGCTATTTTCAATTCCCATGCATATAGCCCGCGACGTACCTACAAAACAAGACAAAGAAACGGAGAAGCAAGAGAAATAGCCGAGAAATGAATAAAATGATAAGAAAGCCATTAAAAGCATGCATTTCTCTAAACTAACACAAAAACACGCGAATCGAGCATTATTCTCTAAAAACACGACATAAACGACTACAAAGGAGCATAGAAATATAAAGAAAACATAGCCTAAAGGTGCCATAAAGGGCACGGATCACATTCCCCCAAGCTAAACTTTTGCTCGTCCTCGAGCAAAACTAAAGCCAACCCAAGGGAAAAATGATGACATTATTCAAGCAAAGAAAGAAACGAGAAAACTAGAGAAGATGGGAATATACACTAACTCACTTTTGTAGGAATCACGGTCAATTTTAGCAACTAAAGACAAGCCATTTAAACCCCTAGATCGCCCTAAAGGACGAGTGATGCTCTCGTAAGGGTATCCTAAGAGTTTACCCATAACTCTCATAATAATACAAACAAGGCAAAGCATGAAAAAGAAAACAAAATACAAGAAAAGCAAACAAATGTTCATGAAAGGACTTTTGCAAATTTACAAGCACAATGAATGCAAATCTTTCTAAACAAGTAAGGGAGTGCACGCTATAAGATACCTAAGGTTGATTGAAACATAAAAATGCTAAGCATAGGAACTAGTTATCACACTCCACTTTCATCCCAAACGGTCTTACCGCGTTCCCCTTACTAATCTCATATCTCCCCATAGTGAGCATCTCATAGATTCCGCGAAGGAACCGAAAAAAGATCAAATTTTTTAGCTACTCGACATCTTGACTTCGCATCCCCTTTCCTTAGGCAATGACCCATGATTCCTTCCCCCGAATAGTGACTCAACTTTCTAGGTCGAAAGGTCTTTCCCCAAGGTTGTAACATAAGGCATAAAGGGTGAAGGTAGGCTAAAATTTAAAATTTGGAGGTTTTCCTAAAAAAGTGAAGCAAAAGGGTGATCAATCCTTAACAATACGATCAAGAAATCACCAAGCAAAAGCAACACCCCCAAGCTTATTTGAAGCTATACTCACAAGAAATATATACAAAAAGCGTAAACGCTTCTCCCCCAAGCTTAAATGAAGCATTGTCTTCAATGCTTAGAAGGAGAAAAGAATACATCAAAATATTTTTGAATTTTCACTTTTTTCAAATTTTTTTTCTTTTTTTTTACTTAAACTTGCAATGTCCTCGCCTTTTGCTAAATTCGGACGGCTTTTTTCTATAATGCAATTTATTAGTCCATGCCTTTTATGATTAAGGACGGCTTTTACTCAAACACTTGCCATTATTCACAAAGAAGACTTAATCACAAACTAGCACTCATAAAAACAAAATTTCCAACTTATCCACCACAAACTCCATCATACGTGATCAATTTGCTTCACAAAAAACCAAGAATAGGAAGAAAATGAAACAAAAGGCCAAAGAACTAAAGATGTGGCTTGAAAAGAAGGTATAAGGCTCAAATGGTTGCAAGAAGGCAAATGGAAACCCAAAAACAAATATGAATCAAACTAACCTAAAAATGAAAAATACCACCCCGAAAAAGGTGTCTTTGTCCTCCCTAGATAGCTCGGTCTCGGGTTTAAGAATCATACATCAAGCTTTATAGATTAGGCTTGCAAAGTCAAGGACCCCATGCCGCTCATGCAAGAATATGATGAAAGCTTGAACAAATATAAATCTCACATGGTTGTAGCAAAAACTCACTAAGGTTGTCAAATCGAAGATAGGGAGCAACTACCAAACATCCCACAAACAAGTAGAATCCGGCTTCATAATCCCCCTAGTTCTAGACAACTACCTTAGCATGCTTTATCCTAGAATCAACCAAACGTAATCTCAAACCGTGCACACCACTACCATTTAGGAAGAAAAGCATTCAGTTATACAAGTCCAAATGTTATTATGTCCAAAGCAAGAACAAAACAAAACACATTGCAAATTTGCCTTGATAGAAACAAAAATCTTTTTGGAGTTTTTCAAAATATAAGAACATGGAAAAGCATATACAAAGGTGCATAGCATACATGAATCAACATCCCACCAAACATGATAGAATACCCTCCCCCAAGCTTGAATGAGACATTACACTCAAACATAAATCATATAATCCATGGGAGGGGAAAACAAGGAGATCAATCCAACAAACCAACATATGTCCAACAAGTCATCATCCACTAGAGAAAGAGCAAGGAAGGATATTACCGGATATTAGGTGGGTGTAAATACCCGCAAATGACCCAATTTAACCTTTCAAAGCTAATTTCTCATGAATTAAACCTTGTTTCTATATGATAGCAAAAATAGGAGTCGAACTTCCTCGATTCTTGATCCAAATCGAAGCACCGAAGTATATCAACTCATGTACCTAGCAAAAGGCACACAAAAAATTCCATGAGAGAAAATCTATTCTAAAAACAAAAGAAAATCTATTCTAAAACACGGGTTACTTCCCGAGAAAGGCTTGCTTAAGGTCCAAGCTTGACCGCTCTAGAAAATAATAATTCAACGCGCGCAAGAGCTTGTCAAATGCACTACTACACATTTCATAGGAAAGAAGTTAGGCAAATGACGCGAAGAGTACGTGCAACAAGGATAGTGCACGCAAATGAGGAGAGAGATGCCAAGAAAAGGAAGAGGAAGAATCAAAAGAAAATTCAACAAAATATGAAGAAAAAGAAAAAGAAGAACAAGAAGAAAAAGAAGGCAAACTCTCCTCATAATATTTTTGGGTGGCAACATCACCCTTTTCCTCAATTTGGGACGAATGAGCTTCATACAAATCATCATAGACAAAAGGGTCCCCAATAGGCTCATTGACAAAAGAAGGGAGGGAAATAGGAGTGTAAGGGATATGGTTGAATCTTCTTGAAAAAGGGGTATGAGAAAAGAGAAAAGGGGCAATGGTCTCACAAATGAGCTTTTTCTCACCACCATGCCTCAAATCACCAATAAGAGCATGGAAATCAATCATAAAGTCCTCAAAAGAAGAACACTCATGAGATCCATCTCCCTCAAACATCCAACCTCCAAGAGGAACAACATAATCCCCTCCATCACAACTATGAACAACAACTCCCTCAACAACTTTAAAGCCTAAGGTCTCAAAACCATGCATGAATGGATGCAAATTCATTTCAAACTCATCTCTCTCCCATGAAGCATCCTCAATGAACTCATTTAAAAGGCTATGGGTTTTCTTTTGACTCTCAAAGAATGCATTGGTCATAACCTCAATCGAGTCAAAATACTCATGGATAGAAGAGTCACAAACATGCACATGAGACTCATCAAGATGGGAAAGAGGGTTAGAAATTTCAATATCAACACTCTCTTAATTCTCAACTCCTTCACCATCACTCAAATGCTCACCAATGGGATCCTCACACTCTCTTGGTTGCTCAAAATCATCATCATCATCCTCAACACACACATTAAATTGGGATTTATCACAAACAAGCATCAAGGATGACAATTGGCTTTCTAACTCTTCTCCTCTTCTCTTTTCCTCCTCAATACGCTCCTCATTCTTTTTCATTATCTCTAATTGACCTCTCATAGAATTAAGAATCATCTCCTTACTAGGCCCAAACTCATTATTAAGCTCAATGCGCCTAATTTGAGACTCAAATGTATCAACAAGAGATTTAAAAGATGTAGGAGGTTGAGGCTCAACAAGAGAAGAAAAAGTACAACCAATATTGGAAGAATCAACATTAAGATCATGAGCATATACATCACATTGGGGAGTGGGGGCACAATTTATAATATGAGATTCATCATTAAGGGAATGAAGCTTATCACAAGAAGGCATGGTAAATAATGAAGAATATTGAAACACACCATTAGCATCAACTTGAGCTTGCACTTCATTATCATGAACAAAAGGAGAAATAAAGTTGAAACCATATGTTCTAGGTTCACTTAAGGGATCATGTGACAAATCATGGGAATTCATGCTAATATTAAAAGAATCAAGACATTGCATATCAATATTAGACTCATGATTACCCCTATCATAAACATCCCTAGCAAACCAAACATAAAAATCCCAAGCATCATCAATTGACAATGCTCTAAATTCACCATTATGCATACATTCAACTTCATCCCTAGTTTGCTCATTCAAACCAAAATAACAAATCTCACAAGCCTCCCAAATATTACAACAATTATAGTCCAAAAATCCCTCAAGTCTAATGAAATATTCACAAAAAGGCTCATTGCTATAATGAGGAAATGATAGACATGCCATTTTTTTTTCACAAAACAAACAAAAATCAAATAAAAGTAAAAATATACACAAAGACCTAGACTCAAGCAATAAAAAACACTCAAACAAAGACACCGTTCCCCGGCAACGGCGCCATTTTGACGTGGGGAAAACTAGGTCATTATCTAATATTCCCTCGGTCAAACTAAATTTATAAACACTTAACAAACCTAAATACGGGTATAGAGGAAAGTCAAGGGTCGAACCCAAAGGAACGGTAATGTTCAAGCACTTTCAATTATGTGCCTAAGCTAGGTCAAAGACGAAGGTAAGAGAGAATACTAACAACTAACAAAACAAGTAACCAAGGAAATAAAACACTAGGAACGGGGATCAACAAGTAATCATGTCAATTGCAACAACTTGGGAAGAGCATGTCAATCAAAGGTTGTGAGGACTAAATGATAAGAGCAATCAATAGGAATCAAAGACTTATCTCCTAATTGTTAAGCTAGGGTTCACTATGAATAACAAACTAAGATAATCACAATAAAAACCAATCGATAATTGCAATTCCTAAATCAATTGTTCATGTCATTAGAAATTACAATGCAATCTAGTATAATTCTCAAGGCCAAATTGAATTACACACATGCAAACCTTCACTAATCACTTTAATCTCAACAATTAATCAACACAATTCCAAAATTAAATCACAATTAATCAATCATACAAGTTTCACCCAATTCCTAGCCAAAAACTACTCAAACAACATCATCAAATCAACTATCAACTATAGAGAACAAGAATCAACAAAATATCAAGAACAATTACTCTAATCAAACATCAAATATCAAAATCAAACCAAACAAACATCAAATTAAACAAAGCAATTGAATGAGATAGAGTTTAGAAATGCTCATTGATAATTAAGAAGATCTCCAACACAATTGTCACACTTGCATCTTCAATCTCTCAATCACCATTGAAATTCCTCACTTTCTCTCTTTAAAACTACTCCTAATCTAGCCTAATCTAGAGAGAGAAGCTCTCAACCTAAGAGAGAGAAAACTATTCTAAAACTAAAGAATTACATGAATAAAGAATAAAGGAAACCAAAAACTATAAAAACAAAAGGAGAAAAGAAGCTTAAAATCGTAAAAGACCCAGAAACCCGCGCCCGCGGAGAAATCGGCCGCGCCCGCGGAGGGGAACGGACACCCCGATAGCCGCTCCCGCGGCCCAAGCCCGCGCCCTCGAGACAACCGCGGGTGCTTACTGCCCAAATACGGCAGTTTTGGAGCTGCAGCAACCCCGCGCCCGCGGGTACTGTAGCCCGTGCCCGCGGCAGTTTTCCAGGGCCAACTTCAGAAGGCTGTAACTTCCGATCGAAGAATCGTATGAAGGCGTGCAACCTATCATTGGAAAGCTCTTCAAGTCTAGTTTCCAAACCAACTTGAATCACCCTAATCCAATGTGTATAACTTGATATATGACTAAAACAATGCACAAAGGTCCTATTTGATACTTTGCAATCCTTCGTTTTCCTTTGTTTCAAACTCATATTCAATTCCGAAAAGTGCATATTGATCCTAGTGGGTGCTATTTTCAATTCCCATGCATATAGCCCGCGACGTACCTACAAAACAAGACAAAGAAACGGAGAAGCAAGAGAAATAGCCGAGAAATGAATAAAATGATAAGAAAGCCATTAAAAGCATGCATTTCTCTAAACTAACACAAAAACACGCGAATCGAGCATTATTCTCTAAAAACACGTTATAAACGACTACAAAGGAGCATAGAAATATAAAGAAAACATAGCCTAAAGGTGCCATAAATGGCACGGATCAGTCTTGCGTTGTTTCCTTTATTATCACTCGCTCTTCTTGTTAACCGGAGGCATGGGAAGCTTGTTATTATCAATCAAATGTTGGATAGCCTCCTTTAGCTTCCAATAGCTCTCAGTAGCATGACCCCTACCTTGATAGTACTTGCAATGTTCGTCTGGATTCCAACTAGACAATCTCTTTTTTAAGTGGGGGATCTTGAATAGGTCCAATGGGAGTAATCATTCCCTTGGCATGGAGTCGATCGAAAGCATCATCGTAGCTAATTCCAATAGGGGTGAAATCCTTTTTCAGTTGCTTTCGATTACCCATGGCTAGGATCTTACTAAGGTCGAAAGTACCAACACTATTGCTAGAGTAGGTGTTTTTGGAAGAAGAAGGATAGTCGTTCTTCTTCCCTTTACAGCCACTGTTACTATTATCACTAATCTTGGCCTTCTTGTCGCACGGAGGAACATGAAGGAGATTTGAATCAATGAAGTCTTGAACATGATCCTTAAGGGTGAGACACTTTTCAGTAGTGTGACCGCGACCTCTATGGTATCGACAATAGGAATTCGGATCCTAATTGGGAAAACGTTTTTCAGATGGAGGGTTTTGACTGGGACCAATGGAGCGAATATGACCTTGATCATGTAGACAGTCAAAAGCTTCATTGTAAGTCATTCCTATTGGTGTGTATTCTTCAATGGTCCATTTTGCCTGTGGCTTAGGAGCATTGAGTTCTTCATTAAACTCTTGGCGAGAATTTTGTTGATGGCCATCACCCGATTTGCTAGTCCTTCTACCACATTTAAGAGCATGGCAACGACATCTTGCAATTTTCGAACGTCCTCTTTTAGACTTGATGAGTCTTCCTTGGTATTATCTAAGAAAAGACTTTCATCCTCCCCAATCATGGCCACTTCATCGAGAGAGGTCATATAAGCTGTCTCGATCATGGGCTCTCCTACAAGTGTGATAAGAAGTGATGGATCGAAGGATGCTTGGTCATCTTCGATGGCTAGAATCTCGGAAGTTTCATTGTTATCGATCAGATCTTGAATAGCTTCTTTGAGTTTCCAACACTCCTTTATGTTATGACCCTTTCCTTGGTGATATTTGCAGTGCTTATTAGGATCCCACTTGGGTGGCCTGGCTTCTGGAACTGGATCTTTGATAGGCCCTATGGGCATGACTAGTCCTTTGTGATGTAGCTTCTCGAAAGCTATTTCATAACTCATACCAAGTGGAGTGAACACCCTTTTTTATATTTGGATTTGTGGTTTAGAGGCGTTCGTAGCATGTACTTCATTAATGGGAGAGGAAGAAGAAGGATGGTCGTTCTTCTTTCCTCTCGCACTATTATCTTTCAGAAGGTCATCTTCAATATCAATGCCTATATTATACACAGCCTTGAAAGTATTCAAATTATGTTGATATTTTAAGTGCTTTGAATACTTCCCTTTGAGATTCTTGATAAACATCCTCACAGATTCTTTTTCGGTAGGAGCCTTGACCATATTAGCGGAATTTTCCCTCCATTTGTTGAAGAAAGAAGTAAACCCTTCGTTTTCTTTTTGTTTTATCATCTCAAGTTGTCTGTGGTCTGTTTCATCTTGGATGTTGCACTTGTATCTATCAACGAAAGTGTTTGTTATCGACTCCCAAGAAGAGGTTTTTTCTTTCTCGAGAGAAAAGAACCATTGTTGACAAACGGTTTCGAGAGATAGTGGGAACAGAGAGGGGAAAACCTTCTTATCGATACCCTTAATACTCATTATAGTTTCGAAGGCTCTTAGATGAAAGTAAGGGTTATCTGTTGCCTTGAATTTAGGGATGTCAGTGGCATTGAACTTATGTGGAAGAAGTTCCTTGTCCAGCGAGACCCCTTGTGAACTCATGCCTTGAAATTTATAGTCACTAGATAGCTTGCTTAAACTTTCTTGCATGAGGTTCATTTGTTGTTGCTTCACGGGATCATCGACCTTGAGTGTGAGTAGCTTCAGTGTCTCAGTTACGGTAACCAATTGGTTCCTAAGCTCATTGACTTCTTCTTGAGTTGCCATTATCTTTTTAGCCTTCCTCTTTTGTCGAATCGGTTTATCAAAAAGTGAGACTTAGGAATAGAAGGTACCCCCCCCCCCAACTCAAATGACGGAAAAGACTGACTCATGCGTGAACCTAAGACATGGTCATGGTGATGCATACTCAAAGTGTGTGCTAAGACTAGTGAATGTAGGTGGTATGTTAAGACTCGTGTCATAACCACGTGGCTAGACTATGTGACTTAGACTCAATTAATGATTCGACAAGGTGTTATTGAAGCGAAAAATTAACCAAAATGATTAGCAAACTGGTTAATTAGACACTAGGTGATGACTCGATCAATAAACCGAACTATCGACCAAACGACAGGACTGGCGTCGCATTGTGTAGCTTGGCGCCAGACGACAAAGCTGTCGCCAGGCGCCACACTCCACAGTGTGGCGCTACATCTCAGACTTTGGCGCCAATATTGGAGCTTCAATCTAGGACTGTTTTCGGTGTTATTAATCAACTGGGGTATGCCTAAAGTCGTACTAGGTCAATTTCGATTAAAATATTAGACTTTATTGACTCAAATTAATTGATTAATTAATTAATTAGGCAAAGTTATTTAAGTCATTATTTTATTTAATCTCAACACAAGTCAAACAACCGTTTAAGAGAAACATAGAATATATGCACAACAAATAATGCACAATTAGTCAAGTAGGCATGTAGGCGTCGTTCGAAGTGCGCCTACGTTAAAAGCATGTGGTGAATATGCTTGGAACTCATAGGAAGTGGGAATTGACATAATACGATTAGGGACAAGGAAAGTAGGGAGCCACCAACAAGTTTTTAAGTGACTTGTAAACCGTTCACGGATCATAAAAGGCAACCACGAATAAAGGGACAACGAAGGCAACAACGATTGACCCGTGAAGGTTACATCCCATTCATAATCCATGAGATTACTAACTCCATATGGTTCGGAACCACGAAAGGAGGATCGGGGATGATGGTACGAAGTGAGTCATGGAGTCACATTCGCCCGTATTGGCCTCTACTCGATTCTTATTGTGAAAAGTGATTCCTGCGATCTCAAAGGCATGCAAACAAAAATTCAATTCGCTCCAAACTATTATTAAGCTAAATTGGTTGAATATTAATGCAACACATAATACTAAAATATCGTGATCACTTGATTAAACAACAAGATTAAAAAGGAACCTAAACCGGTTGTCCAAATTATCTTATTAGGCGTGATTTTCAATTACATATTCCCTTTAACATGAAATATGGTGATCAAAATAATAATAGAATAACATCAATATTGGAAGCAATTTAACAATAATAGTGTTAGTCAAATCAAATATAAAATAACCTAATCATGATACTAGCAATATAAAATAAAATAAGAGTAATTAATTTAATTAATTACTTACCTTCAGCACGTTCCTTTAAATTGCTACATCATGAATAAACTGTTAGTAACATCAATAAAAAAAATATATAAAGTAAATGGAAATTAAATTAAATAAAAAGTAGAGTTGATTTGGTCCAAACCCTCAGTTATTTATACCTTTCGCGCCTTGGTTTAAGGACGGAACCACGGGTTTAGTATAAACTCCTTGGAGTGCTTAGGGGAATTATTATGGGAGAATAAGGAGGCTAGAAATTAGGTTAAAGAGGGAGAAGAGAATGATTTTTGGTGTAAGGTGAGAGAGAATGATTATTGATGCCCCGAACTGCAGAAAGGGGGGTCCTATTTATAGGGAAAATGAGCAGAGGGAACACGCGGAACCCTAATAAGACAAAAACCCTAAAAAATAATACCATGTCATGGAAAAGAACACCGTGACACGGTGACAGGCACCATCAGACGGGGGAAGATCCCGTGACACGGGGAAAAACTGAGTGACGCGAGAAATAATTAGGTTACGGGAAGTGAAAACGCGTTTAGGGATTACGCGGAGAAAACACGAAGAAATCCCGTGTCACGGGATGTGCACCGTGAAACGGGAAGAAATTTCGTGACACGGCATTGTCCACCGTGGCACAGTGCAGTATGCCGTGTCACGGTGTAAAAAGTACGCGGAAATTACACGGAATATCCCCGTGTCACAGAATGGGCACCGTGACACGGGAAATTGCACCATGACACGGTGCTTAATCCCGTGACACGGAAAAAATTGTGCAGAATTACAAAAATGGGCACCGTGTGACGGGAATAAGCCCCGTGACACGTCAGCTTTTGCCGCGTCGCGGCATTTTTGCTGCTGCGCGGTAATTTCAGTTTTTTACCCGTTTTTAAAATAATCATAACTTTTGATCTGTAACTCGGAATAAAGAATATAATATATCATTGGAAATCTTATCAAGTCTACTTTCCAACCCAATTAAAATCAAGTGAAAATTATATGTATATTTTAATATATGGCCGTTTTAGTGGAAGGGTGTCGATTTTAGGCCGAGTTTAGTGTTTTGCTCATATCTTTTTCGTTATTGCTCGGAATTGGGCTTATTATATATGGTTGGAAAGCTTATTTAATGGACTATTTAACAAAATAATAATTGGATCAAAATTGTATAGCCATAAAATCAGTTTATCTCAGTTTTGCGATGTGGACACGAAAAGTGGAAAATAGGTTATGGTTTAGGGAAATGAGCTAGAAATTGGATTGGTTCATGAAATATATTGGATAGAACATGGATTTAAGCACTCCAAAGATTAAATACTCAACTCGACCAATAATGGCGGTGAAAGGTGTTCATCAACGTGTTTGGTTTTGGGGAGACATTTTTAGGTGTCTACAGAAGCCCCCACTTTGACTGAGTTTGTACAAACGTCAGTTTCGAAAACGATAGTCAAAGTAGCCATTAGGGACGGAGAATAATTTAAGACGTTCTGCGATTTAAATCATTCTGTATACGCCGATACCTGCAGAAAAATGTTAGTTCTACAAATAAAAGAGTAAAGGGATAGAATGCTTATCTAACACCAGTGTATTGGTGGCAAATGAGCTTGGTAGCTTCCTATGCTTGAAGGAATCCACCGGATGACGTTTGTTGAAACACTTTCCATGCCTGAGGAAAGCCTACTGATGAATTTGGTGGCTTTCTAAGCCTGAAGAAACCTACCGGATGATACTTTCCATGCTTGAGGAAAGCCGACGTATGAATTTGGCGGTTTTCTATGCTTGAAGAAATCCATCGGATAATACTTTCCATGCTTGAGGAAAGTCGACAGATGATGAGATTGCAAGTCTCTATGTATCAAGAACCTTGCGCCGTGAAATGATGGTGGTTCGATTGTCCCCGAACGTGGGCTGTAGATGGTCCGCTTGTCCCCGGACGTGGGCTGTAGATGGTCTGCTTGTCCCCGAACGTGGGCTGTAGATGGTCGGCTTGTCCCCGGACGTGGGCTGTAGATGGTCCGCTTGTCCCCGGACGTGGGCTGGTTGTAAATGGTCCGCTTGTCCCCGGACGTGGGCTGTAAATAGTCCGCTTGTCCCCGGACGTGGGCTGTAATTGAGACCTGCAAAATAAAATTTGCCAAGGGACTCGTATAGACTATGATTTACTTGACCAACTGACTTGACCAAGTTTGACTTGACACAACATGACATGACATGAGTATAACTTGTGATTGTGTTTGTATAGTTTGAGTGTGTGTGTGTGCAGACACAAGCAACCGAAAATGCAAAAGAAAAAAAAAATTCCATCATTTTTGTGATGAGACAAGTGGAGGGTACCGACTTTCTCCCGAAAAAGAAAGACGTGAAAAACGAAATTTTATTTTTGAACTTCCCTCGATAAAAATTTGGAAAAAGTTTTTGAACTTCCCCAAAATAAAATAATTAAAAAGGAAAGAAGTTTTGAACTTCATTCCTCCTTGAGAAAGACGAAATGAATCGTATGGATTGAATTGCTTGTCCTGAAAATAATGTATGCATGATGCATGTTCTTAGGCCAGGAGGCTAAGGACAATTACATCATGTGACACGATAGATGAATGAACTTAAGTCATGGAGCTAAGCATCATATATGGTGTAAAGAAGCGATCTTGAACGTCACTTAGGTCTGGAAGCTAAGCACGTATAAAGATGAAGTGATTATTGCATAATGAACGTTGCTTAGGTCAAGGAGCTAAGCACGATATGCTTTGTATGATTAAAAATCATTGATATATAAATGTTTCTTAGCACATTATGTGATGCATGAAACAATGAATATTGCTCAGGTCAGGAAGCTAAGCAAGTATACAATGTTTCTTCTAATGAATGTTGTCTTTAAATATGATGAAACATGCACAGTGTTGAAACAAGATTTCATGATAAAGGGCTCTTAAAGGGAAGGATGATTGATATGGATATGGATGTGTGAGTGAAGTGTGTGAATGTGATACTAAGGCTGGCTGCAAGGGTTATGGCGATGTAAAGAGATGTGAGAAGAGTTAAAGATGATGACTCTTCAGGCTGGGTAAGCTAATGTGATTTGGGTTCAAGCCCCCAAGTCTAGCTCTAAATGGGTAGGGATATAGAGATAAGCATTGGATATTCTTTTACTCGATCATGCATAGATATGAATATGAATGTGGCCGCACCTCAATGTGAGGTTGCCTACGTATCCGTTAGGAATCAGGCCGAACGTAGCTCTAACCGAACTTTGCACAAGTGTATGTACACCTCAAAGAGGTCTTTCAAGGGTTGTAAGGTGGTTAAGCTGAAGGTTTAAGGAAGAAAGGGGTAAAAGGCTCAAGACCCGAGAGAAGCCCCCAAGATGTGTAATTGTGAATTTGAAAATTTTGAATTTTGCAAGTTTATTTTCAACATTTTTTTTTGCTTGGATTTTTTTTTCATTCTTTTGAATCAATGTAGGCAATCTTAGATCATGCGGTCCATCACTCACTTAGCATTCATGTTTCTACGGCACGGTGCCGAGCACTCGATGAGAGACACAATTTGAGACGTGTTCATATCAACGACATTGGAACACTTGCCTTTAGACATTGTTTTATTGTTGCTTTGCTGCTTTTTTTTTTTACTTGCTTTTTGAATGTTATACAATTACACATCTTCCAATCCCAGGGTTAAGTGAATGTGGGTTGAAGAAGGGAAAACGTTAGACGAGGCTTAAAGTTGTTGATGAAGAAATGGAATGTGATTGAACGGTTAACAGGGAATGACAGGGTTGCAAAGGTGCCTCAAGTCATTGGTGTACCTTGTGTTTAGTTCGGTAATTGATTTTTTTTTTTATGAGTGCATGAAAATACTATGATCGAGATGTAAAGGAAATTGCTCATTTTATTAATGGAATAAAGGTGAACAAAACACACGAAACATATAAAAAATTGAAATGGAAAACCTATGTTAGACATGAATGGGAAAATGGAGATGAATGATGAAAAAAGAAATCATGAAATCTTGCACAAAGGATCTGTTGTGCGCCTTGTGTTCATTACTTCTTGCCGCCTAGAGGGACAGGGAATTTGTTTGCATGCACCAAGTCTTGAATGACGTCCTTCAATTCCAACATTGCTCCGTAGTGTGGCCCCTTCCTTGATGGTACTTGCAATGGGCATTGGGATTCCATTTGGCGCTCCTTTCTTCAAGTTTTGGCTCTGGAAATGGTCCAATAGGTGTGATCAAGCCTTGACCGTAAAGGCGATCAAAGGCCGCATTATAATTCATTCCTAAAGGAGTGTAAGTTCTTTTCTTCTTGGGAAATGGAGCATCAAGAGCTAACACTTCACTGAGATCAACTTGGCTTATATTGTTAGTAGTATTTTCGTGCTTAGAAGACGAAGAAGAAGGATGGTCGTTCTTCTTGTTTTTCCAAGTGTTATTATTGTTACTACCAGCAGTCTTTATTAGCTCATCCTCGACATTGATGCCGATGTCGTATACAGCTACGAAAGTGTTCAGTGGAAGAAATTTGAGATGTTACCTATATTTATGAGTCAGATTTTGAATAAAGAGGCGAACCATCTCTCTTTTTGGGGGGATCTACCAAGAGTGAAGCTGTTTCCCTCCACCTGTTCAGGTAAGCAGTGAAGCCTTCATTCTCTTTCTGTTTGAGAATGGAGAGTTCACGTTCAAAAGTTTTGGTTTGAATGTTACACTTGTAACGATTCATGAAACTGTCGGTGACATCTTGCCAAGTCGCAGTATGCTTGGAATCTAAGGAATAAAACCATTGTTGGCAAGCATGTTCTAAGGAGAGAGGGAACACCGTAGGGAAGAGTGTTACGTCCAATCCCTTAAGAGCCATGGTTGCAGAGAACGCCTTTAAATGGAATATTGGATTGTCAGTAGGCTTGAACTTTGGAATATAAGCAGTGGAGAACTTTTCAGGGAGTCTGTCCTTCACATCCAAAGGAGTGGGAGGCCGTTCCACATAAGTGAAATCCTCATAAATCTTACTCATTTGTTCCTTCAGTTTGTCAAGGGTGGAAATAATGACCTTGTTTTGTTCAATGGTAGTGACCCTAGTGGTAAGGGTTTGCATCATGGCAGACAGTGCCTCGATGGATTTGTTGATGTTCTCAATATCTTCTTTAGTGGCCATTGAAAGGTGATGAGTAATGGAGATGGCAAAGTTCTCTTTGAACGCCTATTAGATCTGAGAGATTGTTGCGGTAATGACTCGATCCGTATTAATCTATCCCTGTTCCTTGACCAAGTACTGTGAAATAAAATAATTCACTTAATTGTTTGACTCATTGCTCAAGATAGGAAAGGAAGGAAAAAAATAGACATTTGAAAACAGGTGAGAAAACTCCACTCATATATTTTTTTATGATGACGAAAAAAGGGTGCATGAACCTAATATACGATCATAAACGACCTGGTGCACGACTCGAGTCGGAACATAAAGAAAGTGTGTGGGCTATACTTGACTCGTGAGTGACTAAGTGATGTTATAAGACTCGTGGTATGATCGTATGGCTAGACATGTGAACAATAACCAAAATGAGTGACGCGAGGACCAAATTAACACGGAAGAATTGACTGACGCGGTGTTTTTTTTTTTTTTTTTTTGGAAAATCCACCGTGCCACGGTGGAAATTCCCGTGCCACGGTGAACTTTCCCGTGCCACGGTAAACATTCCCGTGCCACGGTGGATGCTGACGTGACACGGATTCTTTTTTTTTTCGCTGCAGGTCCACCGCGCCACGGTGGACTGTGCCGTGACACAGTGGACAGTCCCGTGTCGCGGCAACCCTTCCCTTTTTTTTTTCCTAATTACTAAGTGAGTACGGTCCATTGGCAATCGTTACTCATAAAATAATCCACCATAGACAAAGAAAGATCGTTAAGGTTAGGATCAAAACGACCAAACATAAAACACGTAGGCACAATGATGCAAAGAATAGTTCGCAACCTAAGGTCAAGTTCTATGTTTGACTATCGTCAAGTTTATTTGGTGTCAATAGGGTACCATGGTTAAGAGTTTGGACGCGTTAGCAAGGCAGCCTCCCTTGAGGGTGTATGCCAACGGGCGGCTCCGCGAGTTCGTGATGAAATCAAACTCGACTCCATGGTTTGGGTGGATTTAATAACTCGGATGAACCCTTATTGCCATGAGCGTTTTTGGGTTGATAGAGCTTAAATCCCCTGGGGCTAAGACGTATGTAGAACACATACGTTTTTTCAGAAAAATCAAAGGAAGTTGACTGTGAGAAGAGAAAATAAGCCACCGGACTGATTTTAGGACTATCGTGACACGGCAAAAATTCCCGTGCCATGGTATTGTGCACCGTCAGACGGTGCACTGTACCGTGACACGGCAGATTTTGCCATGGCACGGCAGTCAGAAGATCTGACTGGTGCCCTGTTTTCCTTCGTGCGCAACCAAGTTATTCAATTTTTCCTACGGGACAGACCTAAATGCGACGTTAAAACGTCTATGCATATGCAAAAATGCCAAATTAATCACAGGAATATTTTTTCAAGAATCTTTCAAGTCTCATCCACTCATCTTAATTAAGGACCGATCACTCAAATCGATAAATAACCAAGAATCCTCCCAGTGGAGTCGCCAAATTGTAGGCGTCGTTCGAAGTGCGCCTACGTTAAAAGCATGTGGTGAATATGCTTGGCACTCATAGGAAGTGGGAATTGACATAATACGATTAGGGACAAGGAAAGTAGGGAGCCGCCAACAAGTTTTTAAGGAACTTGTAAACCGTTCACGGATCATAAAAGGCAACCACGAATAAAGGGACAACGAAGGCAACAACGATTGACCCGTGAAGGTTACATCCCATTCATAATCCATGAGATTACTAACTCCATATGGTTCGGAACCACGAAAGGAGGATCGGGGATGATGGTACAAAGTGAGTCATGGAGTCACATTCGCCCATATTGGCCTCTACTCGATTCTTATTGTGAAAAGTGATTCCTGCGATCTCAAAGGCATGCAAACAAAAATTCAATTCGCTCCAAACTATTATTAAGCTAAGTTGGTTGAATATTAATGCAACACATAATACTAAAATATCGTGATCACTTGATTAAACAACAAGATTAAAAAGGAACCTAAACCGGTTGTCCAAATTATCTTATTAGGCGTGATTTTCAATTACATATTCCCTTTAACTTGCAATATGGTGATCAAAATAATAATAGAATAACATCAATATTGGAAGCAATTTAACAATAATAGTGTTAGTCAAATCAAATATAAATAACCTAATCATGATACTAGCAATATAAAAAAAAAATAAGAGTAATTAATTTCATTAATTACTTACATTCAGCACGTTCCTTTAAATTGCTACATCATGAATAAACTGTTAGTAATTTCAATAAAAAAATATAAAGTAAATGGAAATTAAATTAAATAAAAAGTAGAGTTGACTTGGTCCAAACCCTCAGTTATTTATACCTTTCACGCCTTGGTTTAAGGACGGAACCACGGGTTTAGTATAGACTCCTTGGAGTGCTTAGGGGAATTATTATGGAAGAATAAGGAGGCTAGAAATTAGGTTAAAGAGGGAGAAGAGAATGATTTTTGGTGTAAGGTGAGAGAGAATGATTATTGGTGCCCCGAATTGCAGAAAGGGGGGTCCTATTTATAGGGAAAATGAGCAGAGGGAACACGCGGAACCCAAAAAAGATAAAAAACCTAAAAAAATAATTCCATGTCATGGCAAAGAACACCGTGACACAGTGACAGGCACCATCAGACGGGGGAAGATCCCGTGACACTGGGAAAAACTGAGTGACGCGGGAAATAATTAGGTTACGGGAAGTGAAAACGCGTTTAGGGATTACGCGGAGAAAACACGGAGAAATCCCGTGTCACGGGATGTGCACCGTGACACGGGAAGAAATTTCGTGACACGACATTGTCCACCGTGGCACAGTGCGGTATGCCGTGTCACGGTGTAAAAAGTACGCGGAAATTACACGGAATATCCCCGTGTCACGGAATGGGCACCGTGGCACGGGAAATTGCACCATGACACGGTGCAAAATCCCGTGACACGGAAAAAATTGTGTAGAATTACAAAAATAGGCACCGTGTGACGGGAATAAGCCTCGTGACACGTCAGCTTTTGCCGTGTCGCGACATTTTTGCTGTTGCGCTGTAATTTCAGTTTTTTACCCGTTTTTAAAATAATCATAACTTTTGATCCGTAACGTGGAATAAAGCATATAATATATCATTGGAAAGCTTATCAATTATACTTTCCAACCCAATTAAAATCAAGTGAAAATAATATGTATATTTTAAGATATGGCCGTTTTAGTGGAACGATGTCGATTTTAGGCCGAGTTTAGTGTTTTGCTCATATCTTTTTCGTTATAGCTCGGAATTGGGCTTATGATATATGGTTGGAAATATTAATTAAAGGCCTATCCAACAAAATAATAATTGGATCAAAATTGTATAGCCATAAAATCAATTTCTCTCAGTTTTGCGATGTGGACACGAAAAGTGGAAAATAGGTTATGGTTTAGGGAAATGAGCTAGAAATTGGATTGGTTCATGAAATATATTGGATAGAACATGGATTTAAGCACTCCAAATATTAAATACTCAACTCGACCAATAATGGCGGTGAAAGGTGTTCATCAACGGGTTTGGTTTTGGGGAGACATTTTTAGGTGTCTACAAGGAACAATATGATGCAATAGAGGGTCCATGGTTAATTGTCCGGATGCATCACGCAGAAGCCTAACCGTAAAGGGTTGGCGCGAGTGGATGGGACACCGCGAGTTTTAGAAAAAACTCGCTTCCATGGTTTGGTGAATTCAACATTCTCGGATGTACCCTTTGTTGCACAGAGCGTTCAATCAAGTAGATGGAGCATGAATTACCAGAGGTTTATGTCCATATGTAGAACACATATGGGTTTCAGAAAAGTGAGAAAAAAAATCAATCAGGAAGTAGGATCGAGCAAACAATACGAAAAACCGGTCGAAATTAGAACACATATTTCTGGCTCGGTATTGGGGGAGGTTGGCGCCAGCTTTTAGCTGTAGCGCCTGGCGCCAATGCTGGCGTCTGGCGCTACGGTTAAAATGCTGGTGCCAATGCTTTGGCCCCTGGCGCTACTTCCCACATGCTTCAGCAGCTTTCTGTGCTCGATAAAATTTTCTAGTTTCGCGCGGTGTTATTTCGGTCCTAGTTGTGAAATATATTTCTCAAATTTCCTACGTGTAAAATCCTATATTTTTAACTCATTACGGATGATCTTTCCAATGAGATCTTTTTTATGCATATGACAATAATGTTAATCAAAATTACGCACATGAAATACTTAGAATGTTTCGAGTCTCATCCACTCATTCTAAATCATTGCCGAAACCAATTCAGGAATTAAAATAGAAATCCTCCCCAGCGGAGTCGCCAAAAAACTGTAGGGAATAAATTTCGAGCATTACCCCTAGCTTGAACCCCACTGTGATCGTACACTAAAGTACGGTGGCGTCCAAAGGGAAAGAAGATAGAGCAAAAGAGTCGCCAACAAGTTTTAAGAACTTGTAAACCGTTCACGGGGTGAAGGTTACACCCCTTAATGATCTAGGAGATCGTCAACTCCATAAGGTCTAGAACCAAATAAGGGTTCGAGGATGAAGGTACAAATCCAACCTAAAAGATATTGAACCTGCCCTAATAATATGCCTCTACTTTATTCTGATCGTATTCATGTGCGTTTTCTAATTAACATGCAATCAATAGGATTAACCCTAAACCTGTTTAATCTATGTTGGTTGAATATTAATGCACAAATAAATCTATTATTGGCGATCACTTGAATTATAATCATATTAACCCTAACAAGATTATTAATTATCTTATTAAGCGTGATTACAAGTACAAATTCCCTTTAAACATGCAATAAAAGGCGTGATCAAGCAATAAAAATAAATATCATCAAGCAACATAATAATAATCATGAACAATTATTATAACAAATTATAATTAAAATAATCATGTTCACAGTAATTATAAATAAACATCAATCATAAAAATAATCATTATAATAACAATAATAATATTCATAATCATGTTCATGTTAATATTAAAGCATAATAAAAATAGCAAGATCCTAGGCATGACACTAACAAGATTAATAACAAACCCTAGCATGTCACTAAGCAATAAAAATCAAAGCTTTAGCCCTAACATGATACTAACGATCATAAGTATTAGGAAGAAAATAGGAGGCATCGTAACAATCATATTTAATATTAAAATTACCCTAGACATGATACTAGGAATATCATAATAACAATATAAACATGATTTCTACATCATAACATCAATTTAAATCATTAAAGTACTTACTTTGATGCCTCGTACCTCTTTCTAATAACAAAATACACACGTTAGTAACTTCAAGGAAAATAATAACCAAACAGTTAAATTAAATAATTGAAAGAGAGATTTGGGACCAAACCCTCAGAAATTAAACCTTTCACGTCTAGGGCGAAGGCAACTTCGAATATGGCTAGGTGTTTCTAGATCTTGTGAATGCGGAATTTTGTATGTAAAAGCAAGTTTTGAAAAGAAAGAGAAAGAATGATTAAAAGAGAATGAGAGAATTGATTGTACGTGAATATTAATTAAAACTGATTGTTGATGAATGAAAACGGAGTTTTTAATACGTTATTTATAGTGAAATCAGCCAAAAGGAAATTTTGTCAATAACTATCAATTAAAGCACGTGTTTTGAAAACAACTACCTATTAATTTTTTTTTTTAAAGTACTACCACAAAGATATAAAAAGTTTAACTAGCACTACCACTTTAACAATTTTGGCTAAAATCTCCGGTATTTGGGTCTCACTTTTTATCACTTTCTACCTTTATGAAGGGTAATTTAGTTAATTTAGATGATGATTTTATGAGGTAAAGGTAAAAAGTAGAACCTACATGCCGAATATTCTAGTTGGAATTATTAAAGTGCTAGTGCTACTTAAACTTTTTACAACTTTGTGGTAGTTCTTTTAAAAAAAAATTTTAATAGGTAGTTGTTTTCAAAACACGCACTTTAATTGGTAGTTTTTGACAAAATTTCCTAGCCAAAAAGATAAATTTACAAAACAGAGTACTTGGCGCACGTGAAACAGAGCTGGGGCCAACTCCAGCTAATTGGCGCCAGGCGCCAACACCAGCGCCAGGCGTCAGGCGCCAATGCCTGGCGTCAGGCGCTAGTCCTGTTTTTGACGCGTTTTCGAAAATCAGATAAATTTGCCGTACTGGAGGATAAAATCGTATCTTTTCCTCGAAAATGCTATTTGATTCTAATTAAAACTCTGAAAAGTCAACAAAAGTCAATTTATCAATGCTAATTGATTTAGGAATGAAAAGAACCTTCTAGAAGAATCTACAAGACTAAAACCATTCCTAATTGCATTAGGAATGATAAATCATATTAGGCCCTCCCCTAGATCATTGGGCCGCATATAAGGCTCAAACCGGGCCAAGTTTAGTAAATTGGCCATAACTTCCTCAATATTCATCGGAATTGGGCTTATAATACATCGTTGGAAAGCTCTTGTCAAGCCCCATCCAACTACACTACTATTGGACCCATATCATGGACCAAGCAAATTGGATTGATTGTTTTCTTAAAATAAGTTTTCAAAAACAGAGAGAAGAGAAAAGAAATTAAAACTTTCCGCAACACTAGACTTTCCACACTTTCGCTTCATTCGATTATGATTCGACGTGAAAGGTACTCATCACCGGTTTTGGTTTTGGGGAGACACAAATGGGTGTCTACAGCGCCAGACGTTGACATTAGCGCCAGGCGCCAAGCTTAGCGCCAAGCGCTAATGCTGGCGTTAGGCGCTAATCAGGTTTTTTACGCGTTTTCTAAAACCAGATAGAATTTAACCGTACAGGAGGATAAAATCGTATTTTCCTCAAAAACACTCTTTTATTCTGATTAAAACTCTAAAATGTCAACAAAAGTCAATTTATCAATGCTAATTGAATTAGGAATGAAAAGAACCTTCTAGAAGAATCTAGAAAACTAAAACCATTCCTAATTGCATTAGGAATGATAAATCCATATTTGGCCCTCCCCTAGATCATTGGACCGCATATAATGTTCAAACCGAGCCCAGTTTAGTAATTTGGCCATAACTTCCCTAATATTCATCGGAATTGGGCTTATAATATATCGTTGGAAAGCTCTTTTCAAGCCCTATCCAACTACACCATTATTGGACCCATATCGTGGACCAAACTAAACTTGAATGCACGTTTTTCAAAAATAGGGTAAGAAAAGAAATATTTTCAAAAACAGACTGGAGATATTTTAATAAAAACATACTCATCACTAGACTTTTCACACTTTCGCTTTGTTCTAAGATCGAATGACGTGAAAGGTATTCATAACTGGGTTTGGTTTTGGGGAGACACATTTGGGTGTCTATAGGAACCTACGATTTATATTGTTTCTTTTTCTTCTGGGACGGCTGATTAGAGTCATTAACCGCCTAGATCTCTTTTCTCTTTTTGCTCTCTATAGCTTTGGGAGCCGGCTAAGCAGGCCGACTCTCCTTTTGTTTGTCAGACTTTTTAAGTTCTGACTAGTTACTAGGCGAGTAGAGGATGGTCTCTTGTATATAGGCTTCCGCCCCCATCAACGCCTCTTGTAGAGTGAAGACTCTCCTATGGACGAGGTCAAACTTAAAAGTTGACCTGTCCTTCAGACCCTTGAAGAAGTCTGTTAGGAAACTTCGTCAAATAGTCCTTGAGTCTGGATTCTCACCAGATTGAACCGCCTGACGTTTGAGCGAAGTTCTTCTCTATCTCTCCCTGCCGAATGGTGCTCATATCGAGACTTGTTTCCGTAGCAGGGATGTTTATTGAGACTTGTTTTCTTAGTAGGGATGTTTATTAAGAAGTTGAAAGCAAACAGTACAAGAAGGCTAGCCCTCTTGAATCTATCAATACATCCGGCCGGCAGTTTGCCGAACCATTGTTGGAAAATGCCCTTCAATATAGTCGTGAAACACCTATACCAGCAAGCATCATCCAAACCCTGTAAGTACATGAGGTGGTCGTGGTACCATCGTAGGCACCAACCAAAACATTATTCTTAACCTTGGATAGCTGTTCCACTTCGGTTATCTCCCTGGTGAATGCAGAGGGTTGTTCACCAAGTTTGAGCAGATGGAGCTACAAGTCATAGGGCTGGACATTGTATGTCGCCTGACCTCCGAATAGGGTCGGTTACATGTAAGGTGGGGCATATTGTCTGTATGGCATCTGAGGCACATACGGGGCTGATCCAATCATACGAGGGCTAGTATGGATGGTCTTGTCGTCTGAGGGGCCAATGAATTCTAACTCAATGTATTGACATAACTGTCTAAACATTTTAGTAGGTGATTCACTAGCTCTTAATGCAGTTTTGACCTCTTCATCTATCCCATCGTACCAGTCTTATATACAGCCATAGAAACTATGTTATTTAAGAAATTTTCAGAAGTCCATTCAGTGTTTAAATTAAGTACACTACTCATACTCCTTTTCCACTGATCTATAACATCTTATCTATCTCTTACACCATATAATTTAAGCGTATAACCAGTTTGACTTATAAGTTCAAGAGTCACTTCTTCTTGTTTAGGTAAATGATTAGGCATAACCTTGACACTAAACCGGGTAGTTCCCTGGTATGAATCTTGGTTGTGTGCATCTTCCTTCTCCTTGATACCTAGGTCTTTGGATCACATTTTATACATTAATGATTTCTTCTCCAACATCATTATTATCCATTACCCTTTTACCTAGTTTGTTTCAATCTTTTGTTGGATAACTTTTATAGGTAGAAAGTCTAGATCATCTAATTTTATCATTTGTAGATATAAATTTTCTTCTAAAGAAACATAATTATTCTCCTCTATCTCAGAATCAATTCCTTTTCCAGAAATTAAATTCATAATTTCGTTTAGCTTATTAGGGTCTTCACCTTTATCAAATAAGATTTGCAATTCGTTAATCGTTTTCTCCAGAAGATGAGGGCTAATCTTTAGTTTCTCTATACTTTTTTTGGTTACAAGTACGTCTTTTAGGGAGTGATACAGTAAACTTCTCATTTTTATCTAGATTTTGAAAAGGATGTTTATAGGGACAATCATTTCCCTATTAAGTGATACTTCTTTGTTAAATTGATGTCTAACTTCATTTGTTAAAACAAGTTGCACTTGTTTAATTTGTTCTTTTAGCTCACTTAAATTTTTATTAATCTTTGATATTGTTGTTTATAGCTTATGTTCACTACTCACGTAACGACAATGTATGCTATTAACTTCTACTTTAAGATCACCAATTTAATCTACGATATAATTAAGAATTGGGCCAAAATTACTAGTATTTTCAGGAATATGATAATAATGCTTAAAATCAGGTTTCTTACACTCTGTAAAAGGCCTTGTATTCTCCAGTTTTAATTAATTATTAATTTAATTAACAACTTAATTGGCTGGAATCATAAATGGCCTGTGTCCTCTTTGATCCGTTTTTCCCTCCTTTTACTAGCAAGGGGAGTCATCACATGGAATGATGATCCAACCTTAACTTTTAACCGTATGGCTCTGATACCAATTGAACGTAGCTAGATACCAACGACACAGTGGTTAGGATACCAACAACATCACAACATATACCATCAACAATTCTTGAGCTATACTACTATAAACGTAGGATGGTATGTATATACTACTAAGGATGGTAGTACCTATATATCTAGTTGGTAGCGAAATTCAATAAACAAATAAGTCACACTTTTTTTTGTCAAATTACGAAAATAACCCTAGTTGAGTCCTTTTGGACTATAGTTAATTGAGGCTTAGAATTTCCCGTTACCTCTAATCAAAGTCAAAGTACTCTATTTGATACAAATGAAAGTTTAGTACCTTAATTGATACTTTTTCTGTTTTTTAATACTTGCAACACTTTTTTAAAATGGAAATATCTCAATACTTGCAACACACCATAAATGGAAAGTTATGTTAGGGAAAAACTATACTATTTCTCTTATTTAAAGCACATGGCCCACTAAATTACACTCCTAAGTCCTAACAACTACTCACCCCATTATCATACCTTAAATAATGTGATAAAATGTGTGTTGTAACAATTTAAAAACGAATGAAGTATTTTTTTACAAAGTTTAGTACTTCGTACCTAATAATGTGTAAGTGTATAACTCATAAAAGGGCCTAAGATCAAGTTTAGCCCCAAGTCTTAAGACTTGGATGTGACATTATTTTTGGTGGCCCCCATTGAAAATGATGTCATCAAAAATTCTTGTTAACACTCACTAAAACTTACACAAATTTATCACTTTAGCCCTAAGAGTTAAATATTTGACATATTATATGTAGAAAAGTGTAAAAAAAAAAAAAGAAAAAAAAGGGGGGGGGGGGATAATAAAAATAAAAATGAAGTGGGTGAAGTGAGTCCCAATCTCAAGTCTTAAGTTGAGTCTTGAAATTAGTGGTCTCAATTTCAAGACTCAACTTCAGACTTGCTTGAGATTTTTGAAAAAAAATGGGAAAACTCTTAAGTATAAATCTGAATACTCAAAATGATGATGTCACCCCAAGACTTGGGGCTAAACTTGCTCTAAATCTCGTGATATTTTGGCGACAATATTGCAAGTGAATGCAAAAACTGGGGTACATATAAATAATAAACCCTAGCCTCTCTGAAGGTGAAAAATAGTTGCTCACTGCCGAAAACTCAATCCAAAAGCCTCAGACTGTTGAAAGAACAAAAAAAAAATGGCGAAATCCCTGAGGTCGAAGAAAGAGAAAAGGCTTCGGGCAATTCGAAGAGAGATTGTTGAACCCTTTTACGAGAAGAAAGATGTTGCCAAACAAGCTGCTCAAGAAGCCGCTTTTTCTGCCCCTAAACTTGCCGTTCGCAACACCAATAACACCTCCTCTAATCTTACCATGGGTATGTTTATTTTAGCTATTTGGGTGTTTTTGTTCTTTTAAGTTTGATTTAGTAATTAATTTATTATAGTTATTTAATTTACCAAGTATTTATATGTGTTGAATTTTTAATTGTTTGATTTGGAATACTTGTGAGTAGGAAGGAATGAAATTGATTGGTTATTGTATATGTTTGGTGATAACTCACTGATGAACAATTTATTTTTCTGAAAAATCTAATGTAATATTGCTGATAAATTTATGAATAAATACTTGACAATTGTCAATTTGATGGGCTGATTGAATTTGGGACGGGAAGAATTCATAGAAGTTTGAAAGCCGATATGAATTTTAATTTTGGAAATTCCAAGACATCCGAAAAAATGGAGTTACAAGATTCCAATGAAGTACGATTGTACTAGACACCTAATTGTGGACCGACGTCTACAATTGTCAGGTTTGTGAACTCTTAAGTATGCGATTGCGGTTCGTGAACTCTTACGTATGCAAGTTGTGACCTATGCAATTGCAAGGCTCAGCAACCATTTTTCTTATGTAGAGGGGCTAAGGAGAACTTGTTCTCGACCTTCTCGTCTGGGTGCAATCTATATGATATTATGATAGCTTTAATATAATGATTATGATCCTAGTATACTGTTAAAAGTTAAAAGTACTTTGGACAATAGAGCTGAAATGTAGTGATCTAGGTTTGTTGAGACAACTGTGGTCACCAAATTGGTTAGGAACTAATTAGTACCCGTATTTAATTTAGTGTTAGCTAATCTGTACAAGACAAGCAGATGATTCATTTTAAGGTGCTGATTTCCTTTCCCCTGTGTTGATGCAGTGGCGTCGTTCTTCGTTTATTATTTATGTCTGATCTCTTTCTACTTTTTCTTTCCACTTTATTATTTTGCTTTGATTCTGAAGGATTTTTTGGATGGCTGGATCAAAGAAACATAGACTAGTGTTTTGGTTTTCCTGATGCCTGTCATGCTAAATCTATTAGGACTTTTGGATAGGAGAAATCTTTCTTATTGTCTGTTTTGCGTCTTTGTTCAATTCACTTGTAGTGTATGTTTTGTAGGGAAGGATTGAACAGAAAAGAATATAATAGAATTATAGAAGGAACTTTAATGACTTTTCCTTGTCTTGTTTAAAAAAATATAGGTAGTATGTGATATCCTTGGAAAGGAATGGAAGTGGGAAGGAAGGCCCCTTAATAAACCAAACAAAGGAAAATTTAGTTCCCTCCATTCCCGTTCTTTTCTATGCATACCTTTCTATATATACTAGATAAATATACTAAACAATTGTAAGAGAATATGCTTTTAAAAGTATTTGTTAGATTCACATCTAATTAATATTTAAATATCGACAATTTTAACAAATTCTGGTAAGTTTCGATGTTGATATTCAAATGAAAAATAACAAAGCCACAACCTCACTAACAATTTTAAATGGCCCTCTGTTGATCATTTGACCTCTAGCAGCCTGCACTGACCTTTCCTAACCCATCTAAAGATCAGGCCTAATTATCATGGATCCTGTTTCAGGACTGTATGCTGGTCTCTGTGGCTGTGTAACATATGATTGTAGGCTGTAGGCAATAAGGAATGTGAAAATTAATATTTTTTTTGAATTTGTTTTTGGGTAATGATTGCATCATTGTCTCACTGGAAAGGTGACCAATGGTTCATATTTGGTTTACGGTCATTTGATCCAAGGTCAGGTTGGGTGGTTAAATTTGGGTCAGGTGTTATTGTAATTTTATCATAGAAAACAAAAATAATTCACATTTGGGATCAGTATAGTTCATTATATTTACTCATTTTTATCCTAACTTGTATGAAATCATTAATATGTTTAAATCATTTTTATCCTAATTTGCTATGTTTTCTCTTACTGGTGATAATTTATGGTTAAGTTTTGATGTTCAAAATATCAATGGTGCAACTATTTAGTAGCAATGATAGTGTTGGGTATGGTTTGGTGTAGGTGGGGATCATAAAATTGATAAGAAGGACTAAATACTGTAACTTTGCTGCTAAATTTGATGTCAATTCATTGACAACTATTTGTTTTTGCTTCTATTGATTTGTTTTCATGTACTTTGAATAAGAATAATACGTGTTTCTTGGTTGTAGAAACAATATTCACTGCCATTATTATTTAGGGTAATATTGGTAAAGACTCTTCTTGAAGTTGTCTTCAGCTGATGATTGAAGGTTTTGTTTCAAATCTGCAATTATTCACAGTTTAGAAGATCCGAGTTAAGCTATGTTTTTGCTAACTCAGCTTTTTCTACTGCAATATCACCCATTGGTTGCTTGATGCAAATGCATTTGCTGTAAAATTTCATTGATTATAGTATACCATTGTATCGGTGCTGCTTCATGGCCTTTGAACTGATGCTGTTGTTGCATTTAATTGGTAATTAATTGGATGATCAACTTATTGATATATGGTTATTTCAGATATTGATATGAATAGTCAAGGTACGGGGCTCCTAAAACCTGTTGGTAAGAAGATGAAAAAGAAATTGAAGATTGGTAAAGGGAAGAAACGCGGCAAGGGCAAGATCAGAAAGACGCACATTTAAGAAGTATGTCAATTTTAATGGTTTAATTTTGTTATCAAAACCTAAACTCGCTGACCCTCGTTCAAATTACAGTACTGTTTGGTGGAATTCAAAGCCATGTTCTTATTTTATTATGTAGCTAGTTTCTTTGATTTCGTTCTTAGTGATTTCCTCTATCTGTTATGAAAGACTTGAGAACAATTAGGTATAGCTAAAAAAAATGATAATAGTAGTTTGATGCTATGTGAGTTTTGTTTCAAGCAATATTGTGATTGAAAATTTCAAGGCTTTAGTATCGGATAGCTATGTTAATTTTGATTTAAAGACCAATGTAATTTTTTAATTTTGTTTTAACCTTTTTAAGAAAAGGAATAGTTAGGTTTAAGCATTGAGAAGACGTGGATAAGCTCAACCGATGATGAATGAATAGAGCTGAAGATCAATGGTTTTTAAAACCTGCCAGAATGGCGTGTATGTACTGTTGTAGCTTGTAAGAAACAATATTGGTCGTTTTACTCGTTTAAAACTTGGTTAAAAATAGAACATCATATTTCTGTTACATGTGAAATGGGTGTTATCTGCTGCCTTAAATTATTAGTTACGTTGTCCTAGTTTCTCCAATACAAGTATACAGGTAGTATGAAATTCATTATAGAGTACTGTTGCCTTAATTTTCCTTTATTTGGCAATATTTAATAATCATTTTAAAGCTATTAAGGAAAATCAGTTTTTTTTTTTTTTTTTTTTTTTTTTTTTTTTTTTTTTTTTTTTTTCTTTTTTTTGGAACGGATGGAAAATCAGTTATTGGTTATTAATATTCAGCATGAAATTGTATAATGAGTAGCCAACATGCAATTACTAGCATACAACAAAACAACTAAAGT
Organism: Chenopodium album; assembly: GCF_948465745.1. Lineage (NCBI taxonomy): Eukaryota > Viridiplantae > Streptophyta > Magnoliopsida > Caryophyllales > Amaranthaceae > Chenopodium > Chenopodium album. The sequence goes on from NC_137836.1 coordinate 30,204,121, forward strand.
GTTAACACGATATTATATATGTGAAATTTTTTAGCCCTCTTCTCCAAAATTCAAAATGGGAAGAGCTCATAAAACGAACAAAAGAAAATTGATATAAAGTTATGATCAAGATGCTATGATAATACATGTTGAATAGTATGTAGTGATAACTATTAATAACCAGAGTTGACGCGGCTACAATAAAGTCGAACTTCTCCATCATCTTGTGCTTCGCCTAAGATACTCCCAAGCTTTACCATGGATGATGAAAACAGATAAGGAAAGCTTCTATCGTCCTCCTTGGCTAAAGTACCAATATATTCAGAAGTCCTATGATCAGTGTATAATACTTGATCTGTGTATAATAGACCCATGTTGCTCTCAATATTTTTGTAGTACTGATTATCGAATGTGCTTGGTGTTTTGGCATCAAGGTTCACATACTCGGTCCCGTTCTTACATTTCCTTCTCAAATAGTTCAAGTATCTAGGAGCCATGATAGGGTGCTTTCCATCTTTGTTGCAGTTGTCTAGCCGATTTTGAATGGCAGCACATGAACTCCTTCCAATGGTGTGTGCTCCTAAGGATCAATGAAGAAAGTGAGTCCATGCATTAAAAAAGAACATATAAAAAAAGCCACATTATTTATGGTCCTCTTATATTCTGCTTGCCTTTAAAAGCTCTTCTTATACGAGTTTGACCTCATTAGGAAATGAGGATGAATACATGATGCATTGATGCTTTTTTTAAAAGGGCAAGATTATGGTAAATTGAGGAAATTACCTGAAAGCACAACCAAATCAAGCAAGCTCAATCCTTTAGATTGATAAAACTCAATAAGGGAAGTGACATCTTCTCGGCCTTTTGGAAGTTGTTCTGCTTCTTGGGCAATAGAAATTCGCCCATCTTTCCTTCCATATTCATTAGACCAAAATGGACCTTTAACTAAAAGGGTGGCATCTCTAGCAGCAGCAGTAAGAATATCTGCACAAGACACTACTTTGGGGCATTTCTTCTCAAGTGTTGCTTTGATGTCATCAATTACTTCGAAACCTCTCAATGTCTTGCTTGCATTGGCCCTTCTCTCACTTCCCGGATAATCAAGCAAGATTGATGCATCACATCCCTATATTAGATTTAAATTTCAATCGTTAATATTTTGTTGATGAGAGTACAAGTGTTAATTTCCTCCTCTCAGATACGACTCGTTCAGAACAAAGGGGTATTAAAATCCTATTGAACTCTCAAAACCCTTACTCTCATATCGTAATTTCTAATACTTCCTCCGTTAATGGTTAATTGCAACAAAGGGGTTTTATTTGTGAGATATAAAATATTCCTTTGTTGCAATTAACCATTAACGGAAGAAGTATTTAAAATCATGTTCCTACGTAACTTTTTCTTTTGTTATGCCTCAACATAAGGGCATAAACAAAAATGATATCAAACTTATCACCTTTTTATACATTTTTATATAAATTACTAATTTTGCTTTAAAATCAAATGAAACAAACAAGGAAAATAAAAAAGAAAAGTCATACCCGAACAGAGCAATCGTGGAAATGCAACCTTATAAGGCTAGCAGCAATGGTTTCATCCTTCTTATACCACTCCCAAACTTTCTTAGCAATAATTTCTTCAAAATCATTGCAACTATAGTCATAGTAGTCACGATTCAAGTCTTGACAACAAACTGATGAGATCAAACCAAGTGAAACTACAACAAAGAAAGCAGAGAAAAATGAGCGAGAATTCATTTTGGAATTTGGTTTTTTTTTTTTTTGAAACCACTTTGGAATTTGATTTAGTTTTGAATGTTTTATGCTTTTGTCACAAAAGTTACATTATATATTGAGAAAAATGATGCAAAATTATGCATAATACGTGAGGCGCACATCTCTACCGGCGTACAAACATGGAGACATGTAAGGTAAGACGATTCTACTTATTTCTTGAATCTAATATGATAGATTATATATTATGTTGTTGACCTTTTATGATAAGGAAATCTCGAAATAGGTTGACAATTGAAATAATTGTTGGTAACATTAACTCAATTATTTTCTGTTAGGAAAATTCCTTTAATCTAATTCAATACTAGTAGTTGGGTTCATGAGTATACTAATTTATAACAATTTTTATTTAGGTACAATGGAATTACATAAAACCGAGGGTTTTTAAATCAATTGTCGTGATATATGGACACAAATCACAAGGAAAATTATTTCATTATGCGAATATTATTACCCCTGCATGGTTGCATGACTCCTTGAATCTTCATTTACAAGTAGACATACATTTGACCATGTATATCTTGATTTACATATTAATAAATATTATAAAACTATATATTGAGAGTACGAATTTAACAATATTTCACAAGATTATGTGCAAGGAATCAATATTGGGGAAGGGCATATTAGTCTTAGTCTATAATTATTGACTTGGGGAATAAGTTAGAGTTTGTTAGGAGGGTTTTTCTATATATATGCCTTATTAGGAGGAATAATGATCATGTTAAATATTATTGAGGATTGTTATTGGGAGAGAGTGAGCCTCTCGAAAGCTCATATAAGGAGAGAATCCACCTCTAGAAAGTGAAATTATTATTCAATTAGTTGTAATTCTCATCTTAATACTATAATTATCCACATTCTTCTTAATTTCTGCCATTATTAGTGTTGTAACCAAGCTAATTCCTAGAAAATGGTATCAGAACAATTATGTCTTGGTAGGTTCAGCCTCTGAAATTCTGTTTTCAGTAAAAATAAAAAAAACAAAATGATAATGGAGGTCGTCGGAGCTCGGATTTAGTTACAATCACTTGAGCAATTCCCCGAAACAATGGAGGAATCCACGAACAAATTGTTGATAACCTTCAAAACAATCTGGAGAAATATGTTGATGATATTTTTTCTCCGATTTTCTCTTCCTTGAAATTGTTGTTGAAGGAAATGGAAGAAGAGCTTGAGGAAGAAGAGAACAAGAAGATTTAATGGAGGAGGAAGTGCTAGAGGACATCCATGTCAGCGAGGAGTTGAAGCCAACCACCATTTCCATAGGTGAGGGAATTTCCAGAACTCACCGTACCTCCGTTGTTAGAAACTTCTCCGGTGGCGCGATGGTGTAGAAATCAGGTGGACTTATAAGTCCGGATACTTGGTCTAGTGGTGCTATGAAAAATGGGTCTTGAATCATTTTGAGTGTTTTACCAGGAGGTTTTAGCAGCGGTGAAGATGGTTTCGCCACCGGAAGAGCTGGAGGCCGAAGTGGCAGAGGTCACGGAGGTGTCGTCGGCGATAGATCAAGGGATGCCTATAATTGGCTTGAAAGGACAACGTCAGGAGTAATGTTTGAGCGGGGTGGTGCTGATGGCAGCGGATCAGGAGGTGGCCCGGGTTTTTACATAGGCAAGACTTGTGGTTGATGCATGCCATTTATGGCACTTTTAGGCTATGTTTACTTCATATTTTTATGCTCGTGTTTAGTCTTTTATGTCGTGTTTTTAGGTAATAATGCTTGATTTGTGTGTTAGTTTAAAGAAATGCGTGCTTTTAATGGTTTTCTTATTATTTTATTCATTTCTCGGCTATTTCTCTCGCTTCTCCGTATCTTTGACTTGTTTTGTAGGTATGTCGAGTTCCCCGGGATTTAATAATCAAGGAGGGAACTAAAGTGCATTCAAGGAATTTAACGGAGCCAAGTCAGGGAAGCTAAGCACGCAAGTCAAGCCAATCCAAGCAAGCCCCGCAACCACGAGTTCCAAGGTGGCGATCTCGAGCATCAAGGAAGCAAGCCCGAGCTCCTACCTGCAGCATTCTGAGCATTCTTGCGCGCAGCACGAGCAGCCACGCTCTCAGCAGCTCGGCCGCGCACCTTGTAGCGCAGCAGCACAAACGCGGACTGGCCGCGGGCGCGGGCGCGAGGTTGCTGCTGCCTCAAAAAAACCGATTCAAACCTGGAACTCTCCGCGGGCAGGCCGCGGGCACCCTGAGGGCGTGGGTTCCAGCCGCGGGCGCAGGCTTGGGGGTTTTCTCCATCGCGGGCGCGGGTTTCTTTGTTTTACATGCGATTTTACTTCTTTTCTCCATTTGTTTATGTATTGTACGACCTTCGTTATTCTTGATACATATAATTCTTTAGATTAGAATAGTTTCTCTCTCCTCTAAGGAGGATTATGGTAGATTAGGAGTTCCTCTCTCTAGATTAGGAGTAGTTTTAGAGAGAGAAAGTGAAGGATTTCAATGGTGATTGAGAGATTGAAGACACAAGGGTGACAATTGTGTTGAAGATCCTCTCTATTATCAATGAGCATTCTTAACTCTATCTAACCTTATTGCTTTGTTTAATTTCATGTTTGTTTGGTTTAGTTTTGATGCTTGATGCTTGATTAGTGTAGTTGTTCTTGATATATTGTTGATTCTTGATTTCCTTAGTTAGTAGTTGATAGATGATGATTCTTGAATGGTTGTGTTGGCTAGGAATTGGGTAAAACTTGTATGATTGATTAATTGTGATTAATTTGGGAATTGTGTTGATCGGTTGTTGAGATTAAAGTGATCAGTGAAGGTTTGCATGTGTGGAATTCGATTAGGCCTTGAGAATTATGCTAGATTGCATTGTAATTGCTAATGACATGAACAATTGATTTAGGAATTGCAATTATTGATTGGTTTTGATTGTGATTGTCTTAGTTTGTTATTCATAGAGAACCCTAGCTTTTCAAATAGGAGATAGCTCTTTGATTCCAATTGATTGCTCTTATCATTAGTCCTCACAACCTTTGATTGGCATGATCTTTCCCAAGTTGTTGCAATTGACATGATTATTTGTTGATCTTCGCTCCTAGTGTTTTATTTCCTTGGTTATTTGTTTTGTTAGTTGTTAATATTCTCTCTTACCTTCGATTTCGACCTAGCTTAGGCACATCATTGAAAGTGCTTGAACATTACCGTTCCTTTGGGTTCGACTCTTGACTTGCTTCCATACTCCTATTTTGGTTTGTTAAGTGTTTATAAATTTAGTTTGACCGAGGCAAGATTAGATAACGACCTATTTTTCCCCTCGTCAGTGGTGGTCTAGGCTGTTGGTGCGGTGAGTGTGAACAAAGGGCTGCTGGTGGGATAAAAATTCTAAACAATGATATGAGAAGTAGTGCGGTTAGGAATGGCAATTTCTCCAGCGGGTTTTCTGATGCCGGTGATCTTGACTGAGGTGGCTTGGTCAGAAGAGGGCCCTTGGTGAGTGGCGGTATTAGTGGTGGAAAGCTTGAACGATTGCTGCCTGGTGGTTTCCAGAAATGTCTAGAAAGAGACGAGTATGAGAAAAGCTTGAGTAGATCCCTTGTTGGCTTGGAGAGGAAGACAAAAATGAAAAGTGCTAGTAAGGGTATAATATTAATACACCTTAAAGACACGGCAAATGATTTCAGTTAGAGCTCACGTGCTTCAAATAAAACAAAGTGCCATAGTGGGTATCTAAGATTGAATGGGCTTACTCATTTTAAGTCCAACCTATTATCTTTTGGGGTAACATACAAATCAGACTTTTTAGGTTTTGGGTTTGTTAATTTTAGGCCCATCCATCCAACATCAGTTTTAAAATCCCAATTCATTACCCAAAATGTTCATTGCAATTTCCCCTACCCACATCAAACTAATTCCAAGTCAACGAAGACCAACTCTACCAAAAATTCAAGGTTCTACTCTCATGACATGCTAGTAAATTATTCATATTTTTCATGCCATAGAAGGTTCACAAGAGGGAGCACGGATTTTAAACAATGAACAGGAATTCTCATTGCTGTTTTCTTTCGCCTTAGCTTATTTAAGAGCTGGGTTAGTGACCATTGTTGCCAAGGCCGAGAATCCAGTTCCGATTATAAACCACCTTGAGGACAAGGTGAAAGTTTGGACGACGGGGAATACAAGGAATCAATATTGGGGAAGGGCATATTAGTCTTAGTCTATTATTATTGACTTGGGGAATAAGCTAGAGTTTGTTGGGAGGGTTTTTCTATATATATGCCTCATTAGGAGGAATAATGATCATGTTGAATATTATTGAGGATTGTTATTGGGAGAGAGTGAGCCTCTCGAAAGCTCATATTAGGAGATATTCCACCTCTAGAAAGTGGAATTATCATTCAATTAGTTTTAATTCTCATCTTAATACTATAATTATCCACATCCTTCTTAATTTCTGCCATTATTAGTGCTGTAACCAAGCTAATTCCTAGCAAATGGTATCAGAACAATTATATCTTGGTTGGTTCAGCCTCTGAAATTCTGTTTTCAGTAAAAAAAAAAAAACAAAATGATAATGGAGGTCGTCGGAGCTCGGATTTAGTTACAATCACTTGAGCAATTCCCCGAAACAAAGGAGGAATCCGCGAAAAGATTGTTGAGAACCATCAAAACAATCTGAAGAAATATATTGATGATAATTTTTCTCCAATTTTCTCTTCCTTGAAATTGTCATTGAAGGAAATGGAAGAAGAGCTTGAGGAAGAAGAGAACAAGAAGATTTAATGGAGGAGGAAGTGCTAGAGGACATCCATGTCGGCGAGGAGTTGAAGCCAGCCTCCATTTCCATAGGTGAGGGAATTTCCAGAACTCACCGTACCTTCGTTGTTAGAAACTTCTCCGGTGGCGCGATGGTGTAGAAATCAGGTGGACTTATAAGTCCGGATACTTGGTCTAGTGTTGCTATGAAAAAGGGATCTTGAATCATTTTGAGTGTTTTACTAGAAGGTTTTAGCGATGGTGAAGATGGTTTCGCCAATGCAAGAGCTGTAGGCCGGAGTCGTAGAGTTCACGGAGGTGTCGTCGGCGATAGATCGAGGGATGGCTAAAATTGGCTTGAAAGGACAGCGTCAGGAGTAATGTTTGAGCGGGGTGGTGCTAATGGCAGCAGATCAGGAGGTGGCCCGGGTTTTTACATAGGCAAGACTGGTGGTTGATGCGTGCCATTTATGGCACTTTTAGGCTATGTTTTTTTTTTTCATATTTTTATGCTCGTGTTTAGTTTTATGATGTGTTTTTAGGTAATAATGCTTGATTTGTGTATTAGTTTAAAGAAATGTGTGCTTTTAATGGTTTTCTTATTATTTTATTCATTTCTTGGCTATTTCTCTCGCTTCACCGTTTCTTTGACTGTTTTTGTAGGTATGTGGAGTTCCCCGGGATTTAATAATCAAGGAGGAAACTAAAGTGCATTCAAGGAATTTAACGGATGCAAGTTATGGAAGCTAAGCACGCAAGTCAAGCCAATCCAAGCAAGCTCTGCAAGCACGAGTTCCAAGGTGGCGATCCCGAGTATCAAGGAAGAAAGCACGAGCTCCTAGCTGCAGCATCCCGAGCATTCTTGAGCGCCGCACGAGCAGCCACGCTCCCAGCATCTCGGCCGCGCATCCAACAATGCAGCAGCACAACCGCGGGCTGGCCGCAGGCGCGGGCGCGGGGTTGTTGCGGCTTCAAAACAATCGATTCCAACCAGGAACTCTCCGCGGGAAGGCCGCGGCCACCCAGAGGGTGTGGGTTCTAGCCGCGGGCGCGGTCTTGGGGGTTTTCTCCTCCTCGGGCGCGGGTTTCTTGGTTTTACTTGCGATTTTACTTCTTTTCTCCATTTGTTTATATATTGTACGACCTTCATTATTCTTGTTACATATAATTCTTTAGATTAGAATAGTTTCTCTCTACTCTAAGAAGGATTAAGGTAGATTAGGAGTTCCTCTCTCTAGATTAGGAGTAGTTTTAGAGAGAGAAAGTGAAGGATTTCAATGGTGATTGAGAGATTGAACATACAAGGGTGACACTTGTGTTGAAGATCCTCCCTATTATCAATGAGCATTCTTAAATCTATCTTACCTTATTGGTTTTTTTAATTTCATGTTTGTTTGGTTTAATTTTGATGCTTGATGCTTGATTAGTGTAGTTGTTCTTGATATTGTTGATTCTTGATTTCCTTAGTTGGTAGTTGATAGATGATGATTCTTGAATAGTTGTTTGGCTAGGAATTGGGTGAAACTTGTATGATTGATTAATTGTGATTAATTTGGGAATTGTGTTGATTGATTGTTGAGATTAAAGTGATTAGTGAAGGTTTGCATGTGTGTAATTCGATTAGGCCTGTAGAATTATGCTAGATTGCATTGTAATTGCTAATGCCACAAACAATTGATTTAGGAATTGCAATTATCGATTGGTTTTGATTGTGATTCTCTTAGTTTGTTATTCATAGTGAACCCTAGCTTTTCAAATAGGAGATAGCTCTTTGATTACAATTGATTGCTCTTATCATTAGTCCTCACAACCTTTGATTGACATGATCTTTCCTAAGTTGTTGCAATTGACATGATTATTTGTTGATCTTCGTTCCTAGTGTTTTATTTCCTTGGTTATTTGTTTTGTTAGTTGTTAGTATTCTCTCTTACCTTTGATTTCGACCTAGCTTAGGCACATCATTGAAAGTGCTTGAACATTACCGTTCCTTTGGGTTCGACTCTTGACTTGCCTCCATATTCCTATTTTGGTTTGTTAAGTGTTTATAAATTTAGTTTGACCGAGGCAAGATTAGATAACGACCTATTTTTCCCCTCGTCAGTGGTGGTCTAGGCTGTTGGTGCGGTGAGTGTGAACAAAGGGCTGCTGGTGGGATAAAAATTCTAAACAATGATATGAGAAGTAGTGTGGTGAGGAATGGAGATTTCTCCAGTGGGTTTTCCGATGTCGGTGATCTGGACGGAGGTGGCTTGGTTAGAAGAGGGCCCTTGGTGAGCGGCGGTATTATTGGTGGAAAGCTTGAACGATTGCTGCCTGGTGGTTTCGAGAAATATCTAGAAAGAGAGGAGTATGAGAAAAGCTTGAGTAGATCCCTTGTTGGCTTAGAGAGGAAGGCAAAAATGAAAAGTGGTAGTAAGGGTATAATGTTAATACACCTTAAAGACATGGCAAATGATTTCAGTCAGAGCTCACGTGCTTCAAATAAAACATAGTGCCATAGTGAGTATCTGAGATTGAATGGGCTGACTCATTTTAAGCCCAACCTATTATCTTTTGGGGTAACATACAAATCAGACTTTTTAGGTTTTGGGTTTGTTAGTTTTAGGCCCATCCATCCAACATCAGTTTTAAAATCCCAATTCATCACCCAAAATGTTCATTGCAATTTCCCCTACCCACATCCAACTAATTCTTAGTCAACGAAGACCAACTCTACCCAAAATTCAATGATCTACTCTCATGACATGCTAGTAAATTATTCATATTTTTCATTCCATAGAAGGTTCATAAGAGGGAGCACAGATTTTCAACAATGAACAAGAATTCTCATTGCTGTTTTCTTTCGCCTTTGGCTTATTTAAGAGCTGGGTTAGTGACCATTGTTGCCAAGGCCGGGAATCCAGTTTCGATTATGAACCACTTTGAGGACAAGGTGAAAGTTTGGACGACGGGTAATGCAAGGAATCAATATTAGGGAAGGGCATATTAGTCATAGTCTATTATTAGTGACTTAGGGAATAAGCTAGAGTTTGTTAGGAGGTTTTTTCTATGTATGACGCATTAGGTAGAATAATGATCATGTTGAATATTATTGAGGATTGTTATTGGGAGAGAGGGAGCCTCTTGAAAGCTCATATTAGGAGAGAATCCACCTCTAGAAAGTGGAATTTGTAGGAGTTTATATATACTAACTGCGGAAAACATGAAGCATATTCATAAAGCACCGAATCCCAAGATCATGCATAACACATAAAGAATTCGAATTAATACCTTTGTAGTGTGATTCCACGTATGATCGAGCAAGAACAAGGGAGACAAAGAACCTCAAACATGATTCCTCTACTTAGTCCATGGGCACGGATTAAGACCTCTACTACTTATTGTTAGTTGCAATTGAACCCTTCAATTGACCTTCTATGGAGAAGAAAGAGCAACGAACCAACCACGAACCACCACATGCGTCACCAAGGATGGTCGACCGTACGGTCTAGGGGAGGAGAGAGTGAGGGTTTGGGATTGGTTGCCTTGTTTCACAATATACTGTAAGTTGATTATGACTTGATTTTTAACAACCCTAGGCATGGATCTAATTTATAGATCACATCACTAAATAAGAGCCCATTTCAAGCCCAAAATCCTAACCGTAATCCGACTATGCTAGCCCAATCCAATTCATGATTAGTTACTTGCTTATGAGGCCCATTAATGGACCTCTAACTTGCTTAACCCACTACCCCTGTTGTGTGACCTCATAGGATCCATTCTAGCGGGCTTTGGACTATTTGACTAGCCCAAAGATCATTAATCATATTCTAGCAACAGATAATGACGACCCCAAAAGAACGAACTTATTATCTCCATAATCGTGATCCTTGATATATCTAGTAATTGCACTAATCGAAGACATAACTCCTTCAATCTCCAACTTGTCTGAGACAAGTCCGCAATATTCAAATTCCTTAAGTCAATGTGTGTCAATTTGATAATATGATTGCATCTCATGTTGTGATCATATTAATCTACAAATCTTTTATAGAAATCCGAGTTAGAATTACATAACAAATGATTACTATGTAATCCATTTGAGCACGTCCATGCATTTTCTGAATTCTCCCTCTTCAAGGAGCCAAGACACATTCCTAAATAAATAGGTAGACTCAATACAATCTTGTGGAAACCAAAGCTCCCACTCAACTCATGAAGTAACTAGGAATCACCCTTTATAATCTCCAGTTACGGGTAAACATTTGAGTGTACACAGTTATATCAATCATTGAAGGGAATCAATGTTCTACTCATTTCAAAGGAATCCACTAATATCTCCGGAAGCTCTATACTTGAACTTCAAAGTAGGTCTATAGTTCAATCATGCATCATTCATGCATATCCATGTGATTGACCGAGCTTCACTACACTTCTATAGCCCATGAAACTGCACTATCCAATCAATCTTACATGCTAGTCCATTTATTGAAATCATTTATGTCCACTTTAATGATTCCAAACTAAGAACTTAAATAATATATGGATTTTGTTCACCTGTGGGGTTTCATTCACCAGGTCATTAACCTGATGAGCCCATCAATCCCATCAATCCATAATTACTTTGGACATTTTATTTAATATAAAAAACTATAATTAAATAAGAGAAATAATGAGTTTCTGATTAAACATAATTCTGCTAATGAATGTATTACATATGAAATAAGTTTTTCTCAAAAACAAATACAACTTAAATTACATCATTACCCTCAATCCAGTTACATTAGCATGTTTCTCATGCTTAGGCAATGGAAGAGGTTTAGTAAGTGGATCAGCAATATTCTCATCCGTATGAACTTTACACATCTTGACATCTTCTCTGCCAACGATATCTCGAATGAGATACTACTTCCTATCAACATGTTTTGATTTGAAGTGTGACCTTGGCTCCTTTGATTGAGCAATGGTGCCATTGTTGTCACAATACAACTCGATTCCCTTTTGAGCACTTGGTACAATGTCCAGCTCAATTAGGAATTTCTTAATCGAAACTGCTTCTTTAGCTGCTTCAATAGCAGCAAAATACTCCGATTATGTCGTAGAGTCTACGATAGTGCTTTGCTTGGTACTCTTCCAGCTCAATGCTCCTCCATTCAGACAGAAAATGTACCTAGATTGGGATTTGAAATTATCTTTGTCTGTTTGGAAACTTGCATTCGTATAACCTTTGACAACCAACTCATCTTCGCCGCCATATACTAAAAACATTACTTTATTTCTTCTCAAGTACTTAAGGATGTTCTTGGCAGCTGTCTAGTGTGCTTCACCTTGATTTGCCTAAAATCTGCTACACATGCTTAAAGCATATGAAACATCCGGCCTTGTACAAATCATGGCATACATTATCGACCCTACTACCAAAGCATAAGGTATAATAGCCATACGTCTCATCTCGTCTGGCATAACCGGACAATGAGATTTACTGAACGTAATGCCATGGGACATGGATGAGTAGCTCTGAAAGCGCGTAAAGTCCTCACCATGCCGTTCACAGTCTCTCGCGGAACCTGTTCCAAGAATACAAGGACAGTTAGTAAACAAATGTATATGAAACAAAAAAAATAGAAATATTTAAGTACATATACATAAAAGGCATACCGACTCAACCGTCTCAAGTACGAACGGTATCCCCTCATCATCCTCGGTCGCTAGAAGGGTCTCACGAATTACCGATCTGGCAGCATCGGTATACATGATCTCCGTTGTAGGAGGCACCCAACCACCTAGCTCGACCCGTTAAAAATACATGTGACAAAAAACGATAAAAGGGTCAAAATTCCAAAAAATAAATAGAAACACGAAAAAAGAGAGTTAGGAAACTAACCGAAACAAAGGCCGGAAAAAAGTCAGCCTGGATGCTATAAAAGCCAGATAAGAAGCATCCGGCAGCACCAGCTGCTTCGCTGGATAACCAAGGATCGCCTGAGCTCGATCCTCGGTAGACAGCAGGTCCGGACGCAGCATCCGGATTGGGGGATCCGCAGGAACCAAAGGCTCCTCGGTCGAAAGCTGCCAGAGAACACGCTTGCCTAAAAACCAAGCGTCGGTCCTCTGGAACACTAAAAGTCCCGTATAGAGGGCCCGGAAATGGCAACGAACCATGCCAGATCGGATAGCCCCAGGGACTCCGACGATCAAACTCCAAGGACGGAGATCGATCTATAAAACTCAACCACATGAAAAATCATTGGAAAATGAATAAAATAAAATAAAAACGAAAAAGAAAACATGTAGTTGGAATACTCACCGACGCACGAGTCGCCGAAAGAATCCTCTGGCAAAAGTCGCCGGCAAAAGTAGCTCGTCTCCTCTTAATCTCGACCAATCGATGGCCGATAGGAAAACGAGTAGCCCCAAGCACCCCGGGGGCTAAGAAAGGCAGGTACAAGTATCCCCAAGCCTGAAATTGAAAAAAAATAAGCCTAAAGAAAAAAAACGAAAGTAATAACCGGAAAAGCTTAAAATACGTACCTCAAGGATACGACCATGCCATGTAAGCGAGATCCGAGGCACCTCAGTAGCTGCCGCGGAATCCATGACCCGAGTCGCCTTGCCCATAGTCGTAAGCATACGAGCATATGACACCTCCGCGCAACTCAAGTCACCTACTTGCCCCAAATCGCTGAGGCAATTAAGTAACCCAATGGCGAAACACTCTCCTCGGTCACTCAAGATGGAGACGGAAAGAACGTGGACAATGTATATCCGAGCCAGCTGCTCAGGTGTACACTGCCGGTCAAGCTCATCAGCCGACAACTCGTCCGCATGAACCGAGTACGGACAAGATTGCGCGTACACGTGAAGGGCCGACGCAAGACGGTCCCCCACAAGGTCGCGCAATCTCTCGTCTAACCCCTTTACTAGCTCTATAACTACTAGCTCGCCTCCGAAAGGAAAACCCGTAATCATAGAAAAATTGAAAGGGGTAACCATCATCTCTCCCAATGGAAAGTGGAAAGTGTTGGTGGAATCCCACCAAAACTCCAGCAATCCACGGAGGAAAGCTGACGATGCAGACTGGCTCGATAAATCCCTAAGAGCTTCCAGCTGGGAGTCAATCCCAGAAAGTGCTACAATCTCCTTTGCCACCTCGGGAAAACGCTCAAAACGGGCTCGCAAGTCACCAGAGCCGTACAAACGCATGCCAGGCTCACTCTAAATATTAAAAAAAAACGGTTATGGTTTAAAAACGAGAAGAAACAAAGGAAAAGAAAAGAGACGAAGGCGCGGAAAACTCACGATGCCGCGCCACCCTCAGATCGAAACGTAGTGGTCTGGGTCCCACTTAAGGACCCTAGGGTCCCATTTGAGAGGCCTCCCAAACCTCCTCCTCCTGGCGACGTCGATCGGCTGCGACGCGTCACTCTGGAACCTCCTCTCGAGGACGGGTTACCCTCTTCCGAGGGCGAACTGCCTCATCCGGACCAACAAGAACCTCCTCGGCATCGACAAACGGAGGAGAGTCCATGCTATGATGGATAAAATTTGTTTAATTAGTTTATTTTATTTCCTAAACTTAACTAATATATGTATTCTAGACCCATTTCGGCAGCATAATGGCTACCGATAGGGCAAAACACGAAAATCGAATGCCACCCATACTTGGGGGCTACGATACTTGCAATTAAACTCAGTAAATGGGGGCTTTTAACACCCACAAAAGCCATCCTATACCAGTTTCAACTAATCATTCAAGGGATTATATTCTAAAATCTCTAAGAATCAACCAATTCTAGACGAATAACAGTAATATGAACATGATTATCGTCTACCAAACAATTTTGGAGTTCGAATATGGTGAAAATAGGCTAAGTATACACTTCGCGCCATTTTTCGGATTCAAATTTTTCAAAATGTTAATTAGGGAAGCAATACTAGTTCCAATACTACAATTGTTGCATAATTAACAAGTATAACAAAAATGGGTAAACAAAATAACAGAAAATCAAGCAAAAATTCGAAAAAAGAAGCAAGAATGAACATGAAACAAGAAATGCTCATACAAGGTTCAATACTTAACCATTTTTCATGAAATTTGTTGCAAAACACTCCTTAAACATAGCATAACAACATAAAGCAAACAATTTCAAGAAAAAAAAGCCGAATAAAAAACCCTTAATTTTGAAATTTGGTGTTTAACGATTCGAAAATCGTTCGAATTCAGCCAAAAAAGAGCAAATTTTAGCAAAAAACTTACATTGGATTACAACAAATATGAATTGAGAATGAAATTAGCTTCCTTTAGCTTCAAAAATCACAAAAAACCGAGCTTTTTAGAGAGAGAAAGGGTCGAAAATGGCGAAGGAAGGAAAAAATGGTGAAATAAAAAAATCGCGCCTGCGATTTTCATTCAACTGACATAAATGTCGCGCGCAACTTTAGATGTTGCGCCTGACATACTAGTGCAACTCAGAAAGATGCACGCGCCTGGCCAGCGCGACTTTCTGAGTTGCGCTTGGATACTGGTCACTAAAAGACCAAATTTTTGATTTTGATCCGGATGATCTTTTTTTGAACGGTTTTTGCTCGTTATTAGGCTTAATGGCGCGCAAATTATCAAAGTCTTTTTAATTGCTTTGCATATTGTAGTTTATTTTCCTTTTTGTTAGTTTTTTTTTGCATTATATTGCATGCACAACGTGCTTTGTGCCTTCCCTAAGCATACTTTTTGAACGTTTTTCGTAAGAGTGTCTTAAGACGTTCCGTGGTGGTGCTTTACGTAAAAGCACCCATAGAAAGGTTTGTTATTTTACTGTACTGACGTTACAAATAATGCAGTTGTCCGCGCTCAGGTTACTATTAAGAGGTTTGTCTTTTACTCTGCGCACCCTCTGCGCACTACTCAGAAGGTTGCCGACACCTGCTGCGGCAGAAAGCTTAAAACCCTAAACCTAATCCCTCTATATAAATATGAGCTTAAACCAAGGCTTCAACAGACAGTAATTAACCTAAAACTCTGGCGAAATAACTTGTGAACTTGTGCAACCTAGCCCTCTTGTCCTAAACACTCACCCTTTCGATACTTTGTTACTACGGTGGAGGTTCCCCAACAAGAAGGTGTCCATAAGTGTTCTAAATGGTGATCTAGCAAAGAGAAGTGGTAAATTCCCGAGCACTTAATGAAATCACCTTTATTTTTCTTGTTTAAAAGTAATTTAATTAATTAATTAGTGTTGTTTGGTCACTTTTAAAATAATTAATTAATCAATTCCACATAGTATCTTGCGTTAAATAAAGACTAGAATTGAATTAAAAAATTGTTGGTTGATCACCTACGCCAAGGCGAATCTTGTTTATTGTTTGTAGGGAATATTTCAAGCGTTAATCCCCTGGCTTGAACCCCACTGTGATCATACACTAAAGTACGGTGGCGTTCAAAGGGAAAGAAGATAGAGCAAAAGAGTCGCCAACAAGTTTTTTTAGGAACTTGTAAACCGTTCACGAGGTGAAGGTTACACCCCTTAACGATCCAAGAGATCGTTAACTCCACAAGGTATTGAACCAAATAGGGTTCGGGGATGAAGGTACAAATCCAACCTAAAAGAGATTGAACCTGCCCTAATAATAAGCCTCTACTTTATTCTGATCGTATTCATGTGCGCTTTCTGACTAACATGCAATCAATAGGATTACCCTAAACCTGTTTAATCTATGTTGGTTGAATATTAATGCACAAATGAACTATTTTTGGCAATCAATTGAATTATAATCAAATTAACCCTAAACAAGATTATTAATTATCTTATTAAGCGTGATTACAAGTACAAATTCCCTTTAAACATGCATAAAAGGTGTGATCAAGCAATAATAATAAATATCAAGCAACATAATAATAAAAATAACGAACAAAAGTAATAATAATAATAATAATAATAATAATAATAATAATAATAATAATAATAATAATAATAATAATAATAATAATAATAATAATAATAATAATAATAATAATAATAATAATAATAATAATAATAATAATAATAATAATAATAATAATAATAATAATAATAATAATAATAATAATAATATTCATAATCATGTTAAAGCATAATAATAGCAAGATCCTAGGCATGATACTAACAAGATTAATAACAAACCCTAGCATGTCACTAAACAATAAAAATCAAAACTTTAACCTTAACATGATACTAACAATCATAAATATTAGGAAGAACATAAAAGGCATCATACTTTTAATCATACTTGATATTAAAGTTACTCTAGACATGATACTAGGAATCATAATAACAATCGAAGCATGGTTTCTATATCATAATATCAATTAAACCATTAAAGTACTTACTTTGATGCCTCGTACCTCTTTCTAATAACAAAATACACACGTTAGTAACTTCAAGGAAAATAATAATTAAAACAATTATTAAATAACTGAAAGAGAGATTTGGGACCAAACCCTCAGAAATTAAACCTTTCACGTCTAGGGCGAAGGCAACTTCGAATATGGCTAGGTGTATCTAAATATAATGAATGCGGAATTTTTATATTTGAGAGAAGCTAGTTTATAAAAGAGAGAGAGAGAGAGAGTAATCAAGAAAAACTTGTTGAAAATTGGTGATTGTAGGTGAAAACTGATGATTGTTGATGAATGAAAACGGGGTTTTTACGACGTTATTTATAAAGAAAATCAGCCAAAAGATAAAATATCAAAACTGAGTTCTGGCGCAGATAAAATTGAATTAGCGCCAACGCTGGCTATTGGCGCCAGACGCCAACATTAGCGCTAGGCGCCAAGCGTAGCGCCAGGCGCTACAGCTGGCGTTTGGCGCTGATTCAGAAATTCACGCGTTTTCTTAAAATCAGATAAAAATTGTCGTACAGGAGGATAAAATTGCATTTTCCTCAAAAATGTACTTTGATTCAAATTAAAACTCTGAAAAGTCAACAAAAGTCAATTTATCAATTATAATTGAATTAGGAATGGGAAGAACCTTCTAGAATAATCTAGAAGACTAAAACCATTCCTAATTGTATTAGGAATGATAAATCCATATTAGGCCCTCCTCTAGATCATTGGGCCACATATAAGACTCAAACCGGACCCAGTTTAGTAAATTGGCCATAACTTCCTCAATATTCATCGAAATTAGGCTTATAATATATCGTTGGAAAGCTCTTGTCAAGCCCCATCCAACTACACTACTATTGGACCCATATCATGGACCAACCAAACTGTATTGGCTATTTTCTTAAAATAAGTTTTAAAAAACAAAGAGTAGAGAAAAGAAATTAAAACTATCCGCAACACTAAAATTTCCACACTTTCACTTCATTCGATTATGATTCGACGTGAAAAGGTACTCATCACTGGGTTTGGTTTTGGGGAGACACAAATGGGTGTCTACAGAAGCCCCCACTGTGACTGAGTTTGGAGAAACGCAAGTTTCAAAAACAAAAGTCAAAGTATCGATAGGGACGGAGAATGATTCAGAACGTTCTGCGATCCTAAACCACTCTTGTAACGCCGATACCTGCAAACTAGCGTTAGTTAAAAAGATAAAAGAGTTAACAAACGCGTATCTTGCACCGTCGAGCACACGTCTCTGAAAGTAACCGATTTGCTGCTGCAAAACTGTTGTTTTGATGACCTCCTGCCAAGAGAATGCCATCCCGCTTGAAAACCGCTACGCTTGTAATTGCTTCCAAATTAGAAGATTGTTTCACTTGAAACGATCCTCTTCCGCTTTATGACCATCCTCCACATGTTAGGGAACACGGTCGAAGACAACTTCGCTTGAAATCACCTTCAGTTGTTTGTGACAACTTTCCACAATCTAGGGAACGTCACTTGTTGTTTCGATGTTCACTCGTCTCTGAACAATGGAGCTTTTTTGATATTTTCTCGCGCCTCCGAACAAAGAGCTTCTTTTTAATATGTCCACACATCTCTAAACAATAGAGCTTATTTACATGTCCACGCGTCTCCGAACAAAGAGCTTGATAATAGGATGCCCACGCGTCTCTGAGCAAAAGAGCTTGAAATAAATGCCCACGCGTCTCTGAACAAAAGAGGTTTGATGATATGTCCATGCGTCTCTGAACAATAGAGCTTGAATAATATGTCCACGCGTCTCTTAACAATAGAGCTTGAATAATATGTCCACGTGTCTCTGAACAATAGAGCTTGAATAATATGTCCACGCGTCTCTGAACAATAGAACTTGAATAATATGTCCACGCGTCTCTGAACAATAGAGCTTGAATAATATGTCCACGCGTCTCTGAACAATAGAGCTTGAATAATATGTCCACGCGTCTCAGAACAATAGAGCTTGAATAATATGTCCACGCGTCTCAGAACAATAGAGCTTCGATAATATGTCCACGCGTCTCTGAACAATAGAGCTTGAATAGTATGTCCACGCGTCTCTGAACAAAAGAGCTTCAATACTTGAACGTTTGATGCGATAATATTCTGAAGAAAAATTTCCGAAGACCAACGCTTGTCGATCTCCAAAGCTCGCTTGAACTTTGCTTCCGTTCTTCCAATACGTCGGTGGTTTGCTGCTTGTGAACCATTATGTTCGTGATAAGCCAACGCTTGGGCGCTTTAAGCTAAGTGAGACGATCTTTCATCAGGTTGATCACTTATTGTGACTGTAATCAAACCGACTACTTAATCATGTTAAATTGCTTATAGGGGCTAACTGGCGTATCTAGGAACCCGAAATTGCTGTATGAGGTCAAAATCACCTTTCTGAGAGGCTTCGAGCTCTGTCGCTGCTGAAATATCTCTGGCGCCAAGAATTGACTCTGTCGCCAGACACTGGGATTTAGCGCAAGGCGCTAAAAACTGTTGCCAGACGCTAGATGTTGTCGTCTGGCGCTGGGGTTGGGTCTTCCCTATTCTGCTGCACCTGTATTCATTTTTGACTATGGAACTTTGCTAATCTCTTTAATCATCTTAGGGGTGACCTAAGGTTTAGCATTGCATGACTCATTGACTTGACACAACTCAAGGCATAAACTTGACTCACTGTGATTGACTCGAGGTTGACTCGACTCAAAGTGTTTGACACATGTGTTAGACTCAAATCAAAGTGACATGACACGACATGACTCAATGTGTACATGACTCGTGTGTGCATTGTAATGTGATCGTGCGACTCAAAAATTCAAAAAAGCAAAAATTTTCCGTCATTTTTGTGGAGGGTACAGACTTTCTCCCGAAAAAGAAAGACGCGAAAAAAGAATCGAAGTTTTCGAATGCATGTTGAATGAGCTTAGTCAAATGTTGTTTGATACTATCTCTCAAGGTGCAAGGATTAACTCATCCTAGGCTATCTCAACTGTTGACTCCATGATGAAAGCATTTGGGTAACTTAGGCACGGAGGCTAAGTACTTCATACTTCGATGCAATGATAATTATGATTGATGAGTGATGTTGATATGACAAGGCATGCTTCAACGTTGTGTTAAGATTTCATGACAAAGGGTTCCTAAAGGAAAAGTATATTTGGTCATGTATCTGTGCGGTGTGTGAAAGTGATACTAAAGCTAGGCCGCAAGGGCTAAGTGTGTGGAAAAAATATAAATTGAAAAGAGTCAAATGGTGGTGACTCTTAGGCTAGGTAAGCTAATGATGTTGGGATCAAGCCCCCAAGTCTAGATTTAAGTAAATAGGGATGAGCATAGGAGATCCCTTAAAATGATCATGGTGTGTGAATGTGAATGTGAATGCATTTTTATTACGGCCGCACCTCGATGTGAGGTTGCCTACGTATCTGTTAGGAATCAGGCCGAACGTAGCTCTAGCCGAATCTCGCACAAGTGTGTGTATACCTCAAAAAGGTCTTTTGAAGGATTGTAACGTGGTTAGGCTAAAGGTTATAGAAGAAGGGGATAAAAAGGCTCAAGACCCTAGATAAGCCCCCAAGGTGTGCAACCTTGCTTTTGAATATTTGTATTTTCATGCTTGAGTTTCTACTCTTTTTTTTTAACTCTTTTTTTTTTGCTTTAGCATTTATTTTATTTTATAAGTGTGGGCGATCCCGATCATGCGGTCTATCACTCACTTGGCATTCATGTTTCTCAGGCATGGTACCGAGCACTCGATAAGAGACGCAATCTGAGACGTGTTCATATCGAAGACATTTTCATGTCAACGACATTGGAACACTTACCCTTTTGTACACTTTTATTTATTTATTTTCTGTTGCTTTTTTTATTTTGATCTTTTGATATCACTCAAGCTTTTTAGAATTGCTTAAGTTGCACACTGTCCCATGTTGGAAAAATGAAAGGTCTATCATTAGACGAGGCTCAAAGTGGTTTATGAAGAAAGGATTGTAAATTAGAAAGGTGAAAGGCAATATGATGTGGCTACAAGGGGTGCCTCAAATCATTGGTTTACCTTGTGCTTAGTTCGACATGGGATTTTTTTTTTTTTTTTAATGCAATATAATGAAATGATCATATGTAAGAGAATAAATGCTCATTTTATTGAAAAGGGAAAAAAGAAAGAATCTACAAAATTAATCTAAGGGAGAAGAAAGGTGCCTATGCTAGACTTATTGGGGAAAGGATAATTAAAGAAAAATAAATAGGTCACGAAATCTTGTCGTTGAAGCTCGCCTTTGTCTTGTGTTGTTTGCTTTATCATCATTCGCTCTTCTTGTTAACTGGAGGCATGGAAAGCTTGTTATTATCAATCAAATGTTGGATAGCCTCCTTTAGCTTCCAACAGCTCTCAGTAGCATGACCCCTACCTTGATGGTACTTGCAACGAACATTTGGATTCCAACTAGGCAACCTCTTCTCAAGTGGGGGATCTTGAAGAGGTCTAATAGGAGTAATGATTCCCTTGGCATGGAGTCGATTGAAAGCATCATCGTAGCTAATTCCAATAGGGGTAAAATCCCTTTTTTCTTGCTTTCTAAATCCTCGATTATCCATGTCCGAGATCTCATTAAGGTCGAAAGTACCAATACTGTTACTAGAGTAGGTGTTTTCGGAAGAAGAAGGATAGTCGTTCTTCTTCCCTTTACAACCACTGTTACTATCGTTACTAATCTTGGCCTTCTTGTCGCGCGGAGGAACATGAAGGAGATTTGAATCAATGAAGTCTTGAACATGATCTTTGAGGGCGAGACACTTTTCGGTAGTGTGACCGCGACCTCTATGGTATCGACAATAGGAATTTGGATCCCAATTGGGAAACCGTTTTTCAGATGGAGGGTCTTGATTGGGACCAATGAAGTGAATATGAACTTGATCATGAAGACAGTCAAAAGCATCATTGTAAGTCATTCCTATTGGTGTGTACTCTTCAATGGTCCGTTTTGCCTGTGGCTTCGGAGCATCGTAGCAAGTGCCTCATTAATGGGAGAGGAAGAAGAAGGATGGTCGTTCTTCTTTGCTCTCGCACTATTATCTTTCAGAAGGTCATCTTCAATGTCAATGCCTATATTATACACAGCCTTGAAAGTATTCAAGTTGTGTTGGTATTTTAAGTGCTTTGAATACTTCCCTTGGAGATTCTTGATAAACATCCTCACAGATTCTTTTTCGGTAGGAACCTTAACCATGTTAGCAGAAGTTTCCTTCCATTTGTTGAAGAAAGAAGTGAACCCTTCGTTTCCTTTTGTTTTAACATCTCAAGTTGTCTGTGGTCTGTTTCGTCTTGAATGTTGCACTTATATCTATCTATGAAAGCGTCTATTATCAACTCCCAAAAAGAGGTTTTCTCTTTCTCGAGAGAAAAGAACCATTGCTGGCAAACGGTCTCAAGAGATAGTGAGAACAGAGAGGGGAAAACCTTCTTATCGATACCCTTAATGCTCATTATAGTTTCAAAAGCTCTTAGATGAAAGTAAGGGTTATCTGTTACTTTGAATTTAGGGATGTCAGTGGCGTTGAACTTATGCGGAAGAAGTTCCTTGTCCAGCGAGACCCCTTGTGAACTCATGCCCTGAAATTTATAGTCACTAGATAGCTTTCTCAAACTTTCTTGCATGAGGTTCATTTGTTGTTGCTTCACAGGGTCATCAATTTTGAGGGTTAAAGCCTTTAACACCTCAGTCACGTCATTCAATTGATTCCTAAGTTCATTGACCTCTTCTTGACTTGCCATTATCTTTTTAGCCTTCCTCTTTTGACGAATCGGTTTAAAAAAAAGCGAGACCTGAACAAAGGTGTTGTCCTTGATTAATCGCCCTTCTCTCCTCGACCAAGTACTGTGGAAAAGGAATTTGGGGATATTCATTGTTAGTTATTTGACTTAAACTCTATTCAACATGCAATGGATGGAGGAAGTGAAGAATGATTGGAATAGAATGTGAAGAAAAATTATGTAGATGGAGGGATATGAAGAATTAGGAATAGAATGTACCCCCAACTCAAATGACGGAAAAAACCGACTCATGCATGAACCTAAGACACGGTCATGGTGATATGTACTCAAAGTGCGTGCTAAGACTAGTGAGTGTAGTGAGATGTTAAGACTCGTGTCGTGACCATGCGGCTAGACTATGTGACTAGACTCAATTAATGACCTAACAAGGTATTATTGACAGTAAATTTAACCGAATTAACTAGCAAACTTGTTAATTAGACACTAGGTGATGACTCGATCAATAATCCGAACTGTCGTTAAAACGACAGGACTAGCGCCTCTCTTTGCAGTGTAGCGCCAGACGACAGAGATGTCGCCAGGCGCCACACTCTACAGAGTGGCGCTACAGTTCAGACTTTGGCGCCAATGCTGGAACTTCAATCAGAGACTGTTTTCGGTGTTATTAATCAACAGGGGTATGCCTAAAGTCATACTAGGTCAATTCTGATTAAAATATTAGACTTTATTTACTCAAATTAATTAATCAATTAATTAATTAGGCAAAGTTCTTTAAGTCATTAATTTATTAAATCTCAACACAAGTCAAACAAACGGTTAAGAAAACATATATATGCACAACAAATAATGCACAATTAGTCAAGTAGGCACAATATGATGCAATGAGTTTGCAAACTAACCATGGCTCTAGTTCTCTAAAGTTCGGGATATGGTTTAGTCAATAGAGGGTCCATGGTTAATTGTCTGGATGCACCGCGCGGAAGCCTAACCGTGAAGGGTTGGCGCGAGTGGATGGGACACCGCGAGTTTTAGAAAAACTCGCTTCCATGGTTTGATGAATTCAACATTCTCGAATGTACCCTTTGTTGCTCAGTGCGTTCAATCAGGTAAATGGAGCATGAATTCCCAGAGTTTTATGTCCATATGTAGAACACATATGGGTTTCAGAAAAGTGAGAAAAACTCAATCAGGAAGTAGGATCGAGCAAACAATACGAAAAAACTGGTCGAAATTAGAACGCATATTTCTTGCTCGGTATTGGAAGAATTTGGCGCCAGCAAACAGAGATTGGCGGCAGGATTTAGCTGTAGCGCCTGGCGACATGGCTGTCGTCTAGCGCTACGGTTAAATGTCTGGAACCAGATTCCGTTCGCTAACGCTAATTCTTACATGCCTCAGCAACTTTTTGTGCTCGATAAAATTTTCCAGTTTCGCGCAGTGTTATTTCGGTCCTAGTTGTGAAAGATATTTCTCAAATTTCCTACGTGTAAAATCCTATGTTTTAACTCATTACGGATGGTCTTTCCAATGAGATCTTTTTTATGCATATGACAATAATATTAATCAAAATTACGCACATGAAATACTTAGAACGTTTCGAGTCTCATCCACTCATTCTAAATCATTGCCGAAACAAATTCAAGAATTAAAATAGAAATCTCCCCAGTGAAGTCACCAAAAAACTGTAGGGAATATTTCAAGCGTTAATCCCCTGGCTTGAACCCCACTGTGATCATACACTAAAGTACGGTGGCGTTAAAAGGGAAAGAAGATAGAGCAAAAGTGTCGCCAATAAGTTTTTTTATGAACTTGTAAACTGTTCACGAGGTAAAGGTTACACCCCTTAACGATCCAAGAGATCGTTAACTCCACAAGGTCTTGAACCAAATAGGGTTCGGGGATGAAGGTACAAATCCAACCTAAAAGAGATTGAAC
Organism: Chenopodium album; assembly: GCF_948465745.1. Classification (NCBI taxonomy): domain Eukaryota; kingdom Viridiplantae; phylum Streptophyta; class Magnoliopsida; order Caryophyllales; family Amaranthaceae; genus Chenopodium; species Chenopodium album. The sequence goes on from NC_137836.1 coordinate 30,228,671, forward strand.
CTGCCCTAATAATAGGCCTCTACTTTATTTTGATCGTATTCATGTGCGCTTTCTGACTAACATGCAATCAATAGGATTACCCTAAACCTTTAAATCTATGTTGGTTCAATATTAATGCACAAATAAACTATTATGGGCGATTACTTGAATTATAATCAAATTAACCCTAAACAAGATTATTAATTATCTTATTAAGCGTGATTACAAGTACAGATTCCCTTTAAACATGCATAAAAGGTGTGATCAAGCAATAATAATAAATATCAAGCAACATAATAATAAAAATAACAAACAAAATAATAATTATAATAATAATAATAATTTTCATAATCATGTTAAAGCATAATAATAGCAAGATCCTAGGCATGATACTAACAAGATTAATAACAAACCCTAGCATGTCACTAAACAATAAAAATCAAAACTTTAACCCTAACATGATACTAACAATCATAAATATTAGGAAGAATCATAAAAGGCATCATACTTTTAATCATACTTGATATTAAAGTTACTCTAGACATGATACTAGGAATCATAATAACAATCTAAGCATGGTTTCTATATCATAATATCAATTATACCATTACAGTACTTACTTTGATGCCTCGTACCTCTTTCTAATAACAAAATACACACGTTAGTAACTTCAAGGAAAATAATAATTAAAACAATAATTAAATAATTGAAAGAGAGATTTGGGACAAAACCCTTAGAAATTAAACCTTTCACGTCTAGGGCGAAGGCAACTTCGAATATGGCTAGGTGTATCTAAATCTAATGAATGTGGAATTTTTATATTTGAGAGAAGCTAGTTTAGAAAAGAGAGAGAGAGAGTAATCAAGAAAAACTTGATGAGAATTGGTGATTGTAGGTGAAAACTGATGATTGTTGATGAATGAAAACGGAGTTTTTACGACGTTATTTATAAAGAAAATCAGCCAAAAGATAAAATATCAAAACAGAGTTCTAGCGTAGATAAAATTGAATTAGCGCCAACGTTGGCTATTGGCGCCAGACGTGTACATTAGCGCCAGGCGCCAAGCGTAGCCCCAGGCGCTACAGGTGGCGTTTGGAGCTGATTCAGAAATTCACGCGTTTTCTTAAAATCAGATAAAAATTGCCGTACAGGAGGATAAAATCGTATTTTCCTCAAAAATGTTCTTTGATTTTAATTAAAACTCTGAAATTAAAAGTCAACAAAAGTCAATTTATCAATGCTAATTGAATTAGGAATGAAAAGAACCTTCTAGAAGAATCTAGAAGACTAAAACCATTCCTAATTACATTAGGAATGATAAATCCATATTAGGCCTTCCTCTAGATCATTGGGCCGCATATAAGGCTCAAACCGGATCCAGTTCAGTAAATTGGCCATAACTTCCTCAATATTCATCGAAATTTGGCTTATAATATATCGTTGGAAAGCTCTTGTCAAGCCCCATCCAAATACACTACTATTGGACCCATATCATAGCCCAAACAAAATTGGATTGGCTGTTTTCTTAAAATAAGTTTTCAAAAAACAGAGAGAAGAGAAAATAAATTAAAACTATCCGCAACACTAAACTTTCCACACTTTCACTTCATTCGATTATGATTCGACGTGAAATGGTACTCATCACTGGGTTTGGTTTTGGGGAGACACAAATGGGTGTCTACAGTTCTTCCACGAATTTTATTAAATAAGAATAATGACTTTGCAATGTAATTCCTACGTGAATTAATGCTTGTAAATAATATCAACTAACATAGTTTTAGGTATCGCGTTGCATATATTGTTTGGTGATGAAATTGTGAAAAAGGAAGAGCTAGTAGAGATCGTACTAGGGCTAGGATGACGATTCCCCTCTAAAAGGAACGTTATCTTAGTACCCTCTCTCCCGAACTCATTTCCGGTTGTAGACCAATTTGGGCATGGGTAAACTTATGATTTGTGCTAATTATTCCATGAAATCCACATGGAAGAAAGGCATGAACGAGGTTTATGAGTTTTTCCTAAATCTCATTGGCGACTCCTACTTGTTTCTCAAAAAAAAAAAAGCGTGATGATAGAAAAAATTCTAATTCAAGGTCCCCCAAACAGTCAGGAATTCAAATTCTACTACACCTTAACAAGTGTAAAGTCCTAGGCTTTTAAATGGCCAAGGGTATTTAAGGAGAGTACCCCTTACGATGGGATCACCCTCCTTACACTATTATTATGCTAAATTGGTTGAATATTAATGCAACACAAAATTCTAAAATATTTGTGATCATTTGATTAAACAATAAGATTAAAAAGGAACCTAAACTGGTCGTCCAACTTATCTTATTAGGCATGATTTTCTATTACATATTCCCTTTAAACATGCAAAATGGTGATCAAAAAATAATAATAGAACAAACATTAATATTGGAAGCAATTTAACAATAAATCCAATAATATAAAATTGTTAGAAAAATACTAGAAATAAAAGGAACATAATTTTTGTTTGCTTGAAACTATAAAAAAATAAACGAGTTAGTAACTTCAAGGAAATAAATAAAACAAAAATTAAATTAAATTAAATTAAATTAAATAGAGTTAATTTGGGGCCAAACCCTCAAACAGTCTACCTTTTACGCCTTGGTTTAAGGATAGAACCTCGAATGAAGTACGAACTCCTTGGAGTGCTTAAGGAAGGAGTTTTGAAAGAATAAGGTAGGCTAGTGTTTAGGTTAGAGCATAGAAGAGAGAAGAGAGGATTTATTGATGCCTTGAACATCTGAAATGAGGGGGTATTTATAGGGAAAATGAGCAGAGGGAACACACGAAACCCTAAAAAGGATAAAATCCCTAAATACACTGCCGCGACACGACAAATAATGTCGTGACACGGGAAAACCTTGTGTGACGCGGGACATTCTGGAGTGACATGGGAAATAATAAACCTACAAGAGTTAAAAACGCGTGAAGGGTTTACGCGGAGAAGACACGGAGCTGTCCCGTGTCATAGAATTGGCACTGTGTCACGGGAGAATATGCCATGGTGCGGCAATATTTCCCGTGACGCGGTAATATTTCCTGTGACGCGGCAAACTCTACTTCCTTTTTTTCGGTCCAAATACATTTTTACCCTAATTATGTTCATCCTTTTTAAGTGTCGCTTCATAATTTTTGGGCTATTCACTAGGTGAAAAAACAAAATTGGCACCGGTTCAAAACCCCTTAATGCCACCGGTTTGAACCGGTGCCAATGTTGGGGGTGCCAATAAGTGGTTTAAAAAGGCACCGGTTTAAACCGGTGCCAAAACTCGGAATTGGCACCGGTTAACTGGAGCCAAGAATGGCCAAAAAAAATTATTTCGTTGTTTTTGGCACCGGTTAACCGGTGCCAAAAGTGCCTAAAAAATATATATATATATTTTTTTGTTTTTGACACTAATATATATATATATTTTTTGTTTTTTCCACTTAAAAATTTACAATATATAATAAAAAAAATTACAATATAGATCAATAAAATAGTTCGATTACAACATATAAATACAAAAAAAAAATTACAATATAAATAAAAAAATTACAATATAAATAAAAAAAACCATTCACATCTAAATCAATATTCTTCTATCTTGCTTCTTCGATTTCAGATTTAAATAACATACCTGCACCAATTAAAACAAAAAAAAATCGATTAATTCCAAAAATTCAAACCCAGAAAAAAATTGAAATCGAAAAAACCTAGAAAAAAAAACTTGAAATCGAAACAAACCCAGTATTCGAATAAACCCTGAAAAAAAAAATTGAAATAAAAAAAACCCGGAAAAAAATTTGAAATCGAAAAAAACCCAGTATTCGAATAAACCCAGAAAACGAAAAAAATTTAAATAAAAAACCTAGAAAAAAAAATTAGAAATAAAAAAATTAAAATCGAAAAAAACCCAATATTTGAAAAAACCCAGAAGAAAAAAAAAATTGAAATCGAAAAAAAAAATTGAAATCTGAAAAAAAAAAAATCAAAATCAAAATTGATTAAAAATTTGATAAAAATAAAAAAAAATCGATTAAAAAATTGATTAAAATTTAAAAAAAAATCGATCAAAACAATAACCCAGAAAATAATAAAAAATAATTAAAATCGATTAAAGTTAAAAAAAATCGATTAAAAAATCAATTAAAACTAAAACCCAGAAAATCGATTAAAACAAAAACCAAGAAAACTGATTAACAAATCGATTAAAACAAAAACCCAGAAAATCGATTAAAATCGGTGTTGCATGTGGTCTTCAAAAACCCAGAAAACGATTAAAATTTGTGTTGCATGTGGTCTTCGTGGTGGTGAGGGAGAAGGAGATCGAAAAAGAGAAATGGAAGGAGAAGAAGGAGAAATAGAAATAGAAGGAGGAGAAGGAGATCGAGAAGGGAGAAAGAGGAGGAGAGGAGAAAGAAAGTGGATGAGAGGAGAGAGAAAGATGCTGAGAGAAGATGTTAGGGTTGGGGGGATTTAAAATTTTAAATGGGACGGGTTTTTTTTTTTTAATATTTAATGGCACCAGTTCACAAAGGCACCGGTTCAAATCGGTGGCCTTTATGTTTTTGCCACCGGTTTGAAGTGAACCGGTGCCATATGTCCTGGTTCATTAAGCCGCGCATTTTTTAGCCCATTTTTGCCACCGGTTTGGACTGAACCGGTGGCAATTAGGGGATGCCTTTTTTTATTTTTTCTACTAGTGATTTCAGGTTTATTATTTATTAATTGGGCTAAAATAATAAAAAATGTGAAATGAATAAAAAGGTTTGGGCCAAAATAAAAATTGAACTATGCTCTGTCTAAACATTAGGTTTAGTATGTTGACCATTTTATGAACGAAGTTTGATTGAATATGAATTTTAAGCACTCCTAGGATTAAATACTGAACCCGACCAATAATGGTGGTGAAATATTGTTAATTATCGGGTTTGGTTTCGGGGAGACATTTTTAGGTGTCTACACATGTGCAGAGTCGTCATCGAACGACCTCCCTAGGATATCCATCTGATTGAGTAATCCAATCTTCATTGACATGGGTCCTAACTAACTGACCAGGGATGAGTTTCTTAGCCTTAATCTTACAATGGATATTGTAATTCTCAAACCTTACACTGTCAGTCCAGGAGTAGTAAATCTGAGGTATCAAATTAACAACATCTCTTACATTGTAGTCGTTGAAGCCTCCACTTCCTAGCCTTCCAATGCCACCTCGACAGATGGCACGAAGACATTCATGCAGATTGGTCAACTCACAGTTCCTGAATCTTCTTTTCCAACAAGTTGGAATAGATTCCAATATGAGATTCTTGATTTTCTCTGCATCTGAAACATCTTTCGCATGCCTTTCAGGAGTAAAGCCAATTATATACCTGCTCTCAATGGGTATATATAAACGAGCTTCAAGCTTTTGACTTTTGAAAACATTTCTTAGCTCGTTTTCCCATACCCTGAAGTTTATGAGATTCAGCCTTAAATTTAGTTTATTTGGCAAAATACTGTTGTCGTAAAAGTTAATCATCTAAAAATAAAAACAAAACAAGGCAAATATCAATAATTATGTTTAATAAATTTAAAGTACCATAAGCGATATAGGTTTGCTAACTTTAAAGCATTTATTCAGTTTTAGTTAATCCCTATTGAATTAAATTATTCTAAGACTCTTTAATTGTGTAATAATTGACCAGACTGAGGCCCGACCATCAAGCATTACATTTTCAAGGTGAGTAAACTCTTTATTGCTTTCAACTCTTGTAATTCTTGGTTGAATAATTACCCACCACATGTTTAGTTAGTACCCTTAGCTTCAAGGTTCTAAAAAATTTAGGTAACCTTTTTGAGTATAACCAATTAAAATATGTAGAACGTGATCTACCCCACAATGCCTAAAATAACAAGTGACACTCTGCGGAGGCCGACCCATCACTCACTATCTAAGGATTGTTGGGAATCTAATTGGAAAAGCAACCTTAATATTACTGGGATCTAGATTTATTATGTTGTGATTATTTAGTGAACTCTAGCGCATCATCAATCAACATAAATTAAATCTAATCATGCATAATCTACTAATGCATAAATAAAACATGAAATAGTATGGCCCATAATCCTAAGGAAACTAATAAAGCAAAAAAGGCTCCCACTTGAATCTTCATGGATCTCATCCATTTATTCTTTATGGCCTCCACTCTATTGGCTTCTTGGATCTACTGTAACCTGTAACATTATTCTATTCTATCTACTATATAAATAAAATAAAATAAATTACAAAAATACTTAACGGTACGCGGACCGTATTTAGATTACAAAAATACAAAACGATGAGCATGTTGTATTTAGAATCTATGGGCCATACTAGTCTAAAATAGCAATAAATAATATCATATATTATAAAAAGCCATATAATAAATCACTCATCATGCTTTCCTAAACCGTAAAATCAAATGTTCATAATTAAGGAAACATAGATCTAAATATCTCATATTTTATTTAACTACTACAATTAGATAATATCATATATTATTCATAACCAATTAGAAATATCATATATTCTATTTTAGGTATGAGATAGAATCAAATCATACTTTAATTATGGAAGATAAATCAAATTTATTTTCCATGATTATGATAACTAATTTAGGAGATTCTATCCTAATTGCCTAGCAAATCACATAATTTTTAAATCAATTTATATCCAAAAATAATTATGGGATAATCTTATTATTTAATCAATTATTATTTGTAGACACCCATTTGTGTCTCCCCAAAACCAAACCCAGTGATGAGTACCTTTCACGTCGAATTATAATCGAATGAAGCGAAAGTGTGGAAGGTTTAGTGTTGCGGATAGTTTTAATTTCTTTTCTCTTCTCTCTGTTTTTGAAAACTTATTTTAAGAAAACAGCCAATCCAGTTTGGTTGGTCCATGATATGGGTCCAATAATAGTGTATTTGGATGGGGCTTGATAAGACCTTTCAAACGATATATTATAAGCCCAATTCCGATGAATATTGAGGAAGTTATGGCCAATTTACTAAACTGGGCCCGGTTTGAGCCTTATATGCGGCCTAATGATCTAGGGGAGGGCCTACTATGATTTATCATTCCTAATGCAATTAGGAATGGTTTTAGTCTTCTAGAGTCTTCTAGAAGGTTCTTTTCATTCCTAATTCAATTAGCATTGATAAGTTGACTTTGTTGACTTTTCAGAGTTTTAATCAAAATTAAATAGCATTTTCGAAGAAATTATATTATTTTATCCTCCAGTGCAGCAAATTTATCTGACTTTCGAAAACGCGTCAAAAACAGGCCTGGCGGCTGGAACCAGGCTTGGCGCCAGCCTTTAGCGCCTGGCGCCAGTTAGCCAGGGTTGGCGCCAGCTCTGTTTTTCGTGCGCCAGGACTCTGTTTTGATATTTTATCTTTTTGGCTGATTTTCTCTATAAATAACGTCGTAAAAACTCCGTTTTCATTCACCGATTCTCATCAACATTTATCTATATTCACGAACAATCAGTTTTCATTCGCAATCATTAATTCCCTAATTCTCTCTTAATTCATTCATCTCTCTCTCGTTCTTTCTCAAAATTGCTTTTCATACAAAATTCGGCATTCACAAGATCTAGAAACACCTAGCCATATTCGAAGTTGCCTTCACCCTAGACGTGAAAGGTTTAATTTCCGAGGGTTTGGTCCCAAGTCTCTATTTCAATTATTTAATTTAATTGTTTTAGTTATTATTTTCCTTGAAGTTACTAACGTGTGTATTTTGTAATTAGAAAGAGGTACGAGGCATCAAAGTAAGTGCTTTAATGGTTTAAATTGATATTATGATGTAGAAATCATGTATAAATTGTTATTATGATATTCCTAGTATCATGTTTAGGGAAAATGTTATAATATTAAATATGCTTAATATGATTGTTACGATGCTTCCTATGTTCTTCCTAATATTTATGATTGTTAGTATCATGTTAGGGTTAAAGATTTGATTTTTATTGCTTAGTGACATGCTAGGGTTTGTTATTAATCTTGTTAGTATCATGCCTAGGATCTTGCTATTTTTATTATGCTTTAACATGATTTATGATTATTTTTATAATTGTTATGATTATGATTATAATTTTATCATTGCTATGGTTATTATGATTATGATGATTATGATTGCTATTATGATGATTATTATTATGATTATTATTTTTTATGATTATTATTTTGATTAATTTATTTTTATGATTATAATTTTCTTGTCATGATTATTATTATGATTATTATGTTGATTGATGCTTATTTATTGTTATTGCTTGACCACACCTTTTGTGCATGTTTAAAGGGAATTGGTACTTGTAATCACGCTTAATATGATAATTAATAATCTTGTTAGGGTTAGTTTGATTATAATTCAAGTGATCGCCAATAATAGTTTTATTTGTGCATTTATATTCAACCAACATAGATAAACAGGTTTAGGGTTAATCCTATTGATTGCATGTTAGTCAGAAGGCGCACATGAATACGATCAGAATAAAGTAGAGGCCTATTATTAGGGCAGGTTCAATCTCTTTTAGGTTGGATTTGTACCTTCATCCCCGAACCCTTATTTGGTTCTAGACCTTATGGAGTTGACGATCTCTTGGATCGTTAACGGGTGTACCTTCACCCTGTGAACGGTTTACAAGTTCCTAAAACTTGTTGGCGACTCTTTTGCTCTATCTTCTTCCCTTTTGGACGCCACCGTACTTTAGTGTATGATCACAGTGGGGTTCAAGCTAGGGGTTAACGCTTGAAATTTATTCCCTACAGTTTTTTGGCGACTCCACTGGGGAGGATTTCTATTTTAATTCCTGAATTTGTTTCGGCAATGATTTAGAATGAGTGGATGAGACTCGAAACGTTCTAAATATTTCATGTGCGTAATTTTGATTAACATTATTATCATATGCATAAAAAAGATCTCATTGGAAAGACCATCCGTAATGAGTTAAAAACATAAGATTTTACACGTTGGAAATTTGAGAAATATCTTTCACAACTAGAACCGAAATAACACCGCGCGAAACTAGAGAATTTTATCGAGCACAGAAAGCTGCTGAGGCATGTGGGAAGTAGCGCCAATGACCAGAGCATTGGCGCCAACATTTTAGTCGTAGTGCCAGACGCCAGTATTGGCGCCAGGCGCTTCAGCTAAAAGCTGGCGCCAGTCTCTGATTGCTGGCGCCAACCTCCCCCAATACCGAGCAAGAAATATGCGTTTTAATTTTGACCGGTTTTTCGTATTGTTTGCTCGATCCTACTTCCTGTAGGGAATAATTTCAAGCCTTTAAAATCCCACTAGCTCGAACCCCACTGTGATCATACACTAAAGTACGGTGGCGTCCAAAAGGGAAGAAGATAGAGCAAAAGAGTCGCCAAGAAGTTTTAGGAACTTGTAAACCGTTCACGAGGTGAAGGTTACACCCCTTAACGATCCAAGAGATCGTCAACTCCATAAGGTCTAGAACCAAATAAGGGTTCGGGGATGAAGGTACAAATCCAACCTAAAAGAGATTGAACCTGCCCTAATAACAGGCCTCTACTTTATTCTGATCGTATTCATGTGCGCTTTCTGATTAACATGCAATCAATAGGATTAACCGTAAACCTGTTTAATCTATGTTGGTTGAATTTAATGCACAAACAAATCTATTATTAGCGATCACTTGAATTATAATCAAATTAAACCTAAACAAGATTATTAAATATCTTATTAAGCATGATTACAAGTACCAATTTCCTTTAAACATGCATAAAAGGTGTGATCAAGCAATAAATAATAAATATCAAGCAACATAATAATAATCATGATCATAAACATGAATAATAATTATAACAATAATAATAATCATCTTAATCATAAATTATAACAATTATAATAAATATTATAATCATAAAATCATAATCATAGCAATCATAATTAATAATAATTATAATAATCATAACAATAATTATAATAATATTCATGTTAAAGCATAATAAAAATAGCAAGATCCTAGGCATGATACTAACAAGATTAATAACAAACCCTAGCATGTCACTAAGAAATAAAAATCAAATCTTTAACCCTAACATGATACTAACAATCATAAATATTAGGAAGAACATAAAAGGCATCATAACAATCATATTTAATATTAAAATTACCCTAGACATGATACTAGGAATCTCATAATAACAATATAAACATGATTTCTACATCATAATATCAATTAAAACCATTAAAGTACTTACTTCGATGCCTCGTACCTCTTTCTAATAACAAAATACACACGTTAGTAACTTCAAGGAAAATAATAAACAAAACAATTATATTAAATAATTGAAAGAGAGATTTGGGACCAAACCCTCAGAAATTAAACCTTTCACGTCTAGGGTGAAGGCCACTTCGAATATGGCTAGGTGTTTCTAGATCTTGTGAATGCGGAATTTTGTATGAAAACGCAAAGTAAGAAGAAAGAATGCTAATTAAAACTGATTGTAGATGAATGATGAGAATAGGTGAAAATTGGTGATGAATGAATGAATAAACAGAGTTTTTAATACGATATTTATAGAGTAAATCAGCCAAAAAGATAAATTAAACAAAACAGAGTCTGACGCACAAAAAACAGAGCTGGCGCCAACCCTGGCTAGCTGGCGCCAGACACCATCACTAGCGCCAGGCGCCAATGGCTAGCGCCAGGCGCCAGGCCTGGTTCCAGGCGCCAAGGCCTGGGGTTAGGCGCCAAGCCTGATTTTAACGCGTTTTTGAAAATCCGATAAGTTAGCCGTACTGGAGGATAAAATCATATAATTTCCTCGAAAATGCTATTTGATTTTGATTAAAACTCTGAAAAGTCAACATAAGTCAATTTATCAATGCTAATTGAATTAGGAATGAAAAGAACCTTCTAGAAAAATCTAGAAGACTAAAACCATTCCTAATTTCATTAGGAATGATAAATCATATTAGGCCCTCCCCTAGATCATTGGGCCGCATATAAAGCTCAAACCGGGCCCAGTTTGGTAAATTGGCCATAACTTCCTCAATATTCATCGGAATTGGGCTTATAATATATCGTTGGAAAGATCTTTGCAAGCCCCATCCAACTACACTATTATTGGACCCTTATCATGGACCAACCAAACTGGATTGACTGTTTTCTGAAAATAAGTTTTCAAAAATAGAGAGAAGAGAAAACAAAATAAATTTCCGCAACACTAGACTTTCCCCACTTTCGCTTCATTCGATTATGATTTGACGTGAAAGGTACTTATCACTGGGTTTGGTTTTGGTGAGATACAAATGGGTGTCTACAGAAGCCCCCACTTTGACTGAGTTTGGAGAAACGCAAGTTTCGAAAACAAAAGTCAAAGTAGCGATAGGGACGGAGAATGATTCAGAATGTTCTGCAATCCTAAATCAATCTTGCAACGCCGATACCTGCAAAACTAGCGTTAGTTAAACAGATAAAATAGTTAAGAAACGCGTATCTTGCACCGCCGAGCACACGTGTCTGAGAGTAACCGATTTGTTGCCGCTTTTGTTGTTTTGATGACCTTCTGCAAGCTAGAGAATGCCATCCCGTTTGAAAACCGCTACGCCTGTAACTGCTTCCAATTTAGAAGATTGCTTCGCCTGAAACGATCCTCCTCCGCATTGATAATATTCCGCGTCCAAGGGAACATTATCGAAGATTGCTTCTCTTGAAACAATCCTCATCCGCATTGATAATATTCCACATCCTAGGGAATACCATCGAAGATTATTTCTCTTGAAACAATCTTCATCCGCATTGATAATATTCCACATCCTAGGGAATACCATCGAAGATTATTTCTCTTGAAACAATCTCCATCCGCATTATGACCATCTTCCATGCCTAAAGGAATATGATCGAAGACAACTTCGCCCGAAATTACCTCCAGTTGTTTGTGACAACTCTCCGCAAGCTAGGGAATGCTGTCAAAGATATCTTCTCTTGAAATCATCTTCATTTGATGCGATAATTTTCCAAAGGAAATTACCGAAGATCCACGCCTGTCGATCTTTAAAAGTTCGCCTGAACTTTGCTTCCGTTATGCCTGTATGTCGGCGCTTCCGTTGCTTTGAACCTGTATGTCGGTGCTCTTTTGCTTTTGAACCTATATGTCGGTGCTTTCTGCTAATGAGCCAATGCTTAGACGCTTTAAGCTAAGTGTGAAGATCTCTTATCAGGTCGATCACTTTATGTAATCAAGCCGATTACTAAATCATGTCAAATTTCTTAGAGGGGCTAACTAGCGTACCAAAGAACCCAAAAATATGTTGCAGAAGGCTTGCACAACCTCATCAGGTGGCTGGGTGTTTTGGCGTCGCTGAAAAACCATCAGCGCCACCTTATTAGCATTAGCGCCAGGCGCCAAGCCAAATTTGTGACGCCAATGCATAGGGCTTGGCGCCAGCACGGGGATTTCCTTAAATACTCCTTTCCTCTTCATTTGCTGCTTTGCTCGTCACGAAACTGCTCGAAGAAACCCGAAAGCTTCAATTGCTCGTTTCTTGCTCGTTTCTCAACTGAATTCGCTCAAATTTGTTGCAAATCAAAGCTCTTTTCATCTATTTTCCTGATCTATGTAAGTTTTCTTCAAACTCACATCAGTGTTTATGAATTCTTGGCATGTTTATTCACGAATTTCATGAAAATTCGAAATTTATAATGCTCAATTTGCTTTGTTTGTCAAGTTTTATGTCATGAAATTGCTTGATTATGTTTATATATTTCCTTGGGAGTAATTTGAGACTTGTTTGACTCAATTTGGTGAATAAATGAGCAATTTGCCATTGTTGGACCACTTAAGGTCATGAAGATCAATGTGACTCGTTCTTGACATTTTTGCTAGCAATTCTTGTTCAATTTGTCACAATAATCACTATAGTGTTGCAAGAAATTGTTGGATTGTTTGAAAAATGCTGTTATGCTCAATTTGAATTTGTGCTCTGTTTTAGTACTACGTACTCTGTTTTTGCGAACATAGTATCATGCGGCTAGGCGAACCTTAGATACCATAGAACCTTAATTCATGATAATTTTGCACAATGTAGCATGGCTAGACAATGAGGTTCGGGTTCACAGTCCCGAAACACTAGACGGGAGCATGAGCCCGTAGAGTATGACATCACGCCTTCCACTTCGCTTGGTCGGCTTCCGGAGTGGGATGAGCAGACCCTGTTCTTCGCCCCTGTCCACCACATTTTCGAGAGGGTGAGACGGGGCACCGAGCTTGGGAGGACACGGAATCACGGCTCTGGCTGTGATGGTTTAGGCGATTTGTACAGGATGCACATCGCCAGGGATCTTGAGACGAGACTCCTATAGGAGTCTTGCGGGCTAGCTACTCTGTTTGAGACCTCTGAGGCTATGGTCGCCTCCAGCTGGGGTCATCATGTAGTGCGCGCTTTGGTGGAGTTCTTCTGGGACAACACCAACACCTTCCATTTCCCCTGGGGCGAGATGATGGTCACCCCTACGGACTTCAGTCTCATCACAGGACTGAAGTTCACTTCTGTGCCACTGCCGTTGACAGTGGAATCGACGTCTTCTCTTCGGAAGTCGAGGAGTTGTTGGGGCCGATCGCTATTCGGGCCCGAGCTGAGGTCGAGACGACTCAGTTTAGTGCTAAAGGAATTCGCCGCTCGACGCTGGCAGCGGCCCTTGATGACGATGCGACCACCCGAGAGCAGCGGGTGCGCATCTTTGTGCTGATGTTGTTGTCAGGGACATTCTCCCCTGACAAGGGTAGTAGGGCATTGCTTTACTACCTCCCTGCTGTCCGTGATCTTCACCGGATCGGGACTTATTACTGGGCCAGCTTGGCCTATGCTGACTTCGTTCGTGTGCTGAGGGACTCGTGTCGACACCGGTCCTTTGGGACGAACGTTGCTTTGTCTGCCTTTTGGAAGGTCGTAGAGGTAAACAATATTCCCTATAAGGTTTAGCTCTACATATTAGTTAGCATTTACTCACACTTTTAGCTCTTTGTAGATTTGGTTCTACGAGTACTTCCCTTCTGCTGCGCCGGCGAGACCATCGCGGCGGGGATTTCCAGTGAGCGCCTCTTGGGGCGGTCATTATGTGGATATGTCTACTGCACATGTCCGGAACCGGATCATCTCGGTACGATTTTTATTATTTATTTTTCTTTTTTTCGCGGTGTTTTAGACATATTCTTGCCTGATTGATGCTCTTTATAGGGACCTGAGGTGGTATACCGGCCGTGGGGCGGTTGGATAGTCCCTGGGTTAGCCGCACAGTATTCTGTTGAGCGTCGCTATTTCTTGGGGACTTATGGAGCGGTCGCGTACTTAGGAGAGAGGGTCGCTAGACAGCATTCTTCTAATGTCTTCGTCGTTCCTGCTGCTCCACCACGTCATATGTTCGACGAGGCGCGGTTGTCGAGCATGTTTGAGGGAGCTGGTACCCCTTGGCGGTCCCATGTGATCCTCGGGCGGTGTTATGCTGAGGAGCTACTACCTTTGTTAGCTCCAGCCCCCGTACCGGCTGAGGATGTGAGGGTAAGATTTTCTTAGCTTTACTTTCCACTAAGTAGCCCCCAAGTAATGTTTTACTGATTTATTCGTTTTATCAGGACAGTGCTGCTGAGTTCGTGCCACCCCGTATGTCCATCCACTACCAGGGGATGTACGGGCCGATCGAGGAGATGATTTCTCCGGCTCCCGAGGGCGAGCGCTTCGTAGAGCGGTCGATTCCTCGCCACCAGACTCGAGTAAGCCTAGTTTTTTCAGAATTTTTGTGTTCATATATCATGCATATTTACTGACTTATTTTTCTGATAGTTTTCACGCGAGGTGGTTTCGGCGATGGCACGATGCATAGATGCCTTCCGGAGCCAGCTCGTCCGGATGAGGAACGCGGCCACTTGCCGTCGGGATGACGTCATCCGAGAGGTAGCCTTTCTTTACTCATTATTTTTGCATTGCTGCTTTAATTTTACTTTGTTTCTGATTTAATTCTTTTTGCAGGGCCAGCCTATTGCTTCTCACACCCGCGCGAGACCTAAGGGGCGGAGGGATCCGACGAGGTCTAGTTCGAGACGTCGTTGCACTTCGTCAGGGGGTAGAAGTGGTCGCTCTAAGGCTGCTCGAGCTGACGTTGCTGAGGGCTCGGGATCTTCTTCTGAGGGTGCTGATGCTGCACCGGTAGGAGAGGCTACCTCGGCTTTCAGAGGTGGTGGGATGTACGAGATAGGCTCGTCATCGCAGCAGCCTCCGCGGCCTCAGCCTCAGGTTGATCCTGGCTGGAGTGGTCCTATATTGAGTCTTCCTCTTCCTACGGAGACTGGAGCTTGAGCTAGGGCTGGTGGAGAGGTGACTCCTCGTACGGCGCAATTTTATGATATGATGGGCCTACGTCCTCCCGCGCTGTAGTTTGTTCCTGTGTATATTTTATTTTGACTTTTTTATAGAACTTTGCCTTAAACTCATTATACATTTTGTATATTTATGTTATTATGAGTTTATTTGATTGTTATTATTATGTGTATGTTAGTGTGCAAGAAAAGTGTGACAACAATTTTGCGCAAAAATTCCGTCATTTTTATTATTGATGGAGGGTATCCGACTCTCTCCCCCAAAAAGAAAAAATAAAAAAGGAAAAAATCGAATAAAATGTCGGGTGTTTGGAATTTAAAATAAAGTCCAAAACTAAAAATAATAGCTATATTTAATTAATTAAGAAATAAGGATAAAAAAGATGTTTAGGAAAAATAAACGGAGTCATAAAGTCATTAATCGACTCGAGTTTAATATTAAAAACGCAAGTTGAGCACGCGCGGCTGATCTGGCAACTTGGCGCCAACTGGCGCCACACTATGGCGCGTGGCGCCAGGCGCTACACTTAGCGTGTGGCGCCAAGAGCTGGCGGTTGGCGCCAATCACGGGGTTTTGACGCCAATTGACGCTGATACCGTATTTCATTCTGATTAAAATTCTTCGCAATTTGTGTATAAATATCCCCCTGCCCAGTCGAATCTTCTCATAATTCCAGCGAATAAATAATTCTCTTCTTTAGAAAAACAATAATCATGTCTCTAGTCACCAAAACCTTCACCCAATACACTCATGAATGGTGTCGATCTCTTAATGCGAGGGAGAGAAATGAATTACATTTATTTCACCTGGGGGGGATTTATGGCATCAAAGGGGTAGATCTTGACCTAGACTTCATACATACCGCTTTAGAATTTTGGAATTTTGATACTCATTGTTTCAGAATAAGGTATGATGAGATTAGCCCTTTGCCGGAGGAATTTGGTGCTATCTTAGGCTTCCCTGCAATAGACCTTATAGCAATCCCTAGAGTAGATGCATATTATTATAAGGATTTTGAGCGCTTTTTTAATTTAAAAGAAAGAGATTTATCAAAAATAGTAGATGGCAACATAGTTAATTTGAAAGAATTTGCACGCCATTATTTTGATAAACCTCTTTCTGAATCTTTTCATATATATAGAAGAAGGGCGTTCTTATTTTGCATGCTTAACCAATTTTTTCTTAGTAGTGGTAAAAATAATGAAGGTCAATCAATTATAACCACTGTACTAGAACAAATTGAATCAGGGAGAAATCCAATGCCATTAATAGTTGGAGAGACTATGATTAGTCTAGATGAATTGAAAAGGGACCCAAAAGCGCCTCTTCGCGGCTCTCCAATTTTATTACAGGTAGAAAAATAATATTTTTAATTACAGAAATCAAAAAATATATTTTTGTATTGTAATAATAATTTATTTGCATTGCAATTTTTTTTATTGATGTGGCTAATGGAGAGGTTAGGATTAATTAGCCATCCGGACGACATTGAAAAGTATACTCCCAATTGCTTCGTGAGAAGGAAGAAACGCATTCCTAAAATTGGGCGCCATGGGTGGAGAAAAGTCTTTGAATCACGTGATTTTGCTATCAAGTGGGTCATCCCATGGTGGAAAATAGAAAGGATGGTTGGTGTTAACAAGCAACCTTTCTGCCGTCTTCCAAGCTTGTCTCGTGTAACTTATTATTACCCCTGCAGGGTAAAAAGACAATACGGCTTGCTTCAGAATATTCCTTCCGGGGATCTTCGTCCTCCCTTTGAGTACCCTATTACTCAAGAAGTAGACAGATTTGATGCTTACTGGGGTGCTAGACCTTTATGGGAAGTGATTACCCAAAAGGTCCTTCCTTCTTTGCCCAATGATGTAAAGAAGTGGTTGCTGAAGAAATCTTCGATTGATCAGGGTAGAACTGATGTGAAGAATCGTCTAGGTGACAGGGTGATTCCTGCCAAGGAACGCTTAGGTGCAAGAGTTGAATTCAAAACACCTGCAATGCCTAGGAAGAAAGGTGCTACTAAGGACAAAGGGAAAAGCCTGGGTTGAAAAGAAGCATGGAGTGTTAGCTGAAGGGGAGACCATCTATTCCAAAATTGATTATAGGTCCTCTAAAGGATGCCTACTATTTAAAGTTATGGATGAAGAGGAGGAAGCAGACAAAAATTGGAAAAGAGCTAAGAAGGAAAAGAAAGATTAAGAGCATTGCTTAGCTTTAGATTTATTGGACTTAGATTATTATTTTTATTTAAAGTTAATTTATTTCAGCTTTATTTAAATTCCATCAATAATGTAATTTTATTTTATTAATGAAATTTCAGCTTTCAATTAAATTGTTTACTTTAAATTTATTTTATTAAAGCAATGAAAATCGAAAAAAAAATTAATTTTCCAAAAACTCTTCGAGTACGGAAGTCGAAATTTTTTCCAAAAACACCAAAATTCGCCCAGAGTTTATTTCCGAATTGGCGCCAGTTATTGGCATTTGGCGCCTGCCATTGAAGTCTGGCGCCAGGCGCTAATTCCATCGGCTGGCGCTGATGACTTCTGGCTGGCGCCAGGTTCTTTTCTACGACGCCAATAATTCACCGATTTTCTGTTGAATTTTTAATTAATTCTGGAATGCGGAGATGTTGAAAAAATAAAGTGGCCGCACCCGTAAAGGGTTGCCTACGTATCCTTTCTTAAGGAATCAGGCCGAACGTAGCTCTCTTGAGTATCCTACTGAAGTACTTATGGGTGGTATTTCTTAAGTTGGTCAAGATTTGTCATGTTTAAGAATTCATTGCCATCCATATCAGTTAGTTTTGCTGCACCTCCTGACAGGATTGTTTTGACAATGTAGGGTCCAGACCAATTAGGTCTAAATTTTCCCCTTGGGTCTAAAACATTTTTCCTTAGTGCTTTTAATACCAAATCTCCTACTTTGATATTTCTTGTCTTGATCTTCTTATTAAAATTTCTAGCCATGCGAGTTTGGTAACACTGAGTGTGATGTAGAGCCTCTAGTCGTTTTTCGTCGAGTAGAATCAATTCTTCGTATCTTGCCCTAGTTCATTCAACTTCATCAAGTTTACTCTCTAGCGCAATGCGTAGAGATGGTATTTGTAGTTCGACAGGTTGTACGGCATCCATTCCATATACCAAGGAAAATGGCGTATTTCCTGTTGATGTACGGATTGACGTGCGGTAACCCCACAATGCGAAGTGAAGCTTGTCAGGCCAATCCTTATAATTTTCCGTCATTTTCTCGATGATAGTCTTTAAATTCTTATTAGCTGCCTCAACTGCTCCGTTTGCTTGAGGTCTTATAAGGGGAAGAATGATGATGTTGAATGCCATATTTTTGTAGCAATTCTTCACATTCGGCTTGAAAGTGAGTTCCATTGTCACTTATCATTTCATGTGGGACTCCATATCGACAAATAATATTTCTTTCGATAAAGAGTGCTACATGTTTTGCAGTGAGTTTAGCGTACGATTGCGCTTCGACCCATTTTGTAAAGTAATCGATTGCTACTAGAATAAATTCGTGGCCTCCTGTTCTAGGGGAAGTGATTTTGCTAATGATGTCAATTCCCCATGTAGAGAATGGCCATGGCGATGTGTAGGTGTAGAGCAAAGATGGAGGGACATGTTGTAAATTTGCTTAAATTTGGCACTTAGGGCATCTTTTTACGTATTGATGGCAATCCCTATTCATTGTAGTCCAATAATATCCTTCTCGCATTATTTTCTAGACTAACATCTTGCCATTTATGTGTGTCCCACAGATTCCTTCGTGGACTATTCACATTGCTCTTTGTGCATCCTTCTTTCCTACGCATAGGAGAGCTCGACCTTTAGGTACCCTTTTATGTAGCTCGTTGTCTATGAGTACATATTGAGAAGCCAAAAGTTTCAATGCTCGCTTTGCTCTTTTGTCAGCATGAGGAGGGTATTCTCCATTGGTGACATAGTTGAGTATGTCCGTGTACCACGGTTCTTCTTCTTCTTCTTCTTCTTGGACTAAGTCGTCGTCTCCTATAGCCTGGATATATGCTGATTTGTGCCTTTTTTCGATAGTTAGAGGCATTTGCTCGATTTCCGTGGGAATCTTAACCATTGAGGCTAATCTTGCCAAGGCATCAGCAAATTGGTTTTCTTCTCTAGGTAGATATGTGTATTCTACCTTCTCTAACTGATCGGTAAGAGTTTCCAGATAGGTTTGGTAAGGGGCTAGGCTTTCGCTCCTTACTTTCCACCTTTTAGATATCTGATTGATGATCAATGAAGAGTCTCCGAATATCCTTAACTTCTTTACTCCCAATGCCAAAGCTGTTTCAAGGCCTACCACGCATGCTTCGTATTCAGCAGCATTATTGGTAACGTCAAAATCAAGCTTTATTGAGATTGGAACATGATCCTCTTTAGGTGATACTAGTAGTACTCCGACGCCACATCCCTTTTGGTTTGAGGCTCCGTCGAAATACAAGGTCCAATTATCATCTTAAGTGACCATTAGGTCTTCATCTGGAAATTCATTGTCTTGTATTGGCGTCGAGTCTTCTATTGGAAAATCTGCTAGAAATTCTGACACCACGGATCCTTTAATAGCTTTTTGTGGCATAAACCTTACATCGAACTGGGCTAGATTGACTATCCATCTTGATATGCGTCCATTGAGTGTAGATTTCTCAAACAGATACTTGAGTGAATCTAATCGGGAGACTACGAAAACGGTATGCACCAACATGTAATGTCTTAACTTAGTTGTGGTTCACACCAAGGCGAGGCACAATTTCTCGAGCGGTGTATAGGGTGTTTCGTATTCGAGCATCTTTTTGCTTAAGTAGTAAATTGCGTTCTCTTTGCCTTCTACTTCTTGTGCTAGCATAGCTCCCATTGTCTCTTTGGTAACCGTCAAGTATAACCTAAGAGGTATTCCGGGAAGTGCTGGTGCTAATACGGGAGGATTTGCAAGATAGGCTTTGACCTTTTTAAAGGCTTTTTGACACTCGTCATCCCATATTACTGGTACATTCTTCTTGAGCTTCTTGAAGATTGGTTCACATATTGTCGTAAGTTTTGATATGAACCTACTTATGAATTGCAATCGACCAATAAATCCTCGAATTTGTTTCTCAGTCTTGGGCGGTGGCATTGACATAATTGCTTTGATCTTGGTTGGGTCTACCTCTATTCCTCTAGAGCTTATGACATATCCCAAAAGCTTGCCTGAGGTGACTCCAAAAGCACACTTAGATGGATTCAACCTCATATTGTATTTTTTTAGCCTTTCAAAAAATTTCCTTAAGGCTATTTGATGGCCAGGACGGTCTTTTGATTTTACAATCATGTCGTCGACATATACCTCAACTTCTTTATGCATCATGTCATGGAGTAGACAGTTGCTGCACGTTGGTAAGTAGCACCCGCGTTTTTCAACCCGAATGGCATTGCCGTGTAGCAGTAAGTGCCCCATGGTGTTATAAAGGTTGTTTTCTCCATGTCTTCTTCTGCCATAGAATCTGGTTGTAACCTGTGTACCCATCCATGAACGAGAGAAGTGCGTGATTTGCCGTGTTATCTACCTGAATATCGATGTGTGGCAAAGGGAAGTCGTCCTTTGGACTTGCCTTATTTAGATCTCGATAGTCGACACACATCCTTACCCTTCCGTCTTTCTTCGGAACTGGGACGACGTTGGCGACCCATTCGGGATATTTGGATACCTTGATGAAACCTGCAGTTATTTGTTTTTGAACTTCTTCTTTTATTTTAAGTGCTACGTCGGGTTTCATTCGACGTAACTTTTGTTTTATAGGTTTTATTCTTGGAATTAGTGGTATAGTGTGTTGAGCTATTTCTCTATTAATTCCTGGCATATCTTCATATGACCAAGTAAATACATCAATAAATTCTTTAAGTAAGTTAATTAAATCGGTTCTTTCTTGTTTATTCAATGTTAATCCAATTTTAACTTCTCTTTTATGAGTTGAATTATTCGAGATATCAACTGTTTCAGTTTCCTCAATTACCGGTGTTTTCTTTTCGAGTGTTTCCATTGCTTGAATAATTTCTTTGTCTTTTTCATCGTTAGCTAAGCAATGCTCGTCATCTTGGGTTAGGGAAGAACACAAGAATTAGAAGAATGAGAAATATTATTGTACTCTGAGATCATTACATCGAAGAGTGATATGTCCTCAGGGACTGGATCACTAACTATCCTAGGAGAAGAAATAAGAGGGGGAGGTGTTACTACTAAAGACTTAGAAGACTCTAAAGGGAAAGACTCTGACTCGGACTCTGACTCAGACGACTCCTCAAACATCGGTCCCTGTCCTGTCGTGATTGATATCTTTCTTCCGCTTGGAGTAGTCACTTTGATAGTCTTGCGCCACCCTTGCAGTGATCCTTCAGCTGGAGTAATTAGCTTCGAGGGGTCGAAGCTTTCACTTTGTAGGACCGTTTGAATGAGCGAGGAGTTATCTTCTTCATAAGTTGGCTAATTCTTTTCTCGCCCAAACAGTAATCCCATGACGTTAAAGTCAAAGCATGGGGGTGCTTTCTCCTTATCGACGTGAGTTGGGATTTCATCAGTGAAGTAGCAATCCAAGAAAATCTCGAATCCCGGTTGTCTTATGTCGTTTACAACAAATGGCTCGGGAAATTCATGGCATGGATAGTCCTCTCCTTCTTTTATAAACTTACCATTAAGCGTAAGAGGGTACTGATCCATTGGAATTGCTTTCTTTTGAATGCGAGCGTCCCTACGTGATTTCAACTTTTCCTGGGCTCACTTGAGATCCTTCCGAGTCGGTTCAAAACCAAGTCCGAAAGTGTCTAACTTAGGGAGGCCAGGTGACTCCAGCGGTTTTTCCATTCCTTTCTTCTTTCCTAAAGTCATCCCAGGAAAGTGTCCTTATTTCTTCCGCATGGCGTTGACAATCATGTTTGAATGGGGGTCATGGCAAAGAGGGGTCCTTTTATCGTCCTGGATTAAGGAGACTTCTTCGTTAAAGCCCCATAGGTCTTCGTCATCTTCGTCGTGCTCTACATTAATGATTGGATTCTCTATGGATTTGATTCTCATTGGCGAAACATCGATGGTGATTGGAATTCCTCCAACTATACCTTTCACTTGTTGGTGGAGAGATGAAGGGACAGCCTTTAGATCATGAAGCCAATGGGGTCCCAACAATAAGTTGAATGAAGCTTTGATGTCTACTACTTGGAAAGTAGTAGCATGTTCTATTGCTCCTGCCGTTACATTTAGGGTAATCTTGCCAAGAGCTTGACGACGAGTGTTATCGTAGGCTCTTATTCCTTGTGTAGACGGAGTTAAGTCTTCATCCCTTATGCCGAGCATCCTCGCAGTTCTAAGTGGACAGACATTGATGGCTGACCCATTGTCTACAAGAGTCGTAGGAACATTCATCCTTTTGCAAACTACCGTGATGTTTAATGCCTTGTAATGTTTGTCACCTTCTGGAGGTAAATCTTTGTCAGAAAAGGTGATCAAATTAATCGGACTAGGAAGGTCACTTGTGAGGAAGTTGGCTAGTCCCTCAGGAGTAGTGTCAGAATCTATCCCGATTTTATCCAAGGCATTCATTACAGCCAACCTATGCTCTCGAGATGTTGCCAGAAGTTTCCACACATTCATCTCAACTTTTGTCATCTTGAACTGTTTAACAATGCCATTGTCTTCGATGATAGGTATGGGAACTTGGTGTACGGTTGGCATAGGTTGTGTTGAAACGGGAGGTTGCATTCGCCCAGATCTTGTGAGGACGTCTATTGATGAATCTTTTTCACACCAAATGTCATCTGTGGTGTTTGACACAGAAGGTGAAGGTCCTACTATGTCCTTTAGATAGACATCTTCTTCATCACTGTCCCAGACTCCATTAATGGTTGTATCCTCTTTTTGTTGAACTTGGACCAGTTTCTTTTCATCAATCATTTTCTGTACCAAATCCTTGAATTTGAAACAGTTTTCTATAGTGTGACCCCCTGATTGATGATACTGACAGTAATATCTATCTGTCCTTTTTAATGACTCGAATGGTCTCGGTTCGAGAGGTTTGACCTCGCCACTCCCGGAGAGCATTTCGAACATTTGCGCATATGGGATCCCAATTGGAGTGTAGATTCTATTGCTCTTCTTGGGTTTTTTAGTGACTTGTAAGGGAAAGTGCTTTGCCTCATAAGTTGTTCTCACTGGTGTGAATTCTCTTTTAGATTCCTCTTTCGGAGGTGGAAGCTCATCATATTTCTTATGGAGTTCGTTCATAACTTTGAGAGCTTCACGTAGTAATTGCGATGCCTCCTTCATAGACAGTGTGAGCAATTGTATATCTTCCTTATTCACCGGTTCTGGAAGGTTATCCTTGACATCGAAAAAGATCTCCTCTTCTTTTTATATGGCACTGATTTCTTTGACAGGTTTAATGAGAGAGGAGGGGTCAACCTCGTTTTCTTCATCGGAGATAGCTAAGGTATGAGCGAGAGGTGCATTGTCAATGCTTGGCTTCTTACTGGCAGGGGGCAACGGCAGTTTGTTATTGTCGATTAGGTCTTGGATAGCTTCCTTAAGCTTCCAACAGCTTTCAGTGAGATGGCCCCTACCTTGGTGATATTTGCAGTGTGCATTGGGGTTCTAGTTAACCGACCTCTTCTCAATTGGTGGGTCCCCAAATGGTCCAATAGGAGTTATAAGACCTTTTGCATTTAATCGATCAAATGCGGTGTCATAACTCATGCCAATAGGAGTGAAGTTCCTCCTAAATGATTTTTTCTGTCCTTGGTTGTTCATGGCAAGAACTTCTCCTAAATTAAAGGTGCTAACATTACTTGAGTGGGCAGTTTTGGAAGAAGAAGGATTGTCGTTCTTCTTTCCTTTCCAGCCACTGTTGGAGTTATTGTTGGCAGCCTTTGACTTAGCCAAGTCATCTTCAATATTGATCCCAATGTCATAAACGGCCTTTAAGGTATGGAGATTATTTTGATATTTAAGATGCTTGGAATATTTTTCCTGGAGATTCTTGATAAACAGTCTCGCAGATTCTTTTTCACTTGGCACCTCAATCATCTTAGCTGAGGTTTCTCTCCACTTGTTAAAGAAAGAGGTGAAGCCTTCATTCTCTTTCTGCTTGAGGATTTTGAGTTCTCTATGGCCAGTCTCGACTTGAATGTTGCACTTGTACCTATCAACGAAAGCGTTTGCTATAGACTCCCAGGTAGAGGTCTTTTCTTTTTCGAGAGAAAATAATCATTATTGGCAAACGGTCTTGAGAGATAGTGAGAACAGAGAAGGGAAGACCTTCTTATCGATACCCTTGATACTCATTATGGTTTCGAATGCTCTTAAATGGAAGTAAGGGTTGTCAATTGCTCTGAATTTTAGGATGTCGTTGGCGTTGAACTTCTGCGGAAGAAGATCTTTGTCTACTGAGACCCCTTGTGATGTAAGCTCTTGAAACTTGTAGTCGCTAGACAACTTGCTTAAAATCTCTTGCATGAGGTCCATCTGTTGTTGCTTCACGGGATCATCGATCCTAAGTGCGAGAAGCTTCAGTGTCTCAGTCACAGTAGCCAGTTGGTTCTTAAGATCATTGACTTCTTCTTGAGTTGCCATTGTAGTCTTAGCTTTTCTCTTGCGAGCTATGGGTTTGTCAAAAAGTTGGACTTGTACGAAGAGGTTGTCTTTGATTAATCGTCCTTCTTTTCTTGACCACGCGCCGTAAATTAAACCATTTTGCGTTTTAATTACTTGACTCGAATCAACTTGACTTTATGGTTTATTTTAGGGAAAAAAGAAAAGGGTGCATATTTTTGGAAAAAATAATGTACATATTTTTAGGGAACTAAGTATTATTATTTTTATATTGGAGGATTAATATCCGACTTACCCCCCTAAAAACAAATGACGGAAAAACGCGCACACAAGACTCTCTTAATCATGGTCAAAGTATGTGTATTGGTGTGTGCGTTGAGTGTAAGTGACATGCTTGGACTCTTGTGTAAGACCATGGGACTTAGTGCCTAAACTCGATCATTGATTCAATTAAATATTATTGACAGCAAAATTAACCGAATTAAACAGGAGATTGATTAATTAGACCCTAGGTGATGACCTGACCAATAATCTGAACTGTCGGCCAAGCGACAGGACTAGCGTCACACTGTGGAGCTTGGCGCCAGACAACATAGCTGTCGTCAGGCGCTACACTCCATAGTGTGGCGCTACAGCTCAGACCTTGGCGCCAATATTGGAGCTTCGGTCTAGGACTGTTTTTGGTGTTATTAGTCAACTGGGGTATGCCTAAAGTCGTACTAGGTAAATTCCGATTAAAAAATTAGACTTTATTGACTCAAGTTCATTAATTAATTAATTAATTAGGCAAAGTTCTTTAAGTCATTAATTTATTTAGTCTCAACACAAGTCAACAAACGGTTAAGAGAAACATAGAATATATATGCACAACCAATAATGCACAATTAGTCAAGTAGGCACAATATGATGCAATGAGTTTGCAACCTAACCATGGCTCTAGTTCTCTAAAGTTCGGGATATGGTTTAGTCAAAGAGGGTCCATGTTTAGTTGTCCGGATGCACCGCGCGGAAGCCTAACCGTGAAGGGTTGGCGCGAGTGGATGGGACACCGCGAGTTTTAGAAAAAACTCGCTTCCATGGTTTGGTGAATTCAACATCTCGGATGTACCCTTTGTTGCACGGAGCGTTCAATCGGGTAGATGGAGCATGAATTCCCAGAGGATTATGTCCATATGTAGAACACATATGGGTTTCAGAAAAGTGAGAAAAAATTCAATCAGGAAGTAGGATCGAGCAAACAATACGAAAAACCGGTCGAAATTAGAACGCATATTTCTTGCTCGGTATTGCGGGAAATTGGCGCCAGCAATCAGAGACTGGCGCCAGATTTTACCTGTAGCGCTTGGCGCCAATACTGGCATCTGGCGCTACAACTAAAACACTGGCGCCAAGCTTTGGCCCTTGACGCTACTTCGCACATGCCTCAACAGCTTTCTGTTCTCGATAAAATTTTCCAGTTTCGCGCGGTGTTATTTTAGTCCTAGTTGTGAAAGACATTCCTCAAATTTCCTACGTGTAAAATCCTATCTTTTTAACTCATTACGGATGGTCTTTCCAATGAGATCTTTTTTATGCATATGACAATAATGTTAATCAAAATTACGCACATGAAATACTTAGAACTTTTCGAGTCTCATCCACTCATTCTAAATCAATGCCGAAACAAATTCAAGAATTAAAATAGAAATCCTCCCCAGCAGAGTCGCCAAAAACTGTAGGGAATAATTTCAAGCCTTTAAAATCCCACTAGCTCGAACCCCATTGTGATCATACATTAAAGTACGGTGGCGTCCAAAAGGGAAGAAGATAGAGCAAAAGAGTCGCCAACAAGTTTTAGGAACTTGTAAACCGTTCACGAGGTGAAGGTTACACCCCTTAACGATCCAAGAGATCGTCAACTCCATAAGGTCTTGAACCAAATAAGGGTTCGGGGATGAAGGTACAAATCCAACCTAAAAGATATTAAACCTGCCCTAATAATAGACCTCTACTTTATTCTGATCGTATTCATGTGCGCTTTCTAATTAACATGCAATCAATAGGATTAACCCTAAACCTGTTTAATCTATGTTGGTTAAATTTAATGCACAAACAAATCTATTATTGGAGATTACTTGAATTATAATCAAATTAAACCTAAACAAGATTATTAAATATCTTATTAAGCATGATTACAAGTACCAATTCCCTTTAAACATGCATAAAAGGTGTGATCAAGCAATAAATTATAAATATCAAGCAACATAATAATAATCATGATCATAAACATGAATAATAATTATAACAATAATAATAATCATCATAATCATAAATTATAACATTTATAATAAATATTATAATCATAAAATCATAATCATAGCAATCAAAATTAATAATAATTATAATAATCATAACAATAATTATAATAATATTCATGTTAAAGCATAATAAAAATAGCAAGATCCTAGGCATGATACTAACAAGATTAATAACAAACCCTAGCATGTCACTAAGCAATAAAAATCAAATCTTTAACCCTAACATGATACTAACAATCATAAATATTAGGAAGAACATAAAAGACATCATAATAATCATATTTAATATTAAAATTACCCTAGACATGATACTAGGAATATCATAATAACAATATAAACATGATTTCTACATCATAATATCAATTAAAACCATTAAAGTACTTACTTCGATGCCTCGTACCTCTTTCTAATAACAAAATACACACGTTAGTAACTTCAAGGAAAATAATAAACAAAACAATTAAATTAAATAATTGAAAGAGAGATTTGGGACCAAACCCTCAGAAATTAAACCTTTCACGTCTAGGGCGAAGGCAACTTTGAATATGGCTAGGTGTTTCTAGATCTTGTGAATGCGGAATTTTGTATGAAAAAGCAAAGTAAGAAGAAAGAATGCTAATTAAAACTGATTGTAGATGAAGGATGAGAATAGGTGAAAATTGGTGATGAATGAATGAATAAAACGGAGTTTTTAATACGATATTTATAGAGTAAATCAGCCAAAAAGATTAATTAAACAAAACAGAGTCTGACGCACAAAAAACAGAGCTGGCGCCAACCCTGGCTAGCTGGCGCTAGGCACCATCACTAGTGCCAGACGCCAATGGCTAGCGCCAGGCCTGGTTCCAGGCGCCAAGGCCTGGGGTTAGGCGCCAAGCCTGATTTTAACGCGTTTTTGAAAATCCGATAAGTTTTCCGTACTGGAGGATAAAATCATATAATTTCCTCGAAAATGCTATTTGATTTTGATTAAAACTCTGAAAAGTAAAAAAAAAGTCAATTTATCAATGCTAATTGAATTAGGAATGAAAAGAACCTTCTAGAAGAATCTAGAAGACTAAAACCATTCCTAATTGCATTAGGAATGATAAATCATATTAGGCCCTCCCCTAGATCATTGGGCCGCATATAAAGCTCAAACCGGGCCCAGTTTGGTAAATTGGCCATAACTTCCTCAATATTCATCGGAATTGGCTTATAATATATCGTTGGAAAGGTCTTTGCAAGCCCCATCCAACTACACTATTATTGGACCCTTATCATGGACCAACCAAACTAGATTGGCTGTTTTCTTAAAATAAGTTTTCAAAAACAGAGAGAAGAGAAAAGAAATAAAAACTTTCCTCAACAGTAGACTTTCCACACTTTCACTTCATTCGATTATGATTCGACGTGAAAGGTACTCATCACTGGGTTTGGTTTTGGGGAGACACAAATTGGTGTCTACACTTCCTAATTGAATTTTTTCTCACTTTTCCGAAACCCATATGTGTTCTACATATGGACATAACCCTCTGGGAATTCATGCTCCATCTACCCAATTGAACGCTCCGTGCAACAAAGGGTACATCCGAGATGTTGAATTCACCAAACCATGGAAGCGAGTTTTTTCTAAAACTCGCGGTGTCCCATCCACTCGCGCCAACCCTTCACGGTTAGGCTTCCGCGCGGTGCATCCGGACAATTAACCATGGACCCTCTATTGACTAAACCATATCCCGAACTTTAGAGAACTAGAACCAGGGTTAGGTTGCAAACGCATTGCATCATATTGTGCCTACTTGACTAATTGTGCATTATTTGTTGTGCATATATATTATGATTTCTCTTAACCGTTTGTTGACTTGTGTTGAGATTAAATAAATTAATGACCTAAAGAACTTTGCGTAATTAATTAATTAATTAATTAATTAATTAGAGTCAATAAAGTCTAATATTTTAATCGGAATTGACCTAGTACGACTTTAGGTATACCCCAATTGACTAAAAACACCGAAAACAGTCCCAGATCGAAGCTCCAATATTGGCGCCAAGGTCTGAGCTGTAGCGCCACACTGTGGAGTGTGGCGCCTGGCGACAACTATTTTGTCTGGCGCCAAGCTCCACAGTGCGACGCCAGTCCTTTCGTTTGGCCGACAGTTCGGATTATTGGCGAGTCATCACCTTGGGTCTAATTAGTCAATTTGTTAATTAATTCGGCTAAGTTTTGCTGTCAATAGTACTTGTTTGAGTCGATGATCGAGTTTAGGCACTAAGTCCCATGGTCTTACACAAGAGTCCAAGCATGTCACTTACACTCAACGCACACACCAATACACATACTTTGACCATGTTTAAGAGAGTCTTGTGTGCGCGTTTTTTTTTTCCGTCATTTTTTTAGGGGGGTAAGTCGGATATTAATCCTCCAACATTAAAAACTACACTTAGTTCCCTAAAAAGATGTACATTATTTTTGCACCCATTTTTCATTTTTATTTTTCCTCCTTAAAATAAACCGTAAAGTCAAGTTGATTCGAGTCAAGTAATTAAAACGCAAAATGGTTTAATTTACAGCGCGTGGTCAAGAAAGGAAGGACGGTTAATCAAAGACAACCTTTTCGTACAAGTCCAACTTTTCGACAAACCCATAGCTCGTAAGAGGAAAGCTAAGACTATAATGGCAACGCAAGAAGAAGTCAATGATCTTAGGAACCAACTGGTTACCGTGACTGAGACACTGAAGCTTCTCGCACTCAAGTTCGATGATCCCGTGAAGCAAAAACAGAAAGACCTCATGCAAGAGAGTCTAAGCAAGCTGTCTAGCGACTACAAGTTTCAAGGGCTTACATCACAAGGGGCTCGGTGGACAAAGATCTTCTTCCGCAGAAGTTCAATGCCAATGACATCCCAAAATTCAGAGCAATTGATAACCCTTATTTTAATTTAAGAGAATTCGAAACAATAATGAATATTAAGGGTATCGATAAGAAGGTTTTCCCCTCTCTGTTCTCACTATCTCTCGAGACTGTTTGCACAACAATGGTTCTTTTCTCTCGAGAAAGAAAAGACCTCTACCTGGGAGTCCATAGCAATCGCTTTCGTTGATAGCTATAAGTGCAACATTCAAGTTGAGACTGACCATAGGGAACTTGAAATCCTCAAGCAGAAAGAGAATGAAGGCTTCACCTCTTTCTTTAACAAATGGAGAGAAACCTCAGCTAAGATGATTGAGGTGCCAAGTGAAAAAGAGTCTGTGAGGCTGTTCGTCAAAAATCTTCAAGAAAAATATTCCAAGCATCTCAAGTATCAAAATAATCTCCATACCTTCAAGGTCGTCTATGACGTTGGAATCAACATTGAAGACGACCTGGCTAAGTTAAAAGCTCTCAACAATAACTCCAACAGTGGCTGGAAAGGAAAGAAGAACGACAATCCTTCTTATTCCAAAACCACCCACTCAAATAACGTCAGCACCTTTAATTTAGGAGAAGTCCTTGCTATGAACAATCAAGGACAAAAGAAACCATTTAGGAGTAACTTTACTCCTATTGGCATGAGTTATGACACCGCATTTGATCGATTAAATGCAAAAGGTCTTATAACTCCTATTGGACCATTTTGGGACTCACCAGTCGAGAAGAGGTTGGCTAATTGGAACCCCAATGCACACTGCAAGTATCACCAAGGTAGGTGCCCTCTCACCGAAAATTGTTGGAAGCTTAAGGAAGCTATCCAAGATTTAATCGACAACAACAAACTGTCGTTGCCCCCTGCCAGTAAGAAGCCAAGCATTGATAATGCACCTCTCGCTCATACACTGGCTATCTTTGATGAGGAAAACGAGGTTGCCCCCTCATCTCTCATTAGACCTGTCAAAGAAACCCATGCCACAGAAAAGGAAGAGGAAACCTTTTTCGATGTCAAGGATAACCTTCCAGAACCGGGAAGTAAGGAAGATATACAATTGCTCACACTGTCTATGATGGAGGTATCACATTTACTACGTGAAACTCTCAAGGCTATAAAGGAACCCCAAGAGAAATATGACGAGGTTCCACTTCTGAAAGATAAACCTAAAAGAAAATTCACACCCATAGGAATGACCTATGATGATACTTTTGATCATCTCTACGATCAAGGACTAATCAAACCTAATGGTCCAACAGAGGATCCAACACCAAAAAAGCGATCTCCGAGGTGGGATCCCAAATCATACTGTAAGTACCATCAAGGAAGCAGTCATACCACAAATGAATGCTACAGGTTTCAAAACCTTATCCAAGATCTTGTGGAAGCTAATAAGATCTCATTACCTCTAGCTAGCAAGGAAACGACTCATGAGGCAAAGCATTTTTTCTTACAAGTAACTGAAAAACCCAAAAAGAGTAGTAGAATCTACACCCCAATTGGGATCCCATACGCACAAATGTTCGAAATGCTCTTCGAGAGTGGCGAGATCAAACCTCTCGAACCGAGACCATTCGAATCATTGAAAAGGACGGATAGATATTAATGTCAGTATCATCAATCAGGGGGTCACACTATAGAAAATAGTTTCAAATTCAAGGATTTGGTTTAGAAAATGATTGATGAAAAGAAATTAGTCCAAGTTCAACAAGAAGAGGATGCAACCATTAATGGATTCTGGGATAGTGATGAAGAAGATGTCTATCTAAAGGACCTAGTAGGACCTCCACCTTCTGTGTCATACACCACAGATGACATTTGGGCTGAAAAAGACTCACCGATAGATGTCCTCACAAGATCTTGGAGAATGCAACCTCCCGTTTCAACACAACCTATGCCAACCACACAACAAGTTCCCATACCTATCATTGAAGACAATGATATTGTTAAGCAGTTTAAGAAAACAAAAGTTGAGATGAATGTATGGAAACTTTTGGCAACATCTCGAGAACATAGGTTGGCTGTAATGAATGCCTTGGACAAAATTGGGATAGATTCTGACACTACTCCTGAGGGATTAGCCAACTTCCTCACAACTGACCTTCCTAACCCAATTAATTTGATCACTTTTTCTGACAAAGATTTACCCCCAGAAGGTGACAAACATTACAAGGCATTAAACCTCACAGTAGTTTGCAGGAGGATGAATGTTCCTATGACTCCTGTAGACAATGGATCGGCCATCAACGTCTGTCCACTTAGAACTGCGAGGATGCCAGGCATAAGGGACGAAGATTTAACTCCGTCTACACACGGAATAAGGGCCTACGACAACACTCGTCGTCAAGCTCGTGGAAAAATTACCCTGAATGTAATGGCAGGAGCAATAGAACATGCTACTACTTTCCAAGTAGTAGACATTAAAGCTTCTTTCAACTTGTTTTTGGGACGCCCTTGGCTTCATGATCTAAAGGCCGTCCCTTCATCTCTCCACCAACAAGTAAAAGCTATAGTTGGGGGAATTCTAATCATCATCGATGCTTCGCCTATGAGGATCAAATCTATAGAGAATCCAATCATTAATGTGGAGCACGAAGAGGACGATGAAGATTTATGGGGCTTTAACGAAGAAGTCTCTTTAATTCAGGAGGATGAAAGGACCCCTCTTTGCCATGACCCCCATTCCAACATGATTGTAAATACCATGCTGAAGAAACAAGGACATTTTCCTGGGATGACCCTAGGGAAGAAGAAAGGAATGGCAAAACCGCTGGAGTCACCTGGCCTCCCTATGTTAGACACTTTCGGACTTGGTTTCGAACCGACTCGGAAAGATCTCAAGCGAGCCCAGGAAAAGTAAAAAGCACGTAGGGATGCTCGTATTCAAAACAAAGCAATCCCAATGGATCAGTACCCTCTTACGCTTAATGGTCAATTTATAAAAGAAGGAGAGGACTATCCATGCCATGAATTTCCCGAGCCATTTGTTGTAAACGGCATAAGACAACCGGGATTCGAGATTTTCTTAGATTTCTACTTCACTGATGAAATCCCAACTCCCATCCACAAGGAGAAAGCACCCCCATGATTTGACTTTATCGTCATGGGATTACTGTCATACAAAGTGAAAGCTTCGATCCCTCGAAGCTAATCACTCCAGTTGAAGGATCACTACAAGGGTGGCGCAAGACTATCAAAGTGACTACTCCAAGTGGAAGGAAGATATCCATCACAACAAGGCAAGGACCAATGTTTGAAGAGTCGTCTGAGTCAGAGTCAGAGTCAGAGTCTTTGCCCCTAGAGTCTTCTAGATCCTTAGTAGTAGCACCTTCCCCTCCTATTTATTCTCCTAGAATAGTTAGTGAGCAAGTCCCTGAGGACATATCACTCTTTGATGTAATGATATCAGAGTATAATAATATTTCTCCTTCTCCTTATTTCTCGTGTTCTTCTCTAACCCAAGATGACGAGCATTGCTTACTTAACAATGAAAAAGACAAAGAAATTATTAAAGCAATGGAAACACTCGAAAAGAAAACACCGGTAATTGAAGAAACTGAAACGGTTGATATCTCAAATGATTAAACCCATAAAAGAGAAGTTAAAATCGGATGAACACTGAATAAACAAGAAAGAACCAATTTAATAAACTTACTTAAATAATTTATCGATGTATTTGCTTGGTCATATGAAGATATGCCAGGCATTAATAGAGAAATAGCTCAACACACTATACCACTAATTCTAGGAATGAAACCCGTAAAACAAAAGTTACGTCGAATGAAACCTGACGTAGCTCTTTAAATAAAAGAAGTAGTTCAAAAACAAATAACTGCAGGTTTCATCAAGGTATCCAAATACCCCGAATGGGTCACCAACGTCGTCCCAGTTCCAAAGAAAGATGGAAGGGTAATAATGTGTGTCGACTATCAAGATCTAAATAAGGCAAGTCCAAAGGACGACTTCCCTTTGCCACACATCGATATTTTGGTAGATAACACAGCAAATCACGCTCTCCTCTCGTTCATGGACGGGTACGCAGGTTACAACTAGATTCTCATGGCAGAAGAAGACATGGAAAAAACAACTTTTATAAAACCATGGGGCACTTACTGCTACACGGCAATGCCATTCGGGTTGAAAAACGCGGGTGCTACTTACCAACGTGCAGCAACTGTCTACTCCATGACATGATGCATAAAGAAGTCGAGGTATATGTCGACGACATGATTGTAAAATCAAAAGACCGTCCTGGCCATCAAATAGCCTTAAGGAAATTTTTCAAAAGGCTAAGAAAATACAATATGAGGTTGAATCCATCTAAGTGTGCTTTTGGAGTCACCTCAGGCAAGCTTTTGGGATATGTCATAAGCTCTAGAGGAATAGAGGTAGACCCAACCAAGATCAAAGCAATCATGTCAATGCCACCGCCCAAGACTGAGAAACAGATTCGAGGATTTATTGGCCGGTTGCAATACATAAGTAGGTTCATATCAAAATTGACGACAATATGTGAACCAATCTTCAAAAAACTCAAGAAGAATGTACCAGTGATATGGGACGACGAGTGTCAAAAAGCCTTTGAAAAGATCAAAGATTATATCGCAAATCGTCCTGTATTAGCACCAGCACTCCCCGGAATACCTCTTAGGTTATATTTGACGGTTACCAAAGAGACAATGGGAGCTATGCTAGCACAAGAAGTAGAAGGCAAAGAGAATGCAATCTACTACCTAAGCAAGAAGATGCTCGAAT
The DNA here is from genome assembly GCF_948465745.1 of Chenopodium album. Lineage (NCBI taxonomy): Eukaryota > Viridiplantae > Streptophyta > Magnoliopsida > Caryophyllales > Amaranthaceae > Chenopodium > Chenopodium album. The sequence goes on from NC_137836.1 coordinate 30,263,581, forward strand.
ACGAGGCACGCTATACACCGCTCGAGAAGTTGTGCCTCGCCTTGGTGTGGGCCACAACCAAGTTAAGACATTATATGCTAGTGCATAACGTCTTCGTAGTCTCCCGACTAGATTCACTCAAGTATCTATTTGAGAAATCTACACTCAATGGACGCATATCAAGATGGATAGTCAATCTAGCGCAGTTTGATGTAAGGTTCATTCCACAAAAGGCTATCAAAGGATCTGTGGCATCGGACTTCCTAGCAGATTTTCCAATAGAAGACTCGACGCCAATACAAGACAATGAATTTCCATACGAAGACTTAATGGTTACTTAAGATGATACTTGGACCTTATACTTCGACGGAGCCTCAAACCAAAAGGGATGTGGCGTTGGAGTGTTACTAGTATCACCTGAAGAAGAGCATGTTCCAATCTCCATAAAGCTTGATTTCGACGTTACCAACAATGCCGCTGAATATGAAGCATGCGTGGTAGGCCTCGAAACAGCTTTGGCATTGGGAGTAAAAAAATTAAGGATATTCGGAGACTCTTCTTTGATTATCAATCAGATATCTAAAAGGTGGAAAGTAAGGAGCGAAAGTCTAGCCCCTTACCAAACCTATCTGGAAACTCTTACCGATCAGTTAGAGAAGGTAGAATATACATATCTACCTAGAGAGGAAAATCAATTTGCTGATGCCTTGGCAAGATTAGCCTCAATGGTTAGGATTCCCACGGAAATTGAGCAAATTCCTCTAACTATAGAAAAAAGGCACAAACCAGCATACATCCAGGCTATAGAAGACGACGAAGTAGTCCAAGGCGAAGAAGAAGAAGAAGAAGAATAAGAAGAAGAAGAGGTACCGTCGTACACGGACATACTCAATTATGTCACCAAAGGAGAATACCCTCCTTATGCTGACAAAAGAACAAAATGAGCATTAAGACTTTTGACTTCCCAATATGTACTCATAGACAACGAACTACATAAAAGGGTACCTAAGGGTCGAGCTCCCTTATGTGTAGGAAAGAAGGATGCACAAAGAGCAATGAGGATAGTCCACGAAGGAATATGTGGCACTAATATAAATGGCAAAATGTTGGTCCAAAACATAATGCGAGAAGGATATTATTGGACTATAATGAATAGAGATTGCCATCAATACGTAAAAAGATGCCCTAAGTGCCTAATCTATGCCAATTTACAACATATCCCTCCATCCTTGCTCTACACCTACACATGGCCATGGCCATTCTCTACATGGGGAATTGACATCATTGGCAAAATCACTCCCCCAGGAACAGGAGGCCACGAATACATCTTAGTAGCAATTGATTACTTTACAAAGTGGGTCGAAGCGCAATCATACGCTAAACTCACTGCAAAACATGTAGCACTCTTTATCGAAAGAAATATTATTTGTCGATACGGAGTCCCACATGAAATGATAAGTGACAATGGAACTCACTTTCAAGCCGAATGTGAAGAATTGCTACAAAAATACGGCATTCAACATCATCATTCTTCCCCTTATAGACCTCAAGCGAATGGAGCAGTCGAGGCGGCTAATAAAAACCTAAAGACTATCATCGAGAAAATGACGGAGAATTACAAGGATTGGCCTAACAAACTTCACTTCGCATTGTGGGGTTACCCCACGTCAATTCGCACATCAACAGGAAATACGCCATTTTCCTTGGTATATGGAATGGATGCCGTACAACCTGTCGAACTAGAGATTCCATCTCTACGCATTGCGTTAGAGAGTAAACTCGATGAAGTTGAATGGATTAGGGCAAGATATGAAGAATTAATTCTACTCGATGAGAAACGACTAGAAGCTCTACATCACACTCAGTGTTATCAGAGTCGCATGGCTAGGCATTTCAATCAGAAGGTCAAGACAAGAAACATTAAAGTAGGAGACTTGGTGTTAAAACCACTAAGGAAAAATGTTTTAGATCCAAGGGGAAAATTTAGACCTAATCGGTCTGGACCCTACATTGTCAAAACAATCCTGTTAGGAGGTGCAGCAAAACTAACTGATATGGATGACAATGAGTTCTCGAACATGACAAATCTTGACCAACTTAAGAAATACTACCCATAATTACTTGAGTAGGATACTCAAGAGAGCTACGTTTGGCCTGATTCCTTAAGAAAGGATACGTAGGCAACCCTTTACGGGTGCGGCCAACTTATTTTTTGAAATTCTCGCGTCCCAGAATTAGTTACAAATTCGATAGAAGATCGGCAAAATATCTGCGCCGCAGAGTAAGCTCTAGCGCCAGCCAACAACCATCAGCGTCGGCCGATGAAATTTGCGCCTGACGCCAGACTTCCATGGCAGGCGCCAATCGCAAATAATCGGCGTCAATTTGAAAATAAATTCTGGGCAAATTTCGGTGTTTTTCGAAAAATTTTCGCCTTCCGTACTCAAAGGATTTCTGGAAAATTAATTTTTTCGGTTTTCATTTCTTTAATAAAATAAATTTAAAGTAAATAATTTAATTAAAAGCTAAAATTTCATTAATAAAATAAAATTACATTATTGATGGAATTTAAATAAAGCTGAAATAAATTAACTTTAAATAAAAAAATATAAACTAAGTCTAATAATTTGAAATTAAGCAATGCTCCTAATCTTTCTTTTCTTTCCTAGCCCTTTTCCAATTTTTGTCTACTTCCTCCTCTTCATCCATAACCTTAGCTAGTAGGCATCCTTGAGAGGGACTACATTCAATCTTAGAATAGATAGTCTCCCCTTCAGCTAGCACTCCATGTTTCTTTTCCACCCTAACCTTTTTATCTGTGGTGTCAGCTTTCCTTTTCCCTTTATCTTTGGTAGCACTTTTCTTCCTAGGCATTGCAGGTGTTTTGAATTCAAATCTTGCATCTAAGTGTTCCTTGGCAGGAATCACCCTGTCACGTAGACGACTCTTCACATCAGTTTTACCCTGATCTTTCTTTGAATCCTTCGAAGGCTTCTTCAGCAACCACTTCTTCACATCATGGGCAAAGAAGGAGGAACCTTTTGAGTAATCACTTCCCATAAAGGTCTAGCACTCCAGTAAGCATCAAATCTGTCTACTTCTTGGGAAATAGGGTACTCATAGGGAGGACGAAGATCCCCAGAAGGAATATTCTGAAGCAAGCCGTATTGTCTTTTTACCCTGCAGGGATAATAATAAGTCATACGAGACAAACTTGGAAGACGGCAGAAAGGTTGCTTGTACACACCAACCATCCTTTCTATTTTCCACCATGGGACGACCCACTTGATAGCAAAATTGCGAGATTCGAAGACCTTTCTCCACCCATGGCGCCCAATTTTAGGGAAGTGTTTCTTCCGCCTCACGAAGCAATTGGGAGTATAATTCTCGATGTTGTCCGGAGGGCTAATTAATTCTAGCCTTTCCATTAGCCACATCTGTAAAAATTGCAATGCAAATAAATTATTATTACAATACAAAAATATATATTTTTTGATTTCTGTAATTAAAAATATTATTTTTCTACCTGTAATAAAATTGGAGAGCCACGAAAAGGTGCTTTTGGGTTCCTTTTCAATTCATCAAGACTAATCATAGTCTCCCAAACTATCAATGGCATTGGATTTCTCCCTGATTCAATTTGTTCTAGAACGATGGTTATAATTGATTGGTGTAGACACCCATTTGTGTCTCCCTAAAACCAAACCCAGTATTGAGTACCTTTCGCGTCGAATCATAATCGAATGAAGTGAAAGTGTGGAAAGTCTAGTGTTGCGGAAAATTTTAATTTCTTTTCTCTTCTCTCTGTTTTTGAAAACTTATTTTAAGAAAACAGCCAATCCAGTTAGGTTGGTCCATGATATGGGTCCAATAGTAGTGTAGTTGGATGGGGCTTGACAAGAGCTTTCCAACAATATATTATAAGCCCAATTCCGATGAATATTGAGGAATTTATAGCCAAAATACTAAACTGGGCTCGATTTGGTTTTTATATGCGGCCCAATGATCTAGAGGAGGGCCTATTATTAATTATCATTCCTAAAGCTATTAGCATTGATTATAGTCTTTTAGAATACTCTAGAAGGTTCTTTTAAATCCTAATGGAGTTAGGATTGATAATTATGTTTTAAAGAGTTTGAAATTGAATAAAACTACTCCTTTTAAGAATCTTTGTTTTGTACGAAGTGGAATATATTCAGATTTTATTTTCGTGCCTCATAATATTTATCCGAGTTTTATATGGTTAGATAGATCTTGAAATTATCTTTCCAATGATATATTATAATATTAAATCCGAGTTATAACGAAAAAGATATAAATGAGACATGAAACTTTATCCCAAACTGACACCCTTCCACTATTTTGGCCATATCTTTTTATCTACAAAATATTTTAATCTGATTCTAGACTTTAAGAGCTTTCCAACGACATATTATATGCCTTTTTTGGACTTCCGAATCAAAATATATGATAAAAACAAAAACGCGTGAATTTATGAAATCAGCGCCTGGAACCAGGCCTGGCGCCTGGCGCCAATAAGCTGGTTCTGGCGCCAGCTCTGTTTTAGGTGCGCCAACCTCGTTTTGCGTGCGCCAAGTGCTTTGTTTTGATATTTTATATTTTTGGCTGATTTCTCTATAAATAACGTATTAAAAGCTCCGTTTTCATTCAGCAATTCTCACGAACATTCACCAATTCTCACCAACTCTCATCAAGATTTTCTTGATTATTCTCTCTCTCTCTCTTTTTCTAAACTAGCCTTTTCTCAAATACAAAATTCCGCATTCGTAAGACTTAGATACACCTAGCCATATTTGAAGTTGCCTTCGCCCTAGACGTGAAAGGTTTAATTTATGAGGGTTTGGTCCCAAATCTCTATTTCAATTATTTAGTTTAATTTTTTGATTATTATTTTCCTTGAAGTTACTAACGTGTGTATTTTTTTATTAGAAAGAGGTACGAAGCATCAAAGTAAGTGCTTTAATGGTTTTAATTGATATTATGATGTAGAAATCATGTTTACATTGTTATTATGTAATATTCCTAGTATCATGTCTAGGGTAATTTTAATATTAAATATGATTGTTACGATGCTTCCTATGTTCTTTCTAATATTTATGATTGTTAGTATCATGTTAGGGTTAAAGATTTGATTTTTATTGCTTAGTGACATGCTAGGGTTGTTATTAATCTTGTTAGTATCATGCCTAGGATCTTGCTATTATTATGCTTTAATATTAACATAAACATGATTATGATTATAATTGTTATAATTTATGATGATTATGAATATTATTATTGTTATTATTTTGATGATGATTATTTAATTTATGATGATTATTATTATGATTATAATTTTATTGTCATTATTATTTTATTATTATGTTGCTTGATATACATTATTTATTTATTGCTTGATCACACCTTTGATGCATGTTTAAAGGGAATTTGTACTTGTAATCACGCTTAATAAGATATTTAGTAATCTTGTTAGGTTTAATTTGATTATAATTCAAGTGATCGTAAATAATAGATTTGTTTGTGCATCATATTCAACCAACATAGATAAACAGGTTTAAGGTTAATCCTATTGATTGCATGTTAGTCAGAAAATGCACATGAATACGATCAGAATAAAGTAGAGGCCTATTATTAGGGCAGGTTCAATCTCTTTTAGGTTGGATTTGTACCATCATCCCCGAACCCTTATTTGTTTCTAGACCTTATGGAGTTGACGATCTCTTGGATCGTTAAGGGGTGTAACCTTCACCCTGTGAACGGTTTACAAGTTCCTAAAACTTGTTGGCGACTCTTTTGCTCTATCTTCTTCCCTTTTGGACGTCACTGTACTTTAGTGTATGATCACAATGGAGTTCAAGCTAGGGGTTTAACGCTTGAAATTTATTCCCTACAGTTTTTGGTGACTCCACTGGGGAGGATTTCTATTTTAATTCCGGAATTTGTTTCGGCAATGATTTAGAATGAGTGGATGAGACTCGAAACGTTCTAAGTATTTCATGTGCGTAATTTTGATTAACATTATTGTCATATGCATAAAAAAGATCTCATTGGAAAGACCATCCGTAATGAGTTAAAAACATAGGATTTTACACGTAGGAAATTTGAGAAATATCTTTCACAACTAGGGCCGAAATAACGCCGCGCAAAACTGGAAAATTTTATCGAGCACAGAAAGCTGCTGAGGCATGTGGGAAGTAGCGTCAGGGGCCAGAGCATTGGCGCCAACATTTTAACCGTAGCGCCAGACGCCAGTGTTGGCGCCAGGCGCTATAGTTAAAAGCTGGCGCCAGTCTCTGTTTGCTGGCGCCAATTTCCCCCAATACCGAGCCAGAAATATGCGTTCTAATTTCGACCAGTTTTTTCGTATTGTTTGCTCGATCCTACTTCCTGATTGAATTTTTTCTCACTTTTATGAAACCCATATGTGTTCTACATATGGACATAACCCTCTGGGAGTTCATGCTCCATCTACCCGATTGAACGCTCCGTGCAACAAAGGGTACATCCGAGATTGTTGAATTCACCAAACCATGGAAGCGAGTTTTTTCTAAAACTCGCGGTGTCCCATCCACTCGCGCCAACCCTTCACGGTTAGGCTTCCGCGCGGTGCATCCAGACAATTAACCATGGACCCTCTATTGACTAAACCATATCCCGAACTTTAGAGAACTAGAGCCATGGTTAGGTTGCAAACTCATTGCATCATGTTGTGCCTACTTGACTAATTGTGCATTATTCGTTGTGCATATATATTATGATTTCTCTTAACCATTTGTTGACTTGTGTTAAGACTTAATAAACTGATTAATGACTAAAGGACTTTGTCTAATTAATTAATTAATTAATTTTAGCTAATAAATAAACATAAAATCGAGTCATAGTTCCTTTAAGTCAACCCGGATTTTTATTCCCGTATACTGCACAAACGTCAACTTGTTTTAGTCATAGCTGGAGTTCTATAAAGAAATACGAGTTGTACTACCTATGGATCTGTAGCCCCGAGGTTTATCTTTAATTTGGCGTTGGTTTCATCCAAATTAGAGTCACAGATAAAAAGTAATGACTAAAATACCACAGTCTGTCCAGTTTAATGCATATACGTGAAGTCTTAACTTAGTCTTTAATTCAGTCTAGTCACATAGTCTAGCCACATGGTCATGACACGAGTCTTAACATGTCACCTACACTCACTAGTCTTAGCACACACTGCGTACATATTCTTTTCACACCATGACCATGTCTTAGGTTCATGCATAAATCGGTCTTTTCCGTCATTTGAGTTGTGGGGTACACTCTATTCCTAATTCTTCTTATTCCTCCATCTACATCATCTTCCTTCACATTCTATTCCAATCTTCCTTCACTTCCTCCATCCATTGTATGTTGAATAAAGTTTGAGTCAAATAATTAATAATAAATATCCCCAATTTCCTTTTCCACAGTACTTGGTCGAGGAGAGAAGGGCGATTAATCAAGGACAACCTCTTTATTCAAGTCTCACTTTTTGATAAACCAATTCGTCAAAAGAGGAAGGCTAAGAAGATAATGACAACTCAAGAAGAAGTCAATGAGCTTAGGAACCAATTGGTTACCATGACTGAAACACTGAAGCTTCTCACCCTCAAGGTCGATGATCCCGTGAAGCAACAACAAATGAACCTCATGCAAGAGAGTTTGAGCAAGCTATCTAGTGACTATAAATTTCAGGGCATGAGTTCACAAGTGGTCTCGCTGGACAAGGAACTTCTTCCGCGTAAGTTTAACGCCACTGACATCCCAAAATTCAAGGCAACAGATAACCCTTACTTCCATCTAAGAGCTTTCGAAACCATAATGAACATTAAGGGTATCGATAAGAAAGTTTTCCCCTCCCTATTCTCATTATCTCTTGAAACCGTTTGCAAACAATGGTACTTCTCCCTTGACAAGGAGAAAACCTCTACCTGGGAATCGATAGTAAACGCTTTCGTTGATAGGTACAAGTGCAATATTCAAGTTGAAACCGACCATAGACAACTTGAGATGCTAAGACAAAAAGTGAATGAAGGCTTTACTTCTTTCTTTAATAAGTGGAGGGAAACTTCCGCCAAGATGATTGAGGTCCCCACTGAAAAAGAATGCGTGAGGATGTTTATCAAGAATCTCCAAGAGAAGTATTCGAAGCATTTAAAATATCAACACAATTTGGATACTTTCAAGGCCGTTTATGACATCGGAATTGAAATCGAAGATGACCTCGCAAAGCAAAAAGCTACAAAACAATAGTAACCACGGTGGCTGGAAAGGAAAGATGAACGACAATCCTTCTTCTTCCGAAAACGCCCACTCTAGTAACAATGTTAGTACCATTGATCTCAGTGAAGTTTTAGCCATGGATAACCAAGGATCTAAGAAGAAACTAAGGAAAGACTTCACCCCCATTGGGATGAGCTACGATACTGCCTTCGATCGACTCCATGCCAAAGGACTCATTACTCCCATTGAACCTATTCAAGATCCCGCACCTGAAAAGAGATTGCCTAATTGGAATCCAGACGAACACTGCAAGTACCATCAAGGTAGGGGTCATATTACTGAGAGCTGTTGGAAGCTAAAGGAGGATATCCAACATTTGATTGATAATAACAAGCTTCCCATGCCTCCAGTAAACAAGAAGAGCGAGTGATGATAAAGGAAACAACACAAGACAAGAGGCGAGCTTCAACGACAAGATTTCGTGACCTCTTTTTCTATTTCTTTTTCATTTTTTTCATTTCCCCAATAAGTCTAGCATAGGCACCTTTTCCTTTCCTTAGATTAATTTTGTATATTCTTTATTTTCTTTTAATAAAATGAGCATTTATTACCTTATATATGATCATTTCATTTCATTACATTGCAAAAAAAAAAAAAAAAAAAAAAAAAATTCATGTCGAATTAAGCACAAGGTATACCAATGATTTTGAGGCACCCCTTGTAGCCACATCATATCTCCTTTCACCTTTCAAATTTACAATCTTTTCTTCATAAACCACTTTGAGCTTCGTCTAACGATAGACCTTTCTTTTTTCAACCTACATCTACCTAACCTTGGGATGGGATGGTGTGTAACTTATGCAATTCTAAAAAGGCTTGATTAATTCAAAAGATAGCAAAAATAGCAAAAAAATAAATAAAAGTGTACAAAAAGGGCAAGTGTTCCAATGTCTTTGATATGAAAATATCTTCGATAAGAACACGTCTCAGATTGCGTCTCTTATTGAGTGCTCGGCACCGTTCCTGAGAAACATGAATGCCAAGTGAGTGATAGACCGCATGATCGGGATTGCCCACACTTATTAAAATAAAATAAATGCTAAAGCAAAGAGAGCTAAAAAAGAGTAGAAACTCAAGCATAAAAATACAAAGATTCAAAAGCAAAGCTGCACACCTTGGGGGGCTTATCTAGGGTCTTGAGCCTTTATCCCCTTCTTCTATAACCTTTAGCCTAACCGCGTTACAACCCTTAAAAGACCTTTTTCAGGTATACACACACTTGTGCGAGGTTTGGCTAGAGCTACGTTCGGCCTGATTCCTAACGGATACGTAGGCAACCTCACATCGAGGTGTGGCCGTAATAAAAATGCATTCATATTCACATTCACACACTTACACCATGATCATATCAAGGGATTTCCAATGTTCATCCCTATTCACTTAGAGCTAGACTTGGGGGCTTGATCCCTACATCATTAGCTTACCTAGCCTAAGAGTCACCGTCATTTGACTCTTTTAACAAGTAATATCTTTCCACACACTTAGCTCTTGTGGCCTAGCTTTAGAATTACTATCACACACATCACAGATATATGACCAAATACTTCCCTTAGGAACCCTTTGTCATGGAATCTTAAACGCTGAAGCATGCCTCGTCATATCAACATCACTCATAAATCATAATCATCATTGCATCGAAGTATGAAGTACTTAGCCTCCGTGCCTAAGTTACCCAATTACTTTCATCATTGAGTCAACCATTGAGATAGCCTAGGATGAATTAATCCTTGCACCTTGAGAGATAGTATCAAACAACATTTGACTAAGCTCATTCAACATGCATCTTCAAACTTTGATTCTTTTTCGCGTCTTTCTTTTTTGGGAGAAATTCGGTACCCTCCACAAAAATGACGGAAAATTTTTGTTTTTTGCATCTTTGAGTCACATTGAGTCAACACTATGCACACACGGGTCATGAGTCACATGTGTCATTTCACTTTGAGTCGAGTCAACCTCGAGTCAGTCAATCATATCGAGTCAAGTTTATGCCTTGAGTTGTGTCGAGTAAATGAGTCAAGCAACGCTAAACCTTAGGTCAACCCTAAGATAATTGAAGAAATTGGAAAAGTGCTATAGTAAAAAATAAATACAGGTGCAACAGAATGGGGAAGACCCTATCACGGCGTTCGGCGACAGAGTCAATTCTTGGCGCCAGAGATATTTCAGCAGCGACAGAGCTCGAAGCCTCTTAGAAAGGTGATTTCGACCTCATACAGCAATTTCGGGTTCCTTGGTGCGCTAGTTAGCCCCTATAAGCAATTTGACATGATTAAGTAGTCAGTTTGATTACAATCACAATAAGTGGTCGACCTGATGAAAGATCGTCTCACTTAGCTTGAAGCGCCTAAGAATTGGCTCATCACGGAAACACCGACATACTGGTTTTAGCGAAAGCAAAGTTCAGGCGAGCTTTAGAGATCGACAAACGTTGGTCTTCGGAAATTTTTCTTCAGAACATTATCGCAACAAACATTCAAGTATCGAAGCTCTATTGTTCAGAGACGCGTGAACATTTCCACCAAAGCTCTTTGCTCCAGAGACGCGTGGGCATATTATTCAAGCTCTTTTGTTCAGAGACGCGTGAACATTTTCATTCAAGCTCTATTGTCCAGAGACGCGTGGGCATATCAATCAAAGCTCTTTTGTTCAGAGACGCGTGGACATTTCTTTCAAGCTCTTTTGCTCCAGAGACGCGTGGGCATATCATTCAAGCTCTATTGTTCAGAGACGCATGGACATATCATCAAAGCTCTTTTGTTCAGAGACGCGTGAACATTTCCTAAAAGCTCTTTTGCTCAGAGATGCGTGGGCATCCTATTATCTAACTCTTCGTTCAGAGACACGTGGACACATCATTCAGAAGATCATATAAAAAAGAAGCTCTTTGTTTAGAGGCGCGTGAACATATCAAAAGGAAGCTCTTGGTTCAGAGACGAGTGAACATCGAAACAGCAAGGTGGTGTTCCCTGGATTATGGAGAGGTTTCACAAACAACTGAGGATTGTTTCAAGAGAAATAATCTTCGATAGTATTCCCTTGGATGTGGAATATTATCAAAGCGGAGGAGGATAGTTTCAGGCGAATCAATCTTATAATTTGGAAGCAGTTTTAGGCGTAGCAGTTTTCAAGCGGGATGGCATTCGCTAGCTTGCAGGAGGTCATCAAAACAACAGTAAAGCGGCAACAATCGGTTACTTTCAGAGACGTGTGCTCGACGGTGCAAGATACGCGTTTCTTAACTCTCTTATCTGTTTAACTAATGCTAGTTTTGCAGGTATCGACGTTACAAGAATGGTTTAGGATCGCAGAACGTTCTGAATCATTCTCCGTCCCTATCGATACTTTGACTTTTGTTTTCGAAACTTGCGTTTCCCCAAACTCAGTCAAAGTGGGGGCTTCTGTAGACACCCATTTGTGTCTCTCCAAAACCAAACCCGGTGATGAGTACCTTTCGCGTCGAATCATAATCGAATGAAGTGAAAGTGTGGAAAGTCTAGTGTTGCGGAAAGTTTTACTTTCTTTTCTCTTCTCTCTGTTTTTGAAAACTTATTTTAAGAAAACAGCCAATCCAGTTTGGTTGGTCAATGATATGGGTCCAATAGTAGTGTAGTTGGATGGGGCTTGGCAAGAGCTTTCCAACGATATATTATAAGCCCGATTTCAATGAATATTGAGGAAGTTATGGCCAAAATACTAAACTGGGCCCGATTTGGTTTTTATATGCGGCCCAATGATCTAGAGGAGGGCCTATTATTAATAATCATTTCTAAAGCTATTAGGATTGATTATAATCTTTTAGAATACTCTAGAAGGTTATTTTAAATCCTAATGATGTTAGGATTGGTAATTATGTTTTAAAGAGTTCGAAATTGAATAAAACTACTCCTTTTAAGAATCCTTGTTTTGTACGAAGTGGAATATATTCAGATTTTATTTTCGTGCCTCATAATATTTATTCGAATTTTATATGGTTTGATAGATCTTGAAATTATCTTTCCAAAGATATATTATAATATTAAATCCGAGCTATAACGAAAAAGTTATAAATGAGACATGAAACTTTATCCAAAACTGACACCCTTCCACTATTTTGGCCATATCGTTTTATCTACAAACTATTTTAATCTGATTCTAATTGGGTTGGAAAGTAGGCTTTAAGACCTTTCCAACTACATATTATATGCCTTATTTAGACTTCCGGATCAAAAGATATGATAAAAACAAAAACACGTGAATTTCTGAAATCAGCGCCTGGAACCAGGCCTGGCGCCTGGCGCCAGCCATTGGCGCCTAGCGCCAATAAGCTGGTTCTGGAGCCAGCTCTTTTTTAGGTGCGCCAACCTCGTTTTGCGTGCGCCAAGTGCTCTGTTTTGATATTTTATCTTTTTGGCTGATTTCTCTATAAATAACGTATTAAAAGCTTCGTTTTCATTCAGCAATTCTCACGAACATTCACCTATTCTCACCAACTCTCATCAAGATTTTCTTGATTATTCTCTCTCTCTCTCTCTCTCTTTTTTCTAAACTAGCCTTTTCTCAAATACAAAATTCCACATTCGCAAGACTTAGATACACCTAGCCATATTCAAAGTTGCCTTCGCCCTAGACGTGAAAGGTTTAATTTCTGAGGGTTTGGTCCCAAATCTCTATTTCAATTATTTAGTTTAATTGTTTGATTATTATTTTCCTTGAAGTTACTAACTGTAGACACCCATTTGTGTCTCCCCAAAACCAAACCCAGTGATGAGTACATTTCACGTCGAATCATAATCGAATGAAGCGAAAGTGTGGAAAGTCTAGTGTTGCAGAAAGTTTTTATCTCTTTTCTCTTCTCTCTGTTTTTGAAAACTTTATTTTAAGAAAATAGCCAATCCAGTTTGGTTGGTCCATGATATGGGCCCAATAGTGGTGTAGTTGGATGGGGCTTGCAAAGACCTTTCCAACGATATATTATAAGCCCAATTCCGATGAATATTGAGGAAGTTATGGCCAATTTACCAAACTGGGCCCGGTTTGAGCTTTATATACGGCCCAATGATCTAGGGGAGGGCCTAATATGATTTATCATTCCTAATTCAATTAGGAATGGTTTTAGTCTTCTTGATTCTTCTAGAAGGTTCTTTTCATTCCTAATTCAATTAGCATTGATAAGTTGACTTTTGTTGACTTTTCAGAGCTTTAATCAAGATCAAATAGCATTTTCGAAGAAATTATATTATTTTATCCTCCAGTACGGTAAACTTATCGGATTTTCGAAAACGTGTTAAAATCAAGCTTGGCGTCCAACCCCAGGCCTTGGCGCCTGGAACCAGGCCTGGCGCCTGGCGCCTGCTAGCCAGGGTTGGCGCCAGCTCTGTTTTCTGAGCGTCAGAATCTGTTTTGTTTATTTTCTCTTTTTGGCTGATTTTCTCTATAAATATCGTATTAAAAACTCCGTTTTCATTCATCAACAATCAGTTTTCATTCGCATTCTCTAATTCATTCATCTTTCTTTAATCATTCGATTCTTTCTTACTTTGCTTTTTCAAACAAAATTCCGCATTCGCAAGACTTAGAAACACCTAGCCATATTCGAAGTTGCCTTCGCCCTAGACGTGAAAGGTTTAATTTCTGAGGGTTTGGTCCCAAATCTCTCTTTCAATTATTTAATTTAATTGTTTGATTATTATTTTCCTTGAAGTTACTAACGTGTGTATTTTGTTATTAGAAAGAGGTACGAGGCATCAAAGTAAGTACTTTATTGGTTTTAATTGATTTTATGATGTAGATATCATGTTTACATTGTTATTATGATATTCCTAGTACCATGTCTAGGGTAACTTTAATATCAAATATGCTTATTATGATTGTTATGATGCTTCCTATGTTCTTCCTAATATGTATGATTGCTAGTATTATGTTAGGGTTAAAGATTTGATTTTTATTGCTTAGTGACATGCTAGGGTTTGTTATTAATCTTGTTAGTATCATGCCTAGGATCTTGCTATTTTTATTATGCTTTAATATTAACATGAACATCATGATGATGATGATTATTATTATTATGATTATTATAATTATTATTCATGATATTGATTATTTATTATGTTGCTTGTTATTCATTGTTATTGCTTGATCACACCTTTATGCATGTTTAAAGGGAATTTGTACTTGTAATCATGCTTAATAAGATAATTAATAATCTTGTTTAGGGTTAATTATGATTATATTTCAAGTGATCGCCAATAATAGTTTATTTGTGCATTAATATTCAACCAACATAGATAAACAGGTTTAGGGTTAATCCTATTGATTGCATGTTAATTAAAAAGCGCACATGAATACGATCAGAATAAAGTAGAGGCCTATTATTAGGGCAGGTTCAATCTCTTTTAGGTTGGATTTGTATCTTCATCCCCGAACCCTTATTTGGTTCATGACCTTATGGAGTTGACGATCTCTTGGATCGTTAAGGGGTGTAACCTTCATCCTATGAACGGTTTACAAGTTCCTAAAACTTGTTGGCGACTCTTTTGCTCTATCTTCTTCCATTTTGGACGCCACCGTACTTTTGTGTATGATCACAGTGGGGTTCAAGCTAGTTTGATTAAAGCTTGAAATTATTCCCTACAGTTTTTGGCGACTCCACTGGGGAAGATTTCTATTTTAATTCCTGAATTTGTTTCGGCAATGATTTAGAAAGAGTGGATGAGACTCGAAAAGTTCTAAGTATTTCATGTGCGTAATTTTGATTAACATTATTGTCATATGCATAAAAAAGATCTCATTGGAAAGACCATCCGTAATGAGTTAAAAACATAGGATTTTACACGTAGGAAATTTGAGGAATGTCTTTCACAACTAGGACTGAAATAACACCGCGCGAAACTGGAAAATTTTATCGAGCATAAAAAGCTGCTGAGGCATGTGGGAAGTAGCGTCAGGGGCCAGAGCTTGGCACCAGACGCCAGCATTGGCGCCAGGCGCTACAGTTAAAAGCTTTCTAATTTCGACCGGTTTTTCGTATTGTTTGCTCGATCCTACTTCCTGATTGAATTTTTTCTCACTTTTCTGAAACCCATATGTGTTCTACATATGGACATAACCCTCTGGGAATTCATGCTCCATCTGCCCGATTGAACGCTCCGTGCAACAAAGGGTACATCCGAGATGTTGAATTCACCAAACCATGGAAGCGAGTTTTTCTAAAACTCGCGGTGTCCCATCCACTCGCGCCAACCCTTCACGGTTAGGCTTCGGCGCGGTGCATCCGGTCAATTAACCATTGACCCTCTTTGACTAAACCATATCCCGAACTTTAGAGAACTAGAGCCATGGTTAGGTTGCAAACGCATTGCATCATATCGTGCCTACTTGACTAATTGTGCATTCTTTGTTGTGCATATATATTCTATGTTTCTCTTAATCGTTTGTTGACTTGTGTTGAGATTAAATAAATTAATGACTTAAAGAACTTTGCCTAATTAATTAATTAATTAATTAATTAATTTGAGTCAATAAAGTCTAATTTTTTCAATCGGAATTGACCTAGTACGACTTTAGGCATACCCCAGTTGACTAATAATACCAAAAACAGTCCCAGACCGAAGCTCCTGTGTTCCAGACCGAAAACAGCTATGTTGTCTGGCGCCAACCACCACAGTGTGACGCCAGTCCTGTCGCTTGGCCGACAGTTCGGATTATTTGTCGAGTCACCACCTAAGGTCTAATTAATCAGTTTTCTGTTTAATTCGATTAATTTTGCTGTCAATAATGTTTAATTGAATCAATGATCGAGTTTAGGCACTAAGTCCCATGGTCTTACACAAGAGTCCAAGCATGTCACTTACACTCAACGCACACACCAATACACATACTTTGACCATGTTTAAGAGAGTCTTGTGTGCGCGTTTTTTTTTTCGTCATTTTTTTAGGGGGATAAGTCGGATATTAATCCTCCAACATAAAAAGATATATATTAGTTTTGCCTCCAACATAAAAATATATATATTATTTTTGCCAAAAATATGCACCCTTTTTTCTTTTTTTTTCTTTTTCCCTTAAAATAAACCATAAAGTCAAGTTGATTCGAGTCAAGTAATTAAAACGCAAAATGGTTTAATTTACAGCGCGTGGTCAAGAAAGGAAGGACGATTAATCAAAGATAACCTCTTCGTACAAGTCTAACTTTTCGACAAACCTATAGCTCGCAAGAGGAAAGCAAGAGTTATAATGGCAACTCAAGAAGAAGTCAATGATCTTAAGAACCAATTGGCTACTGTGACCGAGACACTTAAGCTTCTCGCAATTAGGATCGACGATCCCGTGAAGCAACAACAAATGGACCTCATGCAAGAGAGTTTAAGCAAGTTGTCTAGTGACTACAAGTTTCAAGAGCTTACATCACAAGGGGTCTCAGTGGACAAAGATCTTCTTCCGCAGAAGTTCAACGCCAACGACATCCCAAAATTCAGAGCAATTGACAACCCTTACTTCCATTTAAGGGCATTTGAAACAATAATGAGTATCAAGGGTATTGATAAGAAAGTCTTCCCTTATCTGTTCTCACTATCTCTCGAGACTGTTTGCAACCAATGGTTCTTTTCTCTCGAGAAAGAAAAGACCTCTACCTGGGAGTCTATAGCAAACGCTTTCGTTGATATGTACAAGTGCAACATTCAAGTCGAGACCGACCATAGAGAACTTGAAATCCTCAAACAGAAAGAGAATGAAGGCTTCACCTCTTTCTTTAACAAGTGGAGAGAAACCTCAGCTAAAATGATTGAGGTGCCAAGTGAAAAAGAGTCTGTGAGACTGTTTATCAAGAACCTCCAAGAAAAATATTCCAAGCATCTTAAATATCAAAATAATCTCCATACCTTTAAGGCTGTTTATGACATTGGGATCAATATTGAAGATGACTTGGCTAAGTCAAAAGCAGCTAACAATAACTCCAACAGTGGCTGGAAAGGAAAGAAGAACGACAATCCTTCTTCTTCCAAAACCGCCCACTCAAATAATGTTAGCACCTTTAATTTAGGAGAAGTTCTTGCCATGAACAACCAAGGACAGAAGAAACCATTTAGGAGGAACTTCACTCCTATTGGCATGAGTTATGACACTGCATTTGATCGATTAAATGCAAAAGGTCTTATAACTCCCATTGGACCATTTGGGGACCCACCAGTCGAGAAGAGGTCGGTTAACTGGAACCCCAACGCACACTGCAAGTATCACCAAGGTAGGGGCCATTCTACTGAAAGCTGTTGGAAGCTTAAGGAAGCTATCCAAGACCTAATCGACAATAACAAACTGCCGTTGCCCCCTGCCAGTAAGAAGCCAAGCATCGACAATGCACCTCTAGCTCATACTCTGGCTATCTCCGACGAGGAAAACGAGATTGACCCCTCATCTCTCATTAAACTTGTTGAAGAAATAAATGCCATAGAAAAAGAAGAGGAGACCTTCATCGATGTCAAAGATAGCCTTCCAGAACCGGTGAGTAAGAAAGATATACAATTGCTCACACTGTCTATCAAGGAGGCATCGCAACTACTACGTGAAGCTCTCAAAGTTATGAACGAACTCCATAAGAAATATGATGAGCTTCCACTTCCAAAAGAAAAACCTAAAAGAGAATTCACACTAGTGAGAACGACTTATGAGGCAAAGTATTTTCCCTTACAAGTCACTGAAAAACCCAAGAAGAGCAATAGAATCTACACACCAATTGGGATCCCATACGCGCAAATGTTCGAAATGCTCTCCGAGAGTGGCGAGGTCAAACCTCTCGAACCGAGACCATTCGAGTCATTAAAAAGGACAGATAGATATTACTGCCATATATCATCAATCAGGGGGGCACACTATAGAAAACTGTTTCAAATTCAAGTTTTTGGTACAGAAAATGATTAATGAAAAAAACTAGTCCAAACCCAACAAGAAGAGGATATAACCATCAATGGAGTTTGGGACAGTGATGAAGAAGATGTCTACCTAAAGGACATAGCAGGACCTTCACCTTCTGTATCATACACCACAGATGACATTTGGGCTGAAGAAGATTCATCAATAGATGTCCTCACAAGATCTGGGAGAATGCAACTTCCCGTCTCATCGCAACCTATGCCCACCATACAATAATTTCCCATACCTATCCTCGAAGACAATGAAATTGTTAAACAGTTTAAGAAGACAAAAGTTGAGATGAATGTGTGGAAACTTCTGGAAACATCTCGAGAACATAGGTTGGCTGTAATGAATGCCTTGGATAAAATCGGGATAGATTCTGACACTACTCCGATTAATTTAATCACCTTCTCTGACAAAGATTTACCCCCAGAAGGTGACAGACATTACAAGGCATCAAACCTCACGGTAGTCTGCAAAAGGATGAATGTTCTCATGACTCTTGTAGACAATGGATCGGCTATCAATGTCTGTCCACTTAGAACTGCGAGGATGCTCGACATATGGGATGAAGACTTAACTCCGTCCACACAAGGAATAAGAGCCTACGATAATACTCGTCGCCAAGCTAATAGAACATGCTACTACTTTTCAAGTAGTAGACATCAAAGCCTCATTCAACTTGTTGTTGGGACGCCCTTGGCTTCATGATCTAAAGGCCGTCACTTCATTTCTCCATCAACAAGTAAAAGCCATAGTTGGAGGAATTCCAATCACTATCGATGCTTCGCCAATGAGAATCAAATCCATAGAAAATCCAATCATTAATGTGGAGCACTACGAAGATGATGAAGACCTATGGGGCTTTAACGAAGAAGTCTCCTTAATCCAGGAGGATGAAAGGACATCTCTTTGCCATGACCCCCATTCCAACATGATTGTCAACACCATGCTGAAGAAACAAGGACACTTCCCTGGGATGACCCTAGGAAAGAAGAAAGGGATCGCAAAATCGCTGGAGTCACCTGGCCTCCCTAAGCTAGATACTTTCGAACTTGGTTTCGAACCGACTCGGAAAGATCTCAAGCGAGCCCAGGACAAGTTGAAAGCACGTAGGGACGCTCGCATTCAAAAGAAAGCAATTCCAATGGATCAGTACCCTCTTACGCTTAATGGTCAGTTCATAAAAGAAGGAGAGGACTATCCGTGCCATGAATTTCCCGAGCCATTCGTTGTAAACGGCATACGACAACCAGGATTCGAGATTTTCTTAGATTGCTACTTCACTGATGAAATCCCAACTCCCGTCCACAAGGAGAAAGCACCCCCATGCTTTGACTTTAACGTCATGGGATTATTGTTTGGGCAAGAAAAGAATGAGTCAACTTACGAAGAAGATAACTCTTCGCTCAATCAAACGGTCCTACAAAGTGAAAGCTTCGACCCCTCAAAGCTAATTACTCCAGCCGAAGGATCACTACAAGGGTGGCGCAAGACTAATAAAGTGACTACTCCAAGCGGAAGGAAGACATCAATCACGACAGGGCAAGGACCGATGTTCGAAGAGTCGTCTGAGTCAGAGTCTTCCCCTTTAGAGTCTTCTAAGTCTTTAGTAGTAACACCTCCCCCTCCTATTTCTTCTCCTAGGATAGTTAGTGATCTAGTCCCTGAGGACATATCACTCTTTGATGTAATGATCTCAGAGTACAATAATATTTCTCATTCTCCTTACTTCTTATGTTCTTCTCTAACCCAAGATGACGAGCATTGCTTAGCTAACGATGGAAAAGACAAAGAAATTATTAAAGCAATGGAAACACTCGAAAAAAAAACACCGGTAATTGAAGAAACTGAAACAGTTGACATCTCGAATGATTCAACTCATAAAAGAGAAGTTAAAATCGGACTAACATTGAATAAACAAGAAAGAACCGATTTAATTAACTTGCTTAAAGAATTTATCGATGTATTTGCTTGGTCATATGAAGATATGCCAGACATTAATAGAGAAATAGCTCAACACACTATACCACTTATTCCAGGAATGAAACATGTAAAACAAAAGTTGCGTCGAATGAAACCCGACGTAGCACTTAAAATAAAAGAAGAAGTTCAAAAACAAATAACTGCAGGTTTCCTCAAGGTATCCAAATACCTCGAATGGGTCGCCAACGTCGTCCCAGTTCCAAAGAAAGACGAAAAGGTAAGGATGTGTGTCGACTATCGAGATCTTAATAAGGCAAGTCAAATGGATGACTTCCCTTTGCCACACATCGATATTCTGGTAGACAACACGGCAAATCACGCGCTTCTCTCATTCATGGATGGATACGCAAGGTATAACCAAATTCTCATGGCAGAAGAAGACATGGACAAAACAACCTTTATAAAACCATGGGGCACTTACTGCTACACGGTAATGCCATTCGGGTTTAAAAACGCGGGTGCTACTTACCAACGTGCAGCAACTGCCTTACTCCATGACATGATGCACAAAGAAGTCGAGGTATATGTCGACAATATGATTGTAAAATCAAAAGACCGTCCAGGCCATTGACAAGAGGAAAATGTATGTCTTTATCTACCCTTCCCCCAAGTCAAACTAAATTTGTAAACACCTAACCAACCTTATATGAATATAGGGTAAGTTAAGGGTCGATCCCTAGGGAATGCAATGATGAAAACTAGAGTCTAAGTCAAGCTACCTCGAAGATAGAGTTTAGATTATGGTTGGCACTATGGTAAACTAAAACAAGTCTAATCAAGTAAATCAAAGGTCTAAACACTAGGGATATGGGTTCCACATGCAAGTTCAATGATAATGCTAGTTTAGATCTCAATCAATTAATTCAAGTATTGCAATGCACAAACAATAGTAGCAATCAAGAGAGTTCAAATGCTATCTCATATAGGCCAATCTAGGTGTCACTATGAAAGGCAAATCAAGAAGAATCACAAGCAAACCCAATCAATTAGAGCAACTTTCAATTCAATTGTTCATGTCATTAAGAGTTGCAATGCAATCTAGATTAATCTTATAGGTTGATCACTCCTAGTCTAATCAATCACATGCAAAACTATGTCAACCAATTTAATTGCAACAAATCAATCAATCAAAGAGCATCAACTAGCAATTTCATTAATCAAACATGCTTCCCCCTTTCCCTAGCAACTAATCTACTCACTAATCATGGTGAAATTCAAGAACAAATAACTAGAAATTGCATTAATCTTCATTCTATATCAAAATCTAAGAGAAATCAAAATATTCAACAATATCAAATTCAAATCCAAAGAAAAACAAGCAACAAGCATAAATCAAATAGCAAGTAAGTAAGAGATGAAAGAAGGAAGAGATTCTCACTAATATTGATGATTGAAAATGAAGAAAACCAAACTTGATTGATCAAATGTTGAGTTACAAATCCAAAACCAAGAACTTCTCTCTAACCTCTCTCTAAATTCTCTCTCTAAAACTAAGCTAATGAAATATTATCAAAAAGTTGGTTTCAAAAAGGAATTACAATTTTATTTATAGGTAAAGAAGAAACCGGCAAATCCCGCGGTCTCTCTCGATGAATCCGCGTCCGCGGAGAAATGGGTACGGAACCGTCCACGGGCTTTCTGGGCAGCACCCGCGCCCGCGGCAAGATAGACCCGCGCCCGTGGCCAAAGATGTCGCGCCCGCGGCAAGATAGACCCGCGCCCGCGGCCAAAGATGTCGCGCCCGCGGCTAATCCCCTGATCCCAAAACTCAATCAGGGGGCCGCGGTCTCTCTGAGATGGAGCGCCCTCTCCAGATTTCCCTCGCCCGCGGAGAGCCCGCGGGGCAACCGTGGGAAGCTCCTGCTAAAATCTTGCAATTTGCTCTTCTTAAGCCCGCGCCCGCGGCTCCATTGACCTGCGCCCGCGGCTCCATTGACCTGCGCCCGCGGCCTGCTGGAAATACCTTGGAGACCTCTCCGAGGCCTCTCCAAGGCCTCTCTAAGCCCTCTCTAGCCAAATGCTTCTTCCTTACTTGATCATTAAGGCCCCAACTCGATTCATTTGCAAAGGTGATTCTCCAAATACCTACACAAGCAAACAAAGAAAGGAAATAAAAGGAAAAAGAGCCAAATAAAAGGAAAACACGAGGAAAACACGAGAACCATAAAGAAAAGAGGAGAAAGATAAACCTAAAGAAAAAGGACCAAAAATAAGAGAAGAAAGCATGAAAAAGGGAAAGAAATAATTCTAAAAGACTACCCTATGAGTGCCATAAATGACACTCATCAAATTCCCCTAAGCTAGACTTTTGCTCCTCCCGAGCAAAACAAAGGCTAAATAGGAATAAGAAGGGCTTATTCGAAGTAAAAAGAAAAAGAGGGGCGAGAATTTACACTAAGACTCACTGTCGTAGGAATCACGGTTGTTTTTAGCTACAACAAGCCATTTAAACCCCTAGATCGCTCTAGAGGACGAGTGATGCTCTCGTAAGGGTATTCTAAGAGTTTACCCATAACTCTCCACCAAACCCCCAAGAGGCAAACCAGAAAAGGAAAAGAAAGAGGAAAATGGAAACAAAATCTCTACGAAATGGACTTGACAAAGAGACTATAATTCAAATGAATAACAACCTTTCTAAAGTGAATTATGGTATGCACGTTATAAGATACCTAAGGTTGATTGAAACATAAATATGATAAGCATAGGAACTAGTTATCACATTCCACTTTCATCCCAAACGGTCTTACCGCGTTCCCCCTACTAATCTCATGTCTCCCCTTAGTGAGCATCTCATAGATTCCGCGAAGGAACCGGAAAAAAATCAACATTTTGGGCTACTCGACATCTTGATTTCGCATCCCCTTTCCTTAGTCTACAACCTATGATTCCCTCCACCGATGAAAGACTCAACTCCTAGGTCCAAAGGTCTTCCCCAAGGTTGTAACGCAAAGCAAGAAGGGTTAAGGTAGGCTAAAATTTAAAATTTGGTTGTTATCCTAAATTGTGAAGCAAAGACCGGCCAAATCTCAACACCAAACTTAAGTAATCACCAAACAAAAACGTATTAACACCCCCAAGCTTATTCAAAGCAACAATCTACAATCATTAGAACAAAAAGCGCAAGCGCTTTCCCCCCAAGCTAAAAGAAACATTGTCCTCAATGCATAGAGAGGAGAAAGACACTTGAATTTTTATGGTTTTTTTTTTTTTTTTTTTTTTTTTTTTTTTTTTGCATTTTCTCATTTATAAATTTGTTTGTATTTTCTTGAACTCCTTAAAAGCATTAGTCCTTGCCTTTTTCAATTCGGACGGCTTTTTTTTCAAATATGCATTTATTAACATCCTTGCCTCTTTTACTAAGGACGGCTTTTACATAAGCATTTGCCATTATTTACCAAATATAAACAACTCAATTATGCGTACCAATTCGAACCAAACGCCAACTTCATAGACCACAATCACCAAACATTGACCCTTGCTTCACAAAAACCAAAAAGAAGGAGAACAAAACAAAAGGCTCAAGATATCTAATTATGCGGCTTGAAAAGAGGGAAAAAGGTTCAAAGGGGTAACAAGTAGGCAAATGTATCCCAAACCAAAAAAAAAAAAAAAGTAAACAAAAAGGGACTATCCTAGAAAAAGAAAAATACCTCCCGGAAAAGTTGCCTTTGTCCTCCCTAGGTAGTTCGGTCACGGTCTTAGGAATCATACGCTAAGATTCTAGATTAAGTTTGCGAAAATCAAGGATCCATGCCGCTCATGCAAGAGTATGATGAAAGCTTGAACAAATATAAATCTCACATGGTTGTAGCAAAAACTCACTAAGGTTGTCAAATCAAAGATAGGGAGCAACCTACCAACATGCCACAAACGAGTAGAATCCGGTTTCATGATCCCCCCAGTTCTAGACAACTATCTTATCATGCTTTATCCTAGAATCAACCAAACGTAATCTCAAACCGTGCATACCATTATTACCTAAGAAGACTATTATTCAAAAGCAAAAGTCCATTGCATACAAGTCCAATTTTCAAAAAGAGAAAGAGTGAAAATAAAGCCTCAAAAAGTTATGCACACAAACAAGATTAAAAGAAAAGGAAAGAAAAGAAAAGAAGAAGATGGAAAACTTAGACAAGGAAAAGAAAGGGAAAGAGGAAAAGGGCAAAGATGCAATCATAACACGTTTATCCCAATCGACATACAAGCGGTCTAATGGCCACATCGCCAAAGACCCCAAACACACTAGGTGTTAAATTCATACATCCTCGAACCATTCAACTTCTCCTAAATCTAATCCTAATCTAAGCAACCAAGAAAATGAAGAAGTTAAAATAAAGAGGTAAAATAAGAAAGGCCTCACCAAGCATCCGTGCTAAATTAAAGTACCCAAGGAGTAGGAACGTGATTCTCCAAAAGGTTCCGCAATCCAAAGCATAGGCTACGAGCAAGGTGAGTTAAAGAAAAAGTCTATATATACAAAATGAAATTGTTAGTAACATCCAAACAAAAGCAAACAATAAAACACTTAGACACAAGCTACATACAAAAACCTAGAGAAACCCATCATCATCATCATCATCAAGAAATTACCAAAAACATCATGAAGTGAAACAAAACAAAAACAAGCAACAAACCAACGAGACCATTAGCAAAAATCCACCAAAAGCCTTATCAAAGACTTCCCACCGAGCCCCAGGTGGCTCCCCAAACCAACATAAAACATCCGTTTTGACCCTCCCCCCTCACAAAATGAAGGCATCGACCGCGATGCCTATAAACATGCAAAATAGGGAAAGGGGAGAACAAAAAGGGAAACAAACATGCATAAGGGGACTATTGGCCACTAGGGCCGGCACCATCATCACCCGTATCCCAACCTCCGGTGTAACCGGGAGGAAAAACATAGTGACCCTTGAATAGGTCAAGTTGGGATCGGGTTAAATGGTCATAGGGCTCAGGCTGAACAAGGGGCTCGGGGTGATGGGGGTGAACATAGTAGTATGCGGGATCACCCCGATAATCACTCCCCCCCGAGACCCTATAATCATAAGGTGGGAAGTCGCGCCATGGCACATTGGGGTCCTCAACCCCGGGCCAATATGGGAACGTAGGGAGGTTGTCACCACCCCATGAAGGTACCGGCCCTTGTTGGGGCGGCACATAAGGGTAGTTGACCGGAGGTGTGACCTCCCTCCTACACACACTAGCGTCATACAAGGCGCTAGTTTGATAAGACAAAGTTTGTTGGTCCGAGTACATACCTTGCATGCTCAATTGCATGCGCTCCATGTTGGATCTCATGGCCTCCATCTCTCGGAGATAAGCATCTCCTTGGAAACCTTGTTGTGGTGGTTGTCGTTGTTGCCTTCTTACTCTTCTTCTTCTTTGAGCATCATCATGAAAATGCTCATGTTGTTGTTGTAGTGGCGGTTGTTGTTGCTCTTCATCATATTCTTCTCCTCCTCCTTCCTCCTCTTCCTCATCATTTTCATCACCCCCATCAACTCATCATCCTCCTCCATCTCATCATCAATCCTCCCATTGTCCCTAGGGACCATCCAAATGTTTCTAGCCTCACGAAGGATGGAGGTGGCGGCCGGGTTAGGGAGTAGGCAATGGTGGGTATTTCTCGCTAGCCAAGAGTAAGTGTCGGGTCTCCTAGTGCTAGTTATGAAACACAAAGTGTTAACTTTCTTCAAACTAATCCACACGTCTTCACTCCTTCCAACCGGAGTGCAAGACTTCAAGAACCCCTCTTGCTTGAAATACGACACAAGACGTGTCACCATGCCCCCACAATGAATTTCCCCCGTTTTGACCCCATGCATTATCTCCTTACAACAATTCATGAAGATATAGCCAAAATTAATCCTTGACCCTAACTCCGGCTTGGTAGCCATCCATAACACCATAATCTCCTCCCGAGATAACTTCACCAAATCTTGCTTATTAAAGACCGAATACCCAAGAATTCTATGAAGGATCCTAAGGGCTGGATGGAAAATCTCACTAGCAAGGGACTTCTTCGAATCAAACTCCCTCCTGTTGGCTACGGTTTTCCACCAAGAAACCTCATTATACTCAGTTTGGACTAGGGAGATAAGGGGCTCGAAGATATCACCATTGGGGTTGAAACCAAGGGCTACATTGAACTTGGCTAGGTTCATGGTGTGTTTGACATTGAAGAGTTGGAAGGAAATAATAAAATCGGTTTCCCCCACCTTGTTGAACTCAAATGTGGAGAAAAAATCAACGGAAGGCTCCAAATAGGTTCTAGGGGCCGACTTTAGAAACTCACCCAAGCTTAGGTTATCTAGAAGGATGTCAAGGTCATTTTCAATTCCTAGCTTGGCCATATCCTCACGAAAGTAATGGAGGGAGGGTCTAAACTTCCAGTCTTTCATTTTGTTATAGATGGGGGTTTGTTTAGACCGGTTCCAAAATTTGAGAAGGGGGAGAGGAGGAGGAGGAGCATCATCTTGAGTTGTGGAATGCGGTTGGGGTTGAGGGTTTGAGGATTGGTCTTAAGAAGATTAGCCAGGGGATTGGTTTGAGTGCTTCTTGCTACTTTTAACTCTTCTTCTCAAATCCATTTTAACAAAATTCACACAATTCGCAAGAACACAACAAACTCCCTCAAACAAAACAACTTCCACCAAAAATTACTCACAAACCTCCTTACAAATCCAACCCAAACCACCACAAACTACAAGGTACCAGTTCCAATCAACACAAGAACAAAAATCCAACAACAAACAACAATATCAACAATCATTCATCAATATAATCATGAATCAACAAGAAAAAGTAATAATCACCCAAATATACCAAATTTCCCATAAATCAACCATGAAACACAAAAATCAAGCTCAAAATCAAGGTAAACAAACCAATGTACAGAAATCAATTGAAATTGACAAAAATATTACAAAGGTTAGAAGTATACCAAGATTGGAGATTCAAATTAAACTCAAAGCACTTCAAAGACCCGAAATTTCCCGAAAAAGCACGAGAAAGAAGAGTAGGAGTGTTGAAAATTGAGGAATATGGAAGAATTTGAGAAAAATTTGGGCAAAGGTTGAAGAAATTTGTGAGAAATTGATTTTTTGGGCTTAGGGTTTGAGAGGAGGTAGAGAGAGAAAGGGGAAAAATAAGGAGAAGATGAGAAAATAAGAGAGGAGAGAGAGAGAAGAGGGGCGCGCCCGGGTAATAAACCCAGAACGCCGCGCCCTCTCCCGAAAATGCCGTGCCTGCGGCAAATCTCCCGCACCCGCGGAGAGACCGCGGGGCAACTGCGGGGACCTCCTGGAATTTTTAGAATTTTAATACCTGATGGGGGCCGCGCCCTCTCCTGATTTGTCGCGCCCTCTCCAATACCTCCCGCGCCCGCGGAGAGACCGCGGGGCAACCGCGGGAAGTCCCTGGAATGGAGTTCCAAATGAGCTTGAATTTAGGCCGCGCCCTCTCCAAACATGACGCGCCCTCTTTAAAACCTCCCGCGCCCGCGGAGAGACCGCGGGGCCACCGCGGGAAGTCCCTGGAATGAAATTCAATTTTGCTTGATATGAGGGCCACGCCCTCTCCAAATCTTCCGAGGCCTCTCCTAAACTTCCCACGCCCGCGGAGAGACCGCGGGGCAACCCCGGGAAGTCCCTGGATCGAAATGCCTCAAAGAGGTGAAGAGGCCCCCGAGGTCTCTCCAAGCCCTCGGGGAGCCCTCTCCCCTGCACTCTAAACTCTTCTTCAAACCTCTTCTTTCCAACAAGTGATGATAGGCGACCTACAAATCAAGCACAAAACCAACTCAAAATAAAATCAAAAACCAATCAAGGAAAAATAAAAGAAAAGAAAGGAAAGAGAAATGAGATGAGAATCAGGGTTGCCTCCCGTAAGCGCTTTTGGTTAACGTTGTTAGCTCGATGTGCACCACCATCTCATGGTGGCCTAAAAAGAATCATTTTGTGAACAAGTCCAACAAACACTCCATCAAAGTACTTCTTGAGCCGATGACCATTAACTTTGAATGAAGATGAGGAGTTCAAAGGAGAAATCTCCTTGGCACCATTATCAAAAACATCTTTAACCAAGAATGGTCCACTCCATCTTGACATGAGTTTTCCGGGGAACAACTTCATCCTTGAATTGTAGAGGAGGACTTTGTCACCTACACAAAACTCCTCTTTCTCAATCAATTTGTCATGAACTTCCTTGGAGCGAGCCTTGTAGGTGCTAGCTCAATCGTACGCATCAAGTCGAAGTTCCTCTAGCTCATGAAGATCCAACCACCTCCTCTCCCCCGCACTAGCTAAGTCAAAATTTATCTTCTTGATGGCCCACAAGGCACGATGTTCAAGCTCTACCGGGAGATGGCACGATTTTCCATAGACAAGGCGATATGGAGTGGTACCAATAGGCGTCTTGAAAGCCGTCCTATAAGCCTAAAGAGCATCATCTAACTTTTCCGACCAATCCTTTCTATTCCTTGCAACCGTCTTCTCAAGAATGAGCTTTATTTGACGGTTGGAGACCTCGACTTGGCCACTCGATTGAGGATGATATGGAAGGCCGAACCGTTGATGCACTCCATATTTCCTCAACATCTTTTGGAAGGCGTTGTGAACAAAATGAGATCCGTTATCGCTTATCACAGCCTTAGGCACGCCAAACCTTGGGAAGATAATTTTGTTGAACAACTTCAACACTACTTTGTGGTCATTAGTAGGGGAGGCAATGGCCTCAACCCATTTAGAAACATAGTCCACAACCACAAGTATGAATTGATTACCATATGAAGATGGGAATGGTCCCATGAAGTCAATCCCCCAAACATCGAACACCTCTAACTCAAGAATGGGTTGTTGAGGCATCTCATTCCTCTTAGAGATATTCCCAACCCTTTGACATCGGTCGCATGACTTCACAAAGCCCCATGAGTCCTTGAAGAGATGCGGCCACCACAAACCACATTGAAGAACCTTGGTAGCGGTCTTGGAAACACCCATATGCCCACCACTAGGGTCCGAGTGGCACATCCTTAAAACACTAGGCACCTCTTCATTTGGAACACAATGCCTAAGTAGGCCATCAACCCCTCGTTTGTATAGGATGGGATCATCCCACAAGTAATGTCTTGCCTCCCTTTTGATTTTCTTCCTTTGGTTCTTTGAGAAAGAAGGTGGAAACTCTCCACATGCTAGAAAATTCACCAAGTCGGCATACCATGGGAGTTCCTTCACCTCTATGGCATATAAGCAGTCATCAAGCATTTTATCCTCAATGGGTGAACCATCATCATGAATTTGATCACCCTCAAGGCAAGAAAGATGGTCCGCCACAACATTCTCCGCACCCTTCTTGTCCCTAATCTCAATCTCAAAAGTTTGTAATTCAAGCACCCATCAAATCAACCTAGGCTTGGACTCTTTCTTGGCAAATAGATACTTGAGGGCCGCGTAATCCGTGAAGACTATGGTCATGGAACCCAACAAGTAACAACGGAATTTCTCGAAAGAGTGCACAATTGCTAAAAATTCCTTTTCCGTTGTTGTGTAGTTCTTTTGAGCCCCATTGAGTGTCTTGGACATATAGTAAATCACATGAAGCTTCTTGTCTACACGTTGTCCCAAAACACCTCCAATAGCCCAATCACTTGCATCACACATCAATTCAAAAGGAAGATCCCACCTTGGGGCTTGAACAATAGAATTTGAGATTAGGGCCTTCTTCAATCTATCAAATGCCTTCAAGCATTTGTCATAAAAAATTAACTCAACATCCGTTTGAAGAAGGTCATTTAGGGGCTTAGCAATAAGTGAAAAATCCTTGATGAATCTTCTATAAAAACCCGCATCACCAAGGAACGATCTCACACCCTTGACATCTACCGGAGGTGGAAGTTTCTCAATAACTTTTATTTTTCCTTATCCACCTCAATGCCTTTATTTGAAATCTTGTGCCCAAGAACTATACCTTCCTCCACCATGAAGTGGCATTTCTACCCAATTCAAAACAAGATTGACCTTAACAAATCTTTCCAAACACTTCTCAAGGTTCACAAGACACTCCTCAAATGAGACACCCCCCACCGAAAAGTCATCCATGAAGACCTCCATTTCCTCCTCCAACATATCCCCAAAAATACTCATCATGCACCTTTGGAATGTAGCGGGTGCATTGCATAACCCAAAGGGCATTCTTCGATAGGCAAAGGTCCCATAAGGACATGTGAAGGTAGTTTTCTCTTGATCATCGGGGTGGATGGGGATTTGGAAGAATCCCGAATATCCATCGAGGAAACAATAAAACTTGTGCCTTGTTAGTCTTTCAAGCATTTGAGCAATAAATGGAAGAGGGAAGTGATCCTTCTTGGTGGATGTGTTTAGACGTCTATAGTCTATGCACATCTGCCAACCCGTGACCGTCCTAGTTGGAATGAGCTCACCCTTCTCATTCTCAACCACGGTCATGCCCCCCTTCTTTGGAACGACATGCACGGGGGAGACCCACCTTGAGCTAGAGATGGGGAATGTGATTCCCGCATCCAATAGCTTGGTGATCTCCTTCTTAACTACCTCTCCCATTTATGGATGTAGTTTTCTTTGTCGTTCGATAGAAGGAAGGGCGCCTTCCTCAAGTGTTATGTGGTGTTGGCACAAGGCGGGGCTTATACCTTTAAGATCATCAATTGTGTACCCCAAAGCACCTTGGTGCTTTCTCAAAACACCACATAACGCTTAAGCTTGGCTCACGCTCAAGGATGCACTAACTATCACGGGGTAAGTGGAATGAGGGCCCAAGAACTCATACCTAAGGTGTGATGGTAGAGGTTTGAGCTCTACCATAGGCACACCATTACCTTCCATTGATGTGGCCGCTTGCAAAGCTTCTTGGCTTGAGATTTTCAAGCACATTTGCTCATCCACTTCCTCCATGCTTCCATTAAGCAATTCTTCATAGAATGCCACTTCCTTGCATGGTGTACCTACTTTGTCCTTGTTCAACAAAACATTCTCAAGAGCATCGTTAGAGGTGAGCAAGTGCTCATGCATGGAAGACACAACATGATCTAGTGAATCAATCATCATGCAATTTTCTAGAGAAGAAGATGGATATTTCATGCTTTCATTCAAATCAAATTCAATGACCTCATCTCCTACCTTAAGGGAAATCTTTGCACTCCTCACATCAATCATAGCACCCGAGGTAGCAAGAAAGGGTCGACCCAAAATGATTGGAATGGTAGAATCTTCATCCATTTCAAGCACAATAAAATCCACCGGGAACACAAACTTCCCAACCCTCAGTGGAACATCTTCTACCTTACTTTTTGGAAACTTGATTGACCTATCGGCTAATTGCAAGGTAATGTTAGAAGGTAAGAGTTCCCCTAGTTCAAGCCTTTGATAAAACCGAATATGGCATTATGCTCACACTAGCTCCCAAGTCACATAAGGCATTATCAATTTGCATCTTGTTAATGGCACAAGGAATGGAGAAGTTTCCGGGGTCTTTCAATTTGGGTGGCATTTTGTTCATGATGATAGCACTACAATTTTCGGTCAAGTTGATAGTCTCCACAACCTCACAAGTCCTTTTCCCACTCAAAATGCCCTTTAGGAATTTGGCATAATTTGGCATTTGGTTGATCACATCGGTAAAAGGTAGAGAAAGATGAAGTTGTTTTAGCATATCAATGAATCTCCCAAATTGTTCATCCAATTTGTGTCTCATGAATTTTTGTGGGTAAGGGAGCTTGGGTTTCACAATTTCTTTCTCTACTCTAACCTCTCTAGGTGTCTCAACCACAACCTCATCCAATTATGCCCTATCCCCCTCATTCTCAACCAAGGCTTCCTTAGGAACCTCCTTATCCTCACCCTTCTTAGGTAATCTCTCCTCAAGAACCTTACCACTCCTTGTAACAATAGCATTCACGTGTTTCTTGGGATCAAGACCTTGGGAAGGTAAAGAAGAAGGGCTTGCATGATCTTTCAAAGCATTAGAATGTTGAGAAATTTGGTTTTCAAGCATTTTATTGTGGGTCATCATTTCATTGAACTTCTTATCACTAACGGCCATGTATGTGTTCAACAACTTGGTTTGATTCTCAATTATTTCTTCCAAATTGGTCCTAGGTGAAGAAGGTTGTGAATAGGAATTTTCTCCTTGAGTCCTTGGAACAAATCCGGGTGGGGGACCTCTTTGAGCATTATTTTGAAAATTGCCCTTCCCTTGGTTGTTCCAAGTACCCCTATTTTGATTTTGACCATAACCTTGATTATGGTTACCACCACCTTAATTATGTTTACCACTACCTTGGTTGTGATTTCCATAACCTTGGTTTTGATTACCATAATTTTGGCTTTGATTTTGGCCACTATAACCTTGGTTATTATAGCTACCACGAAAACCTTGGTTCCCTTGGTTTCTATAACCACCACCTTGATTATAGTTGTCAAAATTGCCTTGGTTTTGGTAATTCCTATTCCATTGACCTCTTTTATTATCAAACCTTTGAGCATTATTATTTGATACATAATTCACATGCTCACTCTCATTGTTATCAAACTCATCAACACATTCATTAGGACAATTACTAGAGTCATGATCATACGATCCACATGCATCACAAAACAAACAACATATAGGCATATTATGTGAAGAGGGAGGGGGTTGAGAGTTAGAAGGAGCACCTCTCCCCTTAAATTAGGAGGGAAGATTCGAAGCTTGGGAAGAAGAAGAAGTGCTCTCCAACTTGGCTTTGATTACGGTCATCTCCTTTCCAAAGTTTGTCATTTGGGAGGAAAGGTTGTTGATCACATTTAGATGGTCCACCGAGTACAATGAAGATTGCTTGCTTGAAGAGTCTCTCTCCCCATCTTGCCAATCTCTATAGTACGTCACCACGTCCTCAATAATTTCCACCACTTCTTCTTCGATCTTGTTCATGATAGGACCCCCGGCCCCCCCATCAAGGCATGACTTGCCACGGGGACTTAAACCGCCATAGAAGATTTGGACTACTTGGTATGTTGGGATTCCGTGGGGAGGGCACTCCCTTTGATACTCTTTGTATCTCTCCCATGCTTCGTAAAGGCTTTCATTTGGCCTTTGCTTGAACCCTTGAATCAAGGCTCTTGCCTCCGCCGTCTTCTTTTGAGGGTAGAAGCGGGACAAGAAAGCCTTTTTAACATCATCCCATGTTCTCAAGAAGTTGGGCTTCACTTCTTTATCTAGCCACTCTAAGGATCTTCCTATGAGAGAGAAGGGGAACAACTTGAGGCGTATGAACTCTTGAGAAACTCCGTTGCTTTGATGGTGTTGCAATATTTTTCAAATTCTTTAAGATAGTTCAATGGGCTCTCATTCTTAGCCCCACTATATTTCCTCCTCTCAATTAAGGTGATCATGGCCGGCCGAATCTCGAAATCATTTGTCGGTGTTGTAGGCGGAGCTATGCCGCTCTCAAACCTATAAGCACCGGGTATTCCTAGCTCCTTCAAGGCCACTCTCGGATTTAGGGTAAGTTAAGGGTCGATCCCTAGGGAATGCAATGATGAAAACTAGAGTCTAAGTCAAACTACCTCGAAGATGGAGTTTAGATTATGGTTGGCACTATGGTAAACTAAAACAAGTCTAATCAAGTAAATCAAAGGTCTAAACACTAGGGATATGGTTTCCACATGCAAGTTCAATGATAATGCTAGTTTAGAGCTCAATCAATTAATTCAAGTATTGCAATGGACAAACAATAGTAGCAATCAAGAGAGTTCAAATGCTATCTCCTATAGGTCAATCTAGGTGTCACTATGAAAGGCAAATCAAGAAGAATCACAAGCAAACCCAATCAATTAGAGCAACTTTCAATTCAATTGTTCATGTCATTAAGAGTTGCAATGCAATATAGATTAATCTTATAGGTTGATCACTCCTAGTCTAATCAATCACATGCAAAACTATGTCAACCAATTTAATTGCAACAAATCAATCAATCAAAGAGCATCAACTAGCAATTTCATTAATCAAACATGCTTCCCCCTTTCCCTAGCAACTAATCTACTCACTAATCATGGTGAAATTCAAGAACAAATAACTAGAAATTGCATTAATCTTCATTCTATAACAAAATCTAAGAGAAATCAAAATATTTAATAATATCAAATTCAAATCCAAAGAAAAACAAGCAACAAGCATAAATCAAATAGCAAGTAAGTAAGAGATGAAAGAAGGAAGAGATTCTCACTAATATTGGTGATTGAAAATGAAGAAATCAAAACTTGATTGATCAAATGTTGAGTTACAAATCCAAAACCAAGAACTTCTCTCTAACCTCTCTCTAAATTCTCTCTCTAAAACTAAGCTAATGAAATATTATCAAAAAGTTGGTTTCAAAAAGGAATTACAATTCTATTTATAGGTAAAGAAGAAACCGGCAAATCCCGCGGTCTCTCTCGATGAATCCGCGGTCGCGGAGAAATGGGTACGGAACCCTCAGCGGGCTTTCTGGGCAGCACCCGCGCCCGCGGCCAAAGATGCCGCGCCCACGGCTAATCCCCTGCTCCCAAAACTCAATCAGGGGGTCGCGGTCTCTCTGAGACGGAGCGCCCTGTCCAGATTTCCCGCGCCCGCAGAGAGCCCGCGGGGCAACCGCGGGAAGCTCCTGCCAAAATCTTGCAATTTGCTCTTCTTAAGCCCGCGCCCGCGGCTCCACTGACCCGCGCCCGCGGCCTGTTGGAAATACCTTGGAGACCTCTCCGAGGCCTCTCCAAGGCCTCTCTAAGCCCTCTCTAGCCAAATGCTTCTTCCTTACTTGATCAGTAAGGCCCCAACTCGATTCCTTTGCAAAGGTGATTCTCCAAATACCTACACAAGAAAACAAAGAAAGGAAATAAAAGGAAAAAGAGCCAAATAAAAGGAAAACACGAGGCAAACACGAGAACAATAAAGAAAAAAGGATAAAGAGAAACCTAAAGAAAAAGGACCAAAAATAAGAGAAGAAAGCATGAAAAAGGGAGATAAATAACTCTAAAAGACAACCCTATGAGTGTCATAAGCCATCAAATAGCCTTAAGGAAATTCTTCGAAAGGCTAAGAAAATACGGAAATTTCATCAAATGCCCCTGAGTTATTTTTTTATTCACCAAATACCCATCAAAACTTTCAAATTCACCAAATACTCCTGAGTTTAAGAAAAATATCATCAAATGCCCTTAATGACTAACGGTGCTAATATGCCACGTGGCAGCCTCTAAGTGGTTGTTGTAATATTAATTAATTAATTATTATAAAAAACATTAAAAATAAATAAAAAAACTTTAAAAATAGAAAAAAAAATTATAAAAAAAAAAAAAAATTACCCCAACCACCCAAGACCCACCCCACCCCCAACGGCTGACCACCGGCCACCACCCCCAGACCCTGCGCCGGTGGTCCATTTTCGCCGGCGAGGGCAGCCCCCACCCTCCGACACCCCCCTCCCCTACCCCCAGCCCCTTCTCCCTTCGTTTCCCCTCCCCTTAAACCCCTCCCCCACCTCGAAAAACCCCCTTCCCTTCACGGCCGGCGCCCAAACCCCCACCCTGGCGCCGGCGAACCAATTTCGCCCCACCCCCTGCCATCCCCACTCCCTTTCCCCCCTAAACCACCACCCAAAAAACCAAAAAACCCTTTAATCGAAAAAACCCCAAATCGAAATCTAGGGTTTCAATTTGGGGGTTTTTCGGTTTTTAAGGTGGTGGTTTAGGGGGGAAATGGGGTGGGGATGGTGGGGGGGTGGGGCGAAAAAGGTTTGCCGGCGCCGGGGAAGGGGTTTGGACGCCGGCCGCGAAGGGGGGGGGTTTCGAGGGATGGGGAGGGGTTTAAGGGGAGGGGAAACGGAGGGAGAGGGGGCTGGGGGTAGGGGAGGGGGTGTCGAGGGTGGGGGGGCTGGCCTCGCCGGCGACCGGCGGCCAGTTCCGGCTGGGAGATGGCGGCCGGCGCCGTCTGCAGGGGTGGTGGGGCGGGGTGGGTCTAGGGGGTGGTGGGAGTATTTTTTTTAAAAAAAAATTTAAGTTTTTTTTTTATTATTTTTAAAGTTTTTTTAATAATTATTTTATTTATGTTACAACATCCAATTGGATGCTGCCACGTGGCGTATTAGTCATTAATGACTGACGGTGTTAACCGCCGTTAGTCATTAAGGGCATTTGGTGAAAATTTTTTAAACTCAGGAGTATTTGGTGAATTTGAAAGTTTTGATGGGTATTTGGTGAATAAAAAAATTACTCAGGGGGATTTCATGAAATTTCCGAAGAAAATATAACATGAGCTCAGGCATGCTCTTGGTGAATAACAAAATTACTCAGGTTGAATCCATCAAAATGAGCTTTTGGAGTCACCTCAGGCATGCTCTTGGGATACGTCATAAGTTCTAGAGGAATAGAAGTAGATCCAACCAAGATTAAAGCAATCATGTCAATTCCATCGCCCAAGACCGAGAAACAAATTCGAGGATTTATTGGCCGGTTGCAATACATAAGTAGGTTCATATCAAAACTGACGACGATATGTGAACCAATCTTCAAGAAGCTCAAGAAGAATGTACCAGTAATATGGGATGACGAGTGTCAATAAGCCTTTGAAAAGATCAAAGCCTATCTCGCAAATCCTCCCGTATTAGCGTCAGAACTTCCCGGAATACCCCTTAGGTTATACTTGACGGTTACCAAAGAGACAATGGGAGCCATGCTAGCACAAGAAATAGAAGGCAAAGAGAACGCGATCTATTACCTAAGTAAAAAGATGCTCGAATACAAAACACACTATACACCGCTCGAGAAATTGTGCCTCGCCTTGGTGTGGGCCACAACTAAGTTAAGACATTACATGTTGGTGCATACCGTTTTCGTAGTCTCCCGATTGGATAAGTATTTGTTCGAGAAATATACACTCAATGGACGCATATCGAGATGGATAGTCAATCTAGCCCAGTTTGATGTACGGTTTATGCCTCAAAAAGCTATTAAAGGATCCGTGGTGTCAGACTTTCTAGCAGATTTTCCAATAGAGGACTCGACGCCAATACAAGACATTGAATTTCCAGATGAAGACTTAATGGTCACTGAAGATGATACTTGGACCTTGTATTTCGACGGAGCCTCAAACCAAAAGGGATGTGGCGTCGGAGTGCTACTAGTATCACCTAAAGAAGAGCACGTTCCAATCTCAATAAAGCTTGATTTCGACGTTACCAACAATGCTGCTGAATATGAAGCATACGTGGTAGGCCTTGAAACAGCTTTGGCATTGGGAGTAAAGAAGTTAAGGATATTCGGAGACTCTTCTTTGATCATCAATCAGATATCTAAAAGGTGGAAAGTAAGGAGCGAAAGCCTAGCCCCTTACCAAACCTATCTGGAAACTCTTACCGATCAGTTAGAGAAGGTAGAATACACATATCTACCTAGAGAAGAAAACCAATTTGCTGATGCCTTGGCAAGATTAGCCTCAATGGTTAGGATACCCACGGAAATCGAGCAAATGCCTCTAACTATCAGAAAAAGGCACAAACCAGCATATATCCAGGCTATAAAAGACGACGACTTAGTCCAAGGCAAAGAAGAAGAAGAAGAAGAACCATGGTACACAGACATACTCAACTATGTCACCAATGGAGAATACCCTCCTCATGTTGACAAAAGAGCAAAGCGAGCATTAAGACTTTTGGCTTCTCAATATGTGCTCATAGACAACGAGCTACATAAAAGGGTACCTAAGGGTCAAGCTCTCTTATGTGTAGGAAAGAAGGATGCACAAAGAGCAATGAGGATAGTCCACGAAGGAATCTGTGGCACTCATATAAATGGCAAAATGTTAGTCCAAAAGACAATGCAAGAAGGATATTATTGGACTACAATGAATAGAGATTGCCATCAATACGTA
Organism: Chenopodium album; assembly: GCF_948465745.1. Classification (NCBI taxonomy): domain Eukaryota; kingdom Viridiplantae; phylum Streptophyta; class Magnoliopsida; order Caryophyllales; family Amaranthaceae; genus Chenopodium; species Chenopodium album. Next base: position 30,301,669 of record NC_137836.1, read on the forward strand.
AAAAGATGCCCTAAGTGCCAAATCTATGCCAATTTACAACATATCCCTCCATCATTGCTCTACACCTACACATCGCCATGGCCATTCACTACATGAGGAATTGACATCATTGGAAAAATCACTCCCCCAGGAACAGGAGGCCACGAATACATCTTAGTAGCCATTGATTACTTTACAAAGTGAGTCGAAGTGCAATCATACGCTAAACTCACTGCAAAACATGTAGCACTCTTTATTGAGAGAAATATTGTTTGTCGATATGGAGTCCCACATGAAATGATAAGTGACAATGGAACTCACTTTCAAGCCGAATGTGAAGAATTGCTACAAAAATATGGCATCCAACATCATCATTTGTCCCCTTATAGACCTCAAGCAAACGGAGCAGTCGAGGCAACTAATAAAAATCTAAAGACTATCATCGAGAAAATGATAGAAAATTATAAGGATTGGCCTGACAAGCTTCACTTCGCATTGTGGGGTTATCGCACATCAATCCGTACATCAACGGGAAATACGCCATTTTCCTTAGTATATGGAATGGATGCCGTACAACCTGTCGAACTAGAAATACCATCTCTACGCATTGCGTTAGAGAGTAAACTCGATGAAGTTGAATGGACTAGGGCAAGATATGAAGAATTGATTCTACTCGACTAAAAACGACTAGAAGCTCTACATCACACTCATTGTTACCAAACTCGTATGGCTAGGCATTTTAATAAGAAGGTCAAGACAAGAAATATCAAAGTAGGAGATTTGGTATTAAAAGCACTAAGGAAAAATGTTTTAGACCCAAGGGGAAAATTTAGACCTAACTGGTCTGGCCCCTACATTGTCAAAACAATCCTGTCAGGAGGTGCAGCAAAACTAACTGATATGGATGGCAATGAATTCTCAAACATGACTAATCTTGACCAACTTAAAAAATACTACCCATAATAACTTGACTAGGATACTAAAGAGAGCTACGTTCGACCTGATTCCTTAAGAAAGGATACGTGGACAACCCTTTACGGGTGCGGCCAATTTATTTTTTGACATCTCCGCGTTCCAAAATCAATTAAAAAGTCAACAGAAAATCGGCAAATTATTGGCGTCGTAAAACAGAGCCTGGCGCCAGCCAGAAGTCATCAGCGCCAGCCGATGGAATTGGCGCCTAGCGCCAGACCTCAATGGTAGGCGCCAAATGCCAATGACTGGCGCCAATTTGGGAATAAAATCTGGGCGAATTTCGGTGTTTTTCGGGAAATTCTCGACTTCCGTATTCGAAGAATTTCTGGAAAATTAATTTTTTTCGATTTTCTTTGCTTTAATAAAATAAATTTAAAGTAAACAATTTAATTGAAAGCTGAAATTTCATTAATAAAATAAAATTACATGATTGATGGAATTTAAATAAGGCTGAAATAAATTAACTTTAAATAAAAATAACAATCTAAGTCTAATACATCTAAAGCTAAGAAATGCTTTTAATCTTTCTTTTCCTTTTTAGCTCTTTTCCAATTCTTTTCTGCTTCCTCCTCTTCATCCATTAGTTTAGCTAGTAGGCATCCTTTAGAGGACCTACATTCAATTTTGGAGTAGATAGTCTCCCCTTCAGCTAGCACTCCATGCTTCTTTTCCACCCAAGATTTTTTGTCTGTGGTGTTAGCTTTCCTTTTTCCTTTGTCTTTGATAGTATTTTTCTTCCTAGGCATTGTAGGTGTTTTGAATTCAATTCTTGCACCTAAACGTTCTTTGGCAGGAGTCACCCTGTCACCTAGACGATTCTTCACATCGGTTCTACCCTGATCAATCGAAGATTTCTTCAGCAACCACTTCTTTACATCATTAGGCAAAGAAGGAGGAACCTTTTGGGTAATCACTTCCCATAAAGGTCTAGCGCTCTAGTAAGCATCGAATCTATCTACTTCTTGAGATACAAGGTACTCATAGGGAGGACGAAGATCCCCGGAAGGAATATTCTGAAGCAAGCCGTATTGTCTTTTTGCCCTGTAGGGATAATAATAGGTTACACGAGACAAGCTTGGAAGACGGCAGAAAGGTTGCTTGTTAACACCAACCATCCTTTCTATTTTCCACCATGGGACGACCCACTTGACAACAAAATCACGTGATTCAAATACTTTTCTCCACCCAGGGCGCCCAATTTTAGGGATACGCTTCTTCCTTCTCACAAAGCAATTGGGAGTATATTTTTCAATGTCGTCCGGAGGGTTAATTAATCCTAGCCTCTCCATTAGCCACATCTGTAAAAAAAAAAATTGCAATGCAAATAAATTATTATTACAATACAAAAATATATTTTTTTATTTCTGTAATTAAAAATATTATTTTTCTACCGGTAAGAAAATTGGAGATCCGCGAAGAGGCGCTTTTGGGTCCCTTTTCAATTCATCTAGACTAATCATAGTCTCTCCAACTATTAATGGCATTGGATTTCTCCCTGATTCAATTTGTTCTAAAACAGTGGTTATAATTGATTGACCCTCATTATTTTTACCAATACTAAGAAAAAATTGATTGAGCATGCAAAATAAGAACGCCCTTCTTCTATATATGAAAAGATTCAGAAAGAGGTTTATCAAAATAATAGCATGCAAATTCTTTCAAATTAACCATATTTCCATCTAGTATTTTTTATAAATCCCTTTCCTTTAAATTAAAGAAGCGCTCAAAATCCTTATAATAGTATGCATCTACTCTAGGGATTACTACGAGGTCTATTGCAGGGAAGCCTAAGATAGCACCAAATTCCTCTGGCAAAGGGCTAATCTCATCATACCCTATTCTGAAACAATGCGTATCAACATTCCAAAATTCTAAAGCGGTATGTATGAAGTCTAGGTCAAGATCTACCCTTTTGATGCCATAAATTCCCCCCAAGTGAAATAAATCTAATTCATTTCTGTCTCTAGCATTAAGAGATCGACACCATTCATGAGTGTATTGGGTGAAGGTTTTAGTGGCTAAAGACATGAATATTATTTTTTCTAAAGAAGAGAATAATTTTATTCGCTGGAATTATGAGAAGAATCGGCTGGGTAGGGGGCTATTTATGCACAAATTGCGAAGAGTTTTAATCAGAATGAAACACGGAGTCAGCGTCAATTGGCGTCAAACACCCGTGATTGGCGCCAACCGCCAGAGCTTGGCGCCACACGATAAGTGTAGCGCCTGGCGCCAAGTCCCCAAGACAGCCGCGCTTGCTCAGCTTGCGTTTTTAATATTAAACTCGAGTCGGTTAATGACTTTATGGCTCCGTTTAATTCTCATAAACATCCTTTTTTTTATCCTTTTCTTAATTAATTAAATATAGCTATTATTTTTTTTAATTTATATTATTCTTTTTTTACTTTATTTTAAATTCCAAACACCCGACATTCTATTCATTTTTTTTTCTTTTTTATTCTTTATTTTTTGGGGGAGAGAGTCGGATACCCTCCATCAATAATAAAAATGACGGAATTTTTGCGCAAAATTGTTGTCACACTTTTCTTGCACACACAAACATACACACAACAATAAATAAATTCATAATAATACAAAATGTGTCTAAATAATGAGTCAAAGACTAAGTTCTATAAAAAAGTCAAAATAAAATATATACAGGAACAAACTACGGCGCCGGAGGACGTAGGCCCATCATGTTGTAAAATTGCACCGTACGAGGAGTCACCTCTCCACCGGCTCCAGCTCCAGCACCAACTCCAGTCTCCGTAGGAGGAGGAAGACTCAAGATAGGACCACTCCAGCCAGGATCAACCTGAGGCTGAGGCCGCGGAGGCTGCTGCGATGATGAGCCCACCTCGTACATCCCACCACCTCTGAAAGCCGAGGTAGCCTCTCCTACCGGTGCAGTGTGACCACCCTCAGAAGAAGATCCCGAGCCCTCTGCAACGTCGGCTCGAGCAGCCTCAGAGCGATCGCCTCTACCCCCTGACGAAGTGCGATGACGTCTCGAGCTAGACCTCACTGGATCCCTCCGCCCCTCAGGTCTCGTGCGGGTGTGAGAAGCGATAGGCTGGCCCTGCAAAAAGAGTTAAATCAGAAACAAAGTAAAATTGAAGTAGCAATGCAAAAATAATGAGTAAAGAAAGGCTACCTCTCGGACGACATCATCCCGACGACAGGTGGCCGCGTTCCTCATCCGGACGAGCTGGCTCCGGAAGGCATCTATGCATCGTGCCATAGCCGAAACCACCTCGCGTGAAAACTGTAAGAAAAATAAGTCAGTCAAAATGCATGATATATGAACACAAAATTCTGAAAAAAAACTAGGCTTACTCGAGTCTGGTGGCGAGGAATCGACCGCTCTACGAAGCGCTCGCCCTCGGGAGCCGGAGAAATCATCTCCTCGATCGGCCCGTACATCCCCTGGTAGTGGATAGACATACGGGGTGCCACGAACTCAGTAGCACCATCCTGATGAAGCAGAAAAAATCAGTAAACAATTACTTGGGGGCTACTTAGTGAAAAGTAAAGAACTTAAAATCTTACCCTCACATCCTCAGCCGGTACGGGGGCTGGAGCTAACAAAGGTAGTATCTCCTCAGCATAACACCGCCCGAGGATCACATGGGACCGCCAAGGGGTACCAGCTCCCTCAGACATGCTCGACAACCGCGCCTCGTCGAACATATGACGTGGTGGAGCGGCAGGAACGACGAAGACATCAGAAGAGTGCTGTCTAGCGACCCTCTCTCCTAAGTACGCGACCGCTCCATAGGTCCCCAGGAAATAGCGACGCTCAGCAGAGTATTGTGCGGCTAATCCAGGGACTGTCCAATCGCCCCACGGTCGGTATACCACCTCAGGTCCCTATAAAAAGCATCAATCAGGCAAGAATATATCTAAAACACCGCGGAAAAGCAAGATAAATGATAAAAGTTGTACCAAGATGATCCAGCTTCGGACACGTGCAGTAGACATGTCCACATGGTGGCCGCCCCAAGAGGCGCTCACTAGAAATCCCCGCGGCGATGGTCTCGCCGGCGCAACCGAAGGAAAGTACTCGTAGAACCAGATCTACAAGGAGTTAAAAATGTGAGTAAATGCTAACTAATATGTAGGGCTAAACTTTATAGGGAATAGTGTTTACCTCTACGACTTTCCAAAAAACAGACAAAGCGACGTTCTTCCTAAAGGACCGGTGACGACACGAGTCCCTCAGCGCACGAACGAAGTCAGCATAGGCCAAGCTGGCCCAGTCATAAGTCCTGATCCGCTGGAGATCACGGACAGCAGGAAGGTAGTAAAGCAATGCCCTACTACCCTTGTCAGGAGAGAATGTCCCTAACAACAACATCAGCACAAAGATGTGCACCCGTTGCTCTCGGGTGGTCGCATCGTCGTCAAGAGCCGCTGCCAGCGTTGAGCGGCGAATTCCCCTAGCACTGAACTGAGTCGCCTCGACCTTAGCTCGGGCCCGAATAGCGATCGGCCCAAAAAACTCCTCGACCTCTGAAGAGAAGACGTCGATCCCACCGTCAAATGACAGTGGCACAGAAGTGAACTCCAGTCCTGTGATGAGACTGAAGTCCGTAGGGGTGACCATCATCTCGCCCCAAGGGAAATGAAAGGTGTTGGTGGTGTCCCAGAAGAACTCCACCAAAGCGCGCACTACGTGATGACCCCCGTTGGAGGCGACCATAGCCTCGGAGGTCTCAAACAGAGTAGCTAGCCCGCAAGACTCCCATAGGAGCCTCGTCTCAGGATCCCTGGCGATGTGCATCGTGTATAAATCGCCTAAACCGTCATAGCCAGAGCCGTGATGCCGTGTCCTCCCGGGCTCGGTACCCTGTCTCACCCTCTCGGAAATGTGGTGGATAGGGGCGAAGAATAGAGTCCGCTCGTCCCACTCGGGAAGCCGACCTAGTGAAGTGGACGGCGTGGCGTCGTCCTCTACGGGCTTATGCTCCCGTCTAGTGTTTCGGGACCGTGAACCCGAGCCTCGCTGTCTAGCCATGCTACATTGTGCAGAATTATCATGAATTAAGGTTCTATAGTATCTAAGGTTCGCCTAGCCGCATGATACTATGTTCGCAAAAAACAGAGTACGTAGTACTAAAACAGAGCACAAATTCAAATTGAGCATAACAACATTTTTTCAAGCAATCAAACAATTTCTTGCAATACTATAGTAATTATTATGACAAATTGGACAAGAATTGCTAGCAAAAACATCAAGAACGAGTCACATTGTTCTTCACGACCTTAAGAGGTCCAACAATGGCAAATTGCTCATTTCTTCACCAAATTGAGTCAAACAAGTCTCAAATTATTCCTAAGGCAATATACAAACATAATCAAGCAATTTCATGGCATAAAACTTGACAAACAAAGCAAATTGAGCATTATAAATTTTGAATTTTCATGAAATTCGTGAATAAACATGCCAAGAATTCATAAAAACTGATGTGAGTTTGAAGAAAACTTACATAGATCAGGAAAATAGATAAGAAGAGCTTTGATTTGCAACAAATTTTAGCGAATTCGATTTAGAAACGAGCAAGCAATGAGCAATTGAAGCTTTCGGTTTCCTCGAGCAGTTTCGGGACGAACAGAGCAGCGAAATGAAGAGAAAATGGGTATTTAAAGAAATTCCCGTGCTAGCGCAAGTCCCTATGCATTGGCGTCACAAATTAGGCTTGGCGCCTGGCGCCAACATCAGCGCCTGGCGCTAACACCAAATAGCTGGCGCTGATGGTTTTTCAGCGACGCCAAAGCATCCAGCCACCTGATGAGGTTGTGCTAGCCTTATGCAACATATTTTTGGGTTCCTTGGTACGCCAGTTAGCCCCTCTAAGCAATTTGACATGATTTAGTAATCGGCTTGATTACATAAAGTGATCGACCTGATAAGAGATCGTCTCACTTTGCTTAAAGCGCCTAAGCATTGGCTCATTAGCAAAAGGCACCGACATATAGGTTCAAAAGCAAAGAGCACCGACATACAGGTTCAAAGCAACGGAAGCGCCGACATAAAGGCATAACGGAAGCAAAGTTCAGGCGAACTTTTAAAGATTGACAGGCGTGGATCTTCGGTAATTTCCTTTGGAAAATTATCGCATCAAACGAGGATGACTTCAAGAGAAGATATCTTCGACAGCGTTCCCTAGCTTGCGGAGAGTTGTCACGAACAACTCGAGGTAATTTCGGGCGAAGTTATCTTTGATAGTATTCCCTAGGAGACGGAATATTATCAATGCGGATGAGGATTATTCCAAGTGAAATAATCTTCGATAGTATTCCCTAGGATTTGGAATATTATCAATGCGGATAGAGATTGTTTCAAGAGAAATAATCTTCGATGATATTCCCTTGGACGTGGAACATTATCAATGCGGAGGAGGATCGTTTCAGGGGAAGCAATCTTCTAATTTGGAAGCAGTTACAGGCGTAGCAGTTTTCAAGCGGGATGGAATTCTCTAGCTTGCAGGAGGTCATCAAAACAGTCGGTTACTTTTAGAGACGTTTGCTCGACGGTGCAAGATACGCGTTTCTTAACTTTTTTATCTATTTAACTAATGCTAGTTTTGCAGGTATCGGTGTTACAAGATTGATTTCGGATCGCAGAACGTTCTGAATCATTCTCCGTCCCTATCGCTACTTTTACTTTCGTTTTCGAAACTTGCGTTTCTCCAAACTCGGTCAAAGTGGGGGCTTCTGTAGACACCCATTTGTGTCTCCCCAAAACCAAACCCAGTGATGAGTACCTTTCACGTCGAATCATAATCGAATGAAGCGAAAGTGTGGAAAGTCTAGTGTTGCGGAAAGTTTTTATCTCTTTTCTCTTCTCTCTGTTTTTGAAAACTTTATTTTAAGAAAATAGCCAATCCAGTTTGGTTGGTCCATGATATGGGTCCAATAGTGGTGCAGTTGGATGGGGCTTGCAAAGACCTTACCAACAATATATTATAAGCCCAATTCTGATGAATATTGAGGAAGTTATGGCCAATTTACCAAACTGGGCCCGGTTTGAGCTTTATATACGGCCCAATGATCTAGGGGAGGGCCTAATATGATTTATCATTCCTAATGCAAATAGGAATGGTTTTAGTCTTCTAGATTCTTCTAGAAGGTTCTTTTCATTCCTAATTCAATTAGCATTGATAAGTTGACTTTTGTTGACTTTTCAGAGTTTTACTCAAGATCAAATAGCATTTTCGAAGAAATTATATTATTTTATCCTCTTGTACGGTAAACTTATCGGATTTTCAAAAACGCGTTAAAATCAAGCTTGGCGTCCAACCCCATGCCTTGGCGCCTGGAACCAGGCCTGGCTCCTGGCGCTAGCCATTGGCGCCTGGCGCTAAGGCTGGTGCCTGGCGCCAGCTAGCCAGGGTTGGCGCCAGCTCTGCTTCATGAGCGTCAGACTCTGTTTTGTTTATTTTATCTTTTTGGCTGATTTTCTCTATAAATATCGTATTAAAAACTCCGTTTTCATTCATCAACAATCAGTTTTCATTTGCATTCTCTAATTCATTCATCTTTCTTTAATCATTCGATTCTTTCTTACTTTGCTTTTTCATACAAAATTCCGCATTCGCAAGACTTAGAAACACCTATCCATATTCGAAGTTGCATTCGCCCTAGACGTGAAAGGTTTAATTTCTGAGGGTTTGGTCCCAAATCTCTCTTTCAATTATTTAATTTAATTGTTTGATTATTATTTTCCTTGAAGTTACTAACGTGTGTATTTTGTTATTAGAAAGAGGTACGAGGCATCAAAGTAAGTACTTTATTGGTTTTAATTGATTTTATGATGTAGATATCATGTTTACATTGTTATTATGATATTCCTAGTATCATGTCTAGGGTAACTATAATATCAAATATGCTTATTATGATTGTTATGATGCTTCCTATGTTCTTCCTAATATGTATGATTGCTAGTATCATGTTAGGGTTAAAGATTTGATTTTTATTGCTTAGTGACATGCTAGGGTTTGTTATTAATCTTGTTAGTATCATGCCTAGGATCTTGCTATTTTTATTATGCTTTAATATTAACATGAACATGATGATTATTATTATTATTATTATTATGATTATTATAATTATTATTCATGATATTGATTATTTATTATGTTGCTTGTTATTCATTGTTATTTCTTGATCACACCTTTATGCATGTTTAAAGGGAATTTGTACTTGTAATCATGCTTAATAAGATAATTAATAATCTTGTTTAGGGTTAATTATGATTATAATTCAAGTGATCGCCAATAATAGTTTATTTGTGCATTAATATTCAACCAATATAGATAAACAGGTTTAGGGTTAATCCTATTGATTCCATGTTAATTAAAAAGCGCACATGAATACGATCAGAATAAAGTAGAGGCCTATTATTAGGGTAGGTTCAATCTCTTTTAGGTTGGATTTGTACCTTCATCCCCGAACCCTTATTTGGTTCATGACCTTATGGAGTTGACGATCTCTTGGATCGTTAAGGGGTGCAACCTTGATCCTATGAACGGTTTACAAGTTCCTAAAACTTGTTGGCGACTCTTTTGGTCTATCTTCTTCCCTTTTGGACGCCACCGTACTTTAGTGTATGATCACAGTGGGGTTCAAGCTAGTGGGATTAAAGCTTGAAATTATTCCCTACACTAACGTGTGTATTTTGTTATTAGGAAGAGGTACGAAGCATCAAAGTAAGTGCTTTAATGGTTTTAATTGATAATATGATGTAGAAATCATGTTTACATTGTTATTATGTGATATTCCTAGTATCATGTCTAGGGTAATTTTAATATTAAATATTATTGTTACGATGCTTCCTATGTTCTTTCTAATATTTATGATTGTTAGTATCATGTTAGGGTTAAAGATTTGATTTTTATTGCTTAGTGACATGCTAGGGTTGTTATTAATCTTGTTAGTATTATGCCTAGGATCTTGCTATTATTATGCTTTAATATTAACATGAACATGATTATGATTATAATTGTTATAATTTATGATGATTATGAATATTATTATTGTTATTATTTTGATGATGATTATTTAATTTATGATGATTATTATTATGATTATAATTTTATTGTCATTACTTTTTTATTATTATGTTGCTTGATATAAATTATTTATTTATTGCTTGATCACACCTTTGATGCATGTTTAAAGGGAATTTGTACTTGTAATCACGCTTAATAAGATATTTAGTAATCTTGTTAGGTTTAATTTGATTATAATTCAAGTGATCGCCAATAATAGATTTGTTTGTGCATCATATTCAACCAACATAGATAAACAGGTTTAGGGTTAATCCTATTGATTGCATGTTAGTCAGAAAGCATACATAAATACGATCAGAATAAAGTAGAGGCCTATTATTAGGGCAGGTTCAATCTCTTTAAGGTTGGATTTGTACCATCATCCCCGAACCCTTATTTGGTTCTAGACCTTATGGAGTTGACGATCTCTTGGATTGTTAAGGGGTGTAACCTTCACCCTGTGAACGGTTTACAAGTTCCTAAAACTTGTTGGCGACTCTTTTGCTCTATCTTCTTCCCTTTTGGACGCCACCGTACTTTAGTGTATGATCCCAGTGGGGTTCAAGCTAGGGGTTTAACGCTTGAAATTTATTCCCTACAATTTACCTTCATTATTTTTACCACTACTAAGAAAAAATTGATTAAGCATGCAAAATAAGAAAGCCCTTCTTATATATATATATGAAAAGATTCAGAAAAAGGGCTATCAAAATAATGGCGTGCAAATTCTTTCAAATTAACTATGTTGCCATCTACTATTTTTGATAAATCCCTTTCTTTTAAATTGAATAAGCGCTCAAAATTCTTATAATAATATGCATCTACTCTAGGGATTACTATGAGGTCTATTGCAGGGAAGCCTAAAATAGCACCAAATTCTTCTGGCAAAGGGCTAATCTCATCATACCATATTCTAAAATAATGAGTATCAACATTCCAAAATTCTAGAGCGGTATGTATGAAATCTAAGTCAAGATCTACCCCTTTGATGCCATAAATTCCCCCCCACGTGAAACAAGTCTAATTCTTTTCTGTCTCTAGCATTAAGAGATCGACACCATTCATGAGTGTATTGGGTGAAAGTTTTGATGACTAAAGACATGGTATTATTTTCCTAAGGCAAAGAATTATTTATTTTCTGGAATTATGAGAAGAATTGGCTGGGCAGGGGGCTATTTATACACAACTTGCGAGCAGTTTTAATCAGGATGAAATACGGAATCAGCTCCAATTGGCGTCAGACTCCGTAATTGGCGCCAGCCGCCAGTACTTGGCGCCACACGCTAAGTGTAGCGCTTGGCGCTACACACCATTGCGTGGCACCAGCTGGCGCCAAGTTGCCACGTCAGGCGCGCTTGCTTAAATCGCGTTTTTACCTTAAACTCGAGTCGGCTAATGACTTTACGGCTCCGATTATCTTTTCTAAACATCTTTTTATCCTTTTTTATTAATTAATATCGCTATTATATTAATTATGTTATTATTTTTTGGATTTTATTTAGAATAATTTCCAAGTTTTTATACACACAAGCTTTTAGTTGATTTTTTCCTTTTTTTCATTTTTCTTTTTGGAGGAGAGAGTCGGATACCCTCCATCAATAATAAAAATGACGGAATTTTTTGCGCAAAATTGTTTGTCACACTTCTCTTACACACCACAAACATGCACTTAATAATAGCAAACATAAATAAACTCATAATAAGTATGTATGTACAAAATATTTCTAAAAATGAGTTTAACTAAAAGGCAAAGTTCTATACTAAGTCAAATGATAAAAAGCACAGGTACAAATCACCCCGCGCAAGAGCTGACAAAGAAAAAAGTTAGTAAACATGCATAATATATGTGGACTAAATTTTCGAATAAATAAGCTTACTCGAGTCTGGTGGCGAGGAATCGACCATTTTACAAAGCACGGCTGGAGGAATCATCTCCTCAATCGACCCGTATGCACGAACTCAGCAGCATCATCTTGATAAAGCAAAACCAAGTCTGAAGCATTACTTGGGGGCTACTTAACGAAAGATAAGAGCTGAAAAGGCGTACCGCCACATCCTCAGCCGGTACAAGAACTGGAGCTAACAACAATAGTAGCTCCTCTGCATAGCATCGCCCAGGGATCGTGCAAAATCACCAAGGGGGATTAGTTCCCTTTGACATACTCAACAATTTCGTGGCACCAAAACACCCGTCCACTTGGTGAGGTTGTTCTACCTTTTTTTTTGCAACATATTTTGGGTTCCTTAGTACGCTAGTTAGCCCCTCTAAGAAATTTGACATGATTTTTAGTAATCGGCTTGATTACATAAAGTGATCGACCTGATGAAAGATCGTCTCACTTAGCTTAAAGCGCCTAAGAATTGGCTCATTAACAAAAGGTACCAAAATACTGGTTCATTCGCAAAAGGCACCGATATAATGGTTCATTCGCAAAAGGGCACCGACGTACAGGTTTAAAGCAACGGAAGCGCCGACGTATAGGCATAGCGGAAGCAAAGTTCAGTCGAACTTTTAAAGATCGATAAGCGGAGATCTTCGGTAATTTCCTTTGGAAAATTATCACATCAAATGAGGATGACTTCAAGCGAGGATATCTTCGACGACATTCCCTAGCTTGTGGAGAGTTGTAACAAACAACTGGAAATTGTTTCAAGAGAAATAATCTTCGATAGTATTCCCTTTGACGTGGAATATTATCAATGCGGCTGAGGATTTGTTTCAAGAGAAGCAATCTTCGATAGTGTTCCCTGGCTTGTGGAATACTATCATTGCGGAGGAGGATCGTTTGAGGCGAAGCAATCTTCCAATTTGGAAGCAGTTACAGGCGTAGCGGTTTTCAAGCGGGATGGCATTCTCTAGCTTGCAGGACGTCATCAAAACAAATCGGTTACTTTCAGAGACATGTGCTCGACGGTGCAAGATACGCGTTTCTTAACTCTTTTATCTGTTTAACTAACGCTAGTTTTGCAGGTATTGGCGTTACAAGAGTGATTTAGGATCGCAGAACGTTCTGAATCATTATCCGTTTAACTAACCATGGCTTTCGTTTTTTGAAACTCGCGTTTCTCCAAACTCAGTCAAAGTGGGGGCTTCTGTAGACACCCATTTGTGTCTCCCCAACACCAAACCCAGTGATGAGTACCATTCACTTCGAATCATAATCGAATGAAGCGGAAGTGTGGAAGGTTTAGTGTTGCGGATAGTTTTAATTTCTTTTCTCTTCTCTCTGTTTTTGAAAACTTATTTTAATAAAACAACAGCCAATCCAGTTTGGTTGGTCCATGATATGGGTCCAATAATAGTGTAGTTGGATGGGGCTTGAAAAGACCTTTCCAACGATATATTATAAGCCCAATTCCGATGAATATTGAGAAAGTTATGGCCAATTTACTAAACTGGGCCCGGTTTGAGCCTTATATGCGGCCCAATGATCTAGGGGAGGGCCTAATATGATTTATCATTCCTAATGCAATTAGGAATGGTTTTAGTCTTCTAGATTCTTCTAGAAGGTTCTTTTCATTCCTAATTCAATTAGCATTGATAAATTGACTTTCGTTGACTTTTCAGAGTTTTAATTAAAATCAAAAATCATTTTTGAAGAAAATATACGATTTTATCCTCCAGTACGGCAAACTTATCTGATTTTCAAAAACGCGTTGAAAACAGGCCTGACGCCTGACTCTAGGCATTGGCGCCTGGAACCAGGCCTGGCGCCAGCTCTTTTATTCGTGCGCTAGACTCTGTTTGTTAATTTATCTTTTTGGCTGATTTTCTCTATAAATAACGTCGTAAAAACTCCGTTTTCATTCACCGATTCTCATCAACATTCATCTATATTCACGGACAATCAGTTTTCATTCGCAATCATTAATTCCCTAATTCTCTCTTAATTCATTCTCTCTCTCTCTCATTCTCTCTCATTATTCGAAGTTGCCTTCGCCCTAGACGTGAAAGGTTTAATTTCTGAGGGTTTGGTCCCAAATCTCTATTTCAATTATTTAATTTAATTTTTTTTGTTTATTATTTTCCTTGAAGTTACTAACGTGTGTATTTTGTTATTAGAAAGAGGTACGAGGCATCAAAGTAAGTACTTTTATTGATGTTATGATGAAGAAATCATGTTTAAATTGTTATTATGATATTCCTAGTATCATGTTTAGGGTAATTTTAATATTAAATATGATTGTTACGATACTTCCTATGTTCTTCCTAATATTTAATCTTGTTAGTATCATGTTAGGGTTAAAGATTTGATTTTTATTGCTTAGTGAGATGCTAGGGTTTGTTATTAATCTTGTTAATATCATGCCTAGGATCTTGCTATTATTATGCTTTAATATTAACATGAACATGATTATGATTATAATTGTTATAGTTTATGATGATTATGAATATTATTATTATTATTATTTTGATGATGATTTTTTATTATGTTGCTTGATATTTATTGTTATTGCTTGATCACACCTTTTATGCATGTTTAAAGGGAATTAATACTTGTAATCACGCTTAATAAGATAATTAATAATATTTATAGGGTCAATTTGATTATAATTCAAGTGATCACCAATAATATTTTTATTTGTGCATTAATATTCAACCAACATAGATAAACCGGTTTAGGGTAAACCTATTGATTGTATGTTAATTAAAAAACGCACATGAATACGATCAGAATAAAGTAGAGGCCTATTATTAGGGCAGGTTCAATCTCTTTTAGGTTGGATTTGTACCATCATCCCCGAACCCTTATTTGGTTCTAGACCTTATGGAGTTGACGATCTCTTGGATCATTAAGGGGTGTACCTTCACCCTGTGAACGGTTTACTAGTTCCTAAAACTTGTTGGTGACTCTTTTGCTCTATCTTCTTCCCTTTTGGACGCCACTATACTTTAGTGTATGATCATAGTGGGGTTCAAGCTAGGGGTTAACGCTTGAAATTTATTCCCTACAGTTTTTGGCGACTCCACTGGGGACGATTTCTATTTTAATTCCTGAATTTGTTTCGGCAATGATTTAGAATGAGTGGATGAGACTCGAAACGTTCTAAGTATTTCATGTGCGTAATTTTGAGTAACATTATTGTGATATGCATAAAAAAAGATCTCATTGGAAAGACCATCCGTAATGAGTTAAAAACATAGGATTTTACACGTAGGAAATTTGAGAAATATCTTTCACAACTAGGACCGAAATAACGCCGCCCGAAACTGGAAAATTTTATCGAGCACAGAAAGCTGCTGAGGCATGTGGGAAGTAGCGTCAGGGGCCAGAGCATTGGCGCCAGCATTTTAACCGTAGCGCCAGAAGCCAGTATTGGCGCCAGGCGCTACAGTTAAAATCTGGCGCTAGTCTCTGATTGCTGGCGCCAATTTCCCCCAATACCGAGCCAGAAATATGCGTTCCAATTTCGACCGGTTTTTCGTATTGTTTGCTCGATCCTACTTCCTGATTGAATTTTTTCTCACTTTTCTGAAACCCATATGTGTTCTACATATGGACATAACCCTCTGGGAATTCATACTCCATCTACCCGATTGAACGCTCCGTGCAACAAAGGGTACATCCGAGAATGTTGAATTCACCAAACCCTGGAAGCGAGTTTTTTCTAAAGCTCGCGGTGTCCCTTCCACTCGCGCCAACCCTTCACGGCTGGGCTTCCACGCGGTGCATCTGGATAATCAACCATGGACCCTCTATTGACTAAACCATATCCCGAACTTTAGAGAACTAGAGCCATGGTTAGGTTGCAAACTCATTACATCATATTGTGCCTACTTGACTAATTGTGCATTATATTGTTGTGCATATATATTATGATTCCTTTTAACCGTTTGTTTAACTTGTGTTGAGATTAAATAAATTAATGACCTAAAGAACTTTGCCTAATTAATTAATTAATTAATTAATTTGAGTCAATAAAGTCTAATATTTTAATCGGAATTGACCTAGTACGACTTTAGGCATACCCCAATTGACTAATAACACCGAAAATAGTCCCAGATCGAAGCTCTAATATTGGCGCCATGGTCTGAGATGTAGCGCCACACTGTGGAGTATGGCGCCTGGCGACAGCTTTGTCGTCTGGTGCCAAGATCCACAGTGCGACGCCAGTCCTGTCGTTTGGCCGACAGTTTGGATTATTGGTCGAGTGATCACCTAGGGTCTAATTAATCAGTTTGCTAATTAATTCGGTTAAGTTTTGCTGTTAATAGTACTTGTTTGCGTCGTTAATTGAGTTTAGGCACTAAGTCCCATGGTCTTACACAAGAGTCCAAGCATGTCACTTACACTCAACGCACACACCAATACACATACTTTGACCATGTTTAAGAGAGTCTTGTGTGCGCGTTTTTTTTTTCCGTCATTTTTTTAGGGGGGTAAGTCGGTTATTAATCCTCCAACAAAAAAAAAACTACACTTAGTTCCCTAAAAATATGTACATTATTTTTGCCAAAAATATGCACCCATTTTTTATTTTTTCTTCTTTCTTCCTTAAAATAAACCGTAAAGTCAAGTTGATTCGAGTCAAGTAATTAAAACGCAAAATGGTTTAATTTACAACGCATGGTCAAGAAAAGAAGGACGGTTTATCAAAGACAACCTTTTCGTACAAGTCCAACTTTTCGACAAACCCATAGCTCGTAAGAGGAAAGCTAAGACTATAATGGCAACACAAGAAGAAGTCAATGATCTTAGGAACCAACTGGTTACCGTGACTGAGACATTGAAGCTTCTCGCACTCAAGATCGATGATCCCGTGAAGCAACAACAGATGGACCTCATGCAAGATAGTCTAAGCAAGCTGTCTAGCGACTACAAGTTTCAAGGGCTTACATCACAAGGGGTCTCGGTGGACAATGATCTTCTTCCGCAGAAGTTCAATGCCAACGACATCCCGAAATTCAGAGCAATTGATAACCCTTATTTTCATTTAAGAGCATTTGAAACAATAATGAATATTAAGGGTATCAATAAGAAGGTTTTCCCCTCTTTGTTCTCACTATCTCTCGAGACCGTTTGCCAACAATGGTTCTTTTCTCTCGATAAAGAAAAGACCTCTACCTGGGAGTCCATAGCTAACGCTTTCGTTGATAGGTATAAGTGCAACATTCAAGTTGAGACTGACCATAGGGAACTTGAAATCCTCAAGCAGAAAGAGAATGAATGCTTCACCTCTTTCTTTAACAAATGGAGAAAAACCTCAGCTAAGATGATTGAGGTGCCAAGTGAAAAAGAGTCTGTGAGGCTGTTCATAAAATATCTTCAAGAAAAATATTCCAATCATCTCAAGTATCAAAATAATCTCCATACCTTCAAGGCCGTCAATGACATTGGAATCAACATTGAAGACGACCTGGCTAAGTTAAAAGCTACCAACAATAACTCCAACAGTGGCTGGAAAGGAAAGAAGAACGACAATCATTCTTCTTCCAAAACCACCCACTCAAATAACGTTAGCACCTTTAATTTAGGAGAAGTCCTTGCTATGAACAATCAAGGACAGAAGAAACTATTTAGGAGGAACTTTACTCCTATTGGCATGAGTTATGACACCACATTTGATCGATTAAATGAAAAAGGTCTTATAACTCCTATTTGACCATTTAGACACCCACCATTCGAGAAGAGGTCGGCTAATTGGAACCCCAATGCACACTGCAAGTATCACCATGGTAGGGGCCATCTCACCGAAAACTGTTGGAAACTTAAGGAAGCTATCCAAGATTTAATCGACAACAACAAACTGCCGTTGCCCCCTGCCAGTAAGAAGCCAAGCATTGATAATGCACCTTTCGCTCATACCCTGACTATATCTGATGAGGAAAACGAGGTTGACTCCTCATCTCTCATTAGACCTGTCAAAGAAACCCATGCCACAGAAAAGGAAGAGGAAACTTTTTTCGATGTCAAGGATAACCTTCCAGAACTGGCAAGTAAGGAAGATATACAATTGCTCACACTGTCTATGATGAAGGTATCGCATTTACTACGTAAAACTCTCAAGGCTATAAAGGAACCCCAAGAGAAATATGACGAGGTTCCACTTCTTAAAGATAAACCTAAAAGAAAATTCACACCCATAGGAATGACCTATGATGTTACTTTCGATCATCTCAACGATCAAGGACTAATCAAACCTATTGGTCCAACAGAGGATCCAATACCAGAAAAGCGATCTCCGAGGTGGGATCCCAAATCATACTGCAAGTACCATCAAGTAAATGGTCATACCACAAATGAATGCTACAGGTTTCAAAACCTTATCCAAGATCTTGCGGAAGCTAATAAGATCTCATTACCTCTAGCTAGCAAGGAAACGACTCATGAGGCAAAGCATTTTTTCTTACAAGTCACTGAAAAACCCAAAAAGAGTAGTAGAATCTACACCTCAATTGGGATCCCATACGCACAAATGTTTGAAATGCTCTCCGAGAGTGGCGAGATCAAACCTCTCGAACCGAGACCATTCGAATCATTAAAAAGGACGGATAGATATTACTGTCAGTATCATCAATCAGGGGGTCATACCATAGAAAACTGTTTCCAATTCAAGGATTTGGTTCAGAAAATGATTGATGAAAAGAAATTAGTCCAAGTTCAACAAGAAGAGGATGCAACCATTAATGGAGTTTGGGACAGTAATGAAGAAGATTTCTATCTAAAGGACCTAGTAGGACCACCACCTTCTATGTCATACACCACAGATGACATTTGGGCTGAAGAAGACTCATCGATAGATGTCCTCACAAGATCCGGGAGAATGCAACCTCCCGTTTCAACACAACCTATGCCAACCACACAACAAGTTCCCATACCTACCATTGAAGACAATGATATTGTTAAGCAGTTTAAGAAAACAAAAGTTGAGATGAATGTATGGAAACTTTTGGCAACATCTCGAGAACATAGATTGGCTGTAATGAATACCTTGGACAAAATTGGGATAGATTCTGACACTACTCCTGAGGGATTAGCCAACTTCCTCACAAGTGACCTTTCTAACCCAATTAATTTGATCACTTTTTCTGACAAAGATTTACCCCCAGAAGGTGACAAACATTAAAAGGCATTAAACCTCACAGTAGTTTGCTAGAGGATGATCGTTCCTATGACTCTTGTAGACAATGGATCGGCCATCAATTTCTATCCACTTAGAACTGCGAGGATGCTAGGCATAAGGGACAAAGATTTAACTCCGTCTACACAAGGAATAAGGGCCTATGACAACACTCGTCGTCAAGCTCTTGGAAAAATCACCCTGAATGTAACGGCTGGAGCAATAGAACAGGCTACTACTTTCCATGTAGTAGACATAAAGCTTCGTTCAACTTGTTGTTGGGACTCCCTTGGCTTCATGATCTAAAGGTCGTCCCTTCATCTCTCCACTAACAAGTAAAAGCTATAGTTGGCGGAATTCCTATCACCATCAATGCTTCGCCTATGAGGATCAAATCTATAGAGAATCCGATCATTAATGTGGAGCACGACGAGGATGATAAAGATTTATGGGGCTTTAACGAAGAAGTCTCCTTAATCCAGGAGGATGAAAGGACCCCTCTTTTCCATGACCCCCATTCCAACATGATTGTAAATGCCATGCTGAAGAAACAAGGACATTTTCCTAGGATGACCCTAGGAAAGAAGAAAGGAATGGAAAAACCGCTGGAGTCACCTGGCCTCCCTAAGTTAGACACTTTCGGACTTGGTTTCGAACCGACTCGGAAAGATCTCAAGCGAGCCCAGAAAAAGTCGAAGGCACGTAGGGACGCTCGCATTCAAAAGAAAGCAATCCCAATGTATCAGTACGCTTAATGGTCAATTTATAAAAGAAGGAGAGGACTATCCATTCCATGAATTTCCCGAGCCATTTGTTGTAAACGGCATAAGACAACCGGGATTCGAGATTTTCTTGGATTGCTACTTCACTGATGAAATCCCAACTCCTGTCCACAAGGAGAAAGCACCCCCATGCTTTGACTTTAACGTTATGGGATTACTGTTTGGGCGAGAAAAGAATGAGCCAACTTATAAAGATGATAACTCCTTGCTCTTTCAAACAATCATACAAAGTGAAAGCTTCGATCCCTCGAAGCTAATCACTCCAGTTGAAGGATCACTACAAGGGTGGCGCAAGACTATCAAAGTGACTACTCCAAGTGGAAGGAAGATATCCATCACAACAGGGCAAGGACCAATGTTTGAAGAGTCGTCTGAGTCAGAGTCTGAGTCAGAGTCCTTTCCCCTAGAGTCTTCTAAGTCCTTAGTAGTAGCACCTTCCCCTCCTATTTCTTCTCCTAGAATAGTTAGTGATCAAGTCCCTGAGGACATATCACTCTTTGATGTAATGATCTCAGAGTATAATAATATTTCTCCTTCTCCTTATTTCTCGTGTTCTTCTCTAACCCAAGATGACGAGCATTGCTTAATTAACAATGAAAAAGACAAAGAAATTATTAAAGCAATGGAAACACTCGAAAAGAAAACACCGGTAATTGAAGAAACTGAAACGGTTGATATCTCAAAAGATTCAACCCATAAAAGAGAAGTTAAAATCGGATTAACACTGAATAAACAAGAAAGAACCGATTTAATTAACTTACTTGCTTGGTCATACGAAGATATGCCACACATCAATAGAGAAATAGCTCAACACACTATACCACTAATTCCAGGAATGAAACCCGTAAAACAAAAGTTACTTCGAATGAAACCTGACGTAGCTCTTAAAATAAAAGAAGAAGTTTAAAAACAAATAACTGCAGGTTTCATCAAGGTATCCAAATACCCCGAACGGGTCGCCAACGTCGTCCCAGTTCTGAAGAAAGATGGAAGGTCAAGAATGTGTATCGACTATCGAGATCTAAATAAGGCAAGTCCAAAGGACGACTTCCCTTTGCCACACATCGATATTCTAGTAGATAACACGGCAAATCACGCGTTCCTCTCGTTCATGGATGGGTACGCAGGTTACAACCAGATTCTCATGGCAGAAGAAGACATGGAGAAAACAACCTTTATAACTTCATGGGGCACTTACTGCTATACGGTAATGCTATTCGGGTTGAAAAACGCGGGTGCTACTTACTAACGTGTAGCAACGACCTTACTCCATGACATGATTCATAAAGAAGTCGAAGTATATGTCGACGACATGATTGTAAAGTCAAAAGACCGTCCAGGCCATCAAGTAGCCTTAAGGAAATTTTTCGAAAGGCTAAGAAAATATAATATGAGGCTGAATCCAGCTAAGTGCGCTTTTGAAGTTACCTCAGGAAAGCTTTTGGGATATGTCTTAAGCTGTAGAGGAATAGAAGTAGACCCGACAAAGATCAAGGAAATCATGTCAATGCCACCGCCCAAGACTGAGAAACAGATTCGAGGATTTATTGGCCGGTTGGAATACATAAGTAGGTTCATATCAAAATTGACAACAATATGTGAACCAATCTTCAAGAAGCTCAAGAAGAATGTACCAGTAATATGGGATGACGAGTGTCAAAAAGCCTTTGAAAAGATCAAAGCCTATCTCGCAAATCCTCCCGTATTAGCACCAGCACTTCCCGGAATACCTCTTAGGTTATATTTGACGGTTACCAAAGAGACAATGGGAGCTATGCTAGCACAAAAGTAGAAGGCAAAGAGAATGCAATCTACTATCTAAGAAAAAAGATGCTCGAATACAAAGCATGCTATACACCGCTCGAGAAGTTGTGCCTCGCCTTGTGGGCCACAACCAAGTTAAGACATTACATGCTAGTGCATACCGTCTTCGTAGTCTCCCGACTAAATCCACTCAAGTATATATTTGAGAAATCTACACTCAATGGACGCATATCAAGATGGATAGTCAATCTAGCCCAGTTTGATGTAAGGTTCATGCCACAAAAAGCTATCAAAGGATCCGTGGTGTCAGACTTTCTAGCAGATTTTCCAATAGAAGACTCGACGCCAATAAAAGACAATGAATTTCCAGACGAAGACCTAATGGTTACTGAAGATAATACTTGGACCTTATACTTCGACGGAGCCTCAAACCAAAAGGGATGTGGCGTTGGAGTGTTACTAGTATCACCTAAAGAAGAGCATGTTCCAATCTCCATAAAGCCTGATTTCAACGTTACCAACAATGCCGCTGAATATGAAGCATGCGTGGTAGGCCTCGAAACAGCTTTGGCATTGGGAGTAAAAAAATTAAGGATATTCGGAGACTCTTCTTTGATTATCAATCAGATATCTAAAAGGTGGAAAGTAAGGAGCGAAAGTCTAGCCCCTTACCAAACCTATCTGGAAACTCTTACCGATAAGTTAGAGAAGGTAAAATATACATATCTACCTAGAGAGGAAAATCAATTTGCTGATGCCTTGGCAAGATTAGCCTCAATGGTTAGGATTCCCACGGAAATCGAGCAAATGCCTCTAACTATAGAAAAAAGGCACAAACCAGCATACATCCAGGCTATAGAAGACGACGAAGTAGTCTAAGGCGAAGAAGAAGAAGAAGATGAAGAAGAAGAAGAAGAAGAGGAACCGTGGTACACGGACATATTCAATTATGTCACCAAAGGAGAATACCCTCCTCATGCTGACAAAAGAGCAAAACGAGCGTTAAGGCTTTTGACTTCCCAATATGTACTCAGAGACAACAAACTACATAAAAGGGTACCTAAGGGTCGAGCTCTCTTATGTGTAGGAAAGAAGGATGCACAAAGAGCAATGAGGATAATCCACGAAGGAATCTGTGGCACTCATATAAATGGCAAAATGTTAGTCCAAAAGACAATGCAAGAAGGATATTATTGGACTACAATGAATAGAGATTGCCATCAATACGTAAAAAGATGCCCTAAGTGCCAAATCTATGCCAATTTACAACATATCCCTCCATCATTGCTCTACACCTACACATCGCCATGGCCATTCACTACATGAGGAATTGACATCATTGGAAAAATCAATCCCCCAGGAACAGGAGGCCACGAATACATCTTAGTAGCCATTGATTACTTTACAAAGTGGGTCAAAGTGCAATCATACGCTAAACTCACTGCAAAACATGTAGCACTCTTTATCGAGAGAAATATCATTTGTCGATACGGAGTCCCACATGAAATGATAAGTGACAATGGAACTCACTTTCAAGCCGAATGTGAAGAATTGCTACAAAAATACGGCATTCAACATCATCATTCTTCCCCTTATAGACATCAAGCAAATGGAGAAGTCGAGGCGGCTAATAAAAACCTAAAGACTATCATCGAGAAAATGACGGAGAATTATAAGGATTGTCCTGACAAACTTCACTTCGCATTGTGGGGTTACCGCACGTCAATTCGCACATCAACTGGAAATACGCCATTTTCCTTGGTATATGGAATGGATGTCGTACAACCTGTCGAACTAGAGATTCCATCTCTACGCATTGCGTTAGAGAGTAAACTTGATGAAGTTGGATGGACTAGGGCAAGATATGAAGAATTAATTCTACTCGATGAGAAACGACTAGAAGCTCTACATCACACTCAGTGTTATCAGACTCGTATGGCTAGGCATTTTAATAAGAAGGTCAAGACGAGAAACATCAAAGTAGGAGACTTGGTGTTAAAAGCACTAAGGAAAAATGTTTTAGATCCAAGAGGAAAATTTAGACCTAATTGGTCTGGACCCTACATTTTCAAAACAATCCTATCAGGAGGTGCAGCAAAACTAACTGATATGGATGGCAATGAGTTCTCGAATATGACAAATCTTGACCAACTTAAGAAATACTACCCATAATTACTTGAGTAGGATACTCAAGAGAGCTACGTTTGGCCTGATTCCTTAAGAAAGGACACGTAGGCAACCCTTTACGGGTGCGGCCACCTTATTTTTCGACATTCTCGCGTCACAGAATTAGTTAAAAATTCGATAGAAGATCGGCAAAATATCGGCGTCGCAGAGTAAACTCTGGCGCCAGCCAACAACCATCAGCGCCAGCCGATGAAATTGGCGCCTGGCGCCAGACTTCCCTGGCAGGCGCCAATCGCAAATAAGCGGCGCTAATTTGAAAATAAATTCTTGGCAAATTTCGGTGTTTTTCGGAAAATTTTCGACTTCCGTACTCGAAGGATTTCTGGAAAATTATTTTTTTCGGTTTTCATTACTTTAATAAAATAAATTTAAATTTAATAATTTAATTAAAATCTAAAATTTCATTAATAAAATAAAATTACATTATTGATGAAATTTAAATAAAGCTGAAATAAATTAACTTTAAATAAAAAAAAAATATAAACTAAGTCTAATAATTTGAAATTAAGCAATGCTCCTAATCTTTCTTTTCTTTCCTAGCCCTTTTCCAATTTTTGTCTACTTCCTCCATTTCATCCATAACCTTAGCTAGTAGGCATCCTTTAGAGGACCTACATTCAATCTTAGAATAGATAGTCTCCCCTTCAGCTAGCACTCCATGTTTCTTTTCCACCCAAGCCTTTTTATCTGTGGTGTCAGCTTTCCTTTTCCCTTTATCTTTTGTAGTACTTTTCTTCCTAGGCATTGCATGTGTTTTGAATTCAACTCTTGCACCTAAGCGTTCCTTGGCAGGAATCACCCTATCACCTAGACGACTCTTCACATCAGTTTTACCCTGATCTTTCTTCGAATCCTTCGAAGGTTTCTTCAGCAACCACTTCTTCACATCATTGGGCAAAGAAGGAGGAAACTTTTGGGTAATAACTTCCCATAAAGGTCTAGCATTCCAATAAGCATCAAATTTGTCTACTTCTTCAGAAACAGGGTACTCATAGGGAGGACGAAGATCCCCAGAAGGAATATTCTGAAGCAAGCCGTATTGTCTTTTTACCCAGCAGGGATAATAATAAGTCATACGAGACAAACTTGGAAGACGGCAGAAAGGTTGCTTGTTCACACCAACCATCCTTTCTATTTTCCACCATGGGACGACCCACTGGATAGCAAAATTGCGAGATTCGAAGACCTTTCTCCACCCATGGCGCCTAATTTTAGGGAAGCGTTTCTTCCTCCTCACGAAGCAATTGGGAGTATACTTCTCGATGTTGTCCGGAGGGCTAATTAATTCTAGCCTTTCCATTAGCCACATCTGTAAAAAATTGCAATGCAAATAAATTATTATTACAATACAAAAATATATTTTTTATTTCTGTAAGTAAAAATATTATTTTTCTACCTGTAATAAAATTGGAGAGCCGCGAAAAGGTGCTTTTGGGTTCCTTTTCAATTCATCAAGACTAATCATAGTCTCTCCAACTATCAATGGCATTGGATTTCTCCCTGATTCAATTTGTTCTAATACGGTGGTTATAATTGATTGACCTTAATTATTTTTACCAATACTAAGAAAAAATTGATTAAGCATGCAAAGTAAGAAAGCCCTTCTTCTATAAATATGAAAAGATTCAGAAAGAGGTTTATCAAAATAATGGCGTGCAAATTCTTTCAAATTAACTATGTTGCCGTCTATTATTCCCTTTCTTTTAAATTAAAGAAGCGCTCAAAATCCTTATAATAATATGCATCTATTCCAGGGATTACTATGAGGTCTATTGCAGGGAAGCCTAAAATAGCACCAAATTCTTCTGGCAAAGGGCTAATCTCATCATACCCTATTATAAAGCAATGAGTATCAACATTCCAAAATTCTAGAGCGGTATGTATGAAATCTAAGTCAAGATTTACCCCTTTGATGCCATAAATTCCCCCCAGGTGAAACAAGTCTAATTCTTTTCTTTCTCTAGCATTAAGAGATCGACACCATACATGAGTGTATTGGGTGAAAGTTTTGGTGACTAAAGAAATGGTATTATTTTCCTAAGGCAAAGAATTATTTTATTTGCTGGAATTATGAGAAGAATCGGCTAGACAGGGGGCTATTTATACACAACTTGCGAGCAGTTTTAATCAGGATAAAATACGGAATCTGCGCCAATTGGCGTCAGACTCCGTAATTGGTGCCTGGTGCTAGTTATTGGCTCCTGGCGCCAGTTAGCCAGGGTTGGCGCCAGCTCTGTTTTTCGTGTGCTAGACTCTGTTTTGTTAATTTATCTTTTTGGCTGATTTTCTCTATAAATAACGTCGTAAAAACTCCGTTTTCATTCACCGATTCTTATCAACATTCATCTATATTCACGGACAATCAGTTTTCATTCGCAATCATTAACTCCCTAATTCTCTCTTAATTCATTCATCTCTCTCTCCTTCTTTCTCAAAATTGCTTTTCATACAAAATTCCACATTCACAACATCTAGAAACACCTAGCTATATTCGAAGTTGCCTTCGCCCTAGACTTGAAAGGTTTAATTTCTGAGGGTTTGGTCCCAAATCTCTATTTCAATTATTTAATTTAATTTTTTTGTTTATTATTTTCCTTGAAGTTACTAACGTGTGTATTTTGTTATTAGAAAGAGGTACGAGGCATCAAAGTAAGTACTTTTATTGATGTTATGATGTAGAAATCATGTTTAAATTGTTATTATGATATTCCTAGTATCATGTCTAGGGTAATTTTAATATTAAATATGATTGTTACGATGCTTCCTATGTTCTTCCTAATATTTAATCTTGTTAGTATCATGTTAGGGTTAAAAATTTGATTTTTATTGCTTAGTGACATGCTAGGGTTTGTTATTAATCTTGTTAGTATCATGCCTAGGATCTTGCTATTATTATGCTTTAATATTAACATGAACATGATTATGATTATAATTGTTATAATTTATGATGATTATGAATATTATTATTATTATTATTATTTTGATGATGATTATTGATTATGTTGCTTGATATTTATTGTTATTGCTTGATGACACCTTTTATGCATGTTTAAAGGGAATTAATACTTGTAATCACGCTTAATATGATAATTAATAATCTTGTTAGGGTTAATTTGATTATAATTCAAGTGATCGCCGATAATAGTTTTATTTGTGCATTAATATTCAACCAACATAGATAAACAGGTTTAGGGTAAACCTATTGATTGTATGTTAATTAAAAAACGCACATGAATACGATCAGGATAAAGTAGAGGCCTATTATTAGGGCAGGTTCAATCTCTTTTAGGTTGGATTTGTACCATCATCCCCGAACCCTTATTTAGTTTTAGACCTTATGGAGTTGACGATCTCTTGGATCGTTAAGGGGTGTACCTTCACCCTTTGAACGGTTTACGAGTTCCTAAAACTTGTTGGCGACTCTTTTGCTCTATCTTCTTCCCTTTTGGACGCCACCGTACTTTAGTGTATGATCACAGTAGGGTTTTTTTAACCACTTATTTTGTCGATTTAAACCCGATTTTACAATCTTTTCATCTCTTTCTAACCCGTTTTGAATGGAATTGTTATATCTTGGCCTTACCCCCCTCTTTGTAGGTGTTTTTCCATGTTTGTAGGTGTTATGACTAAATTTAACAAGAAATCAAAGCTCATAAAGGAGTTTAAGGCATGAAGACAAATAGAGGAGAGCCTACTCCTGGAGGAGCGAGCGTGCACCCTTTACGGAGCGGGCGCTCCGTCATGATGACAACATTCTGCCCCTAATCCAGACCTGTGAGGAGCGGGCGTGCTCCATTACTGGAGCGAGCGCTCCCAGCTGCCCCAACATTTTATGCCACAACACAGAAGCAGTGAGGAGCGGGCGTGCACCCACCTTGGAGTGGGCGCTCCTCCTCTTGAAGATATATTCTACCATATGCTGAGAATAGGGGAGCGAGCGTGCAGAGCCTTTGTAGCGGGCGCTCCTCCCTAATGATTTGAATTCTGACTTCTTCCGAGGTAAGTTAGAGCGGGAGTGCAAAGTCCAGGAGCGGGCGCTCCTCATTATGAAGCGGGCGCTCCTCAATGGATATCCATTTTATTTTGACGGATTAACCTATGTAAATCGGGGAGTTTAAATACTTTCCATTTATTTCATTTGAGAGTGAGACAGCAGTTGCATAGTTTTTAGTAACTCCTCTTAATTTAAAACATTCCTCTTTGATAATTTATCTTAGTTTTCATCAACTCAATCATTGTAATAGTGAATTTCAAGAGATATTCTCAAGGTTTTGCACTTTGTACTCCAAAATTTGAAGCTTCAATTATTAATTTCTTTAATGTTCTTCTACTTAGGTTCCGATTTTATTTGGTATTTGCATGTTACTTGAAAGTTTTAGTTCTTGATAATTAGTTGTTAGATGATAGTTTATTTAATTGTTAACCACTTTTCCCCAATTATTGAAATAGTTAGAACCCTAATACTTAGCTTGTTTGCATGTTGATTAATATAAGTTGTGAGTAGTCTTCTTGCTAGGGGTTGGGTGAAACTCAACCTTTTGGGTTACTTATGCAAATATGGGAGAAGAAATGATGTTTGTATTGCAATTAAATTGATTGTATGTGATTGCTTGTTACTTCTTCATGATAGGATTAGCTACCCTTAACTAAGGAGCTTAAAAGCATGATATGCTTAGTTTGACATGGAATTGTGAATTGAGTAAGGGATTCCTTATTGCAATTTAATTATGTATCTTCTATTGCTAAACTAATGAGGAATCTCAGTTTGGTAGTGTGAGTTGTTTTCTCATTACATGAGGTTGATCTTACATATAGTCCTTGCTAAATCTTGTCTATTTTACTCTCGTTTGCCTATTTGCCTTGGTTGAGTGGATCTCATTCCCTGGATTCTTTAATCTATTGAATTAGAACCATAGTTTATTTGTCTACTTGACGAACCTCAATTCACCATAGACTTCGAATTAGCTTAAGTGTTAAGATCTTTATTAGCAACCATATCCCTTTCCTTATGCACCGAACTCTTACTTATCATTATGCTTGGTTTGTAGGATGTTTGTTTATAAGTAGGTTGATTAAGTGTGGAATGTGTGACCATTCTAACGCCCATCAAAATGGCATCGTAGATGGGGAGCGGTGTTGCTGATTGCTAATTGATTACTTGAGTCTAGTTCACCATAAAACAAAAAAAATTCAAAAAGAGTGTGTTTCTTTTTAGCTACACTTGTGGCTTTGTTACTAATTGCAATTGTTGCGAGTGTATGCGCAGAACTCATAAAAGGATTTTGTTGCCTTACGATCCCGAGATTGAGCAAATTTATAGAAGGATAAGGAGAGCCGATTCTAGGCCGTTAACTACTTCCCCAACTAGGGAGTTCAATTTTGAGGAGCAATAAGATCAAATGGGTGACGTGGAACCACCACCTCAAAGACCTTTGAAGGAGTTGGGAACTCCGGGAGCTTATAGAGCTTCAAGTGACATTTCTCCGCCCATTACTCAAGCCAATGATTTGAAATTTGGTCTGCAATGATAAATTTGATTGAAAGGAGGCAATTTAGTGGAGCAAAACATGAGAGCCCTCTTGCACACTTGAACGAGTATGAAAAATATTGCAACACGATCAAGGTAAGTGGAATAACTCAAGAATTTGTGATACTAAATCTATTTCCTTTCTCCTTGATAGGAAGGGCTCTTGAATGGCTTGAGAAGGAGGTGAGACTTAACTCCTTGAGAACTTGGGACAAGGTCACCACGGATTTCTTGGGGAGATTTTACTCTCAAAAGAAGACAGTCGAGGCAAGGGAATTGATCCAAGGTTTGCGTCAAAAGGCTAGTGAAACCATATATGAGGCATGGGAAAGAAATAAAGAATATTAAAGGGAGTGTCCTCATCATGGCATTCCGACATACCAAGTGCTTCAATTTTCAATGGAGGCTTCAGCCTGCAAGGAAAGACTAGCTTTGATGCGGGAGTGGGTGGCCCGATTATGAACAAAATGGAGGAACAAGTCATTGAAATTATTAAGGATGTGGTGAGGCACCACATGGATTGAAAATAAGGAGAGAGGGAGTCTCTAAGAAAAGCAGGGTGTGCGGTTTACTCCGTCGATCACCTCAACGCCATCAATAATTTGACGTATCAAATTGCCAACCTTGGCAAGGAGATGACATCTATCAAGGCGAAACTTGATACCTCCACTTCACAACAAGAGCATCCCTCCCAATTTAAGGGGAGATGTATGAATTCTAACTCTTCTCCTTCTACATCTAATAACATGCCACATGGGTGCTTATTTTGTGAAAATTGTGGGTCATATGGCCATTATACCTCTTCTTGAAATTATGATTCCCAACCCCAAACCCAATATAAAGATGGTAATGATAATGAAAATGAACAAGTGAATGCCTTGTCTTATGATAATAGACCTAGGAATGACAATCAAAGATACTTACAACTTAATCAAAGAGAATAAGGGGAAATTCCTATAACTAAAGAGGAAATGATTACGATTACCATAACCAAAACAAATGGGGGAATAGGAACCAGAGGGACCAAAATACCCAAGGTAACTACAACCAACAAGGTGGTTATGGTAACCATAACCATGATAACCAAGGGAACTATGGAAATCAATGCCAATATCACCAAGGGGGGAACTCTAACATTAGGAATAATTGGAACAATTAAATAATAGAGGTTCTTCATTCTAATCAAAATGCTTCCAATTCAAATGTGAGATGTAGTAGAGCTCCCCAAGATAACTACTATGCACAAGCACCACATAGTAGGTCTAATTTAGAGGAAATAATGGAAAGTCAAACCAAAATGTTTAATACTTTCATGGCCTATAGTGATAAGAAATTTAGTGAAGTTTGTCCCATAACAAAATGCTTGAAACACAAATTTCTCAATTGGCCAATGCTTTAAAGGAAGGGACTAGCACTTCCAAACTTCCACCCTAAGGATTAGATCCTAAGAGGCCCGTTAATGCCATGTCAACTAGGAGTGGGAAGGTGTTGGATGAGAGTGTCCCTAAGAGAAGCAATGAGAAAGTGAACATGAGTGAGCCTTCCCTTAGGAGTGATTTTAGGCAAGAAGGATAGAAAAATCATGAAAACGAAAAAGAAAAAGAATGTGAGAAAGAAAAAGAATGTGAAAAAGAAAGAGAATGTGAAAAAGAGAAAGATTTTGTGAAAGAGAGTGAAGAGAAAAGGAGAGAGAAACAAAACAATTGCAAAAACTACCATATCCCCACAAATTTGTTAGAAACAAGTTAGATGTACAATTTGGAAAAATTCCCGAAACATTGAAACAAATTTACCTTTCAATTCCTTTTATCGATGCTATCAAGCAAATGCCTAACTATGCTAGGTTTTTATAAGACATTTTGAGTGGAAGGAGAAAATTTGAATTGGTGGAAACAGTGAATCTCATCGAGAATTGTAGTGCAATTATCATTAACAAAATGCCACCGAAATTGAAAGACCTCGGAAACTATTCTATCCCTTGTGCAATATATAAAATGCAAATTGATAATGCTTTATGTGATCTTGAGGCTAGTGTTAGCCTTATGCCATGTTCAGTATATCAAAGACTTGATATAGGGAACTTTTACCCACCAACATTACCCTACAATTGGCCGATCGTTCTATCAAATTTCCAAAGGGTAAGGTAGAGGATGTTCCTCTAACGGTGGGATAGTTTGTAATTTCGGTGGATTTTGTTGTGTTAGATATGGATGAAGATGTTAGCATTCCAATAATTCTGGGAAGACCCCTTCTTGCTACTTCATGTGCTTTAATAGATGTTAAGAGTGCTAAAATTTCACTAAAGGTAGGAGATAAGGTGATAGAATTTGATTTGAATGAGAGCATGAAGTATCCAAGCTCGAATCTTGTTAATTGTATGATGATTGATATTATTGCTTCTATTGTGACTTATATGCATAAGCACTTGCTCACTACTAACGATGCCCTTGAGAATGTCCTTTTTAACAAGGAGAAGATAGTTGAGCAAAGCAAGGAGATGGCATTGTATGAAGAGATTCTTAAAGGAAGTACGGAAGAAAGCATCAACCAAGAATGTACGGGAATCACGAGTCATCAGGCATTGGAAATAGATACTTCAAGAGAAGGTAAGAGGGTTCTAATGGTAGAGTTGAAACCTCTACCATCACACCTAAGATCTGTGTTTTTGGTCCTAATTCAACTTTTTCGGTAATAGTGAATTCCTCTTTAAACGAGTGCCAAACTCAAATGTTATGTGGTGTTTTGAGAAACCACCAAGGTGCTTTAGGATATAGCATTGATAACCTCAAAGGTATTAGTCCCGCTTTATGTATGCACCACATAAAACTTGAGGAGGGTGCTAATCCTTCCATTGAGAGGCAAAGGAAACTCAATCCTCAAATGGGGGAGGTGGTGAAGAAATAAATCACCAAACTCCTTGATATCGGCATCATCTTCCTCATTTTGAGTTCTAGATGGGTTTCCCCCATTCATGTGGTCCCTAAAAAGGGAGGAATGACCATATTTGAAAATGAGAATAGTTATCTCATTTCAACTAGAACGGTGACCGGTTGGAGGATGTGCATAGACTATAGACGTCTAAATGCATCCACTAACAAGGATCATTTTCCCCTCCCTTTTATCGACCAAATGCTTGAGAGACTAACCAAGCACAAGTATTATTTTTTTCTTGATTGTTATTTGGATTTTTTTTAAATCCCCATAAACCCGGATGACCAAGAGAAGACAACATTTACTTGTCCTGGTACTTTTGCATATAGGAGGATGTCGTTCGGACTTTACAATGCACTGACAATTTTTCAAAGGTGCATGATGAGTATCTTTGGGGACATTCTTGAAGCCGATATGGAAGTGTTCATGGATGATTTTCAGTAGGAGGCCTCTCATTTCAAGATTGTTTGTCCAATTTGGGAAAATCCTTAGCAAGACGTGAGAAGGTCAACTTGGTCCTAAATTGATAGAAATGCCACTTCATGGTTGAAGAGGGAATCATCCTTGGTTACAAGATTTCAAGCAAGGGGATTGAGGTTGATAAAGCAAAAGTTGAAGTGATAGAAAAATTGCCACCTCCAATCAATGTCAGAGTAGTAAGATCCTTTTTGGGGCATGCCGGGTTCTATAGGAGATTCATCAAGGATTTCTGACAAATTACTAGACCCCTAAATGCTCTTCTTCAAAAGGATGTCATCTTTATTTTTGATGAAACGTGTCTTCAAGCTTTCAACAAATTAAAGGACGCTTTGATCTCTACTCCAATCGTGAAAGGGCCAAGATAGGATTTGCCATTTGAACTCATGTACGATGCTAGTGATGTTGCAATTGGAGGGGTGTTGGGGAAAAGAGTAGAGAAGAAGCTTCACGTAATCTGTTGCATGTCTAAGACCTTAAATGAAGCCCAACAGAACTACACCACAACGGAGAAAGAGTTTCTTATCGTGGTACATGCTTTTGAGAAGTTTTGGAACTACCTCATTGGTTCCAAAACTATTGTTTACACCGACGATGCGGCTATTACCTTGTGGAAAAGAAAGAGTCCAAGCCTCGTCTTCTTCGTTGGGTCCTTTCTCTTCAACAATTTATGTTGAAATTCGTGATAAGAAAGTAGCCGAAAATGTAGTTGAAATCATCTAGTAATGATGATATTCCCATATGTGATGAATTGAGAGAAGATGTGCTTTATAACTTGAATGAGAAAGAACTTCCTTGGTTTGCTGACTTGGTGAAATACTTGGCATGTGGGGAATTTCCTCCCGATTTCTCCAATACTTTGCTTGACGATTGTTGATAAATTGTTAATATAGTTGATTTATTTAGTGAGCTAATGTGTTGGTCGAGTTATGGGGGCATAACTCCTTTTAAGGGGGGTAGAGGGTGATAGAGTTTCGCGCATCTACTTTTCGAGTCATTTTTGAGTGATTTCGAGTCTTACTTGAGTTTGGTTGAAGTCTTGAGTCAAGTTAGGATTGTGCATGAACCAATAACTTCAAAATTGTAATACCCCGTATTTTCATACGTATTTTTTAAACAATTAATTAAAATTATTTTATAAAAAGGGTATTTTAGTAAATTTATTATTTGGAGCCAAAATAATATTTGAATTTTAACGCCAAAAGTATTTTGAAAAATAATAATTATTTTGAATAAGATTTATTATCCATTTATCCTATTTTAAAACTGAATTATTTACATACTTCAGATATTTTAATTAAAGCAAAATAATATTTTATTAATTATCTTATTATGGCCAAAATTTTCCAATAATTAGCTAGGATTTTTGGATTTTCCATGTATGGAAAATCTGATTTTTCTTGATTATTTAATGGTAAATAATTTGTATTTAATTAGTTAACTATTTAATTATTTATTCTATATTATTTATACAATTATTTTATTCCTTAAAAACCGAGCAAAATCTTACTAAATATAATTATAGGAGTCCGAAAATTTGAGTTATGACAAGCTCAATGTTTTCATCCCTATTGATTATTTTGGGGAAATTTAATTGGTAAAATTATATTTTTAATTATCTCCCAAAATCTCTTATTTTCCTTAATTCTAATTCTCCATCTCTTTATTATCTTATCACCATTTCCTCAAAAAAAATAATATCTTATCATCATATTTTCTTGACAATCATTCTTATTAATTATTCCCCAAGTAATTCTAATTTCCTTATTATTTTTCATGACATACATACCTTCCATATTCAAGTATACACAATCACCTTAATATCCAAACTTTCCTTAATTCTTTTACTCACTTCTCCAAGTAATCCCTTAAACCCTACTTACTATAATTATTCCCAAATTATCTCGCCATAATTCTTGCATGAGCTAGCCTATAAATACCCCTCCATACCTCTCACATTCTTTACACTATTTCTCTACTTTTTTTCTCCTCATTTTACACAAATCATCCCGTTTATCTTTGAAGTCAATTTCGGGCATTTCTGGTCAGTTTTTTAGGTATTACGTTTTGAAAAATTATTGCTCCTCTCGAAGAATCCTTGAGGTTAGGCTCAAGTATCACCCAATTTAGAGTTATATTGAAGGAGTTATAGCCTCAGCAAGTTCTGCCTATTCTTTTCAACGCAAATCCAATTCTTCTCCTTTCCTTGGTTTCTTATCTTTTCTTATTCTCTTCTCTTATTCAATTATTATTATTATTATTATTATTATTATTATTATTATTATTATTATTATTATTATTATTATTATTATTATTATTATTATTATTATTATTATTATTATTATTATTATTATTATTATTATTATTATTATTATTATTATTATTATTATTATTATTATTATTATTATTATTATTATTATTGTTATTGTTATTGTTATTATTGTTATTATTATTATTATTATTATTATTATTATTATTATTATTATTATTATTATTATTATTATTATGGGGGTTTTGTAATAATTATTATGAGTAGTTTTAATTATATAAAATCATATTTTTAATTATGTTTATGAGAAATTAATTTAAAAGGTTCACGTACATATAGTTGGGGGTGTTTAATTAGTTGTTAACCTTATATTTATTAAGGTTATAGTTATTTGTAGGGTGTGTTCGATCAAGGTTCTTGAGGTTCTTTTTGTGTGGTATTTCTAGCAAGGATCAAGGTACGTTTAAGTGGCTAGATACCTTTGAAAGTAATTGGTTTGAATAACATGTTTTATATGATTTTATTGGAGATTTAATGAAATTGATTTGAATTATGTTTGGAGGTACTGATTTTAATATATAATTTGTTTTAATAAAAGTATTTTGAATGATTGACTTTTAAATCATGTTTTGAATGGTTTGAATTACTTATCATGTTTAAATAAAGGAATTGATTTTAAAAGGTTTGTTGAATTAGATAAAATGTTTTTCAAGGAATAGTTATTAATTTTTGAAAAGTTATTAATATGAGATTTTATATTTAAAAGGTTTTGATTTTGAAAGTATGTGGAATTTTTAAAAAGGCGTTTGAATGATATTGGAACTATTGGATATTAAAAGGATTTATTGAACCATTGAATTATTATTATTATTATTATTATTACTAATGCTTTACAAGCATGTTAGTAATCCCACTATGCGGATTTGGTTTATTTGATAAGACTTTGGACTTTGTATGACCGAGTCTTTCCTCTAGAATAGCCTTGTAATATAGGGAGACTAGCTTGAGGGTGTGCACACTTGGGTGAGGATTTGGATTAAAAGGAATTGGTTCTTAATAAAGGAATTAGTTTTATTAACTATTATTTTCAATATGAATCATTGGAATCGGTTTTGGAATAATGAGTTTTGAATTTATTGGATTTATTATTTGAATTGGTTTTAAAAGCATGTTTGCAAATAAATTGAGTTTACAATATCTTGCACTTATCGTACTTAACGTATTTTTCTAACTCGTACTTCTTATTTTGTTTTGATTTCCCCTGTTTACCGTAATGGTAAGCAGTGTTGACTAATTTCAGGTGGAGTCATAAATGAGCATTTGAAGTCCTAGGAATGGTTTCACCTAGGTTAGGAAATTCTAGTCTTTATGGTTATTTTGAGTACTCATGACTATAGTTACTATTTATGGTTTATTATTAAGAAAAGAAGAGTATTGAAGTTTTCCGCTGTAACGTATTGGTTTTGTTTAGTAAGTTTTGAGTAGCCTTGCGTAATCACGCAGGGGTAATACGCCCAAGTCTACCTCTGCGGTATGATTATATGTATTATACTGGTATTTCCGTATAGGGAGATTTGGGGTGTTACATGAATACTCGGTCCAAATGCCTTGGCATCTCATATGTCGAGCCCTTAATCACCGGTTTGATGACTCTAACCGGCCTTGGGCTACGAAAAGTGGTCGTGCTCCTCCAATGCTTGTAGCCGCTCCATAAAATCCCAGGAAAATGCTCCAAAAGTGCAATTCCCTACAAAACTCAACCAAAACTATGAAAACACTAGAAAACAAAAATTAGTAATAAAAGTGGCTCTAAAGAGACAAAACACTACCAATTATGACCAAGGGACGGGGGTAAAATACTATGTAAAATAGACATATCAAACCTCATCAATTTCGGGTGGCCACAAGGCCTACAATCATCATGCTCCCGTGAGTAACACTTTACCTTCATGACCCCTTGCAATTACATCAATTCCCACCCATCCTTCTTTGTCCAAGGATGTGTCTACATTTTCAACTTCACCCTTCCAGCAGGAGGAGTTACCCACTTGTTGTTGCTCCTTTGAGAACTTCCCTGTTGTATCCCATAAATCTTCTTATTGTAACTCTCTTGCTCTTTGACCAGTATAGAAAGCATAGTAAGAAGAATGTCGTTTGGTGTGCATTTATTCTTACTGACTTTTTCTCTCACCCCAGATTGTCCAAGTCAGGTAAGCCGCTCTATGTAGAGCTTTTGCATCAATATCCTTCCAAGCAATATCCTCTCGCACCAACTCTCACCCATAATCACGCAGATAACTTCTTGTATACACAAAATTAAATAATAAAAATAGTTTCATCAAATTAATATACCAACATGCAATGGGATTAGAACCCACATCTTTTGTGCATTTATACAAGATTCTACCTCTTGAGCTAGTATAATGTAAATCAAAAATTTGAAGTAAGAAAAATTAACTTAAAAGTAAATAAAAAAAAAAACATAAAAAGTAAATTAAATAAACATATACAAAATAAAGAAAGATCACAAATATATGTTAGTCTATGACCTTTGACACATGAAGATAAAGAGGCAAAGAAAGGCCATCTTTGAGATTATGACTTGGTTCTTGAAGGCTTACACTTGGAAACTATCTCCAATTAGCATGTATATTACCCAGCAAAAGTAAAAGATCTGTAAAAGTTCCGTTGTTAGCAATATAATTGTAGAATTATAAGAACTATACCATATTCTCAATCAAACAATATGTCAAAGTTACTAACCCTATAAACTCTCTAACTTACTCAGCAACAGTCAGTGACACAACACCACACCCCCTCACCACAAATAGCCTCACCACTAGAGCTGTCAAAAGCTGACCCGACCCGAAATACCGACCCTAACCCTAACCCGTCTAAACCCGAAAAAAATGGTGACCCGAACCCGACCTAACCCGACCTTAAACCAACCCTAGACCCGAGTTGACCCGAGTATTTGAGACCCGAACCCGACCATAACCCGACATAGAGAGGACCCGACCCGAATGTGACCCACAAATTATTGACCTGAATCGAACCCGACTCGAACCCGAGAATGACCCAAACCCGATTTAACCCGTCAAAACCCGAATTCAACCCGACCTGTTACTAACCCGACCCGTTCCTTACCCGACTCGAATTTAAACCCGACCTGTTACAAACCCGACCCGAAATCAACCCGACTTGTTATTGCCCCAACCCGAATTTAAGCTCGACCTATTACTAACATGAATTTATACTCAACTTATTACTAACCAGAACTTAAACGTATTTGAGGCTATATGAGGTGAGTTAGGTGAATCGATGATAGTGATTTTGTCTAATTAAATCAGCCAAATGTTTTTAATTTTTTTTTCTAAATTTATCTTCAAAATAAACTTCCATATAACTACTTATAATCCTTTTATTGATCCGTTTTTTCAAATTTTAGTATTCACTTGTTTATTTTAATATATTTTTAAATGTTTTAAATTATGTAGTTTGATTTGGAGCTTTAAAAAAAAAAATTTAAAAAATTTATTGACTTGAACCGAACCCGACTCGAACCCGAGAATGACCCGACTAGGAAATGACCCGACGTGATTATAAACCGCAAATTATTGACTTGAACCGAACCCGATAATGACCCAACCTGATTATAACCCGCAAATAATTGACTTGAACCGAACCCGACTCGAACCCGAACAGGACCCTAACTCGTTTAAACCCGTAAAAACCCGAATGTAACCCGACCTGTTTTTCACCCGACCCGAATGTAACCCGATCTTTTATTGACCCGACCTAAACCCGATAAGATGTATTACCCGACGTGACCCGACTCAATCATGACCCAACCCGAACCCGACCCGCATAGGTCCCGACATTAACCCGTACTGACCCGACCCGAGATGACCCGACCCACACTAACCCGACTCAAACCCGACCCATTTACCCGAATTGACAGCTCTACTCACCACTAACACAACGCCCAAGCTGCCTCAATATTCTTGCTTCTACTACAAAAGGCAATCTCACACAGCAACTCTTCACGCAACCATTAACATTAACATTAACACTACACAACCAAAAATACCAAACCTAATTATTACCATCAACTCAAAAGTAAATAATATAAGTTCAAAAGTAAATAGTATGAGCTCAAAAATAATTTACATAAACTCAAAATTATTCGGATTTAGTTATCACATAAACTAATCAAAATAACATCAACATACCACTCTGAAATTATACAATAAGTAATTAAAACCCATACGTAATTCAGTTTTACCATAATTATTTCATGAAATTCAATATTATAAACAACTAATAAAAACTCTAGATTGGAACCCTAATAAACTGTAGGGAGATCATCATATATTACCTTAACAAAAAAAAAAAAAAACAATAATTAGTTAGATTAAATTAGATCGTAAGAATCATACAATTAAAACATTAACACAATACCCTAATTCAATCAATTTAAAGGAAAACCACAATCAAACATATTAAAAAATAAATAATAAAATGATTTAGAATTAAAAAATTTCAACCAGAAATCCAATTAAGAAAATCCACAATTCGAACATATTAAATTCAGTAAACTTAATTGAAATCTCAAGAAATTCAATAATCAAAGCTGTAAAAAAATTATGGATTTACCTTAGTTATATATCATTGGAAAAAATTCGCCACAAAGAGGAGTAAAATTTCAATTACAGCAAATGCAATACTCGAATACACAATAATCAAACAGAAAATAGCAAAAAGCTTCAAATTTTCGACCATTTAATCTGATTAAAAAATGCAAACACACAAATTAATCAAACAAAAAATAGCTAAAAACCCTAGATTCAAACTCGAATTAATCAAAACCAAATTAAGCAAACTTTAACTAAATTGAGCAAATTAAACACACTAATTGTAGACACCCATTTGTGTCTCCCCAAAACCAAACCCGGTGGTGAGTACCTTTCACGTCGAATCATAATCGAATGAAGTGAAAGTGTGGAAAATCTAGTGTTGCGGATAGTTTTAATTTCATTTCTTTTCTTTTCTATCTGTTTTTGAAAACCTATTTTAAGAAAACAGTCAATCCAGTTTGGTTGATCCATGGCAAGGGTCAAATAATGGTGTAGTTGGATGAGGTTTGAAAAGAGTTTTCCAACGATATATTATAAGCCCAATTCCGATGAATAATGAGGAAGTTATGGCCAAATTACTAAACTGGACCCGGTTTGAACCTTATATGCGACCCAATGATCTAGAGGAGGGCCTAATATGGATTTATCATTCCTAATGTAATTAGGAATGGTTTTAGTCTTCTAGATTCTTCTAGATGGTTCTTTTTATTCCTAATTCAATTAGCATTGATAAATTGAATTTTGTTGACTTTTTAGAGTTTTAATCAGAATTAAAGAGTGTTTTTAAGGAAAATACGATTTTTCCCTCTGTACGGTTAAATTTTATCTGAATTTAGAAAACGCGTAAAAAATTGATTAGCGCCTAACGCCAGACATTAGCGTCTGGCGCTAGTGTTAGCGCCTGGCGTTAATGTTCAGCGCCTGGCGCTAACTTCGTTTTTTCACGTCGAAACTCTGATTTTTTTTTTTTTTTTTTTTTTTTTTTTGGCTAATTTTCTCTATAAATAGCCTCCTAAAACTTCATTTTCAATCATCTACAATCACCAATTCTCTAATTCTCTTCTCCCTCGAAGCTAAAGCTCATTATTTAATTTCTTTCTCTCTTTTCTAAACCAACCTTTATACAAAATTCCGCATTCACAAGACCTAGAAACACCTAGCATTGTTCGAAGTTGCCTTCGTCCTAGACGTAAAAGGTTTTAATTTATGAGGGTTTGGTCCCTAATCTCTTTTTCAATTATTTAATTTAATTGTTTGATCTTATTATTTTCCTTGAACTTAATAGCGTGTGTATTTTGTTATTAGAAAGAGGTACGAGGCATCCAAGTAAGTGTTTTGTTGGTTTTTATTGATATTATGATGTAGAAATCATATCTAGGTTGTTATTATGATTCCTAGCGTCATGTTAGGGTGTTTTGATCTTCCTAGTATCATGTTTAGGGTAACTTTAATATCAAAATGACAATTGTGATGCTTCCTATATTTTTTCCTAATAGCATGTTAGTATCATGTTAGGGCTAAAACTTTGATTTTTATTGTTTAGTGACATGCTAGGGTTTGTTATTAATCTTGTTAGTATCATGCCTAGGATCTTGCTATTATTATTCTTTAACATGAACATGTTTATTTCTATGATTATGATTATTATAATTGTTATAATTATTATCATGATTATGATTATGATTATAATTATAATTTTTATTATTATTATTTATTATTATGTTGCTTGATATTTGTTGTTATTGCTTGATAACACCTTTTATGCATGTATAAAGGGAATTTGTACTTGTAATCATGCTTAATAAGATAATTAATAATCTTGTTTAGGGTTAATTTGATTATAATTCCAGTGATCGTCAATAATAGATTTATTTATGCATTAATATTCAACCAACATAGATAAACAGGTTTAGGGTTAAACCTATTGATTGCATGTTAATCAGAAAGCGCACATGAATACGATCAGAATAAAGTAGAGACCTATTATTAGGGCAGGTTCAATCTCTTTTAGGTTGGATTTGTATCTTCATCCCCGAACTACTAGTCATGGTTCCAGACCTATTAGAGTTGACGATCTCCTGGATCGTTAAGGGGTGTAACCTTCACCCTGTGAAAGGTTTACAAGTTCCTAAAACTTGTTGGCGACTCTTTTGCTCTATCTTCTTTCCCTTTGGACGCTACCGTACTTTAGTGTATGATCACAGTGGGGTTCAAGCTAGGGATAATGCTTGAAATATTCCCTACACTAATAAATCGAAATTTACATATTTTAACAAGAAAATGCGAGAAATTGATGAACAAAATGGAAGAAATCGAAGAGCATATCAAAGAAAATCGCTTCATAGAGAGTTTGGAGGAAGAGAGAGAAAATCTAAAGAAAATAGAGAGAGAAAAAAAGAAACGGAGGAAATCATAGGTAGTCATTCAAAGCGAATTACTACGATAATACCCTTAATGAAGCGGGTCTAATGTAGACCGTTTGATGAGTCGTGATCAACGGTGCAGATAGGTTTTAGTTCCTATTATTCAATATTGTTCTCACATGCTCTCAATTATATATATATATATATAGGTCGTGATCTAATGAGAAAGATGAGAAGGGATCTCAGTCGTGCAAACCATTTAATCCAACGGATCAAATATGATGTCTTAAAATAAGAGCATTGCGAAAAAGGAAACCCCAGACACTATAGCTTCCTTGTAAACCGTAATTATATATCTTCCACGGAAACTCCTGACTTTTCTCTCGTAGAAAATTCAATAATCTTCATTATATCAAATTTTATTCAAAAACTCATTGCTTTTTCGTAACAGTGTTCCACAATTCATTCTAACGTTTGTGATCCCTCGTTAGTCAGCGTGACTATTTCCCTCAACGCCTATTCTCGTTGTGTATTTCGTCTTACATACAACATTCATGTCTATAATAGACGATGAGGGAGACAAAGAAGTGAGTAGAGTAAACAACTGAACAATGTGCAACCTCCACATTTTGTAACCTTAACTTGCAAACTACTCTTAATGTAAATAGAGGAGGGAGACAAAGAAGTAAGAACAGTAAACAATATGCACAATTAAATGTAAAATTATGTACATTCAATATAAATCCTTCTCATTTTAAGGAACTTCTTATTTGACCCTATATATATATATATATATATATATATATATATATATAAAAGAAAGAGAGAGAGAGAGAAAACCAAGTTATAATGAGAACCACGACTAAAATAACAACTAGGAACTAATCTAGGCCCTTAGATCATGTTAATCGAACGGCTCACATGCTTCCCGTGTCATTAATGACATTTTTGTAATACTTAAAATTTATAAAGTAGTTCTAGTTTCATTTCTCAAAAGTAAATGAAAATGTAGTAAAAGTAAATGAAATCAGTCTTAAAGTAAATGAAATTGTCTTAAAAGTTAAAAAAAAAATAGAAAAAAGTTTAAAAACAGCGAAATTACAAGAATGACATTACATAGAGTTGGTGCAATGTGAGCCATTAGATGCAGTGCGATCAATGGCTGAGATTAATTCTAAGTCCCAATTATTAGCTTTGCTTTCTTAATTTAGCTTTGCTTTCTTAAGTCGATTCGATTGTCATTAGCTTTGCTTTCTTAATTTAGTTCTTTTGAATCCAATTTTAGCAATTTTGACAGTGAAATTAAGGTTTCCAATTATTTGTTTGAGTATATTTAGTTTCGATTAAGTTAAAAATTAGGGATTTTTTTTGCTTTTTTAATAGGAAAAATTGCTCCCATTGAACTTTGCCTCGTCCGCCGAAATTAATCTCAACTTTCGTTTATTATCTATTGCACCCAACTTTAGGGGGTATTAATTTCTATTGCACCCAAATGACTTGA
Organism: Chenopodium album; assembly: GCF_948465745.1. Taxonomy (NCBI): domain Eukaryota; kingdom Viridiplantae; phylum Streptophyta; class Magnoliopsida; order Caryophyllales; family Amaranthaceae; genus Chenopodium; species Chenopodium album. The sequence continues at coordinate 30,345,177 of NC_137836.1, forward strand.
AACCGGTTGAAGAGGTAAATTTTGCTGACTTGTGATTAATTGTACACGTGTCGCAACCAGATTGGTTCAAAAGTTAAATAAATAAATAAATCAAAACTTAAAAATTAATTAAAAAAAAAACGAAACAGAACCACCCCGTTTCCCCCGGAGCACCGGCCATCCTCGTTTGCCCCCGAGCACCGGCCACCAAAGCAGCAGCCGGAAATCAGAGGGGAAGGGCGAAAATCGGAGGGTAAAGCTCCAGAATGGCCGACGAAGTCGAGAAGAAGTCGATCGAGGTCGGAAATCGAAGAGGAAGGGGGTGGATGGAAACGAAGGGGAAGAGGGCGGAATCGGAGGGAGGAAGGGAGGAAAGAGGGCGAATCAGAGGGAGGAAGGGAGGAAGGGGGTGATATGAGGAAGGGGACGAATCGGAGGGGGCGGAAACGACCACCCTACAGCCAGAAACGGAAGCTGCTGGGGAGGGGTTTTCGAGGGGGAGGAGGGGTTTTTGAGGGTGGTTGGGCTGCTGAGGAGGGGTTTTCGAGGGTGGGGAAAGGGAAGGGGTGGCTGGGCGGCGGTTTCCGGCGGCGGGGGAGGGGTTTTCGAGGGTGGGCGCGACTTTCCGGCGGGGTTGGGGGTGGTGATGTAGTGTTTTCCGGGATAGGGGTGGGGGTTGGGTTTGGCAGGTTTTTTTTTTTTAAAAATTTTTGTTTTTATTTTTTTTTCTTTTTTTTAAAATTTTTTTTTTGACCTATCACGTGTTGACACGTGTGTAGGTAATCTGCTACATCAGGTTGGATGACATGTTGGGTGCAATAGAAATTAATACCCCCTAAAGTTGGGTGCAATAGATAATAAATGAAAGTTGGGATTAATTTCGGCGGACGAGGCAAAGTTCAGATTAATGGGAGCAATTTTTTCTTTTAAATATGATTAATGTGTGTTATCTCTTTGATTTATAATCAGATCAATGTTTTGTGTTGTTTTGGTAATGATTTTAGGATTTATTGTCATTATTTGAAACAATAATTTTGTTTTATTTTAGTAGTTTTCAACTTCATACTGTACAAATATAGATGATTTATTGAAATTTAATTAAGTTCTTGTCTTTACTAAAGTATTTAATGGTAGTAGGCTATTTTGTTGTGGCTTAATTCGATTGTGAATTAAGATGATTTGAGTTAAAATTATAGAATATTTTGAAATTTTATTTGTGTGTAAGTGAAAAATTGAAAGGACGTAAACTGACGAAAAGGAAACAAATTTTAGGCTTGCTATTAGCTTAAAAGTGATGCATTTTCTATTGTTTTTTCTTGGTTAAGGAGGATCAACAATTTCTAATAATATCTTCACATATGGATTATAGCCTATTATGAATTGTGATACCGAATTACGTCCTGCTCTGTTATTTCTGTTGAAATACCGCTATTAATGCTGACTGGAACAATGAGTCCCTAATATCACCTTGTTTACATTATTATTAATTTTAGGTATTTGAATTAGTTTGGCATGAGCATATGATTGATGGAGATTTTCAACCCATCCTATAAGGATGGAAAAGCATACATAGTGATGCTAATCCCAGGCTGTTGTTGGGATTGTTCCACTGTGTTTGTGCCTAAATCTGGTTTGCATTCATGAAGCTTTTATTCAGGTGGCGTGATCCTGGATATGAGCTCTAGCTTGTTGATGAGTTTCATTTATAGCACTCTTAGGCTAGGTTTTCTTTGTAGTTTTATGCTTGTTTTTAGTCTTTTATTTCGTGTTTTTACATAATAATGCTTGTTTTGCGTGTTTGTATGTAAGTTTAGAGAAATGCGTGCTTTTGATGATTTTCTTACTATTTTATTAATTAGTCGGTTATTTCTCTCGCTTCTTCCTTTCTTTGACTTGTTTTGTAGGTGTGTTGAGTTTCCCGAGGTTTAATTATCAAGGAGGAAGCTCAGACGCATTCAAGTAAGTTGATGGAGCTAAGTTCGGGAATCCAAGCATGCAATTCAAGCTAGCACCGCAAGCACAAGCACCATGGAAGAAATGTTTTTTTTCGGAGTGTAAAAGTACTTAGAGAATAAAAGGCTTCCCTTCTCGCGGGCATCGCTTCAAGTGCACCAATGATAGGGATGCTCGAGAGCGCGGAGATAGATCGAGCAAGCAAAGGAGGCCATCCACGAGCACCAAAGTATGGGTGTGCGCGCGCAGACCCTGCTGCGCGCGTGACAAGGGTGGTGCGTGCGTTTAGAGGCCTCCGTTTCCCTTCGCTTGATTTGCTACTTATAGCTTTGACTTTTCCGTTTTTTGGAGAGACAACTTATTTTGTACTTGACACTTATTTTCTAGAAATAGAAGAGAGAGAAAGTAGAGAGGGAAGCTTAGGATTACTTCATTGTACTTCAAGTTGATCTTTGATTTCTACTTGATGTTTGATTTCTTCTTCAAATCAATGAAAGTTTGTGAGATTTCTTTCCTTTGAATGTACTTTTATTGCAATTTCCTTTAATTCTTGAATGTTTTATTTTAATTTAATCTTTGTTGGAGAAATTGTTAAATGATTGAATTTCTTCTTGATTAAACTTGAAATGAATATGTTTGTTATTCAATTTGTTTTGTTTTTCAATTTCACCATGATTAGTGAGTAAATTAGTTGCTAGGGAGAAGGTGAAGCATGCTTGATTTATGATTTTTGCTAGTTGATGATCCTTGATTGATTGAATTATTGCAATTAAATTGGTTGACATAGTTGTGCATGTGATTAAATAGACTAGAAGTGATCAACCTATAAGATTAATCTAGATTGCATTGAAAATTTCAATGACATGAACCCTTGATTTGAGAATTTCTGTAATTGATTGAATTTGATTGTGATTTTCCTTGTTAGCCATTCATAGTGAACCCTAGCTTGGTTATATGAGATAGCTTTTAGATTCCATTTGTTGCAACTATTGTTTGTCCTTTGTAATGTTTGAATTGATTGAGTGATCCATCAATTAGCATAATTGTAGACACCCATTTGAGTCTCCCCAAAACCCACTAGTAGAAAAATAGCATTAGGCACCCCCCATATGGCACCGGTTCAGGCCAAACCGGTGCAAAAAATCTCCCCAAAATTGGGCGGGTTTTTAAACAAAGGCAAAAGGCACCGGTTCAACTCAAACCGGTGCCAAAAATAAAAAAGGCACCGGTTTGAACCGGTGCCAATTAAACCGGGTCTTTTTCAAAAATAAAAAAAACGCGGCCTACTTCTTTCTTCTCCTTCCTCTCTTTCTCTTTCATTCCTTTCTAACCCGACTTCTTTCATTAGAGACGAAGAACAACCTCCCCCTTTTCCCTCCACCACAGCCGCCACCTTCACCGGCCACCAACATTGTCGAAAACCATCGCCCTTAATTCTCCCCTACCCTTGTCTTTTCCCTGCCCTGCCCTTCTCTGTCTTTCACCGGCCTCCAGCCACCAGCATTGTTCGAAACAGCAGCGCACCGCCTCCACCTCCGCGGTGTTCCCTCCACCAGCGCGCACCGCCTCCACCTCCGCGCTGCCTCCACTAGTGCGCACCACCGCTGCTACCTCCACCAGCGCGAGGGTCGTCCTCAATCTCTCATCCCCTTAGCTTCTTCCACCTCCAACTAATTTAGGGTAAGTTTTTATTTTTTGTTAAAAACTGAACAATTATTTTGAAATATGTAATTCTATTATTTACAATAGCATTTTGAACAATTATTGTTAAGAAAATTAAAGTCAAGGAATGTATATATATAATTTTACCCTAATTTTTTTAATTTTTGCATTGGTTGTTTATTTAGAAATTTTGAATACATATTATACATTAGAGTAATTTTGTATGTTTAGAGTAATTTTGAATACATATTATAGATTAGAGTAATTTTGCATTACCTTGTTCCTTAGTTGAAAAATTTGTATGTTTTAATGGGTTATTTTGAGGTTGATTTAATGAGTAATTATGAATATAATAGAGATTAGTAAGAATGTTACTTAATTAGTTGAGTTTTTGTATGTTTTAATGTGTAATTTTAGGTTGTTTTAATCTGTAATTGTGAATATATTAAAGAATTAGTGACCTTGCTACTAATTAGTTGTGAATAAATTAGAAAATTGTGAATAAATTAGAGAATTGTGATTACATTAGAGATTTGTGAATAATTTAGAGAATTGTGATTAAATTAGAGAATTGTGCATAAATTAAAGAAATAGTGATATTGCCACTTAATTAGTTGTGAATAAATTAGAGAATTGTGAATACATTAAAGAATTGTGAATATATTAGAGAATTAGTGACGTTGCTAATTTTTGTTTTTTTAATATATAGATTCATATGTGAATTGAAGCACGAGTTTAATTAGCTTGAGGACTACATATTGAGCTCAAGTGGGTAGTTGCTATATTGGTATGACTTATAAACTTTACTTAGCTATATTTCTTTCTATTTATCCATTTAATAAAAGTTTATTCATGAAATTGCAACTTGTGTATTGTTTAATTGCAAATAAATACAACAATATATAGAATACTTGCATCATCATATGCCTAGATACCCGTTCAAGGCTTTCTCATTAGGAGAAAGTCTTGAATAGTCCCCGGTTGGGACTGTTCTTGAATGTGTACTCTCACTTAGGTGGTGAATGTATGTTTTTCTTCGATTTTAAGGAACATCTTGGCTTACCATTTCCTCACTATGTTCTCTGGGTACATATGTGGGTAATTAATTATCTACATCGTGTACTTGGAGAACTAGGGGGAAATGCTACCAGATTTTCCTTATAATTGGAAAGTTGACATACATTCACTAGTGAGAATAGACATTCAAGGATGGGTTAGGTTGGAGTGATAAGGACCCTTTGGAAACATGCATTTTTTCACTATATGAATGGTATATTCCTGTTTTGTACTTGAATTTGATTTACATAAAATATGTAGCACTTACACATTATAATTTTATGTTGCTATATATGTTTAGAGACAATTTACTAAATGGAGAAGGATCGTGGTTGGATGTATGGTAGACGCGATACATTGGAATTTTGGAATGGGGTTCAAGAGTTTTGCGAGAGGGCTTTAGCTTATCAACGCAAACTGGGTGGCAAAAGCCTTTATTGTCCTTTTGTTGATTATAATAATGTGAATGTGGTCGATAGTGTTGAAATTATTAGAGATCATGTATTATGTTGTGGGTTTAGGCAATTATACCATGTGTGGATTTGGCACGGAGAAAGTGGATAGTACAGTGGGGATCTTGATCGGAATGATGTGCGTGTTAGAAGCAATGAGATTCATGTGGAGGAGGAATACGAGAATGATGACTATATTGTTGATAATGGTGAGGATGGAGCCGATGATGATCAGGCGGATGAGGTCGAGGATGAACAAGTGAATGAGATGTTGCATGGTGTTGAAGGTGAAGTGTTTGAGTTATTATCGGAGGCTTCCAAAAAGCCTTTGTATCCCGGGTGCAAAAAATACTCCAAACTATCGGCCGTGCTAACACTTTTCAACATTAAGTCGAAGCATGGGTGGACGTACATTAGTTTTACTTATTTGTTTACCGCATTAAGTGATATGTTGCCCGATGGGAATGAAATTCCTAAGTCTTGCTATTACGCAAAGATGCTCATGTTTCCCTTTGGTTTGGAGTATAAGAAGATACATGCATGTCCTAATGATTGTATTCTGTATCGAAATGAGTATGAACAATTGCAGGAGTGTCCACGATGCAAGCGGTCGCGCTACAACCGCATGAGTTGCAATCCTAGTACTAAGGGACCTCCTGCTAAGGTGTTGTGGTATCTTCCCATTATTGCAAGGTTTAAGCGTCTGTTCTCAATACCAAAAGACGCTAAAAACTTGACGTGGCATGCAAAGGGAAGAAAGAAAAAAGAATGCTGAAGCATCCAGCTGACTCTCCACATTGGAAGAACATTGATTTGAAGTTTGAGGAATTTGGTAATGAAGTCAGAAATTTAAGGCTTGGGTTGTGCACGGACGGGATGAATCCATTTGACACTCTTAGTACCCAACATAGCACATGGCCGGTACTTTTAGTGATTTATAATTTGCCTCCTTGGCTGTGCATGAAACGTAAGTATGTAATGCTTTCATTGCTAATAACTGGTCCTAAGCAACCTGGAAACGACATAGATGTTTACCTTGCGCCGCTTATTGACGACTTGAGAAAGATGTGGGACGAAGGGGTTTCCGTTTTCGATGCTCATCGGAACGAGATGTTCACATTGCGTGCAGCCCTTATGTGGACCATGAATGACTTCCCTGCATATGACAACTTGTGGGTACAAGGTCAAAGGGAAAAAAGCATGCCCCATATGTATTGATGACACATCAAGCGTATACCTGACTCATTCTCACAAAGATGTCTACCTACGGACTCGAAGGTTCCTTAGGCGTGATCACCCGTACCGTAGGCAGAAAAAGGCTTTCGATGGAACCGTGGAAGAGGATACTGCGCCTAGACCATTGAATGGTGCTGAGATTAGTGCTCGGGTGAAAGGGATACGAACAGTGTTTGGAAAATCAGAAAAAATTGTGGTCTCAGCTGCTCTGTTTAAGAAAGAATCAATCTTTTGGAAGCTTCCGTACTGGAGATAACATGACGTTAGGCATTGTCTTGATGTGATGCATATAGAGAAGAATGTGTGTGATGCTCTTTTGTAGATGCTTATGAATATCCCAGGCAAAACAAAGGACGGAAAGGGTGCACGGTTAGATTTGAAAGAGATGGGGATTCGTCCAGAATTGTGGCCTCAAGAAAAGGTTAGAAAGGGGAAGGAGCAGAGAATAGAAGATGAAAATGTTTTGAAAAAAGGGAATGAGAAGAGCAAGGGAAAGGGAAAGGCCAAAGATGCGTCAAAGAAGAAAGTTAAGGGTAAAGGGAAGGATGAAAAGAATTATTTACCCCCGGCTTGCTATACATTGTCAAGGGTAGAGAAACGTATGTTTTGTGCATGTATGTACGTCATTAAGGTTCCATCTATACTCATCTAAAATGAAAAGATTTGTAACCTTAAATGGAGAATTGAAGCTGACAAGTATGAAATCCCATGATTGTCACATTATGATGCAAGTATTCCTACCGATTGCAATCCATGGTATTCTACCAAAACACGTGAGGGAAGTGATTACAAGCCTTTGTTAGTTTTTCAACACAATTTGTAGCAAAGTTCTTGATCCTTGTACACTAGATGCTTTGCAAGCATATGTGGTTGTGACTTTGTGCAAATTTGAGATGTATTTCCCACCCTCATTTTTTGACATAATGGTTCATCTAGTTCTTCATTTGGTGCGTGAGATTAAGTTGTGCGGTCCAGTGTTCATGAGGTGGTGCTACCCTTTTGAAAGACACATGGGTACATTACAAGATAAAGTACGGAACCGGGCTCACCCTGAAGGAAGTATGATGCAAGGGACCGTGGGTGAGGATATAGGTAACTTTGTGGCGGACTACATAGCCCTTGCTCAACCTATTGGTCTTCCTGCTTCTCGACATGAAGGTAGACTTGATGGTCATGGCACAATTGGGTCGAAACGAATGTCACCAGACCGAGATCAGTTCTTACAAGCACACCTTTATGTGTTGCACCATGTTTCAGATGTGCACCCATATTTAGACGAGCACATGGCTAGTTTGCGTGACGAATTTCCATCCAAAGGTGAAAGGGCACTTATGCAGTTGCATAGTAAGAGGTTTGTTGTTTGGTTTCGTGATCGAGTAATGAGTGGATTGAATGATACTAATGTGACCGATACAGTACGGTGGCTTACGTACGGTCCTATGGATGATGTCCGTTCATTTGAGGGATATGACATCAATGGGTACACTTTTTGGACCGAGGGTCGTGATTTGAAATCTTCCTCCACCCAAAATAGTGGTGTAACTCTTGTGGCATCATCAAGGGAGTTTGCAAGTTCTAAGGATAAATCACCTGTCGATGCAGAGTTGTCATATTATGGTCGAATTCAAGAAATATGGGAGCTTGATTATTGTGACTTCACGGTTGCTCTTTTCAAGTGTAAGTGGGTTGATAATATCAGGCGTAACGTCAAATATGAGGAATTTACTCTTGTAGATCTTGGCCACTTGAATGATAGTGCGGAACCATTTATCCTTGCATCTCAAGCTAAGAAAGTGTTCTACGTAACTGACCCAATGGATTCAAAATGGTCTATAGTGCTAGCTGGCAAAAGAAGAATCCTAGGCATTGGAGATGTTGAGGATGAGGAAGAATATGATGCGTTTGATGATTCAGCACCTTTCACTGTTCCTAGACCTGTTGTACTAAATGACATAGACAACGAAGCAGGTTATATGCGATCAGACCACAACGAAGGAATTTCAGATTGAGGTAGTTTGATTAAAAGTTAGTAATGGTTTCATTGCAAATATAGTTTAGTTATCATGTATATAGGAGCATAAGTAGGCAAAAATGACATATTTGTAGTTTGAAATTGCCTAAGTGTACTCATTATCATGCATATACAAGGTTATAGGACCATAAGTAGGTGAAAATGGCTTAAATAGCTTCTACTTAACCCAATTCTTTTGTTTTGTGTATGAACTAACAATTATTCATTCTAACAACCTATATTCAATATATTTAACATGTTTGTAGTTTGAAATTGCCTTAGTGAACTCATTATCATGCATATACAAGGTTATAGGACTATAAGTAGGTGAAAATGGCTTAAATAGCTTCTACTTAATCCAACTCCTTTGTTTTGTGTATGAACTATTATTTATTCATTCTAACAACCTATATTCATTATATTTAACATGTTTGTAGTTTGAAATTGCCATTTTGTACTCATTATCATGCATATACAAGGTTATAGGACCATAATAAGTAGGTGAAAATGGCTTAAATAGCTTCTACTTAACCATAATAACTATCATGCATATACTTTACTATACACTAATATTGTTTTATGATTGTTTGACAGGTGCTTATATCTCATGGCGGACGATCATGATCCTCATTGTGTAGAGGACATTGATGATGATGAGTATGAGGACGAGTACGAGGATGAGGACGAGGACGATGATGATGAGCCTTATGATGTGAATAAGGAGGATGACTTGGGTGAGCCAGAGGATCAGGCTCAAGATGAGTTCGAGCGTAGGCTTCACGATTTTGAAATCTAAGCTGAACGTGCACCGCCTAATGTAAATACAGCACGAGAGATTGTTGGTGAGAACCCGACTCCTAAAAGTCATGGCCAAGGATAAGATGAAAACAACACAGGTGGTGGAGGGGGGGAAAAGGCACCGGCTCAAAGAAAAAGAAGGGGTCCGACGAGAAGCTTTAAGAAACCGGACGGTCCCATGGTCTTGGAGTATGACAACAACGGCCAACCCGGGCCAAAATGACGTCGACAATATGCTAATCAAGTTGGCATATGTGCGCGGAAAATCCCCATTACACTTGTAATGCGGCAAGTACCTCCGGGTTTGATTCAAACATTTTGGGATGATACAAGGGTAAGTGTGTTTTTGGCACATTTAGACAATTTAAGATACCTTAACCTTATGGTTGTTACTAAATAGAAACTAATAATCGGTTTTAATTTGTGCTTGCAGAGGCTGTTTTCTATTCATAATGATCCCGAGAAGAGAAGGGTGTTTGAATCTTTATTAGCGGAAAGATTCAGAGGCTTTAAGACCAAGTTGACCGTCTCCCGTGGCAAATATGGCCGACCGTGTCAAAAGATGATTGTGAAGAGTTCGTTAGAATGAAGACTCAAAAGAAAGCCATTGTAAGTTTGTGTAAATCTGATCTCAATTAAATAATAGCACGACACTTTTTGTAGCAATGATACTAACATTTTTAGTTTTGTAGGAACTTCGAGAGCAAAATAAAAAGAATGCAGAAAAGAAGGAATACGTCCATCGTATGGGTCCTAAGACTTTTGGTGAAAAGAGACCTGAGTGGGTCGATTCGGGTTTATACCCTAAATCGCTTCTAGTGGCATCGAAGGAACCCTCTAGTTCCACGATCACTACATTGGTGAGTCGTGCCGGTGATTTCTTTTGTTCTCTCCATACGTTTGATAAGGAAACCGGAACATGGGTCATCAAGGGTCCGGAAGCCAAAAAACTGGCAGATAAGCTTGTAAGTTACCTATGAATTTTTTAATTTAAGTCACTTTTGCATCTAAATCACTGTACAAACCATTAACTATTTTACTGACCTCATTTTTCCTTATGCTATAGCTTGAGCCCACTCAAGAGATGGTGGAGGGAAAATTTGAACCAAGTGTGGAGAATGACCCTTTCACCATGGCTTTGGGAAGGCCATACCATCCAGGACGAGTAGTAGGTTTGGGAGGGTCATTGCTTGGATGGAATAAGGTGATGGGTCCCGAATACACAAAATCGGGTAGATCTCGAGCTAGTGTTAACTCACCGGGGGAGTTGGATGCCAAGGTGGCATCAATTAAGGAACAAGTACGCAACGAGTTAGTTAGTGAATTGAATGCTTGGGCGAAGCTGATGAACTTACCAACTTTGCCGTTCCTCACGAGTACCCCGGTCGACTCATGTTCTGAACCAAAAGGACAAGGAGAAGGTGATAGACATGGAGGAGATGAGATACGTGGTGAAGATGTGCCACCTGAGGTAAAATCAATTGGGTTATTAAAAGTTTTAAAATACTGAGTTAATTGATATTTGAGGTGCAATGATTGATGTACTGTTGCAGGTTCCTACTCCTACACATGCGGACTCGAGGGAGCTTGAAAATCCAACACCGCATGAATTTCCAGAGTTACAAGTGATTTGTAACCCTATACCTTAATGAATTTTGTTATATTATCTATGCTTTTGTAAAAGTCATATTTAACTATCTTCTTTTTATATATATATATACTTGTGTAGGAAGATACCCGGTGTGCACTTCTAGCCCCGGGGCATGCAAATAGTACAGCGTTGAGTTGGGTGGCGTATGGTAGTGCCCAACCGACGACGGGTGCTACGGCGGGGCCACATCATTACTCGGTTGGGATCGATTCAGTGGTTGCGGGGTTCGAAGACATCCCACTACCCGTACCAATAAAGGAGGTTGAGATAACAAAGCTTTGGCAAGCTGTAGGTAGCTTCGTTGATTGGCCACATGCATTGGTGAAGTTGATTAATAAGGAGGTAAATTATTTATTTCTCAATTTTTGTAAGTGTTAAACCATTAGGCACTCTAAAAATAAAACCGCCAAAGATTTTTTTTTTTACAATATGCAAGGTCCGCCAAGTTGATTTAAAATTGCTCAATTTTTTTTTTTTTAAAAAAATATGTAAGTTCCCCCAAACCGGGACACCCGAGGGAGCCGCCCCCGCTGCCAGAACAGCAAAGGCAGCCTGCACAGAGGCCACAGAAGCCCCGGCAGCCGCATGCCAAGGCTGTAGCAGCCACGGCAGGTGGCTTCCATGTCTACTGCAGCCTATTTTCTTCATTTCTCAACTAATAAACTTATACATTCTCAAACCATATCATAATTACATATGTATAAGTGATTGTGAGTTGAAATTGCATAAATGAAGCAAAGTCCTAAGTTTTTTGGCGCATTTCATCAAAATAAAGCCATTTTTAGCCGAAATGGCTACTCACTTGCCTATTTTCTTCATTTCTCAACTAATAAAATTATACATTCTCAAACCATATCATAATTACATATTTATTAGTGATTGTGTGTTGAAATTACATAAAATAAGCAAAGTTCTAAAGTTTTTGGACCCATTTCATCAAAATAAAGCCATTTTCTTCATTTCTCAACTTATAAACTTATTCTTTCTCAAACTATTTCAGATTTCGCATGGAAGAAAAACTTCAAAGAGAAAGAGGGTGGAGAAGCCTAAAATAATTGATCAACCTAAGAAGAAGCTAAGTGAACAACGGTCCAAGAGTGAACAAGCGTCAAAGTTGCACTCTTCGAAAGGTTCACCTATGCCACCTACTCCACTTGTTGAAGACATTGTTCTTCAATAGCTCTCTGCTGACATGACCTTTTTTCACAACCGTGCTTTTCATTTGGTCGATCCCATGGAAGTTGCACTTCCTAAGGCAATGTTCCACTATAATGAGGATGCAGTTGCATGGATCAGCAAAGAAGATGTGAAGGAATTTCTACGTGGTGCAAAGCTTAACATTTCCCTCATTCAAAAATTCATGAGGTACTTCAATGCCCACATAATCTATAATTTTTTCAAGTTATTCAAATTGATGGTGATTATCCTACATCTGATTAATTATTCAATGTTCATGCACGCAGAGCACTACAGGAGCACTTAACTGACACTAGAGGTGGCCAGTGGGCCGGGTTGGACCCAGCCCACCCTGACCCGCACGGCTGGTGGGTCAAATGGGTCCAGCCCAGATCCGACTCGGCACAACCCGGCACAACCCGTTTGAAAAGGTGGGTGCGTCATGGGTCCAAAAATTCTAGGCCAGCCCATTTCGACCCAGCCCATTTTGACCCACATGATTCGGCCCAACTCGTTCAACCCATTTCGACCCACGTGATTCGACCCACCCAACCCACGAACCCACCCAACCCGACCCATCACGCACGGCCCACCCAACCCACCAACCCGCACAACCCGCCAGCCCACCCAACCCGCCAACCCGCACAACCCACCAACCCGCCCAACCCGCCAACCCGCACAACCCGCACAACCCGCCCAACCCGCCAACCCGCACAACCCGCACAACCCGCAAAACCCGCCCAACCCGCCTAGCCTAACAGCCATATTCCAAATAATTTTCAAAACTAACGGCTACTTTTTTTTTTGAATTTGATGAAGAATGTTAACGGCTAGTTTTTTTGTATTGTATGATCATCCCCTCAATTTTTCCTATAAATACCAATTCCATTTCATTGAAATTTCCACACAACTCAAGCTTTCTTTCTCTCTTACTCAAAAATTCTTAATTGTTCTCAAATTCTCAAGTGTTATTTAGTGTTATATAGAGTTTTATTTTTGTTAAAAAAAAATCTCCTTACTATTATTATTAGTATTCTTAAGATTCTAAAAAAAAAAAAAAAAAAAAAAAGTTCTTCTCCATATTATAATTAGTAATCATAAAAAAAAAAAAATGGGCTCAAGAGGAGGAATGGGAAGGAGTCAAAGTGGTGGTCGAAGTGGTGGCCAAAGGAGTGGTGGTGCAAATTTTTCGTATGAAATTAATACGGAAAATTTAAACCAATTTGTCAATGAATATGGAGATTATGGTTTAGGAGATGGGCAAAATATTCAAACGTCTCCACCACAACATTTCTCCCACCAATCATCGAGTTCAACTATGCCACCTCCATCACAACCAACATCTCAACCTTCATCTCAAGGTAATTTCTAATTTAATTTTTATTGTTATGAATATTTGAAAAAAACTATTATTAATGATTATAAAGTTCGTTTAGTTCCAATTTTCTATGATTTATAATTACCATGAAAAATGCGTTTAAATAATTATAATTAAAATATTTAAAATTTAAAAGCTTATTTTCATGAATAGCGTTTAAAAATTAATTTCAATAATTTGATTTATGAAAGGTGGTGGCGGTGAAAGTAGAGGTCGAGGACACACTTCTTGGGTGTGGAAACATTTTGACGGTGTTGACGTCACACCCCCGGGATGGCAACCCGGTCAACCAAAGAGGTTCACGTATACATGCCTAGTTTGCAAGGCGCTAGGTGCAAATGACAAGTCATATAGTTGGAAAACGGGAGATGGAACCGGAACCTTTAGTCGGCATTTGCAAAATAAACACGACTTGTTCGAAAATGGCCCCCGTCCTTCGGGGGGTAAGTTGCCCGTCCAAACACAATTGGGTGGATACATGAGCCATCTACCAGGCGGAGGTACACCTTTCCATTATAATAAAGATAGAATGATTGATGAAATGAGTACTTTAGTTATTTCTAATGAATACCCTTTTAGTTATGGTGAAAATGCAAATGTTGAGCATTTTAATAAAGTTGCATTACAACCTGCATTTACTCGTGTCCCCCGAAACACCCTAAGACGTTATACACAAACTTCTTATTATAAATATAGGAGTGGTTTGATTGAATTATTTCGTACTTTTGATGGTCGTGTTAGTTTTACAAGTGATACATGGACTTCTAGTATGGGCGAACCTTTTCTTTGCATTACTGCTCATTGGGTGGATGATGATTGGTTTATTCAAAAACGTATACTATGTTTTCAAGCTATGGAAGAAAGGCATACCGGTTTTAACATCAAAGTTCGTATTTTGGATTGTTTAAAAGAATTTCACTTGAATAATAAAGTTTTTTCTTTGTCTCTTGATAATGCAACTGCAAACACAAAGTGTATTGACTATTTGAAAAATGACTCCGAGTTGCATTTGTTGTTGGGTGGTAGTCTCTTGCATGTTAGATGTTGTGCTCATATTTTGAATTTGTCTGTTCAAGAGGGTCTCGCTGAGTTGCAACCATTGCTAAACCCAATTAGAACAGTTATAAAATGGATTAGGATAACTCAGTCAGTTAGACGAAAGTACATAGCTATGTGTAAAGAAAGAGGTCTTAAGAAAAGACAATGGTCTATTGATACCCCTACCCGTTGGAATTCTACTTTCAATTTGTTGAATGATGCTATAAAGTATCGTGATATTTTGACCCAACTTTACAACGAGACTCGTGTTGATCCTACTGAGTTATTAACCGAAAGTCAATGGACTAATGCTTCTTTTGTTCGTGATGTTTTAAATGCTTTTGATAGTGCAACTCATATTTTCTCTTATATCTACGAGCCTAACATTCATTTAGTAGTAATTGAGTGTGTTAAAGTTGTTCACACCATCGAAGAGCATATGAAGATTGATGAACTTCGTCCCGTTCTTGATAGCATGAAACGTAAGTGGCATACTTATTTTAGTGAATTTCCAATTATTTATGGAATTGCTGCTATTCTTGACCCCGGTGTCAAAGCTGAAGGTTTGGAAAATCTTTTAGAATTTTATTATACAAGTTTAGGAATCGATTATGATGTTAGTGAATATATTAACAAATGCAAATCTGTTTTGGGAGACCTTTATGATCATTATGCATCTATTTATGGTTTTGATTTAGCTACACCAACTAATACTAGTACTTCCGATTCTAGATTTGGTTTTCTTGATAAAGTTATGAAAAAAAAACACAAAGCATCTACATCATTCTCATCATCATCTTCTTCAACACTTGCTATTAATGATTATTTGTCATATCAACATGAGACCAACAACAGCTTTCAAATTATAAAATGGTGGCAAGAACATCAAAAAAGTTTTCCTATATTAGCGAGAATTGCAAAAGATATACTTGCAGTTCCCGCTTCATCAGTTGCTTCCGAGTCTGCTTTTAGTGCAGGTAGAAGAGTGTTAGATGAAAAAAGATCTCGCTTAACTCCGGAAAGCATTCAAATTTGTGTTTGTAAGAAAGATTGGGATCAAGCTGAAAGAAGAACTCAAGGTTTAAAGCAAGACGAAGACGATGAAGATGATCCTGTGATGATATTGGAGTCGTCAACGGATGATGCAGCTTCCGGGGATGATGATGCAACAAACATGGGTGGCTAGAAAAGTCTTAATCAGGTACGCTAAGAACTACGTGGGCTTTGATTCTTTCGAGATACGTAGGCAACTTATTTTTCGAAAATTAGAATTTAATTGAAAAATTAAATTTTAATTTTCTAAAGATAGGTCCAAGCCCCCCTTCCTCCCCCAAATTCCAAAATAAGTACAATATAAGAACTACGTTGGCTTTGATTCCTTATTTTGTGATATAAGGATACGTAGGCATCTTAATTAAGAGCAAGCCATCAAATTGTTAATTTTGTAAAAATTAAAACATCACACACCCCATTTAGCCGTTTCACCCACCCGACCCTAACACACGAACCCACCCGACCCTAACACACTAACCCAACTCAACCCAAACCCACCCTTTGACCCACCCTAACCCATGAACCCACCTCGACCCACCCTAACCCACCTCGACCCACCCTTTGACCCACCCTAACCCACGAACCCACCTCGACCCACCCACGACCCGTCTAACCCACGAACCCAGCTCGACCCACCCACGACCCATCTAACCCACGAACCTAACCCTAGTGTGTCCAACTTCTCCGACCCAACCCACGACCCGGCCCACCCTACCTAACGTGTGTCGTGTCGTGTGTCATGAAACCCCAACCCGCGACCCACCTAACCCTAACCCAGCTCGCACGACTCGCACGGTGGACACCTCTAACTGACACTGATTTGTCCTTGTAAAGTTGGGTGGTTATGCCCCGAGCAGTTATCCACTACTAGAATCATAGGCAACCCTCATTATGTGTTGTACTATGTTGAATAGAGTATCAGGGAATTAGTGCGTGCGGGAGTCAAGTTCATATTCGCCCCATGTTATAGAGAGTAAGTCTAACCATGTCAAATTAAATCGATTTGGCCTCATTATATATTGACTCCTAAATATTAATTTTCTTGTCTATTGTGAACTTATGTAGGGAGCATTGGAGCCTCATGGTGATTTGTAATTCCACTAACACAATTTATCACCTTAATTCAGCTCGATCATCGGAGAAGCGGCTCGTGAAGTCTATATTGCAAAAGTAAATATGTATAGCAACCTAGTGATGATTATTGCTAATAATAACTAATTTAGTAATCATACGACTAATCAAATTTGAATGTACTTTTTGTTTACTACAGTGTTATGAAGAAGCTACATTGTCGTGATCCAAAGGGTCCAACATGGAAGTCACCGTTGGTAATTTACATGATATTGTGATTATCTTGAAAATCTATGATAGTAAATATTTGCTCATTTCCTTTGCATGTTTCACTGATGTGATTTGTTTGTCATATGCTAGTGCGCACAACAAGAGAATGGACTTGATTGTGCTTTGTATGTGATGAGATTCATGCTTGACATTGTGACTCATTGTACGGACACTCAACAGCTTGATGAGGTAAGTCCTAAAACTTATTGAAATGCTATATTGATGTGATTTCTAGCCTTAGACACCTAATATTACCCAACAATGGCATGTTATGAGAAACAAAAAGGACATTTCACAAGAAAGGTAGAAAATGGGCTGAATAGAAGTCATATGGGCCATATTTGGGCCATTTTGTGTTAATATGCTCTTTTGATGTGATTTCTTTCCTTATACACCTATAACTAGATAATATTGACATGTTATGAGATAAATAAAGTTCATTTAATAAGAAATGTAGGAAATGGGCAAAGTAAAGTCATATAGGCCATATTATGGCCATTTTGAGGAAAAAGCGTCATAAACCTTAATAAAATGCTCTCCTATATAATTTTAGGGCTTACACACATACAACTACCCAACATTGACATGTTATGAGAAAGAAATAGTTCATTTGATAAGTAATGTAGGAAATGGTCTACATAGGAGTCATATAGGTAATATTTGATAAAATACATATTGTTTTGCCTAATTAATTAACTTTAACATAATATTTTTGTATTTCAAGTTTTGCAAGGTCCAAAAGGATGGTCCGTTGACAATCAAGGAGCTTAATGAAGTTCATGACATGTTGGCGTCTTTTATCACCTTCAACATGTAAATGGCATTGTAATTGTAAATTATTTATGTTAACTTTTGAACTATATAACTTATTATTCATTATATATTTACTTACTATTATTTGTATATGTAAGCAACTTTTTTTTTGTATTGCGTTTGGAAATATTTATATCTATATATATAATTGAATTCTTGTTTTTAATATTATTTTTGTATCTTATTGTAATAATTAATAATATTATTATTAGTTATTATAATAATAATATTATTATATTTAATATAATTGCTGCAATTACAGGTTATTATTATTGCAGGAAACAGGTTTTTTGTTTTAAAATATTATTGCACGAAAATTGGAAAAAAAAACAAAAAAAAATTATTTGGTGAATAGGCACCGGTTAGGCACCAACCGGTGCCTAAAATAGCTACCACAAAAAAAATGGCGGGAGAGCAGTTAAAGGCACCGGTTAACCGGTGCCTAATTGGGCATATGACACCAGTTAACCGGTGCCTATTTGGGTACATGGCACCGGTTTTGAACCGGTGATAAAAAGTGGGTTTTTGGCACCCCCCACATAGGCAGCGGTTCAAACCGGTGCCTTAGACCGGGTTTGAACCGCTGCCAAAGCACTCTTTTCACCTAGTGACCAAACCCAGTGATGAGTACCTTTCACGTCGAATCATAATCGAAAGAAGTTAAAGTGTGGAAACTTTAGTGTTGCGGAAAGTTTTAATTTCTTTTCTCCTCTCTCTAATTTTGAAAACCTATTTTAAGAAAACAGCCAATCCAGTTTGGTTGGTCCATGATATGGGTCCAATAATAGTGTAGTTGGATATGGATTGAAAAGACCTTTCCAACGATATGTTATAAGCCCAATTCCGATTGAATATTGAGGAAGTTATGGCCAAATTACTGAACTGGGCTCGGTTTGTGCCTTATATACGACCCAATGATCTAGAGGAGGGCCTAATATAGATTTATCATCCCTAATGCAATTAGGAATGGTTTTAGTATTCTAGATTCTTCTAGAAGGTTCTTTTCATTCCTAATCTAATTAGCATTGATAAATTGACTTTTGTTGACTTTTCGAGTTTTAATCAGAATAAAAGAACGTTTTTGAGGAAAATACGATTTTATCCTCCTATACGACAATTTCTATATGATTTTAAGAAAACGCGTCAATTTCTTAGTCAGCGCCAAACGCCAGCATTAGCGCCTGACGCTAAGCTTGGCGCTTGGCGCTAATGTCAGCGTCTGGCGCTAATTCCCGTTTTACGCGTCAGAACTCTGTTTTGATTTTCTATCTTTTTGGTTGATTTTCCTTATAAATAGCGTTCTATCATGTTAGGATGTTTTCCTTAATTTGATGTTTAGGGTGACAACAATAAATTCCTAGTGTCATGTCTAGGGTAACTTTAATATTAAGTATGATTAAAAATATGATGCCTTTTATGTTCTTCCTAATATTTATGATTGTTAGTATCATGTTAGGGTTAAAACTTTAATTTTTATATGCTTAGTGACATGCTAGGGTTTGTTATTAATCTTGTTAGTATCATGCCTAGTATCTTGCTATTATTATTATGCTTTAACATGAACATGATTATGATAATTATGATTATGATTATGATTATTTTTGTGTCGAATTATATAATTTAACGTAATTTGTTAATTAGCGAATTGTATCACGTAATTTGTTAATTTACGAATTGTTTTACATAATTTGTTAATTTACGAATTGTTTTACGTAATTTGTTAATTTACGAATTATTTCATGTCATTTGTTAATTAACGGATAACTTATATATATAATTTGATTATTATTATGTTGCTTGACATTTTATTGTTATTGCTTGATCACACCTTTTTATGCATGTTTAAAGGGAATTGGTACTTGTAATCACGCTTAATAAGATAATTAATAATCTTGTTTAGGGTAGTTTGATTATAATTCAAGTGATCGCCAATAATAGTTTATTTGTGCATTAATATTCAACCAACATAGATAAACAGGTTTAGGGTTAACCTATTGATTTCATGTTAGTCAGAAAGCGCACATGAATACGATCAGAATAAAGTAGAGGCCTATTATTAGGGCAGGTTCAATTTCTTGTAGGTTGGATTTGTACCTTCATCCCCGAACCCTATTTGGTTCAAGACCTTATGGAGTTGTCGATCTCTTGGATCGTTAAGGGGTATAACCCTCACCTCGTGAACAGTTTACAAGTTCCTAAAAACTCGTTGGCGACTCTATTGCTTTATCTTCTTTCCCTTTGGACGCCACCGTACTTTAGTGTATGATCACAGAGGGGTTCAAGCTAGGGATGACACTTGAAATATTCCTTACAATAAGCATTGAGCTTGCATGTGGAACTTATATCCCTAGTGTTTAGCATATTGAATTTCTCATTTCATCTAGCTTTTTGATACCTTAGTTACCAGCCATAGTTCTACAATCTTCGAAGTAGCTTGACCTAGGCAATAGCTTGTACCTACTTATTCCTTTGATTTCGACCCTTGACTTATCATATATTATCGTATTAGGTTGGTCGAGTGTTTATAAATTTCGTTTGTCTCTAGGGAAGGGTAGAAAACGACCTACATTTTCCCTACATCAAAATGGCGCCGTTTTCAGGAAATGATATTGGTGCTTTGTTATAGTTGTTGAGTCTATTTCATCCTTAATTGAAAATACAAAAAGATTTTTTCTTTTTGGGTTACACTTGTAGCCATGCTACTAATCATTTCTTTTGAGATTGTATGCATAGAGCACATGGTCATTCACTAGTGCCATTTGATCTGGAGATTGAGAGAACTATTGCAAGTTAAGGGTTGCTAGATGATCTTTGAGTTCTAGCACTTCAAGTGAATAAGAACCACGACAAGAGAAACAAGCAAGAACGGGAGAAAATCTAAGGGTGGCGTTGAAAAAACAGGGGATTTCCGGTGCATATAGATTTGAGAGTGGGATTGCTCCACCTACAACACCAGCAAATGATTTTGAAATAAGGCTAGCAATGATCACATTGATAGAGTGGTGATAATTTAGTGGGGCCAAGCATGAAAGCCCACTAAATCATCTCAAGGAGTTCAAAAAATATTGTAATACTATCAAGGTGAATGGAATTTCCCAAGAATTTATCCGCCTCAAGCTTTTTCCCTTTTCCCTCATAGGGCGTACCTTGGAATGGCTAGACAAGGAGGTCATGCCGAATTCTCTAAGGACATGGGATGAAGTGACCAAGGAGCTTCTATCCGTTTCTTCCACAAAAGAAAACGGCGGAGGCTAGAGCTTTGATTCAAGGTTTCAAGCAAAAGCCTAGTTAAAGCCTCTATGAAGCATGGAAGAGATACAAAGAGTATCAAAGAGAATGTCCTCACCACAGAATTCCTACTTACCAAATTATTCAAATATTCTATGGAGGCCTTAGTCCTCAAGGGATGTCATGTCTAGATGGAGGAGCCGGAGGTCCCATCATGAATAAAATGGAAGAGGAAGTGGTAGACATAATTGAAGATGCAGTGAGATACTATAGAGATTAGCAAGATGGAGAAAGGGAGTCAACTAGCAAGAGTAGCTCTTCGGTGTACTCGGTTGATCATCTAAATGCAATCAACAATCTCTCTTCACAAATGACAATTTTGGGGAAGGAAATGTCCACTATCAAGGCGAAGTTGGAAAATGCTACCTCCCAAGTTTCAAGTCTTCCCTCCCAATCTAAGGGGAGAGATATGTCTTCTAATCATCAACCCTCTCCCTCTTCTAGTAACATGCCTAGTGGATGCTTGTTTTGTCATGTTTGTGGATCGTATGATCATGATGCTTCGCCCTCATGCATGTATGAATGTTTGTGATGATCAAGATGGAAATGTGAATGAGCATGTGAACTATGCGTCAAACAATAATGATTCTAGGTTTGAGAATCAAAGATGTCAATGGAATAGGAATTACAACAACCATGACAATTTTGACAACTACAACCAAGGTGGTGGTAATAAGAACCATGGGAACCAAAATTCCCGAGGTTACTATAACAACAAAGGTAATAATAGCCAAAATCAAAACCAAAATTATGGTAATCATAACAAAGGTTATGGTAACCATAATCAGGGTAGAGGTAATTGGAACAATCAAAATAAGGGAAAATTTCAAAATAACTCACAAAGGGGTCCCCCACCCAGATTTGCTCCAAAGACCCATAATGATAATTCCTATGTTCAATCCTCTTCTTCTTCTTCTTCTTCTACGATAAATTTGGAAGAAATATTTGAAAACCAAACAAAGTTGTTGAAAATTTACATGGCCATAAGTGACAAGAAATTTAATGAAATGATGACTCATAATAAGATGCTTGAAAACCAAATTTCTCAACTTTCCAATGCTTTACAAGAACAAGCTACTCCTTCTTATTTACCTTCCCAAGGGCTAGATCCTAAGAGACTCGTCAATGCTATTGCTACAAGGAGTGGTAATGTTATTGAGGAGAGTTTGCCTAGGAAGAGTGAGACTAAGGAGGCCGTAAAGGAGGTTTTGGTAAAAGATGAGAGAGATGGTGCATCTTTGAGTGAGGTTGTGAATGAGAAACCTAGTGAGGTGAGAGTAGAGAAAGAAATTGTGAAATTTAAGCTTCCTTATCCAAAAAAATTCATGAGACACAAGTTGGATGAAAAAATTTGGAAGATTTATTAACATGCTCAAGCAACTTCACCTTTCTCTACCATTTACCGAAGTTGTCACCCAAATGCCCAACTATGCAAAATTCCTCAAAGACATTTTGAGTGGTAGGAGGACTTATGATGTTGTAGAGACGGTGAACTTGACCGAGAATTGTAGTGCAATCATAATGAACAAGATGCCACCTAAGCTAAAAGACCCCGAAAACTTTTCCATCTCTTATGCCATTTACAAAGTGCAAATCGAAAATGCCTTATGTGACTTAGGAGCTAGTGTTGGCCTTATGCCATATTTGGTGTACCAAAGACTTAAGCTAGAGGAAGTCTTACCTACTAAAATCACTTTGCAATTGGCTGATAGGTCAATTAAGTTTCCTAGGGTAAGGTGGAGGATGTCCCTTTAAGGGTTAGGTAATTCGTTATTCCGGTAGATTTTGTGGTGCTTGAAATGGACGAAGATGCTAGAATTCCTATCATTCTAGGGAGACCATTCCTTGCTACTTTGGGTGCTATGATAGATGTGAAGAGTGCTAAAATTTCACTCGAAGTAGGAGATGAGGTGATAGAATTGGACTTGAATGATAGTATGAAGTATCCAAGTTCTTCTTTAGAAAACTGCATGTTGATTGATTCTCTTGATCATGTTGTGTCTTCCATGCATGAGCAATTGCTCACTTCTAAAGATGATCTTGAGAATGTTTTGTTGAATAAGGAAAATATAGGTGCTCCTAGCAAGGAGATGGCTTTGTATAAAGATGTGCTCAACCGAAGCCTTGAGGATGTTGAAGAGCAAATGTGCATGAACATTTCTAGCCAAGAAGCATTGCAAGTGGCTACATTAAAGGAAGGCAAAAGTGTTCCTATGGTAGAGCTAAAACCTCTTCAATCACATCTTAGGTATGAGTTCTTGGGACCCAACTCCACCTTTCCCGTGATTGTTAGCTCTTCTTTGAGTGAGCGCCAAGCTCAAGAGTTGTGTGGTGTTTTGAGAAATCACCAAAGTGCTTTGGTTTATACCATTGATGACCTCAAAGGTATGAGCCTCGCTTTATGTACACATCACATAACCCTTGAGGAGGGTTCTCTACCTTCTATTGAGAGGCAACGGAAGCTACATCCCCAAATGGGAGAGGTAGTGAAGAAGGATATCACCAAACTTTTGGATGCTGGAATTATACTCCCCATCTCGAGTTCTAAGTGGGTCTCCCTCGTTCATGTTGTCCCAAAGAAGGGAGGCATGACCATCGTCGAGAATGAGAGAGGTGATCTCATTCCGACGAGGACGGTCACGGGTTGAGAATGTGTATTAAAAACACATCAAAACACATCTACAAAGAACGATCACTTCCCCTTTCCTTTCATTGATTAAATGCTTGAGAAACTAACAAGGCACAAGTTCTATTGTTTTTGTGATGGTTATTTGGGATAAAAAACTATTAAAAACTACTAAAATACTCAAAATAAAGATAAAAGACGAGAATAAGAAAATAAAAGAAATAAAGGACAAAATGGGCTAAATTATTGGAAAATAAGCCGGACAGCGACTCAATAAACACCCTAAAAGGGACATAAAAGTCACTTATCAAACTCCCCCAAGCTAA
Source organism: Chenopodium album (assembly GCF_948465745.1). NCBI lineage: Eukaryota > Viridiplantae > Streptophyta > Magnoliopsida > Caryophyllales > Amaranthaceae > Chenopodium > Chenopodium album. The sequence continues at coordinate 30,369,014 of NC_137836.1, forward strand.
CCTTTTGCTCGTTCTCGAGCAAATTAACATGAAACACGGGAGAAGGAGAGTGAATTATTCACGCAAGAAAAGCTAAAAAGAGAAAGAATATACACTAACTCACTTTCGTAGGAATCACGGTCAATTTTAGCAACTAAAGACAAGCTCTTTAAACCCCTAGGTCGCCCTAGAGGACGAGTGTGTTCTCGTGAGGGTGTCCTAAGAGTTTAACCCGCAAATTTAAACAAAAACCAAGGAAACGCAATAAAAAGAAAAGAAAAAGAAACATGAAAAGAGAAAGAAAACACAAAGTTCATATTTGGACAAGATATAGGAACAAGCACCAATGAATGCAAACCTTTTTAAATAGACAAATGTATGCACGTTCCAAGATGTCAATGGTTGATTGAAACATAACATACGCTAAGCATAGAGAACTAATGGGGACACAATCCACCCTAGCCCCAACCAATCGGGCCACGTTCTCTCCACTAGGTTCAAATCAACCCTTAAGCTAGCTTCTCATGATTCCACGAAGGAACCGGAAAAAGATAAAGAAATGAAAAACTTTGAGAAGGTAATCCCGACATCTCAACTATGCATACTCTCTCCATAGGTTTGAAGTCTATCTCCCTCCACCATTCTTTGACCTAACCCCACTAAAGTCTAAGGGTCTTTTATTGGGTTGTAACGTAAGGCTAAGGGTTAAGGCGGGGTAAAAATTTGAAAATTTTGGTGATATTTCCTAAGTGAAGCAAAAGAATGGCCTACTCTAAAAAACAAACTAAAGAAGTCACAAAATATCAAACAAAAATAACAATAATGCCATCTCCCCCAAGCTTATTCAACACTAACACAATATATACCAAAAACAAAGTAACGCTCCTTCCCAAGCTTGAACGAAGCATTGTCCTCAATGCTTAAACTAGGGAAGAAAATGAAACCAAACTAAAATATTTTTGTGTTTTTTGTTTCTTTTTCAATTTTTTTTAGCTCTTATTTGGTGTCCTGGCCTTTTTTTTTTTTTTTTTTTTTTTTTTTTTTTTTTTTAACAATGGACGGTTTTTTCTTGAAACTTCATTTGATTTTCTTGAATTGCATCTTTCTTCTCAAACTTTTTTGCATTTTCTTTTCAAGCTCAACTTTCAATACCGTACTTAAACCAATTCACAAAGTTTTCTTGCTCATGATCAACACTCTCAAAACTCAAACCTCACATGCCAATTGTAGACACCCATTTGTGTCTCCCTAAAACCAAACCCAGTGATGAGTACCTTTCGCGTCGAATCATAATCGAATGAAGCGAAAGTGTGGAAAGTCTAGTGTTGCGGATAGTTTTAATTTCTTTTCTCTTCTCTCTGTTTTTGAAAACTTATTTTAAGAAAACAGCCAATCTAGTTTGGTTGGTCCATGATATGGGTCCAATAGTAGTGTAGTTGGATGGGGCTGGAAAAGAGCTTTCCAACGATATATTATAAGCCCAATTCCGATGAATATTGAGGAAGTTATGGCCAATTTACTAAACTGGGCCCAATGATCTAGGGGAGGGCCTAATATGATTTATCATTCCTAATGCAATTAGGAATGGTTTTAGTCTTCTAGATTCTTCTAGAAGGTTCTTTTCATTCCTAATTCAATTAGCATTGATAAATTGACTTTTGATGACTTTTCAGAGTTTTAATTAAAATCAAAAAGCATTTTCGAGGAAAAGATACGATTTTATCCTCCTGAACGGCAAAACTCATCTGATTTTCGAAAACGCGTCAAAAACAGGCCTGGCGCCTGACACCAGGCATTGGCGCCTGGAGCTAGGCCTGGCGCCAGCCATTGGCGCCTGGCACTAGTTAGCCAGCGTTGGTGCCAGCTCTGTTTCACGTGCGCCAATGCTCTGTTTTGCTAATTTTATCTTTTTGGCTGATTTTCTCTATTAATAACGTATTAAAAACTCCGTTTTCATTCACAAATTCTCATCAACAATCAGTTTTCAATTAACACTCACCTACAACCAGTTTTCATTCATCAATTCTTATTCTTCTCTTCTAAATCATTCATCATCTTTCTCTCTAAACTTGCTTTTTACATACAAAATTCCGCATTCACAAGATCTAGAAACACCTAGCCATATTCGAAGTTGCCTTCGCCTTAGACGTGAAAAGTTTAATTTCATAGGGTTTGGTCCCAAGTCTCTCTTTCAATTATTTAATTTAATTGTTTTGTTTATTATTTTCCTTGAAGTTACTAACGTGTGTATTTTGTTATTAGAAAGAGGTACGAGGCATCAAAGTAAGTACTTTAATTGTTTTGTTGATGTTATGATGTAGAAATCATGTTTATATTATTATTATGATATTCCTAGTATCACGTCTAGGGTAATTTTAATATCAAATATGATTGTTATGATGCCTTTTATGTTCTTCCTAATACTTATGATTGTTAGTATCATGTTAGGGCTAAAGATTTGATTTTTAATGCTTAGTGACATGCTAGGGTTTGTTATTGATCTTGTTAGTATCATGCCTAGGATCTTGCTATTTTTATTATGCTTTAATATTAACATGAACATGATTATGATTATAATTGTTATGATTTATGTTGATTATGAATATTATTATTATAATTTTATGATGATGATTTTTATGATGACTATTTTATTTATGACGATTATTATTATGATTATTTTTTTTATGATTATTATTATCTTGATTATGATTATAATTTTATTGTTATGATCATGATTGTTATTATGTTGCTTGATGATATTTTATTTTCTATTGCTTGATCACGCCTTTATGCATGTTTAAAGGGAATTTGGTACTTGTAATCACGCTTAATAAGATAATTAATAATCTTGTTTAGGGTTAATTTTATTATAATTCAAGTGATTGCCAATAATAGATTTATTTGTGCATTAATATTCAACCAACATAAATAAACAGGTTTAGGGTTAATCCTATTGCTTGCATGTTAATTAGAAAGCTTACATGAATACGATCAGAACAAAGTAGAGGCCTAGTATTAGAGCAGGTTCAATCTCTTTTAGGTTGGATTTGTACCTTTATCCCTGAACCCTTATTTGGTTCTAGACCTTATTCCCTACAGTTTTTGGCGACTCCACTGGGGAGGATTTCTATTTTAATTCCTGAATTTGTTTCGGCAATGATTTAGAATGAATGGATGAGACTCGAAACTAGGGGTGCTCATAACCGGGTACCCGGGTTTTCGGGTACCCGGAAGAGCGGGTACCCGGGATTCCTGGTAGTAAATCACTCGGCCCATTACCCGACCCGGTAAAACCGGGTACCCGTTTTAGCGGGTCGGGTCACAGGGTACCCGGTTATTTATTAATTTTTTTTTTTTTAAAAAAAAATCTACCTAATACTAACTCAAATTAAATCATTAATAAATACAAATTTTCTCTTTCAAAAAATAAATAATAACACAAATCTGTCATAATACTAATTAACTTAGAGCATGCTCATATAACAACAAAATTCCAGAAAATCAGTCAAAATTCATAGACAATAACAACATAGAAATCCATTTTGGCAATTTAATGAAGCCCCCACATCTGAGCAAACTTTTAGTATTTTTATTTCTACTTATAATTACAATTGCAAACAGCTAAAATAACAAACAAATTTGCAACTTATTATGAAAAATCTGATGGGTAAGATGTGTCAAGCTAGAGCAGCAGATGAGTACGGTGTGTGGTCGCACGGAGTAGCAGTGAGAAAGGTGGCCTCCAGTGTGGTTTGTGGTCACGCAAAGCAGCAGTACATGGGTGGGTTCCGGTGTGGTCTGAGGTCAAGTCGAGTGGTGGTTTGCGGTGGAGTGAGCATCATATCTCAAATCTAGAGAGAGAGGGAGGAGAAAACTAGTGTGTATGCGGTGAAGTGGTCGCTTGAGATGTGTAGTGAGATTTGAGAGTGATGAGTGTTTGAGTGATGATAGAGAAGAGAGGAGAGGTGTGGTGGCTACTCAAATAAGAGTGAGGTGTTAGTAAACCTAGAGGAGTAAAGGAATTCCAGCCAGAAAAAAAGGAATGCGGGTATTTAACGGGTACCCGTTACTGTCAGAAGGCGGCCCATTACCCGACCCGTGAATTTAATTTTATAGAGGGTCGGGTACCCGACCCGCTAAAATGGGAAAATTTTTAAAAGTACCCGTCGGGTATTTTGCGGGTCAACGGGTCGGGTCAACCGGGTCGGGTATTTTTTAACACCCCTACTCGAAACGTTCTAAGTATTTCATGTGCGTAATTTTGATTAACATTATTGTCATATGAATAAAAAAGATCTCATTGGAAAGACCATCCGTAATGAGTTAAAACATACGATTTTACACGTAGGAAATTTGAGAAATATCTTTCAAAACTAGGACAGAAAGCTGCTAAGGCATGTGGGAAGTAACGCCAGGGGCCAGAGCTTGGCGCCAGACTTTTAGCCGTAGCGCCAGACCCCAGCATTGGCGCCTGGCGCTACAGTTAAAAACTGGCGCCAGTCTCTGATTGCTGGCGCCAACTTCCCCCAATACCGAGCCAGAAATATGCGTTCTAATTTCGACCGGTTTTTCCTATTGTTTGCTCGATCCTACTTCCTGATTGAATTTTATCTCACTTTTCTGAATCCCATATGTTTTCTACATATGGACATAACCATCTGGGAATTCATGCTCCATCTACCTGATTGAACGCTCTGTGCAACAAAGGGTACATCCGAGATGTTGAATTCACCAAACCATGGAAGCGAGTTTTTTCTAAAACTCGCGGTGTCCCATCCACTCGCGCCAACCCTTCACGGTTAGGCTTCCGCGCGGTGCATCCGGACAATTAACCATGGACCCTCTATTGACTAAGCCATATCTCGAACTTTAGAGAACTAGAGCCATGGTTAGGTTGCGAACTCATTGCATCATATTGTGCCTACTTGACTAATTGTGCATTATTTGTTGTGCATATATTCTATGTTTCTCTTAACCGTTTGTTTGACTTGTGTTGAGATTAAATAAATTAATGACTTAAAGAACTTTACCTAATTAATTAATTAATTAATTTTAGTAAATAAAGTCTAATATTTTAATCAGAATTGACCTAGTACGACTTTAGGCATACCCTTGTTGATTAATAACACCGAAAACAGTCCTAGATTGAAGCTCCAGTATTGGCGCCAAAATCAGGACTGTAGCGCCACCTTGTGGAGTGTGGCGCCTGGTGACAACTCTGTCGTCAAGCGCCAAGCTACAAAGTACGGCGCCAGTCCTGTCGTTTGGCCGACAGTTCGGATTATTGGTCAAGTGATCACCTAATGTCTAATTAATCAGTTTGCTAATTAATTCGGTTAATTTTCGCTGTCAATAACACCTTGTCGAGTCATTAATTGAGTCTAGTCACATAGTCTAGCCACATGGTCATGACACGAGTCTTAACATATCACCTACACTCACTAGTCTTAGCACACACTTCGAGTATATGTCACCATGACCATGTTTTAGGTTCATGCGTGAGTCGGTCTTTTCCGTCATTTGAGTTGGGGTACATTCTATTCTTAATTCTTCATATCCCTCCATTTACATCATTTTTCTTCACATTATATTCCAATCTTTCTTCACCTCCTCCATCCATCGCATGTTGAATAAAGTTTGAGTCAAATAATTAACAATGAATATCCCCAAATTCCTTTTCCACATTACTTGGTCGAGGAGAGAATGGCGATTAATTAAGGACAACAACTTTGTTCAGGTCTCGCTTTTCAATAAACCGATTCGTCAAAAGAGGAAGGCTAAAAAGATAATGGCAAGTCAAGAAGAAGTCAATGAGCTTAGGAATTAATTGGTTACCGTGACTGAGACACTGAAGCTACTCACACTTAAGATTGATGACCCTGCGAAGCAACAACAAATGAACCTCATGCAAGAGATTCTAAGCAAGCTATCTAGTGACTATGTTAAGACTCGCTGGACAAGGAACTTCTTCCACATAAGTTCAACGCGACTGACATCCCTAAATTCAAGGCAACAAATAACCCTTACTTCCATCTAAGAGTTTTCGAAACTATAATGAGTATTAAGGGTATCGATAAGAAGGTTTTCCCCTCTCTGTTCCCACTATCTCTCGAAACCGTTTGTCAACAATGGTTCTTTTCTCTCGAGAAAGAAAAAACCTCTTCTTGGGAGTCGATAACAAACGCTTTCGTTGATAGATACAAGTGCAACATCCAAGACGAAACAGACCACAGACAACTTGAGATGTTAAAACAAAAAGAAAACGAAGGGTTTACTTTTTTCTTCAATAAATGGAGGGAAACTTTCGCTAAGAGGATTGAGGTCCCCACCGAAAAGGAATCTGTGAGGATGTTTATCAAGAATCTCCAAGAGAAGTATTCGAAGCATTTAAAATATCAACACAACATGAATAATTTCAAGGCCGTTTATGACATCGGAATTAAAATTGAAGATGACCTCGCAAAGCAAAAAGCTACTAACAATAGTAACCACGGTGGCTGGAAAGGAAAGAAGAACAACAATCCTTCTTCTTCCGAAAACGCCCACTCTAGTAACAATGTTAGTACCTTTGATCTTAGTGAAGTTTTAGCCATAGATAACCAAGGATCTAAGAAGAAACTAAGAAGAAACTTCACCCCCATTGGGTTGAGCTACGATACTGCCTTCGATCGACTCCATGCCAAAGGACTCATACTCCCATTGGACCTATTCAAGATCCCATACCTGAAAAGAGATTGCCTAGTTGGAATCCAGACGAACACTGCAAGTACCATCAAGGTAGGGGTCATACTACTGAGAGCTGTTGAAAGCTAAAGGAGGCTATCCAACATTAGATTGATAATAACAAGCTTCCCATGCCTCCAGTTAACTAGAAGAGCGAGTGATGATAAAGGAAACAACACAAGACAAGAGGCGAGCTTCAACAACAAGATTTCGCGACCTCTTTTTTCTATTTCTTTTTTATTTACCCTTTTCCCCAATAAGTCTAGCATAGACACCTTTTTATTCTCCTTAGATTTATTTTGTAGGATCATTATATTTTTTTCTTTAATAAAATGAGCATTTATTTCCTTGCATATGATCATTTCATTATATTGCATTAAATTAAAAAAAAAACCATGTCAAACTAAGCACAAGGTATACCAATGATTTGAGGCACCTCTTGTAGCCATATCATATCTCTTTTCACCTTTCAAATATGCAATCCTTTTTTTGATAAACCACTTTGAGCCTCGTCTAACGATAGATCTTTCTTTTTTCAACCTACATCTACCTAACCTTGAGATGGGATGGTGTGCAACTTATGAAATTTTCAATATCATAAAAAGCTTGAGTGATTTCAAAAGATCAAAATAAATAGAAAAGAAATAGAAAATAAATAAAAGTGTACAAAAGGGTAAGTGTTCCAAGGTCTTTGATATGAACACATCTCAGATTACGTCTCTTATCGAGTGCTCGGTACCGTGCCTGAGAAACATGAATGCCAAGTGAGTGATAGACCGCATGATCGGGATTGCCCACACTCATAAAAATAAAATAGATGCTAAAGCAAAAGATAAAAGAGAGCTAAAAAAGAGTTAAAAGCCTCAAGCATAAAAAGTATAAAGATTCAAAAGCAAGATTGCACACCTTGGGGGTTTATAGGGTCTTGAGCCTTTATCCCCTTCTTCTTCAAACCTTTAGCCTAACCACGTTACAACCCTTAAAAAGACCTTTTTGAGGTATACACACACTTGTGCGAGGTTCGGCTAGAGCTACGTTCGGCATGATTCCTAACGGATATGTAGGCAACCTCACATCGAGGTGCGGCCGTAATAAACATGCATTCATTTTCACATCACACACTTACACCATGATCATATCAAGGGATCTCCAATGCTCATCCCTATTCACTTAGAGCTAGACTTGGGGGCTTGATCCCTACATCATTAGCTCACTTAGCCTAAGAGTCACCACCATTTGACTCTTTTCAATAATATTTTTCCACACACTTAGCTCTTGCAGCCTAACCTTAGTGTCACTTTCACACACACCACAGATACATGACCAAATAAACTTCCCTTAGGAGCCCTTTGTCATGAAATCATAACGATTAAGCATGCCTTGTCATATTAACATCACTCATCAATCATAATTGTCATTGCATCGAAGTATGAAGTGCTTAGCCTCCGTGCCTAAGTTACCCAAATACTTTCATCATTGAGTCAACATTTGAGATAACCTAGGATGGGTTAATCCTTGCACCTTGAGAGATAGTATCAAACAACATTTGACTAAGCTCATTCAACATGCATCTGCAAAACTTTCGATTCTTTTTCGCGTCTTTCGTTTTCGGGAGAAAGTCGGTACCCTCCACAAAAATGACGAAATTTTTTTGCTTTTTTGCATTTTCGAGTCACACGATTGTTAGTAAATGAGTCACACGTGTCATTTCACTTTGAGTCGAGTCAGCCTCGAGTCAGTCAATCAGCGAGTCAAGTTTATACCTTGAGTCGTGTCAAGTCAATGAGTCAAGCAACATTAAACCTTAGGTCAACCCTAAGATAATTAAAGAGATTGGCAAAGTTCTATAGTCAAAATAAATACAAGTGCAGCAGAATAGGGAAGACCCTACTCCAATTCCTGGCGCCAGAGATATCTCAGCAGCGACAGAATAACAATTTCGGGTTCCTTGGTACGCCAGTTAGCCCCTATTAGCAATTTGACATGATTAAGTAGTCAGTTGATTACAATCACAATAAGTGGTCAACCTTATGAAAGATCGTCTCACTTAGCTTAAAGCGCCTAAGAATTGGCTCATCACGAAGACACCGACATACTGGTTTTAGCGGAAGCAAAGTTCAAGCGAGCTTTAAAGATCGACAAGTGTTGGTCTTCGGTAATTTTCTTCGGAATATTATCGCAATAGCTGAGGATGACTTGAAGTAAAGTTGTTTTCGACAGCGTTCGCTAAGATTGTGGAAGTTGTCACCAAAGATTTGAGAAGATAGCACGAGATGGGCGGTCTTCGACGGCATTTGCTAAGATTGTGGAAGTTGTCACCAAGATTTGAGAAGATAGCACGAGATGGGCGGTCTTTGACAACGTTCGCTAGGATTGTGGAGATTGTCACTAAGATATGAGAAGAGCGGATCATGATGAGGCGGTCTTCGACAACTTTTTCTATGATTGTAAAGGTTGTCACTATAATTCAAGAAAAGGCTCAAGATGTAGCAACATTGATCGACGGCGTTCCCTAGATTGCGGAAGATCGTCAAAACAAGCAGCAAGATGACGTTCCATAGATTCTAGAGATTTGTCAAAAAGCAACTGAAGGTGATTTCAAGAGAAATAATCTTCGATAGTGTTCCCTTGGACGTGGAATATTATCAAAGCGGAGGAGGATCATTTCAGGCAAAGCAATCTTCTAAATTGGAAGCAGTTACAGGCGTAGTGGTTTTCAAGCGGGATGGCATTCTCTAGCTTGCAGGAGGTCATCAAAACAACAGTATAGCGGCAACAATCGGTTACTTTCAGAGACGTGTGCTCGACGGTGCAAGATACATATTTCTTAACTCTTTTATCTGTTTAACTAATGCTAGTTTGCAGGTATCGGCGTTACAAGAGTGATTTAGGATCGCAGAACGTTCTAAATGATTCTCCGTCCCTATCGATACTTTGACTTTCGTTTTCAAAACTCGCGTTTCTCCAAACTCAGTCAAAGTGGGGGCTTCTGTAGACACCCATTTGTGTCTCCCTAAAACCAAACCCAGTGATGAGTACCTTTCGCGTCGAATCATAATCGAATGAAGCGAAAGTGTGGAAAGTCTAGTGTTGCGGATAGTTTTAATTTCTTTTCTCTTCTTTATGTTTTTTAAAACTTATTTTAAGAAAACAGCCAATCCAGTGTGGTTGGTCCATGATATGGGTCCAATAGTAGTATAGTTGGATGGGCTTGAAAAGAGCTTTCCAACGATATATTATATGCCAAATTCCGATGAATATTGAGGAAGTTACGGTCAATTTACTAAACTGGGCCCGGTTTGATCCTTATGTGCGGCCCAATGATCTAGGGGACGGCCTAATATGATTTATCATTCCTAATGCAATTAGGAATGGTTTTAGTCTTCTAGATTCTTCTAGAAAGTTCTTTTCATTCGTAATCCAATTAGCATTGATAAATTGACTTTTGTTGACTTTTCAGAGTTTTAATTAAAATCAAAAAGCATTTTCGAGGAAAAGATACGATTTTATCCTCCTGAACGGCAAAACTTATCTGATTTTCGAAAACGCGTCAAAAGCAGGCCTGGCGCCTGACACCAGACATTGGCGCCTGGCGCCAGTTAGCCAGCGTTGGCGCCAGCTCTGTTTCACGTGCGCCAATGCTCTGTTTTGCTAATTTTATCTTTTTGGCTGATTTTCTCTATAAATAACGTATTAAAAACTCCGTTTTCATTCACAAATTCTCATCAACAATCAGTTTTCAATTAACATTCACCTACAACCAGTTTTCATTCATCAATTCTTATTCTTCTTTTCTAAATCATTCATCATCTTTCTCTCTAAACTTGCTTTTTACATACAAAATTCCGCATTCACAAGATCTAGAAACACCTAGCCATATTCAAAGTTGCCTTCGCCCTAGACGTGAAAGGTTTAATTTTTGAGGGTTTGGTCCCAAATCTCTCTTTCAATTATTTAATTTAATTGTTTTGTTTATTATTTTCCTTGAAGTTACTTACGTGTGTATTTTGTTATTAGAAAGAGGTACGAGACATCAAATTAAGTACTTTAATTGTTTTATTGATGTTATGATGTAGAAATCATGTTTATATTATTATTATGATATTCCTAGTATCACGTCTAGGGTAATTTTAATATCAAATATGATTGTTATGATGCCTTTTATGTTCTTCCTAATACTTATGATTGTTAGAATCATGTTAGGGCTAAAGATTTGATTTTTAATGGTTAGTGACATGCTAGGGTTTGTTATTGATCTTGTTAGTATCATGCCTAGGATTTTGCTATTTTTATTATGCTTTAATATTAACATGAACATGATTATGATTATAATTGTTATGATTTATGTTGATTATGAATATTATTATTATAATTTAATGATGATGATTTTTATGATGATTATTTTATTTATGACGATTATTATTTTTATGATTATTATTATCTTGATTATGATTATAATTTTATTGTTATGATCTGATTATTATTATGTTGCTTGATGATATTTTATTTGTTATTGCTTGATCACGCCTTTATGCATGTTTAAAGGGAATTTGGTACTTGTAATCACGCTTAATAAGATAATTAATAATCTTGTTTAGGGTTAATGTGATTATAATTCAAGTGATTGCCGATAATAGATTTATTTGTGCATTAATATTCAACCAACATAGATAAACAGGTTTAGGGTTAATCTTATTGCTTGCATGTTAATTAGAAAGCGCACATGAATACGATCAGAACAAAGTAGAGGCCTATTATTAGGGAAGGTTCTATCTCTTTTATGTTGATTTGTACCTTCATCCCCGAACCCTTATTTGGTTCTAGACCTTATGGAGTTGACGATCTCTTGGATCGTTAAGGGGTGTAACCTTTACCCTGTGAACGGTTTACAAGTTCCTAAAAACTTGTTGGCGACTCTCTTGCTCTATCTTCTTCCCTTTTGGACGCCACCGTACTTTAGTGTATGATCACAGTGGGGTTCAAGCAAGGGGGTTAACGCTTGAAATTATTCCCTACACAATTGCTTCACTAACTAAAAGGGTTGGTAAACATAGGCCATTGGGTTTGGTAATTTGGTTAAGACAAGAAAGGGAAAATTAGGCTAAAATTGGTTAGTAAGTAGGTCGATGCAAAATAGAAAATCAAATTTGTAACAAAATAAAAAGAAGATAAAGAAAAATGAGAAAAGGTGCCCTTTTCCTCCCCTCGAGTGGCTCGGTCACGATCTTGGGAGCTAGAGTTCAAAACAAGGATTAAGACATGCATAGTCAAGGATCCTAAATTGCCACTCAACAAGGTTATGAAGGCTAGAACAAATGAAGCTCACAAGGGATTATAACCAAACAAATACCAACCAAGGGTTTCAAATCCACTATAGAGAGCAACTCCATCTTACCACATTCCCGTGAACTAAGGCTTCATGGACTCCTAAAAGTTCTTAACCCGACTATCTTAGCATATAGTATCCTAGAGTAAACTAATGACACTCTCAAACCGTGCATACATTTACCACTTAGGAAGAAAAACATTCAAGGATTCAAGTCCCAAAACAAAATGTCCAAAATAAGAACAAACAAAACACATTTTGCCAAAATTACCTTGAAATTAAATAAAAATCTTTTTGGATTTTTCAAAATATAATAAAAGACATGTAAATGCATATACTCAAGTGCATGGAATAAATGAATCAACATCCTACCAAACATGATAGAATACCCTCCCCCTAGCTTGAGTGAGACAATATACTCAAATATAAACCAAATAATCCATAGGAGGGGAAAAAAAAGAAATCAATCCAACAAACAAACACAAGTCCAACGAGTCACCAACCATTAGAGAAAGAGCTAGGAAAGATATTACCGGATATTGGTGGGTGTAATTGCCCGCAAATGAACCAATTTAACCTTTCAAAGCCGATTTCCTCTTGAATTGAATCTCGATTTCCATATGCTAGCAAAAAAAGGCATTAAACTTCCTTAATTCTTGATCCAAACCAATGCATAAGTGTATATCAAGTTATGTACCTAGAAAAGGGCACACAAACATTTCCATGAGAGAAAATCTAATCTAAAAAGAAAATAAAATAAAAGCAATAAAAACCTCGGGTTACTTCCCAAGAAAGGCTTGTTTAACGTCCAAGCGAGACCACTCTAGTAAATAATATTGTAACGAAAGCAAGAGCTTATCAAATGCACTACTACACATTTCATATGATAAAAACTAGGCAAATGAAGGGAGGAGGACGTGCCACAAGATTATTGCATGTAAGTGAGGAGGAAGATGCCAAAAGAAAGAAGAAAAATCTAAAGAAAAATAAAGAAAATAAGAAGAGAAAGAATAAGAAAAATAAGGAAAAGAATAAAAAGGCAAAACCTCCTTAAAATCATTTTAGGTGGCATAATCACCCATTTCCTCAATAATACGAGGATGAAAAGGAAGAGTCTCATCAAACAAGAGAAGGTCCTCAATAGGCTCTTTGACAAAAGAAGGGAGGAACATGGGATAGTAGGAGATATGGTCAAATTTCCTTGAGAAAGGGACATGAGGAAGGGAAGGAGAAACAATGGTCTCACAAAGCCTCACATCATCAATGAGGACATGAAAATCAATCATAGAATCCTCAAAAGAACACTCATGACTTACATCTCCCTCAAACAAAAACTCTCCAATAGAAACAACCTCATCCTCCTCTCTATCACAACGATGAAAAACAACTCCCTCAAGATCCTCAAAGCCTAGAGTCTCTAAACCATGCATGAAAGGATAAAGGTTTCTCTCAAACTCATCCCTTTCCCATGAGGCATTGCTAATGAACTCTCCCAAAAGGCTATAATGCTTTGTTGAACCTTCAATGAACATACTAGGCATAACCTCAAATGAGTCCAAGGACTCATGGATAGAAGGGTCACAAACATGCAAGGTAGACTCATCAAGATGGGGAAGGGGGTTGGAATCCTCAAAATCGACATTTTCTTCATTCTCAACTCCTCCACCACCGCTCAAGGGACTCTCAATCTCTATTTATTGCTCAAACTCATCATCATCATCTTCATGAAATCCCTCATTCAAACATGAAGGTGGCTCACTCACATCCTCACCAAGGGAAGCTCTCAAAGGGGGTGAATAAGTGGAAGGATGGCATTTAAGCTCAAATGGGGAATGAAAAGGATCAAAATCATCTCATCACAAGAAAATCTTCCCTCACCTTCACACCCTTGCCCCACATCATCCTCAACAACACTCTCATGCTCCAAGTGAGGTGCCTCACGTCCATCTAAATCAATCATAGCACTCATCACTTGGGCAAGCCTCACTTCTCTCAATTTTTGTTCCTCTTGAAGCTCTTGGAGTTGTTGGGTGAGATATTGCATTTGAGAGAGAATTTGGGCATCAATGTAATTGGGTTGAGGTTCATGATCAAAATCAAATTGCATATCATCAAAATTAGCACAAATCTCATCACAATGAGCATAAGAGGGAAAGGGGTCAACTTGCATATTTGGATCATCACAAGGCACATTAGAGGTATCAAGGAATTTCATGCAAAAATTAAAAGAATCTTGGCATTGAGAATCAAAACAAAAAACATGAGATTCTCTATCAAAAGAATCTATAGCAAGCCATGTGAAGAAATTTCAAGCATCATGCATAGACAAATGACAAAATCTACCATTATTCATGTCCTCAACCATTCCCCTAGTATACTCATTCATGCCCCAATAAGCTATACCACAAGCATCACTAAGAGAACACCCATGGTAACTAAGGAAACCATCTAGTCTTTCAAAGTAAGCGTAGAAGGGTTCACCATCAAATTGAGGAAAAGATAAGCATGCCATTTTTATACAAAGAACAAAGAAAAGCAAACAAAAATCAAATAATATACAAGAACCTAGCTAATCTAATCAACACAAACTAATGAACGCCTTAGTTCCCGGCAACGGTGCCAAAATTTGATCGAGGGTATAAGTAGGTCGTTGGTCTACTAACCCTAACCCAATTAATCATTTATAATACCTAAACTTACACTAAACTAGTTAGTGGAAAGTAAAGGGTCGAACCACGAAGACTAAGTGTATCATTTTGTGCAAATTAGACTAGTTGGAAAGGTTATGAGATAGAGAGAGATTAGGAACCAAACAACATCATACAATTGGAATCCAATTACATCAATGCATTCAACAACATCATACAATTAGATGAAAATGACCTCGATGAGGAACATCAACACATTTAACTCACTCTCGCACAATTAATCATGTTAATTATCCTACTAAACTAATTCACTCTCGTGCAACTAGCCTAGCAAAGGTATGGAAGAATTTAGGGCTCTCAACCAACTCACTCTCGCACAATTGATTGAAAGCACAATTAAGAGCATAGAATTGATTATCTAGAAAGATTCTAATCCATAAAAGCATCATCCATACACAATAATCAAGAAACAATTTCATACTAATCACAATCAATCATTCAATTCATTAATATAACCTTCATCCAATTCCCTAGAACAAGACCTAAGCTAGCATAATGAAGATAGACATGGAAAACAAGGTAAAATAAGAATAAAAACAAGATTAAACAAACAAACTAATTAATCTACTCAAATCAACAAAAAAAAGCAAAAACTACGAATTAAGCAAAGCAATAAAGATGAGAGAAAGTTAGAAAATTCTCATTGAATAGATGAGAAGAAGTTCCACAAAGTTGCTTCTTCAACCTCTCAAAAACTCCATGGAAATCCAAGCTTTCTCTCACTAAAACTACTTCTAAACTAGAGAGAGAAAATCCTTATCTAACCCTAAGAGAGAGAAGAATTAAAAAAGGCTAAACTAATCTAATCTAGGTAAAATAAAATGTTAATTGAAAGTTAAGAGAAAATAACCCCAAAAGGGGTATTTATATTACAAGGCTTAAAAAAAAAAAAAAAAGAAATTAAAAAGAAATAAAACTAAATAAAAACAATTAAAATAACTAAACTAAAAACAAAAAAAACAAAAAATAAAATAAAAAGGAAAAAGAAAATAAAAGGGGAAAAACAAGGAGAAACCCACGAAAAAAAACAATCAGACCCCCAAAATTTGCCCCCTTTCGTTGCTTCTCTGATCTTCCATCAACACCATCACCACGCATCATCACAGAATCACCACTGTTAATCCTCATTGTCATCAATCAAGCATTAATCAAGGCCGTTCAATTTTCATTAAACTCACGTGAGAAGCTCGTGATTAAACCCACATTTGGGCGCCCGCGAAGACATCACGCAGAGGTCGCGCAAATGCTACTGCATCAACTCTGATTTTGGACTCCATTTGTGCGCCTTCTGATAGCGTTGCGCGACCGCGAGTACCTCTTATCGAATTGGGGCTAAATTGGGCTGTTTCGTATTAGGGGTTCTCTGTATTGGAGGCTGCTGCTATTTCGGTGATTGAGAACGGTGGCGCGGGTGGTGGTTTGTGATGGTTGGTGGATGCGGTGAATTGGTGTCAGTTGGTGCTCGGTTTGAGTGGCTGAAGGTGGTGCGCGAAGGTAGTTTTAGGTGTTTGGTTGATGCGTGAGTTGGTGGTTTAATTGGTGAGTGGTAGAGACTCAAATTGGGAGTTGGCTGGTGGTTTAGGTTGCTACGGTTGGCTGCAAATTGTTGGCGTGGTGGATGCGTGGGGGTGGTTTTTGGGTAGGTGGTGATTGATGGCTGGAGTGAGTTTGGTTGGAGGTAGTTGTGAGTTGTTTGGTGGTGAAATAGGAGGTGCAGCGAGTGAGGTTGTGAGAATGCGTGGCTGCTGATTGGTGGTTTGATTCGTTGCTATTGCTGTTAGTGTTGTTGGGGTTGTGTTTGTTGTTGTTGCAGTTGGTGGTGTTGAGGAAAGCAGGGAGCAGGGGAGATGAGTGCGTGACTGGTGTGGTGGAGGATAAGTGTCTGTGGGGTGAAGGTTAAGGGGCAGCAACTACAATGCTTGGAAGCTTCTTGGATTGAAACCTTTGACTCGAACCTCCGACCTCCGAACACGAATATGACTATGAAACCCGGAACACCTACAACCAAAATCACGAGGGTATTACCACGAGATAAAATAAAATAAGATAAAGATAAAATAAAATAAAATAACTTAAAAATAAAATCAAAAGAAATTAAATAAAATAAAGAAAACAAATATGAAAATAAAATAAAATAAGAAAATGAGAGAAACTAGGAATTATTAACTAAAAATACGAAAATAAACTAAAAACTATTAAAAACTACTAAAATACTCAAAATAAAGATAAAAGACGAGAATAAGCAAATAAAAGAAATAAAGGAAAAAATGGGCCAAATTATTGGAATATAATCCGAAAAGCGACTCAATAAAAACCCTAAAAGGGACATAAAAGTCACTTATCAGGATGATTTCTCCGTAGGAGGTGTTTCATTTGAGGCATGCCTTGAAAACCTTGAGAAATTTTTAGCAAGGTGTTAGAAGGTGAACTTTGTTTTGAATTGAGAGAAGTGTCATTTCATGGTGGAAGAAGGCATAGTCCTTGGCCATAAGATTTCTCACAAGGGGATAGAGGTGGACAAAGCAAAAATTGAAGTTATTGAGATGCTTCCACCTCCGGTCAATGTGAAAGGAGTGAGATCTTTCTTAGGACATGTCAGGTTTTATAGAAGATTCATCAAGGATTTCTCACTCATTGCAAATACCCTTAATGATCTTCTTCAAAAGGATGCCGAGTTTGTATTTGATGATAAGTGTTTAGAAGCATTCAATAAGTTAAAGAAGGCTCTAATTTCTTCTCCTATTGTTGAAGCCCCAAGATGGGATTTACCTTTTGAGTTGATATGTGATGCAAATAATTCGACAATTGGAGGTGTCTTGGGTCAAAGAGTGGAAAAGAAGCTCCACGTGATCTACTTTATGTCTAAGACTCTAAATGGTGCTCAAAGGAACTACACCACAACGAAAAAGGAATTTTTGGCTATTGTTCATGTTTTTGAGAAGTTATGTTGTTATTTGTTGGGTTCCAAGACCATTGTATTCACGGATCATGCGACTCTTAAGTACCTTTTTTCCAAGAAGAAGTCCAAGCCTAGGTTGATTCAGTGGGTGCTTGAACATCAAACTTTTGATCTTGAGATTAGGGATAAGAGAGAAGCGAAAAATGTTGTGGCGGACCACCTATCTCGCCTTCAGGATTCTCCAATCCATGATGATGGTTCTCCAATTGAGGATAGAATGCTTGATGACTTCTTATATGCTATTGAGGCAAAATAGCTCCTATGGTTTACCGATTTAGTGAACTTTATTGCATGTGGGGAGTTTCCACCTTCCTTTTATAAGAATCAACAAAAGAAGTTCAAGAGAGAGGCAAGACACTATTTGTTGGATGATCTCATCTTGTACAAACGAGAAATCAATGGTTTACTTAGGCGTTGTGTTCCAAATGAAGAGGCGCCTAGTGTTTGGATGATGTGCCACTCGGATCCTAGTGGTGGCCATATGGGTGTTTAAAAAATCGCCACTAAGATTCTTCAAAGTGGTTTATGGTGGCCACATCTCTTGAAGGATTCATGGGGTTTTGTTAAGTCATGTCAACATTATCAACGAGTTGGGAATATCTCCAAGCGAAATGAGATGCCTCAACAACCTATTCTTGAGTTGGAATGATTCGATGTGTGGGGAATTGATTTCATGGGACCATTTCCCTCGTCTTTGGAAATCAATATATTCTTCTTGCGGTGGATTATGTGTCTAAATAGGTTGAGGCCATTGCCTCCCCAACTAATGACCACAAGGTGGTAATGAAATTGTTCAAAAAGATCATCTTTCCAAGGTTCGGTGTACCTAAGGTGTTAATAAGCGATAATGATTCTCTTTTTATTCATAATTCCTTTCAAAAGATGTTGCGAAAGCATGCAGTTCATCAACAATTTGGTCTTCCATATCATCCACAAACAAGCGGCCAAGTCATGGTTTCCAATCGTCAAATCAAGTTAGCTCTTGAAAAGACGGTTGCAAGGAATAGGAAGGATTTGTCAGACAAGTTGGATGATGCTCTTTAGTCCTATAGAACGACTTTTATGACACCTATAGGTACCACTACATACCGCCTAGTCTATGGCAAATCATGTCATCTCCCGGTGAACAACGTGCTTTGTGGGCAATCAAGAAGATACACTTTGATTTGGCAAGTGAGGGGGAGAAATGGTGGTTAGATCTTCATGAGCTAGAGGAGCTTCGACTTGATGGTTACAATTGTGCTAGTACCTACAAAGCTCGTTCCAAGGAAACTCATGACAAGATTATTGAGAAGAAAGATTTTTGTGTAGGTGATAAATTTCTTCTCTATAATTCCAAGATGAAGTTGTTTCCCGGAAAGCTCATGTCAAGATTGAGCGATCCTTACATGGTTCAAAATGTCTTTCCTAGTGGTGTTGTAGAAATTTCAATGTTGGATTCTTCATCTCCATTAAAGGTCAATGGCCATTGACTCAAGAAGTATTTCGATGTTGTTTTTGTTAGCATCATTCACATATTGATTCTCCGATAACCACCTTAATTGGTGGAGAACGTCGAGCTATGACGTTAAACAAGCGATTCTCAGGAGGCAACTCGGTTTTCTAACCCTTTCTTTTGATTTTTCTATTCTTTTCATTTCTTTTATTTTTGTGAACTTTCCTTATTTTTCTTTTTTTTTTCTTGATTACAGGTACCTCAAGATCGAATCGATAATGATTTCCAACAATTTCGATGATTATTCAAGGTTTCATGAGGTTTAATTGAACAAAGGTGAAGGAGTTTGATGATCAAATGCACTCTTGTGTTTGCGTTTTCATGAATTTTTATTCATAGCCGAGTTACTTTTGAAATATTTTTGTATGATTTTTAAACACTCAATCATGATTCTTGTGAGCACCGATGAGAGCGAAAGCACGAGAGTGTGCACTAGAGTGAAAAATTGACCCCCTAGGCCTTTGTTGGTGCACACGCACCATATGGCTGCACGTGTGCACCAACGGGGTCTTCCCAAGGCTTTGGTTGGTGCGCACGCACCAAGGGGGTCAGATTTTGGGTTGTTTTTGTGCAATTTCAGCCACCCCCATGACTCTATTTGGTGCGCACGCACCAGGTAGGTCAGAGATTGGCCTCGTTTTGGTGCGTTTTCAAGCAAAAATCAACCTCCACTTACCATGAATGGTGCGCACACACAAAGGGGTGTGCGTGCGCACACCAGTCAAGAAAACACCCAACCCCCAATTTTCGTGCAAGCCTAAAAAATTCCCCCCTCATACCCTCTTTCTCTCTCCCCGACTACCTACCCTCACTTCCCCCTTTCACTCCTCACTCATCTACTCCTTCCAAATCAATTGCAAATTCATCTAATTACACACATTTGCCTCATTTTTCAACACATAATCAAATCCTTTCCAAAACAACAAAAAAGTTTCAGAAATTTCGAATTTGAAATTTGAAAAGTGGGCATAATTTCAAAATTTTGGGGTTTTGATTTTGTGCTTGGAACTTGATTTTGGGTGTTCTAATTGGTCTATACTCTTCAATTGTGCAATTTTCAAGTGAATTAAAGCTTCATTAAGGTATAATTTCTCATTCTCTAATCATCTTTTTCCTCATTTTTGAAGCTTGAAACCCTTGTTTTTGCTTTAATGGTAGATTTCCATTGTTAGTTCTTTTTGCTTGTATTTTGTGTTGAATTTTATTATTTGATGTTAAATTGAAGTTTTTTCATGATGAATTTGTATACCTTGCTTGAATCCTTGAATCACCATTGTTGGTCATTTTCTCTCTCATAGGTATTTTATATTATAGCTTCATTTCTTTGATAATTCAATGTTTTTGGATTAATTTGCTCATAATGATTCATGATTTGGTCTTTTGTGTCAAACTTTGCCTTTGATTCTTGACTAGTTGCTTCAAACTTTTGTTTCTATATTCATGGCATAGTTCATTTGTGACAGTTTCTTATTTCATTTTTTATTGGATTATATTTGTGCTTGATTCTTGAGAAATTTCTTATGAATATTCTTGAACAATGATAATTGTTAATGTATTGCACATGAATTTCTTTGCTTCTTTTAGATGGCCCCTATACGTCAAAAGAAGCGTGCTAGATCAAGCACAAGTAAAGCCCGACACGTTGTTCCACCTCCTCCGGAGGTTGTAGAAACATATGACATTGAATTCTCCAAAGAAATACATTAGGATATGTTCAAGAAACATACCAAGAGGAAGCTTAAGTCGATAAGATTCTATGATTTAGCAACTACCAAGTTACTTGGAATTGATGATGACGTACGCCTCCCAGCCAAGAACCTCGGTCTTTTAGAGTTCTTTGATTTGAGTTCTCCTACCTATGCTAGGGTGACTTATGAGTTTCTATCATCCCTAGAAGTGGTTCGTAAGACAAGTGGTGACTCTTCAAGAACGTTGACCTTTCAACTATTCAACAATGATCATTGGATATCGGAGTCACAACTTTGCTCTTACTTCCGGTTTCCTTGGGCCGTTGATGAAGACCATCTTGTCTATCCGGCTAATGGTAAAATGACTAGTGACCATGGGTACGACGAACTCTAGTGGTGGCGGCGTAGCTCCGAAGAAGGGAAATATGAGCCTTAAACTTCCAAATTCGCATCGATCATACATCCAGCTATGAGAAACTTTAACCATATTCTCACCTATGCCCTTTGCTCAAAAGACTCATTGGGAGCCATCCCCCGTGAGGAACTTTGTTGGCTATGGATAGCCGATCAAGAGCCGCAAGAGCTCGAGCTTGTAGATTTTACACAACACTTTATCAACCGGTTCCTAGACATCCGAGATGGGCTTTCCCTTTTAGGGAACATCCAAATAGGGGGAATGATCTCTAGCCTCGCCCTTTGCCTCAATGACTCATAAAAAGATTTTCTCTGCGAACTCCCTCCCATCCCATAGTCGATCCTCAGGAGAGGACACGTTCTCGTTTCCTCAATATTTACGCTCTTGTAAGCCAAAAAGTTATTGATCGAATCAAGAGGTATGATATTTTCATATGGAAAGTTCTCTAGAGTGAAGGATTGGTTCTTGATTCCGGGCAAGGAATCTACCAACCGCAAGACAAAGAAGGATTCATTGACTTAGAGACCTCCAAGGTGCAACATCGATCCCTCTCTTTGGCGGGAGACTAACCATACAAGAACCGCTTCTAATGATGTTATCTTGGTAGATTTTCAAGCCTTGCCCCCGGTTGAACGGGGAGGTACTCCTACCCCTCCTTCTACTTCTTCTTCTACATTTGATTTATCTACTATTCATGCCAAGTTAGACTCTATTACTAATGTTTTGTATTCCATGCCTCTGGGGCAGGATTTGTCTCTTGGCTATGATTTCCATACCAATAAAGTGTATAGATATCATGTGAGGAGGGGGGAGATTGACCCTTACTTGAACTATTCATACCTCCCGGTCCAACAAGGACCTATCCCTTAATGGGAACCCTTTCACCCAACCGTCAGACCTAGACCTTTTTACCCCTATTGGGAGGGTCCTCTAATCCATCCTATTGCTATCATGGGCACCACCCCGTCCACTTACGAATATAAGCGACCCCGTGGATGCGATTATACTTATGATCCCGCAAACCCTATGCCTTTCCCGGGCCCCGAGAATTTTTGTAGGTGGGGTAGGTCGGGCGAGCCGGTCTTGGATGATTGGTCTTATTTCTTCGCGGTTGATCGTTCTAGGAGGGAGGGAAGGTAAAGGGGAAAGACACCCGTGGAGGTGAGTGAAATGGCTAGCTCAAGTCATGTCTTAGAGGCTGGTGAGAGGAGTTAATACTCTACCCCTTACCATAGTGCGGAGTGAGACTATCTTGACTACCCTCTTTCTTATGTACTTTATATGTTGATTTCTTTTTGCCCATATGTTATTAGTATTAGAGTGTGGGGGGTAGTTCATTTCAAGCTTGGGGGTGATTTATGTTGTTTGTGTGCTTCACCGTTCCCCCCATTGCTTTTTTAGTTCACTCTTTGTCTCTGTAGGGAATATTTTAAGTGTTACCCCTAGCTTGAACCCCACTGTGATCATAGACTTAAGCATGGTGGAGTTCAAAGGGAAGGAAGCTAGAGAAAAAGAGTCACCAACAAGTTTTAGGAACTTGTAAACCGTTCACGAGGTGAAGGTTACAACCCTTAACGATCTAGGAGATCGTTAACTCCAATAGGTCTGGAACCATGACTGGTAGTTCAGGGATTAAGGTATAAATCCAACCTAAAAGAGATTGAACTTGCCCTAATAATAGGCCTCTACTTTATTCTTCTCGTATTCATGTGTGCTTTCTGACTAACATGCAATCAATAGGTTTACCCTAAACCTGTTTATCTATGTTGGTTGAATATTAATGCACAAATAAAACTATTATTGGCAATCACTTGAATTATAATAAAATTAACCCTAAACAAGATTATTAATTATCTTATTAAGCATGATTACAAGTACCAAATTCCCTTTAAACATGCATAAAAGGTGTGATCAAGCAATAACAAATAAATATAAATCAAGCAACATAATAATAACAATTATAATCATAACAATAATTATAATAATCATGTTAAAGCATAATAATAACAAGATCCTAGGCATGATACTAACAAGATTAATAACAAACCCTAGCATGTCACTAAAAAATAAAGATAAAATATATAGCCCTAACATGATACTAACATTAATATTAGGAAGAGAATAGGAAGCATCGCATGAATCATAATAAGCATATTTAATAATAGAAATTATAGTTGTTACCCTAAACATGATACTAGGAATCATTTGTCATTCAAAACACCAAGCATCCTAACATGATACTAGGAATCATAATAACAACCTAGACATGATTTCTATATTAAAATATCAATAAATCAATTAAATCACTTACTTGGATGCCTCTTATCTCTTTCTAATAACAAAATACACGCGTTAGTAGCTTCAAGGAATATATAAACAAACAATTAAATTAAATAATGATTTGGGATAATGATTTGGAATAATGATTTGGGACCAAACCCTCAGAAATTAAACCTTTCACGTCTAGGGCGAAGACAACTTCGAACAATGCTAGGTATGTCTAGTGCTAATGTATGATTAATTGTGTTTGTAACAGGCTAGGATAGAAAGAGAGAGAGAGAATCAAGAAATTCTTGATGAGAGTTGGTGATTGAAAAAGGGGATATATGACCCCTATTTGTAGAGAAAAAAGAGGGTCGAAGAATAAGAAAAGAATCTGAATTCGAACCGAAATAAAACTGGATGGATAGCAGTTTTTGCGGATTTTGTTTTTATCATATCTTTTGATCCATATGTCTAAATAAGGCATATAATATGTCGTTGGAAAGATCTTGAAGTCCAAATAACACAATTATATTTCGATTAAAATATTTTGTGCATAAAAATATATGGCCGAAATAGTAAGACAGTGTCAGTTTTGGATAGAGTTTAGTTTTCATTCATATCTTTTTCGTTATAGCTCGGATTTAATATTATAATATATCATTGGAAAGATAATTCAAGATCTATCCAACCATATAAAATTTGGATAAATATTATGAGGCACAAAAATAATATCTTACTTTCTTTGAACATCTTTAAATTCGAATAGAATTAGGATTAAAAAAAAGGAAAGTTTTTTTAAACAAAGTTTTTATTTAACTCAAATTCTTTAATCTTATCTTTTTAAAAAAGGATAATTAAGATCTTTTAGAAACTAATAGAATCTTCTAATTAATCCTAATTAGTTTTGGAATAGGATTAAACCTTTGGACCCTCCACATGATCATTGGGTCTTAGGTAAAGTCCGATTTGGGCCCAATTTAGTATTTTGGCCATAACTTCCTCATTATTCATCAGAATTGGGGCTATAATATATCGTTGGAAAGGTCTTCTCAAGCCCCATCCAACTACACCATTATTAGACCCATATTATGAACCAAAATAAATAGGAATGCACGTTTTTCAAAATTAGGGTAAGAAAAGAAATATTTTCAAAAATAGAAAGAAGAGATATTTTAATAAAAACATCCTCATCACTAGAACTTTCACACTTTCGC
Source organism: Chenopodium album (assembly GCF_948465745.1). Classification (NCBI taxonomy): domain Eukaryota; kingdom Viridiplantae; phylum Streptophyta; class Magnoliopsida; order Caryophyllales; family Amaranthaceae; genus Chenopodium; species Chenopodium album. The sequence goes on from NC_137836.1 coordinate 30,393,786, forward strand.
CTTGTTCAATAATCAAATGACATGAAAGGCATTCATCACTGGGTTTGGTTTTGGGGGACACATTTGGGTGTCTACAGAAGCCCCCACTTTGACTGAGTTTGGAGAAACGCAAGTTTAAAAAACAAAAGTCAAAGTATCGATAGGGACGGAGAATGATTCAGAACGTTCTGCGATCCTAAATCATTCTTGTAACGCCGATACCTGCAAACTAGCATTACTTAAACAGATAAAAGAATTAAGAAACGCGTATCTTGCACCGTCGAGCACACGTCTCTGGAAGTAACCGATTTGTTGCTGCATTTGTCGTTGTGACAACCTTCCGCAAGATAGGGAATGCCATCCTTCCGTTTGTTTTGACGATCTTTTACAAGCTAGAGAATACCGCCATAAGACTGCTACGCCTGTAACTGCCTCCAATTTCGGCCATGAAAGTCTTCGAAAAGACCACTGCTAATTGATCCTTAACGCCGCTATGCCAGTACGTCGGCGCTTTGTTGCTTGTGAACCAGTATATCGGTGCTTTTGATGTGATGACAATCCTCTTTTCTTTGGGAATAGTTGACAACACAACTCTTGTATGATGTATGACAATCCGATTTAGGGAAAGTTGTCAATGCTTCGTAACAATCCATCCTTGGAAATGTTGCCGCAATGAAGCGACAATCCGTATCTCAGAAAATTTGCCAAAATCCAATTTTAAGGAAAAGTTGCCAATGCTTCGTAACAATCTGTCATAAGAATTTTGCTACGATCGACAATCCACATCTTGGAATATAACTCTTGAAAGCAATCCACCTTGGAAATTTGCCAATGCTATGCGACAATCCTTTTGGGAAAATATTGCCACTATTGACAATACGCGTCTTGGAACATTTGCAAAAAAAGAGTCGACCGACAATCCACTTCGGGAAAATTTGCCACTTACTGAAATGAATGACAATCCACGTTGAAGAACCTTTGCCGAAATTTATGATGAATAGAGACCTACAACAATCCTTTGGGAAATTTTTCCATAGGGAACTGGGTGTATGACAATCCAATCTCGGAAAACTTGCCAGCGATGACAATCCGAACTTGGAAAGACTTGCCAAACAAAGAAGAAGCACGACAATCCACGCTTGGAAACTTTGCTAGAGATGACAATCCAATCTTGGGAAAATTGTCGTTGAAGAATATGCACGACAATCCATATTTGGAAATATTGTCAGTTGGGGATGACAATCTAATTTTTGGAAAAGTTTTCGTTTAAGAAGAATGCGCGACAATCCATATTTGGAAGTATTATCGTTTAAGAAGAATGCGCGACAATCTGTATTTGGAAATATTGTCGTTTAAGTGCTTGTTTTTAAACCGATACGTTGGTGCTTGTAATGAGCCAGTGTTTTAGGCGCTTAAGCTAAGTGAGATGATTTTTTGTCAGATCAATCACTTACTACGATTGTAATCGATCCGCCTACTAATCACGTCAGTTTGCTTATAGGGGCTAACTGGCGTACCAAGGAACCCGAAATTGCTGTATGAGGTTGAAATAACCATTCTGAGAGGCTTCGAGCTCTGTCGTTGCTGAAATATCTCTAGCGTCAAGAATTGGCTCTGTCGCCAGACGCTGGGATCTAGAGTCAGGCGCTGAACTCTGTTGACAGACGCCAGATGTTTTTGCCAGACAACAGCCTTGTCGTCGGGTGCTAGAGTCGGATCTTCCCTATTCTGCTCTTGCTGTCGCTGTTGCTTGGTTTTACTCTAAACTTTAAACTTGGTCGTTTCCAAATCCGCTCAAGTCTTTTGTAAATTAAAGCTCTTCATCTCTAATTTACTGATCCATGTAATTTTGCTCAAACTCCTCCTATCTTGGAAGAATCTCGTGTGTCATATTTACGGTTTTTTAAAAAATTCCGAGAATGATCTTGCTCACTGGAATGTACCTGCATTTATATCTTTGAGTATAGGACTTTGCTTATCTTTCTTTAGGGTTGACCTAAGACTTAGTGTTGCTTGACTCATTAACTTGTCGTGACTCAAGGTATGACGACTCACTTCATGTGACTCGTGTGTGCGGAGTGTTAACTCGATATGATAACACGACATGACTCAATGTGTACATGACTCGTGTGTGCATTGTAATGTGATCGTGCGACTCAAAAATGTAAAAAAAAAGAAAAAAATTTCGTCATTTTTGTGGAGGGTACCGACTTTCTCCCAAAAAAGAAAGACCCAAAGAAATAAAGAAGCAAAGTTTTTAAGGGTGCATGTTGAATAAGCTTAGTCAAATGTTGTTTGATACTATCTCTCAAGGTGCAAGGATTAATTCATACTAGGCTATCTCAATTGTTGACTCAATGATGAAAGTATTTGGTTAACTTAGGCACGGAGGCTAAGCACTTCGTACTTCGTGATGCAATGATGATTGATGAGCGATTTTGACATGACAAGGCATGCTTCAGCGTTATGTTAAGATTTCATGGCAAAGGGTTCTTAAGGGAAAGTATATTTGGTCATGTATCTGTGATGTGTGTGAAAGTGATTCTAAATTTAGGTCGTAAGAGCTAAGTGTGTGGAAAGATACTATTTTTAGAAGAGTCAAATAGCTAAGTGACTCTTAGGCTAGGTAAGTTAGTAGTGTAGGGATCAAGCCCCCCAAGTCTAGCTTTAAGTAGATGGGGATGATCATAAGAGATCCCTTGATATGACCATGCTATGTGAATGTGAATATGAATGCATTTTTATTACGGTCGCACCTCGATGTGAGGTTGCCTACGTATCCGTTAGGAATCAGTACAAACGTAGCTCTAGCCGAACCTCACACAAGTGTGTATACCTTAAAAAGGTCTTTTGAAGCGTTGTAACGTGGTTAGGCTAAAGGTTATAGAAGAAGGGGATAATAGCTCAAGACCCTCGATAAGCCCCCAAGGTGTGCAACTTTGCTATTGAATATTTATATTTCTATGCTTAAGGCTTTTAACTCTTTTTTAGCTCTCTTTTCTATCTCTTTTTTTTTTTTTGCTTAAGCATTTATTTTATTTTAATAAGTGTGGGCAATCCCGATCATGCGGTCTATCACTCACTTTGCATTCATGTTTCTCAGGCACGGTACCGAGCACTCGATAAGAGACGCAATATGAGACGTGTTCATATCAAAGACATTGGAACACTTGCCTTTTTGTACACTTCTATTTATTTTTTTTATTTTTTTGCTATTTTAATCTTTGATACACTCAAGCTTTTGTTCTTTGAAAAATTGCATAAGTTACACACCATCCCGTCCCAAATTTAGGTACATATAGGTTAAAAAATGAAAGGTCTATCGTTAGACGAGGCTCAAAGTGTTTTATTAAAAATGATTGTATATTTGAAAGGTGAAAGGTGATATGATGTGGCTACAAGGCGTGACTCAAATCATTGGTATATCTTGTGCTAGTTTGACATGGTTATTTTTTATTATTATTATTTTTTTTTACAATGCAATGCAATGATCATATGCAAGAAAATAAATGCTCATTTTATTTAAAAAGTGCAGGGTAAAAATCAAACTCTAAGAAATAAATTCAAGGAGGATGAAGGGTGCATATTCTAGACTTATTGGGGAAAGGGTTTGAAAAAAAAGAAGAAGAAAGCACAAAATGTTGGTGAGAAGCTTGCCTTGTGCATTTGTTTCATCATTACCCTCATTTTTTTTGTTTGTCAGTCACATGACTCAAACTCGATTCAACATGCATGGATGGAAGAAGGTAGGAAGAATGAATATTGTGATATGGAGAAAGCATGTAGTGAATGGAAAGATGATGTAGATGGCGAGATAAAAAAAATTAGGAATAGAATGTACCCCCAACTCAAATGACGGAAAACGACTCATGCATGAACCTAAGACATGGTCATGGTGACATATACAAAGTGTGTGCTAAGGCTAGTGAGTGTAGGTGATATATTAAGACTCGTGTCATGACCACGTGGCTAGACTATGTAACTAAAATCAAGCAAAGACTAAGTTAAGACCTCACGTATATGCATTAAACTGGACAGACTGTGGTATTTTAGTCATAACATTTGATCTGTGACTCTGATTGGGATTAAACTAACGCCAAATTAAAGATAAAACTCGGGGCTACAGATCCATAGGTTTTACAACTCGTAACTCTTTCTAGAACTCCAGAAATGACTAAAACAAGTTGACGCTTGTGCAGTATACGGGAATAAAAATCCGGGTTGACTTAAAGGGACTATAACTCGATTTTAGGTATATTTCTTAGCTCAAATTAATTAATTAATTAATTAAGCAAATTCCTTTAGTCATTAATTAGTTTATTAAGACTTATTTACAAACACTAGTCAAACCAAACGGTTAGTTTAGTCACATAATAAGTATGCACAAGTAAGAGATGAACAAGTAGTCAAGTAGTCACAACATGATGCAATGAGTTTGCAACCTAACCATGGATCTAGTTTTCTAAAGTTCAGGATATGGGTTAGTCAAAGTGGGTCCATGGTTAATTGTCCGGATGCACCGCGCGAAAGCCTAACCGTGAAGGGTTAGCGTGAGTGGATGGGACACCGCGAGTTAAAAACTCGCTTCCATGGTTTGGTGAATTCAACAGTCTCGGATGTACCCTTTGTTTCACAGAGCGTTCAATCAGGTAGATGGAACATGAATTCCCAGAGGGTTACTTCCATATGTACAACACATATGGGTTTCAGAAAAGTGAGAAAAAATCAACCAGGAAGTAGGATCGAGCAAACAGTGCTAAAAATTGGGTCAAAATTAGAACGCATATTTCTGGCTCGGTATTGGAAGAACTTGGCTCCAGCAAACAGAGGCCGGCGCCACAATTTGGCTTTAGCGCCTGGCGACAGAAGCTATCGCTTGGCGCCAAAGTCAAATAAGTGGCGCTAGACTTTTTTTCCGGACGCTAGTTCCTACATGCCTCAGCAGCTTTATGTGATAAAATTTTCCAGTTTCGCGCGGCATTATTTCGGTCCTAGTTGTGAAAGATAATCCTCAAATTTCCTACGTGTGAAAATCCTATGTTTTAACTCATTACGGATGGTCTTTCCAATGAGATCTTTTTTATGCATATGACAATAATGTTAATCAAAATTACGCACATGAAATACTTAGAACTTTTCGAGTCTCATCCACTCATTCTAAATCATTGCCAAAATAAATTTCAAGAATTAAAATAGAAATCCTCCCCAGTGGAGTGGTCAAAAACTATATGGAATATTTCAAGCGTTACCCCTAGCTTGAAACCCACTGTGATCATAGACTCGAGCATGGTGGCGTCCAAAGGGAAGGAAGCTAGAGCAAAAGAGTCGCCAACAAGTTTTAGGAACTTGTAAACCGTTCACGAGGTGAAGGTTACAACCCTTAACGATCCAGGAGATCGTTAACTCCAGTAGGTCTGGAACCATGACTAATAATTCGAGGATGAAGGTAAAAATCCAACCTAAAAGAGATTGAACTTGCCCTAATAATAGGCCTCTACTTTATTCTTCTCGTATTCATGTGCGCTTTTTGACTAACATGCAATCAAAAGGTTTACCCTAAACCTGTTCATCTATGTTGGTTGAATATTAATGCACAAAAACTATTATTAGCGATCACTTGAATTATAATAAATTTAACCCCAAACAAGATTATTAATTATCTTATTAAGCGTGATTACAAGTATCAAATTCCCTTTAAACATGCATAAAAAGTGTGATCAAGCAATAACAAATAAATATAAATCAAGCAACATAATAATAACAATTATAATCATAACACTAATTATAATAATCATGTTAAAGCATAATAATAACAAATCCTAGGCATGATACTAAAAAGATTAATAACAAACCCTAGCATGTCACTAAACAATAAAGATCAAATATATAGCCCTAACATGATACTAACATTAATATTAGGAAGAGAATAGGAAGCATCGCAGGAACCATAATAAGCATATTTGATAATAGAAATTATAGTTGTTACCCTTAACATGATACTAGGAATTTAGTTGTGTCATTCAAAACATCAAGCATCCTAACATGATACTAGGAATCATAATAACAAACTAGACATGATTTCTATATCAAAATATCAATAAATCAATTAAAGCACTTACTTGAATGTCTCGTATCTCTTTCTAATAACAAAATACTTGCGTTAGTAACTTCAAGGAATATATAAACAAACAATTAAATTTAATAATTGGAATAATGATTTGGGACCAAACCCTCAGAAATTAAACTTTTCACGTTTAGGGCGAAGGCAACTTCGAACAATGCTGGGTATGTATAGTGCTAATGTATGAGGAATTGTGTTTGTAAAAGGCTAGGATAGAAAGAGAGAGAGAGAGAATCACGAAATTCTTGATGAGAGTTGGTGATTGAAAAAGTGGAGATATAACCTCTATTTATAGAGAAAAAAAAGGGTTGAAGAATAAGAAAAGAATCCGAATTTGAATCGAAATAAAACTCGATGGATAGCAGTTTTTGCGGATTTTGTTTTTATCATATCTTTTGACCCATAAGTTCAAATAAGGCATATAATATGTCGTTGGAAATCTATTGAAGTCTAATTTCCAACCCAATTAGAATCAGATTAAAATATTTTGTACATAAAAAGATACGGAAGAAATAGTAAGACGGTGTTAGTTTTGGATAGAGTTTTGTATCTCATTCATATCTTTTTCGTTATAGCTCGGATTTAATATAATAATATATCATTGGAAAGATAATTTAAAAATATATCCAACCATATACAATTTGGATAAAGATTATGAGGCACAAAAATAATATCTGTCTGTCTTTGAACATCTTTAAATTCGAATAGAATTAGGATTAAAAAAAAAAAGGAAAATTTTTAAAAAGGAATGATTTTATTTAACTCAAATTCTTTAATCTTATCTTTTTTAAAAAGGATAATTAAGATCTTTAGAAACTTATTGAAGCTTTTAATTAATCTTAATTAGTTTAGGAATAGGATTAAACCTTTGGACCCTCCACATGATCATTGGGTCGTAGGTAAAATCCGATTTGGGCCCTGTTTAGTATTTTGGCCATAACTTCCTCATTATTCATTGGAATTGGGGTTATAATATATCGTTGGAAAATTCTTTTCAAGCCCCATCCATCTACACCATTATTGAACCCATATCATGAACCAACCTAAACAGGAATGCACGTTTTTCAAAAATAGGGTAAGAAAAGATATATTTTCAAAAATAGAAAGAAGAGATATTTTAATAAAAACATCCTCATCACTAGACTTTTCACACTTTCGCCTTGTTCGATAACCAAATGTCATGAAAGGTATTCATCACTGGGTTTGGTTTTGGGGAGACACATTTGGGTGTCTACAGTCTCTTTTCCTTGTTGGTATTGATCATTGTTTATCTCTTGCTTCTCTGATGATGATGATGATGATGATGTATTTATGATGGTTTTTCTACTCTAGTTCCTGGTATTGTTGTTTGTTTCATTGATTACTGTATGATGTGTTTCTCTACTTCATGATGACTATGCTTTTTGATGATTGTCTACTGTATTGCTTCTTGATTCCACTTCCTAATATCATTTCTTGATCCTGTTCCAGATGTTTATGCTGCTATCATATATTACTGTTTCCCTATTGAGTACATATATCTCTTTTATATTGTCTTGAAGTTACTAACATGTATATAGTCTATTTTCTTTCTCAATTTGCCTCGTAGCTTGTTCTATGGATTATTGGTACTCCATGAAGGTGGTTGTTCTTTCACCTTATTTGTTATAGCATAGCTTCGATTCCCGGTGAGATCCTTCTTATCTTCTTCTTTTTATTTTTGCTTCTTTTCTTGGATTCTTAGTATAGGTTTATATTAAGAGAAGTTGAACGGTTCGAGGTTGTTTTCTATTTAACACCTTTGCGTGTTTGGGAACATTGGCGTTGTGGCCAAATGTTCACTTGTTTGTCGATTGGGATATATGTGCTAACTTACTTCCTTGATGATTTCTATTTATCCTTTTCTTTTCTATCTTTCTCTTTGTTTCTTTTTCCCCTTTTTTAAATTCTTTTTTGTTTATAATTTTCTTTTGGATTCCTTTATCTCTTTTCTTTTACATTTATTTTTGCACTTTGCATTCTTCTTTTTACTATAAATAAAAAAAATATCTATAAAAACAAAACCAAAAACAAAAATTTAAGAAAATAAAAAATAATATTTTTTTGAGGCATTGCTTTTCTTTCTTAATAGGTTTGCTTTTGCTTTAGACTTCGTACCACTTGGACTTGCACTTTAGGCTATCATTCTTCCTAAGAACAATGGTTTGCACGGTTTGAGAGTATCTTTGGTTGACTCTAGGATAGAACATGCTAAGGAACTTGCACTTTAGCCATATTCTTTTGTTTTTAAAAACTCGCAAGTGTTCCTCTTTGGTGAATTTGAAGCTTTTAGTGAGTTTTTGCCACATCCTTGTGATGTTTCATGATTTTCTAGCCTTCCCCATATCTTGCATGAGCAGCATGGATCCTTGACTTTTGCGGACATAATCTTGAATCTTGACTCATAATTCTCAAACACGAGACCGGCTCATCTAGGGAGGACAAAGGCATCTTTTTGGGGGTTAGTCGTTAGAAAAATAACAGAAACAAAAGCAACATAATTTGTTACTTTGATTTTGTTTACTTGCAACTATAAAACAATAAACGAGTTAGTAACTTCAAGGAAAATTAATAAAACAATAATTAAATTAAATTAAATTAAATAGAGTTGATTTGGGGCCAAACCCTCAAACAGTTCTACCTTTCACGCTTTGGTTTAAGGAAAGAATCTCGAGTAAAGTATGGACTCCATGGAGTGCTTAAGGAAGGAATTTTGAAAGAATAGGGAGGCTAGTGTTTAGGCTAGAGAATAGAAGAGAGAAAAAGAGAGTTAATTGATGCCCCGTACATTAGAAAAGAGGGGGTATTTATAGGGTAAATGAGTAGAGGGAACACATGGAACCCTAAAAAGGATAAAAACCCTAAAAACACTGCTGCGACATGGAAAAAAATGTCATGACACGATAAACATTTGTGTGATGCATAATATTTTGGTGTGATACAAGAAATACCTGACTTACGGGGGTTAAAACGCGTGAAAGATTTACGCGGAAAAGACACCGGGATGTCCCGTGTCACGACACTAGCACTTGGCATGGGACTCTGTGTCGTGGCACGACATTAAGTCCTGTGACGTGGTACAGTTTCTCATGACGCGGTAGACCCTGTGTCCATTTTTCGTCTAAATACATTTTTTCCCTAATAAAACTCAGATTTTTAAGTGTCGATTCATAATTTCGAGCCATTTCTGATTTATTATTTATTAATTGAGCTAAAATAATAAATAAAATAAATAAATAAAAAGGTTTGGGCCAAAATAAAAAAAATTAAACTATGCTTCGACTAAACATACATCAAGACTGATCTGTTTATTACTTAAAAACTAAATTTAATTAAATCTGAATTTTTAAGCACTCTCGGGATTAAATACTGAACTCGACCAATAATGACGGTGAAAGATTGTTCATCATCGGATTTGGTTTCGGGAAGACATTTTTAGGTGTGTACAGAAGCACCCACTTTGACTTAGTTTGTGAATACGTTAGTTTCGAAAACTATAATCAAAGTAGTTGATAGGGACGGAGAATGATTTAAGACGTTCTGCGATCCTAAATCATTCATTAAACGCCGATTCCTGCAAAAAAATGTTAGTTCCAAAGATAAAAGTGTAAAGGGATTTAAATGCGTATCTAACACCAGTGTATACGCGACAAATGAGTTTGGTAGCTTCCTATGCTTGAAAGAATCCACCGAATGACGTTTCGCTGAAACACTTTCCATGCTTGAGGAAAGTCGACTGGTGAGTTTGGTAGCTTTCTAAGCCTGAAGAAACCTACCAGATGATACTTTCCATGCTTGAGGAAAGTCGACATATGAATTTGGCATTTTTCTATGCTTGAAGAAATCCACTAAATAATACCTTTCCACTGACAATACTTTCCATGCTTGAGGAAAGCCGACTTGGAGATTTTCTCTACTTGAATAAAAATCCACTGATAATGCTTTCCATGCTTGAGGAAAACCGACAACTGATATAATCGCTAACTTCTTTGCTTTGAGAGGTGACAACGACCGACAATTTTCCATGCTTGACAAAAAAACTTGTCTGATGAAATTTGCAAGTCTCTGTGTATCGAGAACCTTGCGCCATGAAATAATGATGGTTTGATTGTCCGTTAACGTGGGTCGTAGATGATTTACCTTCAAGTCGGCTATCTGACCATATTAGGTGTTTAAAATGTCGAAAATGTGACTCTGATGCTTCTTAGGGGTAAATTGATAATTTTAATACCTTTTAAATACCAACTAGAATTTTTCATGCAATTCCGGTGAGAAAATAATTATCCAAGTGCTGCGGAAAATCGTTCAACTTAGTCAATGATTCTCGGAATATTCGCCAGAAATCTTCATGAGCGTGCAGGATACGCATCCAGGCACCGCGTCACGTGGCATTATGCCGCGACACGGTGGCCATTCCCGTTAGGCGGTGCATAATCCCGTGACGCGGGATTTGGTCTTTGATGAACCAGTCAACGTGCCTCAATAAAAAAGTCGTGCCACGTCAAGAATACCGTTACAAGGTAACGACCATCGTGGCACGAGGAACGGAGCCTGTAACAACTTCATTTTGCTTTAAATTCAAGCTTCCATTTTCATGCCTGCTTTCCCATTCTCCTTTGCCATTTTTCGTTTTCTCATTCTTCTTCTACTCTCTCTTCTCATTTTTTTTCAATTGTACTGAATACCGCGCCACGGTATTTCAGCACCAGCGCACGAAGAGCTTCACCGTATCAAGGCGTCTCTACCCATGTCACGACCTTTTGTTTTGCCTTTTTTTCCGCTGTGGTTGTCCGGGTGTTCTTCACTGCTGACAGAGGGTCACCGTTGCTGTCAGAGGGTCACTGCGACACAGCCACGACGTGGTTTACCGTGCCGCGGTGGTTGCGCTGCTGCATTCTGCGGTTTTTTGAGCATTTGGAGCTCAATTCTTCACCAAATTTTCTCCAATTTTTTGCTATCTTCCTCATTTTCAAATTCTTACAAGGATCCGTGTAAGTTTTCTTTGCTTTTTGTCTCAAATTTTGTCGTGGATGCCATTTTTGCTTTAAACCCTAAAAAAACCAAATTGGGTTTTTTTTTTTTTTGAGCTTCTATGTAAAAATTCTTGCCATGAATTAGTTTATATATGAATGCACGCTTGTTTTTGAGCAATTTGAGAGCAAGTTTGTGTGATTTGGTGAAGAAACAAGCAAATCACCATTTTTTTGTACTACTTGTGTGAAATGGTGTTCTTGTTGCTCATGTTATTTCTTTGCATTTGAAATGGTGATATATTGGTTGTAGATCTTGTACAATATGCCATGATGTGCCAATCTATAGTGTCTGTGCAATTTGGAAACATAGTATCATGCAACTAGGAGAACTGTAGTATGAGCTTGTCATGGAGAAACTAATTATAAAAGAAAATGCAACTTGAGGTAGCTGTTAAGCCGTTTTTAAATAAATAACTAAATTACATAGGAAATGATACTAAGTACTTAGAGTTTTTTTTTAATGTAATAGCGTGCCTAAACAACGGGATCGCGATCTTTCTACTCGCGTCCGGCGTTAGGCTTTTCGAGAGGACACTCCCACATCTCCCGAGGGCATAGACGACGATGCCTTAGACACTTAGCCTCGCCCTTCTAAGGGTAGGGGTAGGTAGATTCTACCTCCGCGGACACTAGACGAATTGGTTTTCTGTCATGAGAACCATATTTCTCACCGTCACTTACCGGCGTAGTCGATGGCACGCTTCGCCATCATGGATCAAGAGCTGGAGATTTGATTCCCCGAATATATAGGATTATTACGAGGGTTCCTGTCACTAACGCCCTATGGGAGTCGGCTAGTTTAGAAGATTTCTATTCAGCGGTTGTAGGATTTTGCAGCCCCCGGGGTTGTGGTTCGACAGTTGTTCGTGTTTTGTTGGAGTATTTTTGGGATACTACCAACACTTTTCACTTTGATTAGGGGGGGACGACAGTGACCCCTCTGGATTTTAGCATGATCAGCGGCTTACGCTCCACTGAGCGGAATGTACGGCAGATTCCTGACCTCACTTGGGGAGCGGCTGAGGTAGCAGCTTTGTTAGGTCCTGTCGTTAAGCATATCTGGATTCGGCTGGTGCCTCGAGGTGGTTCTAGGAGTGGGCGATAAGAGTTGGCTTCTGTTCTTGCCCATGGCTTTAACATAGCCGAGACGACACCTGAGCAGCGAGTGCGGATCTTTATCTTGATTTTCATTTCCGGGACTCTTTCTCATGATAGGAGTTTATGTGCGCTCGTTTGCTACCTACATTCTCTTGTCAGGATCGGTGAGATAGGATCCTATAGTTGTTCTAGCATTGGATATGCTGATTTACTCTCGTCGTTGCGTCATGGCTGCAGGCAGCTGAATGACCAGGTCCTTGTTGCTGTGTACGGTTTATGGAAAGTCGTAGAGGTGACGATTTTTCTTCTTCTTATCTTGTTTTAACCAGTTTAACTCATGTTCTTAGAGTTTACTTTCATTGCAGCTGTGGTTCTATGAGTACTTTTCGAGATTGACCCCTCGACGGCGTCGCAGAGCGGTCCATGATTTTCCTGTTGGAACCAGCTGGCGTGACCGAGGCGAGTCACGAGTGGAGTTTGTATCTATGCTGCGCGGGCTGCTGCGTCGAGACACCTCTTCTGTTTGTGTAAGAATTGATTTTTCAGTATGTTATTCTCTACTTTGATATTATTTTTCAACATTCATTGCAACTTTTTATGGTTTTCAAGTTGTTGTTGAGATCTAGTATCGACCTTGGACTAGGATGACTGATCATCCCGAGGTCTTGGAGCTTTTAGCGTGCTGTACTATTTTTGTTGGTTCATCACGCTTTATTTGGTATCTTGGGGAGCGCGTTGTTCATCAGCACAGCGATGACCGCTTTGTGGTGTCTTTGCCTCCAGTAGAGTCGATGCTTGATTCACGTTTACTTGGGGCGTTGCTAAATAGAGGGGAGCGTTATACATTTCCTTGGCAGGAGCTCGTGTGTATGGAGGGCGATTATTCACAAGTCCCAAGTTTGTCTATGAAGAGCGGATCGAATTGCATATTGCTTCCTTCCTTGGCTCCTCCGCCCCGTCTTCCCGAGGTATGATTTCCTTTGAGAATTTTGTTGCTAGTTTCTGTTTAAACCGTCGAATAACCTGATTATTCGATCATGTTTTCAGACGACTGCTCGTCGTAGGGGGAAGGTTGAGGTCCCGCCTCAATCTGTCCGTTACCCGGGGTCGATAGGTATTATAGAGGATCATATTGCTGACGCACCAGAGGTTTTTAGATAGGCATAGGAGTCTCTTCCTGATGAGTTGAGCCGGTAAGCTTGTTGACACGTTATTCATCCTTTTTAATACTGCTTGATACTGGGTTTTCTTTGTTCACAGCCTACGCAATCGAACATGATAGGATTTATGAAGTTGGTTGAGGCTTTGAAGTACTACATCATCAAGCTTCGACATGGTGTGAGTTGTCGGGGCGGTTCTGGCGATATTCTCAAGGTATATTCACCTGTTTTCCCAGATTTACCACATTTGTTCTATCTTGCACTATTGACATCTTTTCATTTTGTGTCTTTCAAGAGCGACGGAGGTCTCGCTCGCGCTCGAGTCATAGTGACTCGGATAAGGGGGAGCCTAGTCACCGTAGACGATCTCCTGAGGTTCGCCGACATTCTCAATCTCAGTAGCAGCAACCTTCGACTTCTCAGCCATTTAAGGGGTTTCAAACTCTACGGCAACCTCGGCCTTCTCAGCCGTTTCTGGAGGCTCAGTGGCAGCAGCCTCAGTCTTCTCAACCATTCCAGCACTTTCAGGGTCAGTGGCAGCGATCTTCATCTTCCCAGCCATTCCAGTCTTCACAACCTGAGTTAAGGCCAGTAATTACTCCTGTGGACAAGGGTTTATACTCATTTCCATTGACTGGTCTTATTCTTTGACCAATACATACAAAAGAGAGCTGGAATTGTTTCATGTTAGAGGCTTATTAGGCTTAAGGCATGTAGCAATTGAACATGATTTTCTGAGGGAAGCTTTAGATTATTGGAGTCTAGAAACTCATTGTTTCAAATTTGATTATAATGAAATACGTCCCTTGCCGAAGGAATTCAGTGCCATCTTTGATTTTCCTGCTACAAATCTCATTGTAATGCCTATCCTACGTGAATATTATTACCAAGATTTTGAACGTCATCTGAATCTGACAGATCTAGATTTAAAAAAAATTGCGTGTGGTAATGAAGTAGATCTAGAAAAGCTTGCAAATTTGTATTTCAATCGTCCTGTCTCTAAGTCTTATCATGTAAACCGTAGAAGGGCTTATATTATTTGCATGTTTAGCAAGCTTTTATTTGGAAACGGTAGGGTAGGACATGTTTGTTTAGGGTCTATGCTTGTTTAACGTTTAGAACTTTTAAAAGCCTCTGACGATGTTGAAAAATATTTTCCCAATGAACTAGTCCGCAGGAAGAAGAACTATTGTGCAATCATGTCATATAATGATTGGAAGGTGTTCTTTGCAAAGAGAGAATTTTTCATTCGGTGGATGATGCCTTGGTGGAGGCTTACTAGGATGGTTGGCACGAATGATACTCCGTATTGTCGCGTTCCTAGTATTCAAAGCTGACTTTTTATTGTCCTTCCCGATTGATGCGACAATATGGACTTGAACAAGTAGTTCCACGCTATAACGATAGTCCTCGTGAATTATCGTTGCATGAAAGTAATGATCACAAGTACGAGACTTATTGGGTTGGAAGGCCTTTGTGGACCATTTCTGCGAGTAACCAAGCTCCTTCTCCCTTGTCTAGTGCATACAAGGCATGATTGAATCCTTGAAGTAGAAGGGATCGAGTCGGATCACGCAACTTTGATGTAAAGGGACGTCTTGGAAGTAAGAAGGCGCCTCCTAAAGATCGTCTAGGTTCAAGAACACAAGGAATTGAGTTTAAGACTCCTATAATGCCTAAAAAGAAGAATTATGTGAAAGGAAAGGGTAAATAAAAGATGGTGTATAGAGAGAAACAACCTAACGACTATAAGAAAGGTGAAAGAGGTGAAAGTTCAACTAGAGTTGTGACAGTTCGGGCTACAAAAGACACATAAATGGTGAAGGCCGACCTAGTTGAAAAAGAGAAGGAGGTTCCTAAAGTGAAGAAGGATTAGATCAGTATTACTTTGCTTATATGTTTAAATTTTAATTTTTAAATAAGGTGCATGATGCCAATAATTGTAGTCACATTTATTTCAATAAAAATATCATATTTATATTCGCCTTAAATAAAAATTACAATGACTTTTTATTTATAAATTTATTATCCGAGTCCAGAAGTCGGACGCAATGGAAGAATAATAACAATCGTCGAATAAAATAAATATAACAGAATTTGCAAAGTCCAAGGCCTGCCGCGCTGCGGAAACATCTGTCGCGTCATAGTTTTAAATGTCGTGACTCGGGGCTTGTCAGCTGAATTTTGTAGATTTAAATTCCACCGTGCCACGGTGGGAACTGGTGTGACACGATGATATGTGACGTGGTACGGCAATACCTGGCATGGCGCGGCAATTTTCTTTTTTTTTTTAATTTATCGTGCCACGGTTTAAAATGTCATGCTACGGTTGCTGCTACTGTGGGATTTTCTTGGTTTTAGATCAATTTTACTGTATTGTGTGTTATAATTGGTCGACAAAGGAAGGATTTTATTTTTAAAGTGGTCGGGCCCCCTTGAGGGGTTTCCTACGCATCCTTAAAAAGAAATAAGGCCAAATGTAGCTCTATCGGGTCATGAACCCATGCAACTAGGCATAAAATTTCTTAAGTTGATCCAAGTTGGTTAAATTGTGGAAACCGTTGCCATCCATGTCCACCAATTGTGCCGCTCCGCCAGACAAATTGGATTTAACAATGTATGGACCTTACCATTTTGGTTAAAATTTTCCTCTTGGATCCAACACATTTTTGCGAAGTGCCTTTAGTACCAAGTCACCATCCTTGATATTCCTAGTCTTGACTTTTTTTATTGAAATATCGTGCCATACGCTGTTGGTAGGTTTGGACATGATGCAAATCTGCCAAGCGTTTATCGTCAAGTAAGGCTAGTTAATCATATCTTGCTCTAATCTTGTCGTCTTCATCTAGTCGGCTTTCCAACGCGATTCAGAGAGAAGGGATTTCTAGCTCTATTGGTTGTACAACTTCAACTCCATATACCAAAGAGAAAGGAGTAGCCCCCGTTGATGTATGAACAGAAGTTCAATAACCCCAAAGGGCAAAATGTTGCTTACTTTGCCAATACTTGTAATTTTTTGTCATCATTTCAATGATAGTTTTCAGGTTCTTGTTGGCTGATTCAACCGTACATTCGTTTGTTGTCTGTAGGGTGATGATTAGTGATGCTTGATATGATATTTCTTTAATAATTCTGCGCACTCGGCTTGGAAATGAGTTTCATTATCACTGATCATCTCATGAGATACTAACAAGGGTCGGAACTAGGTCGTTGAAACTAACCCCTACCCTAGGCCAAACAAAATTTTTAATCTCTCAACACACCCTTACACAAGTATAATGGTAAGTTGAGGGTCGAACCACTAAGGAACGGTGGGCGATTATCTATTGCCTAAGTCAAGCTACTCCAAAATGGTAGGGTGTAGGTATGTAAACTAAGACAAGGATGACTAAACAACGAATTGAAATCAAGTATGTAAAACGCTAGGGCTAGGATCCACATGTAATCGTAACATATTCAACTAATTGGGAGGTCAAAGTGACTAAGTCAAGCAATGTGAGGGAAGACCAATCATGCAACCAAAAGAGCGTATCAAACAATTTTCCAAGAGGTCTAACTAGCGTCAACTACGATAAAATCTAGCTAGGAACGTCTCAAGACACCTCAATTGTTAAATTCAAGCCAAAAATCAATGGTCCGTATCAATGTGAACTTACAATGCAATCTAGTGCAACAATCAAAGTTAGCTACTCTTTAATTAATCACACACATGCACATGATCATCAACCAATTTAATCATATCATCAACTCCATCAATTATCCCAAATTAACATTAATTCATTACTCATACATGCTTCACCATTATTTTGGGAAGAATTTTCTTTGTCTATGATTAAATTTAGTAAGAGTGGCGCGGGATGGGGAATTATTTTCTTAACTTCATTTAATCCTGCATATGAATCGTGTTTATATTGTGCGATTTATGCTTCGGACAAGGGGGTGCAATATCAAAGTACCCTTTTGAATAAATTTATGTGGCAAAAATATAATATTTTGATTCAATGAATATGTGTGAATGGTATTTGGGTTTCATTTAAAATGGATTGCATATTTATTCTATTTCAGGCATAGAGCTAGAATGGTTGAGAACGCTGCCTTAGCTGATGCTATTCGTTTGTTAACTGAAAATCTGAACCAAAATCGGGGAGACCAAGTCGATCCCCAAGAAGAGATGTTTAAGAAGCTGACCCAAGTTAGGCCTCCAGTTTTTAAGGGAGGTGCTGACCCTAATTTCCTAGAAAGTTGGATTCGAGAGTTTGAAAAACTGTTCGTGGCACTCAACTGTCCCGAGGGTATGAAATTGGACCAGGTCGCTATGGACCTGAAGGACGAGGCTAATATCTGATGGAGGGACAATGCTGTGACCGTTAGGGCCAAACCCAACCTTAGATGGGAAGTGTTTAAGACCTCCTTAAGGGACAAGTTTTACCCTCCATTCTTGAAGAAACAGAAGGCTCAGGAGTTTATAAGTCTGGAAATGGGAGAAATGTCAATCTCTGAGTATTATAATAAGTTTATAACCCTTTCTAGGTTTGCTCCTGAGGTTGTACCAACTAAAGAACTAAAGGCTCAGAGGTTTGAGCATGGATTGACTGACGAGTTACGGAAATACCTAGCCGGGAAAGTTTTTAAAACCCTCGACAAGGTATATGAGAGAGCTGCACACTTGTACCATCCGAGTTCTAAAAGTGCAGGTGTGAATGCTAAGGCTGGGAAGAAAAGGAAGGACTTTGGGAAATCTGAGAACTAGAGTAACTTTAAGAGGCCTAGGAATGGGAACGCGTTTGATAGGGGTAACTAAAATTTTAGCAGTTCTTCTAATGATAACAATGGAGAGAGAACCTACCACTGCTAGAGGTGTAGGAGAAACCACCCTGGGGGGAGGTGACTTGCCAATTCTGCAACAAAAAGGGGCACAGGAAATATGAGTGTTACACCAAGCAGAAACAACAGGGAAATGGTGGGAACACCCAACAGAGGCCTAACAACTTCAACAACCAGGGGAATAAGGGAAATGGTCAGAATGGGAAGTTTGGAAATGGTAGCAACAATAATAACAGGTTTGGCAACGACAACAACAACAACTCAGGCAACAACAACAATGGTTACCAAGGAAGAAACAACACTCCCGGGCGCTTGTCTTCAATGAGCAAGGGAGAAGCTGAGATTTCCTCGAATGTAGTCACTAGTACTTTTTCTTTTCATTTTTTCTCTGTCATTTCTAGACTTTGCAGCAGCTTACTCTTTCATTTCTACTTCTGTTGTGCGCAAGTTAAACTTAACTTAATCGAGTCATGTTGATGTGTCAGTTAGTCTGCCTACAAGAAAACTTGTTCATTGTAATAAAATATTCAAAGGATGACCTTTAAAAATAGGAGAAGTTATCTTTCCATCGAATCTTATTGAGTTTAATCTAGGGGACTTAGATGTAATTTTGGGGATGGATTGGCTGAGTTCATACAAGGCAAAGATAGACTGTGAGATGCAGAGGGTACAATTGAGTGATCCTTTGGGTAAGATAGTGTCTTATAGATGTTTAGGGAAGCCTAAGGGTTTTGGGATTATTTCTACTTGTAAGGTCAAGAAACTAGTGAATAAGGGATGTCCATTGTACTTTTGTTGTGTTTAAGATTTGAGTATGAGTGAGAGTAGGAGGATGGAGGATGTACCCATTGTGAATGATTTTTTATATTTCTTCCTAGAAGACATTTCGGGAATGCCACCTAAGATGGAAGTAAAGTTTACCATTGACTTAGTTCTAGGAGCTACACCTATCTTCAAAGCACCTTATAGAATGGCACCAGCTGAGATGAGTGAGCTAAAGGCTCAATTAAAGGAGTTGTAAGACAAAGGGTTCATTAGGCTTAGTGCATCACCTTGGGTAGCACCTGTTTTATTTGTGAAAAAGAAGGATGGGAGTTTAAGGCTATGTATTAATTATAGAGAGTTGAATAATGTGACTGTGAAGAATAAGTACCTGTTGGCGTCGCTCGATGTGCACCTACGTTAAAACATGTGTGAATATGCTTGGCACTCTTATGAAGTGGGAATTAACGTATACGATTAGGGACAATGAAAGTAGGGAGTCGCCAACAAGTTTTTAAGGAACTTGTAAGCCGTTCACGGACCATAAAAGGCAACCACGATTAAGGGACAACGATAGGCAACAACGATTGACTCGTGAAGGTTACATCCCATTCATAATCCATGAGATTACTAACTCCATATGGTTCGGAACCACGAAAGGAGGATCGGGGATGATGGTACGAAGTGAGTCATGGAGTCACATTCGCCCGTATTGGCCTCTACTCGATTCTTATAGTGAAAAATGATTCCTGCGATCTCAAAGACATACAAACAGAGATTCAATTTGCTCCAAACTATTATTAAGTTAAATTGGTTTAATATTAATGCAACACATATTATGATCACTTGAATTAATAACAAGATTAAAAGGAACCTAAACCGGTTGTCCAAATTATCTTATTAGGCGTGATTTTCAATTACATATTCCCTTTAAACATGCAATATGGTGATCAATAAATATAATAATAGAATAAACATAAATATTAGAAGAAATTTAACCATAATTCCAATAATATAAAATCTTTAAAAAAATAATAGAAATAAAAGGAACATAATTCATATTTTGATTCTGTTTGCTTGCAACTATAAAATAATAAACGAGTTTATAACTTCAAAGAAATAATAATAAAACAATAAATAAATTAAATTAAATTAAATAGTGTTGATTTGGGGCCAAACCCTCAAACAGTTCTGTAGGGAATATTTTAAGCATTACCCCTAGCTTGAACCCCACTGTGATCGTACACTTAAGTACGGTGGCATCCAAAGGGAAGGAAGCTAGAGCAAAAGAGTCCCCAACAGGTTTTAGGAACTTGTAAACCGTTCACGAGGTGAAGGTTACACCCCTTAACGATCCAAGAGATCGTTAACTCCAATAGGTCTGGAACCATGACTGGTAGTTCGGGGATGAAGGTACAAATCCAACCTAAAATAGATTGAACATGCCCTAATAATAGGCCTCTACTTTACTATGATCATATTCATGTGCGCTTTCTGACTAACATGCAATCAATAGGATTACCCCAAACCTGTTTATCTATGTTTGTTGAATATTAATGCACAAACAAATCTATTATTAGCGATCACTTAAATTATAGTCAAATTAACCCTAAAGAAGATTATTAATTATCTAATTAAGCATGATTTCAAGTACCAATTCCCTTTAAACATGCATAAAAGACGAGATCAAGCAATAAAAATAAATAACAAACAACATAATAATAAATGATCATAATCATACTCAAAACCATAATAAAAAATTTATCATGTTAAAGCATAATAATAATAGCAAGATCCTAGGCATGATACTAACAAGATTAATAACAAACCCTAGCATGTCACTAAACAATAAAAATCAAAGCTTTAACCCTAACATGATACTAACATGCTGTTCCTTTTAATTGCTACGTCATGACTAAATTGTTAGTAACTTCAATAAAAATAAATAAAATGGAAATTAAATTAAATTAACTAAAAAGTAGAGTTAATTTGGTCCAAACCCTCAGTTCATTCTACCTATCACGCCTTGGTTAAAGTATAGAACTTCAGGTATTGTATGGACTCCTTAGAGTGCTTAAAGGAAGAAATAGTGAAAGAATGGGGAGGCTAGTGTTTAGGCTAAAGAGGGAGAAGAGAATTATTTGATGATTAAGCTTGTTGATTAATGAAAAAGGGGAGATATGACCTCTATTTATAGAGAAAAAAAAAAGAAGGGTCGAAGAATTAAGATAAGATCCGAATTAAATCGAAATAAAACTCGATAGACTTCAGTTTTTTCTGTTTTCGTTTTTATCATATCTTTTGATCCAGAAATCGGAATAAGATGAAAAAGATATCGTTGAAAAAATCTCGAAATCTAATTTCTAACCCAATTAAAATCAGATTAAAATATTATATAGAATAAAAGATATGGCTGAAATAGTGAGACGGTGTCAATTTCGGATAGAGTTTGACATTTTATTCATATCTTTTCCGTTATAGCTCGTAATTGATATTATAATATATCATTGGAAATATAATTTCAAGGGCTATCCAACCATATAAAATTTGGATAAAAACTATGATGCACGAAAATAATATCTGTCTATCTTTGAATGTCTTTCAATTCGAATAAAATTAGGACTTTAAAAAGGGAGTTTTATTCAATTTCAAACTCTTTAATCTTATCTTTTCAAAAAGGATAATTAAGATATTTTAGAAACTTATAGAAACTTCTAATTAATCCTAATTGGTTTAGGATTGGGATTAAATCATTTGGACCCTCCACATGATCATTGGGTCGTAGGTAAGGTGGGCTTAGGTTCGGTTTGGGCTCAATTTAATATTTTGGCCATAACTTATTCGTTATAACTCGGATTTGGGCTTATAATATATCGTTGGAAAGCTCTTTTAAATCCCCATCCAAATATTCAATCATTGGACCCATATTATGGACCAAAATAAACTGGATTAAACTTTTTTATAAAAAGGACACGAAATGAATGATTTTAAAGGACACGAAATTAATTATTTTGGGTTTAAAGGCACGAATAGAGGAAAATACGTTACGGTTTGGGGAAATGGGCGGCTAGAAGTTGGGTTGGTTTACGAAATGGAAATATGGATTTAAGCACTCCAAGATTAAATACTCAACCCGACCAATAATGGCAGTGAAAGGTTGTTCATAATCGGGTTTGGTTTTGGGGAGACATTTTTAGGTGTCTACAGTGATGTTATCCGTTTTTATATATTTTGCGTATTTTCTTTTTTTATTTCTCCCTTTTTAAACAAGCGTATCGATTTACTTATCCTTTTGTAATCCTTTAGGGCCAGTTTCCAAGCTTAGGAAAGAGGACTCCCGGGAACTCGCATTCTACGTTTACCACCCTAAGACCAACCCCTTTTAAACCACTTTTCTTCGACAACTAATTCTAGTCCAACAACAATGCCATCCATCGAAGAACTTCAACAAGAGATTCTTCGTTTTAGAGAAGAAAAGGCTCAAGAGGCTGAGGAGAGAAGAATTGAGAAAATGGAAAAGGCTGAAATGAAAAATGCTGAAACCTTAGCCTTGCAAGAAAAGATGGAACAATTATCCATCAAAGAAAAGTTGCTGGAGAAGCTAGTTCTTCGTTCTACAATGGGGAACAAGTACTTTGACGCAGAAAAGTTTGCTCCTCCCCCAGGACTTGCTTTACCGGAAAAGTTCGTAGCTACGGACTTGCCAATATTTAAGGTGGCCAATAATCCACAAAATCATTTAATGTGTTTTACTGACACTATGGCATTAAAGGGAGTTGATCCTAAGATTTATGCTTTGACTTTCCCCTTATCCCTAGACCCAACCGCAAGAGATTGGTACTATGGGCTACATTTAAAATTCAAGGCAACATGGGAAGATGTAGTTTCGGCTAACATTACCCAATATGAGAGTAACGTAGAGTTTAAGTCAACTTTACGTGAACTCGAGATGCTTAAGCAAGGCGACGATGAAGGTTTCCTTGCTTTCTATGGTAGATGGCGAGAAAAGGCGGCCCACCTTGCCCAAAGGCCACCTGAACTTGAGTTAGTACAAAAGTTCATTGACAACTGTCATGAAAAGTACAACAAACATCTACGTTACCTTGGTTTAAACACTTTTCAAAAGGTCTATTCAGTGGCTACTAGGATTGAAAATGATCTTGCTAAAGAAAAAGCAAACAAACCTCATCATCATCATCAACCTAAGAATAACTACAGGAAGGGGAATGATAATGCATCATCCTTTATTCACGTATTTGCGACTTCCACGCAATACAATAACACAAATCGATATGATGATCCTAGAAAAAGATGGACAAAAGAAAGAAAATTTACTCCATTTTCTGTAAGCTATAAAGAGTTGTTAGAAAAATTAACTGAAAAAGGCTTACTCGCGCCATCAGGGCCAACACCACCCACTCCACCAGAAAGAAGATTTCCTCAATGGAATGGTAATGCTTATTGTGCTTATCATAGAGGCGTTGGACACGATACTGAACGTTGATATGTTTTAAAGCACAAAATACAAGATTTAGTAGACGATGGGAGAATTCCCAAGCCTAAACCTAACAATAATGCGTCCCCCTTAGGGGTGTTTCACATCGATGAGGACCATATGGAAAGTGATAGATTCAATACATTGGACTATATCACACCTATAGGAGAACCTCTATCCACAATACATATAGGGGAAACTAATGAAGTATGTGGACTTTGGGACGACGACTTTCAAGACTTATATGTCTCTAAGTATGCCACCGTCCCACTCCATCTCGTTTACAAAATGAAACAAATGGAGCTCTTGATTGGGATCATTTCTTGGGGAAGTCGCAAGATTTATCGAATCTCTCCTTGAATGAAGAATGGCATCAAGCACAACTCATGGAACATCTTGAAAGGAAGGCACATTCAAAGCCTCTAGAAGAAAGTTGGTTTGTGAGTTCTACAACTAAACTTAATGAGATAGATCATTTAACTCGTTCTGGGCGAGTCTACCAAGCACCACCACCAAATGAATCTTCGACCACACAAAATTAAACTCAAGGTTAAGTACAAAATCCAATACCACCTCCACTTGAGGTGGAAGATCCATTGGTCAAATAACTTTGCCAATCCAAGGCCAATGTTAGCATTTGGGAACTCCTAAGTACTTCTAAAGAACATAGAAATTCTCTCATGAACACTCTAACGGCTTTGTCTGTAAGCCAGACACAACCCCTCAGGATATCGTTAGCTTGCTTACTAGCGAGAAATCCGACAAATCAATCATTTTAACTAATGATGATTTGCCTTCAACAGACACTACCCACAACAATGAATTATACTTAACTGTGTGATGTAAGGGATACAATATCCCCCTTACTTTGGTAGACAATGGGTCAACTGTAAACGTATGCCCATTACGAACGGCAAAATACTTAGGCCTAAATCCAGAAAAAGATTTTCAATCAACAACACGAATTAGGGCCTATGACAATTCACTACCACAAAATAGAGAATAAATAACGCATAATATAGAGCTGTCAAGTTAGATAGTCAATCTCTAGCATTCTATAGAACGCCTATGTAAGATAAGTGCTTTGTATGTTTAAACCTATAAAGCGCCTCTCATAGTTAAGCATTCTATAGCTGTTTTATAGAAAATATGATTATAGATATAGAACGTCTTTCTAACTTAAGCGATCTATATGATTTGAACATGATTAGAGAAAAAACTAAATAAATAAAAATCTAACCCTAGAAAAAAAATTCCACTCATCAACCTCACGTCGCCCTCATTCTTTCTCTCTCCTTTTTCTCTTCTCTGATCTCCATTCCACTTCCTCTATTATCTCCTCTCAAACCTCACGCTGCCCTCAGTCTTTCTCTCTCCTCTTTCTCTCCTCTCATCTCCATTCCTCTTCCTCTATTATCTCCTCTCAAACCCCACTAGAAGGCTAGTAAATTTGTTTTTCAATTTCAAAATTAAAGACTAACGCATGCTTTTTTGTAACATTTCCCTCAAATTTTCAAAAGTTTAATTTGATGCCGCCGTTGATCGAGTCGTATAAGTCGTCGTCGCTAGATCTGGGTCAGTTGAAATGAGGTGTTGCTACTATAGAACATATTTTGAAGTCTAAAGATGCATAAAGGTACGGTATATGAAGGTTAATCTCATTTGTGTTTGAATTTAATGTTTAAATCAGATTTTTGGTTGTTTTAAAGTAATTAACATGATTTTTATGGGCTTTTTTTCGATCTATAGTTCATGATTTAATTCTAATTCAAAATGTTGATTTTGATTTTATAATTTTGTTTTATTTCTCAATTACGAGTATTTTAGATCTGTTTTGGTTTTCATGTTATAAACTTATAACTTTTGATTTTCATCTTTTATCAATTGATTTTTATGTCTTAAACTTTATGATTTTCATGACTTTATTAATTGATTTTCATGTCATAATCCGATTTTCATCTCTTATTAGTTGATTTTCATGTAATAAATTCTAAATTTTATCTTTTATCGATTGATTTATATGATGTAATTGGGATTAATTTCTGATTCTAAAACTTTAGATTTGCGAGTGTTTGATACGGTGCAGGTTTTCTATTTTTGAGGTTGGTGGAAGCGAGCTGGCCTGGTTGTGGATGATTGCGGTGCAATTCAAGTCGGTGTACTTTGATCTAAAGTGTTGATAATTAATTAATTAATTATGTTAGAAACCTTGTAACATAATTTTTTTTCCTCAAAGGATTGAAATACTTGTATTTTAATATTTTTTATAAATAAAATGTTGTTGTTATTATGTTTTATTTATTACGTATGAATAATAATAGTAATAATAATAATAATAATAATAATAATAATAATAATAATTATTATTATTATTATTATTATTATTATTATTATTGTATAATATTTTTTTATTTAAAAAAGTGAGGAATAGAGAGCGTCTATCTATGATAGGCGTTCTGGTTTTATGTAGCTATAGAGCGCCTTTCCTAAGATGACAGCTCTCTTGTCCTTGTTGTTTATTCACTTTGTACCATAAATATGAAGCGCCTATCTTAGATAGGCGATATGTATTGTGTTAGATATAAAACGCCTCTTTGAGGTGTTCTGTAGACTTTATAGGTGACAGGCTCAAGTCGTATTCACCTAATCAAAAGTAAACCTAAATCCACTAACTATGTAGATAGGGAAGAAGGGTCGAACCAATGGGAAACAAGTCAATTTACTCCTAATTAATTAAATGCAGTCTAAATTATCAAGTAACAGTTTGTTGTAAAAATGTAATTTAAATATTAAAAGTAAGAGTAGGAAAGGAATAAAAAGGGTTTAAATCAATAAAGGGAAACCTAGGGCATAGGTTCACTAATAAACAATATTCCAGGGCAAATCATAATAAGCAATCATCAAGCATCAATTAATCAGATTATAAAGGGCTTATGCTACGTATTATAATCACAGAGCTAATTTACCGGTATTAAATCACATCTGTCGAATCTCGACTTAACCATTTATAAATTAGTCCGCCTATTGAAACTAAGCCTAAACATCAATTCTCATCTGTCGAATCTCGAATTAATATTGCTAAACTCATACAATTAAGGAAAAATTGATTCTAATAATCCCACCTTTTATAGGTTCACTGCTAATAATCCCACATTTTGATTATTATCTAATAATCCCACCTTTGATGGACATTCTCTTCTAATGGTCCTTCATGACCGGTAACCTATTCTTTGGGTAAGTTAAAATGTTTTTTTTTTTTGTTCAATTTACTACTTGGCGGCAGCAGCTTCCCTTCCCTAACCACCGGTTGACTATCCCCCTTACAATTCCGACCACCAAGCACCAACAACAACATACAATTCCGACCACCTTTGCCCTCGATTCTCCTTGCTCACTCACCAACAGTCACAACACCTCTTTTTCACCAGCCACCGTTACTCAACAACGCAACAACAACCAACAATCTCCACGCTCCACAACACAGCAGCAAGCCACCTCGTAGTCCCTATAGTACTCCAATTAGCTTCCAAGAAACAACAATTTTACCTCCAAACCACCCGCAATCAACAATTCGACCACCTACAATCACAATTCCAACCTCTAGTCGAGCAATTTGACACCTACAATTTTCAATCGATGCTCCAATTTGAACACCCAATTGGGCGTTTCGGTGTGTGCATGGGAGGGCTGAAATGAAGAGTTTCGGAATAGGGATAGGTTGGGGTAGGGTGCTTCGGGGGGTGAAAGTGGCTCGGATGGGCTATTTCAAGGGTGGGCATGGCTGGGATTGGTGTTTCGGGGTCGTGGATGTGGGTGGTCGGTTGCAGGGTCGAGAATAATGGATGAAGGATGGGAAAAGGATAAGGAAGAAGGAAAGGGGATAAAAATTAAATTTAAAGATTAAAAAAATAAATGAAAAAAATATATTTTGGCAAATTACAAAGTGCCACATGGCATGTTAACCTATTATACCGGTTACCAACAAGTTAGGGACCATTAAAAGAGAATGCACCCAAAGGTGGGATTATTAGATAATAATTGAAAGGTAGGTATATTAAAAGCAAACCGGCTAAAGGTGGGATTATTAGAATCAATTTTTCCTACAATTAAATTTGGCCAAACCTAATTGCATAGCATTAAATCAATCAATAGGAAATAAATCAAGCATTGATAATCAACAATCATAAAATTACCCCTTCATATTATTTATTAAATCCCCATAAACCCTAGAAATAAAACTACTCAACCATAATTAAATCTAAACTAATCAAATCAATAAAACAAGATATAATGAAAGAATTAAATAAAATAACTGAAATTAAAAGAGAAGAAATTGTTACCAAAAGAAATCTGGATTAACGAATGGAATTAAGAACAATGTCTAGAGAGTTTAAGAGAAAGAAAATATTCTAAGTAGAGAGAGAAAATCTAAAAGATAAGGTAATAAAAAATTACGTACAAAAATCGTACTTAAACATCCCTAAAACAAATCCTCAAACCAAAACTAATCAGGTCCCTAAAAAAAAAAAGCGCCCGATCGGGCCCGCCTTTTTTCTACGCCCTGGCTAGTGTGCTGCGCCCAATCGAGCCTACGCTCACCCGATCGGGCGCGCCTTTCTTCTTGGTGCTGTTTTATGTGCGCCCGCCCGATCGGGCGTATGCTTGCCTGATCGGGCTCGACTTCTTCTTCGAGGCTTGGACTTCGATAGGGCTCGATTCTTCGCCCCAATCCGGATTTCCTCTTCGGGTCTTGAATACTCGATCCAATTGCCCCAATATCACATTCCGAGCCCTTAATCACCGTCTCCCACCGGTCCCGGGCTTCAAAAACGGTCTGGTCCTCCTAATACTCGTAGTTGCTTCGTGAAAAACCCGGAAAACGCTCCAAGTGTGCAATTTCCTACAAAACTCAAGCAAAACTACAAAAACACTAGAAAACACAAATTAGTAATAAAAGTGACTCTAAAGAGACAAAAACACTACTAATTATGACCATGGGACGGGGGTAAAACACTATATAAATTGGACATATCAATAGGGCACCCCCTAAAAAGAACGCCTCTAAGGCGTTCTATATTGTATGTTTTAGGCGTTCTATATTCATATTTTTGTAGTAGTGATTCGAGAAGATCGGTGTGTGGAACTGTTAAGCTACCAATTACCACAGGCCCAATTCAAAAGATGGTTGAATTCCATGTTATGGACATAAAACCTACATTCAACCTTTTACTTAGACGTCCTTGGATACATGAGCTTGGTGCAATACCATCCTCACTTCATCAAATGATTAAGTTGAACTATCAAAGGCTTCCTATGACTATACATGCTTCTCCACTCAAAATAGAAATAAATGATCAATCACTCTTAGAAATAAACCATGATAATGATGAAGAGGACATGTGGGGACTCGCCGCGCACCCAATCTACACAATTGCAATGGAAGAAGATTTTGAATAACCATTCAAGCTTGATCCATATTCCACTCGGATAGTAAACAACATCTTACTCAAGAGTAGTTACTTTCTCGGGATGCCTTTGGGGATAGGAATGACGAAATCTCTCTTACTTCCAATACCAAAGAAAATCTTTCCTTTGGATTGGGATATAAACCAGGAAAAGAAGAATTAGAGTCTCACAATGCAAAAAACAAAGCACGTAGAGACAATAATGTGAAAGGGATAATCACTTTACTCCCATCCTATCAAAAAACTCTTAATGGGAAATTCATTAGGGAGGGAGAAGATTACCCATGCTACGACTTTCCAGAAGCCTTAGTTCTTGAAGGAATCAAGAAGCCTGGATTTGAAATATGTCATGATTGCTACTTCTTTGATGACGATCTCAATATCGTTAAATCAAAACACCCAACTCCAGGGTGTTATGATGGGCAAGCATTTAACTTGCTATTTGGACTAGATCAAAATCATGTCGCTACAATGACCAATCAAAACGCCATTCAAGATGAAGCTTCTGACCCAACCTCGTTGATCACCCTTTCAAATGAAACTTTTGAGCATGGATGGAGGAAATCTTTCAAATGTACCAATCATAAAGGCGATAAGCTGAAAATCGTCACAAGCGAAGGGAAGATGTTTGAAGAATCGGATGATGACTCCATTATGGACTCTAGGGAAGCTGAAAATCTAGGCCTTGTGGCCATTACTGAGTCTTTATTCTAAGGACGAAGATCCCAAAAAGGATTCTTCTCTTGATGTACTCTCTTTTGATTTTAATAGTATAAGCTCTATTTCCGAGTATATGCCTTCTCTTGAATCTTTCGAATGCTATAACAATCAATCTAATGAAGATGATAACATTAATAAATTGGTTGAACTAATGAATGAACGAGAACAAAAGAACCCCTATTGTTGAAGAAACTGGAATAGTTAATATGGGAACTAACGAAAATAAAAGAGAAATCAAAATTGGCTTAACTCTAAATCAAGAAGAGCGATCGACCCTCATATCAACGCTCAAAGAATTCGAAGACGTGTTTGCTTGGTCATACAAGGACATGCCTGGAATAGATAGGGAGATTGCGGAACATAACATTCCCTTGAACCCTACCTCTAAACCAGTAGTAAAACAAAAACTTCGACGAATGAAACCTGATATCGCATTAAAAATAAAATAAAAAGTACAAAAACATGTAGACGCAGGTTTTATTCGCGTATGTAATTACCCAGAATGGGTAGCGAACATAGTCCCATTCCCTAAAAAGGATGGACGAGTACGCATGTGTGTCGACTTTAGGGACCTTAATAAAGCTAGCCCTAAAGATGATTTTCCTCTACCACATATTAATATATTGGTAGATAACACGGCTGAACATGTGATGTTATCCTTTATGGATGGATACGCAGGTTACAACCAAATTTTAATGGCAAAAGAAGACGAAGAAAAGACATGCTTTATTACCCCTTGGGGTACGTATTGCTACACACTCATGCCATTTGGTTTAAAAGATGCATAAATAAATAGAAGTGTATGTGGATGATATGATCGTGAAGTCCAAAGATAAAATGGGACATATAAAAGCTTGACACAAATTTTTCACTCGCATAAAAGAATACAAAATGCGATTTAATCCACAAAAATGCGCCTTCGGAGTAACTTCTGGCAAGTTATTCGGATCTGTATTAAGCACACGTGGCATTGAGATCGATCCCTCTAAAATAAACACAATTGTTGACATGCCTCCCCCACAAACAGAAAAAGAAATTAGGGGATTCTTTGGCAAACTACAATACATTAGTCGATTTATTAACAAATTAAAAAAAGAGGAGAAATATGAAAGGGACGATCAATGCCAAAAGGCCTTTGAGAAAATCAAAGATTATCTCAAAAGTCCACCAATTTTAGCACCATCAGTACCCAAACTACCTCTTAGACTATACATTACAGTTACAGACACAGCCACAGGTGCCCTGTTAGCACAAGAGGTTGAAAAAGTCGACTGTGCAATATATTACATAACTAAAAAATTCATCCAATATGAAAAAAAATATAGCACCTTGGAAAAGACAAGCCTATCATTAGTGTGGGCAACCAAAAAATTACAACATTATATGTTACCACACACTACTCATGTGATTTCTCAACTAAATCCAATAAAGTATTTGTTTAAACAACCACCCATACAAGGAAGGATATTTAAGTGGTTGGTGATGTTGGCCGAATTTGAGTTAAAATATATTCCTGAAAAATCATTGAAAGGAAAAGTAATTTCCGACTTTCTGGCACAAAATCCAATTCAAACATGTCGTTCAGAAACTACTTATCTTCCGGATGAAGAGATTCTCATGGGTAATGTACTTCAATGGTCTGTCCAATAAAAAAGGATGTGGCGTAGGAGTGTTACTCATAAGTCCTGAGGGAGCACATACTTCAATCTCTGTTAAACTAGACTTTGAGGTTACTAACAATGCCGCAGAATGTGAAGCGTGCATTATTGGAATAGAAGCAGCAGCTAGCATAGGTGTGCAAAAATTAGAGGTATATGGAGAATCCAGTTTGATTATAAACCATATACTAAAAAAATAGAAAATAAAGAACTCCACAATGATATTATACCAAGCACACCTAGGGATTTTGAACATATTGATTTTAAATATCTCCCAAGGGATGACAATCAATTTGCCGATGCGCTAGCAAAATTAGCCTCAACGATCAACATTCCAGATCACTTAAATATGATGCCATTATACGTTGATAGAAGAGAAGAACCAGCGTATTGCAACGCAATAGAGGAAATAAATGACATCGAAGGAGGCAGTCCCTGGTATGATCACATCCTCCAATATATTACCCATGGCATATATCCTGAAAATACTTCATCGAAAGACCAACGAGCCTTACAAACACTTGCGGCCCAATATGGTCTATTCAATGGTAAATTATGTAAAAAAGGACCTAATGGCCAAAGTTTATTACGTATAGACCAATCGAAAGCCACACGCCTTATGGAAAATACTCACAAAGGTGTTTGTGGACCTCACATGAATGGTAAAATGCTTTCAAAAATAATTTCACGACAAGGGTACTATTCCACTATGGAACATGATTGCACACATTATGTTAAAAAATGTCCAGAGTGCCAAATGTTCGCTAATTTACAACACCTTCTACCATCCGAACTATACAATCTCATTTCCCCTTGGCCTTTTTTAACTCGGGAAATTGACATAATTGGAAATTCTCTCCAACAGGAGCAGGAGGGCACGAGTACGTATTAGTAGTCATCGATTACTTCACTTAGTGGATTGAGGCTGCTTCTTACGTGAATATCACTTCTAACATGTTGCAAAGTTTCTCGAACGAAACATATTTTGTAGATATGGAGTTCCACATGAACTAATTAGTGATCAAAGATCTCAATTCAAAGTTGAAGTCGAGACTCTCTTAACTCGTTATAAAGTAAAACATCATCACTCATCCCCATACAGACCTCAAATGAATGGAGCTGTAGAGTCGGAAAATAAAAATATAACAATCATCATTAAGAAAATAGCAGAAAATTATAAAGAATGGCCGAATAAACTACACTTCTCATTATGGGGTTATAGAACGTCTATACGAACATCAATAGGATTAACTCCATACTCCTTAGTTTTCAGAATGGACGCAATTCAACCAGTCGAACTGGAAATACCATCCCTGCGCATTGTACTTGAAAGTAAGCTACCAGAAGCTGAATGGGTAATAGCGAGGTATTAAGAGCTTTTATTCCTCGATGAACAACGATTAAGAGCTTTGCATCATGTACAAGTCTACCAAAGGCGTATTGCACGTCATTTCAATAAAAGAGTCAAACCTAGAAATATAAAAGAAGGTGACTTTGTACTAAAGGAGGTTAGGGATCCACAAACCGATCCAAGAGGGAAATTCAAACCTAATTGGATAGGTCCCTACCGCGTAATTGAAATCCACTTAGGAGGAGCCGTCAGATTAATGGATATCGAAGGAGATGAAATTCGCCAATTAATAAACATTGATCGACTTAAGAAATATTGCATATGAAATCCGGATAAACTCGTTCACTCATACAACCATTTTTTAGCATTCAGTTGAAAGATTCTAAGGGTTATGCATTTTACTGAATAACACGGTAAATTACATAACACTTGGGGGGTAATTTAGAAATACAAAACCTTTCTAAGTGTTCAAATTTTTTCGAACATCACGAAAAAATCTTCACACTTGGGGGGTGCTAATAGGGAATTTAAAAAAAAATCTCAAGACATTCGTAGCACAAGTATCGCACGCAACTGGAAGAGTTGCGCGCGGATGTCACGCGCAACAGATTTCGTTGCGCGCGACAGGCTCTCGCAACTACAAATGTTGCGCGCGCCACCTAATGACAAACTGCGAACCCGAATTTTTACGTTTTAATGAAGTTGCGATTTCTACTTGCGACAAAAAGAGGGTGTTTCTTAAATATAACATATACTCGGAAAATAAAATTAAACTTTGATTTAATATTTTTAAACAAGGTTTGATTAATTTTTCATTTAATTTCTACCTAAGAGATTAAAGAAAATAAAAAAAAATATAATAAAAAAACATTAGAACTACGCAAAGACCTGATTTCGTAATGCGAATACGTAGGCAATCTTTATGATACGGTCATATCAAAATATAAATAAAAAGCTCATTTTATTTCATTCAAATTTCAAAAGAGAGACATTATTGAACTAGATTTTAAACAAAAAAAAAACATAGTAGTGATTACACTTTATTCAATGTAAAACTAATGGCGAAACTCTGTAACACTCTGAGGTTTTACTATGTCCTCAATTGTCACAGACGATGGAGGAGTAGTTTTCATTGCAGTATTTTCAGAAACTTTGAAGCTCTCCCCTAAACTCTTCTTCTTCACCCAAACATTATTTTTTAGTTTAAGGATTGGGGCCTTTGCAACCTGCTTTCCTTTCCCTTTGACTATTATTAAAGCTTTCTTGTGAGTATTTGGTGAACGTTTTTTTATTTTCACACTTTGTTGCGCGGGTTTGGAGAGAGCTTTCCTTTTTGTTTCCTTCGAAAGAGCCTTAGGGGATGAGAAGTCTAATTTTCTTCTCACTCCTTTGTTTTAGGCACTAATAGGAGTAGTAGTAGTTGAATGCATCAAAGGCTTAGGTGGATTACGAGCGGTGGCGGTTTGAAGTTGAGATCGAGCCTTGTTTAATTCGCCCTTATCCGCCGCATTCATCCAAGCTTTGTAAAAAGAAGATAATGCAATACTCGCAGTAGGATTTTGTACTACCCATCAAGGAAGACTTGACCAATACTCCATCTAACGAAAAATTCGCTCGGGTTTAAAAGTCACATCTTTAGGGGGCATCACAATCCTGCGGGGGAATAATTTGTTTCATCCCGTATTGTCTCATTACCCTGCAAGGAAAAATATAAGTAGTACTAAATATGCCTAAAAGCCTAATGTAAGGGCAATTGAGACTATTCCCAATCATACTATTTATGTTCCACCAAGGAATCACAAAACGTACGGTAGGAACCCCACGACAGAAAAACGACGTCCATTCCTCTTCATTCTTATGCTTATAAAGGATTTGACGTCCAGGGAATGTCCTTACTCCATTAGCCTCAAGGTTTTGTGGCTGATCAATAATTCGCAAACGCTCCATGAGCCAAATCTACAAAAAAAAAAAAGAAAAAGAAAATCAGTTTGCGATTTTGTACACAAGCAAGTGGCACGCGCAACAAAACCAGTTGCGTGCGCAATCCGCGCGCAGTGAAGAAGATTGCGCTGGTGATGCCAGCGCAACTTTGTAACTTGCGCTGATAAACGCTGAAAAAAAAACGTACGTGTAATGGGAGTGGACTTCCCGTGAAATCGTTTTCGTTAGGGTCTCCTCTTAGGCGATTCAAACATTGAACGGTTTCCGCCAAAGCCAAAGGAGCGGGTGAATGACATCCCTCTATTTGCTCTACTATGGACACCACGAAGTAATCTCCATATTCTTCGCATGTTCTAAGTAAACAATTAACAAGAAGACAATAGCATAAAGCACGAATTTTAAAGCGTTGTTTAGTCATGTTGTCATGAGGGGCAACGAAATTTTCAATAAATTGAATCAAGTTCACTCCTTCTTCAGTTCCAATATTGGTCATATCATTGTCGGACAAGCCAATAAATATTTGGAATATAGGTTTGGGATCCGACAAGGTAGTCGAATAAGTCACAAGGAGAGTATTTGTAGGGAAACCTAGCAAGGCCTCAAACTCACCGGGTAGGGGGACAATTTCGTCCCCTTTAAACAAGAAAAGATGGTGGTTAGAGTCCCAATGGTTGACTGCGGCATGAAGAAAATCAAAGTTAACCACTAGTTGCATATAATTCAATAGAGGGTCTAGGTGGTAAATTTTGAAAGCTAGTTTGTCCTCGGTTGAATGGGAAGTGACCCATTGCTTCAAACGTTGTTCAAAGATCTTCACCATTTTAAAAAAAAAATAAAAAAAAAAAAGAAAAGAGAATGAGAATTTAGAGAGATTAATTCTTTTTATTTTCTTATATTACTAAGCGAATGAATGCGAGATGATTAAAAGCCTACACGAAACCACATTTAAATAGACCTAAGAGGGGTAAATTTTTGGCAAATTCGGCTTAAAGGAAAATTCACCAACAGGTGGTGCGCTCAACTCATGAGTTGCGCGCGACATCCGCACGCAACTAATTCACATGCGCGCGACAGCTACGCGCATCTCACACAGTTGAGCGCGTCTCCCTTGACGCGGCATGTGACTTGGATTTCTTTCCGTACTTTGGCTCACATAATGACGGAATCTTCACGAAATCTTAAGACGAATCATACGCTTGCCTTTTAACCCTTTGTGTCCCTTTTCTTGCCTAATTTCTTATTTTCTTTTTATTTTCTTTTTTTTCCTACTTTCTTATTTTTTTTATTATTTTCTTTTTATTATTTTCCTACTTTCTTATTTTCTTTTTTATTGTTTTCTTACTTCCTTATTTTCTTAATTTCTTTTCTCTTTTTTCTTCTTTTTGTTTTCTTTTCGCCTTCCTTTTTTCAAGTTTAGGTTATTTTTTCGAGGGGGGGGGGTAAGTCGGGAACCCTTTCCCTCCCTCGAAAATTTAATTTTTTTTGCTTTTAATAATAAAAATAATAATAATGTACACATGGAAACAAAAAACATAATAATGATGACAAATGTGTCATATGTACAAAAATGCAAAAAAAAATATTTATATAGACATCTGTTTCCTAAATTAAATAACAATATCTGTACAAAAGGAATCAGGGTGCTCGGCGACTACTAGAAGGTTGTTGCACATCCTGCAAAATCCAAAACGAAGATTAATACATGAAATGTAATAACTTCGTTGAAAAGAAAAGAAATAAAACTTACCGCGATCATCCGATGATCACTGCATGATAAAGTCACGAGGGCTCTCCGATAAGCAGCTTGGAAAGCACGTAAAGTCCTCACCATGTCATGCACGGTTTTCCGCGGAACCTGTTCCGAGAATACAAGGACAGTTAGTAAACAAATGTATATGAAACAAAAAATAAATAGAAATGTTTGAATTCATATACACAAAAGACATACCGACTCAACCGTCTCAAGTACAAACGGTATCCCCTCATTATCCTCCGCTACTGGAAGGGTCTCAGGAATTACCGATCCGACAACATCGGTATACGTGATCTCCGTTGTAGGAGGCACCCAACCACCTAGCTCGACCCGCTAAAATATACATGATAAAAAATGATAAAAGGGTCAAAGTTCCGAAAAATAAACAAAAACAAGGAAAAGAGAGAGTTAGAGTACTAACCTGAACAAAAGCCGGAAAAGGAGTCAGCCTGGAAGCTATAAAAGCTGGATAAGAAACCTCCGGCAGCACCAGCTGCTCCGCTGGATAACCAAGGATTGCTTGAGCTCGATCCTCGGTAGATAGCAAGTTCGAACGTAACATCCAGATCGGAGGATCCGTAGGAACCGAAGGCTCCTCGGACGAAAGCGCCAGAGAACACGCTCTCCAAAAAACCAAGCGTCTGTCCTCTGGAGCACCGAGATTCCCGGATAGAGGGCCCAAAAACGGCAACGAATCATGCAAGACCGTATAATCTCTAGGACTCCGACGATTAAACTCCAAGGACGAAGATCGATCTATAAAACACAACCACATGAAAAATCGTTAGAAAATAAATAAAATCAAAAAATGCACATGTAGTTGGAATACTCATCGATGCACGAGTTGCCGAAAGGATCCTTTGGCGAAAGTCGCCGGCAGGAGTGGCTCGTTTCTTCTTAATCGAGACTAATCGATGGCCAATAGGAAAACGAGCAGCCCCAAGCATCCTGGGGGCTAAGAAAGGCGGGTACGAGTATCCCCAAGCCTTAAATCGAGAAAAGATAAGCCTAATGGAAAAGGCGAAAGCAATAACCGAAAGAAGCTTAAAACACGTACCTTAAGGTTACGACCATGCAACGTAAAGAAGATCCGACGCACCTCAGTAGTTGCCGCAGAATTCATCACCCGAGTTGCCTTGCCCATAACTGTAAGCATACGGGCATACGACCCTTGAAACGCTCTCCTCGATCACTCATGATGGTGACGAAAAGAACGTGAGCAATGTATATCAGAGCCAGCTGCTCAGGTGTACACTACGGATCAAGCTCGTCAGCCAACAACTCGTCGGCAAGAACCGAGTATGGACAAGACTGCGCATACACGTGAAGGGCCGACACAAGACGGTCCCCCACAAGGTCGCGTAGTCTCTCGTATTAACATCACCCAGAACACCTTTACTTGTAAAAGCGTTTTACAATTGCAAAGGATCAATCTAGATTCTTTAGCGCGTTAAGACTAGGAAAAACTTTTTCTAGCCTTAATAGCTACTTGTTTCAAACACTTAGAGAACCAAGGATTGTTTCAACATCCTTAAACATTACTGAAAGATTCTCTATCCTTAGAGAACTTCGCAGAATGAGTCTCGGATTTATTTCCTTGACTACTTTGATCATAATCTATTCTAGACTCGACCAAAGTGAAGGCTAACTGTAGACATCTACTTTTGGCCTCTTGTCCCCACAGGAAGTGCAATGACGATAAATAAAACCATCTTTGTGTTGGATCAAAGTGAAGAATACTTATGGAGGACTAGTGAAGCCACAAAACACAAAAGACTAGCCCAAATTAAAGATAAAAGCCAAAATAAAGGTCCAATTAACTAAAACCGATCATAATTAGGCTTAAGCCCGTGCTTAAAACCCAATAATGACGGATTTAGGCGCGCCTAGGTTAAATCTTAGTGATGCCGCAGAAAAAGCCGTGCGCATCTCAAACAGCCGCGCTAGGCTGCCGCGCGCAACTAATTCAGTTGCGCGCGACACCCAACGCAACCTCCAAAGTTGCGCTGCGAAAGATTCATAATTATACAGAAAATATAAAATCGAATCTTACCATAAAGCCGCGCGCAAGAAAATTAGTTGCACTGCCCATAGCAGCGCAAGACAATTACTTGCGCAGGGATGCCGCGCGCAACTCATCCTGTTGCGCGCGACACCTGCTGCGATAGAATGCTCGAAACCTAAACCTAATAATTCCCTATAAATAAGAGCTTAAATTGAGGCTTAAACAGACAGAAAATAACCTAAAACTCTGGCGAAATACTTGTGAACTTGTGCAACCTAGCCCCTCTTGTTCTAAACACTCACCCCTTTTGATATTTTGTTACTACGATGGAGGTTCCCTAACAAGAAGGAGTCCATAAGTATTCTAAACGGAGATCTAACAAAGAGAAGTGGTAAATTCCCGAGCACTTAGTTAAATCACATTTATTTTCTTGTTTAAATGAATCTTAATTAATTAATTAGTGTTGTTTGATCACCTTTAAAATAATTAATGAATAAATTCCACATAGTATCTTGCGTTAAATAAAGATTAAAATTGAATTAAATAATTATTGGTTGATCACTTAAGCCAAGGCGAATATTGTTTATTTTCTTGTCCTTTTCCCGAGTTTGATTAAATAAGAATAACGACATTACGATATAATTCCTACGTGAATTAATATGTGTAAATAAAATCAACTAACAAAGTTTTAGGTATCGCGTTGCATATATTGTTTGGTGATGAAATTGTAAAAAAGGAAGAGCTAAGAGAGGCCGCACTAGGGCTAGCATAACGATTCCCCTCTAAAGGGAACGTTATTTTAGTACCCTCTCTCCCGAACTCATTTCTGGTTTATAGACCAATTTGTGCATGGGTAAACTTATGATTCGTGCTAATCATTCCATGAACTCCACATGGAAGAAAGGCATGAACGAGATTTATGAGTTTTCCTAAAACTTATTGGCGACTCCCTGGTTGTTTCTTACAAAAAAGCGTAATGATAGAATCAATTCTAATTCAAGGTCTCCCAAACAGTCAGGAATTCAAATCCTACTACACCCTAACAAGTGTAAAGTCCTAGGCTTTTAAGTGGCCATGGGCATTTAAGTAGAGGACCCCTTACGATAGGAACCCCATCCTTACTCCTTGAAGCGTGGTTTAGGATGTGTCCTACAGCAAAATGGAAGGGTGATCGCGTATGCATCGAGACAACTGATGTCACATGAGGTCAATTATCCTACGCACGACTTGGAACTTGCAGCTCTTGTGTTCGCCTTGAAGATTTGGAGACACTACCTTTACGGCGTCTCTTGTAAGATCTCCACAGATCATAAAAGTCTGAAGTACATTTTCACCCAAGACCACTAGAATATACGGCAACGTCGATGGCTAGAGTTTCTCACAGACTACCATGTCCACATCTAGTATCACGAGGGAAAGGCAAATGTTGTTGCAGATGCTCTTAGCAGAAAGTCAAGCCATAATGTCAATGCTTTAATTGTGGCCAATGAGTTGTATGAGGATATGAGAAGATTAAACCTTGAGGTTGTTAATCAAGGAGAGTTAGAGGGATTGCTGAGTGCCCTGACAATTTAACCATCTATATTTGAAGAGATTAAGGTGAAGCAGTTGACAGATGAGTCGTTGCAGAAAATCAGAGATCGAGTAACTAGTGGTGCAGAGATTGAATTCAAGATTCATGAAGACGGGAGTCTGAGATACCAGAAGAGATGGTGTATAAAACAAAAGTGTGAGGATATAAAAAGAAAAATCATGGAGGAGTGCCATAATACACCATATTCAATTCACCATGGGGGAGATAAGTTGTATAAGGACTTGAAAGAATTCTATTGGTGGCCGAATATGAAGAGAGAGGTTGTTGAGTTTGTAACAAAGTGTCTGACGTGCCAGAAGGTGAAGATAGACCAAAAAAGACCCATGGGAAAGGTGCAACCATTAGAAATACCAGGTTAGAAGTGGGATTCTACATCCATGGACTTTGTGATAGGCTTACCAAAGACTCGTAGTGGGAATGACACGATTTAGGTGATTGTAGACATACTTACTAAGCCAGCGATGTTCATTCCTATCAAAGAGACCTTGAAAAAGAAGCATCTAGCAAGTGTCTATGTGAAGAATGTAGTTTATTTGCATGGAGTTCCGAAGGACATAGTATCGGATAGAGATTCGAGGTTTCTATCAAAGTTTTGGAAAAAAGTGCAAGAGAACCTTGGAACAGCATTGAAGATGAGCACTACCTTTCATCCTGCAACAGATGGTCAAACTGAGAAAACAAACCAAACCATGGAGGATATGCTGTGAGCTTGTGCTTTAGATTTCCAAGGGAATTAGGAGGATCACCTACTTTTGATCGAATTTTCCTACAATAACAGTTACTATACAGGCATCAAGATGGCACCTTTTGAAGCATTGTATGGAAGGAAATGCAGAAGCCTAGTGTATTGGAATGATTACAGTGAACGGATTACTTTGGGAACAGAGTTTATTGAAGACATGGTTAGCAAGGTGAGACTGATTCACTCACGGATCAAAGCAACACAAGATAGACAGAAGAGTTATGCCGACTTGAAGAGAAGGGATGATGAGTTTAGAGTTGGGGACAAGGTCTTTCGAAAGATTTCTCCAACAAAAGGTGTGATATGATTCGGCAAGAAAGAGAAGCTTAGTGCAAAGTATGTGGGTCTGTATGAAATTCTCCAACGTGTGGGGAAAGTGGCCTACAAGTTTGCCAATGGAATTCGAGAAAATGCAGGATGTGTTCCACATTTCCCAATTAAAGAAGTGTGTGCCTAGTGAAACCCATGTGTTGCAACCAGAGACTATTCAACTAGATGAGTCTCTAACTTATGAAGAAAGACCAGTAAAAATCCTAGATCACAAGGTGCGTAGTACTAGAACCAGAGATGTGAAGATAGTGAAGGTCCTTTGGTCGAACAAAGAGTACGAAGAGGCTACTTGGGAGGCCGAGGAAGAGTTGAGGAACAAGTATCCCGAGTTATTTGACGAGGTAAGTCACGAGGGCGTAACTCTTTTCTTTTAGGGGGGTAGAATGCGATGTAATTTCACGCTTTTACCTCAATTATACCATTTATTGCTTGATTTTGCATGTTTTTGCTTATTATTATGCATGATTATTGTGTTTACAAATAATAAAAGTATGTAAACTCTAGCAAAGTATGAGTTCATTGAGTACAAATTTCAGTTTGTTGAGTACACATGTTGAGGATCAAGCAATTTACAGCAATACAAAACATAAAAGTTAGAACAGTTTTGGAGAATTTATGGTTTTTAGGTTAAGTTTTGAGGGCGAAACTTCTTTTAAGAGGGGTAGATTGTAATCCCCCATATTTTTCTAATATAATTATTTATTATTTATACAAATATTTTAATCTTAGTTGTATAAGTATGAGTTATTAATGTAAAAGTAATAAGATTTTACTAAACTATTAAGTTTTAGTCTAATCATAACTCCCTTTTTAAGTATATTGGCCCAAAGTTGATTCCCATTCAAGGCCAAACTACCCAAATTCTACTTCTAATAGAATTAGAGAACTAAAACCAAAATAAAATAGCCCTCACCCTCCTCTTTTTTCACGTGAAAACAAAAATAAAAACCCTCTCACTCTCTTCTCCTCATTCACGCACACAACAACAACAACAGCAACAATAATAACAAAAAAAAAAGCCTCAAAACTTACAAGAGGAAAACTAGGTCGTTATCTAATTCTCCATTGGTCAAACTAAATTTATAAACACTTAACAAACCTTATACAAGTATGCGGTAAGTCAAGGGTCGAACCCAAAGGAATGAGTAGGAACTTGAAAGACAAAATGAAAATTCAATCACAAACATATTCATTTCAAGCTAAATCATAATGAAAATCAATCAATCAACAAATTCTCAAACCTAAATAAAAATCCAAATCAAAAATTCAAGCATTAAAGAAAATTACAATTGAAGTACATTCAAAGGAAAGAAATCTCACAAACTTTCATTGATATGAAGAAGAAATCAAAACTTGATAGAAGCAATGTTGTAATACAAATCAAATCCAAGAATTCCAATCTCTACTTTCTCTCTAACTTCTCTCTAGTTTCTCTCTTTAAAAACTAAGCAAATGAAAGATTATCTAAAAGTTAGCCTTCCAAAGGAATTACAAGAGTATTTATAGACAAAGAAGAAAAACTGATCGGCCGCGCCCTCTCGAAGAACATCCCGCGAGCGCGGAGAAATTGCTACGGAACAAATAACTAACTCCGCGAGCAATCTGGGCAAGACCCGCGCCCGCGGGTACTGTAGCCTGCACTCGCGGCGAAGACCCACGCACCCGCGGCTAAGGGCGCAGCAGATGCCCTGTTCCCAAGTGTAAACAGGGGGTCACGGTCTCTCTAAAGGGAACGATCTCTCCAGAATCTCCGCGCCCGTGGCTAGACCGCGTCTAGGGTGCGGAGAGTTCCTGCCAAAAATCATCAATTTGCTGCACTTTATCCGCGCCCGCGGCCCTCAGGACCCTAGCCCCCGACAATTGGCAAATGTAGAGCGCCCTCTACGTGCCCTCTCCAAGGAGCTTAATACTTATTTTCTTAGCCCTTTTTGCTCTTCTTGACCCCTTTGCGAAGCCAACTCCTTAAGAACCTTCAAAAGTAATCAAAGAGAGAAAATTGAAGAGTAAAAGAGCAATATAAAAGGGAAACACGAAGAAAACCACATAAAGGAATGTAAAACACGAAGAAAGAAGAAATAGAGAAACTAAAGGAGAAAAGACCAAAATGATAAAAGAAAACTATTAAAATAGGGTGAAAACATCCT
Source organism: Chenopodium album (assembly GCF_948465745.1). Taxonomy (NCBI): domain Eukaryota; kingdom Viridiplantae; phylum Streptophyta; class Magnoliopsida; order Caryophyllales; family Amaranthaceae; genus Chenopodium; species Chenopodium album. The sequence goes on from NC_137836.1 coordinate 30,436,979, forward strand.
AAAAGACTACCCTATGAGTCCCATAAATGACACTCATCAAAAACTTCAAGTTGAAGCTGCTTCCCCCGAGAACACCACCACCGCTTAGCCTACTGCCGCCACCCTACAACCGCCCCTTTGATAGTCTGCCCTTTCATCTCTTTCTTTCTTTATTTTTTTTTTATTTATTTGCTATTATAATGTTTAAAGTTTCAATATTTAATTAAAATTTTGTTCTAAATTATATTATTATGGTTTGATAATATGTTTAAATTATAAAAGATTATCAATTTATGAGTTTTGACATGTTTAATTTATTATATAAATTTTCAGATTTGTGTATGTATAAAATTTAGGGTTTAAACATTAAATTTTTATGCTTTAGGGATTGGAAACGTACTAACTAAGTTATCTAATTATTATATGTTTAAATTACATCAAAGTGTAATTATTTTTACCATATATAAATTTTCTAATTATTAAAGTTTGGATTTTTATGAGCAAGTCATGCTAATTTCATGTTTTTTTTATGCTTCTAAGCCTATAAATAATTATTGTGGGTATTTTATGATTTAAAAAGCTTTGAACTTTAAAGTCTAATATCAAGAATAAATTTTGAGATTTTAAATTTATTATTTTGAAGCCTCTAATTACATTGATTTGATGTATTTTTGGGTTTTAAATATACTAACCTACTATATAACGATTATCTCAAGTAATTATGTTTATGAGTTTATTTTATATACTTAAACTAAAATTTAAGATTTATTTACTTACTTTAAAGTTTCTGGAATTTCATGTTATACACTATATTTTCATAATTTTAACATATAAACTTATAGTTGGGATGTTATATTATTATTATTGACTAATGGGAACAATATAAACGCTATATATTGATGATTTAAGAGGTTTTAAAGTAGTTTAGTAATCCTGTAAATTTATTTGATTGAGTATTGATTTATTTCTCATTGATTGGTATAGGAGAGGACTTTGTAGAAGACGACTTCTAGTTCTAAAGTGGCCAACCGAATTGTTTACATAAGGTACGTACGAGTTACGAAACCTTTCTTTTAGGTGCATGTTTAAGGATGGGTCGAGAACTTAATATCATGTCACTACCACAAAAATGAGAAAAAGTAACACTCAATATATAACTGTCAAGTTGGAAAAGCGTTCTCTAAATTATATAGAACGCCTTTGGTAGAGAAACGTTGTGTATATTGAATCAAATAGAACACCTCACTAAGTTAATTGTTATGTTTGATTTTTTTGATTTTTTTTTTATTAAATTGTAGCTTTGCAATATAGAACATTTTTCTTAGTTAACCGTTCTACGGTATGGAGTATTTAAAAAAAAGGTCAAAACCCTATTTGCTCTAACCGCCGTTCATTGCTCTCCTTTCTCTTCCCTCTCCTTAAAGAATTCCGCTATCTCTCTCATCCGATTCGACCTAGTAATCTCCCATGGATCTTACTCTATTTCCCCTTAACGGCCTCCTTCAATGGCAAAAAAAACCCATCTCCTTCCTCCACACAAAAAGCCCGGATTTGGGGCTTTAACAATGGCGAGGCAACACCGCCTCCTCCCCTCTCCGCCGCTATCCCATCACCGCCATACTCTTCCCTGACAATGGTATTGGCCTTGAAATCGTCAGATCCAGCAAATGGGCTAGTTTCTTTCTCTTTTATTTGGTTCCATTTGATGAGCATCGATTTTCATTGCAGAATTTGGATTTGGAATTGATTATTGTCAAAGTTGAATTGGCTTTTACAGTTTGTAGATGTATGTATTGTTTCTTATTTTATTTGAATTTGTTGATTTTGGAAGGATTTTATCGTATCATCGTTAACAATCACATATCAGTTATAATTGATGAGGTTGCTAGTTATTTTTCTAGGTTTTCTTTGTTTAACTGGTTTTTTTCCTGGGTTTCTATGATAACTGGGTTGTAATATTTCTATCGGATTTTTTTGGCTAGAATTTACTGTATTAGTTTATTTCAACTGATTTTTGTGCATCTGTATTTTTTTTAATTTCGATTTTGTTCTTGTAAATGATCAAATTAAAATTTTAGTAAAAGTTCAATTATGTTTTTTAAATTGAAATTTGATTATGTTCTTGTAAGTTAGCATGTTTTATGTTCTGTAAATTAGCATGTTTGATGATTTTGGTGACATTTATTTTGTAATTCTTCATGATTGAATCTTGAATATTTGGTTTGCTGCTTGATTTATGCTAATAATTTTTTTTTCTCAGGATGTTAATTGGAGGATGATGATCACAAGGTAGCTCATTGAGTTTCTAATTAAACGATGATGGTATCCTATGTGTGTTGTAGCTTAAATGTATCAGTTAGCTAATTTTGTCAAATTTTATCAAAAAAAGATAATGTAATTTGTAGTTTAATTTTAATGTATCATATCATAGTGGAATTTTATTTAAAGAATGTAGATATTATTATTATTATTATTATTATTATTATTATTATTATTATTATTATTATTATTATTATTATTATTATTATTATTATTATTATTATTATTATTATAATAATAATAATAATAATAATAATATTATTTTTTTTAAATAAAAAAAATTAGAAAAGAGAACGCCTATCTAAGATAGGCGCTCCTTTTTTTTTATCAAATATAGAACGCCTTTCGAAAGTTGACAGTTCTCTTTTCTTTATATGTTATATGTTTTGTACATAGAATAATAATCGCCTATCCAAGATAGGCAATTAGTATTGTATTAGATATAAAACGCCTCAAATAGGCGTCATGTATACTTTATAAGGCACCCCACTTGAAGGACGCCTCTAAAGCGTTCTATATTGCCTATTTCGGGCGTTCTATATTGCCTATTTTGTAGTAGTGTGTGTAGGGATGACTTGGTTAAATTGTTTGGTTATACATTGTGAATTTCGTATGACGTGCACTATTCTATATTGCAAGTATTGTTTATGCTCTAAATATGCAAGATGCGCTTAGAGGCAGAGGTATGTGATTGGTGAAATAATTAATTTATTAGTCATTCATGATTATGGAAACAGAATGAGTAAAGGAAGAATTTAAGTCTTATATGACGAGGTTAAGTTTGTGGGGTGCCTTATGCACTCAAGGTGTTTATACACTGAGGTAGTTAAAGGATTTAATAATAAATGTTGCTTGTCACTAATAAATCAAGAATTGAAATTTGAAAGTTTGCTTTACTTGATTGAATTGATAATCGATTGATTGTGTTGTTTGCAAATGAGTCATCACAATGTCTAAACTTATAAATCACGTAAAGTGCAAGATGGATGAGCAATAAAACTCAAGATTTGTACACATCTGGAGTAATGACAACTAGGGGTTGGGGTACACGGGGTATTTGTCGTGCACTTTTCTCGAGGCTATCTTATCTATACTACGAGTCTCTTATTTCAAATACTTTTCAAAACTAGGAGTTAGATGAGATCTCATACTAGCTACGGTCACGGAGTCGCACCCGTGGTCGTTAGATGTTTTATTGATGTTTCCTAAAGGAGGCATGGGGTTTTCTTTTATTGATGCTCCAAAAAGAGCATGGGTTGGACAACCTTGTCTATTGCTTAATCCAATGAATAAAAATGATGAGGTAACTACTTTTAGATAGTGGAGTCTTAGTAAATTGATAGTCGAGTCATGTGTGGAGTCTACAAATTAATGATGTGTGATGATTGATTATTAGTAGCATGCTAGGGATTTCTTCTAATGTTTCGCAGCTTGCATGTACTCAGCTTTGCTGATCATGTGCTTCGTGTGTCTTTCTTGGTCATGGCCTTCGCCTTTCAATTATCCTGTGACGATCCAATTTTTACACTTGTAATATTGGGGAGCAGCTTAACCACAAGTTCTTACACATGCAACATCCGTATCTAGGTGGTGGGAACTTGAGTGGAGTGTTGGTTGCTTTTCTTATTTTTATTTTTATTTACTTTTGATGTTTTTTAAACTTAAATTTTCTTTCTTACTACTATTGGTTTGAGTTTTGAATAAGGGCCATAATGGTTCCAAGTTGTAAGATTTAATTTGGTTTTGGTTATTGGTTTTGAAACTTATTTATAATTGATTTAGTTTTTCCACTGTTATTTTTTTATAAAGCCTTAACGTTTGAACAAGTGGCAGTAGTACGCTAGTAATTCTTTTGAATATTGTTTAGGGTCCTCATAGGTTTAAAGAGAGAATTATTGGGGTGTTACAAGTTTCTTCCTTAGCTTTCTTTGCACTATCATTATCTCTGTATAAAATTGTAAACTAAAATGAAAGAATCAGATCATCTAGCATTTGAATAGCCCTTGATAATATGTTATTATATAGCAGTCTTTATGACTTACATAAGATGAACTAATAACATCCAAAATGAAGCTACCTTCTATTTTATTGTGTTTGTGCTATAGATCCTATGACAAAAATAAGACAAAAACAAAAATAAATCAAAAGACCAAGATGGATTAGCATATGGAAAAGCGAGATATTTATGCCTGATGAAGCAATTGTGTCATTTGATCACACAACTGACATGTCCCTACAGAAAACAATAAGAGTTGAATTTTTGGATTCCACTTTAACCACTTTAACCCACAAGATACTAGTAGTACTGGATTGTATATAGGCCAAAAAAAAATTTCTAACATTCATTCACAATGTCACTTAGAGTAGTACTGGACTTTAGCCCACAAGATTGATGTTTCTATGCCATTTCTGCTCTGCTGTCTGTTATTGCTATGCTACTTCTGCTCTGCTTCTGTACATGTTACTCGGGAGTTCTTAGAGTAGGGCAAAACGAGAAGCTGCTGTGAGCAAGAGTGCAGCCTGTACACCTAAGAAGCCTGTGATGAGGAGCACCTGAAGCATGAGCAAAAGTAATATTATAATTTATATACTTTAATGATGTTTTAATTTACATTTTAGCCTTTTTTATTTACTTTTTAGGTATATTGATTTACTTTTACTTCCAATTTATAATATATACTAGCCTACTAGCTCAATTGGTAGAGCATTGTGCAAATGTACAAAGGATATGGGTTCGATTCCCATGTAGGTTTATTTATTAGTTGTATATATATATCTGTGTATGATTAGTTTTTTACCAAATAATAAAATTATATACTTTTTACATTGATTTATTTACTTTTACATTGAAAATCTTTACTTCACCCTCAATTCATATACATTTCCCTTAGATTTCTGCTTGCATGTGTGGAGATAAATGATTCATGAATGTGCAGATTGAAAGTGGTGCAATCCCTATAAGGCAAGCATGTAGGGATTAGACTACTAGCAGAATACCTCTTTCTTTGTTTTAATTTCATAGGATTTTTATTTTTATTTTTATTTACTTTTGAAACATTTTTATTAGCTTTTAACATATTTTAATTTACTTTTGAGTTTTTCATTAGTTTAACATATTGGTAAAATTGGTATAAACCACCTTTTTTGTCCAACATTTTTGAAAAAACCCACCTTTTATGTTTTTTTTTTTACTAAACCACCTTTTAAGTACCTAAATTTTTAATGGCACCACCCGTTTTCAATATTTGACAGAAAAGTTAACTGCGACGTCAAAGGGGCCCACGACCTTTTCTTTTCCCTCCTAAATCATGTATATTTCCCTCCCAAAACATTCAGCCATTCCCCTGTATATAATTGCTTGAATATGTTGATGAGTAAAGCTCTAAAAAAATCTGAAGTATTTTTTTGCCAAATAATTAAACATTAAGTCAACAGTTAAGCACTCTAAACACAGTCAAAACAACCACTCAAAACAATAAAGTTTGTTTCTTTGCCGAATAATCAACCCAACACAAACCGATTAGAGTATCAAACATGCAATTAGGGTTTATAATTCTTTAATTCAACCCAAAAACAAAGAACTAATAAACAATTGCAATCTACCAAGCATATAATACAATAATGAATTAACACAAAACGCCACAAGCCCACAAAAATTAGAATAAAAAAACATTAAAAAAACAAAAAGAAAAGAAATTTACCCCGTACTACAGTTTAATAACCCATAAATCTTTTGCAATTCCTTGCCTTTACCCTTGTTACTGTCCATTTTCTCCAATGATTTACTTTTGCCAACAAAAAAACATTTAATAATTAAAGGAAAAAGGAGCTAGAAATGGCGTCAATGGCAGAAATTTGTCAGCAATAAATTGGATGAGTGACGAAGAAGACTGAAGGACAAAGGAGAGAGATGAATTAGTTGAGTTGATAAAAGGAGTATTTAAGTCTTTCTAACTAAACGCGGGATTTAAGAGGAAAACATGACGTTGGTGGGCCCCACTAACGGCGCCGTTAGTATTTTCGTTAAATTTGAAATACGGGTGGTGCAATTAAAAATTTAGGTACTTAAAAGGTGGTTTAGTAAAAAAAAAACATAAAAGGTGGTTTTTTCAAAAAAGTTATACAAAAAAGGTGGTTTATACCAATTTTACCTATTTTTAAATACATCATCAACCTCTCAAAACCAAAAATTGATCTGGTATAAAGTAGTTTATAATTTCAACCTAGCTAGAACTCTATGTATTATACTATGTGATCTGACGATATAACGTTAGAGCAAAATAGCTAGAAATTGAACTTGAAAACCAATTCAAACAAGTGACATACATCAATCTAGCTTATTTTACAAAACATAGTATAGTAATAATATACGAGTAGCACCCAATAAGATTAATATATACCATAGTATAATACAAAATATCTATCTTTTCTTATATAGCTTACCTATAATTTTTTGAAAATTTTTAGGGAGGCAAGGTATATGTAACACCCCTTGATGATGATAACCAAACACGTCAGCTAATAATGGAAGCAATGTAACAATGTGTTGCTGGTTGTTGTTGTTGAGTGGGTTAGGAAGTTGAATTGGGCATATATGTGGTGGGTTGCAAGGTACTTGAGGCAGGCAGCATGTGAGGTGAGGGGTGTGATGATGTGTTGCTATATCTTCTGGATGTATTAAGTTTTACATCTCATATGCCCTATTTAATTTTTCTTGAGCCATGTTTTGGTGCCTTCAACTCCTCTGTTGTCCTACCTATATAAATACATATATATATTACTTCTGCGACAATTTTATTTACTTATAACATTTTTTTATTTACTTTCCTTTACTTCGAATGTTTAATATATACTAGCCTACTTTGATAGATCAGTATAATTAATTTTAACATATTTTGAGTAACATTTAAGTAATTTTTCTTTACTATGAATGTTTTATATACTAGCTCTATTTATTATGTTGAATTACTTTGCATAACTTGTTTTCTTTGCTAGAATGGGTTTACATAAACATGTTAATAACACTAATCTACTAGCTCAATTGGTAAAGCATTGCGCACTCTGTGGGTTCGAATCCCACTTTGGTTTAATCCCACCTAACTTGAAATAATCTTATACTCAAATTTTATTTACTTTTGTAACATTTTGAATAACTTTAAAGTGTTTCATATTTATTTTAAGTTGGAGAAAGAAATAATAGAGTAGAAGCTGGTTCTCTAATCAATCTTAGTAGAGTGATATTTTTATTTATTTATTGTTTTTGAAGTTTTCAGGTTTGATGATGACAAAATATATCTAAAGCTAATTAATTTTCAATACACCTTTAAGCTAAGTTGATTTACTTTTTGGTTATTTTTAACTTACTTTTGAGGTATGTTTTATATAATTGTAGAGTGATTTAACCACAACCCTTCAAAAGCCAAATTCTCAAAACTCATGCATTAGAGTTTTTTTTTTCTTTTTTTTTCTTGGTGTTTTATATTTACTTTTAGAGATAACCTATGTAAAAATCGAACCTACACCTCTATGCATCTGCATAGTGCTCTACCATTTGAGCTAATAGGTTTAGCTTAGTTTGTTTTATAAACTTTATATTCATTTCTATTTACTTGTTGAGATAGCTGATTTATTTCTCATAATGAGATCAATGTTGATAAAGTAGAGCTATGATCATATGAAAACAAGACATAAGAAAGTTTAAACCAAGCTCTCAATTCACAATGATCTATTATACTTTCTAACTAAACCAATCATTAGCTAAATTCTGGTTCAATGGTTTCATTCAAGATCAAGCAAAAATTTCTCTGTTCACATATTTCCCTGTCCAGCGTGCAGTTAGGTGTCAATGCAATCAATGAGAAAACTCACTAAGGGAAATATTTAATGCAATCAACAAAGCTCAATGGGTCTGGACATGCCAAACTAGAAATTATGGGGCACAATGTACTTGGGATGTTGATTATCCATAAAATTAAAAGATTGAGAGCAAGACAAATTAGCAAATATGTAGTACACATGTACATGGTAAGCAAGCAAATGAACATGTTGCCCAACAGTGCTTGGGGTGGGGATAGGATTAAAAAAGACTCAAAATTAAAATAAAAAAAGAAAGCTTATAATTACATCAAATTAAAACACAAGTTAATTAATGATTATCAAAAGTAATACATAATAATCATTCATTGGAATCCAAAATATATGATTAGCTCAACTAGTTTACCAGACTACACTATGATATTAATGCTTCGGGATGCTCTAAAAAAATTCAGCAATATCTTGTTTCCAATCAGGTCCTGAAATCAACAGTTTCTAGTAGTATTAGTCTTTAGAAAATACACCATTGTTGGCTACAAGTTAATCAAAAGGTATTACCACTAGTAGAAAAACACAAATTGGCACCGAGAAATATGCATCGGTTCTTAAAAACCGGTGGGAAAAAAACAAGGCAAGATTTAGTTTAATAGATATAGCACCAGTTCAAACCAAATTGGTGCCAAATTCATTAAAGGCACCGGTTCAAAATGATGGCATTCAAAACGGTGGCACTTAATCAAATAAAGAACACGCCCTTTTTTTTCCCTTTCCTATATTCATTCTCTTTCCCTTTCTTTTTTATTTTCATTCTCTCTCCTCTCTCTCTTATCTCTGCTCATATGTCTCTCTTTTCTCTCTCCTCACCCAACCCTAAGTCGCAGCATGTTTCTCAGCTGCAGTCGCAGTTGCACCCACATCAACATCCACATTCACCGCCGCTCACATCCCATTTCTTTTCATTCTCTCTCCTCTTGCCTCCTTTTACCCGATTAATCATTTTCTAGGGTTTATCGCCATTGTTTTCATCTATTTTACCTAAACATAAAACATTGAACTCGATGCGAATTCATGGTGTTGGTGTCTCCGCGCTTTCGCTAACGAATCGAGCCACACTTTCGCCAACGAATTGAGCCATGCTTTAGAAGAATCAAAGGAAGAGAGAGAGCAGAAATTGGTGCAATTTTCCTCACTATTTGCAAATTAAAAATCAAATTAATGGTTTTTTTAATAGAAATTCAGTGATTTTTGAGAGAGAAGTAATGGGTACCCCAAAACCCAGCATCGACGATTTGTTCGAATTGAAGAAGAGAATCAGGAACCCTTTAGTCCCAATTAGTAAAATTCTTAATCTTTCAATCTCAAATTTTCAATTGATTAACTTTTCTAATTATATTGTATCATTAAATTTCATTTCTTGGGAATTTTTTCCTTAATTTCTTGGGTGAATGATAGCCTTAATTATCCAGCTGAAAATACTTGGTTTAATGAAATAACTGGAAAATTTGATATTTAGGTTTTTTATGATTGATATTTGTACGTGTGAATATTTATTTTAGTTTAATATTAATTTTGGTTTAATATGATAATAGAGTTAGAAATTTTGTTGTTTAATATGATTATCCTTGGAGTAAGTCGATTTTTAATTTCTATTTTTGTTGTTTTTTATTTTAAGCTTTTTTATTTTATTTTTTGGGGCATTTTTTCGATTTATATTTTCTGGATTGAATTGTATTTTTGGGTGTGATTTTATCTGGGTATATGTTGTAGATCTTAAAGGAAATCCGTGATCCTTTAAATGTGATGCTACTGGGTTGCTGCTGTTTCGGGGTTTTTTGTGTCCCTCGGGAGAGTTACAGCTCAAGACTGGATTCAACAAGGACGCCTCCAAAGATTAAGTTAGTATGGATTCGGAGTAAAACGTGCGGAAATTAAGTTATGTGCTTGGATTCCAAGCTCAGGTGTTGTCTGTTTCTTGAGAGTGACAACTCAGTAATGATTGGAACGTCCCCCAACAAATGGGGGGAATGTCCCTATTTATAGGGACCTTGGGAAGTGTGCCCTACCCTATGGTTTAATGACTTAGGAATTAGGGCAGCGCCGTTTTGCGGCACCCTCGAAGTTTGGGCCTTGAAGGCCGCCATTTCAAGAGAGAGATATATGAGTGACACGTGCCACGCATCTAGAGGGTCCATTTGGACGCCTCCCATGGCGACACGTGTCGCTCTCTCATTGGTCCAATTGGGGGTGTCAAATACCCCTAATCATTTTCCCCTCACAAGTGTTACATGGCATGGCACGTGGCGCCTGTGACATGTGTCGACCTCTGATTGGCCGAGAAATTACTTTTACTGTTCACCTTAATCTAGGGTTTTTACCCCAGTTCATTTACCCCCTCTATAAATAGAAGGGTTGACCCCCCTTGGATTCACACTTGCGTGAATCATTGGGAGAATCTTTGAATTTCTGACATTTGAACTCATAAATTAACTATTTCCTTGCAAGCATCCGACAAGAGCCAACCAGTCCATCTGTAAACAGACGTCCAAGATTTTATCAGCCATTTTCTATTACTTTTTAAAGGTAACTGTCTGCTCTTTTCTCTTTCTTTTTTACTTTTTTCTTGCTTTGTTTTTTAAAATGGTTTCCCTAATGCACACGGCACGACCTAGGGTAGTGATCAGCCGGTCACCGGGGACAGATGAGTCTAGAACTAGCGGTGGCGAATGCTTGTTCAATGACCCTTCTTTGTGAACTTCCCCAAATCTTACCGTTTCTGTGCATGTGCAGGACACCATGGCCAGAACCAAGAGAACGACCGGACAATATAATTCGGATGGTTCTTTCTACCATTCGGACAGGTCCACAATATATTCAGACGGCTCCATTAGGGCGCCTGTCAGTCAGCTTCGAGATCATCCTCCAGGCCCTTCTTCTAACCCCCCTCCAACTCCTTCTTATTACCATTCCCCAACCTCCAGCGACACAATATTTTGGGAGGTTGAGAATCAATCGGCACCCGAGCCTTCAGGACAGGCGCCGGAGGAGAGACTGAGTGAAGACCCTTCTGGCACCAGCCGGCAGTCTCTCAGCTCTGGCGAGAGCTCTGATGACGACTCGGCCTCGTCATCTTCTACTAGTGCCTCCGTTGACTCGGAGGAGGCACGAGCTAAGATAAGCACGGAAAGGGAGTCCTTGTCAGTGAAAAAGGCGAGGGTTGGGCCGAGCCGCATGCTACTCACCGCCAGGAGCGTGCTCCCTATTATCGACATGTTCCCGAGGGCAGGCGGGACACAATGAAGGATGACCTGGACCAAAATGGCCAGCTACCATGATGAGAGTTTTGGTTGCTATGAGGCAACCATTCAGGCTGGTTTACACTTTCCACTCAATCCGGCATTGGAGAGAATTCTTGATGGATACCAACTGGGTATCTGGCAACTGGTCCCGAACTCCTGGAATAATATAATCGGGTACATTGCCGCATGTGAAATGCTGGAGGTGGATCCTAGGTTTAAGGCGTTCGCCATCATGCACTATCTAAGCCGAGCGCCAAAAGCAAGCCGCGAAGGCTGGTACACCTTGACCACCTGCAAGGGGTACATGATGGCAATAGGCAAGCAGTCCAAATGGAAGGACTAGAGGACAAAGTTTTATATTGTCCACTCCTCTGACCGCCTGATGAACCAAAAATATAATAGGTGGAATAAGGATACCCCCCTCTTGGTAGGAAAGAAAGCCCTGCCGCATCTCCCTAGGCGAGCCCAGGGGGAGATATTCGATAAGGGTCTATTCAAGTTGTCCGTCCGGACAAATGAGAATACGGGGGAGAAGGAAGTCACCCCCTAGAGTTACATTCCTCATTACGAGTGGCTCTCGGACGAGGTATACTTGGCTGCCTGTGGCCTGAGTACAGAGATGCCGAGAGGTAGTCGACCGCTTGATATTTTTAATGCTTTAGCTGTTTCAATATTGCTTGCAAATTTTTAACTATTGTTTCTTTGTGCAGACAAAGTTATGAAGAAGCTCTCGGCCTCCAAGAAGTCGGCTGCAGCCTCTGCAGCTATGTACCGTTCGAACGTTCTCAAACGGACGAACGAAGAACAAAAACAGGGAGAACCCCCACGGTAAATTCTTATCACACTTGTCTTTTTTGAACAAGGTTTTATCTCATTACGCATGGTTTCTAACTATTCTTTATTGGTGCAGGGTGGTTCCACCAAGCCTTCTCCCTCCAAACCATCCGACCCTAAGGTGCGGAAACTTAAAGTTGGAGATGTGGGCGCTTCTGGCAAGAACAGAAAGCACGTTGCCTACAAGCCAAAGAAGGGAGGTGACGACTCTCGTCTCGAAGCTGATAGGAAGATCAGCAAGCCGGATACCCAAAGGGTATCAAAGAGTGGCAAGCCACTCAACTCTACTGTCGGTTAAGCTGGAGACGGGAAAAAGCCTGTCACGGGGGATGAGGAGCAGCCGAAAGGTAAGGCTACTTCCCCTTAATATTTCTTACATAGATGTAGACCATTTGGCCTGCTCTTAACGTATGTTATATTAATCTTCGCAGCTCCTACTCAGAGGCCAACTGTGGTTCAAATGGCCTAAGAGATGCTGCGGGCGCTTGACCCTAAGGACAGGGCGTCAGTCCGAGGGGTCGGCACCCTCAACTTGGATGGCATATTCGGGATCCTCTACGAGGCAAGAACTCAATAAATGTTATCGCAAGTCGTACTTATATCCGCCTGATGCTAACCATTCGCTCCTTTAACCGAATGTAGGCCATGGTGTGCGTCCAAAGGCTTTAAAAGCCAATTCTAGAGAAGTCAAAAGAGGTAACAGCTGCTAATGTACGGGCCGCCTCCGCTTTAGACAGAGCTCAATTTGAAATTGCTCATAATGAGTTATTTACACTTGATATGAAGTATTCCAATGCGGATGCCAACCTGCAAGTAAAGCGGGACTTGGAGGCGGCTCACACAAGGATCAACGAGCTTAAGGCTTAAATCAAGAGCCTTAAGGAGAAACTTGAGCATTGGATGAGGCCAAGTAGGATGCTGAGAGGGCTAAGAAGCGGGTGGGCCGCCTGGAGCAGCGCTTGGCCAACCAGGAGAGGCAGCTCCGAGCCAAGTACAAGGCTCGCAATGAGGAGGAGAAGGAGGCCCTTGTTAAGAAGATGATGGAAGAAAATAAAGCCATCATGCGGATGGCTTGGCAGGTGGCTCAGCCAAGTTTTGACTATGATACTTGGAAGACCAAGTTTGATCAAGCCAGCAATGATTTCAACGCCCTACTCCTTCAACAGGTTGGGGAGGAGGCGGCTAAGGCCGCTGCTAAGGAGTCCGGCTCCTCGAGAGAGTCCTCCAAGGATGAGCAGGAGGATGAGGAGGATGATGAGCAACCGACGGGTTGAAACAAGGAGGCGGCTGCCAACAATGAGAACCTCTCCCTACTACTTATGCTTTTAGGTATCTATTCTGCGACCGAATGGCTAAGTATTTGCTTTTCCGGCCTGTGTGCCGAGTAACCATGTATTTCACCGACCGAGGGGTCAGGTGATTTTACAATTTCTGGCTTTGCCAGATAACATTCTCAATCGTCTATTTTGACGGCTGTTTTATTTATTTATGAACCATCCGGTCGTTTTGCCGATTTTATTCATATTGGTGTTTATGCTTTAAAGAATTTTAAAGCTTTCAATTTTTTATGCATAGAATTTTTGGCTAAGTATTTTAACCCATATAGTATGCGAATGTTCTTGCCCCTGGCCAGATGTCGGTTGGTTTCGGTTGAGTGGATTTATTGACTTAGAATATTTGATACTTTAAAGAGTCTGAATGGTTTCTAAGTCAATCAATCATTATGGTGATTGCCCCAAACCAAGCGACAGACGGCCATGTAGAGCCGACAGTTTCTTGAATGCATCCTGCCAAAGGCCTCGTGAAATATAAAATAGCTGCTAAGTTTTTTTTACTTAGCATATTTATTAAAAAAAAGGGATTGTCCGCCTGCCTTGCCCCATAGCAAAGCAGGCGGAAAGGTAGCCTCTAATATGAAACAGTAGTCGTTTTCCACCTGTGCTAGAACAGCCAGAAAACTCGGTGCTTTTTAGATTTCAAGTTAGATTAAATCAAGCAACTACATACACTGCCTTAGCGCATTCGGTAGGGCCGCTTGTTGCATTCGTAGAGCAATGTGCCACCCAAATGGGAGATGCTTCTCCTCGACGAATTCGCCCAAATGGACGTCGCCGGTTGTCTCACTCATGTTGGAGCAGACATTCGTACTCATGTTGGTGCAGACGGTAGTTTAAATAATGTTCATTCGGCCATTGACATCTTTTAACGAGTAAAAAGCCACTAAATCATTGACTTAGCTTAAAAATTCTATAAAAGATAAATAGCTGCTAAGTTATTGACTTAGCTTAAGAAGTTAATTAGTTTTGGGGCGATTGCCTTGGTGCAGTCTGTTCCTTTCTTAAGGATCTTGGATGTCGGGGCAGACGATCCCTTAACAATTTTAAGTTTTAAAGTGTACTAGTCCGTCTTCACATTGTGTAGGCGATAGCTCATAAAATCTCGACGTTGTCCGTTTGCACATTGTGCAGACAATGTTCAAACATCATCATTAGTTATAAATTGGTCCGTCTGCAAAATGTGAAGCCGGAACTATAAAGGATAAGTTGGATCTGTCGGCACATCGTGTAGGAGGCATCCCTCATTGTTGTGAGCATGATCCTTCTGCACTTCGTGCATTCAGTACTCAAAATAAAATAAAGACAAGTATGAAATGAAGGCAAAATTTCATTAACAGGTCAAAAACTTTACAAATTTCAGAAGTAATCACTAGTAGAATAAATGTGATGGGAAGCGGTTATAGGCAAGCGGTTTACAAAATCCGCTTCCTATTAGATTAATAAAAAAAAAAGAGGGAAGTTTAATGGCAAGCGGTTTTGGCGCGAACCGCTTGCCTTTTAACTAATGGCCAGTGTAGACACCTAAAAATGTCTCCCCAAAACCAAACCCGATGATGAACAACCTTTCACTGCCACTATTGGTCGGGTTTAGTATTTAATCCCGAGACTGCTTAAAAATCGTATTTTATTAAATTCAAATTTTTGAACAGTCTATGGATTAGTCTTGATGTTTGGTAAAAGCATAGTTTTAATTTCAGCCCAAACTTATTAATTAATTTTTAGCCCAAGCCTTTTTTATTGTTTTATTATTTATTTTTTGGCCCAAACCCTTTATTTATTTTTATTTAATTATTTTCTTATTTTAGCCCGAATAATAAAAAGTCAGAAAAGGCCCGAAATTATCAATCGGCACTTAAAATGCAGAAGGAAATTAGGGTTAAAAATGTATTTAGACGGAAAAACAGGCAGGAATTTCCCGCGCCACGGCAGGTACCTACCGTGTCACGGGAATCCTTCCCGTCTGACGGTGGGATTTCCCGTGACACGGGAGGTCTGTCGTGACACGGGACATTCCGTGTCTTTTCCGCGTAAACCCTTAACACGTTTTTTATCCCGTTTTCTGAAAATTTCCCGCGTCACACCAGAAATGTACCGTGTCACGGGAAAGTGTACCGTCTGATGGTGGGGCTTCCCGTGTCATGGTACAGTTTGACCGTGTCACGGGACACTTTTTCCGTGTGCTCCCTCAGCACATTTTCCCTATAAATACCCCCCTCATTTCTGATGTACGGGGCACCGAGTAATTCTCTTATTTTATTTTCTCTCTTCTATGCTTTAGCCTTAACACTAGCTTACCCTTTTCACTTCAAAATGGCTTCTTCAAGTACTCAAAGGAGTCCATACTTTACTCGTAGTTCTATCCTTAAGCCAAGGCGTGAAAGGTAGAATTATTTGAGGGTTTGGCCCCAAAATCAACTATACTTTATTTAATTTAAATTTAATTATTGTTTATTTACTTCCTTGAAGTTACTAACTCGTTTATTATTTTGTAGTTGCAAACAAACAGAATCAAAGTAAGAGTCATGCTCCTTTTATTTTTATAATTCTTCTAACGATTTTATGTTGTTGGAATTGTGATTAAATTGGTTTTATTATTAATGTTATTCTATTATTTTTATTGATCACCATATTGCATGTTTAAAGGGAATATGTAATTGAAAATCACGCCTAATAAGATAATTTGGACAACCGGTTTAGGATCCCTTTTAATCTTATTATTAATTGAAGTGATCACCAATATTTTAGAATTATGTGTGCATTAACATTAAACCAATTTAGTTAAATAATAGTTTGGAGTGAATCGAATTATTGTTTGTATGCCTTTGAGATCACAGGAATGTTTTTCAATATAAGAATCGAGTAGAGGCCAATACGGGCGAATGCGACTCCATGACTCACTTCGTACCATCATCCCCGATCCTCCTTTCGTGGTTCCGAACCATATGGAGTTAGTAATCTCATGGATTATGAATGGGGTGTAACCTTCACGGGTCAATCGTTGTTGCCTATCGTTGTCCCTTATCGTGGTTGCCTTTTTATGATCCGTGAACGGTTTACAAGTTCCTTAAAAACTTGGTGGCGGCTCCCTACTTTATTTGTCCCTAATCGTTGTCCCTAATCGTAATGTCAATAACCACTTCCTATGATTGCCAAGAATATTCACCACATGCTTTTAACGTAGGCGCACTTCGAGCGACGCCTACAATTTGGCGACTCCACTAGGGAGGATTTTTAATTATTTATCGATTTGAGTGATCGGTGTTTAATTAAGATGAGTGGATGAGACTTGAAAGATTCTTGAAAAAATATTCCTGTGATTAAGTTGGCATTTTTGCATCTGCATAGACGTTTTAACGTCGCATTCAGGTCTGTCCCGTAGGAAAAATTGGATACATTGGTTGCGCGCGAAGGAAAACAGGGCACCAGTCAGATTTTCTGACTGCCGTGACACGGCAGATTTTTGCACATACAGGCGAATGTGACTCCATGACGGTGCACAGTACCGTGACACGGAAATTTTTGCCGTGTCACGGCAGTCCTAAGATCAGTCCGGTGGCTTATTTATTTTCCTCACAGTCGACTTCCTTCGATTTTTCCGAAAAAACGTATGTGTTCTACATGCGTCTTAGCCCCGAGGGATTTAAGCTCTATCGACCCAAAAACGCTTATGGCAATAAGGGTTCATCCGAGTTATCAAATCCACCCAAACCATGGAGTCGAGTTCAATTTCATCACGAACTCGCGGAGCCGCCCGTTGGCATACACCCTCAAGGGAGGCTGCCTTGCTAACGCGTCCAAACTCTTAACCATGGTACCCTTTTGACACCCAAATCTTGACCAATAGTTGAACATAGATCTAGACTCTAGGTTGCGAACTTTTTTACATCATCGTGCCTAAATGCTTTTTTATTGTTTGGTGCTAACCTTCATGTGTTTGCTCTTTTGTTTAACCCATGACCGAGGGTTTTTATTCTCACATAGTAATTAGTACGGACCTAAAATCGGTTAAAATCTAGAAAAATCACAAAACCGACCTGGAACTGCGCACCGTGTCACGGCATTTTCTGCCGTGCCACGGTGAACAGTGCCGTGACACGGGGCTATTTACCGTCTGACGGTAGACTGCACCGTGTCACGACAGTCTGTACCGTGACACGGTGCCCAGGAAAGTGTCCTGTCAGTCCTTTTTCGATTTTTGTGCGAATGCTGTGTCCAGTTTTGTGTCGTGTCTAGATATACGGTCAAAACATGCGTCTATAACCTCACTTAATCACTCACATATTATGTTCACACACTTTTTTTTTAAGTCGTGCACCACCTTTTGACCGTATTTTAGGGAAGACTTGTTTTTTGTGTCGTTTTTTTTCGGAGTAAGTCGGATGGTATCCTCCCATATGTTTTTTTTTAAAAAAAATAATAAAAAAATAAACAAGTAGAATTTCAAAATTATAGATTTTTAATAAAAAAAAAAATTTCCATTTCCTTTTTTTTTTTTTCTTTTTAATCCGGATAGGTTAAGGTTAAGTTTGGTCATTAAAGGTGTGTTTGTTTCGGTGTCACAGCACTTGGTCAAGAAGCAGGGGTAGATTGTTACGGCTCGAGTCCATACATCAACAACCTCTTATACCAAAGAAGCGTGCAAGGAAACCACCTCAATCATCTCCACAAGATCCATCTCCAGTCTACTTTCAATCAATGGCCACTAAGGAAGACATCGAGAACCTCAACAAGACAATTGAAAGATTGTTTGACATGATGCAGACACTCACCACTAGAGTCAGCACTGTAGAACAAGACAATCAAAACAATGTCACTACTGCTGCAATGGACAAGATTAAGGAACAGATGAGCAAGATTTCTGAAGAGTTCACTTATGTGGAACAGCCTGTCACCTCTTCGTCCATAAGAGAGAAGCTTCCTGAGAAGTTTTCCAATGCTGACATTCCCAAATTCAAGCCTACTGATAATCCGCTTTTCCACTTGAAGGCTTTTTCTGCAACTATGGCTCTTAAGGGAGTAGATGTGACATTCTTCCCTACGGTGTTCCCTCTTTCCTTAGAGCATGCCTGTCAACAGTGGTTTTATTCTTTGGAATCCAAGCATGTCGCGACCTGGGAGGATGTTGCTGAAAGCTTTATGAATCGTTACAAGTGTAACATCCAGGCCAAGACTTCTGAACGTGAACTCTCCATTCTCAAACAGAAAGAGAATGAAGGCTTCACCACTTACTTAAGCAGGTGGAGGGAAACAGCTGCGCTCCTAGTGGATCCCCCCAAGGAGAAAGAAATGGTTCGCTTGTTCATTGCCAATCTGACTCATAAGTACAAGCAACACTTGAAGTTTCTGCCTCTGAGTACCTTTGAAGCTGTATACGATATTGGAATCAATATCGAAGATGAACTGATGAAGTCTGTTGGTAGCAACAATAACAACAGCACTTGGAAAAACAAGAAGAACGACACTCATTCTTCTTCGTATTCTAAGCCCAATAATGCTACCAACAATATCAACATCAATGATGTGCTGGCCCTCAATGCTCCTCCTCAAATATTCCAAAGGCAAAGGAGGGTTTACATGCCTTTGGGAATGACTTACGATGCTGCTTATGACCGTTTGCATGGTCAGGGACTGATTATGCCAATCGGACCATTTCCAGAACCTCGACCTGAGAATAGGACCGCTAGCTATGACCCCAATGCTTATTGCAAGTTTCATCAATGCAAGGGTCAAAACACTGTGAAGTGTTTGAGGCTGAAGGATGCAATCCAAGACTTGATCGATGCTAATCAACTTCCTGTCCCTCCAGGGGGCAAGAAGCCTAACATTCAAACAGGTCCTCTTTCAGATGCTTTGGCTATCATAGGAGATGAACTCTCCTTTGATCCGTCGATACTCATTCAACCTGTGAATGAACCTCTACCGGAAGTTGTATTTATCTCAAGTACTGAAGAAGTGAATGGAATTTGGGATAGTGATGATGAAGACGTCTATCTCAAGGATATAGCCTGTTCATCTCTTGGCACCAGTGAAGATGTTTGGGGGGACTTTGAGGTCAAGGTTCTCACCAGAAGTGGACGGTTGCAACAACCTAATCCACCTCCACCTCCACCACAATCACATTCGATGGTTGATCCCATCGACCCTGTGAACAGCGATGTGGTCAAACAACTGCAAAAGACCAAGGTGGAGATGAATGTATGGAAGCTTTTGGCCACTTCCCACGAGCATCGAAAGGCTGTGATGAATGCTCTGGTGAAGATAGGAGTTGATGATGACATGACTCCTCAAGGACTGGTCAACTTTCTCACTACTGAGCTGCTAGGTACTAGCAATCTGATATCGTTTTCTGATAAGGATCTACCCCCGGAAGGGGACCAACATAATAAGGCCTTACACCTCACTTTGGTGTGTAGGCAGATGAATGTTCCCATGAGCCTGGTTGATAATGACTCTACAATCAATGTGTGCCCACTCCGTACTGCAAAGAAGTTGGGCATAAGGAATGAAGAATTGACTCCCTCCACTCAAGGGATTCGCGCTTATGATAATACTCGCCGTCAAGCCATGGGTACTATCATACTGAATATAACTACTGGGGCCATTGAACGTCGCACCAAATTTCAGGTGGTGGACATTAAGGCCTCTTTCAATCTGTTGTTAGGACGCCCTTGGCTTCATGAGCTAAAGGCGATTCCATCATTGCTTCACCAGAAAGTTAAAGCCATAGTTGGAGGGGTTCCGATTACTATCGATGCTTCTCCTATGCGCATTCAAGTTATTAATACTCCTATCGTCCATGTTGAACATGACGAAGAAGATGAAGATCTTTGGGGGTTTTCACTAGATGATGTTCTCATGATTGGAGAGGAGGAAAAGTGCCATCTCGACTTCGATCCCTACTCAAACACCAATATCAATGCCATTCTGAAGAAGCAAGGGCATTTCCCTGGAATGACCCTTGGGCTCAAGAAGAAACTGGCTGAATCTTGAGCATCGTGGTGCACTCAAGAAGGATACTTTTGGCTTGGGATTCAAGCCAACAAAAGAAGATCTGAAACAAGCTTTATTGAAGATGAAGGCTCGCAATAATGCTCGAATCACGAAGACGGAAATGGCCATGGATCCATATCCGTTCACCCTCAATGGCCAATACATCAAAGAAGGGGAAGCCTTCCCATGCTATGAATTCCCTGAACCATTCGTCCATGATGGGATCCGTGAACCAGGATTCGAGGTGTTCCTCGATTGTGACTTTGTTAATGAAGACGAAGAGCTCTTCACAACCGAGAAGCCAACTAGTCTGAACTCTGATGATCTAGGAATCAACCTCCTTTTTGGAATGGAGAAGAATGAGTCCAAGCCGGTCCGCAATGATAACTCCGAGCTCGTTCAAGCTGTCATAGCAAACAAGGATTTTGACCCCTCCGGGTTGATTGTCCAAGCTGATAACATTTCAAAGGGATGGCGTAAGACATTGAGGATCACTACGCCGAGTGGAGAGAAGTTGGAAATAACCGCTGGCGAGGGTCCTATGTTTGATGAGTCTGAGTCGTCTGGGTCCGAGTCCGAGTCTGAGTCTAAGTCTGTAGACGAGTCCTTAGAGTCTGAGGCCGACCCTCTTTCTGCTATAGAGTTCAATCCTGAGTCCCTTGTTTAGTCCTCTCTTTCTAGTCCTAATAATTCCGGTGAGGTCGCAGCCGACCTTGCCTCTCTTGATGTATTAGCCAATGAATTCCATAAAATGAGTACCTTTGCTTACGATGCGTGTCATTCCCCTAGCCCTGATCAATATTGCTTTGCTAATGATAAAAATGACAAAGAAATAATAAAAGCAATGGAAGAACACGAAAATAAAACAGCAGTTATCGAAGATACAGAAACAGTTAACATTTCCAATGATACGACTGTTAAAGAAATAAAAATTGGATTAACACTAAGTCAAGATGAACGCAAAGAGCTAATTAACTTGCTTAGTGAATTTGTTGATGTATTTGCTTGGTCATACCAAGATATGCCAGGAATTGACAGGGATATAGCTCAGCATAAGATACCACTCATTCCATGTATGAAGCCTGTCAAACAAAAGTTGCGCCGTATGAAACCGGATGTGGCTCTCAAAATCAAGGAAGAAATCAGGAAGCAGTTGGCCGCAGGTTTCATCAGAGTATCCAAATATCCGGAATGGATAACAAATGTGGTTCCAGTTCCAAAGAAGGATGGAAGGGTCAGAATGTGTATTGATTACAGGGATCTCAATAAAGCAAGCCCAAAAGATGGGTTCCCTCTACCTCACATTGAAATTCTGGTCGATAATACAGCAAACCATGCACTCCTGTCATTCATGGACGGTTACGCCGGATATAATCATGTATTGATGGTCGAAGAAGACATGGAGAAAACCACATTCATCACGCAATGGGGTACATATTGCTATACGGTAATGCCATTTGAGTTGAAAAACGCGGGTGCCACCTACCAAAGAGCAGCTACAACATTGTTACATGACATGATGCACAAAGAGGTGGAGGTCTATGTCGATGATATGATCGTTAAGTCTAAAGATCGCCCAGGACATATTATTGGACTTCGCAAGTTCTTTGAAAGACTCCGTAAGTACAACATGAGATTAAATCCAGCAAAATGCGCATTCGGAGTCACGTCAGGCAAATTACTTGGATACGCGATTAGTTCTCGAGGGATTGAAATATATCCTTCAAAAGTAAAGGCGATCATGGCCATGCCACCACCCAAAAATGAGAAGGAAATTCGAGGTTTTATTGGAAGGTTGCAGTATATAAGTAGATTCATATCAAAGCTAACAGCGATATGTGAACCTATATTTAAGAAGCTCAAGAAGAATGTCCCAGTCACATGGGATGACGATTGCCAAAAGGCTTTCGACAAAATCAAAGAGTATTTGGCAAACCCACCCGTGCTAGCGCCAGCAATACCTGACTTTCCTCTTCGACTCTACCTTACGGTCACAAGAGAAACGATGGGGGCAATGCTAGCACAAGAGATCGAAAGCAAGGAGAATGCAATCTAATACTTGAGCAAGAAACTTCAAGGATATGAGATGCGATACACACCACTTGAGAAGTTGTGTCTTGCACTTGTATGGGCCGCACAGAAACTAAGACATTACATGCTCACTCACACAGTGCATGTCGTGTCCAAAATGGATCCTCTCAAATACTTGTTTGAAAAAGCAACACTCAATGGCAGATTATCAAGGTGGATAGTCAATCTTGCTCAGTTTGACTTGAGATTTGTGCCACAAAAAGCCATCAAAGGTTCTGCGGTTTCTGACTTCTTAGCAGACTTTCCGCTAGAAGAAGCTGAAAAAGAAGAAGATGAGTACGATTTCCCTGACGAAGATTTACTCATGACCGAAGATGATAGCTGGACGCTCTATTTCGATGGAGCTTCAAACCAAAAGGGATGTGGTGTAGGAGTCTTGCTCGTATCACCCAATAAAGAGCACATCCCAATTTCCATGAAGCTCGACTTTGATGTCACCAACAATGCCGCGGAATATGAAGCATGCATTTTGGGGTTAGAAACAGTTGTCGCCTTGGGAATTAAGAAACTCAGAATCTATGGTGATTCTTCACTAATCATCAACCAAATCTCCAAGAGAAGCGAAAGTCTCGCCACGTATCAAGCTCATCTAGAAACTCTCACGGAGAAACTAGATGAAGTGGAGTATACGTATTTTCCAAGAGAAGAAAACCAATTCGCCGACGCACTAGCTAAATTAGCATCAATGGTGCGAATTCCAACTGATACAATCAGAATGCCACTGACCATAGAAAGAAGATATTAGCTGGCTTATGTTCATGCACTTGACAATGAACAAGAACCACAAGAAGAAGATGAAGAGCCATGGTATACAGAAATCCTTAATTATGTGACAAGCGGAGAATACCCTCCTAATACTGATAAAAGGGCACGCCGTGCTTTGAGGCTCCTGGCCTCACAGTATGTGCTCGTCAGGGGAGAACTCCACAAGAGAACTGCAATGGGAGGAAATCTCTTATGCATAGCCAAGAAAGAAGCACATAAAACCATGGAAAACCTTCATGCCGGTATATGTGGAACGCATATGAATGCAAAGATGTTAGTCCAAAAGATTCAACGATTGGACTACTATGGAGAGAGATTGTCACGAATACGTCAAGAAATGTATGAAGTGTCAAGTCTACGCAAACTTACAACATGTTCCACCTTCGCTTCTCTACACGTATACTTCTCCATGGCCTTTCTCCACTTGGGGCTCAATTCATTGAGAGAAATATCATATGCCGCTATGGGGTACCACATGAGATGATCAGTGACAATGGAACACATTTCCAAGCCGAATGCGCGAAATTATTACAGAAATATCATATCAAGCATCACCGATCATCACCTTACAGACCACAAACAAATGGTGTAGTCAAATCGGCCAACAAAAATGTGAAAACTATCATCGAAAAGATGACAGAAAATTACAAGGATTGGCCAAATAAGCTACATTTTTCCCTTTGGGGTTATCGAACCTCTGTTCGTACATCAACGGGGGCTACCCCTTTCTCTTTGGTCTATGGAGTTGAAGCTGTACAACCAATCGAGCTTGAAGTCCCTTCTCTTCGAATCGCATTGGAAAGCCAACTAGATGAAGTCGACTTGATTAAAGCAAGATACGATGAACTGGTCTTACTTGATGAAAAACGCTTGCCAACTTTGCATCATGTCCAAACCTACCAACAGCGTATGGCGCGACATTTTAATAAACAAGTCAAGACCAGGAATATCAAAGAGGGTGACTTAGTGCTTAAGGCACTTCGTAAAAAGGTGTTAGATCCAAGAGGAAAATTCAGACCGAACTGGTCAGGCCCGTACATTGTTAAAGCCATCCTGTCTGGCGGAGCGGCACAATTGGTAGACATGGACGGTAACGGCTTCCATAATTTAACCAACTTGGATCAACTTAAGAAATTCTATGCCTAGTCGCATGGGTTCATGACCCAATAGAGCTACGTTTGGCCTGATTCCTTTTTAGGATACGTAGGCAACCCCTCAAGGGAGCCCGGCCACTTTAAAAAATAAAAATCCTCTCTCTTTGACCAAATATGCGCGTCAGTTCAGCATTGCGTCAAAAAAAAAAAGGGAAATTGCCGCGACACGGGACAATCCACCGTGTCACGGTACTGTTCACCGTGGCACGGTGACCCTGAGCGCAAAAAAAAAGGGGGGGAATTGCCATGGCGCGGGAATTTGTACCGTGTCACGGGATTTTTCACCGTGACACGGTGGAATTTCAGATTTTCCGTTTTTTTTGTGACGCGTTCGTTGCGAATTCATTGTTTTTACGAGTTTTTTTTTATTTTCGTTCTTCCATTGCGTCCGACTCCTTGACTCGGATAAATAAATAATAAATAAAAGTCATTGTAATTTTTATTTTTTTTAAGGCTGAAATAAATGTGCTATTATTATTAAAATAAATGCGACTACAAATATTGGCATCATATGCCTTATTTTAAATAAAAATTATAAATCATAAAAAGCAAAGCACTATTGATCTAATCTCTCTTCTCTTTAGGAACATCCTTTTCTTGGTCAATTAGGTCGGCCTTCACCATTAATGTGTCTTTCGTAGCCCGAACCGTCACACCCCTAGTCGAACTTTCACCCCTTTCACCTTTCTTGAATTTTTTCGGTTGTTTCTCCCTATAGACCATCTTTCCTTTACCCTTCCCTTTCACATAATTCTTCTTTCTTGGCATTATAGGAGTCTTAAACTCAATCCCTTGTGTTCTCGGACCTAGACGATCTTTAGGAGGAGCTTTCTTATTTCCAAGACGACTCTTCACATCAGACTTGCGTGATCCGAATCGTTCCCTCCTTCTTCTAGGGTTCAACCATGCCTTGTATGCACTAGATAAAGGAGGAGGAGCTTGGTCACTTGCAGAAACGTACCACAAAGGTCTTCCAATCCAATAAGCCTCGTACTTGTGAACGTTACTTTCATGCAACGATACTTCACGAGGACTATCGTTATAGCGTGGAATTACTTGTTCAAGTCCATACTGCCGTATCAGTCGAGAAGGGCAATAAAAGGTCAGTTTTGAGATACTAGGAACACGGCAATATGAAGTATCATTCGTGCCAACCATCCTAGTAAGCCTCCACCAAGGCACCACCCAACGAATGGAAAATTCTCTCTTTGCAAAGAAATTTTTCCAATCTTCATACGACATGTTCGCAGAGTAATTCTTTTTCCTGCGGACTAGGTCGTTAGGGCCATATTTTTCAACATCGTCGGGGGCTTCAAATAGTTCTAAGCGCTCCATCAACCAAATCTGCAAAAAAAAAGAAAGAGAAACAAATCAGTCAAAAAAAAAATAAGCAGATTCCCGTGACACGGCAGGTTTCACCGTGTCACGGCAGACACCCACCATGACACGGTGAATGTTTTGTGTCACGGGGGCTACTCGGAGCGTATTTTTACCTGCAGTAGTACCAGAGAACCCTTCCTGATGGCTTTACGGTCAGCTTTTGCCTCGTCAAGGCGACGAAATGTTTCTCCAAGGCATGTCGGCATAGGAGATCTTCCAGATTCGACATGCTCAAGCACAGACGCTAGACAAGCATGTCCTACCCTACCGTTTGCAAATAAAAGCTTGCTAAACATGCAAAAAATATATGCCCTTCTACGATATACATGATAAGACTCGGAGATAGGGCGATTAAAATATAGATTAGCATGTTTTTCTAAGTCTACTTCATTACCACAAACAATTCTATTTAAATCTGGACCTGTTAGATTCAGATGGCGTTCAAAATCTTGGTAATAATATTCACGTAGGGTAGGCATGGAAATAAGATTTCTAGCAGGAAATCCAAAGATTGCGTCGAATTCCTCCGGCAGGGGACAAATTTCATCATAATCAAATTTAAAACAGTGTGTTTCTGGACTCCAATAATCTAATGCTACCCTAAGAAAATCATGTTCAATAGCTACATGTCGCAGGGCTAGCAAACCCCTGACATGAAATGATTCTAACTCTCTTTTTTCAGCATTGGTCAAAGAATAAGACCAGTCACACAATGTATTATCAAAATTCTGAGACATGATTATTGAAATATGAAATTCTAAATTATTTTGTGTTTCATAATTATGCATATCATGAATAAACTGGTCTTATTTTATAACAAAAGCGCTCGACACTGCCCAGAATTTATCTTTTTATACGCGTAAAACAAATCGCTGAGTAATACGCGTACCGTGACACGGCACGTCCTACCGTGTCACGGGAACTTTTGCCGCGACACGGCAAGTTCTGCCGTGACACGGTGAACAGTGCCGTGTCACGGCACCCCACGCGTTTTCTTCTTTCATCTTTTCCCGTATCTATCGGATTTTTTATAGAATTTTATCTTCACCGTTTATTTTTTAGTATTCTGAGAGTTTTATTTCTAATAAAATTCTTAACTTTTTTATCTCTATTATTTCTTTTATTATTATCTTTATTTTATTTATTTATTCATCACTTTAATATTTTATTTCTTTATCATTTTATTTATTTTTGCTTGTCCTTTTATTTCCTTTTCTTTTGGGAAGGTAATTTTATTTTTTTTATTTTTTTATTTTTTCTTGTCTTTTTATTTCTTATTCTTTTTGGAAGATAATTTTATTTATTTCTTAGAATTTTAGTTATTTTTGCTTGTCTTTTTCTTTTGGGGAAGGTCGGTACCCTCCATTACTCCACTTATATTTTTTGTCGTGTCTTTAATAAATACACGATCACACACAATGAGTCTCAAGAACACACTAACACACAATAATACATAAACTGTGAATAATGTACAAAAGAGTCGTAATAAATAAACATGTCAAGTGTCATCATAGTATGAACAAATAAAAACCCTCGGTCAAAAGTCTCTAGAGCCAGAATCAGTATCATCTCCACCCTGCGCATATGGGAACGGTGAGCCGAAGAGTCCCTCCATCATCCGAGTACGGGGAGTAGTATCCCTACTAGTCCCTGTGACCCCAGCGGTAGTCAAACTCAAGGCAGGACCCGTCCAGCCGGAAAACGGGGTAGACTGGCTCAAAGACACAGGAATCGTCGGTGAAGGCATCGTCCTATACATCGGAACTGAGAACAAACCCGACACCGGTGGAGGAATCCCAGACAATGGAGCTGAAAATGAACCATGATCCAAGGGTGTCAAAACAGGACCCAAGCTCAGGCTGTGAAAACGACTGACGCTGCCCCTGACTCTGGCCCGGAAAACGCTCGGAAGACTGAGGCTGCTGCCACTGAGCCTCCTGAAATGGCTGGGTAGTCTGAGGCTCTCGCTGAGAATGAGAACGCCGGTGAATCTCAGGAGATCGTCTACCACGACCAAGCTCCTCCTCGTCCGAGCCTCTAGGCCTCAAGCGCGTGCGGGACCTCCGTCGCTCCTGAAAGATACAAAATCAAAAGGTGTCAACAATGCAAAATAAAACAAATGGTAGAAGTAAAAAAATGAATGACACCTCAAGAACGTCGCTTAAGCTCCGACAACTCGCACCACGCCGAAGCTTGATGATGCAATACTTCAGGGCGTCAACCAGCTTCATGAGTCCCATCATCTCCGGGCGGTTAGGTTGAGGATAAAACAAAGAAAAGTCAGTAACAAGCGGCGTTAAAAGGGTGAATAATGCATCAAAGAAAACTCACCGGCTCAAAGACCTCGGACAGAGACTCCTTCGCCTGTCTGTAACCCTCTGACGCGTCACCAATATGGTCCTCGATGATACCAATCGGCCATGGATAGCGGACAGACTGAGGAGGAATCTCGATCCTCCCCACAGGGCGAATAGTCGTCTGAAAATATGATTGAATAATCAAGTTATTCGATTATTTAAAACAGAGACTAGTAAAGAAGATCCTCAAAAGAAATCATACCTCAGGAAGACGGGGTGGAGGAGCCATAGAGGGAAGCAAGTCCCGCGCATAGTCACTCTCCATGTGTACAAGCTCCTGCCATGGAAAAGTATAGCGCTCTCCCCTGTTGATAAACTCTCTGATCAAGCGTGAGTCCAGCATCGACTTTGGTGGAGATGAGGGCACCACAAAACGATAGCCGCTATGCTGACGAACGACTCGCTCCCCCAAATACCAGACAAAGCGCCCGGTACCAACCAAAATGGTGCGGTGCGCAGAAAGACGCAAGGCCTCAGGTAGACCAGTCACCCCGGCCCAAGGACGATACTGGACATCAATGGCAACCTGAAAACCATAAAAAGTCGGCGTGAAACAACGAAAACAACGTCAGAGGGAAAATAACAGCAACAAAACTGATTCTTACGCCGACATAAGAGGTGCCTTGGCGTAGCAGCCCACGCAGTGCAGGGATAGACTCCACCCGCGACTCTCCTCGATCACGCCAGCTGGCCCCGATAGGGAAATCATGGACCGCTCCACGACGCCGGCGAGGAGCCAAGCCTGGGAAGTACTCGTAGAACCATATCTGCGATGAAAAGTAATCCTTAGCACATGAGTCGAACAAGTTAAAGTGAAACAAAAAGGGAAAAGATCATCACCTCTACGACTCTCCACAGACCATAGACGGTGATGGGAGACTCGTCATTGAGCTGCCGACAGCCATGACGTAGCGATAAGAGGAGATCGGCGTATCTAAGGCTGGCCCAGCTATAGGATCCTATCTCATGGATCCTGACCAGAGCGGGGAGGTAGCAAAGGAGTACACGTGAACTCCTATCAAGAGAAAGGGTCATAGAGATCAGGATCATAATGAAGATCCGCACTCGCTTCTCAGCCGTCGTATCCTCCATGTCGAAGCCACGAGCTAAAACTGAAGCCAGCTCCGATCGTCCGCTCCTAGGACCACCTCGAGACACTAGTTGGGTCCTGATGTGCTGAACGATCGGACCCAACAAATCAGTTGTCTTAGCCGATCCCCAAGACAGATCAGACATCTGAGCTACAGCCCGGTCGGTGAAGCGCAGCCCGCTGATCAAACTGAAGTCTCGAGGGGTCACCGTCATCTCCCCCCAAGCAAAATGAAAAGTGTTGGTAGTATCCCAGAAATACTCCAACAATGCGCGAATGACAGTCGCACCGCAACCCCGGGGGCTGCGAAACCCTACAACCGCCGTATAGAAATCTACTAAATCAGCTGATTCCCAAAGGGCGTTCGTAGCAGGATCCCTCGTAATGATCTGGTGAAGTCGAGGGATCAAATCGCCGGCTCCAGAACCGTGGTGGCGAAGCGTGCCATCGACTATGCCAGAGAGTGAGCGATGAGAGACATGGTTTTCACGGCAGAAAACCAACTGGTCTGGAGTCCACGGAGGTGGAACCCACCTACCTCTACTCGCGGATGCCCGAGGCTCGGACTCTAAAGCATTGTCGTCCATACCCTCAGGAATGGTGGGAGTGTCCTCCCGAAAAGCACGACGCCGGCCGAGGGTAGAAAGATCGCAATCTCGTCGCCTAGGCATGCTATTATAAAAATCTAAATGCTTAGCATCATTTCCTAAGACATTTAATTCAAGTTGCATTTTTATGAAAATAAAGATCTAAATACTTAGCATCATTTCCTAAGTTATTTAGTTATTTATCGAATTATACGCTAAATTTTTACCTCCAGGCTAAAAATCGGCAAAATTATGGTATTTAGTTTCTCCATGACAAACTAATACTACAGTTCTCCTAGCCGCATGATACTATGTTCTTCATGACAATATAGTACATATGCAAAATGTGAATCAATACATCATGAAATATTTCACAAGGTTTACCACCATTTTTTCACCATTTCAAAGAAGAAACATGAACATCAATTCACAAAAGTAGTACCCAAAAATGGTGATTTGCTCAATTCTCCATCAAATCATGCAATTTTTGTCTCAAATTTCTCACAAACACACATACATACATATACAACTAAAATCATGGCAAGAATTTCACCATAAAACCTCAAAATTAAAAATCCCCAAATTGATTTTTAAGGTTTTCTCATGAAATTACTTGAAGCAAATTTGAGATAAAAATTAAGAGGAACTTACATAGATCCTTGTAGAGGGTCGAAAATGAGGAAAATAGCAAGAAATTAGAGCAAGATTAATGAAAATTTGAGCTCCAAAAGCTCGAAAAACCTCGAAGGTCTGCGTAGCAACCGTGCCACGGTTGAGCTGGGCCGCGGCTCGGTTGAAGGGTGACGTGTCACGGTGAGGCTGTCCCGTGTCACGGTGAGTTTGAGAGAAGACGGAGCTCCGGTGACTCCGACGGCCGGTTCAGGCAGTAGATAGCAACAGCAGCAGCAAAGATGAACAACAGCAACCCGCAGCAAAAGCAAAAAAAAAAAAAAAAAAGAGAGGATGGATGCAGGACCGCCGCGACACGGTGGTGGAAACCGGCCGACAGGAAGACAAGCCGAGCGCCGGTGAGCAGTCGACGAGGCACGGCAAACCAAGGGAAAATTTTTTGAACTTTTTGAGTGAGAATCAGATGAGAAAGAGAATGGCCAAAATGAGAAAAAATGTTGATATTTAAAATCAAGAAATCCCGTGCAACGGACCCCGTTCCCACATAACGGTCAGATTTTTGTGTGGTGCACAAACTTTGACCGGTCAAAGATGCTTTTTGACCATTTTTCAGCCATTTGATTCCCGCGACACGGGACCCCCTTGCCGTGTCACGGGAAGTAGCTCCGCGTGACGGGGGCCCCTTACCGTGTCACGGGAATGTTTTTCTTGTGACACGGTGGTTTTGTTCAGTTGTTTACGAATATTCTGACATTTTAACTAAGGTTACACAATTTTTTGCATAAATTGGACAGTTATTTTTCGCTGGAATTACGCGGAAAATTGTAACTGATACTTAAAGGAGACTAAAACTACCATTTTACCCCTAGCAAGCATCAAAGTCTATTTTTCGGCATTTTAAGCACTTAATATGGCCGGATAATCGACTTAAAGGTGTGAATCATCTGCGGCCCACGTTTGGGGATAATCGAACCATCATACACTTATAAATTTCAGCAATCGTCGGCTTTCCTCAGGCTTGGAAAGCATTATCGGTGGATTTTTCTTCAAGTATAGAAAATCGTCAAGTCGGCTTTCCTCAGGCTTGGAAAGCGTTATCGGTGGATTTTTCTTCAAGTATAGAAAACCGCCAAGTCGGCTTTCCTTAGGCTTGGAAAGCGTTATCAGTGGATTTTTCTTCAAGTATAGAAAGCCGCCAAGTCGGCTTTCCTCGGGCATGGAAAGCGTTATCGGTGGATTTTTCTTCAAGTATAGAAAACCACCAAATTCCTTTGTCAGCTTTCCTCAAGCATGGAAGTCATTATCGGTGAAATTCTTCAAGCATAGAATGACACCAAATTCATACGTTGGCTTTCCTCAGGCATGGAAAGTATTATCCGGTAGCTTTCTTCAGGCTTAGAAAACTACCAAACTCTTCAGTCGGCTTTCCTCAAGCATGGAAAGCATTTCAACAAATGTCACTCGGTGGATTCCTTCAAGCTTAGGAAGCTGCCAAATTCGTTTGTCACCAATACACTGGTGTCAGATACGTATTCTATCCCTTTACTCTTTTATCTGTGGAATTAACATTTTTCTACAGATATCGGCGTATACAAAATGATTTAGGACCGCAGAACGTCTTAAATCATTCTCCGTCCCTATCGGCTACTTTGACTATCGTTTTCGAAACTGACGTTTCTACAAACTCAGTCAACGTGGGGGCTTCTGTAGACACCTAAAAATGTCTCCCCAAAACCAAACCCAATGATGAACAACCTTTCACCGCCACTATTGGTCGGGTTCAGTATTTAATCCCGAGAGTGCTTAAAAATCGTATTTTATTAAATTCATATTTTTTAACAGTCTATGGATTAGTCTTGATGTTTGGTAAAAGCATAGTTTTAATTTCAGCCCAAACTTATTAATTAATTTTTAGCCCAAACCTTTTTTATTGTTTTATTATTTATTTTTTGGCCCAAACCCTTTATTTATTTTTATTTAATTATTTTCTTTTTTTAGCCCGAATAATAAAAAGTCAGAAAAGGCCCGAAATTATCAATCGGCACTTAAAATGCCGAAGGAAATTAGGGTTAAAAATGTATTTAGACGGAAAAACAGGCAGGAATTTCCCGCGCCACGGCAGGTACCTACC
The DNA here is from genome assembly GCF_948465745.1 of Chenopodium album. Lineage (NCBI taxonomy): Eukaryota > Viridiplantae > Streptophyta > Magnoliopsida > Caryophyllales > Amaranthaceae > Chenopodium > Chenopodium album. The sequence goes on from NC_137836.1 coordinate 30,469,733, forward strand.
GTGTCACGGGAATCCTTACCGTCTGACGGTGGGATTTCCCGTGACACGGGAGGTCTGCCGTGACACGGGACGTTCCGTGTCTTTTCTGCGTAAACCCTTAACGCGTTTTTTTCCCGTTTTCTGAAAATTTCCCGCGTCACACTTGAAATGTACCGTGTCACGGGAAAGTGTACCGTCTGACGGTGGGGCTTCCCGTGTCACGGTACAGTTTGTCCGTGTCACGGGACACTTTTTTTAGGGTTTTTATCATTTTAGGGTTCCGTGTGCTCCCTCAACACATTTTCCCTATAAATACCCCCCTCATTTCTGATGAACGGGGCACCGAGTAATTCTCTTATTTTATTTTCTCTCTTCTATGCTTTAGCCTAAACACTAGCCTCCCCTTTTCACTTCAAAATTCCTTCTTCAAGTACTCAAAGGAGTCCATACTTTACTCGTGGTTCCATCCTTAAGCCAAGGCGTGAAAGGTAGAATTGTTTGAGGGTTTGGCCCCAAATCAACTCTACTTTATTTGATTTAATTTAATTATTGTTTTATTATTTCCTTGAAGGTACTAACTCGTTTATTATTTTGTAGTTGCAAACAAACAGAATCAAAGTAAGAATCATGTTCCTTTTATTTCTATTATTTTTCTAACGATTTTATTTTGTTGGAATTGTGATTAAATTGTTTCCAATATTAATGTTCGTTCTATTATATTGATCACCATATTGCATGTTAAAGGGAATATGTAATTGAAAATTACGCCTAATAAGATAATTTGGACAACCGGTTTAGGATCCCTTTTAATCTTATTATTAATTGAAGTGATCACCAATATTTTAGAATTATGTGTGCATTAACATTAAACCAATTTAGTTAAATAATAGTTTGGAGCGAATTGAATTATTGTTTGTATGCCTTTGAGATCACAGGAATGCTTTTCAATATAAGAATCGAGTAGAGGCCAATACGGGCGAATGTGACTCCATGACTCACTTCGTACCATCATCCCCGATCCTCCTTTCGTGGTTCCGAACCATATGGAGTTAGTAATCTAATGGATTATGAATGGGGTGTAACCTTCACGGGTCAATCGTTGTTGCCTATCGTTGTCCCTTATCGTGGTTGCCTTTTTATGATCGTGAACGGTTTACAAGTTCCTTAAAAACTTGTTGGCGGCTCCCTACTTTATTTGTCCCTAATCGTTGTCCCTAATCGTAATGTCAATTCTCACTTCCTATGATTGCCAAGCATATTCACCACATGCTTTTAACGTAGGCGCACTTCGAGCGACGCCTACAGCCAGCGGTTTGGCCTTGAACCGCTTACCATTAGTTAAATTGGCAAGCGGTTCAAGGCCAAACCGCTGGCCATTTAAAAAAAAAAAAGCGGGATATACCCTTTTCTTCTCCTCCCTGCGAAATTTCAGCAGCGCACTTCACTTCTTCGTTCTCACTTCACTCCTCCTCTCTATCTCCCGCCTTCACTCCTCCTCTCTGTCTCCCTCGTCCTCACCTCTCTTCTCACTTCTTCAGATTTCGGCCACCACCACCACCACTCCATTCATATTCAATTTTTTTTTTTTGGCTATTAATTGAAGCTGCGTTTGGGGGTCGTGGGTCGTGGGTCGAGGCTGCTTCTGGTGGTGGGTCGAGGCTGCTGGTGGTGGTGGGTCGAAGCTGCTGCTCGTGGTTGCTCGAGGCTGTCGGTGTTTGGCGGTGGTGCATGTTCGAGGGTGTTGTTCAACCGAGCCCAAGCACGCATTCTTCAATCTTCAATCTTTGTCTTTCTCACTCTCAAATTAGGGTGAGTTCTTGCTAAATTTTAGTTTCGTATGTATTAATTAGTATTAATTGTTTGGTATTCCAAAATTTCAAGTTAGGGTTTCAAGTAGTTAATCCAAGTTTCATATGTATATATATATTGTTTGAATTTGAGTAGCTTTGAATGAAATTTATGAATAGAATATATATTAGTTAACATTATAGTTTGTTAAATGTGGTTAGTAAATTGCAATGTATGAATATAATGGATTGATATATATATATATAAGTAAACTTAATTTGATTTTGTATGTATGTTAATTTAATTATTAGCCCTATTTAAATGAATGAACTTGTTTATTGTTGATTGTCAAATAAATGCAAATAATAATTGAATGCTTGCATCATCATTTGCCTAGATACCCGTTCGAGTCTTTCTCAATAGGAGAAAGTCTTGAATAGTCCCCAGTTGGGACTGTTCTTGGACATTTAATCTCACTTAGGTAGTGAATGTATGTCTCTTTTTCGTTTTTAAGGAATATCCAGGCTTCTCATTTTCTCACCATGTTCTCTGGGTACATATGTAGGTAAGTTATTACCTACATCGTGTACTTGGAGAGCTGGGGGGAAATGCTGCCGGATTTTCCTTAAAATTGAAAAGTTAACATACATTCACTAGTGAGATTAGACGTTCAAGGATGGGTTAGGTTGGAGTGATAAGGACCTTTTGGGAGAATTCATTTTTACGATATATGGATGATATATATGCTATGTAATTTGATTACATAACATATGTTACATTTATCATTGTTTGAAATGTGTTGGTATGTTTAAAGGCAATATAAAGCGTCAATGGATCGCGGTTGGATGTATGGTAGACGTGATACATTGAAATTTTTTAATGGGGTTCAAGAGTTTTGCAAGAGTGCTTCACAGTATCAGCTTAGAACGGGTGTCAATTACCTTTATTGTCCTTGTGTCAATTGTAATAATGTCATAAGGGTCAATAGTGTGGATACCATCATGGCTCATGTACAATGTCATGGGTTTAGGCCTCAATATCATGTTTGGGTTTGGCATGGTGAGAAGGGATCGTATAGGGAGAATGTTGTTGGCAATGAGACGCATGTTGAAAGTGTCGAGATTCATGTTGAAGAAGAAAATGGGAGTGATGATGGTGGTGAAGGGGATGACACCGAGGATGGTGGTGGGGATGATCACTTGGATGAGATGATGCGTGATGTTGAAGGTGAATTTGGTGACCGACCTGATGTATTTGAGTCATTATCAGAGGCTGCCAAAAAGCCTTTGTATCCCGGGTCCAAAAAATACACAAAACTCTCAGCCGTGCTTACACTATTTAACATTAAGTCTAAGCATAACTAGAGTGACACTAGTTTTACTTCTTTGTTGACTGCGTTATGTGATATGTTGCCAGATGGGAATGAACTTCCTAATTCCTATTATTATGCAAAGAAACTAATGTGTCCATTTGGTTTGGAGTATAAAAAGATACATGCATGTCCTAATGACTGTGTTCTGTATCGAAATGAATATGAAGAGTTGGAGGAGTGTCCACGTTGCGGTAAGTCGCGTTACAAGCGATCAAGCTGCAATGCTGGTAGTAAAGGACCTCCTGCCAAGGTGTTGTGGTATCTTCCTATTATTCCAAGGTTAAAGCGTCTATTTTCAATACCAAAAGACGCCAAGAACCTGAGATGGCATGCTGAGGGAAGAAAGAAAAATGGTTTGTTGAAGCATCCTGCTGACTCTCCACAATGGAAGAACATCGATATGAAGTTTAGGGCATTTGGTGGTGAAGCCAGAAATTTAAGGCTTGGGTTGTGCACGAACGGTATGAATCCATTTGTCACTCTTAGTACTAAACACAGCACATGGCCGGTACTTTTAGTGATTTACAACTTGCCTCCGTGGTTGTGTATGAAACGGAAATATATAATGCTTTCACTTTTGATAACGGGGCCAAGGCAACCTGGAAACGACATTGATGTTTACCTTGAGCCCCTTATTGATGATTTGAGAAAGATGTGGGACGAAGGTGTTACCGTTTATGATGCCCATAAGAACGAGATGTTTCTTTTGTGTGCTGCCCTTATGTGGACCATCAATGATTTTCCTGCATATGACAATTTGTCCGGGTACAGGAACAAAGGGAATAAAGCATGTCCCATTTGTATTGATGACACACCGAACGTGTACCTGGACCACTATGGAAAAGATGTGTACGTGAGGACCCGAAGATTTCTTAGGCGCGATCATCCGTATCGTAAGCAGAAAAAGGCCTTCGATGGGAAAGTTGAGGAGCGGGTTGCGCCTAGGCCATTGAGTGGAAAGGAGGTTTATGAGAGAGTGAAGGGTATTCCATGTGTTTTTGGTAAAACAACGAAACCAATTGACCCACACGCTCTCTTTAAAAAGGAATCAATATTTTGGAAGCTTGAGTACTGGAAAGAACATGATGTTAGACATTGTCTCGATGTGATGCATATAGAGAAGAATGTTTGTGATGCAATTCTGGGGACAATTATGAACATTCCTGGAAAAACGAAGGATGGCAAGAATGCGCGGTTAGATTTGCAAGAGTGGGGTGTTCGTCCGGAGTTGTGGGTTCAAGCTAAGGTAAGGATGGCGAAGGTTAAGGAAAAGGGAAACGAAGATGGTGGTCAAAACCGTAAGGAGAAGCGCAAGGAAAAGGCCACGGGTATCGCAAAGAAGAAAGGTGATGGAAAAGGAAAAAACCAAAAGGTGTATTTACCTCCAGCTTGCTACACATTATCAAAGGAAGAAAAACGGAGGTTTTGTGCTTGTTTGTATGACATTAAGCTTCCTTCTGGGTTCTCGTCAAACGTGAAAAGGTTTGTTTCCTTAAATGGAGAATTGAAGTTGACAAGTATGAAATCCCATGATTGTCACATGATGATGCAAGTTTTCCTACCGATTACACTTCGTGGAATTTTACCAAAGCACGTGAGAGAAGTTATAACAAGCCTCTGTGGGTTTTTCAATACTATCTGCAGCAAAGTTCTTGATCCCTTTACACTTGATGCTCTCCAGGCGACTGTTGTGGTAATTTTGTGCAAATTTGAGATGTTTTTCCCACCTTCACTTTTTGACATAATGTTGCATTTGATTCTGCATTTGGTTTGTGAGATTAAGTTGTGCGGTCCAGTATTTATGAGGTGGTGCTACCCTTTTGAACGACACATGGGTACACTGCAAGATAAAGTAAGAAATCCAGCCCATCCGGAAGGCAGTATGATACAAGGAATTGTGTCCGAGGAGATTGGGAATTTCGTGGCAGAGTATGTTGCCATTGCCGAACTTATTGGGCTTCCTACATCCTAACATGAAGGGAGACTTGATGGTCATGGCACAATCGGGTGAAAAAGGATCTGGGCTGCTCGAGATCAAATCATGCAAGCTCACTTATTTGTGCTTCATCATATTGCGGAGGTTCACCCATATTTAGAAGAGCACATGGATAGTTTGCGTGTTGAATATCCATCAAAAGGGGAAAGAGCACTAACGCAGTTGCATAATAAGATGTTTGTGAAGTGGTTCCATGATCGTGTGATGTATCAATTGGATGAGACTGTGTCTGATACAATAAAGTGGCTAGCTTATGGTCCAAAGGAAGATGTTCATTCATTTGAGGGATATGATATAAATGGGTACACATTTTGGACTGAAAGTCGGGATCAGAAATAATCATCGACTCAAAATAGTGGTGTCACTCTTGTGGCTTCATCAAGAGAGTTTGCAAGTGCGAAGGATACATCACCAGTTGACGCACTATTATCATACTATGGACGAATTCAGGAAATATGGGAACTAGATTACCGTGACTTCAAGGTTGGTCTATTCAAGTGTAAATGGGTCGATAATAATAGGCGCAACGTGAGAAATGATGACTTAACTCTTGTAGATCTTGGCCACTTGCGGGATAGTCTTGAACCATTCATCCTTGCATCTCAAGCTAAGCAAGTGTTTTATGTAACTGACCCGTCCGATCCAAGATGGTCCATCGTCCTAGCTGGCAAAAGGAGAATTTTAGGGGTTGGAGAGGTTGAGGACGAGGAAGAATATGATGCATTTGATGATTCTCCCCCTTTCACTGCTCCTACACTTGATGTAGCAACTGATGTAGATGATGATGCTACTTATATTCGATCTGACCACAATGAGGGAATACATGAATGAGGTACTTTTATTAATGCGTGTTTTATTTACTAAATATCTTATGCTCCAACAACTTTGTTTATTTCGGGAACTGTTTTATTTTTTTGTATTCTCAACGTATAAGCATGTAATATGAACTAAATATATGAATTGTTTAGAGGATTATATGTGAATTTGTTATGAAACCAAAGAAGTTGGGTAAGTGTTTGTCTTTCATCGTGCCTTTGAATTGATTGCCATTACTGATGACTAACAACATGCTTTGCTTGTTTACTGTCACAACTTTGGTTAATCATGCAATCGACTGGTGGTGTGCTATGCATGGGATGGACAAGGAAACCGGCAAGTATGTCATGCAACCGGATAAGAAAGTAGTAGCAGATGCACTTGTAAGCAAATTTTTCTACTTATTAATTATATTTCCTTGTCAAGTACATTGTACTTAGATCTGATAAATTTTTGTATTGTTAAAGCTCGAGCATACTTCGGAAGTGATTGAAGGCAAGCTGACTCCAAGCATCGAACATGATCCTTTCACCTTAGCTTTGGGAAAACCATACCACCCTGGGCGAGTAATTGGTTTTGGCGGGAAACAACTAGGGTGGGAGATGGTGATGGGTTCAGAATACACCAAATCAGCAAAAAGCAGATCAAGTGTTAATTCGCCACATCGGATTGATGAGAAGGAAAAGGAATCAATTAAGGCGGAGATACGCGCGGAGCTGCAAGAACAGATGCAAAGTCAATTCAATGCCATTCTGAAGCACATGAACTTGCCGCCTTTGCCATTTCCCTCGAGTACCCTAGTAGACTCATGTAGTCACCCAGGAGGCCCCGAGGACAATCCAATAGTTGAGAGAGAGGTAATTTTAGTACAAGGACAAATTACGTCATATGAAGTTCGTCTAATGAGGTCGTTTGCATGTTTAATTATTTTACTTTTGCAGGAACCAAGTCCTATGGATGCAGAGTCACTGAAGAGAGCAAATCTGATGCCTGAACCTTTCTCAGATGTTAAGGTGAACTTCACTACGTAATCAGCTTTTCTTATGTTAGGCTTTCGTTTATTATTTCTTAACTTATGTCCTAACTCCTAACCAAATATGTAGGAAGAGACGCCTTGTGAGCTTCTTCACCCCGGGGAAACAATCGGTGGACAGTTGCAGTTGGTGGGGTATGGTAGTGCATAACCTTTTGACAAGGTGCATTTTAAGTCTAATACTAGCACCCATTACATCTCGGTCGGGATCGATTCTATAGTTGCTGGGTTTGAGGACTTACCACTACCGGTGTCTAGAGAGGAATATGATTTTTTTAAGCTGCGTGACGCGACCGGGAGCTTTGTGCAATGGCCACGTGATCGGTTGAGGTTGGTAGGAGGGGTTAGTAAACAATACTTGTATATAACTCTTGTATATAACTACTTGTATGTAACTAGATTAACATGTGCTTTGTGCAATGACCATGTTTTTTTATGCTACTAGATTACTATGGAAATTCAGTCCGCTAAAAGGAAGAAGGTGGAGAAGCAAAAATCCAAGGAAGAAGGTCCTCCGAAGATGGAACAAGGACAAGTGTCGAAGAAGAGTTCGAGAGCTTCATGTACTCCACTAATAGAATCCAAAGTCCTTAGGTCGCTTTCGAAAGCATGTACTTTTCTTCACAGCCGTGTTAGTGAGTTGCCTACGGGTACACCTATTCAAGTGAACTTGCCTAAGGCATTGTTCCATTATGATGAGGATTCTATCGCATACATTTCTAGAGAGGATGTGACAGAATTTCTAACCGGTTCCATGCTTAACATTTCCATCATTCAAACATTCATGAGGTAAATTAACGAGACTATTTCTAAACATATTGTATTTTTGATATTTTCGTACCAAAACAATGCAACTAGTAATTACTTGCACACATTACTTTCTTGAAGGTCACTACAGGAACTCCTTGCTAGTAAACCCGATGGTGAAGCAGTAGTTGGGTGGTTATGCCCCGAGCAGACCTCCGTAACCAAATGCTTGCATAACCCTCGTGATGTGATAGATTACCTTGAGTGGGGTATTAGAGAATCAATGCGTGCGGGAAACAAGTTCTTATTAGCCCCTTGTTTTGAGGAGTAAGTTTAAATATGTCACTCTTAATTTGTTTGTTAAGTATAGATGTTCACGCATAACAATTGATGGATTGATATTTACTATAATATACATTGCAGCCTTATGGTGATTTGTGTTTCCAATAACACAATCTACTACTTTGACTCGGCTCGTATATGGCCACCAAGGAAGTTGCTAGTGAATAACCTATTGAATAGGTACATACCGCTTCCTATATATTGTTTTGTATCATCACCTAAGTGATTGAGTGGCTATGTTCCTAAATCGTTTGTTTTTTTTTTTTTTTGAAGTGTTATGAAGAAGTTGAATTGTCGTTCGGTTGCGGGTCCCACGTGGAAATATGCGAAGGTAAAGCCTTGATATATTGATTTATTTAATAAAATTGCCTTGAGTTTTATCATAGCATGACTATTTTAAATTTGTGTCATTTTAGTGTGCGCAACAAGACAACGGCGTTGACAGTGCCCTCTACGTGATGAGGTTTATGCATGACATAGTCAATAGGTGCACTGAAGCCCAACACATTGAGGAGGTACTTGTTTTTACTTTTTTCCGGTTCGATTTCGGGTAAAAGTCGTCCTAAAACTAAGTATAATGATAATTTGCTATGATTGCAAACATTAGACACCTAAGACAAGTTGTAATTGACATGTTATGATAAAGAAATAGCTCATTAGATAAGAAATGTAGAAAACGGGCAAAGTAGTAGTGAAATAGGCGATTTTGGGTAAAAACCGTCCTAAAACTTAGTTGAATGCTAATTTTCTATGATTTCAAACATTAGAAACCTAATATTAGTTATAATTGACATGTTATGATAAAGAAATAGCTCATTAGATAAGAAATGTAGAAATCGGGCAAAGTAGTAGTGAAATAGGCGATTTTGGGAAAAAGTCGTCCTAAAACTTAGTTGAATGCTAACTTGCTATGATTTCATACATTAGACACCTAAGATTAGTTATAATTGACATGTTATGATAAAGAAATAGCTCATTAGATAAGAAATGTAGAAATCGGGCAACGTAGTAGTGAAATAGGCGATTTCGGGTAAAAGTCGTCCTAAAACTTAGTAGAATGCTAATTTGCAATGATTTCAAACATTAGACACCTAAGACTAGTTATAATTGACATGTTATGATAAAGAAATTGCTCATTAGGTAAGAAATGTAGACATTGGGAAAGTGACCACCCGAGGCAACTACAGCACCTGAGGCAACATCCTCGGGTTATGCCAGGCAGCTGCAAGCAACCGGCCACCAAACTGCAACAGCTGCCACGCAGCCGCAGCAGCAGCCTAGGCAGCTGCACAGGCAGCCGCAGCAGCCACCTGGCAGCTGCAGCAGCAGCCACCAGGGAGCTGCACAGGCAGCTGCAGAAGCCACCAGGCAGCTGCCAAGGCAGCTCCTGCAGCAGCCCAGGCAGCATCCGTTCAAGAAACCGAGCCATTTATGCAATTTTGTGTAATTTTTGCGTACTTGCATTGTTAGTGTATTATGGGCAATGTTTGTGAAAAAAAATTCCAAACGGAAAAAAATGTAAAAAATGGGCAAGTAGAAGTGGAATAGGCGATTTTGGGTATATGTCGTCCTAAAACTGAGTAAAATGATCTTTTGCTATGATTTAAAACATTAGACACTTAAGACTAGTTGTAATTGACATGTTATGATAGATAAATAGCTCATTAGATAAGAAATGTAGAAAACGGGCAAAGTAGTAGTGAAATATGCGATTTTTGGTAAAAGCCGTCCTAAAAATTAAAAGAATGCTAATTTGCTATGATTTCAAACATTAGACACCTAAGACTTGTTGTAATTGACATGTTATGATAGATAAATAGCTCATTAGATAAGAAATGTAGAAAACGGGCAAAGTAGTGGTGAAATAGGCGATTTCGGGTAAAAGCCGTCCTAAAACTTAGTAGAATGCTAATTTGCTATGATTTCAAACATTAGACACCTAAGACTAGTTATAATTGACATGTTATGATAAAGAAATTTCTCATTAGATAAGAAATGTAGAAATCGGGCAAAGTAGTAGTGAAATAGGCGATTTTGGTTAAAGCCGTCCTAAAACTTAGTAGAATGCTAATTTCCTATGATTTCAAACATTAGACACCTAAGACTAATTATAATTGACATTTTATGATAAATAAATTGCTCATTAGATAAGAAATGTAGAAATCGTGCAAGTTAGAAGCCAAATAGGCGATTTTTGGTAAAAGTCGTCCTAAAACTTAGAAGAATGCTAATTTGTTATGATTTCAAACATTAGACACCTCGGACTAGTTGTAATTGACATGTTATGATATATAAATAGCTCATTAGATAAGAAATGTAGAAAACGGGCAACGTAGTAGTGAAATAGGCGATTTTTGGTAAAAGCCGTCCTAAAAATTAGAAGAATGCAAATTTGCTATGATTTCAAACATTAGACACCTAAGACTAGTTGTAATTGACATGTTATGATAGATAAATAGCTCATTAGATAAGAAATGAAGAAAACGGGCAAATTGGTAAAAGCCGTCCTAAAACTTAGTTCGTTGAATGCTAAATCGGGCAAGTTAGAATGATGTTTGAAATATTTAACATATATATATATTATTATTTTTTAATTATTAGTTTGAATTTTATGTAATATATGAATGATGTTTAATGTTTGGTATTTTTTTTCTTTTCAAAGGTTTGTAAGATTCAAAGGGAAGGCCCTTTGACAAAGGAAGAAGTTGATGAAATTGGCGATATGTGGGCTTTTTTTGTGACATTTGATGGCATCTAGGTAGAATATATAATATATATGTGGTAGTTAGATAATGAATTAGATTGATTTTTTTTTTTTTTTATGAACAATTAATATTTAGTTACCATATCTTTTTTTATTTTTAGTAGTACGTAAATCCATATGTACATTATATTACTTATTTGTAATTAGTACTATACATTATTTATGAGTTTTATATATGTTATTATTATTATGCATTTTATTGTTATTGAATTATTATTATTCCAAAATTTGTAATATTTTTAATTAATTATTATTAATAATTAATATTAATTAATAATATTAATTAATAATAATATTAATAATAATAATTTTTTAAAAACAGGATTAATGTGCATATCAAAACAGGTCACTAATAATATTATTATTATTAATTATTATATATATTAAAATAAAATTAAAAAAAAATACAAATGGGAAGCGGTTTTGGCGCCAAACCGCTTGCCATTCCCCCCAAATGGGAAGCGGTTCTGAACCGCTTGCCATTTACATGGCAATTGGCAAGCCCCCTAAACCCATGCGGTTCAGAACCGCTTCCCATTTAGGGGTTTGAACCGCTTCCCATAATGTTTTTTCTACTAGTGAATACTTCTTTAAGTTATCTACATTCCATGTTCTAGGTAGCTTCCTGTCGTTTGGTGTTTCCAGGCATTAGGTGCAGCCTCTTACTTCTTCATAGATTCAGTAGGGGCCTTCCCTATCTGGGGTTAGCTTCCTTGCTCATTTGCCCTACTGTAGGGAATATTTCAAGCATTACCCCAAACTTGAACCCCACTGTGATCATACACTTAAGCATGGTGGCGTCCAAAGGGAAGGAAGCTAGAGCAAAAGTGTCGCCAACAAGTTTTAGGAACTTGTAAACCGTTCACAGGGTGAAGGTTAAACCCCTTAACGATCCAGGAGATTGTTAACTCCAATAAGTCTTGAACCATGACTGGAAGTTTGGGGATGAAGGTAAAAATCCAACCTAAAAGAGATTATACCTGCCCTAATAATAGGCCTCTACTTTATTCTTCTCGTATTCATGTATGCTTTCTAACTAACATAAAATCATTAGGTTAACCCTAAACCTGTTTATCTATGTTGGTTGAATATTAATGCACAACAAAACTTTTATTGGCGATCACTTGAATTATAATCATATTAATCCTAAACAAGATTATTAATTATCTTATTAAGCGTGATTACAAGTACCAATTCCCTTTAAACATGCATAAAAGGTGTGATCAAGCAATAACATATATCAAGCAATATAATAATCATAACAATTTTAAAAATAATCATAATAATAATCATAATTAACATAATCATGAATCAACAAAATAATCACCATCATGTTAAAGCATAATAATAGCGAGATCCTAGGCATGATACTAATAAGATTAATAACAAACCCTATCATGTCACTAAATAACAAAAATCAAAGATTTAGCCCTAACATGATACTAACATGATATTAGGAAAGAAAAAAGGAAGCATCATAGAAATCACAATTGATTTAAGAAACTTATTGTTGTCACCCTAAACATCATACTAAGAATAGCATCCTAACATGATTCTAGGAATCAAAATAACAATCTAATCATGATTTCTATATCATAATATTAATTAAACTATAAAATAACTTACTTGGATGCCTCGTATCTCTTTCTTATAACAAAATACACACGTTAGTAACTTCAAGGAAAATATAAAACAAACAATTAAATTAAATAATTGAAAGAGAGATTTGGGACCAAACCCTCAGAAATCAAACCTTTCACGTCTAAGGCGAAGGCAACTTCGAACTTTGCTAGGTGTGTCTAAATCTTGTGAATGCGGAATTTTGTTTGTGAAAAGGCTAGTTTAGAAAAGAGAGAGAGAGAGAGAATATCAAGAATTTCTTTATGAGAGTTAATGAGAATTAGATGGAGAATTGGTGATTAAAATTGGAGGTTTTAGGATGCTATTTATAAAGAAAATAAACCAGATATGATAAAAAATGAATCAGGGTTTTGAAAAGAATAAAACACGACGCTGTCGCCAAACACGCGTCTTTCGCTAGGCGACAGACGTGTCATATGGCACTGCAATCAGATTTCCACACGTTTTCTTATTTTGATAAAATTTAAACATACAAGAGGGTAAAACTGTATTTTCCTTATAAACACTTCTTTTATTCTAATCCTAAAAGTCAATTTATCAATGCAAATCAAATTAGGATTCAAAAGAACCTTCTAGAAGACTATAATCAATCCTAATCGCATTAGGAACGATAAATCAATAATAGGCCCTCCTCTAGATCATTGGGCCGCATACAAAGATCAAACCGGGCCCAGTTTAGTAATTTGGCCATAACTTCCTCATTATTCATCGGAATTGGGCTAATAATCTATCGTTGGAAAGCTCTTTTTAACCCGACCCAACTACACCATTATTGGACCCTTGCCATGGACCAAACCAAACTGGATTGGTTGTTTTCTTAAAATAGGTTTTCAAAAACAGAGAGAAAGAAAAGAAATAAAAACTAATCGCAACACTAGACTTTCCACACTTTCACTTCATTAGATTATTATTCGACGTGAAAGGTACTCATCACTGGATTGGGTTTTGGGGAAACACAAATGGGTGTCTACAGAAGCCCCCACTTTGACTGAGTTTGCAGAAACGCAAGTTTCAAAAATAAAAGTCAAAGTATCGATAGGGACGGAGAATGATTTAGAATGTTCTGCGATCCTATAACATTCTTGTAACGCCGATACCTGCAAAACTAGCGTTAGTTAAAATAGATAAAAGAGTTAAAGAAACGTGTATCTTGCACCGTTGAGCACACGTCTCTAGGGTAACCGATTTGTTGCTACATTGTTGTTGTGACAACCTTCCACAAGCTAGGGAACGCCATCTTGCTGTTTTGATGTTGTGGTCGTGCTTTGCCGTTGTTACTGTTCACTCGTAAAAGAGCTTCTTTTTTAAGATTGTTCACTCGTCTATGAACAATGGAGCTTTTGGAAGAAACGTCCATGCTTCTCTGAACAGAAGAGCTTTAATAGGATGCCCACGTGTCTCTTAGCAGAAGAGCTTTGATGATATATCCACGCGTCTCTGAACAAAAGAGCTTTTTGATACGTTCACGCGTCTCTGAACAAAAGAGCTTTGATGATATGTCCACGCGTCTTTGAACAAAGAGCTTTTTGATATGTCCACGCGTCTCTAATCAAAAGAGCTTTGATGATATGTCCACGCGTCTCTGAATAAAGAACTTGAAAAGGATTGTCTACACGTCTCTGAACAATAGAGCTTTGATACATGAATTTTTGTTGCGATCGTTCGGTTGGCTGCGAACAGGAGCTTTGCTGAATAGTTGTATCCTGTAAAAATCAAAAGATTGCCAAAAGACTTTACTAGTGCTTTTCTAAGGGTTGACTTAAGGCTTGATGTTTTTTTTTTCTTAGGGTTGACTTAAGGTGATTCACTGACTTGAGGTTGACCCAAGGTGAATTGACCCGTGTGACTCATGACCCGTGTGTGCATTGTATTCGGATCGTGCGACTCAATAATGCAAAAAAGCAAAAAAAATTCGTCATTTTTGTTGAGGGTATTGACTTTCTCCCGAAAAAAGAAAGACGCGAAAAAAGAAAGAAGCGAAGTTTTTGAAGGTGCATGTTGAATTAGCTTAATCCGTTAACGTTGTCTCTCATAGTACAAGGATTGTAACATCTTAGACTATCCTAGTTGACTCGATAATGAATGTATTTAGGTAACTTAGGCCCGGAGGCTAAGTACTTCATACTTTGTGATGCAATGATGATAGTACTTCATACTTTGTGATGCAATGATGATTGATGTTGATATGACAAGGCATGCTTCAGCGTTGTGTTAAGATTTCATGACAAAGGGTACCTAAGGAAAGTATATTTGGTCATGTATCTGTGCAGTGTGTGAGAGTGACACTAAAGTTAGGCCGCAAGAGCTAAGTTTGTGGAAAGATATTTTGAAAAGAGTCAATTAATGGTGACTCTTAGGCTAGGTAGGCTAATGATGTAGGGATTAAGCCCCAAGTCTAGCTCTAAATGAATAGGGATGAGCATGGGAGATCCCTTGATATCATCAATTATGAAAATATAAATGCATTTTTATTACGGCCACACCTCGATGTGAGGTTGCCAATGTATCCGTTAGGAATCAGGCCGAACGTAGCTCTAGCCGAACCCCGCACAAGTGTGTATACCTCAAAGAGGTCTTTTGAGGGTTGTAACGTGGTTAGGATAAAGGTTATAGAAGAAAGATATAAAGGCTAAAGACCATAGATAAGCCCCCCCGGTGTGCAACCTTGCTTTTGAATCTTTGTTTTATTATGCTTGAGGTTTCTCACTTTTGAGCTCTTTCTTTTTTTTATTTTTGCTCTCGTTTTTTTTACTTTTGCATTTATTTTAATTTTATAAGTGCGGGCAATCCCGATGCTACGATCTATTACTCACTTGGCATTCATGTTTCTCAGGCACGGTACCGAGCACTCGATAAGAGACACAATTTGAGACGTGTTCATATCGAAGACATGTTCATGTCAAAGACTTTGGAACACTTGCCCTTTTGTACACTTTTATTTATTTATTTATTTATTGCTTATTTTTTTCTATTTTAATCTTTTGAAGTCACTCAAGCTTTTTATGAAATTGAAAATTACATAAGTTGCACACCATCCCATCCCAAAGTTAGGTAGATATGGGTTGAAAAATGAAAGGTCTATCGTTAGACATGGCTCAAAGTGGTTTATCAAAAAGGATTGTATATTTGAAGGGTGAAAGGTGATATGATATGAGTACAATGGGTACCTCAAATCAATTGTATACCTTGTGCTTAGTTTGACATGGATTTTTTTTTATTATTATTATTTTTTTTTTTTTTTTTTTTTTTTTTGCAATGCTATGATCATATGCAAGGAAACAAATGCTCATTTTATTAAAAGGATAAAAGAAACATACAAAATAAAAATCTAAGGAAAATAAAAGGTGTAAGGAGGGGGGTTCCCATCGTAAGGGATCCTCTCCTTAAATGCCCATGACCCTTTAAAGCCTAAAACTTTACACTTGATAGGGTGTAGTAGGATTTAAATTCCTGACTGTTTGGGGGACCTTGAATTAGAATTGATTCTATCATTACGCTTTTTTGTAAGAATTAAATTGGGAGTCGCCAATGAGTTTTAGGAAAAACTCATAAACCTCGTTCATGCCTTTCTTCCATGTGGATTTCATGGAATAATTATCACGAATCATAAGTTTACCCATGCCCAAATTGGTCTATAAACCATAAATGAGTTCGGGAGCGAGGGTACTAAAATAACGTTCCCTTTAGAGGGGAATCGTTATCCTAGCCTTAGTGCGGCCTCTACTAGCTTTTCCTTTTTTTTAATTTCATCACCAAACAATATATGCAACGCGATACCTAAAACTATTTTAGTTGATTTTATTTACACATAGTAATTCATGTAGGAATTACATCCTAATGTCATTATTCTTATTTAATCAAATTCGTCAAAAGGACAAGAAAATAAACAATATTCGCCTTGGCTTAAGTGATCAACAAACAATTATTTAATTCAATTCTAATCTTTATTTAGCGCAAGATACTATGTAAAATTGATTAATTAATTATTTTAAAGGTGATCAAACAACACTAATTAATTAATTAATTAATGTTCTTTTAAACAAGAAAATAAATGTGATTTAACTAAGTGCTCGGGAATTTACCACTTCGCTTTTCTAGATCTCTGTTTATAATACTTATGGACTCCTTCTTATTGGGAAACCTCCACCGTAGCAACAAAATATCAAAAGGGGTGAGTTTTTAGGATAAGAGGGGCTAGGTTGCACAAGTTCACAAGTATTTCGCCAGAGTTTTAGGTTATTTTCTGTCTGTCTAAGCCTCGGTTAAAGCTCTTATTTTTAGGGAATTATTAGGTTTAAGGTTACAAGCATTCTGCCGCAGTAGGTGTCGCGCGCTGCAACCCAGCGTAAGTGATTAGGTTTCGCTGCTATGGGCAGCAACACTATTTGTCTTGCGTGCGGCTTTATGGTAAGATTCGACTTTATATTTTCCGTATAATTCTGAATCTTCCGCAGCGTAACTCTGGAGGTCACGCTGGATGTCGCGCGCAACTGAATTAGTTGCGCGCAGCTTTTGCTACGGCAGCACTAAAATTTAACCTAGGCGCTCCTAAATCCGTCATTATTAGGTTTTAAGCACGGGCTTAAGCCTAATTATGATCGGGTTTAGTTAATTGGACCTTTGTTTTGGCTTTTATCTTTAATTTGGGCTAATCTTTTGTGTTTTCTGGCTTATGAAAGGAATGGTGTCCTTCGAACGAGTGTACTATTCCGTTAGTGGGTTCAAATTATTAGAAAGCTAATATATTCAGTAAGGTCAAGTGATCGGAATGCCTAGGTGGAGGCCGCTTCCGATCAAAAATATTAACGCAGTATTAATATTACAGCTTAATCTTAACTGAACCCTTTGGGTCACACCCTTAGCAGTAAACGAACCGACTCGGCGAATTAATTCGGAAGAAGTTAATTCGTCTCCCGAGTATTAAATATTTAGACGTCGGAAGTTCGAGCTTGGAGCGTCGAAACCGAGAGTCGGAGAATCTCAAATGTCGAGCCAAAATTTAGGATTTGGCGAGACGGGAAAATGTTTCAAGTAACAAGTACAATCCTAGCCACGGGAAAGGCTAGGAAAGCGCGCCCAATAAGAGCGTGCCACGTGGAAACACACATGGAAAAAGGCCATGTGGCACCCCACGTGGCACCCATGTTGGAAGCCTCCAAGTGGACGCCACCAAGTGGCAACGTGCCACGTGGCAGCGTGCCATGTGGCAGCGCGCCATGGTGGCACCGCGCCACTGTGGCGACACATGTGGCAAGGGCCGTGGACCCGGGGCGATGGGTCATGGACACGGGCTAAAATAAAATGGCCCAACCGAAGCCAACTTAGGGCTCAATGTTGGGTGACACATAGTTAGTTTACATTGCATGTGAATTGCCTTGGGGACCAAGTGGGAAAGTGGTTCTCACCTAACCATGTGACACTTATTACTTGTTCCTTGGTTTATTTAAGTATGGGTTGAATTCATCAATCTTTCCGTGTGGGATCTTTTAGTGAAAAAGTCCCACATTGAAAGATGAGTGGAATTCACAAGCTATCCTTCCTTGTAAATAGCCAAAGCATGGCTTGAGAATTCTTTGCTTGAGTAGGAGTTCAATAGAGCATTGCATTAGCAAAAACTCTTAAACTCATATAATACTCGGGTTTTGGTCGGACCTCGCTAACCTCGAGGTAACGGACCTAAAAGTCGCTAGTAGTTTTTGCGGGTGGATTTCCGTAGGAGGCTCGCGTATTTTTGGAGCTGAAGATTTCAAGTAAGAGCCCGACTTTAAGGACGAAGCACGCTTCAAAGGTAAATTCCGATTTTATCCTTTTATGTTTATTTGTTATGCTTTATGGTTTTATTAATTGCGAGTGGTTCTTTGGGTCGGGGTTGTTTCCGCGGTGAATCAGACTCACCAAACCCCAACAGCAGTATCGGTGCCTCGCTCGTTTATTTTTTAAAATCATAATAGTTTTTCAAGGTGTTTTTATGGCTTAATTTTTCTGGTATTAAGTTGCTAATTAGATTAGTAGCTCGTTTTATTTATTCTAACCTCGTATTAGAGCTTTCTTCAGCTCCTGAACCCAGATTTCGACCCAAAAATAGTGAATTTTGGGTGAAAAGGCGTTCTAGAAATGGTTTTACCCTCTTAGGACTCGGTTTTATGCCAAAAAAAAACGACCAGAAATGTACTTTTCGAGGGATTTTTCATTTTGACGAAAAATTTCAAGTCTTTCTAACCTTGAAAATTAATTGCATATTTATGGTGGTTATGTAATTGGTTTAATACATATTTTATATGCAATTTTAAACCTCTTTTGGCATGTTTACTTGGTAGTAATTTGTGTTTGAAAGCTTGGTTTTATTTTTCACATAATTGCAAACTAATTGCATTAAGTGTGAAATTGTAGTTCTTTGAGGCTTCCAAGTACTAAAGATTCAATCTTTAATTATATTAAGTGATTGAAACTTTAAGTTACTAAATTCCATGAATTTTTGTTGAACTTTGTTGATTTAATCATTTTTTAGTTGATTGGAATCATAAAGTTTGAAACCTTGTAATAGAAATCTGTTTATCTTCATATTGGAAGATATAATTTTTCAAGGATTCACGAGTATTAAAATTGGAATCTTTATTGAACTTATGTTCATTTTTCCAACTCCCTTTTATTTTGTCAAAACTCAAGATTAATTTAAATTAATTAAATTAATAGTGAGTAATTTCCTTCTTATTTTTGTTGCACCAAGTTAAACCAATTTTATTAAAGAATAGTTCTTGGAATAATTTTGGTTTTATGCACTTGGATGAATTGATTTAAGTTGGACTTGTTATAATTTTCATTTTTCCTCAAAATTAATTGATTCTAAAATTAATTTAGTAATTGATTAAATATGTCACACAAAGTCGGGATTTTTTCCAAAGCATGACCACCAAATCGAGGCCTAAGAGCCCCAAGCATGCTCTCGGCCAGCCGGGTTGCTCATGCAACCCACATGGGGCTGCCAAGGCTAGTAGGCGCCTCAAAATGGTGCACATGCGCGTGGTGGTTGTTGCTCGTGCAGCCCTTGGCGCACCATGGCAGCCTTGTGGCTTGCCGTGGGTAAGCCTCCTAGGGTGCTTGCATTTGAGCTTACTTGAGGATTGTTTTTGTTCATAGCTTGGTACATCATTAAGGGGAATATGCGTAGACATTGCTTGTGAAGCAATGTGGTGCAATGAGATTGTGCGAGTTGTGTGCGAGTTGTGAGCACTCCAAATCTTAGTGCTAGGCACTTGGATAATTTGGACTACGTAAAGTTTTGCTTATTTTGCCGTTTTAATTATTTTATTAATCTAATTTGGTTTTAATTATTTTAATAAATTTTGGAGGCTAGGCCTCGGTTTTTCAAGAGCGGCATTTGCAAATTTTATTTTGGCAAATAATTGGGTTATACCGGCTTAATTAATTGGATTAATTGAGTTGGATGCGGAATTTAGTGGGAGCTTCAATTATTGATTACGCTTATTTACATAATCGGTTAAAACTACTTTGACTAGTTTTAATTAGGCGTGTTAATCGAATTAACCACCTAGATTAGTTACTAGTGCGGGCATGTGTTTTATGAATTGTTACTTGTTTATCGTTGTAAAATGCATGGGCCATTCACAAATAGTGAATGGATGAATGGAATGTATATTCTCTCACAGGTTTTATGAAATGGCAACTAGTGGGGCCCGATTAGGATAGAAAATACGGATTGTGATCCATGATATATTTTTGTAAATCTAAATACGGTCTGCGAACCGTTGAGTATTTTTGTACCTTAATATTTAGATTAGTCCTAATCGTAGATACTAGTAGTTGCATTTATTTTGGTCAAGTCTTGGAAGAAGAAGCCATAAAGTTGCAAATGGAGACCTTTTGAAGATTTGAAGATCCCAAGGGGTCATGCTAGTTGCCAAATGCATCTCTATTTATGTCTTTCAATATATATATATGTGTGTTTATGTATATGAATTATATGTTAGTTGCATGTTTAGGATTTCGAATGTTATGATGATTAATTAAGTTCACTTAAATCAACCAACATAGAAACCCTAGGTCCCTAAATATTGAGTAAAACTTGCCATTCCAAAACAACACTTACCAACCGAACGAGGGTAGCGGTGGGCTACGCCAAAGCGAGGCATCACTACCTCTCCAAGGAACGTAAGGCATATCGGGTATGCAAGTTGGTTTTGGTTGCACTCAACGATATGAGTGATGGAGTCCTAACATGTCGTGGCAAAGTGAATAAATTGTTGAGAGAGCATTAGATGCGATGATTTATTCAACCAAGAGTGGCTTGGAGCCATTAGCAAAGCGTTGCTTACCTTAGGAGATTGAGTGTTAAGACAAGCCAAAGCATGCTTAACCACTCTTTAGTTCTTTGGATCTTGGAATCGACTTATTCTCGCTAAATGGGGACAATTTTAATGCGTGGATTAGATGTTTAATAAAATTGAAGATTTGCATGAATACCTTTTAATTTTCAAACTTATTATGTTATTTACTTGATAAATGGTTATACTTTGCACTTATATTTGTAGAATTCCAAATCAAGATATATTGTTTTCCATGATTGGTAAAAGAAATCTTTGAGAATGGTTCTCAAAGAAAAGAAAAGCAATTCTAAAATACAATTCTCATAAATGACTTTTAAGGACGGTTGGACACCATGTATTCAAAATACTAGGTAGTTTTGATAAAACATGAAGTATTGAGTTGCAAACTCAAATTGTCAATATTAACAACCCACATATCTGTTCACTTAATACATAGATGAGTAGGACTCATTGATGTAGTAATTCAAGCGTAAATTAAAGGAAAAGATGGAACTTTGTTTATCGGCGCATTAGATGCTTAATTATGCCTAACAAAGTATAAAAGTCAAAGACTCTTAAAGAAATGGTTCTTAAAAGATTATGAGATAAAGTATGATAAGAAATATAGGAAATGAGGAACGAAGAAAAGGAATAAGATTTCATTTCAACCCATGAGTTCATATTATTGTAGTTAACTTAGCAATTCGTTATCTTCACAAGTAATGGATACTGCTTGAGTGTTCCACTTTGAAAGTGACCTCTAACTATTGAAGATAAGCTAAGTTATCGACTTGCAAGCTAAGAATGAAGCAAGTAGTGTTACATCAGTTGTAAGGACGTATGCTTTGTTTAAAGACCCTTAAGCTAAGGCTAGAACAAATAAATGGTTATTGTGTTCCATAATCAGCAATTGATCCGTTTACACACTGAAAGACTCACATTCAAAGCAATGAGCAATAGTTGCAAATTTATTTGAATGGCATGGTTGCCTAAACCATGAGTCAAGAATGCTTGATTATAAACAAACATTATCTTAACATGATAAACTAGCAAAAGCTAAAATTCATGGGCATGATTTGCGTTCAGAACATCTTTAGCAATGTGACATCGACAAGAACGTACTCAAGGCTCTATTAGATAGGCTCTTGATAGTGGATTGATTCGGAATCATTATAAGACAAGCAAGTCCTACTTGTTGAAACCAACAAAGTAAAGAGCTATTGTTCTTGGTATAGACAATTGAATCCAAAAGCTAAAGAGGGTTCATTTACTTCAACGTCTCACAAAGAATTTGAAAGAATATGGCTATATTCATCAAATGTGAACAAACTTGACCTTAAATAGTTCAAGAGTTCAGTGAAGTACAGAATCGACTTGGCAAGATATCAAAACGTCTAGATTAGATTGAGCGATGTTTGCTTGAGCCAAGCGTGACCATCACAAAGTTATGAAATTGAAATTTTCATAAATAACTCCACAAAGAACATAGTATGTCTTCACGGGGACCTCGATGCCATTTAAAAATGACTTGAACAATGATGGATCACATCCCTTCCTATAAAGATCTTAAGATTTGCACGAAGGACTAATGTTACACTAAACAAAATGTCGAAGCTAAGAAAGGACGCCATATTAAGTTATGGATAGAATTATCTTCTAAATGTCTTTTCAAGTATATGTCTAAAACTCTTTGCCACAGTGGGAGTTCACTGGCTTAGTGGGAGCTAAGTGACTCAGTGGGAGCTCACCGGCTTAGTAAGAGTTAGGTGGTTGAGTGGGAGCTTAATGTCTCATTAAAGGCTAAGATAGCTCAAGTGGGAGCTAACTATTTGTTTTACAACGAACTTTTACCCAAATACAATATACATGTCTCTTTGTAAGCATTCAAGTGAGATCACGGGCATTACCTCCACAACCTAATTGAGAACATAGTGTTTGTTGCTCTAACTGGTGTCTTTATGGAAAGTAACACGTTTCCAAAACAACAAGTGGGAGGAAAATGAACTTGATGACAATCGAGCTTAGCAACAAACTAGAACAGAGAATCTTGGAAGACCTTTAAAGGGCTTCGTGAGAATGCTTGATCAAGAATGCTCAAAAAGACTTTACAAGTGCCTTAAAATAGAATTCATTACTCACAAAACATCAGAAATGTTGGAGTAAGATCAACATAATAAAATGGCTTTGGAAGCTCCTTGAAACTCAGTGGTTGATGCAATTGCCCCATATAGGTATAGAATTCACCAAAGGCTTGGATTGAATCCTATAAATTTCTATTAAGTTAGAAATAAACCTAAGACTTACAAGCATACTATTTACTATTAGATAGTAAAGGAATAATGTCTTGTAAGATAGCTACGACAAATCCAAATTCCGAATAATGGTTAGAGGCCATAAAAATCCGAGATAGACTCCATGTTTGATAATCATGTTTGAAACTTGATTAATTTGCATGAAGGGTGAAAGACCCATCGATTGCAAATAAGTTTTCAAGGAAAAACTAACAAATGTGGAAACGTATATGCATACATAGCTAGATTGGATGAAAAGGATACAATTAAATTCACGGAGTTGATTTTAATAAAAACCTATTCACCAATCAGAATACTAAAGTCTTTTCGTGATTGTTTTAGCAAAAATGCTCATATGAAATATGGAAAAATAGATACCAAAACTGCCTTTCCAAAATAGGATTTTCGAAGTGACTATGAAAATAGTCTAAGGGTTTTGAAAATCTAAATAAATGCTAGATTTAAAAGCAAACTTAAGGAATCCGTCATGGGATTAATGGAAGCATTGCATATAGGAATTGGAACATGTTTTCTCATGAAGTTAATAAGAGGATTGACTTATGGAGAAACATATAAATTCTCATGAATAAGAAGTTTAGTGGGAGAAAAAGTAAAGGTCCAACGATAAGTTTACGAACTTTATTGTGAAATAACTATCAAATGTAAAATGCTTAGATTTGAAAGTATTTTCGACAATGGACCAAACAAAAGACGATACTTAGTACGTATTGGGTATTAAGTTCTATTTTATAGACTTGATAAAATGTTTGAACTTGTAAAGGAGTTTACCGTGTTAAACATGAATTGAAGGACTTTGAAAGACTTTCGACCCATATGTATAAAACTAAGTAAACGTTTGAACTAAGTATAAGCTAGGCTAAATACTAAGTCAAACATTAAAGACTCTAATAGAGACTTTCAACCATATCACATAGCAAACAATTTAGCAAAGACCCAGTGAAATTGAATGAGCTAAAATGGCAAATTAATGGAATAAGATTGAGAACTACTCTGCAATTTAATCCATCATGTACGTTGTGATATGGAATCGTCGCAGGAATTACTTGCTTAGAGCATGTGAAGTATGTATGTAGTACCAATCAACCTGAATCTATGTAATAGATCGTTAAATTATGGCCAAGAACATC
Source organism: Chenopodium album (assembly GCF_948465745.1). Taxonomy (NCBI): domain Eukaryota; kingdom Viridiplantae; phylum Streptophyta; class Magnoliopsida; order Caryophyllales; family Amaranthaceae; genus Chenopodium; species Chenopodium album. The sequence continues at coordinate 30,493,974 of NC_137836.1, forward strand.
CAAAGTACTTGGATAAGTAACAGGATGAGTTCTTGACTTGTGGAAACAAATACGATTTGAGAATTGATGTTGCAAGCACAAACCTTAACAAGGATTAAATCCTTTACAAGGAAGTCGTTTATAAGCACGAGCTAACAATAAGTCGTGGCTTGAGAATGGTAACTTGGACGTGCATCCATGTGTAATGTGCAGGAATTTAAGGAAAATTTCCATGATCACAAGTGATTAGGGTATCCCAAATCATTGTGAGCCATTTAGAATGAAAACCAAGCAAAGCATCATCAGGAAATCTACTAAAATATATGCTGAGAATATTATTGCCTTAATGGCGATAATAAAGAAGATGTTCTATGGAAAGTTCGTTGTTGAACGTTAATGATTGTAGGTCGTCAAGTTGAAGGTCTCAATCATGAAAATGAGTGGGAGCCATCACTTGGACAATAAATCCTAAATCACATATTATCCATGACACTCTCAAATTTTATCATCTTATTATGAAAGTTATCAGTAATGAAGATGCTAAGATTAGCAAAGTAATTACAACTAAACCTATGCAATGAGTGAACGACAACATTCACAATTTGCATGAAAGAAATCAAGCATATTAGATATGGGTGTGATTTCTATAATGTTTTATAAAGAGTGATACTCTTAAAACATTCGGAAAAACCATTTATCATAAGATGAACCATTCAGGTTTTGGAGTAATTTAAAATTTCATGCAATTTTATCACTCCGTTTGCTATTTAATTGTGGTTTAGAATTAAATAATGAGTCCATTCGATTCTTGGAATATTCAAAATAGGGTATCAAGACTAGTCTTGGGAAGGAAACACCTATTAAGTGAACGTTGAATATTATAATTGATCCGTGTCATTTATGGCACCTTTAGGCTATGTTTTCTTTATATTTCTATGCTCCTTTGTAGTCGTTTATGTCGTGTTTTTAGAGAATAATGCTCGATTCGCGTGTTTTTGTGTTAGTTTAGAAAAATGCATGCTTTTAATGGCTTTCTTATCATTTTATTCATTTCTCGGCTATTTCTCTTGCTTCTCCGTTTCTTTGTCTTGTTTTGTAGGTACGTCGCGGGCTATATGCATGGGAATTGAAAATAGCACCCACTAGGATCAATATGCACTTTTCGGAATTGAATTTGAGTTTGAAACAAAGGAAAACGAAGGATTGCAAAGTATCAAATAGGACCTTTGTTCATTGTTTTAGTCATATCTCAAGTTCTACAGATCGGATTAGGGTGATTCAAGTTGGGTTGGAAACTAGACTTGGAGAGCTTTCCAATGATAGGTCGCACGCCTTCATACTATTCTTAGGTCGGAAGTTACAGCATTCTGAAGTTGGCCGTGGTAATCTGACGCGGGCGCGGGCTACAGTACCCGCGGGCGCGGGGTTGCTGCAGCTCCAAAACTGCCGTATTTGGGCAGTAAGCACCCGCGGTTGTCCCGAGGGCTCTCCGAGGGCGCGGGCCTTGGCCCCGCGGGCGCGGCTATCGGGGTGTCCGTTCCCCTCCGCGGGCGCGGCCGATTTCTCCGCGGGCGCGGGTTTCTGGGTCTTTTACGATTTTAAGCTTCTTTTCTCCTTTTGTTTATATAGTTTTTGGTTTCCTTTATTCTTCATTCATGTAATTCTTTAGTTTTAGAATAGTTTTCTCTCTCTTAGGTTGAGAGCTTCTCTCTCTAGATTAGGCTAGATTAGGAGTAGTTTTAGAGAGAGAAAGTGAGGAATTTCAATGGTGATTGAGAGATTGAAGATGAAAGTGTGACAATTGTGTTCAAGATCTTCTCTATTATCAATGAGCATTCTTAACTCTATCTCACCTTATTTCTTTGTTTAATTTCATGTTTGTTTGGTTTAATTTTGATGTTTGATGCTTGATTAGTGTAATTGTTCTTGGTATTTTGTTGATTCTTGATTTCCATAGTAGTTAGTTGATAGATGATGATTCTTGAATAGTTGTTTGGCTAGGAATTGGGTGAAACTTGTATGATTGATTAATTGTGATTAATTTGGGGATTGTGTTGATTGATTGTTAAGATTAAAGTGATTAGTGAAGGTTTGCATGTGTGTAATTCAATTTGGCCTTGAGAATTATGCTAGATTGCATTGTAATTGCTAATGACATGAACAATTGATTTAGGAATTGCAATTATCTATTGGTTTTGATTGTGATTCTCTTAGTTTGTTATTCATAGTGAACCCTAGCTTAACAATTAGGAGATAGCTCTTTGATTGCTCTTATCATTAGTCCTCACAACCTTTGATTGGCATGCTCTTCCCATGTTGTTGCAATTGACATGATTACTTGTTGATCCCCGTTCCTAGTGTTTTATTTCCTTGGTTACTTGTTTTTTTAGTTGTTAGTATTCTCTCTTATCTTCGTCTTCGACCTAGCTTAGGCACATAATTGAAAGTGCTTGAACATTACCGTTCCTTTGGGTTCGACCCTTGACTTGCCTCTATACTCGTATTAGGGTTTGTTAAGTGTTTATAAATTTAGTTTGACCGAGGGAAGATTAGATAACGACCTAGTTTTCCCCTCGTCAATAATCGAAAATTATCCCTAATCGAGGTCATTTAAACGATGGAAGATTAATGACCAATTGAGATTAGTGTGTAGTCTGATTTATAGCACCGTTTCTTGTGCTACGAGGACATGAATGTCATAAATCATTTGCACAGGTATTGGTTTAAAACCATACTGGATCGACCTATGAGAATACTTTAAGAGATTAAAAATCTTCATAAGTATACTTCTCATTATGGCTATCGAAACCTATATCCTCAACCATGAGTAATGTGAGTTCTCTTGTTTGAGTACTAGTCCGCTTTGATGTTGTCAAACGTCTGCTGTAATAGGGGATTATAACGGCAACACTCGGGCGGCTAGGACCTCTCAGTAAAAGGTTCTACATTACAAGACTAGGAATGTCCCCCTACTAAAATAGGGAAGATGTCTTTGTTGTATACAAGGCCTCTCGTAGAGCGAGACTGTGAAAATGTATGGTCGTGCTCGGATGGATTTTAAAAATCATCTGTTTATTGACAGTCGAACTCGAAATTGAGAAACACTTCTAGACGCAATAAGGATGACAAAATAATCTTACCTTAAAGTTCATGAAGAGACATTAAGAGACATAGGAAAAATGATGTACACTAAATGTGCACTTGTCCAGAAGGACAAGTAGGAGATTGAAAGGAATGGTGTCCTTCGAACAAGTGTACTATTCCGTTAGTGGGTTCAGAATTATTAGAAAGCAAATATATTTAGTAAGGTCAAGTGATCGGAATGCCTAGGTGGAGGCCGCTTCCTATCAGTAATATTAATGCATAATTAATATTACAGCTTAATCTTGACTTAACCCTTCGGGTCACACCCTTAGCAGTAAACGAACCGACTCGACGAATTAATTCGGAAGAAGTTAATTCGTCGCCCGAGTATTAAATATTTAGACGTCGGAAATTCGATCTTGGAGCGTCGAAACCGAGCGTCGGAGAATCTCAAATGTCGAGCCAAAATTTAGGATTTGGCGAGACGGGAAAATGCTTCAAGTAACAAGTACAATCTTAGCCACGCAAAAGGCTAGGAAAGCGCGCCCAATAGGAGCACACATGGCAAAACGCCATGTGGCACCACACGTGGCAGCCACGTTAGAAGCCGCCAAGTGGCAGCGCGCCACTTTGGCGACACATGTGGTAAGGGTCGTGGACCCGGGGCGATGGGTCATGGACACGGGCCAAAATAAAATGGCCCAACCGAACCCAACTTGGGGCTCAAGGTTGGGTGACACATGGTTAGTTCACATTGCGTGTGAATTGCCTTGGGGACCAAGTGGGAAAGTGGTCTTTACCTAACCATGTGACACTTGTTACTTGTTCCTTGGTTTATTTAACTAAGGGTTGAATTCATATATCTTTCCATGTGGGATCTTTTTGTGAAAAAGTCCCACATTGAAAGATGAGTGGAATTCACAAGCTATCCTTCCTTATAAATAGCCAAAGCATGGCTTGAGAATTCTTTGCTTGAGTAGGAGTTCAATAGAGCATTGCATTAGCAAAAACTATTAAACTCATATAATACTCCGGTTTCTGTCGGACCTCGCTAACCTCGAGGTAACAGACCTAAAAGTCGCTAGTAGTTTTTGCAGGTGGATTTCCGTAGGAGGCTCGCGTATTTTCGGAGCTTAAGCTTTCAAGTAAGAGCCCGGCTTTGAGGCGAAGCACGCTTCAAAGGTAAATTCCGATTTTATCCTTTTATGTTTATTTATTATGCTTTATGGTTTTATTAATTGCGAGTGGTTCTTTGGGTCGGAGTTGTTTCCGCGGTGAGTCGGACTCACCAAACCCCAACAGCTTAACTAGTTTTCCATAAGTCTTCTTCACTTTGATCCAACACGAAAATGGTTTTATTTATCGTCATTGCACTTCCTGTCGGGACAGAAGGCCAAAAGTAGATTTCTACAAAAGGTGCCTATTTCTAGACTTATCGGGGAAAGGAAAAAATGAAAAAAAAAAAAAAAAAAGAAAAAGAGGTCATGAAACCTCGTCGTTGAAGCTCGCCTCTTGTCTTGTGTTTATCATCACCCAGTCTCCTTGCTAGCTAGAGGCAATGGGATCTTGTTTGCTTCTATGAGATCTTGAATGAGATTTTGAAACCTGTAGCATTCATCGGTGGTATGACCATTTCCTTGACGGTACTTGCAATAAGAATTGGGATCCCATCTTGAAGATCGCTTTTCTGGCGTTAGATCCTCGGTAGGGCCAATGGGTTTGATTAATCCTCGATCATAGAGACGATCGAAAGAAACATTGTAGGTCATTCCAATGGGTGTGAACTCTCTCCTGGGTTTCTTTTTATATCCTTGATTATCCATAGCTAAGACACCATTATGGTCAAAGCTACTAACATTGTTACTAGAGTGGGCGTTTTCGGAAGAAGAAGGATTGTTGTTCTTCTTTCCTTTCCAGCCACTGTGGTAACTATTGTTAGTAGCTTTCTGCTTTGCGAGATCATCTTCGATTTCAATACCGAACATGGCATGACATACGGTTTCTTCTTGTGCGTGGCATATGGAGCAAGAAGCATCAGTTGTAATGTGACGATACAGCAGTCGCTCTTTCACAGACAAGAACCCTTTGCAAGCTCTCCATAAGAAGTGCTTCAACTTAGGTGGGCATTCTAAAGACCAAACAAGGCGCCATATTTCTGTCATATTCAGCCCTTGAGCAAGATTTGGCTCACGTTTGCATAACCAATAACCCGATTTCACACTATAAGCACCATCCTTGGACGGCCACCAATACATTCTATCAGGGGGGCAATTCGGAGACAATGGAATAGCAACAATCTTTGCAATATCTACCTCACAAAAATTGCTGCTCAACACATTACTATCCCACATACCACACGAGTGATCAATTAAATCGCACACTTTCATCTCCAAATTACTAGTCGAATTTGGGGATGGAACAATGATAGAGGAATTTCCCAGTAACCAAGCATCACTCCAAACATTAATAGAACATTCTTTCCCAACCCGCCACTTAAGCCCTTCAAGAAGCAAAACCCTTGCACCCCACATACTCCTCCAAGCATAACTTGGGTCATAACCTTGACTAGCCTCTAGCACATCACACTTCTTAAAATATTTTGCTTTCATGTCAAGATTGAGTGTATAAGAGTACCTGGGTTATGGTGTAATCTCCACATTTGCTTTGCAAGAAGAGCTTGTTTAAAGCATTTTAGATCACGAAAGCCCACCCACCAAGAGCCTTGGGACGACATAATAATTCTCATCTTTGCCAATGCATCTTACTTGTAGTATCCGAGGACCCCCACCAAAACCTAGCAAGCAAAGAATGTATTCCATCAATAAGTCCATCCGGGAGTTTAAAAATACTCATCATGTAAGTCGGGATTGCTTGAGCCACGGCTTTGATTAGAACCTCTTTTCCCGGCCTAGATAGGAGCTTCTCCTTCCACCCTTGAAGCTTTTTTCCAAAATCTCTCTTTCAAACTTGTAAAAATAGCTTTTTTCGATCTTCCAATTATAGTCGGCAAACCAAGATACTTCTCATGTCGAGTAACTTCCCGAACCCCCAAAATCTCAATAATCTCTTTTCTCTTCTCCGGACATACTTTTTTACTAAAAACTTCTGTTTTGCTTAGATTGGCATTCTGACCAGAAGCTCTCTCATATTTGCTGATACTATCAGCTATAACCGAGCATTCTTGCACATTTGCTCTAGCAAAAAGTATATTGTCGTCTGCAAAAAGTATATTGTCGTCTGCGAAAAAGAGATGAGATATCCTTGGGGCGTTTCTTCATATACGAGCACCATGTATAAGATTACCATTAGCCGCCTTAGAAATAAGAGTCGAAAAGGCATCCGCACACAATAGAAATAGGTACAAAGATATAGGATCATCCTGACGCAAACCCCTCGAAGGCATCACAGAACTAGAAATATGTCCATTTATTTTAAAAGCAAAAGACATACTCTGCAAACAACTCATAACATGATGAATCCAGTTAGTAGAGAAACTCATTCTGATCATCACCTGTTCAAGAAACACCCACTCCACACGATCATATGCCTTACTCATATTCAATTTCAGTGCAATATTACCATCCTTCCCTTCTCCACCTCTCTTCATACAATGAAAAATTTCGAAAGCAACAATGACATTATCCGTAATAAGTCTCTGCGGGACAAAAGCACTCTGATTTGGAGAGATGATTTTCCCCAAAAAAAATTTAATTTATTTGCCAGTACTTACAATTTTATAAATAACATTGCAACAGCTTATTGATCGAAATTCCGAAATCAGAGTAGGTTTGTCACATTTCGAAATTAGCACAATGCAAGTATTATTTATTTCCGCAAGATCAATTTCCCTCTTCCACCAATTTTGGACATAAGTAATAATATCAAAACCAACAATATGCCAAAATTTCTGAAAAAATAAAACATGCATACCATCGGGACCCGGAGCCTTATGTGGGTGCATCTGAAAAAGCATACGGTTGGCTCACATGTTATGACTTTATCATTATTCATAAACTCTTATTTGACTAACATTTGTGAATTAAAAAATATTTTCAATTTAATTTATGCATTTACAAACGTGATAAAAGAAACATATCAACTAATTGGGAATGGAGGAACTATAAGACTAATGTCCTTCGGTGGATAAACGGGAAATATCCTTTGCCAAAGAAGATAGGCTATGGCCATTTTTGAGGAAATTAAAGGGTAGAAATTTATCCGGGAAGTCTGTTTAAAGAGTGTAAATTTTAAGAATTTAGGATTTGGAGCACTGACATTCTTATTTTTACACCAACAAATTTGAATTTCAGTTTCTATCCAAATTTGGCAGCAGCTACAACCAAAGATGCCTTCATTATTTGCAACAGCCACACAGAATGGCGCAATTGGAAATCCTCCAATAGATACAAACATTAGAATATGAGTCAAAAACGATGAGATTCTAAACAAACTCATAATTCAAACCAAAAATTGTACTTGATTCAAACTAGTCGTATGTCGCAACCGGTTAAGCTTCCAACCAATTCAACATCTATTGTATCCGCATAAAGGAGCTATTCATCTTCATCTGCAAGGGAAGAAAACAAACAGGTGAAATGACTTGCCTACACAATCATTTAATTTTTCCTTTTAGACCAAAATATGGGAGGGAAACCAGATTTTCCTTGATAATTACACTAGAGAATATTTCCATTTACAGAAATACTTTACTGAATCTCAAACCAGGGTAAGCAGTTTGTGACGCACTACAAGAGTTCAAACTATCATATGCAGCAAGTTATTTTTGAAGAAACAAGAAATAAAACAGAAATCTATTAATATATTGATTAGAGACCCATTTGACTGGTTGACAGGAAAAGACATTACCTCCTCACCAGTATCGCAACCCTTGATCATCATGGCATCTATTAATCTCACCAGGGGGAGGGGGTGCCTATCACAAAGCAGAAAAAGACTACCTAACATGGAAGGCTTAATCACCTCTATGCAGGCCAAGATGTACCTTACTGCTGCTCCATGAATTATATTAGGAAGTACCGCAACCCTTGATCAACATGGCATCTTTAAAAATTGTCTCAACTTTCCCAGTTTCACCCTTTTGCTAAATAAGTTAGTCCAAAAAACTCTTCAACATTTCATGATTTTCATCTAAGCTGTTTCACTTAGCCTAATAAAAAATTAAAAAAATAAAAATAAAAATAAAATCATCTAAAGGTGTGTTCTATTCACTTGATTTTCACTTTTTTGAACACATCGTATTATCTTATTCAAAACTTATTAGACTTCATTAAAACTTATTTTAGTAGTAATTTAAAATTGGGTAATAGTTACAACCCTTATCAAAACCTTATACTTCCTCTGTTCTTTTATTATTACACCATAAGAGATTGACACAAATTTTTTGGTAGTGGAAAAAAGGATGAGAGAGAAAGGTAGAAATACAAAGTTGACCATGTGATAGTATACACAAAATAAAATGTAAGTGTTGAAAAGCAAGGGTATATTGGGTATTTATAGTGTGAACACAAATAATTCTTTTCCTAAAATGGATATGGTGCAATATTTGTGAAACTTCCTTATAAGGCAAGTGGTGCAATATTAAAAAAACGGAGGAAGTATATATATATATATATATATATTCCTGAGCTTATTTTATCACCTATAAACTAAGTGAAAATAAAGTGAACACTAAACAACAGGGCCTAAGAAATATAAAAATCTGCATAAAAGGTAACCCCGCCAATGCAATGTAAGTTCATAAAGCTATTAACTAATAACTAATACCTTTACTACTGTAAAGCCTCACTCAAACTCTTAAAAACATCTACTTAATTTTGCATCTCAAAGACCCCAAGCTATTACTTTCCCTACCAGCATCTCAAATAGTTACAACATTTCCACTACCACATATCTTATGTTACCTTGTTCGAAAAATATCTTGTTCGAAAACCACCATTAATATAGAGAAGATGGAGATAAGAAGATTGTCATTTATTAGGTTAAAAAAAAAAGGGGTAGACAAAATGAAAAATTTAAAGCTTTTGTAATATATAATTTATTTATATAGATTTAAGTGATGTACTGACGTGTCCCCGTACCTGTGTCCATATCGGACAGAGTCCCCATGTCCTAAAATTTTGGAACTTACCGGATCGGACACGTGTCCGTATCTGACACCTGTTCCCAAGTCCATGTAACATAGATTTCAAGCATAGAAGCTCTTTATTGAAAAAGAAACATTTTAAAGATCACATCAGTAAAGACAATTCAGGTTATGGGTAAAATTTAAAACCATCAAAGTTCAACAAAAGAGCATCTGCCTACAGAACAGTCATTGATAACCCGCCACCCCCCCCCCCCCCCCCCCCCCCCCCCCCCCCAAAAACAAGCCATCCAATTCTATCTTTCTCAACGGGCAGTGTAAACTTGTAATTTTCAATCTAAATAATATGCTAGCAGTCTAGCACTGACCTATGGGCATATTAGAGAAGCAAGAGTAGCAGAGATGCAAAAGTCAAAACTTAATATTTTGAGTCTACTAATACACATGATAAACTCAGAGTTCCCATGATAAAGTACTTTATGAGAAGATTGAGAACATACTCATCTATGTGGAAGAAGAGGCTTGTATCCATATACAGCAGAAAATTTATAAAAGTTGAAAAGGAGATAAAAACAACCCCAATACTAAAGAAACACAGCTGAAATTACCTGTAACCACCCCACTTTCCATATAGTACTAAATACAGGAGTAAAACATAGCACTAAGCCACTAATGAATATTTTGCATCTGATTTAATCCCTATATTCTTTTTCAACCGAAGGATGGACATTCTATCTTCAAAAAAAGCTGGTAAATTTTCCTGTACAGTTTAGAAAAGATGCTAGTGGTTGTAACCTACCATGGGCCTCATGCCTTCTATGATTCTACATTCCTTCCCCACAACTCATCTGCCCCTTGATGGGGCTAGATGCCTAGAACAATTCAGCCCTTTTGTTAGCAGCAATGAATCATACAGCCACCAATAAGGCAATTAAAAAAAAAATTAAAAAAAAAAAAAGTCATCAAAGGTTCAGCAGTAAATATTTCTTCTGCACTTGACAGAAACAAATACTCAGAGAATTGTGGAAAAATGTAACATTTCTTATAGGAAACGAAAACATCGTATACAAAAAAATTAGACAACGAACAACATTTTTCTTCAAATAATTTTCAAATCCAAGCAAGCACAAGTAGACCTTAGGCCTAGTTCACCTAATTGTCATAAATTCATAATAAATAATTCAAGTAATAATAAGGGTTAATAAGGGTTTCTTCAAAAAAAAAAAAAGGGGGGTTAATAAGGGTTACCCATCTATAGTATACAACTAAAATAAGTCTGATAAGGTCTAATAGGTTTTGATAAGTTCAAAAATATAAGATAAAGATATATTTAGATAAGTAAAATCAGGTGAATAAAACACACCTTTAAATCAATGAAAGAGTTAGCGTAATATCAAAGAAAAGGAAAACATTTAACGAAAGAGCAAGCTTTGTATCAAAATAGTCGAAGAGTATATCGAAAAGATTACTCTTCCCATTGGAAATTTTTAACGAGGACACATACTCCCCAAGAACATGAATGAAGAGAAAGATATTTTACAGACACTATCAGGCAGCAAAAGGAAACCTAGAATAGCAGGCAGAAAGAAGCAATCTAGATGATGAAGTAGACCCAGCCAACATTGTTGAGTAAAATCTTAAAGCAATATCAATCTACCTTTTAGTTAACCTCCTAAAAGATAGCAACATAACTACTCTGAATTTAACCATATGCTGTCTAAATTAAAGACTTGGAAGTGGACATCAACACAGAGGGTCATCAATAGATAGCAAAAAATTTGCAGCACTCTTGGAAAAAAGGCAAATTTGAGCCTAAGGAGACATGCACAATAGCATAATGAAGTACTCCCTCTGTCAACAATGCTTACCAATTCACATTTTTCATTATCAATATCTTTTAGTATCAGTTAGTAAAAATCATAAAAGCTAATATTTTGACAATATACATGATAAACCCGACATCTTACATGGTAACATTTGTTTGTAGATATTAGCAACAAACTAAGAGTCGTAAATAGGGTGTGTAAATACTAATTAGTGCAAATAGTCAAAATAATATGGGAAATTTGGGAGAGGGATAGACTGATGGGAGCATTAGACTTGGTTGAAGTAGACATTACAAATATGCCAGGCATCATGGTGAGCTCCGTGGTGGTTTTTGGTGGTAGCGTTTGAGGTTGTAGGTAGCTTTTTGACTAGTCAAAACACTACTAGAAAAAATTTAAGAGTGTTTGGCAAGGTAATGATTCTAGTAGCGGTAAACGATAGAAGTAGCGTTTAGGTAACTTTTCTCAAACGTTAAAAATAGTAGCATTTAGAAGTAGCGGGTAGCGTTTGTCAAATTTTTATTACTTTTAAATCAATAGTTACATGAATTTTGATATATTTTGGTATTGCAACCACTACTTTTGCCAAACACTCATACTATCAACCGTTACTTTGAGAGCTAACCTCTACCCACTACTAACTGACCGCTACTCGCTAACTTAATAGCTACCTGCTACATAACCGCTATAAGTTACCCGCTACCGCTACTTTTGCTAAACAAGACCTTAGTGGAGGATTTTAGGGTTATCAGCCCATTGGATTTTCCATCAATAGCCAGGGGATTTTCCCCATTTGTGAATCTGCAGTTTTGGCGAATGATTCGACCCATACAAGGATCCATTACCCCGTTCACAACAAGTCTGATAGGGAATTTTCGGCTTTTTCTTTCAGTTTTTAACAGGTTAATCTTACTATGAAATTGTAACCCAAGGGCTATTATCAGTAGTTACTTTTTTTTTTTTTTTTTTTTTTTTTTTTTTTTTTTTTTTTAATTTTTTTAGGAATTATCAGTAGTTACTTAGGGACATTAAGGTAAACTAAGAACTTAAGCCACCCTATAAAACAGGGAGAATCATCTCTCCTATCTGCATTATTATGAGCTACAATTTTTTAAATTATTCAATTTCAACTCAAACTTAGTGTGGAATTGCATAATTAATTTAATTAAAAGTTGAGATCAAGATTTTTTTCGTTTGTTTGTCTTTTCACTAATTATCCCAAAAAACTCAAAACCCCAATAATAAGAACATCTTCAAAGGTGAAAAATATGTAATGTTTGAACATTAGATAAAGTGTATGCAACTATGCATTGGTAATCAGTCTAATCACCCTGCAGCACTAGCCAATTGTCTTCATCATTCTTTACTCTATAATTCTTATGGCTCTAAAAAATTCTGCAATACTCATCCAGCCCCATATCACAATGTCTTAACCATTTGACAATCAACACACATACACATTACACAGAGCCGAAAATAAATTAAAAGCTGTAATAAAGTCAACTGTTGTTCATCTTTCTGGACAGACATTTGATAGCACTAGATAAATAAATCAACTAAGTTTTTGGACAATCAACCAGACCCACTCGAAAGTCCAATTGAAAACAATCACACAATTAAATCAGCTGTGCTTTTGTCCTTTACACGCTTCACAGACATTTGAAACACTACAAGAAAGCAAAATAACTACAAACTTAAAACTTAAGACAGGCAAGATATAATCAATAATCAACAAATTTCTTGTTATAAATCATTAGCAGAGGAAAAAACAACAAAGAACCCAATTTTTTTGAGCAATTAAACACTATAAACCAAAAAACAACCTAACACAAAAACAACTCAGGATCATAATAACCCAAAATATGTGCAGAAGATATAACAACTACAAAAACTTAATTGGGGTATTTAATTACTGCTTCAAACCAATGACAAAAATTAGGTTATACATCATCATCCAAATGAGAAATCGATCAAAAATTGAAAAAAAATATAATAAAAATACTGACCAATATAGCGTCGCTCATTGGCGGCTTTGGATTTTTCAAGCATTTTATCAAGGTCCACTTGAAGCTTAGCATCCCATTTGACAAGCTGATTTACAAAGACAGCTCCTAAGCCCATTCCCAAAACATGTTCCCAAGGATCTAAAATACCCAAATTGGTAAAATTAGGGTTTTGAAATTATGAAATTGAATAGATATGAAGATGGAGAGAGACTTACGACGCATGTAAGGGAGTTTGCGAAGAGCATTTGAATACATTTGGGTGCCTAATCCAAGAAGAGCTCCGATCGCAGTCGCACTCCACGCCATTTTTGCTTGCTCTCTCTTTCTGCTCGGTGTATCTTCTTCTTCGACTTTGAGGCTGGCTCTTGTTCTTATTTTTAAGATGAGATCCAGAGTCAACAAACTCTTATTTTTGGAAATTGGGCTCGAACCATTTACGGGTTGAACCGGCCTAGATTAGCAAAGTCAGATAGTTTTAATTCGGAAGATTTGAATCCCAAATCTCACTAAATAGCAGAAAGACTTGCGGTGGACCCGATTCACAATAAGTCAATAATATTATTGTGGACATGAGGTCTGTACACACGTAAGTGACATTATTTTGGACATAGTGACCTTTATTTTGAACATAGTAATCTTATTTCAACATAGTAACCTTTATTAAAACTTGTATAACGTTTAATGTTATTGTGAATTTAAAATACGACGTTATGACCCTAATTTTAATAGTGACCTGTATTATTCATATTGAATATTTCATCAAAAAGATTAACCTCTTATAGTCTATATATTACCAAAATGACTTTTATTTCAACATAGTGAACTTTTATTATTATTATTATAGAAACCTTTTTTATATTAATAAAAAAAACTATAGTTTCTCTAATAATAGTGATTCACAATAAATTAGTGCGGACCAGTTCTATTTAAGAATTTGTACACTAAATAGAAACCACGTTTATTACAATCTTAGTTAGAATTAATTTATGATTTATTAATCCAAATTTATACTTTCCTGTTATTTTTTTATTACACCACTTACCATTGTAGGAAGTTTCATATTTATTGCACCATTTCTTTTTTGGACAACTTTTTTCATATAAAGTTACCAATTTACCCTTGTACTACATTATCAACCCATTTAAATGGTTCTAACCATGATTATAATCAATTAATAACATCTAATTACCCCCTCCAAAATCACCTTTATTAAAAAAGAATGCTTGACAATCACATGCTATGGAGATTTTCTTATCATCAACTTCAAATCTGATCTTTATCATCTCTCTACTATCTTTTCCCCCAAATTTATTGAAGAATCAAGATCTATGGTTCATACACCCAAAAATTCAATCATATCGACCGAAATTTTTCACTGTACAATACAATTGCAAACCGAATTCAGTCATGTCGATCTACTCTATATACATGTTCCAAATTTGAGCTGCACTTAGGAGAGATCGAGAAAATTCGAGCTAGAGCTAGAAAGAGATAGAACAACCTTTGATTTTTACTTTAAAATTTTTCTTCAAGATCAACCAAAGGTAATTTTTTTTTTATTTATTTTGATTTTGGATTTCCAAAAATTAAAAAAATAAAAAATCGGACCTTATAAAAATAAATAAATAAATAAATTTTCGGTCTCTTAAAATTAGAAACAAGTTAAAATACTCACTTTTAAAATTACTTAATTAAATAAGAATGTTAAAACAAGAAATAAAACACTAAGAGAAATGGTTTAGGTATAGCATTAACTTGAACATAAACAAAGCCATAGAAATTGAATTAATTATGAACTAAACATGCTCGAATATCGAAGTAAAAGATTCAATCTAGCCGAGGTCAATTGGCTTCTCCTAACATAGCCTCTATGTTTCCACACTAGAACCATATATTGGGAGGTGCAATCAAAGAACAATCGATAGTAATGAACCTTAACTAAGTCAACTTCCGTTCCTTGTTAGCAAAGATTCGCCTTTAATCAACCAACAATGTGCACTTGCAAGAAGATTAAAGAATATCAAGCATATAAAGACTTTAATCCCAAATAAATCAATTCTAAACCCTAGAACATGCTCAAGATCCAACTACACCACAACCATCCCCTTAATGGAGGAATTACTCACTAATCATGCTAATAACAAGATTAATTAACAAATAATCAAGAATAAACATGTTTAATAAGCAATACCAACAACAAAAATCATTATCAAAAGAAAGCAAATAAAATAGAGGAGAGAGAGTTAGAGATTTTCATTGATTGAAGATGAAAGTCTACAAACAAGATGATCAATCTTCTTCTTCAAAATTCAAACTCAACAATGGTGAAACCCTCACTTTCTCTCTCTAAACTACTCTAATCCTAACCTAAACCTAGAGAGAGAAGCTCTCCTAAAACTAATTAGAGAATAAAATAATTGTTAATTGAATATATTGTTCCTTGTTAATTCTAATTACCCCCGAAAATGGGTGTTTATACTAACTTAATAAAATAAAAGAAAAGAAAGAAAGAAAAGGAAAATAAAAGAAAATAAAAGAGAAAAGAAATAAGAAAAGGAAAAGGAAAAGGAAAAGAAATAAAAATAAAAGAAAAAGGAAAAAAATAACCCAAAATCCCCAAAACACATCAGCCTTCCTATTCTTCTTCTTTTCGATTTTGGCTGCTCCATTCTTCATCACCACTGCATCACACCATCATCAACGCACATCATCATCACGAATCGAAGATCAACGACAATCACCAAGCTTCAATTGTTTGATCTCAATAATTATCACGTGCATAGCTCGTGAAATGGTTCGGTCGAACCATGGGTTGGTGTGGCCGAACTACGGGGTTGGTTCGGTCGAACCATGGGTGTGTTCGACCACACCTCTTCAATTTACAAAACTTCAAAAGTTTTCTGACTGTTTTGGCACTTCTTGGCATTTCGATGTTGGTGTGGGATGGTGGTTGCGCGAAGATGCGGGTGGTGTTTGTGAGGGTGAGTGAAATTGGTGGGTGATGGTGGTTCAGGTGCGTGGCTGCTGTGGTTGCTATGGTTTGGTTTGGGTGGCTGAAGGTGAATTGGAGCAGGGGAATTAGCTGGTGGTTTGCGTGAGCAGGGTAAGTGTTGTGATGTTGGTGTGTGTTGTTTGGGGTGGTGTAGGATAGTGAAGGGTGTGGTGTATGATAAGCTGGCAGCAGGGGTTGTTGCTTGGAAGCTTGTGCATTTGGCGTTTGACTCAAATTGGGATCCGAATTCACTTGATATAAAACCCGAACCCCTACACACAAAACCGAAGGAAGGAATTGGGATAAATAAAATAAAATGGAAATGAATAAAATAAAATAGAAAATAAGAGGAATAAACTAAAACTAGCAAAATTAAATAAAACTATACAAGCAAATAAAATAAAATAAAATAACAAAATAAACATAAAGCTAATTAAAACTATGAAAGTAACAAAGAAAAGGAAAGAAATAAAATAAATCGAAAGCAAATAAAATACGAAAATAAAATAGAAACAATTAAATAAAGAAATTAAATTAAAACATACTAAAACTAAGAAATAAACTAGAAACTTTATTAAAAAGTGTAGACACCTAAGAATGTCTCCCCAAAACCAAACCCGATGATGAACAACCTTTCACCGCCACTATTGGTCGGGTTCAGTATTTAATCCCGAGTGTGCTTAAAAAATTGTATTTGATTAAATTCATATTTTTGAACACTCCATGGATTAGTCTTGATGTTTGGTAAAAGCATAATTTTAATTTCTACCCAAATTTATTATTTAATTTTAGCCCAAACCTTTTATTTATTTTATTTAATTATTTTCTTATTTTAGCCCAAATAATAGTAAATTAGAAAATGGCCCGAAATTATCAATCGACACTTAAAATGCTGAACGAAATTAGGGTTAAAAATGTATTTAGACGGAAAAGCAGGCTGGGAATTCCCGCGCCACGGCATGTTCCCACCGTGTCACGGGAATCATTCCTGTCTGACAGTGGGATTTCCCGTGACACGGGAAATCTGCCGTGACACGGGAAATTCTGTGTCTTTTCCGCGTAAACCCTCAACGCGTTTTCTTCCCCGTTTACTAAAAATCTCCCGCGTCACACTAAAAATGCACCGTGTCACGGGAATGTTTCCCGTCTGACGGTGGGACTTCCCGTGTCACGGTACAGTTTGCCGTGTCGCGAGATACTTTTTTAGGGTTTTTATCATTTTAGGGTTTTGTGTGCTCCTTTAGCACATTTTCTCTATAAATACCCCCTCATTTCTGATGTACGGGGCATCAATTAATTCTCGAGTTTATTTTTCTCTCTTCTATGCTTTAGCCTAAACACTAGCCTACCCTTCTTATTTCAAAATTCCTTCTTCAAGTACTCCAAGGAGTCCATACTTTACTCGTGATTCTGTCCTTAAGCCAAGGCGTGAAAGGTAGAACTGTTTGAGGGTTTGGCCCCAAATCAACTCTACTTTATTTAATTTGATTTAATTATTGTTCTATTATTATTTCCTTGAAGTTACTAACTCGTTTATTATTTTGTAGTTGCAAACAAACAGAATCAAAGTAAGAATTATGTTCCTTTTATTTCTATTATTTTTCTAACGATTTTTATATTGTTGGAATTATTGTTAAATTGCTTCCAATATTAATGTTTATTCTATTATTTTTTATTGATCACCATATTGCATGTTTAAAGGGAATATGTAATTGAAAATCACGCCTAATAAGATAATTTGGACAACCGGTTTAGGATCCTTTTTAATCTTATTGTTTAATCAAGTGATCACAAATATCATAGAATTATGTGTTGCATTAATATTCAACCAATTTAGCTTAATAATAGATTGAAGCAAATTGAATCTTTGTTTGTATGCCTTTGAGATCGTAGGAATCACTTTTCACTATAAGAATCGAGTAGAGGCCAATACGGGCAAATGTGACTCCATGACTCACTTCGTACCATCATCCCCGATCCTCCTTTCGTGGTTCCGAACCATATGGAGTTAGTAATCTCATGGATTATGAATGGGGTGTAACCTTCACGGGTCAATCGTTGTTGCCTATCGTTGTCCCTTTATTGTGGTTGCCTTTTATGATCCGTGAACGGTTTACAAGTTCCTTAAAAACTTGTTGGCGGCGCCCTACTTTATTTGTCCCTAATCGTATTATGTCAATTCCCACTTCCTATGAGTGCCAAGCATATTCACACATTCTTTTAACGTGTCCCTAATCGTATGTCAATTCCCACTTCCTATGAGTGCCAAGCATATTCACCACATGCTTTTAACGTAGGCGCACTTCGAGCGACGCCTACAATTTGGCGACTCCACTGGGGAGGATTCTTGGTTATTTATCGATTTGAGTGATCGATATTTAATTAAGATGAGTGGATGAGACTTGAAAGATTCTTGAAAAATATTCCTGTGATTAACTTGGCATTTTTGCATATGCATAGACGTTTTAATGTCGCATTTAGGTCTGTCCCGTAGGAAAAATTGAATAACTTGATTGCGTACGAAGGAAAACAGGGCACTAGTCAGATTTTCTGACTGCCGTGCCACGGCAAAATCTGCCGTGTCATGGTACAGTGCACCGTCTGACGGTCTGCCGTACCGTGGCACGGGAATCTTTACCATGTCACGGCAGTCCTAAAATCAGTTCGGTGGCTTATTTTCTCTTCTCACAGTCAACTTCCTTCGATTTTTCTGAAAAAACGTGTGTGTTCTACATACGTCTTAGCCCCGGGGGATTTAAGCTCTATCAACCTAAAAACGCTCATGGCAATAAGGGTTCATTCGAGTTATTAAATCCACCCAAACCATGGAGTCGAGTTCGATTTCATCACGAACTCGCGGAGCCGCCCATTGGCATACACCCTCAAGGGAGGCTGCCTTGCTAACGCGTCCAAACTCTTAACCATGGTACCCTATTGACACCAAATAAACTTGACCATAGTCCAACATAGAACTTGACCTTAGGTTGCGAACTATTCTTTGCATCATTGTGCCTATGTGTTTTATGTTCGGTCGTTTTGATCCTAACCTTAACGATCTTTCTTTGTCTATGGTGGATTATTTTATGACTAACGATTGCCAATACTTAGTAATTAGAAAAAAAAGGGGGGGGGGAATGTTTACCGCGCCACGGGAAACTCCACCGTGTCACGGCACAGTCCACCGTGGCGCGGTGGACTTGCAGCAGAAAAAAAAAAAATAATCCCGCCGCGCCACGGGAAACTCTACCGTGTCACGGCAAATTTTCACCGTGAAACGGTGGATTTCCAAAAAAAAAAAAAAATTCCCCGTGCCACGTCAGCATCTACCGTGGCACGGGAATTTTTACCGCGCCACGGGAAACTCCACCGTGTCACGGCACAGTCCACCGTGGCGCGGTGGACCTGCAGCTAAAAAAAAAAAACACCGCGTCACGACAGCTTGTCACGTGGCACGGTACGGTTTTCCGTGTCACGGTGCCCTTGAAATAAGTCCAGTCAGCTTTTTTTTAAGTCTTCCGTGCTAATTTGGTCCTCGCGTCAGTCATTTTGGTTATTTTTCAGATACGATCATACCACGAGTCTTATAACATCACTTAGTCACTCATGAGTCAAGTATAGTCCACACACTTTCTTTATGTTCCGACTCGAGTAGTGCACCAGGTCGTTTATGATCGTATATTAGGTTCATGCACTCTTTTTTCGTCATAATAAAAAAATGAGTGGAGTTTTTCTCACTTGTTTTCAAATGTCTATTTTTTCCTTCCTTTCCTATCTTGAGCAATGATTCAAACAATTAAGTGAATTATTTTATTTCACAGCACTTGGTCAAGGAACAGGGATAGATTAATACGGTTCGAGTCATTACCACAACAATCTCTCAGATCTAATAGGCGTTCAAAGAGAACTTTGCCATCTCCATTACTCATCACCTTTCAATGGCCACTAAAGAAGATATTGAGAACGTCAACAAATCCATCGAGGCACTGTCTGCCATGATGCAAACCCTTACCACTAGGGTCACTACCATGGAACAAAACAAGTTCACTGTTTCCACCCTTGACAAACTGAAGGAACAAATGAGTAAGATCTCTGAGGATTTCACTTATGTGGAACGGCCTCCCACTCCTTTGGATGTGAAGGACAGACTCCCTGAAAAGTTCTCCACTGCTGATATTCCAAAGTTCAAGCCTACTGACAATCCAATATTCCATTTGAAGGCGTTCTCTGCAACCATGGCTCTTAAGGGATTGGACGTAACACTCTTCCCTACGGTGTTCCCTCTCTCCTTAGAACATGCTTGCCGACAATGGTTTTATTCCTTAGATGCCAAGCATACTGCGACTTGGCAAGATGTCACCGACAGTTTCATGAATCGTTACAAGTGTAACATTCAAACTAAAACTTCTGAACGTGAACTCTCCATTCTTAAACAGAAAGAGAATGAAGGCTTCACCGCTTACCTGAACAGGTGGAGGGAAACAACTTCACTCTTCGTAGATCCCCCCAAAGAAAGAGAGATGGTTCGCCTCTTTATTCAAAATCTGACTCATAAATATAGGGATCGGAACATCTCAAATTTCTTCCACTGAACACTTTCGAAGCTGTATACGACTTCGGCATCAATATCGAGGATGAGCTAATAAAGACTGCTGGTAGTATCAATAATAACACTTGGAAAAACAAGAAGAACGACCATCCTTCTTCTTTGTCTTCTAAGCACGAAAATACTACCAACAATATAAGCCAAGTTAATCTCAATGAAGTGTTAGCTCTTGATGCTCCATTGCCCAAGAAGAAAAGAACTTACACTCCTTTAGGAATGACTTATGATGCGGCCTTTGATCGCCTCTACGGTCAAGGCTTGATCACACCTATTGGGCCATTTTCAGAGCCAAAACCTGAAGAAAGGAGCGCCAAATGGAATCCCAATGCCTATTGCAAGTACCATCAAGGAAGGGGCCACACTACTGAGCAATGTTGGAATTTGAAGGACGTCATTCAAGACTTGGTGGATGCAAACAAACTTCCTGTCCCTCCAGGTGGCAAGAAGTAATGAACACAAGGCGCACATCAGATCCTGTGTGCAAGATTTCATGATTTCTTTTTTGTCATTCATGTCTAGCATAGGTTTTCCATTTCAAATTTTTATATGTCTCATGTATTTCGTTCACCTTTTCCATTAATAAAATGAGCAAATTTCCTTTACATCTCGATCATAGCATTTTTCATTCACTCATTCTAAAAAAAAAAAAATAATAAATAAAAAAATCAATTACCGAACTAAACACAAGGTACACCAATGACTTGAGGCACCTTTGCAACCCTGTCATTCCCTGTTAACCATTCAATCACATTCCATTTCTTCATCAACCACTTTGAGCCTCGTCTAACATTTGGCCTTCATTTCTTCAGCCCACATTCACTTAACTCTGGGATTGGAAGATGTGTAATTGTATAACATTCAAAAAGCAAGTAAAAAAAAAAAAAAAGCAGCAAAGCAACAATAAAACAATGTCTAAAGGCAAATGTTCCAATGTATTTGATATGAACATGTCTCAAATTGCGTCTCTCATCGAGTGCTTGGTACCGTGCCCGAGAACATGAATGCTAAGTGAGTGATGGACCGCATGATCTGAGATTGCCTACATTGATTCAAAAGAATGAAAAAAAAGAAAAAAATATATATTGAAAATAAACTTGCAAAATTCAAATTTTCAAATTCACAATTACACATCTTGGGGGCTTCTCTCGGGTCTTGAGCCTTTTACCCCTTTTTTCCTTAAACCATCAACTTAACCACATTACAACCCTTGAAAGACCTCTTTGATGTGTACATACACTTGTGCAAAGTTCGGTTAGAGCTACGTTTGGCCTGATTCCTAACGGATACGTAGGCAACCTCACATTGAGGTGCGACCACATTCATATTCATATCTATACATGATCGAGTCAAAGAATATCCAATTCTTATCTCTATATCCCTACCCATTTAGAGCTAGACTTGTGGGCTTGAACCCACATCACATTAGCTTACCCAGCCTAAAGAGTCACCATTTTGACTCTTCTCACATAAATCTCCATCACCATAACCTTTGCAGCCAGCCTTAGTATCACTTTCACACACTTCTTTCACACATACATATCCATATCATCTTTCCCTTAGGAACCCTTTATCATGAAATCTTGTTTCCCTACCGCACATGCTTCATCATCTTTCAAGACAACATTCATCAAAAGAAACATTGTATACTTGCTTAGCTTCTTGACCTGAGCAATGTTCATTATTTCATGCATCGCATAATGTGCTGAGTAACATTTCTATATCAATCACTTATAATCATACAAAGCATATCGTTCTTAGCTCCTTGACCTAATCAACGTTCATTATGCAATAATCACTTCATTTATATACGTGCTTAGCTTCAAGACCTAAGTAACGTTCAAGATCGCTTCTTTACACCATATATGATTCTTAGCTCCATGACCTAAGTTCACTCATCGTTTCACATGATGTAATTGTCCTTAGCCTCCTAGCCTAAGGACATGCATCATGCATACATTATTTTCAAGACAAGCAATTCAATCCATATGATTCATTTCGTCTTGCTCAACGAGGAAGTTCAAAACTTCTTCCCCTTTTTCATGTTTTTTCCTTGTAAGGAAGTTCAAAAAAAAAATTTCAAAATTTTCTCATCGAGGGAAGTTCGAAAACAAATCTTCATTTTTCATGTCTTTCTTTTTCGGGAGAAAGTCGGTACCCTCCACTCATGACAA
Source organism: Chenopodium album (assembly GCF_948465745.1). NCBI lineage: Eukaryota > Viridiplantae > Streptophyta > Magnoliopsida > Caryophyllales > Amaranthaceae > Chenopodium > Chenopodium album. The sequence goes on from NC_137836.1 coordinate 30,516,738, forward strand.
AAATGACGGAAAATTTTTGCTTTTGCATTTTTAATTGCTTGTGTCAGTGCTCACACTCACTCAAGACACACACAATCACAAGTCATACACATGTCATGTCATGTCAAGTCAAACTTGGTCAAGTCAGTTGGTCAAGTCAATCACAGTATATATGAGTCCCTTGGCAAATTTTATTTTGCAGGTCTTATCTACAGCCCACGTCCGGGGACAAGCGGACCATTTACAGCCCACGTCCGGGGACAAGCGGACCATCTACAGCCCACGTCCGGGGACAAGCGGACCATCTATAGCCCACGTCCGGGGACAAGCGGACCATCTACAGCCCACGTCCGGGGACAAGCGAAGCGGACCATCTACAGCCCACGTCCGGGGATAAACGGACCATCTACAGCCCACGTCCGGGGACAAGCGGACCATCTACAACCCACGTTCGGGGACAAATGAACCAACCACAACCCACGTCCGGGGACAAGCAGACCATCTACAACCCACGTTCGGGGACACTCAAACCACCATCATTTCACGGCGCAAGGTTCTCGATACACAGAGACTTCCAATCTCATCATTTGTCGACTTTCCTCAAGCATGGAAAGCGTTATCGGTGGATTTTTCTTCAAGCATAGAAAACCGCCAAATCCCTTTGTCGGCTTTCCTCAAGCATGGAAAGCGTTATCGATGGATTTTTCTTCAAGCATAGAAAACCGCCAAATTCCTTTGTCGGCTTTCCTCAAGTATGGAAAGCGTTATCGGTGGATTTTTCTTCAAGCATAGAAAACCGCCAAATCCCTTTGTCGGCTTTCCTCAAGCATGGAAAGCGTTATCGGTGGATTTTTCTACAAGCATAGAAAACCGCCAAATTCCTTTGTCGGCTTTCCTCAAGCATGGAAAGCGTTATCGGTGGATTTTTCTTCAAGAATAGAAAACCGCCAAATTCCTTTGTCGGCTTTCCTCAAGCATGGAAAGCATCATCGGTGGATTTCTTCAAGCATAGAATGACACCAAATTCATATGTCGACTTTCCTCAGGCATGGAAAGTATCATCCGGTAGGTTTCTTTAGGCTTAGAAAACTACCAAACTCCTCAGTCGGCTTTCCTCAGGCATGGAAAGCGTTTCAACAAACGTCATCCGGTGAATTCCTTCAAGCATAGGAAGCTGCCAAACTCATTTGTCACCGTTACACTGGTGCCAGATACGTATTCTATCCTTTTACTCTTTTATATGTGGAATTAACATTTTTCTGCAAGTATCGGCGTATACAGAATGATTTAGGATCGCAAAATGTCTTAAATCATTCTCCGTCCCTATCGACTACTTTGACTATCGTTTTCGAAACTGACGTTTCTACAAACTCAGTTAAAGTGGGGGCTTCTGTAGACACCTAAGAATGTCTCCCCAAAACCAAACCCGATGATGAACAACCTTTCACCGCCACTATTGGTTGGGTTCAGTATTTAATCCCAAGAGTGCTTAAAAAATCGTATTTGATTAAATTCATATTTTTGAACAGTCCATGGATTAGTCTTGATGTTTGGTAAAAGCATAGTTTTAATTTCAGCCCAAATTTATTATTTAATTTTAGCCCAAACCTTTTATTTATTTTATTTAATTATTTTCTTATTTTAGCCCAAATAATAGTAAATCAGAAAATGGCCCGAAATTATCAATCGGCACTTAAAATGCTGAACGAAATTAGGGTTAAAAATGTATTTAGACGAAAAAGCAGGCTGGAAATTCCCGCGCCACGGCAGGTACCCACCGTGTCACGGGAATCATTCCCGTCTGACGGTGGGACTTCCCGTGACACGGGAAATCTGCCGTGACACGGGAAATTTCGTGTCTTTTCCGCGTAAACCCTCAACGCGTTTTCTTCCCCGTTTACTAAAAATCTCCCGCGTCACACTAAAAATGCACCGTGTCACGGGAATGTTTCCCATCTGACGGTGGGACTTCCCGTGTCACGGTACAGTTTGCCGTGTCGCGGGATACTTTTTTAGGGTTTTTATCATTTTAGGGTTTTGTGTGCTCCCTTAGCACATTTTCTCTATAAATACCCCCTCATTTCTGATGTACGGGGTATCAATTAATTCTCGAGTTTATTTTTCTCTCTTCTATGCTTTAGTCTAAACACTAGCCTACCCTTCTTATTTCAAAATTCCTTCTTCAAGTACTCCAAGGAGTCCATACTTTACTCGTGGTTTTGTCCTTAAGCCAAGGCGTGAAAGGTAGAACTGTTTGAGGGTTTGGCCCCAAATCAACTCTACTTTATTTAATTTGATTTAATTATTGTTCTATTATTATTTCCTTGAAGTTACTAACTCGTTTATTATTTTGTAGTTGCAAACAAACAGAATCAAAGTAAGAATTATGTTCCTTTTATTTCTATTATTTTTCTAACGATTTTTATATTGTTGGAATTATTATTAAATTGCTTCCAATATTAATGTTTATTCTATTATTTTTTATTGATCACCATATTGCATGTTTAAAGGGAATATGTAATTGAAAATCACGCCTAATAAGATAATTTGGACAACCGGTTTAGGATCCTTTTTAATCTTATTGTTTAATCAAGTGATCACAAATATTATAGAATTATGTGTTGCATTAATATTCAACCAATTTAGCTTAATAATAGATTGGAGCAAATTGAATCTTTGTTTGTATGCCTTTGAGATCGCAGGAATCACTTTTCACTATAAGAATCGAGTAGAGGCCAATACGGGCGAATGTGACTCCATGACTCACTTTGTACCATCATCCGCGATCCTCCTTTCGTGGTTCCGAACCATATGGAGTTAGTAATCTCATGGATTATGAATGGGGTGTAACCTTCACGGGTCAATCGTTGTTGCCTATCGTTGTCCCTTTATCGTGGTTGCCTTTTATGATCCGTGAACGGTTTACAAGTTCCTTAAAAACTTGTTGGCGGCTCCCTAATTTCCTTGTCCCTAATCGTATGTCAATTCCCACTTCCTATGAGTGCCAAGCATATTCACCACATGCTTTTAACGTAGGCGCACTTCGAGCGACGCCTACAAAAAGAAAACAAGAGAATAAAAGGGAAAATAAGGGAAAATAAACACGGAATTAACTCTAAAACTACTCCCTAAGAGTGACATAAATGTCACTCATCAAATTCCCCCAAGCTAAACCTTTGCTCGTCCTCGAGCAAAGCTAAGGCAAAAGAGAACAAGATGGACTTATTGAAAGCAAAAGAAACAAAATAGAAACAAAGAGAAGGAATGTACACTAACTCACTGCCGTAGGAATCAAGGATGCATTTAGCGTATGCATCAATCCCTTTAAACCCCCATGTTGCCAAAGAGGGCGAGTGAGCTCTCGCGAGGGTTTCCTAAGAGCTTAACCCACAACTCTCAATAATAAAAACAACCAAGGCAAGGCAACAAAAAGGAAAACAAAAATAAACAAGAAAGGAGGTAAAACACAAATTCATGTATGGACAAAAGATAAGGACAAGTACTAATGAATGCAAACCTTTCTAAATGGACAAATGTATGCACGTTCCAAGATGTCAATGGTTGATTGAAACATAGCACATGCTAAGCATAGAGAACTACTTAGGACTCAATCCACCCTAGCCCCAACCAATCGGGTCACGTTCTCTCCACTAGCTTCAAATCAACCCTTAAGCTAGCTTCTCAAGATTCCACGAAGGAACCGGAAAAAGATAAAGAAATGAAAAACTTTGAGAAGGTAATCCCGACGTCTCAACTATGCATACTCTTTCAATAGGTTTGAAGTCTATCTCCCTCCACCGTTCTTTTGACCTAACCCACTAGAGTCTAAGGGTCTTTTTATTGGTAGTAACGTAAGGCTAAGGGTTAAGGCGGGGTAAAAATTTGAAATTTGGTGAAATTTCCTAAGTGAAGCAAAAAGTGCGGCCGACACTCAAAAACAACTCAAGAAGTCCCTAAATATCAAACAAAAATACCAATAATGCCACTCCCCCAAGCTTATTCAACACCAACACACAATATATACAAAATGAAGGAACGATCACCCCCAAGCTTGAACAAAGCATTGTCCCCAATGCTTAAACTAGGGAAGAAAACGAAACCATCAAAAATATTTTTATTATTTTTGTTTCTTTTCCATTTTTTTTATTGTTATTTTTTTTAACTTTATTCACTGTCCTTGCCTTTTTAACTATGGACGACTTTTTCTTGTAACATAATTTGATTTTCTTGAATTGCATCTTTCTTTTGAAACTCAACTTTAACCAAATCTCAAAGTGCTTCTTGTTTATGATCAATATTCTCAAAACTCAAACGTCACATGTCAATGCTTCACTAACTAAAAGGGTTGGTAAACATAGGCCATTAGGTTTGTAATATGGTTTAAACAAGAATGAGAAACATAAGGCTCAAATTGGTTAGCAAGTAGGTGGATACAAAATAGAAAATCAAATTTGTAACAAAACAAAAATAAAATTAAGAAAAATGAGAAAGAGTGCCCTTTTCCTCCCCTAGAGTGCTTCCGCCACGATCTTGGGAGCTATAAGTCAAAACAAGGATCAAGACATGCATAGCTAAGGATCCAAATGTGCCACACAACAAAATAATGAAGGCTAGAACAATGTTACCTCGCAAGGGATTATAACTAGTCAAATACCAACCAAGGGTGTCGAATCCACTATAGAGAGCAACACCATCTTACCACATACCCGTGAACTAAGGCTTCATGGATTCCTAAAAGTTCTTAACCCGACTACCTTAGCATGTAATATCCTAGAGTCAACCAATGACACTCTCAAATCGTGCATACATTAACCACTTAGGAAGAAAGGCATTCAAGAATAAATAAATCCATAAGATATAATGTCCAATCCAAGTTAAAACAAAGACACAACACCTAATTTCCTTGATTAAAACGAAAATCTTTTTGTATTTTTCAAAAGCATGAAAAACATGGAAATGCATATACTCAAGTGCATGACATATATGAATCAACATCCCACCAAACATGATAGAATACCCTCCCCCAAGCTTGAATGAGGCACCAAACTCAACCATGAACAATGAAACCAAAGAGGGGAAAACAAGGAGAAATTAATCCAACATTACAAACACATGATCTTCAAGTCACAATGAGTAAGAGAGAGGGAAAAGAAAGATATTACCGGATATTGGGAAAGTGCACAATCACACAAAAACCCGAAATAACTTCATAGGATCCACAATCTCTACAAATAAGGCTTGAAATCCACATGATAGGTAAGTTCAGGCACATTTCCTTGATTCTTGATCATCACCAATGCACAAGAGTATATCGAGTTGTGTAACTAGCAAGGAACACAAACACGTCCATGAGAGAAAATCTAATCTAAAAAGAAAAGAAAATGAAAGCAATAAAACACGGGTTACTTCCCGAGAAAGGCTTGCTTAACGTCCAAGCATGACCAATCTAGTAAATAACCCGACAAAGAACGCAAAAGCTTGTCATATGCATCGGCAAACATATCAAGAAATAGAGCATACGCGATGCTCATATGACAAACAAACATAAAGTACAAGGAGACTTTATGCTTGAGAGATGGGAGAAAAGAAAAAGTAAAAGAATCAAAAGAAAAATCAAGAAAATAAGAAGAAAAGGTAGAAGAATAAAAAGAAAAATAGGGAGGCAAACTCTCCTCTCAAAAATCTTTTTGGTTGGCATTATAACTTTTTTCCTCATCAACAATGAAAGAGTTGGGGGCTTTGGAAGCATGAATATGAAAAGGATGAATAGGAAAAGGATCCCTAAGAGGTTCTTTGAGTAAAGAAGGGAGGAACATAGGATAGTAGGAGATATGGTTAAACCTTTGGGAGAAAGGTGTATGAGAAAGGGAAAAAGGGGTAGTTAATCCCTCATCACAAGATCTCACATCACTAATAAGGAAAGAAAATCAATCATGGAATCCTCAAATGAAGAACCCTCATGTTCTACATCTCCCTCAAGCTCAAAAACTCCAAGTGATTCAACCTCAACCTCCTCTTCACAACCTTGAACAACATCTCCCTTAAATTTCTCAAGGCCTACCATCTCAAAATTAAGAGTGAATGGGGGCAAATTTCTCTCAAACTCATCTCTTTCTAATGAAGCCTTATCAATGAACTCACTTATAAGGTTATTATGGGCTACCGTTTAAAACTCAAGAAATATTTGGGCCATAATCTCAAATGAGTCCAAATCATCTTGGATAGACGAGTCAAAAGCTTGCTCATTGGAATCATCTAGGGGACTATGGGGCACACCTTTAGAATTCATGCAAAAATAGGATGCAATATGAGAAAGAACATGCACTTCATCATCATTAGAATGTACCTCATTACATTGAGCTATAGAGGGAGGGGAGTTGAAATCATGCATTACATTGTCACTATGGGAAGCATCAAGCACATCATGGGAATTCATATTAGACAAATCATGAAAATTATCATCAACATTAAAAGCATGAGAATCTCGAACATAAGTCTCATGATTGGCCCTCTCCCAATCATAATTATCCCTAGCTAACCATGAATAGATGTAATACCCCGTATTTTCATACGTATTTTCTAATTAATTAATTAAGAATTATTTTATAAAAAGGGTATTTTAGTAAATTCATTATTTGGAGCCAAAATAATATTTGAATTTTGGCACCAAATATAAGTATTTAATCATTTGAATAATTAATTATTTTCGGATTTCTAAATTAATAATATAGGTTTAATTATCTTTTTAAGGGTGGTCCATACTTTATTATACTAACTATTTCAAGGAAATATCTAATATACATTACGTATTTAACTAATTTTGATATTATCTAAAATATTTATTTATTCAATTATTTTATTATGATTTTCGTTTTTATTAAAAAAAATAGAAATTTTTGTGAACGTGAGCTTATCATGTTTTGAAGAGTGATTTTATCACCTTAGTTTGTTAATAATTATTTAACTTAACCTCTAATTCTCTATCTCATTTTGTTCCTATCTTCCTTCTCCCAACCATATGTGCATCCATTTAATTTTTCTTATCTTTTAACCAACCTACTAATATAGACCAAATGTTACTCAAATTCATTTAACAAACTTAAACTTATCATGTTATTATTCTAATCTAATCCCAACTTAAGCTCTATCCTTTCTACACCCTCAACACTATAAATAGACCCTTAATTCTTCCCACTTATTCACACCAATTCTCTACTTTTCTTCTCCTCTTTTTACACAAATCACCCCGTTTATCTTTGAAACCAATTTTCGGTCACTTTTGGTCAATTTTGGGGTATTGACGTTTCCCAGAATTTTGTTCCTCTCAAAAAATCCTTGAGGTTAGGCTCAAGAATCGCCCGATTCGGAGTTATATCAAAGGAGTTATAGCCTCTGTAAGTTCTGCCTATTCTTTCCAACGCAAATCCAATTCTTCTCTTTTCCTTGGTTTCTTATCTTTTCTTATTCTCTTCTCTTATTCAACTATTATTATTATTATTATTATTATTATTATTATTATTATTATTATTATTATTATTATTATTATTATTATTATTATTATTATTATTATTATTATTATTATTATTATTATTATTATTATTATTATTATTATTATTATTATTATTATTATTATGGGGGATTTATAAATAATTATTATGAGTAGTTATAATTATATAAAATCAGACTTTTAATAATGTTTATGTTGAAAGGTTCATGTACATATAGTTGGGAGGTTTTTATTTAATTATTTGTGATTATTTGTTAACCTTATATTGATTAAGGTTATATTTATTTGTAGGGTGTGTTCAATCAAGGTTCTTGAGGTTCTTTTTGTGTGGTTTTTCTAGCAATGATCAAGGTACGTTTAGGTGGCTAGATACTTTTGAAAGTAATTGGTTTGAATAACATGTTTACATGATTTGATTGGTGATTGAATTAAATTGATTTTAAAATAAATTATGTTTGAAGATATTTATTTTAATATAAGTATTTGAATGATTGATTTTTAAATCATGTTTTGAATGGTTTGGATTACTTATCGTGTTTAAATAATATTAGGAACTATTGGATATTAAAAGGATTTATTGAACCATTGAATTATTATTATTAATGCTTTATAAGCATGTTAGTAATCCCACTATGCGGATTTGGTTTATTGATAAGGCCTTGGACTTTGTATGACCGGGTCTTTCCTCAATAATAGCCTTGTAACATAAGGAGACTAGCTTGGGGGGTGTGCACACTTAGGTGAGGAATTGAATTAAAAGGAATTGGTTCTTAATAAAGGAATTGGTTTTATTAACTATTAGTTTGAATATTGAATCATTGGAATCGGTTTTGGAATAATGAGTTTTGAATTTATTGGAATTGGTTTTAAAAGCATGTTTGCAAATAAATTGAGTTTACACTATCTTGCACTTACCGTACTTAGCATATTTTGCTAATCCGTATTTCTTATTTATTTTGGTTCGCCCTGTTTACCGTAATGGTAAGCAGTGTTGACTATTTTCAGGTGGAGTCATGAATGAGCATATGGGAGTCTAGGGATTTGCTTCACCTAGTTTAGGAATGTTGGTCTTGTCTTTATTTTTGAGCACTCATAACAATATTACTATTTTTTTTATAAGTATTAATAAAAGAAAGTTGAGTTTCCGCTGCAAGTTTTGTTGTTGAGTTAAGTATTTTAAGTAGCCTTGCGTAATCACGCGGCGGTAATACGCCCAAGTCTATCTCTACGATATAATTATACGTACTATACTGGTATTTCCGTAGAGGGAGATTTGGGGGTGTTACAAAGTGGTATCAGTTTCAACGATCCTAAAAAGATTAAAATTGGAGTAATAATAAAAATTGTGGGTAGACTTAAGAAGGGCATACAGGATAGATAGAGTTTCGCATTTGTGTGAGAGTCAAAAATATTATTTTTATATAAAACTATTTTCCTATTTGTGGAAAGATGAATGAGAAAAGTATGCTCGAGTTCTCTACGGAGGCCTATATAATGGGTACGACTCTTTGTCTAGGAAAGGCTCGCCTCAACGTCGTAGGTAACTTTCCTAGGAGACATGGGCTCGACCGTCCTATAATCATGATTCAAGTACATATCTATTATTTTCGAAAATTAAAAGAATTAAAATTATTTGAAACTTGAGTATGCGATTATGTGTGCATTAAAGTTGGTGTTAAAACACCTTAGGGAATGGTCAAGAGGTCCGAAATTTTGGAGTATTACCCATGGTTGGGTGATCTTGAGTTATGCTTGGTTTATTGAGAAATGAATTGCTTATTGCAAATGGATTTTTGAATTGAATTGTTTATGTGATTTAGCATTGAATTAATTGTTTTGCATGTGTGTGCGAAACAAATGGAAAGAATTGATAAAATGAGATAGAATTACTTTAACTTGCATTACTTGAAAGATAACGGAGTCACAGTTAGTGAGTTCATAACTGGAATTGTCACTCTGACCTTAACTCTTTATGAGAAGTATAATTTGGATATGTGATACGTGGCAAGTATTTGGATCATACTAATGTTACATGTGGTCAATATGGTTGATTTGTTATTTTGATATTAAAGGATTTGATGACTTCTATGGGATAAATGAGGAGTTATTTTAGATTGTTATCATGAATATTTGGAGGATTTGTGTTATCAAGTCTTTCCTAATTTTTGGAATATGATTTATGTTGATAAAGGAAATATTATTTGTGGTAATGATGAATTGAACTAGTCCTGTATAAGTGTTGGAGTAAGGTATGTATTTTTTTTTTTTGGAGATACGAATTGGATATTAGCATTAATTTATGATAGTTTGTATATAATGGTGGAAAGTATCCATATGGTGTGAGGTGAGTATTGTGGTTACTATTCAAAGCAAAATGGATGATGGTTGAATCTTTGCAGAAAATTAATACAAAAGTTAGAGGATTTTGAGTCAATTCAAGTGAAAGGATGTATTTGAGATAAAGGTATTTGTTTTATATCGAAGTTTATTTTGAAGAAATAATATCTTGTGAAAGGATTTATTAAAGTTAGTTAAAAGAATTATTGTTTGGATGGTTACTCAAAGGATTTTACTCTAAGGGATTGACGACAAAGTTAATTGATATAGAGAAGTTATTAATGATGGAATAAGCAATGATTGCATTGAGATATTAATGAATTGCCTTAAAGATGAGTTATGGATTATAGCAACCAAATTAAGGAATTTGAAGTTATGAGAAAAGATGATCGAGTTTTTAAATGTTTAAAACGAAGTATTATGAAGTAATCAAGAGTTAATGATTACGATTTAAGGATGTATTACCAGGATTTATGAATGTGTTGGGAAGTTGTTAATACTTTTGGAGGATACTTTGAGACAAGTTGCTAATCTGCGAGCGATAAGAGGGTCAAGATAAGATGTGTTCCTTTTATGCTTAGTACCCATGACAATGTTTGCTATGAAGTTGAATATGTGATTATTGAGTTTCTTTATGAAAAAGTAAGACTTTTATTGAAACAAGTATTTTATTACAAGTGTGCAAAATGAATTTTCAAATACAAAATTTCAAAATAAAGTTTTGTATTCTTTGTTTCTAAATAGTTGTTAGATTGAAAACTTTCAAGATCTTTTAAAATCTTTTATTAAATATTTTTATTTCAGTTTATACTTTGTAAATATATATATACGAGACTTTTACAACAATTTCTCCTAATGTAGGTATTTTAAATTATTTTTCGAATGACTTATAAAAATATTTTTCGAGTTTACTCACTACTTTTATTCGTATTCAAATCATTTTAACCTAAGCTCTTTGGATGTTTGAAACTTTTTGGTTTTCCTTATTTTGATTGATGATTGTTGATAAATTGTTAATATAGTTGATTTATTTAGTGAGTTGCAGTGTTGATCGAGTTACGGGGGCGTAACCCCTTTTAAGAGGGGTAGAGGGCGATAGAGTTTTGCGCGTTTGCTTTTCGAGTCATTTTTGAGTGATTTCGAGTCTTACTTGAGTTTGGTTGGAGTCTTGAGTCAAGTTAGGATTGTGCATGAACCAATAATTTCATAATGATTTTCGTTTCTTTTGGCTAAGTTTCGGGCCAAAACTTATTTTAAGGGGGGGTAGACTGTAATACCCCGTATTTTCATACGTATTTTCTAATTAATTAATTAAGAATTATTTTATAAAAAGGGTATTTTAGTAAATTCATTATTTGGAGCCAAAATAATATTTGAATTTTGGCACCAAATATAAGTATTTAATCATTTGAATAATTAATTATTTTCGGATTTCTAAATTAATAATATAGGTTTAATTATCTTTTTTAAGGTCGGTCCATACTTTATTATACTAACTATTTCAAGAAAAATATCTAATATACATTATGTATTTAACTAATTTTGATATTATCTAAAATATTTATTTATTCAATTATTTTATTATGATTTTCGTTTTTATTAAAAAAAATAGAAATTTTTGTGAACGTGAGCTTATCATGTTTTTAAGAGTGATTTTATCACCTTAGTTTGTTAATAATTATTTAACTTAACCTCTAATTCTCTATCTCATTTTGTTCCTATCTTCCTTCTCCCAACCATATGTGTATCCATTTAATTTTTCTTATCTTTTAACCAACCTACTAATCTAGACCAAATGTTACTCAAATTCATTTAACAAACTTAAACTTATCATGTTCTTATTCTAAACTAATCCCAACTTAAGATCTATCTTTTCTACACCCTCAACACTATAAATAGACCCTTAATTCTTCCCACTTATTCACACCAATTCTCTACTTTTCTTCTCCTCTTTTTACACAAATCACCCCGTTTATCTTTGAAACCAATTTTCGGGCACTTCTGGTCAATTTTGGGGTATTGACGTCACAGAATATTGTTCCTCTTGAAAAATCCTTGAGGTTAGGATCAAGAATCACCCGATTAGGAGTTATATCAAAGGAGTTATAGCCTCTGCAAGTTCTGCCTATTCTTTCTAACGCAAATCCAATTCTTCTCTTTTCCTTGGTTTCTTATCTTTTCTTATTCTCTTCTCTTATTCAAATATTATTATTATTATTATGGGGGATTTATAAATAATTATTATGAGTAGTTTTAATTATATAAATTAGATTTTTAATAATGTTTATGTTGAAAGGTTCATGTACATATAGTTGGGAGGTTTTTATTTAATTATTTGTGATTATTTGTTAACCTTATATTGATTAAGGTTATATTTATTTGTAGGGTGTGTTCAATCAAGGTTCTTGAGGTTCTTTTTGTGTGGTTTTTCTAGCAATGATCAAGGTATGTTTAGGTGGCTAGATACCTTTGAAAGTAATTGGTTTGAATAACATGTTTACATGATTTGATTGGTGATTGAATTAAATTGATTTTGAAATAAATTATGTTCGAAGATATTTATATTAATAAAAGTATTTGAATGATTGATTTTTAAATCATGTTTTGAATGGTTTGGATTACTTATCGTGTTTAAATAATATTAGGAACTATTGGATATTAAAGGATTTATTGAACCATTGAATTATTATTATTAATGCTTTATAAGCATGTTAGTAATCCCACTATGCGGATTTGGTTTATTGATAAGGCCTTGGACTTTGTATGACCGGGTCTTTCCTCAAGAATAGCCTTATAATATAAGGAGACTAGCTTGGGGGGGGGGGTGTGCACACTTAGGTGAGGAATTGAATTAAAAGGAATTGGTTCTTAATAAAGTAATTGGTTTTATTAACTATTATTTTGAATATTGAATCATTGGAATCGGTTTTGGAATAATGAGTTTTGAATTTATTGGATTAATTATTGGAATTGGTTTTAAAAGCATGTTTGCAAATAAATTGAGTTTACACTATCTTGCACTCACCGTACTTAGCATATTTTACTAATCCGTATTTCTTATTTGTTTTGGTTCGCCCTGTTTACCGTAATGGTAAGCAGTGTTGACTATTTTCAGGTGGAGTCATGAATGAGCATATGGGAGTCCAGAGATTTGCTTCACCTAGTTTAGGAATGTTGGTCTTGTCTTTATTTTTGAGCACTCATAACAATATTAGTATTTTTGTGAATATTAATAAAAGAAAGTTGAGTTCCCGCTGCAAGTTTTGTTGTTGAGTTAAGTATTTTAAGTAGCCTTGCGTAATCACGCGGCGGTAATACACCCAAGTCTATCTCTACGATATAATTATACGTATTATACAAGTATTTCTGTAGAGGGAGATTTGGGGGTGTTATAATAGAAATCCCATGCTTCATCCGAAGACATGTCTTGAAATCTACTATTTAACATATTGTCAACTACTCCTCTAAAATGCTCATTTAATCCCAAATTAATGATTTCACAATAATCACCCTTGGTAAAACCTTTAACACCATCTAGGAAATCCTCAAGTCTATCTAAATACACCCAAAACGGTTCATTATCAAATTGAGGAATAGAAATATAAGCCATTTTTTCAAATAAAGCAACACAAATAAAAACCAACAAATAGAATGAAAATTATATACAATGGACTAGTCTCAATAAGATAACACAATGGTAATGGAAGCTGTTCCCCGGCAACGGCGCCAATTTGACAAGGGAATAAACTCGTCGTCAATTGTCTATCCCTAGATCAAATACTATTTATACAACCTAAACAAACCTAATACGAGTATAAGGCAAGCATAGGGGTCGAACCACAGGGAACGAATAAATACCACCAAATGTTATTGACAATTAAGCTAGTCTGGAATAGGAGATAAATAAACTAAAGTCTAAAGATGCTAAAACAAGAAATAAAACACTAAGAGAAATGGTTTAGGTATAGCATTAGCTTGAACATAAACAAAGGCATAGAAATTGAATTAATTATGAACTAAACATGCGCGAATATCAAAGTAAAAGATCCAATCTAGCCGTATTCCGAGGTCAATTGGCTTCTCCTAACATAGCCTCTATGTTTCCACACTAGAACCATATATTGGGAGGTGCAATCAAAGAACAATTGATAGTAATGAACCTTAACTAAGTCAACTTTCGTTCCTTGTTAGAAAAGATTCACCTTTAATCAACCAACAATGTGCACTTGCAAGAAGATTAAAGAATATCAAGCATATAAAGACTTTAATCACAAATAAATCAATTCTAAACCTTAGAACATGCTCAAGATCCAACTACACCACAACCATCCCCTTAATGGGGGAATTACTCACTAATCATGCTAATAATAAGATTAATTAACAAATAATCAAGAATAAACATGATTAATAAGCAATACCAACAACAAAAATAATAATCAAAAGAAAGCAAATAAAATAGAGGAGAGAGAGTTAGAGATTCTCATTGATTGAAGATGAAAGTCTACAAACAAGATGATCAATCTTCTTCTTCAAAATCCAAACTCAACAATGGTGAAACCCTCACTTTCTCTCTCTAAACTACTCTAATCATAACCTAAACCTAGAGAGAGAAGCTATCCTAAAACTAATTAGAGAATAGAATAATTTTGAATTGAATATATTGTTCCTTGTTAATTCTAATTACCCCCGAAAATGGGTGTTTATACTAACTAAATAAAATAAAAGAAAAGAAAGAAAGAAAAGGAAAATAAAAGAAAATAAAAGAGAAAAGAAATAATAAAAGGAAAAGCAAAAGAAATAAAAATAAAAGAAAAAGGAAAAAAAAACCCCAAAATCCCCCAAAACACATCAGCCTTCCTATTCTTCTTCTTTTCGATTTTGGCTGCTCCATTCTTCATCACCATTGCATCACACCATCATCAACGCACATCATCATCACGAATCGAAGATCAACGGCAATCACCAAGCTTCAATTGTTTGATCTCAATAATTATCACGTGCATAGCTCGTGAAATGGTTCGGTCGAACCATGGGTTGGTGTGGCCGAACTACGGGGTTTGGTTCGGTCAAACCATGGGTGTGTTCGACCACACCTCTTCAATTTACAAAACTTTAAAAGTTTCTGACGGTTTTGGCTCTTCTTGGCATTTTGATCGAATTCCTATGCGGTTTGCCCAAAATTGATTAAATGAATTTGCTTTGATTTAGGCTGATGCTTGTGCGAATTGATGTGGTTGATTTGGGTTTGTGGTGGCCGGGAATTTCAGGGAAGAGGTGCAGTTTGGGTGGTTGAAATTGAATGGCTACAGCGGTGGTTGGAGTCGTGGTTTGGTGAGGTGCGAGGGAAGGAAGCAGCGGTGGTGCAGGTGGTTAAATGGTGTGGGTTTTGGTGGACGGTGGTGCAGGGGTTGTTGATTGGCTTTGGTGGGATAATGTGTGTGGTACGGTGGTGTTGCGGTTGCGCTGAGTTGAGTGAGTAAGGGGAAAGGTTGGGGATTGGCGAAGGGTGATCGGCAGGTGGCTGATTAGTGTGGGATGGTGGTTGCGCGAAGATGCGGGTGGTGTTTGTGAGGGTGAGTGGAATTGGTGGGTGATGGTGGTTCAGGTGCGTGGCTGCTGTGGTTGCTATGGTTTGGTTTGGGTGGCTGAAGGTGAATTGGAGCAGGGGAATTAGCTGGTGGTTTGCGTGAGCAGGGTAAGTGTTGTGATGTTGGTGTGTGTTGTTTGGGGTGGTGTAGGATAGTGAAGGGTGTGGTGTATGATAAGCTGGCTGTAGGGGTTGTTGCTTGAAAGCTTGTGCATTTGGCGTTTGACTCAAATTGGGACCCGAATTCACTTGACATAAAACCCGAACCCCTACACACAAAACCGAAGGAAGGAATTGGGATAAATAAAATAAAATAAAATAAATAAAATGGAAATGAATAAAATAAAATAGAAAATAAGAGGAATAAACTAAAACTAGCAAAATTAAATAAAACTATACAAGCAAATAAAATAAAATAAAATAACAAAATAAACATAAAGCTAATTAAAACTATGAAAGTAACAAAGAAAAGGAAAGAAATAAAATAAATCAAAAGCAAATAAAATACGAAAATAAAATAGAAACAATTAAATAAAGAAATTAAATTAAAACATACTAAAACTAAGAAATAAACTATAAACTTTATTAAAAAGAAAACAAGAAAATAAAAGGGAAAATAAGGAAAAATAAACGTGGAATTAACTCTAAAACTACTCCCTAAGAGTGACATAAATGTCACTCATCAAATTTCCCCAAGCTAAACCTTTGCTCGTCCTCGAGCAAAGCTAAGGCAAAAGAGAACAAGATGGAATTATTGAAAGCAAAAGAAACAAAATAGAAACAAAGAGAAAGAATGTACACTAACTCACGGCCGTAGGAATCAAGGATGCATTTAGCGTATGCATCAAGCCCTTTAAACCCCCTTGTCTCCAAAGAGGGCGAGTGAGCTCTCGCGAGGGTTTCCTAAGAGCTTAACCCACAACTCTTAATAATAAAAATAACCAAGGCAAGGCAAAAAAAAGGAAAACAAAAATAAACAAGAAAGGAGGTAAAACACAAAATAATGTATGGACAAAAGATAGGGACAAGTACTAATGAATGCAAACCTTTCTAAATGGACAAATGTATGCACGTTCCAAGATGTCAATGGTTGATTGAAACATAGCACATGCTAAGCATAGAGAACTACTTAGGACTCAATCCACCCTAGCCCCAACCAATCGGGCCACGTTCTCTCCGCTAGCTTCAAATCAACCCTTAAGCTTGCTTCTCAAGATTCCACGAAGGAACCGGAAAAAGATAAAGAAATGAAAAACTTTGCGAAGGTAATCCCGACGTCTCAACTATGCATACTCTTTCCATAGGTTTGAAGTCTATCTCCCTCCATCGTTCTTTTGACCTAGCCCACAAGAGTCTAAGGGTCTTTTTATTGGTAGTAAAGTAAGGCTAAGGGTTAAGGCGGGGTAAAAATTTGAAATTTGGTGAAATTTCCTAAGTGAAGCAAAAAGTGCGGCCGACACTCAAAAACAACTCAAGAAGTCACTAAATATCAAACAAAAATACCAATAATGCCACTCCCTAAGCTTATTCAACACCAACACACAATATATACAAAATGAAGGAATGATCCCCCCCAAGATTGAACAAAGCATTGTCCCCTAGAGTCATTCTAGGAAAGTGCCCCTGTCTCTTGAGAATATCATTTACTGTCATATTGGAATGGTGGTCGTGACAAAGAAGGGTCCTTTTATCCTCTTCGATTAAGGAGATATCTTCATTAAAGCCCTACAAGTCTTCATCATCCTAATCGTGCTCCACATTAATGATCGGATTTTCAACAGCTTTAATCCTCATGGGCAAAGCGTCGATTGTGATAGGGATTCCTCCAACTATGGCTTTTACCTGTTGGTGAAGAGATGAAGGGACGGCCTTGAGGTCATGAAGCCAAGGGCGTCCCAACAATAAGTTGAATGAAGCTTTAATATCTACCACTTGGAAGGTAGTGGCATGTTCTGTTGCTCTCGGTGTTATATTCATAGTAATTTTACCAAGAGCTTGGCGACGAGTATTATCGTAGGCTCTTATTCCTTTTGTTGACGGGGTTAAATCTTCATCCCTTATGCACAACATCCTTGCAATTCTGAGTGGACAGACATTAATTACCGATCCATTCTCTACTAGAGTCATTGGGACGTTGATTCTCTTGCAGCCTACTGTGAGGTTTAGTGCCTTGTAATGCTTGTCACCTTCTTGAGGTAAATCTTTGTCAGAAAGAGTGATCAAGGTTATAGGACTAGGGAGATCACTCATAAGGAAGTTAGTCAATCCCTCAAGAGTAGTGTCGGAATCTATCCCTATTTTATCCAAGGCATTCATTACCACCAACCTATGTTCTCGAGACGTAGATAGAAGTTTCCATACGTTCATTTCAGCCTTGGTCTTTTTGAAGTTCTTGACAATGTCATTGTATTCTATAATAGGTATGGGAACTTGTTGCACGGTAGGAATAGGTTGTGTAGAAATGGGAGGTTGCATCCTCCCGGATCTTGTGAGGACGTCTATGGGTGAATCCTCTTTATCCCAAAAATCACCTATCGAATATGACATTGAAAGTGGAGGTTCTTCCATGTCCTTAAGGTAGACGTATTCGTCATCGCTGTCCCAAACCCCGTTAATGCTTATGTCTTGTTCTTATGGGATTTGAACTAGCTTCTTATGATCAATCATCTTCTGAATTAAATCTTTGAACTTAAAACTGTTTTCAATGGTATGTCCTCCTGATTGATGGTATGGACAATATAATCTGACTGTCATCTTTAGACATTCAAATGGTCTTGGTTCGAGAGGTTTGACCTTACCGTTCTCGCTTTGTAGGACCGTTTGGATGAGCGAGGAATTGTACTCTACATATCTCGGCTCATCTTTTTTTCGCTCAAATAGTAATCCCATGAAATTAAAGTCAAAGCATGGGGGTGACCTATCCTTGTCAGTGGGAGTTGGGATCTCATCTAGAAAGTAGCAATCCAGAAAGATTTTGAACCCCGGTTGCCTTATGCAATTCACAACAAAAGGTTCGGGAAATTCATAGCATGGACAGTCCTATCCTTCTCTTATGAACTGTCCGTTGAGAGTAAAAGGATACTGATGCATTAGGATTTCTTTCTATTGGGTGCGAGCGTTCCTACGCGCCTTAGAACTTTCCTGGGCTTGCTTAAGATCATCCCGAGTCTATTTTAAACCAAGTCCAAAAGTATCTAACTTAGGGAGGCCAGGTAATTCCATTTGTTTTGCTATCTCCTTTTTCTTTCCTAGAGTCATTCTAGGAAAGTGCCCCTGTCTCTTGAGAATGTCATTCACTGTCATATTGGAATGGTGGTCATGACAAATAAGGGTCCTTTTATCCTCCTCGATTAAGGAGATATCTTCATTAAAGCCCTACAAGTCTTCATCATCCTCATCGTGCTCCACATTAATGATCGGATTTTCAACAGCTTTAATCCTCATGGGCAAAGCGTCGATTGTGATAGGGATTCCTCCAACTATGGCTTTTACTTGTTGGTGAAGAGATGAAGGGACGGCCTTGAGGTCATGAAGCCAAGGGCGTCCCAACAATAAGTTGAATGAAGCTTTAATATCTACCACTTGGAAGGTAGTGGCATGTTCTGTTGCTCCCGGTGTTATATTCATAGTAATTTTACCAAGAGCTTGGCGACGATTATTATCGTAGGATCTTATTCCTTTTGTTGACGGGGTTAAATCTTCATCCCTTATGCACAACATCCTCGCAATTCTGATTGGACAAACATTAATTGCCGATCCATTCTCTACTAGAGTCATTGGGACGTTGATTCTCTTGCAGCCTACTGTGAGGTTTAGTGCCTTGTAATGCTTGTCACCTTCTTGAGGTAAATCTTTGTCAGAAAGAGTGATCAAGGTTATAGGACTAGGGAGATCACTCGTAAGGAAGTTAGTCAATCCCTCAAGAGTGGTGTCGGAATCTATCCCTATCTTATCCAAGGCATTCATTACCACCAACCTATGTTCTCGAGACGTAGATAGAAGTTTCCATACGTTCATTTCAGCCTTGGTCTTTTTGAATTTCTTGACAATGTCATTGTATTCTATAATAGGTATGGGAACTTGTTGCACGGTAGGAATAGGTTGTGTAGAAATGGGAGGTTTCATCCTCTCGGATCTTGTGAGGACGTCTATGGGTGAATCCTCTTTATCCCAAAAATCACCTATCGAATATGACATTGAAAGTGGAGGTTCTTCCATGTCCTTAAGGTAGACGTATTCGTCATCGCTGTCCCAAACCCCGTTAATGCTTAAGTCTTGTTCTTATGGGATTTGAACTAGCTTCTTATGATTAGTCATCTTCTAAATTAAATCTTTGAACTTAAAACTGTTTTCAATGGTATGTCCTCCTGATTGATGGTATGGACAATATAATCTGACCGTCCTCTTTAGACATTCAAATGGTCTCGGTTCGAGAGGTTTGACCTTACCGTTCTCGGAGAGCATTTAAACATTTTAGTATAGGAAATCCCAATTGGAGTATAAAGTTTATTACTCTTCTTAGGTATATCAATTACTTGGAGAGGGAATGTTTTCTTCTTCATGGGTGGAACTTTATCGTACTTTTTCTGCAGTTCCTCTCCTTGTTTCTTTGCTAATTCAATAGCTTCACGTAGTAAGTCTATTCCCTCCCACATTGACCATATAAGAATTCACAGTTCTTCCTTGGTTGCTGGTTCAGATTCAGAAGGAAAGTCATCCATGGCATCGAAAAAGGTTTCCTCAATAGCATGAATTCCTTCAACAGGTTTGATGAGAGATGAGGGATCAACATGGTTTTCCTCATCAGAGATGGCCAAGGAATCGGAGAGAGGAGCATTGTTGGTGCTTGGCTTCTTACTTGTAGGGGGAAATGGTAGTTTGTTTTTATCAATCAAATCATGAATAGCTTCCTTAAGCTTCAAACAATTCTCAGTGAGATGGCCCCAACCTTGGTGATATTTGCAGTGTGCATTGGGGTTCCAATTAGCTGTCCTCTTTTCAACTAGTGGGTCCCAAAATGGTCCAATAGGAGTTATTAGACCTTTTGCATTCAGTCGGTCGAATGCGGTGTCATAACACATACCAATAGGAGTAAAGTTCTTCCTAAATGGTTTCTTTTGTCCTTGGTTGTTCATAGCAAGGACTTCACTCAAATTAAAGGTGCTAACATTATTTGAGTGGGTGGTTTAGGAAGAAGAAGGATTGTCGTTCTTCTTGCCTTTCCAGCCACTGTTGGAGTTATTGTTAGCAGCTTTCTGTCGCAAGGTCATCTTCAATGTTAGACGGCCTTGAAGGTGTGTAGATTGTTTTGATATTTTAGATGCTTGGAGTACTTTTCTTGGAGGTTCTTGATGAACAACCTCACATATTCCTTTTCACTCGGTACTTCAATCATCCTAGAAGAGGTTTCTCTCCATTTATTTAAGAAAGAAGTGAAACCTTCATTCTCTTACTGTTTAAGTATTTCAAGTTCCCTTTGATCAGTTTCAACTTGAATATTTCATTTATACCTATCAATGAAAGCGTTTACAATTGATTCCCATGTAGAGGTTTTCTCTTTGTCAAGGGAGAAGAACCATTGCTGGAAAACGGTTTCAAGAGATAAGGAAAATAAAGAATGAAATACTTTTCTATCAATACCCTTAATTTTCATTATTGTTTCAAAAGCTCTTAAATGAAAATAAGGGTTATCAGTTGCTTTGAATTTTGGGATGTCGTTGGCATTAAAATTCTGCGGAAGAAGCTCCATGTCCACCGAGACCCCTTGTGAACTAATTCTCTGGAACCGGTAATCATTAGATATCTTGCTCTAGTTTTCTTGCATGAGCTCCATTTGTTGTTACTTCACAGGATCATTCATTTGGAGGGGTAAGGTCTTTAACAGTTCAGTATCACCAGCCATTTGCTTCTTGAGCTCATTAACTTCTTCTTGACTCGCCATTATCTTCTTGGCTTCCCTTTTTCGAGCGATTGGTTTGTCAAATAGTTGTACTTGAACGAAAAGGTTGTCTCTGATCAAACGCCCTTCCTTTCTTGACCACGCGATGTAAATTAAACAATTTTTATTTTAATGACTTGACTCAAATTGACTTTGACTTTACGGGTTTATAAAGAAAAAGAAAAAAAAAGCAAAAACAGGGTGTATATTTTTCGGAATCAAGTATAGGGGGTTCAAACAACTGGTTTAATTGGAGGATTAATATCCAACTTACCCCCCTAAAAAAATGACTGAAAACACGCGCATACAAGACTATCTAATCATGGTGGCGTCCAAAGGGAAAGAAGCTAGAGCAAACGAGTCGCCAACAAAGTTTAGGAACTTGTAAACCGTTCATAGGGTGAAGGTTACACCCCTTAACGATCCAGGAGATCGTTAACTCCAATAGGTCTTGGACCAAGAATGGAAGTTCGGGGATGAAGGTACAAATCCAATCTAAAAGAGATTGAACCTGCCCTAATAATAGGCCTCTACTTTATTCTTCTCGTATTCATGTGCGCTTTCTGACTAACATGCAATAAATAGGTTAAACCTAAACTTGTTTAATCTATGTTGGTTGAATATTAATGCAAAAATAAAACTATTATTGGCGATCACTTGAATTATAATCATATTAACCCTAAATAAGATTATTAATTATCTTATTAAGCGTGATTACAAGTACACATTCCCTTTAAACATGCATAAAATGTGTGATCAAGCAATAACAATAATCAAGCAACAATAATAATCATAATAATAATAATCATAATTATAAACATAATCATAATAAAAATCATAATTATGTTAAAGCATAATATTAATAGCAAGATCCTAGGCATGATACTAAGAAGATTAATAACAAACCCTAGCATGTCACTAAACATTAAAGATCAAAGCTTTAACCCTAACATTTATACTAACATGATATTAGGAAAGACATAGGAAACATCACAATAAGCATATTTGATATTAGAACTTTTAGTTATTACCCTAAACATGATACTAGGAAAAGCATCCTAACATGATACTAGGAATAAAAATAATAACCTAAGCATGATTTCTATAACATAATAACAATGAAAACAATTAAAGCACTTACTTGGATGCCTCATACCTCTTTCCAATAACAAAATACACACGTTAGTAACTTCAAGGAAAATATTAAATAAAATTAAATCAAATAATTGAAAGAGAGATTTGGGACCAAACCCTCAAAGATATCAAACCTTTCACGTCTAGGGCGAAGGCAATTTTGAACTATGCTAGGTGTATCTAGATTTTGTGAATGCGGAATTTTGTGTTTGAGAGAAGGCTAGTTTAGAAAAGAGAGAGAGAGAGTATATCAAGGATTTCTTGATGAGAGTTGGTGATTGGAAACGGAGGTTTTAAGAGGCTATTTATAACGAAAATCAGTCGGAGTATGATAAAAAAGAATCAGAGTTTCGAAAAGAATAAAACACGACGCTGTCGCCAAACGACAGGGCCTATCGCCAGGCGACAGACGTGTCGCCGCGACGCCAGGCGACAGCCTATAGTGCGGCGCTGCAATCAGTTTTTCCACGCGTTTTCATATTTTGATAAAATTTAAGCGTACGAAGGGTAAAACTGTAATTTCCTTAAAAACACTTCTTTTATTCTAAATAAAACTCAATTATCAATGCTAATCAAATTAGGATTCAAAAGAACCTTCTAGAAGATTCTAGAAGACTACTTTGACTATCGTTTTCAAAACTGACGTTTCTACAAACTAAGTCAAAGTGGTGGCTTCTATAGACATCTAAAAATGTCTCCCCAAAACCAAACCCAATGATGAACAATCTTTCACCGCCATTATTAGTCGGGTTTAGTCGTTAATCTTGGAGTGCTTAAATTCATATTCTATCCCAATACATTTCATAAGAAAACCAATTCCTATCCCATTTCCCCAAACCATAACTTATTTTCCTCTTTTCGTGCCTTTAAACCAAAATAATTCATTTCGTGTCCTTTAAAATCAATCATTTCGTGTCCTTTTTATAAAAACGTTTAGTTCCTTTTTTTTGGTCCATAATCTGGGTCTAATGATTAAATAGTTGGATAGGGCTTTAAAAGATATTTCCAACAATATATTATAAGCCCAAATCTGAGTTATAACGAATAAGTTTTGGCCAAAATACTAAACTGAGCGCAAACCGAACCTAACCCCACTTTACCTACGATCCAATGATCATGTGGAGGGTCCAAATTATTTAATCCCATTCCTAAAAAAATTAAGATAAATTGGAAGATTCTATAAGTTTCTAAAAGATCTTCATTATCCTTTTTGAAAAGATAAGATTAAAGAGTTTGAAATTGAATAAAACTTTTCTTTTTGAAAGTCCTAAGATAATTCTATTCGAAAAGATATGAATGAAATATCAAACTCTATCCAAAACTGACACCGTTTCACTATTTAAGACATATATTTTGTTATACAAAGTTTTTAAATCTCATTTTAATTAGATCAGAAATTAGATTTCAACAGCTTTCCAACGACATATTGTTTATCTTATTCCTATTTCTGGATCAAAAGATATGATAAAAACAAAAATCACAAAAACTGTTGTCTATCGCAAGAGTATTATTCCAATTTGAATTCTTATATTTTCTTTATTATTCGACCCTTATTTTCCTATAAATAGAGGCCATATCTCCCTTTTTTTAATCATCAACAAGCTTGACCATCAAATCATTCTCTTCTCCCTCTTTAGCCTAAACACTAGCCTCCCTATTATTCCATTATTCTTCCCTTAAGTATTCCAAGCAGTCCATACAATACCCAAAGTACTATACTTAAACCAAGGCGTGAAAGGTATAATTGACTGAGGGTTTGGACCAAATCAAATCTACAATAATTAATTTGATTTCTATTTGATTTATATTTTTTATTAAAGTTACAAACAATTTATTCATGATGTAGCAATTTAAAGGAACGCGCGGAATGTGAGTAATCAATTGATTTAATAACTCTTATTTTATTTTTATATTTCTAGTATCATGATTAGGTTTATTTATAGTTGATTTGACTAACGATATTATTGTTAAATTGCTTTCTATATTAATGTTTATTCTATTATTATTTTTGATCACCATATTGCATGTTAAAGGGAATATGTAAGTGAAAATCACGCCTAATAAGATAATTTGGACAACCGGTTTAGGATCCTTTTTAATCTTGTTGTTTATTCAAGTGATCACAATATTTTAGAATAATGTGTTGCATTAATATTGAACCAATTTAGACTAATAATAGATTGGAGCGAACTGAATCTTTGTTTGTGTGCCTCTGAGATCGCAGGAACCACTTTTCACTATAAGAATCGAGTAGAGGCTGATACATGCGAATGTGACTCCATGACTCACTTTGTACCATCATTCCCGATCCTCATTTCGTGGTTTCGAACCATATGGAGTTAGTAATATCATGGATTATGAATGGGATGTTACCTTTACAGGTCAATCGTTATTGCCTTTCGTTGTCCCTTAATCATTGTTGCCTTAAATGATCCGTGAATAGTTTACAAGTTCCTTAAAAACTTATTGACGGCTCCCTACTTTGCTTTGCCCTAATCCTTGTCCATAATCGTATATGTCAATTCCCACTTCCTATGAGTGTCAAGCATATTCACACATGATTTAACGTAGGCGCACTTCAAACGACGCCTACACAAACAGACTTCCACACAATTGATTGTAAGCACAATAAAGAACACAAAATCAACTATCTAGAAAGATTCAAATCTATATGTGCGTCATCCATACACAATAACCAAGAATCAATTGCATACAAATCACAATCTATCATTCAATTCATCAACATAACCTTAATCCATTTCCCAATAACAAAATCTTAGAAATCATGATGAAAGAAAACATGTAAAACAAGCTAAAACAAGAACTAAAGCAAGAATCAAGCAACTAATCTAATTATCTACTCTAATCAACAAGGAATTAAGACAAAAACAAGAAGTAATGAAAGCGATTTAGGTCAAAGAGAGTTAGAAAAGCTCACTGAAAAATTTAGAAGAGAACCCACAAAGTTGCTTCTTCAAAATCTCAAATCTCCATTGAAATCCAACCTTTCTCTCTCTAAAATGACTCCTAAACTAGAGAAAATAAAAGAGAGGCTCAAACTAATCTAGTCTACTACGGTGGCAATTGGCGAGGCTGCTATAGTTGTTGCGGTGGTGATTAGAGGTGGTCTAGTGGTGGGTCGATGATTATTAGGAGCAGGGGAGTGTGATTGAAAAGATGGAGGTTGAGCGTAGAGGGTTGCAGATTGTTGCTGTTGGTTTTTTGGGCTGGAATGTGTGGTGGAGTTGCGGCATAGGACAGGGAAATAGAGTGGTGTAGGTTAGAGTGACATCAAGGAGCAATTAGTAGCATAAATCATTGTGCATTTGCCTAAAACCTCAGACTTTAAACTCGATTTGAACTTGAAATTCGATCAAGGACCCGAAAACACCTACTACTAAAAACAAACACGAGGGTAGAACATAATATAATAAAATAAAACGAAGTAAAATAAAAGAATAAAATAAAATAAAACAAAAAAAATGAGAAAAATTATAAATCATTAACTAAAATTACAAAAGTATGCTAATACCTATTTAAAATGAAAAAATGACCAAATTTAAAAGTAAAAGACGAGAACAATAAAATAAGTGAAATAAAGATTAAAACAAGGAAAATAACTAGAAAATAAGTGGAAAAAACCCCTAAAAGGAACATAAAATTCACTTATCAATTGCCAAATAACTAAACATACATCAAATATATTGAAATTATATATGGACACAAAAAAGCATCACCAATTGTAGGGAATATTTCGAGCATCCCACGCTTAAGCCCTACTATGATCATACACTTTAGCATGGTGTCGTCCAAAGGGAAGGATGCTTGAGTAAAAGACTTGCCAACAAATTTTAGGAACTTTAATTGTAAACCATTCAGAGGGTGAAGGTTACACCCCTTCACGATCCATGAGATCACTAACTCCATAGTGGTCTGGAACCATGACTAGATATTCGGGGATGAAGGTACAAATCCAACCTAAACGAGATTGAACCTGCCCTAATAATAGGCCTCTACTTTATTTCTTCTCATATTCATGTGCGCTTTCTGTTTAACATGCAATCATTAGGTTAACCCCAAATCTGTTTAATCTTTGTTGGTTGAATATTAATGGACAAACAAATTTATTATTGGCGACCACTTGAATAATAATCATATTAGCCTAAACAAGATTATTAATTATCTTATTAAGCGTGATTTCAAGTACAAGTTCCCTTTTATAAGCATGCATAAAAGGAGTGATTAAGCAATAACAATAAATAATATCAAGCAACAATGATAATTACAATCACCATCATAATATTCTCAATAAAGCATAATAATATTAGTAAGATCCTAGGCATGATACTAACATGATTAATAACAAACCCTAGCTTGTCACTAAACATCAAAGATCAAGTCTTTAACCCTAACATGTTATTAACATGATAGAAGAAAAAAATAGGACGCACATAGAAACATACATGATATTAGAAATTTTAGTTATTACCCTCACCATGATACTAGTTATCAAAATAATCAAAGCATGCTTTCTATATCAAAATAATAATTAAATTACTTGCTTAGATGCCTCGTATCTCTTTCTAATAACAAAATACACACGTTAGTAACTTTAAGGAAAATAATGAAACAAACAATTAAATTAAATAATTAAAACATAGATTTTGGACCAAACCCTTAGAAATTAACAACCTATCATGTTTAGGGCGAAGGTAACTTCGAACTGGCTAGGTGTCTCTAGAACTAATGTATGTTGAATTTGTTTGAGGGAAGGTTTAGAAAAAGAATAGAGAGGGATAAAGCTTCTATCTTTTAGAGAGAGAATAGAGAGAGATGATGGTTGTGAATGATGATTGTGAATGAATGAAAACAGGGATATACAACCCCTAATTATAGAAAACATAGTCCTAAAACAACTCAAAACCTATTTGGAATAAGATACCTCTTGTCGCCAACGATAGGAGTTAGCGCCAGACGACAGACTTAGCGCCAGGCGACATCTGTCAGCGCCAGGCGACATGTGTCAGCGCCAGGCGACAACCTTGTCATCTTGCGCTAAGTAAGAAATCAAACGCGCTTTGTATGCGGAATCCTCTACTTAATACGATTAAGTAGTTAATTCTGCGTTGATTAGATTAAAATCAGGTTTGTGACAAATCACCTATTTTATTAAAAATAAAACTCTTTAAATATAATTATCAATCCTAATCTCATTAGAATTAAAAAGAATCTTCTAGATTAAAATAAATCCTAATAACTTTAGGAAAAATAATTAATAGGCCCTCTTGTAAATCATTGGACCACAAAAAAAATTCATTTCGGGCCCAAATTTAGTTTAAGCCATAACTTCCTCATTTATTCATCGGAATTGAGCTTATAATATATTGTTTGGAAAAATATTTTCGAACCCAATCCAACTACACTATTATTGGACCCTTATCATGGGCCAAACTAAATTGGATTGGCTATTTTCACAAATAGAGTAAAAAAAGAAATATTTTCGAAAAACGCAAGAGAGATATTTTAATAAAAATAGCCACACCACTAGACTTTTCACACTTTCACTTTGTTCGATAATCAAATGATGTGAAAGGTATTCATCACTGGGTTTGGTTTCGGGGAGATACATTTAGGTGTCTACATAAGCCCCCACTCTGACTGAATTTGGATACACGCAAGTTTCCAAAACAAAAGTTAAAGTAGCGATAGGGACGGAGAATGATTCAGAACGTTCTGCGATCCTAAATAATTCTTGTAACGCCAATACCTTGAAACTATTGTTATTTAAACAGATAAAAAAGTTAAGAAACTCGTATCTTGCACCGTCGAGCACACATCTCTTATGTAACTGATTTGTTTCTGCATTATTGTTGGTGACGACCTTCACAGTGCCTCGTGAACGCAATCTAAAGGTAACAGTGCCTCGCTATATTCATTTGCTTATGACAATCCTCCACAGTGCCTCAGGAACATCGTGAAAGATGACTGTGCCTCGCCATCTTCAGGGGTCGTGGCAGTATCTTGCCACGGTTATGCCTCGCCGCTATAGACAATCTCCTCTCTGCTTCGGGATATCGTCGAAGATCGCTGCTTGAAGCCATCTACAATTTCATAGTAATAATTTTTTGAGGAAATCATCAAAGACCATCTCTTGTTGATCCTTACTACTTTGCTTGAATATTTTTGCGTAGATGTTTCGCTGAAATTGTTCTTGTGCTAGTACCTCGGCGCATTATGTGAATAAGCCGGTACCCTGGCGCTTGTGCTTCTTTGTGAGCCATTACTTTGGTGCTTGCGATGAACCAATACTTATGCGCTTTAAGCTAAGTGAGGTGATCATTGTAGGAGTTTATAGGTACTACGCAGCGGAAAAACATGAATCATATTCAATCAAGTACCAATCCCAAGAATCACATGCATAACATACAAGACACATAATCATACCTTTGACGCGTGAATTCCACGAAGCTATTCGACAGGCAAATCAGGGAGAGAATAGAGCCCCAAGCGTTGCTCCTCTACTTAGTCCACGAGATTCGAACGAGCCGTCCACCAATACTAGATTGGTCGAGTGATTGAGGAAAAACCGCGATCACCACCTTTACGGACAACCGACCACCGCACGAACCACCACCACCACGACACACCACCGGCGCCTAGGAGGAGGAGAGAGCCGTGAGAGAGAGAGAGGACTTTGAGAGGGTTGGGTTTCGTGTTTGCTAATTAGGGTTTGATCACACTGATCAGTTAATTGCTTCCTTGCTGCAAACCTAGGCACCTAGTCTATTTATAATCTCATTATAATTAGATTAGGGCACGGAGCCCAAAACTCCTTCTAATCCACTACATGGCCGGCCACCTAGAGTGATGAGGCCCGTGATGGGCCTCGTCCTCTAATGCTCGATCTAGCCCCTTTGTGTGACCTTATAGGATCCGTCCAATTGGGCTTTAGGCTATTTTACTAGTCCAAAGATCGTTAGTACCTCTAGCTATGGAAAAACGACGACCCAAATGTACGAACTTAATTATCTCCATAATTTGATCCATTTATATATCTAGTAATTGCACACGGCGAAGACATAACTCCTTCAATCTCCCACTTGTCTGAGACAAGGGTGCAATATTCAAATTCCTTAAGTCAATATATGTGTCGATTTGATAATATGATTGCATCACATGTCGAGATCATATTAATCTACAAATCGTTTCTTGAAATCTGAGTTAGAATTACAAAACCAAATGATTACTGTGTAATGCATTTGAACGCGGCCACGTATTTTCTGAATTCTCCCTCTTCAAGAGGCCATGACACATTTCCTAATTTAATAGGTAGACTCTATCCAATCTTGTGGCAACATGACTCCCACTCAACTTCTGAAATAACCGGGAAACACCCTTTATAATCTCCAGTTACGGCTAGACGTTTGAGTGTACCACAGTCACAACATCCATTGAATGAAATCAATGTTCCACTCATGTCAAAGGAATCCACTAATATATACGGAAGCTTTATACTTGAACTTCAAAGTAGGTCAATAGTTCGATCATGCATCATTCATGCATATCCAAGTGATTGACCGAGCATCACTATGCCCCTATAGCCCATGAAATTGCGCTATCCAATCAATCTTACATGCTAGTTCATTTAATGAAATCATTTATGTCCACTTTAATGATCTCAAACTAGGAACTTTAAATAATGTATGAATTTTGTTCACCTGTGGGGTTTCAATTCACCAGGTCATCAACCTGATGAGCCCATCAATTCATGATTATTTTGGACATTTTATTTAATTTCCAAAACCATAATTAAATAAGAGAAATAATAATTTCTATTTTAAACATAATTCTGCAAATTGATGCATTTCTCATGTAATATGCTTTCTCAAAACATATACAACTTAAATTACATAACTTGCTTCAATCCTAAGACTTTAATATGACTCTCATATCTTAGTCCATGGAAGGGGTTTTAGTGATTTCTCACTCATAATAAAACTTTGCAGAACACGACCTTTCGCTGGTCAATGATCTCATAATTGAGGTGATATCTCATATCCTTTTGTTTGGATTTGTGATGTGACTCTGGCTCCTTTGTTCTTGGGCAAAGGTGACCTGTTAGTCACATGACATTTTAATCCAAACTTCCTCTATAACTATTCGACTATAGTTTAATACACATATTCTGACATTGAGTATGCAACAGTGCTCTGCTTTGAACTCTTCAAGCTCACTGTCCTTTTCCATCCAGACACATATATGCATTTAGATCACCATCTAGAATCATCTTGCCTGTTTGAAAAACTTGCATTTGTGTAACCTTTTGACAATTTGCTTAAATTACCATTTAACACAATAGCTAGAAAAAATTCCTTTTAGTGCTTCTCAAGTACTCAAGGACTTTTCTTTGTAATTCTCCGTATGCTTATTCTGAATTTGCTTGAATTCTGCTACACATGCACAAGTCATATGCAACATCTTGTTTTGTACATTTCATGGCATAAGTAATGGACCCTTTTGCAAAAGCATGAGGTACATTATCCATACAACTCAACTCTATTAGCTTTTGAAGGCATTGAGTCTTATTGAGTGTATTACCATGAAACATGGGAAAATATCCTATCTTAGAGTCTTGCTTCATGAACTTGTCAAGATCCTTATCAACATAAGTATCTCGATTCATTCCAATCATTCTTCAAGATTCACATCAAGGATCTTAATTCCCAATATGTACTCAACATCTTCTAAGTCTATCATATTGAAACAATCTTTCTAATCACTGCTTGACTTATTCAAGCATTGATATATCATTTCATATGAACTGTATGTCAACTACATACTAGACTAAAAGACCAATTGCTCCCACTAAACTTCTTGTTTCTACAAGAATTCTTTCGTTCTACTAAGGAAATCAAACTATTTGATTGCCTAATCAAAACGAATGTTCCAACTCCCTGATGCTTACTTCAATCCATAAATTTCTGAAGTTTGCAAAACTTTCTAGGAATTTCTGGATTTCAAAACTCTTAGGATGTATCATATACATTCTCACCATCAAGAATATTTCATGAAAGTGATTTTGATATCCATTACTAGAATAATCCGAATAGGCTTACCCAACTAATAGGTTTGACCCTATTTGTAAGACTATTATAGACTAACACATTTTTACAAACATGGAGTCCATACTGGATTTCATGGCTTTAAGGCCATTTCTTGAGTTGGCACTTATCCAAAGCTTGCTTGTAGGCATGGTTTCCAACCATTCCAATATGAAAATTTTAGAATCCACCTTTTCTCAGAATTTCAACAAACTGTTTGTTTTGATCCCAATTAACCTACGATAGGTATGAGCGACAATAGAATTATTCTCTTCAACTCTTTGAAGCCTTTCATTCTTGTGGAACGATAGAAGCCTCGCTAGTGGAATCAGCTTGCTTCGACATATGGTTTATCAAATTAGCTGATTTCATATGCCTTCGTCTCTGATGTAGTGTTATCCACATCTATTTGTTGCTTGTCTCGAATCTTATCGAGATCTAACTTTACTCCCACTTGGCTTTGTAGGAAGACATTCTTTCTATAAAGACACTATCGCGAGCAACAAACACTTTGTTTCTACGCGATTGTAGGAATAATACCTCTTAGTTTCTATGAGAAGACCCATGAAGAACTACATTTATGATTTAGGGTGTATTATGTCATCTTAGTAAACATTTTACATTGATTTCACAACCCTTAATCCTGTTTAGAAAAGATAACTTTTGGAACATTTCCAAATCATAACTCTTATGACATCTTTTCTACTGCTTTGGTTAAGTTTCTTGTTTAGTATATTCGCAATTGTTGTTGTTCTAATGCATATCCTCAAAACGATATTTGTAAATCATTAAATCTTGGATCGAACAATGGCAAGCAAGGTTTGATTCATTTCTTCATAAACATACAATTTAATTGTAATGTTTCTGGATTGTGAATTAATTCAACAATTCCCTTTAGATGATCATTCCTTTTTGAGCTAAATATTTATCACAATAATCATATTGTGGTGTTAAATTGTTTATCTCAAACTGACTTTACATTTCATTTTTGGAATTTTGAACTTTTCAATGTTTCCAACCTTTACTTCATTAAGTAATTATCGATATATTTACTTAAATCGTTTGTAAAAGCAATGAAATTGTTAAATCTCTTTGCTAATTTTGAACTTATTGGTTCACATGCATCATATGTATGAGTACCAAAAGGTCATTTTAGCTTTCTTTACTCTTTCTACCAAAAGGCAACTTGGTCATCTTAACTTTTATCAAGCATGACTTCTAATTCTCAAGTGATTCATAATCATATAAGAATAAGAGTCCATCCATTAATTTGGATGTGCAAATGGTTAATGTGACCTATCCTTACTTTGTTGTAAATAAGTGTACTTTAAATCATCTAAATTTACTTTTGTGATCTACTTATATCAATGTCATAAAACAAAATTAACTCATATCTAGAAAAATAAAACAATTTATTACCTTGGTCATGGATCAACACTTTTCCAAGCCAAGTAAACCAAATTCAGTATTCAAAACAAGAAAACCGAAATATTGTCTCATCAAAACTGGAAATTGTTCTAAAATCATGATAAACTAATCAAAATTTAAAATTATGAAGCTATCTCTGGCCACTCAAATACTTCTAGTGAACCTTCAAGCTCCATTTCCATGCTAGCTTCACTTGTTTGCAGTTCCTGCGCAACATCACTATGTTAAGCACTGCAACTTGGTATCATATACCTAAGTGAAAGTTAAAATGTTTATAACATTATACCTGAGGTTGATGCTCCATTCTTCTTGAGGAAGTCATGGTATTTCTGGCAATTTCGCTTCCAATGCCCCTTCTTCTTGCAGTAAAAGCATTCACTTTCACTTGCAGCCTTGGGCTTTGGAGTCGTCTTAGGCTTTTCAGGAGCCTTGGCAACTTGCTTGCCCTTGCTCTTGGCACTAGCCTTTTGCCCCTTCTTCTTGAACCCCTTTACCTTTTGAATCATAAGAACTTCCTTCTTAGGTTCCTTAGGGATTTGTTTCTCAGCACTAACCAACATTGCATGCAATTGATTCATAGTCTTTGCAGTGGCAGTCATGTTAAAATTCATGATAAACTGGTTAAAACTTTCTGGTAGTGAATGGAGAATGATGTCTGTTGCCAAATCATCACTGTATGGGTGCCCCAGTTTTTCCATACTTTGAATTAGGCCGATCATTTTGAAAACATGATCATGAACTGTGGCTCCCTTCTCCATCCTACAATCCAGAATCTCACGATGGAGCTCATACCTTTCAACTCTAGCTTGTTTCTTAAACAAAGCTTTGAGTTCTTGCATGATTGAGTAGGCATCCTGGTCCTCAAAACGCTTTTGAAGACTAGGCTCCATGGTAGCAATCATTAAGCAAGTGATAGGTATAGCTCTGTCATGAGCTTCCTTGTGCTTCTTGATCTCTGCCGCAGTTGGATTTTCTGGCAGAGGTCCTGGTAATGGGGTATCAATGATATCCTCTTTACCCTCAGATTTTAGAACAAGTCTTAGCATTATTTCCCAAGTGGAAAAGTTCTCCCCTGTCAACCTATCCTTCTCAAGGAATGGTCGAAGGTTGTAAACGTTGTTGTCATTGTGATTACGGCTACCCATCTATGTCAAAATAAGGCAAAGTTTAATAATTATGTTTAATTTAAAACTAAAGTACCATAAACGCATTCATTTGGTAACTTTAAAACACTTTATTCAATAATTAATTGATCCCAATTGAATTTAAGTGATTCCAAGATCCTTTATTTGTGTAATAATTGACCGGACTGAGGCCCTACCATCAACCATTACATTTTCAAGGTGAGTAAACTCTTTACTGATTACAACTCTTGTAACTCTTGGTTGAATAATTAATCATCACATGCTTAATTATTACCCTTAGCTTCAAGGTTCTAAACTCTTTAGGTAACCTTGTTGAGTACAACCAATTAAAAGTGTAAAACGTGATTTACCCCCACTCCCCTAAGATATAATATGACACCCAGCTGAGGCATGACCCATCATAAAATATCAAAGGTTTCATCGGGTTTTTAATTGGAAAAGCTATCTCAATATTACTGGGATCTAGATTTATTATGTTGTGATTATTTAGTGAACTCTAGCGCATCATCAATCAACATAAATAAAATCTAACATCCATAATCTACTAATGCAATAAATCATGACATAGTATGGCCCCTTAGTCCTAAGAAAACTAGAAATGAAAAAGCTCCCACTTGAATCATCATGGATCTCCATCCACCTTGCTCCTTTGGGCCTTCACTTCATGGGCTTCTTTGGACTAACACTATTTAAATAACTATTCTATTTACTTTAAATAAAAGTTACAAAAATACTTAACGGTACGCAGACCGTATTTAGATTACAAAAATACATCACGATGCGCATATCGTATTTAATAATCTATGGGCCATACTAGTCTTTATATAGCAACATAATATCATATATTATAAAAGTGCCATATAATAAATCACTCAACATGCTTGTCTAAACTACAACATCGAATGTTCATAATAAAGTCAACGCATTTCCTAAAATATCTCATATTTTAATCATAATTAGATAATATCATATATTATTCATGACCGTTATAAAATATCATATATTTAATTTAGTCATGAGATAGAATCAAATCATATTTTAATCTAGAAAGATAAATCATATTTAATCTTTCATGATTATCCTAACAAATTTAGGAGATTCTATCCTAATTATTAGCCAATCAAATAATTTTAAAATCAATTATATCCTAATCTAATTATGGGATAATCACATTATTTAAATCTATTATTATCCTTTTGGAATATGCTCAGAATATCCTAGTCAATCTTATCCAAAATTAACCACTTTAATTAGGATAATTACCAATTTAACAACTTTAAATATGGATAATATCAAATATGGATAATATCAAAATAATCGTATTATTATGATCTAGCGCGTTCATGCAAGAGGCTAACTGATAACACTGTAGGAGTTTATAGGTATTACGCAGCGGAAAAACATGAATCATATTCAATCAAGTACCAATCCCAAGAATCACATGCATAACACACAAGACACATAATAATACCTTTGACACGTGAATTCCACAAAGCTATTCGACAGACAAATCAGGGAGAGAATAGAGCCCCAAGCGTTGCTCCTCTACTTAGTCCATGAGATTCGAACGAGTCGTCCACCAATACTAGATTGGTCGAGTGATTGAGGAAAAACCGCGATCACCACCTTTACGGACAACCGACCACCGCACGAACCACCACCACCACGACCACACCACCGGCGCCTAGGAGGAGGAGAGAGCCGTGAGAGAGAGAGAGAGGACTTTGAGAGGGTTGGGTTTCGTGTTTGCTAATTAGGGTTTGATCACACTTATCAGTTAATTGCTTCCTTGCTGCAAACCTAGGCACCTAGTCTATTTATAATCTCATTATAATTAGACTAGGGCACGAAGCCCAAAACTCCTTCTAATCCCCTACATGGCCGACCACCTAGAGTGATGAGGCCTGTGATGGGCCTCGTCCTCTAATGCTCGATCTAGCCCCTATGTGTGACCTTATAGGATCCGTCCAATTGGGCTTTGGGCTATTTTACTAGTCCAAAGATCGTTAGTACCTCTAGCTATGGAAAAACGACGACCCAAATGTACGAACTTAATTATCTCCATAATTTGATCCATTTATATATCTAGTAATTGCACACGACGAAGACATAACTCCTTCAATCATTTGTCAGGTCGATCACTTAATGTGATTGTAATCGAGCTGACTACTTAATCATGTCTGTAGGGAATATTTCAAGCATTATCCCTAGCTTAAACCCCACTGTGATCATACAGTAAAGTACGGTGGCGTCCAAAGGGAAAGAAGATAGAGCAAAAGAGTCGCCAACAAGTTTTAGGAACTTGTAAACCGTTCACGAGGTGAAGGTTACACCCCTTAACGATCCAGGAGATCGTCAACTGCAATAGGTCTGGAACCATGACTGGTAGTTCGGGGATGAAGGTACAAATCCAACCTAAAAGAAATTGAACCTTCCCTAATAATAGGACTCTACTTTATTCTGATCGTATTCATGTGCGCTTTCTGACTAACATGCAATCAATAGGATTAACCCTAAACCTGTTTATCTATGTTGGTTGAATATTAATGCACAAATAAAACTATTATTGGCGATCACTTGAATTATAATCACATTAACCCTAAAAAAGATTATTAAATATCTTATTAAGCGTGATTACAAGTACCAATTCCCTTTAAACATGCGTAAAAGGCGTGATCAGGCAATAACAACAAATATCAAACAACATAATAATAATCAATTATATTTATAACAATTAAAATAATCATAATAACGCTAAATCATAATAATAGCAAGATCCTAGGCATGATACTAACAAGATTAATAATAAATCCTAGCATATCACTAAACAATAAAAATCAAAGCTTTAACCCTAACATGATACTAACATGCTATTAGGAAAGAATATAGAAAGCATCACAATTGTCATAATTGATATTAAAGGTACCCTAAACATGATATTAGGAAGATTAAAACACCCTAACATGACGCTAGGAATCATAATAACAACCTAGACTTGATTTCTTTATCATAATATCAATAAAACCATTAAAGCACTTACTTGGATGCCTCGTATCTCTTTCTAATAACAAAATACACGCGTTAGTAACTTAAAGGAAAAAAATAAATAAAATAATTAAATTAAATAATCGAAAGAGAGATTTGGGACCAAACCCTCAGAAATTAAAACCTTTCAAGTCTAGGGTGAAGGCAACTTCGAACTTGGCTAGGTGTGTCTATATCTTGTGAATGAGGAATTGTGTTTGTAAAAGGCTAGGCTAGAAATAGAGAGAGAATCAAAAAAATTTTCATGAGAGTTGGTGATTGAAAAAGGGGAGATATGACCTCTATTTATAGAGAAAAAAGAGAGTCGAATAATAAGAAAAGAATCCGAATTCGAATCGAAATAGAACACGATGGACAGTAGTTTTTGCGGATTTTGTTTTTATCATATCTTTTGATCCATAAGTCCAAATAAGGCATATAATATGTCATTAAAAATCTCTTAAATTATTATTTCCAACCTAATTAGAATCAGATTAAAATTTTATGTATATAAAAAAAGATATGTCCGAAATAGTAGGACGGTGTCAGTTTTGGATAGAGTTTCATATCTCATTCATATCTTTTTCGTTATAGCTCGGATTTAATATTATAATATATCATTGGAATGATAATTTCAAGATCTATCTAACCATATAAAATTTGGATAAATATTATGAGGCACAAAAATAAAATCCGACTGTCTTTGAACATCTTTAAATTCGAATAGAATTAGGAATTAAGAAAAGGAAAGTTTTAAAAAAGGAAAGTTTTTATTTAACTCAAATTCTTTAATCTTATCTTTTCAAAAAGGATAATTAAGATTTTTTTTTAACTTATAGAAGTTTCTAATTAATCCTAATTAGTTTAGGAATAGGATTAGACCTTTGGACCCTCCACATGATCATTGGGTCGTAGGTAAAATCCGGTTTGGGCCCAGTTTAGTATTTTGGCAATAACATCCTCATTATTCATCGGAATTGAGCTTATAATATATCGTTGGAAAGGTCTTTTCAAACCCCATCCAACTACACCATTATTGGACCCTTTTAATGGACCAAACTAAACTACAATGCACATTTTTCATAAATAAGGTAAGAAAAGAAATATTTTCAAAAACAGAAAAAGAGATATTTTAATAAAAACATCATCATCACTAGACTTTTAACACTTTCGCTTTGTTCGATAATCAAATGACATGAAAGGTACTCATCATTGGGTTTGGTTTTGGGGAGACACATTTGGGTGTCTACAAAAGCCCCTACTTTGACTGAGTTTGGAGAAACGCAAGTTTCGAAAACAAAAGTCAAAGTATCGATAGGGACGGAGAATGATTCAGAACATTCTGCGTTCCTAAATCATTCTTGTAACGCCGATACCTGCAAACTAGCGTTAGTTAAACAGATAAAAGAGTTAAGAAACACGTATCTTGCACCGTCGAGCACACGTCTCTAAGGGTAACCGATTTGTTGCTGTTGCATTGTTGTTGTTGTGATAACCTTCCGCAAGCTAGGGAACGCCATCCTGCTTTTTGTTTCAAGGATCTTCTGCAAGCTAGAGAATACCGCTTGAAGACTGCTACGCCTGTAACTGCCTCCAATTTCCGCCGTGAAAGTCTTCGAAAAGACTACTACTTGTTGATCCTTAATGCTGCTATGACAGTACGTCGATGCTTTGTTGCTTGTGAACCAGTATGTCGGTGCCTTTGTGATGAGCCAATGTTTAAGCGCTTTAAGCTAAGTGAGACGATCTTTCGTCAGATTGATCACTTATTTGCGGTTGTAATCAAATTGACTACTTAATCATGTCAAATTGCTTATAGGGGCTAACTGGCGTACTAAGGAACCCGAAATTGTTGTATGAGGTCGAAATAACCATTCTGAGAGGCTTCGAGCTCTGTCGCTGCTGATATATCTCTGGCGTCAAGAATTGGCTTTGTCGCCAGACGCTGGGATCTAGAGTCAGGCGTTAAACTCTATTGCCAGACGCCAGATGTTGTTGCTACGACAGCCTTGTCCTCTTGTGCTGGAGTTGGGTCTTCCCTATTCTGCTCTTGCTGCCGCTGTTGCTTAATTTTGCTCTCAGCTTTGAGCTTGGTTGTTTCCTTTCAACCAAATTCGATCAAATCTTTTGTAAATTAAAGCTCTTCATCTCTAATTTACTGATCCATGTAACTCCTCTTATCTTGGAGGAATCTCCTATGTCATATTCGCGGTTTTTTTTCGAAAAAAAATCCGGGAATGTCCTTGTTTGCTGGGATGCACCTGCATTTATATCTTTGACTATAGGACTTTGCTTATCTTTCTTTAATTATTTTAGGGTTGACCTAAGATTTAATGTCGCTTGACTCATTGACTTGACATGACTCAAGGTATAAACTTGACTCGCTGTGATTGACTCAAGGTTAACTCAACTCAAAGTTTTTGACACATGTGTTAGATTCAAATCAAGGTGATATGACACGACATGATTCAATGTGTACATGACTCGTGTGTGCATTGTAATGTGATCGTGTGACTCGAAAATGCAGAAAAGCAAAAAATTTCCGTTATTTTTGTGGAGGGTACCGACTTTCTCCCGAAAAAGAAAGACGTGAAAAAAGAATCGAAGTTTTCGAATGCATGTTGAATGAGATCAGTCAAATGTTGTTTGATACTATCTCTCAAGGTTCAAGGATTAATTCATCCTAGGCTATCTTAATTATTGACTCAATGATGAAAGTATTTGGGTAACTTAGGCACGGAGGCTAAGCACTTCGTACTTTGTGATGCAATGATGATTGATGATTGATGTTGATATGACAAGGCATGCTTCAGCGTTGTATTAAGATTTCATGACATAGGGTTCCTATAGGAAGTATATTTGGTCATGTATCTGTGTAGTGTGTGAAAGTGACACTAAAGTTAGGCCGCAAAGGCTAAGTGTGTGGAGAAAAATATTATTTTTAGAAGAGTCAAATAATGGTGACTCTTAGGCTACGTAAGCTAATGATGTAGGGATCAAGCCCCCAAGTATAGCTCTAGGTAGATAGGGATGATCATAGGAGATCCTTTGATATGATCATGATGTGTGAATGTGAATGTGAATGCATTTTTATTACGGTCGCACCTCGATGTGAGGTTGCCTACGTATCCGTTAGGAATCAGGCCGAACGTAGCTCTAGCCGAACCTCGCACAAGTGTGTGTATACCTCGAAAAGGTCTTTTTAAGGGTTGTAACGTGGTTAGGGTAAAGGTTGAAGAAGAAGGGGATAAAAGGCTCAAGACCCTAGATAAGCCCCCAAGGTGTGCAACTTTGCTTTTGAATCTTTGTGTTTTTATGCTTGAGACTTTTTACTCTTTTTTAGCTCTTTTTTCTCTTTTTTTTTTGTTGCTTTAGCATTTATTTTATTTTTATAAGTGTGGGCAATCCCGATCATGCGGTCTATCACTCACTTGGCATTCGTGTTTCTGAGGTACGGTACTGAGCACTCGATTAGAGACGCAACCTGAGACGTGTTCATATCTAAGACGTGTTCATGTCAAAGACATTGGAACACTTGCCCTTTGTTCCACTTTATTTATTTTTTATTGTCTTTTTTTATTTTTATTTTTTTTGAAAATCACTCGATCTTTTGTTCTTTGAAAATTGCATAAGTTACACACCATCCCATCCCAAGGTTAGGTAGATGTAGGTTGAAAAATGAA
The DNA here is from genome assembly GCF_948465745.1 of Chenopodium album. Taxonomy (NCBI): domain Eukaryota; kingdom Viridiplantae; phylum Streptophyta; class Magnoliopsida; order Caryophyllales; family Amaranthaceae; genus Chenopodium; species Chenopodium album. The sequence continues at coordinate 30,557,601 of NC_137836.1, forward strand.
AGGTTAATCGTTAGACGAGACTTAAAGTGGTTTATCAAAAAGGATTGTATATTTGAAAGGTGAAAAGAGATATGATGTGGCTACAAGGGGTGCCTCAAATCATTGGTATACCTTGTGCTTATTTCGACATTTTTTTTAATGCAATGCAATGATCATACGCAAGGAAATAAATGCTCATTTTATGTTAAAAGTGAAGGGTAAAAATCAAACTCTAAGAAATAAATTCAAGGAGGATGAAGGGTGCATATGCTAGACTTATTAGGGAAAGGGTTTGAAAAGAAGAAAAAGAAAGCATGAAATCTTAGTAAGAAGCTTGCCTTGTGTATTTGTTTCATCATTACCCTCATTTTTTTTGTTTGTCAATCACATGACTCAAACTTGATTCAACATGCATGGTTGGAAGAAGGTAGGAAGAATGAAGGTTGTGATATGGAGAAAGCATGTAGAGAATGGAAAGATGAAGTGGATGGAGAGATAAAAAAATTAGGAATAGAATGTACCCCCAACTCAAATGACAGAAAAAACCGACTCATGCATGAACCTAAGACATGTTCATGGTGACATATATATTAGCGGGTGCTTTATTGTGAGTGCAAGTGACGTGTTAAGACTCATGTGATGACCATGTGGCTAGACTATGTGACTAGACTGAAGCAAAAACTAAATTAAGACCTCATGTATATGCATTAAAATGGACAGGATGTGGTATTTTAGTCATAATTTTTTATCTGTGACTCTGATTTGGATTAAACCAACGCCAAATTAAAGAAAAAACACGGGGCTACAGATCCATATTTTATAAGACTCATAGTTCTTCCAAGAACTCCGGCGATGACCAAAACAAGTTGACGTTTGTGCAGTATACGGGAATAAAAATCCGGGTTGACTTAAAGGAACTATGACTCGATTTTAGGTATATTTTTAGCTCTAATTAATTAATTAATTAAACAAAGTCCTTTAGTCATTAATTAAATTATTTAGGCTTAATCACAAGTCAAACCAAACGGTTAGTTTAGGCACATAATAAGTATGCACAAGTAAGAGATGCACAAGTAGTCAAGTAGTCACAACATGATGCAATGAGTTTGCAACCTAACCATGGCTCTAGTTCTCTAAAGTCCGGGATATGGGTTAGTCAAATAGGGTCCATGGTTAATTGTCCGGATGCACCGCGCGGAAGCCTAACCGTGAAGGGTTGGCGCGAGTGGATGGGACACCGCGAGTTAAGAAAAACTCGCTTCCAAGGTTTGGTGAATTCAACATTCTCGGATGTACCCTTTGTTGCACAGAGCGTTCAATCAGGTAGATGGAGCATGAATTCCCAGAGGATTATGTCCATATGTATAACACATATGGGTTTCAGAAAAGTGAGAAATACTCAATAAGGAAGTAGGATCGAGCAAATAGTGCTAAAAACTGGTCGAAATTAGAACGCATATTTCTTGCTCGGTATTGGAAGAACTTAGCGCCATCAAACAGAGGCCAGCGCCATAATTTAGCTTTAGAGCTAGGCTACAGAAATACTCAAACAATTGGCGCTAGACTTTGTTCCCTGAAGCTAGTTCCTACATGCCTCAGCAGCTTTCTGTGCTCGATAAAATTTTCCAGTTTCGCGCAGCATTATTTCGATACTAGCTATGAAAGGTATTCCTCAAATTTCCTACGTGTAAAAATCCTATGTTTTAACTCATTACAGATGGTCTTTCCAATGAGATCTTTTTTATGCATATGACAATAATGTTAATCAAAATTACGCACATGAAATACTTAGAACTTTTCGAGTCTCAACCACTCATTCTAAATAATTGCCAAAATAAATGTTAGGAATTAAAATAGAAAGCCTCCCCAGTGGAGTCGCCAAAAAACTGTATGGAATATTTCAAGCATTATCCCTAGCTTGAACCCCACTTTGATCATACACTAAAGTACAATGGCGTCCAAAGGGAAAGAAGATAGAGCAAAACAGTCGCCAACAAGTTTTAGGAACTTGTAAACCGTTCACGATGTGAAGGTTACACCCATTAACGATCCAGGAGATCGTCAACTCCAGTTGGTCTGGAACCATGACTAGTAGTTCGGGGATGAAGGTACAAATCCAACCTAAAAGAGATTGAACCTGCCCTAATAATAGGCATCTACTTTATTCTGATCGTATTCATGTGCGCTTTCTGACTAACATGCAATCAATAGGATTAACCCTAAACCTGTTTATCTATGTTGGTTGAATATTAATGCACAAATAAAACTATTATTGGCGATCACTTGAATTATAATCATATTAACCTTAAAAAAGATTATTAATTATCTTATTAAGCGTGATTACAAGTACCAATTCCCTTTAAACTTGCGTTAAAGGCGTGATCAAGCAATAACAACAAATATCAAGCAACATAATAATAATCAATTATATTTATAACAATTAAAATAATCATAATAACTCTAAATCATAATAATAGAAAGATCCTAGGCATGATACTAACAAGATTAATAACAAAACCTAGCATGTCACTAAGTAATAAAAATAAAAGCTTTAACCCTAACATGATACTAACATGCTATTAGGAAAAAATATAGGAAGTAACAGGGTAAAGTCGTATCCCCTAATCAAAAATAATTACCTAATTCACTAACTAAAGTAGATAGGGAAGTAGGGTCGATCTCCACAGGGAAACAAGTCTTTTTACTCCTAATTAAATATTATAATCTAAATTATTTAAGTAACCAATATTAAAAGTTGAATATGAAACTAAACTAAAAAGAGTAAGAAAAGGGAGAAAATAATATATAAAAGGATCTAGGGCATAGGTTCACCAATAAATAATATTCCGGGGTAAAATAGGGTAATCAATCATTGACATGGCATAAATAACATGATTAACAGGCTCTCGCAATTTATTAATCAACATAGATCTAACAGGCTCTCGCAATTTACTAGATCTAAGTTCTTATCGAAAATAGCCTTTAATATCAAATTAACATCTGCTCGATTCATCAATTTAATATTGCTATACTTTTACAAGCCGCAATTGTAAAACATTAAAACAATCCAATAAGAAATCATCATGCAATACCAACAATCAATAATAGTCAATCATCAATGCATTAATTAATCAGATTGTAAAGGGCTCTCGCTCCTTATTACAATCACACAATTAATTTATCGGTATTAAATCTCATCTCACGAATCTTGACTTAACCATTTATAAATTAGCTTGCCTATTGAAACTAGACCTAAACATTAATTCTCATCTCTCGATTCTTGAATCAATATTGTCAAACTCATGCATAAAAGATAGGCCTAATCCAGTCACAGAGCATTAAATCAATCAATAGGAAATTAATCTAGCATTAATAATCAACAACAATAATTTACCCCTTCATATTATTTATTAGATCCCCATGAACCCTAGAAATTAAACTACTCACACATAAATAAATATAAACTAAGCAAAGCAATAAAATAAATCATGATCAAAGGAATAAAATAAATAACTAAGATTAAGGGAAGAGAAATCGTTACCAAAATAATTCTGAAATTAATTAAAGAAATAATCACAAAGGTTTAGAGAGAGAGTTTAGAAAGAGAAAACTAAGTAGAGAGAGAAAGTCTAAGAGAAAAGATTAGGGAAGAAGAAGAGGAGAAGAAGAGAAAAGAAGATCTCCCCCCAAAAGAAGAGACGATCTAAAAACGTATTACGGAGGAGTATTTATACTCCGTACAAAAATCCTAAACTAAAACAAATTAATACGACTCTAATTGTTTCCTAAATAAACACGCGCCCGATCGGGCGAGGCACCGCCCGATCGGGCGCGCCTTTTTTTATCTCTAATAGCAATCTCGCGCCCGGCCGGGCGCGTCACCGGGCGCTCCTCCCGCCCGGCCGGGCGCGCCTCCGGGCGCCAGCCTTTTTGGCCGGGCGGATCATTTGGGCCAATATTTGGACTTCGATTGGGCTCCAATTCTTCGGGCCAATCTGGGTTTCCTCTTTGGGTCTTGAATACTCGGTCCAAACGCCCCGGTATCACCTCTACCGAGCCCTTAATCACCGGTTCGATGGCTCCAACCGGCCCTGGGCTATAAAATCTGGTCGTGCTTCTCCAGTGCTCGTGATTGCTCCAAAATATCTCGGGAAAATACTCCAAAAGCATAAATCCCTGCAAAAGTCAACCAAATCTACGAAAACACTAGAAAACACCAATTAGTAATAAAAGTGGCTCTAAAGAGCCAAAAACACTACTAATTATGACCAAGGGACGGGGGTAAAATACTATATAAAATGAATACATCAGGAAGCATCACAATTGTCATATTTGATATTAAAGTTACCCTAAACATGATACTAGGAAGATCAAAACACCATAACATGACGCTAGGAATCATAATAACAATCTAGACATGATTTCTATATCATAATATCAATAAAACCATTAAAGCACTTACTTGGATGCCTCGTATCTCTTTCTAATAACAAAATACACGCGTTAGTAAATTCAAGGAAAATAATAAAAAAAACAATTAAATTAAATAATTGAAAGAGAGATTTGGGACCAAACCCTCAGAAATTAAAACCTTTCACGTCTAGGGTCAAGACAATTTTGAACTTGGCTAGGTGTGTCTAGATCTTTTGAATGAGGAACTGTGTTTGTAAAAGGGTAGGCTAGAAAGAGAGAGAGAATCAAGAAATTCTTGATGAGAGTTGGTGATTAAAAAAGGGGAAATATGACCTCTATTTATAGAGAAAAAAGAGAGTCGAAGAATAAGAAAAGAATCCGAATTCGAATCGAAATAGAACTCAATGGACAGTAGTTTTTACGGATTTTGTTTTTATCATATCTTTTGATCCAGAAGTCCAAATAAGGAATATAATATGTCGTTGGAAATCTATTGAATTATACTTTCCAACCTAATTGGAATCAGATTAAATTCTTTTGTTTATTAAAAGATATGGCCGAAATAGTAGGACGGTGTCAGTTTTTGATAGAGTTTCATATGTCATTCATATCTTTTTCGTTATAGCTCGGATTTAATATTATAATATATCATTGGAAAGATAATTTCAAGATCTATCTAATTATATAAAATTTGTATAAATATTATGAGGCAAAAAAAAAAATCTGACTGTCTTTGAACATCTTTAAATTCGAATAGAATTAGGAATTAAGAAAAGGAATGTTTAAAAAAAAGGAAAGTTTTTATTTAACTCAAATTCTTTAATCTTATCTTTTCAAAAAGGATAATTAAGATCTTTTAGAAACTTATAGAAGCTTCTAATTAATCCTAATTAGTTTAGAAATAGGATTAGACCTTTGGACCCGATTATTGGGTCGTAGGTAAAATCCGGTTTGGGCCCAGTTTAGTATTTTGGCCATAACTTCCTCGTTATTCATCGGAATTGGTCTTATAATATATCGTTGGAAAGGTCTTTTCAAGCCTCATCCAAATACACCATTATTGGACCTTTTTCATGGACTAAACCAAACTACAATGCACGTTTTTATTAAATAAGGTAAGAAAAGAAATATTTTTAAAAACAGAAAGAAGAGATATTTTAATAAAAACATCCTTATCACTAGACTTTTCACACTTTCGCTTTGTTCGATAATCAAATGACATGAAAGGTACTCATCGCTGGGTTTTGTTTTGGGGAGACACATTTGGGTGTCTACAATGTCAAATTGCTTATAGGGGCTAACTGGCGTACTAAGGAACCCGAAATTGCTGTATAAGGTCCGCATAATCATTTATGTGGGCCACGCATTTTGTCGCCGCACCAGCGCACGCTGCTACGCTGTTTCGCCTAAATTTTGCTCTTTCGCCTGGCGACAGGCATGTCGTTAGGCGCAGGAGTCAAGATTTTTGAAATAAAAACCCTTCTTTCTTATTTTGCCGTTGCTGCTGCTGTTTGTTTGCGATTTCGCTCAAAAGTTCAACTTGCTCATCTTCCTACGTTTCTCAACCAAATTTGCTTAAACTTCTTGCAAATCAAAGCTTATTTCATTTAGTTTTAGGATCTATGTAAGTTTTACTCAAACATGTCTCGGTTTTTGCTGAATTTTTGTATTTTCGTTTGCGGGTTTTTAAAAATTTCCAACCTAATTATGCTCTATTTTCTTTGTTCATTAAATCTTATGCCATTAAATTGCTTAATTATGTTTATATATTTCCTTTATAGTATTTTGAGACTTATTTGACTTAATTTGGTGATGAAATGAGCAAATTGCCATTGTTGAGCCCTTTGAGTTTGTGTGAACAATGTGGCTTGTTCTTCGTGTTTTTGCTAGCTATTCTTGTGTAATTTGTAACAATATTTGCATAGTATTGCAAGAAATTGTTTAATTGCTGAAAAAATGCTATTTCTGTATGTATTGAATTTATGCTCTATTTTAGTACTACGTACTTTGTTTTTGGCGAACATGTTATCATGCGGCTAGGCGAACCTTAGATACTATAGAATCCTTAATTTACAGTTACTTTGCATAATATAGCATGGCGAGACAACGCAGTTACGACTCTCGTTCTAGGGAGGCTCATCGGGAGGACGATCCTGTTGACGTTGGCGTAAGGACCTCTTCTTCTCTTGGGGAGTTCCCAGAGTGGGACGAGCGCACATTGTACTTTGCGCCCAAGTTCCACGTCTCGGAGCGCGTTTGGCGCGGGATTTATAGCGAGAGAGTTCATAGCCATGGTTCTGGCAACGAGACCATTGGCTCCTTGTACGATACTTACTTTCACGACCATGACGGTTTGCGTCGCTTGTGGGAATCTTGTGGCTTTACTCATCTGTTCCAAGCCAATCGGGCTCTGTATTCTTTCGGGCCAAGCCGTTACGTGGTCCGAGCTTTTGTGGAGTTTTTTTCGGACACCACCAAAACCTTCCATTTCCCTTAGGGTGAGATGACTATTACCCCTACTGACTTCAATTTCATCACGGGATTGAAATTTTGTTCGGTCGCGCTTCCGTTGATAGCGAGATCACAGTCTTTTCTCCAGTGGTACTAGAGCTTTTGGGCCGTATCACTGTTCGGGGTCGTAGCAAGGCTGAGCCGACGCATCTCAACTCTTGATGTATTCATCGGTCCACACTCGTGGCGGCTTTCCAGGATGGTGCGACCACCCTAGAGCAGCGGGTGCGCATCTTTACTCTTATCTTGTTGTCGGGGACTTTTTCTCCTGATAGAGGTAGTCGAGTCTTACTCTACTACCTACATGCTCATCACGACCTTCACATGGCCTGGCCTATGAGGATTTCCTAGTCGGATTGCGACTTTCTAGTCTTCATAGTTCCTTCGAGGGAAATATAACACTCTTCAGCTTTTGGAGACTCGTAGAGGTATACTTTATTTCCTTTACTAAAGTTCACTCTAGATTTGTATTAGCATGTATTGATACTTCTTTATTCTCGTAGATCGGGTTCTACGACCCGTCTCTTTTGCCGGTGAGACCTTCGCCTCGCGAGCTCCCCGTTGCTGCCTGTTGGGGAGGCCGTCTCAATGACCAGGTTACTACCATTCGCATTTAAGAGTTGATCCTCTCGGTACGTTTCTTGAATACTTGGCTTTTATTACTTATTAGTAGGATTTTATCTAATGCATAGCGTTTTGTAGGAGGCCTTTGTAGCGTTTTGGCCGTGGGCCGATTTGGACATTCCTGTGCTCGTTTGCAGTACACAGCTCAGCGTCGGTATTTTCAGGGGACGTACAACGATGTGGTGTTTTTAGGTAAGAGAGTGGCTATTCAGCACTCAGAGGTTTTTGTTCTTCCTGTTCACCCTCCTCGTCACATGTTTGACCAGAAGAGGTTGAGGACCTTGGCGAGTAGGTCACCAGCGGGCATACATTGGCTGACTCATGCTTGTGCAGAGCTATGCTATGGGGAGACGTTGCTTCCACTTTTGGCTCCACCACCTGTTTTGCTAGAGGGGGCAGAGGAAGTATTCCTCATTTCTTGTGTTTGTCTTTTAGGTAGCGCCCAAGTATATACTAATTTTTTGGATTTATTTTGCCAGGATACGCGTGTAAAGTTCGTTCCTCCACCTGTCTCGATCACCTACCAGGGTATGTATGGCCCGGTTGAGGAGATGATTCCCCTGGTTCCTCTAGATCACTACTTCACTCAACAATCGACACCGCGGCATCAAACCTGGGTGATTAATTTATTTATTGTTTACTCATACATATATGTTTGATTGTTACTTACTTTGTCTCTTGACAGTTTTCTCGCTAGGTGGTAACAAGGTTAGCGAGGGGTATGGATGCCTTTCGCTACCAGTTGGTAAGACTATAGATCAGGCCTCATGTCGTTGTGACGACACTGCCATACAAGTATTTCTCTTATCCTTATTACATGTTTTATTTGCCTATTTTTGCATCTGATATGATTTATTTCTTGCTGGGACAGCCTATTCCTCCGCCACATACTCGGATGAGACCCGAGGCTAAGAGAGAGAGATCCGGCTCTGGCTTGAGACGTCGTCGTACTTCTTTCGGGGGCCAGGGTGGCCGGTCAGAGATGGCTCCTGCTGAGAGATTTGATGGTTCAGGCTCTTTGTCTAAGGGTGCATATGTTAGGCCGACAAACCAAGGAGGCGTGACATCGGCTCCTTTAGGGGGTGGTGGGACGTACGAGGTTGGCTCTCGTCATAGCAGCCACAGCAGCCTAAACAGTTGGCAATTCAGCATTGGGGTCAGCCTGGATGGGCTGGCCCTATTTGTCGATCCCGACTGTTAGTGATCCTGGATTTGGTGAGGGGCATACATACCCTAGGGTCTACACTGTTCTTTGACACTTTGGGAGTTCCTCCCCATTTTCATCCTGCGGAACCATAGTTCTACCTGTATTTATTTTATTTTACTTTGTAGGACTTTGCTAGTGGCATTATATGACTTATATGTTAGACACACTGTATACACAAACTCTTTATGCTTATTTTATCTCTGCATCTTTTATTTTTCATTTTGATGTGCATATGAGTGTGTGAAAATTTGTGACTAATTTTGTGCAAAAATTTTCGTCATTTTTATTATCAATGGAGGGTATCCGACTTTCTCCCCGAAAAGACAAAAAATGAAAAATAAAATAAACTTTGACTAACATGACCCAAAATTGGTTAAACTCAAATTAATTGAAAGATGTGTTTAAGGTCATCTTGGATAAGACTTTGAGACAAGAGGTCAAAATTGTAAATTCAATGTACAAAATCGAGTCATAGTCGGAAAAAACATGGTTTGCATAGCGCGCAAAGCTGGCGTCATGCTGGCTTTCTGTCACCAAACACTGGCCTCTGTCGCCAGGCGCTCATCTTTTTTCTCCGAATCCTTTCGAGATTAAAACTGTACTAGTTTTGTATATTTGGAATAGATTAAAAAAAATAGTTATAGCTTTAATTATCACTAAGCAATCATGTCTAAGAGTATTAGTGATTTTACTCGTGAGTGGTGCCAATCTTTGACTGCTCTGGAGAGGAAAGAGATTGACTTTTTTCACTTGGGAGGTATTTATGGTATTAAGGGGGTAGATATAGACATAGATTTTTTTCATACCGCCTTAGAATATTGGGATCCAGACACCCATTGCTTTAGACTAGGTTATGATGAAATTAGTCCTTTACCGGAAGAATTTGGTGCCATTCTAGGCTTCCCTTGTTTAGATCTTGCGGTAATTCTTAATTTAAGTGAATATTATTTTAAAGACCTTGAGCGTTTTAATCTTAAGGATAGGGATCTAACAAATATTGTAGATGGGAATGTAGTTAAACTGAAAGAATATACACGCCATTATTTTGACCTTTTATTACCCCTGTAGGGTAAAATGACTGTATGTCCTTGCTCAAACTATTCCTTGTGGTGATCTTCGTTGCCCTTATGAATTTCCTGTTTCACAAGACATGGAGAGGTTTGATAATTATTACTGTACTAGGCCTTTGTGGGAAGTTATTACCCAAAAGGTTCCTCCTTCTTTGTCTTAAGATGTGAAGCATGGGATACTTGATAGAACTAAAAAGGACAAGACCAAAGTTCAAAGTAATACTAATGTGAAGGATCATTGGGAGACAAGAAAGCTCCTGTTAAGGAACGCCTAGGTGAAAAGGCTGAATTCAAGACTCCTGTTATGCCTAAGAAGAAAAATACTACTAAAGCCAAAGAGAAAAGAAAAGTTGACTTAACAAAAAAAGAAAGTGTGGGTAGAAAAGAAACATGGAGTGATGGCTAATGGGGAAACTATCCACACCAAGAATGAATGCATATCCTTTAAAGGATGCTTGCTAGAAAAAGTGATGGACGAGAAGAAGAAGCTAACAAGAATTGGAAGAGGGCTAAGAAGGAAAAGACAGATTAGAGTATTGCTTTACTTTCAATTTATTTGATAATTTTTAATTTATTAGTTAATTTATTTTGGAAAAATGGAAACTAATAATCCCACCTTTTTCATTTCTGCTCAAAACAATCCCACCTTTGAATAATTTCAAAACAATCCCACCTTTGCACCCCATCTGCTCAAAACAGTCCCTTGACTGGTTTGTCAAATCAGTAACTGGTTGAATGGGTAATTTGCCACATGTCTCATTTTAATTAGTCCTTTATTAATTATTTAAAAAAAAATTAAAAATAATTTTAAACAAAAAAAAATGTCCTTCCAGTTCTACACCTAGACAATCTACCGGAGCAATCCCCACAACCCCGCCTTCCCAGTCGACAACAACTCCATTGGTGGGAAGTGGACTTCGGTTCGATGTGTAAGTGTTTCGAAAATGGGGTGGGGTTCACTTCAGTGAGTTGGGTTTCAAACTAGGGTGGGGTTCTTGGTTCGATGCACCGATTTTCGGGGTCTGGTGGGGGTGGACTTTTTGGTTCGGCGGCGGCGTGGGAATCTGGTGGGAAGGGATGAGGTGGAGGTGGGTAATGTGTGTGCCTTTGTGAGTGAGAATTTTCAGCATGGTTTTATTTAATGGTGCTGGTGGGTCTCCGCCAGTTCAGGGTGGGGGCGTCAGATCGTCCGATGAGTGGGGTTTTTGGGAAGAAGCCATCATGGAGGTTCAATTCAGTTCGTTAGGAGCAACATGGGTAAGAATTTTGGGTTGCAATGTGGTGGTGGTCATGGAGGGTAGGTGGTGGTCATGGTGGATTATCCAAAGAAGAATATGGTGAGGTGGGAAGAGAGAGAATAAAGAAAAAATTATTAAAAAAAAATAAAAATTAACCTGTATAACTGGTTTTCGGTAAAAAGGTTGGTTTTGAGAAGATAGAGGTTAAAGGTAGGATTATTTTGAGATTATTCAAAGGTGAGATTGTTTTGAGCAGAAATGTCAAAGGTGGGATTATTAGTTTCAATTTTTCCATTTATTTTTAAGCTTTATTTAATTTTCATTAATAATGTAATTTTAACTTTATTTTATTAATGCAATTTTTCAGGTTTTTAAATTAAATCAACATTTACATTTAATTTCCATTAAAGCAATGAAAACACTTTAATTATTTTTCTGAAAATTATTCGAATACGAAAGTCGAAAAATTTACGAAATACATCAAAATTTACCCAGATTATCACATAAAAATTGGCGCCTTAGTTTTAAGTCTGTCGCTAGTTGCTACTGCTTGTCTCTAGGCGCTACATCTTGTCGCCATACGCTATATTTGTCGATCGATACTTGGTCTTAAATTTTTTCGCGCCGATTATTCAAAGTTGACTTGTCGATGCTGTTATGTGAGATTTGTAAAAATTAAAGTGGCCGCAACTTATAAAAGTGGCCTACGTATTCTTTCCTAAGGAATCAGGCCAAACGTAGCTCTCTTGAGTATCCTACTCAAGTAATTATGGGTAGTACATCTAAAGTTGGTCAAGATTTGTCATGTTTGAGAACTCTTTGCTATCCATATGAGTTAGTTTTGCAGCACCTCATGAGAGGATAGTTTTGACAATATATGGTCCAGACCAATTAGGCCTAAACTTGCCTCTTAGATCCAAAATATTTTTCCTTAATTCCATTAACACCAAGTCTCCTACTTTGATGTTTCTTGTCCTGACTTTTTTGTTGAAGTGTCTAGCCATATGAGTTTGATAGCATTGAGTATGATGTAGAGCCTCTAGTCGCTTTTCATCGAGTAGATTTAGCTCTTCATATCTTGCTCTAGTCCATTCCACTTCATCGAGTTTCCTTTCCAACAGGATGCGTAGGGAAGGTATTTCTAGTTCTACAAGTTGTACGACATCCATTCCATAGACTAAGAAAAATGGCGTGTTTCCTGTTCACGAGCGAATTGACGTGCAATAACCCCAAAGAGTAAAGTGGAGTTTTTCAGGCCAATCCTTGTAATTTTCAGTCATCTTCTCAATGATAGTTTCCGTCTTTCACTCCTTACTTTCCATCTTTTGGTAATTTTATTGATGATCAAAGAAGAATCTCCGAATATTCGAAGTTTCTTTACTCCCAATGCCAATGTTGTTTCGAATCCTACCACGCATGCTTCATATTCTGCAGCATTCTTGATAACGTCAAAATCTAGCTTTATGAAGATTGGAATATGTTCTTCTTTAGGCGATACTAATAATACCCCTACGCCACATCCCTTTTGGTTTGAGGCTCTGTTAAGGTATAGAGTCCAAGTATCGTCTTTTGTGACCATCAAGTCTTCGTTTGAAAAGTCATTCTCATGTATTAGTGTCGAATTTTCTATTCGAAAGTCTGCTAAGAAGTCAGAGACAACGGATACTTTAATACCCTTTAGGGGCATGAATATTACATCAAATTGGGCTAAGTTGACTATCCATATTGATATTCTCCCATTTAGTGCAGATTTCTCGAAAAGATACTTAAGTAAGTTCATTCGAGATACTACAAGGACTGTGTGAACGAGCATGTAATTTCTTAAAATGGTTGTGGACCACACTAATGCGAGGCAAAATTTCTCAAGTGGTGTATAGCGTATTTCATACTTGAGCGTGTTTTTACTTAGATAGCAGATGACATTCTCTTTTCCTTCTACTTCTTGTGCGAGCATGGCCCTCATTTTCTCTTTGGTTACTATTAGGTACAACCTAAGACGGATTCCTGGGAGTGCTGGTGCTAATACAGAAGGATTAGCGAGATAGGATTTGATCTTTTCAAAGGCTTTTTGGCACTCGTCGTCTCATATTACTGGCACATTCTTCTTGAGCTTCTTGAATATTGGTTCACATATTGTTGTCAATTTGGATATAAACCTACATATATATTGCAAGCAGCCAATGAATCCCCGAATTTGATTTTTGGTTTTAGGCAGCGGCATTGACTTGATTTCCTTGATCTTGGTTGGGTCTATCTCTATTCCTCTAGAGCTAATGGCGTTTCCCAAGATTTTTCCTAAGGTTACTCCAAAAGCACACTTAGATGGGTTCAACCTCATGTTGTATTTTCTTAGCTTTTCAAAGAATTTTCTTAAGGCTATAAAATGCCCTGGGCGATCCTTTGATTTTACAATCATGTCCTTAACATAGACTTTAACTTCCTTGTTCATCATATCATGGAGTAAGGCAGTCACTGCTCGTTGGTTTGTGGCACTCGCGTTTTTCAACCCGAACGACATCCCCGTGTAATAGTAAGTGCCCCAAGGTGTTATGGGTTATCTTCTCCATGTCTTCTTCTGCCATGAGAATCAAGTTATACCCTGCGTATCCGTCCGTAAACGAGAGAAGTGTGTGATTCACTGTATTATCCACTAGAATATCAATGTGTGGTAAAGGGAAGTCGTCCTTTGGACTTGCCTTATTTAGCTCTCGATAGTCGTCACACATTCTTACCCTTCAATCCTCTTTGGAACCTGGACCACATTTGCGATCCATTCAGGGTATTTGGATACCCTGATAAAACCTACAGTTATCTATTTTTGAACTGTTTCTTTAATTTTAAGAGCTACGTCATGTTTCATTCGACGTAACTTTTGTTTTACAGGTTTCATTCCTGAAATTAGTGGTATTATGTGTTTAGCTAAATCTCTACTTATTCCTGGTATATCTTTGTAACACCCCGTCCTTTTGGAACTGAAAGCGTTAGCAGAATTACGCCTGAACGAGAGGCTACTTAACTTCGATTAGAAAAGTCAAGCTTCACCTAGGTCTAAAGGTCAAATTTAACTCATTCACACATCCAAATTAAGTTGTTTAAGCTAAGCGCAAACTAAGTAAGCAAACGAAAATAACAAACGAAATTAAACATACACCAATCAATTACATTCAAAAGCCAAGGGTAGAACAACCCTTATCGGCCAAATAAAAATCAAACAAAACCAAATTCAAAGTACTTAAACAATCAGCTAACAACAAAAGGCATACAAGCCTAAAAGTTAGGTTCAAAATTCTCAATCCCCAACCCATCGTCACAGAGATCAAATAAATAAATGAAACCTGAAAATTATAATAACGTTCCACAATCAGTGGGGAGCAACTAGCAGTTCTCCCTCAAATCAGAAATAGAAGATTTTAGACTTAAATTAATAGAAATAAACCACAACCACAAACAACTTAAAAACTTAAATGAAATCACTTAAAACCATCAAACCATACAAACAATGAAATATTTCAAAATAAACATAAAACATGAATATCAATATTAAATCACTTAATTCCAATCATAATATATAAACTTCAATTAAGTAATAATTTAATAGTATAATTATTTCAAACCCAAAACCTTTAAAACAGTAGAACTGGCATGGAGGGGACGCTAGTGGCCTTGCAATCCACTTCCTAAGGTTTGTTTAGACGAACCCCCGGTCATCTCGCATAGACCGTGTCTAAGATTGGCCAACTCTCAGTTATGGGTAGATGTTTATAAGGTCCTACACACCCCCAGACGACAACAATTAACCCAGGTTGAGCTACCTTAGACTCGCAATCCAGGTAGTTAGCATGTTCATTAACCATCAGGAAGCAACTCGGCCTCACAACCAACTATGGCCCCACACACAATTCAAAAATCACATAAAATACTTAATGTAATTCATTTCACTCAGAAATCTGCAGAGAATCTAAAAATGGTCTTACACTCAATTCAAACTGCATAAGAAAATCATATTTCTTAAATTCAATTAAGACTCCATTTCCAAACGCACTTCAACTTAATAAATCACAAAGGTATCGTCTGAGTTTGGGAATATAATTAATTATCGGAGTTCAACAATTTAGTGCATTCACAACTCTTGGCGAAGTAATGCTAAAGACAGTGTTATCCTTCTCTAAAGCATTACGGCGTCGACAATACAATTACAACCCACACATATTCAAACACATCAAAATATTTTACTTCAGGGGTTTATAATACTTAAAAATTCACGCATCCCTTATTTAAAATATAATTTCAGCTACAATGTAATAGTTATAAAAATTCCATAAATTCATTTGATAAAACCGAAAATCCAAACTACAATTTTATAAAACAACCGAAACAGGGCAGTAAGATACGAGTCCAAAAATCATCATAAAAACCAAATCAAACATACTTCAAATGCGAAATAAAAAAAAGGCCACATACATATACCCAATAAGCATCATGTAAAATTATTTCGGCCTTAAAATTCTACAGTTAACATGCTTAAATAAAATCATAAACACTGCAGCCCAAATTTGTGTTCCAGCATTACCATTCACACAAAACACCCCCAAAACCAACCTTAAACAAGAAACTAAGCTTAGCCCATTTTAGTACACACTCTAAAAACATAATATGTCATGTTAATTACGCATTTAGGCTTAGAAATTTGGCAAAACACATTTTGAAAACTCTTTAATCACACTCATTTCATTGTCGATGGCAACAATTCCTATACTTAGTTATAGGCCATTAAAACAAATCAAACTTTCTTAGAATCATGCAAAAATTAATTAGGTGATAGCTTAACATGATACTAATTGAATTTAGGCAATAAAATCAACACAAATAATTAACTCAATGCCTAGGAACAGGTGAAGCACAAGCTGTCATTACAGCACACTAATTCGAAAGTACTTGCATATAAAAGAGGGATTTTTGCCTCAAACACACATATTTTGACTAAGATAAAAACTCCAATATAATCCTTTCATGATAATCTAGAAGATATATTCAATTGGTCACAAAAATAAGATATTTACATGCTCATAAACTCTATCTAATATCACGTCCTCATTCACGTTGGCAGCACAACTTGTCTCACAAAATCAGTCATTTGGAGGCCTTAAACACCTCTGAATTTTACCCATAATATATAAAATCGATCGTAAAACAATACTCTACAAAAATATAAAATAAAATAATTAAATTCATGGCTCATTCACAACCAATAACCACTGCAGAAATTAAAGTATTATAAGCACATAATCAGATTACATAATCAGATTTTAAGTACCCAAAAATCATCACAAAACCTAATATAATCATAACCAAATATCATACACCTATTAGGGATTGATTGTAAGATAATTCAAGCATGAAATACATGATTCAAACACCCAAAATCACCTTAGTTGTACACGAAATTCTGACATACATATCAAGAATGAAAATCAATAAATCAATCTAACCCTAACATGATTTCTACCTATTAATTCAACCCTTAAACCTAGCATTTCTAATCTAAGGGAAGAAATTCTAGTTACCTTGATGTATAGGCCACCAAAAATCAGAACAAAAGAAGGAAAAGAACCACTCAAACTACCACGGCAGCCACGCTTAGAACACACCCAAATCTGCCCCCTCGAATGCCTTCGTTTCCCACTCTTCAATAGAGGAAACCACGCACGTCCCTTTGAGGCTTGATGAAGCAATTAGGGCTTTGTTGTATCCTTAATTTATCCCTTAAAACCCACGAAAAATTGAAGGGAAAAGGAAGAGATGTGCATTTTGAAAGTTGAAGATAAAATCTGATGAATTCGAGGTGGAGTTGCACGTTGAAAGGGAAGAGGAAAAGGAGAGGTTTTAGACAAGTTAATTAGGTGTAATTAGGGAGTGAATGAGGGGGTTACTTTGTTTAGAAAATCAGTCCACATTTTCCCCCTTGTGAAGCCGTGTATATGAAGCAAAGATGGGCCATAAGAAGCTCATAAACAAGCCCCATGTAGACTAGGTTCAAGGCTTCCCCCTTGAGCTGGATTGAATGATTAATTTAGGCTCAAGAATGGGATTAAGGAAAATAAACAAGCCTATATTAATATATCTAGTCATGAAAGCTTTAAGGAAAAACCTGTCCCATAAACAAATTCTAGTTGGCCCGAAACTATACTAGGAAAGGAAAGTAACGGGAAGTGATTTGAAACACGTTTAAAATGATAATATATATATATATATATATATATATATATATATATATATATATATATATATATATATTATATTATTGATATATCAATAATAAATACAATAGTAATAATGAAACTAATAGATTAAATTACAATACAAAAATATATATAAAGTTCATATTTTGCAGAAAAACAATATAAAAAGGCAAGATGCGAAACCAATAGAATTTATAATGAACTAATTAATAAAAGGACATTATAATGAGTTTTATAAATATAAATTAAAGAATAGTTTGTAAACAATATCAATTCGATAATCAAGTTGACGGAATCACCCAATATCACTTTATACATCGATATTGATACATTTGAACGTAAAACGTTTTTAAAACCATAGAATCATTTTATACCTATCAAATTGGCACTTCAGTCAAGGAATCACTCATGATGACCCGTATCAATTGTGATAAGTTAAATATTGAAATTACATATAATTTAGAAACACTTACTGAATTGGCGCTTAAGCTTAAGGAATCACCCTTTATAACTAATATCAATCAGACATGTTAAATATAGTTGAAATGATTAAAACTCAAGAATAAAACCTATCTAAATAATAATTTCAATTGCTTTATCAAAATATTATAATTAAAGTTTCAAAAGTTTATAATGACCCTTAAACCAAAATAACGATTTTAATAATTAAGTAAAGATTTCACTTTCAAAATTGGATTTAAATAAGAAATTAGGTTTAATAGATTTAAATGCACATAAAATTGTGGTTAGAAAATACGGGGTGTTACAATCTTAATATGACCAAGCGAATACATCGATAAAATCTTTTAGTAGTTTAATAAAATCGGTTCTTTCATTTTATTAAGTGTTAGTCCGATTTTAACTTCTTTTTTAATGGTTGGATCTTTTTAGATATCAAATGTTTCTGTATCTTCAATTACAGGTGTTTTGTTTTCAAGTGTTTCCATTGCTTTAATTATTTCTTTGTCATTTTCATTGTTAGTTAAGAAATGTTTGTCATCTTGGGTTAAAGAGTGACACGAGGAGTAAGCAAATAAAGTCATATTATTAAACTCAGAAACAATTACATCAAATAGAGATATATCCGCTGGGATTGGAATATTAACTATTCTAGAAGAGGGTGCTAAAACAGAAGAATAGGGGGAAGTTGATACAACTAGAGACTTAGAAGACTCGATAGGGGAAGACTCTGACTTGGACTCTGACTCAGACGACTCTTCGAACATTGGTCCTTTCCTGTTGTTATAGAGATTTTTCTTTCACTTGGAGTAGTCACCTTCATGATCTTTTGCCATCCTTGAACTAAGCCCTCTGGTTGAGTGATAAGTTTAGAAGGATCAAAGTTATCACTTTATAGTACTGTTTGAATGAGCAAGGAATTATCCTCAATATACGTTGGCTCATTCTTCTCGTTCCCAAAGAGAAGTCCCATGAATAAAGTCAAAGAATGGAGGTGCTTTCTCCTTATGGATAGGAGTTGGGATATCATTTAGAAAATTGCAATCAAAAAAGATTTTGAACCTAAAGTATCTTATCTCATTCTTGACAAAGGGTTTAGGAAATTCATGACATGGATAATCCTCTCCTTCTCTTATGAATTTTCCTTTCAAGGTGATGGGATAATAATCCAATAGGATTGCTTTATTTTCGATACGAGCATTCCTATGTGTGTTAGCTTTTTCCCGGGCTCATTTAAGGTCACTTAGAGTCAGTTCAAACCAAGTCCAAAAGTGTCCAATTTAGGGAGGTCGGGTAGTCCCATTTGCTTTGCTATCCCTTTCTTCTTTCCAAGAGTCATTCTAGGAAAGTGCCCCTATTTTTTGAGGATAACATTTTTTTCCATGTTATAGTGGAGGTTATAATGAAGAGGGGTCATTTCATCTTCCTCGATTAAGGTGACCTCTTCATTAAAGCCCCACAAATATTCTTCACCTTCAATGTGCTCAACATTAATGATTGGATTCTCTATGGCTTTGATTTCATTGGTGAAGCATCAATTGTAATAGGGATTCCTCCAACTATAGCCTTCACTTGTTGGTGAAGGGATAAAGGGAAGACCTTTAGTTCATGAAGCCAAGGGCGTCCCAACAATAGGTTGAAACATGCTTTAATGTCTACCACTTGAAAAGTAGTAGCATGTTCTATGACTCCTGCCGTTGCATTCATGGTGATGGTTCCAAGAGCTTGGCGGGGAGTGTTGTCATAGGCTCTTATTCCCTATTTAGAGGGAGAAAAGTCTTCATCCCTTGTTCCTAACATTCTCGCGGTTCAAAGTGGATAAACATTAATTGCTAATCCATTATCTACAAGAGTCGTTAGGACATTCATTCTCTTGCAGATTACCATGAGATTTAAGGCTTTGTTGTGTTTTCACCTTCTGGGGGTAGATCCTTGTTAGAAAAGGTGATCAAATTGATAAGACTGAGAAGATCACTCGTTAGAAAGTTAGCCAACCCCTCATGAGTGGTTTCAGAATCTATTCCTATTTTATCTAGAGCATTCATTACTGCTACCCTATTTGATGGGATGTAGCTTGTAGTTTCCATACATTCATATCAACCTTAGTCTTCTTTAGTTGTTTGGCAACATCGTTGTCTTCTATGATGGATATGGGAACTTGCCGAGTAGTAAGAATAGGTTGTTGTGTGGCAATGCGAGGTTGCATTCTCCCAGATCTTGTGAGAACGTCTATGGGTGAATCTTCTTCATCCCAATTATCGTCCACTTCATATATTGTGGAGAGTCGAGTTTCCTCCATATCCTTGAGGTAGATGTCCTCATCATCACTGTCCTAAACTCCATTGATGGTAGCATCTTTCTCTTGTGGAATTTTGACTAACTTTTTATTATCAATCAATTTTGAATTAAATCCTTGAATTTAAAACAATGTTCTATAGTGTGTCCTTCTGACTAATGATATGGACAGTAGAATCTGTCTATCCTCTTTAGCTATTCAAATGGTCTCGGTTTGAGAGGTTTGATCTTGCCATTCTCGGAGAGCATTTTAAACATATCTGTATATGTGGTCCTAATTGGAGTATAGGTCTTATCGCTCCTTTTGGGTGTTTCGACTACTTGAAGAGAAAATGGCTTCCTCTTAGTAGTGTCAATAAGTGTAACCTCTTTATTGATATGTTTACTTTGTTCTAACTTTGTACGTTCAAAAACTTTTCTACACATGTCTATTGTTTTCCCCCTTGTATATATGAAGAGAAAAACGTCTTCTTTAGTGGTCAGTTGTTGATTTGGGGCCCAATCACTAATGGCATCAAAAACTATTTCCTCTTATTCATCAATGGCATGAATTTCTTTAATTGGTTTGATTAGTGATGAGGGGTCGACACAATATTCCTCATCAGAAATAGCCAAGGAATCAGAAATTGGTGCACTGTTGATACTTGGCTTCTTGCTTGCAGGAGGCACTGGGAGTTTATTGTTATCAATCAAGTATTGGATAACTTCCTTTAGCTTCCAGTGATTCTCAGTAAGATGACCCCTACCTTGATGGTATTTGCAGTGTGCATTGGGGTTCCAATTAGCCGTTCTCCTATCGACTGGTGGATCCACAAATGGTCAATTAAGAGTTATACACTAGGTGAAAAAAGGAGATTGAAATTGAGGTAATGCCACCGGTTATTTTAAACCGGTGGAGAAAATAAGGGGGGAAATTAGGTGGGATTTTGAGGGGTGGTTTTTGCCACCGGTTCAAACCGAACCGGTGGGAAAAACCAATTTCCCCACTGGTTCAGTTTAAACCTGTGGTTTTTCATTTTTCTAAAAAAAACCCTCCTATATATTTATACCCTAACCCTAAGCTACCTCATTTGCCTCCACTGCACCCGTGTCCCTCCTTTATCTCCTCTCTTACTCTGTCTCTCTCCTATCCCTCTCTCTCTCCTTTCTTACTCCGCCCTCTTCTCTTTCGTCTCTGGTGTCACCACCACCACCACCACGAAGACCACTTCTTGTAACACCCTAGAAATTCCTTTCCTTTAAATACACACTTTACTCTTTTTAAAATACGTTTTAGGAATATCTAAGACATTACCGCCACCATGAAAACGGATAGGGCCCTATCAAAGATACACAGCGGAAGACTTGAAAACCAAAACTATTTAAATAACACAATTTAAAAAAAAACCAAACCAACGAAAGTAAAGTTGAAAATCAACAAAACCAAAGTCAAATAAAATCCACTACAACTTGGAACCATTTAAGGCCCTTATTCAAAACCGAAACAACCAAACTTTTGTGTTAGTCCATAAAGTAATATAATAAAATATTCAATGCATAAAACACATCATATCCTAATGGAAGCTAGCATGATTCTCTCTTCACTCATGCCCCGTCAAGAACATGCTTCAATACCTGAAAAGTGTATCTCTACTTGCCCCCACTACTCTCCATTAAAATGGATCATCGTAGGGCCAAGATAAAGACATGGCCAGACACAAACAACACACACAATCAGCAAAGCTGAGTACATAAGCGTAATTAAACACACTAACATGCATTCTCCTATCATCACACACACTTACCTCATTGCACCTATTTACAAGCACACACAACAATCAACAAGACACTTTAACTAGACACTAAATAATTCATTTAGCGTTGATTACGCATCGAACGGGTTTCCAACTATACCTCTCCCAATAAATTGGGGTTAACTGACACGGGAGCTAACCGTGCCAGCAACAAACCTGTGCCACACGTAGGTGGCGGAATTCCAGCGCATAATAATAAAAAGGAATATACAGCGTCCTGTACTCCGTTAGAAGTTATGATCAAATATAAAGTCACATAACTCCCCCCATATGTTCATACTCAAGGTATATACGTTCCAAGAGTTTTGGTGCGTAATCTCTTTCACTTTACGTTATTTACATATTATTAGACTTGGTGATGACCCTCAAAGCATAACAATTTAATCATCAATAATAATTCAATCACTCAAACATACCAATTTAATTCTTGAATGTTTAGTGACCACATAATATTTAATGTTGAACCCTTTTTAATTCTACCTCAGTGTCAAAGACACCTTAAACGCATAAAGTGCCAAAAATCCTATCCCTCGGTGTTAAAAACACCTTAAGTGCATAAAGGCACCAACATACAATTTATTCCTTGTGTACATAGACACTTATATAGCTTCTTTATCATGCTTAAAGCATCACTAAAAATTATATGAACCATAATAAAATTTCTTTGCAATATTCCAAACATAATTAAACAATTAGTTTAATTAAACATGCTCTCTATCATGCCATAAATAAATATGTAGTCCATATAATCATGCCAAAATATAATTTTCCAATCCATAAACCATCACAAATAATTCATGCTTCACAATTCAATCACCAACACCAATAATTCACAATTCAATACATAAACCTTAGCATGATACTACTTGTAATTGATTGAAATTAAACCTAGCATGATTCTACATCATCAAAATATGCTAAGTACGCGAACGTACCTTGAATACGATCTTAAAATCGTCACAACTAGTAAAAATTGCTCACTTCGAAGTCTCCTACACGTTAAAATTATAATAGAGCATTAAAACCCACTCTAAACAAATTTCCGGCAATATATACTATTCTAAAACCCCTCTTAAAATAATTAGAATAAGCTGAAATTATATTTAAAACACCATAATTAAGTCCCACTTAATGGGTAATTTAAATTTCCTTCAAAAACATAATATTAAGTGCTCTACATAAAAATTCCAGCACTTTATTTCTAATTAAAACTTGCTGTAATTTAGTCTTAAAACACTTAAATTGAAGATCTAAACATTAATACCTCATATACTTTCATAATTTTCATAAATCAAGGACCTAGGGTTTCAAAAATTGGGGCTTTTTAATTAAAAACCAAATCTGAAAATTAATTCATACAATTACAATTATCAACCATCAAAATTAAACCCCCAAACTCATAATTTATATTTAGATTCAAGAGTAGATTAAATTAAAACAAGAAAGCTTAGTTTTTTTTTTTTTTTTTTTTTTTTTTTTTTTTTTTTTTTTTTTATACATAGTTCGAAAAGGGGGAAAAAGAGGGGGTGGCTGCCGGCGGCGGCTGCCTGCTGCTGGCAGCGGCGGCCACCAGCTGCCGGTGGCTGGGAGCGGTGGTGAGGGAGAGGGCAGCCGAAAAAATAAGGGGAAGGGGAAAAAGAAAAAGAAAGAAGAAAAATAAGGAGGAGAGAGAGAGAAGTTTACCTTGGGTTTTCTCCACTCTGGGCAAAGTTTGATTTGCCTCATAAGTGGGATATTTATACCCCTTCTCTACTAACCCTCTTTTAGGTTTTCCTAATTCCTTCCCTAATAAAACTTTTTGAAAAATTAAACTTTCCTAAAATAAAACCCCAACTTTTAAATAAAATAATTAAATAAACTTTCCTTTAATAATAATATTAATTAAAATACTTTAATTAAAATAATTACAACTATTTAAATACTTTATAAAATACATAATTTAAATAAAATACGTATAAAAATACGGGGTATTACAGTCTACCCCCCTTAAAAAAAAGTTTCGTCCCGAAACTTGGGGAACGAAATTCAAACCTTTTTCCTTAATATGTATTGTATTGTTGTACTTTTTGTCACTCCTTTACTGTTTTATGTCTCTTTGAGAGCATAAATACTCGAAATACTTGTTTAAATTCGTGCAAAGAGCACAAAAATAACTGAAATATAGGGAAAAAGCGCGAAATTCTACCGCATTCTACCCCCCTTAAAGAAAACGAGTTACGCCCTCATAACTCTACATACCTGAAACAACTCTGGGTATTTCTTTTTCATTTCATCCTCTGCCTCCCAAGTGGCTTCCTCATATTCTTGGTTAGACCAAAGTACTTTTACAATCTTAACGTTCTTGTTGCGTGTACTACGCACTTTACTGTCAAGAATCTTGACATGTCTTTCTTCATAGGTTAAACATTGATCTAACTCGATGGTTTCGGGTCGTAACACATGGGATTTATCGGGGATGTACCTTCTCAATTGGGACACATGAAATACGTCATGTACTTTACTAAGCTCCATAGGTAAGGCTAACTTATAAGCTACTTTGCCTATTCTTTGTAGTATTTCATATGGACCGATGTATTTTGGACTAAGCTTTCCTTTCTTCCCAAATCTCATCACTCCTTTCATTGGTGACACTTTTAGTAACACCTTATCGCCAATTTCAAATTCTTCTTCTCTTCGCTTTAAGTCTGCATAACTCTTTTGGCGATCTTGAGCTGCTTGGATTTTAGATTGAATTTCCCTTACTTGCTTGACTGTGTCTTCAATCATTTGAGGCCTAAGAATCATAGTTTCACTAATGTCGTTCCAACAAATTGGACTTCTACATTTTCTTCCATATAAAGCCTCAAATGGTGCCATTCCTATGCTTGAGTGGTAACTATTATTATAGGAAAATTCAATTAAATCCAAACTGTCTTCCCAACCTCCCTGGAAGTCTATTACACAAGCTCTCAACATGTCCTCCAAGGTTTGAATAGTTCTTTCAGTTTGCCCATCTGTGGCAGGGTGAAATAATGTACTCATCTTAAGTATGGTACCAAAATTTTCTTGAACACTTTTCCAGAATTTTGAGAGAAATCTGGAATCCCTGTCAAAAACAATATCTTTTGGAACTCCATGTAACCTTACTACATGCTTGATGTAAGCCTTCGCAAGTTGCTCCATCTTCCATGTTTCTTTCATTGGTATAAACACTGCTGATTTCGTAAGTCTGTCCACCACTACCCAAATGGTATCATTTCCACTCCTTGACTTAGGTAAGCCAGTCACAAAATCCATTGAAATGCAATCCCACTTCCATCCTGGGATTTCTAATGACTGTACAATCCCTTGAGGCCTCTTGTGCTCTATTTTTACCTTCTGACATGTTAAACACTTTGCCACAAATTCAGCAACCTCATTTTTCATTCTAGGCCACCAAAACATCTTCTTCAAATCCTTATATAACTTGTCTCCTCCCGGGTGTACTGAGTAAGGTGTGTTGTGGCCTTCTTCCATCAACTTTTTCTTCACTTCCTCACATTTCTGTGGTACACACCATCGACCTTTATACCTCAAGCTCCCATCTTGGTGAATTTTGAAGTCTATAGCTTTTCCTTGCTTAATTTTCTCACGAATCCTATCCAACTTTACATCTCCCTCTTGGTTCTCTCGAAT
Organism: Chenopodium album; assembly: GCF_948465745.1. Lineage (NCBI taxonomy): Eukaryota > Viridiplantae > Streptophyta > Magnoliopsida > Caryophyllales > Amaranthaceae > Chenopodium > Chenopodium album. The sequence goes on from NC_137836.1 coordinate 30,583,083, forward strand.
CTCGTGTTGGTTGGATACTCAGATTCGCAAAAATACCTGCTGGTACTCCCCATTCCACGACTTCTAAATTCAATTTCGCCATTTCTCTACATAACTCATTAGCTACTACTAACGAGTTTAATCCATGACTAGTTTTACGACTTAGAGCATCCGCAACCACATTTGCCTTCCCTTCGTGGTATTGTATGTCTAGATCATAATCCGTCGTATACTCTAGCCATCTCCTTTGACGAGAGTTCAAATCCTTTTGGGTGAAAATGTACTTTAAGCTCTTGTGATATGTGTAAATTCTACATTTCACTCCATACAAATAATGGGGCCAAATTTTCAGTGCAAAAATGATGGCGGCTAATTCCAAATCATGGGTTGGATAGTTTACCTCGTGTGTTTTTAGCTGCCTTGATGCGTATGCAATCACCTTTCCATTTTGCATAAGCACACACCCCAAACCATTCTTTGATGCATCACTATATACATCATACAGTCCACTATCATCAGGAAGTGTAAGCACTGGTGCTGTAACTAATTTGTGTTTTAAGAGTTGGAACGCCTCTTCACACTTCTCATCCCATTCAAACTTCTTGTCCTTCTTCATTAGAGTAGTCATTGGTTTAACAATCTTGGAAAAATCCTTAACAAAACGCCTATAATACCCTGCTAAACCTAAGAAACTTCTCACATCAGATACTGTTTTGGGTGTCGGCCAACTCTTAACAGCTTCTATTTTGGCTGGGTCTACCTCTACCCCGTCCTCGGACACAAAGTGTCCTAAGAAGGCTACCTTCTCCAACCAAAACTCACACTTAGAGAACTTTGCATAAAGATGGTTTTCTCTCAATGTTTGCAGAATTGTCCTTAGGTGTTCTGCATGCTCTTCTTTGTTCTTTGAGTGTACCAAAATGTCATCTATGAACACCACTACAAACTTATCCATAAATTGATGAAACACCCTATTCATCAAATCCATAAATATTGCTGGAGCATTCGTCAATCCAAAAGGCATAACTGTAAACTCGTAGTGTCCATATCTTGTCCTAAATGCCGTTTTAGGAATGTCTTCATCAGCAATTCTCAATTGGTGATATCCAGACCTCAATTCAATTTTTGAAAACACTTCGGCACCCTTTAGTTGGTCAAATAGATCATCTATTCTTGGTAAGGGATACTTATTCTTTATGGTCACCTTATTTAATTCCCTGTAATCAATGCACAGTCTCATGCTTCCATCCTTTTTCTTCACAAATAGAACTGGGGCTCCCCAAGGAGAGGCACTTGGTCTAATGTATCCCTTTTCCAGTAAATCCTGAAACTGTTCCTTCAACTCACTCATTTCTACAGGTGCCATTCGATATGGTGCCTTGGATATAGGGGTTGTTCCGGGAACTAAATCTATGGTAAAGTCGATTGCTCTCTTAGGTGGCATTCCTGGAATTCCTCTGGAAATACATCCTGGTATTCATTTACTACTTATATGTCCCCTGGATTCGTCACTTGTTCATGGTCCATATTCCTGACACTGCAGAAATATACTGGATGTCCCTTCTTCATGTACTTTGCTAATTTTAGCACTGATATTACCCTTGGGCACTTTGTTTTACCATTCATCCAGTAAGTCACTGATTCATTTCCACTTGTGACCATCTTCACTTTCTGTGATCTACAACTATTCTCAGCATTATACTTACTCAGCCAGTCCATCCCCAAGATAAGGTCAAAGTCGCTCAGCCCAAACTCAATAAGATCAGACGGAAATATCTTTCCCTCTATTTCTAAAGGCACATATCTAAAAGTTTTGGTACATTTCACTACCCCACCTGTCGGGATGGTTATAGGTAAATCTACTGCCTCTACTATTTTTAAGCAGTCCTTAAGTTTTGAAACAATACCCTTAGAAACAAAAGAAAAAGTTGCACCAGAATCAAACAATACTTTAACAGGAATAGAGTTAATAGAAAGAGTACCAGTGATAACATCTTTCATGGCCTCTGCCTCGTGCCTACTCAAAACATTCAGTTTCCCTGCAGTTCCTCCCTTTTGTTGGCTGTTACTATTGTTGGTGTTACTGTTTCTCACCCCATTCTGCTGCACTCCCTTATTCCCAGAAAAATTGTTGTTGTTCCCTTGGAAATTCTTCTGGTTTCCTCCTGAGTTATAGCTGTTTTGTTTATTCCCATTAGCATTCTTAGAGTAACACTCATACTCCCTATGCCCCAGTTTTTTGCAAGCGCGACAAGCAACCAAATTGCCTTCACAATCCCTCCCAGGGTGATTGTTCCTACAGCTCTTGCAGAAGTAAGTCCTTCCATTCTTATTATTCCCCTGGTTATTGTTTCTAGTCCCTCCATTGTTGCTACGTCCCCCTTGGCGGTTATTATTCTGGAAATTATTATTATTGGGGAAATTATTGTTATGGTGGTACTTCTGCTTCTTAAAACCATTCTGGTTTCCCTGTTGGTTTCCAGAAACTTGTCCCACTTCCTTCCTCTTCTCTCTCCCTTCTATCTCAGCTAGCTCCTTCTTCTTCTTTTCTTCTAGAGCATAAAGGTGTGCGCCCTTCCATAAACTTCATCCAAGGTCTCAAATACCTGCCCGCACAGCTTCAACTGCAGATCAGTAGTTAACCCACTCTCAAACTTCCTAGCTTTTGCTTTCTCCGTAGAGACGGATCCTTCAGCAAAACGGGATAACTCAATAAACTTGGTGTAATATTCCGTAACTGTCATCTTGTCCATCCTAAGGTTTGAAAATTCCTCAGCCTTCTACTTCTGCAAAAAGCTAGGATAAAACTTGTCTCTCACTTTTTCTTGGAATTTGGTCCAGTGGAACCCATGTAATGCTCTAATGGTAGCCACGTTTTGTTGCCACCAAAGGTCAGCTTCACCCCTCAAATAGTAGGTAGCACAACCTACTTTGGAGTTTTTAGGGCATCCCACAGCTCCAAACAGTTTCTCAAATTCCCTTAACAAATTTTCCAACACAACAGGATCAGGCTCGCCCTGATAGGTTGGTGGCTTGCTCTGCGCCACCTTTTTAAAGAGCTCCCCTTGAGCATCCCCGTTACCAGTTGAGTTCCTTGCCAATTGCCTCACTACATCATTCAAATCATTTCCACCACTACCTGAACTTCGTCCCCCTGCCATTTGGTTTCTCCTGAATATAGGACAAGGATAACTATTAGGAATGGCTAGGTTTAGCTCTCAAGACGAACACCCGTATATATTTAACGACTTTTAAACATTTACAGTAAAATTTGAAGCTAACAATTTGGGATAGCAATTGCTAAAAATTCCCTTAATGTAGCTTTATCAATTAATATTGATTGCTAACCAACCATGCATTTAATAAAGAATCACAATAAATATAAAAATAATTCCCATGGACGTTTGCGGTTTATGAATGTTTGTTGGAGATAAGTTGCTTGGAATGGTGATTACTGGAATAATGGTGTGATATGGAATATTTGTAAAACAAAAGAATTTATAATTAAAAATTTATCAAAGAAATAAATAAGGTTTATTAATTAAAATAGACTGAAGATATTAAAATAAAAAGTGTGTTCCAAAAACTGATGTGGTCATGCCACTTATTTGCTAAAACTAAAATAACAAATAAATTTTTAAAATAAAGAATATGAACTCGTGGCGAGGAAAGTCATAAGATTTAATCCTTTCGAACGTTGTCCCTTTTGTCGGTGGATTGCTTGTAGCTTGAAGGATCGAAGTTAGAATCATTTGACTCCTCAATTGGTTCAGGTGATTCAGGTTCATGTTCTACTAGAACAAACTCCCCTTCTTCTTCCTCATCCGATGAAATATCTATAATTATTGGAGTTGGAGGTGGGTTTGGATCAGAAATGTCCATAAGTGAACTATTACCCTCTTGTTGTTCTCCATTCTCTGCTGGATTACCCCCCGACGAAGAAGAAGAAGAAGCGGAATTTTCTGGTTGTTGATTTGGAGGAGGATTGTTCTCTGCTGGGTTATCAAAGTAGTAGTCAGGGTAGGGAAGGTTTAAGCGCTGACAATAAACTTTCTCCACCATTACGAGATATTTGGTTAAGAAAATATAGTCTGGATACCACTGGCCATAATAGTCTATGTATTTATGGTAATTTGGGATGTCTCCTGGATGATAAAAATCAGAAAATCTTTGTTTGACAGCAAAGTAAGGGGGCTCCTCTGGAAGACAATGGACAATAATTGCCGAAATACGATCAGGGGTGTCATAAACTTTCTCCTGTAGGACATTGCTCATGTAGGAACAAAAGTATCTGATCTTTTCTACAAAGTCATAGGGGTGTTCATTATTTTTCTTTACGAGAGATCCCATTTGGGTAAACTTGCTAGGAAAGATTGGCATCCTGTAGAGAAAAGGTTTAGAAAAGATTTCCCTTCCCTAAAGAAATAAAATAAAATGAAATAAATAATACAAAGTTCAGTGGTCAATCATACAATCTGAAAAATCACATAAAATAATACATATATTGCATGCTTTCATCACAAACATTTAGTCATACAATATGCTTGAACACCCTAAAATAAAATTTATGCACACAGGGAAGAAATTAAATTCTAGCCTATATGCCCTTTGCTTTCCTACCCAAGCTCACCAACATATTAATAAAAGATTTTAACACATAATTCTTACCTCAATCCTTGGTCCCTGCAAAATTAACAAACTAAAAATATTTTACTCTGCTAAAAATTTTTTTTTCGAAATTATAGGGAAGAGGCCAAATTTTCGGCCTTCACAAAAAAAAAATAGAAAAAAAAATAAATTTTGGACACTAAAAAAAAATTTCGAGTGTCACTAAAAAAATTTTCGTACCAAAATAAATAAAAATAAAATGAAATAAAAAAAATTTCGGCCCTCTTAATAAAATAAATTAAAATAAAATAAAATCGGAATGAAATTGACATTGTAAAATTAAATTAGCACTTGGCCAAGTTTAAATCATAATAAAAAAAACGTTTTCGTGTTAGTGGTAATTTAAAATCTCAACCTAAGCTCCCAGATACCACTTTGTAACACCCTAGAAATTCCTTTCCTTTAAATACACACTTTACTCTTTTTAAAATACGTTTTAGGAATATCTAAGACATTACCGCCACCGTGAAAACGGCTAAGGCACTATCAAAGATACACAGCGGAAGACTTGAAAACCAAAACTATTTAAATAACACAATTTAAAAAAAAGCCAAACCAACGAAAGTAAAGTTGAAAATCAACAAAACCAAAGTCAAATAAAATCCACTACAACTTGGAACCATTTAAGGCCCTTATTCAAAACCGAAACAACCAAACTTTTGTGTTAGTCCATAAAGTAATATAATAAAATATTCAATGCATAAAACACATCATATCCTAATGGAAGCTAGCATGATTCTCTCTTCACTCATACCCCGTCAAGAACATGCTTCAATACCTGAAAAGTGTATCTCTACTTGCCCCCACTACTCTCCATTAAAATGGATCATCGTAGGGCCAAGATAAAGACATGGCCAGACACAAACAGCACACACAATCAGCAAAGCTGAGTACATAAGCGTAATTAAACACACTAACATGCATTCTCCTATCATCACACACACTTACCTCATTGCACCTATTTACAAGCACACACAACAATCAACAAGACACTTTAACTAGACACTAAATAATTCATTTAGCGTTGATTACGCATCGAACGGGTTTCCAACTATACCTCTCCCAATAAATTGGGGTTAACTGACACGGGAGCTAACCGTGCCAGCAACAAACCTGTGCCACACATAGGTGGCGGAATTCCAGCGCATAATAATAAAAAGGAATATACAGCGTCCTGTACTCCGTTAGAAGTTATGATCAAATATAAAGTCACATAACTCCCCCCATATGTTCTTACTCAAGGTATATACGTTCCAAGAGTTTTGGTGCGTAATCTCTTTCACTTTACGTTATTTACATATTATTAGACTTGGTGATGACCCTCAAAGCATAACAATTCAATCATCAATAATAATTCAATCACTCAAACATACCAATTTAATTCTTGAATGTTTAGTGACCACATAATATTTAATTTTGAACCCTTTTTAATTCTACCTCAGTGTCAAAGACACCTTAAACGCATAAAGCGCCAAAAGTCCTATCCCTCGGTGTTAAAAACACCTTAAGTGCACAAAGGCACCAACATACAATTTATTCCTTGTGTACATAAACACTTATATAGCTACTTTCTCATGCTTAAAGCATCACTAAAAATTATTTGAACCATAATAAAATTTCTTTGCAATATTCCAAACATAATTAAACAATTAGTTTAATGAAACATGCTCTCTATCATGCCATAAATAAATATGTAGTCCATATAATCATGCCAAAATATAATTTTCCAATCCATAAACCATCAAAAATAATTCATGCTTCACAATTCAATCACCAACACCAATATTTCACAATTCAATACATAAACCTTAGCATGATACTACTTGTAATTGATTGAAATTAAACCTAGCATGATACTATTCTAAAACCCCTCTTAAAATAATTAGAATAAGCTGAAACTATATTTAAAACACCATAATTAAGTCCCACTTAATGGGTAATTTAAATTTCCTTCAAAAACATAATATTAAGTGCTCTACATAAAAATTCCAGCACTTTATTTCTAATTAAAACTTGCTGTAATTTAGTCTTAAAACACTTAAATTGAAGATCTAAACATTAATACCTCATATACTTTCATAATTTTCATAAATCAAGGACCTAGGGTTTCAATAATTGGGGCTTTTTAATTAAAAACCAAATCTGAAAATTAATTCATACAATTACAATTATCAACCATCAAAATTAAACCCCCAAACTCATAATTTATATTTAGATCCAAGAGTAGAATAAATTAAAACAAGAAAGCTTAGTTTTTATTTTTTTATTTTTTTTATTTTTTATACATAGTTCGAAAAGGGGGAAAAAGAGGGGGAAGAACGGCAGCCACCACCGGCTTCCGGCTGCTGGCAGCGGCGGCTGCCTGCTGCCTGCGGCTTGCGCTGCTGGCTGCGGCGGCCACCAGCTGCCGGTGGCTGGCAGCGGTGGTGAGGGAGAGGGCAGCCGAAAAAATAAGGGGAAGGGGAAAAAGAAAAAGAAAGAAGAAAAATAAGGATGAGAGAAAGAGAAGTTTACCTTGGGTTTTCTCCACTCTGGGCAAAGTTTGATTTGCCTCATAAGTGGGATATTTATACCCCTTCTCTACTAACCCTCTTCTAGGTTTTCCTAATTCCTTCCCTAATAAAACTTGTTAAAAAATTAAACTTTCCTAAAATAAAACCCCAACTTTTAAATAAAATAATTAAATAAACTTTCATTTAATAATAATATTAATTAAAATACTTTAATTAAAATAATTACAACTATTTAAATACTTTATAAAATACATACTTTAAATAAAATACGTATAAAAATACGGGGTATTACACTTCTCCTTCTCTTTCGTCTCCATCTCCTGTTCATCTCTTTCGTTTCCATCGAGGTTAGGGTTTTAATTCGATTTTGATTATTTTTTGAAACAATTGATTTTTCTTATTTTGATTTTCTGGTTTTGATTTTATTGATTTTTTTTTCCGGGGATTTCTAGGTTTATTCGAGTTGATTATGGGTTAATTTATTCTGGGTTTTTTTCAAATTGATTTTGGGTTTTTAAGGAGAGGTTTTTTAGGTTTGATTTTGGGTTTAATTAATCGATTTTTCTGGGTTCATGGATGTGTTTTTTGGGGTTTATTTTCATTAATCGATTTAATTAGATATTTGGGGTTGATTTTCATTAATCATTTAATTTGATATTTTTCTGGGTTCATGCATGTGTGTTTTGGGGTTGATTTCATTAATCAATTTAAATCGATTTTCGGATTTTAATTTGATATTTCTTGGTTAATTTTTGGTTAAAATAATCGATTTTTTTGGGTTAATGCATGTGTTTTTTGGGATTTTTTTTAATTTTATTTTTAGTTTTCTAGTTATTTGGGTTTTTTGTTTTTTTGTTTTTTTTTTGGATTTCTGGGTTTATTTTCTTGGTTTTTATTTCTTGATTTTTTGGTTTATATTTCGTAATTTTAGTTTATTGTGAGTTTTATTAATTTCGGCGTTTTTAATTGATGCAGGTGAAGAATCAAGGTGTTGAATTTGGAATTTTGATTTCTATGTTCTAATTTTTTTCTTCGATGTTGTATTTTTTTTTCTTCGATGTTGTAATAAATTTTTTTTGTTTTTGATGATGTAATTTATTATATTTTTTTTTGTATTGTAAATAGCAATTTAATGATGAATATATTTATGATTATATTTCATTTTCAAGCTTGGTTTATTTTGATGTTGTTTTGCTTATATTTTTAATTCTCTGATTATATGTAAAGTGAAAAAAGAAAACTACCAAAAAATACATGAAATGGCACTGGTTAAACGGTGCTAATTGACTTTAATACAAAAAAAAGGGAATAGCTATGTCACCGGTTAACCGGTGCAAAAAATTAATTATAGCACCGGTTAATCGGTGCCAATATTAGATATTGCAACAGGTTTTGAACCAGTGGCATTTTTTGGATGAATTGGCACCCCCCAAATTGTCAACGGTTCAAAACCGTTGCCTTAGGGGGGTTTTGAACCGGTGCCAAATTTAGTTTTTCTACTAGTGATAAGAACTTTTGCATGAAGATGGTCAAATGCGGTGTCATAACTCATACCAATAGAAGTAAAGTTTCTCCTCAATGGTTTATTTTGTCCTTGATTATTCATGGCGAGGACTTCATTTAGATTAAAGTTGATAACATTATTTCAGTGGGTTGTTTTGGAAGAAGAAGGATTGTGGTTCTTCTTAACTTTCCAACCACTGTTGGAGTTAATGTTAGTAGCTTTTTGCTTTGTAAGATCGTCTACAATATTATTTCCAATGTTATAAACAGCCTTGAAAGTATTTAATTTCTTTGGTACTTGTGATGTTTAGAATACTTTCCATGGAGATTCTTTATGAACAGTCTCACAGACTCTTTTTCAGTAGGCACCTCGGTCATATTAGCAGAGGTTTCCCTCCACTTATTAAAGAAAAAAGTGAAACCTTCATTCTCTTTTTGTTTAAGAATCTCCAGTTCCCTGTGATCGGTTTCAACTTGAATATTACATTTATATCTATCAATGAAAGTGTTTACAATAGCATCCCAAGTAAAACTTTTCTCTTTGTTAAGGGAAAAGAACCATTGTTGACAAACAATTTTAAGAGATAGAGAAAATAGTGAATGGAAGACTTTCCTATCAATCCCCTTGATATTCATTATAGTCTCGAAAGCCCTTATGTGGAAATAAGGATTCTCTGTTGCCTTGAACCTAGGGATGTCATTGGCATTGAACTTCTGCGGAAGAAGCTCCTTGTACACTGTGACCCTTTATGAGCTAATGCTCTGGATTCTATAGTCATTGGTGAGTTTGCTCAAGCTTTCTTGCATGAGCTCCATTTGTTGTTGCTTCACAGGGTCATTGATTTGAAGAGCCATAGTCTTCATCAATTCAGTTAAGTTGGCCATGTCCTTCCTAAGTTTGTTGACTTCTTCATGAGATGCCATTATCTTGTTAGCTTTTCTTTTCGACTAATTGGTTTGTTAAAAAGTAGTACTTAACAAAGGTGTTGTCCTTGATTATTCGCCCTTTTTTTCTTGACCAAGCGCTGTAAACTAAAGCATTTATTTGTTTTAATGACTTGACTCACATTGAGTTTAACTTTATTGGTTTTTAAAAAAAATAAAAAGAAAAAGAAAAAATAGATTGTATATTTTGGGAATTAAGAGAGGGTTCAAACAAGTATGGTTTAATTGGAGGATTAATATCCAAATTACCCCCCCCTAAAAAAATGACGGAAAACATGCGCATATAAGACTCTCTAGACATGGTCAAAGAGTGACATACATATTGGGTGTGTGCTTTAATGGTGAGTGTGAGTGACATTCTTTGACTTTTGTGTACGTAACGCCATGGGATTATGTTCTTAGACTCAATTAAGGAATGAACATGATTATTGTCATTAATAAACTGATTAAACTGTTTATGCAAACTGATGAATTAGACTCGTTATGAGGACTCGAGCAAAAACATGGGATGTCGCCGGAACAACAAGACTGTCGCCGAAACAACAGAACCAGTGCTAGACTACAAAATTGTCGCCTGGCGCTAATCACTAGCACGTGGAGCCTGAACCCAAACTTTTTTGCCATTGCTGGAACATTGGTCTGGGACTATTTCCAATCTTTTACTCTAATGGGACAAGTCTAAAGTCCTACTAAGTCAAGTTCGATCAATTTATTTAGACTTTAATCATTTGTATTAATTAATTAATTAATTTAGCAAAGTCTTATAGTCATTAATAAGTTTATTTAGACTCACTCACAAGTCAAACAAACGGTTAGTGGAAACACATATAGGTTATGCACAAACAAATCATGCACAAGTACTCAAATAGTCACCACATGATGTAATGAGTTTGCAATCTAACCATGGCTCTAGTTCATAAAAGGTCAGGATATGGGTTAGTCAAAGAGGGTCCGTGATTATGAGTCTGGATGCACCGCGCGGAAACCTTACCTTTGGAAGGGTTGGCACGAGTGGATTGGACCCCACGAATTAAACTCGCTTTCACGGTTTGTTGATTCAACAAACTCGGATGTACCCTTCGTTGCCAGGAGCGTTCGATTGGGTAGATGGAGTGTGAATTCCCGGAGGGTTATGGCCATATGTAGAACACATATGGGTTTCAGAATAAAGAAAAATAATCAATCAAGAAGTAAAACCGAGCAAACAGTACTAGAAACTAGTCGAAACAAGAAGGTAGATTTCTAGCTCGGTATAGGAAGAATTCGCCGCGAGACAACAGTGCCTGTTGCCAGACGACAATTACTGTTGCTAGGCGATAGAGCCATTGCTTGGCGATGGCGCTGTTTTCTCAGCGCTAATTCGTACATGCCTCGGCAACTTTCTGTTCTTGAATTTTCCAGTTTTTCGCAACTTTATTTCGATTTTAGTTGTGAAAGATATTTCCCTGATATCCGACATGAAAAAATCCTATATTTTTTAAACATTAAGGATGGTATTTCCAATGCAGACCTTTTTATGCTTATTCCAATAATGTTAATCAAAATTACGCACATAAAACACTTAGAACTTTTTGAGTCTCATCCACTCATTCTAAATCATTGCAAAAATAAATCACTACTACAAAAATGGCCAAAGAGACTCGTCCAAATTAGCCAAAGAGACTGCCTTATAGGCGATCTCTATCTAAGCGGTCTCTTTGGCTAAGATACTGCTTGTTTAGAGGCGATCTTAAGTTGCAATACCAGAGACCTATTGTCTAAGAAAAGCGGTCTCTTTGGGTTGTTGAAATTTTAATATTGTAGAAGCGTAAGAGACTGTTTTTATCAGAAAAGAGGTCTCTCTTTTTCACAAATTGACACCGCTTTTAAAGATAAGTGGTCTCTCTTTTTGAAAAAATTAAGACCACTTTTAAAGAAAAGCGGTCTCTGTGTAATTTTTTAATTGCATGTGCAGAGACCCTCATGAATGATAACCGGTCTCTAAATGGGTTTTTTTTTCGAATTTTTAAATCCCTGCTGCGTGCATTTAATATTTGCGCCAAATATTTCCTGTATAGCTTTATATATCCTTTTTTTCCCCCAACCTGTATACATCCTGCTCAATATTATAAAATTGCACCAAAAATCCTTGAACCTGCTATATATATATATATATATATTGAATCCATAAGTCTCTAATCTCGTCAATATCTTCCGAAGAATATGTGCAATGGTCTTTGGGAAAAATCTACAACATATGCCATTGCTAAAAGAGTAAAGAAAGATAATTGCATAATAATTATAAAATAACATCAAATTCGATTACTAAATGAGTAAAGAAAGAAAATTACATAAAAGTTATGTATGCACATCAATATTGCTAACTAATAACATAGTATTATGACTAACACTAATCTAATTTGCTAGCAAGGTAGTTGCTTTGCCCGGCCCTGAAGGTGTATGGTTCGGTCAGTTTACAGTAGTGAGGCTAGTCTAAGAGATAAGGGATTGATTGGGCTAGTCTAAGGGAATGCAACAGCAGTAGCAGTAGCAGTACAATTAATGAACAAACTACCTCCACCCCTGTCCTGACTTATAGCAGACGACAGAAGCAGCAACAGCATCAAAACAACAACAACAGCAGGCAGCAGCATCTAAACAAAAGCAAGACCAGCCAGTGTAGCTACAAGTACTTTTTTTATTGGTGGAGTACTTTTTGGAGTTTTTTATGGGGGATTTTGTAAAAATAAATGCGTGGTTATATGATAAGAAGGTGATAGAGCTTGAAGCCCTGCATAAGTGTGCTCTGAGTATCATTGGTTGTATGAGAAGGCTACTACGGGTTTTGCTTCTGATCTGAAGACTACTGCTACTACTGTGCAGAACTGGGTTTACACATATGCTTTAAAATTGCTATTTCCAAGGGGACTTTAATGGCTAAGAGACACAAGGAAAGGAGGCAGACATAGGGGTTTATATATATGCTTAAATAATTCCAAGTTAAATGACATGTATTTTGAATATACCAGCTCAGAAATCCATAAAACTTTGTTCTGTATAATGTCCAGCATATAGTGACATAAAAAGTATCCACAATGCTTTGTGTATGAAGATTGTACCGGACACTATCACAAAAAAAAAAAAAAAAAAAAAAACATCAACACAATTTTAGATTTTATCATTGCACTACTATGTATCAAATATGCTAACAATAATAATAACTTACACGTGGTTGCTTCCATCCAATTTTTGGATTCTTTTTGATCTTCTTGAAATTTTTTCGATGCTTAATGCGGAATTTAATTACTCCCCTACAAAATTGGTTTTATTAGACAATAAGATAAACAAAAGAAGTTAATCAAATGAATATTTTGGTAATACATACTCATTGATGATTTTTTGGGCAAATGAGTTGATTTCGTTTTCTGCTCTAAGTGGATCTAACCAGTACACCAACCCATTCCATGGACTAATCACCGCTAACGTCCAATGAAAACTAGACATTGTAAAATAAACAATAGTATCAATTAAAATTTGTGGATTTAACATAACTCAATAAAAAAAAGGAACACTTACTTATCATTAAAAGGAGCAAAGAATAACTTATTAACATTCTTCCCCTCATTAGTTCCAAGAACGTGAGCTAAGTAGTTAGATCGAACTTGCTCGTCTGTTGTCAGTGTCAATGGTGAAAGCACGTTACAGTAACAAAACCCATACATTCCTGAGATACCTTGTTTTTGACAACGTTCTTTTAGGTGCCTAGTTCCATGAGAAGTCATATCAATATTACTAGTTAAAGGGCTAAAAAAAATCAACATTAGAATTAGAAACTAAATTCTATGGAAACTTACTTCATGAAAACAGTCATTTGCGATTCTCCGACCTCCCTTTGGATACACCAATCAAGCAAGTCTTCAAAGTCAAGTGAAACATCCAACCCATTTTCGTTAAGAAACATGCTTTCCGGGATAGTTATGGAGATGGTATCACCCGTCTTTTGCATCCCCATAGCTTTTTTTTCTCATAACACGCATCCAAGTAGAGGTTACCTTCTCATGATCCTTGTCGGTAACAACATAGCTACGAGCGGTTGATGCTTGGGAGGATGTTGATCGTGGGGATGGTTTGGTTATATTCAACTCCTTTTCTAGTTGCTTGTCCACCTTAATTATATGGTTTCACACAAAAATAACACGCATGTAAGCTTTAGAAGAAGAAAACTTGCATGAATCTAAAAGGGAAGACAAAAACAAAATTTATGGCTACTTCCCTTACTTGCATGGCTGCTGCCCCTGCTAGCACAATCTATGCATTATTATCTACCTAGGACATCTACAACACTACAAAAGAACAATAACATACTAGCAGAATATTAAAAGGCAAAATTAAAACTATAAGAATGCACCATTTGAATAGGAAATGTAATCAGCTAGTGTACAACTTATTATCTCAATAATAGATGATCTAACAGCATATAGCCTGCTACCATATATTGAAATATCATCAGTAACATCAACCTCAATGTGTACTTGCTCCTTTCTCCTAACATAACCATCATCCAACACACTATCTTCACCATAATCATCAAAAAGATGTCAGAGCTTTGGTGGTATAACTGCTGACATTCTCTTGTTCGATGGGTTGGTCATATAAAAGACTTGTCTTCCCTGACTTGCTAGTATGAAAGGATCTTCTTCGTGACCAAATTTTTTCAAATTCACCAATGTAAGACCAAACCTATCATGTTCAACCCCATTGTTATTGTCAACCCATTGGCATTTAAAAACAGGTATCGAAAAAGTAGAGTAATGCAGCTCACAAATCTCTTCGGTGACCCCATAATAGTTCATCATACCACAAACAAGATTCTTGTCTTTAGCACTAGCGAAATGCATAGCTTCAGCCTCTAAAGTAACCCCACCATTAAGCGTAGTACTAAATTCATCTTGAAACCTTGTATAAAATGTGCAACCGTTAATAACATAAGCAGAATTATAAGTTGCACTAAAATCGGGTCCAAATGCCAAACTCTTTAGTCGATTAGAAAATGGAGTCGAAGAATCTATGAGCTCCTTCATTACATAATCCTTCTTGCAACTAATAAATGACCTAATATGTTCAGCATCTATTGAATTCTCATTTGCTTTCATGTTGCTTTTCCTCAAGTAACTTACGTGTTTCTCAACATATGGCATAACTTCATCCTAATTATGAAGAATGTATAAATGAGCCTTATGCCAATCAACATAGGATAGGTCACGTACTTTTCGACCTATGTGTCAAGGGAATAAACGTGTCGTCAATTGTCTATCCCTAGATCAAATACAATTTATACAACCTAAACAAACCTAATACGAGTATAAGGCAAGCATAGGGGTCGAACCACAGAGAACGGATAAACACCACCAAATGTTATCGACAATTAAGCTAGTCCGGAATAGGGGTTAAATAAACTAAAGTCTAAATATGCTAAAACAAGAAATAAAACATAAAGGAAAATGGTTTAGGTATAACATTCACTTGAACAAAAACAAAGGCATAGAAATTGAATTAATTATGAACTAAACATGCTCGAATATCGAAATAAAGGATCCAATCTAGCCGCCTTCCGGGGTGAATTGGCTTCTCCTAACATAGCCTCTATGTTTCCACATTAGAACCATATACTAGGAGGTACTATTAAATAACAATCGATAGTAATGAACCTTAACTAAGTCAACTTCCGTTTCTTGTTAGCAAAGATTCACCTTTAATCAACCAACAATGTGCACTTGCAAGAAGATTAAATAATATCAAGCATATAAAGACTTTAATCACAAATAAATCAATTCTAAACCCTATAACATGCTCAAGGTCCAACTACGCCACAACCATTCCCTTAATGGGGAAATTACTCACTAATCATGCTAATAACAAGATTAATTAACAAACAATCAAGAATAAACATGATTAACAAGAAATACCAACAACTAAAATAATAATCAAAATAAAAAAAATAAAAATAGAGGAGAGAGAGTAAGAGATTGCTCATTAATTGAAGATGAAGGTCTACAAAGGATTGAACAAGCTCCTTCTTCAAAATCCAAGTTCATTAATGAAGAAAGTCCCACTTTCTCTCTCTACCAATGAAGACTAATCCTAACCTAAACTAAAACTAATTAGAGAGTAGAAAAATGATAGTTATTCAATGTATCCCCCCTTGTTTTCCCCCAAAATTGGGTATTTATACCAACTTAATAAAACTAGGAAAAATAGAAAAAGAAAATAAAATAAAATAAATTAAAAAGGAAAAGTAAAAAAATCAGAAACTAAAATAAAAATAAAAATAAAAGAAAGAAAATAAGAAAAGGGAAAAGAAAAAGAAATAAAAATAAAAGAAAAAAAAATAAAAATAAAATAAACCCACGGATCCTAAATTCCTAATTCTCACCATAACCAATCAGACCCTATTTCCCCTTCTTCTTCGAAATTGGCTGCTTCAATATCAACACCACCGTTCATCAATAATCATCATAGAATCACCACCATCGATCATAATCAATGCTCCAAATCAATGGCTATCAACACCAATTGCATCATCATCGTTAGATCCTCATTAAAAATCATGTGCGAGGCTCGTGAAATGGTTCGATCGAACTACGGGGTTGGTTCGGTCGAACCATGGGTATGTTCGACCAATCCTCTTCGAATAACAAAACCCCCAAAGTCTCTAACTCGACGTTCGGCCGAACACTCATTGGTTTGCTTGAACTTGATTAATTTGCTAATTGCTTTGATTTTTGGGTCGATTGGTTGCTTAATTGGGGGTTTGATATGGCGCAAAGTGCTGCTGCTGGTTGTGTGTGGTGTTTGGTTGTGGTTGCGTGAGGTGGTGAGAGCTGGGGGTTGCGAATTGGAGCAGGGGCTGTTGCGGCAGCTGTGCGGTGGTGTGAGGGTGGCAGCAGGTGAGGATGGAGCAGGGGCTGTTGTGGTTGGTAATTGGGTTGATTGGAGGTGGTGGTTGTTACGGGGATGATTGGTGGTGTATTGGTGTGGGTTTGGTTGATGTGGCTGCGTGGTTAATACGGGTTTGGTTTGGGTTGTGGTGGTGCGGCTGCTGTTGCGGGGTGTTGGTGCGAATTGGAGCAGGGGAAATGGAGGTGAGTGGTGGTGCGGCTGCTGTTGCGGCTGGTGGTGTTGTGAGGGTGCCAGCAGGTGAGTATGGCTGTGGTTGGTGCAGGTTGCTGTTGGATGTTGCAGGTTGCAGGAGCTGGGGAGAAGGTGTGGTGTAGGATAGGATATGGTGGGGTGGAGGATAGGAAGGGCAAGGCAGCAAGATGAGCAGCAATTACGTGGAGCAAGAGGCATTACACATTTGACTCGAACCTCGGACCTCCGAACACGCGCGATCCTACAAAACAAAATATACACAAGGGAGAATCGGGAAAAATATAAAATGAAAATAAAGAGAAACAAAACAAAAACCAAAAATAAATAAATACGAAAATAAACTAAAACTAACAAAATTAAATACAACTATACAAGCAAATAAAGTGAAATAAAATAGACTCAAAACTAATTAAAATAAATAAAATTAAATTAGAATACTTTCAAGGAAAAATAAAGAACGAAATATAACAAATCAAAAGCAAATAAAATACGAAAATAAACTAATTCTAATAAAAACTACGAAAAGAACTAAAACACGACAAAATTACCAAATAAACAAGAAATGTTATTAAGAGAAAACAAGAGAAAGAAAGGGAAAATAAGATAAAATAAACGCGAAAATGACTCTAAAAATACTTCTTAAGAGTGACATAAATGTCACTCATCACTATGGTCCCCTCACCATCCATTCTTCCACTATGACTAGATACGGGAAGCCCTATTTGTATTGCATTTAAAAATAGTCATTGGAATAAGCAAAAACTTCTTCGTAAAATAGTAGTTTGGCAATACAACCTTTAGGATGAAAAGCGTTCTTCACATATCCCTTATAGGTTCTCATTTGCCTTTCAAAACACCATTGATTTCTCATGTAAAATGGACCACAATATCTTATCTCTCTAACCAAGTGAATCGGTAAATGGATCATGATATCAAAAAATTATGGAGGAAAAAACATCTCTAATTGACAAAAAATTGCAACAATTTTATCCTCTAATGCAGTCAACTCTCTTGGATCAATCACTTTGCTATAAATCACATGAAAAAATTCGCAAAGTCTAATTATAGCATAACGAACATTTTTAGGGATAATAGAACGAATTTCTACAGGTAACAAGTGCTGCATTAAAACATGGCAATCATGAGACTTAAGGCCTACAAGTTTCAAAGTTTCCATGTTCGCAAGGCTACAAATATTTGAAGAATAACCTTCCGACACTTTTACTCTAGCAAAGTTGTCACAAAACTCGATTTTTCTTTTCTAGACAATGTGCAAGCAGCAGGAGGCAAGTATGCTTGACCTTTCTCGTTCATAACAGCATGCAATTCATCTCTAATCCCCATATGCTTCAAATCATCTCTAGCTTTTTTACCATCCTTGGTCTTACCGGGGATATTGAGTAATGTACCAATCAAACTAACACACACATTCTTCTGAATTTGCATAACATCAAGTGAATGTCTCACAAAAAGAAATTTCCAATAGGACAGTTGCCAAAAATATGAATACTTTTTGAAAGCCTTCTTTGAAAGAGTGGATTTGTGTTTCTTTCCAAAAGTAATTTCTATGTCCTTCACCTTTGCGAAGACCTCTTCACCTAACATGACTTTTGTCGCCCTTTGAATTCTTATGTCCTATCAAACGCATTTTTTCTTCTTCGATATGGATGATCAGACGGCAAAAATTGACGATGAACTAGATAAACATGCTTTCCAAATTCCTTAACCATTGTCCTTTGCAATCCTCCATACCAATAGGACAAGCTGATTCCCCTTTCACAGTATACCCCGAAAGATTTACATAAGCCGGAAAATCTTGAATGGTATAAAATAGCATTGCTTTCATATTAAACTTCTCATTGAGATGTGCATCAAACACTTCCACACCTTCTTCCCAAAGCATAATCAAATCGTCAATAAGAGGTGCCAAGTACACATCAATGTCATTTCCCGGCTATTTTGGCCCTGAAATTAGCAACGAAAGGAACATATACCTTCTCTTCATGCACAATGATGGGGGTAAATTGTAGGTCACCAACGTAACGGGCCAAGTACTATACGTACTACACATGGAACCAAATGGATTGAAACCATATGTAGACAATGCAAGGCGTAAATTACGCTTTTCATGCACAAATTCGGGGTATTTTGCATTAATAAACCTCCACTGCGGAGAGACTCTAAGCATTCCATCGTCTATTCGACCATCAAAATGCCATGTTAACTTCTTTGCATCTTCTGCTTTTGAAAATAACCTCTTAAACCTTGGTACTCGTAGGCGTCGTTCGAAGTGCACCTACGTTAAGCATATGGTGAATATGCTAGGCACTCATAGGAAATGGGAATTGACATAATACGATTAGGGACAAGGAAAGTAGGGAGCCGCCAACAAGTTTTTAAGGAATTTGTAACCCGTTCACGGATCATAAAAAGCAACCACGATAAAGGGACAACGATAGGCAACAACGATTGACCCGTGAAGGTTACACCCCATTCATAATCCATGAGATTACTAACTCCATATGGTTCGGAACCACGAAAGGAGGATCGGGGATGATGGTACGAAGTGAGTCATGGAGTCACATTCACCCGTATTGGCCTATACTCGATTCTTATAGTGAAAAGTGATTCCTGTGATCTCAAAGGCATACAAACAAAATATTCAATTTGCTCCAAACTATTATTAGGCTAAATTGGTTAAATATTAATGCAACACATAATTCTAAAATATTTGTGATCACTTGAATAAAATAACAAGATTAAAAAGGAACCTAAACCGCTTGTCCAAATTATCTTATTAGGCGTGATTTTCAATTACATATTCCCTTTAACATGCAATATGATGATCATAAATAATAATAGAATACACATTTATATTGGTAGAAATTTAACAATAATAGTGTTAGTCAAATCGAATATAAAATAACCCTAATCATGATACTAGCAATATTAAAATAAAATAAGAGTAATTAAATTAATTAATTACTCACATTCCGCACGTTCCTTTAAATTGCTACATCATGAATAAACTGTTAGTAACTTCAATTAAAATATAAATCAAATGAAAATTAAATTAAATAAAAAGTAGAGTGGATTTTGTCCAAACCCTCTGTCTATTTTACCTTTCACGCCTTGGTTTAAGTATAGAACTTTGGGTATTATATGGACTCCTTGGAGTGCTTAAGGAACAATGGTATAATTAGGAATATAGGTTTAAGGCTTAGAATAAGAGAGAAAAAGAGAGAACATAATGATTTTTTGTGTAAAAGAGAGGAAGAGAGAAGGATTTGATTATCAAGCTTGTTGATGATTAAAAAAGGGGAGATATGACCTCTATTTATAGAGAAAAAAGAAGGGTCAAAAAACAAGATAAGATCCGAATTAAATCGGAATCAAACTCGATAGACTGCAATTTTTGCGGTTTTTGATTTTATCATATCTTTTGATCCAAAAATTGGAATAAGATAAATAAGATATCGTTGAAAAGCTCGTGAAGTTTACTTTATAACTCAATTAAAATCAGATTAAAATATTAAGTAGAATAAAACATATGGCGGAAATAGTGAGACAGTGTTAGTTTTGGATAGAGTTTGATATTTCATTCATATCTTTTCCGCTATAGCTCGGAATTGATATTATAATATATTATTGGAAAGATACTTTCAAGGGCTATCCAACCTTTTAAGATTCAGATAAAAACTTTTAAGAACGAAAATAATATCTGTCTATCTTTGAACGTCTTTCAATTCGAATAGAATTAGGACTTTCAAAAAAAGAAGTTTTATTCAATTTCAAACTATTTCATCTTATCTTTTCAAAAAGGATAATTAAGATCTCTTAGAAACTTATATAAGTTTCTAATTAATCCTAATTGGTTTAGGAATGAGATTAAATAATTTGGACCCTCCACATGATCATTAAGTCGTAGGTAAGGTGGGCTTAGGTTCGGTTTGGGCTCAATTTAATATTTTGGCCATAACTTATTCGTTATAACTCGGATTTGGGCTTAAAATATATCGCTGGAAAGCCCTTTTAAATCCCCATCCAACTATTTAATCATTGAACCCAAATAATGGACCAAAATAAAGTTGACTAAACGTTTTTATAAAAAGGACACGAAATGAATGATTTTAAAGTACACGAAATGAATTATTTTGGGTTTAAAGGAACAAAAAGAGGAAAATAAGTTATGGTTTGGAGAAATGGGATAGGATTTGGGTTTGTTTTATGAAATGTATTGGGATTGAATGTGGATTTAAGCACTCGAAAGATTAAATACTCAACTTGTCCAATATTGGCGGTTTTGGGGAGACATTTTTAGGTGTCTACAGTACTATCGGAAAATACCATAATGTTTTGGAAGGTACTCCCCGATCCCCTTTCTTATACCATGAGGCTTTACAAATTGGACAACTCTCTAATGATTCATATTGATTACAATACAATACACAATCATTAGGGCAAGCATACATTTTCTCATAAGGTAAACACATAGAGCTTAGTGTCTTTTTTGCCTCATATGTACCAATAGGAAGGACATTGTCTTTGGAAAGCATGTCTTTCACCAATTCCAATAACACATTAAAACTTGTGTCTGTCCAACCATGACCAGCCTTCAAGTTGTATAATTTGAGTATGGCTGATAACTTTGTGTACTTGGTGCAACCTTCATACAATGGTTTTTTAGAGTGGTTTAACAAGCTCTCCAACATGGAAGGGTTGTTATCAAATTGATCCTCAAATTCATGCAACATGTCGTCCAACTGATCACCCTCATCATTATTATGAACTTCGCGCACATCACCCCTTTTCTCACCACTACCACTATGTTGTATGTCCCTAAACTCTCCATGCCAGATCCAACGGGTATATGTTTTATCAAATGCCCATTTACTCAAATGATTGAGAATTTCATCGGGTCTCTTATATATGCAAAAAATTATGGCACATAAAACAAGGACAACGTAGCTTGGAGCGACCTCCACTGTTTTCTACTGCAAATTTAATAAATTTCTTAACTCCTGCTTCATATTCTGGGTCACCCGGCTTTGATGTTGATATCCAATTTCGATCCATTTCTAACCACATAGAAAGAGACCTCAATATATATATATATTATATATATATATATATATATATATATATATATATATATATATATATATATATATATATATATATATATATATATATATAACAATAATTGCATGAGTATATATTAATACATATATAAAACAATAAATATATAAAACGATAATTGCATGAGTATTTTGTTAAATACATATATAAAACAATATATAAAACAATAATTGTATGAGTACATTGTTTAAAAGTCGAGAAAAAATATTGTGATAAATTAACTTACTTATGCAAAAGAATAGTACCTCAAATACTAAATAACGGATTGAATACGCGCTTCAAAAAAAAATTTACTTGAAATTGTATTCCCTTAAAAAACAAATACAATACTCATTAATAAATAGCATTTTTGTATCCATTTTTCTATTCTTTTTTTATGGAAAAAATATATAATATACAAAGTAAAGAATACAAACATGGGACCACTAGTCATTTTCTACTTTGTTTTTGAATGTGAGGAACATGAACAATTTTGGGAGCTTGTAAGTTCATGTTTTGCCATTTTTTATAGCACAGATTTTTAGCCATGCAAATATTTTATCATTACATGTAGGGTTAGCTTATATACTTTATTATATACTTCTTTTACAAAGGTACAAATGGAACTTTTGCGGGAAAATCAAATTCCTAAAAGGCACTATACGTACTACTAGTAGCTCATAACTTACACAAAGCTCTACTCTAAGCCAAATCAAATAACTAGTAGTGTAAGAAGAAGATTGACATACAAATTTTATGCAAACAAATAAAACAGAAATAATGAAAAGAATTTTAAATTAAACAAACCAAACAAATTTCAAACTTTAATCAAACCTGCATTATGCAAATTCTTATGCATTTTTTACAACGTTAGAATTTCTATTTAGCAAAACATGCAAACAAGGCAGAATTCTCAACCAATTTAGCAAAACAAACAAACGGTAGAATATGAAAAAAAACAATCAATTTTATGAATTATATGTAGACGGAAAACCGAGAAAAATAAAAAGGAAAAAAATACCTTAGCTTTTCCAAAGTTATAGTTTTAATTGAACAATAGCAAAATTCTAAACCTCCAATTACTGAATTCAAAATCGGCACTTGAGTGGTGGAATTGCTATTGCGATGGTGTGCCAGCATTTGGAGTGTGATGAGTGTAGTCACGACGGAGTGGGATAAGTTCGGTGGTGTAAGTAAGCAAATGAGGTAAGCCCGCAAATGGAGGTGGAGGTACGGCTTTGACTTCGGCTATTGCGGTGACTTTCGCAGCCGCAGCCTGCAGGTGGAGGTACGCCGGCAACTCGAGATGTAGGTGGCGTATGAGAGGAGAAGTACGAGTAGTAGAGGAACGAACGCAAGCAATAGGATTAAGGAGGCAAAGCCAAAATATCAAATTGAAAAATAAAAAATTTAGGGATTTTTTGCTGTTTGAATGAGGGGAAGCAGAGACCGGTTGTTTCTTTACACTGGTCTCTGCCAATTTTTAATGAGAAAAAATAAAATAAAAACCACCAAGAGACTTGTTTTCTAAAAGAACCGGTCTCAACCTATATTAATTTTTAAAAAAAATAAAACTCTAAAAAATCGGGAGAGACTCATTATATTGAAAAAGTGGTCTTTTAAATTTTTTTTAACCAGTAAGTAGTGATAAAGGGTCTCTTGAAACAAATAGACTGCTTATGTATTTGACAGGTCTTTTATATTGGGTCTCCTTGGCAATTTTTGTAGTAGTGAATTTTAGGAATTAAAATAGAAATCCTCCCCAGTGGAGTTGCAAAAATACTATAGGGAATATTTCAAGCATTCTATAGTTGAGCCCCACTGTGATCATATACTTAAGCATGGTGGCGTCCAAAGGGAATGAAGTTATAGTAAAATATTCACCAACAAGTTTTAGGAACTAGTAAACCGTTCACAGGGTGAAGGTTACACCCCTTCACGATCCATGAGATCGCTAACTCCATATTGGTCTGGAACCATGACTGGATATTCGGGGATGAAAGTACAAATCCAACCTAAAAGAGATTGAAATGCCCTAATAATAGGCCTCTACTTTATTCTTCTCATATTCATGTGCGCTTTCTGACTAACATGCAATCATTAGGTTAACCCTAAACCTGGTTAATCTATGTTAGTTAAATATTAATGCACAAACAAATCTATTATTATTGACCACTTGAGTTATTATCATATTAGCCTAAACAAGATTTTTAATAATAGGACACATCATAGAAACATGATACTAAGAATCATAAAGACATCCTAGCATCATACTAGGAAACAAATTATTCAAAGCATGCTTTCTATATCCAAATAATAATTAAATTACTTACTTACTTAGATGATTGGTATCTCTTTCTAATAACAAAATACACATGTTAGTAACTTCAAGGAAAATAATCAACGAAAGAATTAAATTAAAAAATTGAAATAGAGATTTGGGACTGTTGGGAATTTTTCAAGTATCCCACACTTGTGTGCCATTGTGAACATACACTTAAGCATAGTGGCGTCCAAAGGGAAGGAAGCTAGAGTAAAATAGTCGCCAACAAGTTGTAGGAACTTGTAAACCGTTCATAAGGTGAAAGTTACACCCTTTAACGATCCAAGAGATTGTTAACTCCAATAGGAATGGAACCATGACTGGAAGTTCAGGGATGAATGTACAAATCCAACCTAAAAGAGTTTGAACTTGCCCTAAAAATAGGCCTCTACTTTATTCTTCTCGTATTCATGTGCGCTTTCTGACTAACATACAACCAATATATTTACTCTAAACCTGTCCAATCTATGTTGGTTGAATATTGATACACAAACAAATATATTGTTGGTGATCACTTGAATTATAATCATATTAACCTAAAAATATTATTAATTATCTTATTAAGCGTGATTACAAGTACAAATTCCCTTTAAACATGCATAAAAGGTGTGATAAAAAAATAAAAATAAGTAATATCAAGCAACAATGATAATTAGAATCCTCATCATAATATTCTCAATAAAGCGTAATGATAATAGCAAGATCCTAGGCATGATACTAACATGATTAATAACAAACCCTAGCATGTCACTAGCACATCAAAGACCAAGTCTTTAACTCTAACATGATACTTACATGATAGAAGGAAAGAATAGGACGCATCATAGAAACATGATACTAGGAATCATAAAGACATCATAACATCATACTAGGAAACAAATTATTCAAAGCATGCTTTCTATATCAAAATAATAATTAAATTACTTACTTACTTAGATGGCTCGTATCTCTTTCTAATAACAAAATACACGTGTTAGTAACTTCAAGGAAAATAATCAAGCAAAGAATGAAATTAAAAAATTGAAAAAGAGATTTGGGACTGTAGGGAATATTTCAAGTATCCCACACTTGTGTGCCACTGTGCTCATACACTTAAGCATGGTGGCGTCCAAAGGGAAGGAAGCTAAAGTAAAAGAGTCGCCAACAACTTTTAGGAACTTGTAAACCGTTCATAGGGTTAAAGTTACACCCTTTAACGATCCAAGATATTGTTAACTCCAATAGGTCTGGAACCATGACTGGAAGTTCAGGGATGAAGGTACAAATCCAACCTAAAAGAGTTTGAACTTGCCCTAAAAATAGGCCTCAACTTTATTCTTCTCGTATTCATGTGCGCTTTCTGACTAACATACAACCAATATATTTACCCTAAACCTGTCCAATCTATGTTGGTTGAATATTGATACACAAACAAATATATTATTGGTGATCACTTAAATTATAATCATATTAACCTTAACAAGATTATTAATTATCTAATTAAGCGTGATTACAAGTACAAATTCCCTTTAAACATGCATGAAAGGTGTAATCAAGAAATAAAAATAAGTAATATCAAGCAACAATGATAATTAGAATCATCATCATAATATTCTCAATAAAGCGTAATGATAATAGCAAGATCCTAGGCATGATACTAACATGATTAATAACAAACCCTAGCATGTCACTAGCACATCAAAGACCAAGTCTTTAACTCTAACATGATACTTAAATGATAGAAGAAAAGAATAGGACGCATCATAGAAACATGATACTTGGAATCATAAAGACATCCTAACATCATATTAGGAAACAAATTATTCAAAGCATGCTTTCTATATCAAAATAATAATTAAATTACTTACTTAGATGGCTCGTATCTCTTTCTAATAACAAACTACACGTGTTAGTAACTTCAAGGAAAATAATCAAACAAACTGACGTGTCCATTTTATATAGTAATTTATCCCCGTCCCTTGGTCATAATTAGTACTTCTTTTGGATTTTTCGAGACACTTTTATTACTAATTGGTGTTTTCTACCGTTTTTGTAGTCTTTGTTTAGTTTTGTAGGAAATTGCGCCTTTGGAGCATTTTCACGGGTTTTTCATGGAGCGACTACGGAAATTAGAAGAGCACGACCATCTTTGAAGCCCAAGGCCGGTTAGAGTCATCGAGCCGGTTATTAAGGGCTCGTAATCGGGATACCAAGGTATTTGGACCGAGTATTCAAGACCCGAAGAGGAAATCCGGATTGGGCCGAGGAATCAAGCTCAATCGAAGTCCAAGCCTCGAAGAGAAGCAAAGGCCCGATCGGGCAAGCATTAGCTCGATCGGGCGCGGTGTGCAGCTTTGGTGCTGCTGTGTTGCCTAAGGCGCGCCCGATCGTGCGAGCATTTAGCTCAATCAGGCGTTGCTGCTGAGAAGAGGCACGAGGAAAATGGCGCGCCCAATCGGGCGCGTGTTTTTCTTAGAGCTGATTAGATTAGTTTTAATTTTTGTTTTGAGGAATGTTTAAGTACGAATTATATACGTAATATTGGATTACCTTCTTTTTTAGATTTTCTCTCTCTTAAATTCTCTCTCAACTTTTGTTCTTAATTACTTCCATTAATCCAGATTTCCTTTGGTAACAATTTCTTCTCCTTTAATTTCTGCTATTTCATTTACTTATTTGATTATGTTTTGTTTTATTTATTTGATTAGTTTAGTTATGATTATGTCTGAGTAGTTTAATTCTAGGGTTTATGGGGATCCATAATTAATATGAAGGGATAATATGTTATTATTGATTATTGGTATTGCATGATAATTTGTTATTGAATTGTTTTAATTCTTTGCAATTAGATTATGAATCGAGCAGATGTAATTTGATTGTGAATGTTTAGCAATATTGAATTGATGAATCGAGCAGATGTTAATTTAATATTAAAGACTATTTTTAATAGGAACTTAGATCTAGTAAATTGCGAGAGTTTTTTAGATCTACGTTGATTAATAAATTGCGAGAGCCTGTTAATCATGTTTTTTGTGCAATGTCAATTTTTAATTATTATGTTTTATCCCGGAAAATTAATTATTGGTGAACCTGTGACCCTAGGCTTTCTTATTATTGTTTTTCTTTCTCCCTAAACTTATTCTTCGTAGTACAGAATTTATTCCCAAAAATATTGGTTATTTAGTTAAATTAGATTATAATAATTATTTAGGAGTAAAAAGACTTGTTTCCCTGTGGAGTTTGACCCTACTTCCCTATCTACTTTTGTTAGAGGACTTAGGTATTTACTTTTGATTAGGGGATACGACTTTACCCTGTCAAAATTTGGCGCCGTTGTTTTTAATTTTCTCTATTTTTACTTTTTCTTAGAGAGGTGAGGAGAGTGAATTTTACCTTTCATGAGTGTTTTTGTACAGGTTTAGATCACAAAGTACGGAGGTTTCAAGAGAAAAAGAAAAAAGAGGCGAAGATAGAGAACTCCAGGCCTGGGTACGGGCCCGATCGGGCAAGGTTCGCCAGATCGGGCGCGCACCTAAGGTCAGATTTGAGCGAAAATTTCGCCCGATCGGGCAAGGAGTCCCGATCGGGCGCGAAATGTTGATTTTGTCGAAGCTAAATTTTGCCCGATCGGGCGCGCAAGTGAAGAAAGAAATTGAGGAAAATTTCGCCCGATCGGGCAGAATTTTGGAGAAATCGAATTCCACAAAAAGAAGTATCGGGCGAAGCTCGCCCGATCGGGCGCGCACTTTAAAAATCCTCCTGAACCACTTTCGCCCGATCAGGCGCGCCTATTTTTGGGCGTCCCCTTTTATTCCTTTCCCTTCTTTCTTTCCTCACTTTCTTCTTCTTCCATCTTCTTCATTACTACTTTCTCTCTCTAAAACCTCCATTTTCACACCTTCAAACTCCCTTATTTTCAAGATATTCTCCAATTCTTCCATCAAAAATCAAATATTTTTACATATTCTTAATCCTTTCATCTTTCTCTACAATCTACACTAAATTCATAGCACTTTCTCTCAATTTTTCTCAAAACCCTAAGAGAGAAAAAGCTTCAATTCCTATCATTTCTCATCAAAAATGGATCTCAAAAGATCTAGGACCATAAGGGGGGAAAGCTCAAGGCAACAGGCACCTAGGATTGACCCGGAGTTGCAAGTTCCGGGATGGGAGAGGGTGGTCATCACCACCCAAGAGCAAAGACAACGGATGATTAATCTCACGTCAAGGCAGGTAATTCCTACACGCTTTGTTCATCACCCCACCCTTGCTAGATTAGGAAATGATAAACCCGTAGAAAAATTGTTTCAAGGAATTGGCATGAGTGGTTTGTTTAACTTGCATTATGATACTTATGACTATTTGACCTTGGAGTTTATTTCTAAATTTAATGTTATAAAATCTATGCTTTGATTACTCATGTTCAATTTAGATTGCTTAATAATGATGTTAGATTGTCTTTGAAAGAATTTGGCAAATTATTTGAGTTAAAATCGGATAGACCAATCGAACCTCCTCAAGACAACATTGTCGTTGTCTATCAATCCCTTACGGGGGATGCCAACTTGAACCTCCAACATGCCAAGGGCACTTGGATACAACATCCCGTGCCAAAGTTTTGGCAACGGTTTGTTGGCCTTACCATCTTTGGGAGGCATGAACCCGCCAACGTTAGGAGGGATGAACTAGAATTGTTAGGGTCATACATGATACCTAGGAGTGATAAGCTCAACATTGTCCATAGGATGGCCCAACACTTCCAAAGGGTGGCCAATGCGGCCGATGGGGGTAGGTCTAGGGTACCCATTTATTTTGGTGGTCTAGTAACTCCCATAACGGTCAAACACCTTAACTTTGTCCTTAACAACGAGGGGAAGGTAGCCGGCCCAACACTTATGAACCTAGCCTATTTAGGAAGTCTAAATTGGGTGCAACTCGTGGGGGGTGACACTTGGTGGATAGTCCACCGACAATCGGGTAGGAGGGACCAAGCCTTCTCTTTACCCAACCCCGCCTTGACCAAATTTGAGAAGGGGAAGCCTTCTTATACTTTCGAGATTAACGGTCAAGGTGAGGTTCAACCACCTCACCCTTCACCACAACCCCACCAATCTCCCCAAGACCATTCCCCCCATCACCATTCACCACACTACCCACCACCTCCACCCTTCACCTATGGTGTACCCACTTCCTCAGTCGACTATAACGTCGACCCCAATGCCCCTTATGACTTTTCGGCTTTTAGAAGCCAATTAGACCGTATCGAGATGGGGCAAGGGAGAGTTGAGGGTATGATGCAAAACCTAGATTCTAGGTTAAGCACCTTGGATGGGCGGGTAGGACACATATAGAGGAACCTCGGGAGGGGTCTATACCCCATGTACGATGATTATGCATGCCGAGGGGATATTCCCCCCGAGGCATTAGTTCCCGATTGGTTCCAATACCCCCAAGGAGGGTATTCTCACCCCGGTGCGTATGGTACTTATGTGGACTACTCTTCAGTCCATAAATATGGGGATATGGGGGGGGGAAATGTGAACCCTAACCACTTGGCAGGTGGTTCGGGTTATGGTGGTGCTGGACCGAGCCAGGGTGGTGCCGGCTCGAGCTATGGAGGAGGATATGAGAGGATGGATGACGATGAGGAGTAGCTCCTCCTAGCTACCCTCCCAAGTCAATGAGGGTATTGCTTGATTGGGCTTGGGGGGAGATTTCTTGTATATATGGTAACTTTATTTCTCTCTTCTCTATTTATTGCTTTCGTAGTGTAGTTTTTATTGCTTTCTTATATATGAAAAATACAAAAAACTGAAAAATAAAAAAAATCCAAAAATACGTTCCAATGAATTGTAAATCATACTTCCCTGTGCCCCTTACTTGAGAAATTTTTTTTTGATTCTTGGTTATTGATAATGAGAATTGTGGATTTGTTGGTCATGATTTGAAGTTTAATTGTTTGGATTCCTAAACATGCGTTAATTTTGCCAACTATTTGTGAATATAATGCTTGACTAGTTGATTTGGTTAGGAATGTGTGATAGTTCCATAGTTCCTGGTATGTCAATGAATTTGAGTATTGGTTTGCAACTATTAGTAATGTTTATATAGCTCAATATTATGCACATTGAGGAGGACGAAGGCATTTGTTCTCTTAGGAAGCCTTCAGACGATATAAGATACATTTGTTCCCTTCTTGTTACCCATGTTGTTGCTTGTGGCCTTTTATTGTTTATTTAGCCACATTACAAGCCTATATGAGCCCCATTGGTTACTAGTCCCAAGCTTGGCTTGGGGGAGCTATTAGTTGGTGAGGTGAGGGAGTGTGGTGTGCACATTATTTGCACAATGTGGGAATAAAAGAAGAGTGATTGTTCTTTGATTTTTTGATTGGAAAATATTGATATATTGTGTTACAAAGTTGAAATTTCCAATATGAGTTAAAAAGAAAAAAAGTGCAAAGGAAAAATTTTTAATGTTCAAATGTTCTATTTGAAGGTTGTTCAAGAAAAAAA
Source organism: Chenopodium album (assembly GCF_948465745.1). Lineage (NCBI taxonomy): Eukaryota > Viridiplantae > Streptophyta > Magnoliopsida > Caryophyllales > Amaranthaceae > Chenopodium > Chenopodium album. The sequence goes on from NC_137836.1 coordinate 30,613,757, forward strand.
AAAGGAAAAAAATTTCAAAAGAAAAAGAAAAAAAAAATTCAAGTTTGAAAAGAAGAAAAAAAAAAGAGAATGAGTTCAAAGTTTGTATTTCACTCAAGTTCTACATTATCATATTTGTATGAGTGAAAATTGTAAGTGTTGGGATTGTTTATATTGTTTTATTTGGAGTTGTATTTGGTGGATTTTTGTTGGAGTTAGTTATGTTGATGGAGATGTATGATCATCATTTATTTTGATCATGGGTTTATTAGGATTTGGCTCCCTTAATGCATAGATTTTCTCTCACATTTTCCCAAATTTATCCTACCCTTTACCCTAGCCTTACATTACAAGCTTTAAAGACCTTCCGACCTTTGTGCATAGAGTTGTGTGAATGTGAAAGTGTTGTTTATCAATGCAAGTTATGATTTGACATATTTCGAGTCGACTAGTAGGTTTAGCGTTCATTGTTTTAAACACACGAGAGTGTGAGATGGGTGGGCATTGTTCACAAGTAAAGGGGTTGGTTGGAGAGCGATCGAGTAAATCTATTACTCGCCAAATAAATGAGAGTTGAGTGTGTGAGTACTAGTCTTGAATTCTATATGCTCTTGTGGTTTGCTCTATTTGACAATTGTTGGGGAGGAAGGGTGATTGGATGAATAAGATTGATTGATGTTGAAGCATGTTCATTAGATTTGCCTTGAATCGTTTGTGCTAGATTTGATTATTGGGGTGAGGCATGTTTTATATGTTCATAGATAAGCTCTTTGCTTAGGGAAAAGAAAATGTTAGGCTTGGGGGAGTTTGATGTGTCCATTTTATATAGTAATTTACCCCCGTCCCTTGGTCATAATTAGTAGTGTTTTTGGCTCTTTCGAGCCACTTTTATTACTAATTGGTGTTTTCTAGTGTTTTCGTAGTCTTTGTTGAGTTTTGTAGGAAATTGCGCCTTTGGAGCATTTTATCGGGTTTTTCATGGAGCAACTACAGAAATTAGAAGAGCACGACCATCTTTGAAGCCCAAGGCCAGTTAGAGTCATCGAGCCGGTGATTAAGGGCTCGGTAATCGGGATACCGAGGTATTTGAACCGAGTATTCAAGACCCGAAGAGGAAATCCGGATTGGGCCGAGGAATCAAGCTCAATCGAAGTCCAAGCCTCGAAGAGAAGCAAGGGCCCAATCGGGCGAGGCGTGCAGCTTTGGTGCTGGTGCGTAGCCTAAGGCGCGCCCAATCGTGCGAGCATTTAGCTCGATCCGGCGTTGCTGCTGAGAAGAGGCACGAGGAAAAAGGCGCGCCCAATCGGGCGGCCTCTAGCCCGATCGGGCGCGTGTTTTTCTCAGAGCTGATTAGATTAGTTTTAAATTTTGTTTTAAGGAATGTTTAAGTACGAATTATATACGTAATTTTGGATTACCTTCTTTTTTAGATTTTCTCTCTCTACTTAGGATATTTCTCTGTCTTAAATTCTCTCTCAACTTTTGTTCTTAATTACTTCCATTAATCTAGATTTCCTTTGGTAACAATTTCTTCTCCTTTAATTTAAGCTATTTCATTTACTTCTTTGATTATGTTTTGTTTTATTTATTTGATTAGTTTAGTTATGATTATGTCTTAGTGGTTTAATTCTAGGGTTTATGGGGATCCATAATTAATATGAAGGGATAATTTGTTATTATTGATTATTGGTATTGCATGATTAATTCTTATTGATTTGTTTTAATTCTTTGCAATTAGATTATGAATCGAGCAGATGTAATTTGATTGTGGATGTTTAGCAATATTGAATTGATGAATCAAGCAGATGTTAATTTAATATCAAAGGCTATTTTTAATAGGAACTTAGATCTAGTAAATTGCTAGAGCGTGTTAGATCTATGTTGATTAAAAAATTGCGAGAGCCTGTTAATCATGTTATTTGTGCTATGTTGATTATTAATTATTATGTTTTATCCCGGAATATTAATTTTTGGTGAACCTTTGACCCTAGGCTTTCTTATTATTGTTTTTCTTTCTCCCTAAACTTATTCTTTGTAGTATAGAATTTATTCCCAAAAATATTGGTTACTTAGATAATTTAGATTATAATAATTAATTAGGAGTAAAAAGACTTGTTTCCCTATGGAGTTCGACCCTACTTCCCTATCTACTTTAGTTAGAGGAGTTAGGTATTTACTTTTGATTAAGGGATACGACTTTACCCTGTCACAAACAATTAAATTAAAAAATTGAAATAGATTGGGGCTGTATGGAATATTTCAAGTATCCCACACTTGTGTGCAACTTTGATCATACACTTAAGCATGGTGGCGTCCAAAGGGAAGGAAGCTAATGTAAAAGAGTCGCCAACAAGTTTTAGGAACTTGTAAATCCTTCATAGGGTGAAAGTTACACACTTTAACGATGACTGGAACTTTAACGATGACTGGAACAAGTTTTAGGAACTCCAATACGCCTGAACCTAAACAAGATTATTAATTATCTTATTAAGCGTGATTACAAGTATAAATTCCCTTTAAACATGCATAAAAGGTGTGATCAAGAAATAACAATAAGTAATATCAAGCAATAATGATAATTAGAATCATCATCATAATATTCTCAATAAAGCGTAATGATAATAGCAAGATCCTAGGCATAATACTAACATGATTAATAACAAACCCTAGCATGTCACAAGCACATCAAAGACCAAGTATTTAACTCTAACATGATACTTACATGATAGAAGAAAAGAATAGGACGCATAATAGAAACATGATACTAGGAATCATAAAGACATCCTAACATCATACTAGGAAAAAAATTATTCAACGCATGCTTTCTATATAAAAATAATAATTAAATTACTTACTTACTTAGATGGCTCGTATCTCTTTCTAATAACAAAATACACGTGTTAGTAACTTCAAAGAAAATAATCAAACAAACAATTAAATTAAAAAATTGAAATAAAGATTTGGGACTGTAGGGAATATTTCAAGTATCCCACACTTGTGTGTCACTGTGATCATACACTTAAGCATGGTGGCGTCCAAAGGGAAGGAAGCTAAAGTAAAAGAGTCGCCAACAAGTTTTAGGAACTTGTAAATCGTTCATAGGGTGAAAGTTACACCCTTTAAAGATCCAAGAGATTGTTAACTCCAATTGGTCTGGAACCACGACTGGAAGTTCAGGGATGAAGGTACAAATCCAACCTAAAAGAGTTTGAACTTGCCCTAAAAATAGGCCTCTACTTTATTCTTCTCTTATTCATGTGCACTTTCTGACTAACATATAACCAATATATTTACCCTAAACCTGTCCAATCTATGTTGGTTGAATATTGATACACAAACAAATATATTATTGGTGATCTCTTAAATTATAATCATATTAACCTAAACCAGATTATTAATTATCTTATTAATCGTGATTACAAGTATAAATTCCCTTTAAACATGCATAAAAGGTGTGATCAAGAAATAACAATAAGTAATATCAAGCAATAATGATAATTACAATCATCATCATAATATTCTCAATAAAGCGTAATGATAATAGCAAAATCCTAGGCATAATACTAACATGATTAAAAAAAAACCCTAGCATGTCACTAGCACATCAAAGACCAAGTCTTTAACTCTAACATGATACTTACATGATAGAAGAAAAGAATAGGACACATCATAGAAACATGATACTTGGAATCATAAAGACATCCTAACATCATACTAGGAAAAAAATTATTCAAAGCATGCTTTCTATATCAAAATAATAATTAAATTACTTACTTACTTAGATGGCTTGTATCTCTTTCTAATAACAAAATACACGTGTTAGTAACTTCAAGGAAAAAAATCAAACAAACAATTAAATTAAAAAATTGAAATATAGATTTGGGACTGTAGGGAATATTTCAAGTATCCCACACTTATGTTGCACTGTGGTCATACACATAAGCATGGTGGCGTCCAAAGGGAAGGAAGCTAAAGTAAAAGAGTTGCCAACAAGTTTTAGGAACTTGTAAATCGTCCATACGGTGAAAGTTACACCCTTTAACGATCCAAGAGATTGTTAACTCCAATAGGTCTGGAATCAGGACTGGAAGTTCAGGGATGAAGGTACAAATCCAACCTAAAAGAGTTTGAACTTTCCCTAAAAATAGACCTCTACTTTATTCTTCTCGTATTCATGTGCGCTTTCTGACTAACAAACAACCAATATATTTACCCTAAACCAGTCCAATCTATATTGGTTGAATATTGATACACAAACAAATATAGTATTGGTGATCACTTAAATTATAATCATATTAACCTAAACCAGATTATTAATTATCTTATTAAGCGTGATTACAAGTACAAATTCCCTTTGAACATGCATAAAAGGCGTGATCAAAAAATAACAATAATTAATATCAAGCAATAATGATAATTAGAATCATTATCGTAATATTCTCAATAAAGCGTAATGATAATAGCAAGATCCTAGGCATGATACTAACATTATTAATAACAAACCCTAGCATGTCACTAGCACATCAAAGACCAAGTCTTTAACTCTAACATGATACATACATGATAGAAGAAAAGAATATGACGCATCATAGAAACATAATACTAGGAATCATAAAGACATCCTAACATCATACTAGGAAACAAATTTTTCAAAGCATGCTTTCTATATCAAAATAATAATTAAATTATTTACTTACTTAGATGGCTCGTATCTCTTTCTAATAACAAAGTACACGTGTTAGTAACTTCAAGGAAAATAATCAAACAAATAATTAAATTAAAAAATTGAAATAGAGATTTGGGACTGTAGGTAATATTTCAAGTATCCCACAATTGTGTGCCACTGTGATCATACACTTGAGCATGGTGGCGTCCAAAGGGAAGGAAGCTAGAGTAAAAGAGTCACCAACAAGTTTTAGGAACTTGTAAATCGTTCATAGGGTGAAAGGTACACCCTTTAACGATCCAAGAGATTGTTAACTCCAATAGCTCTGGAACCATGACTGGAAGTTCAGGGATGAAGGTACAAATCCAACCTAAAAGAGTTTGAACTTGCCCTAAAAATAGGCCTCTACTTTATTCTTCTTGTATTCATGTGTGCTTTCTAACTAGCATACAACCAATATATTTACCCTAAACCTGTCCAATCTATGTTGGTTGAATATTGATACACAAACAAATAAATTATTTGAGATCACTTGAATATATAATCATATTAAGTTAAACAAGATTATTAATTATCTTATTAAGCGTGATTACAAGTACAAATTCCCTTTAAACATGCATAAAAGGCGTGATCAAGCAATAACAATAATAATCATTATCAACAAACAATAACAATCATCATCATATAAATAAAGATTAATATTAACAGCAAGACCCTAGGCATGATACTAACAAGATTAATAACAAACCCAAGCATGTCACTAATCAATAAAGATCAAGTAGCCCTAACATGATATTAGGAAAGAAATAGGATGCATTATAATAATATACATTATATTATAAATATTAGTTAACCCTACACATGATACTAAGAAGCAATAAAAAACATCCAAACATGATACTAGGAATCAACAATATAATCTAAGCATGATTTCTATATCAAAAGATCAATAAAGCAATTAGAGTACTTACTTCGATGCCTCGTACCTCTTTATAATAACTAAATACACACGTTAGTAACTTCATGGTAAATAATAAAATCTAACAATAAAATTAAATAAGTGAAATAGAGATTTGGGTCCAAAACCTCAGAAATATTAAACCTTTCACGTCTAGGACAAAGTCAACTTCGAACTTGGGTAGGTGTGTCAAGAGCTAATGTATGAGGAATTTTGAGAGAGGGAAGGTTTAGAAAAAGAATATAGAGAAAGCTTCTAGATTTTAGAGAGAGAATAGAGAGAGATGATGATTGTGAATGATTAAAAACGGGGAGATACGACCCTTATTTACAGAAAAAATAGCTCGGAATAAAAACAAGTCATATTCAGAATAAAATACCTCATGTCGCCAACGACAGGAGTAAGGGCCAGGATTTCGCTCTGTTTCCAGGCGACAGACATTAGCGCCTGGCGACAAGCTTGTCGTTTTTTGCTGATGTCGGGTTGTCCAAAATAAAACCCCTTCTTCCTCATTTTGCTGTTGTTGCTATTCGTGTGCTCGCAATTTGCTGGGAAGTTCAACTTGCTCGTTGTCCTCCGTTTCTCTACCAAATTTGCTGCAAATCAAAGTTTATTTTATCTAGTTTCCCGATCCATGTAAGTTTTACTCAAACTTATCTCGGGTTTGTTGAATTCGAACATATTCATCCGCCAGTTTTCGAAAATTTTTAACCTAATTGTGTTTAATTTTCTCCGTTTGTTGAATCTTGTTCCTTGAAATTGCTTGATTATGTTTATATATTACCTTTAGAGTATTTTGAGACTTGTTTTACTCAATTTGGTGAAGAAAAGAGCAAATTGCCATTGTTGAACCCCTTGAGTTCTTGAGAACAATGTGACATGTTCTTCGTATTTTTGCTAGCCATTCTTGTCCAATTTGTCACAATATTTGTCATAGCATTGCAAGAAATTGTTTGGTTGCTAAAATTTTCTATTTCTGCTTGAATGAAATTACACTCTATTTTAGTACTACGTACTCTGTTTTTTTCGAACATTGTATCATACGGCTAGGCGAACCTTAGAAACTATAGAATCTTTAATTTACTGTTTATTTTGCATAATATAGCATGGCTAGACGACGAGGTTCCGGTTCTTGTTCTAGGGAGGCTCATCAAGAGGACGATCCCGCTGATGCCGGCGTAGGGACCTCTTCCTCTCTAGAAACGTTCCTATAATTAGACGAGCGCACTCTTTACTTTGCACCCGAGTTTCAAATCTCGGAGCGCGTTAGTCGTGGGATCCATAATGGGAGAGTTCGTAGCCATGGTTCTAGCAACATGATCGTTGGCTCCTTGTACAATACTTACTTCCGCAACCATGACGGTCTGCGCCACCTATGGTAGTCTTGTGGCTTGACTCTTATGTTGCGAGCCACTCGGTCTTTGCATTCTTTAGGACAGAGCCATTACGTGGTCCGAGCTTTGGTGGAGTTCTTTTCGGGCACCACCAACACCTTCTATTTTCCATGGGGTGAGATGAATGTTACCCCTACTAACTTCAATCTTATCATGGGATTATTGTTTAGTTCGATCGCGCTTTGTTTTCATAGCGAGATCTCCATCTTTTCTCCAGATTTACTAGAGCTGTTGGGCCTTATCACCATTCAGACTCGTAGTGAGGCTTAGCCGACACACCTTAGCTCTTAGTGTATTCGCCGGTCCACTCTTACGGCAGCTTTTCAAGACGGTGTGACCACCCCAGAGCAGCGGGTGCGCATCTTTGCTCTTATCTTGCTGTATGAGACCTTTTTGCCTGACAAAGGTAGTCGAATGCTACTCTACTACTTGCCTGCTCTTCGTGACCTTCACATGGCCGGGTCATATGATTGGGCTAGATTGGCCTACACGGAATTCCTAGTGGATTGCAACTTTCTAGTCGTCACGGTTCCTTCGAGGGAGATATCACGCTTTCCAGCTTTTGGAGAATTGTAGAGGTACACTTTATTTCCATTATTAAAGTTAACATTTCTTTGTGTTAACATTTATTGACATTTCTTTATTCTCATAGATTTAGTTCTACAAGAATTTTCCGTCTCTCGCGTCGGCGTGACCCTAACCTCGCGAGCTCTTTGTTGCTGCCGGTTGGGGAGGCCGTCAGAGTGATGTGGCTACTACTTAGCGCGTTCGAGATTTGATGCTCTCGGTATGTTCCTCGAATACTTGCGTTTTTGTACCTTTAGTAGGATTTTATCTTATGAATATGCATTTTGTAGGAGCCTGCCGTAGAGTTTCAGCCGTGGGCCGATTTTGATATTCTTGTGCTTGCTGCGCAGTACTGTGCGCACTGTCGGTACTTCCAGGGGACGTATGATACTGCGGTATATCTAGGCGAGAGAGTGGCTGTTCAGCACTCCTCAGAGGCTTTTGTTATTCCTGTTTGCCCTCCTCTGTACATGTTTGAAAAGGCGAGATTGAGTACCCTGGGGAGTGGGTCGCCAGTGGGTACACCTTGGCCGACTCACGCCAGTCAGGAGCTATGCTACATGGAGGCGTAGCTGCCGCTTTTGGCTACACCACCTAATTTCCTAGTGGAAGCGGAGGAGGTATTCCTCATTTTCCGTTTTTGCCTTTTGTATAGCCCCAAGTAGGTATTGACTACTCTAATTTATTTTGTAGGATTTGCGCGCGTAGTTCGTTGCTCCACCTATATCCATCACCTATCAGGGGATGTTTGTTCCTTTTGAGTAGATGATTCCTCTGGCTCCTCCGGATATCTATTTTATTGACCGGTCAATACCTCGGCACCAACTTTGGTGAGTTATTTATTTGTCGTTTTACTTATACATATATGATTGATTTTTACTGACTTGTCTCTTGACAGTTCTCTCGCGAGGTGGTAACGACGATGGCAAGGGGTTGGGACGTCTTTTGCTACCAGCTGGTGAGATTGAGGGACCGAGCGTCTTGTCATCATGACGACACTGCTGTAGTGGTATTTCTCTTATCCTTACCTCATGTTTTATTAACTCATTTTTCATCTTACATGATTTACTTTAGAAGGGATAGCCTATTCCCCTCCACATACTCGGACGAGACCCGAGTCTAGGAGAGAGAGATCCGAGTCTGGCTCAAGGCGTCATCGTACCTCTTCTAGGGTTTAGGGTGACCGATCGGAAACAGCTCCTACTTAGAGATTAAAGGGTTCTAGCTCTTCGTCTGAGGGTGCACATGTTAGGCCGATAGGCCAAGGAGGCGTGACATCGGCTCCTTTACGGGGTGGTGGGATGTACGATGTTGACTCGTCGTCACAACAGCCGACGCAACAGGGTGAGCCCGGATAAGCTGGCCCTACTTTATCGATCCTGACTATCGGCGATCCTAGTGCTAGTCAGGGACATACCCCATGATCTACTTTGTTTGTTGACACTTTGGGAGTGCCTCCCCATTTGCGTCTTCTAGCACCGTAGTTGTACATGTATTTATTTTATTTTACTTGTAGGACTTTGCTAGCTTCTATTATATGACTTTTATGTTAGACACACTGTATATACAAATTTATTATGATTATTTTATCTCTGAATTTTAATTTTTCATTTTATGTGCGTATGAGTGTGTGAAAAATTGTGACTAATTTTGCGTAAAAATTTCCGTCATTTTATTGTCAATGGAGGGTATCCGACTTTCTCCCCCAAAAAGAAAAAATGAAAAATAAAATAAATTTTGACTAAAATAAGTTTAAAATTAATTAAGCTTAAATTAATCGAAAAGTGTTTGGATAAGGTTTTGAGACAAGAGATGAAAAAACGTAAAGTCAATGTACAAAATCGAGTCGTAATCGAAAAAAAAAATTAACAAGATTTTCATAACGCGAAAAGCTGGCGTCGTGCCGATTCTCTATGACCAAACGCTATCCTTTGTCGCCAAACGCTGACCTTTGTCGCCAGACGCTGCCCCTGTCATCTAGCGCTAAACTTTTTTCTCCGAATCCTTTCGGGAAAAAACTATGCCAGTTTTGTGCATAAATAGCCCCCAAATCTGCTGATTTTTGTATATTTCGAACAGATTATAACAATAGTTATAGCTTTAATTCTCATTAAGCAATCAAATCTAACAGTTTTACTGATTTCACTCGTGAGTTGTGCTGATCTTTGACTACTAAGGAGAGAAAAGAGCTTGATTACTTTCACTTGGGAGGTATTTATGGTATTAAGGGGGCAGACATAGATATAGATTTTATTCATACCGCCTTAGAATATTAGGATCCATACACCCATTGCTTTAGACTAGGCTACGATGAAATTAGTCCTTTACAGGAAGAATTTGGTGTCATTCTAGTCTTCCCTTCCATAGATCTTGCATAAATTCCAAATGTGAGCGAATATTATTATAAGGATTTTGAGCGTTTCTTTAATCTTAAAATCAGAGATCTAACAAATATTGTAGATGGAAATGTAGTTAATCTGAAAGAATCTGCGCGCCATTACTTTGATACACCATATTAAGAGTCTTTTCATGTTTATAAGAGGAGAGCTTTCCTCTTTTGTATGTTTAGCCAATATCTCCTCACTAGTGGAAATAATCGTGAGGGTCAAGCAATTTTAGTCTCTGTCATGGAACAAATTGAATCAGGGAGGAATCGAATGCCATTAATTGTTGGAGAAACTATGCTTAGTTTTGATGAATTAAAGAAAAATAAAAAAGCACCTCTTCGAGGCTCTACAATTTTATTACAGATGGAAAAATAATGTTTTTTATTACAAAAATAAAAAATAAATATTTTTGTATAGTAATACTAATTAATTGCATTGAATTTTTGCAAATGTTGCTAATGGAGAGGCTAGAATTAATTAGTCCTCCTGACAATATTGACAAATATACACTAAATTGCTTTGTTAGGCGAAAGAAACGCTTTTCCATAAACACGGGCCACCGAGAGTGGAGAAAAATATTTGCCTATTGTGATTTTGCTATCAACTTGGTCATCCCTTGGTGGAAAATTGATAAGATGGTTGGTGTCAACAAACAACCCTTTTGCTATCTTCCTAGCTTATCAAAGTTGACATTTTATTACCCCTGTAGGGTAAAAAAATAGTATGGCCTTATTCAAACCATCCCCTCTGGAGAACTTCGTTTTCCTTATTAACACAAGACATGGAGAGATTTGATAATTATTGGAGGGAAAAATTGCCTAGAATAATCCGACCTTTAGCTAATCTGCCCAAAATAATCCCACCTTCCCAAAATAATCCCACCTTTCGATTATTTTTTAATAATCCGACCTTTATATCTCTTCCGTTTTAAATGGTCCTAACCGGTCATTAAACTTGTTATTACAAGTTGTTAAACGCGTGTCAGCCTATGATTTGTTTTAAAAAAAATAAAAAATAAAAATAAAGATATTAAAAAAAAAGAAGTTTTTTTTAAAAAAAACCCTAAAATCACATCCAGCAGCCAGCCTGCAGCCTTTACCCAATTCCGACCACCATATACCCTCCTTGTCCGGCCACCAACTCCCCTCCCCTTCCCAACCCCTGTTTCGACCAACTTCGACCCCGACACCAGCCCACTACACCACTAAAATTGCAGTGACACTGCTGCAACTTCGGAAACGCACCACCCACATTCAACCCCAAAATCGCGAACACTCAATCAGCCCCCAAAATGCATCATACAATCGGTCCCAAAAACGCACCATCCAATCAGCCCCAAAATTGCATCATCCAATAAACTCTAGAATCGCAGACGCAAAACACACCACCCAAAATCGCAAACACCAAACGCATCACCCAAAATCGCAAACAGGGTCAATTTCGGTGGTTGGGTTGGGAAGAAGAGGAGGTTCGGTGGTTGGTCTGGGTAGAGGAGAAGATTTCGATGGTTGGGCTGGGTAGGGGAGGTGGTTTCGGTAGGGTGTGCCAGAGATGGTGGTGGCCGTGGGTTTTTGTTTGTTAATTTTTCTTTTTTTTTGTCCAATTACGTGGTGACACGTGTGCAACACAATCACAAGTTACAAATGGTAACTTTTTTAGAGAGTTCAAGTCACTAGGGACTATTGGGAGCAGATCGGACAAATAGGTCGGATAATTAAAAAATAATCGAAAGGTGGGATTATTTTGGACGGAAGAGCTAAAGGTTGGATTATTCTTGGCAATTTTTCCTTATTGGAGTGCTAGGCCTTTATGGGAAGTTGTTACCTAAAAGGTTCCTCCTTCTTTGTCTAGGGATGTGAAGGATTGGCTACTTGATAGACCTAAAAAGGACAAAAAGAGAGTTCAAATTAAAACAAACGTGAAGAATCGTCTGGGAGACAAGATAGCTCCTGTTAAGGAACGCCTAGGTAAAAAGGTAGAATTTAAGACTCCTATTATGCCTAAGAAGAAAAACACTACTAAAGGAAAAGAGAAAATAAAAGCTTACTCTACGGAAAAGAAAGTGTGGGTAGAGAAAAAACATGCAGTGATGGCTAAAGGGGAGACGGTCAACACCAAGATTGAATGCAGATCCTCTAAAGGATGCTTGCTATCAAAAGTGATGGAAGAAGAAGAAGAAGCTGACAAGAATTAGAAGAGGGCAAAGAAAGAGAAGAAAGATTAGAGCATTGCTTTACTTTCAATTTATTAGACAATTTTAATTTTAAAGTTAATTTATTTTCTAAGCGTTCATTTAAGTTCCATCAATAATGCAATTTTATTTTATATTAATTTACTTTAAAGCATTTTAAATTAAATTAACATTTACATTTTAATTTCCATTAAAGCAATTAAAACACTTAATTATTTTTCTTAAAATTATTCGAGTGCAAAAGTAAAAAATTTCCGAAATACACCGAAATTTGCCCAGTTTAATTTAGAATAATCGGCGCTGCAGTTTTAAGCCTGTCGCCAGACGCTTCTGTTCGTCGCTTGGCGCTATATCTGTCGCCAGACGCTGTAGTTGTCGGTCAAAGCTGATGTATGTCGTTAGGCGACAACTTTTCTAACATGCGTTGGTCTTAAAATTTTTCGAGCCAATTGTTCTAAGTTGACTCTTCGACTCTGGGAGACAAGATTTGTATAAATTAAAGTGGCCGCACCTTATAAAGGTTGCCTACGTATCCTTTCCTAAGGAATTAGGTTAAGCGTAGCTCTCTTGAGTGTCCTAATCAAGTAATTATAGGTAGTATTTCTTAAGCTATTCAAGATTTACCATGTTTTAGAACTCATTGCCGTGCATATCATTCAAGTTTTGCAGCACCTTCTGATAGGATAGTTTTGACAATATATGGCCCAGACCAATTGGGTCTACACTTGCCTCTTGGTTCTAAAACATTTTTCCTTAATGCTTTTAACACCAATTTCCTACTTTAATATTTCTTGCCATGACTTTCTTGATTAAGTGTCTAGCCATACCAGTTTGATAACATTGAATATGATGTAGAGCCTCGAGTAACTTTTCATCAAGTAGAATTAGCTCTTCATATCTTGCTCTAGTCCATTCCACTTCATCGAGTTTGCTTTCCAACGCGATGCGTAGGGAAGGTATTTCTAGTTCTACAGGTTGTACGACATCCATCCCATAGACTAAGGAACATGGCGTATTTCTTGTTGACGAGCAAATTGGCGTGCGATAACCCCACAAAGAAAAGGGGAGTTTGTTAGGCCAATCCTTGTATTTTTTCGTCATCTTCTCAATAATAGTTTTTAAATTTTTATTAGCTGCCCAACTACACCATTTGCGTGAGGTCTGTATGGAGAAGAATGATGGTTTTAAATGCCATACTTTTGTAATAATTCTTCACATTCTACATGAAAGTGAGTTCCATTGTCACTTATCATTTCATGTGGGACTCCATATCGACAAGTAATGTTTCTTTCAATAAAGAGTGCAACATTTTTTGCAGTGAGTTTTGCATATGATTTTGGTTCAACCCATTTAGTGAAGTAGTCAATTGCTACTAAGATGTACTCATGGCCTTATATTCTTGGAGGAGTAATTTTTCCAATAGTATCTATTCCCCATGTTAAGAATGGCCATGGTGATGGATAGGTGTAGAGGAGGACTGGAGGAAAATGTTGTAAGTTAGCGTTTATTTGACATTTAGGGCATCTTTTTACATATTGATGACAGTCCCTATTCATGGTAATCCAATAGTACCCTTCGCGCATCATTTTTTGGACAAACATTTTGCCATTTACACGTGTTCCACATACATCTTCGTGTACTATTGTCATAGCCCTTTGGGATTCCTTTTTGCCTACACATAGAAGAGCTCAACCTTTAGGTAGCCTTTTGTGTAACTTGTCGTTTATGAGCACATATTGGGAAGCCAAAAGTCTTAAAGCTCGGTTTTCTCTTTTGTGTAACTCGTCATTTATGAGCACATGCATATTGAGGATGTCCGTATACCAAGGTTCTTCTTCTTCTTCCTCTTTTTCTTGGACCACTTCATCATCCTTTATGGCTTGAATATAAGCCGGTTTATGCCTTTTTTATATTGTTAAGGGCATTTGCTCAATTTCTGTAGGAATCCTAACCATTGATGCTAGTCTTGCCAAGGCATCAGCAAATTGATTTTCTTCTCTAGTTAGATATGTGTACTCTACCTTTTCTAGTTGATTTGTGAGAGTTTCTAGATAGGTTTGGTTAGGGGCCAAGCTTTCACTCCTTACTTTCCATCTTTTGGAAATTTGATTGATGATCAATAAAGAATCTCCGAATATTTAAAGTTTCTTTACTCCCAATGTTAATGCTGTTTCGAGGCCTACCACGCATGCTTCATATTCTGTAGCGTTGTTGGTAACGTCGAAATCTAGATTTATGGAGATTGGAATATGTTCTTCCATTGGTGATACCAATAATACCCCTACACCACATCTCTTTTGGCTTGAGGCTCCGTCGAAATATAGAGTACAAGTATCATCTTCTATGACCATCAAGTATTCATCTGGAAAGTCATTCTCGTGTATGGGTGTGGATTCTTCTATTGGGAAATCTGCTAAGAAATCTGAGACCACGGATCCTTTAATAGCCTCTTAGGGCATGAATCATACATCAAATTAGGCATGAATCTTACATCAAATTGGGCTAAGTTGACTATCTATCTTGATATCCGCCCATTTAGTGTAGATTTCTCGAAAAATATATTAAAGTTGATCCATTCGAGATACCACAAGGAATGTGTGAGCGAGCATGTAATGTCTTAAATTTGTTGTGGCCCACACTAGTTTGAGGCACAATTTCTCAAGCGGTGTGTATCTTATTTCATACTCGAGCATCTTTTTACTTAGATAGTAGATGTTATTCTCCTTTCCTTCTACTTCTTGTGTGAGCATAGCCCCCTTGACGGTTAAGTACAACCTAAGAGGCATTCCTGGGAGTGCTGGTGCTAATACTGAAGGATTAGCGAGATAGTATTTGATCTTTTCAAAGGCTTTTTAACACTCGTTGTCCCATATTACTGGCACATTCTTCTTGAGCTTCTTGAATAATTGTTCACATATTGTTGTCAATTTAGATATGAACCTACTTATGTATTGCAACCGGCCAATGATTCCCCGAATTTGCTTTTTGGTTTTGGGCGGTGGCATTGACATGGTTTCTTTGATCTTGGCTGGGTCGATCTCTGTTCCTCTCGAGCTAATGACGTATCCCAAGAGTTTTTTTGAGGTGACTCCAAAAGCACACTTGGATGGGTTCAACCTCATGTTGTCTTTTCTTAGTCTTTCAAAGAATTTTCTTAAGGCTACCAAATGCCCTAGGCGATCCTTTGATTTCACAATCTTGTCATCTTTATAGACTTCAACTTCCTTATGCATCATGTCATGGATTAAAGTAGTCGCTGCTCGTTGGTAAGTGGAACCCGCGTTTTTCAACACGAATGGCATTATCGTGTAGCAGTATGTGCCCCAAGGTGTTATGAATGTTGTCTTCTCCATGTTTTCTTCTGTCATGAGAATATCGTTATGCCCCGCGTATCCATCCATAAATGAGAGAAGTGCATGGTTTCCTAAATTATCTACTAGAATATCAATGTGTTGTAAAGGGAATTTGTCCTTTGGACATGCCTTATTTAGATCTCGATAGTCGACACACATTCTTACCCTTCCATTCTTCTTCAATTATTGGTTTTTGTTTCCAAGTGTTTCCATTTCTTCAATTATTACCTTGTCATTTTCATTTTTAGTTAAGCCATGCTCGTCATCTTGGATTAAAGAGTGACACGAGGAGTAAGCAAAAAAGGACATATTATTAAATTCGGAAACAATTACATCACATTTCTTCAATTATTGGTTTTTGTTTCCAAGTGTTTCCATTTCTTGGACTTGATTACTAACTATTCTAGGAGAAGGTGCTAAAACAAAAGAACTAAGAGAAGGTGCTATAACTAAGGACTTAGAAGACTCGATAGGGGAAGACTCTGACTCGGACTCTAACTCAGATGATTCTTCGAACATTGGTCCTTGTCTTGTTGTTATGGAGATCATTTTTCCACTTGGAATTGTCACCTTCACGGTCTTTTGCCATCCTTGAACTAGACCCTATGCTGGAGTGATAAGCTTGGAAGGATCAAAGTTATCATTTTGTAGTACTATTTGAATAAGTAAGGAGTTATCCTCGATATAAGTTGGATCATTCTTCTCATGCCCAAAGAGAAGTCCCATGACATTAAAGCAAAATCATGGGGGTGCTTTCTCCTTATGGATAGGAGTTGGTACTGAAAGGAATGGTGTCCTTCAAACAAGTGTATTATTCTGATACCGGGTTCAGAATTATTAGAAAGCTAATATATTCAATAAGGTCAAGTGATCGGAATGCCTAGGTGGAGGCCGCTTCCGAAGAGTAATATTAATATAATTAATATTACAGCTTAATCTTGACTGAACCCTTCAGGTCACACCCAAGCAAAATATACGAATCGACTCGACGAATTAATTCGGAAGAAATTAATTCGCCGCCCGAGTGTTAAATATTTAGACGTCGGTAATTCGAGCTTGGAGCGTCGAAACCGATCGTCGGAAGTCGAGTCAAAAATAAAAAAAAAGACGAGACGCGCAAAATAATAATAAATCCACCATATTCCCAAAATACCCCTAGCATCGGAATGCCCCGAGCATCCGAATTCTAGGGGAAAAAATGTCCAAGCATAGGTGGCTAGCAAGCGCACCAAGCCGAGCCTAACATGGCTGGCTAGGTGCGTGCTAGCGCACCGTGCTAGCAGCCATGCACAGCAGCAGCTAGCAGCCGCTTGCACGTGGTGCGTGCAGCAGCTAGCTGCCGCAAGCTAGGCGTGCTAGCAGAGCACGCACTAGCTGCCACGCACAGCAGCAAGCCCACACCAAGTGCGTGGCTTGCGCGCACAGAAAAGCCCGCATCTTGGTGCGGGGCTGGGTTCGTGGCTGGGCCATAGGGACGGTCACTATGGGGAAGCTTGAGGAATATGGGAGCAAGTGGGTAAGGACATGTTGCACAAGGAGAGTATTGAGTGGGAAGCAAGTACGGTCCCTTACTCTCCATGAGGTCCTCACCAACCCATTTCACATGGTAATGCCACTTGTAGATTTATTATTAGTTTGCAATTTTAATTTAATTTAGTTTTAAATTAATTTGTGGAATTTCATGATCTCACATTGATGGGATAGAAATGCCCAGTCATACTTTCCTTTATAAATACCAACCTTGGGATTTGGAGTAAAGTGCTTGAGTGGGAGTTAGAAAGAGCATTCCATATTTTAGGAAAAACTCTTAAACTCCATTAACACTTGGGTTTTGGTCGGACCTTGCTAACTCCAAGGTAGCGGACCTAAAAAGTCGTGTTGGTCCTTTGTGGGTGGATACCGTTGGAGGCACGTCATTTGCGGTGCTCAAGGCTTTCAAGTAAGAGCCCGTTTTGAGAGGGTGAAGCTCGCTTCAAGGGTATGATTCGTTCTTCCTTTTCTTGTGTTTATTTATTTATGCTTTATGGTTTTATTTTGGCTTGGGTCGGGGTTGTTTCCGCGGTGAGTCGGACTCACCAAAGCCCAACAACGGTATCAGAGCCCCGCTCGTTTATTTTTATAATCATGTTTTTTCAAGGTTTATTTTGGCTTATTTTTCTGGTTTAAGTTGCTAATTAGATTAGTAGCTCGGTTTTATTTATTTTAATCCCGGTTTTAATGTCGAATTTGGCCAGAACCCAGATTTTCGCCCAAAAATAGTGAATTTTGGGTGGAAAAGGTGTTCTGGAAAAGTTGTTGCCCCTTCAGGCCTGTGATTTTAGCCAAATTCTGACCAGAAATGCCTTTTTCGAGGGATTTTTCGTTTTTGACGAAAAATTTGAAGTCTTTTCTAACCTTGAAATTAATGGCATAACTTGTTGATTATGTGGTTGATTATTTGCATTATTTTCTGCATTTTTAAGTCCCCTTAAAGCACACTTACTTGGTAGTATTTGATGCTTAAAGGTTGATTTATTTTCACATAATTGCAAACTAATTGCTTTTTATTGTGAAAATTTTTGTTTTAAGGCTTCCTAAGTGTTAAAGATTCAATCTTTATTTGTGATAAGTGATTGAAACTTTAAAAACCACTAAATTCCATGTTATTTTGTGTTAAACTTTGTTGTTTTAATCATTTTGAGTTGATTGGAAACATAAAGTTTCAATTTTTGTGATAGAAATTTGGTTATCTTCATGTTGGAAGATATAATTTTCAAGGATTCACAAAATTTTGATGTTGGAATTTTCTTTTAAACATTAAAGTTCATATTTTTCCAACTTCCCCTTACTTTGTCAAATTCTCAAGTTTAATTTAAATTGATTAAATTCAAAGTGAGAAATTGCCTCAACTTTGTTGTTGCACCAAACTAAACCAATTTAATTAAGAATGGTTCTTGGAATTATTTTGGTTATTTTCACTTTGAAATTTTATTAAGTTAGACTTGTTTAAAATTTTTATTTCTTGCTCATTAAGTTAGTTCTAAAATTAATTTAGAATTAATTAATTATGTCTCGCAAAATGGGATCAAATCCCAAGGCCATGGCACGCAAAACGAGGCAAAGAACCAACCTTGGCTAGCCGGGCTGCATAGCAGCCCGCATGTGGCTGCCAAGGTGGCTGCCCTGCCTTGCGTGCGGCCACACGCGCGACAGCAGCACTTGGCCGCAGCAGCCATGGCTGTGCGTGCGCGTGCGTGCGGTAGTGGCAGCAGCCCATGGCTGCTTGCTGCGGGCCGTGTGTGCGGAGTTTTTTGTGTGTGCATATGCTTGGTGCGGTGAGGTGAATAGCCGTAGTATGCTTGGTTTGCATGAGCCGCGATTATTCGAGTTTCCTTGGCAAAACGCTTAAAGCAAAAGCCACTTGAAATGCGGTTGGCTTAATATTGCTTATTTTGCCGTTTTATTTATTTTAATTAAAATTTTGGGAGGCTAGACCTCGGTTTTGAGCGGCATTGGCAAAATTTTATTTTGACAAGTTTGTGTGCTACCGACTTAATTAATTGGATTAATTAAGGGAAATGCGGAATTTAGTGGGAGCTTCAATTAATTAATGACGTCAATTACATAATCGGTTAAACATCTTTGACTAGTTTTAATTAGGCGTGTTAATCGGATTAACCACCTAGATTAGTTACTAGTGCGCGCGTTGTTTAAATGTATTTTACTTGTTTGATATTGTAAATTGCATGGGCCATTCACAAATAGTGAATGGATGAATGGAATATATATTCTCTCTCACAGGTTTTATGAAATGTCAACTAGTGGGACCTGATTAGGATAGAAACTACGGACTACGTGCCGTTATGTATTTTTGTAAATCTAAATACGGTCTACGCACCGTTAAGTATTTTTGTACCTTAATATTTAGATTATTCCTAGTCGTAGACACTAGTATTTGCATAGTTTGGTTAAGTCTTGAAGACGATGTATCTTGGAAGAAAAAGCCTTGAATTGCAAATGAAGACCTTTTGAAGATTTGAAGAATTCAAGGGGTCATGCTAGTTGCCAATATGCATCTATAATTTCGCTTTATATTTTATGCTTATATATACATGTGAATTATTCGTTAGATGCATGTTTAGGTTTTCTTTATGTTGCGATGATTAGTTAAGTTAACTTAAATCAACCAACATAGAAATCCTAGGTCCCTAAAAATATTGAATCAAACTTGCCTTTCCAAAACAACACTTACCAACCGAACGACGGTGATGGTAGGCTACGCCAAAGCGAGGTGCCATCACTTCTCCAAGGCTCATAAGGCATACCGGGTGTGCACGTTGGTTTTGGTTTAACTCATCGGTATGAGTGAGGAGTCCTCACATACCGTGGCAAAAGAGATACATCGTCAAAGATGCATTAAATGCGACGATTGTCTAACCAAGAGTGGCTTAGAGCCATTAACAAGGCAATGCTTACCCTAGAAGATTGAGTGTTAAGACAAGCCAAAGCATGCTTAACCACTCTTTGTTTCTTCGGATCTTGGAATCGCCTTATTTTCACAAAATAGGGACAATTTTACGTGTAAATAAGACGCTAAATAAGTATTGAAAATTTGCATGAATAAAATTCAATCTTATTTAAGTAATTTTGAATGGTTTTTTCATTAAAATTCTTTCAATTGTAGAATCATGTCTTCAACTAATGACAATGACCTTATGTACCCGGAACTTCCCGAAAAGTTACCATTTTTGCTCAATTTGGTGAACTTTAAGGAATGGGAAGATGAACTCCGAAAGACACTCAGAAATTGCTACCTAGAGCATATCTTGGACACTCCGATCCCTAGTTTCTACTCGAAAGGGATCATGAGTGATGAAGCTCATGAAGTATGGAGCATGGATTGCAAGAGAGTTTTGAAACTCATGGCAAACTCCATCCCGGTTCGATGGAAGGAGATTTTCTCCGGCTATTTTCCGGACATGATGCTCAAAGCTCTTGAGGATGTAGTCAATTTGAGGGTCACCAAAAGTGCTAGGGGCAATTATGATGGTCACGTGGAGGATGTGACTAGGTCACTCTCCAAAATGAGGATCAAGCCACCGCAAGATGGTTGTCTCTTGAAAGAAAGACAAGAGGTGTGGGGAAAAGTCTACAATGCGAGACTTAGGCCCGGAATGCCACTTCAAGCTCATGTAATTAACATGACTAGGCTATTCAACCATCTGGAGCTAATTGGCAAACCAGTGGAAGACGAGCAAGCGGATCACATGCTTCTTAGCTCTCTTCACTCGGGATATGTGGGGCTTAAAATGCGCCTCACCGCCAATAGGGATACACTGTCCTTAAGGGAAGTCATCCAAGAGCTCCAAAAGACCTATTCTTGCAAGAAGGCTAACTTTGCCCTTAGACCAAGGAAGAAGGAGTTCAAAGACAAGAGGAAGATGCGCTGCTTCTATTGTGGTAACCCCGGACACTACAAAAGAGAATGCAGCAAGTATCTGGATGATGAGGCGAAAGGAAAAGTAACCTCCACCTAAGGTATCATCTTAAACACTTGAATATAAGCAATTTTAAAAGGTATTAGATACCGGAAATTTGACTCACAATTCACTCCTTTTTCAGGAACCAAGTGAGCGGTTCTTTTTCATGTGGAAATGAGTACACAAGTAGGATGAAGGTGATCTATGCAAGAAAACTTGTAATCTCATGATTTTTCTAAATAAGTAGAACTTACTTAGTTTTATGCACCATACTTTTGATGTATTTCCGACGTTAGACGTCGTTTTCATCAACCAAGGCTTTTGTTTTGATTTCTTGAATATATTTATGGAATGACACTTTCACGTGTTTTTAGACAAAATGTTTGATACTAATGCAAAGAAAGCTAAGACTACACTGTCTAGTCAAACTTACTTGTGGCACTATCGTCTTGGCCACATTAACATCAAACGCATCAAGAAGCTTCTTCAAGAAGGAATTCTTGACTCATTTGATTTAGAATCCTTTGAGAATTGCGAAGGATGTTTATTAGGCAAGATGATAAAGCAACCATTCTCCAAGTTGGGAGAAAGGGCCGGTGACTTGTTGGTACTAATACACACCGATGTATGTGGGCCAATGAGTACACCCGCAAGGCGTGGTTATCGGTATTTCATAACCTTCACGGACGACTATAGTAGATATGGTTATGTCTATCTAATGTCGCACAAATCTGAATCGTTTGATAAATTCAAGGAATTTCAGAACAAAGTTGAACACCAACTCGGCAAGAAAATCAAAGCGCTTCGATCGGATCGAGGTGGCGAATATTTGAGCCAAGAATTCGATGACCATCTGAAAGAACATGGAATACTTTCAGAGTTGACACCTCCGGGAACTCCTCAATGGAATGGAGTATCTGAAAGGAGGAATCGAACCTTGTTAGACATGGTCCGATCGACTATGGGTCTTAGTGAACTTCTAATCTCTTTCTGGGGACATGCACTTTTAACTGTGGCACTTACACTGAATCGTGCTCCGTCAAAGGCAGTGGAAAAGACTCCATATGAATTATTGACAAATAAACCTCCAAGGTTGTCTTTTCTCAAGATTTGGGGATGCGAAGCATATGTCAAGCAACTCATTTCTGACAAACTTCATCCGAAATCTGACAAGGTTTACTTTGTGGGTTATCCAAAAGAAACCAAAGGGTATTACTTCTACAACAAATCCGAGAACAAAGTGTTTGTTGCTCGTGATGGTGTCTTTTTGGAGAAGGAGCATCTCTCCAAAACGACAAGTGGGAGGAAAATCGAACTCGACAAAGTTCGAGAGGACGAGCAACAAGGACAAGTTGACAATCAAAGTGCTCACGAAGCATTTGTTGACATTGGTCAAAGTCAAAATATGCAAAGTCAAACTGATAATGCAAATGCTCAGTCCCTACGTAGGTCAACTCGGCCAAGATCTCAACCTGACAGATATCTCGGTGTTGTATTAACCGAAGATCAGGACATCCTAGTAGTGGATTGAGATGAGCCAGCAACCTACAAGCAAGCTATGACGAGCCCCGACTCTGCAAAATGGCAAGAGACCATGAAATCCGAAATGAACTCCATGTTTGAAAATCAAGTATGGGACTTGGTTGATTTACCCATAGGTTACACACCTATCGGATGTAAATGGATTTTCAAGATGAAAACCGACAAAGATGGAAATGTATTCATTTACAAAGCAAGGCTGGTAGCAAAAGGTTACAGGCAAATTCACGGCGTTGATTATGATAAAACCTTTTCTCCAGTAGCTATGCTTAAGTCCGTTCGAATTCTTCTAGCGATTGCTGCATAGTACAATTATGAAATATGGCAGATGGACGTCAAAACCGCCTTCCTCAATGGAATTTCGGAAGAAACTGTGTACATGACAGTCAAACTCGGATTTCGAGAAACACTTCTGGACGTAATAGAGATGACGAGTAATCTTACTCTGTAGTTCATGAAGAGACATAGGAAAGGGGCTATACACTAAATGCACACTTGTCCGGAAGGACAAGTGGGAGATTCAAAGAAATGGTGTCCTTCGAACAAGTGTATTATTCTAATAGCGGGTTCAGAATTATTAGAAAGCTAATATATTCAGTAAGGTCAAGTGATCGGAATGCCTGGGTGGAGGCCGCTTCCGATCAGTAATATTAATATAATTAATATTACAGCTTAATCTTGACTGATCCCTTCGGGTCACACCCAAGCAAAATATACGAACCGACTAGACGAATTAATTCGGAAGAAATTAATTCGTCGCCCGAGTGTTAAATATTTAGACGTCGGTAATTCGAGCTTGGAGCGTCGAAACCGATCGTCGGAAGTCGAATAAAAAATAATAAAAAGACGAGACGCGCAAAATAATAATAAATCGACCATATTCCCAAAATACCCCTAGCATCGGAATGCCCCGAGCATTCGAATGCTAGGGGCAAAAATGTCCAAGCATAGGTGGCTAGCAAGCGCACCAAGCCGAGCCTAGCATGGCTGCCTAGGTGCGTGCTAGCGCACCGTGCTAGCAGCCACACACAGCAACAGCTAGCAGCCGCAAGCTAGGCGTGCTAGCAGCGCACGCACAAGCAGCCACGCACAGCAGCAAGCCCGCACCAAGTGTGTGGCTTGCGCGCACAGCAGCAGCCCGCATCTTGGTGCGGGCTGGGCTCGTGGCTGGGCCATAAGGCCGATCACAATGGGGAAGCTTGAGGAATATGGGAGCAAGTGGGTAAGGACATGTGGCACAAGGAGAGTATTGAGTGGGGAGCAAGTATGGTCCCTACTCTCCATGTGGTCCTCACCAACCCATTTCACATGGTAATGCCACTTGTAGATTTATTATTAGTTTGCAATTTTAATTTAATTTAGTTTTAAATTAATTTGTGGAATTTCATGATCCCACATTGATGGGATAGAAATTCCCACTCATACTTTCCTTTATAAATACCAACCTTGGGATTTGGAGTAAAGTGCTTGAGTGGGAGTTAGAAAGAGCATTCCATATTTTGGGAAAAACTCTTAAATTTCATTAACCCTTGGGTTTTGGTCGGACCTTGCTAACTCCAAGGTAGCGGACCTAAAAAGTCGTGTTCGTCCTTTTTGGGTGGATACCGTTGGAGGCACGGCATTTGCGGTGCTCAAGGCTTTCAAGTAAGAGCCCGTTTTGAGAGGGTGAAGCTCGCTTCAAGGGTATGATTCGTTCTTCCTTTTCTTGTGTTTATTTATTTATGCTTTATGGTTTTATTAATTACGAATGGTTCCTTGGGTCAGGGTTGTTTTCGCGGTGAGTCGGACTCACCAAAGCCCAACATTTACATCATCTAGAAATTTGCAATCCAAGAATATTTCAAACCCTGGTTGTCTTATCCCATTATTAACAAAGCGTTCAGGAAATTCATGGCATGGATAATTCTCTCCTTCTTTCATGAAAAGTTTATTTAGGGTAAGAGGATAATTATCCATTGGGATTGCTTTCTTTTCGGTACGAAAGTTCTTACGCACATTGGCCTTTTCCCGGGCTCACTTAAGGTCTTTCAGAGACGGTTCAAATCAAAGTCCAAATGTGCCCAATTTAGGGAGGCCATGTAGTCCCATTTGCTTTTCTATTCCTTTCTTCATTTCAAGAGTCATTCCAGGAAAGTGCCTATGTTTATTAAGGATAGAATCACTAGTGGAAAAAATCTAATCCGTAATAGGCTATTTGTAACGGGCAAAGCTTTCCTCGTTACAATTAAGATATTCTTAACTGGAAAAATAATGTCCGTTACGAATACGTATGTATTTGTAACGGACAAATTAGTGCCCATTACGAATAAATAAGTATTCGTAAAGGACACTATTTTGCCCGTTATGAATACTATATTACACGTAAATGACCAAACTTGGCCCAACTGATGAGAGGAGCCCAATACTTGGCTTTTTAGGGTTTCACCACTTTCTCTCTCATCAGTCCCTCACTCCCTCTCTCTCTCCTCTCCTCTCCTCCCCTCCCTGTCATTCACCTCTCTCTCTTTTCAAACTCAGGCCCTCTCATTTCGAGGAGCAATGAGAAGACCTCTGTTCTGTTGGTTGTTGTTTTGGTGGTTAACTTGAGCAGCGATTGCTTTCATCTTGAGATGAGCAACTTCACCGGCGGCTTCATACAAGAGCTCCCCAGCGGCGTCATTTTTGGGCGGAGGTGTAATTGGCGGTTATGGAACTCTTGATCGAAAACCGTCTCTGGTTCAACTATGGTCCGAACCTGATTAGCGTCAATTGTGGCGACGTTGAGAACAACCAAGCCCATAGGCTTCTTCCTCTTTAGATCTAAGTCGTTGAACGAACCGATGCTAGGTAAGATTTTTCTCTTTGTAATCATCGAATATTAAGTTGGAAGATTTATCAGCTTGAATGTGGTAAACGATGATTGTCTGAGTTGATTCAACTTTATTTTTTGAAATTTATGTTGTTTTTAATTAATTTAAGTTTCAGGGTACTGGATTTTTGGGATATTTTTTGCTGAATTTTTGCAGATTAAGGAATGATTATTGTTTTTTTTAGATCTAAAGTTTTTTATTTTATTCCAATTCTATCTTCATTTTGTATTTTAATCTCCTCAATTATTTTTAGCTCTCTAATTTGAGTGATTTCTGATTTTTCATTTTTAGTTTTATTTTTTATTTGAATTATGTTAGATATAAAATTTTTGATTCTCATTTTAAAATTACCTAGATCTATATTTTCTGTTTTGATGCAATTTGTTATGATTTTGTGCGTTTGATGGTGTAGTTGTGGTTGTTGGTGCGGTTACTCTTATTTGTTATGATTTCCACGCAATAAATCTCTTGCTTGTCAAATTCTCCTCTCTCTGAGTTGTTATCCTTGATGTTTGCGTATAGTCTTTGGATTTCTAGAATCTGGTCTTTGAATGATGTAACTCACCCTTTGTTAAGTGATGGAATCAAGGAATTGGGGTGGTGGGAATCTAATATATATTATTTATTTTAATAAAGCAATCCTCTCTTCCTCTTGATAGTGTTTTCCTGACAAGTACATGTATACCTGCAAGGTTAGCTAGTACTTGGGTGCTGACCAAGGCTCTCTCCATATTGTTCCTAGCTGAAAATTTAAGCTTTTAATTCTTTCTTCTTCCTCTTCATTAATTGAACTTCTGTTGTATGAATTTAGGCTGTCTATCCAACTTATGTGAGTGGCTGATTTGAAAATCATATAAGTGAATTGGAATGTTGTTCATGGATAAGAGAGGTATCCCATGTTTGAAGGCTGAGGCTCGGAGTGGGTCCAGTATCCTAAGTTGTATCTCGAGTCTGTTTTGGTCTGCATGATTATGGCTTAAACTGCTGCAGTGGAGTTGGCTTAGTCGTGCTTGATAAGATGCAATTATCCCAATCCTTGTCAATTAGAGAGAGGGCGGGGGGTAGTAAGCCGTTTAAAGGAGAAGTCTTATCCTGCTCTGTTGAAAGCTATAGAAGTTCGTGTTATCCGACTTTCTTCATTGAGTACTTTTTTTCAAACCTCATTTATTGTGAGGGATCGGATACTAAAGGCAGCAGTAGACGTATATGATGCATTGCATCTTATTTACTCTACCTCGACATTTGTATTCATATCGAACTTGTGTGTGAAGTTTATGATATGGATGTATAAAAAACTTAATTGGAACAACCTTACTAGTTACTAGGAAATTGTTGCTTCAGGTTATCTTATAACTTGCATGCAAATTTTAGTTCTCATACTGCTTACATCTATGGTTTTCCAACTCGGAAATCCTAACTTATTATCATAACATTGGTGTTAGGGAGGTGAACATGAGATGGAAGTTGATACTGCAACATCTGTTGTGCAACCTTCAGGGAAAAGCACTTTACCAGAGCTGGAAATCTTCTGTTACTTGATTGTATTGTTGTTTCTAATTGATCATAAAATGCACAATGAGGTGTGCTCTGTTCCAAACACTACTTTTGTACACTTCATTGTCATATGTGTTTCAAGCTAACTCTGAAAATAATCATGCTAAATCTTGTGCTTCTGCAAGCATTGCTCGTTTAAAATCATTGAAAAGAAGGGTTGTTGATGTGCTGGCATCCAAACTGTATTCTTTCTATTCATTGAGCTATGAGCTCACTGGCGATCTTGCTGAAATCCGTTTGCTATTTGCCTTAATATCTTGTATTGATATAAGATTAACCCTAATATACATAGGCAATCAAGAAATATGTTTCATAAAGTTATTGATTTTGTTGTGCTTCTGCTTTAGCGCTTTAATTTAATTCTTTTCTGCTCTAGTGAAGTTCTCACCTTGCATCGGCTGGCTACATTGCACCATGATGAGCTTTTATGCGGTCAGGTTATATTATTAGCAGATTCGATATAATATAGATAATTTATTTTATTAAGCTAAATTATTGGCTTGAAGCACTTTACATTGATCTATATTTTTTTAGTGAATGGATTGTTCATCTTTATAGCCAATAATGTATAAAGCATGAGAGATGCATACAAGTCTAATTGATTTGATGTGCTATACTTTAAGGGAATCAATCATCATTATTACTAGGCTAAACTTAAAGAAACTCCAACCCAAACCTCCCTTTCGCACAAGTACAACTTTAGAGAAATGATGATGGAACCAGAAACACCAAGAGAACCTAGCTCTAACCTAAACCATCCTGAAAGGTTGAAGTCTTCTCTAGGGTTGGAATGTTATATTATCTAACAAAAATGCAAAATTTTGAATATATTTCATGTACTAGTAGTATTCAAATAATATTGATGTCTACATAACTTACAACATAAATTTGAGTTCTTTATCCATATAAAATTAACCATATGGTGAACACATACTTTTCATATAAATATGCATGCATGATAAAGAGAAGCATACCAATGGTTGTCTTCCAATTCGTGCCTTGCAAGCTTTAGATACTTGGCTGGCAGTGGGATTCACAAGTGCCAATGTGGGTTTTGAACAAGTTAAGTGAATGAAAGAGAAGGCATGAAGGATAGATGAAATCTATGGAGCAAGAAATTTAAGTTTTAGGAATTGAATGAACAATAGAAGCTTGGCCATCACTGTCTTCCTTCTCTCTGTCTTTCTATTTTTGCTTTCTAAATAATGTAATCTAGTGCTTTTCTCAAGGGTTTTTGGTTAGGGACCAAAGCCTTTATTTTACACTTGGGCATACATATCTGCTCTACACATATGATGCATACGCCTTTCTTAGGTAGTTAGGTTCCCCAAAGTGTGAGATAAATTCTTCTATTAAATACGGCGTGTAATTTAAATACAACGTGTGATTTAGTCATATTCTTTGCTGTGGAATGATTGTAACTGGTTTATTTGATTGTAATTCAGAAATCAATGTACATGTACTATCTTGCGGAAGTTGTGTTTATGGCTGCCTTGATATGTGTCACACTCCTTGCGTTCCACACTCATACGTCGAGGTCTACCTTTGTTGGGAAATTTTGTGACGTCTTTGGGATCATTCTCTATGGTGCACCTCTCGCTGTTATGGTATGAATTTTTCATATGTACTTGTATTTTTCGATGTTAGCTTTGTAACATTGATATTAATTACAAGTTGCATATCATTTACTGGATTATGAAAATGTTTGTTTGGCACAAACAGTACAAGGTCATAAAAACGAAGAGTGTTGAATTCATGCCATTGGCTCTTTCATTGGCTGGTTTGTCTAATGGAGTTATTTGGAGTGCGTAGGCCTTCATTAGATTTGATCCTTACATTCTGGTAATAACGTATACCTCATTTCATCTAGTGATTCTCAATGTAAGCGTTACAATGCTTGTAATTTGTATCCTAATCCTTTGTTTCTTTGTTGCGCACATATTGGCAATGGGGTTGGAGGCATACTTGCCGTAGCACAACTGATCTTGTACACTTGCTACTATGGGTCTACACCGAAGGAGGGGAAGCCCGTGAAGGACCCGGTGAAGCCAACAGCACCACAAGTGCAGATGACTTTGTCTTCCGTCTAAAGATTATACTTAGTTTATTCTAGCTAGGTCCTTAGCCATTTTAATCTGTTCTTGTGTTGGCTAGCTTGTGTGTTTTTTGCTAGCGTAGGTAGTGATTTTGGTTATAGCTTAAAAATAGTAATATTAATATGGATGAGACTAGAAGATTTTGATGTTTTAACTAAAATTAAAAAAGTGTTCAAAATCCAGCATTTTGCTGGATTTTTTTTTAAATTTTATTATACAGTATTCGTAACTGGCAAACCATGTCCCGTTACGGATAATGGTGTGCAAAATCCAGCAATTTTTTTTTAAATTTGATTATACAGTATTCGTAACGGGCACCTGAAAAGCCCGTTATAAATAACTCCGTTATTTGTAACGGGCTTTTCAGGAGCCCATTACGAATAACCTATTATTCGTAACGGGCGGTGCCCGTTACAATTAACAATGGCCATCCGTAACGGTTGCATACGTAACGGACGCTGCTCGTTACGGATGGGCAGTTTTTGCTTGTTACGGATGACCTATTTTCCACAAGTGAATTTATTGTCATGTTAGAGTGGAGGTCGTAGTGAAAAGGGGTCCTTTCACCCTCCTCAATTAAGGAGACCTCTTCGTTAAAGCCCTTCAAGTCTTCGTCATCTTCATCGTGCTCCACATTTATGATGGGATTCTCGATAGCCTAGAATTTCATTGGTGAAGCATCGATTGTAATATGGATTCCTCCAACTACAGCCTTCACTTGTTGATGAAGGGATGAAGGGACGACCTTTAGGTCATGAAGCCAAGGGCGTCCCAACAATAAGTTAAAAAATGCTTTAATGTCCACTACTTGAAAAGTAGTAGCATCTTCTATGACTCATGTCATTACATTAATAGTGATAATTCCAAGAGCTTGGCGGCGAGTGTTGTCATAGTCTCTTATTCCCTGTGTAGACAAAGACAAGTCTTCATCCCCTATTCCTAACATTCACGCAGTTTAGAGTGGACTAATCGCCGATCCATTATCTAGAAGAGTCATTGGGACATTCATCCTCTTGCAGATTACTGTGAAATTTAATGATTTGTTATGTTTATCACCCTCTATAGGTAGATCCTTATCAAAAAAGGTGATAAAGTTCATGGGACTACAGAGATCACTCGTGAGAAAGTCAGCCAACCCTTCAGGAGTGGTTTCAGAATCTATTCCTATTTTATCCAAAGCATTCATCATTGCCAACCTATTTTGATGGGATGTAGCTAAAAGTTTCCATACATTCATATCAACTTTAGTTTTCTTTAGTTGTTTGACAACATAGTTGTCTTCTACGATGGGTATGGGAACTTGCTGAAGTTTTTGCACGATAGTGGGAGGTTATATTCTCCCGTATCTTGTACGAACATCTATGGGTGAATCTTCTTCATCCCAAATATCTTCCACTTGATATATTGTGGAGAGTGAGGTTTCTTCCATATCCTTGAGGTAGACGTCCTCATCGTTGCTCTCCCAAACTCCATTCGTAGTAGCATCTTTCTCTTATGGAATTTGGACTAACTCTTTATTATCAATCAGTTTCTAAATTAAATCCTTAAATTTATGACAGTGTTCTCACTACACCAAAAACTAGATTAGAGATCGCAAAATATAGAACAGTTACCAAAGATAGGCGCTCTCCAGAAGAATATAGAACGTATTGATATAAGAGGCGTTCTGTATGTAAATATATATGGAACGGTTAGCATAGTTAACCGTTCTCTATTTCTTTTTACTAAAAAAATTTTAAAAAATAATTAATTATTATAGATTATATAGAACGGTCATCTTAACAACTGTTTTGTATTGTATTAGTTAATTATTTTTTTTTTAATTATTAGGAGGAAAAAATATACGGAGTAATAATTTGCCCAAATTAATTAAAGGCAGCTAAAAGGAATATTGAAGCACACGCTCAATTTCAATTTCACTTTAACTAATACCTTAAAAAAAAGTATTGCATGTGTTTATTGCTGCGTGAAACCTCCATATAGTATAACCTTCAACCTCCAAACGATGATTGTTCGCCATACCACCGCTCCACCGCCGCACCACCGCTCCACCGCCGCACCACCGAACCACTGGCGCACAACATCTGAGCACCGCACCACCCGCACTCCGCTAAGGTAGGTTCGAATCTTCTTGTTATAGAGTAATTGAATTTTGATTATTTGTCAATCGAACCGCATGAGTCTTTCGAATTATGAAGGAAACATAATTAAATTCATAGTTTTCATCTATTAAATTAAATTGCAATCTGAAATTTAGGTGATTGAAAAAAACTTCAAAGTTCTAGTTTTAGGGTTAAATTCAATCGATTGTTTGTATGCAAATA
Source organism: Chenopodium album (assembly GCF_948465745.1). NCBI lineage: Eukaryota > Viridiplantae > Streptophyta > Magnoliopsida > Caryophyllales > Amaranthaceae > Chenopodium > Chenopodium album. The sequence goes on from NC_137836.1 coordinate 30,645,073, forward strand.
TTTCAGTTAAATTGTTGTAAGTTCAATCAAATTATCCATAATTTTGTCGAATTTACATTTAATCTTACCTAAGTTCAATTTAGAACCCTAAATCTCAAATATCATGCAAAAAATATCTGATGGAGCTTTGTAATTACCTTTTTTTAATGCCATGAAGCTTGTTTGCAATTCATTTTTGATTCGATACGATGTTTATTGTAGATGTCGTATGAATAATTATTAAGAAAAAAAAAATCTTTTGTTAAAAAAAAAAAAAAAAAGAGAGATGTGTAACTGAAATTGAATCATGAACTATTGTTCAGCAATCAATTTTGTTTATCTTGGAGATTGAGACAATTAATGATGGGGATATTTTAACTAATTAATTTTTTTTTTTTTATTGACGTTGTCAATGGAGTAGAAATTGGTACAACAGGTGGGGTTTCACCTCCTATCCCAAGGAGATGTTCATATGCTGGCACTGAAACTCCTAAATCAAAGAAAGCAATGGCAAAGTGTAGGTCATCTTTGTCTGATGGTCCAGTTGCCACTATTTAACCTTCCATGTCTCCAAGCACTCAAGAGAGTATAGGACTTGAGACGCCGCAAAGGAAGGAAACTCTGTCGAACAGCAGATAATCCTTGTCCAATGACTCAACTGTCACTGATTCTTCTTCGGTCTCTAAAAGTTCCCCTGATGTTGCCTTTGAAGCTGCTCGGTGCCTCAGTCCAAAAGGACCGTGTCCAAGGACAGGTCTTCTTTGAAGGCCAAAGATAAGAAGTCGAGGTTGTACTAAAATGCTGAGCCTAAGAAATTGTCAAATTGGAAGGTTGAATTAGCTGCTCTTGCGGCTTCATCTGAGACGGTTGGATCAGATGTGAGCAGCAACTTTGTAAAGAAGTCCTTTGAAGGAAAGGTGGAAAAGGTGCCAAAGGTTAATGCTTTCAAACCTGGGTCTCGTGTTTTTCCTTTCTCCGAGGAAGATGTGCCTAGAAGGTTGGACTTTGATGGAGGAGGAAATGAAGAATTCGGTGAAATCAATGCAGACTCTAAGGACCTGTCTTTGATCAGAAAACAACTTCTTCTGATAGAGAGACAACAATCTGATATGATGGTTCTCATCCATGTTAGCTGCATACTCTTTCTGTATTCCGTTGTTAATAAGAACTGGCTATTATGTATTCTTTCCTCTTTTTGTGTTGATTTACACCCGTATAACAGACAACTATAATTATATGAGTAATGTGAGAGTAGTGCAAAATGATTATTGTAGTTTCTGCATTTTTTATTTGAATATTGATAACTAACATAAACCTTTTGCTTTGCAATATTTAGATATTTATGGGTAATTCTCAAAGTGGGGTCGACTCTTTGGAGAACAGAGTATCTGGCCTCGAGAGAGCATTGGATGAGATCTCACACGATTTAGCTGTGCAAAGCGGAAGAATTGCCAACAATGAGTCAGTAGGAAGCACTTGATGTCCTAGTACGGAATTCCTTACTCCGAAATTCTTGAGAAGAACAGAAGGAAGGTCGTCCTCTATTCATTCCTAAGTCACCTTATTCAGGAAGTATGCCTAGTAGAGATGGTAGTCTTGAAGCTGCTCCACAGATGGATGGTTTTAAGCACAACGAGTAGAAAGAAGGCTTTTACCAGGAGTCATGGGGAAGTGTCAAAGGCATAGGCCGAACTGCCCAGAGAGGAAGAAATTGCAGTCCCAGAAGCTTTGATTCAGGTTCCACTTCTGCTTGTTTTAATTCAGTGGTTCGTGGAGCATAGACTACGTGTAAATTTAATTCGCTTTCTACCCAATTAGTCTGCAATTTTGTCAATTCTTTTGCCTTGCCATCATATCTTTTGCTATAGGTAGTTGATACAGGCATTTAGCATTTCATTTGGCAAATCGATTATTATTTTTGCAATTTGGCAATGGGGTTGATGGTGGTTCTTGTTATCTACAATGTGATCATTATATACTGTTTCTGTTTTTATTAATCAGTTTCTGTAGGTGTTCTACTAGGATGGCTGAACATCAACAAATATTAAGTAGATTATGAATAAAATAAGTGTAAAATAAATTGACTAAAGTAAAATTAGCAATGTACCACCGTAGTATCCTTACTATTGGATCCTTTGCACATCTCATTAGCTAAGTGATTACTGGGGTAAGTTGATAATGTGTATTTCCAAGGCAAAGGTGACTAATTCTTCAACAAGGGGGGGGGGGGGGGGGGTGGTTTTAACGAAACGACTAATGTTCTTTCATGTTGCTGAATGTTCTTATACCCTGGACTAACTTGTATTCTTATGCACTAACATAAAGTATTATGCGTATGGTTGTTATGTGTATTATGAGTAGCCTTTTTGGTATAGTATTGTTGTTCTTATGAACTTGATAAAAAAAAGATATACTTATTTATATTTATTTAGATGAATTTATTGTATATTATTAACTAATATGTATGTATTTTACATTGTTTTGTAGTATTTTAAGCAAGTTCCTCCTACATTTTCTCATTAAATGATCGACGAGCTTAGGAAAAGGTGGATTTTATATGTTATTGGATACCATCAACCAAATGACGACGACGATGATTTATGTGAATTGCAGATCAATATGCTACGGTATTGGTTTATCTAAGCATAATTTTTTTAAAGTAACATTTAACTAGAAAGGTGTTTTGATATTTAACTCACGTATGTGTTTGTATAGTACAAATTTTTGTTTGAATGATTCAAATTTTGTATGAATATCGGTATTAAACCCAAAACTCCCGGCGGAAGGCAGTGACCCAAGAAAACGAAAGAATCGGTTACATTTTTCATATGATCTCCTCTTATACATAAACTAAAAAATCGTGGTTGGATGTTTTAAATTATATATATGAAGTATATTTTGATGGCTTTCGTCATATCGGGAAATATTTTTGTTAATTTTATTATACAGAAATTTATATTGCACGTATACAAGATCATGGATTTTCTTAAAGGATAAATGTACAAGATACAAAACAGGAATACAACAAATACAGGTCTAAAATGAAATACAAAAATAATATAGATTATTAAAATATAGTATTAATACAATACAAAGTATAAAATACGCAAAAGGGTAATTTGAATAATTATGGCCATATTTTAAAAAAAAAAACATTAAAGAACTGTCATCTAACTTAACCGTTCTCTATTGTAATGCAATATTTAACGGTTAAGTGGCCTAAGCCCTTCTTTATTCCTTCCTTGGTGTACGAATTTAAGAAGGGAAAAGAGAACGGTTGTGACTAACAACCGTTCTCTATTCGTTATTATATAAAACCCCTAAACGACCCGTTCTCTATACTTTATACATCTCTTAGCAGAAGAACGCCCCTAAGGCGATCTGTAAAGCCTATTCTAACAGTTCTCTAAGGCCTTTTTTGTAGTAGTGTCTATTGTGTGTCCCCCTGATTGATGATATGGACAGTAGAACCTGTCTGTCCTTTTTAGCGATTCAAATGGTCTCGTTTTGAGAGGTTTTATTTTGCCACTCTTGGAGAGAATTTTAAACATATTCGCATAAGTGGTTCTAATTAAAGTGTAGGACTTATTGCTCTTTTGGGTGTTTCGACTACTTGAAAAGAAAATGGCTTCTTCTTAGTAGTCTTTATGGGTGTTACCTCTTCATTGACATGTTTACTTTGTTCTTGCTTTGTGCGTTCAAGAACTTCTCTACACAAGCCTATTGTTTTTTCCATCGTATATATGAAGAGGAACACATCTTCTTTGGCGGCCGGTTGTTAATTGGGGATCATTCATTCATGGCGTCGAAGAATACTTCCTCTTCATCTTCTTCAAGGGCATGAGCTTCTTTAACCGGTTTGATAAAAGATGAGGGATCAAACACAACTTTCATCATCAAAAATAGCTAAGGAGTCAGAAGGTGGTGCACTGTTGATGCTTGGCTTCTTGCTTACAGGCGATCAAGTCCTGGATAGCTTCCTTTAGCTTCCTGCCATTCTCAGTAAGATGACCCCTACCTTGATAGTATTTACAGTGTGCATTGGGGTTTCGAATTAGCTATTCACCTTTGACTAGTGGATCCCTAAATGGTCCAATAGGAGTTATAAAACCTTTTGTATAAGGACGGTCAAATGCGATGTCATAACTCATACCAATAGGAGTAAAGTTTCTCCTAAATTGTTTCTTTTGTTCTTGATTATTCAAGGCGAGGACTTCATTCAAATTAAAGGTGTTAACATTATTTGATTGGGTGGTTTTTAAAGAAGAAGGATTTTCGTTCTTCTTTCCTTTCCAGCCACTATTGGAGTTAGTGTTAGCAGCTTTTTGCTTTGCAAGGTCGTCTTCAATATTAATTCCAATGTCATAAATGGCCTTGAAAGTATTCAAATTGCTTTGTTACATGAGATGTTTGGAATATTTTTCCAGGAGATTCTTTATGAATAATCTTACAGATTCCTTTTTAGTAGGTTCTTCAATCATCTTAGCAAAAGTATCCTTCCATTTATTAAAGAAAGAAGTAAAACCTTCGTTCTCTTTTTGCTTAAGTATTTCAAGTTCTTTATGATCAGTTTCAACTTAATATTACATTTATACCTATCAATGAAAGCGTTTACAATGGCATCCTATGAAGAGATTTTCTCTTTCTCATGGGACAAGAACCATTGTTGACAAACGGTTTCAAGAGATAGAGAAAATAGTGAATGAAAGACTCTCCTATCTATCCCCTTAATGTTCATTTTTTGTTTCGAAAGCTCTTAAGTAGAAGGAAGGATTGTCTGTTGCCTTTAACCTGGGGATGTCATTGGGATGGAACTTTTGCAGAAGAAGTTCCTTGTCCACTGAGACCCCTTGTAAGATAATGCCCTGGAATCTATAATCATTGAATATTTTGCTCAAGATTTCTTGCATGAGCTCCAGTTGTTGTTGTTTCACAAAGTTATTGATTTGAAGAGCCATACTCATCATTAATTCAGTTAGGTTGGCCACGTCATTCCTGAGTTCATTGACTTCTTATTGAGACGCCATTATCTTCTTGGCTTTTCTTTTCCGACTGATTGGTTTATAAAAAAGGAGTACTTGAACAAATGTATTATCTTTGATTAATCGTCCTTACTTTCTTTACCAAGCGCTGTAAATTAAATCATTTATTTGTTTTAATGACTTGACTCAAATTGCCATTGAATTTATTGGTTTTAAAAAACAAAAAACTAAAAATAGGGTGTATTTTTTAGTATCAAGTAGGGGTTCAAACAAGTACGGTTTAATTGGAGGATTAATATCCGACTTAGCCCCTTAAAAAAGGACGGAAAATACGCGCATACAAAACTCTCTAGATATGGTCAAGATGTGACATATTATGTGTCTGCTTTAATAGTGAAAGTGAGTGACATACTTTGACTCTTGTGTCAGACCATGAGACTATTTGTCTAGGCTCAATTATGGACTGAACATGATTACTGTTAATAAACCGATTAAAATATTTAAGCAAATTGATTAGTTAGACTCATCATGAAGACTCGAGAAAAAACATTGACAGTTGCCAGACACTAAGGATCAACGACAAATGACAACATTGTTGCCTGGGGCTATAGTCCAGACCTCTGCGCCATTGCTGGAACATTAATCTAGGAATGTTTGTAGTATTTTACTCTAAAGGGACAAGCCTAAAAGTCGTACTAAGTCAAGTTTGATCAATTTATTTAGACTTTAATCATTTATTTATTAATTAATTACTATAGCAAAGTCTTTTAGTCAAACAAACGGTTAGAGGAAAACACATATAAATTATGCACAACAAATAATGCACAAGTAGTAACATAGTCACAATATGATGCAATGAGTTTGCAACCTAACCATGGCTCTAGTTCACTAAAGGTCAGGATATGGGTTATTCAAAGAGGGTCCATAGTTATGACTCCTTGTACACTGTGCGGAAGCCTTACCTTTGGAAGGGTTGGCGCGAGTGGATGGGACTCCACGAGTTAAACTCGCTTCCATTGTTTGGTGAATTTAACAAACTCGGGTGTACCTTTCGTTGCCAAGACCGTTCAATTAAGAAGATGAATCGTGAATTCCCTGAGGGTTATGGCCATATGTACGTAGAACACATATGGGTTTCGGAGAAAAAGGAAAAACTCAATCAGGAAGTAAAACCGAGCAATACGTACTAGAAAACTGGTCAAAACAAGAAGGTATATTTCTTGTTCAGTATTGGAAGAATTCGGCGCGAGAAGTAGCGTATGTTGCCAGACGATGCGATTGTCACTAGACAACAAGTGCTATCTCGAGGCAACAACGCCATCGTTTGGCGCTGACGCTGTTTTCTTAGCGCTAATTCTTACATTCCTCGACAGCTTTCTGTTCTAGAATTTTCTAATTTATTCATAGCAGTATTTCGACTTTAGTTGTGAAAGATATTTTCCTAGTTTCCTATGTGTAAAAATCTTATGTTTTTGACGCATTACATATGGTCTTTCCGATGTGAACCTTTTTATGCTTATGCCAATAATGTTAGTCAAAATTACTCACATGAAATACTTAGAACTTTTCGAGTCTCATCCACTCATCCTGAATTATTGCCAAAATAAATTTTAGGAATTTAAATAGAAATCCTCCCCAGTGGAGTCGCCAAAATACTGTAAGGAATATTTCAAGCATCCCACACTTGTGCCCCACTGTGATCATACACTTAAGCATGGTGGCGTCAAAAAAAAGGAAGCTAGAGTAAAAGAGTCGCTAACAAGTTTTAGGAACTTGTAAACCATTCAATAGGTGAAGGTTAAACCCTTAACAATCCAGGAGATCGTTAACTCCAATAGGTCTGAACCATGATTGCAAGTTTTGGGATGAAGGTACAAATCAAATCTAAAAGAGATTGAATCTACCCTGAAAATAGGCCTCTACTTTATTCTTCTCGTATTCATGTGCATTTTCAGACTAACATAAAACAAAGATATTAACCCTAAAAGGCGTGATCAAGCAATAACAATAATAATAAATATCAATCAACAATAACAATCATCATCGTATAAATAAAGCATAATATTAACAGCAAGACCCTAGGCATGATACTAACATGATTAATAATAAACCCTAGCATGTCACTAAGCAATAAAGATCAATTAGCCCTAACAAAACACTAACATAATGTTAGGAAAGAAATAGGAAGCATCATAATAATATACATGATATTCGAAATATTAGTAAACCCTAAACAGGATACTAGGAAGCAATAAAAACATCCGAACATGATACTAGGAATCAACAAAATAATCTAAGCATGATTTCTATATCAAAAGATTAATAAAGCAATTAAAGTACTTACTTCGACGCCTCGTACCTCTTTCTATTAAAATATACTAACTTTAGTAACTTCAAGGAAGATAATAAAATCAAAGAATTAAATTAAAAAATTGAAATAGAGATTTGGGACCAAACCCTTAAAAATATTAAACCTTTCACATCTAGGGCGAAGGAAACTTCGAACTTGGTATGTCTAGAGCTAATGTATGAGGAATTTGAGAGAAGGAAGGTTTAGAAAAAGAATAGAGAGAGATGATGGTTGAGAATGATTAAAAACAGGGAGATACAACCCCTATTTATGGAAAAAATAGCTCGGAATCAAATCAAGTCATATTCGGAATAAAATACCTCTTGTCGCCAACAAAAGGAGTATGCGCCAGAAGATAGGAGCAGCGCCAGGCGACAGCCTTGTCGTCTCGCGCTAAGTCAAAAGTACAAAACGCTTTGCACGCGGAATCATCTTCTTAATACGATTACGCAACTAATTTCGCGTTAAGCAAATTAAAATCATACTTCCTCTGTTCTTTTTTACTAGACCCGGTTTGATATTTACACTATTCACCACCCCTCCTTTGACCGTGTTTTTTGAATAATATGTAAGGAAAAACATATTTATGTTGGATCATTTTGAATTCGTCTCAATAAGTACAATTATAATATATAACTTTTATATTTTTTAATTATGGAGAATTAAAGTTACTAACCATTAAAATTTTGCTTTGGCAAGTGTGATAAAAGAAAGAAGTCAAGTAAAAAAGAAAAGAGGAAGTATTTGTTACAAATCAATAGTTTTATTCAAAATAAACATCTTTAAAATATAATTATCAATCTTAATCTCATTAGAATTAAAAAGAACCTTCTAGATATTCTAGAAGATCAAAATAAACCCTAATTAATTTAGGAATAATAATTAATAAGACCTCCTCTAGAGCATTCGGCCACATTTAAAATCATTGGGCCTAATTTAATTTAATCCATAACTTCCTCTTTATTAATCGGAATTGGGCTTATAATATATCGTTGGAAAGATCTTTTTGATCCTAACCCAACTACACTACTATTAGACCCTTATCATGGACCAAACCAAATTGGACTGGCTATTTTCATAAATAATGTAAGTAAAGAAATATTTTTGAAAACTAAAAAAGAGATATTTTTTAGTAAAATATCCTCATCACTAGACTTTTAACACTTTCACTTCGTTTGATAATATAATTATGTGAAAGGTATTCAACACTTGGTTTGGTTTTTGGGAGACACATTTGGGTGTCTACATTGACCAAACCCTCAAAAATTATCAACCTTTCACGTTAGGGTAAAGGCAACTTTGAACTTGGCTAGGTGTGTCTACAACTAATATAAGTGGAATTTTGTGAGAAGGAAAGTTTAGAAAAAGAATAGAGAGGGAGAAAGCTTCAAGCTTTTAAAGAGAGATGATGCCTGTGAATGATGATTGTGAGTGAATGAAAATAGGGAAATGTCCTATTTATAGAAAAAAATAGTCCGAAAACAAATCAGGTCCTATTTGAAATAAAATACCTCCTGTCGCCAACGACAAGATTTAGCACCAGACGACATACTTAGCGCCAGGCGACAGCTGTCAGCGCCAGGCGCCAATTGTAAACGACATGAGACAGCCTTGTCGTCTTGCGCTAAGTCAGAAATCAAACGCGATTTGTACGCGGAATCCACTTCTTAATACAATTAAGCAGCTAATTTTGCGTTGATCAGATAATCCTCTTCTTAATACAATTAAGCAGCTAATTCTGCATTGATCAGATTAAAATCAGGTTTGTGACAAATCACCTATTTTATTCAAAATAAAACTCTTTAAAATATAATTATCAATCCTAATCTCATTAGAATTTAAAAGAACCTTCTAGACTAAAATCAATCCTAATAACTTTAGGAATAATAATTAATATGTCCTCCCACTAGATCATTAAGACACGTATAAAATTCATTTTGGGCCAAATTTAGTTTAAGCCATAACTTCCTCATTTATTCATCGGAATTGGGCTTATACTATGTCGTTTGGAAAGCTCTTTTCAAGCTCAATCCACCTACACTATTATTGGACCCTTATCATGGACCAAACTAAATTGGATTGGCTATTTTCATAAATAGAGTAAAGAAAGAAATATTTTCTAAAATAGTAAGAGAGATATTTAAATAAAAACAACCACATGACAAGAGTTTTCACACTTTCACTTTGTTCGATAATCAAATGACGTAAAAGGTATTCATCACTGGGTTTGGTTATAGGGAGAAACATTTGGGTGTCTACACCAATTTCAAGATCCATGACGTAAAAAAACGTTACTAAAATTGAGAAAGTGCGCTAACTACTTCAAATTTCGACACTTCGTATCAAACTTTTGCTTGTCCTCAAGAAAAAACCAAAACAAGTAAGGGAAAAATGATGAGCGTATTCAAACAAACAAAAGAAGAAGAGAAGAGACGAGAATATACACTAACTCACTTTCGTAGGAATCACGGTCAATTTTCGCAACTACAAACAAGCCATTTAAACCCCTAGATTGCCCTAGTGGACGAGTGATGCTCTCGTAAGGGTTTCCTAAGAGATTGACCCATTACTCTAACAAAACCAAACAAAAAAGGCAAAGCATGAAATTGAAGCAAAATGAAAAGGAAAGAAAACAAATGTTCATGAGTGGACTTTTGCAAATGAACAAGCACAAATGGATGCAGTTCTTTCTAAACAAGTAAGGGAGTGCACGTTCTAAGATATCTAAGGTTGATTGAAACATATGATATGCTTAGCATAGAGAACTAATGAAACACAATTCACTTTCATCTCAAAACATGTTTTATACATTCTCCTAATTAGCTTCAAATACACCTTTAGCAAGCATCTCTATGATTTCTCGAAGGAACCGGAAAAAGAAAGGGATTTAAGGCTTCTTGACATATCGACTATTGCACAACTCTCTATAGGCTTGACTCACGTCTCCCTCTACCGACTTGTGACTCAACCAAAAAAGTCAAAAGGTCCTGAAAAGGGTTGTAATGTAAGGGAGAAAAGGGTGAAGGTAGGCTAAAATTACCTAAATTGTGAAGCAAAGATTGGCCAAATCTCAACACCAAAACCAAGTAATCACTAAAGAAAAACACCAACATCCTTAAGCTTATTCAAAACCAAAATAAAAAACATATATACAAAAAGCGTAAGAATGCTTCCCCCTAAGGTTGAACAAGGAATTGTCCTCAATCCTTAAAATAAGGATATAGTATAGACATCTACTTTTGGCCTCCTGTACCGACAAGAATTGCAATGACGATAAATAAAACCATCTTCGTGTTGGATCGAAGTGAAGAATGCTTATGGATGACTTGCTAAATCGCAAAGGCACAAAAAGACTTGCCTAACCAAAAACAAATACAAAACAAGGTCCAATTAACAAAACCCGATCATAATTTGGCTAAATCCCGTGCTTAAGATCCAATAATGACGGATTTAGAAGCGCCTAGGCTAAAATTAAAGCTGCCGCAGAAAAAGTCCGCGCGCATCTCAATGAGTCGCGTTGGTCTGGCGCGCGCAATTAATTTAGTTGTGCGCAACACCAAGCACATCTGCTAGAGATGCCCTCGCGGAATATTCAAAATTTTATAAAATATAGAATCGAATGTTACCATAAAACCGCGCGCAAGACATTCAGTTGCGCTGCCCATAGCAACTCATCTAAATCACTTGCGTTGGGATGCCGCGCGCAACTCATCTAGATGCGCGCCATCTGCTGCGGCAGAATGCTTAAAACCCTAATTACACCCATTCACTATAAATAGGGGCTTAATACAAGGCTTAAACACACAGAAATTAACCTAAAATCCTGGCAGAAACTCTTGTGAACTTGTGCTTTCAAACCCTCTTGTCCTAAAAACTCACCCCTCTTAATCTTTCTTACTACGGTGGAGGTTCCCGAACAAGAAGGAGTCTTTAAGTGTTCTAAACAGAGATCTAGAAAATAGAAGTTGTAAATTCCCGAGCACTTAGATAAATCATAATTACTTTTCTCGTTTAAAATAACTTTAATCAATAAAGTAGTGTTGTTTGACCTCTTTAAAAGGACATTTAATGAATCGATTTCACATATTATCTTGTGTTAAATAAGATTAGAATTGAATAATTAATTGATTAATTGATCACCTAAGCCAAGGCGAATCTTGTTTATTTTAGCTCTTATCACGACTTTGCAATGTAATTCCTACGTGATTAATGCTTTTAAATAAAATCAACTAACTTAGTTTTATGTATCACGTTGCATATATTGTTTGGTGATGAAATTTTAAAAAAGAAAGAGCTAGTAGAGGTCGTACTAGAGCTAGAATAGCGATTCTCTTTTAAAGGGAACATTATTTTAGTACCCTCGCCCCCGAACTCATTTCTGGTTTATGTAGACCAATTTAGGCATGGGTAAACTTATTATTTGTGCTAAATATCCCATGAACTCCACATGGGAGAAAGACATGAACGAGGTTTATAGGTTTTTCTCAAAACTCATTGGCGACTCCTACTTGTTCTTATAAAAAAAGCGTGATGATAGAATCAATTCTAATTCAAGGTCCCCCAAACAGTGAGGAATTCAAATCCTAATACACCCTAATTAGTGTAAAGTCTAAGGCTTTTAAATGGCCATGGGCATTTGAGGAAAGACTCCCTACGATGGGATCACCCTCCTTACAGTGGCGACTCTACTGGGGACTTAGAGGTTACATGATTAGTTCTTAGTTATGGTCCAAGGTTTCCAACACCAGGTTGCCTATGGATTGAAACGGGAATTAACTTGGATAATATCTAGTTAGAGAGTGTGACTTGAACGCATAATATCTTCCTTTTGCGCAAAAGTAAAAACCAATCAAGCAACATTGCATCATGCATAATCATAGCACACATTAGCCTTTGGGGATTGTCTCATTGACTACGGGCTTCCATCACCAGGCTTTTATCTCGAAATTAATAACAATCATCCCACCCATATCGTCAAAAAAATGTTGAGTGAGCAATGTCATGAGTCAACACGTTGAGTGATTGATTTGTGCATCGTTTCTTAAGATATGGTGCCCTTAGACACCCAAGCCTTTGACCTTAGGATGGCATTATGTGTATATTGGCTTATGGTATGCTTATGTGATTACGTGACTATATGCGATGTGTTAGAATAGTTTTCTTTTTTTTCTTTTAGTTTGGTTTAGGTTCCCAATTACGAAGTTGTCTCTTCGTAATTTTAAGTCATATTCGAAGGGTAACATAAAAAAAAAAATTGAAAAAAATGATGGAAAATATAAAAAAAACGCTCGAATTTAAAAAATCTTTACGAGCAGATGGCATGCACAACTCAATGAGTTGCGTGACCCCATTCATCGCAAGTGATTTGGATGCGCGCGCCAGCCGCGCGCAGCTTAGTCACTTGTGCGCGCCTACTATTACTAGCCTTTTTTATTCTTTCCAAAACAAATCGGCACGTTCAAAACAATACCTTTGTTGAAGAATTGTTTAAAGGTGATGTTATCCATTCGAATATATTTTGCGTTCTTTCTCCTTATTTTTCTAAAACAAGCGTATTAATTTACTTATCCTTTCGTACTTCTTTTAGGGCCGGTTCTCAAGCTTGGGAATGAAGACTCGAGGGCGCTCGCATTCTATGTTTACCATCAAACAACCCACCCCTTTCAAACCACCTTCCCTCGAGAACTAGTCCTAGTCCAAAAACAATATCAACCATTGAGCAACTCCAAGAAGAGATTGCTCGCTTGAGAGAAGAAAAGGCTCAAGACTCCAAGGAAAGAAGATTTAAGAAACTTGAAAAGGATGAAAAGAAAAATGCCGAGACTCTAGCCTTGCAACAAAAGATGGAACAATTATTCGTCAAAGAAAAGTCGTTGGAGAAGCTTGTTCTTAATTCTACCATGGAACAAGTAATTCGACGCAGAAAAGTTTGCTCCTCGCCCAGGACTTGGTTTATAGGAAAAGTTTATAGCTACGGACTTGCCAATATTTAAGGTGACCAATGATCCACAAAACCACTTAATGTGTTTTACTGGCACCATGGCATTAAAGGAAGTTGATCATAAGCTTTATGCTTTGACATTCCCTTTATCTGTAGACCCAACCGTAAAAGAGTGGTACTATGGGCTAGATCCGAAATTTAAAACATGGGAAGATGTAGTTTCAGCTTTCATTACCCAATGTGAGAGTAACGTAGAGTTTAAATGGACTCTACATGAATTTGAAATTCTTAAGCAAGGCGACGATGAAGGTTTCCTTGCTTTCTATGGTAGATGAAGAGAAAAGGTGGCTCACCTATCCTAAAGGCCACCTGAACTCGAGTTAGTACAAAAATTCATTGACAATTGTCATGAAAAGTACAACAAGCATCTTCGTTACCTTGGTTTAGACACTTTTTAGACGGTCTATTCTATGGCTTCTAGGATTGAAGATGATCTTACTAAAGAAAAAGCAAACAAACCTTATTATCATAATCCTAGGAATAACTACAAAAGGGAAATGATAATACTTCATCCTCTATTGATGTATTTCAAACTTCCACGCGATATAATAACAATTATGATCCACGAAGAAGATGGACAAAAGAAAGAAAATTTACACCATTTCCTGTGAGCTATGAAGATTTATTAGAAAAATTGAGCGAAAAAGGTCTACTTACACCAACATGGCCAACACCACCCACTCCACAAGAAAAAAGGTACGCTCAATGGGATGGTAGTGCTTATTTTGCTTATCATTGGGGCGTTGGGAATGATACCGAACGTTGCTATGTCTTAAAATACAAAGTACAAGATCTAGTAGATGATGGGAGGATTCCCACGCCTAAACTCAACAACAATTTATCCCCACTAGGGGTATTTCACATTGATGAGGACCATATGAGAAATGATACGTTCAATCCTTTGGACTATATCACACCTATAGGGAAACCTCTAACCATAACATTCCTAGGGGAAACTAATGAAGTGTGTGGGTTAGAGGACGACGACTTTCAAGACTTAAATGTCCCAAAGTATGCCGCCATCTTGTCTCCAATATGAGCCTTCATCTTGTCTCTAAAATGAAACAAATGGAGCGCTCGATTGGGATCATTTCTTAGGGAAGTCACAAGACTTATCAAATCTCTCCTTTGATGAACAATAGCATCAAGATCAAATCATAGAACATCTTGAACTGGAGGCACATTCAAAGCCTCTAGTAGAAAGTTGGTTCATGAGTCCTACACCTAACCCAAAAGAAATAGATTTTAAAACTCGTTCTGGGCGAGTTTACCAAGCACCACCAAATGGATCTTCGACCACACAAAATCAAAATCAAGGTCAAGTACAAAACCCAATACCACCTCCACTTGAGGTGGAAGATCCATTGGTCAAACAACTTCGCCAATCCAAGGCGAATGTTAGCATTTGAGAACTCCTAAGTACTTCAAAAGAACATAGGAATTCTCTTATGAACGCTCTAACAGCTTTGTATGTAAGTACAGACACGCTCTAATTGCTAGATGAACAATAGAGTAATTAGAGGCTGCCTTATATAGAAGCTTGGCCATCACTGTCTTCCTTCTCTCTCTCTTTCTTTTTTTGCTTTCTAAATAATGTACTCTAGTGCTTTTCTCAATGGTTTTTGGTTAGGGACCAAAGCCTCTATTTTACACTTGGGCATATATATGGGCTCTACACGTGTGATGCATACGCCTTTCTTAGGTAGTTAGGTGACCCAAAGTGTGAGATAAATTCTTCTATTAAATACCGCGTGTAATTTAAATACGACGTGTGATTTAATCATATTCTTTGTTGTGGAATGATTATAACTGGTTTATTTGATTGTAATTAAGAAATTAATGTGCATGTACTATATAGCGGAAGTTGTGTTTATGGCTGCCTTGATATGTGTCACACTCCTTACATTCCACACTCATACGTCGAGGTCTACCTTTGTTGGGATCTTTTGTGACATCTTTGGGATCATTCTCTATGGTGCACCTCTCGCTGTTATGGTATGAATTTTACATCTGTACTTGTATTTTTCGATGTTAGCTTTGTAACATTGATATTAATTACAAGTTGTTACACGCATATCATTTACTGGATTATGAAAATATTTGTTTGGCACAAACAGTACAAGGTCATAAAAACGAACAGTGTTGAATTCATGCCATTGGCTCTTTCATTGGCTGGTTTGTCTAATGAAGTTATTTGGAGTGCGTAGGCCTTCATCAGATTATATCCTTACATTATGGTAATCAATTATACCTCATTTCATCTAGGGATTCTCAATGTAAGCGTTACAATGCTTGTAATTTGTATCCTAATCCTTTGTTTCTTTGTTGCGCGCATATTGGCAATGGGGTTGGAGCCATACTTGCCGTAGCACAACTGATCTTGTACACTTGCTACTATGGGTCTACACCGATGGAGGGGAAGCCCGTGAAGGACCCGGTGAAGCCAACAACACCACAAGTGCAAATGACTGTTTCTTCCGTCTAAAGATTATACTTAGTTTAATCTAGCTAGGTCCTTAGCCATTTTAATTTGATCTTGTGTTGGCCAGCTTGTGTGTTTTTTGCTAGCGTAGGTAGTGATTTTGGTTATAGCTTACAAATAGTAATATTAATATGGAGGAGATTAGGATATTTTGATGTTTTAACTAAAATTAAAATAGTGTGCAAAATCCAGCATTTTGCTGGAATTTTTTTTAAATTTGATTATACAGTATTCGTAACGGGCAAACCATGTCCCGTTACGGATTATGGTGTGCAAAATCCAGCATTTTTTTTTTAAATTTGATTATACAGTATTCTTAACGGGCACCTGAAAAGCCCGTTATAAATAACTCCGTTATTTTATCTGGCTTTTCAGGTGCCCATTACGAATAACCTATTATTCATAACGGGCGGTGCCCGTTATGATTAACAAAGGCCATCCGTAACGGCTGCATACGTAACAGACGTTGCCCGTTACGGATGGGCAATTTTTGCCTGTTACGGATGGCCTTTTTTCCACAAGTGAATTTACTGTCATGTTAGAGTGGAGGTCGTAGTGAAAAGGGGTCCTTTCACCCTCCTCAATTAAAGAGACCTCTTCGTTTAAGCCCTTCAAGTCTTCGTCGTCTTCATCGTGCTCCACATTTATGATGGGATTCTCGATAGCCTTGATTTTAATTGGTGAAGCATCGATTGTAGTATGGATTCCTCCAACTACAGCCTTCACTTGTTGATGAAGGGATGAAGGACGACCTTTAGGTCATGAAGCCATGGGCGTCCCAACAATAAGTTTAAAAATGCTTTAATGTCCACTACTTGAAAAGTAGTAGCATGTTCTATGACTCGTCATTACATTCATGGTGATAATTCCAAGATCTTGGCGGCTAGTGTTGTCATAGGCTCTTATTCCCTGTGTAGACAAAGACAAGTCTTCATCCCCTATTCCTAACATTCTCGCAGTTTAGAGTTGACTAATCGCCGATCCATTATCTACTAGAATCATTGGGACATTCATCCTCTTGCAGATTACTGTGAGATTTAATGCTTTGTTATGTTTATCACCGTCTATTGGTAGATCCTTATCAGAAAAGGTGCTAAAGTTGATGGGACTAGAAAGATCACTCGTGAGAAAGTTAGCCAACCCTTCAGGAGTGGTTTCAGAATCTATTCCTATTTTATCCAAAGCATTCATCATTGCCAACCTATTTTGATAGGATGTAGCTAAAAGTTTCCATACATTCATATCAACTTTAGTCTTCTTTAGTTGTTTGACAACATAGTTGTCTTCTATGATGGGTATGGGAACTTGCTGAGTAGTATGAATAAGTTGTTGCACGATAATGGGAGGTTAGATTCTCCCGTATCTTGTACGAACATCTATGGGTGAATCTTCTTCATCCCAAATATCGTCCACTTGATATATTGTGGAGAGTGAGGTTTCTTCTATATCCTTGAGGTAGACGTCCTCATCGTTTCACTGCCAAACTCCATTCGTAGTAGCATCTTTCTCTTGTGGAATTTGGACTAACTCTTTATTATCAATCAGTTTCTAAATTAAATCCTTAAATTTATGACAGTGTTCTCACTACACCAAAAACTAGATTAGAGATCGCAAAATATAGAACGGTTACCAAAGATAGGCGCTCTACAGAAGAATATAGAACGTATTGATATAAGAGGCATTCTGTATGTAAATATATGTGGAACGGTTAGCATAGTTAACCGTTCTCTATTTCTTTTTACTAAAATAATTTTAAAAAATAATTAATTATTATAGATTATATAGAACGGTCATCTTAACAACTGTTTTGTATTGTATTAGTTAATTATTTTTTTTAATTATTAGGAGGAAAAAATATACGGAGTAATAATTTGCCCAAATTAATTAAATGCAGCTAAAAGGAATATTGAAGCACATGCTCAATTTCACTTTCATTTTCACTTTCACTTTAACTAATACCTTAAAAAAAAGTATTGCATGTGTTTATTGCTGCGTGAAACCTCCATATAGTATAACCTTCAACCTCCATACGATGATTGTTCGCCATACCACCGCTTCACCGCCGCACCACCGAACCACTGGCGCACAACTTCTGAGCACCGCACCACCCGCACTCCGTTAAGGTAGGTTCGAATCTTCTTGTTTTAGAGTAATTGAATTTTGATTATTTGTCAATCGAACCGCATGAATCATTCAAATTATGAAGGGAACATAATTAAATTCATAGTTTTCATCTATTAAATTAATTTGCAATTTGAGTTTTAGGTGATTGAAAAAAAACTTCAAAGTTCTAGTTTAAGGGTTAAATTCAATCGGTTGTTTGTATGCAAATATTTCGGTTGAATTGCTGTAAGTTCAATCAAATTATCCTTAATTTTGTCGAATTTACATTTAAACTTACCTAAGTTAAATTTAGAACCCTAAATCTCAAATATCATGCGAAAAAATTCTGATTGAGCTGTGTAATTACCTTTTTTGAATGCCATGAAGCTTGTTTGCAATTCATTTTTGATTCGATACGATGTTTATTGTAGATGTCGTATAAATAATTATTGAGAAAAAAAATTCTTTTGTTAAAAAAAAAAGAAGAAGATATGGAACTGAAATTGAATCATGAACTATTGTTCAGCAATCAATTTTGTTTATCTTTGAGATTGAGACAATTAATGATGGGGATATTTTAACTAAATAATTTTTTATTTATTGATGTTTTCAATGGAGTAGAAACTGGTATAACAGGTGGGGTTTCACCTCCTATCCCAAGGAGATGTTCATATGCTAGCACTGAAAGTCCTAAAACAAAGAAAGCAATGGCAAAGTGTAGGTCATCTTTGTCTGATGGTCCAGTTGCCACTATTTAACCTTCCATATGTCTCCAAGCACTCAAAAGAGTATAGGACTTGAGACGCCGCAAAGGAAAGAAACTCTGTCGAAAAGAAGATCATCCTTGTCCAATGACTAAACTGTCACTGATTCTTCTTCGGTCTCTAAAAGTTCCCCCGATGTTGCCTTTGAAGCTGGTCGGTGCCTCAGTCCAAAAGGACCGTGGCCAAGGACAAGTCTTCTTTGAAGGCTAACGATAAGAAGTTGAGTTTGTACCAAAATGCTGAGCCTAAGAAATTGTTAAATTGGAAGGTTGAATTAGCTGCTCTTGCGGCTTCATCTGAGACGGTTGGATCAAATATGAGCAGCAACTTTGTAAAGAAGTCCTTTGAAGGAAAGGTGGAAAAGGTGCCAAAGGTTAATGCTTTAAAACCAGGTTCTCGTGTTGTTCCTTTCTCCGAGGAAGATGTGCCTCGGAGGTTGGACTTTGATGGAGGAGGAAATGAAGAATTCAGTGAAAGAAACGCAGACTCTAAGGACCTGTCTTTGATCAGAAAACAACTTCTTCAGATAGAGAGACAACAATCTGATATGATGGTTCTTATCCAGGTTGGTTGCATACTATTTCTGTATTCCGTTGTTAATAAGAACTGGCTATTTTGTATTCTTGCCTCTTTTTGTGTTGATTTACACCCGTATAACAGACAACTATAATTATATGAGTACTGTGAGAGTAGTGCAAAATGATCATTATAGTTTCTTCATTTTTTATTTGAAGATTGATAACTAACATAAACCTTTTGCTTTGCAATATTTATACATTTATGGGTAATTCTCAAAGTGGGATCGACTCTTTGGAAAACAGAGTATCTGGCCTCAAGAAAGCATTGGATGAGATCTCACATGATTTAGCTGTGCAAAGCGGAAAAATTGCCAACAATGAGTCAGGAGGAAGCACTTGCTGTCCTAGCACGGAATTCCTTACTCCGAAATTCTGGAGAAGAACAGAAGGAAGGTCGTCCTCTAGCTATTCATTCCTAAGTCATCTTATTCAGGAAGTATGCCTAGTAGAGATGGTAGTCTTGAAGCTGCTCCACAGATGGATGGTTTTAAGCACCACGAGCAGAACGAAGGCTTTTACCGGGAGTCATGGGGACGTGTCAAAGGCATAGGCCAAACTGCCCAGAGAGGAAGAAATTGCGGTCCCAGAGGCTTTGATTCAGGTTTCACTTCTACTTGTTTTTAATTCAGTCGTTCGAGGAGCATAGACTACAGGTAAATTTAATTCGCTTTCTACCCAATTAGTCTGCAATTTTGTCAATTCTTTTGCCTTGGCCATCATATCTTTTGCTATAGGTAGTTGATACATGCATTTAGCATTTCATTTGGCAAATCGATTATTATTTTTGCAATTTGACAATGGGGTTGATGGTGGTACTTGTTATCTACAATGTGATCGTTATATCCTGTTTTTGTTTTCATTAATCAGTTTCTGTAGGTGTTCTACTAGGATGGCTGAACATGAACAAATATTAAGTAGATTATGAATAAAATAAGTGTAAAATAAATTGACTAAAGAAAAATTAGCAATGTACCACCGTAGTATCCTTACTATTGGATCCTTTGCACATCTCATTAGCTAAGTGATTACTGGGGTAAGTTGAAAATGTGTATTTCCAAGGAAAATGTGACTAATTCTTTAACAAGGGGGGGGGGGGGGGGGGGTTTAACAAAACGACTAATGTTCTTTCATGTTGCTGAAAGTTCTTATACCCTGAACTAACTTATATTCTTATGCACTAACAGAAAGTATTATGCATATGGTTGTTATGTGTATTATGAGTAGCCTTTTTTGTATAGTACTGTTGTTCTTATGAACTTGATAAAAAAAAAGATATACTTATTTATATTTATTTAGATGAATTTATTGTATATTATTAACTAATATGTATGTATTTTACATTGTTTTGTAGTATTTTAAGCAAGTTCCTCCTACATTTTCTCATTAAATGATCGACGAGCTTAGGGAATGGTGGATTTTATATGTTATTGGATACCATCAACCAAATGACGACGACGATGATTTATGTGAATTGCAGATCAAAATGGTACGGTATTGGTATATCTAAGCATAATTTTTTTAAGTAACATTTAACTAGAAAGGTGTTTTGATATTTAACTCACGTATGTGTTTGTATAGTACAAATTTTGTATGAATGATTCAATTTAATTGTGGTTGGATGTTTTAAATTATATATATGAAGTATATTTTGATGGCTTTCGTAATATCTGGAAATATTTTTGTTAGTTTTATTTTACAGAAATTTATATTGCACGTATACAGGATCATGGATTTTCTTACAGGATAAATGTACAAGATACAAAACAGGAATACACCAAATACAGGTCTAAAATGAAATACAAAAATAATATAGATTATTAAAATATAGGATTAATACAATACGTAGTATAAAATACACAAAAGGGAAATTTGAATAATTATGGCCATATTTAACAAAAAATATTAAAGAACTGTTATCTAACTTAACCGTTCTCTATTGTAATGCAATATAGAACGGTTAAGTGGCCTAAACCGTTCTTTATTCCTTCCTTGGTTTACGAATTTAAGAAGAGAAAAGAGAACGGTTGTGACTAACAACCGTTCTGTATTTGTTATTATATAAAACGCCTAAACGACCCGTTCTCTATACTTTATACATCGCTTAGCAGAAGAACTCCCCTAAGGCGATCTATAAAGCCTATTCTAACAGTTCTCTAAGGCCTTTTTTGTAGTAGTTTCTATTGTGTGTCCCCCTGATTGATGATATGGACAGTAGTATATGTCTGTCCTTTTTAGCGATTCAAATGGTCTCGGTTTGAGAGGTTTGATTTTGCCACTCTTGGAGAGCATTTTAAACATATTCGCATAAGTGGTTCTAATTAAAGTGTAGGACTTATTGCTCCTTTTGGGTGTTTCGACTACTTAAAAAGAAAATGGCTCCTTCTTAGTATTCTTTATAGGTGTTACCTTTTCATTGACATGTTTACATTGTTCTTGCTTTGTGCGTTAAAGAACTTCTCTACACAAGCCTATTGTTTTTTCCATCGTATATATGAAGAGGAACACATCTTCTTTGGCGGCCGATAATTAAATTGGGGATCATTCATTCATGGCGTCGAAGAATACTTCCTCTTCTTCTTCTTCAAGGGCATGAGTTTCTTTGTCCGGTTTGATAAAAGATGAGGGATCAACACAACTTTCATCATAAAAAATAGCTAAGGAGTCAGAAAGTGGTGCACTGTTGATGCTTGGCTTCTTGCTTACAGGCGATCAAGTCCTGGATACCTTCCTTTAGCTTCCTGCCATTCCCAGTAAGATGACCCCTACCTTGATAGTATTTACAATTTGCATTGGGGTTCGAATTAGCTATTCACCTTTGACTGGTGGATCCCCAAATGGTCCAATAGGAGTTATAAAACCTTTTGTATGAGGATGGTCAAATGCGATGTCATAACTCATACCAATAGGAGTAAAGTTTCTCCTAAATGGTTTCTTTTGTTCTTGATTATTCAAGGCGAGGACTTCATTCAAATTAAAGGTGATAACATTATTTGAGTGGTTGGTTTTTAAAGAAGAAGGATTTTCGTTCTTCTTTCCTTTCCAGCCACTGTTGGAGTTAGTGTTAGCAGCTTTTTGCTTTGCAAGGTTGTCTTCAATATTAATTCCAATGTCATAAACGGCCTAGAAAGTATTCAAGTTGCTTTGATACATGGATGTTTGGAATATTTTTCCTGGAGATTCTTTATGAATAATCTTACAGATTCCTTTTTAGTAGGTTTTTCAATCATCTTAGCAAAGGTTTCCTTCCATTTATTAAAGAAAGAAGTAAAACCTTCGTTCTCTTTTTGCTTAAGTATTTCAAGTTCTTTATGATCAGTTTCAACTTGAATATTACATTTATACCTATCAATGAAAGCATTTACAATGGCATCCTAAGTAGAGATTTTCTCTTTCTCAAGGGACAAGAACCATTGTTGACAAACGATTTCAAGAGATAGAGAAAATAGTGAATGAAAGACTTTCCTATCTATCCCCTTAATGTTCATTTTTTGTTTCGAAAGCTACTAAGTAGAAGGAAGGATTGTCTGTTGCCTTGAACCTTGGGATGTCATTGGCATGGAACTTTTGCGGAAGAAGTTCCATGTCCACTGAGACCCCTTGTAAGCTAATGCCCTGGAATCTATAATCATTGAATATTTTGCTCAAGATTTCTTGCATGAGCTCCAGTTGTTGTTGCTTCACAAAGTCATTGATTTGAAGAGCCATACTCTTCATTAATTCAGTTAGGTTGGCCACGTCATTCCAGAGTTCATTGACTTCTTATTGAGACGCCATTATCTTCTTGGCTTTTCTTTTCCAACTGATTGGTTTATCAAAAAGGAGTACTTTAACAAATGTATTATCTTTGATTAATCGTCCTTCCTTTCTTAACCAAGCGCTGTAAATTAAATCATTCATTTGTTTTAATGACTTGACTCAAATTGACATTGAATTTATTGGTTTTAAAAAACAAAAAAAGTAAAAATAGGGTGTATTTTTTAGTATCAAGTAAGGGTTCAAACAAGTACGGTTTAATTGGAGGATTAATATCCGACTTAGCCCCTTAAAAAAAGGACGGAAAATATGTGCATACAAGACTCTCTAGATATGGTCAAGATGTGACATATTATGTGTGTGCTTTAATAGTGAATGTCAGTGACATACTTTGACTCTTGTGTGAGACCATGAGACAATGTGTCTAGACTCAATTATGGATTGAACATGATTAGTGTTAATAAACCGATTCAATTATTTAAGCAAATTAATTATTTAGACTCATCATGAAGACTCGAGAAAAAACATTGACAGTCACCAAACACTAAGGATCAACGACAAATGACAACATTATTGCCTGGAGCTATAGTCCAGACCTCTGCGCCATTGCTGGAACATTTATCTAGGAATGGTTGTAGTATTTTACTCTAAAGGGACAAGCCTAAAAGTCGTACTAAGTCAAGTTTGATAAATTTATTTAGACTTTAATCATTTATTAATTAATTAATTCATTAATATAGCAAAGTCCTATAGTCAAACAAACGGTTAGAGGAAAACACATATAAATTATGCACAACAAATAATGCACAAGTAGTAACATAGTCACAATATCATGCAATGAGTTTGCAACCTAACCATGGCTATAGTTCTCTAAAGCTCAGGATATGGGTTAGTAAAAAAGGGTCCATAGTTATGACTCCTGGTACACCGCGTGGAAGCCTTACCTTTGGAAGGGTTGGCGCAAGTGGATGGGACCCCACGAGTTAAACTCGCTTCCATATTTTGGTGAATTCAACAAACTCGGATGTACCTTTCGTTGACATGAGCGTTCAATTAAATAGATGGATCGTGAATTCCTATAGGGTTATGGCCATATGTAAGTAGAACACATATGGGTTTCGGAGAAAAAGGAAAAACTCAATCAGGAAGTAAAACCGAGGAAACAGTACTAGAAAACTGGTCAAAACAAGAAGGTAGAATTCTTGTTCGGTATTGGACGATGCAACTGTCACTAAACGACAAGTGCTATCTCTAGGCAACAACGCCATCATTCGGCGCTGACGCTTTTTTCTTAGCGCTAATTCTTACATGCCTTAACAGCTTTCTGTTCTTGAATTTTCTAATTTTTTCGTAGCATTATTTCGACTTTATTTGTGAAAGATATTTTCCTAGTTTCCTATGTGTAAAAATCTTATGTTTTTGACGCATTACATATGGTATTTCCGATGTGAACCTTTTTATGCTTATGCCAATAATGTTAATCAAAATTACGCACATGAAATACTTAGAACTTTTCGAGTCTCATCCACTCATTCTGAATTATTGCCAAAATAAATTTTAGGAATTTAAATAGGATTCCTACCCAGTGGAGTCGCAAAAATACTGTAAGGAATATTTCAAGCATCCCACACTTGTGCCCCACTGTGATCATACACTTAAGCATGGTGGCGTCAAAAAGAAGGAAGCTAGAGTAAAAGAGTCGCCAACAAGTT
The DNA here is from genome assembly GCF_948465745.1 of Chenopodium album. Lineage (NCBI taxonomy): Eukaryota > Viridiplantae > Streptophyta > Magnoliopsida > Caryophyllales > Amaranthaceae > Chenopodium > Chenopodium album. The sequence goes on from NC_137836.1 coordinate 30,669,777, forward strand.
TTAGGAACTTGTAAACCGTTCACTAGGTGAAGGTTAAACCCTCGACGATCCAGGAGATTTTTAACTGTAATAGCTCTGGAACCATGATTGCAAGTTTTGGGATGATGGAACTGTAGGGAATATCTCAAGCATTACCCCTAGCTTGAACCCCACTGTGATCATACACTAAAGTACGGTGGCGTCCAAAGGGAAGGAAGCTAGAGCAAAAGAGTCGCCAACAAGTTTTAGGAACTTGTAAACCGTTCACGAGGTGAAGGTTACACTCCTTATCGATCTAAGAGATCGTTAACTCCAATAGGTCTGGAACCATGACTAGTAGTTCGGTGATGAAGGTACAAATCCAACCTAAAAGAGATTGAACCTGCCCTAATAATAAGCTTCTACTTTATTCTGATCGTATTCATGTGCGCTTTTTGACTAACATGCAATCATTAGGATTGACCCTAAACCTGTTTATCTATGTTGGTTGAATATTAATGCACAAATAAATCTATTATTGGCGATCACTTGAATTATAATCTAATTAACCCTAACAAGATTATTAATTATCTTATTAAACGTGATTACAAGTATAAATTCCCTTTAAATATGCATAAAAGGCGTGATCAAGCAATAACAATAAAAATCAAGCAACATAATAATCAGAATTAACAATTATAAAAATAATCATAATAATCATGTTAAAGCGTAATAATAGCAAGATCATAGGCATGATACTAACCAGATTAATAACAAACCCTAGCATGTCACTAAACATATAAAAATAAAAGCTTTAACCCTAACATGATACTAACATGAATAAATATCAGGAAGAACATAAAAGGCATCATAGAAACCATAACTGACATTATATTCTTTACCCTAAACATGATACTAGGAAGCAATAAACATCCTAACATAATACCAGGAATCAAAATAACAACCTAAACATGATTTCTATATCATAATAACAATGTAAACAATAAAGCACTTACATGGATGCCTCGTACCTCTTTCTAATAACAAAATACACACGTTAGTAACTTTAAGGAAAATAATAAACAAACAATTAAATTAAATGATTGAAATAGAGATTTGGGACCAAACCCTCAGAATTTAAACCTTTCACGTCTAGGACGAAGGCAACTTCGAATATGGCTAGGTGTTTCTAAGTCTAATGTATGCGGAACTTTTATATTTGTGAAAAAGCTAATTTAGAAAATAGAGAAAGAGAGAATTGGTATATTGTAGATGATTGTGGCTGATTCTAGTGAATAAAAACGGAGTTTTTACGACGTTATTTATAAAGAAATCAGCCAAAAAGATTAAACATCAAAAACAGAGTTCTGACGCGTAAAACATTAATTAGCGCCAAATGCTGACCTTGGCGCCAGACGCCAAAGCTAACGCCAGGCGCCAAGCGTAGCGTCAGGCGCTACAGCTGGCGTTTGGCGCTGACTAGGAATTTGACGCGTTTTCTTAAAATCAGATAGAAATTGCCGTACAGGAGGATAAAATCGTATTTTTCCTCAAAAATGTTCTTTGATTTTAATTAAAACACTGAAAAGTCAACAAAAGTCAATTTATCAATGCTAATTGACTTAGGAATGAAAAGAACCTTCTAGAAGAATCTAGAAGACTAAAACCATTCCTAATTGCATAAGGAATGATAAATCTTTATTAGGCCCTCCTCTAGATGATTGGGCCGCATATAAGGCTCAGATCGAGCCCAGTTCAGTAAATTGGCCATAACTTCCTCAATATTCATCGGAATTGGGCTTATAATATATTGTTGGAAAGCTCTTTTCAAGCCCTATCCAACTACAATACTACTGGACCCATATCATTGACCAACCAAAATGGATTGGTTGTTTTATTAAAATAAGTTTTCAAAAACACAGAGAAGAGAAAAGAAATTTAAACTATCCGCAACACTAAACTTTCCACACTTTCACTTCATTCGATTATGATTCAACGTGAAAGGTACTCATCACTGGTTTGGTTTTGGGGAGACACAAATGGGTGTCTACCGAAGCCCCCACTTTGACTGAGTTTGGAGAAACGCAAGTTTCGAAAACAAAAGTCAAAGTATCGATGGGGACGGAGAATGATTCAGAACGTTCGGCGATCTTAAATCATTCTTATAACGCCGATACCTGCAAACTAGCGTTAGTTAAACAGATAAGAGAGTTAAGAAACGCGTATCTTGCACCGTCGAGCGCACGTCTCTGAAGTAACCGATTTGTTGCTGTATCCTTGTTTTGATGACCTCATACCATGAGAATGCCATCCCGCTTGAAATCCGCTATGCTTGTAACTGCTTCCAATATTGAAGATTGCTTTGCTTGAAACGATCATCTTCCGCTTTGACAATATTCCACGTCCAAGGGAATACCATCGAAGATTGCTTCGCTTGAAACAATCCTCTTCCGGTTTATGACCATCTTCCACGTCTAAGGGAGCATGATCGAAGACAACTTCGCTTGAAATCACCTTCAGTTTTTTGTGACAACTCTCCACAATCTATGGAACGCCATCTTGCTGTTTAGATGTTCACTCGTCTCTAAACAAAGAGAATTTTTTAGATATGTTCACGCGCCTCTGAACAAAGAGCTTGAAATACATGTCCACGCGTCTTTGAACAATAGAGCTTGAAATACATGTCCACGCGTCTCTGAATAATAGAGCTTGAAAGGAATGTCCACACGTCTCTAAAAAAAGAGCTTATTTTTTTCAATATGAACTTCTGAATGATGTGTCCACGCGTCTCTAAACAAAGAACTTGATAATAGGATGCCCACGCGTCTCTGAGCAAAAGAGCTTGAAAATAGGATGCCCACGCGTCTCTGAACAAAAGAGCTTTAAATGAAATGTTCACGCTTCTCTGAACAAAAGAGCTTGAAAATAGGATGCCCACGCGTCTCTAAACAAAAGAGATTTGAATGAAATGTTCACGCGTCTCTGAACAAAAGAGCTTGATGGAAATGTCCACGCGTCTCTGAACAAAAGAGCTTCGTTGCTTGAATGTTTGTTGTGATAATATTGCGAGGAAAATTTTCGAAGACCAACGCTTACCGATCTCTAAAGCTCGTTTGAACTTTGCTTCCGTTATGCCAGTACGTCGGCGGTTTGCTGCTTGTGAACCATTATGTCCGTGATAAGCCAACGCTTAGGCGCTTTAAGCTAAGTGAGACGATATTTCGTCAAGTCGATCACTTATTGCGACTGTAATCAAACCGACTACTTAATCATGTCAAATTTCTTATAAGGGCTAACTGGCGTACCAAGGAACCCAAAATTTGCCGTATGAGGTCGAAATCACCTTTCTGAGGGGCTTCGAGCTCTGTCGCTGCTAAAACATCTCTGGCGCCAAGAATTGACTCTGTCCCCAGACGCTGTGATCTAACGTCAGGCACTGAACTCTGTTGCCAGACGCCGGATGTTGTTGCCAGACGCCTGATGTTGTTGTCAGACGACGACCTTGTCGTCTTGTGCTGGAGTCGGGTCTTCCCTATTCTGCTCTTGCTGCCACTGTTGCTTGTTTTTTCTCCGAACTTTGAGCTTGGTCGTTTTCTTTTAACCAAATCCGCTCAAATATTTTGTAAATTAAAGCTCTTCATCTCTAATTTTCTGATCCATGTAACTCCTCTTATCTCGGAGGAATCTCTTGCATCATATTCGCGGATTTTTTCGAAAAAATCCGGGAATGTCCTCGCTTGCTGGGATGCACCTGCATTTATATCTTTGACTATAGGACTTTGCCAATTTCTTTAATCATCTTAGGGTTCACCTAAGTTTTAGTGTCGCTTGACTCATTGACTTGACACGACTCAAGGTATAAACTTGACTCGCTGTGATTGACTGACTCGAGGATGACTCGACTCGAAGAGTTTTACATAATGTGATAACGCGACATGACTCGTGTGTGTGTGCGACTCGAAAATGCAAAAAAGCAAAAATTTTCTGTCATTTTTGTGGAGGGTACCGACTTTCTCCTGAAAAAGAAAGACGCAAAAAAAGAAAGGAGCGAAGTTTTTGAAGGTGCATGTTGAATGAGCTTAGTCAAATGTTTTACAATGGATTAATTCATCCTAGGCTATCGCAATTGATGACTCCATGATGAAAGTATTTGGGTAACTTAGGCACTGAGGCTAAGCACTTCATACTTCGTGATGCAATGACAATTATGATTGATGAGTGATGTTGATATGACAAGGCATGCTTCAACGGTGTGTTAAGATTTCATGACAAAGGGTTCCTAAGGGAAGTATATTTGGTCATGTATCTGTGATGTGTTTGATAGTGATTCTAAAGTTAAGTCGCAAGGGCTAAGTGTGTGGAAATATATTATTTTTAAAAGAGTCAAATGGTGGTGACTCTTAGGCTAGGTAAGTTAATGATGTAGGGATCATGCCCCCAAGTCTAGCTCTAAATGAATAGGGATGAGCATAGGGAATCCCTTGATATGATCATGGTGTGAGTGTGTGAATGTGAATATGAATGCATGTTTATTACGGCCGCACCTCGATGTGAGGTTGCCTACGTATCCGTTAGGAATCAGGCCGAACGTAGCTCTATCCGAACCTCGCACAAGTATGTGTATACCTCAAAAAGGACTTTTTAAGGGTTGTAACGTGGTTAGGCTAAAGGTTATAGAAGAAGGGGATAAAGGCTCAACACCCTCGATACGCCCCCAAGGTGTGCAACCTTGCTTTTGAATCTTTATATTTTTATGCTTGAGGCTTGCTTCTCTTTTTTAGCTCTCTTTTTTTTTTGCTTTAGCATTTATTTATATTTTTATGAGTGTGGGCAATCTCGATCATGCGGTCTATCACTCACTTGGTGTTCATGTTTCTCAGGCACGGTACCGAGAACTTGATAAGAGACGCAATCTGAGACGTTTCCTTATCGAAGATACTTTCGTATCAAAGACATTGGAACACTTGCCCTTTTGTACACTTTTATTTATTTATTTTTTGTTATTTTAATTTTTTGAATTCACTCAAGCCTTTTTTAGAATTGCATAAGTTGCACACTGTCATATCCAAAGTTTAAGTAGATATGGGTTGAAAAATGAAAGGTCTATCGTTAGACAAGGCTCAAAGTGGTTTATGAAGAAAGGATTGTAAATTAGAAAGGTGAAAGGTTATATGATATGGCTACAAAGGGGTGCCTCAAATCATTGGTATACATCGTGCTTAGTTTGACATGGTTTTTTCTTTTTTTTTGTAATGAAATGATCTTATGCAAGAGAATAAAATGCTCATTTTATTAAAAAAGGGGAAAAGAAAGAATCTACAAAAATTATTCTAAGGTAAAAGAAAGGTGCCTATGCTAGACTTATTGGGGAAAGGATAAATAAAGAAAAAGAAAAAAGATGTCATGAAATCTCGTCGTTTGAAGCTCGCCTCTTGTCTTGTGCTGTTTTCTTTATTATCACTCGCTCTTCTTGTTAATTGGAGGTATGGGAAGCTTGTTATTATGAATCAAATGTTGGATAGCCTCCTTTAGCTTCCAACAGCTCTCATTAGCATGACCCCTACCTCGATGGTACTTACAGCGCGCATTTGGATTCCAACTAGGCAATCTCTTCTCAAGTGGGGGATCTTGAAGAGGTCCAATAAGAGTAATGAGTCCCTTGGCATGGAGTCGATTGAAAACATCATCGTTGCTAATTCCAATAGGGGTAAAATCCTTTTTTTGTTGCTTTCTAAATCCTCGATTATCCATGGCTAAGATCTCATTAAGGTAGAAAGTACCAACACTGTTACTAGAGTAGGTGTTTTCGGAAGAAGAAGGATACTCGTTCTTCTTCGCTTTACAGCCACTGTTACTATCGTTACTAATCTTGGCCTTCTTGTCGCGCGAAGGAACATGAAGGAGACTTGAATCAATGAAGTCTTGAACACGATCCTTGAGGGCGAGACACTTTTCGGTAGTGTGACCGCGACCTCTATGGTATCGACAATAGGAATTTGGATCCCAATTGGGAAAACGTTTTTCAGGTGAAGAGTCTTGACTGGGACCAATGGAGTGAATATGGTCTTGATCGTGAAGACAGTCAAAAGCTTCGTTGTGAGTCATTCCTATTGGTGTGTGTTCTTCAATGGTCCGTTTTGCCCGTGCCTTAGGAGCATTGAGTTCTTCATTAAACCCTTGACGATAATTTTGTTCGATGACCATCACCCGATTTGCTAATCCTTCTACCATATTAAAGAGCATGGCAACGACATCTTGCAGTTTTCGAACGTCCTCTTTTAGACATGACGAGTCTTCCCTGGTATTATCTAAGAAAAGACTTTCATCCTCCTCGATCATGTCCACTTCAACGAAAGAGGTTATATAAGCTGTCTCGATCATGGGCTCTCCTACATGTGTGATAAGAAGTGATGAATCGAAGGATGTTTGATCTTCTTCGATGGCTAGAATCTCAAAAGTTTCATTGTTATCGATCAGATCTTGAATAGCTTCTTTGAGTTTCCAAAACTCCTCAGTGTCGCGACCCTTTCCTTGGTGATATTTGCAGTGCTTATTAGGGTCCCACTTGGGTGGCCTGGCTTCTGGAACTGTATCTTTGATAGGCCCTATGGGCATGACTAGTCCTTTGTGGTGTAGCTTCTCGAAAGTTGTTTCATAACTCATATCGAGTGGAGTGAACACTCTTTTTGACCTTTAGATTCGTGATTTAGAGGCGTTTGTGGCATGTACCTCATTAATGGGAGAGGAAGAAGGAGGATGGTCGTTTTTCTTTCCTCTCGCACTATTGTCTTTCACAAGGTCATCTTGAATGTCAATGCCTATGTTATACACAGCCTTGAAAGTATTCAAGTTGTGTTGGTACTTTAAGTGCCTTGAATACTTCCCTTGGAGATTCTTGATAAACATCCTCAAAGATTCCTTTTCAGTGGGAGTTTTGACCATATTAGCAGAAGTTTCCCTCCATTTGTTGAAGAAAGAAGTGAACCCTTCGTTTTCTTTTTGTTTTAACATCTCGAGTTGTCTATGGTCTGTTTCGTCTTGGATGTTGCACTTATATATATCTATGAAAGCGTTTGCTATGGACTCCCAAGAAGAGGTTTTCTCTTTCTCGAGAGAAAAGAACCATTGCTGGCATACGGTCTCGAGAGATAGTGAGAACAGAGAGGGGAAAACTTTCTTATCGATACCCTTAATGCTCATTATAGTTTCATAAGCTCTTAGATGAAAGTAAGGGTTATCTGTTGCCTTGAATTTAGGGATGTCAGTGGCGTTGAACTTATGCGGAAGAAGTTCCTTGTCCACCGAGTCCCCTTGTGAACTAAGGCCCTGAAATTTAAAGTCACTAGATAGTTTGCTCAAACTTTCTTGCATAAGGTTCATTTGTTGTTGCTTCATAGGGTCATCAATTTTGAGGGTTAAAGCCTTTAACACCTCAGTCACGTCATTCAATTGATTCCTAAGTTCATTGACTTCTTCTTGACTTGCCATTATATTTTTAGCCTTCCTCTTTTGACGAATTGGTTTATCAAAAAGTGAGACTTGAATAAAGAGGTTGTCCTTATTTAATCGCCCTTCTCTCCTCGACCAAGTAATGAGGAAAAGGAATTTGGGGATATTCATTGTTAATTATTTGACTCAAGCTTTATTTGACATGCAATGGATGGAGGAAGTGAAGAAAAATTGGAATAGAATGTGAAGAAAAATGATGTAGATGGAGGGATATGAAGAATTAGGAATAGAATGTACCCCCAACTCAAATGACGGAAAAAACCGACTCATGCATGAACCTAAGACATTGTCATGGTGACATAAACTCGAAGTGTGTGCTAAGACTAGTGAGTGTAGGTGATACGTTAAGACTCGTGTCATGACCATGTGGCTAGACTATGTGACTAGACTCAATTAATGACTTAACAAGGTATGATTGACAGTAAAATTTAACCGAATTAAATAGCAAACTAGTTTATTAAACACAAGGTGATGACTCGAGCAATAAACCGAACTGTCGCCAAAACGACAGGACTGGCGCCGCACTGTGTAGTGTAGCGCCAGACGACAGAGTTGTCGCCAGGTGCCATACTCCACAGAGTGGCGCTACATTTCAGACTTTGGCGCCAATGCTGGAGCTTCAATCTGGAACTGTTTTCGGTGTTATTAATCAACAGGGGCATGCCTAAAGTCGTACTAGGTCAATTCTGATTAAAATATTAGACCTCATTTACTCAAATTAATTAATTAATTAATTTTTTAGGAAAAGTTATTTTAGTCATTAATTTATTTAATCTCAACACAAGCCAAACAAACGGTTAAGAAAACATAGTATAGGCACAACAAAAAATGCACAATTAATCAAGTAGGCACAATATGATGCAATGAGTTTGCAACCTAACCATGGCTCTAGTTCTCTAAAGTTCGGGATGTGGTTTGGTCAATAGAGGGTCCATGGCTAATTGTCCGGATGCACCGCGCGGAAGCCTAATCGTAAAGGGTTGGCGCGAGTGGATGGGACACCGCGAATTTAGAAAAACTCGTTTCCATGGTTTGGTGAATTCAACATTCTCGGATGTACCCTTTGTTGCTCAGAGCGATCAATCAGGTAGATGGAGCATGAATTCCCACAGGGTTATGTCCATATGTGGAACAGATATGGGTTTTAAAAAAGTGAGAAAAACTCTATCAAGAAGTAGGATCGAGCAAACAATACGAAAAACTAGTCGAAATTAGAACGCATATTTCCGGCTCGGTATTGGAAGAATTTGGCGCCAGAAAACAGAGATTGGCGCTAGGTTTTAGCTGTAGCGCCTGGCGACAAGCCTGTCGTCTAGCGCTACAGTTAAATGTCTGGGGCCAATACTCTGGTCGCTGACCTTAATTCCTACATGCCTCAGCAGCTTTCTGTGCTCGATAAAATTTTTTAGTTTCGCGCAGTATTATTTCGGTCCTAGTTGTGAAAGATATTTCTCAAATTTCCTACGTGTAAAATCCTATGTTTTAACTCATTACGGACGGTCTTTCCAATGAGATCTTTTTTATGCATATGACAATAATGTTAATCAAAATTCAGGAATTAACTCATTCTAAATCATTGCCGAAACAAATTCAGGAATTAAAATAGAAATCCTCCCAAATGGAGTCACCAAAAATTGTAGGGAATATTTCAGGCATTAACCCTAGCTGGAACCCCACTGTGATCATACACTAAAGTACGGTGGCGTCCAAAGGGAAGGAAGCTAGAGAAAAAGAGTCGCCAAAAAGTTTTAGGAACTTGTAAACCGTTCACGAGGTAAAGGTTACACCCCTTATCGATCCAAGATATCGTTAACTCCAGAAGGTCTGGAACCATGGCTGGTAGTTCGGGGATGAAGGTACAAATCCAACCTAAAAGAGATTGAACCTGCCCTAATAATAGGCCTCTACTTTATTCTGATCGTATTCATGTGCGCTTTTTGACTAACATGCAATCATTATGATTAACCCTAAACCTGTTTATCTATGTTGGTTGAATATTAATGCACAAACAAATCTATTGTTGGCGATCACTTGTATTATAATCAAAATAACCCTAACAAGATTTTTAATTATCTTATTAAACGTGATTACAAGTACGAATTCCTTTTAAACATGCATAAAAGGCGTGATCAAGAAATAACAATAAAAATCAAGCAACATAATAATCAGAATTAACAATTATAAAAATAATCATAATAATCATGTTAAAGCATAATAATAGCAAGATCCTAGGCATGATACTAACAAGATTAATAACAAACCCTAGCATGTCACTAAACATATAAAAATCAAAGCTTTAACCCTAACATGATACTAACATGAATAAATATCAGGAAGAACATAAAAGGCATCATAGAAATCATAATTGACATTATATTCTTTACCCTAAACATGATACTAGGAGCAATAAACATCCTAACATGATACTAGGAATAAAAATAACAACCTAAACATGATTTCTATATCATAATAACAATGTAAACAATAAAGCACTTACTTGGATGCCTCGTACCTCTTTCTAATAACAAAATACACGCGTTAGTAACTTCAAGGAAAATAATAAATAAACAATTAAATTAAATGATTGAAATAGAGATTTGGGACCAAACCCTCATAAATTAAACCTTTCACGTCTAGGATGAAGGCAACTTCGAATATGGCTAGGTGTTTCTAAGTCTAATGTATGCGGAATTTTTATATTTGTGAAAAAGCTAGTTTAGAAAATAGAGAAAGAGAGAATTGGTAGATTTTAGATGATTGTGGCTGATTCTGGTGAATGAAAACGAATTTTTTACGACGTTATTTATGAAGAAATCAGCCAAAAAGTTAAAACATCAAAAACAGAGTTCTGACGCGTAAAACAGGAATTAGCGCCAAACGCTGAGCTTGGAGCCAAACGCCAAGGCTAGCGCTAAAGATAGCGCCAGGCACCAAGCGTAGCGTCAAGAGCTACAGCTGGCGTTTGGCGCTGACTAGGAATTTGACGCGTTTTCTTAAAATCAGATAGAAATTGTCGTACAGGAAGATAAAATCGTATTTTTCCTCAAAAATGTTCTTTGATTTTAATTAAAACTCTGAAAAGTCAACAAAAGTCAATTTATCAATGCTAATTGAATTAGGAATGAAAAGAACCTTCTAGAAGAATCTAGAAGACTAAAACCATTCCTAATTGCATTAGGAATGATAAATCTATATTAGGCCCTCCTCTAGATCATTTGGCCGCATATAAGGCTCAGACCGGGCCCATTTCAGTAAATTGGCCATAACTTCCTCAATATTCATCGGAATTGGGCTTATAATATATCGTTTGAAAGCTCTTTTCAAGCCCTATCCAACTACAATACTATTAGACCCATATCATTGACCAACCAAAATGGATTGGCTGTTTTCTTAAAATAAGTTTTCAAAAACAGAGAGAAGAGAAAAGAAATTAAAACTATCTGCAACACTAAACTTTCCACACTTTCACTTTATTCGATTATGATTCGACGTGAAAGGTACTCATCACTGGGTTTGGTTTTGGGGAGACACAAATGGGTGTCTACAAGTAAAAATCAAACCTTAAAGAGATTGAATCTACCCTGAAAATAGGCTTCTACTTTATTCTTCTCGTATTCATGTGCGTTTTTTGACTAACTGTAGGGAATATTTCAAGCGTTAATTCCTAGCTTGAACCCCACTGTGATCATACAATAAATTACGGTGGCATTCAAAGGGAAAGAAGATAGAGCAAAAGAGTCGCCAACAAGTTTTTTAGGAACTTGTAAACCGTTCACGAGGTGAAGGTTACACCCCTTAACGATCCAGGAGACCATCAACTCCATAAGGTCTTGAACCAAATAGAGTTCAGAGATGAAGGTACAAATCCAACCTAAAAGAGATTGACCCTGCCCTAATAATAGGCCTCTACTTTATTTTGATCGTATTCATGTGCGCTTTCTGACTAACTTGCAATCAATAGGTTTAACCCAAACCTGTTTATTTATGTTGGTTGAATTTAATGCAAAAATAAATCTATTATTGGCGATCACTTTAATTATAATCATATTAACCCTAAACAAGATTATTAATTATCTTATTAAGCGTGATTGCAAGTACAAATTCCCTTTAAACATGCATAAAAGGTGTGATCAAGCAATAATAATAAATATCAAGCAACATAATAAATAATCAAATTATATATAAAAGTTATCCATCAATTAACAAATAACATGAAATATTTCGTAAATTAACAAATTACGGAAAACAATTCGTAAATAAACAAATTATGTAAAACAATTCGTAAATTAACAAATTACATGAAACAATTCGCTAAATAACAAATTACGTTAAATTATATAATTCGACACAACAATAATCATAATTATCATAATCATGTTCATGTTAAAGCATAATAATAATATTAAGATCCTAGGCATGATACTTACAAGATTAATAACAAACCCTATCATGTCACTAAGCATATAAAAATCTAAGCTTTAACCCTAACATAATACTAAAAATCATAAATATTATGAAGAACATAAAAGGCATCATACTTTTAATTCTACTTAATATTAAAGTTACCCTAGACATGATACTAGGAATTTATTGTTATCACCCTAAACATCAAATTAAGGAAAAACATCCTAACATGATACTAGGAATCAAAATAACAATCTAAGCATGATTTCTATATAATAATATCAATTAAACCATTAAAGTACTTACTTGGATGCCCCGTACCTCTTTCTAATAACAAAATACACACGATAGTAACTTCAAGGAAAAAAATAATAAACAATTAAATTCAATAATTGAAAGAGAGATTTAGGACCAAACCCCTCAGAAATATTAAATCTTTCACGTCTAGGGCGAAGGAAACTTCGAATATGGCTAGGTGTTTCTAAATCTAATGAATGCGGAATTTTTATATTTGTGAAAAGGCTAGTTTAGAAAGAGAGAGAGAGATAGAGTAATCAAGAAAATCTTGTAGAGAGTTGGTGAATGAAAACGGAGTTTTTAGAAGACTATTTATAGAGAAAATCAGCCAAAAAGATAGAAAATCGAAACAGGGTTCTGACGCGCATAAAACTTGATTAGCGTCGACGCTGGCAATTAGCGCCAAGCGCTAAAGGTTAGCGTCAAATTTGTTTCACGCGTTTTTGTTTATATCATATCTTTTGATCCGAAAGTCCAAATAAATCATATAATATATCGTTGGAAAGCTCTTGAAGTCTACTTTTTAACCCAATTCAAACCATATTAAAATATTTTGTAGATAAAAAAATATGGTCGAAATAGTGGAAGGGTGTCAGTTTTTGATAGAGTTTCATGTCTCATTCATATCTTTTTCGTTATAACTCGGATTTAATATTATAATTTATCATTGGAAAGATAATTTTAAGATCTATTCAACCATATAAAATTTGGATAAATATTATGAGGCACGAAAATAAAATCTGAATATATTCCACTTCGTACAAAATAAGGATTCTAAAAAGGAGTAGTTTTATTCAATTTCAAACTCTTCAAAACATAATTATCAATCCTAACTCCATTAGGATTTAAAAGAACCTTCTAGAATATTCTAGAAGACTATAATAAATCCTAATAGATTTAGGAATGATAATTAATAATAGGCCCTCCTATAGATCATTTGGCCGCATATAAAAACCAAACCGGGCCCAGTTTAGTATTTTGGCCATAACTTCCTCATTATTCATCGGAATTGGGCTTATAATATATCGTTCGAAAACTCTCTTCAAGCCCTATCCAACTACACTACTATTGGACCCATATCATGGACCAACCAAACTGGATTGGCTGTTTTCTTAAAATAGGTTTTATAAAACAGAGAGAAGAGAAAAGAAATTAAAACTATCCGCAACACTAAACTTTCCACACTTTCACATCATTTGATTATGATTCCACGTGAAAGGTGCTCATCACTGGGTTTGGTTTTGGGGAGACACAAATGGGTGTCTACAGAAGCCCCCACTTTGACTGAGTTTGGAGAAACGCAAGTTTCGAAAACAAAAGTCAAAGTAGCGATAGGGACGGAGAATGATTCAGAACGTTCTGCGATCCTAAATCACTCTTGTAACGCCGATACTTGCAAAACTAGCGTTAGTTAAAACAGATAAGAGAGTTAAGAAATGCGTATCTTGAACCGTCGAACACACGTCTCTCTAAGTAATTGATTTGTTGTGACGATCTTCCGCAAGCCAGAGAATACTGCCTGAAGACTGCTACGCCTGTAACTGCCTCCAATTTCTGCTATGATAGTCTTCGAAAAGATAACTGCTTGTTGATCCTTAATGCTGCTATGCCAGTACGTCGGCACTTTGCTGCTTGTGAACCAGTATGTCGGTGCTTTTGCTGTGATGACAATCCTCTTTTCTTTGGGAATAGTTGCCCAAACAACTCTTGCATGTTGTATGACAATCCGATTTAGGGAAAGTTGTCAATGCTTCGTAACAATCTATCCTTGGAAATGTTGCCACGATGAAGCAACAATCCGTATCTTGGAAAATTTGCCAAAAATCCATTTTTGGGAAAAGTTGTCAATGCTTCGTAACAATCTGTCATAAGAATTTTGCTAAGATAGACAATCCACATCTTAGAATATAACTCTTGAAAGCAGTCCACCTTAAAAATTTGCCAACTTTCGGCGTCGTTCGAAGTGCGTCTACGTTAAAGCATGTGTGAATATGCTTGGCACTCTTAGGAAGTGGGAATTAACATAATATGATTAGGGACAAATAAAGTAGGGAGCTGCCAACAAGTTTTTTAAGGAACTTGTAAACCGTTCACGGATCATAAAAGGCAACCACGAATAGGGGACAACGACGGCAACAACGATTGACCCGTGAAGGTTACACCCCATTCATAATCCATGAGATTACTAACTCCATATGGTTCAGAACCACGAAAGGAGGATCGGGGATGATGGTACGAAGTGAGTCATGGAGTCACATTCGCCCGCATTAGGCTCTACTCGATTCTTATAGTGAAAAGTGATTCCTGCGATCTCAAAGGCATACAAACAAAGATTCAATTTGCTCCAATCTATTATTATGCTAAATTGGTTGAATATTAATGCAACACATAGTTCTAAAATATTTGTGATCACTTAAATTAAGCAACAAGATTAAAAAGGAACCTAAACCGGTTGTCCAAATTATCTTATTAGGTGTGATTTTCAATTACATATTACCTTTAAACATGCAATATAGTGATCATAACAATAATAGAATAAACATAAATATTGAAAGCAATTTAACAATAATAGCGTTAGTCAAATCAAATATAAAATAACCTAATCATGATACTAGCAATATAAAATAAAATAAGAGTAATTAATTTAATTAATTACTTACATTCCGCGCGTTCTTTAAATTGCTACATCATGAATAAATTTTTAGTAACTTTAATAAAAATATAAATCAAATGGAAATTAAATTAAATAAAAATTAGAGTTGATTTGGTCCAAACCCTCAGTTATTTATACCTTTCACGCCTTCGTTTAAGGACGGAACCAAGGGTTAAGTATAGACACCTTGGAGTGCTTAGGGGAATTATTATGGAAGAATAAGGAGGCTAGAAGTTAGGTTAAAGAGGGAGAAGAGAATGATTTTTGGTGTAAGGTGAGAGAGAATGATTATTGGTGCCCTGAACTGTAGAAATGGGGGGACCTATTTATAGGAAAAATGAGCAGAGGGAACACGCGTAGCCCTAAAAAGACCAAAAACCCTAAAAATAATACCGTGTCACGGAAAAGAACACCGTGAAACTGTGACAGGCACCGTCAGACGGGGGAAGATCCCGTGACACGGGGAAAAACTGTGTGACGCAGGAAATAATTAGGTTACGGGAAGTGAAAACGCGTTTAGGAATTACGCGGAGAAAACACGGAGCAATCCCGTGGCACGGGATGTGCACCGTGACACGGGAAGAAATGTCGTGACACGGCATTGTCCACCGTGGCACAGTGCAGTATGCCGTGTCACGGTGTAAAAAGTACGCGAAAATTACACGGAATATTCATGTGTCACGCAATGGGCACCGTGACACGGGAAATTGCACCATGACACGGTGCAAAATCCTGTGACACGGGAGAAAATTGTGCAGAAATACAAAAATGGGCACCGTGTCACGGGAATCAGCCCCGTGACACGTCAGCTTTTGCCGCGTTGCGGCATTTTTGCTACTGCGCGGTAATTTCAGTTTTTTACCCGTTTTTAAAATAATCATAACTTTTGATCCGTAACTCGGAATAAGGCATATAATATATCATTGGAAAGCTTATCAAGTGTAATTTTGCAACCTAATTAGAACAAGTCAAAATGATATGTAGATTTTAAGATATGGTCGTTTTAGTGGAAGGGTGTCGGTTTTAGGCCGAGTTTAGTGTTTTGCTCATATCTTTTTCGTTATACCTCGGATTTGGGCTTATGATATATGGTGCGGATCAACAGGTCCAACTTGCTGTAACCAGAGGAATTGAAAAATTTGCTCTCGGTTACCGGATTGAAGCCGTAAAACCTTGCTCTCCCGCCTTAACTAAATAGGCTCGCTTGGAAAGCTTATTTAAAGGTCTATCCAACAAAATAATAATTAGATCAAAATTGTATAGCCATAAAATCAGTTTTTCTCAGTTTTGCGATGTGGACACAAAAAGTGGAAAATAGGTTATGGTTTAGGGAAATGAGCAAGAAATTGGATTGGTTCATGAAATATGTTGGATAGAACATGAATTTAAGCACTCCAAAGATTAAATACACAACACGACCATTAATAGCGGTGAAAGGTGTTCATCAACGGGTTTGGTTTTGGGGAGACATTTTTAGGTGTCTAGAGAAGCCCACACTTTGACTGAGTTTATAGAAACGTCAGTTTCGAAAACAATAGTCAAAGTAGCCGATAGGGACGGTGAATGATTTAAGATGTTCTGCGATCCTAAATCATTCTGTATACGCTGATACCTGCAGAGAAATGTTAGTGATACAGATAAAAGAGTAAAGGGATAGAATGCTTATCTAACACCAGTGTATCGGTGGCAAATGAGCTTGGTAGCTTCCTATGCTTGAAGGAATCCACCGGATGACGTTTGTTGAAACACTTTCCACGCCTGAGGAAAGCTGACTGATGAATTTGGTAGCTTTCTAAGCCTGAAGAAATCTACCAGATGATACTTTCCATGCTTGAGGAAAGCCGACGTATGAATTTGGCGGTTTTCTATGCTTGAAGAAATCCATCGGATAATACTTTCCATGCTTGAGGATAGTCGACAGATGATGAGATTGCAAGTCACTGTGTATTGAGAACCTTGCGCCGTGAATTGATGGTGGTTCGATTGTCCCCGAACGTGGGCTGTAGATGGTCCGCTTGTCCCCAGACGTGGGTTGTAGATGGTCCGCTTGTCCCCGAACGTGGGTTGTAGATGGTCCGCTTGTCCCCGAACGTGGGATGTAGATGGTCTGCTTGTCCCCGAACGTGGGCTGTAGATGAGACCTGCAAAAATAAATTTGCCAATGGACTCGTATATATTGAGATTGACTTGACTACTGACTTGGCCAAGTTTGACTTGATGTGACATTACATGTGTATGACTTGTGAGTTTGTGTGTGTGTGTGCAGACACAAGCAAACGAAGATATAAAAGCAAACATTTTCCGTTAATTTTTGTCATGAGTGGAGGGTAACGACTTTCTCCCGAAAAAGAAAGATGTGAAAACTGAACTTTTATTTTCAAACTTCCCTCGATGTGAAAATTTTGAAAAAGTGTTTTTAAACTTCCCCACAAGAAAAGACGCGAAAAAAGGAAAGAAGTTTTGAACTTCCTCGTTGAGAGACAAAATGAATCGCATGGATTGAATTGCTTTTCTTGAAAGTAATGTATGCATGATGGATGTCCTTAGGGCAGGAGGTTAAGGACAATTAAATCATGTGACACGATGAATGAACTTAGGTCATGGAGCTAAGCATCATATATGGTGTAAAGAAACAATCTTGAACGTCAGTTAGGTCTGGAAGCTAAGCACGTATACAGATGAAGTGATTATTGCATAATGAACGTTGCTTAGGTCAAGGTGCTAAGCACGATATGCTTTGTATGATTAAAAATTATTGATATATAAATGTTTCTCAGCACATTAATGAATATTGCTCAGGTCAGGAAGCTAAGCAAGTATACAATACTTGTTCTAATGAATGTTGTCTTGAAATATGCACAGTGTTGAAACAAGATTTCATGATGAAGGGCTCTTAAAGGGAAGGATGATTGATATGGATATGGATGTGTGAGTGAAGTGTGTGAATGTGATACTAAGGCTGGCTAAAAGGGTTATGGCGATGGAAAAAGATGTGAGAAGAGTCAAAGATGATGACTCTTTAGGCTAGGTAGGCTAAATGATGTGGGTTCAAGCCCCCAAGTCTAGTTCTAAATGGGTAGGGGTAAGCATTGGATATTCTTTGACTCGATCATGCATGGATATAAATATGAATGTGGCCGCACCTCGATGTGAGGTGGCCTACGTATCTGTTAGGAATCAGGCCGAACATAGCTCTAACCGAACTTTGCACAAGTGTGTGTATGCCTCAAAGAGGTCTTTCAAGGGTTGTAATGTGGATAAGATGAAGGTTTAAAGAAGAAAGGGGTAAAAGGCTCAAGACCCGAGAGAAGCCCCCAAGATATGCAATTATGTATTAGACTTTGCAAGTTTTATTTTTCATATATTTTTTTTGTTTTGAATTTTTTTTTTTTTTTTTCTGTTTTCCATTCTTATGAACCAATGTAGGCAATCTCAGATCATGCGGTCCATCACTTAATTAGCATTCATGTTTCTCAGGCATGGTACCAAGCACTCGATGAGAGATGCAATTTGAGACATATTCGTATCGGAGACATTGGAAAACTTGCCTTTAGACATTGTTTTTTTTTACTTATTATTTTCTTTTTTATTTAAACTTACCTTCTGAATGTTACACAATATGCAAACCTTCCAATTCCAGGGTTAAGTGAATGTGGGTTGAAAAAATGAAGGCCAAACGTTAGACGAGGCTCAAAATGGTTGATAAAAAAATGGATATGTGATTGAATGGTTAATGGGGAATGAATGGGTTGCAAAGGTGCCTCAAGTCATTGGTGTACCTTGTGTTTAGTTCGGCAATTTTTTAATTTTTTTTTGCTAATCACATGATCGAATGTAAGAAAGAGATGCTCATTTATGAAGAAGGTAAGAAATGTGACACATAGACACATGGATAATGAGAACCTATGCTAGACTTTTTAGGAGGAAGGGTTTGAAACAAAAGATAAAGAAAACATGAAATCTTGGTGAGAAGCTTGCATCGTGCTTTGTCTTCATGGCTGTTTATGAGTTACTTCTTGCCGCTTACTGAAGAAAAAATGTTTGTCGTTGTTGATGCTTTGATTGGAAGGAAAGAAGGAAGGAGTGACGTTCCCCTTATTCTTCCAACTATTGCCTATTGATTTTAGACTCAAGTACTGTGTAAGGACGAACTCATCTAATACATTAACTCAATACTCGGATTGGAAAGGAAGAGTGTATGAAACAATTTTGAAAACTTATAGGAAATACTCAACTCATTCCTGTTACGACGGAAAGCGATGCATGCATGGTCCTAGTATACGATCATAAACAATATAGTGCATTACTTGAAGACAAAGTGTGTGCAATGACTCAACATGTGTGATTAGGTGAGTTTATTAAGACTCGTGGTATGATCGCAAGGCTAGACATGAGGACGTTGTGAAAAACAAAGGACCCAATGACCAAATAGCACGGAAGACTAAAAGACAAACTAACTAGATTAATTTTGTCAAATTTTAATGTTTATGCTATTTACTAGGTGAAAACGGTCCATTGGAATTCGTTAGTCATAAATAAGATCAACCACAATCAAAAACAAAGAACACATGTTAAGGTTAGCACAAAAGTTGATCACAAGGAACTAGGAAGATTACTAGAATTCTAGAAGAATTATGACTCATGGGTATAAAAAAAATAAATAAATAAAAATAAAAATCTATAATCATATGTTATATGAGTTTACACAGATTAAAGGACATGGCTAAACTAGCTTGACACGAAAAGTTATAAAAAAAAAGTAAAAAATTAAAAAAAAAAAAAAGAAAATTGACTCTAAAAAGACACATAAACTGGACAGGCTGTAGTAAATCGGTTATAACTTTTGATTTGTGATTCTGATTAGGACGAAACCAGCTCCAAGTGAAATATAAAACTCGGGGCTACAGATCCATATGTTACACGACACGTAACTCTTTCTAGAACTCCGGCTATGACCAAAACAAGTTGACTTTTATGCAGTATACGGGAATAAAATACCGAGTTGACTCAAATTTAAAAAAAAAATCTATGACTCGACTCTAAAAAAAATAAAAAGGGTTTGATAAGAGAAAAAATAATTAAAAAAAAGTCAATAAAAAAAATGCACATATAAGCATATTGTCACGCATGATGCAATGAAGTTCGCAACCTAAAGTCAAGTTCTATGTTCGACTATGGTCAAGCTTTTGGGTGTCAAAGGGTACCATGGTTAAGAGTTTGGACACGTTAGCAAGGCAGCCTCCCTTGAGGGTGTATGCCAATGGGTGGCTCCGCGAGTTCGTGATGAAATCGAACTCGACTCCATGGTTTGGGTGGATTTAAAAACTGGATGAACCCTTATTGCCATAAGCGTTTTCGGGTTGATAGAGCATAAATCCTCAGGCTAGCCACATACGTAGAACACGTACTATTGTGGCAAAATAGGTAAGCTAACATGCATATGCATATTTGACAATGCCAATTAAATCACAGGAATATTTTTCAAGAATCTTTCAAGTCTCATCCACTCATCTTAATTAAATACCGATCACTCAAATCGATAAATAATCAAGAATCCTCTCCAGTGGATCGGAGTCGCCAAATTGTAGGAGTCGCACGAAGTGCGCCTACGTTAAAAGCATGTTGTGAATATGCTTGGCACTCCTTGGAGTGCTTAGGGGAATTATTATGGAAGATTAAGGAGGCTAGAAATTAGGTTAAAGAGGGAGAAGAGAATATTTTTGGTGTAAGGTGAGAGAGAATTATTATTGGTGCCCCGAACTATAGAAAGGGGGGTCCTATTTATAGGGAAAATGAGTAGAGGGAATACGCGGAACCCTAAAAAGATAAAAAAAACCCTAAAAATAATACCGTGTCACGGCAAAGAGCACCGTGACAAGGTGATAGGCACCGTCAGACGGGGGAAGATCCCGTGACACGGGGAAAAACTGAGTGACGTGGGAAATAATTAGGTTACGGGAAGTGAAAACGCGTTTAGAGATTACGTAGAGAAAACACGGAGCAATCCCGTGGCACGGGATGTGCACCGTGACACGGGAAGAAATGTCAAGACACGACATTGTCCACCGTGGCACAGTGTAGTATGCCGATGCAGTATGTCGTTTCACGGTGTAAAAAGTACGCCGAAATTAAACGGAATATTCCCGTGTCACGGAATGGGCACCGTGACACGGGAAATTGCACCATGACACGGTGCAAAATCCCGTAACACGGGAGAAAATTGTGCAGAAATACAAAAACGGGCACCGTGTCACGGGAATCAGCCCCGTGACACGTCAGCTTTTGCCGTATTGCGGCATTTTTGCTGCTGCGCGGTAATTTCATTTTTTTACCCGTTTTTAAAATAATCATAACTTTTGATCCGTAACTCGGAATAAGGCATATAATATATCATTGGACAGCTTATCAAGTCTACTTTTGCAACCTAATGAGAATCAAGTCAAAATGATATGTAGATTTTAAGATATGGCCGTTTTAGTGGAAGGATGTCGGTTTTAGGCCGAGTTTAGTGTTTTGCTTATATCTTTTTCGTTATAGCTCGGATTTGGTCTTATGATATATGGTGCGGATCGACAGGTCCAACTCGCTGTAACTAGAGGAATTGAAAAATTCGCTCTCGGTTACCGGACTGAAGACGTAAAACCTTGCATTCCCGCCTTAACTAAATAGGCTCGCTTGGAAAGATTATTTAAAGGCCTATCCAACAAAATAATAATTGGATCAAAATTATATAGCCATAAAATCAGTTTTTCTCAGTTTTGCTATGTGGACACGAAAAGTGGAAAATAGGTTATGGTTTAGGGAAATGAGCAAGAAATTGGATTGGTTCATGAAATATATTGGATAGAACATGAATTTAAGCACTCCAAAAATTAAATACTCAACCCGACCAATAATGGCGGTGAAAGGTGTTCATCAACGGGTTTGGTTTTGGGGAGACATTTTTAGGTGTCTAGAGAAGCCCCCACTTTGACTGAGTTTGTAGAAACGTTAGTTTCGAAAACGATAGTCAAAGTAGCCGATAGGGACAGAGAATAATTTAAGACATTCTGCGATCCTAAATCATTCTGTATACACCGATACCTGCAGAGAAATGTTAGTTCTACAGATAAAAGAGTAAAGGGATAGAATGCTTATCTAACACCAGTATATCGGTGGCAAATGAGCTTGGTAGCTTCCTATGCTTGAAGGAATCTACCGGATGACGTTTGTTGAAACACTTTCCATGCCTGAGGAAAGCCGACTAATGAATTTGGTAGCTTTCTAAGCCTGAGGAAATCTACCAGATGATACTTTCCATGCTTGAGGAAAGCCGACGTATGAATTTGGCGGTTTTTTATGCTTGAAGAAATCCACCGGATAATACTTTCCATGCTTAAGGAAAGTCGACAGATGATGATATTGCAAGTCTCTGTGTATTGAGAACCTTGCGCCGTGAAATGATGGTGGTTCAATTGTCCCCGAACGTGGGCTGTAGATGGTCCACTTGGCCCCGGACGTTGGCTGTAGATAATCCGCTTGTCCCCGGACGTGGCATGTAGATGGTCTGCTTGTCCCTGAACGTGGGCTGTAGATGAGACCTGCAAAAATAAATTTGCCAATGGACTCGTATATATTGTGATTGACTTGACTGGACTTGATGTGACATTACATGTGTATGACACAAGCAAACGAAGATGTAAAAGCAAACATTTTCCGTCAATTTTTGTCATGAGTGGAGGGTACCGACTTTCTCCCGAAAAAGAAAGATGTGAAAACTGAACTTTCATTTTCGAACTTCCCTCGATGTGAAAATTTAGAAAAAGTTTTTTTAAACTTCCCCACAAGAAAAGACGCGGAAAAAAGAAAGAAGTTTTTAACTTCCTCGTTGAGAGACAAAATGAATCGCATGGATTGAATTGCTTTTCTTGAAAGTAATGTATGCATGATGCATGACCTTAGGCCAGGAGGTTAAGGACAATTACATCATGTGACACGATGAATGAACTTAGATCATGGAGCTAAGAATCATATATTGTGTAAAGAAACGATCTTGAACGTCACTTAGGTCTGGAAGCTAAGCACGTATACAAATGAAGTGATTATTGCATAATGAACGTTGCTTAGGTCAAGGAGCTAAGCACGATATGCTTTGTATGATTAAAAATTATTGATATATAAATGTTTCTCAGCACATTAATGAATATTGCTCAGGTCAAGAAGCTAAGCAAGTATACAATGTTTCTTCTAATGAATGTTATCTTGAAATATACACAGTGTTGAAACAAGATTTCATGATGAAGGGCTCTTAAATGGAAGGATGATTGATATGGATATGGATGTGTGAGTGAAGTGTGTGAATGTGATACTAAGGCTGGCTGCAAGGGTTATGGCGATGGAAAAAGATGTGAGAAGAGTCAAAGATGATGACTCTTTAGGCTAGGTAGGCTAAATGATGTGGGTTCAAGCCCCCAAGTCTAGTTCTAAATTGGTAAGGGTAAGCATTGGATATTCTTTGACTCGATCATGCATGGATATGAATATGAATGTGGCCGCACCTCGATGGGAGGTTGCCTACGTATCTGTTAGGAATCAGGCCGAACGTAGCTCTAACCGAACTTTGCACAAGTGTGTTTACACCTCAAAGAGGTCTTTTAAGGGTTGTAATGTGGATAAGCTGAAGGTTTAAAGAAGAAAGGGGTAAAAGGCTCAAGACCCGAGAGAAGCCCCCAAGATATGCAATTATGTATTAGACTTTGCAAGTTTTAATATTCATATATTTTTTTTGTTTTGAATTTTATTTTTTTTTTATTTTTTTTTTGTTTTTTCCATTCTTGTGAATCAATGTAGGCAATCTCAGATCATGCGGTCCATCACTCATTTAGCATTCATGTTTCTCAGGCACGGTACCAAGTGTTTAGGGTAATTTTACCCCACCACGTGGTCCAATTAGAGGATGACACGTGTCAGCCCCAGGATGGCCCAAAGTGGAACAATCCTTGCTTGACACGTGTTACTCCAGAAATTAAGGGAAAAAGGCGGCCTTCAGGCCCAAATCCCGAGAAAGCCGCAAAGCGGCGCAGCCCACCACTAATTAGGGTACAGTGACCTAATTAGGGGCACAAATCCTAAAGACCCTATAAATAGGGAGATGTCCCTCTTTCTGAGGGCACGTTTTACCATTTATTACACTTGCATTTTCTCACATCAGAGAAACACCTGAGCTTGGAATCCGAGCAGATACCCACCTAGATTTCCGTTCTCTTTATTCTGTTTCAAATTACTAACTTGACCGTCGGAGACGGAGCACCAACCTCCCGGAGTCTCCGTTATTTTGCAGGTACAGCTCAGCCGGATCAGACTTCGTGTTGTAACTCTCCTGAGGGACAAAAACACCCAAAACATTTGGCGCTAACCGTGTGGGCGATGACCCAGAAGTTTTTACAGACCAGGAGGATGGGGATTCTCAGAATCAAGAGCATCCGGCCCATAGATATTCTGGAGCGAGGTGCCTCCCAGGCGGGTCCGAGCCGACCCACTGGGCAGCCGGAAGGGGAAACCCAAACGGCCGCTGGATCAGCCCCTGTCACCCGAGACGAACTCTTGAGATTCATGACAAGTTTCAATGGTGAAATTAAAGAGCTGATCACCAAAAGCCAGGCTGGCCCAAGTAAAGGTCAGTCGGCGAAGAAGACTCCTCCAGAGAAGGGGAAGTCAGTCAGAGACCGGCAGCCCACTCCTCATCCAAAGGAGAAGGCTGCCGGGACCATTGATTGGTAAAAAATTCTCAGGCTTACGGACAGTATCCTCCTCACTTCATGCAGCCGGCCTTCTTTGGAGGTCAGGCGGCATATCCAAATGTCCAGCCATTGGACTGGCAGCTACGTCTGCTGCGCCTGGGTGAACAGCCTTCTGCATTCACCCGGGAGATAACCGAGGCGGCCCAGCCGGCCAAGGTTAAGAATGTATTGGTTGGTACCTATGATGGTACCACCAATCCGGAAGACCACCTCATGGCATACACCAACCTCATGTATCTGCAGGGGTTGGATGATGCCACTTGGTGTCGGTGCTTCCCGGCTACATTGAAGGGCATTTCCCAACAATGGTTTGGCACCTTGCCGGCCGGATCCATCGATAGCTTCAGGAAGCTCGCCTTCCTGTTTGCTTCCAACTTCTCAATGAACATCCCTGCTAAGAAAACAAGCCTTGATTTGAGCATTGTTAAGCAGGGAGAGAGAGAAGGGCTGCGCTCCTATGTCTGGCGGTTCAATCTGATCAGAATTCAGATTCAAGGACTGTCTGACGAGGTAGCTTTTACAGACTTCTTCAAGGGTCTGAGAGACGGGTCGACTTTTAATTTCGACCAAGTCAGAAAAGGGGCTTTCACCTTACAGGCCGCCCTGAGGGTGGCGGAAAGCTACATCCAAGCGACCGACCTCTGCTCGCCTAGTAACCAGTCGGACTCTAAGAAGTCCGACAAACAGAAAGACAGCCGGTCTGCTCAGCCGGCTAAAAACAAAGAAGAGAGCAAGAAAAGAAAAGAAGTCTGGGCGGTTACTGACTCTGACCAGCCGTCCTAGAAGAAAAAGAAAGAGTTTAAACCGTACGTCCCCAAGTACGAGTTCAATAAAGACTGCAACTCCATCCTCATGGAGGTAAAGGACCGGCTGTCCATTGAGAAGTCGAATCCTATGAAGAGTTATGTCCAGTCACGGAACAAAAATAAATTCTGTCAGTTCATTGAGGAGGTCGGCCATGACACCAACGACTGCTTTAGTCTTCAGCGGGCGTTGGACCGTCTGGCTGACAAAGGGTTGTTGAAGTCCTACATTTCTAAGTCCCCAGCCGGGGCAAAAGAGAAAAACAAGGGTCAGTCCTCCAAGACTACCCCCCCA
Source organism: Chenopodium album (assembly GCF_948465745.1). Taxonomy (NCBI): domain Eukaryota; kingdom Viridiplantae; phylum Streptophyta; class Magnoliopsida; order Caryophyllales; family Amaranthaceae; genus Chenopodium; species Chenopodium album. The sequence goes on from NC_137836.1 coordinate 30,695,475, forward strand.
GCCTGCTAGTAGCTCGGATACCGATAAGGAGCCGGTCTACACAATAGCAGGACGAGCATCCGGGGCACCAAGAGCCATCTTCGAAAGATGGACAAGGATGATGACGAGCAGGCGTCTGCAAGCACCTCCTTCCCAGACTTCTTGATTACTGAGAAGGATAGGGGCAGCGTCCGCCGTCCGCATGATGACCCGGTTGTCATTGAATGTAAGGTTGCCAACCAACTGGTTGGAAGAATCCTTGTTGACACCGGCAGCTCATCAGACATCATAAGCCTCCGGTGCTTGCAAAAGCTGAAACATAACGTCAGCAGCATGCATCTGGTCACCCACCCCTTGGTTGGTTTCGGGGGTGGGATGGTCTACCCAGCCGGAAGAATTGACTTACCCATCCGGCTGGGAGAGAAGGGCCAAGGACGACATATTGTCGTCAGATTCTTGGTCGTTGAGGAGTTAACCGCCTACAACATTATCCTTGGCCGGCCGACCCTCAACGTAGACAAGGCAGTAATCATCCCATCTCTTATGCTCATCAAGTATGAGAGGGATGACGACACCGTGGGTTCCCTGAATGGGGATCAGAAGACGGCACGAGAGTGTTATCTCTCAGCCGTTAGAGACACTGTGGCCCCAGATGGCCAGGAACCAATAGACCTTGGCAATGTCAAGGATGCCGACCCTGCGCCTATCCCACCAGCAGCCGGGAAGAAAAGAAAGGCACCTCTGCTGGTGGAGGTGAAGAAAGAGAAAAATTAGCAATCACTGACCGGTGAACGGTCAGATGAGCTCTGCCCTCAACCGGCTGGTGAAAGTATTGATCTCATTCTGGATGAAAGCTGTCCAGAACGTACTGTAAAGGTTGGGACGGTTGCTCATGCTACTTTGGGTGCAAGCTTGCACCTTCTGCCGAAGGAATTCAAAGACATTTTTGCCTTTGAAGTGGAAGAGATGCCAGGCGCCAGCCCGGATCTCGCTGTCCACAAACTCGTCGTGGACCCCAAAAAGAAGCCCATCCGGCAAAAGAAAGGAAACCACGGCGAGGAAAGAAGTCAGGCGGCAGCTGCCGAAGTCAAAAAGCTGCTAGAGGCCAGGTTCATCCGGGCCTGTAATTTTCCCGACTGGGTGGCCAATGTGGTCCTTGTTAAAAAACCGAATGGGACCTGGCGCATGTGTGTTGATTACACAAACCTTAACAAGGCGTGTCCAAAGGACAGTTACCCGCTTCCAAAGATCGATAGTCTGGTCAGGGGTGTCCAAAGGACAGCCGTTCACGCCTTGATGAGCTTAATGGATGCCTACTCCGGCTTCCATCAGATACCCCTGTGGAAGAAAGATCAAGAGAAGACGGCGTTCGTTACTGATCAGGGGTTATTCTGTTATACTATGATGTCGTTTGGCTTGAAAAATGCGCCTGCCACTTTCCAACGGATAATTAATACGGTCTTCATTAATCAGATTGGGAGGAATGTGGAGGCGTACATTGATGACATGATAGTCAAATCCAAGCTACAGACGGATCACCTTGCTGGTCTCCGAGAAACATTCACCACCCTCAGGCGGCATACGGTTATGTTAAATCCTAAGAAATGCGTCTTTGGTGTTGAGTCTGGGAAGTTTCTCGGATTCCTGATTGATCAAAGGGGGATAGAGGCTAACCCTGAAAAGATACAGGCGGTGATAGACATGAAGTCACCCCGTTCTGTCAAGGAAGTGAAGAGGCTCACCGGCTGTCTGGCTGCCTTGGGGAGATTCCTCAGTCGGTCAGGCGACAAGTGCCTCTACTTCTTCCAAGCAATCAGGAAGAAGACTAGATTTGAATGGGGGGAGGATGCTGAGGCGATATTCCAGAGGTTGAAAGAGCATTTACATTCTCTACCTAGGTTGGTCAGTCCTTTACTTAGGGAGACGTTGTACATGTACTTAGCCGTCTCAGATCATGCCCTCAGTGCCGTTCTCCTTGCTGAGCGAGACGGCGTGCAGCTCCCGGTTTACTTCATTAGCCATGTTCTTAAAAATGCTGAACTCCGGTATTCCATGGTAGAAAAATTTGGCCTTGCTCTGTATGTGGCTTTCAAAAAATTGAAGCCCTACTTTCTGGCACACCCGGTGGTGATTTACACAGACCAGCCACTCAAGCGGCCAATGTCTACCTTGGACTCATCCGGGAGAATGTTGAAATGAGCTATTGAAATGCAAAGTCTTGAAATCACTTACGAACAAAGAAATGCAGTGTAAGGTCAGGCGTTTGCCGACTTCATTGTTGAAATGACCCGTCCGGTGGCTCCGGATAATCTTGATCAGGTTTGGAAAGTGTATGTAGACGGGAGCTCTACTAAGAACGGCTGTGGTGCAGGCGTAATTTACGAGTCTCCTGAAGGGGACGGATTTGAGTATGCACTACGCTTCAAATTTCAAGCCTGTAACAATGAGGCGGAATATAAAGCCCTGCTAGCCGGCATTCGCATGTGTAAGGCGGCAGGGGCCATGAAAATTAACGCGTACTCTTATTCTCAATTGTTCGTTAGCCAGTATGAGGGAAGCTACGAGGCTACTCATCCGGCTATGATTAAATATCTTCAGGCAGTCAAAGAAGAGACCAAGGCACTTGAGGAATTCCGTCTGAGTCAAGTGCTTAGGTTGGAAAACAACCAGGCGGATGCATTGTCAAAGCTGGCGTCTTCCGCCTGCCATGATACGCCTCGGTCAGTCTTTTGGGAAGTTCTTGAAAAGAGAATCATCTATGAAGATCCCACTGGAATTCTAGACCGAAGCTCTACCTGGATGGATGGCATCCGGGCCTACCTTTCAGACGGTACACTTCCTGATTCGCCATAGGAGGCAGCCGTCCTGAAAAAACGAGCTGCAAGCTTCGAGTTGAAAAATGAAGAACTCTTCAAGGCGGGGTTTCTGAAGCCTTTGTTGAAGTGTGTCACCCCAGAAAAGGGGAAAGAAGTTCTCGAAGACTTGCACTCGGGACTCTGCGCCTCTCATATAGCGGCAGGTCCCTAGCCGCCAGAGCAAGACGACATTATTTTTGGCCCACTCTTGAGGCAGACGCCAAGGAATTGATGAAGAAATGTGACAAGTGCCATAAATTTGGCAAACTCATTCACCGTCCGGCTACTGATCTGACGGCCATCCACAGCCCAATCCCGTTTGCAAAATGGGGCATGGACATTCTAGGTCCTTACACGCCTGCTCCAGGCGGAAAGCGTTACATCTTGGTGGCTGTGGATTATTTCACCAAGTGGGTGGAGGCTGAGGCAGTTAAAAACATCAAGACCTCAGACGTAATTTCCTTCATTTGGAAGAACATTATCACCCGGTATGGGGTACCTATGTCTTTGGTGTTTGATAATGGTCCTCAGTTTGAGACGCCTCAGCTAAAAACTTGGTTGGGAGATCAGGGGATCTCAAGCTATTTTGCATCTGTTGGCCAGCCCCAAGCAAACGGCCAAGTTGAAGCCTTCAATAAACTCATCTCAGACGACATTAAGAAGAAAATAGAAAGAGCCGGTGGCTTATGGGCAGAAGAACTAATCCATGTCCTATGGGCCATCCGGACAACCGGTGAAATCCCATTTCTTATGGTTTACGGTGCTGAAGCCGTATTGCCCATCGAACATTACGAGCCGACTCTCAGAGTCATGCTATATGATTTAGAGGCAAACTAGGAAGCAATGCGCCTGGCATTGGATTCACTCCCAGAACGCAGGGGCAATGTCGTCTTGCGTCATGAGATTTACCGCCTGAGAATGAATAGAGGCTACAACAAAAAAGTACACAAGCGTCCCTTGAAAGTTGAAGAAAAATGGAGGCAACCGGTAGGGCAAATGAGCTGGGAAAGCTAACCCCAAAATGGGAAGGCCCCTACCGGATTTATGAGGAAGTGAGAGATGGCACCTACCGTCTGGAAACTTCAGACGGCAGGCGCCTGCTTAGAACTTGGAATGTAGACAATCTAAAAAAGTACTACTTCTGAGAATGTAAACTTTTTGTAAACAGTGAGTCAATTAATGAAGATTCAGACTTTGTTTGCAAAATTGAGTTATTGTTTGATTACCCATCCGGGTAATACCTAGACGGATTTTTCATTTACCTAACTAAGTTCGATACTTAGTGAAGGTTACATTTGTTTGACTGCCTGGGTAATACTCGGATATTCGGATTTCTTGTTTATTTAAGTTTGATGCTTTGTTCATTTAACTAAGTTTGATTATCCGCCTGGGTAATACTCAGACGGATTTTTCTTTTACCTAACCAAGTTTGATACCTGGTAAGATTAAATAATTGCCTGTCCGTCTGGGTAATACCTAGACAGACTCGTTTGTTTAAACAACTAAGTTCGATACTTAGTGTAAATTTAATACTTCGACTAAAAACAAAGCACAAAAACGTTTAGTAGCTATACAACCGGTCAAAAAAAAACCAGAGGCTAAAATGGCCGGATGGTTGCTCATTTTATAAAAATCGCTTGTCTCAGCATGGACAAAGGCGTCCGGCGACACCCCTCCGAGTGCAATCGTCGCAGAGAATAGACTATTTGTCGGTTCTACGTACCCATGCAGGCGGCAAAAGTTGAACGACCAAATTGGTCAACTCATAGCCGTCTGACCAAAATGACCTGTAAAGAATGATCAAGTTGCCGAATACCGGATGCCCTGGGGCATCAGTCGGTCACCGGCTAAAGAACTCACTTAGGTTATTTATTCCAAAATTGCAATTCCTACCTCAATTGGGACTAAGGAGTCGTGCAATGGCTATGAAATCTCTACCAAGACGGATAAGCATCGTTTGGGTAGTAACTGGAACGCCTGTCGGTGTACGGCTGTGCACTTGGTTTAGGGCAATCACTACTGTGATTGATTGACTTACAAACATATCATGCTCTTTGCAGCATCAGACGTTTTCAAGTCAATCAACCAATTCCACTTGAAACCAATCACACAGTCGTCCAGGGGCAAGGACAGCCAGACTATTGGTTAGTTAGGCAAAAAATCGCCACATGCTTTTGATAAGTTAGGCAAAAATGAAAAATTAAAATTTGCACAAAATAAAAATTCAGATGCAAAATGATCAAAACCGACTCAGTGGGTGCATTTCATAAAAGTCCACCCAACCAAACGGTTGTAGTGGATTAAAATGTTAACCGGATCCCGTCCGGGAGAAAGAAATTGTTAATCAACACGGCTCCACAGCCAGTAAATACAAGGATACTCGGCACGCTGGCCGGAAAAAACAAGTTTTGGCACACTGCCGCTGAATAAAAGAAAAAATAAAAAGCAGAGATTGGCATACTGCCGCTGAATGGTCACTTCTGGCCTGCAGACGGTGCCTCCTGGTCCTCCTCCTTTTCCTCATCATCTAAGGGTATCTCCTGTGCTTCACCAGGACCAAGTAGCTCAGGCGCGGACGGCTCGTTGTTGGAGTTGACCCAGGCTTTGAAAGAGGCAGGCTCCGGCTCACCTTGTTCTCTCAAGTACACCACGTACTCGGCATAGCTGTGCGCTAGTGCCCAGACGCTGTAATCCGCGTCTGGGTACAAGGCAGCCAAGGCAATCTTCATACGGGCGTCATTGTCAGCGTTACTCTCAGCAACAAGGCGGTTTTGCTCCGCCTCCAGGGTTGCTGCAAAGTTTGTCTGAGCCTAAGCAGCCTCCTTTTCCAGCCTTTGAACCTTAGTCTTCAGTTTAGCGTTCTCTTCGGAAACACCTTTAAGTGTGCCAAGGTCCGTCTGGGCCTTCTTGAGCGCCTCATCAGCCTTTTTGGCGCTCTCATCCGCCTTCTTCTTGGACTCCTCCGCCTCCTTCTTAGCCGTCTCAGCATCCGTCGCCCGCTGTTTGGCCGTCTCCAGATCTAACTCCAGCTGCTGGATTCTAGACGCCTGTGTCATAATTATTGCTTTAGTTTCAAGTTCATTTACGATAGTCGAGTGTAAAGCAATATTATCAGCGTCTATGGCAGACTTCTTGGCCCTTTTTACCTCTTCCCGTTTGCGGGAATAAGGACGTTTGAGCCCGTCCACCCGCAGCATGGCCTGCAAAAAGTCAGGCGGTATAAGTATTGCAGGCGGGGTAAAATACTTGGAAAAAATAAAATTGAATTGACAAGTTTCTTACCTCAGCCGAAAGGGATAGAATGCGTTCAAGATTGAACGTCTCTATCCCAGGGATACTGTCTTTATCCCTCTTCCGGATGGCTTCCAGCATGGCCTTGGCGTGCTTTTGGACGTCTGGCCAGCGGGGAGATTGATTTGCACCACAATCAATACGTGATGAGTGCGAAACTAAGGCAGCAGCTATTTGTTGCCGGCCGTCTGAAGATGACGTCTGTTGAGAGTGGGATTTCACCTGTAAAGGCCACCACAGCTCAAGCGGGGATTCAAAAGGGTTCTTACCTTCAGAGCCGGCCAAGCGGGAACCGCTTGCAGGCGTGGTGAACCCCACGGCTGCTGATAAGGGGTTGACGAGATCAAGGCACAAGCTGCCGCCTATCTTCTCGTTTCGCCCCGCTATCCGCATCTGCTGATGCCCGGCTGAGGCGCCAGGAGTTGACGCAGAGCTGGATTTCTTGATTTTTTTAAGAACGGCGGGGGTCTCCTCCCTAGCCCGTTTGAGTTGTTTCTCAAACGACTTTCCAACCTCTCCTCCCTGCAAAAATAACCAAGTTAAAGTTAGCATCCGGGGAGAAATAATTGCTAAGATCAATTTACAAAAAGTCAGGCGTTTGTTACCTTGGCTTTCACCTCAGCCGCAGCCTTTTCCGCAAGCGCCTTGCGGATGACAGTAGAGGATCGCTTTGGGGTCTTCTCCAACTGCAACATTTTTAATGCTTCTTCTGCAAAAAAAAGAAGTTGGTCAATATCATAAATCAATTCTAACAAAAAGCTACTACAGACGGATATAAACTCAGGCTTATACGTTTGGTAAACATGTGTCCTAGCCTGTAGGCGGCTAGGAAACACTCGTCCCTGAACCAGGCGCTCTTGGGGATCCAATTCTTGGGAACTTTTATTGTTTCCCCGGTTGACAAAGTTGCGTCTGAGAGGCCGAAAAAGTCTGCCTCAGTGATCTTGTCAAAATCTTCCTCTGGGATCCGGGGAAGAGCGCACTTCCGGCCCAACAAGTCGGGCTTCTTATTGTACAAACGGAATTCGTAATTCTCCCGTCTGGTTGGAGCTGACATCAGGTAGAACCTGTGCTTCCAGCCGTCGAATTTCAAGACCTTGTCCAAGGTGATCATATATTGGGGCTGTGTAGTTAGAGTGTACCACGCCTTCCAGCCGCCTGGGCTTCTGCTAAGATAATGCATACTAGCGAAAGCCTCCCAGCCGGGGTTAAGCCCCTGGAACTCACAGGCGGCAACATACCCCAGAATGTTTGTCCAAGAGTTTGGGGTAAGTTGCCAAACTCCGAGGCCGTAGCCTCTCAAAATTGCCTTCACCGCCTGGTGAAGGGGAAAGCGGAGACCAGCCTTGAACGCCGCCTCATAACAGCCAAAATAGTTGTTGGTGTTATGTTCATCGTCCTCCCAGGCGACGGTGCCATTCTCAGGCGGCACCCGGATCCTATACCCGTCTCCTAGCGGTGCATTTTAGTAAAATTCGTCAAGTTTTCCTCCATTTGGATCCGGTCCTTGGAGGAGACGTGGATGTTGAAGGGATCATCCTTCTCGTTCCACTTTTTCCTCTCTTCCTCCTCGCTATCCGGAAGCGGAATTAAGTCCTCACTGCTCTCAAAGGTAGAGGCGGAGCTATCGCTCTCCGTCTCCTCCTCACTTTGATTCAAGGGGGCAGAGGCGGCCTCGTCGCCGCTTTGATTGCATTCCTCCAAGAAGGAATCAGGAGGAGTTAAAGGGGCGCGCGGAGGGGATCTTTCTAGAGCCGTCTGGTCTCCCTGACCAGACGTTTCTCCCTCAGGCGTTTGGCCGCCTGAGCTTTCGTTCTTGTAATTTGGATCAGTTGCCGTCTGCATTGTCCGAGCCATGGTGTCCTGCACAGACACATAACTGGTCGGAATCCAAGGCAAAGGGTGGTCCCAACACCCCGAGACGGCACTCCCAGTCCTAGACTCAGCCGTCCTTGGTGACCGGCTGGACTCTAACCTAGGCTGTGCCGTGTGTGTTTGTGATGCATCCATTTATTGCAAGAAATATGTACAAGCGGTGAAAAAAGAAAAAGAGCTGAGGGGGCAGAGACGGTACCTTTTGAAGTTAAAATCAGAAACTAGGCGGATCCGGCTGGGTCGGTGGAAAACGAGCTCTCTTGCTTGCGCCTGACTCAGACGGATGACTTATGCTCTCTAAAAGTTTTCTCTCTAGAAAGTTTTTGTAAACGTACAAAATTATGAGGGTAAAACGGCTATATATAGAGGGTAAATACGGGGGCATTTTCGTAATTTACTAGGAAGATGAACGGTTACTCTTTAATGGTAAAATTACCACCAACCGAAGCGTGACATGTGCCACAGATGCCACGTGGCGTGCCACGTCACATCTGTGAGGGGCAAATGTTTAGGGTAATTTTACCCCGCCACGTGGTCCAATCAGAGGTTGACACGTGTCAGCCCCAGGATGGCCCAAAGTGGACCAATCCCTGCTTGACACGTGTCACTCCAGAAATTAAGGGAAAAAGGCGGCCTTTAGGCCCAAATCCCGAGAAAGCCGCAAAGCGGCGCAGCCCACCACTGATTAGGGTACAGTGACCTTATCAAGGGCACAAATCCCAAAGACCCTATAAATAGGGAGATGTCCCTCTTTTTGAGGGCATGTTTTACCATTATTTACACTTGCATTCTCTCACATCAGAGAAACACCTGAGCTTGGAATCCGAGCAGACACCCACCTAGATTTTCGTTCTCTTTATTCCGTTTCAAGTTACTAACTTGACCGTCGGAGGCGGAGCTCCAACCCCCCGGAGTCTCCGTTATTTTGCAGGTACAGCTCAGCCGGATCAGACTTCGTGTTGTAATTCTCCCGAGGGACAAAAACACCCAAAACACCAAGCACACGATGAGAGACGCAATTTGAGACATGTTCATATCGAAGACATTGGAACACTTGCCTTTAGACATTGTTTTTTTTTACTTATTCTTTTCTTTTTTTATTTGAACTTACCTTCTGAATGTTACACAATTTGCAAACCTTCCAATTCCATGGTTGAGTGAATGTGGGTTGAAAAAATGAAGGCCAAACGTTAGACGAGGCTGAAAATGGTTGAAGAAAAAATGGATATGAGATTGAATGGTTAATGGGGAATGAGTGGGTTGGAAAGGTGCCTCAAGTCATTGGTGTACCTTGTGTTTAGTTCGGCAATTTTTTTTTTTTTTTTTTTTTTTGCTAATCACATGATCGAATGTAAGAAAGAGATGCTCATTTATGAAGAAGGTAAGAAATGTGACACATAGACACATGGATAAGGAGAACCTATGCTAGACTTTTTAGGAGGAAGGGTTTGAAACAAAAGAAGAAGAAAACATGAAATCTTGGTGAGAAGCTTGCATCTTGCTTTGTCTTCATGGCTGTTTATGAGTTACTTCTTGCCGCCTACTGAGGAAAAAAGTTTCTCGTTGTTGATGCTTTGATTGGAAGGAAAGAAGGAAGGAGTGACGTTCCCCTTATTCTTCTAACTATTGCCTATTTATTTTAGACTCAAGTACTGTGTAAGGACGAACTCATCTAATACATTAACTCAATACTCGGATTGGAAAGGAAGAGTGTATGAAATTTTTTTGAAAACTTATGGGAAATAATCCACTCATTCCTATTACGACGGAAAGCGATGCATGCATGGTCCTAGTATACGATCATAAACAATATAGTGCATTACTTGAAGACAAAGTGTGTGCAATGACTCAACATGTGTGATTAGGTGAGTTTATAAAGACTCGTGGTATGATCGCATGGCTAGATATGAGGACGTTGTGAAAAACAAAGGACCCAATGACCAAATAGCACGGAAGACTAAAAGACAAACTAACTTGATTAATTTTGTCAAATTTTAAGGTTTATGCTATTTACTAGGTGAAAACGGTCCATTGGCAATCGTTAGTCATAAATAAGATCAACCACAATCAAAGACAAAGAACACATGTTAAGGTTAGCACAAAAATTGATCACAAGGAACTCGGAAGATTACTAGAATTCTAGAAGAGTTATGACTCATGGGTATAAAAAAAATAAATAAATAAAAATAAAAATCTATAATCCTATGTTATATGAGTTGACACAAATTAAAGGACTTGGCTAAACTAGCTTGACACGAAAAGTTATAAAAAAAAATTAAAAAATTAAAAAAAATAAGAAAATTGACGCTAAAAAGACACCTAAACTGGACAGGCTGTAATAAATCGGTTATAACTTTTGATCTGTGATTCTGATTAGGACGTAACCAGCTCCAAATGAAAGATAAAACTCGGGGCTACAGATCCATAGGTTACACGACACGTAAGTCTTTCTAGAACTCCGGCTATGACCAAAACAAGTTGACTCTTATGCAGTATACGGGAATAAAATACCGAGTTGACTCAAATTTTTTAAAAAAAATCTATGACTGGCACATGATAAGTATGCACAAATTTGGGATATGGGTTAGTCAAAGAGGGTCCATGGTTAATTGTCCGGATGCACCGCGCGGAAGCCTTACCGTGAAGGGTTGGCGCGAGTGGATGGAACACCGCGAGTTTAGAAAAACTCGCTTACATGGTTTGGTGAATTCAACATTCTCGGATGTACCCTTTGTTGCCTAGAGTGCTTAATCACGTAGATGGAGCGTGAATTACCAGAGGGTTATGTCTATATGTAGAACACATATGGGTTTCAGAAAAGGGAGAAAAACTCAATCAGGAAGTAGGATCGAACGAACAGTGCTAAAAACTGGTCGAAATTAGAACGCATATTTCTGGCTCGGTATTGGAAGAACTTGGCGCTAGCAAACAGAGGCTAGCGCCACTTTTTTGTTTTAGCGCCTGGCGACAGAGGCTGTCGTCTGGCACTAAAGTCAAAACGTTGGAGCTAATCTCTGTTCGCTGACTCTAGTTCCTACATGCCTCAGCAGCTTTCTGTGCTCGATAAAATTTTCGAGTTTTGCGTAGTGTTATTTCGATCCTAGTTGTGAAACATATTACTCAAATTTCCTACGTGTAAAAATCCTATGTTTTAACTCATTATGGATGGTCTTTTCAATGAGATCTTTTTTTTATGCATATGACAATAATGTTAATCAAAATTACGTACATGAAATATTTAGAACTTTTTCAGTCTCATCCACTCATTCTAAATCATTGCCGAAATAAATTTCAGGAATTAAAATAGAAATCGTCCCCAGTGGAGTCGCCAAAAACTGTAGGGAATATTTCAAGCATTAATCCCTAGCTTGAACCCCACTGTGATCATACACTAAAGTACGGTGGCGTCCAAAGGGAAAGAAGATAGAGCAAAAGAGTTGCCAACAAGTTTTTTAGGAACTTGTAAAACCGTTCACGAGGTCAAGGTTACACCCCTTAACGATCCAGGAGACCACCAACTCCATAAGGTCTTGAACCTAATAGGGTTCGGGGATGAAGGTACAAATCCAACCTAAAATAGATTGAACCTGCCCTAATAATAGGCCTCTACTTTATTCTGATCGTATTCATGTGTGCTTTCTTACTAACATGCAATCAAAAGGTTTAACCCTAAACCTGTTTATTTATGTTGGTTGAATTTAATGCACAAATAAATCTATTATTGGCGATCACTTGAATTATAATCATATTAACCCTAAACAAGATTATTAATTATCTTATTAAGCGTGATTACAAGTACAAATTCCCTTTAAACATGCATAAAAGGTGTGATCAAGCAATAACAATAAATATCAAGAAACATAATAAATAATCAAATTATATATAAGTTATCCGTCAATTAACAAATAACATGAAATAATTCGTAAATTAACATATTACGTAAAACAATTCGTAAATTAACAAATTATGTGAAACAATTTGTAAATTAACAAATTACGTGAAACAATTCGCTAATTAACAAATTACGTTAAGTTATATTTTTCGACACAACAATAATCATAACTGTTTAGGGTAAGTTTACCCCGCTACGTGGTCCAATCAGAGAATGACACGTGTCAGCCCCAGGGTGGCCCAAGGTGAACCTATCCCTGCTTGACACGTGTCACTCCAGAAACCTGGGAGGAATGGCGGCCTTCATGCCCAAGTCCCGAGAAAGCCGCAATGCGGCGCAGCCCACCAATGATTAGGGTTCACTGACCTAAGCAGGGGCGCAATTCCCGAGGACCCTATAAATAGGGAGATTCCCCTGTTTTGGAGGGCACGTTTTACCATTTATTACAAACTGTCCCTGTGATAGAGACATCTGAGCTTGGAATCCGAGCAGATACCCACCTAAATTTCCGCACCTTTTTCTCTCCCTTCAAGTTACTAACTTGTTCGTCGGAGGCAGAGCACCACCAACCGGTGTCTCCGTTTGTTTTGCAGGAACAGTTTACGCCGCATCAGTCTTCGTGTTGTAACTCTCCCGAGGGACAAAAACACCAAAAACATTTGGCGCCGTCTGTGGGGAGAGTACCTCGAAGATGGTTCAAGAGTCTGTACCACCTCCTAATCTTCTAGGCGATGACCCAGAAGTCTTTACAGACCAGGAGGATAAAGATCCTCAGGTCGAAACCTATACAGCCGATGATGGCTCTCTGATAACCAAGCGCATCCGGCCCAGAGAGACTCTGGAGCGGGGTGCCTCCTAGGCGGGTACAAATCGACCCCCTAGATAGTTGGAAGGGGAAATCCATACGACAGCTAGATCAGTACCCGTCACCCGAGACGAACTCATGAGATTCATGACGAGTTTAAAGGGTGAAATTAAAGAGCTGATCACTAAGAGCCGGGCTGGCCTAAGTAGAGGCCAATCGGCCAAGAAGACACCTCTGGAAAAGGGGAAGTCAGTCAGAGATCGGCAGCCCACTCCTCATCCAAAGGAGAAGGCAACCGGGACCATTGATTGGTCCAAAATTCTTCTTCCTAAAGAGGAATACCAACAATACCCGCTGGACTCAACAACCAGTTGGAAGTAAAAAATCAATTCTTGATGCCCGGGAAATCATCAACCGGAAGAGAAAACAACAGTTGTCTGAGTCGGCTTCCACGTCGAACTTTCCTAATAGCTTCAATAACACCTCTGCAGGGAATGCACTTTCCCTGCATGAGATCCAAACAGGCGGTAATACCGTCCATTCTGACCCTCAGATGATAGGAACTGTACCGTATGTACCATCTCCGGTCTACAGTCAGTATCCTCCTCACTTCGTGCAGCCGGCCCTCTTCGGAGGTCAGGCGGCATATCACAATGTCCAGCCACTAGACTGGCAGCTCCGTCTGCTTTGCCTGGGTGAACAACCTTCTGCTTTCACCCGGGAGATAACCGAGGCGGCACAGCCGGCCAAGGTTAAGAATATATTGGTAGGTACCTATGATGGTACCATTAACCCGGAAGATCACCTCATGGCTTACACCAACCTCATGTACTTACAGGGGTTGGGTGATGCCGCTTGGTGTCGATGTTTCCCGGCTACATTGAAGGGCATTGCCCAACAATGGTTTGGCAACCTGCCAGCCGGGCCAATTGATAGTTTCAGGAAGCTTGCCTTCCTGTTTGCTTCCAAATTCTCAATGAACATCCCTGCTAAGAAAACAAGCCTGGACTTGAGTACCATTAAGCAAGGGAGAGAGAATGGCTGCGCTCCTATGTCAGGCGGTTCAATCTGATTAGAATTCAGATTCAAGGACTGTCTGATGAGGTAGCTTTTACAGACTTTTTCAAGGGTCTAAGAGACGGGTCGACTTTTAAGTTCGACCTAGTTAGAAAAGGGGCTTTCACTTTACAGGCGGCCCTGAGGGAGGCGGAAAGCTATATTCAAGCAACCGACCTCTGCTCGCCTGGTAGTCAGTCGGACTCCAAGAAGTCTGACAAATAGAAAGATAGCCGGCCTGCTCAGCCGGCCAAAAATAAAGAAGAGAGCAAGAAAAGAAAAGAAATCTGGGCGGTAAGTGACTCTGACCAGCCGTCCCAGAAGAAAAAGAAAGAATTTAAACCGTACGTCCCTAAGTACGAATTTAACAAGGACTTCAACACCATCCTCAAGGAAATTAAGGACCGGCTGTCCTTAGAGAAGTCGAATCCAATGAAAAGTTACATTCAATAAAGGAACAAAAACAAATTCTGCCAATACCATGAGGAAGTTGGCCATGACACCAACGACTGCTTCAGCCTTCAACGGGCGTTGGACCGTCTGGTTGACAAGGGAATGTTAAAGTCCTACATTTCTAAGTCCCCAGCCAGGGCAAAGAAGAAGAACAAGGGTCAGTCCTCCAAGACTACCCCCAGCCTTCTACTAGCTCGGATACCGACAAGGAGCCGGTCTACACAATAGCAGGTGGGTTCTCATGTGGTGGCCCTACCATCCGGGGCACCAAGAGCCATCTTCAAAAGATGGACAAAGATGATGATGAGCAGGCGTCTGCAAGCTCCTCCTTCCCAGACGTCCTGATCACTGAGAAGGACAGGGGCAGCGTCCGTCGTCCGCATGATGACCCGGTTGTCATTGAATGTAAGGTTGCCAACCAACTGGTTGGACGGATCCTTATTGACACCGGCAGCTCATCAGACATAATCAGCCTCCGGTGCCTGCAAAAGCTGAAATACAATGTCAGCAGCATGCATACGGTCACCCACCCCTTGGTTGGTTTTGGGGGTGGGATGGTCTACCCAGCCGGAAGAATTGACTTACCCATCCGGCTGGGAGAGAAAGGCTAGGGATGACATATTGTCCTCAGTTTTTTGGTGGTTGAGGAGTTGACCGCCTACAACATTATCCTTGGTCGGCCAACTCTCAACGAAGCCAAGGCGGTAATCATCCCGTCTCTCATGCTCATCAAGTATGAGAGGGATGACGGCTCTGTTGGTTCCCTGAATGGGGATCAGAAGACAGCCCGGGAGTGTTACCTCTCAACCGTCAAGGATACTGTGGCCCCAGGCGGCCAGGAACCAATACCTTAAAAATGTCAAGGATGCCGAGCCAGTACCCGCCCACCAGCAGTCGGGAAGAAAAGAAAGGCACCTCTGCTGGTGGAGGTGAAGAAAGAGAAAAAATAGCAATCACTGACCGGTGAACGGTTAGACGAGCTCCGTCCCCAACCGGCTGGTGAAAACATTGATCTCGCTCTGGATGACAGCCGTCTAGAGCGTACTGTAAAGGTTGGGACGGTTGCTCATGCTACTCTGGGTGCTAGCTTGCATCTTATGTTGAAAGAATTCAAAGACATTTTTGCCTTTAAGATGGATGAGATGCCAGGCGTCAGCCCGGATCTCGCTGTCCACAAACTCGTCGTGGACCCCAAAAAGTAGCCCATCCGGCAAAAGAAAAGAAACCACGGCGAGGAAAGAATTCAGGCGGCAGATGCCGAAGTTTAAAAGCTGCTAGACGCCAATAAGAACAAACAAAACACATTTTGCCAAAATTACCTTGAAAGTATACAAAAATCTTTTTGGAATTTTCAAAATATAAGAAAAGGCATGGAAATGCATATACTCAAGTGCATGGCATAAATGACCAACACTCTACCCAAACATGATAGAATACCCTCCCCCAAGCTTGAATGAGACAATATACTCAAACATAAACCATATAAAACATGGGAGGGGAAAAGAAAGAAATCAACCCAACAAACCAACACATGTCCAACGAGTCACCAACCATTAGAGAAAGAGCTAAGAAAGATGTTACCGGATATTGGTGGGTGTAATTTCCCGCAAATGAACCAATTTAACCTTTCAAAGCCGATTTTCCTCTTGAATTGAATCTCGATTTCCATATGCTAGCAAAAATAGGCATCAAACTTCCTTGATTCTTGATCCAAACCACTGCATAAGTGTATATTAAGTTATGTACCTAGCAAAAGGACATACAAGCATTTCCATGAGAGAAAATCTAATCTAAAAAGAAAAGAAAATGAAAGCAATAAAAGCCTCGGGTTACTTCCCGAGAAAGGCTTGTTTAACGTCCAAGCGAGACCGCTCTAGTAAATAATATTGCAACGAACGCAAGAGCTTATCAAATGCACTACTACACATCTCATATGATAACAAGTAGGCAAATGACGGGAGGAGGACGTGCAACAAGATTATTACACGTAAATGAGGAGGAAGATGCCAAAAGAAAGAAGAAAAATCAAAGGAAAAATCAAAAAAATAAGAAGAGAAAGAAGAAGAAAAATAAGGAAAAGAATAAAAAGGCAAAACCTCCTCAAAATCTTTTTGGGTGGCATAATCATCCATTTCCTCAATAATGGGAGGATGAGAAGGAAAAGTCTCATCAAACAAGAGAGGGTCCTCATTAGGCTCTTTGACAAAAGAGGGGAGGAAAATAGGATAGTAGGGGATGTGGTCAAATTTCCTTGAGAAAGGGACATGAGGAAGGGGAGGAGAAACAATGGTCTCACAAAGCCTCACATCACCAATGAGGGTATGAAAATCAATCATTGAATCCTCAAAAGAATACTCTTGACTCTCATCTCCCTCAAACAAAAACTCTCCAATAGAAACAACCTCATCCTCCTCTCTATCACAACGATGAACAACAACTCCCTCAAGATCCTCAAAGCCTAGAGTCTCTAAACCATGCATGAAAGGATAAAGGTTTCTCTCAAATTCATCCCTTTCCCATGAAGCATTGCCAATGAACTCTTTCAAGAGGCTATAATTATTTGTTACACCTTCAATGAACATACTAGCCATAACCTCAAATGAGTCCAAAGACTCATGGATAGAAGGGTCACAAACATGCAAGGTAGACTCATCAAGATGGGGAAGGGGGTTGGAAACCTCAAAATCGATATTTTCTTCATTAAAAACTCTTCTACCATCACTCAAGGGACTTTCAATCTCTCTTGATTTCTCAAACTCATCATCATCATCCTCATGAAATCCCTCATTCAAAATTGAAGATGGCTCACTCACAAGCTCTCAATGGGGGTAAATAAGGGGAAGGATGGCATTCAAGCTCAAATGGGGAATGAAAAGGATCAAAATCCTCAAAAATCCCCTCATCACAAGAAAATCTCCCCTCAACTTCACACCCTTGGCCCACATCATTCTCAAAAACACTCTCACACTCCAAATGAGGTGCCTCACATCCATTTACATCAACCAAAGCACTCATCACTTGGGCAAGCCTTACTTCTCTCAATTTTTGTTCCTCTTGAAGCTCTTGGAGTTGTTGGGTGAGATATTTCATTTGAGAAAGAATTTGGGCTTCAATGTTATTGGGTTGAGGTTCATGATCAAAGTCAAATTGCACATCATCAAAATTAGCACAAACCTCATCAAAATGAGCATAAGGGGGAAAGGTGTCAATTTGCATACTTGGATTATCACTAGGCACATAAGAAGTATCAAGAGAATTCATGCAAAAATTAAAAGAATCTTGGCATTGAGAATCAAAGTAAGAAACATGAGATTCTCTATCTAAAGAATCCTTAGCAAGCCATGTGAAGAAATCCCACGCATCATGCATAGACAAATGACAAAATCTACCATTATTCATGTCCTCAACCATTCCCCTAGTATACTCATTCATGCCCCAATAAGCTATATCACAAGCATCATTAAGAGAACACCCATGGTAACTAAGAAAACCATCTAGTCTTTCAAAGTAAGCATAAAAGGGTTCACCATCAAATTGAGGAAAAGATAAGCATGCCATTTTTATACAAATATCAAACAAAGAAAAGCAAACACAAATCAAATTATATACAAGAACCTAGCTAATCTAATCAACACAAACTAATGAACGCCTTAGTCCCCGGCAACGGCGCCAAAATTTGATCGAGGGTTAAAATAGTGTCGTTAGTTCTACTAACCCTAATCAAATTAACAATTTATAATACCTAAACTACCCTAATACGAGTATAGGGGTAAGTAAAGGGTCGAACCCAAAAGGACTAAGTGTATCAATCTATGCTAATTAGACTACTAGGAAAGCTTGTGAGGTAAATAAAGGTTCAACTAAACACTACTAAGAGCAAATAACTAAAACTAGGGAAAGTGGAATCCAATTACATCAATGCATTCAACAACATCATACAATTAGATGAAAATGACCTTGATTAGGAAGAATCAACACATTTAACTCACTCTCGCACAATTAAGCATGTTAATTATCCTACTAAACTAATTCACTCTCGTGCAACTAGCCTAGCAAAGATATGGAGGAATTTAGGGTTCTCAAACAACTCACTTTCGCACAATTGATTGAAAACACAATTAAAAGCATAGAATCAATTAGCTAGAAAGATTCTAATCCATAAAAGCATCATCCATACACAATAATCAAGAAATAATTTCATACTAACCACAATCAATCATCAAATTAATTAACATAACCTTCATCCATTTCCCTAGAACAAAACCTAAACTAACATAATGAACAAAAATATGGAAAACAAGGTAAAATAATAATAAAAGCAAGAATCAACAACTAAACTAATTAATTTACTCAAATAAACAAATAAATAAACAAAAACAATAATAAATGAAAGCAATAAAGGTGAGAGAAAGTTAGGAAAACTCATTGAATTTATGAGAGGAAAAATCCACAAATTTGCTTCTTCAAAATCCCAAAAACTCCATGAAAAATCCAAGCTTTCTCTCTCTAAACTACTCCTAACCCTAAAAGAGAGAAAATAAAGGCTAAACTAATCTAATCTAGGGTAAAATAAAAATGTTCAGTTTTTTAGAAAATAACCCCCAAAAGGGGTATTTATATACAAGCTAAATAAATAAAAGAAAATAAAACTAAACAAAATAATTAAGTAACAAAACTAAAAAGAAAATAAAAAGGAAAAAGTTAACCAAAAATCCCCAATATTCTCCAACCCCACGAATTCCATCAGACCAATATCCCACTCCCTTTCATGACTTCTCAGCTCTTTGATCTTCACCATTCACGCATCATCACCGTTCATCGCAATCATCAACATTATCATCATCGCATCTCATTGAGCATCGATCAAGGCCATTCGATTTTTTTAAACAACCACGTGAGAAGCTCGTGATTGACCCACAATTGCGCGCCCGCACAGAGGTCGCACAGCAAGTCGCGCAAAGCTACTGTACCATTCTGTTTTGGACACCAATTGTGTGCGCTTTCTGATAGGGTTGCGCGGCCGCGAGTAGCTGCTCTGTGAGTTTGGGTGTTGGGCGAAATGCGGCTGTAATTGGTGAGTAATTGGGTTGGATATTTGGGTGGTTAATTGTGGGTGAAGGGCTGGTGGTTTAATTAGTGTTGCGGGGGTCGAATTGAGGTGGTAATTGCTGGCGGTTTGGTGGCGAAATGGGAGGTGACGGTGGTGTTGGTGGTTTAATTGGTGCGAATTGGTGAAGGAGGCATGTTGGGGTTTGCGTGGTGGCGCTGCTGGTTGTTGTAAATTGCTGTTGTTGTTGGTGTTGGTTGCGGTGGATGCGGAGAGTGTGTGGGTGAGTGGTTTGGTGGTGATTGATGGTGGTTTTGGCGGTGGCTGGTGTATTGGTGTGATTGAAGGTGTGTGGTGGTAAGTGGTGAGCTGCGTGGTGTTGGTGGTATTGTGTTGGTGGGTGGAGGTTGCTGTGAGTGGGCAGAGAGGTGGTGTTGAAGAGCTGGGAGCAGGGAGAAGTGATGTGGTGGAGGTTAAGGGATGGTGTGGTGTAGGTTAAGAGGTGGGCAGCAGCTAGGTCGGTTAGGGGCATTGTGAAGTGTTTGACTTGAGTTCGAAACTCCATTTATGACTCAAAACTTGAGACACGTATATTGAACCTCGAACGTTGGACCTCCGAACTCGAACATGACTTTGAAACCCGGAACGCCTACAACCAAAAACAACACGAGGGTGAATTGGAAAATAAAATAAAATAAATAAAATAAAGTAAAATAAAGTAAAATAAAATAAGATAAATAAAATTAAATAAAATAAAATAAAATAAAATCAGATGCTAAAACTAAAGAAATAATAAAATTAAATGAAATAAAATAAAATAAAATAAAATAAAATACGAAACTAAAATAAATAAGAAAACGAGATAAAAAGAGAAATTATTAAAAATATAAACTAACGACTTAAACTACAAACATTAAAAGAAAGAAAAATAAAATAAAACACGAAAATAAACCAAAAACTATAGAAAATTACAAAAATACTCAAAATAAAGAATAAAAGACAAGAATAATAAAATAATAGAAATAAAGGATATAAAAGGTGAAATTATTGGAAAATAAGTCGGAATACGACTCAATAAACACCCTAAAAGTGACATAAAAGTCACTTATCACCTTGTAATTTCCCTGACTGGGTGGCCAATGTGGTCCCTGTTAGATAACCAAATGGGACCTGGCGCATGTGTGTTGATTACACAGACCTCAACAAGGCGTGTCCAAAGGACAGTTACCCGCTTCCAAAGATCGACAGTCTGGTTGACTCCACAGCCGGTCACACCTTGATGAGCTTTGTGGATGCCTATTCTGGCTTCCATCAGATACCCCTTTGGAAGAAAGATCAAGAGAAGACGGCCTTCGTCACTAATTTGGGGTTATTCTGTTATACTGTGATGCCGTTTGGCTTGAAAAATGCGCCTGCCACTTTCCAACGGATGATTAATACGGTCTTCATTAATCAAATTGGGAGGAATGTGGAGGCGTATATTGATGACATGATAGTCAAATCCAAGCAATAGGCGAATCACCTTGCTGATCTCAGAGAAACATTTACCACCCTCAGGCGGCATAAGGTCATGTTAAACCCCAAGAAATGCGTCTTTGGTGTTGAGTCTGGGAAGTATCTCGGATTCTTGATTGATCAAAGGGGGATAGAGGCTAACCCCGAAAAGATATAAGCGGTGATTGACATGAAGTCACCCTATTCTGTCAAGGAAGTTCAGAGACTTACCGGTTGTTTGGCCGCCTTGGGGAGTTTCCTCAGCCGGGCAGGCGACAAATGCTTTTACTTCTTCCAAGCAATCAGGAAGAAGACCAGGTTTGAATGGGGGGACGATGCTAAGACGGCATTCCAGAAGTTAAAAGAACATTTGCATTCTCTACCTAGGCTGGTCAACCCCTTGCCTAGGGAGACGTTGCTTATGTACTTAGCCGTCTCAGATCACGCTCTCAGTGCCTTTCTCCTTGCTGAGCGAGACGACGTTCAGCTCCCGGTTTACTTCATTAGCCATGTTCTCAAACATGCTGAACTCCGGTACCCCATGGTTAAGAAATTTGGCCTTGCTTTGTATATGGCATTCAAAAAACTGAAGCCTTACTTTCTGGCACATCCGGTGGTGATTTACACCGACCAGCCACTCAAGCGGCTAATGTCCACCTTGGAGTTATCCGGGAGAATGTTAAAATGGGATATTGAAATGCAAAGTCTTGAAATGGCATTTGCCGACTTCATTACTTAAATGAACCGTCCGGTGGCTCCGGATAATCTTGATCAGGTTTAGAAAGTGTATGTAGACGGGAGCTCTACAAAAAACGGCTGTGGTGCAGGTGTAATCAACGAGTCTCCTGAAGGGGACAGATATGAGTATGCACTACAGTTCAAGTTTCAGGCCTCTAACAATGAGGCGGAATATGAAGCCCTGCTAGCCGGTATCCGTATGTGTAAGGCGGCAGGGGGAATGAAAATTGACGCCTACTCTGATTCACAGTTGGTCGTTAGCTAGTATGAGGGAAAGTATGAGGCAACTCATCCGGCTATGATAAAATACTTTCAGGCAGTCAAAGAAGAGGCTGGGGCACTTGAGGAATTCCGTCTAAATCAAGTGCCTAGGTCGGACAACAACCAAGCGGATGCATTGTCAAAGCTGGCTTCTTCCGCCTGCCATGATACGCCTCGGTCAGTCTTTTGGGAAGTACTTGAAAAAAGAAGCATCTATGAAGATCCCATTGGAATTCTAGACCGAAGCTCTACCTAGATGGATGGCATCCGGGACTACCTTTTAGACGATACACTTCCTGATTCGCCAAATGAGGCAGTCGTCCTGAAGAAGCGAGCAGCAAGCTTCGAGTTGAGAAACGGAGAACTCTTCAAGGCGGGGTTTCTGAAGCCTCTGTTGAAGTGTGTCACCCCAGAAAAGGGAAAGGAAGTTCTCGAAGACTTGCACTCGGGATTCTGCGCTTCTCACATAGGCGGCAGGTCCCTAGTCGTCAGAGCCAGACAACATTATTTTTGGCCCACTCTTGAGGCAAACGCCAAGGAGTTGGTGAAGAAATGTGACAAGTGCCAAAAATTTGGCAAACTTATTCACCGTCCGCCTACTGATCTGACGACCATCCACAACCCAATCCCGTTTGCAAAATGGGGCATAGAGATTTTAGGTCCTTACACGCTTGCGCTAGGCGGAAAGCGCTACATCTTGGTGGCTGTGGATTATTTCACCAAGTGGGTGGAGGCTGAGGCGGTTAAGAACATCAAGACCTCAGACGTAATTTCCTTCATCTGGAAGAACATTATCACCCGGTATGGGGTGCCTATGTCTATGGTGTTCGATAATGGTCCTTAGTTTGGGACGCCTCAGCTCAAAACTTGGTTGGGAGATCAAGGGATCTAAAGCTGTTTTGCATCAGTCGGCCGACCCCAAGCAAACGGCCAAGTTGAAGCCTTCAACAAACTAATCTCAGACGACATTAAAAAGAAAATTGAAAGAGCCGGTGGTTTGTGGGCAGAAGAGTTAATCCATGTCCTATGGGCCATCCGGACAACAGCAAAGGGGGCAACCGGTGAAACCCCATTTCTCATGGTTTACGGTGCTGAAGCCGTCTTGCCCATTGAACATTACGAGCTGACTCTCAGAGTCATGCTATATGATAAAGAGGCAAACTGGGAAGCAATGCGCCTGGCATTGGATTCACTCCCAGAACGCTGGGGCAATGCCGCCTTGCGTCATGAGATTTACCGTCTGAGAATGACCAGAGCTTTCAACAAGAGAGTACACAAGCGTCCCTTGAAAGTTGACGACTTAGTGTTACGGAAAATAGAGGCAACCGGTAGGGCCAATGAGCTGGGAAAGCTAACTCCAAATTGGGAAGGTCCTTACCGGATTTATGAAGAAGTAAGAGACGGCACCTATCGTCTGAAAACTCCAGACGGTAGCTGCCTGCCTAGAACTTGGAATGTAGACAATTTGAAAAAGTACTACTTCTGAGAAGGAAATTTTTTTGTAAACAGTGAGTCAATTAATCAGAATTCAGACTTTGTTTCCAAAATTGTTTTGATTATCCGCCTGGGTAAAACACAGACGGATTCTTCATTTACCTAATTAAGTTTGATACTTAATATAGGTTACATTTGTTTGACCGCCTGGGTAATGCTCAGATGGATCTTTTGTTTATTTAACCAGGTTTGATACTTGGTATAATTTAATAATTGCATGTCCGTCTGGGTAATACCCAGGCGGGCTTATTTGTTTGAACCAACTAAGTT
The DNA here is from genome assembly GCF_948465745.1 of Chenopodium album. Taxonomy (NCBI): domain Eukaryota; kingdom Viridiplantae; phylum Streptophyta; class Magnoliopsida; order Caryophyllales; family Amaranthaceae; genus Chenopodium; species Chenopodium album. Next base: position 30,718,985 of record NC_137836.1, read on the forward strand.
CGACACTTAGTGTAAATTTAATGTTGTAATAACACTCGGCCAATGCTCCGATTAAAAGCTAAGCACAAAAACCCTTAGTGGCTATACAACCAGTCCTAAACAAGACCAAAGGCTAAAACAGCCGGATGGTTGCTTATTTTATAAAACTGCCTGTCCCAACATGGACAAAGGCGTCCGGCGACACCTCTCTGGGTGCAATTGTCGCAGAGAACGGACTATTTGCCAGTTCTACGTACCTATGCAGACGGCAAAAATTGAACGACCAAATTGGTCAACTCATAGCCGTCTGACCAGAATGAGCTGTGAAGAACAACCAAGTGATCGAATATCGGATGCCTCTAGGCATTAGTCGGTCACCGGCCGAAGTTCTCACTGAGGTTATTTATTCCAAAGTTGCACTTTTTATCCCAATTGGGGCAAAAGAGTTTTGCAATGGTTATGCAATCTCTACCAAGACGGGGAAAAATCGTTTGAGTAGTGACTGGAACGCCTGTTGGTGTACGGCTGTGCACTTGGTTTGGGGAAATCACTACTGTGATTGATTAACTTACAAACGTATCATGCTCTTTGCAGCATCAGACGTTCCCAAGTCAATCAACCAACTCCATTTGAAACCAACCACACAGCCGTCCAGGGGCAAGGACAGCCGGCTTTTGATAAGTTAGGCAAAAAATCGCCGCATGCTTTTGATAAGTTAGGCAAAAATCAGGCATATACACAAAAATGCAAATATTGAAATCCAAACACAATCGCAAAATTATCAAAACCGACTCAGTCGGTGCATTCATTAAAAGTCCACTCAACCAAACGGTTGTAGTGAATCAATGTTAACCGGACCCCGTCCGGGAAAAGAGAGAAATTGTTGATTAACCCGGCTCCTCAGCCGGTAAATACATGAATACTCGGCACAAAGGCCGGAAAAGCAAGTTTTTGGCATACTGCCGCAGATTAAAGAAAAAAACAAAAAAAGAGAGAAGAATTGGCATACTGCCGCTGAAAATCACTTTTGGCCAACAGGCGACTCCTTCTGGTCCTTCACTTCCTCATCATTTAAGGGAATCTCATGCGCTTCACCAAGACCAGGTAGCTCAGGCACGGGAAGCTCAGTGTTGGCGTTAGCCCAGGCGTCGAAGGACTCAGGCTCTGGCTCACCTTTCTCTCTCAAGTACACCCGTCCTCGGCGTACCTGTGAGCCAGTGCCCAGATGCCATAATCCTTGTCTGGGTAAAAGGCATCCCAGGCAATCTTCATGCGGGCGTCGTTGTCAGCATCACTTTCAGCAACCAGGCGGTCTTGCTCTGCTTCCTGAGTTGCTGCAAAGTTTATCTAAGCCTGGGCAGCCTCCTTCTCCAACTTATCAACCTTGGTCTTCAATTTGGTGTTCTCTTCAGAAACACCTTGGAGTGTGCCAAGGTCCGCCTGGGCCTTCTTGAGCGCCTCCTCAGACTTCTTGAGGTCTCCTCCGCCTTTTTCTGGGCTTTCTCCGCCCCTTTCTCAGCCGTCTCAGCGTCGCCCGCCCGCTGGTTGGCCGTCTTCAGGTCCGCCTCCAGCTCCTAGATTCTCGACGCCTGTGTCATTGTGATTGCTTTAGTTTCAAGTTCATTTACGATAGTGGAGTATAAAGCAACATTATCAGCGTATGTGGCGGACTTCTTGGCCCTTTTTACCTCTTCCCGTTTGCGGGAATAAGGACGCTTGAGCCCGTCTACCCGCAGTAGAGCCTGCAAAAGCAAATCAATTTAATATTGCAGGCATAGTAAAGCACTTGGAAAAAATTGTTAAGTATCTTACCTCAGCCAGAAGGGACAAGATTCGTTCCAGGTTGAACGTCTCTATCCCAGGGATAGCATTCTTGTCCTTCCTGCTCACCGCCTCCAGCATGGCTTTAGCATGCCTCTAGACGTCTAGCCAGCGGGGAGATTGATCTGCACCATAATCAATAGGTGATGAGTGCGAAATAAAGGCAGCACCTATCTGTTGCCGACCGTCTGAAGATGACGTCTGTTGGGAGTGGGATTTCACTCGCAAAGGCCACCCTAGCTCAGGGGGGGATTCAAATGGGTTCTTACCTTCAGAGCCGGCCAAGCGGGAGCCGCTTGCAGGCGTGGTGAACCCCCCGGTTGCTGATAGGGGGTTGACGAGGTCGAGGCACAGACTGCCGCCTATCCTCTCGTTTCGTCCCCCTATCCGCATATGTTGTTTCCCGGCTGAGGCGCCAGGAGTTAAGGCGGAGGCGGATTTTTTGGTCTTATTAGGCGTGGAGGTGAATTCCTCCCTGGCCTGTTTGAGATCTTTCTCAAACGTCTTTCCTACCTCTCCCCCTTGTTAAAATAACCTAGTTAAAGTTAGCAACTGGAGAAAGTAAACTCTGAGATCAATCTAAGAAAGAGTCAGTCGTTTTTTACCTTGGCCTTTACTGCGGCCGCATGTTTTTCCGCAAGCTCCTTGCGGATGGTTGCAGAGGACCGCTTGGGTGTCTTCTCCGTCTGCAACATGCTTAAAGCTTCTTCTGCAAAAAATAAATAGATCGGTCAATATATCATCAATCAATTCTGATACAAAAGTACTACATGCGGATGTGAACTTAGGCGCATACGTTTGGTAAACATGTTTCCCATCCCGCGGGCGGCTAAGAAACACTCGTCCGTGAAACAGACGCTCTTAGGGATCCAGTTCTTGGGGAATTTTATTTTCTCCCCGGTTGACAAGGTTACGTCTATGAAGCCGAAAAAGTCTGCCTCAATTATTTTGTCAAAGTCCTCATTAGGGATCCGGGGAAGAGCGCATTTCCGGCCCATCAGGTCGGGCTTCTTATTTTATTGGCGGAACTCATAGTTTTCCCGCCTGCTGGGAGCTGACAACAGGTAGAACCTGTGCTTCTAGCCGTCGAATTTAGAGACCTTGTCCAAGGTCATCATGTATTGGGGATACGTGGTTAAAGGTTACCACGCCCTCCCACCGCCTGGGCTTCGGCTAAGATAATGCATCTTAGCAAAAGCTTCCCAGCCGGGATGGAGCCTCTGGAGTTCGCAGGCGGCAACATACCCCAAGATGTTTGCCCAAGAATTGGGGGTATGTTGCCAGACTCCGAGGCCGTAGCCTCTCAAGATTGCCTTCACCGCCTGGTTAAGGGGAAAGCGAAGACCGGCCTTGAATGCCACCTCATAACAGCCGAAGTAGATGTTGGCGTTATGTTGATCGTCTTCCCAGGAAATGGTGCCTACCTTAGGCGGCACTCTGATTTTGTACCCGTCTCCTATCGGGTGCATTTGTTTAAAACTCTTCAAGTTGTCCTCCATTTGACTCCTGTCCTTGGCAGAGACGTGAATTTTGAAGGGGTCGCCCTTCTCACTCCACTTCTTCCTATCCTCCTCCTCGCTATCCTCAAGCGGTGGCAAGTCATCACTGCTCTCAGAAGTGGAGGCGGAGCTGTCGCTCTCCATCTCCCCCTCATTTTGTGGCAAAGGAGCTAAGACGGCTTCATCGCCGCCTTGGTCGCACTCTTCCAAAAAGGAATCTGCGGGAGTTGAAGGAGCACGCGGAGGGGATCTCTCCAGAGCCGTCTGGTTTCTCTGACCAGACGTTTCTCCCTCGGGCGTTTGACCGCCTAAGCCCTCGCTTCTGTAGTCTGGATCGGGGGCCGTCTGCATAGTCCGAGCCATTGTGTCCTGCACAGACACATAAATGGTCGGAATCCAAGCAAAAGGGTTATCCCAACACCACGAGACGGCACTCCCAGTCCTAGACTCACCCGTCCCTGGTGGCCGGCTGGACTCTAACCTACGTTGTGTCGTGTGTGTTGGTGATACATTCATTTATTGCAAGAAATATGTACAAGCGGTGAAACAAGAAAAAGAGCTGAGAGAGGCAGAGACGGTACCTTTAGATTTGGTATCAGAAGATAGACACGTCCGGCTGGGTTGACGAATAATAAGTTTTCTTGCTTGCGCTTGACTCAAACGGATGACTTCTACTCTCTCAAAGTTGTCTCTCTTGAAAATTTTTGTAAACGTACAAAATTATGAGGGTAAATGCGGGGGCATTCCCATAATTTACTCGGAAGACGAACGATTACTCTTTGGTGGTAAAATCTCCACCAACCGGTGGCGTGCCACGTCACATCTGTAAACGTACAAAATTATGAGGGTAAATGCGTGTCACAGATGCCACGTGGCGTGCCACGTCACATCTGTGAGGGGCAAATGTTTAGGGTAATTTTACCCCGCCACGTGGTCCAATCCGAGGATGACATGTGTCAGCCCCAGGGTGGCCCAAGGTGGACCTATCCCTGCTTGACACGTGTCACTCTAGAAACCTGGAAGGAATGGCGGCCTTCAGGCCCAAGTCCCGAGAAAGCCGCAATGCGGCGTAACCCACCAATGATTAGGGTTCAGTGACCTAATTAGGGGCACAAATCCAAAGGACCCTATAAATAGGGAGATTCCCCTCTTTTGGAGGGCACGTTTTACCATTTATTACAAACTGTCCCTGTGATAGAGACATTTGAGCTTGGAACCGAGCAGATACCCACCTAAATTTCCGCACCTTTTTCTCTCCCTTCAAGTTACTAACTTGTTCGTCGGAGGCGGAGCACCACCCAACCGGTGTCTCCGTTTGTTTTGCAGGTACAGCTCACGCCGGATCAGTCTTCATGTTGTAACTCTCCCGAGGGACAAAAACACCCAAAACAATAATCATAATCATAATTATCATAATCATGTTCATGTTAAAGCATAATAATAATAGCAAGATCCTAGGCATGATACTTACAAGATTAATAACAAACCCTAGCATGTCACTAAGCATATAAAAATCAAAGCATTAACCCTAACATGATACTAACACTCATAAATATTAGGAAGAACATAAAAGACATCATACTTAATATTAAAGTTACCCTAGACATGATACTAGGAATTTATTGTTGTCTCCCTAAACATCAAATTAAGAAAAACATCCTAAAATGATACTAGGAATCAAAATAAAGATCTAAGCATGATTTATATATCATAATATCAATTAAACCATTAAATTACTTACTTGGATGTCTCGTACCTCTTTCTAATAACAAAATACACACGTTAGTAACTTCAAGGAAAACAATAATAAACAATTAAATTAAATAATTGAAAGAGAGATTTGGGACCAAACCCTCAGAAATATTAAACCTTTCACGTCTAGGGCGAAGACAAGTTCGAATATGGCTAGGTGTATCTAAATCTAATGAATGCGGAATTTTTATATTTCTGAAAAGGCTAGTTTAGAAAGAGAGAGAGAGAGTAATCAAGAAAATCTTGATGAGAGTTGGTGAATGAAAACGGAGTTTTTAGAAGACTATTTATAGAGAAAATCAGCTAAAAAGATAGAAAATCGAGACAGAGTTCTGAAGCGCATAAAACTTGATTAGCGATGACGCTGGCAATTAGCGCCAGGCGCTAGTTAGCTCCAGGCGCCAAGCCTCAGCGCCAGGCGCTAATGCTTAGAGTTAGGCGCTAATAATCAGTTTCATGCGTTTTTGTTTTTATCATATCTTTTGATCCGAAAGTCCAAAAAAGTCATATAATATATCGTTGGAAAGCTCTTGAATTCTACTTTCCAACCCAATTAGAAAAAGATCAAAATACTGTTTATATAAAAAGATATGGCTGAAATAGTGGAAGGGTGTCAGTTTTGGATACAGTTTCATGTCTCATTCATATCTTTTTCATTACAACTCGGATTTAATATTATAATATATCATTGGAAAGATAATTTCAAGATCTATCCAACCATATAAAATTTGGATAAATATTATGAGGCACGAAAATAAAATCTGAATATATTCTACTTCGTACAAAATAAGGATTCTAAAAAGGGAGTAGTTTTATTCAATTTCAAACTCTTCAAAACATAATTATCAATCCTAACTCCATTAGGATTTAAAAGAACCTTCTAGAATATTCTAGAAGACTATAATAAATCCTAATAGCTTTAGGAATGATAATTAATAATAGGCCCTCCTCTAGATCATTGGGCCGCATATAAAACCAAATCGGGCCCAATTTAGTATTTTGACCATAACTTCCTCATTATTCATCGGAATTGGGCTTATAATATATTGTTGGAAAGCTTTCTTCAAGCCCTATCCAACTACACTACTATTGGACCCATATCATGGACCAACCAAACTGGATTGTCTGTTTTCTTAAAATAGGTTTTCAAAAACAGAGAGAATAGAAAAGAAATTAAAACTATCCGCAATACTAAACTATCCACACTTTCAGTTCATTCGATTATGATTCGACGTGAAATGTACTCATCACTAGGTTTGGTTTTGGGGAGACACAAATGGGTGTCTACATTAACATACATCAAATATATTAACCCTAAAAGGCGTGATCAAGCAATAACAATAATAATAAATATCAATCAACAATAACAATCATCATCATATAAATAAAGCATAATATTAACAACAAGACCCTAGGCATGATACTAACATGATTAATAATAAACCCTAGCATGTCACTAAGCAATAAAGATCAATTAGCCCTAACAAAACACTAACATGGTGTTAGGAAAGAAATAGGAAGCATCATATACATGATATTAGAAATATTCGTAAACCCTAAACATGATACTAGGAAGCAATAAAAACATCCTAACATGATACTAGGAATCAACAAAATAATCTAAGCATGATTTTTATATCAAAAGATTAATAAAGCAATTAAAGTACATACTTCGACGCCTCGTACCTCTTTCTATTAAAATATACTAACGTTAGTAACTTCAAGGAAAATAATAAAATCAAACAATTAAATAAAAAATTGAAATAGAGATTTGGGACCAAACCCTTAGAAATATTAAACCTTTCACGTCTAGGGGGAAGGCAACTTCGAACTTGCTATATCTAGAGCTAATGTATAAGGAATTTGAGAGAGCGAGGGAAGGTTTAGAAAAAGAATAGAGAGAAAGCTTCTAGCTTTTAGAGAGAGAATAAAGAGAGATGATGGTTATGAATGGTTAAAAACGGGGAGATACAACCCCTATTTATAGACACCCATTTGTGTCTCCCCAAAACCAAACCCAATTATGAGTGCTTTTCACATTGATTCATAATCGAATGAAACGAAAGTGTGGAAAGGTCTAGTGTTGCGGAAAGTTTTATTTCTTTTCTCTTCTTTCTGTTTTTGAAAACTTTATTTTAAGAAAACAGCTGATCCAGTTTGGTTGGTCCATGATATGGGTCCAATAGTGGTGTAGTTGGATGGGGCTTGCAAAGACCTTTCCAACGATATATTATAAGCCCAATTCCGATGAATATTGAGGAAATTATGGCCAATTTACTAAACTGGGTCCGGTTTGAGCTTTATGTACGGCCCAATGATCTAGGGGATGGCCTAATATAATTTATCATTCCTAATGCAATTAGGAATGTTATTAGTCTTCTAGAACATTCTAGAAGGCTCTTTTCATTCCTAATTCAATTAGGACTTTACAGAGTTTTAATCAAGATCAAATAGCATTTTCGATGGAATTATATTATTTTATCTTCCAGTACGTGAAATTTATCAGATTTTCGAAAATGCGTTGAAAAACAGTTTGGCGTCCAACCCCAGGCCTTGGCGCCTGAAACCAAGATTGGCGCCAGGCGCTAGCCATTGGCGCCTGGCGCTAGCCACTGGTGCTGGCGCCAACTAGCCAGGGTTGGCGCCAATGCTGTTTTGCGATCTTCAGACTCTGTTTTGTTAAATTATCTTTTTGGCTGATTTTCTCTATAAATATCGTATCAAAAACTCCGTTTTCATTCACCAACATTCATCAATTCACCAATATTCATCAATTACCAACATTCATCAATTACCAACATTCATCAATTACCAACTTTCATCTACAATTCATTCATCATCTTTCATTCATTCACAATAAACATTAATTCTTTAGCATTCTTTCTTTCTTGCTTTTTAATAAAAAATTCCGCATTCATTAGATCTAGATACTCCTAGCCATATTCGAAGTTGCCTTCGCCCTAGACGTGAAAGGTTTTAATTTCTGAGGGTTTGGTCCCAAATCTCTCTTTCAATTATTTAATTTAATTGTCTTGATTATTATTTTCCTTGAAGTTACTAACGCGTGTATTTTGTTATTAGAAAGAGGTACGAGGCATTCAAGTAAGTACTTTAATGGTTTAATTGATTTATGATGTAGAAATTATGCTTAGATTGTTATTTTGATTTCTAGTATCATGTCTAGGGTAGTCTTAATATCAAGTATGATTAAAAGTATGATGCTTCCTACGTTCTTCCTAATATTTATGATTGTTAGTATCATGTTAGGGCTAAAGATTTGATTTTTATCGTTTAGTGACATTCTAGGGTTTGTTATTAATCTTGTTAGTATCATGCATAGGATCTTGCTATGCTTTAACATGATTATGATGATTATGATTTATAATTTTGTTATTAATGATGTTGATTATTTATTATGTTAATTGATTTATTTTATTCTTTATTGCTTGATCACCTTTATTGTATGGTAAAGGGAATTGGTACTTGCAATCACGCTTAATAAGATATTAATAATCTTGTCAGGTTAATTGTGATTATATTTCAAGTGATCGCCAATAATAGTTTATTTGTTCATTAATATTCAACCAACATAGATAAACAGGTTTAGGGTTAATCCTATTGATTGCATGTTAGTCAGAAAGCGCACATGAATACGAGAAGAATAAAGTAGAGGCCTATTATTAGGGCAGGTTCAATCTCTTTTAGGTTGGATTTGTACCTTTATCCCCGGACCCTTATTTGGTTCATGACCTTATGGAAATGACGATCTCTTGGATCGTTAAGGGGTGTAACCTTCACCTCGTGAATGGTTTACAAGTTCCTTAAAAACTTGTTGGCGACTCTTTTGTTCTATCTTCTTCCCTTTTGGACGCCACCGTACTTTAGTGTATGATCACAGTGGGGTTCAAGCTAGTGGAATTTTAAAGGCTTGAAATTATTCCCTACAGTTTTTGGCGACTCCACTGGGGAGGATTTCTATTTTAATTCCTGAATTTGTTTCGGCAATGATCTAGAATGAGTGGATGAGACTCGAAAAGTTCTAAGTATTTCATGTGCGTAATTTTGATTAACATTATTGTCATATGCATAAAAAGGTTCTCATTGGAAAGACCATCCGTAATGAGTCAAAAACATAGGATTTTACACGTAGGAAATTTGAGAAATGTCTTTCACAACTAGGACTGAAATAACACCGCGCGAAACTGGATGATTTTATTGAGCACAGAAAGCTGCTGAGGCATGTGGGAAGTAGCGTCAGGGGCCAGAGCATGGCGCCAAACTTTTAGCCTTAGCGCCAGACGCTAGTATTGGCGCCAGGCACTACAGTTAAAAGTTGGCGCCAGTCTCTGTTTGCTGGCGCCAATTTCCCCCAATACCGAGCCAGAAATATGCGTTCTAATTTCGACCGGTTTTTCGTATTGTTTGCTCGATCCTGCTTCCTGATTGAACTTTTTCTAACTTTTCTGAAAGCCATATGTGTTCTACAAATGGACATAACCTTCTGGGAATTCATGATCTATCTACCCGATTGAACGCTCCTGGCAACAAAGGGTACATCTAAGATGTTGAATTCACCAAACCATGGAAGCGAGTTTTTTCTAAAAACTCGCGGTGTCCCATCCACACGCGCTAACCCTTCACGGTTAGGCTTCTGCGTGGTGCATCCGGACAATTAACCATGGACCCTATTCGACTAAACCATATCCCGAACTTTAGAGAACTAGAGCCATGGTTAGGTTGCGAACTCATTGCATCATATTGTGCCTACTTGACTAATTGTGCATTATTTGTTGTGCATATATATTCTATGTTTCTCCTAACAGTTTGTTGATTTGTGTTGAGGCTAAAATTAATGACTTAAAGAACTTTGCCTAATCAATCAATTAATTAATTAATTTGAGTCAATAAAGTTTTTTTTTAATCGAAATTGACCTAGTACGACTTTAGGTATACCCAGTTGACTAATAATACCGAAAACAGTCCCAGACTAAAACTCCAATATTGGCGCCAAAGTCTGAGCTGTAGCGCCACAGTACAGTGTGTAGCGCCAGACATTTACTTAATTGTCTGGCGCTAATCACCATATTGTGACGCCAGTCCTGTCGCTCGGCCGACAGTTCAGATTATTTGTCGAGTCATCACCTAATGTCTAATTAATCAGTTTTCTGTTTAAATCGGTTAATTTTGCCGACAATGATGCTTAATTAAATTAATGTTCTAGTTTAGGCACTAATTCCCATGGTCTTACACAAGAGTCCAAGCATGTCACTTACACTCAATACACACACCAATACGCATGTCTTGTCCATGATTAAGAGAGTCTTGTGCGCGCGCTTTTTCCGTCATTTTTTTTAGGGGGGTAAGTCGGATATTAATCCTCCAATACCTAATAATACTTAGTTCCCTAAAAATATGTACATTATTGTTTCCAAAAATATGCATATACTTTTTTTTAAAAAAAAAAAACACCATAAAGTCAAGTTGATTCGAGTCAAGTAATTAAAACGCAAATTGGCTTAATTTACAGCGCGTGGTCAAGAAAGGAAGGACGATTAATCAAAGATAATCTCTTCGTACAAGTCCAACTTTTCGACAAACCTATAGCCCGCAAGAGGAAAGCAAGAGTTATAATGGCAACTCAGGAAGAAGTCAACGATCTCAAGAACCAACTAGCTACTGTAACTGAGACACTGAAGTTTCTCGCACTTAAGATCGAGGATCCCGTGAAGCAACAACAAATGGACCTCATGCAAGAGAGTCTAAGCAAGTTGTCCAGCGACTACAAGTTTCAAGAACTCACATCCCAAGGGGTCTCGGTGGATAAAGATCTTCTTCCGTAGAAGTTCAGTGCCAACGACATCCAAAAATTTAGGGCAATCGACAACCCTTACTTCCACTTAAGAGCATTCGAAACAATAATGAGTATCAAGGGTATCGATAAGAAATTCTTCCCTTCTCTGTTCTCACTATCTCTCGAGACCGTTTGCCAACAATGGTTCTTTTCTCTTGAAAAAGAAAAGACCTCTACCTGGGAATCCATAGCAAACGCTTTCGTTGATAGGTACAAGTGCAACATTCAAGTCGAAACTGACCATAGAGAACTTGAAATCCTCAAACAGAAGGAGAATGAAGGCTTCACTGCTTTCTTTAACAAGTGGAGAGAAACCTCAGCTAAAATGATCGAGGTACCAAGCGAAAAAGAGTCCGTAAGACTGTTCATTAAAAACCTCCAAGAAAAATATTCAAAACATCTTAAATATCAAAATAACCTTCATACCTTTAAGTCTGTTTATGATATTGGGATTAATATTGAAGATGACTTGGCTAAATCTAAAGCTGCCAACAATAGTTCCAACAGTGGCTGGAAAGGAAAGAAGAACAACAATCCTTCTTCTTCCTAAACCGCCCACACAAATAATGTTAGCACCTTTAATCTAGGAGAATTCCTCGCCATGAACAACCAAGGACAAAAGAAATCGTTTAGGAGAAACTTCACTCCTATTGGCATGAGTTATGACACCGCATTTGATCAATTAAATGCAAAAGGTCTTATAACTCCCATTAGACCATTTGGGGATCCACCAGTTGAGAAGAGGTCGCCTAACTGGAATCCCAACGTACATTGCAAATATCACCAAGGTAGGGGCCATTCTACTAAAATCTGTTGGAAGCTTAAGGAAGCTATCCAAGACCTAATTGACAGTAACAAGCTGCCGTTGCCCCCTGCCAGTAAGAAGCCGAGTATTAACAATGCACCTCTAGCTCATACTTTGGCTATCTCCGATGAAGAAGGCAAAGTTGACCCCTCATCTCTCATTAAACCTGTCAAAGCAACTAATGTCGTATGCACAAATGTTTACACTCCAATTAAGATCCCGTATGCACAAATGTTCGAAATGCTCTCCGAGAGCGGCAAGGTCAAACCTCTCGAACCGAGACCATTTGAATCATTAAAAAGGACAAATAGATATTACTGTCAGTACCATCAGTCAGGGGGGCACACCCTAGAAAACTGCTTCAAATTCAAGGATTTGGTGCAGAAAATGATTGATAAAAAGGAATTAATCCAAGTTCCACAAGAAGAGGACATAATTATTAATGGAGTATGGGACAGTGATGAAGAAGATGTCTACCTAAAGGACATAGTAGGACTTTCACCTTCTGTATCATACACCACAGACGACATTTGGGCTGAGGAAGATTCATCAATAGACGTCCTCACAAGATCCGGGAGAATGCAACCTCCTGTTTCGACACAACCTATGCCTACTGTACAACAAGTTCCCATACCTATCATCGAAGACAACGACATAGTTAAACAGTTTAAGAAGACAAAAGTTGAGATGAATGTAAGGAAACTCCTGGCAACATCTCGAGAACATAGGTTGGCTGTGATGAACGCATTGGATAAAATCGGGATAGATTCTGACACCACTCCTGAGGGACTAGCTAATTTCCTCACAAGTGACCTCCCTAGTCCGATTAATTTAATCACCTTCTCTAAAAAAGATTTACCCCCAGAAGGTGACAAACACTACAAGGCGTTAAACCTCACGGTAGTCTGCAAAAGGATGAATGTTCCCATGACTCTTGTAGACAATGGATCAGCTATCAATGTCTGCCCACTTAGGACTGCAAGGATGCTCGGCATAAGGGATGAGGATTTAACTCCGTCCACACAAGGAATAAGAGCTTCCGATAATACTCGACGTCAAGCTCTTGGCAAAATAACCCTAAATGTGACGGCAGGAGCAATAGAACATGCTACTACTTTTCAAGTGGTAGACATCAAAGCCTCATTCAATCTGTTGTTAGGACGCCCTTGGCTCCATGATCTAAAGGCCGTCCCTTCATCTCTCCACCAACAAGTGAAAGCCATAGTGGGAGGAATTCCAATCACTATTGACGCTTCGCCGATGAGAATCAAATCAATAGAAAATCCAATCATCAATGTGGAGCACGACGAAGATGACGAAGACCTATGGGGCTTTAACGAAGAAGTCTCCTTAATCCAGGAGGATGAAAGGACATCTCTTTGCCACGACCCCCATTCTAACATGATTATCAATACCATACTGAAGAAACAAGGACACTTCTCTGGGATGACCATAGGAATGAAGAAGGGGATAGCAAAATCGGTGGAGTCACCTGGCCTCCCTAAATTAGATACTTTCGGACTTGGTTTCGAACCGACTCGGAAAGATCTCAAGCGAGCCCAGGACAAGTTGAAAGCACGTAGGGACGCTCGCATTCAAAAGAAGGCAATTCCAATGGATAAGTACCCTCTTACGCTTAATGGTCAGTTTATAAGAGAAGGAGAGGACTATCCATGCTATGAATTTCCCGAGCCATTCGTTGTAAATGGCATACGACAACCAGGATTCGAGATTTTCTTGGATTTCTACTTCACTAACGAAATCCCAACTCCCGTCCATAAGGAGAAAGCACCCCCATGCTTCGACTTTAACGTCATGGGATTACTGTTTGGGCGAGAAAAGAATGAGCCAGCTTGTGAGGAAGATAACTCCTCACTCATTCAAACGGTCCTACAAAGCGAAAACTTCGACCCCTCGAAGCTAATTACTCCAGCTGAAGGATCACTGCAAGGGTGGCGCAAGACTATCAAGGTGACTACTCCGAGTGGAAGGAAGATATCAATCACGACAGGGCAAGGGCCGATGTTCGAAGAGTCGTCGGAGTCAGAGTCGGAGTCAGAGTCTTTCCCTATAGAATCCTCTAAGTCTCTAGCAATAATGCCTCCTCTTCCTATTTCTTCTCCTAGGATAGTTAGTGATCCAGTCCCGGAGGACATATCACTCTTTGATGTAATGATCTCAGAGTATAATAATATTTCTCATTCTCCTTACTTCTCGTGTTCTTCCCTAACCCAAGATGACGAATATTGCTTAGCTAACGATGAAAAAGATAAAGAAATTATTAAAGCAATGGAAACACTTGAAAAGAAAACACCAGTAATTGAAGAGATTGAAACAGTTGACATCTCAAATGATTCAACTCATAAAAGAGAAGTTAAAATCGGACTAACGTTGAATAAACAAGAAAGAACCGATTTAATTAACTTACTTAAAGAATTTATCGATGTATTTGCTTGGTCATATGAAGATATGTCAGGCATTAACAGAGAGATAGCTCAACACACTATACCATTAATCCCAGGAATGAAACCTGTAAAACAAAAGTTGCGTCGAATGAAACCCGACGTAGCACTTAAAATAAAAGAAGAAGTTCAAAAACAAATAACTGTAGGTTTCATCAAGGTATCCAAATACCCCGAATGGGTCGCCAACGTTGTCCCAGTTCCAAAGAAAGACGGAAGGGTAAGGATGTGTGTCGACTATCGAGATCTAAATAAGGAAAGTCCAAAGGACGACTTCCCTTTGCCACACATCGATATTCTGGTAGACAACACGGCAAATCACGCGCTTCTCTCATTCATGGACGGATATGCAGGCTACAATCAGATTCTCATGGCAGAAGAAGACATGGAGAAAACGACCTTTATCACACCGTGGGGCACTTACTATTACACGGTAATGCCATTTGGGTTAAAAAACGCAGATGCTACTTACCAACATGCAGCAACTGCCTTACTCCATGACATGATGCACAAAGAAGTTGAAGTATATGTCGACGACATGATTGTGAAATCAAAGGACCGTCCACGCCATCAAGTAGCCCTAAGGAAATTTTTCGAAGGGCTAAGAAAATATAATATGAGGTTGAATCCATCAAAATGTGCTTTTGGAGTCACCTCAGGCAAGCTCTTGGGATACGTCATAAGCTCTAGAGGAATAGAGATAGATCCAACCAAGATTAAAGCAATCATGTCGATGCCACCGCCCAAGACCGAGAAACAGATTCGAGGATTTATTGGCCGGTTGCAATACATAAGTAGGTTCATATCAAAACTCACAACGATATGCGAACCAATCTTCAAGAAGCTCAAGAAGAATATACCACTAATATGGGATGATGAGTGTCAAAAAGCCTTTGATAGGATCAAATCCTACCTCACAAACCCTCCCGTATTAGCGCCAGCACTTCCCGGAATACCTCTTAGGTTATACTTGACGGTTACCAAAGAGACAATGGGAGCCATGCTAGCACAAGAAGTAGAAAACAAAGAGAATGCAATATATTACCTAAGTAAGAAGATGCTCGAATACGTAACACGCTATACACCACTCGAGAAATTGTGCCTCGCTTTGGTGTGGGCCACAACTAAGTTGAGACATTACATGTTGGTGCATACCGTTTTCGTAGTATCTCGATTGGATCCACTCAAATATTTGTTTGAGAAATCGACACTCAATGGACGTATTTCAAGATGGATAGTCAACTTAGCCCAATTTGATGTGCGGTTTATGCCACAAAAAGCTATTAAAGGATCTGTGGTGTCAGACTTTCTGGCAGACTTTCCAATAGAAGACTCGACACCGATACAGGACAATGAATTTCCAGATGAAGATTTGATGGTCACCGAAGATGATACTTGGACCTTGTATTTCGACGGAGCCTCAAACCAAAAGGGATGTGGTGTCGGAGTGCTACTAGTATCAACTAAAGAAGAACACGTCCCAATCTCAATAAAGCTTGATTTCGACGTCACCAACAACGCTACTGAATATGAAGCATGTGTGGTAGGCCTTGAAACAGCCCTGGCATTGGGAGTAAAAAAGTTAAGGATATTCGGAGACTCATCTCTGATTATCAATCAAATATCTAAAAGGTGGAAAGTAAGGAGCGAAAGCCTAGCCCCTTACCAAACCTATCTGGAAACTCTTACCGATCAGTTAGAGAAAGTAGAATATACATATCTACCTAGAGAAGAAAACCAATTTGCTGATGCCTTGGCAAGATTAGCCTCAATGGTTAGGATTCCCACGGAAATCGAGCAAATGCCTCTAACTGTCGAAAAAAGGCATAAACCAGCGTATATACATGCTATAGAAGACGACGACCCAGTCCAAGACGAAGAAGAAGAACAAGAAGAAGAACCACGTTACACAGACATACTCAACTATGTCACCAATGGAGAATACCCTCCTCATGCTGACAAAAGAGCAAAACGAGCATTGAGACTTTTGGCTTCTCAATATGTACTCATAGACAATGAGCTACATAAAAGGGTACCTAAAGGTCGAGCTCTCCTATGCGTAGGAAAGGTGGATGCACAAAGAATAATGAGAATGGTCCACGAAGGAATCTGTGGAACTCATGTAAACGGCAAAATGTTAGTCCAGAAAATAATGCGAGAAGGGTATTATTGGACTACCATGAATAGGAACTGCCATCAATATGTGAAAAGATGCCCTAAGTGTCAAATATACGCCAATTTACAACATGTTCCTCCATCTTTTCTCTACACCTACACATCACCATGGCCATTCTCTACATGGGGAATCGACATAATCGACAAGATCACTCCTCCAGGGACAGGAGGCCACGAATTTATTTTAGTAGCAATTGATTACTTTACAAACTGGGTTGAAGCGCAATCATACGCTAAACTCACTGCAAAACATGTAGCACTCTTTATCGAGAGAAATATCATTTGTCGATATGGAGTCCCACATGAAATGATAAGTGACAATGGAACTCACTTTCAAGCCGAATGTGAAGAATTGCTACATAAATATGGTATCCAACATCATCATTCGTCCCCTTATAGACCTCAAGCAAACGGAGCAGTTGAGGCAGCCAATAAGAATTTAAAGACTATCATCGAGAAAATGACAGAAAATTATAAGGATTGGCCTGACAAGCTCCACTTTGCACTGTGGGGTTATCGCACGTCAATCCGTACGTCAACAGGAAATACACCATTTTCTTTGGTATATGGAATGGATGTCGTACAACCTGTCGAGCTAGAAATACCATCTCTACGCATTGCACTAGAGAGTAAACTTGATAAAGTCGAATGGACTAGGGCACGATATGAAGAATTGATCCTACTCGACGAAAAACGACTAGAAGCTCTACATCACACTCAGTGCTATCAAACTCGTATGGCTAGACATTATAATAAGAAGGTCAAGACAAGAAATATCAAAGTAGGAGATTTGGTATTAAAAGCACTAAGGAAAAATGTTTTAGATCCATGGGGAAAGTTTAGACCTAATTGGTCTGGCCCCTACATTGTCAAAACAATCCTGTCAGGTGGTGCAGCAAAATTAACTGATATGGATGGCAATGAATTCTCAAACATGACCAATCTTGACCAACTTAAAAAATACTACCCATAATTACTTGAGTAGGACACTCAAGAGAGCTACGTTCGGCCTGATTCCTTAGGAAAGGATACGTAGGCAACCCTTTACGGGTGCGGCCACTTTATTTTTCGACATCTCCGCGTTTCAGAATCAACTAGAAGTCAACAAAAAGTCGGAAAACTATTGGCGTCGCAGAACAAAGTCTGGCGCCAGCAACAAGCCATTAGCGCCAGACGATGGTATTGGCGCCTGGCGCCAGACCTCAATAGCTGGCGCCAAACAACAGTCACTGGCGCCAATTCAGTAATAAAATCTGGGTGAATTTTGGTGTTTTTTGGAAAACTTTCGACTTCTGTACTCGAAAAATTTCTGGAAAATCAATTTTTTTTCGATTTTCATTGCTTTAATAAAATACATTTAAAGTAACAATTTAATTGAAAGCTGAAATTTCATTAAAAAAAATAAAACTACATTGTTAATGGAATTTAAATAAAGCTGAAATAAATTAACTTTAAAAATTAACAATCTATTAAATCTAAAGCTAAGCAATGTTTTAATCTTTCTTCTCCTTTTTAGCTCTTTTCCAATTCTTTTCTATTTCCTCCTCTTCATCCATTACTTTGGCTAGTAGGCATCCTTTAGAGGACCTACATTCAATTTTAGAATAGATTGTTTCCCTTTCAGCTAGCACCCCATGCTTCTTTTCCACCCAAACCTTTTTGTATGTGGTGTTAGCTTTCCTTTTCCCTTTGTCTTTAGTAGTATTCTTCTTCTTAGGCATCGTAGGTGTTTTGAATTCAATTCTTGCACCTAAGCGTTCTTTGGCCGGTGTCACCCTGTCACCTAGACGATTCTTCACATCGGTTCTACCTTGATCAATTGAAGACTTCTTCAACAACCACTTCTTTACATCATTAGGTAAAGAAGGAGGAACCTTTTGGGTAATCAGTTCCCATAAAGGTCTAGCGCTCCGGTAAGTGTCAAATTTATCAACATCTTGAGATACCGGGTACTCATAGGGAGGACGAAGATCTCCGGAAGGAATATTTTGAAGCAAGCCATGTTGTCTTTTTACCCTGCAGGGATAATAATATGTTACACGAGACAAGCTTGGGAGACGGCGGAAAGGTTGCTTGTTAACACCAACCATCCTTTTTATTTTCCACCATGGGATGACCCACTTGATAGTAAAATCACGTGATTCAAAGACTTTTCTCCACCCATGGCGCCCAATTTTAGGGATGCGCTTCTTCCTTCTCACGAAGCAAGTGGGAGTATAATTTTCAATGCCGTCCGGAGGGCTAATTAATCCTAGCCTCTCCATTAGCCACATCTGTGAAAAATTGCATTGTAAATAAATCATTATTACAATACAAAAATATATTTTTTTGATTTCTGTAATTAACAATATTATTTTTCTACCTGTAATAAAATTGGAGAACCGCGAAGAGATGCTTTTGGGTCCCTTTTCAATTCATCTAGGCTAATCATGGTCTCTCAAACTATCAATGGCATTGGATTTCTCCCTGATTCAATTTGTTCTAGTACAGTGGTTATAATTGATTGACCCTCGTTATTTTTACCACTAATGAGACAATATTGATTGAGCATGCAAAATAAGAACGCCCTTCTTCTATATATATGAAAAGATTCAGAAAGCGGTTTATCAAAATAATAGCGTGCGAATTCTTTCAAGTTAACTACATTGCCATCTACTATTTTTGATAAATCCCTCTCCTTCAAATTAAAGAAGCGCTCAAAATCCTTATAGTAATATGCATCTACTCTAGGGATTACTACCAGGTCTATTGCAGGGAAGCCTAAGATAGCACCAAATTCCTCTGGCAAAGGGCTAATTTCATCATACCCTATTCTGAAACAATGTTTATCGGTATTCCAAAATTCTAAAGCGGTATGTATGAAGTCTATGTCTAAATCTACCCCTTTGATGCCATAAATTCCCCCCAAGAGATCGACACCATTCATGAGAGTATTGGGTGAAGGTTTTAGTAGCTAAAGACATGATTATTATTTTTTCTAAAGAGGAGAATAATTTTTTTTCGCTGGAACTATGAGAAGAATCGGCTGAACAGGGGGCTATTTATGTACAAATTGAGAAGAATTTCAATCTGAATGAAATACGGAGTCAGCGTCAATTGGCGTCACAGACCCGACATTGGCGCCACCCATCAGTGCTTGGCGCCACACGCTAAGTGTAGCGCCTGGCGCCACGCGCCATAAAGTGACGCCAGCTGGCGCCAAGTCAGCAGGAAAGCCGCGCGTGCTCAGTTTGCGTTTTGATATTAAACTTGATTCGATTAATGACTTTATGGCCCCGTTTTAATTTTTTTCTAAATATCTTTTCTATCTTTATCCATAATTAATTAAATATAGCAATTATTTTTAATTAATTTTATTTCTTTTTTTGGATTTTATATTAATTTTCAAAAAACCAGCATTTTTTCCGTTTTATTTTTCCTTTTTATTTTTCTTTTTGGGGGAGAGAGTCGGATAATATCCTCCATCAATAATAAAAATGACGGAATTTTTGCGCAAAAAATGTTATCACACTTCTTTTGCACACACTAACATACACTAATATAAACAATTAAATAAATTTACGATAACATAAAAATACAAAAGTGTCTAAATAATGAGTCAAAGGCAAAGTTCTATAAGTCAAAATAAAATAAATATACAGGAACAAACTACGGCGCCGGAGGACGTAGGCCCATCATGCCATAAAACTGCGTCGTACCAGGAGTCACCTCTCCACCAGCTCCAGCCTCAGCACCAGCTCCAGTCTCCGTAGGAGGAGGAAAACTCAAGACAGGACCGCTCCAGCCAAGATCAACCTGAGGCTGAGACCGCGGAGGCTGCTGCGATGACGAGCCAACCTCGTACATCCCACCACCTCTGAAAGCCGAGGTAGCCTCTCCTATCGGTGCAGCAGGAGCACCCTCAGAAGAAGATCATGAGCCCTCAGCAACGTCGGCTCGAGCAGCCTCGGAACGACCACCTCTGCCTCCTGACGAAGTACGACGACGTCTCGAGCTAGACCTCGCCGGATCTCTCCGCCCCTCAGGCCTCGTACGGGTGTGAGAAGCAATCGGCTGACCCTGCAAAAAGAATTAAATTAGAAACAAGGTAAAACTGAAGCCATAATGCAGAAATAATAAGTGAAGGAAAGTTACCTCTCGGACAACATCGTCCCGACGACAGGTAGCCGCGTTCCTCATCCGGACGAGCTGGCTCCGAAAGGCATCTATGCATCGTGCCATAGCCGAAACCACCTCGCGTGAGAACTGTCAGAAAAATAAGTTAGTGAAAATACATGATAACAAAATACAAAATTCTGAATTAAAACTACGCCTACCCTGGTCTGGTGGCGAGGAATCGACCGCTCCACGAAGCGCTCGCCCTCAGGAGCCGGAGAAATTATCTCCTCGATCGACCCGTATATCCCCTGGTAGTGAATGGACATATGGGGCGGCACAAACTCAGTGGGACCATCTTGATAAAACAGAAAGAAATCAGTAAGGTATCACTTGGGGGCTACTTAGCGAAAAATAAAAAGCGAAGAATCTTACCCTCACATCCTTAGCTGGTACAGGGGCTGGAGCTAACAAAGGAAGTAGCTCCTCAGCGTAACACCGCCCAAGGGTCACATGGGACCGCCAGAGGGAACCAGATCCCTCAGCCATGCTCGACAACTGTCTCTCGTCGAACATATGACGCGGCGGAGGGGCAGGAACGACGAAAACATCGGAAGAGTGCTGTCTAGCAACTTTCTCTCCTAAATACACGACCGCTCCGTAGGTCCCCAGAAAATAGCGACGCTCAACAGAATACTGTGCGGCTAATCCAGGGACTGTCCAACCGCCCCACGGTCGGTATACTACCTCAGGTCCCTATAAAAAGCACCAATCAGGCAAGAATATGTTTAAAATACCACAGAAGAGCAAGATCAGCACTAAAATCATACCGAGATGATCCGACTCCGGACACGTGCAGTAGACATGTCCACACGGTGGCCTCCCCAAGAGTCGCTCACCGGATATCCCCTCGGCGATGGTCTCGCCGGCGCCACAGAAGGAAAGTACTCGTAAAACCAGATCTACAAAAAGTTAAACGCGTGAGTAAATGCTAACTAACATGTAGGGCTAAACTTTATAGGGAATAATGTTTACCTCTACGACCTTCCAGAAAGCAGACAAAGCGACGTTCGTCCTAAAGGACCGGTGGCGACACGAGTCCCTCAGCGCACGAACGAAGTCAGCATAGGCCAAGCTGGCCTAGTCATAAGTCCCGATCCGCTGGAGATCACGGACAGCAGGGAGGTAGTAAAGCAATGCCCTTCTACCCCTGTCAGGGGAGAATGTCCCTGACAACAACATCAGCACGAAGATGCGCACCTGCTGCTCTCGGGTGGTCGCATCATCATCGAGAGCCGCTGCCAGCGTCGAGCGGCGAATCCCTCTAGCACTGAATTGAGTCGTCTCGACCTCAGCTCGGGCCCGAATAGCAATCGGCCCCAACAGCTCCTCGACCGCTGAAGAAAAGACGTCGATCCCACCGTCGAACGGCAGCGACACAGAAGTGAACTCTAGTCCTGTGATGAGACTGAAGTCTGTAGGGGTGACCATCATCTCGCCCTAGGGAAAATGAAAGGTGTTGGTGGTGTCCCAGAAGAACTCCACCAAAGCGCGTACTACGTGGTGACCCCCGCTGGAGGCGACCATAGCCTTGGAGGTCTCAAACAGAGCAACTAGTCCACAGAACTCCCATAGGAGTCTCGTCTCACGGTCTCTGGCGATGTGCATCCTGTACAAATCGCCTAGACCATCGCAGCCAGAGCCGTGATGCCGTGTCCACCCGGGCTCAGTTCCCTGTCTCACCCTCTCAGAAATGTGGTGGACAGGGGCAAAGAACAAAGTCTGCTCATCCCACTCTGGGAGCCGACCAAGCGAAGTGGACGGTGTGGTGTCTTCCTCCACGGGCTCATGCTCCCGTCTAGTGTTTCGGGACCGTGAACCTGAGCCTTGTTGTCTAGCCATGCTACATTGTGCAGAATCACCATAAATTAAGGTTCTATAGTATCTAAGGTTCGCCTAGCCGCATGATACTATGTTCGCAAAAACAGAGCACGTAGTACTAAAACAGAGCACAAATTCAAATTGAGCATGATAAAATTTTTCAAGCAATCAAACAATTTCTTGCAACACTATAGTGATTGTTGTGACAAATTGGACAAGAATTGCTAGCAAAAACGTCAAGAACAAGCCACATTGTTCTTCACGACCTTAAGAAGTCCAACAATGGTAGATTGCTTATTTCTTCACCAAATTGAGTCAAACAAGTCTCAAATTACTCCTAAGGCAATATACAAACATAAACAAGCAATTTCGTGGCATAAAACTTGATAAACAAAGCAAATTGAGCATTATAAATTTCGAATTTTCATGAAATTCGTGAATAAACATGCCAAGAATCCATAAAAATCGGTGTGAGTTTGAGGAAAACTTACATAGATCGGGAATATAGATGAAAAGAGCTTTGATTTGCAACAAATTTGTGCGAATTCGGTTGAGAAACGAGTGAGCAACGATCGTTTAAAGCTTTCGGTTTCTTCGAGCAGCGTTCGCGACAAACAGAGTCACGAAATGAACTGAAAATGGGAATTTAAAGAGATTCCCGTGCTGGCGCCACTCCCTAGGCATTGGCGTCACTTTCTGGGCTTGGCGCCTGACGCCAACGCCAGCGCCTGGCGCTAATGCCATTAAACTGGCGCTGATGGATTTTCAGCGACGCCAAAGTAGCCAGCCACCTATTGGGGTTGTGCTAGCCTTCTGCAAAAAATTTTGGGTTCCTTGGTACACCAGTTAGCCCCTCTAAGCAATTTGACATGATTAAGTAATCGGCTTGATTACGTAAAGTGATCGACCTGATAAAAGATCGTCTCACTTAGCTTAAAGCGCCTAAGCATTGAATCATTAGCAAAAGGCACCGACATATAGGTTCAAGAGCAAAGGGCACCGACGATATATTATAAGCCCAATCTAGTTTGGTTGGTCCATGATATGGGTCCAATAGTGGTGTAGTTGGATGGGGCTTGCAAAGACCTTTCCAACGATATATTATAAGCCCAATTCCGATGAATATTGAGGAAATTATGGCCAATTTATTAAACTGGGTCCGGTTTGAGCTTTATGTACCGCCCAATGATCTAGGGGAGGGCCTAATATAATTTATCATTCCTAATTCAATTAGGAATGGTTTTAGTCTTCTAGAACATTCTAGAAGGTTCTTTTCATTCCTAATTCAATTAGGACTTTTCAGAGTTTTAATCAAGATCAAATAGCATTTTCGATGGAATTATATTATTTTATCTTCCAGTACGGGAAATTTATCAAATTTTCGAAAACGCGTTGAAAAACAGTTTGGCGTCCAACCCCAGGCCTTGGCGCCTGGAACCAGGATTGGCGCCAGGCGCTAGCCATTGGCGCCTGGCGCTAGCCACTGGTGCTGGCGCCAACTAGCCAGGGTTGGAACCAATGCTGTTTTGCGATATTCAGACTCTGTTTTGTTAAATTATCTTTTTTGGCTGATTTTCTCTATAAATATCGTATCAAAAACTCCGTTTTAATTCACAAACATTCATCAATTCACCAATATTCATCAATTACCAACATTCATCAATTACCAACTTTCATCTACAATTCATTCATCATCTTTCATTCATTCACAATAAACATTAATTCTTTAGCATTCTTTCTTTCTTGCTTTTTAATACAAAATTCCACATTCATTAGATCTAGATACACCTAGCCATATTCGAAGTTGCCTTCTCCCTAGACGTGAAAGGTTTTAATTTCTGAGGGTTTGGTCCCAAATCTCTCTTTCAATTATTTAATTTAATTGTCTTGATTATTATTTTCCTTGAAGTTACTAACGCGTGTATTTTGTTATTAGAAAGAGGTACGAGGCATTCAAGTAAGTACTTTAATGGTTTAATTGATTTATGATGTAGAAATTATGCTTAGATTGTTATTTTGATTTCTAGTATCATGTCTAGGGTAGTCTTAATATCAAGTATGATTAAAAGTACGATGCTTCCTACGTTCTTCCTAATATTTATGATTGTTAGTATCATGTTAGGGCTAAAGATTTGATTTTTATCGTTTAGTGACATGCTAGGGTTTGTTATTAATCTTGTTAGTATCATGCCTAGGATCTTGCTATGCTTTAACATGATTATGATGATTATGATTTATAATTTTGTTATTAATGATGTTTATTATTTATTATGTTGCTTGATTTATTTTATTCTTTATTGCTTGATCACCTTTATTGTATGTTAAAGGGAATTGGTACTTGCAATCACGCTTAATAAGATATTAATAATCTTGTCAGGTTAATTGTGATTATATTTCAAGTGATCGCCAATAATAGTTTATTTGTGCATTAATATTCAACCAACATAGATAAACAGGTTTAAGGTTAATCCTATTGATTGCATGTTAGTCAGAAAGCGCACATGAATACGAGCAGAATAAAGTAGAGGCCTATTATTAGGGCAGGTTCAATCTCTTTTAGGTTGGATTTGTACCTTTATCCCCGGACCCTTATTTGGTTCATGACCTTATGGAGTTGACGATATCTTGGATCGTTAAGGGGTGTAACCTTCACCTCGTGAATGGTTTACAAGTTCCTTAAAAACTTGTTGGCGACTCTTTTGCTCTATCTTCTTCCCTTTTGGACGCCACCGTACTTTAGTGTATGATCACAGTGGGGTTCAAGCTAGTGGGATTTTAAAGGCTTGAAATTATTCCCTACAAGTACTATTATAATATATAACTTTTATATTTTTTACATATGGAGAATTAAAGTTACTAACCATTAAAATTTTTCTTTGGCAAGTGTGATAAAAGAAACAAGTCAAGTAAAAAAGAACAAAGAAAGTATTTGTTACAAATCAATAGTTTTATTCAAAATTAACATCTTTAAAATATAATTATCAATCTTAATCTCATTAGAATTAAAAAGAACCTTCTAGATATTCTAGAAGATCAAAATAAACCCTAATTACTTTAGGAATAATAATTAATAAGACCTCCTCTAGATCATTGGGCCACATTTAAAATCATTGGGCCTAATTTAATTTAATCAAAAACTTCCTCTTTATTAATCGGAATTGGGCTTATAATATATCGTTGGAAAGCTCTTTTTGAGCCTAACCCAACAACACTACTATTAGACCCTTATCATCGACCAAACCAAATTGGACTGGCTATTTTCATAAATAGAGTAAGAAAAGAAATATTTTTGAAAACTAAAAAAGAGATATTTTAATAAAACATCCTCATCACTAGACTTTTCACACTTTCACTTCGTTCGATAATAAAATTACGTGAAAGGTATTCAACACTTGGTTTTGTTTTTGGGAGACACATTTGGGTGTCTACATTGACTAAACCCTAATAAATTATCAACCTTTCACGTCTAGGGCGAATGCAACTTTGAACTTGGATAGGTGTGTCTACAACTAATGTAAGTGGAATTTTGTGAGAAGGAAAGTTTAGAAAAAGAATAGAGAGGGAGAAAGCTTCAAACCTTTAAAGAGAGATGATGCCTGTGAATGATGATTGTGAGTGAATGAAAATAGGGAAATGTGACCCCCTATTTATAGAAAAAAATAGTCCGAAAACAAATCAGGTCCTATTTGGAATAAAATACCTCCTGTCGCCAACGACAAGAGTTAGCACCAGACGACATACTTAGCGCCAGGCGACAGCTGTCAGCGTCAGGCGGCAGTTGTTAACGGCATGAGACAGCCTTGTCGTCTTGCGCTAAGTTAGAAATCAAACGCAATTTGTACGCGGAATCCTCTTCTTAATACAATTAAGCAGCTAATTTTGCGTTGATCAGATTAAAATCAGGTTTGTGACAAATCACCTATTTTATTCAAAATAAAACCCTTTAAAATATAATTGTCAATCCTAATCTCATTTGAATTTAAAATAACCTTCTAGATTAAAATCAATCCTGATAACTTTAGGAATAATAATTAATATGCCCTCCCTCTAGATCATTAAGCCACGTATAAAATTCATTTTGGGCCAAATTTAGTTTAAGCCATAACTTCTTTATTTATTCATCGGAATTGGGCTTATACTATGTCAGTTGGAAAGCTCTTTTCAAGCTCAATCTACCTACACTATTATTGGACCCTTATCATGGACCAAACTAAATTGGATTGGCCATTTTCATAAATAGAGTAAAGAATGAAATATTTTCTAAAACAGTATGAGAGATATTTTAATAAAAACAACCACATGACAAGACTTTTCACACTTTCACTTTGTTCGATAATCAAATGATGTAAAAGGTATTCATTACTGGGTTTAGTTATAGGGAGAAACATTTGGGTGTCTACACCAATTTCAAGATGCATGACGTAAAAAAAGTTACTAAAATTGAGAAAGTACGCTAACTACTTCAAATTTCGACACTTCGTATCAAAGTTTAGACACACTAAGGCGTCGAGATTTGCGACGCTTTTTATGACATCTAATTTTCTCGACTCACCTTTTCTTGATGCTTTTCTGTAGCGACGAGAAATAAATTTTTGACGCTTTTAGCGTCAAAAAAAGGCTTTAAAACCGTGACCCAATGCTTAACTGTTGCTTGTCCTCAAGCAAAAACCAAAACAAGTAAGGGAAAAATGATGAGTGTATTCAAACAAACAAAAGAAGAAGAGAAGAGAAGAAAATATACACTAACTCACTTTCGTAGGAATCACGGTCAATTTTAGCAACTGCAGACAAGCCATTTAAACCCCTAGATTGTCCTAGTGGACGAGTGATGCTCTGGTAAGGGTTTCCTAAGAGATTGACCCATAACTCTTACAAAACCAAACAAAAAAGGCAAAGCATGAAATTGAAGCAAAATGAAAAGGAAAGAAAACAAATGTTCATGAGTGGACTTTTGCAAATGAACAAGCACAAATGGATGCAGTTCTTTCTAAACAAGTAAGGGAGTGCACGTTCTAAGATATCTAAGGTTGATTGAAACATAGGATATGCTAAGCATAGAGAACTAATGAAACATAATTCACTTTCATCTCAAAACATTTTTTACACATTCTCCTAATTAGCTTTAAATCCACCTTTAGCAAGCATCTCAATGATTTCTCGAAGGAACCGGAAAAAGAAAGAGATTTAAGGCTTCTTGACATCTCGACTATTGCACAACTCTCTATAAGCTTGACTCACGTCTCCCTCTACCAAATTGTGACTCAACCAAAAAGGTCAATAGGTCCTGAAAAGGGTTGTAATGTAAGGGCGAAAAGGGTGAAGGTAGGCTAAAATTTAAAATTTTGTGGTATACCTAAATTGTGAAGCAAAGATTGGCCAAATCTCAACACCAAATCCAAGTAATCACCAAAGAAAAACACCAACACCCTTAAGCTTATTCAAAACCAAAATAAAAAACATATATACAAAAAGCGTAAGAATGCTTCCCCCCTAAGCTTGAACAAAGAATTGTCCTCAATGCATAAAATAAGGATAAAGTATAGACATCTACTTTTGGCCTCCTGCACCGACAGGAATTGCAATGACGATAAATAAAACAATCTTCGTGTTGGATCGAAGTGAAAAATGCTTATGGATGACTTGCTAAATCACAAAGGCAGAAAAAGACTTGCCTAACCCAAAACAAATAAAAAACAAGGTCCAATTAACAAAACCCGATCATAATTAGGCTTAAGCCTGTGCTTAAGATCCAATAATGACGGATTTAGAAGCGCCTAGGTTAAAATTAAAGCTGCCGCAGAAAAAGTCCGTGCGCATCTCAATGAGTCGCGTTGGTTTGGCGCGCGCAATTAATTTAGTTGTGCGCAACACCCAGCGCATCTTCTAGAGATGCCCTTGCGGAAGATTCTGAATTTTATAAAATATAGAATCGAATGTTACCATAAAACCGCGCGCAAGACATTCAGTTGCGCTGCCCATAGCAACTCATCTAAATCACTTGCGTTGGGATGCCGCGCGCAACTCATCTAGATGCGCGCCATCTGCTGCGGTAGAATGCTTAAAACCCTTATGACACCCATTCCCTATAAATAGGGGCTTAATACGAGGCTTAAACACACATAAATTAACCTAAAATCCTGGCAGAAACTCTTGTAAACTTGTGCTTTAAAACCCTCTTGTCCTAAACACTCACCCCTCTTAATCTCTCTTACTACGGTGGAGGTTCCCGAACAAGAAGGAGTCCATAAGTGTTCTAAACGGAGATCTAAAAAATAGAAGTTGTAAATTCCCGAGCACTTAAATTAATCATAATTACTTTTCTCGTTTAAAATAACTTTAATCAATAAAGTAGTGTTGTTTGACCACTTTAAAAGGACATTTAATGAATCTATTTCACATATTATCTTGTGTTAAATAAGATTAGAATTGAATAATTAATTGATTAATTGATCACCTAAGCCAAGGCGAATCTTGTTTATTTTTGCTCTTATCATGAATTTAAAATAATAAAAGAATAACGACTTTGCAATGTAATTCCTACGTGATTAATGCTTGTAAATAAAATCAACTAACTTAGTTTTAGCTAGGTATCACGTTGCATATATTGTTTGGTGATGAAATTTTAAAAAAGGAAGAGCTAGCAGAGGTCGTACTAGAGCTACAATAGCGATTCTCCTTTAAAGGAAACATTATTATAGTACCCTCTCTCCCGAACTCATTTCTGGTTTATGTAGACCAATTTGGGCATGGGTAAACTTATGATTTGTGCTAAATATCCCATGAACTCCACATGGGAGAAAGACATGAACAAGGTTTATAGGTTTTACTCAAAACTCATTGGCGACTCCTACTGGTTTCTTACAAAAAAAGCGTGATGATAGAATCAATTCTAATTCAAGGTCCCCTAAATAGCCAGGAATTCAAATCTTAATACACCCTAATAAGAGTAAAGTCTTAGGCTTTTAAATGGCCATGGGCATCTGAGGAAGGACCCCCTACGATGGGATCACCCTCCTTATAGTGGCGACTCCACTGGGGACTTAGAGGTTACATGATTAGTTCTTAGTTATGGTCCATGGTTTCCAACACCAGGTTGCCTATGGGTTGAAACGGGAATTAACTTGGATAATATCTAGTTAGAGAGTGTGACTTGAATGCATAATATCTTCCTTGTGCGCAAAAGTAAAAACCAATCAAGCAACATTGCATCATGCATAATCTTAGCACACTTTAGCCTTTGGGAATTGGCTCATTTACTACGGGTTTCCAACACCAGGCTTTTATCTCAAAATCAATAACAATCATCCCACCCATATCGTCAAAAAAATGTTGAGTGAGCAATGTCATGAGTCAACACGTTGAGTGATTGATTTGTGCCTCATTTCTTAAGATATGGTGCCCTTAGACACCCAAGCCTTTGACCTTAGAATGGCATTATGTGTATCTTGGCTTATGGTATGCTTATGTGATTAGGTGACGATGTGTTAGGATAACTTTCTTTTTTTTTCTTTTAGTTTAGTTTAGGTTCCCAATTACGAAGTTGTCTCTTCGTAATTTTAAGTCATATTCGAAGGGTAACATAAAAAAACCGAAAAAATGACGGAAAATACAAAAAAAACGCTAGAATTAAAAAAAACATAACGAGCAGATGGCACGCACAACTCAATGAGTTGCGTGACCCCATTCATCGCAAGTGATTTGGATGCGCGCGCCAGCCGCGCGCATCTGAGTCACTTGTGCACGCCTACTTTTACTAGCCTTTTTTATTTTTTCGAAAACAAATCGGCTCGTTCAAAACAATATCTTTGTCGAAGAATTGTTTAAAGGTGATGTTATCCATTCCAATATATTTTTCGTTCTTTCTCCTTCTTTTTCTAAAACAAGCGTATTAATTTACTTATCCTTTCGTACTTCTTTTAGTGCTGGTTCTCAAGCTTGGGAATGAAGACTCCAGGGCACTCGCATTCTACGTTTACCATCAAACAACCCACCCCTTTCAAACCACCTTCCCTCGAAAACTAGTCCTAGTCTAAAAACAATATCAACCATTGAGCAACTCCGAGAAGAGATTGCTCGCTTGAGAGAAGAAAAGGCTCAAGAGGCCAAGGAAAGAAGAATTAAGAAACTTGAAAAGGATGAAAAGAAAAATGCCGAGACTCTAGCCTTGCAACAAAAGATGGAACAATTATTCGTCAAAGAAAAGTCGTTGGAGAAGCTTGTTCTTAATTCTACCATGGAACAAGTAATTCGACGCAGAAGAGTTTGCTCCTCTCCCAGGATTTGGTTTACTAGAAAAGTTTATAGCTACGGACTTGCCAATATTTAGGTGACCAATGATTTACAAAACCACTTAATGTGTTTTACTGGCACCATGGCATTAAAGGAAGTTGATCATAAGCTTTATGCTTTGACATTCCCTTTATCTGTAGACCCAACCGTAAGAGAGTGGTACTATGGGCTATATCCGAAATTTAAAACATAGGAAGATGTAGTTTCAGCTTTCATTACCCAATGTGAGAGTAACGTAGAGTTTAAATGGACTCTACATGAACTTGAAATTCTTAAGCAAGGCGACGATGAAGGTTTCCTTGCTTTCTATGGTAGATGGAGAGAAAAGGCGGCTCACCTTTCCTAAAGGCCACCTTAACTCGAGTTAGTACAAAAATTCATTGACAATTGTCATGAAAAGTACAACAAGCATCTACGTTACCTTGGTTTAGACACTTTTAAGAAGGTCTATTCTGTGGCTACTAGGATTGAAGATGATCATGCTAAAGAAAAAGCAAACAAACCTTATTATCATCAACCTAGGAATAACTACAAAAAGGGGAACGATAATACTTCATCCTCTATTGATGTATTTCCGACTTCCACGCAATATAATAACAATAATGATCCATGAAGAAGATGGAAAAAAGAAAGAAAATTTACACCATTTCCTGTGAGCTATAAAGATTTATTAGAAAAATTGAGCGAAAAAGGTCTACTTACACCAACAAGGCCAACACCACCCGCTCCACAAGAAAAAAGGTACGCTCAATGGGATGGTAGTGCTTATTCTGCTTATCATAGGGGCGTTGGGAATGATACCGAATGTTTCTATGTCTTAAAACACAAAGTACAAGATCTAGTAGATGATGGGAGGATTCCCACGCCTAAACCTAACAACAATGTATCCCCACTAGGGGTATTTCACATTGATGAGAACCATATGGGAAATGATACGTTCAATCCTTTGGACTATATCACACCTATAAGGAAACCTCTAACCATAACACACATAGGGGAAACTAATGAAGTGTGTGGGTTATGGGACGACGACTTTCAAGACTTATATGTCCCAAAGTATGCCGCCATCTTGCCTCCATGTTGTCTCCAAAATGAGCCTTCATCTTGTCTCCAAAATGAAACAAATGGAGCGCTTGATTGGGATCATTTCTTGGGGAAGTCACAAGACTTATCAAATCTCTCCTTCGATTAACAATGGCATCAAGCACAACTCATAGAACATCTTGAAATGGAGGCACATTTAAAGCCTCCAGTAGAAAGTTGGTTCAGGAGTCCTACACCTAACCTAAACGAAATAGATTTTTAAACTCGTTCTGGGCGAGTTTACCAAGCACCACAAAATGGATCTTCGACCACACAAAATCAAAATCAAGGTCAAGTACAAAACCCAATACCACCTCCACTTGAGGTGGAAGATCCATTGGTCAAACAACTTCGCCAATCCAATGAGAATGTTAGCATTTGGGAACTCCTAAGTACTTCAAAAGAACATATGAATTCTCTTATGAACTCTCTAACGACTTTGTATGTAAATTCAGACACAACCCCCCAACATCTCGTTAGCTTGCTTACTAGCGAGAAATTCGACAAATCAATTATTTTCACTAATGATGATTTGCCTTTAAAAGACACTACCTGCAACAATGCATTATACTTACTGTTAGGTGCAAAGGGTACAATATCCCTCTAACTTTAGTAGACAATGGTTCAGCTGTAAATGTTTGCCCACTATGAATAGCAAAATATCAAGGCCTTAATCAAGAAAAAGATTTTCATTCAACTACACAAAGCATTAGGGCCTATGACAACTCGAGAAGATCGGTGTGTGGAACTTTTAAGCTACCAATCACCACAGGCCTAATTCAAAAGATGGTTGAATTCCCTGTCATGGATATTAAACCAACATTCAACCTTCTACTTGGACGTCCTTGGACACATGAGCTTGGTGCAATACCATCCTCACTTCATCAAATGATTAGGTTGAACTATCAAGGGCTTGCGATAGCTGCAACGCTCGGCGACAGCGCAAAACGCGCATGGCGACACGCGGCGCTGCAGCGCTCGACGACAGCGCAAAACGCGTGGCGACACGCGGCGCTGCAGTGCTTCCTCAATGTGCTATGCAAATCGCGTTTTTTCTATCTTTGATTTGAATTCGTACAATGACTTTACAATTTTGCCCTTTGTTTAAATAGCCTATATATATTAATTTAATATATTCTCCATCTATTTTCTTTTTGGATTTATTCAAACTTAATTAAATTTAGGTTTGTTTTTAAGTCTGATTTATTTTTAATTTTTTCTTTTTTGGGTGAGAAAGTCGGATACCCTCCATTAGTAACAAAAATAACGATTTTTTTTTGTGGAAAATTAATTTTAATTTTTGCACACACACATATGCACATAAAATGAAAAATAAATGCAAAGATAATATAATCATAATAGATAGTAGTCTGTATATACAAAATGTGTCTAACAATTGTAGCTAATAAACAAGTCAGTCAGGTAAAGTCCTATAAAAGTCAAAATAAATAAACACGGGTATAACTACGGCGCTGGAGGACGCAGATGATGAGAAATGTTCATCATATCAAAGAACTGCACAGATCGAGGAGTATGCTCCCCACCATCTTCGGTCCCGCCAGGAGGAGGGAAACTCAACTCAGGACCAGCCTACCCAAGGTCGTCCTGGTGATGAATCAGCAAAGGCTGAGGCTGCGGAGGCTGCTGCGACGACGAGCCGACCTCGTGCGCCTCACCACCTACCGGAGTCGATGTCGCCTCTCCCTGGCCCATCGGCCAAGCCTGTGCACTCTCAGAAGAAGAACCCGAGCCCTCCACCGCCTCGGTCCGAGCAGCATCAGATTGGCCTCCCCGACCACCGGAAGTAGTGCGGAGACACCTTGAGCTAGACCTAGCCGGCTCCCTCTGAGCCTCAGGTCTCGTCCGAGTACGGGAAGGAATATGTTGTCCCTGCAAAAAGAAATCAAGTCAGATGCAAAGAAAATAGAATTATAAACAATGCAGAAATAAAGAGGAAAAGCTACCTCCCGAACATTGTCGTCGCGGCAACAAGTAGCCACGTTCCTCATCCGCACTAGCTGGCTCCGAAAGACGTCTATACACCTCGCCATCGCCATCACCACCTCGCGCGAGAACTGTCAAAGAAATAAAGTCAATAACAATGCAAGACAGATATAAACAAATAGCAAGTAAATAACTCACCTAAGTTCGGTAACGAGGGATAGATCGCTCAACAAAACGCTGATCCTCGGGAGCTGGAGGTATCATCTCCTTAATAGGCCCGTGTGTCCCCTGATAGTGGATGGACATACGAGGGAGAACCAACTTAGTAGGCTCTGTTTGGCAAAAAAAAGCAAACCAAAGTGAATAAAATACCACTTGGAAGCTACTTAGCATAAAAATAAAAGATAAAAATCATACTGCCGCCTCCTAAGACAAAACTGAGGCCGGATCTAACAGCGGCAGCAGATCCGTCTCGTAGCATTGCCCCGAGCTAGCGTGAGATCGCCAAGGGGTACTAGAAGACGACCTTTCCGATAGGCTGAACAACATCGCATCATGGAACATATGGCGTGGCGGAGGAGCAGGGACAACGAAAATCTTTGAGGATTGCTAAATAGCAACTCACTCTCCTAGGTACACCGCTGCCTCATACGTCTCTTGGTAGTAGCGACACAAAGAAGTGTACTAGGCAGCCAGCGCAGGAACAACCAGACTGTCCCATGGCCGATATAATACATCAGGCTCCTGCAAAGAATGACTATAAGATAAAACTCTACCAAAAGCAACACAAATTTGTCAACTATGCAAAAAGAACATAACGAGAGGATCAGCTTTCGGACACGGGCAATAGTCGGCTGGTTACTTAAACGACCTCCCCAACAGACGCCAACAGGGAGCTCGCGTGGAGATGGTCTCGTCGGCGCAAGCGAAGGAAAGCAAGTGTTAATAATAGTTTAGAGCTAACTTTTTAGAGATAAAGGATACATCTATGACTCTCTAGAAGCCAGAGTGAATGATGCCCCCTGTGTATGACCGATGTCAACAGGAGTCTCGCAATCCTCGCAGAAAGTCAGCATAGGCCAAGCAGGCCCAATCGTAAGTCCTGATCAACTAAAGATCGCTGACAACAGGAAGGTAGTAAAGCAGCACCAGACTACCCTTGTTAGGGGAAAATGTCCCTGACAGCAAGATAAGTGCAAAGATGCGCACCCACTACTGTTGGGTGATCGCATCGTCCTCAAATGCCATCGCCAGAGTCGACTGGTGAATGCAACTGGAGCTAAATCGTGATGGCTCCACTCAGCACGGGCCTTAACAGCAATCGGACCCAACAGCTCGTCGACCACAAGAGAGAAAAACCGTAGTCGAACGAAACTCAATTCCCGAGATGAGACTGAAGTCAGCTAAGGTGACAGTCATCTCACCCCAAGGAAAGTTAAAAGTGTTGGTGGTGTCCCAGAAGAACTCCACAAAAGCGCGAACCACGTGGTGGCCCGCGTTGAACGAGTACATGGCCTGCGTAGCCCAGAATAAGGAAGTCAGCTTACAAGTCTCCCAAAGAAGTCGCAGCCCCTCATCATCGCTAAAACACTTGCCGTATAGCTTGCCTAGGGTCTCGTTGGCCAAGCCATGGCTCCGTGTCCTACCACTAACAATCTCGTGACGCACTCTCGCAGAAATGTGGTGCTCGAGGGCAAAGAAAAATGTCCGCTCATCCCACTCAAGGAAGGGGCCAAGGGATGTGGACGAGTCGGTGTCCTCCTGAACGGCTTCATGCTCTCGTCGTGTGTCTCGGGATTGGGAACCAGAACCTTGCTGGCTAGCCATACTACATTGTGAAAAATTCACAAAAATTAAGGCTCTATAGCATCTAAGGTTTGCCTAGCCGCATGATACTATGTTCGCAAAAAACAGAGTATGTAGTACTAAAACAGAGCAGAATTTCAATTAAGGCATATATGGCATTTTTCAAGCAACCAAACAATTTCTTGCAGTATTATAATAATTATTGTGACAAATTGGACAAGAATTGCTAGTAAATACATCAAAAACGAGCCACATTGTTTTCCCGACCTTAAGATACTTCTAACGCAATATATAAACATAATCAATTAATTTAATGGCATAAAATTTGACAATCAAAGAAAATTGAGCATTAGAAGTTTCGAATTTTCAAGAAAATCGTGAATAAAAATGAACGAAATTCATCAAAATTCGAGTGAGTTGGGAAAAACCTTACAGAGTTCAGCAAACTAGATTAACAAAGCTTTAATTTGCTACAAATTTATGCGAATTTGGTTGAGAAACGAGCAAGAACGAACATTTCAAAGTTTTTCGCGGCGAACTAGAATGAATGAAAGCATTAGCAGCGAAATGAGGAAGAAAGGGGATTTATGCGAAAATCCCGACAGCAGTATCGCACGACAGCTCTGTCACCGCTCGACAGAGTGCAGCGCCGAGCGACAGGGAAAAATCGCGGCGACAGCGACGTTGCAGTGGCGACAGAACACAAAGCCTCTCAGAACGATTATTTCGACCTCGCATAGAAATTTTTGGGTTCCTTGGGACGCCAGTTAGCCCCTATAAGCAATTTGACATGACTTAGTAATCGGCTCGGTTACAATCACATTAAGTGATCGACCTGATAAATGATCGTCTCAATTAGCTTAAAGCGCCTAAACATTGGCTCACCGCAAAAGCACCGATATAATGGTTCATAAAAGGCACTGAAATACTAATTCACAAACCATAGGCACCGGCATACTGGTTCACAAACAGCAAAAACGTCGACGCACTAGCATATCAAAAGCAGAGTTCAAGCGAACTTTAAAGGATTGACAGGCGTTGGTGTTCGGTGATACTCTTCAGAGTATAATTGCAACAAATGAGGATGTCTTCAGGCGAAGCAATCTTCGATCATGTACCCTTGCTTACGGAAGATGGTCACAAAGCGCTAGAAGTTCATTTTAGGTGAAGCAATCTTCGATAGGGTTCTCTAGCTTGCAGAAGACTATCACAGCAGAATTTGAGGAAGTTACGGGCGTAGCAGTCTTCAGGCGGTATCCCCTAGCTTGAGAAAGATCGTCAAAAGCTTTTTGTTCAGAGATGAGTGGACATATCATCAAAGCTCTTTTGTTCAAAGACGTGTGGGCATATCATTCAAAGCTCTTTGTTCAGAGACGCGTGAACATATCCAAAAAAGCTCCATTGTTCAGAGACGAGTGAACATCAAAATAGCAAGATAGTGTTCCCTAGCTTGTGGAAGGTCATCACAACAGCAAAAACAACAACAAATCGGTCACCCCAGGACGTGTGCTTGACGGTGTAAGATACACGTTTCTTAACTCTTTTATCTGTTAAAACTAACGGGTGTTTAGAGGTATCGGCGTTACAAGAATGATTTAGGATTGCAGAAGGTTCTGAAACATTCTCCGTCCCTATCGCTACTTTGACTTTTGTTTTCGAAACTTGCGTTTCTCCAAACTCAGTCAAAGTGGGGGATTCTGTACACACCCATTTGTGTCTTCCCAAAACCAAACCCAGTGTTGAATGCCTTTCACGTTGAATCATAATCGAATGAAGTGAAAGTGTGAAAAGTCTAGTGTTGCGGTTAGTTTTTATTTCTCTTCTTTCTCCTTGTTTTTGAAAACCTATTTTATAAAAATAGTCAATTCAGTTTAGTTTGGTCCATAGAAAGGGTACAATAATAGTGTAGTTGGATTGGGCTCGAAAAGAGCTTTCCAACAATATATTATAAGCCCAATTTCGATGAATAATGAGGAAGTTATGGCCAAATTACTAAACTGGGCCCGGTTTGATTTATATATGCGGCCCAATGATCTAGAGGAGGGCCTATTATGATTTATCATTCAATGAAATTAGGATTAATTATAGTCTTCTGGAATCTTCTAGATGGTTCTTTTGTATCTTAATATGATTAGCATTGATAATTGAGTTTTAAGAGTTTTATTTAGAATAAAGGAAGTGTTTTAAAGGAAGTGAATGTTTTACCCCTCGTACGCTTAAAGTTTATCAAAATATGAAAACGTGTGAAAAAACTATCTGCAGCGCCGCACTAGAGG
The DNA here is from genome assembly GCF_948465745.1 of Chenopodium album. Lineage (NCBI taxonomy): Eukaryota > Viridiplantae > Streptophyta > Magnoliopsida > Caryophyllales > Amaranthaceae > Chenopodium > Chenopodium album. The sequence goes on from NC_137836.1 coordinate 30,756,703, forward strand.
TTGTCGCCTGGCGACAAGCCTGTCGCTGCGGCGACACCTCTGTCGTTGGGCCACAGAGGCGTGTGTGGCGACAGTGTCGTGTTTTATTCTTTTCGAAACTCTGATTCTTTTTTATCATATTTCGGCTGATTTTCGTTATAAATAACCTCCTAGACCTCCGTTTTTAATGACCAACTCTCCTCAAGAAATTCTTAATACTTTCTCTCTCTTTATAAACCAACTTTTCATAAACAAAATTCCACATTCAGAAGACCTAGACAGACCTAGCCCAATTCGAAGTTGCCTTCGCCCTAGACGTGAAAGGTTTGATATTTCTGAGGGTTTGGTCCCAAATCTCTATTTCAACTATTTAATTTAACTGTTTGTTTATTATTTCCCTTGAAGTTACTAACGTTTGTATTTTGTTATTAGAATGAGATACAAGGCATCCAAGTAAGTGCTTTAATTGTTTAATTGATATTATGATATAGAAATCATGTTTAGGTTGTTATTTTGATTCCTAGTATCATGTTAGGATGCTTTTCTTAATATGATGTTTAGGGTGACAACAATAAGTTCCTTATATCAATTATGATTTTTATGATGCTTCCTATTTTCTTTCCTAATATCATGTTAGTATCATGTTATGGTTAAAGCTTTGATCTTTAATGCTTAGTGACATGCTAGGGTTTGCATTGTTATTAATCTTGTTAGTATCATGCCTAGGATCTTGCTATTATTATGCTTTAACATGATTATGATTTAACATGATTATGATAAATATGATTACGATGATGATTGTTATAATGATTATGATTATTATGTTCCTTGATATATATTTATTAATATTTTCTTGATCACGCCTTTTATGCATGTTTAAAGGGAATTGTACTTGTAATCACGCTTAATAAGATAATTAATAATCTTTTTTAGGGTTAATTTGATTATAATTCAAGTGATCGCCAATAAAAGATTTATTTGTGCATTAATATTCAACCAACATAGATTAAACAAGTTTAGGGTAAACTTATTAATTGCATGTTAGTCAGAAAGCACACATGAATACAATAAGAATAAAGTAAAGGCCTATGATTAGGCAGGTTCTTTCTCTTTTGGATTGGATTTGTACCTTCATCCCCGAACTTCAAGTCTTGGTTCCAGACCTATTGGAGTTAACGATCTTCTGGATTGTTAAGGGGTGTAACCTTCACCCTGTGAACAGTTTACAAGTTCCTAAAACTTGTTGGCGATTCTTTTGCTCTAGCTTCCTTCCCTTTGGACGCCACCGTACTTTAGTGTATGATCACAGTGGGGTTCAAGTTTGGGGTAAAGCTTGAAATATTCCCTACAATAAGGAAAAGTACGTTATTTTAAAATTTGAATTAATTAATCTTAAGAAACCAATTAAGATTAAGAAAAAGTGAGGGAGAGACAGAAAGAGGCCCAAAAATCCCTCCTCTAGTCATAAGTGAGGTACAAGTAATATTATAAACGTGGTCGTTTAGTTGAACATAGAAGTAAGTCTATAAATACCAAATTTGGGGTATTTAACACCCCCAAGTGGACCAAATAGAGAGCGACACTTGTTGCCCTGGGAGGCGTCTAAATGGACCCTCTAGATGCGTGACACGTGTCACTCAGATATACCTCCTTTGAAATGGCGGCCTTCAAGTCTGAAACTTCAAGGGCGTTGCTGCCCTAATCCCTAGGTCATCAAAACCTAGGGTAGGGCACACTTCCCAAGGTCCCTATAAATAGGGACATTCCCCCATTTATTGGGGGACGTTCCAATCATTACTGAGCTGCCACTCTCATGAAACAAACAGCACATAAGTTTGGAATCCGAGCAGATAACTTAATTTTCTCATGTTTTACTCCGAATCCATACTAACTTAATCTTCAGAGGCGTACCACTTACCGTTTGGTGCTCCGTTTGTTTTGCAGATACATGCGTCCTTGTTGAATCCAGTCTTGAGCTGTAACTCTCCCAAAGGACACAAAAAACCCCCAAACATTTGGGGCCGTTTGTGGGGAGAGTTCCTCTAAGATGGCTTAGCTTCACAAGAGCAACCTGTGCCGCCTCCAGAGACTAATCGGCCTCTGGAAGAAATAGTGGTCTAGACGGACCATGACTCAGGTGACGATGGATACATCGAAACCTATGTGGCCCCAGACGGGTCACTCATCTCTAAGCGCCTCCGTAAAAAAGACAGGCGGCAGCACAATGCTAACTAGGCGGGTCGTAGCAGGCCCCTTGGACCATTGAGTAAGCCTTCAGGGCAACCAAATGATCCCTTCTAGGTGGCCGTATTAGCCCTAGTCACACGCGATGAGCTCATGAAGTTCTAAGCAGCCTCAAGGGTGAAATTAAGGGACTAATAAACATACGGACGACTGCTCCTAGAAAGGAACAGTCGGCCACCAAGCCTATTCAATGTGGAAAGCAAAAGTCGATCCGGGACCGACAGCCGAATCCTCATGCTGCTCCAAAGGAGCAGGCTTGGCCCCAGTTTGACATTTCAAGACTCCATTTCCCAAAAACGGTGACAAGAAAAGCTATCCGGCTTGTACTGTCGGATGGTAGCAAAAAATCCTTTCTTGATGCTCGTCAGTACATCGACCAGCTAAGGAATCAGCAGCTGTCGAAGTCGGCTACTACGTCGACTTATCACAGTATCTTTCAGAATACCTCTGTGAGGGATTCTCCTTCAGTACTAGGGACTCCATCAAGCGGCCCCCTCGTACAGTCTTGGCCCCATGTAATCAACTCGGTGCAGTATATGGCACAACCATTATACTGACCACCTGCTTTGCCCTACATCCAGCCTGCCTTCTTCGAAGGACAGGCGACATACAACTAATAGCCTTTTGATGCAGCTTCCGCTACAAAACCTTAAGGAACAACCCACTACATTCTCTAAGGAAATAGCCTAGGCTGAACAGCCGGCCAAGGTTAAAAATATAATGGTTGGGACCTATGATGGTACCTCAAACCCAGAGGACCACCTCTTGACATACTCCCACCTCATGTACCTACAAGGATTTGATGATGCTGCTTGGTTATGATGAGTGACATTTATGTCACTCTTAGGGAGTAGTATTAGAGTTATTTTCGTGTTTATTTTATCTTATTTTCCCTTTCTTTCTCTTGTTTTTTATTTAATGACATTTCTTGTTTATTTGGTAATTTTGTCGTGTTTTAGTTCTTTTCGTATTTTTTTTAGAATTAGTTTATTTTTGTATTTTATTTGCTTTCGATTTATTTTATTTCGTTCCTTTCCTTTATTACTTTCATAGTTTTAATTAGTTTTAAGTTTATTTTATTTACTTGTATAGTTTTATGTCTTTATCAGTTTTATTTTAATTTCTCTTATTTCTATTTTACTTTTATTTATTTTAATTAGTTTGAAGTGTTTTTCATATTTTATTTGTTTGTGTTTTATTTAATTTTGTTAGTTTTAGTTTTAATTCTCTCATTTCCTATTTTAGTTTATTTAGTTTTATTTTATTACTTAGTTTTATTTTATTTTTCTCAATCCCTTTCCTCGGTTTTGTGTGTAGGTGTTCGAGTTTTAAGTCAAGCGAGTTCGGTTTCCGAATTCATGTCAAAAGTTAATTGTCGACTGCACAAGCCGCCAACACCACCGCAGCCACCTCCTATCATCCTCCACCACACCATTTACCCTGCTCCCTCACGCACCAATCAACCACCTGACCACCAACGACCACCACTACTGCCTCCTTCCACCACAATCAGCAACAAACCAACAGCATCGCGCAACACCACTCACTTCAATACACCAAGCAGCAGCAGCACATGCTCTCACCACCTCTCACGACAACAACCAGACCCCCACCAGCTCAAACTCCAACCCAATTAACAGTCAACGCCAGGCACCTGGCAGCAACCCACCACCAATCCGCAACAGCACCACCTGCAACCCAATTTACAACCATCACGCAAACACCACTCACCAGCCACACAACCACCTCCAATCAATCCAATCACCAACTCCCCTACTGCCACCAACCAAACCAGCCTTAACCGCCACCACAACCGCACCTTCCCTCGCTCGGTCTGCAGTAGCACCCCAACACAAAAAACCACCTCAAGCACACCACCAGCTCCCACGCACCTGACCACCGTCAACAGCCGCATCACCAACTTACAGCAACAAATCAGCCACCAATTGCAACCCCAAATTGCCCAAGCAACTTCCCTAATTTAGAGTAAATCACAAATTGATCGAGTTCGGGCAAACCGTTGAGATTTCGGTCGAAGTACGAGTCAGAGACTTTCAAAGTTCTGTAAATTGAAGAGGTGTGGTCGAACACACCCATGGTTCGACCGAACCAACCCCGTAGTTCGGCCACACCAACCCATGGTTCGACCGAACCACTCAACGAGCATCACACGTGGTTATTAATGAAGATCAACCGGTCTAATAACGATGATGATAATGCTATTGGTGATGATAGCCATTGATTTGGAGCATTGCTTATGATCGGATGGTGGTAATTCAATGATGATTATTGATGACGGTATTTTGTGTGGCGTTAAGTAGGGGATTGAATCCCATTTTAGAGTAGCCAAAATGTCGAAGAAGAGGGGGAAAGAGGTCTGATGATTTTGGGAATTTTTGGGGTTTTATTTTCTTTTTCGTTTATTTCTTTTTCTTTCTTTTCTTTTCCCTTTTCTTATTTCTTTCTTTTATTTTTATAATTAGTTTCTTTTTTTATTTTTCCTTTTTATTTTCTTTTCTTTTATTTACTTAGTATTTTATACAGACTGTTCCAGGTGTGGATCTAAGGGTTCTGCTGGGTGAACTGGGCCTCGTCAACAACCTACACAAGGCAACACACATAAACTGCCCTCGGGGGTGGCTCGAGGAACCCCCCCTCCGATGCTTAAGTTAGAGAGCGTTTAGAGAGAGAAAGCGTACTTAGAGAGATGTAGAGAGTGTAATAACTTATGTGTCTAACCTCTTTTCCGTTGTACTTTTCCCTCTTTTTTTAGGTGTACGATCTCCTTCGTGGAGAGTTCAGCATGGTCAGCTCTACGAGCTGACTCCTTCGGGCTGGGGAGCCCTTCACAGTTGATCTTCGGCAATGAGTGCGCACCCCGAAGAGCTATCCTATACAACTAGCCCCTCAAGAGCTATCTTATACAACTAGCCTCTCAAGAGGTATCCTATACAACTATCCCCTCAAGAGGTCGTATAAGGTCACTCATGCCGACTCTTCTTTTCATGGTGTAGCCTCCCAATCTTGAGCCCTGCTAGAAGGAATAGCTCAGTAGGAGCTATCCCCTACAACTAGCCCCTCGAGAGGTGGTATGAGGTAACTCATGCTTACTGTTTTAAGCGTTTGGCCTTATCGGCCATGGCTCAACAGGTTGTTCAGCCAAATTACCCTACACACTCCTATCCCCTCTAGTCTATGGGTTGGGGACGCGATCTAGAGACTTGAGTGGCCAGGTTGGAATCTTGGAGAGGACTCTATCGTAGTACTGAGTGCTTAAAGGTGGCTTTGTTTCTGCCTGCTGGGCGCACACTAGGTCGCTTCTTGCTAAATCTACAGGGGGAGATTTTGATCACTCCCGCTAAAGTCTGAGAAATGAAGATTCTGTGGAGAGGAATTTCGATCACTCGTGCTGAAGTCTGAGAAATGACGATCATGCTGAGAGGATTTTCGATCACTCCCGCTGAAGTCTGAGAAATGACGAACATGTTGAGAGGATTTTCGATCACTCCCACTAAAGTCTGAGAAATGACGATCATGCTGAGAGGATTTTCGATCACTCCCGCTGACGTCTAAGAAATGATGAACATGCTGAGAGGATTTTCGATCACTCCCGCTGAAGTCTGAGAAATGACGATCATGCTGAGAATATTTTTTTTTTTGCGGGAGTAAAATTTTCATTAATGGGACACGTGTCGATCCTCCAATCTTGCAGTTTGAATTTTACCGAAATGATATGGCGGTTTGGTTTACTCCATGCCCAACCGCCCATTAATTTTGTATCTAATTTCAATATCCCCCACTTCTTTTTACCTTCTTTATTTTTTCATCTTCCTCTCTTTCTACTTTCATTTCAAAGATTTCGCTCTTCGTTTCCTTCCTTAGACGTCTGTTTTCTTCCATTGTTGTGGTAAGCTTCTGCTTACTTCGCCTTTGTTTTTGCCTCAATTTTCTGCCATACTCGTTTTTCTCTCTTTTTTTTTTGCTGGCTTCCTTACTAATTTTCTTTTTCTTTTGTCTTTTTTTTTACTGCAGTTTCGAACTTTGTTCTGTTCAAGTTCTTGCGTTTGCCATTGTTGTTGTACTATGTTGCTTCTGCAACGTTTTCTCTTAAAGGTACTTACTTTGTACCTTTTTTTTGTATGAATTTTCCCAATTTCCCTTTTTTTTTTTTGCGTTTTCCTTCCCAATATTGTATATTTTTTATTCGCTCTAATTGTCATTGCCCAAATTTTCCCCCTTTTTTGTTGTTGTAGTTGCGTTCTTGGTTCTTTCCCCTTTATTCCTTCATTGTTCTTGTCTCCCTAAACTGATCTTTAATTTTCGGTGCCCCATTTCCTTTTCTTCTCTTTCTGGGCTTTTTGTCTTTGTAGATTTCATAATGTCTGACGTTTTTGATAGGCAGAACATAAGTGAGCGTCAAGTGGCCACAGAATCGGATTCTCCTTCTTGATCATCTCTTTCAGGTGAGTGCCCTAGGCACACTCCTCCTGTTTCTCGTTCTTCTTCCCCCACTCCTATAAAAATGGTTATGCCTTTTGACTTTCCCCCCGCTCGCGCGGGATGGGTATTGCTGCGACACCTACTGCTGCATCTGGGTTAGGAAGTAGTCGTCCCGCTGAGGGTAGTGCTTTTCGCCCTTTTTAACGCAAGCCTCGCCTTGATTTCTTTGAGCCATACTGCGAGCGAGTGCTTGTTAAGGATGGGATGCCTTTGTCCCACCTCACCCATTTATGGTTGCGCGCAATGCGCCATAAGATGTTAGCTGATGCCGTTAAGGCTAATCCCCATGATGTGTCTGTTATTGGCCCCATTCCCCATGTTCAGCCCTAAAAAGTTTTGCTTGGCTTGATGACATGGCTGATATGAACTGGTTTGATCATTATGTAGTGCGGAGTGGCAGTGTTGAGTCTTCATCACCCTCTCCCTCTCCAGCTGTCCCATCGGGCAGGATGACTAAGTGACCAGGTGATCGCTCTCTTTTTTAATGTCGGCCTAATTATAATGCGGAGCCTGTAGAGGAAGACAAGAATGAGTTCTTTCTAGATGACAAGTGCAATGGGCCCAAGAACTGCGTGCTGGATTGTAGCTGGCGCAAGGACGCTAAAAAGTTGAACTTTGCTTCTGATGGGCAGAAGTTTTACGATTTTGGTGAGGGCTATGAGCTGATCTTGCCCGCTGATGGTGCAAAGCTATCTGCTCCCCCTAATGGGCATATTGTCATGTTTGCGTCTTAGTTGGATATGGGTCTGAAGCTTCCCCTTGACCCTACCCTAAAGAAGGTATTCCGTGCCTTCAATATTTGCATATCCTTGCTACATCCGGCTTCTCTTCATACTTTGATTTGCCTGCTATGGTTCCGGCGGTTTCGTAGGTACCATGAGCTTCTGTACCTTTTCAAGTCCTTAATGAGCCTGAAGAGGTCTTCTTCTGGGACTAAGTCTAGGTTGCGTAATGTTACTCCCAAGGAGGGCAGGGTTCTGTCTTATCAAAAGCTTGGTTGCTTCAGGAACTGGACTGGCAAGTTTTTCTGGGTGAAGGTGCCCTCCACTTTTGCTGCACCGCGCAACTTCAGGGATATTCGTACAAACATGGCTGGAGTTACAGTCTCCCCCTCCGAGTCTGCCCGTGAGACGGAGGCTTTTGATGCTCTACAGGGAGTGGGGACCGGTGACTCCAAGTTTCCCAAGATCTGGCTTCCCAATTCCATATACATTGTGGGCAACGAGTAGCTCTCTACCATGCGTTTGTGCTATACGCATAAGTCTGGTAAGTTTTTAGCCTTGTTTCATTTCCTTTTCTCTTTTTCCTCCTATGCCTTGGTCCTTATGTTGTTTTATTTTCTTGTCGTCTTCTTTTCAGGTTATGACAAGTTGGACAGCGCATCCTTGGGCTGGCTGATAATTGGAGGGACCCTTTAACAGCTACCTCGGAAAATCCTCCCGAGCACTTTGACACACTAGAGGTGTATGCTGGCTCCTTGATGAATGAGGTGTGTTTGGCTCTGCTGGCTATTTTTGGCACCGTGACGGCTGCTGACCGCGCAGGGTCCAACCGTGCTGAAGTTGAGCCTTCATCCTCCACTTTTGGGAGTAGACGCGAGACTCGGCCTGCCCCACGAAGAGCGGCTTCAGAATTTGAGGCGTTAGTGGCATAGGGTGCTTCTCCTAAGAAGCATCCTGTTGTGGCTTCCGACCAGGTGGCACCTCAGACCTCTGTTGCTAAAAGACAACGTGATCAAGATTTTTACGATCCAAAGAATATCGCTGACGATTTTGCGGATAGTGTTCTCAAGTTTCCCTCTGATGAGGTTGAGACTACTACTGCGGGTGTTAAGCCCATTTCTTCTACTGAGCATGTTCTGCTCTTTCCTTCTGATGTTGATAATGCTACTACTGCGAAGGACGATGTTGATCATTCTATTGAAACTGCTGATTTCCAGATCCCTTATGAAACTATCATGGAGCTTTCAAATTTTTTGCCGTGCCCCACTGGATTGAGAGAGCGGCTCCGCAACGCCTCGAGAGGTGGGCACGCTCAGGTAGGGGGTGCTCACAAGCAGGATCAACCAGTTATTGACTTGGATGATGATCCTGTGACCTCTGCCCCTGCTGAGGTTGAGCTTGTAACGAAGAAGGCTCGCACCTCATCTGGCCTTGATCCGTTTGCTTCTAACTCTGCTAAAACTAGGCTTCTTGGTGAGAATGCTAATAAGGGTGTTGATACTAAGACTTCCAGTGAACTTAATCATTATGTTCACCAATTCTTAAGCATTTCTTTTGAGAACCCTCTATATGCTACCTCAATCTCTGTTGTAGGTACTTTCCGCCCTACTAGGGCTATCGAATTTTCTGAGGTTCCCAATGATGCCCACCTTCGCCCCATACTGTGTCCTGCAAGAGCTGAGGATTTTTTCTTTCAGCCTGAGATGAATGTGAGGGCTGGCGAATCTCTGTTCGTGGACGGACCCCGGAAGGGTGGTACTTTGGGGTACCGTCTTACACATGGAGTTTGTCTTCCAGCTGATTCAAGGCGGAGCACAGTTAGCCTTCCTGCTGCTACGGCTTGTCATGACTTCTAGAAGGTTAGTTTCTGCTTTTAGCTTTCTCCTATCTGATTCTGGTTTTTCCTTATTCTCTATTTAGTCCTTTATTATTGTCTTGTCTTATTTTTATCTTCAATTGATTCCTACTTTGACTTACTCCTTTCTTTTTCTACCCTTCCTACAGTTTGTCAGGTCAATTGGAGACTTATCCAATGCCTTGCTGACAGTGGAGAAGGAGTATCAGAATTAGGGCTTAATTCTTTCTCAAAAAGAATTTTAAGGTTCAGTAGGCTCGTGCTGAGAGGGATGCCATGGTAAATGAGGTGACTCCTCTAAGGGAGAGGGCGGACGTCCTGCAGCTCTAGTTGGGAGAATTTCAGCTTAGTTAGACCAAGTTGACGAGCTATGCGGAGCAGTTGCGAACCTCTCAGGCTAGGGTGCAGGCGTTAGAAACAGAGATTGCTGATCTTCAGGCTAGGCATGTCACTGAGCTGGAAACTGCTAGGAAAGCGGTGCTTAAGGCTTTTGTGCTCTCCCCTGCTTTAGCTAAGTTATTGGTTGATTACCATGATGGTGGATGGGAGGCTGCTGCCCGATGTGTGAGCAGCTTATATGGTGAAGGTGAGGAGCAGCAGGCTCGCTTTAACACCTTGTGGGCTAAAGTTGATGCTGCAGGCTATGCTGGTTGAGCTGCCTGCTGACCATCAACGTGCTGCCAGCTGCAAGGTTCCTGACCAGGCCGTGCTGAACTTGGAGGTTCCCCATTGTCCTAACGTTGCTGAAGCTATTGGGGTGAAACCCTTGGCTGGTGGACAATAAAGATTATGGCAGCTGTCGCCTTCCTACTCTAGTGGTTCCACTGAGTTTCTCTCACCCATATCTGTTGTAACTAGGTAGTTTTTGTTACTATCTTTGGGGTGTATAGCCGCCAAAGATTATGATTTCCTATGTCTTCTTTGAATACTTTGTCTTTTGTTGCTGGGTCTGTCCAGCTTAACTTGAATTTATGCTTCTCTGACTTTACTTGCTGAGTGTTTCCTTGTCCTGGTGGATAAGGGCTCAGTTTTGCATACATTGTAATTAACTTGCTGGATGTTCACTCTGCCTTGATGGGAAGGGATTCAACTTTTGTAGCCATTATGAATAATCTTGAAGCGCTGGTGGGGAGGGATTCAGCTTCGTATTGCATGTACTTGATAATCTCTCTGCTGTCTTGTATGTTGATTATTTCGTTGCCTACGTGCTTGTTTGGACCTGCTGCTGGGCCAAGGTTTAGTACTACCTAAACCTTAGCACAGTAGCCTCTTGTTGCGTTCAGCGAAGCCTCGTAGGTTAGGCCTCCCTGTTTTCTTAATTTGGTTGTTGAGGGCTCTTTTGCTTTCTTGTGCTCTGTCGGGTTTGGCAAGAACTTCAATGAGTTTTACTCTTCTTGTCCTGCTTGTACTGAATACATATGCATTATGTACTCTACTCGAATTCTGTAGAGACTTGCTTGCATGTTTACTAGTTTATTTGATTGCTGCCTGTTTGGGCATTACTCAGTCTGCTTTGCTGAGACTTACTTCTGTCGATCAGCTTTTTGACTGCTCATTTTGTGTCATTCAGCTTGTTTTTCTGTGCTTTATTTATGTCGTTCTGCTTGTTTTGTTGTGACTGATTTTTGTCGTTCATCTTGTTTGTGCTGCGACTTGTTGTTTTGTGCCTCTTACTTCTCTTCGTAAGGGCTTAATATAAATCTATCTCTTCCTCCTCTCCCCCTCAAAGAGTTGAGCTAGGCGGGACTAAGAGAACCTTAGTGTTGCCCACACAGCTCATCTTCTTTGTTTTCACTGCCCTCTCCTGCTTAAGTTGAACGTGCCAGGCTTCTCCCTCAGGCGTCCACGAGGTAGTGCCCTGTGTTACTTTGAGCAAGTAAGGTGAGATTTTAGGGAAGGACGTTGTTTTGTTGTTTTATGCTAGGGTGCTTTCTGCTTTCACCACTTGGATGCTCTTTTTTTTTTTTTTTAATTTATGCATGTTAGTATATGATGGTAAAGCATGATATATTAAGACAGGTTTATGCAATATACTCCTCACGTAGAGGCTTTTATTTCATTGAATTAAAATGGCTCAAATGCCTTAGCTGACATAACATGATTTAAACAGAGTTCTTTGCAAGATTAAGACAATTATCTCCAATTCTACTTAATATCTCATATGTTTTAAAAGAAATATTTCTTTAACACATCAGCGTTGAAACTATTCCTTAAGACCTGACCTTCTTGATTTGCGAGGAGGAATGCACCAGGTCCTACCTGCTCGTGATGATTAAGGGGCCTTCCCAGTTGGGTGACAGCTTTCAATGCTGGTTTCCTCTTCCAACTGTTGTTATCCTTCTGAGGACCAAATCTCCCGGTAGGAGTTCCCTGTGTTTGACCCTTTTGTTGAAATCTTTAGAGATCCTGCTCTTCTGGGCTGCCTGTAGCCTTACTTCCGACAGAAAGTCTAGTTCTTCCAGCATGCGCCTTACATTTCCTTGTGCTTCGTAGTGTTGTATCCTCAGGTTGGAGATTTGAACTTTTCTAGGACAACTCCATCAGCTCCGTAGGCTAGAGTAAAAGGGCTTTTTCCAGTGGACTCCTTTTCAGTGGTTCTATTTGCCCATAATACCTCTAAGACTAGGTCAGCCCATAGGCCCTTGTGCTCCTCCAGCTTTCTCTATAGAGCTGTTAAGATCATTTTGTTTGCTGCTTTAGCCTGACCGTTGCTCTGCGGGTGGCAGACTGAGACACTTGCACACTTGGTGCCCATATCCTCTAGATAATCCTTGATTGTGTCGCAGTCAAAATGACGTCCGTGGTCAAAGACTATGCACTGTGGCACCCCAAACCTTGTGATGATGTTCTTCCATATAAACGTCCTGTCTTGGGTTGCCTTTATGTACTTGGTGGGCTCGGCCTCAATCCACTTAGTGAAATAGTCCACCGCCACTATGAGGTTCTCACTGCCTGATGACCTAGTGGTGAACGGTCCCAATATGTCCATTCCCTACTGAGCGAACGGGATCGGGTTGAGGATTGGAGTCAGATCATTCGCTGGCTGGTTTATGACTGGGGAGTACCTTTAACACTTGTCGCACTTCCTCACATATGCTACCGCGTCTTGAGCCAGAGTTGTCCAGTATGCACCTCTTCTGAGAACTTCTACTCCCAATGCCTTTCCATTAATGTGGTTGGCACATATTCCTGAGTGTGCTTCTTCCATGATGTTCTCTTGTTCCGACTCTGGGATAGATCTTAGCAGTGGCTTTGATAAGCCTTTTTTTTATTGAGTTCTCCGTTCATCAACACGTACTAATTGGCATCTTTTTTCACTTTCTTACCATGTACTTCATTGTAAGGCAGCGAACCATGAACTTTTTATAATAGTATATCTGTGAACCAAGCCCGCTGCTGTCCAATGCAGTTCACTTGCTCCTTTACAGCTATGCTGCTTTCCTCTAGGACTTCCACCATCACTATCCTTGTGAGGCTCTGCAAGGTGGAGCTAGCTATCTTTGATAGTGCGTCGACGTGAGAATTTCCTGCTCTAGGAACCAAGTCTATCTGGAAGTGGACTAGTTAAGTAGCCAGCTCCTTTACCTTGGTCAGATATTTCAACATTGCGGGCTCCCTGATCTCATACGCCCCCCTCAGCTGACTGGCGACAAGCTGATAGTCAGTCTACGGATGGACTTTCCTGGCTCCTACTGCGATACTCATACGCAGGCCTGCCTGAGCTGCTTCGTACTCTGCCTCGTTGTTTGATGCTTTGAATTTGAATTTTATGGCATACTCAAATACATTTCCCTCTGGGGAAGTCATTATGATCCCTGCTCCGCTCCCTGTTTGGCCTGACAACCCATCTACCTCCACCTTCCAGATACAAATATCATCCTCCTTCTCATCGTACGAGACTTCCACAATGAAGTCTTCTAAGGCTTGATCTTTGATAGCTGCTCGAGATTTGACATCAAATTCATCCTCAGAGAGCTCAATAGCCCATTTCAGGAGTCTGCCTGACGCGTCCATTTTCTGTAACGCTTTCTCCAATGGGTATGTAGGGGATAGCTCTTGCTGAGCTATTCCTTCCAGCTGGGCTCAATTAAGAAGACTGCGCTGCATAAAAAGAGTCGGCATGAGTGATCTCATACCACCTCTTGAGGAGCTAGTTGTATAGGATAGCTCCGGCTAAACTATCGCCCAGCTCCAAGGGTGCGCACTCACTGCCGAGAAAGCAGCTAAGAAGGGCTCTCCAGCCTTATGGAATCAGCCTGCAGGGCTGACCATGCTAGACTCTCCATAAAAGAGATAGTACGCCTATAAATAGAGGGTAAGGTACAGAGGAAAAGAGGTTAGACACTAAAGTTATTGTACTTTCTATATCTATCTAAGTACACTTTCTCTCTTTAAACACTCTCTAACTTAAAATTCGGAGGGGGGTTCCTCGAGCCACCCCCGAGGGCAGTTTTCGTGTGCTGACGGGACCCAGCTCACCTAGCAGAACCCTTGGATCCACTCTTGGAACAATTGGTGCTAGAAGGAGGGGAAGGATCATCTAACCTAAGGTTCACCAACTTAGCTAGGGTCTAGTTGACAAACCACCATGGCCGGGGAGGAAGTTATACAAACAACCATACCCAAAGCCAACGACACCAACCAAACACCACAAAAAATACCAGCAGCAACTGTCGATCCCAAAGGATCCGCCAAAAAACCCAAATCAACCATCTCATAAAAATCCAACCCCATCGAATCGACGTCGGCTGCAGCTAAAGCATCATTGAAACCAGTCGATCCGACAGGATCTAGTTCCATTTTCAAATACTTAATGTCGTTGATAGATGCAAACAATGAACCCATTGTTTCAGCACCCGTAGCCTAAAAACCGCATCCCGTAAACATGTTAGCCATCCTACAGAACCTCTATAAGTGCAGTAAGGAACAACTGGCAGCAATGACGGCAGTCCTTGCCAATGAGGGTAAGGGAGCGAGCTCGTCACCCATAGCGGCAGCTGCGGAGCCAGCAGTAAAGAAGCCAACACTCCCAATCCTCTCCCCCGAGCTCGTTCAGATGAGGAAGAAGGTACTGGAGTTGGAAGCTCGCAATCTGAACCGAGAATGGAGTGCAGAGGAAATAGCCCAGGCTGGGATAGGCCTAGAGAGGCGAGTTCCCCACATCAGGTCACCAGCCTCAGAGCGGGGGCCCATCCCGGACAGACACAAGTGAGTGCGGAACCAGGTTATTGTAGATGATTCCCCATTTTGTTGGGAGATTCTGGAGGAACCGATGAAGAAGATAAAGGGATGCCGAGTTGTAGGTACAATGGAACCACAACAGCTAAGAGCCACATATCACCCATTGAGAACCAAATGGTTCTTTGTACCATGACGGATTCAGTTTGGTGCAAAGCGTTCCCACCAACCCTGGAGGGGTTAGCTGCGGAGTGGTATAGGGCCATCCCTAAAGGTTCCGTATACTTGTATAATAAGCTCAAGAGGATGTTCATGGAGCATTTCATAACCTTGGTAGATCAAACTAAGATGACAACTTAGCTGATGTCATCAGTTTAGGGGAAGGATGAGCCCTACGGCAGTTTATCACTAGATTCAACAAGGAGGCATCAACCATCCCGAATATGAGCCAAGAGGTAGCGTTGTTGGCCATGCAGAGTGGCTTGCTGCCAGGCTCGCCGTTCAGAGCGTATATGGGGCGTAAGAGCCTCAAAACCCTGGCTGAGGCACTAGGTAAAGCGCACGAGTTCATTACGGCAGACGAAACTAATAGAGCAATTTTGAGCAGGAAGGCGCCAAGCGACCCTGTTATGCGGGCAGAAGTCACCCGGGCAGAAAATGTAGTCAGGGCTGACTAGCCAGGCGGAGCTGAACAAGGTCGCAGAGAGGCGAACAGAGATGTGGGGGTAAGAACGTCAGATCCGAAGAGAGGAGGAAAGCCATGAAGGTTCGATCAATATACCCTATTAACCCAGTCGAGGTCTAACATCTTTAGTGTGAACAAAGCTGATAATAAATGGCAGAGACCCCCGAGAATGGTTAATAGGAACCATGATCCCAGCAAGTGGTGTGACTTCCATAGAGACCATAGTCATACCACTAATGAGTGCACGCATTTTAATGATAACATAGAAGATCTGGTTAGGAGAGGATACCTGAATCAATTCAAGTAGCACGCTGATCCTCCCAGGAGAAGAGATGAAGATAGAGCAGGTCGTGACCGGAGAGTAGGTCACAGGGGTCCCGCTGAAGACAGGGACAAAGACGGTAGGCCAGAAGGCATAGTGTATGTGATTAGTGGAGGACCAGTGCACAGGGGAAAAGTGAACAAGGCACGAGCAGACCTACGGGCAATGATACATCAGATAAAACACAATGAGAAGCGTAGATGGCCACCGCTTCCCCCGCAGCCGCGAGCTACATTTGATGAATAGGATCAAGAAGGCATAATCTATCCTCATGACGACCCGCTGATGGTGACAATGAGAATAGCAAATTGGGAAGTGAATCGAATACTGATAGATGGGGGCAACTCAGCTAACATCATATACATCAGCGCGTTCAAAGAGTTGAAGTTAGACAGGAAAGATCTAAAAAGGGTGAGTTATGAAGTCACCGGGTCAATGGATCCGGATTGACCCTGGAGGAAATAATAGAGCTCTCAGTTCGAGTAGGGGAAAGGACCAAAAGACATGATGTTCGGGCAGAGTTCCTGGTGATAGACTCTCCTTTACCTTACAATGTGATCATAGGAAGGCCGCTCATTCACAAGATCAGCGCTGTGGTTTCCACCTACCACCTCGCCATTGCTTACACAACTAATGAAGGGCGATCAGCGAAGTTCAGGGAAAGCCAAAAGACGGCTCAACAATGCTACATAACTACTTTAAAGCAGCCTGCCAGGATGAGGCATCAGCCAATCTCAGAGTAATGATCCCTTGAGCTGCTTGAGAGAAAGTCAAGGAAAAGGAAACACAAAGAATACCATAGGGTAAAGGATAAGAAAAAGTTGGCAATGGAAAATTTTGAGCCAGCAAAAGAGGAGATGGCCAGGCCACTTCCCAGCGGGGAGCAAGTTAAAATTGAGCTCATCAAGGGCGACCCATCAAGACAGTGAAAATCGTGTAAGATATTGATCAAGTTGTAGAGGTACACCTCATAGAACTGTCGAGGAAGAACAAAGATATCTTCGCGTTTTCAGCAGATGAGATGCCTGGAATTGACCCCGCAGTCATGGTCCATAGACTGAACGTGAGAGAGGATATCAAGCCAGTAAGGCAGAAGAAACGAAGCTTTTCCATAGAGAAAAACCAGGCCATCCAGGAGTAGGTGGAAAAACTTTTTAAAGCAGGGTTCATTGATCCTTGTGATTATCCAGAGTGGTTGGCCACCGTAGTCATGGTCAAGAAGGCGAATGGTCAGTGGAGAATGTGTGTTGATTTCACCGACCTCAACAAAGCCTTCCCGAAAGACTGTTACCCGCTGCCACGAATAAATCAGCTTGTAGATTCAACCAGTGGGCACGCCCTCCTGAGCTTCATGGACGCCTTCTCAGGATACCATTAGATCAGCCTGCACAGCCCAAATAGACATAAAACCGCACTCATCACTGAAGGGGGAGTGTACAATTACATAGCTATGCTCTTTTGGTTGAAGAATGCAGGAGCAACTTTTCAGAAGACAATGGATAGAGTGTTCATGCACCAGAAGGGTAGAAATGTGGAAGTATACGTGGACGACTCAATTGTAAAGAGCGTCACGCAGGCAAAGGCATATCATAGATGTAGAAAAAACATTTGCCACCCTGAGAAAATACAACATCAAACTCAATCCGAAAAAAAAAATGTTTCTTCGGGGTGAGTTCATAAAGTTCTTAGGCTTCCTGATCAGTGAAAGAGGAATAGACGCAAATCCGGAGAAGGTTGAGGTAGTCCTAAGCCTACCTGAGCCTTAGTGTATCAAAGACATCATGCGATTAACAGGCAGGATGGCTGAACTGACCATGTTCATCAGCAAGTCAGCAGACAAAGCCTTGCCGTTCTACCAGCTGTTCAAAGGGAATAGAGAATTTAAGTGGGGAGCCGCAGAAAGAGAAGCTTTTGAGGGTATTAAGCAGCATCTAACTAAGCTCCCAACAATGATCAGCCTGGAGCCGGGGGAAAAGTTGCAGGTGTACATTTCCGCGCCAATTCAGACAATCCCAGCCGTCCTCTTGGTAGAAAGACAAAAACAACAAAGGCCAATATACTTTGTGAGCCACGTACTGACTGAGGCAGAACAAAGGTACCCATTGGTTGAGAAACTAGCCTTCGCAGTGGTAACAACAGCAAGGAAGTTGAAACCGTATTTTGACGTGCACATAATACAAATCCTCACAAATCATCCATTGGAAAAAGCATTGCAAAAAATGGACGCATCAGGCAGAATCTTGTAATGGGCCATCGAGCTTTCTAAGTATGAGTTGGAGGTCAAACCCAGGACAGCCATCAAGGAACCAGCCTTAGCAGATTTCATTGCGGAAGCCTCTTATGATGAAAAGGAAGATGACGTTGGGATCTAGAGGATAGAAGTAGATGGATCCTCAGCTTAAATAGGGACATAATGACATCCCCAGAAGGAAATGTATTTAAGTACGCCATAAAGTTTAAATTCAAAGCATCAAATAACGAGGCAGAGTACGAGGCAACGCTGGCAAGCCTGCGTATGAGCGATGCAGCCGGAGCCAGGAAAGTCCATCTGCAAACTGACTTCCCGCTTGTCGCCAGTCAACTAAAGGGGGCGTACGAGATTATGGAGCCGACCAAGTTGAAATATGTAACTAAAGTAAAGGAATTGGCAGCCCAGCTAGTTCACTTCCAGATAGACTTAGTCCTTTGAGCGGGAAACTCCCAGGCTGACGCCTTGTCATAGTTAGCCAGTTCTACCCTGCAAAGCCTCACAAGGACGGTGATGGTGGAAGTCGAGGAGGAAAGCAGTATCACCGAAAAAGAGCAGGTGAACTGCATTGGGCAGCAGCGAGCTTAGTTCTAAGACATTCTTGCATACAAGGTTCATGGCTCGCTACCAGACGACGAAGTGCAAGCTAAGAAGGTAAAGAAAGACGCCAATTGGTACGTGGTTATGAATGGGGAGCTTAACAAGAAAGGCTTCTCGAAACCACTGCTGAGGTGTATCCCAGAGTGGGAGCAGGAAAACATTATGGAAGAAGCCCACTCAGGAATATGTGCCAACCACATTGGTGGAAAAGCATTGGGAGTAGAAGTTCAAAGAAGAGGCGCATACTGGCCAACTCTAGCTCAAAACGCGCTGACATATATGAAAAGTGTGACAAGTGTCAAAAGTACTCCCCAATCATAAACCAACTAACAAATAATCTGGCTCCAATCCTCAGCCCGATTCCGTTCACCCAGTGGGGAATGGACATATTGGGACCGTTCACCATTGGGTCAGCGGGCAGAAAATACCTCATAGTGGTGGTAGACTATTTTACTAAGTGGATAGAAGCTGAGCCGACCAAGTACATAAAGGCTACACAAGTGAGGACTTTCATATGGAAAAACATCATCACAAGATTTGGGGTGCCATAGTGCATAGTCGTTGACCACGGATGCCAATTCGACTGCGACACAATCAAGGATTATCTAGAGGACATGGGTAATAAGTATGCAAGTGCCTTAGTATGCTACCCCTACAACAATGGTCAGGCCGAGGCAGCGAACAAGCTGATCCTAACATCCTTGCAGAGAAAGCTGGAGGAGCACAAGGGCATATGGGTTGACCTAGTCCCAGAGGTCCTATGGGCAAACAAAACCGCTGAGAAAGAGTCTACTAGTAAACGCCCTTTCATCCTGGCCTATGGGGCTGATGCAGTTGTCCCAGTGGAAGTGCAGATTCCTAGCCTAAGGATACAGCATTATGAACCACAAGGAAACGAAAAGCGCATGCTGGAAATCCTGTCGGAAGTAAGGCTAAAAGCTGCCCTCAAGTTGGCAACCTAGAAGAGCAGGATTTCCAAAGCTTTCAATAAAAGGTTCAAGCAGAGGGAGCTCCTGCCTGGAGACTTGGTGCTCGGAAGGACAGCAGCAGTGGGAAGAGGAAATCAGCATGGAAAGCTGTCAGCCAATTGGGAAGGTCCTTTCATCATTCATGAGCAAGTAGGACTTGGTGCATTCCTCCTCGCAGATCAAGAAGGTCAGGTCTTAAGAAATAGTTTCAATGTTGATGTGTTAAGGAAATATTTTGTTTAAAAGGCAAGAAGTTAAGTAGAAACATAGACAGCTATATCAATTTTGCAAGAACTCAATTTAGTTTATGTTATGTTAACTAAGGCATCTGAGCCATTTTTAATTTAATGAAATACAAGCCTCTACGTGAGGAGTATATTGCGTAAACTTGTTTTGACATATCATGCTTTAGCATCATATACTAACATACAGAAGTAACAAAAAAACAAGAAAGAAGAGAGCAAGAAAAATGCAAGAACTGAAGGTAAAAAGCACCATAGCACAAAGCAACATAACATAGTTAAACTACGAAGGACAGAATTCCTCCCAAAAACCCAACCTCACTTGCTTAAAGTAAAACAGGGCACCACCTCGGGGACGCTTGAGGGGGAGGCCTGACACGTTCAACTTGAGCAGGAAAGGGCAGGGAAAACGAAGACGATGAGCCGTGTGGACAAAACTAAGGTTCTCTTAGCCCCACCCAGCTCACCTCTTTGAGAGGGAGAGTGTACACACCTAAAAATGTCTCCCCAAAACCAAACCCAATGATGAACAACCTTTCACCGCCATTATTAGTCGGATTGAGTATTTAATCTTGGAGTTCTTAAATCCATATTTTCATTTCACAAACCAACCCAAATTCTATCCTATTTCCCCAAACAATAACTTATTTTCCTCTTTTCGTTCCATTAAACCCAAAATAATTCATTTCATGTCCTTTAAAATCATTCATTTCGTGTCTTTTTCATAAAAACGTTTAATCCTATTTATTTTTGTCCATATTCTGGGTTTAATGATTTAATAATTGGATGGGGTTTGAAAAGATATTTCCAACGATATATTATAAGCTCCAATCCGAATTATAACGAAAAAGTTATGGCAAAAATATTAAGCCGGGCCCAAACCGAACCTAAGACCACCTTACCTACGACCCAATGATCATGTGGAGGGTCCAAATTATTTCATCCCATTCCTAAACAAATTAGGATTAATTAGAAATTTCTATAAGTTTCTATAAGATCTTAGTTATCCTTTTTGAAAAGATAAGATTAAAGAGTTTGAAATTGACTAAAACTTTTCTTTTTGAAAATCCTAATTCTATCGGAAATGAAAGACTTTCAAATATAGACAGATATTATATTTTGCCTCATTGTTTTTATCCAAATTTTATATGTTTGTATAGCCCTTGAAATTATCTTTCAAATGATATATTATAATATCAATTCCGAGCTATAACGGAAAAGATATGAATAAAATGTCAAACTCTATCAAAAACTAACACCGTCTCACTATTTCGTACATATCTTTTATTCTATAAAATATTTTAATATGATTATAATTGGCTTAGAAAGTAGACTTCAAGATCTTTCCAACGAAATCTTATTCATCTTATTCCGATTTCTGGATAAAAAGATATTATAAAAACAAAAACCGCAAAAACTGCAGTCTATCGAGTTTTATTCCGATTTAATTCGGATCATATCTTGTTTTTTCAACCCTTTTTTTTCTCTATAAATAGAGTTAATGTCTCCCCTTTTTCAAAGATAAAAAAGCTTGATCATCAAATAATCCTCTTCTCCCTCTTTAACCTAAACACTAGCCTCCCCATTCTTTCACTATTCCTTCCTTTAAGTACTCGAAGGAGTCCATATAATACCCAAAGTTCTATACTTAAACCAAGGCGTGAAAGGTATAATTGACTGAGGGTTTGGAATAAATCAACTCTACTTTTTATTTAATTTAATTGTTTCAATTTGATTTATTTTTAGTGAAGTTACTAATGGTTTATTCATGATGTAGCAATTCAAGGAAACGTGGAAAGTGAGTAATTGATTCACTTATTAATTACTCTTATTTTTATTCTTGTTGTTAGTATCATTATTAGGATTATTATTTAATTTTACTAACGTTATTATTGTTAAATTGCTTCCAATATTAATGTTTATTCTATTGTTATTATGATCACTATATTGCAAGTTTAGAGGGAATATGTAATTGAAAATCTCGCCTAATAAGATAATTTGGACAACCGATTTAGGTTCCTCTTTAATCATGTTATTTAATTCAAGTGATCAAAAATATTTTAGAATTATGTGTTGCATTAATATTTAACCAATTTAGCCTAATAATAGTTTGGAGCAAATTGAATCTTTGTTTGCATGCCTTTGAGATCGCAGGAATCACTTTTCTCTATAAGAATCGAGTAGAGGCCAATACGGGTGAATGTGACTTCATGACTCACTTCGTACCATCATCCCCGATCCTCCTTTTGTGGTTTTGAACCATATGGAGTTAGTAATCTCATGGATTATGAATGGGGTGTAACCTCTACGGGTCAATCATTGTTGCCTATCGTTGTCCCTTTATTCGTGGTTGCCTTAAATGATCCGTGAACGGTTTACAAGTTCCTTAAAAACTTGTTGGCGGCTCCCTACTTTATTTGTCCCTAGTCGTATTGTGTCAATTTCCATTTCCTAAGAGCGCCAAGCATATTCACACATGCTTTAACGTTAGCGCACTTCGAGCGATGCCTACAAAGAGGAGGAGGAGATAGATACATATAAGCCCTTACAAAAAGAAGTAAGTGGCACAAAACAACAAGTCGCAGCATAAACAAGTTGAACGACATAAATAAGTCACAGCAAAACAAGCTGAATGACACTAAACGAGCGGTCAAAAAGCTGATTGACACAAGTAAGTCTCAGCAGAGCAGACCGAATAATGCCAGAAAGGCAACAACTGAATAAACTAGTCAACATGCAAACGAGTCTATATCAAATCTAAAAAGAGTACATAAGGCACAAGCACCCAAAGCAAACAGGGCAAGAAGACTAGAACTCACCAAAATTCCTGCTAAACACAACAGAGAACAAGAAAACAAGGGGGCCCTCAGCCGCCAAATTAGGAAAACAGGGAGGCCCAGCCTACGAGGCCTCGTTGAGCACAGCAAAGAAGATATTGTGCTAAGATATAGGTACTACTATACAATACAAAGCTGAACCACTGCCCACCAAGGTGGGTAAAGATTCAGCAGGTTAGTTACAATATATGTAAAGCTGAGCCCTCGTCCACCAAGACAAGGAAACACTCAACAAGTAAAGCCAGAAAGGCATAAATTCAAGTTAAGCTGGACAGACCCAGCAACAAAAGACAAATTATTCTGAGAAAACACAAGGCAACATAATCTCTGGCGGCTATACACCCAAAAGATAGTAATAAAAACTACGTAGTTACAACAGATCTGGGTGAAGGAAACTCGGAGGAACCACTAGAGTACGAAGGTGACAGCAGCCATAACCTTTATTGTCCACCAGCCAAGGACTCCACCCCAATAGCTACAGCAACATCAGGACAATGGGGAACTTCAAAGTTCAGCACAGAAAGGTCAGGAACCTTGCAACTGGCAGCACGAGGGTGGTCAGCAGGCAGCTCAAACAAACCAGCCTCGCCCGTAGCCTCAACTTTGGCCCATAAGGTGTTGAAACGAGCCTGCTGTTCTGCACCTTCATTATATATGCTGCTCACACACCGAGCTGCAGCCTCCGATCCACCATCATGGCGATCAGCCAATAACTTAGCAAAAGCAGGGGAGAGCGTAAAGGTTTTAAGTGCCTCCTTCCTAGCAGCGTCCAGTTCAGTAGCATGACCAGCCCGCAAATCAGCGATCTCTACTTCCAACGCCTTCACCCTTGCTTGAGAAGTCCCCAACTTCTCCTCGCAACTCTTAAAATTGGTCTGGGTGAGCTGAAATTCTCCTAACTGGAGATGCAGGGCGTCTGCCCTCTCCCTCAGAGGAGTCACCTCACTGACCATAGCTTCCCTCTCAACCTGAGCCTGCTGAACCTCCAAATTCTTTTGAGAAAGAATTAGGCCCTGGTTTTGATATTCCTTCTCCACTGTCAGCAAGGCATTGGATAAATCTCCAACAAACCTGACAAGCTGCAAAAAAAGGGGACAGAAAGAAAAGAATAAGCTAAGATAGGAATTAATGGAAGGAAAGAATAAAACAAGACACATACAATGGAACAAATAGAGAAAAAGATAATAAAAAAAAACCATCTACAAGTCATGGAAAGCCGTAGCAGTAGGGAGGCTAACTAAGTTGTGCGTAGAATCAGCTGGAAGACAAACTCTCTGAGTCAGACGGTACCCCAAAGTACCACCTTTCCAGGGTCCGTCCACAAACAGAGACTCGTCAGCCCTCACATTCATCTCAGGACGAAATGGAGCATCCTCAGCCCCAACAGGACAAAGTATAGGGCAAAGATGGACATCAATGGGAACCTCGGAAAACTCAACAGCCCCAGTAGGACGGAAAGTACCTCCAGCAGAGATTGAGGCAGCAGACAAGGGGTTCTCAAACGCATCACTCAAGAATTGGTGAACACAATGATTAAGTTCACATAAATTCTGAGTGTCAATGCCCCTATCAGCATTCCAACCAGGGAGCCCAGTGTTAGCAGAATGAGAAGGAAAGGGATCAAAGCCAGAGGAGGTACGATCCTTCTTTGTAGCGGGCTCATCCTAAGCAGGGGCGGAGGTCAAAGGATCATCCTCCAGGTTGATAACTGGATGATCCTGCTTGTGAGCACCCCCTGCCTGAGCGTTCCCACCTCTGGAGGCACTTTAGAGCCGCCCTCTCAGTCCAGTAGGGCGCGGCGGAAACTTGGGAAGCTCCATGATAGTTTCATCGGGAAGCTGCAAATCAGCAGCTTCAGCAGAAGGATCAACAGTGTCCTTCGCAGCAGTAACATTGTCAACATCAGAAGGAAATAGCAGAACATGCTTAGTAGAAGGATGGGGCTTTGAGCCCGTAGCGGTAGTTTCAGCCTCATCAGAGGGAAACTTGAAAACACTATCAGCAAAGTCATCAGCGGTAGTCTTTGGATCATCAGAAGCTTGATCACGTTGCCTTTTGGCAGCAAAGGTCTGAGGTGCCACTCGGCCGAAAGCACCATGTGCAACTAACGCCTTAGGTTCTGTAGCCGCTATTCGAGGGGAAGGCTGAGTCTCACGCCTACTCCCAACTATAGGGGATGAAGGCTCAATTTCAGCACAGCTGGACCCTGCGCGGTCAGCAGCAATCACAGTACCGAAAATAGCCCGTAGCTTAGCAGGAGCCAGACGGACTTCATTCTTCAAGGATCCAGCATACACATCTAGTGTGTCAAGGAGCTCAAGAGGATTTTCAAGAGTAGCAGCTAAAGGGTATATCCAATTATCAGCCAGCCCAAGGATACGCTTGTCCAACTTGTCATAGCCTGAAAAGAGGAAAGACTATAAAATAAAACAACATAAAGAACTAAGACAAAGGAGAAAAAAAGAAAAGGAAACGAAAGAAAACCAAGAAACCTACCAGACACATGTGTACGGCACAAACGCATAGCAGAGAGTTGCTCGTTACCCACAATGTACATGGAGTTGGGCAGCCAGATGTGGAAAATTTGGAGTCACCAGTCCTCGCACCCTGCAGAACCTCAAAAGCCTTCGTCTCACGGGAAGACTCGCAGGGGGAGAGAGTAACTCCAGCCATGTTAGTATGGATTTCCCTGAAGTTGCGTGGCACAGCAAAAGTGGAACGCACCTTCACCCTGAGAAACTTGCTAGTCCAGTCCCTGAAACGACCAAGTTTTTGGTAGGACAAGACCCTACCCTCCTTAGGAGCATTATAATACCACCAAGACTCGCTCCCAGATACAGACCTCTTCAGGCTCATTAAAGACTTGAACAAGTGCAAGGACTCAGGATACCTTCGAAACCGTAGAAACCACAACAAGGAAATCAGACTATGAAGAGAAGCTGGATGCAGCAGGGAAATACAAATATTGAAGGCACAAAACACCTTCTCTAGAGTAGGGTCAAGAGGAAACCTCATACCTAAGTCCAGCTGAGATGCAAACACAGCAATGTGCCCATCAGGGGGAGCAGATAGCTTCGCACCATCAGCGAGCAAGACCAACTCGTAGCCCTCTGCAAAGCCATAAAACTACTGCCTAACAGAAGCAAGGTTCAACCTTTTAGCATCCTTACGCCAGAGAGATTCCAGCACGCAGTTCTTGGGCCCATAGCACTACTCATCCAAGAAAAACACGATCTTACCCTCCTCCACAGGCTCCACCATATAGGTGGGCTGACAATAAAAAAGAAAACGATCGCCTGGGGACTCAATCATCCTGCTCGTTTGAACAGATAATGAGGGAGATGGGGATGGAGTATCAATACTGCCACCCCGCACTACATAATGGTCAAACCGATTCACATTAGCCATGTCATCAAGCCAAGCAAAACTGTTTAAAGGCTGAACGTGGGGAATGGGACTAACAAAAGACACGGTAGGGGGATTAGCCTTAACGGCATCAGCTAACATCTTATGACGCATTGCGCACAGCCTCAAACGGGTTAGGTGGGACAAAGGAATCCCATCCTTAACAAGCACCCGCTCGGAGTAGGGATCAAACAAATCAGGGCGAGGCTTGCGTTGGAAAGGGCGAAAGGCACTACCCTCAGTGGGACGACTACTACCTGACCCAAACGCAGCAGTACCCGTTCCGCTCGCAGCGCGGGGATAGGGAAAAGGCATAACCATTTGTATAGGAGTGGGGGAAGAAGAAAGAGAAACAGGAGGAGTGTGCGCATGGCGCTCACCTGAAGGAGATGATCGAGAATTAGAATCCGATTCAGTGGCCACTTGAGGTTCACTTATGTTTTGACTATCAAAAACGTCGAACATTATGAAATCTACAAAGACAAAAAGCCCACGAAGAGAAGAAAAGGCAATAGGGCGCCGAAAATCGAAGATCAGTTTAAGGAGACAAGAACAATGAAGAAATAAAGGGGAAAGAACCAAGAATGCAACTACAACAACAAAAAAGGGGGAAAAATTAGGCAATGGCAATTAGGGCGAATCAAAAGATACAACCTTGGTTAGCAACACGCAAAAAGAGGCGAAATAGGGAAAATACATACAACAAAAAGATACAAAGTAAGTACCTTTAGAAGCAAAAGTTGTAGAAGCAACAGATTACAACAACAATGGCGGACGTAAGAACCTAAACAAAACAAAGTTCGAAACTTCAGTAAAAAAAGACAGAAGAAGAAGCAAATTCGTAAAGAAGTAAGAGTAGAAAAATAAAAGAGAAAAGCGAGTATAGCAGAAAGTTGAAGCAAAAACAAAGGCGAAGAAAACAGAAACTTACCACAACAATAGAGGAACATGAGTACTAGAAGAGGAGAAGTGAAGAGCGAAGATTTTGAAGTGAAAAGTAAAAAAGAAGGGAAGATGAAAAAATAAGGGAAGTAAAAGATATGAGTAAAAAGTGGGGGACGGTGAATTTAATACAGAGTAAATGGGCGGTTGGAAACAAAGCAAAGCCAAACTACCATGTCACTGAAGTAAATTCAAAATGACGGCCTGGATCATCAACACGTGTCCCACCCATGCAAATACTGTTCCCGCCAAAAAAAAACGTGCACTTCAGCGGGAGTGATCGAAATTCATCTCCGCAAACTCGTCATTCTCTGACTTTAGCGGGGGTGATCAAAATTCCTCTCCGCAAGCTCGTCATTTCTCAGACATCAGTGAGAATGATCGAAATTCCTCTCCGCAAGCTCGTCATTTCTCAGACTTCAGCGGGAGTGATCGAAATTCCTTTCCGCAAGCTCGTCATTTCTCAGACTTCAACGGGAGTGATTGAAATTCCTTTTCACAAGCTCGTCATTTCTCAAACTTCAGTGGGAGTGATTGAAATTCCTCTCTGAAAGCTCGTCATGTCTCAGACTTCAGCGGGAGTGATCGAAATTCCTCTTCGCAAGCTCGTCATTTCCCAGACTTTAGCGGGAGTTATAAAAAAACTCCCCATGCAGTCCAAGCAAGTCACAACCGAATGTGCGTCCAGCAGGCAGAAAATGAGCCAACACAAAATTCAAACGACAACAAAGGCATCATCATCAAAAACAGGACCTGCCTCCTAAGTTTCCGGATCGTAGCAACAACCCAGAGACTTGAGGGGCTATGAGTGTGCAGGATAATTTGGCTACACGACTCGTTGAGCCACAGCCGATAAAGCTACACGCTCAGAATAGCTGGCATGAATAAACCTCACGCCATCTCTTGGGGGGCTAGTTGTAGGGGATATCTTCTGCTGAGCTATTCCTTCCAGCTGGGCTCATTTAAGAAGATTGCGCTGCATATAAAAGTCGGCATGAGTGATCTCATACCACCTCCTGAATGGCTAGATGTATAGGATAGTTCCCGCTAAACCATCGCCCAGCTCCAAGGGTGCGCACTCATTGCCAAGAAAGCAGCTAAGAAGGGCTCTCCAGCTTGATGGAATCAGACCGCCGGGTTGACCAGGCTAGACTTTCCATAAAGGAGATAGTACGCCTATAAATAGAGGGTATGGTACAGGGGAAAAGAGATTATACACTAAAGTTATTGTAATTTATATATCTCTCTAAGTACACTTTATAACTTAAGATTTGGAAGGGGGTTCCTCGAGCCTCCCCCGAAGGCAGTTTACGTGTGCTGTCGTGTGTAGGTTGCCGACGGGACCTAGCTCACCCAACAGAACCCTTGGATCCACACCTGGAAAAAGGTGATTTGTAAGGATTTGAATTATGTGTGCATTAAAATATGGCTTTAATTTCCTTGCTGTTGTTACCACTACGAAGGCCAACTTCTCTACCAATAGGTACCTTTGCTCTGCCTCGGTTAGCACGTGGCTCATAAAGTATATTGGCCTTTGATGCTTTTGTCTTTCTACCAGGAGAACGACTGCGATTGTCTGGATTGACGCAGAAATGCACAACTGCAATATGTCCTTTAGCTCCGAGCTAATCATTGTTGGGAGCTTAGTCAGATGCTCCTTAATACCCTCGAAAGCCTCCTTTTCTGCGGTCCCCCACTTAAATTCTCTGTTCCCCTTCAACAGCTAATAGAACGATAAAGCTTTGTCGGCTGACTTGCTGATAAACCTGGTCAGCGCGGCCATTCTGCCTGTCAGCTGCATGATGTCTTTGATGCACTTAGGCTCAAGTAAGCTTAGGAATGCCTCAACCTTCTCTGGATTTGTGTCTATCGCTCTCTCGTTAATCAGGAAGCCTAAGAATTTTCCTAAGCTCACCCCGAAGACACATTTCTTCGGGTTGAGTTTGATATTGTACTTCTTCAGGGTGGCGAATGTTTCTTTTAAATCCATGATATGTCCTGCCTGCGTGAAGCTCTTGACAATTGAGTCGTCCACGTATACCTCAACATTTCTATCCTTCTGGTGCATGAACACTCTGTCCATTTATTGATCTTAAGTTTTGATGATGACTCAAGGAACCTAAGCAAACCGTAAGGGCTTTAACTTTTGTCTATTAGCTTTGATGTACTTGACAGGTTTTATATGCAACGAAGTTTTAGAGTTAGAATGGAGCATGGAACAAGTCTAAAGGATGAGCTATGGACAAGCATAGAAGACAATCAGTAGCCAAGTTCCTTGAGTAAGGAACTGAAGCTCCAGAGTCGAAGCTTCATTGTGTTCCAAGGAGTCTATTGTATCTTTATTATTTATTTTAGGCTTCTTGTATATATGTTAAGTACGTGGCAAATTGATAGAATTTAAGTGGATTTAATTTCGAGTTTTAAAGATTTTATTTTCCTTGTTTTAAACAAGATTTAATCTTATTTCTGAAAACTATTTTTTAAGTGAAAAATATCTTATTTATTTAAAAGATTTTCTGTTTTTATTTTATCCTAATCTTTTGGAAAATCTGACTTGGTAAAACTATTTTGAAAAACGGCTTTTTACTTAGTCAAGGAAGT
Source organism: Chenopodium album (assembly GCF_948465745.1). NCBI lineage: Eukaryota > Viridiplantae > Streptophyta > Magnoliopsida > Caryophyllales > Amaranthaceae > Chenopodium > Chenopodium album. The sequence continues at coordinate 30,786,031 of NC_137836.1, forward strand.
TGAGAAAATAAAGGAACCACTTCCTTTTGTGCGCTTCAACTTGCTGCCCAAGCATCCACGAACTGCACTTCCTTATTTCATGGAAGTTGTGGTGTAGTGGTAGTTAAGGTAAACGTAAGGTCTCAACTGGTTTCCTCTTATATAAAAAGGATCAGTTTTCTGTTTTGAAAAGTACACTTGGGCATTACAATTCTGAGTTTTTCGAAAAGAGTCAAAAATCCACTTAAGTCCTTGAGTGTCCTTGTACTTAGCATCTTAGGAGTTTTTGTCTTAAGTTGTATTGGGGTAGAGTTTGGGTAAACTCTAGAGTGTGTAATTGCTTTGAGTGAAGCAAGGAGAAAGAGAGAGATTTGAGAGCTTAACTGATTGAGGGATCAGTTAAGGGGGAACTTAAGTTCATTGAGGAACTTGAGTTTAGAGTCTTAACTTGTAATAGGTTGTTTTCCCTATTATTATTAAGAGTTGAGTTTAAAATCCCTTGTGGTCGTGGTTTTTCTTCTTGATTAGGGCCAAGAAGTTTTCCACGTAAAATCTCTCTTGCACTTTAAAGTTTTTGTTTAAGTTCCTTTAAGAATTTCGCAAAAATTACCCTAGTTCCTCTACAATACAATTCACCCCCCCCCCCCCCCTCTTGTATTGTTCATTCGAGTCAACAATTGATATCAGAGCAGGTTCCTCGGAGAAATCAGGAAACCCTAACGAGTCAAGTTCCTGGAATCAAGATGAACAATCACGAGAAACTGGAAGAAGGTTACTCTACGCAGCGTCCTCTTATGTTCAATGGGAAATTCTACACCTATTGGAAGAACAGGATGGAGATTTTTATCAAAGCCGACAACTACCAGGTTTGGAGAGTAATAGAAGTTGGTGATTTTGAAATTACCAAAACTACTAGTGAAAATGAGGTAGTACCTAAACCCATGTCTGAATTTGATAAGGAAGATTTTGAGAAAATGGAAATTAATGCACTTGCTGTTAAATTACTTCATTGTGGTCTTGGACCCCATGAACACAATCGTGTTATGGGTTGTAAAAATGCTAAAGAAATTTGGGGTTTACTTCAAGTTACTCATGAAGGAACTAACGAAGTGAAACGCTCTAAAATTGACCTGCTTATGTCAAAATATGAATGGTTTGAAATGCAACCAAAAGAATCAATTTAGGAAATGTTAACTAGATTTACTCACATTATTAATGAGCTTGTTTCTCTTGGAAAGCAAATCCCTATTGATGAGAAGGTCAGAAAAGTTCTAAGAAGCCTCCCTCAAAATGAGAGATGGAGAGCCAAGGTAACGGCCTTACAAGAAACAAAGGACTTCACAAAGTTCAATATTGAGCAACTTGATGGTTCCCTCATGACTCATGAGTTGCACCTAGGAACAAGCAACAGTGAAGGAAACCAAGGAAAAGGCTTAGCTCTCAAAGCTGGAGATCAAGAAGACTCTGAAGTCGATGAAGAAGAGGCTGCCATGCTGGTGAGAAGGTTCAAAAGAATGTTCAACCGAAACAACAAGTCAAGGAACTTCACCAAGAAACCCTCTACTTCAAAAGCTGACTCTGGTTGTCATAAATGTGGATCTCTAGAACACTTTATTCGTGAGTGTCCACTTTGGGATACAGAGAAAGGTAAAGGGAAGGCAAAGGAACAAGTTAAGAGCAACTACAACAAAACTCCTTTCAACAAAACAGACATTAGGAAGGCTATGATTGCTGCATGGGGAGATTCTGAAAGTGAGGATGAAGAGGAACAGCCTGAAGAAGAAATAGCTCATTTGTGTTTGATGGCCAAACGTGATGAAAAGGCTTACAATGATGAGCTTGCTAAAGAGGTATTCCTTGATCCTAATGTGCTTAAGACTTATACTAAAGATGCTCTCATTGATTTAGTATTTGAATTGGAAGATGACTGGATTCATACTAGTATTCGTCTTGGTGAATGTCAAAGAGCTCTCAAAGTCTACAAGGAACACAGTACGTGGATTGAAAATCAACGAACTGATGTTCAGAGTAGATTTTTTGAACTTTTTGACAAGAATCTTCTCTTAAAAGAAATGAATGAGAAACTCAAGTTTGAGAATATCATGGTTAATGTAGAACTGACTCAATACAAACTTGCTAGTATAGAAGTATCTCCAAGTTCCTCCTCTGAATCTTTGCCTAAATTCAATGAGGATTTTGAAAAATTAAAATATAATCTTGACGAGTTAAGAATTGAAAAGGCAAAATTGGAGAAGGAACTGGAGCTTCGAAAAGAAAGAAGCATTAGTCAGTTTGGAATTCCTAAGTGGATTGAGAATGCTCAAACCAAAAGAACTGAAGGTCTAAGATTCATACGTTCTAAGCATAAGGGCAAGAAAAAATATGTAGACCTGCCTAGTTATAAAGTATGTACCTTCTGTGGTAAGACTGGTCATCTTGTTACTACTTACAACAAGAAGGAACAGTCTGTTAGCAAGAATGTTAGGCAAGTTTGGGTAAAGAAATCTGATATTGCTTCAACGTCCAAGGAACCCAAGGAAACCCGGGTTCTTGAATCTAACCATTAAGTTCTTTTGCAGGTCCTAGTGAGGGGGAACAACACGTGGTACCTCGACAGTTGTTGTTTAAAGCATATGACAGGAGATAAATCAAAGTTTCTCTCACTAGAGGCCTATCCAGGAGTAACTGTGACCTTTGGAGACAACAAAAAAGGTGAAGTAATTGCTAAAGGAAAAGTAGGAAGGTCCAGTTCTCACTCAATAGAAAATGTACTTTTGGTCGAGGGTTAGATGCACAATTTGCTGAGCATATCACAATTTTATGATAAAGGAAACTCTGTAAGTTTTACCTCTGATTCATGTAACATCATTAATGATAAAACATGAAGGGTTGTTCTTGAAGGAACTAGAAAAGGGAACACATACATTGTGGATCTAAATTATGTTCCAAGGAACAACCTTACCTGCTTAAGTGTCATTAATGATGATCCTTTATTATGGCATAAACGTTTTGGACATTCTAGCTTCTCACTCATGAATAAACTTAGAGCAAGGAACTTGGTTGTAGGGCTTCCCTCAGTCAAGTTCCTCATACAACACATCTGTGATGCATGTGTGAGAGGCAAGCAAGTCAGGTCTTCTTTTAAAAGCAAAAACATGGTCAGCACCACAAAACCATTGGAGCTAATTCACATGGATTTGTGTGGTCCCATGCATGTTCAAAGTAGAAGTGGAAAGAAATATGTTTTAGTTATAATTGATGACTTTTCTAGATTTACTTGGGTGATTTTTCTGTCTAGCAAAGATGAAACTTTTGATGAATTTGTGTCCTTTGCCAAAAGAGTACAAAAGACAAGTGGAAATCAAATTATCCACATTCGATCAGATCATGGAACAGAGTTTGAGAATTTAAGATTCGATGACTTTTGTAGAGAAAATGGCATGGATCATAACTTTTCAGCCCCAAGAACTCCTCAACAGAACGGAGTTGTTGAAAGGAAGAACAGGACTCTAGAACACATGGCAAGAACTATGCTCATAGCTAGTGGTCTTCCAAGGAACTTCTGGGCTGAAGCTATTAATACTGCATGCTATATCATTAACAGAGTTATGATGAGACCAATCATCAATAAGACTCCTTATGAACTGTTTAAGGGCAGAAAACCAAATATTTCTCACTTTCGAGCTTTTGGATGCAGGTGCTTTGTCCATAATAATGGGAAAAGGAACATAGGAAAATTTGATGAAAGAAGTGATGAAGCTGTGTTCCTTGGCTATGCATCAAATAGCAAAGCTTACAGAGTTTATAATAAAAATACATTGTGCGTAGAAGAAAGCATTCATGTGATATTTGATGAATCTAATATGTTTATGAATGTGCAGGAACAAGACAATATTGATTATGAAATTGGTATGATTAGAGACAGGGAAGAAGAGGAAGAAACCTCCAAGCAAACCAAGGAAGTAAGTGAGGAACCAGAGCAAGAACATCAAGAATATGCTTAAGTTCCCAATTAAGAAACCCCGGAGGAACAAGATCATGGAGAATCTTGCAACGAGGAAAATGCAGAAGAAGCTGAAGAAGAAATGCCTCAAATAGGAGTTCCTGCCAGAGAGTTTCAACCAAAGCCATTCAAATACCAAGGCTCTCATCCAACAGACCTTATTATAGGTGATATTGGTAGAGGAACTCAGACCAGATCACAGATGAGGAACTTCTGTGCCTTTCAAGCCTTCCTATCCATTATTGAGCCAAGAAATCATGAAGAAGCTCTAAAGGATGCTGACTGGATAATTGCCATGCAAGATGAACTCAATGAGTTTGAGAGGAACAAGGTCTGGCATCTTGAAGAAAAACCTAAGCACAAAAAGGTTATAGGGCTCAAGTGGGTATTCAGGAACAAGCTGGATGAATATGGAACAATTGTAAGAAACAAGGCAAGACTTGTTGTGAAGGGCTATAATCAGCAAGAAGGTATTGACTTTGAAGAAACTTTTGCTCCTGTTGCTAGATTAGAAGCTATTAGAATGTTAATTGCTTTTGCCTCTTTTATGGGTTTCAAACTGTATCAAATGGATGTTAAGTGTGCTTTCTTAAATGGCTTTCTTGAAGAGGAGGTGTTCGTGGAACAACCTCCAGGTTTTGAAAATCCCCAATTTCCTAATTATGTCTTTAAGCTTGATAAAGCTCTTTATGGGCTGAAACAAGCACCTAGAGCTTGGTATGAAAGGCTCTCTAAGTTCCTTCTTCAAAATGATTTTAAAAGAGGTAAAGTAGATAAAACTTTGTTTTTAAAATCTGAAGGAACTGATTTACTAGTTGTTCAAATATATGTTGATGATATTATTTTTGGAGCAACTAACGAAAACTTGTGCAAGTACTTTGCTGAGCTAATGAGTGGTGAATTTGAGATGAGCATGATGGGGGAACTCAACTTCTTTCTTGGACTACAAATCAAACAAACAGAAAGAGGTATTGCAATTCACCAACAAAAGTATGTCAAGGAACTACTGATGAAATATAACCTTGACCAAGCAAAGACCAACCATACACCAATGGGAACAGGCACAAGATTAGATGAAGATCTACAAGGAACTAGCGTAGATCAAACACAAAAAAAAAGGTATGATTGGATCCCTTTTATACTTAACTGCTAGTAGACATGATATTGCATTTAGTGTTGGCTTATGTGCAAGGTTTCAATCTAATCCTAAGGAGTCACATCTTACAGCAGTAAAAAGGATCCTACGATATCTCAAAGGAACTGACCATCTTTGTCTCTTTTATCCTAGAAGTGATACTTTTGATTTAAAAGGTTTTGCAGATGCTGACTATGCAGGAGATTTGGTGAATTGGAAGAGTACTTCAGGAATGGTTCAGTTTCTCGGGCCATGCCTAGTTTCTTGGGGATCCAAGAAACAGAACACAGTGGCCTTGTCAACTGCTGAAGCTGAATATGTGGCAGCTGCAGCCTGTTGTTCTCAAGTACTTTGGATAAAACAACAACTAAGAGATTATGGTATGAAATATAATTGCATTCCTATCTATTGTGATAATACTAGTGCCATATGCATTTCAAAAAAGATCCAGTTCATCATTCTCGTGTGAAACATATTCACATAAGGTATCATTTCCTTAAGGATAATGTGGAAAAAGGCTTAATTAACTTAGATTTTTGCGAAACTGAAAATCAAATTGCTGACATTATTACTAAGCCTTTGAGCAGGGACAAATTTGAAAAGATGCGCATGGAACTTGGTATGATACAATTGAGTTAAGAAGACCTCAAGTTCCCCCAAGGTATAAGTCAATCATGCATGTATTATATGTATCTTACACAATATGTATATGTGAAAACATAGTCCTACGCATTAGAGTGTATGGCAATGCATATGGGATTGTGGCTGTATGTGAAGAAATCAAATTGCATTAGGCATGTCTATGTTATTACAAACTATGTTGATTTGTTCCTAGTTCCTCCAAAATAATCTATAAGATTTTATTCTATCTTTTTGTGAATTAATTAACTAGTCAGTTGATTAATTTTATCTACTTAAAATCTTATCTTTTGAATTATTCTTCATCGCTTATCTTTTAAAATTCAAAATCGTTCCTTGAAATTGTTGATTAAATACCCGTGACCTTTTGCATTCAATTCAAAGTTCCTGATCAAAATTTATCTTCAACCCTTCATGTCAAATCACATTAAAATCTGACCAAGTGAAAAGTTTTGTGCCATCCTTCATCAATCGACACCTACCTCATTCAATTAACCTTCTACACCATTCCACCGACCAAACTCACCCCTCTAAATTCCACCACTATATAATGAAGCTAAACCCTAACCACTGTTCCTCACCACCTCACTCAGTGAAATACAAACTCATATTTAGTGACAACTCTCCAATTCCCATGGAAATCTCACCCAAAATTCAAAACTCTCCTCAAAAGGAATCACCCATGGAAATAGAAACTGAAACTTCAAACAAAACTGTTGCTGAAAAACCCCAAAACAAACCCATGGCTCGCAGTGATTCGAAAAAAGAGGAAGATCGAGGAATTAGACTATGAGGAACTGGGTTAACCAATTCAGGGGGAAAAGTCGAAGTCCGCTGCTGTCAAAAGACTTGAAGCCAGCTCTGAGCGTTTCATTCCTGGGTTTTGTATAAATCTAAAGTGGTGCGAATCGAGTAAGTACTCTGAACTTCTTGATATTCTTGAAGCACAAAATTGGATTAAGCTGTTTAGTGGATGTTATGATAATGTGATTGCACATGCACCTTTAAAGGAATTTTGTGCGAATTTTAAGAATGTGAATGGTGTTTGTGTTAGTAAAGTCAAAAACAAGAAAATTAGTTTTGATGCTGATGATTTAGCTGCTGTGTTTGGAACCCCTAATGAGAGATTTGATGAGTATTTTAAGGGAGAAACTGAATTAAGTGTTGAGGGTGTTTCTATTGAAAAGATTGTTGAATCAATTGGTGGTAAGGCATCCAAAGTTCGAACCAATCATAACCTGTTTTCACCTATTCAAAAGCTGCTGTTTATTTTTGTTCATCTAGCTATCATTCCAAGAACCCAGCATAGGCATGAGGCAAACCATCTTGATGCCGTGCTTATGTATTGCCTTGAAAACAAAATACAGATAAATTTTCCTTCTTTGATGATCCAGCACCTCACTCATTGTCTTGCCAATCACTTAAAGGTTGGGTATGCCAATTTGATAATTACTCTTCTTGAAAGTTGTGGAATCTCCATGACTAACTATGAATCCCTTAAGCTTAAAACCAACCATTATGTCCAACCCAAAACACTTGAAGCCCGAAACCTAACTGTTGTTGAGGGAACTACTCAATTTCTCTCAAAATCCCTTTCTAAACCTAAACAGGATGAGAGTGGTTTGAAGAAAAAGGAGGATGAAGAGTTGGATAAATGGTTGGAGGAAGAGGACAGTGAGAAAGAAGGTGAACAGGAAAGGAAAGAGGTGATTGTGATGTCAAATCCAAAGGGTACTCAAAGCTCTGGGAAGAGAAAGAGTACTAGGTTGACTATAAGGTCAAAAGGGAAGGACAAGGCTGAGTCTGCTGCTGTGGTTGATCTGAGTGAAGAGCGAAACAGTGCTCCAGGGGATCAAGGGATCCTTGAAGAGAAAACTGGTTCTCAGGGGGAACAGGGCATTCTTCAAGCTTCTGTTGAAAAAACATTTCCTACAGGTTCAGGTTTTGCTGGCTTTAACACAGTGAGTTCCACCTTGGAACTTAAGGCTCTCAAAGAAACAGTGCAAAAACTAGTTGATTCTCAACCAGGGTTGATTCAAAGGATTCAAGCTCTTGAGAAGGTAGTATCAGACTTGGTGAAAGCTTCCACAGAGCTCACCTCAGCAATGCACCAGAACACATCAACTCTCTCCAAAGGGCAGGCTGATCTTTTGAAGAAATTGGAGGACTTGGTCATTGAGGAGGTGCCAGACAATGATGCTGAAGAAGAGACCCAGTCCTCTGCCCCTAAAGCTTGATGCTTTCTTTCTGTCCTAGCTCTAAAACTTTATGAACTTGCTCTATTTTGAACTTGTTTCTTTTTGCTTCTTTTGGGTCTGTAAACACTTAAAACAGGGTATTTTTTTTTGTTTTTGTTGTTCTGGAGGAACATCATTTTGTTCATATGGATGTTGCTTGCTTGCTTTATGAATTTTTGCATACTATTTCTGCCTATATGTGCTTTGCTCTATGCTTTGGACACAAACCATTACAATGGTGTTGTGTTTAGATATGTGTATTTGTGTGCATTATTTTTGATGAACGCCAAAAGGGGGAAAGAAGGCAAAACTCAATTGTTGACAAGCTCTCCATCCATCTAAAAAAAAGGTTTAACTTTCATTCAGTTCTTTGTTTAATTGTAGCTAGTTCATTTTGATTTTTAGTTTTTCCTTGATTGTTCTTCAATTTTTTGTATGAGTTTGCTTAGGTTTGTCATTCATAAAAAAGGGGGAATATTGTTGATCTTAAGTTTTGATGATGACTTAAGGAACCTAAGCAAACCATAAGGGCTTTAACTTTTGTCTATTAGCTTTGATGTACTTGACAGGTTTTATATGCAACGAAGTTCTAGAGTTAGAATGGAGCATGGAACAAGTCTAAAGGATGAGCTATGGACAAGCATAGAAGACAATCAGTAGCCAAGTTCCTTGAGTGAGGAACTAAAGCTCCAGAGTCGAAGCTTCATTGTGTTCCAAGGAGTCTATTGTATCTTTATTATTTATTTTAGGCTTCTTGTATATATGTTAAGTACGTGGAAAATTGATAGAATTTAAGTGGATTTAATTTCGAGTTTTAAAGATTTTATTTTCCTTGTTTTAAACAAGATTTAATCTTATTTCTGAAAACTATTTTTTAAGTGAAAAATATCTTATTTATTTAAAAGATTTTCTGTTTTTATTTTATCCTAATCTTTTGGAAAATCTGACTTGGTAAAACTATTTTGAAAAACGGCTTTTTACTTAGTCAAGGAAGTTGAGAAAATAAAGGAACCACTTCCTTTTGTGCGCTTCAGCTTGCTGCCCAAGCATCCACGAACTACACTTCCTTATTTCATGGAAGTTGTGGTGTAGTGGGAGTTAAGGTAAACGTAAGGTCTCAACTGGTTTCCTCTTATATAAATAGGATCAGTTTTCTGTTTTGAAAAGTACACTTGAGCATTACAATTCTTAGTTTTTCGAAAAGAGTCAAAAATCCACTTAAGTCCTTGAGTGTCCTTGTACTTAGCATCTTAAGAGTTTTTGTCTTGATTTTTATTGGGGTAGAGTTTGGGTAAACTCTAGAGTGTGTAATTGCTTTGAGTGAAGCAAGGAGAAAGAGAGAGATTCGAGATCTTAACTGATTGAGGGATCCATTAAGGGGGAACTTAATTTCATTGAGGAACTTGAGTTTAGAGTCTTAATTTGTAATAGGTTGTTTGCCTTATTATTATTAAGAGTTGAGTTTAAAATCCCTTGTGGTCGTGGTTTTTCTTCTTGATTAGGGCCAAGAAGTTTTCCACGTAAAATCTCTCCTGCACTTTAAAGTTTTTGTTTAAGTTCCTTTAAGAATTTCGCAAAAATTACCCTAGTTCCTCTACAATACAATTCACCCTCCCCCCCTCTTGTATTGTTCATTCGAGTCAACACCATTGTCTTCTTAAACGTTGCTCCAGCATTCTTCAACCCGAGGGGCATAGCTATGTAACTATACACTCCCCCTTCGGTGATGAATGCGGTTTTTTGTCTGTCTGGGTTGTGCATGCTGATCTGATGGTATCCTGGAAAGGCATCCATGAAGCTCAGCATGGCATGTCCACTGGTTAAATCTACAAGCTGATCTATTCGCTACAGCGGGTAGCAGTCCTTCGGGCAGGCTTTGTTGAGGTCAGTGAAATCAACACACATCCTCCACTGGCCATGTGCCTTCTTTACCATGACCACGTTGGCTAACCATTCCGGATAATCACAAGGCTCGATGAATCCAGCCTCTAGAAGTTTCTTCACTTCTTCCTAGATGGCCTGATTTTTTTCTGTGGAGAAGCTTCGTTTCTTCTATCGTACTGGCTTAATATCTTCCCTCACTTTCAGCCTGTGGACCATGACTGCAAGGTCATTTCCAGGCATTTCATCTGCTGAATACGCGAAGATGTCCTTGTTTTTCTTAGCAGTTCTATGAGGTGTACCTCCACTCCTTTATCAATATCATTTCAAAATTTCACTATCCTCGAAAGATCACCTTCTATGAGCTTTACTGTAACGTGCTCCCCGCTGGGAAGTGGCTAGCCATTTCCTCCTTTGCAGGCTGAAAATTTTTCATAGGCAGCTTTTGTTTCTCCTTTTCCCTGTGGTATTCATCGCGCTTCCTTTTTCTTGACTTTCTCTCAGGTTGCTCAATGGACTTTTGCTCTAAGGTCGGCTGCTGCCTGATCCTGGCGGGCTTCTTTAGAGCAAATATGTAACATTGTTGAGTCATCGTTTGGCTTCCCCTGAGCTTTGCCGACCGCCCTTCATTAGTTGTGTAGGCCATGGCAAGGTGATAGGTGGAAACCACTCCACCGATTATGTGAATGAGCGGCCTTCCCATGATCACATTGTTTGGTGAAGGAGAGTCTATCACTAGCAACTCTGCCCGAACATCGCTCTTTTTTACCTTTCTCCTACTCGGAATGAGAGCTCAATTATACCCTCCGGGGTCAATCAGGACCCATTGAACCCGGTGACTTCATAACTCACCCTTTTTAGATCTTTCATGTCTAGCTTTAATTCCTTGAACGCGCTGATGTATATGATGTTAGATGAGCTGCCCACATCTATCAGTATTTGATCCACTTCCCAATTTGCTAGTCTCATCGTCACCATCAGCGGGTCATCATGAGGATAGATTATGCCCCTTTAATCGTATTCATCAAATGTAGAACGCGGCTGCAGGGGAAGAGGTTCCCATCTACGCTTCTCATTATAATTTATCTGATGTATCATTGCCCGCAGGTTTTCCCGTGCGTTGTTCAATGTTCCCCCGTGCACTAGTCCTCCACTAATCACATACACTCTGCCCTCTGGCTTACTATCTCTGTACCTATCCTCAACGGGACCCCTGGGATCTCCTCTGCGGTCACGACTCGTTCTATCTTCGTCCCTTCTTCTAGGAGGATCAGCGTGCTGCTTGAATTGATTCAGGTACCCTCTCCTGACCTTGTCTTCTATGTTATCCTTCAAATGTGTGCACTCATCATTAGTGTGGACATGGTCCCTATGGAAGTCACACCATTTTCAGGGATCACGGTTCCTATTAACCATCCTTGGGGGTCGCTACCACGTATCATCAGCTTTGTTTACGCTGAAGATGTGAGACCTCGAGTGGGTCAGTGGGGTATATTGATTGAACCTTCCAGGTCTTCCTCCTCACTTCGGATCTGACCTTCTTACCCTCATAGCTTTGTCCGCTTCTCTGCGGCTTTGTTCCACTTTGCTTGGCTGGTTAGCCCTGGCTGCATTTTCTGCCCGGGTGACTTTTGCTCGCTTAACTAAGTCGCATGGCGCTTTCCTACTCAGCATTGCTTTTTCAGTTTCATCTGCCTTGATGAACTCGTCCGCTTTACCCAACGCTTCAGATAGCGTTTTGAGGCTCTTATGCCCCATATACGCTCTGAACAGTAAGCTCGATTGCAAACCACTCTGCATTTCCAGCAGCGCTACCTTCTGGCTCATATTTGGAATTGTTGTTGCCTCCTTGTTGAATCTGGTGATGAACTCCCTTAGGGGCTCATCCTTCTCCTGAACTAGTGACATCAGCTTAGTTGTCATATTAGTTCGATCTACCATGGTTATGAAATGCTCCATGAACATCCTTTTCAGCTGATTAATTATACGAGTATACGGAACCTTTTAGGATGGCTCCATGCCATTCTGCAGCCAGCCCTTCTTGGGTTGGGGGGAACGCTTTGCCCCAGACTGAATCTGTCATTGTATAGAGCACCATGTGATTCTCAAAAGCTGATATATGGCTCTTAGGTGTTGTAGTTTCGTTGTATCTACAGCTCGGCATCTTTATCTTCTCCATCGGTTCCTCAATAATCTCCCTACAAAATAGGGAATCATTCGGAATAACATGGATCCGTGCTCGCTTTTTCCTATCCGGGCTAGGTCCTCGCTGCGAGGCTGGTGACCTATTGCGGGGGACTCGCCTCTCCGGGCTGACCCTAGCCTAATTTCCTCCACGCTCCATTCTCGGTTCAGATTGCGAGCTTCCAACTCTAGTACTTTCTTCCTCAGCTGGACGAGTTCCTTCTGCTCGGGGGTGAGGGTTGTGGGTGTTGGCTTCTTTACCGCCGGTTCTGCAGTATCTACTGTTGGTGATGAGATCGCTCCCTTACCAAAGTTGGCAAGGACTGCCGTCAATGCTGCTAGTTGTTCCTTACTGCACTTAGAGAGGTTCTGTAGGATGGCTGGCATGTTTACGGGCTGCGGTTGTTTGGCTATGGGTACTGAAACAAAGGGTTCATTGTTTGCGCCTGTCAACGGCATACCGTATTTGAAAATGGAACTGGATCCTACCGGATCGACTTGTTTTGACGCCGCTTTAGCTGCAGCTGACGTCGCCGATGGGGGCTGGATTTTTGTGAGATAGTGCATTTGGGTTTTTCGGCGAATCCTTTGGGATCGACAGTTGCTGCCAGTGTTTTTTGTGGTGTTTGGTTGGTGACGTTGGCTTTGGGTATGGGTGTTTGTACATCTTCCTCCCCGGCCATGGTGGTTTGTCAACTAGTCCTTAACTCAGTTGGTGAACCTTAGGTTAGATGATTCTTCCCCTCCTTCTAGCGCGAATTGTTCCAGGTGTGGATCCAAGGGTTCTGTTGGGTGAACTGGGCCCCGTCAATAACCTACACAAGGCAACACACGTAAACTGCCCTCGAGGGTGGCTCGAGGAACCCCCTTTGATTCTTTAGTTAGAGAGTGTTTAGAGAGAAAGTGTACTTAGAGAGATGTAGATAGTGTAATAACTTATGCGTCTAACCTCTTTTCCGTTGTACTTTGCCCTCTATTTATAGGTGTACGATCTCCTTCGTGGAGAGTTCAGCATGGTCAGCTCGGGGAGCTTACTCCTTCGGGCTGGGGAGCCCTTCACAGTTGATCTTTGGCAATGAGTGCGCACCCCGAGGAGCTGGGCGATAGTTCAGCGGGAGCTATCCTATACACAGACTTTTTCATAGGTCTGAATGACGGGTCGACTTTCAAGTTCGAACTCGTCCGCAAGAAAATCTTCACCCACCAAGGAGCCCTGATAGAGGCGGACGCCTACATACAGCTCCTCAAAAAAATAGTAGGACTCCAAGAAGTCTGACCGAGAGAAGGAGAGTTGGCCTGCTCAGCCGCCTCTAAAATCAGAAGAGAGCAAAAAGAAAAAATAGATCTAGGCAGTGGATAACTCTGATTAGCCAGCCTAGAAGAAAAAGAAAGATTGAAAGTCGTACGTCCTAAGGTACGAGTTCCACAAGGACAGCTACTCCATCCTCATGAAGATAAAGGATCGGGTGATTCTTGAGAAGCCAACTCCTATGAAAGGTTCCGCTGAAAATCGGAAAAAGAACAAGCACTATCACTATCCTGAGGATGTCGGCCATGACACAAACGACTACTTCAGCCTCAAGCGGACGCTTGATCGTCTGGCCAACAAAGGAGCGCTGAAATACTATGTGAAGTCCAAAGTGACTTCAAAATCAAATCTGGGCCAGCCTGCTATCAGCTCTGAAATGATTGATGATCCGGTCTATACGATAGCAGGCGGATTCGCTCGAGGTGGCCCCACCATCCGGGGTAACAAGGACCATCTGAGAAAGATGGTTCATTCTGTTGATGATGGATAGGAGGCCAGCGCCTCCGCCTTCCCCGAAGTCATCATCACTGAAAAGGACAGAGGCAAAGTCCGTCGTCCGCATATTGAGCCCGTGGTCATAGAATGTAATGTAGCCAACCAGTTGGTTGGTCGCATCTTGATTGACACAAGAAGCTCCTCAAACGTCATCAGCCGCAAATGTCTATCCAATCTCAAGTACAAGCCGGATAGCATGATGGATGTCTCCCATCCCCTTATGGGATTTGGGGGAGGAGTTGTGCATCCAGTCATACGATAAAAAAGGTAGCGGTTGGCACATGACCATCTGATTCCTTGTGGTCGAAGAGCTGACCGCCTGCAATCTTATCCTTGGCCGACCCACTCTTAACGAGTGCAAGGCTGTCATCATTCCTGCTCTCATGCTTGTAAAGTAAATAAGAGGGATGATGGAGAATGGGGACTGCTGGCTCCCTGAACGGGGACTAGAAGACGACTCGAGAATGTTATCTCTCATACGTTAAGCCTGCGGAAGTTGCAACCGGTCAAGGCAAAGAGCCAGTAGACCTTGATGATTTCAGGGATGATCATCCCACCCCAACAGCCGCCATGAAAAGTTAGCATGATCCCCTGGTGGTGGTCAAAAAAGAAAAGCAATAACAATCACTGATCAGGGAGCGGTCAAATGACCTCCATCCCAAGTCGGCTGGTGAAAACATTGATATTCCTCTGGACGACAATCGGCCAGAACGAACTGTAATGGTGGGGACGGCTGCTATTGCTAAGTTAGGTGCAAGCTTGCGCTTATTGCTGAAAGAATTCAAAGATATCTTTGCCTTTAAAGTGGAAGAGATGCCACGCATCAGCCTAAATCATGCCATCCACAAACTCGTTGTGGATACTAAAAAGAAGCCCATTCGGCAAAAGAAAATAAACTATGGTGAGGAGAGAAGTCAGGCGGCATCCGTCAAAGTTAAAAAGTTGTTAGACGCTGGGTTCATTCGGCCATGTAGCTTCCCTCATTGGATTGCCAATATTGTGCTTGTAAAGAAGCCGAATGGTACCTGGCCCATGTGTGTGGATTACACAAACTTAAATAGAGCATCTCCGAAGAATAGCTATCCACTTCCAAAGATTGATAGTCTAGTTGACTCTACAGCCGGACATGCCCTAATGAGGTTCATGGATGCCTATTCAGGTTTCCATCAGATTCCCCTATGGAAAAAAGATCAACAAAAGACGGCATTCGTCATTGACCAGGGGTTATTCTGTTATAATGTGATGCCGTTTGGTTTGAGGAATGCGCCTGTGTAGACACCCATATGTGTCTCCCTAAAACCAAACCTAGTGATGAATACCTTTGTGTCATTTGATTATCGAACGAGGTGAAAGTGTGAAAAGTCTAGTGATGAGGACGTTTTTATTAAAATATCTCTTCTTTCTGTTTTTGAAAATATTTCTTTTCTTACCCTATTTATGAAAAACGTGATTTCCAATTTAGTTTTGTTCATGATATGGGTCCAATAATAGTGTAGTTGAATGAGGCTTGAAAATACCTTTCCAATAATATATTGTAAGCCCAATTACGATGAATAATGAGGAAGTTATGGCTAAAATACTAAACTGGGCCCGGTTTGATTCTTATATGTGGCCCAATAATCTAAAGGAGGGCGTATTATAAATTATCATTCCTAATGCTATTAGGATTGATTATAGTCTTCTAGAATAATCTAGAAGGTTCTTTTGAATCTTAATGGAGTTGGGATTGATAATTATGTTTCAAAGAGTTTGAAATTGAATAAAACTACTCCTTTTAAGAATCCTTGTTTTGTACGAGATGGAATATGTTCATATATTATTTTGTGCCTCATAATATTTATCCAAATTTTATATGGTTGGATAGATCTTGAAATTATCTTTCCAATGATATATTATAATATTAATTTCGAGCTATAACAAAAAATATATGAATGGAATATGAAACTCTATCCAAAACTGACGCCCTTCCACTATTTCGGCCATATCTTTTCATATACAAAAGATTTTAATCTATTATAATTGGGCTAGAAATTAGACATCAAGAGCTTTCTAATGACATATTATATGACTTATTTCGCTTCTGGACAAAAAGATATGATAAAAACAAAACCCGTAAAAACTGTCTTGCACCGTCGGACGACAGGTTTGTCGCCTGGTGACAGACCCTGTCGCCTGGCGACAGGTCCTGTTGTTTGCGACAGAGGTGTTTTTTATTCCTTTTCAATTTCTGCTTCATTTCTATCGATTTTGGACTATTTTATTATAAATAGGGTCTTTATACCTCCGTTTTCAAACACCAATTCTCATAAAAAAAATAACCATAATTCTCTAATTCTTCTCTCCCTCTAAGCTAAAGCTTATTCTCTCTCTCCCACTTTCTAGCCTTTCCTTTTAAAAACAAAATTCCTCATACATTAGTACTAAAAACACCTAGCCAAATTTGAAGTTGCCTTCGCCCTAGACGTGAAAGGTTTGATATTTCTGAGGGCTTGGTCCCAAATCTCTATTTCAATTATTTGATTTAATTGTTTGATTTTATATATTCCTTTGAATTTACTATCGTGTATCTTTTGTTATTAGAAAGAGGTACGAGGCATCCAAGTAAGTGCTTCAATTGTTTAAATTATATTATGATATAGAAATCATATTTTGGTTGTTATTTTGATTCCTAGTATCATAATAGGATGCTTTCCTTAGTATGATGTTTAGGGTAAGGAATAAAGTTTCTTATATCAATTAGGATTTCTATGATGCTTCCTATTTTCTTTCTTAATAGCACGTTGGTATCATGTTAAGGCTAAAGCTTTTATTTTTAATGCTTAGTGACATGCTAGGGTTTTTTATTAATCTTGTTAGTATCATGCCTAGGAACTTGCTATTAATATTATGCTTTAACATGATTATGATTATTATAATTGTTATGATTATGATGATGATTATTGTTATTATTATGTTGGTTGATTATATTTATTGTTATTGGTTGATCACGCCTTTTATGCATGTTGAAAGGGAATATGTACTTGTAATCACGCTTAATAAGATTATTAACAATCTTGTTTAGGGTTAATTTGATTATAATTCAAGTGATCGCCAATAATAGTTTTATTTGTGCACTAATATTCAACCAACATAGATAAGAAGGTTTAGGGTAAACCTAATGATTGCATGTTAGTCAGAAAGCACACATGAATACGAGATTAAAAAAGTAGAGGCCTATTATTAGGGCATGTTCTTTCTCTTTTAGATTGGATTTGTACCTTCATCCCTGAACTTCCAGTCTTGGTTCTAGACCCATTGGAGTTAAGGGGTTAACCTTCACCCTGTGAATGGTTTACAAGTTCTTAAAACTTGTTGGCGACTCTTTTGCTCTAGCTTCCTTCCCTTTGGACGCTACCGTACTTTAGTGTATGATCACAGTGGGGTTGAAGTTTGGGGTAATGCCCCTACATCCTGCTACATTCCAACGCATTATTAATACAATTTTCATTAATTAAATTGGGAGAAATGTAGAGACATACATTAATGACATGATAGTCAAATTCAAACAGCAGGTGGATCACCTTGCTAACCTCCGAAAAACATTCGCCACACTCAAGCGGCACATGGTCATGCTAAATCAAAAACAGTGTGTCTTTGGTGTTGAGTCTGGGATGTTTCTCGGATTCCTAATCGACCAAAGGGGGATAGAGGCCACCCTTTAAAAATTATAGGCGATAATCGACATGCAGTCGCCCCGTACTGTGAAGGAAGTCCTAAAATTAACCGGTTGTCTGGCAGCTCTGGGAAGATTTCTCAGTCGGTCAGGCGACAAGTGCTCCAATTCTCAAGCAATCAAGAAGAAGACTAGATTTTAATGGGGGATGATGCAGAGGCGGCCTTCCAAAAGCTGAAAACATATCTGCACTCTTTGCCAAGGTTGGTCAACCACTTGCTCAAAGAGACGCTCTATTTGTATCTGATTGTCTCAGATCATGCCCTCAATGTTGTTCTCTTAGCTAAAAGAGACGGCATCCAGCTCCTGGTCTACTTCATCAGCCACGTTCTTAGAAACGCAGAACTTCGGTACCCCATGGTCAAAAAATTTTGTCTCGCTCGTTACATGGCTGTCAAGAAGTTGAAGCCTTACTTCTTGGCATATCGGTCACGGTCTACACTCACCAACCGATCAAGAGGCCAATGACGATCCTGGAATCTTCTGGCCGAATGCTCAAATGGGCTATTAAGTTACAGGGTCTAGAGATCACTTTCGAACCAAGGAAGGCAATAAAGGGGCAAGAATTCGCCGACTTTATTGTTGAAATTACTAGGCTGGCTGAGCCGGACAATATTAATCAGGTTTGGAAAGTGCATGTGGATGGGAGTTCCACGATGAACGGCTGTGGTGTAGGCAGAATTTGTCAGTATCCTGAGGGGGACAAATATGAATATGCACTACGGTTCAAGTTCCTGTCTTCAAACAATGAAGCCGAGTGTGAAGCCCTGCTAGCCGGCATCCGGATGTGCAAGGCGGCAAGGGCCACAAAAACTGACGCTTGTTTTGACTCCCAATTGGCTGTTAGCCAGTACAATGGTTATTATGAAGCCACCCATCCGGTTATGATTAAATACTTGCTGGGACACTTAAAGACTTCAATCTAAGTCAAGTGCCCAGATCAGTAAACAATCAGGCGGATGCTCTGTTAAAACTGGCGTCATTTGCCTCTTGTGAAACGCCTCGGTCAGTTTTCCTGGAAGTCATGGAAAAAAAAGTATATCTGATGAAGACCCCATTGGATTACTTGACCGAAGCTCTACTTGGATGGATAGCATCCAGGCATATCTTAAAGACGACACCCTCCTAGATTCACCTCAGAAGGCGGTTGTGCTAAAAAAAGGGGCTGCAATCTTTGAGATGAGACAAGGAGAGCTCTTCAAAGCGGGTTTTCTGAAGCCTCTTTTGAAGTGTGTGACCCCAGAAAAGGGGCAAGAAGTTCTTGAAGAATTGCATGTCGGATACCGTGCCTCTCATGGAGGCGGCAAATCCTTAGCTGTTAGGGCCAGGACACATTACTTTTGGCCTACCCTTGAGGCGGATGCTATGGAGATGGTTAAAAAAGGTGACAAGTGTAAAAAATTTGGCAAGCTAATCCATCCTCCGGCCACCAACCTGATGACAATCCACATCCCAGTATTGTTTCCTAATTAGGGCATGGACATCCTGGGCCCATATACAGCTGCCTCAGGCGGCAAGCGCTACATCTTAGTGACTGTGGATTACTTTACCAAGTGGGTAGAGGCGGAGGCGGTCAAAAATATCAACACAAAGGACGTTATTTCCTTCATCTGGAAGAATATCATCACCCGTTTTGGGGTGCCTATGTCCATGGTTTTTGACAATGGTCCTTAGTTTGAGACCCATCAATTAAACACTTGGCTGGGAGATCAGGGGATCTCCAATTATTTAGCATCAGTCGGCCGACCCCAAGAAAACGGCCAAGTCGAAGCCTTCAACAAGTTAATCTCAGACGGCATAAAAAAGAAAATTGAAAGAGCTGGCGGCCTATAGGCGGATGAATTACCACAAGTCCTATGGGCCATCAGAACAACAGCGAAATGGGCAACTGGAGAAATTCCATTTCTTATGGTGTATGGGGCAGAAGCTGTCTTGCCCATTGAACACTATGAGCCGACTCTTCGGATTATGCTATATGATAAAGACGCAAAATGGGAGGCCATGCGCCTGGCATTAGCCGACTCACTCCCAAAGCGTAAGGGAAATGTTGCCTTACGCCATGAGATCTACCGCCTGAGAATAACTCGGGCTTACAACAAAAGAGTACACAAGTGCCCATTAAAAGTTTAGGACTTTGTGTTACAAAAAATGGAGGCAGTCGGTAGGGCGAATGAGCAAGGGAAGCTAACCCAAAATTGGGAAGGCCCCTACCAAATCTAAGAAGAAGAGGCGGCACCTACTGCCTGGAAACACTAGACAGTAGGAACCTACTTAGAACCTAGAATGTAGATAACTTAAAGAAGTATTACTTTTGAAATTTCATAAAGTTTTTGACTTGTTAATGAAATTTTGCTTTCATGTCATACTTATCTTTATTTTATTTTGAGTACTGAATGCACGAAGTGCAAAAAGGATCATGCTCACAACAATGAAGGATGCCGCCTGCACGATGTGCCGACGGATCCTGCGTAACCTTTATAGTTCCGGCTGCACAATGTGCAGACGGACCAATTTATAACTAATGACGATGCTTGAACATCGCCTACACAATTTGCAGACGGACAATGGCGAGATATTATGAGCTACCGCCTACACAATGTGCAGACATCTTAGTACCTTTAAAACTTAAAATTGTTAAGGGATCGTCTGCCCGAACAGCAGACACCCAAGATCCTTAAGAAAGGACCCGATTGCACCAAGGTAGTCGCCCCAGTACTATTTAACTTCTTAAGCTAAGTCAATAACTTAGCAGCTATTTATCGTTTATTCAAATTTTAAGCTAAATCAATGATTTAGTGGCTATTTACTCGTTAAAAGAGGGCAATGGCCGGATGAACATTATTTAAACTACCGTCTGCTCCAACATGAGTACGACAGTCTGCTCCAACATGAGTCAGACAATTGGCGACGTCCATTCGGGCGAATTCGCCGAGGAGAAGCATCTTCCATATAGGTGGAACATTGCACTACAAATAAAACAAGCGACCCTACCGAATACGCTAAGGCAGCGCTCGCAATCACTTGATTTAATCAAACTTGAAATCTAAAAAGCGCTGAGTTTTTCGGTTGTTCTAGCATTAGCTGAAAACGGCTACTGTTTCATATTAGAGGCTACCTTTCCGCATGCTTTTGATCTAGGGCAAGGAAGGCGGACAATACCTTTTTCAATAAATATGCTAAGTAAAAAAACTTAGCGGCTTTTCTATATTTCACGAGGCTTTTGACCGGATGCATTCAATAAATCGTCTGCTCTACATGGCCGTCTGTCGCTTGGTTTGGGGCAATCAACAAAGTAATTGATTGACTTAGAAACCATTCATACTATTTAAAGTATCAAAAATTTCTAAGTCAATCAATCCACTCAACTAAAACAAAACGACATCCGGCCACAGGCAAGAACATTCGCATACTAAATGGGTTAAAATACTAAGCAAAACATTCTATGCATAAAAAATTGAAAGCTTTAAAATTCTTTAAAGCACAAACACCAATATGAATAAAGTCGGCCAAACGACCGAATGCTTCGTAAATAAATAAAACAGCCGTCAAAATAGATGACTGAGAATTTTTGCTAGAAAAGCCAGAAATTGTCAAATCACTCGACCCCTCGGCCGGTAAAATACATGGTTACTCGGCACACAGGCTGGAAAGCAAATACATGGCCATTCGGCCGTAGAAATAGATACCTAAAAACTTAAGTAGTAGGGGATAGGTTCTCATTGTTTCCTTATTTCCACTCGTCGGCTGCTCATCATCCTCTTCATCCTCCTCATCCTCCTGCTCATCCTCAAAGAACTCTCTCGAGGAGTCGGACTCCTCAGCAGTGGCCTTGGCCGCATCCTCCTCATCCTGCTTGTAGACACCCAAATGTGTCTCCCTAAAACAAAACCCAGTGATGAATACCTTTCATGTCATTGATTATCAAACAAAGCGAAAGTGTGAAAAGTCTAGTGATGAGGATGTTTTTATTAAAATATCTATTCTTTCTATTTTTGAAAATATTTCTTTTCTTACCCTGTTTTTGAAAAACGTGCATTCAAGTTTTGTTTGGTCTATGATATGGGTCCAATAATAATTTAGTTGGATGAGGCTTGAAAGAACTTTCCAACGATATATTATAAGCCCAATTCCGATGAATAATGATGAAGTTATGACCAAAATACTGAACTTAGCTCAAAACGGATTTTACCTACAGCCCAATGATCATGTGGAGGGTCCAAAGGTCTAATCCTATAAGTAAACTAATTAGGAATTAGAAGCTTCTATAAGTTTATAAAAAAAATATTAATTATCCTTTTTTAAAAGATAAGGTTAAAGAATTTGAGTTAAATAAAAACTTTCCTTTTTCTTAAATCATAATTTTATTCGAATTTAAAGATATTCAAAGACAGCCAGATATTTATTTCGTGCCTCATAATCTTTATCTAAATTTTATATGGTTGGATAGATCTTTCAATTATCTTTCCAATGATATATTATGCTATTAAATCCGAGTTGTAACGAAAAAATATGAATGGAATATTAAACTCTATCCAAAACTGACACCTTTCCACTATTTCGGAAATATCTTTTTATCTACAAAATATTTTAATCTGATTTTAATTGGGTTAAAAAGTAGACTTCAAGATCTTTCCAACGATATATATTATAAGCCTTATTTCGACTTCTTTATCAAAAGATATGATAAAAATAAAATCTGCAAAAACTGTTGTCCATCGAGTTTTATTTTGATTCGAATTCGGATTCTTTTCTTATTCTTCGACCCTCTTTTTTCTCTATAAATAGAGGTCATGTCTCCCCTTTTTCAAATCATCAACTCTCATCAAGAATTTCTTCATTCTCTCTCTCTCTCTCTTTCTATGTCAACCCTTTTACTAACAAAATTCCTCATACATTGGCACTAGACACACCTAGCCAAGTTCGAAGTTGCCTTTGTTCTAGACGTGAAAGGTTTGATATTTCTGAGGGATTGGTCTTAAATCTTTATTTCAATTATTTAATTTAATTGTTTGATTTATATTTTCCTTAACGTGTGTATTTTGTTATTAGAAAGAGGTACGAGGCATCCAAGTAAGTACTTTAATTGTTTTATTGATATTATGATATAGAAATTATGTTTAGGTTGTTATTTTGATTCCTAGTATCATGTTAGGATGTTTTATTGCTTCCTATTATCAAGTTTAGGGTAAAGAATATATTGTCAATAATGATTTTTATTATGCTTCCTATTTTCTTTCCTAATATCATATAAGTATCATTTTAGGGCTAAAGCTTTGATTTTTATTGCTTAGTGACATGCCAGGGTTTGTTATTAATCTTGTTAGTATCATGCCTAGGATCTTGCCATTATTATGATTTAACATGATTATTATTATTATTATGATTATTATGTTACTTGATATTTATTTTTGTTGCTTTATCAAGCCTTTTATTCATGTTTAAAGGGAATTTGTACTTCTAATCACGCTTAATAATATAATAAATAATCTTGTTTAAGGTTAATGTGATTATAATTCAAGTGATCACCAATAATAGTTTTATTTGTGCATTAATATTCAACCAACATAGATAAATAGGTTTAGGGTAAACCTAATGATTGCATGTTAGTCATAAAGCGTACATGAATACGAGAAGAATAAAGTAGACGCCTATTAGTAGGGCAGGTTCTTTCTCTTTTAGATTGAATTTGTAACTTTATCCCCGAACTTCCAGTTTTGGTTCCAGACCTATTGGAGTTGACGATCTCATGGATTGTGAAGGGGTGTAACCTTCACCCTGTGAACAGTTTACAAGTTCCTTATACTTGTTGGCGACTCTTTTGCTCTAGCTTCCTTCCCTTTGGACGCCCCCATGCTTAAGTCTATGATCACAGCGGGGTTCAAGTTTGGGGTATTTCTTGAAATATTCATGTAGACACCCATTTGTGTCTCCCCAAAACCAAACCAAGTGATGAGTACTTTTCATGTCGAATCATAATCGAATGAAGCGAAAGTGTGGAAAGTCTAGTATTGCGGAAAGTTTTAATTTCTTTTCTCTTCTCTTTGTTTTTGAAAACTTATTTTAAGAAAACAGCCAATCTAGTTTGGTTGGTCCATGATATGGGTCCAATAGTAGTGTAGTTAGATGGGGCTTGCAAAGAGATTTCCAACGATATATTATAAGCCCAATTCCGATGAATATTGAGAAAAATATGGTCAATTTACCAAACTGAGCCCGGTTTGAGCTTTATGTACGGCCCAATGATCTAGGGGAGGGCCTAATATGATTTATCATTCCTAATGCAATTAGGAATGGTTTTAGTCTTCTAGATTCTTCTAGAAGGTTCTTTTCATTCCTAATCTAATTAGCATTGATAAATTGACTTTTGTTGACTTTTCAAAGTTTTAATCAAAATCAAATAGCATTTTCAAGGAAAATATATTATTTTATCCTCCAGTATGGCAAACTTATCTGATTTACGAAAACGCGTTAAAATTAGGCTTGGCGCCTGGCGCTAGTGTTGGTGCCTGGCGCCAGTTAGCCAGGGTTTGCGCCAGCTCTGTTTTTTGTGCGTTAGACACTGTTTTGTTTATTTTATCTTTTTGGCTGATTTTCTCTATAAATAACGTATGAAAAACTCCGTTTTCAATCATCCACATTCATCTACATTCACCAATTCCCACGATCATTCACCGACAATCAGTTTTCTAATTCTCTCATCTCTCTCTCTTTCTCTTAATTCTTACCTTGCTTTCACATACAAAATTCCGCATTCACAAGATTTAGAAACACCTAGCCATATTCGAAGTTGCCTTCGCCCTAGACGTGAAAGGTTTTAATTTCTGAGGGTTTGGTCCCAAATCTCTCTTTCAATTATTTAATTTAATTGTTTGATTATTATTTTCCTTGAAGTTACTAACATGTGTATTTTGTTATTAGAAAGAGGTACGAGGCATCAAAGTAAGTACTTTAATGGTTTTTATTGATATTATGATGTAGACATCATGTTTATATTGTTATTATGATATTCCTAGTATCATGTCTAGGGTATTTTTAATATTAAATATGATTCATGCGATGCTTCCTATGTTATTTCTAATATTTATGATTGCTAGTATCATGTTAGGGTTAAAGATTTAATTTTTATTGCTTAGTGACATGCTAGGGTTTGTTATCAATCTTGTTAGTATCATGCCTAGGATCTTGATATTATTATGCTTTAATATTAACATGAACATGATTATGATTATAATTGTTATAATTTATGATGATTATGAATATTATTATTATTATTATTTTGATGATGATTATTTTATTTATGATGATATTATCATTATTATAATTTATTATTATCGTTATTATTATTATTATGTTGCTTGATATTTATTGTTATTGCTTGATCACGCCTTTTATGCATGTTTAAAGGGAATTTTGGTACTTGTAATCACGCTTAATAAGATAATTAATAATCTTATTTAGGGTTAATGTGATTATAATTCAAGTGATCGCCAATAATAGATTTGTCTGTGCATTAATATTCAACCAACATAGAAAAACAGGTTTAGGGTTAATCTATAATTAGAAAGCGCACATGAATACGATCAGAATAAAGTAGAGGCCTATTATTAGGGCAGGTTCAATCTCTTTTAGGTTGGATTTGTACCTTCATCCCCGAACCCTTATTTGGTTCTAGACCTTATGGAGTTGACGATCTCTTAGATTGTTAAGGGGTGTAACCTTCACCTCGTGAACGGTTTACAAGTTCCTAAAACTTGTTGGCGACTCTTTTGCTTTATCTTCTTCCCTTTTGGACGCCACCGTACTTTAGTGTATGATCATAGTGGGGTTCAAGCTAGGGGTTTAACGCTTGAAATTTATTCCCCACAGTTTTTGGCGACTCCACTGGGGAGGATTTCTATTTTAATTCCTGAATTTGTTTCGGCAATGATTTAGAATGAGTGGATGAGACTCGAAAAGTTCTAAGTATGTCATGTGCGTAATTTTGATTAACATTATTGTCATTTGCATAAAAAAGATCTCATTGGAAAGACCATCCGTAATGAGTTAAAAAATAGGATTTTACACGTAGGAAATTTGAGAAATATCTTTCACAACTAGGACCGAAAAAACACCGCGCAAAACTGGAAAATTTTATCGAGCACAGAAAGCTGCTGAGGCATGTGGGAAGTAGCGCCAGAGGCCAGAGCTTGGGGTCAGCATTTTAGCCGTAGCGCCAGACGCCAGTATTGGCGCCAGGCGCTACAGTTAAAAGCTGGCGCCAGTCTCTGTTTGCTGGCGCCAACTTCTCCCAATACCGAGCCAGAAATATGCGTTCTAATTTCGACTGGTTTTTCGTATTGTTTGCTCGATCCTACTTCCTGATTGAATTTTTTCTCACTTTTCTGAAACCCACATGTGTTCTACAAATGGACATAACCCTCTGGGAATTCATGCTCCATCTACCCGATTGAACGCTCCGTGCAACAAAGGGTACATCCGAGAATGTTGAATTCACCAAACCATGGAAGCGAGTTTTTTCTAAAACTCGCAGTGTCCCATCCACTCGCGCCAACCCTTCACGGTTAGGCTTCCGCGCGGTGCATCCGGACAATTAACCATGGACCCTCTATTGACTAAACCATATCCCGAACTTTAGAGAACTAGAGCCATGGTTAGGTTGCAAACTCATTGCATCATATTGTGTGTACTTGACTAATTGTGCATTATTTGTTGTGCATATATTCTATGTTTCTCTTAACCGTTTGTTTGACTTGTGCTAAGACTAAATAAACTGATTAATGACTAAAGGACTTTGTTTAATTAATTAATTAATTAATTTGAGCTAATAAATAAATATAAAATCGAGTCATAGTTCCTTTAAGTCAACCCGGATTTTTATTCCCGTATACTGCACAAACGTCAACTTGTTTTTGTCATAGCCGGAGTTCTAGGAAGAACTACGAGTCCTATAATCTATGGATCTGTAGCCCCGAGTTTTATCTTTAATTTGGCGTTGGTTTCATCCCAATCAGAGTCGCAGATCAAAAGTTATGACTAAAATACCACAGTCTGTCCAGTTTAAAGCATATACGCGAGGTCTGAATTTAGTCTTTGCTTGAGTCTAGTCACATAGTCTAGCCACATGGTCATGACACGAGTCTTAACATATCACCTACACTCACTAGTCTTAATACACACTTTGAGTACACATAACCATGACCATGTCTTAGGTTCATGCATGAGTCGGTCTTTTTCCGTCATTTGAGTTGTGGGGTGCATTCTTTTCCTAATTCTTCATATCCCTCCATCTCCATCATCTTTCTACACATTCTTCTGTCTTTCTTCACTTCCTCCATCCATTGCATGTTGAATAAAGTTTGAGTCAAATAATTAACAATAAATATCCCCAAATTCCTTTTCCACAATACTTGGTCGAGGAGAGAAGGGCGATTAATTAAGGACAACCTCTTTATTCAAGTCACGCTTTTTGATAAACCGATTCGTCAAAAGAGGAAGGCTAAAAAGATAATGGCAAGTCAAGAAGAAGTCAATGATCTTAGGAACCAATTGGTTACCGTGACTGAGACGTTAAAGGCTTTAACCCTCAAGATCGATGATCCCATGAAGCAACAACAAATGAACCTCATGCAAGAGAGTCTAAGCAAGCTATCTAGTGACTACAAATTTCAGGGCATGAGTTCACAAGGGGTCTCGTTGGACAAGGAACTGCTTCCGCATAAGTTCAACGCCACTGACATCCCTAAATTCAAGGCAACAGATAACCCTTACTTCCATCTAAGAGCTTTTGAAACTATAATGAGCATTAAGGGTATCGATAAGAAGGTTTTCCCCTCTCTGTTCCCACTGTCTCTCGAAACCGTTTGCCAACAATGGTTCTTCTCCCTTGACAAGGAGAAAACCTCTAACTTGGAATCGATAGTAAACGCTTTCATTGATAGGTACAAGTCCAATATTCAAGACGAAACAGACTGTAGACAACTTGAGATGTTAAAACAAAAAGAAAACGAAGGGTTCACGTCTTTCTTCAATAAATGCAGGGAAACTTCCGCTAATATGGTCAAGGCTCCCACTGAAAAAGAATCTATGAGGATGTTTATCAAGAATCTCCAAGGGAAGTATTCAAAGCACTTAAAGTACCAACACAACTTGAATACTTTCAAGGCTGTCTATAATATATGCATTGACATTGAAGATGACCTTTTGAAAGATAATAGTGCGAGAGGAAAAAAGAACGACCACCCTTCTTCTTCCTCTCCCATTAATGAAGTACATGCCGCGAACGCCTCTAAACCACGAATCCAAAGATCAAAGAGGGTATTCACTCCACTTGGTATGAGTTATGAAACGGCTTTCGAGAAGCTACATCACAAAGGACTAGTCATGCCCATAGGGCCCATCAAAGATCCAGTTCTAGAAGCCAGGCCACCTAAGTGGGACCCTAATAAGCACTGCAAATATCATCAAAGAAAGGGTCACGA
Source organism: Chenopodium album (assembly GCF_948465745.1). Classification (NCBI taxonomy): domain Eukaryota; kingdom Viridiplantae; phylum Streptophyta; class Magnoliopsida; order Caryophyllales; family Amaranthaceae; genus Chenopodium; species Chenopodium album. The sequence continues at coordinate 30,814,083 of NC_137836.1, forward strand.
CACTGAGGACTGTTGGAAACTCAAAGAAGCTATTCAAGATCTGATCGATAACAATGAAACTTCCAAGATTCTAGCCATCGAAGCATCCTTCGATCCATCACTTCTTATCACACCTGTAGGAGAGCCCATGATCGAGACAACTTATATGACCTCTCTCGATGAAGTGGCCATGATTGAGGAGGATCAAAGTCTTTTCTTAGATAATACCAAGGAAGACTCGTCAAGTCTAAAAGAGGACGTTCGAAAGTTACAAGATGTCGTTGCCATGCTCTTGAATGTGGTAGAGGGATTAGCAAATCGGGTAATGACCATCGAACAAAATTCTCGCCAAGAGTTTAATGAAGAACTCAATGCTCCTAAGCCACAGGCAAAACGGACCATTGAAGAATACATACCAATAGGAATGACTTACGATGAAGCTTTTGACTGTCTTCACGATCAAGGTCAAGACCCTCCACCTGAAAAACGTTTTCCCAATTGGGATCCAAATTCCTATTGTCGATACCATAAAGGTCGCGGTCACACTACTGAAAAGTGTCTCGCCCTCAAGGATTGTGTTCAAGACTTTATTGATTCAAATCTCCTTCATGTTCCTCCGCGCGACAAGAAGGTCAAGATTAGTAACAATAATAACAGTGGCTGTAAAGGGAAGAAGAACGACTATCCTTCTTCGTCCGGAAACACCTACTTTTGTTAATAGTATTGGTACTTTTGACCTTAGTGAGATCCTATCCATGGGTAATCGAAAGCAATCGAAAAGGGAATTTACCCCTATTGGAATTAGTTATGATGAGGCTTTCGACCGACTCCATGCCAAAGGACTCATTACTCCCATTGGTCCTATTCAAGATCCCCCACTTAAGAAGAGATTGCCTATTTGGAATCCAGACGAATACTGCAAGTACAATCAAGGTAGGGGTCATACTACTGAGAGCTGTTGGAGGCTAAAGGAGGCTATCCAACATTTGATTGATAATAACAAGCTTCCCATACCTCCAGTTAACAAGAAGAGCGAGTGATGATAAAGGAAACAACACAAGACAAGAGGCGAGCTTCAACGCCAAGATTTCATGATCTTTTTTTCTATTTCTTTTTCATTTTTTCCTTTCCCAAATAAGTCTAGCATAGGCACCTTTTTTATTCTACTTAGATTAATTTTGTAGATTATTTTCTTTCTTTTCTTTTAATAAAATGAGCATTTATTTTCTTGCATATGATCATTTCATTAATATTGCATTAAAACATTAAAAAAAAAATCCATGTCAAATTGAGCACAAGGTATACCAATGATTTGAGGCACCCCTTGTAGCCACATCATATCTCCTTTCACTTTTTAATTTTACAATCCTTTCTTCATAAACCACTTTGAGCCTCGTCTAATGATAGACCTTTGTTTTTTCAACCTACATCTACCTAACCTTGGGATGGGATGGTGTGCAACTTATGCAATTCTAAAAAGGCTTGAGTGAATTCAAAAGATTAAAATAGCAAAAATAGCAAAAAATAAATTAAAGTGTACAAAAGGGTAAGTGTTCCAATGTCTTTGATATGAAAATATCTTTGATAAGAGCACGTCTCAGATTGCGTCTCTTATCGAGTGCTCGGTACCGTGCTTGAGAAACATGAATGCCAAGTGAGTGATAGACCGCATGATCGGGATTGCCCACACTTATAAAAATAAAATAGATGCTAAAGACAAAAGAGAAAAGAGAGCTAAAAAAGAGCGAGAAACTTCAAGCATAAAAATATAAAGATTCAAAAGCAAGGTTGCACACCTTGGGGGCTTATCGAGGGTCTTGAGTCTTTATCCCCTTCTTCTTCAACCTTTAGCCTAACCACGTTACAAGCCTTAAAAAGACCTTTTTGAGGTATACACACACTTGTGCGAGGTTCGGCTAGAGCTACGTTCGGCCTTATTCCTAACGGATACGTAGGCAACCTCACATCGAGGTGCGACCGTAATAAACATGCATTCATATTTACATTCACACACTTACACCACGATCATATCAAGAGATATCCTATGCTCATCCCTTTAGAGCTAGACTTGGGGGCTTGATCCCTATATCATTAGTTTACCTAGCCTAAGAGTCACCATCATTTGAGTCTTCTAAAAATAACATCTTCCTACACACTTAGCCCTTGCATCCTAGCTTTAGTGTCACTTTAACACACATCACAGATACATGACCAAATATACTTCCCTTAGGAACCCTTTGTCATGAAATCTTAACACAACGCTGAAGCATGCCTTATCATTTCAAAATCGCTCATCAACCATAATGGTCATTGCATCACGAAGTACAAAGTACTTAGCCTCCGTGCCTAAGTTATCTAAATACTTTCATCATTGAGTCAACAATAGAGATAGCATAGGATGGATTAATCCTTGCACCTTGAGAGACAGTATCAAACAACATTTGACTAAGCTCATTCAACATGCATCTTCAAAACTTCGATTCTTTTTCGCGTCTTTCTTTTTCGGGAGAAAGTCGGTACCCTCCACAAAAATGACGGAAAATTTTTGCTTTCGACATTTTCGAGTCGCACGATCACATTAAAAATGCACACATGGGTCATGAGTCACACGTGTCATTTCACTTCGAGTCGAGTCAACCTCGAGTTAGTCGATCACAGCGAGTCAAGTTTATGCCTTGAGTCATGTCAAGTCAATGAGTCAAGCAACGTTAAACCTTAGGTCAACCCTAAGATAATTCAACCTTAGGTCAACCCTATGACGGTTAAAAAGATTGGCAAAGTTCTATAGTCAAAAATAAATACAGGTGCAGCAGAATAGGGAAGACCCTATCACAACATTCGGCGACAGAGCTCGAAGCCTCTCAGAAGGGTGATTTCGACCTCATACAGCAATTTCGGGTTCCTTGGTAAGCCAGTTAGCCCCTATAAGCAATTTTACATGATTAAGTAGTCAGTTTGATTACAATTGCAATAAGTGGTCGACTTGATGAAAGATCGTCTCACTTAGCTTAAAGCGCCTAAGATTTGGCTCATTACGGAAACACCGACATACTGGTTTTAGCGGAAGCAAAGTTCAGGCGAGCTTTAGAGATCGACAAACGTTGGTCTTCGGAAATTTTTCTTCAGAACATTATCGCAACAAACATTCAAGTACCGAAGCTCTATTGTTCAGAGACGCGTGAACATCTCCATCAAAGCTCTTTGCTCCAGAGATGCGTGGGCATATTATTCAAGCTCTATTGTTCAGAGACGCGTGAACATCTTCATCATGCTCTTTTGTTCAGAGACGCGTGAACATTTCCATCAAGCTATTTTGCTCTAGAGACGCGTGGGCATATCATTCAAAAGCTCTTTGTTCAGAGACGCGTGGACATATCATCAAAGATCTCCTATTTTCAAGCTCTTTTGTTCAGAGACGCGTGGACAATCCTTTTCAGACTCTTTCGCTCAGAGACACGTGGGCATCCTATTATCAAGCTCTTTGTTCAGAAGCGCGTGAACATATCCAAAAAAGAGAAAAGAAGCTCTTTGTTCAGAGGCGCGTGAACATATCAAAAAGAAGCTCTTTGTTCACAGACGAGTGAACATCGAAACAACAAGGTGGCGTTCCCTAGATTGTGGAGTGTTGTCACAAACAACTGAGGATTGTTTCAAGAGAAGCAATCTTCGATAGTATCCCCTTGGATGTGGAATATTATCAAAGCGGAAGAGGATCGTTTCAGGCAAAGCAATCTTCTAATTTGGAAGCAGTTACAGGCGTAGCAATTTTCAAGTGGGATGGAATTCTCTAGCTTGTAGGAGGTCATCAAAAAAACAAGGATACAGCAGCAATCGGTTACTTTCAGAGACGTGTGCTCGACGGTGCAAGATACGCGTTTCTTAACTCTTTTATCTGTTTAACTAATGCTAGTTTTGCAGGTATAGGCGTTACAAGAGTGATTTAGGATCGCAGAACGTTCTGAATCATTCTCCGTCCCTATCGATACTTTGACTTTTGTTTTCGAAACTTGCGTTTCTCCAAACTCGGTCAAAGTGGGGGCTTCTGTAGACACCCATTTGTGTCTTCCCAAAACCAAACCCAGTGATGAGTACCTTTCATGTCGAATCATAATCGAATGAAGCGAAAGTGTGGAAAGTCTAGTATTGCGGAAAGTTTTAATTTCTTTTCTCTTCTCTCTGTTTTTGAAAACTTATTTTAAGAAAACAGCCAATCCAGTTTGGTTGGTCCATGATATGGGTCCAATAGTAGTGTAGTTGGATGGGGCTTGCAAAGAGCTTTCCAATGATATATTATAAGCCCAATTCCGATTAATATTGAGGAAGTTATGGCCAATTTACCAAACTGGGCCCGATTTGAGCTTTATGTACGGTCCAATGATCTAGGGGGGGCCTAATATGATTTATCATTCCTAATGCAATTAGGAATGGTTTTAGTCTTCTAGATTCTTCTATAAGGTTCTTTTCATTCCTAATCCAATTAGCATTGATAAATTGACTTTTGTTGACTTTTTAGAGTTTTAATCAAAATCAAATAGCATTTTCAAGCAAATTATATGATTTTATCCTCCAGTACGGCAAACTTATCTGATTTTCAAAAACGCGTTAAAATTAGGCTTGGCGCCTGACCCCAGGCTTTGGCGCATGGAACCAGGCTTGGCGCCTGGCGCTAGCCATTGGCGCCTGGCGCTAGTGTTGGTGCCTAGCGCCTGTTAGCCAGGGTTTGCGCCAGCTTTGTTTTTTGTGCGTTAGACTCTGTTTTGTTTATTTTATCTTTTTGGCTGATTTTCTCTATAAATAACGTATTAAAAACTCCGTTTTCAATCATCCACATTCATCTACATTCACCAATTCTCACGATCATTCACCGACAATCAGTTTTCTAATTCTCTCATCTTTCTCTCTTTCTCTTAATTCTTACCTTTCTTTCACATACAAAATTCCGCATTCACAAGATTTAGAAACACCTAGCCATATTCGAAGTTGCCTTCGCCCTAGACGTGAAAGGTTTTAATTTCTGAGGGTTTGGTCCCAAATCTCTCTTTCAATTATTTAATTTAATTGTTTGATTATTATTTTCCTTGAAGTTACTAACGTGTGTATTTTGTTATTAGAAAGAGGTACGAGGCATCAAAGTAAGTACTTTAATGGTTTTTATTGATATTATGATGTAGACATCATGTCTATATTGTTATTATGATATTCCTAGTATCATGTCTAGGGTATTTTTAATATTAAATATGATTCATGCGATGCTTCCTATGTTCTTCCTAATATTTATGATTGCTAGTATCATGTTAGGGTTAAAGATTTGATTTTTATTGCTTAGTGACATGCTAGGGTTTGTTATCAATCTTGTTAGTATCATGCCTAGGATCTTGCTATTATTATGCTTTAATATTAACATGAACATGATTATGATTATAATTGTTATAATTTATGATGATTATGAATATTATTATTATTATTATTTTGATGATGATTATTTTATTTATGATGATATTATCATTATTATAATTTATTATTATCGTTATTATTATTATTATTATTATTATTATTATTATTATTATTATGTTGCTTGATATTTATTGTTATTGCTTGATCACGCCTTTTATGCATGTTTAAAGGGAATTTTGGTACTTGTAATCACGCTTAATAAGATAATTAATAATCTTATTTAGGGTTAATGTGATTATAATTCAAGTGATCGCCAATAATAGATTTGTTTGTGCATTAATATTCAACCAACATAGATAAACAGGTTTAGGGTTAATCTATTGATTGCATGTTAATTAGAAAGCGCACATGAATACGATTAGAATAAAGTAGAGGCCTATTATTTGGGTAGGTTCAATCTCTTTTAGGTTGGATTTGTACCTTCATCCCCGAACCCTTATTTGGTTCTAGACCTTAGGAGTTGACGATCTCTTGGATCGTTAAGGGGTGTAACCTTCACCTCGTGAATGGTTTACAAGTTCCTAAAACTTGTTGGCGACTCTTTTGCTCTATCTTTTTCCCATCAGTTTTGTCCACAAGATGAGTACACGTGTCTCGGGACTGGGGGACGTGACTACATGGGTGCGACATCGTCTCGTCGCTTCTTTATACATGGGGTGGATTCGACACCCTAAATGTCTGGTAAGTTAGTAAGCGCACTAACTACCGTATCCATTCAAGAAGTGCCTACAGTAATTGACAAGGAGTGGAAATAGGTCGTTGAAACTAATCCTACCTCGATCAAACTAAATTTATAAACACTTAAAAAACCTATATACTAGTATAGAGGCAAGTCAAAGGTCGAAACCAAAGGAACGGTAATGTTCAAGCGTTCTTAATTATGCTCCTAAGCTAGGTCTAAGTCTAAGGATTAAAGGTAAACGCTAACTAACTAACAAACCGAAGAATCAAACAAATGAAAACAGTAGGAACGAGGATTAACAAGTAATCATGACAATTATAACAACTCGGAAATACATGCAAGTCAATGGTTGTGAAGACTAATGGCAAGCTCAATCAAAAGATTCAACAAGCTATCTCCTATAGGTCAAACTAACGCCAACTACGAGAGACTCTAACTAGGAGCATCACTAATCAAGCTCAATCGACAAATGTAAGCTATAAATTAATGGTCCGTATCAATGTAGACTCACAATGCAATCTAGCATAATTCTCAAGGCCCAATCGAATTACACACATGCATACTTCCATTAATCACTTTAATTTCAACAATTAATCAACATAATTCCCAAATTAAGCACAATCAATCAATCATACAAGTTTCACCCAATTCCTAGCATACAACTACATTAACATCATCATCAAATCAACAAACAACTAAAGAAATCAAGAATCAACAATATATGAATAACAATTACACTAATCAACAATCAAAAATCAAAATCAAATCAAACAAACTTGAATATTAAACAAAGCAATAAAATGGGATAGAGTTAAGAATGCTCATTGATAATAAAGAAGATCTCAAACACAATTGTCACCATTGAATTTTCAATATCTCAATCACCATTGAAATTCCTCACTTTCTCTCTCTAAAATCTACTCCTAAACTAACCCTAAAACTAGAGAGAAAAGCTCTCAACTAAGCTATGAAAATGAATTCTAATTCTACTTGTTTCTCTCTCCACCAAAAAATGGGTATTTATAATTACAAGGTTAAAAGAAAATAAAATAAAAGAAAAGGAAAGTAAAAAATGAAAATAAGAAAAGAAAAGGAAAAAATAAAGAATCGAAAAATATGAAATCAGTGGATTTCGGTGCTCTTAATTTGGGAAATTATCCCATGCTCCTCACATTCCCTATCACGCACCATAAAAGCTGCTCATCATCATCAGTTAACTTTGATCATCAAATCAAGGCCAGAAATTTTCATTAAAATCGTCAACCCAAATTGGCGCGGCCGCGATTAATGAATGCGCGCCCGCGTCTATTGAGGTTCGAATCGAGCGCATTTACGGTGGCTACTACTTGGTGCTGCTCTGCTGCCGGAAATTGCTGCTAGTTGCGGTGGTGAATGCAGGGAAGGAGATGAGTGGGCTGCGCTGCTGGTTGCGGGCTGGAATAATTGTTGTGGCTGGTCGGTGCTTGCTGCGGCTGGAGTAGGGGAAAGCAGAGGAAGGGAGTGCGAATGGTGGTGGTGATTGTGGCTGACTGGTGGCGGAATCAGAGAGTGGCAGGTCTGTGGTTTTGATTGCGGTTGTTAGGTGGTGAAGGCGGAGGAGCTGCTGCTTGGTGTGGGAGGCAGATGCTTGGTGATTTAGGCAGATTGGTGGCTGATTTTTGGGTGATAATTGCGGTTGTTGTTGGAGTTGTTGCTGTTGTTGTGTGGAAGAATAGAGGAACAGGGGAAACAAGGGAGTTTAGGTAAGTGGTGAGGTTGTTGGTGGGCACGAGCATCATCCTCACAGCATGCTCTTGATAAACACAAAAGTAGGCAGTCCCTAAACACCATGATTGTGGGTTCAACACTACCCGACTTGAGAGCGCGACTATGCAAGCGCAAGGAGTTGAATTTGGAATATCCACCTACAAAATACAAATGAAATCAACGATAAAATGAAGTAAAATAAACTCAAAATTAACAAACAAAACTAAGAGAAATAAAATGAAAATGAAAAGAATAAAAGAAAGAAAACAATAAAAATGAAAAAAAAATAAACGAAAGAAAATGAAATAAAAATGAAAATGAAAATAAAATGAAATAAAAACTAAATCTGTAAAATCTAAAATAAAGGAAAAGCAACTAAAATAACTAAAATAGAACAAATAAAGGAGAAAAGACTAAAAAACCATTAAAATGCATAAAAGCTACAAAATAAGAGAGGAAAGATAAAATAGAGAGAAAAAACATAAAACTAAACATTTATTGAGAATAAAAACCATGAAAAGAAGGTAAAAACGACTTAAATGCTCATCAAATGGGTGTCATTTATGACACCCATCAATAATTCTCTATCTTTTAATCCCGAGAGATAGATCTCGCAAAGCTTGGGCTGAGTGAAATTTTACGCAACACCTACGCCGTACAATTTGGCGCCGTGCGATCCGCCATTTACATTTTTACGATGCATGAAAACGCCTTCCTTTGCTTCGAACGTGAAAAAAGAAGAAAACCCGGACATTTGTAACGTCAGTACAGTAAAATGACAAACCTGTCTATGGGTGCTTTTACGTAAAGCACCACCACGGAACGTCTTAAGGTACTCTTAAGAAAAACATTCATAACGTATGATTGGGGAAGGCACAAAGCACGGTGTGCATGCAATATGATGCAAAAAACGAACAAAAAAGAAAATAAACTACAATATGCAAAGCAATTAAAAAGATTTTGATAATTTGCGCGCCATTATGTCTAATAACGATCAAAAGCCGTTCAAAAATGATCAAACGGATCAAAATCAAAATCCCGGTCTTTTAGTGACCAGTATCCGCGCCCAACTCAGAAGGTCGCGCTGGAGAGGCATGCGCATCTTTCTGAGTTGCTTTGGTATGTCACGCGCAACATCTGAAATTGCGCGCGACATTTATGTTAGTAAAGTGAAAAAAAAACGCAGACGCGATTTTCGCTTCACTCTTTTCTTCTTCCTTCACCATTTTCGACTCTTTCTCCCTCTAGAAAGCTCGGTTTTTTGCAATTTTTGAAGCTAAAGGAAGCTAATCTCGTCCTCAATTCATATTTGCCGTAATCTAATATAAGTTTTTTGCTAAAATTTACTCTTTTTCGGCTGAATTCGAACGATTTTCGAATCGGTAAACCCCAAATTTTGAATTTGGGGTTCTTGATTCGGCTTATTTTTCTAGAAATAGTTTGCTCTATGTTGTTATGCCATGTTTAAGGAGTGTTTTGCAAAAAATTTCATGAAAAATGGTTATGTATTGAACCTTGTATGAGTATTTCTTTGTTCAAGTTCATTCTTGCTTCTTTTACTCGAATTTGGCTTGATTTTCTGTTATTGTGTTTGCCCATTTTTGTTATACTTGTTAATTATGCAACAATTGTAGTATTGGAACTATCTTTGGTTCCATAATTAACATTTTGAAAGTTTTGAATCCGAAAAAAATGGCGCGAAGTGTATACTTAGCCTATTTTCACCATATTCGAACTCCAAAATTGTATGGTAGACGATAACTATGTTTATATTACAATTATTCGTCTAGAATTAGTTGATTCTTTGAGATTTTGGAATATAATCCATTGAATGCTTAGTTGAAACTGGTATAGGATGGCTTTTATGGGTGTTAAAAGCCCCCATTTACTGAGTTTAACTGCAGGTATCGTAGCCCCCAAGTATGGGTGGCGTTCGATTTTCATGTTTTTCCCTATCGGTAGCCGTTATGCTGCCGAAATGGGTCTAGAATATGTATATTAGTTTAGGAAGTAAAATAAACTAATTAAAGAAATTGTATCCGTCAAAGCATGAACCCGCCTCCGTTTGTCGGTGCTGAGGAGGTTCTTGTTGGTCCGAACGAGGCGGTTCGCCCTCGAAAGAGGGTGAGCCGTCCTCGAGAGGAGGTTCAAGAGCGACGCGTCGCGGGTGATCGACATCGCCAGGAGGAGGTGATTTGGGAGGCTCCTCCCAACTAGGACCTTGGGTCCTTAAGTGGGACCCAGACCACCATGTTTCGATCCGAGGGTAGCGTGGCATCGTGAGTTTCTCGCACTTTTGCTTCTTTCTCTTTTCTTTTGTTTCTTCTCCTTTTTAAACCATAATCGTTTTTTTTTATTTAGAGTGAGCATGGCATGCGTTTGTACGGCTCTTGCGACCTACGAGCCCGTTTTGAGAGTTTTCCCGAGGTGGCAAAGGAGATGGTAGCACTTTTTGGGATTGACTCCCAGCTGGCGGCTCTTCGAGATTTATCGAGCCAGTCTGCGTCGTCAGCTTTCCTCTGTGGATTGCTGGAGTTTTGGTGGGAAATATAACGATTACCCCTTTCGGTTTCTCTATGATTACGGGTTTTCCTTTCGGAGGCAAGCCTGTAGTTATAGAGCTTGTTAAGGGGTCATACGAGAGATTGCGCGACCTTATGTGGGACCGTCTTGCGTCAGCCCTTCACGTGTACGCGCAATCTTGTCCGCACTCAGTTCTTGCCGACGAGTCGTCGGCTGACGAGCTTGACCGGCAGTGTACACTTGAGCAGCTGGCTCAGATATACATTGCCCACGTTCTTTCCGTCACCATCTTGAGTGATCGAGGAGAGCGTTTCGCCATTGGGTTACTCATTTGCTTCATCGATTTGGGGCAAGTAGGTAACCTGAGTTGGGCGCAGGTATCGTACGCATGTATGCTTACGACTATGGGCAAGGTGATTCGGGTCATGGATTCCGCGGCAGCTACTAAGGTGCCTCAGATCTCGCTTACATGGCATGGTCGTATCCTTGAGGTACGTAGTTTAAGCTTTTTTCTGTTATTACTTTCGTTTTTTCCTTTAGGCTTTTCTTTTCTCGATTTCAGGCTTGAGATACTCGTACCTGCCTTTCTTAGCCCCCAAGGTGCTTGGGGCTACTCGTTTTCCTATCGCCATCGATTGGTCGAGATTAAGAGGAGACGAGCTACTTTTGCCGGTGACTTTCGCCAGAGGATTCTTTCGGCGACTCGTGCGTCGGTGAGTATTCCAAATACTTGTTCTCTTTTTTGTTTTTTTATTTTATTCATTTTCTAACGATTTTTCATGTGGTTGTGTTTTATAGATCGATCTCCCTCCTTGGAGTTTGATCGTCGGAGTCCCTGAGGCTATCCGGTCTAGCATTGTTCATTGCCGTTTACGGGACCTCTTTACGGGACTTTTGGTATTCCAGAGGACCAACGCTTGGTTCTTAGCCGAGCGTGTTCTCTTGCAGCTTTCGACTGAGGAGCCTTTGGTTCCTGCTGATCCCCCGATCCGGATGCTACGTCCGGACCAGCTGTCTACCGAGGATCGGGCTCAGGCGATCCTTCTGGAGTTGCACGAGCCTGTCGCGCGCAACAAAATTAGTTGCGCGTGACATCCGCGCGTAACAAAATCAGTTGCGCGTGACATCCGCGAGCAACTTTTCCAGTTGCGCGTGACACCTATGCTACGAATGTCTCGAAAAAAAAATTTCTTTAAAAAATCGTATTGTTACCACCCCAAGTGTGAAGATTTTTTTCGTGATGTTCGAAAAATTTTGAACACTTAGAACGGTTTATTATTTCTAAATTACCCCCCAAGTGTTATGTATTTTACCGTGTTATTCGGTAAAATGCATAACACTTAGAATCTTTCAATTGAATGCTTAATTAAAAATGGTTGTATGAGTGAACGAGTTTTATCCGAATTTAATATGTAATTTTTCTTAAGGCGATCAATATTTATTAATTGGCGAATTTCATCTCCTCCAATATCCATTAATCTCACTAGTAGAAAAAGGCTTATTTGCGTCGCTCATTTATAGTGTATTTGCGTCGCTTCTATGAGCGACGCAACTGCTCGCGACGCAAATGACTTTTAAGTCATTTGCGTCGCTCCTAGGGGCGACGCAAATAAGAGTCATTTGCGTCGCTCCTTTATAAACAAGCGACGCAAATGACTTTTTTTATAAACTTATTTTTTGTCATTTGCGTCGCTCCTTTATAAACAAGCGACGCAAATGACTTTTTTTAAAAACTTATTTTTTGACATTTGCGTCACTCCTTTATAAAAGAGCGACGCAAATGACTTTTCTGATAAACTTATTTTAAGTTATTTGCGTCGCTCCTTTATAAACAAGCGACGCAAATGACTTTTTTTAAAAACTTATTTTTTGACATTTGCGTCACTCCTTTATAAAAGAGCGACGCAAATGACTTTTCTGATAAACTTATTTTAAGTCATTTGCGTCGCCCCTTTATAAACAAGCGACGCAAATGACTGAGTAAACAATACAATTGCTGTATTTGCGTCACTTGTTTGTTTAATGAGTGACGCAAATGATGTAAATTTTTTTTTTTTAATTATAATAATTGCTTGTATATGTTTGTAGTACCTGTTTTTCTTGCTAGTGGTATAAAGTAATATGCTAACGCTAATATAATTGAAATTAAAATGCAATATTATTGAATAATGCAAATGTAAATTTCGGCAGAGTATCCTTTGTAATTTGGCCTACCCATAAAATTGGGAATGACGGCATTATATTAACAAACTTTCCAATAATTTACATCTTTAGTAATCTCCAATAATGAGTGTGAAGAGCAATGGGGATTCCACCAATGAGGAGAACAAGCAGATTGTCAATTCCGCGCCAAAATGCTATGTGCTGGAAAAGGTACATGAAAACAATCTCCACCAACACCCCAACAGCAACCAAGCACAAGCATACATTCCTAATGCCAACCAAAACCTAAAAAGGAAAGAAAAAAAGCAAAATAAAGGGTTAAGAAGATAGAACAAGTAGCTATATATTTTTAGTGTTGAAATCCACTAGAACTTTTTACCTTATCCCAACATTTGACTTCATTGATGCTAAAATCCAGGCAAACATTTTTCCTAAAGAAGATTCGAGCACCTGTGGCAATGATCACAGCTTCACATGCTCCTTGTTCACAAATACAGCCAGAGTATACTGCATCCCCTGCTTTCTTAGTTACTGGAGACAAAACTCCTGTTAAAACATACTGCAAAGCACAAGAAATCATATATTCAGCAACAATAGATGCATGAAGTAAATATATTAATCACAAACATTACAACTGACCTCATCAATTATTACAGCATCGTCTCCTTCCAGTAGACGCGCATCAGCTAGAATGATGTCTCCAGCATTAATACTAATTACATCCCCAGGGACCAACTGTGAACTATACTCCTCACTCCACCAACCATCTCGCAGAACCTGATGAAATAGCCATAAATTTAGAAACAGCCTCACAAATACACGTGTATAGTCGCAACTCTCAAGTGATACTATGATACAGATAGACCAATGCAAGCATTGAAAGCATGCATACCTTTACTTTCCTAGCTAAGGGTGCCATGACGGAGGTTTGGTGATTATAGATATCTTTTTCTGTAATATGACTCATAATTGGAGCAATTAAAAGCACAAGAAAGACCGAAACAAAAAAAAAATTAGAGGAATTGGGTTTTAAAGGTTGAAGGTTGAACATTCAACTCGATTTCTGGGCGAAACTCAGGTCGGAAGGTCCAACTGAATTTCTCAAGGTAAAAACATGCAACTCGAGCCTTCAACTACTTATGTCAAATACTTTAAATCAAGATGAGTAAGGCCACTTGGATTTACATACACTTCAATAGTCCATGTTATCTTTTTATCTACAAAGCTAAACAAATCCTTCGATCATCAAACAATCAATCAATCAAACCCTAAATCTATCCTTCGATCATAACAAAGTATATGTCTCTCTCAAGAAACAAGTCAATCCAAAAACTATAATCTAAGCCACATTTTGACCTTTTACTTTCACAAACCAAGCTCATCATTGCTCAACCTATGAACTCAAGAAGACACTTTGATGAAACATTAGTAACATTACTAGTTTAAATTACGCTTTAACTTCCACTCTTAAAATCCGGAACAACAATTTGAGAACGAAGGGAGTATAATTCGTGCTTAAAACAACGAATTTACCATTAGTTTCATCACCCAATTATAATTTACAAGCCAACCATATCTTCGTTAAATTACAGCATATATCAATCATAAGAATCATATAATCATCCAAAAACAATAAAGCTTGAATATTTCCTCATCATACTAGCATAAATTCAGTTTTAAAATCTGAAAATAGTATTCAGCATCGAAAATGTAATTTTTAAATTAAAAAAAAATTGATATCCCATTAACAGAAATTATTAAATCTAATTAGTTAATTACCCCTGATTTACCAAGCCAAATTCCCAATTCCTACAAATTTTCAATTAAATAAAGAATTTGCAGCAAATAAATTAACTTGATTAAAATTGTATTGGTATGAATTCCTAGTAATACAACCAATTTTCAAAAATTAACAAAAATCAATCAACACATTTTCAGAGAACAAAACTGCAAACCGTTTTTAGAAATTATAAATTGCATTTTAAACTAAATGAATGAGCCATTCCCTAAAAAAAATAAACTAAATGAATGTGCCATTCTCAGCAACCTCAAACCCATTTTTATAGAGGCATTCTAATAATCCTATTACAAACAAAAGTATTTTGAGTTCTATCGCAATTATGACTTCAATTTCATGAAATTTTTTCGCATTACAGAAAAACAAATCAAAAATAAAAAAACCCTAGAACACAATTTACGAATTGGACGGAAAAAAAAAGACAACTTCACTAAATACAAGAAATCTTACCTTAGGTGAAATAAACTTCACACATTCAACAATGTCGAGCCTAAATGCAGTAATATGAGTGGGGCGAACACTGGTCGAATTGCTACACTAATCAAACTTCAATTATTGTTGCTGTAATTTGCTAGAACTTCCTCGGGTTTTTTTGGGGCGAAATTAATCGATTTTCCAGTCGAAAATTTCAGTCATTGCTCGAATATGAGGCCAGGATTTTTAATTGAATTTTTTGGGGTTTCTAGGGTTAAAATTCCTATAGTTTGGAGTAGATTTTTTGCTCGAAATGGGGGAATATTGGTCAGAAATGCTCAATTTTTCTGGGGTTTATGGGTTCGGATTTCTTAGGGTTTTTGGTCCAAATTTTTGCTCAAAATTGCTCAATTTTCTGCCGATTATAGGTCTTCAACTTGACTGCGATTTTGGATGTTGAATTTGCTGAGGAATCAGTGTTTTTTTGGCCGAATTTGTTGGATTTAAGGGTCGAATTTGTGGGTGCTTTGGCTGTAGAAATTCACTGGAGTAGCAACTTGTTTTTTCTCTTTGTTTAGTGAAAGGTAGGCGTGCAAAAGCTAAGGTCAAAATTCTGAAATAACCTAAATGCAAAAGCTATATTTGCGTCACTTTATTATTAAAATGCGACGCAAATAACATAAAACATAATGCTGTACATTTTTCATATGCGTCGCTCATTTATTAAAAGAGTGACGCAATTTATTCAGTCACTCATTTGCGTCACTTGTCAATAAATGAGTGACGCAAATAAGATTATTATTTGCGTCGCTTCAATAAATAAGAGCGACGCAAATAATAAAAATCTGCAATACAACAGTCATTTGCGTCGCTTCTTAATAAATATGCGACGCAAATAACTTTTCAGGATGGTAAAATTAAACATTTGCGTCGTTCTTTCTAATGAGTGACGCAAATATGGCGACGCATATGTACATTTTTCTACTAGTGTCTGACGGCTCCTCCTGATAGGATTTAAATTACGCGGTAGTGTAGACACCTAAAAATGTCTCCCCAAAACCAAACCCGATGATGAACAACCTTTCACCGCCACTATTGGTCGGGTTCAGTATTTAATCCTTAGAGTGCTTGAAAAATTGTATTTAATTAAATTTTATTTTTGAATAGTCCATGGATCAGTCTTGGTGTTTAGTCAAAGCATAGTTTTTTATTTCAGCCCAAACTTTTTTAATCTTATTGTTTTATTATTTATTTTGGCCCAAACCTTTTATTTATTTTATTTACTTATTTTCTTTTTTTAGCCCAAATAATAATCAATAAAAAATGGCCGAAAATTATCAATCGGCACTTAAAATGTTGAACGAAATTTGGGTTTAAAATGAATTTGGACGGGAAAACGGGCTAAAAACACCCGCGTCACGGCAGTATTCTACCGTGTCACGGAATACTCTTCCGTCTGACAGTGAGATTCCCCGTGACACGGGACACCTGATGTGACACAGGGGTCGTGTCCTTTCCGTGTAAACCCTTAACACGTTTTCTCCCCCGTTCACTAAATATTTCCCGCGTCACACATCTGTTCACCGTGTCACGGGAATGTTTCCTGTCTGACGGTGGGATTTCCCGTGTCAAGGTACATTTTGTCGTGTCGCGGTATATTTTTTAGGGTTTTTATCTTTTTAGGGTTCCGTGTGTTCCCTCAGCACATTTTTTCTATAAATACCCCCTTATTTCTGATGTACGGGGCATCAATTAATTCTCTATTTTTCTCTCTTCTATGCTCTAGCCTAAACACTAGCCTACCCTTCTGTAGACACCTAAAAATGTCTCCCCAAAACCAAACCTGTTGATGAACACCTTTCACCGCCATTATTGGTCGAGTTGAGTATTTAATCTTTGGAGTGTTTAAATTCATGTTCTATCCAATATATTTCATGAACCAATCCAATTTCTAGCTCATTTCCCTAAACCATAACCTATTTTCCACTTTTCGTGTCCACATCGCAAAACTGAGAGAAACTGATTTTATGGATATACAATTTTGATCCAATTATAATTTTGTTAGATAGGCCTTTAAATAAGCTTTCCAACCATATATCATAAGCCCAATTCCAAGCTATAACGAAAAAGATATGAGCAAAACACTAAACTCGGCCTAAAACCGACATCCTTCCACTAAAACGAACATATATTAAAATTACATATTCTTTTGACTTGATTCTAATTGGGTTAGAAAGTAGACTTGATAAGCTTTCCAATTATATATTATATGCCTTATTCCGAGTTACGGATCAAAAGTTATGATTATTTTAAAAACTGGTAAAAAACTGAAATTACCGCGCAGCAGCAAAAATGCCGCGACGCGGCAAAAGCTGACGTGTCACGGGGCTGATTCCCGTGACACGGTGCCCATTTTTGTATTTCTGCACAATTTTCTCCCGTGTCACGGGATTTTTTACCGTGTCATGGTGCAATTTCCCGTGTCACGGTGCCCATTCCGTGACACGGGAATATTCCGTGTAATTTCCGCGTACTTTTTACACCGTGACACGGCATACTGCACTGTGCCACAGTGAACAATGCCGTGTCACGACATTTCTTCCTGTGTCACGGTGCACATCCCGTGCCACGGGATTGCTCCGTGTTTCCTCCGCGTAATCCCTAAACGCGTTTTCACTTCCCGTAACCTAATTATTTCCAGCGTCACTCAGTTTTTCCCCGTGTCACGGGATCTTCCCCCGTCTGACGGTGCCTGTCACCGTGTCACGGTGCTCTTTGCCATGACACGGTATTATTTTTTAGGGTTTTTATCTTTCTAGGGTTCCGCGTGTTCCCTTTGCTCATTTTCCCTATAAATAGGACCCCCCCTTTCTGCAGTTCGGGGCACCAATAATCATTCTCTCTCACCTTACACCAAAAATCATTCTCTTCTCCCTCTTTAAACTAATTTCTAGCTTTCTTATTCTTCCATAATAATTCCCCTAAGCACTCCAAGGAGTCTATACTTAACCCGAGGTTCCGTCCTTAAACCAAGGCGTGAAAGGTACAAATAACTGAGGGTTTGGACCAAATCAACTCTACTTTTTATTTAATTTAATTTTCATTTGCTTTATATTTTTATTGAATTTACTAACAATTTATTCATGATGTAGCAATTTAAAGGAACACGCACAATGTTAGTAATTAATTAAATTAATTACTCTTATTTTATTTTTTATTGCTAGTATCATGATTAGGTTATTTTATATTTGATTTGACTAACACTATTATTGTTAAATTGCTTCCAATATTGATGTTATTCTATTATTATTTTGATCACCATATTGCATGTTTAAAGGGAATATGTAATTTAAAAATCACGCCTAATAAGATAATTTGGACAACATGTTTAGGTTCCTTTTTAATCTTGTTGTTTAATAAAGTGATCACGATATATTAGA
This sequence comes from Chenopodium album, assembly GCF_948465745.1. Taxonomy (NCBI): domain Eukaryota; kingdom Viridiplantae; phylum Streptophyta; class Magnoliopsida; order Caryophyllales; family Amaranthaceae; genus Chenopodium; species Chenopodium album. Next base: position 30,832,282 of record NC_137836.1, read on the forward strand.
ATTATATGTTGCATTAATATTAAACCAATTTAGCCTAATAATAGTTTGGAGAAAATTGAATATTTTGTTTCTATGCCTTTGAAATCGTAGGAATCACTTTTCACTATAAGAATCGAGTAGAGGCCAATACGGGCGAATGTGACTCCATGACTCACTTCGTACCATCATCCCCGATCCACCTTTCGTGGTTCCGAACCATATGGAGTTAGTAATCTCATGGATTATGAATGGGGTGTAACCTTCAGGGGTCAATTGTTGTTGCCTATCGTTGTCCTTATTCGTGGTTGCCTTTTATGATCCGTGAACGGTTTACAAGTTCCTAAAAAAACTTGTTGGCGGCTCCCTACTTTCCTTGTCCCTAATCGTATATGTCAATTCCCACTTCCTATGAGTGCCAAGCATATTCACAACATGCTGTAACGTAGGCGCACTTCGAACGACGCCTACACCTTCTTCTTTCAAAATTCCTTCTTCAAGCACTCCAAGGAGTCCATACTTTACTCGTGGTTCTGTCCTTAAGCCAAGGCGTGAAAGGTAGAACTAATTGAGGGTTTGGCCCCAAATCAATTCTATTTAATTTAATTTAATTTAATTTTGTTTTATTATTATTTTCTTGAAGTTACTAACTCGTTTATTATTTTGTAGTTGCAAGCAAACAGAATCAAAGTAAGAATTATGTTTCTTTTATTTCTATTATTTTTCTAACGATTTTATATTGTTGGAATTATTGTTAAGTTGCTTCTAATATTAATGTTTATTCTATTATAATGTTATGATCACCATATTGCATGTTTAAAGGGAATATGTAATAGAAAATCACGCCTAATAAGATAATTCGGACAACCGACTTAGGTTCCTTTTTAATCTTTGTTGTTAAATCAAGTGATCACGATATTTTACAATTATATGTTGCATTAATATTCAACCAATTTAGCCTAATAATAGATTGGAGCAAATTGAATCTTTGTCTGTATGCCTTTGAGATCGTAGGAATCACTTTTCACTATAAGAATCGAGTAGAGGCCAATACGGGCGAATGTGACTCCATGACTCACTTCGTAACATCATCCCCGATCCTCCTTTCGTGGTTCCGAACCATATGGAGTTAGTAATCTCATGGATTATGAATGGGGCGTAACCTTCACGGGTCAATCGCTGTTGCCTATTGTTGTTCCTTTATTCGTGGTTGCCTTAAATGATCCGTGAACGGTTTACAAGTTCCTTAAAAACCTGTTGGCGGCTCCCTAATTTATTTGTCCTTAATCATATATGTCGATTCCCACTTCATATGAGTTCCAAGCATATTCACACATGCTTTAACGTAGGCGCACTTCGAACGACGCCTACAATTTGGCGACTCCACTTGGGAGGATTCTTGGTTATTTATCGATTTGAGTAATCGGTATTTAATTCAGATGAGTGGATGAGACTTGAAAGATTCTTGAAAAATATTCCTATGATTAATTTGGCATTTTTGCATAACAATAGACGTTTTAACGTCGCATTTAGGTCTATCCCATAGAAAAAATTAAATAACATGATTGCGAAAAACAAGGCACCAGTCAGATTTTCTGACTGTCGTGCCACGACTGAATATGCCGTGTCACGACAGATTTTCTGACGGTGTGCAGCACCGTGGCACGGGAATCTCTACCGCGTCACGACAGTCCTAAAATCAGTCTGGTGGCTTGTTTTCTCTTCTCACAGTCAACTTCCTTCGATTTTTCTGAAAAAACGTGTGTGTTCTACATGCGTCTTAGCCCCGAGGGATTTAAGCTCTATCAACCCAAAAACGCTCATGGCAATAAGGGTTCATCCGAGTTATTAAATCCACCCAAACCATGGAGTCGAGTTTGATTTCATCACGAACTCGCGGAGACGCCCGTTGGTATACATCCTCAAGGAAGGCTGCCTTGCTAACATGTCCAAACTCTTAACAATGGTACCCTTTTGACACCCAAAGCTTGACCAATAGTTGAACATAGATCTTGACCTTAGGTTGCGAACTCTTTTTTTACATCATCGTGACTAAATGCTACATTGTTTGTTTGGTGTTAACCCTCATGTGTTTGCTCTTTTTGTTTAACCCATGATCGAGGGTTTTTATTTCCATATAGTAATTAATACGGACCTAAAATCAATTAAAATCTGGAAAAACTCACAAAAAAAGACTTGTAACAGAGCACCGTGTCACGACAAGTCCTGTCGCGCAACGGTGAACAGTGTCGTGACACAGCGTTTTCTACCGGCTGACGGTAGACTGCACCGTGTCACGACAGTCAGCATCTTGACACGGTGCCCAAGAGAAGTGTCTTGTTAGTCAATTTTTGATTTTTGTGCGTAGGTATGTGGTTTATGTGTCCAGTTTGGTGTCATGTCTAGCTGTACGGTCATAACATGCGTCCATAACCTCACTTAATCACTCATATGTCATGTTCACACACTTTTTTCGTTAGTCGTGCACCATTTCATGACCGTATTTTAGGGTAGTCTTTTGTCCTTTTTTTGTGTCGTTTTTTTTTCGGAGTAAGTCGGATGGTATCCTCCCATATATATTATTTTTTAAAATAAAATAAAATAAATAAATAGAATTTCAAAATTCAATTTTTTTTTTTAATTTTTCCGGATGAGTTAAGGTTAAGTTTGGTCATTAAAGGTGTGTTTGTTTCGGTGTCACAGCACTTGGTCAAGAATCAGGGGTAGATTGTTACGGTTCAAGTCAATACCTCAACAACCTCTTATACCAAAGAGGCGTACAAGGAAACCACCACAATCATCTTCACAAGATTCATCTCCAGTCTACTTTCAACCAATGGCTACTAAGGAAGATATCGAGAACATCAACAAGACAATTGAGATGTTATCTAACATGATGCAAACACTCACCACTAGAGTCAACACGGTAGAGCAAGACAATCAGAACAATGTCACTGCCGCTGCAATGGACAAGATTAAGGAACAGATGAGTAAGATTTATAAAGAATTCACTTATGTGGAGAAACCTGTCACCTCTTTGTCCATAAGGAACAAGCTTCCCGAGAAGTTTTCCATTGCTGACATTCCCAAGTTCAAGCATACTAATAATCCGCTTTTCCATTTGAAAGCCTTTTCTGCGACCATGGCTCTTAAGGGAGTAGATGTGACACTCTTCCCTATTGTGTTCCCTCTTTCCTTAGAGCATGCCTGTCAACAATGGTTCTACTCCCTGGAATCTAAAAATGTTGCGACCTGGGAGGATGTTGCCGAAGATTCATGAATCGTTACAAGTATAACATTCAGACCAAGACTTCTGAACGTAAATTCTCTATTCTCAAACAAAAAGAGAATGAAGGCTTCACCACTTACTTAAGCAGGTGGAGGGAAACAGCTGCGCTCTTGGTGGATCCCCCCAAGGAAAAAGAGATGGTTCGCTTGTTTATTGCCAATTTGACTCATAAGTACAAGAAACACTTGAAGTTTCTACCTCTGAGTACCTTCAAAGCAGTATACGTTATTGGAATCAATATCGAAGATGAACTGATGAAGACTGCTGGTAGCAACAATAATAACAGCACTTGGAAAAACAAGAAGAACGACACTCCTTCTTCTTCGTCTTCCAAGCCCAATAATGCTACCAACGATATCAATATCAATGATGTGCTGGCCCTTAATGCTCCTCCTCAAAGATTCCAAAGGCAAAGGAGGGTTTACACGCCTTTAGGAATGACTTATGATGCCGCTTTCGATCGTTTGCATAGTCAAGGATTGATTTTGCCAATTGGACCGTTTCCAGATCCTTGACCAGAGAACAGAACCGCTAGCTGTGACCCCAATGCTCATTATAAGTTTCATCAGGGCAATGGTCATAATACTGAGAAGTGTTGGAGGTTGAAAGATGCAATCCAAGACCTGATTGATGCTAATCAACTTCCTGTCCCTCTTTGGGCAAGAAGCCTTACATTCAAACAAGTCCTTGTTCTGATGCTTTAGCTATCATGGGAGATGAAGTCTCCTTTGATCCGTCAATACTCATTCAACATGTGAATGAACCTTTGCCGAAAGTTGTATTTGTCTCGAGCTATGAAGAAGTGAATGGAATTTGGGATAGTGACGATGAAGACGCCTATCTCAAGGATATAGACTTTTCGTCTCTTGGCACAAGTGAAGATGTTTGGGGTGACCTTGAGGTCAAGGTTCTCACCAGAAGTGGACGGTTGCTACAGCCTAGTCCACCTCCACCTCCACCGCAATCACAACCAATAGTTGATCCCATCAACCCATTGAACAATGATGTGGTCAAACAATTACAAAAGACCAAGGTGGAAATGAATGTATGGAAGCTTTTGGCCACCTCCCACGAGCATCGAAAGGTTGTGATGAATGCTCTGGTGAAGATAGGAGTTGATGATGATATGACTCCTCAAGGACTGGTCAACTTTCTCAATAACGAATTGCTAAATACTAGCAATTTGATTTCTTTTTCTGATAAAGATCTACCCCCGGAAGGGGACCAACATAACAAGGCCTTACACCTCACTGTGGTGTGTAGGCAGATGAAATTTCCTATGAGACTGGTTGATAATGACTCTGCAATCAATGTAAGCCCATTCGGCACTACAAAGAAGTTGGGTATAAAAAATGAAGAACTGACTCCCTCTACTCAGGGGATTCACGCTTATGATAATACTCGCCGTCAAGCCGTGGGTACTATCATGCTAAACATAACGACTGGAGCCATTGAACGTCGCACAAAGTTTAAGGTGGTGGACATTAAGGCTTCTTTCAATCTGTTGTTAGGACGTCCTTGGCTTCATGAGCTAAAGGCGATCCCCTCGTCGTTGCATCAGAAGGTGAAAGCCATAGTTGGAGAGGTTCCAATTACCATTGATGCCTCCCCCATGCACATTCAAGTTATCGATACTCCCATCGTCCATGTTGAACATGACGAAGAAGATGAAGATCTTTGGGGGTTTTCGCTCGATGATGTTCTCATGATCGAAGAAGAGGAGAAGTGTCATCTCGACTTCGATCCATATTCAAACACCAATGTTAATGCCACTATGAAGAAGCAAGGGCATTTCCCTGGAATGACCCTCGGACTCAAAAAGAAAATGGCTGAACTTTGGGGGCATCCTGGTGCACTCAAGAAGGATACCTTTGGCTTGGGATTCAAGCCAACAAAGAAGATGTGAAACAAGCCCTCTTGAAAATGAAGGCTCGCAATAATGCTTGAATCATGATGACAGAAATGGCCATGTATCCCATGCAATGAATCTCCTGAGCCTTTCGTCCATGATGGGAAGCGTGAACTAGGATTCGAGATGTTCCCCGATTGTGACTTCGTCGATGAAGGCAAAGAACTCTTCACAACTGAGAAACCAGCTAGTCCAAGCTATGATGATCTAAACATTAACCTTCTGACCCATTTGTGTATCCCCAAAACCAAACCCAGTGATGAGTACCTTTCGCGTCGAATTATAATCGAATGAAGCGAAAGTGTGGAAAGTTTAGTGTTGCAGATAGTTTTAATTTCTTTTCTCTTCTCTCTGTTTTTGAAAACTTATTTTAAGAAAACAGCCAATCCAGTTTGGTTGGTCCATGATATGAGTCCAATATTAGTGTAGTTGGATGACGCTTGACAAGAGCTTTCCAACGATATATTATAAGCCCAATTCCGATGAATATTGAGGAAGTTATGGCCAAATTACTAAACTGGGCCCGGTTTGAGCCTTATATGCGGCCCAATGATCTAGAGGAGGGCCTAATATGATTTATCATTCCTAATGCAATTAGGAATGGTTTTAGTCTTCTAGATTCTTCTAAAAGGTTCTTTTCATTCCTAATTAAATTAGCATTGATAAATTGACTTTTGTTGACTTTTCAGAGTTGTAATTAAAATCAAAGAACATTTTTTAGGAAAGATACGATTTTATCCTCTTGTACAGCAAAATTTATCTTATTTGAGAAAACGCGTCAAAAACAGGGTTAGCGCCAAAAGCCAGGCATTGGCGCCTGGCGCCAGCTATTGGCGCCTGGCGCTAATGTTGGCGCCTGGCGCTAATGTTGGCGCCTGGCGCCAATCAGCTGGCGTTGGCGCCAACTCTGTTTAAGTTGCGGCAATGCTCTGTTTTGTTAATTTTATCTTTTTGGCTGATTTTCTCTATAAATAACGTATTAAAAACTCCGTTTTCATTCACCAATTCTCATCAACAATCAGTTTTAATTAATATCAATCAACAACCAGTTTTCAATTATATTCACCTACAACGAGTTTTCATTCGCAATCATTAATTCTCGCAATCATTAATTCTCGCAATCTCTAATCCATCATTCACCATCTTTCTCTCTTTTTCTAAACTTGGTTTTACATACAAAATTCCGCATTTACAAGATCTAGAAACACCTTGCCATATTCGAAGTTGCCTTCGCCCTAGACGTGAAAGGTTTAATTTCTGAGGGTTTGGTGCCAAATCTCTATTTCAATTATTTAATTTAATTGTTTATTATTTTCCTTGAAGTTACTAACGTGTGTATTTTGTTATTAGAAAGAGGTACGAGGCATTAAAGTAAGTACTTTAATGGTTTTATTGATGTTATGATGTAGAATCATGCTTATATTGTTATTATGATTCCTAGTATCATGTCTAGGGTAATTTTAATATTAATTATGATTGTTACGATGCTTCCTAGGTTATTCCTAATATTTATGATTATTAGTATCATGTTAGGGCTAAAGATATGATTTTTATTGCTTAGTGACATGCTAGGGTTTGTTATTAATCTTGTTAGTATCATGCCTAGGATCTTGCTATTATTATGATTTAATATTAACATGAACATGATTATGATTTTAATTATTATGATGATTGTTATTATGATGATTATTGTTATAATTATTTTTATGATTATTATTATGTTGCTTGATATTTATTTTTATTGCTTGTTTACGCTTTTAATACATGTTTTAAAGGAATTTGTATTTGTAATCACGCTTAATACAATAATTAATAATCTTATTTAGGGATAATATAATTACGATTTCAAGTGATCGCCAATAATAGATTTATTTGTGCATTAATATTCAACCAACATAGATAAACAAGTTTAGGGTTAATCCTATTGATTGCATGTTAGTCAGAAAGCGCACATGAATACGATCAGAATAAAGTAGAGGCCTATTATTAGGGCAGGTTCAATCTCTTTTAGGTTGGATTTGTACCTTCATCCCCGAACCCTTATTTGGTTCTAGACCTTATGGAGATGACGATCTCTTGGATCGTTAAGGGGTGTAACCTTCACCCTGTGAACGGTTTACAAGTTCCTAAAACTTGTTGGCGACTCTTTTGCTCTATCTTCTTCCCTTTTGGACGCCACCGTAGTTTAGTGTATGATCACAGTGGGGTTTGAGCAAGGGGTTAACGCTTGAAATTATTCCCTACACATTCTTTTTGGACTAGAAAAGAATGAATCCAAGCATGTCTACAAGGATGATTCCGAGCTCATTCAAGCTGTTATATCAAGCAAGGATTTTGACCCCTCCGAGTTAATCGTTGAGGCTGATGATATTTCAAAGGGATGGCGTAAGACAGTGCAGATCACTACGCCAAGCGGAGAGAAGTTGGAAATAACCACCGGCGAAGGTCCTATGTTTGATGAGTCAGAGTCATCTGGGTCCGAGTCCGAGTTTGAGTCTAAGTCTGTAGACGAGTCCTTAGGGTCTGAGGCCGACCCTCTTTCTGCTATAGAGTCCAATCCTGAGTCTCTTGTTGAGTCTTCTCTTTCTATCCCAAATAATTCCGGTGAGTTCGCAGCTGACCTTTCCCCCCTTGATGTAATGACCAATGAATTGAATAAAATGAATACCTTTGCTTACGATGCGTGTCATTCCCCTAACCCTGATCAATATTGCTTTGCTAACGATAAAAATGACAAAGAAATAATAAAAGCAATGGAAGAACACGAAAATAAAACAACAGTTATTGAAGATACAGAAACAGTTAATATTTCCAATGATACGACTATCAAAGAAGTAAAAATTGGATTAACACTAAGTCAAGATGAACGCAAAGAGCTAATTAACTTGCTTAGTGAAGTTGTTGATGTATTTTCTTGGTCATACCAAGATATGCCAGGAATTGACAGGGATATAGCTCAACATACGATACTACTTATTCCAGGAATGAAGCCTGTCAAACAAAAGCTACGCCGAATGAAACCGGATGTCGCTCTCAAAATCAAAGAAGAAATCAGAAAGCAATTGGCTGCAGGTTTCATCAAAGTATCCAAGTATCCAAAGTGGATAGAAAATGTGGTTCCAATTCCGAAGAAGGATGGAAGGGTTAGAATGTGTGTTGATTATAAGGACCTCAATAAGGCAAACTCGAAAGATGGGTTCCCTCTACCTCACATTGACATTCTGGTCGATAACACAGCAAACCATGCACTCCTATCATTCATGGACGGCTAAGCCGGATATAATCTAGTATTAATGGCCAAAAAAAATATGGAGAAAACCACATTCATCACACAATGGGGTACGTATTGCTGTACGGTAATGCCATTCGGGTTGAAAAACGCGGGTGCCACCTACCAAAGAGCAGCCACGGCATTGTTACATGATATGATACACAAAGAGGTGGAGGTCTATGTTGACGATATGATCATCAAGTCAAAAGATCGCCCAGGCCACATCATTGCACTTCGCAAGTTCTTTGAAAGACTCCGGAAGTACAACATGAGATTAAATCCAGCAAAGTGTGCATTTGGGGTCACATTAGGAAAACTACTTGGATATGTGATCAATTCTCGAGGGATTGAAATTGATCCCATAAAAGTCAAAGCGATCATGGCCATGCCACTACTCAAGAATGAGAAAGAAATTCTAGGCTTCATCGGAAGGCTACAATATATAAGTAGGTTCATATCAAAACTCACGGCGATATGTGAACCTATATTCAAAAAGCTTAAGAAAAATGTCCCGGTCACATGGGATGACGTTTTCCAAAAAGCTTTCGACAAAATCAAAGAGTACCTGGCAAACCCACCCGTGCTAGCGCCAGCGATACCTGACTTTCCTCTTCGACTCTACCTTACGGTCACAAGAGAAACGATGGGGGCAATGCTAGCACAAGAGATCGAAAGCAAGGAGAATGCAATTACTATTTGAGCAAGAAGCTTCAGGGATATGAGACACGATACACACCGCTTGAAAGGTTGTGTCTCGCACTTGTGTGGGCCGCACAAAAACTAAGACATTACATGCTCACTCACACAGTGCATGTCGTGTCCAAGATGGATCCTCTCAAATACCTGTTCGAAAAAGCAACACTCAATGGCAGATTATCAAGGTGGATAGTCAACCTTGCTTAGTTTGATTTGAAATTTTTACCACAAAAAGCCATCAAAGGTTCTGCGGTTTCTAACTTCTTAGCAGATTTTCCGCTAGAAGAAGTTGCGAAGGAAGAAGATGAATACGATTTCCATGACGAAGATCTACTCATGACCGAGGATGATAGCTGGACGCTCTATTTCAACGGAGCTTCAAACCAAAAGGGTTGTGGTGTAGGAGTCTTGCTCGTATCACCCAATGAAGAGCATATCCCAATTTCCGTGAAGCTCGACTTTGATGTGACCAACAATGCCGCAGAGTATGAAGCATTCATTTTTGGATTAGAAACATTTGTGGCCTTGGGAATTAAGAAGCTCAGAGTCTATCGTGATTCGTCACTAATCATTAACCAAATCTCCAAGAAATGGAAGGTGAGAAGTGAAAGTCTCGCTACGTATCAAGCTCATTTGGAAACTCTCACGGAGCAACTAGATGAAATGGAATATACGTACTTGCCTAGAGAAGAAACCCAGTTTGCCGACGCACTTGCTAAATTAGCATCAATGGTGCGAATTCCAACGGATACAATCAGAATGCCATTGACCATAGAAAGAAGATATGAATCGGCTTATGTTCACGCACTTGATGATGAACAAGAATCACAAGTAGAAGATGAAGAGCCATGGTATACAGATATCCTTAATTACGTGACATAAGGAGAATACCCTCCTAATACTGATAAAAGGGCACACAGTGCTTTGAGGCTCCTGAACTCACAGTATGTGCTCATCAGGGGAGAACTCCACAAAAGGACTGCACTAGGGAGAAATCTCTTATGCATAGCCAAGAAAGAAGCACACAAAACCATGGAAAATCTTCATGCCGAATGCTAAGATGTTAGTACAGAAGATTCAACGACAAGGTTATTATTGGACTACCATGGAGAGAGATTGTCATGAATACGTCATGAAATGTATGAAATGTCAAGTCTATGCAAATTTACATCACGTTCCACCTTCGCTTCTATACACATTTACCTCTCTATGGCCTTTCTCTACTTGGGGTATCGACATCATTGGAAATATAACGCCGCCAGGACAAGGGGGGCATGAATTCATCCTTGTAGCAATCGACTATTTCACCAAATGGGTCAAAGCTGCCTCATATGCTAAGTTAACATTAAAACATGTAGCTCAATTCATTGAGAAAAGTATCATATGCTGCTATGGGGTACCTCATGAGATGATCAGTGATAATGGAACGCATTTCCAAGCCGAATGCGCGGAACTATTACAGAAATATCATATCAAACATCACAGATTATCACCCTATAGACCGCAAACAAATGGTGCGCTCGAATTGGCCAACAAAAATGTGAAAACTATCATCGAAAAGATGACAGAAAATTACAAAGATTGGCCAAGTAAGCTACATTTTGCCTTGTTATCGAACCTCTATTCGTACATCAACGGGGGCTACCCCTTTCTCTTTGGTCTATGGAGTTGAAGCTGTACAACCAATAGAGCTCGAAATCCCTTCTCTCCGAATCGCGTTGGAAAGCCAACTAGATGAAGTCGACTGGATTAGAGCAAGATATGATGAACTAGTCTTACTTGACGAAAAACGCTTGCCAGCTTTGCATCATGTCCAAACCTACCAACAACGTATGGCGCGACATTTCAGTAAAAAAGTCAAGACTAGGAACATCAAAGAAGGTGACTTGGTGCTTAAGGCACTTTGCAAAAATGTGTTGGATCCAAGAGGAAAATTCAGATCAAATTGGTCAGGTCCGTACATTGTCAAATCTATCTTGTCTCGCGGAGCAGCACAATTGGTAGACATGGATGGTAACGGTTTCCACAATCTAACCAACTTGGATCAACTCAAGAAATTCTATGCCTAGTTGCATGGGTTCATGACCCAATAGAGCTACGTTTAACCTGATTCCTTTTTAAGGATACGTAGGCAACCCCTCAAGGGGGCCCGACCACTTTAAAAAAATAAAATCCTTCCTCCGTCGATTAAGTATACGCGCTAGTTCAACATTGCGTCACGACAAAATAGAGCTAAAAAAAAAAATTGCTCGATCAGCATCCGGAGTCCACCGTGGCACGGGAATTTCCACCGTGTCGCAGAAGCTACCACCGTGGCACGGTGGAACAATAGCAAAAAAATAATAATAAATTGCCGCGCCACGGGAACCTCCACAGTGTCACGATAGTTTTCACCGTGGAACGGTGGATAATTAGTAGTGTTTTTATTGATAATGCTTTGTGTGATTTGGGTGCTAGTGTCAGTGTCATGCCATCGTCTATCTGCGCTAAACTTAATATGGGAGAATTAAAAATTACTAATATAACTTTGCAAATGGCAGATCGTTTGGTAAAATACCCCTTAGGTATTTTAGAGGACGTACCTGTTAGAGTTGGTAAATTTTTTATTCCTGTTGATTTTGTTGTTTTAGACATGGCAGAGGATACACAAATACCTATTATATTAGGTAGGCCTTTTCTCTATACTGCAGGAGCGATTATTGATGTTAAAAATGGTAAATTAACCCTTCCTGTGGGTGACGACAATGTTACTTTTAATTTAGGGAAGGTTTTGGAAGGGCCTATGCTAGAGGAAAATTGTTGCTATATTAATGTAATGGATATAATGGATGATATTTCTGATGATAGCTTGCCACAGGTTCTTGCGAAGGATCCCCTAGAGGAAGTTCTCTGCGGGAATTTATCTATAGACAATGCAAGCGTTTGGGGTAATGAGGTACAAGATATTGAAAAGTCTCTTTCCTTAGAAGAGTTAAGCCCCGAGGAAACATTGAAGGTAGTAAATTTAGTTCACGAATCAAAACCTGCAAAGGTCAAGAAATCTGAGCTAAAACCTCTCCCTTCTCATTTAAAATATATTTTTCTTGATGAACATGAACTACACCCCGTGATCATCAGTACTGCACTTACTGACCAACAAACTTCCCAACTTCTAGGGGTTCTCAAAACCCATAAGAAAGATATTAGGTAAAGTATCGATGATCTCAAGGGTATTAGCCCTGACTTTTGTATGCACAGGATACATCTAGAGGTCAATTACAAGCCCTGCATTCAACCCCAACGAAGATTAAATCCCAACATGCAGGAAGTAGTCAAGAAGGAGGTCATGAAATTACTTGATGCAGGTATTATCTATCCTATTTCTGACTCCAAATGGGTAAGTCTTGTGAAGGTAGTGCCGAAGAAAGGTGGGATGACTGTGATAACCAATGAAAAAAATGAATTAATTCCCACTAGAACTGTAACAGGGTGGCGTATGTGCATTGATTATCATAGATTAAATATCGCCACTAAAAAGGACCACTTCCCTCTTCCCTTTATATATCAAATGCTTGAGAGGTTAGCCAATCATAAATTCTTTTGCTATTTAGATGCGTATTCGGGATTTTTCCAAATTCTGATTCACCCTGAAGATCGGGAAAAGACTACTTTTACATGCCCTTATGGTACTTTTGCATATCGTAGAATGCCCTTTGGTTTATGTAATGCACCCGCTACCTTTCAACGTTGTATGATGAGCATTTTTTCTGATTTCATAGAGTCTATTATGGAGGTCTTTATGGATGATTTTAGCGTATATGGTTCTTCATTTGATTCATGCTTAATTAATCTCGCTAAAATTTTGAAAAGATGTGAAGAGTGCAACTTAGTTCTTAATTGGGAAAAATGTCACTTCATGGTGACAGAGGGAGTAGTCCTAGGTCACATTGTATCTGATAAGGGCATACAAGTAGACAAAGCTAAGATATCAGTGATTGAGCAATTACCTCCCCCAGTTATTGTTAAGAGATTTAGAAGTTTCTTGGGTCATGCGGGGTTTTATCCCCGTTTTATCAAAGATTTTTCTAAAATTGCTAAACCACTGACTCAGCTTTTGCTCAAGTATGCTCCTTTTATTTTTACTGACGAGTGTCTTGAGGCTTTCAACAGGATTAAGCAGGCTTTGATATCGGCACCCATCATATGTGCTCCCGATTGGAACCTTCCTTTCGAGATCATGTGTGACGCAAGTGACTTTGCGCTAGGCGCCGTGCTCGGACAGAGGAAGGACAAGGTTTTGCATGCTATTTATTATGCAAGCAAAACCTTGGATGAAGCTCAAGTCAACTATGCCACTACGGAAAAGGAGTTCCTTGCTGTTATTTATGCTTTAGAAAAATATAGATCATATCTTGTTGGTTCTAAAGTTATTGTTTTTACTGACCTTGCAGCATTGAAGTACTTGATAGCCAAGGCTACTCCGATGGGTTCTTTTGCTCCAAGACTTCAACATTGAAATAAAAGATAAAAAGGGAGCAGAGAATGTAGTGGCAGATCACTTGTCATGAATCAGGTATGATGAGGGTAAGGATTCTCTTCCTATAGATGATTCATTCCCTGATGACAACCTGTATGCAGTTGTAGAGCAACACCCTTGGTATGCAGACTTTGCTAATTATTCAGTGGGTGGCACTCTACCTCCTGACTTGTCCTACCAACAGAAAAAGAAATTCCTTTCTGATGTTAAACATTATTTTTGGGATGATCCTTTTTTGGTTCGTGAGTGTGCAGATGGATTATTTCACAGGTGTGTTCCCGAATGGGAAGCTCATGGTGTTCTTACCGCTTGTCATACCTCACCTTATGGAGGACATCACGGCCCCACTAAAACAGTGGCTAAGATAAATGAGCCAGGCTTCTATTGGCCTACTATGTTCAAGGATGCTAACACTTTTGTCCAGGCTTGTGACTCTTGCCAGAGGACTGGCAACATTTCGCGGTGGCATGAGATGCCCCAAACCGGGATTCTTGAAGTAGAAATATTCGATGTTTGGGGTATTGATTACATGGGGCCGTTCCCATCTTCCAATGGGAATTGTTACATACTCGTAGCCATCGATTATGTGTCTAAGTGGGTCGAGGCCATAACTTCACCAACAAACGATGCCAAGGTAGTCATCAAGCTCTTCAAGAAGACCATATTTGCGAGGTTTGGTGTTCCACGGGCTATTATTAGTGATGGAGGTACTCACTTCCATGAAAGACAATGGATAACCTCCTTAAGAAGTATGGTGTATATCACAGAACCGGGCTTAGTTACCACCCTCAAACTAGTGGTCAAGTTGAGGTCTCTAATAGGGAAATCAAGGCGATCCTAGAAATGGTAGTAGCCAAGTCAAGGAAAGATTGGAGTATGAAGCTCGATGACACACTTTGGGCATACCGAACAACATTCAAGACACCATCTGGTACTTCGCCTTATAGATTAGTCTATGGTAAGGCATGTCATCTTCCCGTGGAATTGGAGTACAAAGCTTTTTGGGCGATCAAGGAGCTTAACATGGACTCTAAGGTCGCGGGTAAGAGAAGACTCCTCCAACTAAATGAGTTAGATGAGTTTAGATTGTCGGCATATGATAGTGCGTGAATCTACAAGGAGAAGACCAAGAAGTGGCATGACAAGAGGATCTTACCAAGAGAGTTTGCACCGGGTGATAAAGTTCTTCTCTTCAATTCTAGATTAAAGATTTTCCCAAGAAAGTTGAAGTCTAGGTGGTCCGGTCCCTTCACTGTCACAAGGGTGAACAAATTTGGCTCGGTAGAGTTGGTCAATGACAAAGGTGAAGAGTTTAAGGTAAATGGCAAACGATTGAAAGTGTATCATGAGGGCGCTACTAGTAGAGATGTGGAGGAAACCCTCCTTACTCCACTTCCAACCTGAGCATCAAGGTGGTAAGAAGGTCGTGCGGGACCTTGATAAACCAGCGTTTTGCGGAAGGCAACCCGTATTTCTTGCTTTCTTGACTAGTTTTCCATCTTCTTAATTTTTATTTTTTATTTTAGAGAGGCGAGGAGAGTGAAGTTTTACCATTTATAAGTGTTTTTGTACAGGTATAGGTTTAAGAGGTAAACAGACTTAGAAAAATTTGAAGACGAAAAGAAATCGTAGAAAAGCTAAGTAAATCCGACTGGGCACGGGCCCGATCGGGCGCGCAAGCAAGGATAATTTTCATCTTTTATTTTTCCCGATCGGGCGCGCAAATAGAGTTGGAAATTGGGGCTAAATTAGCCCGATCGGGCGCGCAAGTCAAGTTAGAAATTCGAGCTTAATTCGCCCGATCGGGCGCATATCGAGTGATGGAAAAAAAATGTCGGGCAAAGCTCGCCCGACCGGGCGAGTGAAAGGGCAAAATTTTCGTTCGTATTCGCGCCCGATTGGGCGGAGCTCGCCCGATCGGGCGGAGCTCGCCCGATCGGGTGCGCGACCAGGGTTCTGGATTTCAGAATTATCCGCCCGATCGGGCGAGGCTTGCTCGATCGGGCGCGCCTTATTTTGGCCGACACTTTTAAATCCTTTTCCTTCTTTCTTTCCTCACTTTCTTCTTCTTTCATCTTCTTCACCATTAATTTCTCTCTCTAAAACCTCCATTTTTACACCTTCAAACTCACTTATTTTCAAGATCTTCTCCAATTCTTCCATCAAAACTCAAAATTTTTTGCATATTTTTAATCCTTTCATTGATTCCCTAATCAAAAGTAATACCTAAATCCTCTAACTAATATAGATAGGGAAGTAGGGTCGAACTCCATAGGGAAACAAGTCTTTTTTCTCCTAATTATTTATTATAATCTAAATTATCTAAGTAACCAATATTTTTTGGAATAAATTCTATACTATGAAGAATAAGTTTAGGGAGAAAAGAAACAATAATAAGGAAGCCTAAGGTCATAGGTTCACCAATAATTAATATTCCGGGATAAAATGACGTAATTAATAATTAACAATGCACAAATAACATGATTAACAGGCTCTCGCAATTTATTAATCAACATAGATCTAATAGGCTCTCGCAATTTATTAATCAACATAGATCTGCTCGATTTATAATCTAATTGCCAAGAATTAAAACAATTCAATAAGAAATTATCATGCAATATCAATAATCAATAGTAACAAATTATCCCTTCATATTAATTATGGATCCCCATAAACCCTAGAATGAAACTACTCACGCATCATCTTAACTAAACTAATCAAATAACTAAATAAAAGCATAATCAAAGAAGTAAGTAAAATATCTGAAATTAAAAGGGAAGAAATTGTTACCAAAAGAAAACTGGATTAATGGAAGTAATTAAGAACAAAAGTTGTGAGAGAATTTAAGAGGGAGAAAATATTCTAAGTAGAGAGAGAAAGTCTAAGAAAGAAGGTAATCCAAAATTAAGTGCAAATCTCGTATTTAACGTTCCCTAAAACGAAAATTAACTCTAACTAATCAAGTCTTGAGATAACAGGCGCCCGATCGGGGGAAGAACCGCCCGATCGGGCCCGCCTTTTTCCTTGCGCTCCTTCTCAGCAGCGTCGCCCGATCGTGCTAGACGCTCGCACGATCGGGCGCGCTATAGGCCACGCACAACACCAAGCATGCTGCGCCCGATCGTGCTAATCCTTGCCCGATCGGGCCCTTGCTTCACTGTGAGGCTCGGACTTCGGTTGGGCTTGATTTCTTGGCCCAATCCGGATTTCCTCTTCGGGTCTTGAATACTCGGTCCAAATACCTCGGAATCCCAATTACCGATCCCTTAATCACCGGCTCGATGACTCTAACCGGCCTTGGGCTTCAAAGATGGTCGTGCTCTTCTAATTCCCGTAGTCGCTCCATGAAAAACCCAAGAAAATGCTCCAAAGGCGCAATTTCCTACAAAACTCAACAAAAACTACGAAAACATTAGAAAATACAAATTAGTAATAAAAGTGGCTTGAAAGAGCCAAAAACACTACTAATTATGACTAAGGGACGGGGGTAAATTACTATATAAAATGGACATATCATGGAACAATAGCAAAAAAAATAAATAATAAATTGCCGCGCCACGGGAACCTCCACCGTGTCACGGCTGTTTTCACCGTGGCACGGTGGAACTGCAATAAAAAAAATAAAAAAATTGCCGCGCCACGGGAATTTCCACCGTGTCACGGTAGTCTACACCATGGCACGGTGGAATCTCAGATTTTCCGATTTTTTTAGTGACGCAATCTTTGCAAATTCAGTTATTTGTTCGACGTTTTTTTTTTATTTTCATTCTTCCATTGCGTCCGACTTCTTGACTCGGAGAAAAAAAAAAGAAGAAGTCATTGTTATTTTAATTTAAGGCGAAAATAAATATGCTATTATTATTGAAATAAAGGTGACTACAATTATTAGCAACATGCGCCTTATTTTAAAAATTATAAATCATATAAGCAAAGCAATACTGATCTAATCCCTCTTCACTTTAGGAACCTCCTTTTCTTTTTCAATTAGGTCGGCCTTCACCATTAACATGTCTTTTATAGCCCGAATCATCACACCCCTAGTCGAACTTTCACCCCTGTCACCTTTCTTAAAATTCTTTGGTTGCTTCTCTCTATAAACCATCTTCTCCTTACCCTTCCCTTTCACATAATTCTTCCTTTTTGGCATTATAGGAGTCTCAAACTCAATCCCTTGTGTTCTCGGACAAAGACGATCTTTAGGAGGCGCTTTCTTACTTCCAAGACGACCCTTCACATCAGAGTTGCGTGATCCGACTCGATTCTTCTACTAGGATTCAACCATGCCTTGTATGCACTAGATAAGGGAGGAGGAGCTTGGTTACTTGCAGAAACGGTCCACAACGGTCTTCCAATCTAATAAGCCTCGTACTTGTGAACGTTACTTTGATGCAACGATACTTCACGAGGACTATTATTATAGCGTGGAACTACTTGTTCATGTCCATACTGTCGCATCAATCCAGATGGACAATAAAAAGTCAGCCTTGAGATACTAGGAACACGGCAATTCGGAGTATCATTCGTACCAACCATCCTAGTAAGCCTCCACCAAGGCACCACCCAACGAATGGAAAATTCTCTCTTTGCAAAGAAATTCTTCCAATCTTCATACGACATGTTCACACAGTAATTCTTCTTCTTGCGGACTAGGTCGTTGGAACCATATTTTTCAATATCGTCGGGGGCTTCAAAAAGTTCTAAACGCTCCATCAACCAAATCTGCAAAACAAAAAAAAAATCAGTCGAAAAACAAAAAATTGCAGATTTCATCGTGACACGGCAGAATGCACCGTGTCACGGCAAAAGTGCACCGTGACACGCTGCCTGTTTTGTGTCACGGGGCTACTCAGAGCGTGTTTTTACTTGCAACAGTACCAGAGAGCCATTCCTGACGGCTTTCCGGTCAGCTTTTGCTTCGTCAAGGCCGCGTAAAGTTTCTCCAAGGCACGTGGGCATAGGAGATCTCCCAGATTCGACATGTTCAAGCACAGATGCTAGACAAGCATTTCCAACCACTAGTAGAAAATATCAAAAAGGCACCCCCTAATTGGCACCGATTCAGTCCAAACCGGTGCCAAAAATGGCCTACAAAATTGGTGGGAAACTGAACTAGAGTAAAAGGCACCGGTTCACTTCAAACCGGTCCCAAAAACATATAGGCCACCAGTTTGAACCAGTGCCGTTTTGAACCGGAGCCATAAAAAAAAAAAAAAAACGGTCCTTTTAAACCCACGGATCCACCCCAACCCTAAAACTACTCCTCTCATCCTCTTTCTCTCTCCTCTCATCTTCTTTCTCTCTCCTCTCATCCTCTTTCTCTCTCCTCTCATCTCCTCCTCTTTCTCCATTCTCGATCTCCTTCTCCTCCTTCTATAGTTCTATTTCTATTTATCTTTCTCGATCTCCTTCTTCTCCTTCTAATTCTCTTTAATTTTTCAATCTCCTTCTCCCTCACAACCACGAAGAACACATGAAACACTACTCCTCTCGATTTTCTGGGATTTTGAAGACCACATGCAACACCACTCCTCTCGATTTTCTGGGTTTTTGAAGACCACATGCAACACCGATTTCAATCGAATTTGTGTGTTTTGTTTTAATTTTCTGGGTTTTTGTTTTAATTAATTTTTTTAAAATTTTAATCGATTTAAATTCTTTTTTTTCTTCTGGGTTATTGGTTAGATCGATTTCAATCAAATCTCTGGGTTATTGTTTTGATTTCAATCAAATTTTTGGTTTTTTTTTTTTTAATTTTAATAGATTTTAATTTGAATCGAATTTTTAATCTATTTTTTTTTAATCAAATTTGATTTTAATTTTTTTTTCAGATTTTTATCGGATTTTTTTTCGATTTCAATTTTTTTTTGTTTTCTGGGTTTTTCGAACACCGATTTTAATTTTTTTTTCGATTTCTAATTTTTTTGCATTGGTTTTTTTTATTTTAATTTTTTTCAATTTCTGGGTTTATTCGAATACTAGATTTAATAGGATTTCAAAAAAAAAATTTCTGGGTTTTTTCGATTTCAATTTATTTTCGTTTTCTGGGTTTATTCGAAAACTGGTTTTTTTTTTATTTCAAGTTTTTTTTTCTGGGTTTTATGGATTTCAATTTTTTCTGGGTTTGAAATTTTTTTCAATTTTTGGGATTAAATTTCTGGGCTTTTTCTTTCGAAGTTTAATTATATTAATCGATTTTTTTTTTTTGTTTTAATTGGTCCAGGTATGTTATTTAGATCTGAAAACGAAGAAGCAAGATACAAGCAAGAATGAATGAGATTTTTTTTTTTTTTTATTTATATTGTAATTTTTTTTAAATTTATATTGTAATTTTTTTTATATGCTGTAATCAAAGTTTTTATATGTTGTAATTTTTTTTATCATATATTGCAAATTTTTGATTCTTGTTGATATGTTGCAAATTTTCGATTCTTGTTGATATATTGCAAATTTTCGGTTCTTGTTGATATGTTGCAAATTTGATGGAAAAAACAAAACAAAAAAAAAAATTTGGGCATTTTAACCGGTGCCAAAAACAACAAAATAATTTTTGTTGGCCATTTTTGGCACCAGTTAACCGGTGCCATTTCCAAGTTTAGGCATCGGTTTGAACCGGTGCCTTATTAAACCACTTTTGGCACCCTCCACATTGGCACCGGTTCAAACCGTTGCCTTAGGCCGGGTTTGAACCGGTGCCAATTTCATATTTTCACGTAGTGTACCCTACCGTTTGCAAATAAAAGCTTGCTAAACATGCAAAAAATATAAGCCTTCTACGGTATACATGATAAGACTCAGAGACAGGGCGATTGAAATATAAATTTGTAAGTTTTTCTAAGTGTACCTCATTACCACACACAATTCTATTTAAATCTGGATCTGTTAGATTCAGATGGCGTTCAAAGTCTTGGTAATAATATTCACGTAGGGTAGGCATGACAATAAGATTTATGGCAGGAAACCCAAAGATGGCACTGAATTCCTCCGGCAGGGGATAGATTACATCGTAATCGAATTTAAAACAATGTGTTTCTAGACTCCAGTAGTCTAATGCTGCCCTAAGAAAATCATGTTCAATCGCTACATGTCTGAGGGCTAATAAACCCCTAACATGAAACAATTCCAACTCTCTTTTGTCAGCATTGGTCAAAGAATAAGACCAGTCGCGCAATGTATTCTCAAAATTATGAGACATTTTTATTGAAATATGATATTCTAATTATTTTGTGTTTCGTAATTATGCATATCACGAATATACTGGTCCTATTTTATAGCAAAAACGCTCGGAAATACTCAGAATCTATCTTTCTATACGCGTAAACCAAACCGTTGTAGAATACGCGCACCGTGACACGGGAATTCCCACCGTGTCACGGGAATTTATGTCGCGACACGACAAATTTTGCCGTGTCACGGTGTACAGTGCCGTGTCGCGGTGCTCACGCATTTTCTTTTTTTATCCTTTTCCTATATCTATCCGCAATTTTTTTGTTTTATCTTCACCGTTTATTTTTTTAATTATGTTTTTCTAGAGTTTCATTCCTAATAAAATTCTCAACTTTTTTTTATTAATATTTTTATTAATATTTTTATCAATTTATTTTATTTTTCATTACTTTATTATTATTTCTATTCATCTTTATTATTTATTATTTTATTTTATTATTTACTCTTAAATCTATTATTATTATTTTATTTTTTCTTTCTTTGGGGAAGTTGTAAACCTTGTCCCCCATTCCATACTTTTTTATTTTGGAGGAGTTGTAAAACTTATTCATTTTTTCTTTTCTTTTTATTTTTTTTTTCTTTTGGGGAAGGTCGGTACCCTCCACTTACGTTTTTTCACGTCATACACAATCACACACAATGAGTCTCAAGCACACACTAATACACACTAATAAATACATAAACTATGAATAATGTACAAAATGAGTCATAATAAATAAACAGCGTCAAGTGTCATCACAGTATGTACAAATAAAGACCATCGGTCAAAAATCTGTAGAACTAGAAGAGTGAGGATCAGTGTCATATCCAGCCTGTGAATATGGGAGCAGTTAGCTAAAGAGTCCCGCCATCATCCGGGTACGTGGAGTAGTATCCCTACTAGTCCCAATAACTTTAGTAGCAGTCAAACTCAAAGCAGGACCCGTCCAACTAGAAAACGGTGTAGACTGACTCCAAGAAGTAGGAAGCGTCAGTGGAGGCATCGTCCCATACACTGGAACTGAAAACAAGCCTGGCATCGGTGGAGGAAGCGCCCCAGACGATGGAGCTGAGTTTAGGCCCTGATCCACATGAGTGATAACTGGCCTGAACACAGCCTGTGAAGACTGTGAAAACGATTGTCGCTGTCGCTGATCCTTAAAGTGCTGGAACGGCTGGGAAGACTGAGGCTGCTGCCACTAAGCCTCCTCAAACGGCAGAGAAAGCTGAGGCTCCCGATGAGACGGAGAATGCCGATGAACCTCAGGAGATCGTCTGCCACGACTAAGCTCTCCCACGTCCGAGCCTCTATGCCTCGAGCGCGAGCGAGACATCCGTCGCTCCTGAAAGACACAAGATCAAAAGATGTCAATGGTGAAAGAGAGAACAAATGGTAAAAATTTAAAAAGTGAACATACCTCAAGAACATCGCTAGAACCAGCTCGACAACTCGCACCACGCCGAAGCTTGATGATGTAGTACTTCAAAGCGTCAACCAGCTTCATGAAGCCCATAATCTCCGAGTGAGTAGGCAGAGAACAAAGCAAAGAGAAAAATCAGTAACAAGCGGTATTAAAAAGGATGAATAATGTATCAAAATCTTATCGGCTCAAAAAGATCAGGCAAAGACTTTTGCGCCTGTCTGAAACCCTCTGGCGCGACAGAAATATGGTCCTCAGTAATACCAATCGGCCTTGGGTAGCGGACAAATTGAAACGGAATCTCACTCCTCCCCCAAACGGCGAATAGTCGTCTGAAAATACGATCGAATAATCAAGTTATTCGATGGTTTAAACAGAGACTAGCAACAAACTCTTCAAAAGAAATCATACCTCAGGAAGACGGGGTGGAGGAGCCAAGGAGGGAAACAAGTCCTGCGCATAATCGACCTCCATACGCACAAGCTCCTGCCAAGGAAAAGTGTAGCGCTCTTCCCTGTTTATCAACTCCCTAAGCTAGCGTGAGTCCAGCATCGACTCCGGTGGAGACAAGGGCACCACAAAGCAATCACCACTGTGCTGACGAATGACACGCTCCCCTAGATACTAGACAAAGCGTCCAGTACCAACCAAAACTTGCAATGAAGCGCCGAAAAACGTCAAGATAGAAAATAACAGTTACGGAAGTAATTCTTACACCAACAGAAGAGGTGCCTCGGCGTAGCAGCCCGCGTAGCGCAGAGACAGACTCCACTCGTGACTCGCCTCGGTCACGCCAGCTGGCTCCGATAGGGAAGTCATGAACCACTCCATGACGCCGTCGAGGGGCCAATTCCGGAAAGTACTCATAGATCCATAGCTGCAATGAAAAGTAATCTTTCAGCACATGAGGCGAACAAATTAAAACAAAACAAGAAGAAGAAAGGATCGTCACCTCTACGACTCTCCATAAACCGTAAACAGTGACAGGGGACTGGTCGTTCAGCTGCCTACACCCATTACGTAACGACAAGAGAAGATCAGCATATCCAAAGCTAGCCCAGCAAAAGGATCCTATCTCGCTGATCCCAAGAAAAGAAGGAAGGTAGCAAACGAGCACACGCGAACTCCTATTAGGAGAAAGAGTCATGGAAATAAGAATCAAAATGAAGATCCGCACTCGCTGCTCAGGTGATGTCTCCTCCATGTCAAAACCACTGGCCAGAACATAAGCCAACTCTAATCGCCCGCTCCTCGGACCACCTCGAGACACCGGCTGAGTCCTGATATGCTGAACGATAAGACCTAACAAATCGGCTGCCTCAATCGCCCCCTAGAAATATCAGACATATGCGCTACGGCCCGGTCAGTAAAGCGTAGACCACTGATCATGCTAAAATCAAGAGGGGTCACTGTCATCTCCTGAAAGGAATGGTGTCCTTCGAACAAGTGTATTATTCTAATAACGGGTTCAGAATTATTAGAAAGCTAATATATTCAGTAAGGTCAAGTGATCGGAATGCCTTGATGGAGGCCGCTTCCGATCAGTAATATTAATATAATTAATATTACAGCTTAATCTTGACTGAACCCTTCAGGTCACACCCAAGCAAAATATACGAACCGACTCGACGAATTAATTCGGAAGAAATTAATTCGTCGCCCGAGTGTTAAATATTTAGACGTCGGTAATTTGAGCTTGAAGCGTCGAAACCGATCGTCGGAAGTCGAGTCAAAAATAATAAAAAGACGAGACGCGCAAAATAATAATAAATCGACCATATTCCCAAAATACCCAAAGCATCTGAATGCCCCGAGCATCCGAATGCTAGGGGCAAAAATGTCCAAGCATAGGTGGCTAGCAAGCGCACCAAGCCGAGCCTAGCATGGCTGGCTAGGTGCGTGCTAGCGCACCGTGCTAGCAGCCACGCATAGCAGCAGCTAGCAGCCGCGTGCACGTGGTGCGTGCAGTAGCTAGCAGCCGCAAGCTAGGCGTGCTAGCAGCGCACGCACTAGCAGCCACACACAGCAGCAAGCCCGCACCAAGTGCGTGGCTTGCGCGCACATCAGCAGCCTGCATCTTGGTTTGGGGCTGGGCTCGGGCTGGGCTCGTGGCTGGGCCATAGGGCCGGTCACTATGGGGAAGCTTGAGGAATGTGGGAGTAAGTGGGTAAGGACATGTGGCACAAGGAGAGTATTGAGTGGGGACCAAGTATGGTCCCCTACTCTCCATGTGGTCCTTACCAACCCATTTCACATGGTAATGCCACTTGTAGATTTATTATTAGTTTGCAATTTTAATTTAATTTAGCTTTAAATTAATTTGTGGAATTTCATGATCCCACATTGATGGGATAGAAATTCCCACTCATACTTTCCTCTATAAATACCAACCTTGCGATTTAGAGTAAAGTGCTTGAGTGGGAGTTAGAAAGAGCATTCCATATTTTGAAAAAACTCTTAAACTCCATTAACACTTGGGTTTTGGTAGGACCTTGCTAACTCCAAGGTAGCAGACCTAAAAAGTCGTGTTCGTCCTTTGTGGGTGGATACCGTTGGAGGCACGGCATTTGCGGTGCTCAAGGCTTTCAAGTAAGAGCCCGTTTTAGGAGGGCGAAACTCGCTTCAAGGGTATGATTCGTTCTTCCTTTTCTTGTGTTTATTTATTTATGCTTTATGGTTTTATTAGTTACGAGTGGTTCCTTGGGTCGGGGTTGTTTCCGCGGTGAGTCGGACTCACCAAACCCCAACATCTCCCCCAAGCAAAGTGAAAAGTGTTGGTAGTATCCTAAAAATACTCCAACAACGCGCGAACGACTGTCGCGCCACAACCCCGGGGGCTGCGAAACCTTACATTCGCCCAATAAAAGTCTACTAGACCAACAGATTCCCACAAGGCGTTCGTAACAGGATTCCTCGTGATAATCCCATGAAGTCGAGGAATCAAATCTCCGGCTCCTAAACCGTGATGGCGAAGCGTGCCATCGACTATGCCGGCAAGTGGACAATGTGAAACGTGGTTCTCACGACAGAATACCAACTGCTTTGGTGTCCACGGAGGGGGAGCCCACCTACCCCTACCCGTAGAGGGTCGAGGCTCAGACTCTAAGACGTCATCATCCATACCCTCGGGAATCGTAGGGGTGTCCTCCCGAAAATCCTGACGCCGGCCATAAGTGGAAAGATCGCGATCCCGTCGTCTAGGCATGCTATTACAAAAATAAAAATCTAAATGCTTAGCATAATTTCCTAAGTTATTTAGTTATTTATTCCAAACACCTTAACGGTTATTGCAAGTTGCATTTTCTATTATACGCTAAATTTTTACCTCAAGGCTAAAAATTAGGAAAATAATGGAATTATTTCTAGTATTTAGTTTCTCCATGACGAACTAATACTATGTTCTCCTAATTGCATGATACTATGTTCTCGATGACAATGTAGTACATACACAACACAAAACATGTTTCAAAATTGCACGAAAACAATTGATCGACGTATCATGGCATATTTTACAAGATCTATAACCAATATATCATCATTTCAAGTGCAAAAGAACAATATGAACAACAAGAACACCATTTCACACAAGTAGTACCAAAAAATGGTGATTTGCTCAATTCTTCACCAAATCACGCAATTTTTGTCTCAAATCGCTCAAAAACACGCATACATACATATACAAGCTAATTCATGCAAAAAAAATTCAACATAAAACCTCAAAATCAAAAATCCCCAAATTGATTTTTTAAGGATTTTTACATGAAATTACTCACTTAAAGCAAAATTTAAGACAAAAATCAAAGGAAACTTACATGGATCCTTGTGGAGAATCGACAATGAAGAAAATAGCAAAAAAATTAGGGCAAAATTGATGAGGATTTGAGCTCCAAAGATCGAAAAACCGTGAAGACAGCAGTACAGGCCGCCGCGACACGGTTAGTCAAAGCCGCGACACGGTTTTTATGTCCCGTGTCACGGTAATTCTGGGAAACGGCGGAGCTCCGGCCAGCAGCGGAGAGCATCGGAACAGCAGCAACAACGAGCAGACGAGCAGTAGCAGAGGAAAAATAAATAAAATAAAATAAAAAAAAGAAGAAAGGGGCAGCAAAACCGCCGTGTCACGGTGACAAAAATCGTGACACAGTAAACACGGTCGTCCGCCGGTGCAGCAAAACCGTGGCACGGTATTCTGAGAAGCTTAAAATAAAAAAAGTGGAGAGGATAGAGAGTAGAAGAAGAAAGGAAATGGCAAAAATGGTGAAGAGCAGGTCAAATTGAAAGACAAAAAGCATCTCGTTACAGTGTAACAGTAAAGTATTGACGTGGCGCACGTGCATTAGAATGGTCAAAAACACCAGTTGACGAATTTGCAGCCACAAAAATTACCGTGTCACGGGATGTTACTCCGCGTGACGGGGACACCGACCGTGTCGCGGGATTGGTTCTTCGTGACACGGTGGTCTCGCGAGTGTCCTGCACACTCCTTGAAGCTATCATCGAATATTCCTGGCATTTTGACCAAAATTGTACGATTTTCCGCACAAATTGGACAGTTAATTTTTTCAGTAAAATTACGCAGAAAATTTTAACTGACATTTAAAGGGTATCAAAATTACTATTTTGCCCCTAGCAAGCATCAAAGTCAATTTGTCGACGTTTTAAACACCTAATATGGTTGGATTGTCGACTTAAAGGTGTGAATCATCTGCGGCCCACGTCCGGGGATAATCGAACCATCATACACTTGCAAATTTCAGCTATTACATTAGTTGTCGGCTTTCCTCAAGTATGGAAAGCGTTATCGGTGGATTTTTCTTCAAGGATAGAAAATCTCCAAGTCAGTGACAAGGAAATAATCGTGTCGTTGAGCGACTACACCTAAATCAAATGAATTTATAACGCTCTACCGACCTAATACGTGTATAGGGTAAATAGAGGGGTCGAACCACAGGGAGAAATGCTTAAGCACTGCATTCATTACCTAGGGTCTAAGCTATCTCGGAACAAGAAGTGTGAATAACTAAAAGGTTAAACTAAGAACGAAATGGATTAAGATTAATATAGCTAGGCACCAAGGGAAATGGGTAGGTAAAGTTGACGCTTGATCATGCAATAACAAAGTAGCATATCAATGGTAAACTAAACATGCATGAATACCGAAGTAAAGGGGTCCAATATAACCGCCTTCCGGGGTTAATTGGTTTCTCCTAACGTAGCCTCTATGTTTCCACATTAGAACCATATATTAGAAGGTGCAAACAAAGAATTACCGATAGTAATGAATCTCAACTAAGTCAACTTCCGTTACTTGTTAGTAAAGACTCATCTTTGATCAACTAACAATGTGCACTTGCAAGAAAGACCAAAGAATATCAAGCATGCAAAGACTTTAATCACCATTAACATAACCCCAACATTATAAGCATGAACAAATAGCAACTACACCATCCCCACACCCTTGGCTAGGTGACTACTCACAAATCATATTGAAAACAATATCAATCATCAAATCAATAAGCATCAACATGATTAATAAGCAAAGAAGAAAAATCAAAGCAAATAAGCAAAATAAAAAACAAAGGTAAAGAGAAAGAGTAAGAGATTGCTCATTAATTGAAGATGAAGGTCTACAAAGGATTGAACAAACTCTTTCTTCAAAATCCAAGTTCATCAATGAAGAAAACCACACTTTCTCTCTCTACCAATGAAGACTAATAGTGTTTCTCTCTCTAGATTAAGCTAAAAATGTAGAAAAATTAAAACTAAGTTAATCTCATATCTCAAAACGTTCTAAGATGGGACTTATATAGTCCGTACAGAGCCAGCTGATAAAAGGAGAGGTCCGACTGAACAATGGGTAGGTTCGGCCGGACTACAGGGTAGGTTCGGCTGGACTATAGGGTAGGTTCGGCCGGACTACAGGGTAGGTTCGGCCGGACTACAGGGTAGGTTCGGCCGAACCATGGGTAGGTTCGGTCGAACCTCCCTGATCCTGGTCTGGTCGAACTCCTGTGGTTCGGCCACTCCTGCAAAACTGCCAAATTTCATCTTGTCCCTGCCTCGACGTTCGGCCGAACCACTGAGCAGGTTCGGCCACACCTTCAGGAGGTTCGGCCGAACCTCTTCTGAATCATGCTTCCTCCAGCTTCCCTTGAGCTTAGCTTCCTCCTCTTGAAAATCCGGATGGTTCCTACAAAGCATAAGCATGAAAATCACAATAAGAACAAAGCGAGAAGACTAAGAAAAGGGAAGATAAAGGAGAAAGAAAAGAAGAAGCAAAACTAAGTAAAAATGCTTAGAAAAAGGGCCAAACAAGTGCAAATGAGGGGAGAATCCTTAGAGAAAAAGGATAAAAGAGTGCCATAAATGCCACTCATCAAAATCCCCCACACTTGCCTTTTGCTTGTCCTCAAGCAAGGAATACTAAAACAAAAAGACAACACACACAACAAGCATAATATGACAAGGGCTAAGAAAATCAATCAAGCTTCACGATGGGAAATGCTCCAAATGGACTCTAATATAGGGACATGAATCAAAGAATGCTTACTTTTCTCAACTCAAAGAGGGGGAACACGTTCTAAGATGCTCATGGTTGAAGGAGACAAACCTAAGCTAAGCGTAGAGAACTAATGATTTCATCCTCTGCCCTAGCTCCAACCAAGATGGTCCGCGTTCTCTCCACTAGCTTCAAATCATCCCCAATTTAGATCCTCATGATTCCTCGAGGGAACCGGAAAAAGAAATTTTATGTGGATTCATAAGGTTATCCCGACATCTCAACTATGCACACTCTTTCCATAGGGTTGAAATCTATCTCCCTCCACCGTTCTTTGACCGCACTCCTCCAAGTCCAAGGGTCTTAACTCGGGTTGTAATGTCATGGCTAGGGGTTAAGGTTGGGAATTAATTTGTAAATTTTGGTGGAAAATCCTAAGTGAAGCAAAAGAGTGGCCATCTCTCAAGAACAACCTAAGAATTGAACCTAAATTCAAATTACAACCTTCAAAACAAAATTTCACAACATTACTTCATTTCTCTCATCATTTTCTCTTTCTTTTCTTTTTTTTTCAACTCTTCTTTCTTCTTCTTTTTTTATTCTTTTTTTTTTCTCTTCTCTTTTTTTTTTTCTTTTTTTTTCTTTTTGTCTTCTTACGTTGCATCCTTCCTCAAAAAATTTTTGCAAATATTTTCTTTCATGAACAACTTTCAAAATCTCACTTGAACCAATATTCACAACTTTCTTGCCCTAAAACCAACACTCTCGAATTCGAACCTCAAAAGCTAATGCTTCACTAACTACAAGGGTTGGTAGAACATAGGCCGATAGGTTTGTAATATGGCTAGATCAAGAAAGGAGAATGAGGCCCAAATTGGTTAGCAAGTGGGTGGATGTAAAAATGAAAACCAAATTTGTAACAAAACACAAAGAAAACAAAGAAAAATGAGAAGAAATGCCCTCTTCCTCCTTTAAAGTTGTTTGGTCACGATCTCGGGAGCTAAATATCAACACAAAAATTAAGACATGCATAGTTAAGGATCCAAAGCGCCGCTCACAAGAATGATGAAGGCTAGAACAAATGACGCTCACACGGGATAAAAATAAGCAAATACCAACCAAGGGAATCCTATTCACTACGGAGAGCAACACCATCTTACCACTTTCCCGTGAACTAGGGGGTTTAAACGTCATCAAAAGTTCTAAACCGGGCTACCTTAGCTTATAACGTGTCTAATTCAACCTTAAACATTCTTAAACCGTGTAAACCCTCATCAACTAGGAAGGTAAGCATTCAAAGTCATGTCATAAAAAAGGCACACAAATTCTCGAATCCAAATGAATGAGCAAATCCACATAAAAAATATTTCAACTTGCCATAGTCATGCTTGTTACACAAAAGAGAACAAGAAAAAAACACACACAAAGGAGGAAGAAATTTAAAAGGTTCATAATCGAGGCATGTAAATCAAATAAATCCCAATCGACATACAAGTGATCGTTGATATCAACATCAACGATCCCAGGTTCCTTGGAACCAAAATCAATCAACCTTGAACCATTCAACTCTTCCTAAACTACACCTAAACTAAGCACTCAAAGAAAAAGAAAAGAAAGAGAGGAAAGGTCTCACCGAATGCCGCTTGAAAATATAAGACAAGGTAATATATCCAATCTCACCAAGGGAGCTAGTGTTGCTCCTTAACGTCCTACATCTCCGCTTCAAGCTTCAATAAAGATAAGCCAAACAAAATAAACTACAACAAAACAAGAAAAGGTTAGAAAACAAAGAAAAAGACTAAAGAAATAAACAAAAAGAAGAAAAAATAAATAAAAAGCTATCTACAAAGTTCGGATTAAGGGGATTTTGATTTTCGGGAAATTTGGATTTTTTTCTCGGGAGCATCTCCACCTACAAAAACTCAGGAATCATCAAAGAAAATCATCAGAAAATAGCAAAAATAATAATAAAACATCATCATCATCATCACAACAACACATCAATATCATCACAACATCACCATCTCATCACATCACCATCACAACATCACCAGCATCATCACCACCGTCACAACGCCACATCAATACCACAAGGCCACTATCCTCACTATCCTCCTTATGTGCAAGCAACTACCCTACCACTCTACCTTCCTATGTACACTTCAACCAACCAAAAGGACATCCTCCCCCACACTATTCTTTTGCTCGTCCCGAGCAAAAGTTACAAGCGAGAAGATAAGGGGGGGAGAGGGAAAAGAACCCTCATCACTGGTTATCATCTCCTCGCCCCCTAGGTTGAGGGGGGTTATCGGGATCAAACCCGGGAGTGTCCATGAAAGGGTGGAAGGGTTGGTTAAAGTGCTTATAGGGCCACCCTTGGGCACCCCAACCACCATCAAAAGAAGCAGGGGTGGATGTGGATGCCGGGTCATAAGCCGGATTACACCCACCCGGACGATAGGGGTCGTATGGGGGGGGGGGGTGCCAACGCGTTGGGTAGGGTCGATGGGACCTTCCCAATAGGCGTAGCAAGGGGGGGTGGGGTGTTGAGGGTCATAGGGTCCCCAATGATTGACCGGACCCTCTTGAGGAGGGTGGTAAGGGTAGCTCACATAGGGCGCTTGAATGCCCGCTTGCACAAGATTGTCATAATTTTCCCTCGCGTAGTACCCCCATTGCTCAATGGAAGCTTGATTGTATCGACGGATATCATCGAGAGTACTACGAAGGGCATTGAAATCAAAAGGAGGAATTGAAGAAGAAGAAGATGCCACACCTCCCCCGCTAAGGGGGGGAATGATTTGCTTTTGATGGAGGACCGGTGGAGGTTGAGGAACTCCACCCTAGGCTCTAGTTCGCCTCAGCTCATTGGGGATGTTTTGCTGAGGGATCTTCCATTTGAGAGGAGCGTAGTGGTCCACCGTAGTGTAGTTGAGGAAGCGGCTATGACGGAGGGCGCTTATGGAAAGAGCATATGGAGGGAACTCGTCGGTGAGCTCTTCTCGGGTTTGGTGCACGGGTGGGAGCAATTCAATTTGATCTTTGTATGCTCCATTCTTCAAAGAAAGAGCAATGATAGTAATCATGCCACCCATAAATATCTCATCACCGAGACGGTTATCCCTAGTATCCAAGAGCCGTTGGATGAAGGTGGATGAGCATTGAAATTTGAGCCGTTGAGGATTATCGGCCAAGAATAGGTAAGCAACCTCGTCTTTTACCATGGAGCCGAGGTTGGCTCTGAAGAACACGGCATATTGGAGAAGCCGTACAAAATACCTCAAGGCTATATGAATGATGTTGTTGACCTTTGAGGTATTGGTTTGGAACCTATCCTTGTTTGTGATACTCCTCCACCACTCTTGCTCGTTGTAAGGAATGCGATGAGATGAGGTCATTTTGGAAGGGTTATCAAGGCCGGTGGCGTGCCAAAAGAGATCTCATTTAGATCACTTTCCGTTAGAGAGTGATCCTCGTTGAACATTCTGAAGTGAATCATGAGTTGAGGATCCTCATCGACATCTTCCGGCTCAAAAACTTCCTTGCGAAGAGAGGCAAGGAATTCCAAAGTCACACGCTCGTAAGTGTGAGCGTGGAGGTGAATGAAGTCACCCCATCCAAAGTTTTGAGCCAACCTTGTCACCTCATCCAATATTCCCAGCTTCCTCAAAGTTTGAGGGCAAAAGAATCTTGTAGACCGAATCGGACGCTTGACGGGTGACTCATAGATGGGCCAAAATTGCTCGTCCGAAGCAATAATGCCATGATCATTGATGCCGGGAGGAGGTGGGAATTGTGGTCCTGAAGATTCTCCCACCCACTTCCTCTTTGACTTTTCTTTTCCCTTGCCGAACATCTTGATTCTACAAATTCACCAAGAGCATATCATTAGAACAAATTGATAAGAAATGACATAAGAAGCCAAGTAACTAGCCAAGGTAAAAGTGTATGCATGAGAGTATACAATTCAAGGCATGCATGAATACATTTGAACCAAGGTTTGAATAAGAATTCCTATGTCATTCCTATATTAGTCCTAACAAAGTCTAGGCGAAATTTGGCATGATGTCCCCTAATTTTCATGATATCCATTCATCAAACCATAAAAAACAAACCAAAATAATGAATAACAATCTCCAACAACATCCAACTCATGCATTTCTCAATCATAAAATGGTAACATGAACACCCTAGTATGAAATCAACAATCTTAAGCAAAGACATTGAGATCAAAATAAAACCAAGTTAAACATGCATAATCGTCATAACAACGTGTTCTACTATCAACAACCAATCAATTGCAACAAGTCAATCCAAAGAACCACATGAATCAAACAAGTTATTACTAACAATTTCAAGAATACCACAATTCATACTTAAATATGTAAAACATGGTAAAACTATAAGAAATTAAAGAAATAAACTTGCAAAAGCTAGGAAAAACATACCACAATTGATTGGAAGGAAGTAAAAACCCAAAAACACCAAAGCACTTAAACCCTTGAAATTGGGGAAAATGGAAAGATGGGTTTTTTTGTGAGGAATTTTTGGCGGAGATTGTAGAAATTGAGTAGAGGATGGAAAATAAGTGAGAAAGGGTGAAGATTGGAGTGATTTTGATGGAGATTTGAGGTCTTAAGGGGGGGTGTAATGGAGGTTTAGAGTGAGAAGGAGAAGAAAGGTGTGGGTGACGAAAATGGTAGTGAGGGTCACGAAAATTCAGCAGCATAAAAATATGGCAGCAGTAAATTTTTTTTTCAAATCTGAAGAAAGGTTCGGCCGAACTAAGGGTATGCTCGGTCGAACCACAGTGAAAGTTCGGTCGAACTCCCCTTTGGTTCGGTCGAACCATGGCCAAAACTCAATTTTCTGAAATCCTGGCAAAAAGTTCCAGCAAAATCGCAAAAATAGAGGAGTGACCGAACCTGGAGAGAGTTCGGTCGAACTACAGAGCATGTTCGGTCGAACCTCCCAGGGGTTTGGTCGAACCTATGCTGAAACATCAAGTTTGCAAATTCTGGCAGAATGTTGCTGAAATTTTCTAAAAATTGAGGAGTGACCGAACCCAGGAAAGTTCGGCCGCACTACAGTATAAGTTCGGTCGAACCATCATTAGGTTCGGTCGAACCTGCTGCCAGAATGCAAAATTTTTGTTCTTGGCAAAATGTTGCCATAAATCCTTGAAAATGCTGCAGTGGCCGAACATAAAGTGGTTTGGCCAAACTCCCATAAAGAATCACGCAAGTAAAAATAGTCCTTAACACACATCTAAACACCATACAATCATGCTAGATGCAAAGCATATCAAAAACCCAAGCACAATCAAAACTCAAAAATCCCAACAATCCAAAGTTGTAGATGGAAAAATAGAAGCCACATGAAAAGAAAACGTAGAAAAGGGTTAGAAACTCAGGTTTCCTCCCGGAAGCGCTTTTGGTTAACGTCGTTAGCTCGACGTTCCTTGAGTTGATCAAGGAGGGTCAAATTGACGATGCACATCAAGAAG
This sequence comes from Chenopodium album, assembly GCF_948465745.1. Taxonomy (NCBI): domain Eukaryota; kingdom Viridiplantae; phylum Streptophyta; class Magnoliopsida; order Caryophyllales; family Amaranthaceae; genus Chenopodium; species Chenopodium album. The sequence continues at coordinate 30,866,568 of NC_137836.1, forward strand.
TGTCACAGAAATCGGTTCATCACTTGGGAATCCTTCATAATAGGGCTTGAGACGGTGACCGTTGACTTTGAAAGGAGAGTGGCCATCTTGGGAGATTTCGTAGGCTTCATATGGAAACACTTCCGTGACAATGTACGACCCACTCCACCTTGACCTAAGTTTGACCGGGAAAAGCTTCAAGCGGGAGTTGAATAGGAGGACTTTTGGCCTTTGAAGAATTCCTTCTTGACAATTTGAGCATCGTGCCAATCCTTAGTCTGCGCCTTATACATGCTTGCGCTATCGTAGGCATTCATCCTCAACTCCTCTAACTCATGTAGCTCTAGAAGCCTTTGCTCACCCGCACTATGGAGATCAAAGTTGATTTGCTTGATTGCCCAATGCGTTCGATGCTCCATCTCCACGGGAAAATGACAATTTTTCCCATAGACAAGCTTGTAAGGAGTGGTCCCTATTGGAGTTTTGAAGGCGGTCCTATAAGCCCATAGTGAATCAATGAGTTTGGAGGACCAATCCTTCCTCGTCCTAGAAACCGTCTTCTCCAAAATCACCTTGAGCTCTCTATTGGTGACCTCCTCTTGACCACTCGTTTGAGGGTGGTAAGCAAGCCCTCGCTTGTGAGACACCCTATACTTATCAAGTAGTCGAACGAAGGTGTGGTGCTTGAAATGAGATCCCCCATCACTAATTATTGCTCTTGGAACACCAAATCTCGGGAAGATCACTTTCTTGAAAAGATTGACCACCACCTTAGAGTCATTCGTTGGAGAAGCCACGGCCTCCGCCCACTTAGACACATAGTCAACGGCGACCAAAATATACTTGTTCCCATTTGAAGAAATGAAAGGTCCCATGAAGTCTATAGCCCACACATCAAAAACTTCAAGCTCAAGGATGGGGTTTTGCGGCATTTCATCCCTTCTAGAAATATTCCCCATCCGTTGACATCTATCACAAGTTTTGACAAATATCCAAGCATCCTTGAATAGAGAAGGCCAAAAGAGCATAGATTGAAGGACCTTTGAGGCGGTCTTTTGAGCACTCATATGCCCACCACAAGGAGAAGAGTGGCACATATGGAGAACACTTTGAACCTCGTCGTTGGGGACGCATCTCCTCAACAAACCATCGACCCCTCTTTTCAATAAAATGGGATCATCCCAAATGTATCTCTTGGCCTCGTGCTTGAGTTTTCGACGTTGTTGCGAAGTGAAATCCGGCGGTATGGCACTACAAGCTAAGTAATTCACAATATCCGCATACCACGGCTCTGATTTCACTTCAAGGACATAAAGCACATCATCTCTTAGAGCGTCCTCTATTGGCAAGCCATCATCTTCAAACCTTGCACCGCCCAACCTTGAGAGGTGATCCGCCACCACATTCTCGGCTCCCTTCTTGTCTCTTATCTCATAATCGAATTCTTGGAGGACTAAAACCCATCTAAACAACCTTAGTTTAGCTTCCTTCTTCCCTATTAAATATTTGAGAGCCGAGTGGTCGGTATACACAATTGTCTTAGAACCAATGAGGTAGGTTCTAAACTTCTCGAATGAATGGATAATCGCTAGGAACTCCTTCTCGGTAGTTGTGTAGTTTCGTTGGGCATCATTGAGAGTTTTAGACAAATAATGTATGACATGAAGTTTCCCATCCTTTCGTTGTCCAAGAACCGATCCAATGGCCTCGTCGCTTGCATCGCACATGAGCTCAAATGAAAGAGACCGATCCGGACCTTGGACAATAGGAGCGGTGCAAAGGTCTTCTTTCAACGTACAAAAGGACTTATGACAAGCATCATCAAACACAAACTCCTTATCTTGTTGCAATAGGGATGTGAGAGGCTTAGCCATCATTGAAAAATCTTTAATAAAGCGCCGATAGAACCCGGCATGTCCAAGAAAAGACCTCACTTCCCTCACGTTGGTGGGGGGAGGAAGTTTTTCGATGACCTCAACCTTGGCTCTATCCACCTCAATGCCGGCATGGGAAATTTTGTGCCCAAGAACAATCCCACTTTCCACCATAAAGTGGCACTTTTCCCAATTCAACACGAGGTTAGCCCTCTCACACCTTTCTAAGCAACGAGATAAATTAGATAGACAATTTTCATAGGTGGCTCCTCCAACGGAGAAGTCATCCATGAAGACTTCTATCTCATCCTCAATCATATCACTAAAAATGGACATCATGCAACGTTGGAATGTTGCAGGGGCATTACAAAGCCCGAAAGGCATCCTACGATACGCATAAGTACCGTAGGGGCATGTGAAAGTCGTCTTCTCTTGATCCTTGGGGTCATCAAGGAAACAATAGAAGGAATGCTTTGTAAGCCTTTCCAAAATTTGATCAATGAACGGTAGTGGAAAATGATCTTCGCATGTACTTGTGTTAAGTTGGCGATAGTCAATACACATGTGCCAACCGCTAACAAGTCTAGTGGGTACTAGTTGATCATGATCATTTTTCACTACCGTCATGCCCCCTTTCTTAGGCACAACTTGCACGGGAGATACCCAATCACTATGGGCAATTAGGTTAATAATTCCCGCATCAAGAAGCTTAGCCACTTCCTTCCGCACAACCTCTTGCATGGAAGGGTTAAGCTTTCTTTGCCTTTGCCTAACGGGTTTGGCATCTCCCTCCAGATCAATTTTGTGCATACATAAAGATGGACTAATACCTTTGATATCATCAATGGTATAACCCAAAGCTTTCTTGTGTTTTCTCAAAACATTGATCAAGAGGGAGGTTTGCTCATCCGTTAGGTTAGAATTTACAATCACAGGGAAAGACTCATCGGGACCAAGAAATGCATACCTCAAGCCCAAAGGTAGAGGTTTCAAGTCTACCTTTGGTGCTCCCTTACCATTGGGGCTCTCTTCTCTTTCTTCAACTTGAAAGAGGTCATGAATGTAAGGAGCCTCTTCTTCCATGCTCGTGCCCTTGCACTCCTTCTTGCTTTCCTCAAGAAAATCCTTATAGAATTGTATGTCTTCTTTGTGAGTACCTATCTTTGATTCATTCAACAACACACTTTCAAGAGGATCATTAGTAGCATGCAAGTGGGAGCGAGAAAATTCATTAAGAACGGTATCAAGAACATCTACCCTAAAGCATTCACCTCTTGAGGAGGGTTGTTGCATGACATTATTCAAATCAAACTCAATAGAATCCTCTCATCCTCATCCATCTCTAGCACATAGAAATCCACGGGGAATGTAAACTTTCCTACCCTAAGGGGAATGTCCTCAACTTTGCCCATGGGGAACTTAACAGAACGGTCCGCTAGTTGGAGAGTAATGTTAGTGGGAGAGAGGGTTCCTACACTAAGCTTTTGGTAGACGGAATAGGGCATAAGACTCACACTTGCTCCTAAATCACACAAGGCTTTATCAAATTCAATGCCATTGATAGAACAAGGGATGGAAAAGTTACCCGGATCTTTCAATTTGGTAGGTAGTTTGTTGGAAAGAATTGCACTACAATTGGCGGTCAAACTAACCGTCTCACACTCCCTTCTCCCACTCAAAAGATCTTTCAAATATTTGGAATAGTGGGGCATTTTCTTCATAGCATCAACAAAAGGGACGGAAATATGCAAATTCTTAATGACATCCAAAAACTTTCCAAATTGGGCATCAAGTTTAGCTCTCACAAATCGTTGTGGAAAGGGTAACTTCTCCTCTCTAGGATGGCGATTTAGGGGCAAGGGGGTGGCTTCTTTTTCCTTAGGCACCTCAACATGTTTTTCCTTTTCAACACTCAATGGCTCATTGGGTTTTTCACCCTCATTCTCTAACTCCACCTATTCTTGGGGTTCTTCCTCAATTAAAGGGTCACTCCCTACTACCTTCCCACTCCTAGTTGTCACGGCATACAAAGGTTTTGGGTTGACTCCTTGACTTGGGATGTGAGAAGAAGAAGAAGAAGAAGAAGAAGAAGAAGAAGAAGAAGAAGAAGAAGAAGAAGAAGAAGGGGATGAATTAGATGCAAGTTGAGCAATTTGGGTCTTAAGCATTTTCATATGAGCATTGGTTCGTTTTTGGGCCTCTTCATATTTCTTTTGATCCTCCTCACGCATTTTTAAAAGAGCATCTAATTTAGCCATCACGGGATCTATTGGAGGGGCTTCAAGTTGAAGAGGTTGTTGAGGTGGAGGAAGTTGGGGTTGATGGAAACCCGGAGGCCTATTAGTTTGGGCATAATTAGAAAAAAATTGGCCCCTATTGCCTCCGGTGCCTTGGTTAGGAACATTGCTTTGTTGATTATTTCCCATGTTACCTTGGTCACAAAAATTTTTATTTTGATGGTCATGGTATCGGGAATTAGGTTGTTGGTTTTGATTACCATACCCCCTTTGGTTAGAGTAGGCTCTTCCATTGAAATTGGAAGGGCCTCCCCCACCATGGTATTGGTTATCATAACAACCACCACTTTGGTTCCAACCACGGTTTCCACCTTGATTCCAATTCCCCATTTGATTGGAGTTTGGCCTAAAGTTTCCTACATTTCCCATTCCAGGAGCAAAATTCATAGCATTGACATTTTCCATATTACAATCACGTTCATGGGAAGGGGGTTGAACTTCACAAGCATATACACAATGAGAGGTATCATGATCATAAGTTTCACAATTAGAACAAAACATGCATCCTTGGGGCATTGTATTGTAAGAAGAGGGGGAGGAAGTATCCATACCATTGCCTCCCTTGGTTGAAGGGGAGGTATTACCATGAGGGTTGGACCTTTCTTTCATTAATTAATCCATTTGCTTGGTCATTTTGGAGATTTGGGTAGAAAGGTTGTTGATTGCGTTGGCTTGCTCCAATGCATAAACACCCTTGCTAGAAGTAGCATCCCTTTCTCCTTCGTACCAGTCATCATAGTGCTTTGCGGCCTCCTCTATAATACACTCCACTTCATGCTCTCCTTTGTTCATGATTGTACCACCGGCCGCGGCGTCTAGGCTTGTTCTTCCTTGAGGTGTGAGACCTCCATAGAAAGTGTGAATGAGTTGATACTTGGGTATCCCATGGTGTGGGCATTGACGTTGAAGCTCTTTGTACCGTTCCCATGTCGCACTTAGAGACTCACCACTCTTTTGGCGAAAACCTTGAATCAAAGACCGAGCCTCGGCGGTCTTCCTATGGTTATAAAACCTCCTCAAGAAAGCCGTAGTCACTTGGTCCTATGTTGTGAGAGAATTAGGGGGCACCTCCTTCTCTAGCAATTCTAGACCTCTACCAATTAGCGAAAATGGAAACATTTTGAGGCGAATATATTCTTAAGTCACTCCATTGGACTTTATTGTGTCACAATATTTCTCAAACTCTTTGAGGTGCTCATGAGGACTCTTAAACTTTCCACCCGAGAATTGTTTCCTCTCAATCAAGGCAATCAAATTAGGCTTGAACTCGAAATTGTTGGCTTGAGTAGTAGGAGTTAGGATCCCACCTTGCGCTCTAAAAGCTTCGGGGGCCCCAAGACGACTCAAAGGCGTATTCTCTCCCATTTTAGAACCTTCTTCACTCTCAAACTTATAGGTTGAGAAAGGGTTGATTTCTGAACTCGAAGATGATTTAGGGCTATCTAATTCTTCACTAGAGGGTGAAGAGGGTGGAGTATCTTCTAATTCTCTTACTCCTCTCGTTGGAGTGTGGGAATTTCTACTCCTTGCTCTTGATTCTCTTCGAAGTAGGGACAAAGACCTCTCTAGCTCTGGATCGATGGGAATCAAAGATCTTGAGCGGGTTCGTCCTCTGTTCATACAACAAATCTAAGAAGAACGTAAGCACTGACAAGTAACAAAAGTAGAAAACACTAACAAATAAAGATGAGATAGTCTCAAACAAGCAATAAAATAGCAATGGAAACCGTCTCCCCGGCAACGGCGCCAATTTGACAAGGCAATAATCGTGTCGTTGAGCGACTACACCTAAATCAAATGAATTTATAACGCTCTACTGACCTAATACGTGTATAGGGTAAATAGAGGGGTCGAACCACAGGGATAAATGCTTAAGCACTGCATTCATTACCTAGGGTCTAAGCTATCTCGGAACAAGAAGTGTGAATAACTAAAAGGTTAAACTAAGAACGAAATGGATTAAGATTAATATAGCTATGCACCAAGGGAAATGGGTAGGTGAATTTGACGCTTGATCATGCAATAACAAAGTACCCTATCAATGGTAAACTAAACATGCATGAAAACCGAAGTAAAGGGGTCCAATCTAACTGCCTTCCGGGGTTAATTGGTTTCTCCTAACATAGCCTCTATGTTTCCACATTAGAACCATATATTAGAAGGTGCAAACAAAGAATTATCGATAGTAATGAATCTCAACTAAGTCAACTTCCGTTACTTGTTAGTAAAGACTCATTTTTTATCAACTAACAATGTGAACTTGCAAGAAAGACCAAAGAATATCAAGCATGCAAAGACTTTAATCACCATTAACATAACCCCAACATTATAAGCATGAACAATTAGCAACTACACCATCCCCACACCCTTGGCTAGGTGACTACTCAAAATCATATTGAAAACAATATCAATCATCAAATCAATAAGCATCAACATGATTAATAAGCAAAGAAGAAAAATCAAAGCAAATAAGCAAAATAAAAAACAAAGGTAAAGAGAAAGAGTAAGAGATTCCTCATTAATTGAAGATGAATGTCTACAAAGGATTGAACAAACTCCTTCTTCAAAATCCAAGTTCATCAATGAAGAAAACCACACTTTCTCTCTCTACCAATGAAGACTAATAGTGTTTCTCTCTCTAGATTAAGCTAAAAATGTAGAAAAATTAAAACTAAGTTAATCTCATCTCTCAAAACGTTCTAAGATGGGACTTATATAGTCCGTATAGAGCCAGCTGATAAAAGGAGAGGTCCGACCGAACAATGGGAAGGTTCGGTCGGACTACAGCGTAGGTTCGGCCGGACTACAGGGTAGGTTCGGCCGAACCATGGGTAGGTTTGGTCGAACCTCCCTGATCTTGGTCTGGTCGAACTCCTGTAGTTCGGCCACTCCTGCAAAACTGCCAAATTTCATCTTGTCCCTGCATCGACGTTCGGGCGAACCACTGAGCAGGTTCGGCCACACCTTCAGGAGGTTTGGCCGAACCTCTTCTGAATCATGCTTCCTCCAGCTTCCCTTGAGCTTAGCTTCCTCCTCTTGAAAATCCCGATGGTTCCTACAAAGCATAAGCATGAAAATCACAATAAGAACAAAGCGAGAAGACTAAGAAAAGGGAAGATAAAGGAGAAAGAAAAGAGGAAGCAAAACTAAGTAAAAATGCTTAGAAAAAGGGCCAAACAAGTGCAAATGAGGGGAGAATCCTTAGAGAAAAAGGATAAAAGAGTGGCATAAATGCCACTCATCAGTCAGCTTTCCTTAAAGCATAGAAAGCGTTATCGGTGGATTTTTCTTCAAGTATAGAAAACCGCCAAGTCGGCTTTCCTCAAGCATAGAAGGTATTATCGGTGGAATTCTTCAAGCATAGAATAACACCAAATTCATACGTTGACTTTCCTCTGGCATGGAAAGTTACATCCGGTAGGTTTCTTCAGGCTTAGAATGCTACCAAATTCCTTAGTCGGCTTTCCTCAGGCATGGAAAGCGTTTCAACGAACGTCATCCGGTGGATTCCTTCAAGCATAGGAAACTACTAAACTCATTTGTCACCGATACACGTGTGTCAGATAAGCGTATTCTATCCTTTTACTCTTTTATCTGTGGAATTAACATTTTTCTGCAGGTATCGGCGTATACAGGGTGATTTAGGATCGCAGAACGTCTTAAATCTTTCTCCGTCCCTATCGGCTACTTTGACTATCGTTTTCGAAAGTAACGTTTCTACAAACTCAGTCAAAGTGGGGGCTTTTGTATACACCTAAAAATGTCTCCCCAAAACCAAACCCGATGATGAACAACCTTTCACTGCCACTATTGGTCGGGTTCAGTATTTAATCTCGAGAGTGCTTAAAAAATTGTATATAAGTAAATTTAACTTTTGAATAGTCCATGGATCAGTCTTGGTGTTTAGTAAAAGCATATTTTTTAATTTCAGCCCAAACTTTTTTAATCTTATTGTTTTATTATTTATTTTGGCCCAAACCTTTTATTTATTTTATTTACTTATTTTCTTTTTTTAGCCCAAATAATAATAAATCAGAAATGGCCCGAAATTATCAATCGGTACTTAAAATACCGAATGAAATAAGGGTTTAAAATGAATTTAGACGGGAAAACGGGCTAAAAACTCTCGCGTCACGGCAGTATTCTACCGTGTCACGATAAACTCTCTCGTCTAACGGTGAGAATCCCGTGACACGGGACACCTGATGTGACACGGGGTTTCCGTGTCCTTTCCGCGTAAACCCTTAACTCGTTTTCTCCCCCGTTCACTAAATATTTCCCGCATCACACATCTGTGCACCGTGTCACGGGAATGTTTCCCGTCTGACGGTGGGATTTCCCGTGTCAAGGTACATTTTGTCGTGTCGCGGTATATTTTTTTAGGGTTTTTATCTTTTTAGGGTTCCGTGTGTTCCCTAAGTACATTTTTTCTATAAATACCCCCTCATTTCTGATGTACGGGGCATCAATTAATTCTCTATTTTTCTCTCTTCTATGCTCTAGCCTAAACACTAGCCTACCCTTCTTCTTTCAAAATTCCTTCTTCAAGCACTCCAAGGAGTCCATACTTTACTCGTGGTTCTGTCCTTAAGCCAAGGCGTGAAAGGTAGAACTGTTTGAGGGTTTGTCCCCAAATTAATTCTATTTAATTGAATTTAATTTAATTATTGTGTTATTATTATTTCCTAGAAGTTACTAACTCGTTTATTATTTTATAGTTGCAAGCAAACAGAATCGAGTAGAGGCCAATACGGGTGAATGTGACTCCATGACTCACTTCGTACCATCATCCCCGATCCTCCTTTCGTGGTTCCGAACCACATGGAGTTAGTAATCTCATGGATTGTGAATGGGGTGTAACCTTCACGGGTCAATCGTTGTTGCCTATTGTTGTCCCTTTATTCGTGGTTGCCTTAAATGATCCGTGAACGATTTTCAAGTTCCTTAAAAACTTGTTGGCGTCTCCCTACTTTATTTGTGCCTAATCATATATGTCAATTCCCACTTCCTATGAATGCCAAGCATATTCACACATGCTTTAACGTAGGCGCACTTCGAACGACGCCTATAGGTAGGGACCGATCCAATTGGGTTTGAAATTCCCTCTTGGATCGTTTGATAGACCCCTAACCTCCTTTAGTAAAAAGTCACCTTCTTTTATATTTCTAGGTTTTACTCTTTTATTGAAATAACGCGCAATGCACCTTTGGTAGAATTGTACATTATGCAAAGCTCTTAATCGTCGTTTATCGAGGAATAAAAGATCTTCATACCACGCTCTTACCCATTCAGGAATGTTGATCATTGAGGCTAATTTTGCTAGCGCATTGGCAAATTGATTGTCATCCCTTGGGAGATTTTTAAAATCAATATGTTGAAAATGCTCGATGAGTTGCTCTAGGTGTGCTTGGTATAATATCATTGTGGAGTTCTTTATTTTTCATTTTTTTAATATATGATTTATAATCAAAATGGAGTCTACATATACCTCTAATTTTTGCATACCTATGCTAGCTGCTGCTTCTAGTCCAATAATGCACGCTTCACATTCTGCGGCATTATTAGTAACCTCAAAGTCTAATTTAATAGAGATTGGAGTATGTGCTCCCATTGGACTTATGAGTAACACTCCTACGCCACATCCTTTTTGATTGGACGCACCGTCGAAGTACATTACCCATTTGTCATCTTGTGTCATGAGAATCTCTTCATCCGGAAGATAAGTAGTTTCTGCACGACTTATTTGAATTGGATGTTGCGCCAGAAAGTCGGAAATTACTTTTCCTTTCATTGCTTTTTCAGGAATATATTTTAGCTCAAATTCAGCCAACATCACTAACCACTTAGATATCCTTCCTTGTATGGGTGGTTGTTCAAACAAATACTTTATCGCATTTTGTTGAGAAATCACATGAGTAGTGTGTGGTAACATATAATGTCGTAACTTTTTGGTTGCCCACACTAATGCTATGCTTTTCGTTTCCAAGGTGCTATATTTTGTTTCGTATTTGATGTATATCTTACTTATATAATATATTCCACGTTCGAATTTTTCTACCTGTTGTTCTAACATGGCCCCTGTGGTTGTGCCTGTAACTATAATGTATAGCCTAAGAGGTAGTTTGGGTACTGGTGGTGGTAAAATTGGTGGACTTTTGAGATAATCTTTGACTTTCTCAAAGGCCTTTTGGCATTGATCGTCCCATTCATGTTTCTCATCTTTTTTCAATTTTTTAAATATTGGCTCACAAGTCATAGTCAATTTGTTGATAAATCGACTAATGTATTGTAGTTTGCTAAGGAATCCCCTAATTTCTTTTTCTGTTTTAGGGGGAGGAATGTCAACAATTGCCTTTATTTTAGAGGGATTGATCTCGATGCCACGTGTGCTTACTATGTATCCGAGTAACTTACCAGAAATGACTCCGAATGCGCATTTTTGTTGATTCAATCGCATTTTATATTTTTTTATGCGAGTAAAAAAATTTGCGTAAAGCTTTTATGTTTCCCATTCTATCTTTGGACTTTACGATCATATCATCCACATACACTTCCATTTCTTTATGCATTATATCATGCAAGAGAGTCATAGCCGTTCTTTGGTACGTAGCTCCTGCATTTTTTAAACCAAATTGCATGACTGTATAGAAATACGTACCCTAAGGGGTAATAAAGCATGTCTTTTCTTCATCTTCTTTTTCCATTAAGATATGGTTGTAACCTGCGTACCCATCCATAAAGGATAACATCGCATTTTTAGCCGTGTCATCTACCAATATATCAATATGTGGTAGAGGAAATTCGTCCTTAGGGCTAGCTTTATTAAGATCCATAAAGTCGACACACATGCAAACTCGTCCATCCTTTTTAGGTTCTGTAACAATGTTCGCTACCCATTCTGGGTAATTACATACGCAAATAAAACCGATGTCCAACTGTTTTTGTACTTCTTCTTTTATTTTTAATGCGACATCAGGTTTCATTTGTCGAAGTTTTTGTTTTACTGGTTTAGAAGTAGGCTTCAAGGGAATGTTATGTTCGGTGATTTCCCTATCTATTCCAGGCTTGTCCCTGTATGATCAAGCAAACACGTCTTCTAATTCTTTGAGCGTCAATATCAGGGTCGATCGCTCTTCCGGATTTAGAGTTCAACCAATTTTGACTTCTCTCCTATTTTCGTTAGTTCCTATATTAACTATTTCAGTTTCTTCAACGATAGGGTTCTTTTGTTCTTGTTCATTCATTAATTCAACTAATTTATTAATGTTATCATCTTCATTAGATTGATTGTTATAGCATTCGAAAGATTCAAGAGAAGGCATATACTTGAAAATAGAGCTCATATTATTATCAAAAGAGAGTACATCAAGGGAAGAATCCTTTTTGGGATCTTCGACCTTAGAACTAGAAAATAAAGACTCAGTAATGGCCACAAGGCCTAGATTTTCAGCATCCCTAGAATCTACAATAGATTCATCGTTCGATTCTTCAAACATCTTCCCTTCACATGTGACGATCTCTAGTTTATCGCCTTTGTGATTGATCCATTTGAAAGATTTCCTCCATCCATGCTCAAAAGTTTCGTTTTAAGGGGTGATCAACGAGGTTGGGTTAAAAGCTTCATCTTGAATGGCATTTTGATTGGTTATTGTTGCGACATGATTTTGCTCTAGTCCAAATAGCGAGTGAAATGCTTGCCCATCATAGCACCCTAGAGTTGGGTGCTTTGATTTAACGATACTAAGATCGTCATCCAAAAAGTAGCAATCATGAAATATTTCAAATCTAGGCTTCTTGATTCCTTCCAAAACTAACGGTTCCGGAAAGTCGTAACATGGGTAATCTCCTCCCTCCCTAATGAATTGTCCATTAAGGGATTGTTGATAGGATGGGAGTGAAGTGATTATCCCTTTCTTATTATTGTCTCTACGTGCTTTTTTTTTGGCATAGTGAGACTCCAATTCTTCTTTGGTTGGTTTATTTCCCAATCCAAAGGAGAAACTCTTCTTTAGGATAGGAAGTAAGAGAGATTTCTTTATTCCTATTCCCAAAGGCATCCCAGGAAAGTAACTACTCTTGAGCAAGATGTTGTTTACTATCCGAGTGGAATATAGATCAAGCTTGAATGGTTCTTCCAAGTCTTCTTCCATTTCGATTGTGAAGATTGGCTCCACGGAAAATCCCCACATGTACTTTTCGTCATTATCATGGTTTATTTCTAAGAGTAATTGATCATTTATTGCTATTTTTAGTGGAGAAGCATATATAGTCATAGGAAGCCCTTGATAGTTCAACCTAATCATTTGATGAAGTGAGGATGGTATTGCACCAAGCTCATGTATCCAAGGACGTCCAAGTAAAAGGTTGAATGTAGGTTTTATGTCTATAACATGGGATTCAACCATCTTTTGAATTGGGCCTGTGGTAATAGGTAGATTAACAGTTTCACACACCAATCTTCTCGAATTTTCATATGCCCTTATGCTTTGTTTTGTTGATTGGAAATCTTTTTCTGGATTTAGGCCTAAGTATTTTTCCGTTCTTAATGGGAATACGTTTACATCCGACCCATTGTCTACCAAAGTTAGAGGGATATTGTATCCCTTGCATCCCACAGTTAAGTATAACGCATTGTTGTGGGTAGTGTCTTTTAAAGGCAAATCATCATTAGTGAAAACGATTGACTTGTCAGATTTCTCGCTAGTAAGTAAGCTAACGAGGTCTTGAGGGTTTGTGTCTATTCTTACAGACAAACCCGTTAGAGCGTTCATGAGAGAATTCCTATGTTCTTTTGAAGTACTTAGGAGTTCCCAAATACTATCATTCGCCTTGGATTGGCAAAGTTGTTTGACCAGTGGATCTTTCACATCAAGTGGAGGTGGTATTGTATTTTGTGTTTGACCTTGAGTTTGATTTTGTGTGGTTGAAGATCCATTTGGTGGTGGTGCTTTGTAGACTCGCCCACAACGAGTTAAATGATCTATCTCATTTGGGTTAGTCATAGGACTCATAAACCAACTTTCTTCTAGAGGCTTTGGATGTGCCTCCATTTTAAGATGCTCCATGAGTTGTGCATGATGTCATTGTTCATCTAAGGAGAGATTCGATAAATCTTGCGATTTTCCCAAGAAATGATCTCAATCAAGCGCTCCATTTGTTTCATTTTGCAAACAAGATGGAGGTGGGACGCCGGCATACTTAGAGACATACAAGTCTTGAAAGTCGTCGTCCCATAGTCCACATACTTCATTAGTTGCCCCTATGAGTATTGTGGATAGAGGTTCACCTATGGGTGTGATATAGTCCAAAGGATTGAATGTATCACTTCCCATATGGTCTTCATTGATGTGAAACACCCCTAAGGGGGATGCTTTATTGTTAGGTTTAGGCGTGGGAATTTTCCCATCGTTTACTAAATCTTGTATTTTGTGCTTTAAAACATAGCAATGTTCAGTATCGTGTCCAACGCCTCTATGATAAGCACAATCAGCACTACCATTCCATTGAGGAAACCTCCTTTCTAGTGAAGTGGGTGGTGTTGGCCCTGTTGGCGCAAGTAAGCCTTTTTCATTTAATTTTTCTAACAATTATTTATAGCTTACAGGAAATGGAGTAAATTTTCGCTCTTTTGTCCATCTTTTTCTAGGATCATCATATCCATTTCTGTTATTGTATTGCGTGGAAGTCGCAAATACTTCAATAAAGGATGATGCGTTATCATTCCCCTTCTTGTAGTTATTCTAAGTTTGATGATGATAATGAGGTTTGTTTGATTTTTCTTTAGCAAGATCATCTTCAATCCTAGTAGCCACAGAATAGACCTTTTGAAAAGTGTCTAGACTAAGGTAACGTAGATGTTTGTTGTACTTTTCATGACAATTGTCAATGAATTTTTGTACTAACTCAAGTTCAGGAGGCCTTTGGGAAAGGTGGGCCGCCTTTTCTCCCCATCTACCATAGAAAACAAGGAAACCTTCATCGTCACCTTGCTTAAGCATCTCGAGTTCACGAAAAGTTGACTTGAACTCTATGTTACTCTCGTATTGGGTGATGAAAGCTTAAACTACATCTTCCCATGTCGCTTTAAATTTTGGATCTAGCCCATAGTACCACTCTCTCGCGGTTGGGTCTAGTGATAAAGGGAAAGTCAAGGCATAAAGCTTAGGATCAACTCCCTTTAGTGTCATAGTGCAAGTAAAACAAATTAAATGATTTTTTGGATTATTGGTCACCTTAAATATTGGCAAGTCCGTAGCTACGAACTTTTCTGGTAAAGCAAGTCCTGGGGGAGGAGCAAACTTTTCTGCGTCAGAGTACTTGTTCCCCATTGTAGAATGAAGAACTAGTCTCTCTAACGACTTTTCTTTGATGGATAATTGCTCCATCTTTCTTGTAAGGCTAATGCTTTAACTTTTTTCTTTTCATCATTTTCCATCTTCTTAATTCTTCTCTCCTCGGCCTTTTGAGCCTTTTCCTCTCTCATACGAAGAATCTCTTGTTGAAGTTCTTCGACGGTTGTCATTGTTGTTGGACTAGGACTAGTTGTCAAAGGAAAGTGGTTTGATAGTGGTTGATCTTTGGGTGGTAAACTTAGAATGCAAATGCCCGGGGTCCTCTTTCCCAAGCTTGAAAACCGGCCCTAAAGGAGTACAAAAGGATAAGTAAATCAATACGCTTGCTTTTGAAAGGAAAAAAAAAAGAAGACACAAAATATACTCAAACAGTTAACATCTCCCTTAACAATTCTTCAATGAAGATATTGTTCGGACTAGTCAATTTGTTTTTTGAGTAATCAAAAGTGAATCGTCCAGTGGGCACGCGCAAGTGACTCAGTTGCGCGCGGCTATCGCGTGCAACAAAATCATTGCGCTGGGATGGGTTGCGCAACTTCTTGAGTTGCGCGCGCCACCTGCTCGTAATTTTTTAATTTTTTTTTTAATTTGAGCGTTTTTTTCGAGTTTTTTTACTTGACCCTTCTGTTTTTTATGCTATCCTTTGAATATGACTCTAAATCAAGAAGGGACAACTTTGTAGTTAGGAACCTAGACCAAACTAAAAAAAAAAAAAAAAAAAAAAAAAGAAGACTATCCTAACTCGTTGCACATAGTCACATAATCACATAAGCATGTCATAAGTCAAGATTCACGCAATGCCATTCTAAGGTCAAAAAAAGGCTTGGGTGTCCAGAGGTACCATACCTTAAGAAACGACGCATAAATCAATCACTCAACGTGTTGACCCGTGACATTGCCCTCCCAACAATTTGTTGGTGATATGGGTGGGATGATTGTTATTGATTTAGGGATAGATGCCTAGTGTTGGCGACCCTTAGTCAATGAGCCAATCCCCAATGGTTTAAGTGCGATATGCTTATGCATGATGCAATGTTGCTTGTTTGGTTTTTACTCTTGTGAAAAGGAAGATATTATGCGTTCAAGTCTCGCTCTCTAACTAGAGATTATCCAAGTTAATTCTCGTTACAACCCATAGGCAACGTGGTGTTGGATACCTTGGACCATAACTACGAATTAATCATGTAACCTCTAAGTCCCCAATGGAGTCGCCACTGTATGGAGGGTGATCCCCATCGTAAGGGGTACTCTCCCTAAATGCCCTTGGCCCCTTAAAAGCCTAGGACTTTACACTTGTTAGGGTGTAGTAGGATTTCAATTCCTGATTGTTTGGGGGACCTTGAATTAGAATTGAGTCTATCATCACGCTTTTTTTAAAGAAACAAGTAGGAGTCGCCAATGAGTTTTAGGAAAAAACTCATAAACCTCGTTCATGCCTTTCTTCCATGTGGAGTTCATGGAATAATTAGCACGAATTATAAGTTTACCCATCCCCAAATTGGTCTATAAACGAGAAATGAGTTCGGGAGCGAGGGTACTAAGATAACGTTCCTTTAAGAGGGGAATCGTCATCCTAGCCCTAGTACGGCCTCTACTAGCTCTTCTTTTTTTTTAAATTTCATCACCAAACAATATATGCAACGCGATACCTAAAACTATGTTAGTTGATTTTATTTACAAACATTAGTTCACGTAGGAATTACATTGTAATGTCGTTATTCTTATTTAATAATATTTGTGAAAGAACAATAAATAAACAAGGATCGCCTTGGCTTAAGTGATCAACCAACAATTATTTAATTCAATTCTAATCTTTATTTAACGCAAGATACCATGTGGAATTGATTAATTATTTATTTTAAAGGTGATCAAACAACACTAATTAATTAATTAATTAAAGTCCTTTTAAACAAGAAAAAGAAGGTGATTTAACTAAGTGCTCGAGAATTTACCACTTTTCTTTTCTAAATCTCCGTTTAGAACACTTATGGACACTTTCTTGTTGGGGAACCTCCACTTTAGTAGCAAAGTATCGAAAGGATGAGTGTTTAGGACAAGAGGGCTAGGTTGCACAAGTTCACAAGTTATTTCGCCAGAGGTTTAGGTTAATTTCTATCTGTTGAAGCCTCGGTTTAAGCTCGTATTTAAAAGGAATAATTAGGTTTAGGGTTTCGAGCAATCTTCCGCAGCAGGCGTCGCGCGCAACAAATGAAGTTGCGCGCGGCATCCCAGCGTAAGTTATAGAGTTGCGCTGCTATATGCAGCGCAACTTTTTGTATTGCGCGCGGCTTTATGGTAAGATTCGATTTTATATTTTCCGTATAATTCCAAATAATTCTGAATCTTCCGCAGCGCAACTCTGGGTGTCGCGCGCAACTGAAATAGTTGCGCGCGGCAGCCCAGCGCGACTTTGTGAGATGCGCGCCGCTTTTTCTGCGGCAGCACTAAGTTTTAACCTAAGCGCTCCTAAATCCGCCATTATTAGGGTTTAAGCACGGGATTAAGCATAATTATGATCGGGTTAAGTTAATTGAACCTTGGTTTTGGCTTTTCTTTGATTTGGGCTAGTCTTTTGTGTTTTGTGGCTTAACCAGTTATCCATAAGCATTCTTCACTTTGATCCAACATGAAGATGCTTTTGTTTATCGTCATTGCACTTCGTGTCGGGACAGGAGGCCAAAAGTATATGTCTACAGATGGATACGTAGGTTACAACCAAATTTTAATGGCAAAAGAAGACGAAGAAAAGACATGCTTTAATACCCCTCGGGGTACGTAAAGCTACACAGTCATGCCATTTTGTTTAAAAAACGCAGGAGCTACGTACCAAAGAACGACTACGACTCTCTTGCATGATATGATGCATAAAGAAATAGAAGTGTGTGTGTGGATGATATGATTGTGAAGTCCAAAGATCGAATGAGACATATAAAAGCTTTACGTAAATTTTTTTCACTCGCATAAAAGAATACAAAATGCGATTGAATCCACAAAAATGTGCCTTCGGAGTAACTTCTGGCAAGTTACTCAGATACATAGTAAGAACACGTGGAGTCGAGATTGATCCCTCTAAAATAAAGGCATTTGTTGATATGCCTCCCCCTCAAACAGAAAAAAGAAATTAGGGGATTCCTTGGCAAACTACAATACATTAGTCGATTTATCAACAAATTAACTATGACTTGTGAGCCAATATTTAAAAAATTGAAAAAAGAGGAGAAACATGAATGGGATGATCAATGCCAAAAGGCCTTTGAGAAAATCAAAGATTATCTCAAAAGTCCACCAATTTTAGCACCACCAGTACCCAAACTACCTCTTAAGCTATACATTACAGTTATAAACACAGCCACAGGTGCCATGTTAGCACAAGAGATAGAAAAAGTCAAGCGTGCAATATATTACATAAGTAAAAAATCATCCAATATGAAACAAAATATAGCACCTCGGAAAAGACAAGCCTAGCATTAGTGTGGGCAACCAAAAAGTTATGACATTATATTTTACCACACACTACACATGTGATTTCTCAACAAAATTCGATAAAGTATCTAATTGAACAACCACCTATACAAGGAAGGATATTTAAGTGGTTGGTGATGTTGGCTGAATTTGAGTTAAAATATATTCCTGAAAAATCAATGAAAGGAAAAGTAATTTTTGACTTACTGGCACAACATCCAATTCAAACAAGTCATGCAGAAACTACTCATCTTCCGGATGAAGAGATTCTCATGACACAAGATGACAAATGGGTAATGTACTTCGACGGTGCGTCCAATCAAAAAGGATGTGGCGTAGGAGTATTACTCATAACTCCATAGGGAGCACATACTCCAATCTCTGTTAAACTAGACTTTGAGGTTACTAATAATGCCGCAGAATTTGAAACGTGCATTATTGGATTAGAATCAGCAGCTAGCATAGGTGTGCAAAAATTAGAGGTATATGGAGACTCCAATTTGATTATAAATCATATACTAAAAAATGGAAAATAAAGAACTCCACAATGATATTATACCAAGCACACCTAGAGCAACTCATCGAGCATTTTGAACATATTGATTTTAAATATCTCCCAAGGGATGACAATAAATTTGCCGATGCGCTAGCAAAATTAGCCTCAATGATCAACATTCCAGATCACTTAAATATGATTGCATTATGCGTTGATAGAAGAGAAGAACCAACGTATTGCAACGCAATAGAGGAAATTAATGACATTGAAGGAGACAATCTTTGGTATGATCATATCCTCCAATATATTACTCATGGCACATAACCTGAAAATACTTCATCGAAAGACCAACGAGCCTTACGAATACTTGCGGCCCAATATGGTCTAATAAATGGTCATTTATGAAAAAAAGGACCTAATGGTCAAAGCTTACTATGTATAAGCCAACCGGAAGCCACACGCCTTATGGAAAATACTCCCAAAGGTGTTTGTGGACCTCACGTGAATGGTAAAATGCTTTCTAAAATAATTTCACGACAAGGGTACTATTGGTCTACTATGGAACATGATTGCATACAATATGTTAAAAAAAAGTCCACAGTGCCAAATGTTCGTTAATTTACAACCCCTTCCACCATCCGAACTATACAATCTAACTTCCCTTTGGCCTTTTTCGACTTGGGGAATTGACATAATTTGAAAAGTCTCTCTAACAAGATCAGGAGGGCACGAGTACGTATTAGTTACCACTGATTACTTTACTAAGTGGATTGAGGCTGCTTCTTACGTGAATATCACTTCTAAACATGTCGCAAAGTTTCTCGAACGAAACATATTTTGTACATATGGAGTTCCACATGAACTAATTAGTGATCAGGGATTTTGTAATGCGAATACGTAGGCAATATTTATGATTCGATCATATCAAAATATAAAAATATAAAGCTCATTTTATTTCATTCAAATTTCAAAGAAAAGAGAGACATTGCTGAACTAGATTGTAAACAAAAAAAAAACATAGTAGTGATTACACTTTATTCAACTTAAAACTTATGGCGAAACTGTGTAACACTCTAAGGTTTTACTATGTCCTCAATTGTCATGGACGATGGAGGAGTAGTTTCCATCGCTGTAATTTCAGAAACCTTAGAGCTTTCTCCTACGCTCTTCTTCTTGACCCATACATTGTTCTTTAATTTGGGAATTGGGGTCTTTTCAACCTTTTTTCCCTTTTTCGAAGATTTCGTTAGAGTCCTTTTTCGAGTTTGTTGGGAAGGTTCCTTGATTATCACACCTCGTTGTGCAGGTTTGGTGGGAGCTTTCCTTTTTGTTTCCTTCGAACGCGCCTTATGAGATGAGAAGTTTAATTTTCTTCTCACCCCCTTTGTTTTGGCCACTAGAAGGAGTAGTGGTGGACGAATGCATCAAGGGCTTAGGTTGATTGCGAGCCGTGACGGCTTGATATTGAGATCAAGCCTTGTTTAATTCGCCCTTATCCGCCGCATTCATCCAAGCTTTGTAAAAGGAAGTTAATGCAATACTCGCAGTAGAATTTTGTACTACCCATCTAGGAAGACTTGACCAATACTCCATCCAACGAAAAATTCGCTCGGGTCTATAAATCACATGATTAGGGGTATCACAATCTTGCGAGGGAATAATTTGTTTCATCCGGTATTGTCTCATTACTGTGCAAGGAAAAATGTAGTAGTACTAGATAGGCCTAAAAGCCTAATGTAAGGGCAATTGAGACTATTCCCAATCATACTATTTATGTTCCACCAAGAAATTACAAAGCGTATGTTAGGAACCCCATGACAGAAAAACGACGTCCATTCCTCTTCATTCTTATGCTTATAAAGGATTTGACGTCCAGGGAATGTCCTTACTCCATTAGCCTCAAGGTTTTGCGGCTGATCAACAATTTGCAAACGCTCCATAAGCCAAATCTACAAAAAAAAAAATCAGTTTGCGATTTTTACACAAGCAGGTGGCGCGCGCATCAAATTTAGTTGATAAATGACGAAAAAAGAACGTGTAATAGGAGTGGACTTCTCGTGAAACCGTTTTCGTTAGGGTCTCCTCTAAGGCGATTCAAACATAGAACGGTTTCCGCAAAAGCCAAAGGACCGGGTGAATGACATCCCTCTATTTGCTCTATTATGGACACCATGGAATAATCTCCGTATTCTTTGTCTGTCCTAAGTAAGCAATTAACAACAACACAATAACATAAAGCACGAATTTTAAAGTGTTGTTTAGTCATGTTGTCACGAGGGGCGACAAAATGTTCAATAAATTGAATCAAGTTCACGCCTTCTTCAGTTTGTTAGTCATATCATTTTCGGACAAGCCAAAAAATCTTTGGAATATAGGTTTGGGATCCGACAAGGTAGGCAAATAAGTCACAGGGAGAGTATTTGTAAGGAAACCTAGCTAGGCCTCAAACTCACCGGGAAGGGGGACAATTTGGTCCCTTTTAAACAAGAGAAGATGGTGGTTAGAGTCCCAATGGTTGACTGCAGCATGAAGAAAATCAAAGTTAGCCACTAGTTGCATATAATTCAATAGAGGGTCTAGGTGGTAAATCTTGAAAGCTAGTTTGTCCTCGGTTGAAAAGGAAGTGACCCATTGCTTCAAGCGTTGTCCATAGGTCTTCACCATTGTTCAAGAAAAAGAAAGAGATAATGAGAATTTAGAGGGATTAATTCTTTTTAGTTTCTTATATTATCAAGCGAATGAATGCGAGATGATCAAAAGCCAACACTAAACCACGTTTAAATAGACCCAAGTGGGGAAAATTTTCGGCAAATTCGACTTAAAGGAAAGTTCACCAACAGGTGGCGTGCGCAAATCATGAGTTGCGCGCGACATCCGCGCGCAACCAATTCACATGCGTGCGACAGCCGCGCGCAAATCACGCAGTTGCGCGCGTTTCCCCTGTCGAAGCATGTGAGTGGATTTATTTCCGCATTTTGGCTCACATAATGACGGAATCTTCACGAAATCTTAAGAAAAATCATACGCTTGCCTTTTAACCCTTTGTGTCCCTTTCTGGCCTACTTTCTTATTTTCTTTTTTTATTATTATTTTCTTACTTTCTTGTTTTCTTTTTATTTTCTTTTTTATTTTCCTACTTCCTTATTTTCTTTTTTTCTCTTTTTCCTTTTTTGTTTTCTTTTCGCCTTCCCTTTTTAAAGTTTTGGTTATTTATTTTCAAGGGGAATAAGTCGGGAACAATACATCTGTTTCCTAAAAATAACAATATGTGTACAAAAGGAATCAGGGTGCACGACGAGTACTAGACGGTTGTTGCACATCCTGCAAAAACCAAATAAAAGATTAATACATAAAATGTAATAACTTCGTTAAAAAGAAAAGAAATAAAACTTACCGCGGTCATCCGATGATCACGGCATGATAAAGTCACGAGGGCTCTCCGTTAAGCAGCTCGGAAAGCACGTAAAATCCTAACCATGTCGTTCACAGTTTCCCGCAGAACCTGTTCCAAAAATACAAGGACAGCTAGTAAACAAATGTATATCAAACAAAAAATAAATAGAAATTTTTAAGTACATATACACAAAAGACATACCGACTTAACTGTCTCAGGTACAAACGGTATCCCCTCATCTTCCTCCGCTGCTAGAAGGGTCTCACGAATTACCGATCCGACAACATCGGTATTGTAGACACCTAAAAATGTCTCCCCAAAACCAAATCCGATGATGAACAACCTTTCAACGCCACTATTGGTTGGGTTAAGTATTTAATCCCGAGAGTGCTTTAAAAATCGTATTTGATTAAATTCGTATTTTTGAATAGTCCATGGATTAGTCTTGTTTTTTGGTAAAAGCATAGTTTTAATTTTAGCCCAAACTTATTATTTAATTTTAGCCCAAACCTTTTATTTATTTTATTTGCTTATTTTCATATTTTAGCCCAAATAATAATAAATCAGAAAAAGGCCCGAAATTATCAATCGACACTTAAAATGCTGAACGAAATTAGGGTTTAAAATGTATTTAGACAGAAAAGCGGACTGAAAATTCCCGCGCCACGGCAGAAGTCCACCGTGTCACGAGAATATTTCCCGTCTGACGGTGGGATTTCTCGTGACACGGGAAACCAGCTGTGACACGGGAATTTCCGTGTCCTTTCCGCGTAAACCCTTAACGCGTTTTCTTCCCTGTTTACTAAATGTTTCCCGTCTGACGGTGGGACTTCCCGTGTCACGGTACAATTTGCCATGTCGCGGGATACTTTTTTAGGGATTTTTTTTTTTATTATTTTAGGGTTCCGTGTGTTCCCTCAGCACATTTTTCCTATAAATACCCCCTCATTTCTGATGTACGGGGCTTCAATTAATTCTCTAGTGTTTCCTCTCTTCTATGATTTAACCTAAACACTAGCCTACCCTTCTTCTTTCAAAATTCCTTTTTCAAGTACTCCAAGGAGTCCATACTTTACTCGTTGTTCTGTCCTTAAGCCAAGGCGTGAAAGGTAGAACTATTTGAGGGTTTGGCCCCAAATCAACTCTACTTTATTTAATTTAATTATTGTTTTATTATTATTTCCGTGAAGTTAATAACTCGTTTATTATTTTGTAGTTGCAAACAAACAGAATCAAAGTAAGAATTATGTTCCTTTTATTTCTATTATTTTTCTAACGATTTTATATTGTTGGAATTATGGTTAAATTGCTTCCAATATTATTGTTTATTTTATTATATTTATGATCACCATATTGCATGTTTAAAGGGAATATGTAATTGAAAATGACGACTAATAAGATAATTTGGACAACCGGTTTAGGATCCTTTTTAATATTGTTGTTTAATCAAGTGATCACTAATATTTTAGAATTATATGTTGCATTATTATTCAAACAATTTAGCATAATAATAGATTGGAGCAAATTGAATCTTTGTTTGTATTCCTTTGAGATCGCATGAATAACTTTTGACTATACGAAACGAGTAGAGGCCAATACGGGCGAATGTGACTCCATGACTCACTTCGTACCATCATCCCCGATCCTCCTTTCGTGGTTCCGAAACATATGGAGTTAGTAATCTCATGGATTATGAATGGGGTGTAACCTTCACGGGTCAATTGTTGTTGCCTATCGTTGTCCCTTATCGTGGTTGCCTTTTTATGATCCGTGAACGGTTCACAAGTTCCTTAAAAACTTGTTGGCGGCTCCCTACTTTATTTGTCCCTAATCGTATTATATCAATTCCCACTTCGTATGAGTGCCAAGCATATTCACACATTCTTTTAACGTAGGCGCACTTCGAGCGACGCCTACAATTTGTCGACTCCACTGGGGAGGATTCTTGGTTATATATCGATTTGAGTGATCGATATTTAATTAAGATGAGTGGATGAGACTTGAAAGATTCTTGAAAAATACTCCTGTGATTAATTTGGCCTTTTTACATATGCATAGACGTTTTAACGTCGCATTTAGGTGTGTCCCGTAGGAAAAATTGAATAACTTGATTGCGTACGAAGGAAAATAGGGCACCAGTCAGATTTTATGACTGCCGTGCCACGGAAAAATATGCCTTGTCACGGTACAGAGCACCGTCTGACGGTGTGCCGTATTGTGGCACGGGAATTTTTGCCGTGTCACGGCAGTCCTAAAATCAGTCTGGTGGCTTATTTTCTCTTCTCACAGTCAACTTCCTTCGATTTTTCGGAAAAAACGTGTGTGTTCTACATGCATCTTAGCCCCGGGGTATTTAAGCTCTATCAACCCAAATACGCTCATCGCAATAAGGGTTCATCTGAGTTATTAAATCCACCCAAACCATGGAGTCGAGTTCGATTTCATCACGAACTCACGGAGCCGCCCGTTGGCATACACCCTCAAGGGAGGCTGCCTTGCTAACGCGTCAAAACTCTTAACCATGGTACCCTTTTGACACCCAAAGCTTGACCAATAGTTGAACATAGATCTTGACCCTAGGTTGCGAGCTTTTTTTACATCATCGTGACTAAATGATACAGGGCTGCTTGGTGCTAACCTTCATGTGTTTACTCTTTTGGTTTAACCAGTGACCAAGGGTTTTTATTTCCACATAGTAATTAGCACGGACCTAAAATCGACTAAAATCTAGAAAAATCACAAAACAGACCTGGAACTACGCACTGTGTCACGGCAAGTTCTGCCGCGCCACGGTGAACAACGCCGTGACACGGCGCTTTCTAGCATCTGACGGTAGGCTGCACCGTGTCACGAAAGTTAGCACCGTGACACGGTGCCCAGGATAAGCGTCCCGTTAGTCTTATTTCGATTTTTGTGCGTACGTATGTGGTTTATATGTCCAGTCTGGCGTCATGTCTAGCTGTACGGTCAAAACACGCGTCTATAACCTCACTTAATCACTTACATATCGGGTTCACACACTTTTTTCTTTAGTCGTGCACCACTTTTTTGACCGTATTTTAGGGTAGTCTTTTTTTTGTGTTGTTTTTTTTCGGAGTAATTCGGATAGTATCCTCCCATATTTTTATTTATTTTTATTTAAAACAAAAGTAAATAAATAAATAGAATTTCAAAATTATAGATTTTTAAAATTCATTTTTTTCGGATGGGTTAAGGTTAAGTTTGGTCATTAAACGTGTGTTTGTTTCGGTGTCACAGCACTTGGTTAAGAAGCAGGGGTAGATTGTTACGGTTTGAGTCAATACCTCAACAACCTCTTATACCAAAGAGGCATACAAGGAAACCACCGCAATCATCTCCACAAGATCCATCTCCAGTCTACTTTCAACTATTGGCTACTAAGGAAGATATCGAGAACATCAACAAGACAATTGAAATGTTGTCTAACATGATGCAAACACTCACCACTAGAGTCAACACGGTAGAGCAAGACAATCAAAACAATGTCACTACCGCTGCAATGGACAAGATTAAGGAACAAATGAGTAAGATTTCTGAAGAATTCACTTATGTGGAACAACATGTCACCTCTTCGTCCATAAGGGAAAAACTTCCTGAGAAGTTTTCCACTGCTGACATTTCCAAGTTCAAGCCTATTGATAATCCGCTTTTCCATTTGAAGGCTTTTTCTGCAACCATGGCTCTTAAGGGAGTAGATGTGACACTCTTCCCTACAGTGTTCCCTCTTTCCTTGGAGCATGCCTGTCAACAGTGGTTCTACTCTTTGGAATCCAAACACGTCGCAACTTGGGAGGATGTTCCTGAAAGCTTTTTGAATCGTTACAAGTGTAACATTCAGGCAAAGACTTCTGAACGTGAACTCTCCATTCTCAAACAGAAAGAGAATGAAGGCTTCACGACTTACTTAAGCAGTTGGAGGGAAACAACCGCGCTCTTGGTGGATCCCCCCAAGGAAAAAGAGATGGTTCGCTTGTTCATTGCCAATCTGACTCATAAGTACAAGCAACACTTGAAGTTTCTGCCTTTGAGTACCTTTGAAGCTGTATACGATATTGGGATAAATATCGAGGATGAACTGATGAAGGCTGCTTGTAGCAACAATATTAACAGCACTTAGAAAAACAAGAAGAACGACACTCCTTCTTCTTCGTCTTCCAAGACCAATAATGCTACCAACAATATCAATATCAATGATGTGCTGGCCCTTAATGCTCCTCCTCAAAGATTCCAAAGGCAAAGGAGGGTTAACACGCCTTTGGGAATGACTTATGATGCTGCTTTTGACCGTTTGCATGGTCAAGGACTTATTATGCCAATTGGACCATTTCCAGAACCTCGACCAGAGAATAGGACCGCTATCTATGACCCCAATGCTTATTGCAAGTTTCATCAAGGAAAGGGTCATAATACTTAGAAGTGTTGGAGGTTGAAGGATGCAATCCAAGACCTAATTGATGCTAATCAACTTCCTGTCCCTCTAGGGGGCAAGAAACCTAATATTCAAACAGGTCCTCTTTCTGATGCTTTTGCTATCATGGGAGATGAAGTCTCCTTTGATCCGTCAATACTCATTCAACCTGTGAATGAACCTTTGCCGGAAGTTGTATTTGTGTCGAGTTTTGAAGAAGTTAATGGAATTTGGTACAGTAACGATGAAGACGTCTATCTCAAGGATATAGCATGTTCATCTCTTGGCACAGGTGAAGATGTTTGGGGAGACCTTGAGGTCAAGGTTCTCACCAGAAGTGCACGATTGCAACAACCTAGTCCACCTCCACCTCCACCACAATCACATCCGATAGTTGATCCTATCGACCCTGTGAACAACGATGTGGTCAAACAATTGCAAAAGACCAAGGTGGAGATGAATGTATGGAAGCTTTTGGCCACCTCCCACGAGCATCGAAAGGCTGTGATGAATGCTTTGGTCAAAATAGGAGTTGATGATGACATGAATCCTCAAGGACTGGTCAACTTTTTCACTACTGAATTGCCAAGTACTAGCAATCTGATTTCGTTTTCTGACAAGGATCTGCCCCCGGAAGGGGACCAACATAATAAGGCCTTACACCTCACTGTGGTGTGTAGGCAGATGAATGTCCCTATGAGCCTGGTTGATAACGGCTCTGCAATCAATGTATGCCCATTCCGCACTGCAAAGAAGTTGGGCATAAAGAATGAAGAACTTACTCCCTCGACCCAAGGGATTCGTGCTTATGATAATACTCGCCGTCAAGCCGTGGGTACCATCACACTAAACATAACTACTGGGGCCATTGAACGTCGCACCAAGTTTCATGTGGTAGATATTAAGGCCTCTTTCAATCTGTTGTTAGGACGCCCTTGGCTTCATGAACTAAAGGCGATTCCATCATCGCTGCACTAGAAAGTGAAAGCCATAGTTGGAGGGGTTCTAATTACCATTGATGCCACTCCTATGCGCATTCAAGTTATCGACACTCCTATCGTCCATGTTGAACATGACGAAGAAGACAAAGATCTTTGGGGGTTTTCACTCGATGATGTTCTCATGATCGAAGAAGAGGAGAAGTGCCATCTCGACTTCGATCCCTATTCAAACACCAATATTAATGCCATTTTGAAAAAGCAAGGGAATTTCCCTGGAATGACCCTCGGAATCAAAAAGAAAATTGTTGAACTTTGGGGCCATCCTGGTGCACTCAAGAAGGATACTTTTGGATTGGGATTCAAGCCGACAAAAGAAGATATGAGACAAGCCCTCTTTAAGATGAAGGCTCACAATAACGCTCGAATCATGAAGACGGAAATGGCCATGGATCCATATCCATTCACTCTCAATGGCCAGTACATAAAAGAAAGGGGAAGACTTCCCATGCTATGAATTCCCTGAGCCATTCGTCCACTATGGGAAGCGTGAACCAGGATTCTAGATGTTCCTCGATTGCGACTTTGTTGATGAAGACGAAGAGCTCTTCACAACTGAGAAATCAGCTAGCCCAAGCTCTGATTATCTAGGAATTAACCTTATTTTTGGAATAGAGAAGTATGAATCTAAGCCCGTCTGCAATGATAATTCCGAGCTCGTTCAAGCTGTTATAGCAAACAAGGATTTTGACCCCTCCAAGTTAATAGTCCAAGCTGATAATATTTCAAAGGGATGGCGTAAGACATTGAGGATCACTACGCCAAGTGGAGAGAAGCTGGAGATAACCGCTGGTGAAGGTCCTATGTTTGATGAGTCTGAGTCGTCTGGGTCCGAGTCCGAGTCTGAGTCTAAGTCTGTAGACGAGTCCTTAGAGTCTGAGGCCGACCCTCTTTCTGCTATAGAGTCCAATCCTAAGTCTCTTGTTGAGTCTTCTCTTTTCGGTGAGATCGCAGCTGACCTTGCCCCTCTTGATGTATTAACCGATGAATTTAATAAAATGAGTACCTTTGCTTACGATGCGTGCCATTCCACTAGCCTTGATCAATATTTCTTTGCTAATGATAAAAATGACAAAGAAATAATAAAAGCAATGGCAGTTATCGAAGATACAGAAACAGTTAATATTTCCAATGATACGACTGTTAAAGAAGTAAAAATTGGATTAACACTAAGTCAAGATGAACACAAAGAGCTAATTAACTTGCTTAGTGAATTTGTTGATGTATTTGCTTGGTCATACCAAGATATGTTAGGAATTGACAGGGATATAGCTCAGCATACGATATCACTCATTCCAGGTATGAAGCCTGTCAAACAAAAGTTGCGCCGTATGAAATCGGATGTGGCTCTCAAAATCAAAGACGAAATCAGAAAGTAGTTGGCCGCAGGTTTCATCAAAGTATCCAAGTGTCCAGAATGGATAGCAAATGTGGTTCCAGTTCCAAAGAAGGATGGAAGGGTCAGAATGTGTGTTGATTACAGGGACCTCAATAAAGCAAGCCCGAAAGACGGGTTCCTTGTACCTCACATTGACATTCTGGTCGATAACACAACAAACCATGCACTCGTATCGTTCATGGACGGCTACGCCGGATATAATCAAGTATTGATGGCTGAAGAAGATATGGAGAAAACCACATTCATCACACAATGGGGTACATATTGCTATACGGTAACGCCATTCGGGTTGAAAAACGCGGGTGCCACCTACCAAAGAGCAGCTACAGCATTGTTACATGACATGATGCCTAAAGAGGTGGAGGTCTATGTCGATGATATGATCGTTAAGTCTAAAGATCGCCCAGGCCACATCATTGCACTTCGCAAGTTCTTTGAACGACTCCGCAAGTACAACATGAGATTAAATCCAACAAAGTGTGCATTCGGAGTCACGTCAGGCAAATTACTTGGATATGTGATCAGTTCTCGAGGGATTGAAATAGATCCACAAAAGTCAAAGCAATCATGGCCATGCCACCGCCCAAGAATGAGAAGGAAATTCTAGGTTTCATTGGAAGGTTGCAATATATAAGTAGGTTCGTATCAAAACTCACAGCGATATGTGAACCTATATTCAAGAAGCTTAAGAAAAATGTCCCAGTCACATGGGATGATGATTGCCAAAAAGCTTTCGACAAAATCAAAGAGTACCTGGCAAACCCACCCGTGCTAGCGCCAGCAATACCCGACTTTCCTCTTCGACTCTACCTTACGGTCACAAGAGAAACGATGGGGGCAATGCTAGCACAAGAGATTGAAAGCAAGGAGAATGCGATCTACTACTTGAGTAAGAAGCTTCAAGGATACGTGACACGATACACACCACTTGAAAAGTTGTGTCTCGCACTTGTGTGGGCCGCACAGAAACTAAGACATTACATTCTCACTCTTTTAGTGCATGTCGTGTCCAAGATGGATCCTCTCAAATACTTGTTCGAAAAAGCAACACTCAATGGAAGATTATCAAGGTGGATAGTCAATCTTGCTCAGTTTGACTTGAAATTTGTACCACAAAAAGCCATCAAAGGTTCTGCGGTTTTTGACTTCTTAGCAGACTTTCCGCTAGAAGAAGTTGAGAAAGAAGAAGATGAGTACGATTTCCCTGACAAAGATATTCTCAGGACCGAAGATGATAGCTGGACGCTCTATTTCGATGGAGATTCAAACCAAAAAGGTTGTGGTGTAGGAGTCTTACTTGTATCACCCAATGAAGAGCACATCCCAATTTCCATGAAACTCGATTTTGATGTCACCAACAATGCCGCAGAATATGAGGCATGTATATTGGGATTAGAAACAACTGTCGCCTTGGGAATTAAGAAGCTCAAAATCTACGGTGATTCTTCACTAATCATTAACCAAATCTCCAAAAGATGGAAGGTGAGGAGTGAAAGTCTCACTACGTATCAAGCTCATCTGGAAACTTTCACGGAGCAACTAGATGAAGTGGAATATACGTACTTGCCTAGAGAAGAAAACCAGTTCACCGATGCACTAGCTAAATTAGCATCAATGGTGCGAATTCCAACGGATACAATCAGAATGTCGTTGACCATAGAAAGAAGATATGAACCGGATTATGTTCACGCACTTGATGATGAATAAGAATCGCAAGAAGAAGAAGAACCATGGTGTACAGATATCCTTAATTATGTGACAAGAGGAGAATACCCTCTTAATACTGATAAAAGGACACACCGTTCTTTGAGGCTCCTTGCCTCACAGTATGTGCTCATCAGGGGAGAACTCCAGAAGAGGACTGCAACGGGGAGTAATCTCTTATGCATAGCCAAGAAAGAAACACACAGAACCATGGAAAACCTTCATGCCGGTATATGTGGAACGCACATGAATGCAAAGATGTTAGTCCAAAAGATTCAACGGCAAGGTTATTATTGGACTACTATGGAGAGAGATTGTCAGGAATACGTCAAGAAATGTATGAAGTGTCAAGTCAACGCAAACTTATAGCATGTTCCACCATCGCTTCTGTACACATATACTTCTCCATGGCCTTTCTCCACATGGGGCATCGACATCATTGGAAAGATAACGCCACCAGGACAAGGGGGGCATAAATTCATCCTCGTAGCAATTGACTATTTCACTAAGTGGGTCGAAGCTGCCTCGTATGCTAAGCTAACGGCGAAACACGTAGCTCAATTCATTGAGAAAATATCATATGCCACTATGGGGTACCTCATGAGATGATCAGCGATAATGGAACGCATTTCCAAGCCGAATGCGCGGAATTATTACAGAAATATCATATCAAGCATCACAGATCATCACCTTACAGACCACAAACAAATGGTGCGGTCGAATCGGCCAACAAAAATGTGAAAACTATCATCGAAAAGATGACAGAAAATTACAAGGATTGGCCAAGTAAGCTACATTTCGCCCTTTGGGGTTATCGAACCTCTGTTCCTACATCAACGGGGGCTACCCCTTTCTCTTTAATCTATGGAGTTGAAGCTGTACAACCAATACAACTCGAAATCCCTTCTCTCCGAATTGAGTTGGAAAACCAACTAGATGAAGTCGACTGGATTAGAGCAAGGTATGATGAACTAGTCTTGCTTGATAAAAAACGCTTGGCAGCTTTGCATCATGTCCAAACCTACCAACAGCGTATGGCGCGACATTTCAATAAAAAGGTCAAGACTAGGAACATCAAAGAAGGTGACCTGGTGCTTAAGAAACTCCGCAACAATGTGTTGGATCCAAGAGGAAAATTCAGACAAAATTGGTCAGGTCCGTACATTGTTAAGGCCATCTTGTCTGGCGGAGTAGCACAATTGGTCGACATGGACGGTAACGGTTTCCACAATTTAACCAACTTGGATCAACTCAAGAAATTCTATGGCTAGTTGCATGGGTTCGTGACCTAATAGAGCTACGTTTGGCCTGATTCCTTTTTAAGGATACGTAGGCAACCCCTCAAGGGGGCCCAGCCACTTTAAAAAATAAAATCCTCCCTCCGACGATCAAGTATACGCGCCAGTTCAGCATTGCGTCAAAAAAAATTAAAAAAAAAAGAGAGAGGGTTGCCGCGTCACGGGACATTCCACCGCGTCACGGCAAAGTCCACCGTGGCACGGTGAAATTGCACAAAAAAAAAAAAAAAAAAAAAGAGAGTTTGCCGCGCCACGGGAATCTGTACCGTGTCAAGGCAGATTTTCACCGCGGCGCGGTGTAACTAAAAGAAAAAAAAATAATAAAAATAAAAATTGGCGTGACGCCGAAATTTCCAACGTGTCACGGAACTTTCCAGATTTTCCGATTTTTTTAGTGACGCAGTCTTTGCGAATTCATTATTTGTTGATTTTCCAATTTTTTTAGTGACGCAGTCTTTGCGAATTCATTATTTGTTCGATTTATTTTTTTTATTCTTTCATTGCGTCCGACTCCTTGACTCGGATATTTTAAAAAAAAATATTCATTGTAATTTTTTATTTAAGGCTAAAATAAATATGCTATTATTATTTAAATAAATGTGACTACAATTATTGGCATCATGCGCCATATTTTAAAAAAATTATAAATCATAAAAGCAAAGCAATACCGATTTAATCCCTCTTCACTTTAGGAACCTCATTCTCTTTTTCAACTAAGTCGGCCTTCACCATTAATGTGTCTTTTGTAGCCCGAACCGTCATACCCCTAGTCGAACTTTCACCCCTTTCACCTTTCTTAAAATTCTTCGGTTGTTTCTCTGTATAGACCATTTTCTCTTTACCCTTCCCTTTCACATAATTCTTCCTTTTCGGCATTATAGGAGTCTTAAACTCAATCCCTTGCGTTCTTGGACCTAGACGATCTTTAGGAGGCACTTTCTTATTTCCGAGACGACTCTTCACATCAGATTTGCGTGATCTGACTCGTTCCCTCCTACTTCTAGGATTCAACCATGCCTTGTATGCACTAGATAAAGGAGGAGGAGCTTGGTTACTTGCAGAAATAGTCCACAAAGGTCTTCCAATCCAATAAGTCTCGTATTTGTTAACGTTACTTTCATGGAACGATACTTCACGAGGACTATCGTTATAGCGTGGAACTACTAGTTCAAGTCCATACTGTCGCATCAGTCTAGAGGGACAATAAAAAGTCAGTCTTGAGATACTAGGAACACAACAATACGGAGTATCATTCGTACCAACCATCCCACTAAGCCTCCACCAAGGCACCACCCAACGAATGTAAAATTCTCTCTTTGCAAAGAAATTTTTCTAGTCTTCATACGACATGTTCACAGAGTAATTCTTCATCCTGCGGAATAGATCGTTAGGGCCATATTTTTCAATATCGTCAGGGGCTTCAAATAGTTCTAAACGTTCCATCAACCAAATCTACGAAAACAAAAAAAAAAATTAGTCAAATAAAAAAAATTGCAGATTCCCCGTAACACGGCAGATTTCACCATGTCACGGCAAGAAACCACCGTGACACGGTGCCTATTTTGTGTCACGGGGGCTACTCGGAGCATATTTTTACCTGCAGCAGTACTAGAGAGCCCTTCCTGATGGCTTTCTGGTCAGCTTTTGCTTCGTCAAGGCCAGGAAATGTTTCTCCAAGGCACGTAGGCATAGGAGATCTCCCAGATTCAACCCGTTCAAGCACAGACGCTAGACAAGTATGTCCTACCCTACCGTTTCCAAATAAAATCTTGCTAAACATGCCAAAAATATATGCCCTTCTATGGTTTACATGATAAGACTCAGAGATAGGGCGATTGAAATATAAATTTGCAAGTTTTTCTAAGTCTACCTCATTACCACATACAATTCTATTTAAATCTGGATCTGTTATATTCAGATGGCGTTAACAATCTTGGTAATAATACTCCCGTAGGGTAGGCATGGCAATAAGATTTCTAGCAGGAAATCCAAAGATGGCACCGAATTCCTCCGGCAGGGGACAGATTTCATCGTAATCAAATTTAAAACAATGTGTTTCTGGACTTCAATAGTCTAATGCTGCCCTAAGAAAATCATGCTCAATCGCTACATGCCTCAGGGCTAGTAAACCCCTGACATGAAACAATTCTAACTCTCTTTTGTCAGCATTGGTTAAAGAATATACTGGTCCTATTATAAAATGTATTATAAAATTTTGAGACATTATTATTGAAATATGAAATTTTAATTATTTTGTGTTTCGTAATTATGCATATCACGAATATACTGGTCCTATTTTATAGCAAAAGCGCTCGAAACTACTCAGAAATTATCTTTCTATACGCGTAAACCACACCGTTGCAGAATACGCATACCGCGACACGGGAAGTCCCACTGTGTCACGGGAATTTGTGCCGCGACACAGCAGATCTTGCCGTGGCACTGTATACAGTGCCGTGTCGCGGCGCCCACGGGTTTTTTTTTTTTTTTTTTTATCTTTTCCTGTACCTATCCGGTTTTTTTTTAGTATTTTATCTTCACCGTTTATTTTTCTTTTTTTCGAGAGTTTCATCCCTAATAAAATTCTCAACTTTTTTTTTATATTTTTATTTTTATCATCTTATTTTGTATTTACTTATTTATTTTTATTTTTATTCATTGTTATTATTTATTAATTTATTTCTATTATTATTTTATTTTTCTTTGGGGAAGTTATAAACCTCGTCCCATTTTCAAACATATTTATTTTAGAGTAGTTGTAAAACTTGTTCAGTTTTTTCTTTTCTTTTTATTTCTTTTTCTTTTGGGGAAGGTCGGTACCCTCCACTTACTCCACTTACGTTTTTTATCGCGTCATTAATAAATACTCAATCACACTTAATGAGTCTCAAGCACACACTAACACACACTAATAAATACATAAACCGTGAATAATGTACAAAATGAGTCATAATAAATAAGCAGCGTCAAGTGTCATCACAGTATGTACAAATAAAGACCCTCGGTAAAAAATCTGCAAAACTAGAAGAGTTAGGATCAGTGTCATCTCCAGCCTGTGAATTTGGGAACGGTGAGCCAAAGAGTCCCGCCATCATCCAAGTACGAGGAATAGTATCCCTACTAGTCCCTGTAACTCCAGAAGCAGTCAAACTCAAAGCAGGACCCGTCCAACCGGCAAACGGTATATTGACTCAGAGAAATGGGAATCGTCGGTGGAGGCATCGTCCCATACACTAGAACTGAAAACAAGCCCGACACCAGTGGAGGAATCCCAGACGACGGAGCTGAAAATAAGCCAGGATCAACAGGAGTCAAAACTGGCCTAAACTTAGGCTGTGAAGGCCCGTGAAAACGAATGTCGCTGCCTCTGACCCTGACCCTGAAAGCGCTGGGAAGACTGAGGCTGTTGAAACGGCTGAAAAATCTGAGGATCCCGCGGAGACTAAGAATGCCGATGAACCTCAAGAGATCGTCTACCACGACTAGGCTCCCCCTCGTCCGAGCCTCTATGCCTCGAGCGCAAGCGGGACCTCCGTTGCTTCTGAAGGATACAAAATCAAAAGATGTCAACAATGCAAAATAAAACAAATGGTAGAAATGGAAGAAAGTGAACATACCTCAAAAACATCGCTAGAAGTACTCCGACAACTCGCACCACGCCGAAGCTTGATGATGCAGTACTTTAGAGCATCAACTAACCTCATGAATCCCATCATCTCCGGGCAGTTAGGCTGAGAACTAAACAAAGAAAAATCAGTAACAAGCGGTGTTAAGAGGGATGAATAATGCATCAAAAGCTTACCGGCTCAAAAACCTTAGGAAGAGACTCTTGCGCCTGTCTGAAACCCTCTGGCGCGTAAGCAATATGGTCCTTAATAATACCAATCGGCCCTGGGTAGCGAACAGATTGAGGCAAAATCTCAATCCTCCCCAAAAGGCGAACAATCGTTCAAAAATACGATCGAATAATCAAGTTATTCGACTATTTAAACAGAGACTAGCGACAAAAATCCTCAAAAGAAATCATACCTCAGGAAGGCGGGGTGGAGGAGCCAGAGAGGGAAGCAAGTCCTGCGCATAATCACCCTCCATGCGCACAAGCTCCTACTAAGGAAAAGTGTAGCGCTCTCCCCTGTTTATCAACTCCCTAAGAAAGCACGAGTCCAGCATCGACTCCGATGTAGATAAGGGCACCACAAAGCGATCACCACTATGCTGACGAATGACACGCTCCCCCAAATACCAGACAAAGCGTCTGGTACCAACCAAAACAGTGCGGTACGCTGAAAGCTGCAAGGCCTCGGGAAGATTAGTTATCCCAGCCCAAGGACGATACTGGACATAAATAGCAACCTGAAAACCATAAAAAGTTGCAATGAAGCACCGAAAATAACGTCAAGAGAGAAAATAACAGGCTACAAAAGTAATTCTTACGCCAACAGAAGAAGTGCCTCGGAGTAGCAGCCCGCGCAGCGCAGAGACAAACTCCACCCGTGACTCTCCTCGGTCACGCCAGCTGGCCCTGACAGTGAAGTCATGAACCGCTCCACGACGCCGTCGAGGAGTCAATCCTAGGAAGTACTCGTAGAACCATAGCTGCAATGAAAAGTAATCTTTGAGCACATGAGTCGAACAAATTAAAGTAAAACAAGAAGAGGAAAGGATCGTCACCTCTACGACTCTCCATAAACAGTAGACAGTGACAAGGGACTTATTGTTCAGTTGCCTACAGCCATGGCGTAACGACAAGAGAAGGTCGGCATATCCAAGGTTGGCCCAGCTGAAAGATCCTATCTCACTGATCGTAACGACAAGAGGTAGCAAAGGAGTGCACGCGAACTCCTATCAGGAGAAAGAGTCATGGAAATGAGAATCAAAATGAAGATCCGCACTTGCTGCTCAGCTAATGTCTCCTCCATGTCAAAACCACGGGCTAGAACTGAAGCCAGCTCTGATCGCCCGCTCCTAGGACTACCTCGAGACACTGGCTGGGTCCTGATATGCTGAACGATTGAACCTAACAAATCAGCTGCCTCAGTCGCTCCCCAAGAAAGATCAGACATCTGTGCTACGACCTGGTCAGTGAAGCGTAGACCGCTAATCATGCTAAAGTCCAGAGGGGTCACTGTCATCTCCCCCCAAGCAAAGTGAAAGGTGTTGGTAGTATCCCAAAAATACTCCAACAGCGCGCGAACGACTGTCGAGCCACAACCCTGGGGGCTGCAAAACCCTACGACCGCCGAATAAAAGTCCACTAAACCAGCTGATTCCCGTAAGGCGTTCGTTGCAGGATCCCTCGTGATAATTCGGTTAATTCGAGGAATCAAATCTCTAGCTCCAAAACCAAGGTGACGAAGCGTGCCGTCAACTATGCTGGCAAGTGGGCGATGAGAAACTTGGTTCTCACGACAGAAAACCAACTGGTCTGAGGTCCACGGGGGTGGAACCCACCTACCTCTACCCGTAGAAGCCCGAGGCTAAGACTCTAAGGCGTCGTCATACATACCCTCAGGAATTGTGGGAGTGTCCTCCCGAAAAGCCTGACGCCGGCCATGGGTAGGAAGATCGCGATCCCGTCGTCTAGGCATGCTATTATAAAAATAAAAATCTAAATACTTAGCATCATTTCCTAAGACATTTAGTTATTTATATCGAGTTGCATTTTAATAAAAAAAAATAAATAAAATCTAAATTCTTAGCATCACTTCCTAAGTTATTTAGTTATTTATTGCATTATACACTAAATTTTTACCTCAAGGCTAAAAATTGGCAAAATAATGGAATTATTTATAGTATTTAGTTTCTCCATGACGAACTAATACTATGTTATCCTAATTGCAAGATACTATGTTCTCCATGACAATGTAGTAAATATACAATACAAAACATGTCTCAAAATTGCACAAAAATAATATATCGGCACATCATGACATATTTAACAAAGATCTACAACCAATAGATCATCATTTCAAGTGCAAAAGAGCAACATGAACAACAAAGAACACCATTTACCACAAGTAGTACCAAAAATGGTGATTTGCTCAATTATTCACTAAATCATGCAATTTTTGTCTTAAATCACTCACAAACACACATACACACATATGCAAGTAAATTCATGGCAAGAATTTCAACATAAACCTCAAAATAAAAAAATCCCCAAATTGATTTTTAAGGGTTTTTAAGTGAAATTATTTGAAACAAATTCGAGACAAAAATCAAAGGAAACTTACATAGATCCTTGTGGAGAACCAAAAATGAAGAAAGTAGCAAAAATTTAGAGCCAAATTGATGAAAGTTCGAGCTCCAAAATTCGCAAAAACTTGAAAACACCAGAGCAGCCGTCGCGACACAGTCAGCTTACACCACGACACGGTAACCAAGTACCGTGTCACGGATCTCAAATACCGTGTCACGGTGATTCCAGGAGTCGCCGGAGCTCCGATCATAGCAGCGAAAGTTCTGAGAAAAATAAATGAAACCCGCAGAACCGCCGTGTCACGGGAAGGCAGTCCGTCTGACGGGAAATAAACCGTGTCCCGGTGAGCCGTCAACGTGCCATAGAAATTTGAGCAGTTAAGGTGGAAAAGTAGAGATGAGAATTAAGAGCAGGAGAAGAAAGAGAAATGGTGAGTGAACAAAAATTAGCAATGTCTCATATTTAAAGCCAAAGATAACCGTTGCATGACCCCGTTACCGTTCCACATTTCCCGTTATTGAGTAACGGTGTTCAGGCGCGTGGAATGAAGCGCGTGGATTTTTTTGTGCCAAAAAATTCACGTGACACGGGAGTCACTCTCGCTTAACGGCAAACCAGAACCGTGGCACGGAGTTCAGTTCTTTTGGTCCTACACACTTTTCGAAACTGACAGTGAATATTCCTGGCAATTTGACCAAAATTGCACAATTTTCCCCGCAAATTGGATAGTTAATTTTTCAGTAAAATTACGCGGAAAATTCTAACTGACGGTCGGAGGGTACCATAATTACTATTTTGCCCCTAGGAAGCGTCAAAATCAATTTTGTCGATATTTTAAAACACCTAATATGGTCGGATAATCGACTTGAAGGTGTAAATCATCTGCGGCCCACGTTCGGGGATAATCGAACCATCATACACTTGCAAATTTCAGCAATTACAGTAGTCGTTGGCTTTCCTCAAGCTTGGAAAGCGTTATCGGTGGATTTTTCTTCAAGTATAGAAAACCGCCAAATCGGCTTTCCTCAAGCTTGGAAAGCGTTATCGGTGGATTTTTCTTCAAGTATAGAAAACCGCCAAGTCCGATGATGAACAACCTTTCACCGCCACTATTGGTCGGGTTCAGTATTTTATCCCGAGAGTGTTTAAAAAATCGTATTTGATTAAATTCGTATTTTTGAATAGTCCATGGATTAGTCTTGATGCTTGGTAAATGCATAGTTTTAATTTCAACCCAAACTTATTATTTAATTTTAGCCCAAACCTTTTATTTTTTTTATTTGCTTATTTTCTTATTTTAGCCCAAATAATAATAAATCAGAAAAAGGCCCGAAATTATCAATCGGCACTTAAAATGCTGAACGAAATTAGGGTTAAAAATGTATTTAGACGGAAAAGCGAACTAAAAATTCCCGCGCCACGACAGAAGTCTAATGTGTCACGGGAATCTTTCCCGTCTGACGGTGGGATTTCCCGTGACACGGGAATTTCCGTGTCCTTTCCGCGTAAACCCTTAACGCGTTTTCTTCCCCGTTTACTAAATGTTTCCCGCGTCACTCAAAAATTGCACCGTGTCACGGGAATGTTTCCCGTCTGACGGTGGGACTTCCTGTGTCACGGTACAATTTGTCGTGTCGCGGGATACTTTTTTAGGGTTTTTTTTTTTATCATTTTAGGGTTTCGTGTGTTCCCTCAGCACATTTTTTCTATAAATACCCCCTCATTTCTGATGTACGGGGCATCAATTAATTCTCTAGTTTTTCCTGTCTTCTATGCTTTAACCTAAACACTAGCCTACCCTTCTTCTTTCAAAATTCCTTCTTCAAGTACTCCAAGGAGTCCATACTTTACTCGTGGTTCTATCCTTAAGCCAAGGCGTGGAAGGTAGAACTGCTTGATGGTTTGGCCCCAAATCAACTCTACTTAATTTAATTTAATTTAATTATTTTTTTATTATTATTTCCTTGAAGTTACTAACTCGTTTTGTTATTTTGTAGTTGCAAACAAACAGAATCAAAGTAAGAATTATGTTCCTTTTAATTCGATTATTTTTCTAACGATTTTATATTGTTGGAATTATGGTTAAATTGCTTCCAATATTAATGATTATTTTATTATACTTATGATCACCATATTGCATGTTTAAAGGGAATATGTAATTGAAAATCACGACTAATAAGATAATTTGGACAGTCGGTTTAGGATCTTTTTTAATCTTGTTGTTTAATCAAGTGATCACTAATATTTTAGAATTATATGTTGCATTAATATTCAACCAATTTAGCATAATAATAGATTGGATCAAATTGAATCTTTGTTTGTATGCCTTTGAGATCGCAGGAATAACTTTTCACTATAAGAATTGAGTAGAAGCAATACGGGCGAATGTGACTCCATGACTCACTTCGTACCATCATCCCCGATCCTCCTTTCGTGGTTCCAAACCATATGGAGTTAGTAATCTCATGGATTATGAATGGGGTGTAACCTTCACGGGTCAATCGTTGTTGCCTATCGTTGTCCCTTATCGTGGTTGCCTTTTTATGATTCGTGAACGGTTTACAAGTTCTTTAAAAACTTGTTGGCGACTACCTACTTCATTTGTGCCTAATCGTATTATGTCAATTCCCACTTCCTATGAGTGCCAAGCATATTCACACATGCTTTTAACGTAGGCGCACTTCGAGCGACGCCTACAGGTATACGTGATCTCCGTTGTAGGAGGCACCCAACCACCTAGCTCGACCCGCTAAAATATACATGACAAAAAACGATAAAAGGGTCAAAGTTCCGAAAAATAAACAGAAACAAAGAAAAGAGAGAGTTAGAGTACTAACCGGAACAAAAGCCCGAAAATGAGTCAGCCTAGATGCTATAAAAGCCGGAAAAGAAACCTCCAGCAGCACCAGCTGCTCCGCTTGATAACCAAGGATCATCTGAGCTCGATCCTCGGTAGACAGCAAGTTCGGACGTAACATCCGGATCAGAGGATCCGCAAGAACCAAAGGCTCCTCGGACGAAAGCTGCAAGAGAACAAGATCTCGTAAAAATCAAGCGTCTATCCTCTGGAGCACCGAGAATCCCGGATAAAGGGCCCGGAAACGACAACGAATCATGCCAGACCGGATAACCTCAGGGATTCCGACGATCAAACTCCAAGGACGGAGATCAATCTTTAAAACACAACCACATGATAAATTTGTTAGAAAAATAAATAAAACAAAAAAATGCAGATGTAGTTGGAATACTCACCGACGAACGAGTTGCCGAAAGGATCCTCTTGCGAAAGTCTCCGGCAAAAGTGGCTCGTCTCTTCTTAATCGCGACCAATCGATGGCCGATAGGAAAACGAGCAGCCCCAAGCATCCTGGGGGCTAAGAAAGGCATGTACGAGTATCCCCAAGCCTAAAACCAAGAAAAGATAAGCCTAAAGGAAAAAAGCAGAAGAAATAACCGAAAGAAGCTTAAGACACGTACCTCAAGGATACGACCATGCCACATAAGGGAGATCCAAGGCACCTCAGTAGTTGCCGTGGGATCCATCACCCGGATCGCCTTGCCCATAGCTGTAAGCATACGGGCTTACGACACCTCCGCCTAACTCAGGTCACCTACTTGCCCCAAATCGCTAAGGCAAATAAGTAACCCACTGGCGAAACGCTCTCCTCGATCACTCAAGATGGTGACGGAAAGAACATGAGCAATGTATATCCGAGCCAGCTGCTCAGGTGTACACTGTCGATCAAGCTCGTGAGACGGAAACTCGTCGGCAAGAACCGAGTACGGACAAGACTGCACGTACACGAGAAGGGCCGACGCAAGACGGTCCCCCACAAGGTCGCGCCGTCTCTCGTCTAACTCCTTAACAATCTCTATAACTACGGGCTCGCCTCCGAAATGAAAACCCGTAATCATAGAGAAATCGAAAGGGGTAACCGTCATCTCTCCCCATGGAAAGTTGAAAGTGTTGGTGGAATCCCACCAAAACTCTAGCAATCCACTGAGGAAAGCTGACGATGCAGGCTGACTCGATAGATCCCGAAGAGCCGCCTGCTGGGAGTCAATCCTGGAAAGTGCTACAATCGCCTTTGCCACCTCGGGTAAACTCTCAA
Source organism: Chenopodium album (assembly GCF_948465745.1). Taxonomy (NCBI): domain Eukaryota; kingdom Viridiplantae; phylum Streptophyta; class Magnoliopsida; order Caryophyllales; family Amaranthaceae; genus Chenopodium; species Chenopodium album. Next base: position 30,908,561 of record NC_137836.1, read on the forward strand.
AACGGGCTCGCAGGTCACCAGAGCCGTATAAACGCATGCTAGGCTCACTCTAAATAAAAAAAAAACAGTTATGGAGAAATGAAGGAAAAGAGAAAGAAACAAACGCGCGAAAAACTCACAATGCCGCGCCACCCTCTGATCAAAGCATGATGGTCTAGGTCCCACTTAAAGACCCTAGGGTCCCAGTTGGGAGGAGCCTCCCAAAGCACTTCCTCCTGGCGACGTCGATCGGCTGCGACGCGTCACTCTCAAACCTCCTCTCGAGGACGGGTTACCCTCTTCTGAGGGCGAACCGCCTCATCCGGACCACCTAGGATCTCTTCAACATTAACAAATGGAGGCGAGTCCATGCTATGATGGAAAAAGTCTCTTTAATTAGTTTACTTTATTTCCTAAACTAAACTAGTATACGTATTCTAGACCCATTTCGGCAGCATAACGGCTGCCGATAGGGCAAAACACAAAAATCGAATGCCACCCATACTTGGGGGCTACGATACCTGCAGTTAAATTCAGTAAATAGGGGCTTCTAACACCCACAAAAGCCATCCTATACCAGTTTCAACTAAGTATTCAAGGGATTGTATTTCAAAAACATCAAAGAATCAACTACTTCTAGACGAATAATAGTAATATAAACATGGTGATCGTCTACCAAACAATTTTGAAGTTTGAACATGGCAAGAATAAGCTAAGATTATGTTTCGCGCCATTTTCCAACAATTCAAAATTCGTGAAAAATTAATTATGAGAGTAATATTGGTTCCATCACTATAATCTACTTCATAATCAGCAATTATAACCAAAATGAGCAAGAAAAAGCAATAAAATCAAGCAAAATTCGAAGAAAAAAAGCAAGAACGAACTTGAACAAAGAAATGCTCATACAAGGTTCAATACTTAACCATTTTTCATGAAATTTGTTGCAAAACACTCCTTAAACATAGCATAACAACATGAAACAAATAATTTCAAGAATATTGGACCAAATCGAAAATCCCAAAATTGAAAATTTAAGGTTCAATGATTCGAAAATTGTCCCAATTAAGCCAAAATCAAACGAAAAATAACAAAAACTTATATTGGATTATGGCAAATATGAATTAAGGACGAAATTTGCTTCCTTTAGCTTCGAAAATTAAATGAAAACGAGCTCTTTAGAGAGAAAAAGAGGCGGAAATAGATGAAGAAAGAAGAGAGAAAGTGAAATGAAAACTCGCGTTTTGCGATTTTCTTTTTGCTGAACAAGTGTCGCGCGCAACTGAATCAATTGCGCGTGACAGACCAGCGCAACTCAGAAAGATGCGCGTGTCTGGCCAGCGTGACGCACTGAGTTGCGCGCGGATACCGGTCACTAAAATGACCGGAATCTTGATTTTGATCCGTTTGATCATTTTTTAACGGTTTTTGTGCGTTATCATACGTAATGGCGCGCAAATTATCAAAATCTTTTTAAATTGCTTTGCATATTGTAGTTTGTTTTCTTCTTTGTTAGTTTTTTGCATCATGCTTGCATGCACACCGTGCTTTGTGCCTTCCCCAAGCATTCGTTTTGAACGTTTTTCGTAAGAGTGCCTTAAGACGTTCCGTGGTGGTGCTTTACGTAAAAGCACCCATAGACAGGTTTGTCATTTTACTGAACAAACGTTACAAATATCCGGGTTTTCTTCTTTTTTCACGTCCGAAGAAAAAAGGAAGGCGTTTTCGTGCAACGTAAAAATGCAAATGGCGTATCGTACGGCGTAGGTGTTGCGTAAAATTTCACTTCAGCCCAAGCTTTGCAAGATCTACCTCTCGGAACTAAAAGGTAGAGAATTACTATAGGCGTTAGCTCACGAGTTGACAGGCGCGCCGAACCATCAAGAACAGGAACTTATTAAATGGGAGTGAATACGGTAGTTAGTGCGCTTACTAACTTACCGGCGTTAGAGTGTCGAATCATCCCCTATATAAAGAAGCGACGAGACGATGTCGCTGAAAGGAATGGTGTCCTTCGAACAAGTGTACTAATCTGTTAGTGGGTTCAGAATTATTAAAAAGCTAATATATTCAGTAAGGTCAAGTGATCGGAATGACTCAGTGGAGGCCGCTTGCGATCATTAATATTAATGCATAATTAATATTACAGCTTAATCTTGGCTGAACCCTTCGGATCACACCCTAAACAGTAAACGAACCGACTCGACGAATTAATTCAGAAGAAATTGATTCGTCACCCGAGTATTAAATATTTAGACGTCGGTAATTCGAGCTTGGAGCATCGAAACCGAGTGTCGAAGAATCTCAAATGTCGAGCCAAAATTTAGGATTTGGCGAGATGGGAAAATGCTTAAAGTAACAAGTAAAATCTTAGCCACTCGAAAGGCTAGGAAAGCGCGCCCAATATGAGCGTGCCACATGGAATCACACATGGCAAAACGTCATGTGGCAGCACACGTAGCAGCCACGTTGGCAGCCACCTAGTGGCAGCATGCCACGTAGGCAGCGTGCCACGTGGCAGCTCACCATAGGGGCAGCGCGCCACTGTGGCGACACATGTGGCAAGGGTCGTGGACCCGGGGCGATAGGTCATGGACACGGGCCAAAATAAAATGGCCCAACCGAACACAACTTGGGGCTCAAGGTTGGGTGACACATGGTAAGTTCACATTGCATGTGAAATGCCTTGGGGACTAAATGGGAAAGTGGTCCTTACCTAACCATGTGACACTTGTTACTTGTTCCTTGGTTTATTTAACTAAGGGTTGAATTCATCAATCTTCCTAGGTGGGATTTTTTTGTGAAAAGTCCCACATTGAAAGATGAGTGGAATTCACAAGCTATCCTTCCTTATAAATAGCCAAAGCATGGCATGAGAATTCCTTGCTTGAGTAGGAGTTCAATAGAGCATTGCATTAGCAAATACTCTTAAACTCATATACTCCCTCCGTTACTTTTTAGTCGCAACAAACTTGTAGTTTGCGGACTCCTAGGCAAAACATTGAAACCATGATTAATGAAAAATAAGGGCATACACTTAAGTGTGTTAATCCTACTTTTAAAAAAAAATCAAAGTTAACAACCCAGAAACTGGAATTCACCGAACCACCACCACCTCCACCACCTATCCACCTAGCACCACCACCTAGCATCACGACACTACCCAACACCACCATCAAGCACCACGGAACCACCCAACACCACCATTTAACACCACGAAACCATCAAAGGTCGAACCCACCACCACCCATAATCCACCACCACCCACAGCCCTAAACACCGAACCTACTACAACCCACAGCAAACACCAAACCCACTACAACCTACCCCTAAACACCGAACCAACTACAACCCACCAACACCCACAACTCACAAACCCACGAACCCAGAACCACTAAAATTCGCCACCATCCGTTCCCCAATAAGTCTAGCATAGGCACCCTTTTTTATTTATCCTAGATTTATTTTGTAGGATCATTCTTTTATTTCCTATAATAAAACGATCATTTATTTTCTTACATATAATCATTGCATTACAAAAAAAAAAAAAAAAAAAAAACCATGTCGAACTGAGCACAAAGTATATCAATGATTTGAGGCACCTCTTGTAGCCATATCATATATATCATCTTTTACCCTTCAAATATGCAATCCTTTCTTGATAAACCACTTTGAGCCTCATCTAACGATTGACCTTTCTTTCTTCAACCCACATCTACCTAACCTTGGGATGGGATGGTGTGTAACTTATGCAATTTTCAAAGACCAAAAACTTGAGTGATTCGAAAGATTAAAATAGCAAAATAGAAATAATAAAGTGTACAAAAGGGCAAGTGTTCCAATGTCTTTGACATGAACAGGTCTTTGATATGAACATGTCTCATATTGCGTCTCTTATCAAGTGCTCGGTACCGTGCCTGTGAAACATGAATGCTAAGTGAGTGATAGACCTCATTATAGGGATTGCCCACACTTATAAAAATATAAAAAAAATGCAAAAGAAAAAAAAAAGAGAGAGAGAAAGAGCTCAAAAGTCAGAAAACTAAAGAATACAAAGATTCAAAGCAAGGTTGCACACCTTGGGGGCTTATCTAGGGTCTTGAGCCTTTATCCCCTTCTTCTTCAACCTTTAGTCTAACCACGTTGCAACCCTTAAAAAAGACCTCTTTGAGGTATACACACACTTGTGCGAGGTTCGGCTAAAGCTACGTTCGGCCTGATTCCTAACGGATACATAGGCAACCTCACATCGAGGTGCGGCCGTAATAAAAATGCATTCATATTTACGTTCATAATCGATCATATCAAGGGATCTCCAATGCTCTTCCCTATTCATGTAGAGCTAGACTTGGGGGCTTGATCCTTACATTTTTAGCTTACCCAGCCTAAGAGTCACCACCATTTCACTCTTTTCAATATATTTTCCCACACTTAGCCCTTGGGGCCTAAATTTAGTATCACTTTCACACACATCACAGATACATGACCAAATAGTCCTTCCCTGAGGTACCCTTTATCATGAAATCATAACACAACGCTGAAGCATGCCTTGTCATATCATCAACAATCATCATTGCAATTTCATCGAAGATAGCCTAGGATGAATTAATCCTTCCACCTTGAGAGATAGTAGCAAATGACATTTGACCAAGCTCATTCAACATGCACCCTCAAACACTTTGATTCTTTTTTGTGTCCTTTTTTGTTAGAAATTCGGTACCCTCCACATAAATGATAGAAAATTTTTGCTTTTTTGCACTTTCGAGTCGCCAATCACATTATAATGCACACACGAGTCATGTACACATTGAGTCATGTCGACTTAAGTCTACACACAAACGAGTCACATGAAGTGAGTCGTCATACCTTGAGTCATGTTAAGTCAATGAGTCAAGTAACACTAAGTCTTAGGTCAACCCTAAAGAAAGATGAGCAAAGTTCTATAGTCCAAAATATATGTGCAGGTACATTCCAAAGAGGAAACGAGTAAGAATATTCTTGAATTTTTTTAAAAAATCGCGAATATGACCACATGAGATTCCTCCAAGATAAGAGGAGTTTGAGCAAAATTACGTGGATCAGTAAATCAGAGATAAAGAGCTTTAATTTACAAAAAATTTGAGCAGATTTGGTTAAAAGGAAATGACCAAGTTCAAAGTTCGAAGCGAAACCGAGCAACGAACAGCAACAGCAAGGGCAAAATAGGGAACATAATGCGCGTCGATAGAAGAAAAGCGTGGCGCCAGATAGTTCCAGCGAGCGCTGATGCGGCGACATAATGCGTGGCCCTCGTATTAGATTATGCGAACCTAGTGCAGAAATTTCCGGGTTCCTTGGTACGCCAGTTAGCCCCTCTAAGCAATTTGACATGATTTAGTAGTCGGCTCCATTACAATCGCATTAAGTAATTGACCAGACGATGATCTTCTTACTTAGCTTAAACGCCTAAGCATTGGCTCATTAAAGCACTAACGCATCGGTTTAAAAGCAAGCACTTATGCGATAATTTTTCCAAAATTGGATTGTCATCTCTGGCAAAGTTTCCAAGCGTGGATTGTCGTACTCCTTCTTTGTTTGGAAAATTTTTCCAAGTTCGGATTGTCATCTCTGGCAAGTTTTCCGAGATTGGATTGTCATACACATGGTTACCTATGGCAAAATTTCCCAAAGGATTGTCGTAGGTCTCTACTTATCATAAATTTTGGCAAAGGTTCTTCAACGTGGATTGTCATTCATTTCAGTAAGTGGCAAATTTTCCCAAAGTGGATTGTAGGTCGACTCTTTTTGCAAATGTTCCAAGACGCGGATTGTCAATAGTGGCAATATTTTCCAAAAAGGATTGTCGCATAGCGTTGGCAAATTTCCAAGGTGGGTTGCGTTCAAGAGTTATATTCCAAGATGTGGATTGTCGATCGTAGCAAAGTTCTTATGACAGATTGTTACGAAGCATTGGCAATAATAGATTTTGGAAAATTTTCTAAGATACGGATTGTCGCTTCATCGTGGCAACATTTCCAAGGATGGATTGTTACGAAGCATTGAAAACTTTCCCTAAATCGCATTGTCATACATCATACAAGAGTTGTGTTGGCAACTATTCCTAAAGAAAAGAGGATTGTCATAACCCAAAACATTGGCAACAAAATTCAAGCAACATTAGGGATCAACAAGTAGTGGTCTTTCGATAATTTTCTTCGGAATATTATCGCAACAACTGACGATGGCTTCATGCGAAGCTATCTTTGATCATATTCCCTGGCTTGCGAAAGATGGTCACAAAGCGCTAGAAGATTGTTTCAGGCGAAGCAATCTTCGATAGGGTTCTCTAGCTTGCAGAAGACTATCACAGCAGAATTGGAGACAGTTACAGGCGTAGTAGTCTTAAGGCGATATCCCCTAGCTTGAGAAAGATCGTCAAACAAAAAAAAGAAGCTCTTTGTTCAGAGAAGAGTGAACATATCCAGAAAATTTTCATTGTTAAAAGACGAGTGAACATCAAAATAGCAAGATGGTGTTCCCTAGCTTGTGGAAGGTTGTCACAACGGCAAATGCAACAAATCGGTTACTCCTAGAGACGTGTGCTCGACGGTGCAAGAAACGCGTTTCTTAAGTCTCTTATATGTTTTAATTAACGCTATTTAACAGGTATCGGCGTTACAAGAATGATTTTGGATTGCTGAACGTTCTAAATCATTCTCTGTACCTATCGCTACTTTTACTTTTGTTTTCGAAACTTGCGTTTCTCCAAACTCAGTCAAAGTGGGGGCTTCTGTAGACACCCAAATGTGTCTCCCTAAAACCAAACCCAGTGATGAATACCTTTCATGTCATTGATTATCGAACAAATCGAAAGTGTGAAAAGTCTAGCGATGAGGATATTTTATTAAAATATCACTTCTTTCTGTTTTTGAAAATATTTCTTTTCTTACCCTATTTTTGAAAAACGTGCATTCCAGTTTAATTTGGTCTATGCTATGGGTCCAATAATGGTGTAGTTGTATGAAGCTTGAAAAGACCTTTCCAACGATATATTACAAGCTCAAATTCGATGAATAATGAGGAAGTTATGACCAAAATACTAAACTGGGCTCAAACCGGATTTTACCTACGGCCCAATGATCATGTGGAGGGTCCAAAGGTCTAATCCTATTACTAAACTAATTAGGATTAATTAGAAGCTTCTATAAGTTGGTTTCAAAAAAAAAGAAGCTTCTATAAGTTTATAAAAAATCTTAATTATCCTTTTTGAAAAGATAAGATTAAAGAATTTGAGTTAAATAAAAACTTTCCTTTTTCTTAAATCCTAATTCTATTCGAATTTAAAGATATTCAATGACAGTCAGATATTAATTTTTTGCTTCATAATATTTATCCAAATTTTATATGGTTGGATAGATCTTGAAATTATCTATCCAATGATATATTATAATATTAAATCCGAGTTATAACGAAAAAGATATGAATGGGATATGAAACTCTATCCAAACCTGACATCGTCCCACTATTTCAGCCATGTCTTTTAATATAAAAAATATTTTAATCTGATTTTAATTGGGTTGGAATGTAGACTTCAAGAGATTTCCAACGACATATTATATGCCTTATTTGGACTTCAGATTCAAAAGATAGGATAAAAACAAAATCCGCAAAAACAGCTGTCCATTGAGTTTTATTTTGATTCGAATTTGGATTCTTTTCTTATTCTTTGACCCTGTTTTTTCTCTATAAATAGAGGTCATGTCTCCCCTTTTTTAAATCATCAACTCTCATCAAGAATTCCTTGATTCTCTCTCTCTCTTTCTAAGCCAACCCTTTTAAAAACAAAATTCCTCATACATTAGCACTAGACACACCTAGCCAAGTTCGAAGTGGCCTTCGCCCTAGACGTGAAAGGTTTGATATTTCTGAGGATTTTGTCCCAAATCATTATTTCATTTATTTAATTTAATTGTTTGATTTATATTTTCCTTGAAGTTATTAACGTGTGTATTTTGTTATTTGAAAGAGATACGAGGCATCCAAGTAAGTACTTTAATTATTTTATTGATATTATGATATAGAAATCATGTTTAGGTTGTTATTTTGATTCTTGGTATCATGTTAGGATGTTTTATTGCTTCCTAGTATCATGTTTAGGGTAAAGAATATAATGTCAATTATGATTTTTATGATGCTTCCTTTTTAATTTCCTAATATCATATTAGTATCATGTTAGGGCTAAAGCCTTGATTTTTATTGCTTAGTGACATGCAAGGGTTTGTTATTATCCTTGTTAGTATCATGCCTAGGATCTTGCTATTATTATGCTTTAACATGATTATTATTACTATGATGATTATTAATATTATGTTGCTTGATATTTATTGTTGTTGCTTGATCACGCCTTTTATGCATGTTTAAAGGGAATTTGTACTTGTAATCACGCTTAATAAGATAATTAACAATCTTGTTTAAGGTTAATGTGATTATAATTCAAGTGATCGCCAATAATAGTTTTATTTGTGCATTAATATTCAACAAACATAGATAAACAGGTTTAGGGTAAACCTAATGATTGCATGTTAGTCAGAAAGCGCACATGAATACGAGAAGAATAAAGTAGAGGCCTATTAGTAGGGCAGGTTCTTTCTCTTTTAGATTGAATTTGTACCTTCATCCCCGAACTTCCAGTTTTGGTTCCAGACCTGTTGGAGTTGACGATCTCATGGATCGTTAAGGGGTATAACCTTCACCTTGTGAACGGTTTACAAGTTCCTAAAACTTATTGGCGACTCTTTTGCTCTAGCTTCCTTCCCTTTGGACGCCAGCATGCTTAAGTGTATGATCACAGTGGGGTTCAAGTTTGGGGTAATGCTTGAAATATTCCCTACACTACTGAAGGAGTTGGGCATTGAAATCATTGCTAGCTTGATCAAACTTGGTCTTCTAAGTATCATAGTTAACACTCGGCTGAGCCGCTTACCAAGCCATCCGCATGATGGCTTCATTGTCTTCCATCATCTGCTTGACAAGGGCCTCCTTCTACTTCTCATTGCGAGCCTTGTACTTGGCTTGGAGCCGCCTCTCCTGGTTGGCCAAGCGCTCCTCCAGGCGGCCCACCAGCTGCTTAGCCCTCTAAGCATCCTGCTTGGCCTCATCCAAGGGCTTTAGTTTCTCGTTAAGGCTCTTGATTTCAGCATTAAGCTCATTGATCCTTGTCCGAGATGCCTCCAAGTTCCGCTTTACCTGCAGGTTGGCATCCGCCTGGGAATACATCATATCAAGTGTCAATAACTCATTCAGAGCAATTTCAAATTGAGCTCTGTCTAAAGCGGAGGCGGCCCGGGCATTAGTAGTCGTTACCTGTTTTAACTTCTCTAGGATTGGCTTTTTAAGCCCTTGCACGCACAGCATGACCTGCATTTAGTCAAAGGGGCGAATGGTTAGCATAAGGCGTATATAAGTATAACTTGTAAAAAAATTTTTTAAGTTCTTGCCTCGTAGAGGATCCCCAAGATGTCGTCCAAGTTGAGGGTGCCGACCCCTCGGACAGACGCCTTGTCCTCAGGGTCAAGCGCCCACAACATCTCTTTGACCATTTGATCAACTATCGGCCTCTGAGCAGGAGCTGCGAAGATCAATATAACATACATTAAGAGCAGCCCGAATGATCTACATCTATGAAAAAAACATTAAGGGGAAGTAGCCTTACCCTCCGGCTGCTCCTCATCCCCCGTGACAGGCTTCTTCCCGTCTCCAGCTGAACCGGTAGCAGAGTTGAGTGGCTTGCCACTCTTCGATACCCTTTGGGCATCCGGCTTGCTGATCTCCCTATCAGCTTCGAGATGGGAGTCGTCACCTCCCATCTTTGGCTTGTGGGCAACGTGCTTTCTATTCTTGCTAAAAGCGCCCACATCTTCAACCTTAAGTTTCTGCACCTTAGGGTCGGATGGTTTGGAGGGAGAAGGCTTGGTGGAACCACCCTGCACAAATAAAGAATAGTCAGAAACCATGCAGAATGAGATAAAACCTTGTTTAAAAAAGACAAGTGTTATAAGCTTTTACCTTGGGGGTTCCGCCTTTTTTTTGTTCTTCGTTCGTCCGTTTGAGAACGTTCAAACGGTACATAGCTGCAGAGGCTACAACCGGCTTCTTGGAGGCCGAGAGCTTCTCCAAAGCTTTGTCTGCACAAAGAAACAAGTGTTAGAAATCTGCAAGCATTTATTTAAAATAACTAAAGCATTAAAAATATCAAGCGACCGACTACCTCTCGGCATCTCTGTACTCAGGTCGCAGGCGGCCAAGTACACCCCGTTCGAGAGCCACTCGTAACAAGGAATGTTACTCTGGGGATGACTTCCTTCCCCCCCCCCCCCCCCCGTGTGCTTATTTGTCCGGACGGACAACTTGAACAGACCCTTATCGAAAATCTCCTCCTAGGCTCGCCTAGGGAGAGGCGGCAGGGCTTTCTTTCCAGCCAGGAGGGGGGATCCTTATTCCACCTATTATATTTTTGGTTCAGCAGGCGGTTAGAGGAGTGGACAATATAAAAATTTGTCCTCTAGTCCTTCCATTTGGACTCCTTGCCAATTTCCATCATGTACCCCTTGTAGGTGGTCAAGGTGTACCAGCCTTCGCCGCCTACTTTCGGTGCTCGGTTTAGATAGTGCATGTGGGAGAACGCCTCAAAGCTGGGCTGGAATCCACCTCCAGCATTTCACATGCGGCAACGTACCCGATTAAATTTTTCCAGAAGTTCGGGACTAGTTGCCAGATACCCAGTTGGTATCCATCAAGAATTCTCTCCACTGCCGGATGGAGAGGGAAGCCTAGACCCGCCTGAATGGTTGCCTCATAGCAACCAAAACTCTCATCATGGTAGTTAGCCATTTAGGGTCAAGTGACTGTATTTACAAGATCCAGCACGGAGAAAAGGAAGCCATGTCCCATGACATGCTTAGATATAAACTTGGGCAGGTCAGCCTTCATTATGTCCCGCCTGCCCTCGGGAACATGTTGATAATAGGGAGCACGCTCCCGGCGGTGAGTAGCATGCGGCTTGGCCCAGCCCTCGCCTTTTTCTACTGACAAGGACTCCCTTGTCGTGGTTATCTTAGCTCGTGCCTCCTCCGAGTCAATGGAGGCACTAACAGAAGATGATGAGGCCGAGTCGTCATTAGAGCTCTCGCCAGAGCTGAGGGACTGCCGATTAGTGCAGTAGGGTCCTCCCTCAGTCTCTCCTCCGGTGCCTGTCTAGAAGGCCCATGTGCCGATTGATTCTCAGCCTCCCACAATATTGTGTCGTTAGGAATGTCGTTGGAGGTTGGGGAATGGTAATAAGAAGAAGTTGGAGAGGGTAAGAAGAAGGGCTTGGAGGATGATCTCGAAGCTGACTGACATGCGCCCTAATGGAGCCGTATGAATATATAGTGGACCCGTCCGGATGGTAGAAAGAACCATCCAAATTATATTGTCTTGTCGTTCTCTTGGTTCTTGCCATGGTGTCCTGCATAGACACAGAAACGGTCGGATTAAAGGATGTTCGCAAAGAAGGGCCCATGAAAAAGCATTCGACACCACTAGTTCTAGACTCAGCCGTCCACGGTGACCAGCTGATAACTACCCTAGGCCGTGTCGTGTGCGTTTGGGAAACCATTTTAAAAAACAAAGCAAGAAAAAAGTATAAAAAAGAGAAAGAGAAAAAAGCAGGCGGTTACCTTTAAAAAGTAATAGGAGATGGCTGAAAAAGCTTTGATGTCTGTTTACAGACGGACTGGTTGGCGGTTGTCGGATGCTTGCAAGTAACTAGTCAAGAGTTCAAATGTCAAAAATTCAAAGATTCTCCCAAAGATTCACACAAGTGTGAATCCAAGGGGAGTCAACCCTTCTATTTATAGAGGGGGTAAATGATCCAAGGTAAAACCCTAGATTTAGGTGAACAGGAAAAGTAATTTCTTGGCCAATCAAAGGCCGACACCTGTCACAGGCGCCACATAGCATGCCACGTGACACATGTGAGGGGCAAATGATATGGGGTATTTGACATCCCAAACTGGACCAATGAGAAAGCGACATGTGTCGCCTTGGGAGGCGTCCCATGATGATGCCACATAGCATGCCACGTGACAAATGGACGCCTCATGATGCGTGACACGTGTCACTCATATATCCCTCCTTTGAAATGGCGGCCTTCAAGGCCCAAACTTCAAGGGCGCCGCAAAACGGCGCTGCCCTAATCCCTAGGTCATCAAACCCTAGGAGAGGGCACAGTTCCCAAGGTCCCTATAAATAGGGACATTCCCCCCATTTATTGGGGGACGTTCCAATCATTACTGAGTTGTCACTCTCAACAAACAAACAGCACCTAAGCTTGGAATCCGAGTAGATAACTTAATTCTTGCACGTTTTACTCCGAATCCATACTATCTTAATCTTCGGAGGCGGACCAACGACCATTCGATGCTCCTTTTTTTTTGCAGGTATAGGCGTCCTTACTGAATCCAGTCTTGAGCTGTAACTCTCCCGAGGGACACAAAAAACCCCGAAACAATACCTATATATAAAATCAAGTTACTTTATTCTACCAGTACACATGATCTTTTCACCCATGATAAGTATCAAACCACATGAAGATTCTAAGAACTACAACTAATTAACGAGAAAGTAATTTCATGCTGGATACTGGACAATTAATAATGGGTATGGCTTCAATATAGGCAATATTGGAGAGTGACTTCTATGATTGCTATCAACTTATTTCCAAATTTCATGTTTCCAAATCCCAAAAACCCAGTTACACAAAACTACAAAAAGGTTTTTTTGGAGAGAAAATGAAAAGAGCTAATAGCTTTCATTTTTATTTAAAGGATAGCCAACTAAAAGGATACAAACACAACTTTAATATTGGTATTTAATAACCCCACCATTCACATGCTGCTATGTAAATAAAATAAATTTAGTAAGGGAATATTTTATGAAGTATAGATTGAAAATGACTAGCAAGGCTTGCATCCATTGGTTGCTGATGCCGATAATTTTTGTAGGGATTGGTTGTTTAAATGGGTATCCTCCCAAGGATCTTGTGATAGGATTGCTTGGTTAACAAAAAGTTTGATTAAGACAGTTTGCTGGCTACATTAATTTGGATAATAAGACTGGTGGGAGCTTATTTTACTACTTTGTTGAAGCTGGGAAGGATCATGACCATAAGCCACTCACTCTTTGGCTCAATGGAGGTTAGCTTCTTGCTTTTCTATCTGCTTCATATCTTGATGTTCCATTGTACATTTTTTTTTCTTTGTATTTGAATGTATTCTTCTCACTCTGTGGCTACAAGCACCATTGACTGATCTACGATCATCATTATTGATTATGTATTGATATTCCACTAAGATACCCTGATATTTCCATGTCGGCTGGAGTATCCACAAGGCCTTTAAAATTTCATACCTTAAACTAGTGACCAAATAATCGGCTTGATTACAGCTTTTAATAGGAAATTCCTATTTTGTTTTGATCTTCTTTTTATGCATTTTATCAGATGTGCTCCATACCTTTGTTTGTTGAGACTAATAAGAACACTATAGAAAATTGCTGACTATTATTATTATTATTATTTCTGGTAGGTTTGGGTTTAGTTTTGGCGGCTAGGTGAAAAATTGTTCTTGTTTAATTTTAAATTTTAATTGTTGTTCTTTAATTTTCAATTTTAATTAATTTTTTGTGGAAACTAATTGTACTAATGTGATTGTTCAATTTCAATTCAAAACCTTGTAAAACTTATATGAAATAAATTTATATTTTTTGAAAATTTTAGGAGTCTGAAATAAATTTGCATGATTAATGGGAGAATAGGGGGAGTAATAAAAAATTTGCATTTAATAAATGAGAAAATTCCATTTTTTGAGCTTTATGAAACTGTTTTGCCTCAGGTTATGCAACTAAGATTTGCCATTTAAAGTATTATTCGTGAACAACCGTGATGAAATCAACCCCAAGCTCTTTTTAGCAGCTATTGAGCTACTCACTTCTGCAACAAATCACCAGGTTTGTTGCGTTTCAATACTTTTCAATGACAAACTGTAATGATGCCAGAGTATCTTATTGTTGATTTAATATGAATGAATTGAGTTGTGCTTAAAAAAAATTGAATTTGGTGCTAGCGTAAACTATTGTTGACTCTGTATGAATTTTCTAGCTATGTCTACATCTGCTTCCACTCTCTTATTCCCGTATATTGATTTATAGTATTATCTTGTGCCACTAGGCAGGCATAAATGCATTATATGCCAACATTTACAATGTGACCAAAGGAATGAACAAAAATCTTAATAATTGTTGAAATGTATAATATTAAGCAGCAACACAAGATACAACATACATCTAAGTATCTAACTGCTCTGGTCTTCTTCTTTTATTGAAATTATTACTCGATTTTTTTAGTTTTTTATTTTATGGAAATTTGTTGTAGTCTGCATTTCCGTTTAGTTCAATTCAATTGAACTGTTGTTTTGATTTTGCTTGAACATATCCTTGATTTGTTGGTTGATCTTGAATGTGTTAATATTTATTATGCATTATCTCTTCATATGCTTAGAGATTCGTTCAAGATAGAAGTCCCTTAGGAAATTTTGAAGCCTTTTTGGCTCTAAATGCTCCCAAAATGAGTAAAGGTCATATTTCATTGATTTCAATTCATAGAAACCAAATATAAGTTAATTATGGATGTTATGAGCTTTATTTCTATAAATTGGACCAATACATGAAAAATGGGAAAAATAGAAGTCCCTTGGACAATTTTATAGACTTTTTGGCTCTAAATGCTCCTAAAAGTGAGTAAAATGTCATATTTCATTGAATTCAATTCATAGAAACCAAATATAAGTTAATTATGGATGTTATGACTATTATTTATATAAATTGGATCAATACATAAAAATGGGGAAAATACAAGTCCCCTAGGCAATTTTGAAGCCTTTTTGGCTTTAAATGCTCTTAAAAGTGAGTAAAAGGTCATATTTCATTGATTTCAATTCATAGAAACAAAAATATAAATCAATTATGGATGTTATGAGTTTTATTTCCATAATTTGGTCCAACACATGAAAGATGAAAAAGATAGAAATCCCTTAGGCAATTTTGAAGCCTTTTTTGGTTCTAAATGCTCCCAAAAGTGAGTAAAAGGTCATATTTCATTGATTTCAATTCATAGAAACCAAAATATAAGTTAATTATGGATGTTATGAGTTCATTTTTATAATTTGGACTAACACATGAAAGATGGGAAAGATAGAAGTCTCTTAGGCAATGTTGAAATGACTAGAGTCAACACATGAAAGATGAGAAAGATAGAGTTGTAACCTCATTCATTTGTTTTTTTTGAAGGATTTTTGTCCAAGAAAAACCCCTTATGATGTTAGCGAGTTGAATGTGGTTCGAGAACAATGGGCGTAATACTTTAGATCTAGATATTTATTGAATGCATAACTATTAGGTGGAATAATGTAATATTATTAGAGTTGTTGTATGTGTTGGATAAACTTATACAAGTTTTTATTTGTAATGTATTATTTATATTATTATGTCCTATTAATTTTTACAAATGTTTTGTTTAGTATAATTGTTTATTTACAGGTATATATGTGGAGGAACAGGTTTATTATCACATGTTATAATTATATTAATTATAAATATAAATAAATGCAGCCGAAATTTAATAAAAAAAAATTATTTACTGACTATTTGTAACGGGCAACAAATATGCCTGTTACAAATAGGTACTTATTCGTAACAGGCATTAGTGTTGCCCGTTACTAATAAGTACAAATTAAAATACAATAAGTCGTTATTTGTGACTGGCAAAAAAGTGTCCGTTACAAATAATAGGCTATTCGTAACGGGCACCTGAAAAGGCCGTTACAAATAACCCAATATTCGTAACGGGCATCGTAATTGCCCGTTACAAATAACAAAGGCCATTCGTAATGGCCGCATACGTAATGAACGCTGCCCGTTAGGCAATTTTTGCCCGTTATATATGGATGGGCTTTTTTCCACTAGCATGTTTAGTTTCTATAGGAATATGATGTTGTTTAAATACTTTTAATATTATTTTATATTATGCTTGTGAGACTATCGCAAAGGTTTTTAGTATTGTTTTGGTTAAATAAGGGCCTACAATGGTTCAAAGTTGTAGGTTGACTTTGTTCAACTTTGATTTTACTTTACTTTCATTTGGTTTGACTTTTAAGTTGACTTGTTTTGAATGGTTTTAAAGGTAGTTTTCCGCTGCGTGTTTTGATAATTGCCTTAGCTGTTTTTACGGTGCGTGGTAATGTCTTAGATTTTCCTATTTCGTATTTTAAAAAGGCAAAACTTGTATTTTAAAGGAAAAGAATTTCTAGAGTGTTACAAAGTGGTATATGAGATGTTTGGTTGAGAATTTTATTACCAATAAAGTCAAAAACGTGTTTTAAATTGTTTTGTTTTAAACTAGGCTAAGTTCTTTGATGAGTGACATTTATGTCACTCTTAGGGAGTAGTTTTAGAGTTAATTCCGTGTTTATTATCCCTTATTTTCCCTTTTATTCTCTTGCTTCTTTTTAATAAAGTTTCTAGTTTATTTCTTAGTTTTAGTATGTTTTAATTTAATTTCTTTATTAATTGTTTCTAGTTTATTTTTGTATTTTATTTGCTTTCGATTTATTTTATTTCTTTCCTTTTCTTTGTTACTTTCATAGTTTTAATTAGCTTTATGTTTTGCTTGTATAGTTTTATTTTATTTGCTTGTATAGTTTTATTTAATTTTGCTAGTTTTAGTTTATTCCTCTTATTTTCTATTTTATTTTATTTATTTCCATTTTATTTAGTTTATTTTTTTTATCCCAATTCCTTCCTTCGGTTTTGTGTGTAGGGGTTCGGCCTTTATGTCAAGTGAATTCGGGTCCCAATTTGAGTCAAACGCCAAATGCACAAGCTTCCAAGCAACAACCCCTGCTGCCAGCTTATCATACACCACACCCTTCACTATCCTACACCATCCCAAACAACACACACCAACATCACAACACTTACCTTGCTGACGCAAACCACCAGCTAATTCCCCTGCTCCAATTCACCTTCAGCCACCCAAACCAAACCATAGCAACCACAGCAGCCACGCACCTAAACCACCATCACCTACCAATTCCACTCACCCTTACAAACACCACCCGCATCTTCGTGCAACCACCATCCCACACTAATCAGCCACCTGCCGCTCACCCTTCGCCAATCCCCAACCTTTCCCCTAACTCACTCAAATCAGCGCAACCGCAAAACCACTGTACCACACATAGTAGCCCACCAAAGCCAATCAACAACCCCTGCACCACCATCCACCAAAACCCACACCAATTAACTACCTGCACCACCGCTGCTTCCTTCCCCCGCACCTCACCAAACCACGACTCCAACCACCGCTGCAGCCACTCAATTTTAGCCACCCAAACCACACCTCTTCCCTACAATTCCCGGCCACCACAAACCCAAATCAACCCCATCAATTCGCACAAGCATCAGCCTAAATCAAAGCAAATTCAATTAATCAATTTCAGGTAAACCGCATAGGAGTTCGATCGAAATGCCAAGAAGTGCCAAAACAGTCAGAAACTTTTGAAGTTTTGTAAATTGAAGAGGTTTGGTCGAACACACCCATGGTTCGACCTAACCAACCCCGTAGTTCGGCCACACCAACCCATGGTTCGATCGAACCATTTCACGAGCTATGCACGTGATAATTATTGAGATCAAACAATTAAATCTTGGTGATTGCCGTTCATCTTCAATTCGTGATGATGATGTGCGTTGATGATGGTCTGATGAAGTGGTGATGAAGAATGGAGCAGCCAAAATCGAATAGAAGAAAAATAGGAAGGCTGATGTGTTTTGGGGGATTTTGGGTTTTTTATTCCTTTTTCTTTTATTTTTATTTCTTTTCCATCTCCTTTTCTTATTTCCTTTCTCTTTTATTTTCTTTTATTTTCCTTTTCTTTCTTTATTTTCTTTTATTTTATTAAGTTAGTATAAATACCCATTTTTGGGGGTAATTAGAATGAGCAAGGAACAATATAATCAATTAACAATTATTCTATTCTCTAATTAGTTTTAGGAGAGCTTCTCTCTCTAGGTTGAGGTTAGGATTAGAGTAGTTTGGAGAGAGAAAGTGATGGTTTCACCATCGTTGAGTTTGGATTTTGAAGAAGATTGATAATCTTGTTTGTAGACTTTCATCTTCAATCAATGAGAATCTTTAACTCTCTCTCCTCTATTTTATTTGTTTTCTTTTGATTATTATTTTTGTTGTTGGTATTGCTTATTTTTATTATTGATTATTTGTTAATTAATCTTGTTATTAGCATGATTAGTGAGTAATTCCCCCATTAAGGGGATGGTTGTGGTGTAGTTGGATCTTGAGCATGTTCTAGGGTTTAGAATTGATTTATTTGTGATTAAAGTCTTTATATGCTTGATATTCTTTAATCTTATTGCAAGTGCACATTGTTGGTTGATTAAAGATGAATCTTTGCTAACAAGGAATGGAAGTTGACTTAGTTAAGGTTCATTATTATCAATTGTTCTTTAGTTGCACCTCCTTATATATGGTTCTAATGTGGAAACATAGAAGCTATGTTAGGAGAAGCCAATTGACCCCGGAAGGCGGCTAGATTGGATCTTTTACTTCGATATTCGAGCATGTTTAGTTCATAATTAATTCAATTTCTATGGCTTTGTTTATGTTCAAGTTAATGCTACACCTAAACCATTTTTCTTAGTGTTTTATTTCTTGTTTTAGCATCTTTAGACTTTAGATTATTTATCTCCTATTCCGGACTAGCTTTATTATCGATAACATTTGGTGGTGTTTATTAATTCCCTATGGTTCGACCCTTATGCTTTCCTTATACTCGTATTAGGTTTGTTTAGGTTGTATAAATAGTATTTGATCTGGGGATAGACAATTGACGACGAGTTTATTCCCTTGTCAAATTGGCGCCGTTGCCGAGGAACGGCTTCCATTACCGTTGTGTTTTCTTATTGAGACTAGTCCATTGTATATAATTTTCATTCTATTTGTTGGTTTTTATTTGTGTTGCTTTATTTGAAAAAATGGCTTCTATTTCTATTCCTCAATTTGATAATGAACCGTTTTGGGTGTATTTCAATAGACTTGAGGATTTCCTAGATGGTGTTAAAGGTTTTACCAAGGGTGATTATTGTGAAATCATTAATTTGTGATTAAATGAGCATTTTAGAGGAGTAGTTGACAATATGTTAAATGGTAGATTTCAAGACATGTCTTCGGAGAGGGCCAATCATGAGACTTATGTTCGGGATTCTCATGCTTTTAATGTTGATGCTAATTGTCATGATTTGTCTAATATGAATTCCCATGATGTGCTTGATGCTCCCCATAGTGACCATGTAATGCATGATTTCAACTCCCCTCCCTCGATATCTCAATGTAATGAGGTACATTCTAATGATGATGATGAAGTGCATGTTCTTTCTCATATTGCATCCGATTTTTGCATCAATTATAAAGGTGTGCCCCATAGTCCCCTAGATGATTCCAATGAGCAAGCTTTTGAATCGTCTATCCATGATGAGTTGGACCCATTTAAGATTATGGCCCAAATATTTCTTGAGTTTTAAACGGTAGCCCATAACCTTATGAGTGAGTTCATTCAAAAGGCATCATTAGAAAAGATGAGTTTGAGAGAAATTTGTCCCCATTCACTCTTGATTTTAAGATGGTAGGCCTTGAGAAATTTAAGGGAGATGTTGTTCAAGGTTGTGAAGAGGAGGTTGAGGTTGAATCACTTTGAGTTTTTGAGCTTGAGGGAGATGTATAACGTGAGGGTTCTTCATTTGAGGATTCCATGATTGATTTTCATTCCCTCATTAGTGATGTTAGATCTTGTGATGAGGGATTAGCTACCCCTTTTTCCCTTTCTCATACACCTTTCTTCCAAAGGTTTAACCATATCTCCTACTATCCTATGTTCCTCTCTTCTTTTCTCATAGAACCTCTTAGGGATCCTTTTCCTATTCATGCTTTCGATGCCCCCAACTCTTTCATTGTTGATAAGAAAAAGAGTTATAATTCCAACCAAAAAGATTTTTGTGAGGAGAGTTTGTCTCCCTATTTTTCTTGTTATTCTTCTACCTTTTCTTCTTATTTTCTTGATTTTTCTTTTGATTCTTTTACTTTTTTCTTTCCTCCCTTCTCTCAAGCATAGAGTCTCCTTGTACTTTATGTTTGTTTGTCATATGAGCATCGCGTATGTTCTATTTCTTGATATGTTTTCCGGTGCATATGACAAGCTTTTGCGTTCTTTGTCGGGTTATTTACTAGATTGGTCATGCTTGGACGTTAAGCAAGCCTTTATCGGGAAGTAACCTGTGTTTTATTGCTTTCATTTTCTTTTCTTTTTAGATTAGATTTTCTCTCATGGACGTGTTTGTGTTCCTTGCTAGTTACACAACTCGATATACTCTTGTGCATTGGTGATGATCAAGAATCAAGGAAATGTGCCTCAACTTACCTATCATGTGGAGTTCAAGCCTTATTTGTAGAGATTGTGGATCCTATGAGGTTATTTTGGGGTTTTGTGTGATTTTGCATTTTCCCAATATCCGGTAATATCCTTCTTTTCCCTCTCTCTTACTCATTGTGACTTGAAGATCATGTGTTTGTAATGTTGGATTAATTTCTCCTTGTTTTCCCCTCTTTGGTTTCATTGTTCATGGTTGAGTTTGGTGCCTCATTCAAGCTTGGGTGAGGGTATTCTATCATGTTTGGTGGGATGTTGATTCATATATGTCATGCACTTGAGTATATACATTTCCATGTTTTTCACGCTTTTGAAAAATACCAAAAGATTTTCGTTTTAATCAAGGCAATTAGGTGTTGTGTCTTTGTTTTAACTTGGATCGGACATTATATCTTGTGGATTTATTTATTCTTGAATGCCTTTCTTCCTAAGTGGTTAATGTATGCACGATTTGAGAGTGTCATTGGTTGACTCTAGGATATTACATGCTAAGGTAATCGGGTTAAGAACTTTTAGGAATCCATGAAGCCTTAGTTCACGGGTATGTGGTAAGATGGTGTTGCTCTCTATAGTGGATTTGACACCTTGGTTGGTATTTGACTAGTTATAATCCCTTGTGAGGTAACATTTTTCTAGCCTTCATTATTTTGTTGTATGGAACATTTGGATCCTTAGCTATGCATGTCTTGATCCTTGTTTTGACTTATAGCACCCAAGATCGTGGCCGAAGCACTTTAGGGGAGGAAAAGGGCACTCTTTCTCATTTTTCTTAATTTTCTTTTTGTTTTGTTACAAATTTGATTTTCTATTTTGCGTCCACCTACTTGCTAACCAATTTGAGCCTTATGTTTCCCATTCTTGTTTAAACCACATTACAAACCTAATGGCCTATGTTTACCAACCCTTTTAGTTAGTGAAGCATTGGCATGTGAGGTTTGAGTTTTGAGAATATTGATCATAAACAAGAAGCACTTTGAGATTTGGTTAGAGTTGAGTTTCAAAAGAAAGATGCAATTCAAGAAAATCAAATTATGTTACAAGAAAAAGCCGTCCATAGTTAAAAAGGCAAGGACAACGAATAAAGTTTTTTTTAAAAAAAATAAATAACAATAAAAAAATGGAAAAGAAACAAAAATAATAAAAATATTTTTGATGGTTTCGTTTTCTTCCCTAGTTTAAGCATTAGGAAAGAAAAAGGAGATAGCAAAACAAATGGAATTACCTGGCCTCCCTAAGTTAGATACTTTTGGACTTGGTTTCGAACAGACTCAGGATGATCTTAAGCAAGCCCAGGAAAGTTCTAAGGCGCGTAGGAACGCTCGCACCCAATAGAAAGAAATCCTAATGGATC
The DNA here is from genome assembly GCF_948465745.1 of Chenopodium album. NCBI lineage: Eukaryota > Viridiplantae > Streptophyta > Magnoliopsida > Caryophyllales > Amaranthaceae > Chenopodium > Chenopodium album. Next base: position 30,930,464 of record NC_137836.1, read on the forward strand.
AGTATCCTTTTACTCTCAATGGAAAGTTCATAAGAGAAGGAGAGGATTGTCCATGCTATCAATTTCCCGAACCTTTTGTTGTGAATTGCATAAGGCAACCGGGGTTCGAAATCTTTCTGGATTGCTACTTTCTAGATGAGATCCCAACTCCCAATGACAAGGATAAGGCACCCCCATGCTTTAACTTTAATTTCATGGGATTACTATTTGGGCGAGAAAAAGATGAGCCGAGATATGTAGAGGACAATTCCTCGCTCATCCAAACGGTCCTACAAAGCGAGAACTTTGAGCCTTCGAAGCTCATCACTCCAGCAGAAGGATTAGTATAAGGATGGCGCAAAACGGTCAAGGTGACTACTCCAAGTGGAAGGAAAATCCCCATAATAACAAGGCAAGGACTGATGTTTGAAGATTCGTTAGAGTCAGAGTCAGAGTCTTTTCATGTATAGTCTTCCAAGTCTTTAGCTGTTTAACCCCCTATTTCTTCTATTTCTACTCCTTGGATAGTCAGTAATCAAGTCCTTGAGGACATTTCCCTTTTTGATGTAATGATTTCAGAATTTAATAATATGTCTTCTTTTGCTTACTCCTCGTGTTTTTCATTAACCCAAGATTACGAGCATTGCTTATCTATCAATGAAAATGACAAATAAATTATTAAAGCAATGAAAACACTTGAAATGAAAACAACGATAATTGAGGATATTGAGACAGTTGATATCTCAAATGATTCAAACATTAAAAGAGAAGTTAAAATCGGATTAACGTTTAATTAACAAGAAAGAACTGATTTAATTAATCTACTTAAAGAATTTATTGATGTATTTTCTTGGTCATATGAAGATATGCCAAGCATTAATAGAGAAATAGCTCAACACATTATACAACTAATTCCAGGAATGAAACCTGTAAAACAAAAGCTACGTCGAATGAAACCCGATGTAGCTCTTAAAATAAAATAAGAATTTTAAAAACAAATAACTGCGGGTTTTATTAGGATATCCAAATACCCCGAATGGGTAGCCAACGTGGTCCCAGTTCCGAAGAAGGATGGAAGGGTAAGAATGTGTGTCGACTATTAAGATTTAAATAAGGCAAGTCCAAAGGACGACTTCCCTTTACCACACGTCGATATTTTAGTAGATAATACAGCAAATCATGTGCTTCTCTCATTTATGGATGGATACACAGGATACAATCAAATTCTTATGGTAGATGATGACATGGAGAAAACAACATTTATAACACCATAGGGTACTTACTGTTACACGGTAATGTCATTCGGGTTGAAAAACGCGGGTGCTACTTACCAACGAGCACACCTATCCTACTCTATGACATGATGCACAAAAAGGTTGAAATATATGTAGACGACATGATTGTGAAATCAAAAGATTGCCCAAGATATCAAATAGCCTTTAGAAAATTCTTCAAAAGGCTAAGAAAATACAACATGAGGTTGAATCCATTATAGTGCGCTTTTGGAGTCACCTCAGGTAAGCTCTTAGGGTATGTCATAAGCTCTAGAGGAATAGAGATAGACCCAACATAGATCAAGGCAATTATGTCAATGCCACCGCCCAAAATCGAGAAACAAATTCGAGGGTTTATTGGCCGGATGAAATATATAAGTACGTTAATATTGAAATAAACAACGATATGCGAACCAATATTCAAGAAACTCAAAAAGAATGTGCTAGTAATATGGGAAGATGAGTGTCAAAAAGCCTTTGAGAAGATCAAAGCCTGTCATGCAAATCCTTTCGTGTTAGCACCAGCACTTCCAGGGATTCCTCTTAGGTTATACTTAATTACGTCACCAAAGGAGAATATCCTCCTCATGCTTACAAAAGAGAAAAACGAGCATTAAGACTCTTGGCTTCCCAGTACGTACTCATAGATAACGAGTTACACATAAGGGTACCTAAGGGTCGAGCTCCCTTATGTGTAGGGAAAACGGATGCCCAAAGAGCTTTGAGGATAGTCCACGAAGGCATTTGTGGAACCCATGTTAATGGAAAGATTCTAGTCTAAAAGATAATACGAGAAGGGAACTGCTGGACTACCATTAATAAGGATAGTCATCAATATGTAAAAAGATACCCTAAATGCCAAATTTATGCCAATTTATAACATGTTCCTCCATCTCTACTTTACACCTACACTTCACCATGACCATTCTCTACATGGGGAATTGATATTATTGGTAAAATTACCCCTCCTGGGACAGGGGGTCACAAATACATCCTAGTAGCAATTGATTACTTCACAAAGTGGGTTGAAGCACAATCATATGCTAAACTCACTGCAAAATATGTAGCACTCTTTATCGAAAGGAATATCATTTGTCGACACGGAGTCCCACATGAGATGATAAGTGACAATGGAACTCACTTTCAAGATGAATGTGAAGAATTGTTACAAAAATATGGCATTCAACACCATCATTCTTCCCCTTATAAACCTCAAGCAAATGGAGCAGTTGAGGCAGCTAATAAAAATCTAAAGACTATTATCGAGAAAATGACAGAAAATTACAAGGATTATCCCGACAAACTCCATTTCGCACTTCGGGGTTATCGCACATCAATTCGCACATCAACAGGAAATACGCCATTCTCCTTAGTTTATGGAATGGATGTCGTACAACCTGTAGAGCTAGAGATACCATCTCTACGCACTGCACTAGAAAGTAAACTCGATGAAGTAGAATGGACTAGAGCAAGGTATGAAGAGCTAATTCTACTTGATGAAAAGCGACTAGAAGCTCTACATCATACCCAATGCTATCAAACCCGTATGGCAAGGCATTTTAATAAGAAGGTCAACACAAGAAACATCAAAGTAGGAGACTTGGTGTTAAAAGCATTAAGGAAAAATGTTTTGGATCCAAAAGGCAAATTTAAACCTAATGGGTCCGGACTCTATATTATCAAAACCATCCTATTAGGAGGTGCAGCAAAACTAACTGACATGGATGGCAATGAGCTCTCAAACATGATGAATGTAGACACCCATTTGTGGCTCCCCAAAAACAAACCCAGTGATGAGTACCTTTCACGTCGAATCATAATCTAATGAAGTGAACGTGTGGAAAGTCTAGTGTTGCCGTTAGTTTTTATTTCTTTTCTTTCTCTTTGTTTTTGAAAACCTATTTTAAGAAAATAGCCAATCCAGTTTATTTTGGTCCATAGCACGGGTCTAATAATGGTGTAGTTGGGTCGGGTTTGAAAATATCTTTCCAACGATATATTATAAGCCCAATTCCGATGTATAATGAGGAAGTTATGGCCGAATTACTAAACTAGGCCCGGTTTGATCTTTATATGCGACCCAATGATCTAGAGGAGGGCCTATTATTGATTTATCATTCCTAATGCGATTAGAATTGATTATAGTCTTCCAGAACCTTCTAGAAGGTTCTTTTTAATCCTAATTTGATTAACATTAATAAGTTGACTTTTAAAAGTTTTATTTAGAATAAAAAAAGTGTTTTTAAGGACATTACAGTTTTATCCTCTCGTACGCTTAAATATTATCAAAATAAGAAAACAATTGGAAAACTGATTGCAGCGCTGTACGACACGTCTGTCGCCTAGCGAGAGACCTGGCGTCTGGCGACAACCCTGTCGTATGGCGATAGGCGCGTATGTGACGGCAACGTCGTGTTTTATTCTTTTCAAAACCGCGATTCGTTTTTTATCATATCCGGCTGATTTTCTCTATAAATAGCCTCCTAAAACCTCTGTTTTCGATCACCAACTCTCTCATCAAGAAATTCTTGATTACTTTCTCTCTCTCTCTTTTCTAAACTAGCCTTTACTGAAATACAAAATTTCGCATTCACAAGATCTAGACACAACTAGCCAAGTTCAAAGTTGCCTTCGCCCTAGACGTGAAAGGTTTTAATTTCAGAGGGTTTGGTCCCAAATCTCTCTTTCAATTATTTGATTTAATTGTTTTGTTTGATTTTTCCTTGAAGTTACTAACATGTGTATTTTGTTATTAGAAACGGGTATGAGGCATCCAAGTAAGTGCTTTAATTGTTTGCATTGATATTATGATATAGAAATCAAGTCTAGGTTCGTATTTTGATTCCTAGTATCATGTTAGGATGTTTCATTGCTTCCTATTATCATGTTTAGGGTAAAGAATATAATGTCAATAATGATTTTTATGATGCTTCCTATTTTCTTTCCTAATATCATATAAGTATCATTTTAGGGAAAATATCCTTAATTTGATGTTTTAAATGACAACAATGATTCCTAGTATCATGTTTAGGGTAAAGGTTATAAGATCAAATATGCTTATTATGATTCCTGCGATGCTTCCTATTTTTTTCCTAGTATTCATGTTAGTATCATGTTAGGGCTATATATTTGATCTTTGATGTTTAGTGACATGCTAGGGTTAGTTATTAATCTTGTTAATATCATGCCTAGGATCTTGCTATTATTATGCTTCAACATGATTGTGATTATTTTCATGATTTTTATTAAGGTTATGATTATTTTCATAATTATAATTGTTATAATTTATGATAATTATTATTATTATTGTTATTATGATTATTATTATCATGTTGCTTGATTATATTTATTATTATTGCTTGATCACGCCTTTTATGCATGTTTAAAGGGAATTGGTACTTGTAATCACGCATAATAAGATAATAATAATCTTGTTTAGCGTTAATTTGATTATAATTCAAGTGATCAACAATAATAATTTTATTTGTGCATTAATATTCAACCAACATAGATAAACAAGTTTAGGGTAAACCTATTGATTGCATGTTAGTCAGAAAGCGCACATGAATACGAGAAGAATAACGTAGAGGCCTATTATTAGGGCAGGTTCAATCTCTTTTAGGTTGGATTTGTACCTTCATCCCGGAACTTCCTGTCATGGTTCCACAACTATTGGAGTTCACGATCTCCTGGATCGTTGATCGTTAATGTGAACGGTTTACAAGTTCCTACAACTTGTTGGCGACTCTTTTGCTCTAGCTTCCTTCCCTTTAAACGCCACCATGATTAAGTGTATGATTAGAGTGGGGTTCATGTTTGGGGTAATGCTTGAAATATTCCATACAGTTTTTGGCGACTCCGTTGGGGAAGAATTCTATTTTAATTCCTGATATTTATTTCGACAATGATTTAGAATGAGTGGATGAGACTCGAAAAGTTCTAAGTATTTCATGTGCGTAATTTTGATTAACATTATTGTCATATGCATAAAAAATATCTCATTGGAAATACTATCCGTAATGAGTTAAAAACATAGGATTTTAACACGTAGGAAATTTGAGGAATATCTTTCACAACTGGGATCGAAATAATGCTGCGAAAAACTGGAAAATTTTATCGAACACAGAAAGCTGTTGAGGCATGTAGGCACTGGCGTATAGAAAACAGAGTCTGTCGCCGATGATATGACTCTGTCGCCAGGTGACAGAGCTATATTGCGGCGACGGCCTCTGTTCGCTGGCGCCAAGTTCTTCCAATACCGAGCCAGATATATGAAGCTTAATTTTGACAAGTTCTAGCACTGTTTGCTCGATTCTACTTCCTGATTAAGTTTTTCTCACCTTTCTGAAACCCATATGTGTTCTACATATAGACATAACCCTCTGGGAATTCATGCTCCATCTACCTAATTGAACGCTCTGTGCAACAAAGGGTATATCTGAGAATGTTGAATTACAAAACCATGGAAGCAAGTTTTTTTTTTAAGTCGCGGTGTCCCATCCACTCGCGCCAACCCTTGAAAAGGTAAGGCTTCCGCGCGGAGCATCTGGACAAATAACCATGGACCCTCTTTGACTAACCCGTATCCCGAACTTTAGAGAACTAGAGCCATGGTTAGGTTGCAAACTCATTGCATCATATTATGCCTACTTGACTAATTTTGCATTATTAAAGTCTAATAATTTAAAAAGAATTGACTTAGTACGACTTTAGGCATGTCCCGTGGAGTTAAAATACTGAAAGTAGTCCCAGATTAATGCTCCAGTAATGGAGCCACGATTTGGGCTGCAGCGCCACCACTGCTGTGCAACGCCGAGCGACATCTCTGTCGTCTGGCGCTGCATTGCAGAGTGCAGCAACAGTCCTGTTGCTTTGGCGACAGTTTAGCATTTTACTCGAGTCATCATGACTAGTCTATTTAAATAGTTTGCTAATCAGTTAAGTTATTTTGTTAATAACACTACCTTTGTTAATTTCTTAATTGAGTCTAGTCACATAGTCTAGCCACATGGTCTCACACAAGAGTCTTAACATGTCACCTACACTCACTAGTCTTAGCACACTTTGTGTATATGTCACCATGACTATGACTTAGGTGCATGCATGAGTCGATTTTTTCCGTCATTTGAGTTGGGGGTACATTCTATTCCTAATTTTTTTTTCATATTTTGCCATCTACATCATCTTTCCATTCTCTACATGCTTTCCCTAAATCACAATATTCATTCTTCCAACCTCCTTCCATCTATTGCACGTTGAATAGAGTTTGAGTCAAATAATGAATATCCCTAATTTCCCTTTCCACAGTACTTGGTCAAGGAGAGAAGGGCGATTAATCAAAGACAACATCTTCATTCAAGTTCGAATTTTTGATAAACAAGTTGGTCGAAAAAGAAAAGCTAAGAAGATAATGGCAAGTCAAGAAGAAGTTAATGAACTTAAGAAGCAAATGGTTGACGTGACTGAGGTGTTGAAGGCTTTAACCCTTCAAATCAATGACCCTGTGAAGCAACAACAAATGGAGCTCATGCAAGAAAGATTGAGCAAAATATCCAATGACTATAAATTCCAGGGCATTAGCTCGCAAGGGGTCTCGGTTGATAAGGAGCTTCTTCAGCAGAAGTTCAATGCCACTGACGTCCCTAAGTTCAAGGCAACAGATAATCCTTATTTCCACTTAAGAGCCTTTAAAACGATAATGAGTGTTAAGGGTATTGATAAACAAGTATTCCATTCTCTATTTTCCCTATTTCTTGAAACCGTTTGTCAACAATGGTTCTTTTTTCTTGACAAAGAGAAAACCTCTACTTGGGATGCTATTGTTAACGCTTTCATTGATAGATTTAAATGTAATATTCATGTCGAAACTGATTTTAGACAACTTAAGATGCTAAGACAAAAAGAGAGTGAAGGCTTTACTTCTTTCTCTACTAAGTGGAGGGAAACTTCCGCTAAGATGATTGAGGTGCCCTCCGAAAAAGAATCTGTGAGGATGTTTATCAAGAATCTCCAAGAGAAGTATTCGAAGCATTTAAAATATCAACATAATTTGAATACGTTCAAGGCCGTCTATGATATAGGTATTGAAATGGAAGATGACCTCACAAAGCAGAAAGCTACCAACAATAGTAACCATAGTGGATGGAAAGGAAAGAAGAACGATAATCCTTCTTCTAACGAAAAAGCCCACTCTAGTAACAATTTTAGTACCTTTGACCATAACGGTGTCTTAGCTATGGATAAGAAAGGATATAAAAATAAACCCAGGAGAGAGTTCACACCCATTGGAATGACCTATGATGCTGCTTTAGATCGTTTCTATGATCGAGGATTAAACCCATTGGCCATACCGAGGATCAAACGGCAGAAAAGCGATCTTCAAGATGGGATCCCAATTCCTATTGCAAGTACCATCAAGGAAATGGTCAAACCACCGATGAATGCTACAGGTTTCAAAATCTCATTCAAGATCTCATAAAAGCAAACAAGATCCCATTGCCTTTAGGTAGCGAGAAGACTGGGTGATGATGAAGCAAACGACACAAGACAAGAGGCAAGCGTCAACGACAAGATTTCATGACCACTTTTATCTATTTCTTTTTCATTCTTCCTTTCCCCAATAAGTCTACCATAGACACCTTTTTTTTTATTCACGAGTGAAACTGCTAAAACTTTTAGTTACTAAGGACATGATTATTTGTTGAGAAACTAAAATTATAATTGATCTGTTCAAATTATAAAAAAATTCGGCAGATTAGTGGGCTATTTATACACAAAATCGATGCAGTTTTACTCCGGAAAGAACTCGGAATCAGCGCACTGCAGCGCCAAACGACAAGCCTATCGCCTGGTGACAGCAGCAGCGCTAGGCGACAACGCAAAATGCGTGGCGACACGTGGCGCTGCAGCGTTTCCTCAATGCACTATACAAACCGTGTTTTTCTGGCTATGATTTGAATTCGTACAATGACTTTACGATTTAACCCTTTCTACAAATACCCATACATTTTAATTTAATATATTTTTCTTCTATTTTGTTTTGGGTTTTATTCAAACTTAATTAAATTTAGGTTTGTTTCAAGTCCAGTTTATTTTTAATTTTTTCTTTTTGGTGGAGAAAGTCGGATACCCTCCATTATTAATAAAAATGACGAAATTTTTTGCGCAAAATTAATTGCAATTTTATCACAATTATTTGCACACAAACATATGCAAATTAAAATGAAAAATAAATGTAAAAATTATACAGTCATAATAGATAAAAGTATGTATATATAAATATGTCTAACAAATAAATCTATCAGGAAAAGTCCTATAAAAGTCAAAATAAATAACAACACAGTTACAACTACAGCGCTGGAGGACGCATATGATGAGGAATGTCCGTCATACCAAAGAATTGTGTAGAATGAGGAGTATGCGCCCCACCAGCTCCTGTCTCTCCAGGAGGAGAGAAACTCAACTCAGGACCCGTCCACCCAAGGTCGTCCTGGTGATGAATCAGCAGAGGCTAAGGCTACGGACGCTGTTGCGACGATGAGCCGACCTCGTACGTCCCCCCACCTCTCGGAGCTGAAGTCGCCTCTCCTTGGCCTATCATCCTAGCTAGCACACTCTCTAATAAAGAGCCCGAGCCCTCCACCGCCTCGGTCCGGGCAGCATCAGATCTACCACTTCGACCACCAGAAGTAGTGCGGCAACGCCTCGAGCTTAACCTAGCCGGCTCTCTCCGAACCTCAGGCCTCGTCCGAGTACGGGAAGGAATAGGCTGTCCCTGCAAGAAGAAATCAAGTCAGAAGCAACGAAAATAGGAATATAAATAATGCAGAAATAATACGTGGAAAAAGCTACCTCCCGAACAGTGTCGTTGCAACGACAAGAAGCCACGTTCCTCATCTGCACGACCTGGCTCAGAAAGGGGTCTATGCACCTCGCCATCGCTGTAACCACCTCGCGCGAGAACTGTCAAAGAAATAAGATCAGTAACAATACAAGACAGATATAAACAAATAACAAGTAAATAACTCACCCGAGTCTGGTGGCGAGGAATAGATCATTCAACAAAGCGCTGATCCTTGGGAGCCGGAGGGATAATATCCTCAATAGGCCCGTATGTCCCCTTATAACTGATGGACATACGAGGGGGAACGAACTCATCAGTAGGCTCGGTCTGGAAAAAACCAAACCAAAGTGAATAAAATATCACTTAGGGGCTACTTAGAAAAAAGATAAAAGATAAAAATCATACCGTCGCCTCCTCAGACAGAACAGGGGCCGGAGCTAACAACGACAGCATCTTCTCCTCGTAGCACCGCCCTGAGATCGCATGAGATCGCCAAGGGGTACCAGCATGCGACTTCTCCGACAAGCTGAGCAGCCTTGCGTCATTGAACATATGACGTGGCGGAGGAGCAGGGACAACAAGAATCTCTGAGGAGTGTTGAATAGAAACTCTCTCTCCTAGGTACACCGCTGCCTCATACGTCCCCTGGATGTAGCGACGCTTAGCAGTGTACTACGCAGCCAGCGTAGGAATAACCAAACCGTCTCATGGCCGGTATAGCACGTTAGGCTCTTAAAAAAAATGCCTATAAGATAAAGCTCTACCAAAAGATATACAATGATTTTAAATATGCAAAAGAACATACCGAGAGAATCAACTCTCGATCACGGGCAGTAATCGCCCCGGTTACTGTAGCGAGCTCCCAAACAGGCACTAACAGGGAACTCGCGTGGAGATGGCCTCGCCGGCGCAAGTGAAGGAAAGTACTCGTAGAACCAAATCTACAAAGATAAAAGATATCAGCAAGTGCTAATAAGAGCTTAGAGTTAACTTTGTAAGACATAAAGTATACCTCTACAACTCTCCAGAAGACGGACAAAGCGATGTCTCTTGTGTAAGACCGGTGTCGACAGGAGTCTCGCAATCCTCGCAGATAGTCAACATAGGCCTAGCTGGCCCAATCATAAGTCCCGATCAGCTGAAGATCGCGAATAGCAGGAAGGCAGTAAAGCAGCACCCTACTACCCTTGTCAGGGAAAAACTTCCTTGACATCAAAATAAGTGCAAAGTTGCGCACCCGCTGCTCTCGGGTGGTCGCATCTTCCTCGAATGCAATCGATAGAGTAGACCGGCGAATGCACCAGGAGCTAAATCTTGATAGCTCCACCTCATCACGGGCCCGAACAGCGATCGGACCCAACAACTCATTAACCTCAGGAGAGAAAACGCTGATGAAGTTGTCGAACGGCAGCGCTGTCACACTTTACTCCAGTCTCGAGATGAGATTGAAGTTTGATGGTGTAACCATCATCTCACCCCAAGGAAAGTGGAAAGTGTTGGTGGTGTCCTAGAAGAACTCCACCAAAGCATGAACCACGGGATGACTCGCGTCAAAAGAGTACATGGCCTGCGTGGCCCGAAATAGGGCAGTCAGCCCACAAGACTCCTAAACAAGTCGCAATCCCTCATTACCGCTGAAGTATGTGTCGTACATCTTGCCTAGGGTGTCGTTACCTAAACCGTGGCAGCGCGTCCTACCTGTAGGGAATAAATTTCAAGCTTTAATCCCACTAGCTTGAACCCCACTGTGATCATACACTAAAGTACGGTGGCGTCCAAAAGGGAAGAAGATAGAGCAAAAAAGTCGCCAACAAGTTTTTTAAGGAACTTGTAAACCGTTCACAGGGTGAAGGTTACACCCCTTAACGATCCAAGAGATCGTCAACTCCATAAGGTCTAGAACCAATTAAGGGTTCGGGGATGAAGGTACAAATCCAACCTAAAAGAGATTGAACCTGCCCTTATAATAGGCCTCTACTTTATTCTGATCGTATTCATATGCGCTTTTTAATTAACATGCAATCAATAGGACTAACCCTAAACCTGTTTATCTATGTTGGTTGAATTTAATGCACAAATAAATCTATTATTGGCGATCACTTGAAATATAATCACATTAACCCTAAACAAGATTATTAATATCTTATTAAGCGTGATTACAAGTACCAAATTCCCTTTAAACATGCATAAAAGGCGTGATCAAGCAATAACAATGAATAACCAAGCAACACAATAATAATCACAATAATAATAATAATAATCATAAATAAAATAATTATCATCCAAATAATAATAACCATAATATTCATAATCATCATAAATTATACCAATTATAAACATAATCATATTCATGTTAATATTAAAGCATAATAAAAATAGCAAGATCCTAGGCATGATACTTACAAGATTAATAACAAACCCTAGCATGTCACTAAGCAATAAAAATCAAATCTTTAACCCTAACATGATACTAACAATCATAAATATTAGGAAGAACATAGGAAGCATCGCAACAATCATAATAAGCATATTTGATATTATAATCTTTTCCCTAAACATGATACTAGGAATATCATAATAACAATATAAACATGATTTATACATCATAACATCAATTAAAAACATTAAAGCACTTACTTTGATGCCTCGTACCTCTTTCTAATAACAAAATACACACGTTAGTAACTTCAAGGAAAATAATAATCAAACAATTAAATTAAATAATTAAAATAGAGATTTGGCGCCAAGCCTGGTTTTAACGCGTTTTTCGAAAATCAGATAAGTTTGTTGTACTGGAGGATAAAATCATATAATTTCCTCGAAATTGCTATTTGATTTTAATTAAAACTCTGAAAAGTCAACAAAAGTCAATTTATCAATGCTAATTGAATTAGCAATGAAAAGAACCTTCTAGAAGAATCTAAAGGACTAAAACCATTCCTAATTGCATTAGGAATGATAAATCATATTAGGCCCTCCCCTAGATCATTGGGCCGTACATAAAGCTCAAACCGGGCCCAGTTTAGTAAATTGGCCATAACTTCCTCATTATTCATCGGAATTGGGCTTATAATATAGCGTTGGAAAGTTCTTGTCAAGCCCCATCCAACTACACTACTATTGGACCCATATCATGGACCAATCAAACTGGATTAGCTGTTTTCTTAAAATAAGTTTTCAAAAACAGAGAGGAGAGAAAAGAAAATTAATACTTTCCGCAACACTAAACTTTCAACACTTTCGCTTCATTCCATTATGATTCGACGTGAAAGGTACTCATCACTGGGTTTGGTTTTGGGGAGACAAAAATGGGTGTCTACACAAGCCCCCACTTTGATTGAGTTTGGAGAAACGCGAGTTTCGAAAACAAAAGTCAAAGTCTCGATAGGGACGGAGAATGATTCAGAACGTTCTGCGATCCTAAATCAATCTTGTAACGCCGATACCTGCAAACTAGCATTAGTTAAACAGATAAAAGAGTTAAGAAACGCGTATCTTGCACCGTCGAGCACATGTCTCTGAAAGTAACCGATTGTTTTGATGACCTCCTGTAAGCTAGAGAATGCCATCTCGCTTGAAAACCGCTACGCCTGTAACTGCTTCCAAATTAGAAGATTGCTTCGCCTGAAACGATCCTCCTTCGCTATGATAATATTCCACGTCCAAGGGAATACTATCGAAGATTGCTTCTCTTGAAACAATCCTCAGTTGTTTGTGACAACTCTCCACAATCTAGGGGACGCCACCTTGCTGTTTCGATGTTCACTCGTCTCTGAACAAAGAGCTTCTTTTTTTTTAATATGTCCACGCGTCTCTGAACAAAGAGCATCTTTTCTATATTCTTTTTTAATATGAACTTTTAAATAATGTGTCCACCCGTCTCTGAACGAAGAGCATGATAATAGGATGCCCACACGTCTCTTGAGCGAAAGAGCTTGAAAATAGGAGATCTTTGATGATATGTCCACGCGTCTCCGAACAAAAGAGCTTTTGAATGATATGCACACGCGTCTCTGGCGCAAAAGATCTTGATGGAAATTTCACGCGTCTCTGAACAAAAGAGCTTGAATAAATTGCCCACGCGTCTCTGGAGCAAAAGATCTTTTGAATGATATGCCCACGCGTCTCTAGAGCAAAGAGCTTGATGGAAATGATATGCCCATGCGTCTCTGGAGCAAAGAGCTTGATGGAAATTTTCACGCGTCTCTGAACAAAAGAGCTTTGATGATATGTCCATGCGTCTCTGAACAATAGAGTTTCTGTGATATGCCCACGCGTCTCTAAACAATAGAGCTTCGGTACTTTAACGTTTGTTGCGATAACGTTCTGAAGAAAAATTTCCGGTGACCAACGTTTGTCAATCTCTAGAGCTCGCCTGAACTTTGCTTCCGCTAAAACCAGTATGTCGGTGTTTCCGTGATTAGGCGTTTTAAGCTAAGTGAGACGATCTTTCATCAGGTCGATCACTTATTGCAATTGTAATCAAACCGACTACTTAATCATGTCAAATTTCTTATAAGGGCTAACTGGCGTACTAAGGAACCCGAAATTGCTGTTTGAGGTCGAAATCACCTTTTTGAGAGGCTTCGATCTCTTTCGCTACTAAAAAGATCTAGCGCCAGGCGCTAGAGTAGGGTCTTCCCTATTCTGCTGCACCTATATTTAATTTTGACTATAGAACTTTGCCAATTTCTTTAATTATCTTAGGTTTGACCTAAGGTTTAACGTTGCTTGACTCATTGACTTGTCATGACTCAAGGTATGAACTTGACTTGCTGTGATTAACTCGAGGTTGACTCGACTCAAAGTGAAATGACACATGTGTTATACTCAAATCAAGGTGATATGACACGACATGACTCAGTGTGTACATGACTTATGTGTGCATTGTAATCTGATCGTGTGACTCGAAAATGCAAAAAAGCAAAAATTTTCTATCATTTTTGTGGAGGGTACCGACTTTCTCCCGAAAAAGAAAGACGCAAAAAAAGAATCGAAGTGTTTGAAGGTGCATGTTGAATGAGCTTATTCAAATGTTGTTTGATACCATCTCTCAAGTTTCAAATATTAATCCATCCTAGGCTATCTCAACTGTCAACTCAATGATGAAAGCATTTAGGTAACTTAGGCACGGAGGCTAAGCACTTCGTACTTCGTGATGCAATGACAATTATGATTGATGAGTGATGAGCGATGTGACAAGGCGTGCTTTATGTTTTGATTCCATGACAAAGGGTTCCTAAGGGGAGTAAATTTGGTCATGTATCTGTGTAGTGTGTGAAAGTGAGACTAAAGCTAGGCCGCAAAGGCTAAGTGTGTGGGAAAATATTATTATTAGAAGAGTCAAATAATGGTGACTCTTAGGCTAGGTAAGCTAATGATGTAGGGATCAAGCCCCCCAAGTATAGCTCTAAATGAATAAGGATGAGCATAGGAAATCCCTTGATATGATCATGGTGTAAGTGTGTGAATGTAAGTATGAATGAATTTTTATTACGGCCGCACCTCGATGTGAGGTTGCCTACGTATCCGTTAGAAATCAGGCCGAACGTAGCTCTAGCCAAACCTCGCACAAGTGTGTGTATACCTCAAAAAGGTCTTTTAATGTTTGTAACGTGGTTAGGCTAAAGGTTATAGAAAAAAAGGATAAAGACTCAAGACCCTAGATAAGCCCCTAAGGTGTGCAACCTTGCTTTTGAATATTTGTATTTTCATGCTTGAGGTTTTCTACTCTTTTTTTAGCTCTTTCTTTTGCTTTAGCATTTATTTCATTTTTATAAGTGTGAGCAATCTCGATCATGCGGTCTATCACTCACTTGGCATTTATGTTTCTCAGGCACGGTATCGAGCACACGATAAGAGACGCAATTTGAGACGTGTTCTTATCAAAGATATTTTCATATCAAAGACATTGGAACAATTGCCCTTTTGTACACTTTTATTTATCTTCTTCCCCAGTTGAGTCGCCAAAAACTATAGGGAATAAATTTCAAGCTTTAATCCTACTAGCTTGAACCCCACTGTGATCATACACTAAAGTACAGTGGCGTATAAAAGGGAAGAAAATAGAGCAAAAGAGTCGCCAACAAGTTTTTTAAGGAACTTGTAAACCGTTCACAGGGTGAAGGTTACACCCCTTAACGATCCAAGAGATCGTCAACTCCATAAGGTCTAGAACCAAATAAGGGTTCGGGGATGAAGGTACAAATCCAACCTAAAAGAGATTGAACCTGCCCTAATAATAGGCCTCTACTTTATTCTGATCGTATTCATGTGCTCTTTAAAATTAACATGCAATTAATCGGATTAACCCTAAACCTGTTTATCTATGTTGGTTGAATTTAATGCACAAATAAATCTATTATTGGCGATCACTTGAAATATAATCAACTTTCATAACATCTTGGGGCACTTATTGCTACACGGTGATTCCATTCGGGTTGAAAAACGCGGGTGCCACTTACCAACGATCAGCAACTACTTTACTCCATGACATGATCAACCCCATGCTAACAAAAGAGCAAAACAAGCCTTAAGACTTTTGGCTTCCCAATATGTGCTTATTAATAACAAATTACATAAGAGGGTACCTAAAGGTCGAGCTCTTTTATGTGTGGGAAAAAAGGAAGCCCAAAGGGCTATGAGAATAGTCCACGAAGGGGTATATGGAACACACGTAAATGGCAAAATGCTAATCCAAAAGATAATGTGCAAAGGATATTATTGGACTACCATGAATAGGGACTGTCATCAATATGTTAAAAGATGCCCTAAATGCCAAATATATGTCAACTTGGAATATATTCCTCCATCTCTCCTCTAAACCTACACATCACCATGGCCATTCTCAACATGGGGAATGGACATCATTGGAAGAATAACTCCTCCAAGAACAGGAGGCCATGAATATATATTAGTAGAAAATGATTACTTCACTAAATGGGTTGAAGCAAAATCATATGCTAAAATCACTACAAAACATGTAGCACTCTTTATCAAAAGAAATATCATTTGTTGATATGGAGTCCCACATGAAATGATAAGTGACAATGAAACTCACTTTCAAGCATAATGTGAAGAATTGTTACAAACGTATGGCATTAAACATCATCATTCTTCTCCATCTAGACCTCAGGAAAATGGTTCCGTTAAGGCAGCTAATCAAAATTTAAAGACAATCACTGAGAAGATGACAGAAAATTACAATGATTGGCCTGACAAACTCCACTTTGTTATGTTGTGTTATCGCACGTTAATTCGGTCATCAAAAGGGAATACGCCATTTTCTTTAGTCTATGGAATGGATGTCGTACAACCTGTAGAGCTAGAAATACCTTCTCTACGCATCGCGTTAGAAAGTAAACTCGATGAAGTAGAATGGACTAGAGCGAGATATGAAGAGCTAATTCTACTTGATGAAAAATGACTAGAGACTCTACATCATACTCAATGTTATCAAACCCGTATGGCTAGACACTTCAACAAGAAAGTCAAGACAAGGAATATAAAAGTTGGAGACTTGGTGTTAAAAGCATTAAGGAAAAATGTTTTAGACCCAAGAGGCAAGTTTAGACACAATTGGTCTAGGCCGTATATTGTCAAGACTATCCTATCAGGAGGTTTTGCATAACTAATTAATATAGATGGCAATGAATTCTTGAACATAACAAATCTTGACCAACTTAAGAATTATTATCCATAATTACTTGAGTAGGACACTCAAGAGAGCTACGTTTGGCCTTATTCCATAGGAAAAGATACATAGGCAACCCTTACAGGGTGCGGCCACTTTAATTTTTATAAGCCTCGCATTCCAGCAAAATAAAATTATAGAAATAAGCGCAAAAATTTGCAAGCGCATCCTAGAAAAGTTGTGGCCTGACGGCAGAAGTCAGCGTCGGCCGACAACATCAGCTTCAGGAGACGAGGATAGCGCCAGGCGAAAGACTTAAATTTTGATGCCAATTTTTCCGCATTAAACTGGGCAAATTTCTGTGTATTTCGGAATTTTTTTTTTTTCCGTACTAGAATATTTTCAGAAAAATAATTAAGTGTTTTCATTGCTTTAATAAAGAGTGTAATGTAAATGTTGATTTATTTTAAAAAGCGGAAAATTGCATGAATAAAATAAAGTAATTACATTATACATGGAATTTAAATAAAAGCTTAAAAGAAAATAAATTGACTTAAAATTTAATTTGTCTAATAAATTGAAAGTTATGCAATGCTTTAATCTTTCTTCTCCTTTTTTGCTCTCTTCCAATTCTTATCAGCGTCTTCTTCATCGTCCATTACTTTAGCTAGTAAGAATCCTTTAGAGGATCCGCATTCAATTTTGGTGTAAAAAGTTTCTCCTTTAGCCAGTACACCATGTTTCTTCTCTACCCATATTTTCGTTTCTGTAGATTCAGCTTTCCTTTTCTCTTTGCCTTTATGTTGTCTTTCTTTTTAGGCATCATAAGTGTTTTGAACTCAACTCTTTCACCTATGCGTTCCTTAACAGGAGCTCTCTTGTCTCCCAGACGATTCTTCACATTGGTTCTACTTTGATCTTTCTTCTTGTCCTTTTTAGGCTTATCATGTAGCCAATGCTTCACATCCTTGGACAAAGAAAGAGGAACCTTTTGGGTAACAACTTCCCATAAAGGCCTAGCACTCCAATGAGCATCAAATCTCTCTAATTCATGTGAAACATGGAATTCATAAGGACGACGAAGATCTCCTGAAGGAATGGTTTGAGCAAGGTAATAAAAAAATCAACTTGGATAGGCTTGGAAGACGGCATAAGGGTTGCTTGTTGACACCAACTATCTTTTCAATCTTCCACCATGGGATGATCCATTTGATAGAAAATTCACGAGAGACGAATATTTTTCTCCACTCCCGGCGACCCATCTTTATGGAAAAGCGCTTCTTTTGCCTCACAAAGAAGTTTGGATTATATTTGTCAATGTTGTGAGGAGGACTAATTAATTCTAGTCTCTCCATTAGCCACATCCGCAAAAAATTCAATGCAAATAGTTAGTATTACTATACAAAAATAAATGTTTTTGGTTCTGTAATTATAAATATTATTTTTCTACCTGTAATAAAATTGGAGAGCCTCAAAAAGGTGCTTTTGGATTTTTCTTTAATTCATCCAAGCAAAGCATTGTTTCTCAAACAATTAATGGCATTGGATTCCTCCCTAATTCAATTTGTTCCATCACAGATACTGAAATTGCTTGAACCTCATGATTATTACCACTAGTGAGGAGATATTTGCTAACCATGCAAAAGAGAAAAGCTCTTCTTCTATAAACATGAAAAGACTTGGAATACGATCTATCAAAGTAGTGGCGTGCAAATTCTTTCAGATTAACTACAGTACCATCTACAATAACGAAGCGCTTATAATATTTATAATGATATTCACTAATATTAGGAATTATGGCAAGATCCATGGAGGAAAAGCCTAGAATGGCACCAAATTCTTCCGGTAAAGGACTAATTTCATCATAGCTAATCTAAATAAATTTGTGTCTGGATCCCAATAGTCTAAGGCGGTATGAATAAAATCTATATCTATAACTATCCCCTTAATACCATAAATACCTCCCATATGGAATAAATCAAGCTCTTTTCTCTCCATAGAAGTCAAAAATCGGCACCACTCACGAGTAAAATCACTAAAACTCTTAGACATGATTTTTCAAGAGAATTAAAGCTATAATTATTATTTTAATATGTTCGAAATATACAAAATTTGGCAGATTTGGGGGCTATTTATAGACAAAACTAGTACAATTTGTTTTTCGAAAGGATTTGGAGAAAAACACTCTGTCTCCAGACGATAAGGACAGCGTCTGGTGACAAGGCTTTTTGCCTGGCGACGATATCAACGTTTGTCAACGACACCAACGTTTGGCGGCAGATAGTCGGTTCGACGACAGCTTATCTGCGCTATGCAAACCATATGATTTATTCGATTATGTAGGCGTCGTTCAAAGTGCGCCTACGTTAAAAGCATGTGGAGAATATGCTTGGCACACATAGGAAGTGGGAATTGACATATACGATTAGGGACAAGGAAAGTAGGGAGCCGCCAACAAGTTTGAAGGAACTTGTAAACCGTTCACAGATCATAAAAAGACAACCACGATAAGGGACAACGATAGGCAACAACGATTGACCCGTGAAGGTTACACCCCATTCATAATCCATGAGATTACTAACTCCATATGGTTCGGAACCACGAAAGGAGGATCGGGGATGATGGTACAAAGTGAGTCATGGAGTCACATTCGCTGTATTGGCCTCTACTCGATTCTTATAGTGAAAAGCATTCCTGTGATCCCAAAGGCATACAAACAAAATTCAATTTGCTCCAAACTATTATTAAGCTAAATCGGTTTAATATTAATGCACCACATAACTCTAAAATATTTGTGATCACTTGATTTAACAACAAGATTAAAAAGGAACCTAAACCGGTTCTCCAAATTATCTTATTAGGCGTGATTTTCAATTACATATTCCCTTTAAACATGCAATATGGTGATCATAAAAATAAGCATTAATATTGGAAGCAATTTAGCAATAATTCCAACAATATAAAATCGTTAGAAAAATAATAGAAATAAGAGGAACATAATTCTTACTTTGATTATGTTTGTTTGCAACTACAAAATAATAAACGAGTTAGTAACTTCAAGGAAATCATAATAAAACAATAATTAAATTAAACTAAATAAAGTAGAGTTGATTTGGGGCCAAACCCTCAAACAGTTCTACCTTTCACGCCTTGGCTTAAGGACAGAACCTCGAGTAAAGTATGGACTCCTTGGAGTACTTGAAGAAGGAATTTTGAAATAAGAAGGGTAGGCTAGTGTTTAGGCTAAAGCATAGAAGAGAGAAAAAAACTAGAGAATTAATTGATGCCCCGTACATCAGAAATGACGGGGTATTTATAGAGAAAATGTGCTGAGGGAACACACGGAACCCTAAAATGATAAAAACCCTAAAAAAGTATCCCGCGACATGGCAAACTGTACCGTGACACGGGAAGTCCCAATGTCAGACGGGAAAAATTCCTGTGACACGGTGCAATTTTAATGTGACGCGGGAAATATTTAGCAAACGGGGAAGAAAACGCGTTAAGTGTTTACGCGGAAAGGACACGGAAATTCCCGTGTCACGGGAAATCCCACCGTCAGACGGCAATGATTCCCGTGACACGGTGGATTCCTTCCGTGGCGCGGGAATTTTCAGCCCGCTTTTCCGTCTAAATACATTTTTAACCCTAATTTCGTTCAGCATTTTAAGTGTCGATTGATAATTTCGGGCCTTTTTCTGATTTATTATTATTTGTGCTAAAATAAGAAAATAATTAAATAAAATAAATAAAAGTTTTGGGCCAAAAATACATAATAAAACAATAAAATAAAAAAGGTTTGGGCTAAAATTAAATAATAAGTTTGGGCTGAAATTAAAACTATATGCTTTTACCAAACATCAAGACTAATCCATGGACTGTTCAAAAATACAAATTTAATCAAATACGATGTTTTAAGCACTCTCGGAATTAAATACTGAACCCGACCAATAGCGGCAGTGAAAGGTTGTTCATCATCGTGTTTGGTTTTGGGGTGACATTTTTAGGTGTCTACAGATTACAACTCGTTTTTGTGCATTGATTTTAAGTTTTTTAACTTCTTTCAAACATGTTTTCGGATTAATTTAAGCTTAATTAATTTTAGGCTTATATTAGTCAAATTTTTTTTTTTTTAGTTTTTCTTTTTAGGGAAGAAAGTCGGATACCATCCATTAATAATAAAAATGACGGAAATTTTTTGCGCAAAAATTAGTCACAATTTTTTGCACACACTCACATGCACATAAAATAAAAAAGGCAAAAATAAGCATAATAAAGTGTATATACAATGGGTCTAATGTAAAAGTCATACAATAAAAATTAGCAAAGTCCTTTAAGTTAAATAAAATAAGCACAAGTATAACTATGGTGTCGGACGACGTAAATGAGGAGGCACTCCCAAAGTGTCAAAGAACAAGGTAAATCGTGGAGTATGCACCTCACCGGCCCCAGGATCGCCAACAGGCGGGATCGACAGAGTAGGACTAGCCCATCCAGTCTCACACTGGAGCTCAATAACCAACGGTTGAGGCTTCGGCGGCTGCTGCGACGACGAGCCAACCTCGTACGTCCCACCACCCCATAAAGGAGTCAACGACATGCGTCTTTGGTCGTCTGGCCTAACATGTGCACCCTTAGACGAAGAGCTTGAACCCTCTGGTATCTCAGGTGGAGCCGTCTTCGATCGACAACCCTCAACCCTGGAAGAAGTACGACGACGCCTCGAGTCGGACCTCTCTCTCCTAGCCTCAAGTCTCGTCCGGGTATGAGGAGGAATAGGTTATCAATGCAACCATGTCAGATGCTAAATGAGTAAATCAAACCATAAGATAAGGATAAGAGAAACACCTCTGCAGTGTCGTCACGACGACAAGAAGCTCGATTTCTCCATATCACCAGCTGGAAACGAAAGGCGTCCAAACCTCTCACCATCATCATTACCACATCGCGAGAGAACTGTCTAAAGACAAGTTAGTAGCGATCAAAAATATATGTGCGAGTAAAAAGGCAAATAAATGACTCACCCAAGTCTAACGTCGTGTTATCGACTGCTCGATAAAGCGATGATCTGGAGGTGCTAAAAGAATCATCTCCTCAATAGGGACATATATCCCTAAATAGGTGATGGATACAGGTGGAGCGACAAACTCCACGTGCACATCCTACAAGATAAACTGGGTAATTAGTATCTACTTGGGGGCTATACAAGAGACGAATGCGCATGATAAAGAATACCTCCTCTCCTCCCTCTCACAAAACAGGTGGTGGAGCCAAAAGCGGTAGTAGTGCCTCTAAATAGCATAGTTTCGGACGAGCGTGCGTCCGCCAAGGCGTGCCCTCTGGCTCCCTACTCGCCAAATTCCTCATCCCCGCCTTATCAAATATATGCCGAGGAGGGCGAGCCGGAACAACAAAGGCCTCTGAGGAGTGCTGAATAGCCACTCTCTCGCCAAGATACACCACAGCATCATACGTCCCCTGGAAATAGCGACGTTGAGCAGTGTATCGCGCAGCAAGCGCGGAAACGTCAAAATCGGCCCATGGCCAAAACTCCACGGCCGGCTCTAACAAAATGCATACTCATAAGACCAAATCCTACTAATGGTAAAGAGTGAGCCGCTGAAGAACATATTTAGAGGATCAACTCTCGAATGCGCCTAGAAGTGACATCTCCACTTTGACGACCTTCCCAATTGGCAGCAAAAGGGAGCTCGCGAGGTGAAGGTCTCGTCGATGCTAGAGGTGGAAAGTACTAGTAGAACCAGATCTATGAAAACAAAGAAATGTCAACAGATGCTAAAATAGGTCTAGACCTAACTTTAGAAGCAATAAAGCCTACCTCTACGACTCTCTAAAAAACTAGAAAGTGTGATATCTCACTCGATGGAGCTATGACGACTAGAAAGTCGTAGTCCGACTAGGAAGTCCGCATAAGCCAAGCTGGCCCAATCATACAACCCGATTAAAGCAAGGTCGCGAATAGCAGGCAGATAGTAGAGTAGCACTCGACTACCTCTGTCATGAGAAAAGGTCCCTGACAATAGGATAAGAGCAAAACTACGAACCCGCTGCTCTAGGGTGGTCGCAGGATCCTGAAATTCCGCCGCAAGCATACTCCAGCGAATGCATCTAGTGCTAAGCTGCGTCGGATCAGCCTCAGCATGAGCCCGAATAGTGATAGGGGCCAATAGCTTCAGCACCTCTGGAGAAAAGACCGTGATCGCGCTATCGAAAGGAAGTGGGACCGAAGTGAACTCTAATCCCGCAATGAGACTGAAGTCAGTGGGGGTAATGGTCATCTCACCCCAAGGAAAGTGAAAGGCGTTGGTGGTGTCCCAAAAGAACTACACCAAAGCTCGGACTAAATAGTGGCTCTGTCCGAAAGAGTTCATAGCCAGAGTGGTTCGCAGCAAAGGAGTCAAGCAACATGACTCCCACAAAAGGCACAGACCGACGTGGTCGTAGAAGTATTTATCATAGGTCGTGTTTTTGCCATGGCTACGGAGCATCCCACTAAGAATCCCTCGACAAACGCGCTCTGAAATATGGAACTCCAGATCAAAGTACAGAGTGTGCTCATCCTACTCTAGAAACCTCCCTAGAGAAGAAGAGGTGCCTATGGGATCGTCCACCCGACGAATCTCCCTAGAACGAGAACGAGCACCCAAGCCTCGTTGTCTAGCCATGCAATATTATGCAAAATACCATAAAATTAAGGTTCGACAGTATCTAAGGCTCGCCTAGTCGCATGATACTATGTTCGCAAAAACAGAGTACGTAGTACTAAAACAAAGTACAATTCCAATTTGAGAATAAATTGAAAAATCCAGCAGTCAAACAATTTCTTGCAATATTATGATAAATATTGTGAAAATTTTTGACAAAAATGGCTAGCAAAAACACGAAGAACATACCACATTGCTCTCACGAACTCAAGGGGGTTAATAATGGCAAATCGCTCATTTCTTCACCAAATTGAGTAAAACAAGTTTTAAAATGCCCTAATCATGATATATAAACATAATCCAGCAATTTCAAAGCATAAAATTCGATAAACAAAGCGAATTAAGCATAATTGGGTACGATTTTTTCGAATACCCGCGCACAAAAATCTCCGAATTTAGCAAAAATCGAGTTATGTTTGAGAAAAACTTACATAAATCTGGAAAATAGATGAGACAAGCTTTGATTTGCAACAAAGGTGGACAAACGAGTAAGAACGACCAAATTGAATTTTCGATCGAAAACGAATAGCAGCAGCAACAGCCATGGCAAATGGGAAAGAAAGGGGTTTTATTTCGAAAACCTAACTCTGGCGCCAGACGACGAGTTTGTCGCAAGGCACTGGTCTTCGTCGCTTGGCGACAAAGAACAAATTCGACAATAGTGCTTTCCAACGCACGTGCAGCGACAAAACACGTGGCCCTCATAAATGATTATTGTAGGCGTCGCGCGAATTACGCCTACGTTAAAAGCATGTGGTGAATATGCTTGGCACTCATAGGAAGTGGGAATTGACGTATGCGATTAGGAACAAATAAAGTAGGGAGCCGCCAAAATTTTTTTAAGGAACTTGTAAACCGTTCACGGATAATAAAAGGCAACCACGATAAAGGGACAACGATAGGCAACAACGATTGACCCGTAAAGGTTACACCCCATTCATAATCGATGAGATTACTAACTCCATATGGTTCGGAACCACAAAAGGAGGATCGGGGATGATGGTACGAAGTAAGTCATGGAGTCACATTCGCCTGTATTGGCCTCTACTCGATTCTTATAGTGAAAAGTGATTTCTGCGATCTCAAAAGCATACAAATAAAATATTCAATTTGCTCCAATCTATTATTAAGCTAAATTGGTTGAATATTAATGCAACATATAATTCTAAAATATTTGTGATCACTTGAATTAAACAACAAGATTAAAAAGGAACCTAAACCGGATGTCCAAATTATCTTATTAGGCGTGGTTTTCAATTACATATTCCCTTTAAACATGCAATATGGTGATCAATAAAAAATATAATAGAATAAACATTAATATTGGAAGCAATTTAACAATAATAGTGTTAGCCAAATCAAATAATAATAATAACAACCCTAATCATGATACTAGCAATATTAAAAATAAAATAAGAGTAAATAAATTTATTAATTACTCACATTCTGCGCGTTCCTTTAAATTGCTACATCATGAATAAACTGTTAGTAACTACAATAAAAATATAAATCAAATGAAAATTAAATTAAAGTAGAGTTGATTTGGTTCAAACCCTCAGCCAATTATACCTTTCACGCCTTGGTTTAAGTATAGAACTTTGGGTATTGTATGAACTCCTTGGAGTGCTTAATTAGGGAAAGTATTTTGAGAAAATAGGATGGCTAGTATTTAGGCTAAAGAGGGAGAAGAGAATTATTTTATGATCAAGCTTGTTGATGATTGAAAAAGGGGTGATATGACCTCTATTTATAGGGAATAAAGAGGGTCGAAGAATCAAGAAAAGATCGAGTTCGAATCGGATTAAAACTCTTGCGATAGACAACAATTTTTGCGGTTTTTGTTTTTATCATATCTTTTGATCCAGAAATCGGAATAAGATAAATAAGATATAGTTGGAAAGATCTTGAAGTATTCTTTCTAACCCAATTAAAATCAGATTAAAATATTTTGTAGAATAAAATATATGGCCGAAATATTGAGACGGTGTCAGTTTTGGATAGAGTTTGACATTTTATTCATATCTTTTCCTGTTACAGCTCGGAATCGATATTATAATATATCGTTGGAAAGATAATTTCAAGGGTTATCCAACCATATAAAATTTGGATAAAATCTATGCGTCACGAAAATAATATCTGTCTATCTTTGAATGTCTTTCAATTCGGATAGAAATAGGACTTTCAAAAAAAGGAGTTTTATTCAATTTCAAACTATTTAATCTTATCTTTTCAAAAAGGATAATTAAGATCTTTTAGAAACTTATAGAAGCTTCTAATTAATCCTAATTGGTTTAGGAATTGGATTAAATAACTTGGATCCTCTGCATGATCATTGGATTGTAGGTAAGGTGGGCTTAGGTTCGGTTTGGGCTCAGTTTAATATTTTGGCCATAACTTATTCGTTATAACTCGGATTTGGGCTTATAATATATCGTTGGAAAGATATTTTAAATCCCCATCCAAATATTCAATCATTAGACCCAGATTATGGACCAAAATAAACAGAAATAAACGTTTTTATAAAAAGGACACGAAATGAATGATTTTAAAGGACACGAAATTAATTATTTTGGGTTTAAAGGCACGAAAAGAGGAAAATGAGTTATGGTTTGGGGAAATGGGCTAGGAATTGGATTGGTTTATGAAATGGAAATATGGATTTAAGCACTCCAAAAGTTAAATACTCAACCCGACCAATAATGGCGGTGAAAGGTTGTTCATCATCGGGTTTGATTTTGAGGAGACATTTTTAGGTGTCTACAGAAGCCCCCACTTTGACTGAGTTTGTAAAAACGTCAGTTTCGAAAACGATAGTCAATGTAGTCGATAGGGACGGAGAATGATTTAAGACGTTCTGCGATCCTAAATCACTCTGTATACGCCGATACCTGCAAAAAATGTTAATTCCACAGATAAAAGAGTATAGCGATAAAACGCTTATCTGACACCAGTGTATCGGTGACAAATGAATTTGGTATTTTCCTATGCTTGAAGGAATCCACCGGATGACGTTTGTTGAAATGCTTTCCATGCTTGAGGAAAGCCGACAGATGAGTTTGGTAGCTTTCTAAGCCTGAAGAAACCTACCGGATGACACTTTCCATGCTTGAGGAAAGTTGCCATATGATTTTGGCGTTTTTCTATGCTTGAAGAAATCCACCGATAATGCTATCCATGCTTGAGGAAAGCAGACAAAGGAATTTGGCAGTTTTCTATGATTTAAGAAATCCACCGGATAATACTTTCCATGCTTGAGGAAAGTCGACATATGATGAGATTACAAGTCTCTGTGTATCGAGAACCTTGCGTCATGAAATGATGGTGGTTCGATTGTCCCTGAACGTGGGTTGTAGATGGTCCGCTTGTCCCCGGACGTGGGCTGTAGTTGGTTCGCTTGTCCCCGAACGTGGGCTGCAAATGGTTCGCTTGTCCCCGAACGTGGGTTGTAGATGGTCCGCTTGTCCCCGTACGTGGGCTGTAGATGGTCCGCTTGTCCCCGGACGTGGGCTGTAGATGGTCCGCTTATCCCCGGACGTGGGTTGTAGTTGGTCCGCTTGTCCCCGGACGTGGGTTGTAGTAGGTTCGCTTGTCCCCGAACGTGGGCTGTAGATGAGACTTGCAAAAATAAATTTGCCAATGGACTCGTATATATTGTGATTGACTTGACCACTGACTTGACCAAGTTTGACTTGATGTGATATGACATGTGTATGACTTGTGAGTGTGTGCATGACATGTAATGTGTGTGTGCACACACAAGCTAACGAAGATGCAAAAGCAAAAACTTTCCGTCAATTTTTGTCATGAGTGGAGGGTACCGACTTTCTCCTGAAAAAGAAAGATGTGAAAACTGAACTTTTATTTTCGAACTTCCCTCGATGAGAAAATTTTGAAAAAGTTTTTTTTTAAACTTCCCCAAAAGAAAAGACGCGAAAAAAAAGGAAAGAAGTTTTGAACTTCCTCGTTGAGCAAGACAAAATGAATCGCATGGATTATTGAATTGCTTTTCTTGAAAGTAATGTATGCATGATGCATGTTCTTAGGCCAGGAGGCTAAGGACAATTACATCATGTGACACGATGAATGAACTTAGGTAATGGAGCTAAGCATCATATATGGTGTAAAGAAACGATCTTGAACATCACTTAGGTCTGGAAGCTAAGCACGTATACAGATGAAATGATTATTGCATAATGAACGTTGCTTAGGTCAAGGAGCTAAGAACGATATGCTTTGTATATAAATGTTTCTCAGCACATTATGCGAGTCATGAAACAATAAATATTGCTCAGGTTAGGAAGCTAAGCAAGTATACAATGTTTCTTCTAATGAATGTTGTCTTTAAATATGATGAAACATGCACAGTGTTGAAACAAGATTTCATGATAAAGGGCTCTTAAAAGGAAGGATGATTGATATGGATATGGATGTGTGAGTGAAGTGTGTGAATGTGATACTAAGGCTGGCTGCAAGGGTTATGGCGATGGAAAGAGATGTGAGAAGAGTCAAAGATGATGACTCTTTAGGCTAGGTAGGCTAAATGATGTAGGTTCAAGCCCCCAAGTCTAGCTCATAATGGGTAGGGGTAAGCGTTGGATATTCTTTGACTCGATCATGCATGGATATGAATATTGAATGTGGCCGCACCTCGATGTGAGATTGCCTACGTATCCGTTAGGAATCAGGCCGAACATAGCTCTAACCGAACTTTGCACAAGTGTGTGTACACCTCAAAGAGGTCTTTCAAGGGTTGTAATGTGGTTAAGCTGAAGGTTTAAGGAAGAAAGGGGTAAAAGGCTCAATACCCAAGAGAAGCCCCCAAGATATGCAACTATGTATTAGACTTTACAAGTTTTATTTTTCATACTTTTTTTTTGAATTTCTTTTTTTTTCCCATTCTTGTGAATCAATGTAGGCAATCTCAGATCATGCGGTCCTTCACTCATTTAGCATCCACATTTCTCAGTCACGGTACCAAGAACTCGATGAGAGACACAATTTGAGACATGTTCATATCAAAGACAACTGAACACTTGCCATTAGACATTGTTTGTTTTTTATTTACTTATTCTTTTCCCTTTTTTTTTAATTTGAACTTGCTTTCTGACTGTTAAACAAATTGCTTACCTTCCCATCCCAGGGTTAAGTGAATGTGGGTTGAATAAATAAGGTTAACCGTTAGACGAGGCTCAAAGTGGTTGATGAATAAATGGATATTTGATTGAAAATGATTTAAGGGGAATGACAGGGTTGCAAAGGTGCCTCAAGTCATCGGTGTACCTTGCGTTTAGTTCGGTAATAGATTTTTTTTTTTTTTTTTTGCAGGTCCAACGTGCCACGGTGGACTGTACCATGACACGGTGGAATGTCCCGTGTCGCGGCAGAGATCATTTTTTTTTTAGTCGTGACGCAATGCTGAACTGATGTGTATACTTGATCGACAGAGGGAGGATTTTTTTTTTTTGAAGTGGTCGGGCCCCCTTGAGGGGTTGCCTACGTATCCTTAAAAAGGAATCAGGCCAAACGTAGCTCTATTGGGTCATGAACCCATGCGACTAGGCATAGAATTTCTTGAGTTGATCCAAGTTGGTTTAATTGTGGAAACCGTTACCGTCCATGTCTACCAATTGCGCCGCTCCGCCAGACAAGATGGCTTTAACAATGTACGGGCCTGACCAATTTGGTCAGAATTTTCCTCTTGGATCTAACACATTTTTACGAAGTGCCTTAAGCACCAGGTCACCTTCTTTGATGTTCCTAGTCTTGACTTTTTTATTAAAGTGTCCCAGTGGAGTCGCAAAATTGTAGGCGTTGCTCGAAGTGCGCCTACGTTAAAAGCATGTGTGAATATGCTTGGCACTCTTAGGAAGTGGGAATTGATGTATACGATTAGGGACAAGGAAAGTAGGGAGCCGCCAATTAGTTTTTAAGGAACTTGTAAACCGTTCACAGATCATACAAAGGCAACCACGATAAGGGACAACGATAGGCAACAACGATTGACTCGTGAAGGTTACACCCCATCCATGAGATTACTAACTCCATATGGTTCGGAACCACGAAAGGAGGATCGGGGATGATGGTACGAAGTGAGTCATGGAGTCACATTCGCCCGTATTGGCCTCTACTTGATTCTTATAGTGAAAAGCATTCCTGTGATCTCAAAGGCACACAAACAAAATATTTAATTCGCTCCAAACTATTATTAGGCTAAATTGGTTGAATATTAATGCACACATTATTCTAAAATATTGATGATCACTTCAATTAATAACAAGATTAAAAATGAACATAAACTGGTTGTCCAAATTATCTTATTAGGCGTGGTTTTCAATTACATATTCCCTTTAAACATGCAATATGGTGATCATAAAAATAATATAGAACAAACATTAATATTAAAGTAATTTAACCATAATTCCAACAATATAAAATCGTTAGAAAAATAATAGAAATAAAAGGAACATAATTCTTACTTTGATTCGGTTTGTTTGCAACTACAAAATAATAAAGTAGAGTTGATTTGGGGCAAAACCCTCAAACAGTTCTACCTTTCAAGCCTTGGCTTAAGGACAGAACCACGAGTAAAGTATGGACTCCTTTGAGCACATGAAGAAGGAATTTTGAAATGAGAAGGGTAAGCTAGTGTTTAGACTAAAGCATAGAAGAGAGAAAAATAAACTAGAGAGTTAATTGATGCCCCGTACATCAGAAATGAGGGGGTATTTATAGAGGAAATGTGTTGAGGGAACACACGGAACCCTAAAATGAAAAAAACCCTAAAAAAGTATCCCGCGACACGGCAAACTGTACCGTGACACGGGAAGTCCCACCGTCAGACGGGAAACATTCCCGTGACACGGTGCATTTTTAGTGTGACGCGGGAAATTTTCAGTAAACGGGGAAGAAAATGCGTTAAGGGTTTACGCGGAAAAGACACGGAAATTCCCGCGTCACGGCAGACTTCCCGTGTTACGGGAAATCCCACCGTCAGACGGGAAGGATTGCCGTGACACGGTGGGTACCTGCCGTGGCGCGGGAATTCCCAGGCTCAAAGTGGTTTATGAAGAAAGGATTGTATAATTGAAGGGTGAAAGGTAATATAATGTGGCTACAAGGGGTGCCTCAAATCATTGTTATACCTTGTGCTTAATTCGACATGGATTTTTTTTTTTTTTTTTTTATGCAATGCAATGCAATGTGGTGATCATATATAAGGAAATAAATGCTTATTTTTTTTAAAGGAAAAGAAAGAATCTACAAAAATTAATCTAAGGGAAAAGAAAAGGTGGCTATGCTAGACTTATTGGGGAAAGGAAAAAATGAAAAAGAAATACAAAAAGAGGTCATGAAATCTCGTCATTGAAGCTCGCCTCTATCTTGTGTTGTTTCATCATTACCCTCATTTTTTGTTTGTCAATCACATGACTCAAACTCGATTCAACACACATGGATGGAAGAAGTGAAGAAAAATTGGAATAGAATGTGAAGAAAAATGATGTAGATGGAGGGATATGAAGGATTAGGAGTAGAATGTACCCCAACTCAAATGACGGAAAGACCGACTCATGCATGGACCTACGACATGGCCATGGTGACATATACTCAAAGTGTGTGCTAAGACTAGTGAGTGTAAGTGATATGTTAAGACTCGTGTCATGACCATGTGGCTAGACTATGTTACTAGACTCAAGCAAAGACTAAGTTAAGACTTCACGTATATGCATTAAACTGGACAGGCTGTGGTATTTTAGTCATAACTTTTGATCTGCGACTCTGATTGGGATGAAACCAACGCCAAATTAAAGAAACAACTTGGGGCTACAGATCCATAGGTTGTACGACTCGTAACTCTTCTTAAAACTCCGGCTATGATCAAAACAAGTTGACGCTTGTGCAGTATACCGGAATAAAAATCTGGGTTGACTTAAAGGGACTATGACTCGATTTTAAGTTTATTTTATTTTTAGCTCAAATTAATTAATTAATTAATAAATTAAACAAAGTCCTTTAGTCATTAATTAGTTTATTAAGACTTATTTACAAACACAAGTCAAACCAAACGATTAATTTAGTCACATAATAAGTATGCACAAGTAGGAGATGCACAAGTAGTCAAGTAGTCACAACATGATGCAATGAATTTGCAGACTAACCATGGCTCTAGTTCTCTAAAGTTGGGGATATGGTTTAGTCAATAGAGGGTCCATGGTTAATTGTCCGGATGCACCGCGCGGAAGCCTAACCGTGAAGAGTTGGCGCGAGTGGATGGGACACCGCGAGATTTAGAAAAAACTCGCTTCCATGGTTTGGTGAATTCGACATCTCGGATGTACCCTTTGTTGCACGGAGCGTTCAATCGGGTAGATGGAGAATGAATTCTCAGAGGGTTATGTCCATATGTACAACACATATGGGTTTCAGAAAAGTGAGAAAAAATTCAATCAGGAAGTAGGATCGAGCAAACAATACGAAAAACTGGTCGAAATTAGAACGCATATTTCTGGCTCAGTATTGGGGGAAATTTGGGCCAGCAATCAGAGACTGGCGCCAGCTTTTAACTGTAGCGCCTGGGGCCAATACTGGCGTCTGGCGCTACGGCTAAAATGCTGACGCGAAGCTCTGGCCTCTGGCGCTACTTCCCACATGCCTCAGCAGCTTTCTGTGCTCGATAAAATATTCCAGTTTCACGCGGTGTTATTTCGGTCCTAGTTGTGAAAGATATTTCTCAAATTTCCTACGTGTAAAATCCTATGTTTTAAACTCATTACGGATGGTCTTTCCAATGAGATCTTTTTTATGCATATGACAATAATGTTAATCAAAATTACGCACATGAAATACTTAGAACGTTTCGAGTCTCACCCACTCATTCTAAATCATTGCCGAAACAAATTCAGGAATTAAAATAGAAAGCCTCCCCAGTGGAGTCGCCAAAAACTGTAGGGAATAAATTCATGCGTTAACCCCTAGCTTGAACCCCACTGTGATCATACACTAATATACGGTGGCGTCCAGAAGGAAAGAAGATAGAGCAAAAGAGTCGCCAACAAGTTTTAGGAACTTGTAAACCGTTCACAGGGTGAAGGTTACACCCCTTAACGATCCAAGAGATCGTCAACTCCATAAGGTTTAGAACCAAATAAGGGTTCGGGGATGAAGGTACAAATCCAACCTAAAAGAGATTGAATCTGCCCTAATAATAGGCCTCTACTTTATTCTGATCGTATTCATGTGCGCTTTCAAATTAACATGCAATCAATAGGATTAACCCTAAACCTGTTAATCTATGTTGGTTGAATTTAATGCACAAACAAATCTATTATTGGCGATCACTTGAAATTATAATCATATTAACCCTAAACAAGATTATTAAATATCTTATTAAGCGTGATTACAAGTATCAATTCCCTTTAAACATGCATAAAAGGAGTGATCAAGCAATAACAATAAATAAAATATCAAGCAACATAATAATAAATAATGATAATAAAATTATAGTTAAAATAATAATCATAATAATAATAGCATTCATAATCATCATAAGTTATAACAATTATAAACATAATCATATTCATGTTAATATTAAAGCATAATAATAATAGTAAGATCATAGACATGAGTTTAATTCCAAGGGCCACAGCTGTTTCCAATCCCAAGATGCATGCTTCATATTCCGGAGCATTATTAGTAACATCAAAGTCAAACTTCATGGAAATTGGGATGTGTTCTTTATTGGGTGATATGAGCAAGACTCATACACCACAACCCCTTTGATTCAAAGCTCCATCGAAATAGAGCGTCCAACTATCATATTTGGTCATGAGTAGATCTTCATCAAGGAAATCATACTCTTCTTATTTTTTCTCAACTTCTTCTAGTGGGAAATCTGCTAGGAAGTCAGAAACCGCATAACTTTTGATAGCCTTTTGTGGTACGAATTTTAAGTCAAACTTAACAAGGTTGACTATCCACCTCGATAATCTTCCATTGAGTGTCGCTTGTTTGAACAAATACTTGAGAGGATCCATCTTAGATACAACATGCACTGTATGAGTGAGCATGTAATGTCTTAATTTCTGCGAAGCCCACACGAGTGCGAGACACAACTTTTCAAGTGGTTTGTACCTGGTCTCATAACCTTGAAGATTTTTACTCAAGTAGTAGATTGCGTTCTCTTTACTTTCGATCTCCTATGCTAGCATTGCCCCCATCGTTTCTCTTGTGACCGTAAGGTAGAGTCGAAGAGGAAAGTCAGGCATTGTTGGTGCTAGCACGGGTGGGTTTGCAAAGTATTCCTTGATCTTGTCGAAAGCTTTTTGGCAATCATCATCCCATGTAACTGGAACGTTCTTCTTGAGCTTCTTTAATATGGGTTCACATATCGCAGTTAGCTTGGATATGAACCTACTTATGTATTGCAATCTTCCGATAAAACCTCGTATTTCCTTCTCAGTCTTGGGTGGCATGACCATTATTGCTTTGACTTTTGTGGGATCAATTAAAATTCCTCGAGAATTGATCGCATAGCCAAGTAGCTTGCCTGATGTAACTCCGAATGCACATTTTGCTAGATTCAACCTCATATTGTATTTGCGGAGTCTTTCAAAGAATTTGCGAAGTGAAATGATGTGGCATGGCCGATCTTTTGACTTGGCGACCATATCATCAACATACAGCTCAACCTATTTATGCATCATATCATGTAATAATGCTGTGGCTACTCTTTGGTAGGTGGCACCCGCTTTTTTTAACCCGAATAACATTATCGTATAGCAATATGTATCCCATTGTGTGATGAATGTGATTTTTTCCATGTCTTCCTCAACCATCAATACATGATTATATCTAGCGTAGCCGTCCATGAATGATAGGAGTGCATGGTTTGCTGTGTTGTCGACCAGAATGTCAATGTGAGGTAGAGGGAACCCATCTTTCGGGCTTGCTTTGTTGAGATCCTTGTAATCAACACACATTCTGACCCTTCCATCTTTCTTCAGAACTAGAATCACATTAGATATCCATTCCAAATACTTGGATACTGTGATGAAATCTGCAGCCAATTGCTTTCTGATTTCTTCCTTGATTTTGAAAGCAACATCTGGTTTCATACGGCGCAGCTTTTTTTGACAGGCTTTATACCTAGAATGAGTGGTATTGTATGTTGAGCTATATCCCTGTCTATCCCTGGCGTATCTTGGTATGACCAAGAAAATACATCAACAAATTCACTTAGTAAGTTAATTAGCATTTTGCGTTCGTCTTGACTTAGTGTTAATCCAAGTTTAACTTCTTTGATAGTCATATCATTGGAAATATTAACTGTTTCTGTATCTTCGATGATTACTGTTTGATTTTTATGTTCTTCCATTGCTTTTATTATTTCTATGTCATTTTTATCATTAGAAAAGCAATATTGATAAGGGTTAGGGGAATGACACACATCGTAAGCAAAGGTACTCATTTAATTAAATTCATTGGTCATTACATCAAGGAGGGCAAGGTTAGTCGCAACCTCGCCGAAATTATTTGGGATAGAGAGAGGAGACTCGACAAGAGACTCAACATTATGAGGAACTACACTAGACTCAAAAGCAGAGAGGGAGTCGGCCTCAGATCCTAAAGGCTCGTCTACAGACTCAGACTCGGACTCTCAAAGGAATGGTGTCCTTTGAATAAGTATACTATTCCGTTAGTGGGTTCAGAATTATTAGAAAGCTAATATATTCAGTAAGGTCAAGTGATCGGAATGCCTGGGTGGCAGCCGCTTCCGATCAGTAATATTAATGCATAATTAATATTACAACTTAATCTTGACTGAACCCTTCGGGTTACACCCAAGCAACTAACGAACCGAAGCGACGAATTAATTAATAAGTCGACCGAGTAATTAATATTTAGACGTCGGAAATTCGAGCTTGGAGCGTCAAAATCGAGCATCGAAAGTCGAGTCGAAAATAGTAAAAGACGGGACATGAAAATTAATAATAAATCAACAACGACCGAAATACCCCTAGCATCGGTAAAAGTGAGTGCTAGTAGGGGCGCGGTAAAAGCTAGCAAACCGCACCAAGTGTGTGTGGCAATGCTAACATGTGGCAACTAGCAGCCCGCACACTTGGTGCGTAGCTTGCTAGGCCGTGGCAGCTAGAAGCCCATGCTTTTTGGCGCAAGTGAGGTGGGCCGAAGCCTCACAACCACCCCATGGCAGCCCACAAGGCAACCATGGATGCCCAAGTGAGCTGCCATGTAGCTCAACTCAAATGGAGGAGAAGAAAGGGAGGTGGCCGGTTATGGGGGCAAGTGTGGTCCCCCCCTCCTCCAAGTGGTCCTCACCTACTCCTCCTTGTATTCTTGCCACTTGTTGATTTATTACTAGTTTGATTATTAATTTTATTTTAGATTTAAAATAAATGGGAAAATCAAATTCTCCTACATTGATGGGAGAGCTTTTTACACTCATGAATTTCCCTATAAATACCCAAGTTGGGGTATTGGGAAAAGCACTTGAGTAAGAGTTTAAAAAGGCATCACCATTGTGAATACCTTTGAACTCATTAATTACTCAGGTTTTGGTCGGGCCATGCTAACCCCAAGGGATTGGACCGGTTTCGGTGGTCGACTTGTGGTGGACTATCAGTGGAGGCCGTCGTAATTTCGAGGCTTGCTTTCGAAGTAAGACCCCCTTCCGGTCGAGCGAAGCACGCTCCAAAGGTAATCGTTTTATCTTAATCTTATGATTAATTTAATTATGTTTATGGTTTTATTTATTGCGAGTGCGGCCTTGTTTTTGGGTTTGTTTCCGCGGTGAGTCGGACTCACCAAACCCCAACAGCGGTATCGGAGCCTCGCTCGTTTATTTTAAAATCATAATATTTTTCAAGGTGTTCTAATGGCTTAATTTTTCTGGTATTAAGTTGCTAATTAGATTAGTAGCTCGTTTTATCTATTTTAACCTCGTATTAGAGCTGTCTTCAGCTCCCGAACCCAGATTTGGACCCAAAAATAGTGAATTTTGGATGGAAAAGGTATTCTAGAAATGGTTTCACCCTTTTTGGGCTCGGTTTTTAGCCAAAAAACGACCAGAAATGCACTTTTCGAGGGATTTTTTCTTTTGACGAAAATTTTTTAAGTCTTTCTAACCTTGAAACTTCATTGCATATTTATGGTGATTATGTATTTGGTTCTTTCCTTAATTTATATGCAATTTTAAACCTCTTTAGGCATAATTACTTGGTTGTAATTTATGTTTGAAAGCTTGGTTTTATTTTTCACATAATTGCAAATTAATTGCATTAAGTGTGAAATTGTTGTTCTTTGAGGCTTCTAAGTACTAAAGATTCAATCTTTAATTATATTAAGTAATTGAAACTTTGAGTTACTAAATTCCATGTTTTTGGTTAAACTTTGTTGATTTAATCATTTTAGTTGATTGGAATCATAAAGTTTAAAACTTGTGATAGAAATTTGTTTATCTTCATATTGGAAGATTTAATTTTTCAAGGATTCACAAGTATTAAAGTTGGAGTTTTTTTATTGAACTTATGTTCATTTTTCCAACTCCCTTTTATTTTGTCAAAATCTCAAGATTAATTTAAATTGATTAAATTAATAATGAGAATTGCCCTAATTTATTTTATTATACCAAGTTTAAACAAAATTTTATTAAAGAATGGATCTTGGAAATAATTTTGGTTAATTGCACTTGGATGAATTTATTTAAGTTGGACTTGTTATTAAATTCATTTTTCCTCAAAATTAATTCTAAAATTAATTTAGAATTGATTATTATTGTCACAGACAAAATCGGAAATTTTTCCGAGGCATTAGCACACAAGTCGTGGCTTAAGAGCCCCGAGCTAGCTCTCGGTCAGCTGGGTTGCTCACGCAGCCCACGTGAGGCTGTCAAGGCTGCTGGGCGCCTCGTGCGTGTGTGTGTGTGTAGTGCTGTGCGCATAGGCAACCAGTCTATGCGTGTGTGCGAGGGAAGGATGGTGCTGCTAAGCTGGGCTGGCCGTGGCTGGTGCGAGCACAAGCAGGCCGTGTGCATGCTTGGTGTTGAAGGAAGTGCGATTGGATGTGCAACATGCTTGTGGCACAATGCGCGCAATCCCATCATTGGCACATTAACCCCTGGTTTTAAGGCAATGCTATTTTAAAGCTAATTTATGCGTTGCTTAGTATGTAAATAAGGGTAATATGCGTAGACGTTGCTTGCATAGCAATGTAGTTCAATGTGTTCGTACAACATGGCCATCAAGGGCCACGTTATTGATGCTTGAAAGTTCGCTGATGTGGGCGGTGTAACGCTTAGCGACATCGGGCCCACTCCTACGTTCATTGAGCATCAAATGATTGTGCGGGCTGTGAGCACTCCAAGTCTTAGTGCTAGGCACTTAGACATTTTGAACTACGTAATGTTTTGCTTAAATTGTCGTTTTAATTTTTTAATTATTTTGTTTATTTAATTAAAATTTGGAGGCTAGCCCTCGTTTTTTTTAGCGACATTTGCAAAATTTAATTATGACTAATATTTGGGTTTACCGACTTAATTAATTGGATTAGTTAAGTTGGATGCGGAATATAGTGGGAGCTTCATTTATTATTTTCATAACCGGTTAAAACAACTTTGACTAGTTTTTATTAGGCGTGTTAATTGGATTAACCACCTAGATTAGTTACTAGTTCTCGTGTGTTTATGCATTGTTACTCGTTGATCGTTGTAAAATGCATGGGCTATTCACATATAGTGAATGGATGAATGGAATGTATATTCTCTTACAGGTTTTACAAAATTGGCAACTAGTGGTGCCCAATTAGAATAGAAAATATGGACTGCGATACGTGATGTATTTTTGTAAATTTAAATACGGTCTGCGAACCGTTGAGTACTTTTGTACCTTAATATTTAGATTAATCCTAATCGTAGATACTAGTAGTTGTATTTATTTTGGTCAAGTCCTGGAAGACGAAGCCATGAAGTTTCAAATGAAGACCTTTTGAAGATTTGAAGATCTCAAGGGGTCATGCTAGTTGCCAAATGCATCTCTATTTATGTTTTTCGATACATATATGTTTATGTATATGAATTATATGTTAGATGCATGTTCAAGATTTCGAATGTTGTGATGATTATTTAAGTTCTCTTAAATCAACCAACATAGAAACCCTAGGTCCCTAAATATTCAGTAAAACTTGCCATTCCAAAACAACACTTACCAACCGACTGAGGGTAGTGGTGGGCTACGCCAAAGCGAGGCATCACTACTTCTCCAAGGAACGTAAGGCATACCGGGTATGCAAGTTGGTTTTGGTTGTACTCAACGATA
Source organism: Chenopodium album (assembly GCF_948465745.1). Classification (NCBI taxonomy): domain Eukaryota; kingdom Viridiplantae; phylum Streptophyta; class Magnoliopsida; order Caryophyllales; family Amaranthaceae; genus Chenopodium; species Chenopodium album. Next base: position 30,969,247 of record NC_137836.1, read on the forward strand.
TGAGTGATGGAGTCCTAACATGTCGTGGCAAAGTGGATAAATTTTTGAGAGATCATTAGATGCGACGATTTATTCAACCAAGAGTGGCTTAGAGCCATTAGCAAAGCGTTGCTTACCTTGGGAGATTGAGTGCTAAGACAAGCCAAAGCATGCTTAGCCACTCTTTGTTTCCTTGGATCTTGGAATCAACTTATTTTCGCCAAATAGGGACAAATTTAATGCGTGGATAAGACGTTTAATAAGATTGAAAATTTGCATGAATACCTTTTAATTTTCAAACTTATTATGTTATTTACTTGATAAATGGTTATACTTTGCACTTATATTTGTAGAATTCCAAATCAAACTGTATTGTTTTTCATGATTGGTAAAGGAAATCTTTGAGAATGGTTCTCAAAGAAAAGTAAAGCATTTCTAAAATACAATTCTCATAATTGACTTTTATAACAAAGTCCGAAAGGACGGTTGGACATCATGTATTCAAATTACTAGGTAGTTTTGATAAAACATGAAGTATTGAGTTGCAAACTAAAATTGTCAATATTGAAAACCAACATATATTTTTGCTTAATACATAGATGAGTAGGACTCATTGATGTAGTAATTCAAGCGTGACTTAAAGGAAAAGATGGAATTTCATTTTACGGCGCATTAGATGCTTAATTATGACTAACAAAGCATAAAAGTCAAAGACTCTTACAGAAATGGTTCTTAAAGATTATGAGATAAAGTATGATAAGAAATATAGGAAAGGAGGAACGAAGAAAAGGAATAAGATTCCATTTCAACCAATGAGTTCATGTTATTGTAGTTAACTTAGCATTTTGTAATCTTCACGAGTATCGGATACTGCTTGAGTGTTACACTTTTAAAGTGACCTCAAACTATTGAAGATAAGCTAAGTTATCGACTTACAAGCTTAGAATGAAGCAAGTGGTGCTACATCAGTTGTAAGGTCGTATGCTTTGTTTAAAGACCTTTAAGCTAAGGCTGGAACAAATAAATGGTTATTGTGTTCCATAATCAGCAATTGATCCGTTTACACACGGAAAGACTCACATTCAAAGCAATGAGCAATAGTTGCAAATTTATTTGAATGGCATGGTTGTCTAAACCATGAGTCAAGAATTCTTGATTATAAACAAACATTTTCTTAACATAATAAACTGGCCAAAGCTCAAAGTCATGGGCATGATTTGCATTCCAAACATCTTTAGCAATGTCACATTGACAAGAACATACTCAAGGCTCTATTAGATAGGCTCTTGATATTTGATCGATTCGGAATCGTTCTAAGACAAGCAAGTCTTACTTGTTGAAACCGACAAAGTAAAGATCTATTGTTCTTGGTATAGACAATTGACTCCGAAAGCTAAAGATGATTCATTTACTTCAACGTTTCACAAAGAATTTGAAAGAATATGGCTATATTAATCAAATATGAACAAACTTGACCTTGAATAGTTCAAGATTTCAGTGAAGTACAGAATCAACTTGGCAAGATATCAAAACGTCTATATTAGATCGAGCGATGTTTGCTTGAGCCAAGCGTGACCATCACAAAGTTATGAAATTGAAATTTTCATAAATAACTCAACAAAGAACATAGTGTGACTTCACGGAGACCTCGATGCCATTTAAAAATGACTCGAACAATGATGGATCACATCCCTTCATATATAGTTCTTAAGATTTGCACGAAGGACTAATGTTACACTAAACAAAATGTCAAAGCTAAGAAAGGACGCCATATTCAATTATGGATAGAATTATCTTCTAAATGTCTTTTCAAGTAAATGTCTAAAACTCTTAGCCACAGTGGGAGTTCACTGGCTCAGTGGGAGCTAAGTGACTCAGTGGGAGCTCACCAGCTTAGCAAGAGCTAGGTGGTTGAGTGGGAGCTTAATGGCCCATTAAAGGCTAAGATAGCTCAAGTGGGAGCTAACTGTTTGTTTTACAACAAACTTTTAACCAAAGACAATATACATGTCTCTTTATAAGCATTCAAGTGAGACCATGGGCATTACCTCCACAACATAATTGAGAACATAGTGTTTGTTGCTATAAGTGGTGTCTTTCTGAAAAGTAACACGTTTCAAAAACGACAAGTGGGAGAAAAATGAACTCGATGACCATTGAGTTTAGCAACAAACTAGAACTGAGAATCTCAAAAGACCTTAAAAGGAATTCGTGAGAATGCTTGATCAAGAATACTCAAAATGACTTTACAAGTGCCTTAAAAGAGAATTCAATACTCACAAAACAACAGAAATGTTAGAGTAAGATCAACATAATAAAAGGGCTTTGAAAGCGCCTTGAAACTCAGTGTTTGATGCAATTGTCCCGTATAGGTATAGAATTCACCAAAGGCTTGGATTGAATCCTATAAATTTATATTAAGTTAGAAATAAACCTAAGATTTACAAGCATACTATTTACTACTAGATAATAAAGGAATAATGTCTTGTAAGATAGCTACGACAAATCCAAATTCCGAATAATGCTTAGAGGCCATAAAAATCCGAGATAGACTCCATGTTTGATAATCATGTTTGAAACATGATTAATTTGCATAAAGGGTGAAAGACCCATCGATTGCAAATAAGTTTTCAAGGAGAAAACTAACAAATGTGGAAATGTATATGCATACATAGCTAGATTGGATGAAAAGGATACAAATAAATTCACACAATTGATTTTAATAAAAACCTATTCACCAATCGGAATGCTAAAGTCTTTTCGCGATTGTTTTAGCAAAATTGCTCATATGAAATATGGCAAAATAGATACAAAAACCGCCTTCCTATAATAGGATTTTGGAAATGACTATGAAAATAGTCTAAGGGTTTTGAAAATCTATATAAATGCTAGATTTAAAAGCAAGCTCAAGGAATCCTTCATGGGATTAAGGGAAGCATTGCATATAGGAATTGGAACATGTTTTCTCATGAAGTTAATAAGAGGATTGACTTATGGAGAAACATAAAAATTCTTATGAATAAGAAGTTTAGTGGGAGTTAAAGTAAATTATATAAAGGTCCAACGAAAAGTTTATGAACTATGTTGTTAAATAACTATCAAATGCTAAATGCTTAGATTTGAAAGTATTTTTGACAATGGACCAAGCAAAAGACAATGCTTAGTACATATTGGTATTAAGATCTATTGTATAGACTTAATAAAATGTTTGAACGTGTAAAGGATTTTACCATGTTAAACATGAATTGAAGAACTTTGAAAGACTTTTGACCTGTATGTATTAAACTAAGTAAATGTTTGAACTAAGTATAAGATAGCCTAAATACTAAGTCAAACATGAAAGACTCTAATAGAGACTTTCAACCATATCACACAGCAAACTGTTTAGCAATGACTCTGTGAAACTGAATGAGCTAAAATGACAAATTGATGGAATAAGATTGAGAATTACTCTGCAATTTAATCCATCATGTACGCTGTGATATGGAATTGTCGCACTACTTACTTTCTTAGAGCATATGAAGTATGTATGTAGTACCAATCAACTCGAGTCTATGTAATAGATCGTTAGATTATGGCCAAGAACATTCAAATTACTTGGATAAGTAACATGATGAGTTCTTGACTTGTGGAAACAAATACAATTTGAGAATTGATGTTGCAAGCACAAACCTTTACAAGGAATAGATCCTTAACAAGGAAGCCGTTTATAAGCACGAGCTAACAATAAGTCGTGGCTTGAGAATGGTAACATGGACGTGCATCCATGTGTAATGTGCAGGAATTTAAGGAAAATTTCCATGATCACAAGTGATTAGGGTATCCCAAATCATTGTGAGCCGTTTGGAGTGAAACCCAAGCAAAGCATCATTAGGAAGTCTACTAAAATATAGGTTGAGAACATTGTTGCCTTAATGGCGGTTATAAAGAATATGTTCTATGGAAAGTTTGTGCTGAACGTGAATGATTGTAGGTTGTCAAGTTGAAAGTCTCAATAATGAAAATAAGTAGGAGCCATCACTTGGACAATAAATCCTAAATCACATATAATCCATGACACACTCAAATTTTATCATCTTATTATGAAAGTGATCAGTAATGAAGATGCTAAGATTAGCAAAGTAGTTATAAAGAAACCTATGCAATAAGTGAACGACAACATTCACAATTCCATGAAAGAAATCAAGCATATTAGATATGGGTGTGATTTCTATAGATGTTCTATAAAGAGTCAAACTCTTAAAACATTCGGAAAAACCATTTATCATAAGATGAACCATTCAAGATTTGGAGTAATATAAATTTCATGCAATATTTTATCACTCCATTTGCTTTTTAATTGTGGTTTAGGATTAAATAATGAGTCCATTCAATTATGAGAATATTCAAATAGGGTATCAAGACCAATCTTGGTAAGGAAACACCTATTAAGTGAACATTGAATATTATAATCGAAAATTATCCCTAGTCAAGGTCATTTAAATGGTGGACGATTAATGACCAATTGAGATTAGTGTGTAGTCTGATTTATAACACCGTTTCTTGTGCTACGAGGACATGATTGTCATAAATGATTTGCACAGGTATTGGTTTAGAACCATACTGGATCGACCTATGAGAATATTCTAAGAGATTAAAAATCATCATAATTATACTTCTAATTATGGCTATTGGAACCTATTTCCTCGACCATGAGTATTGTGAGTTCTCTTGTTAGAGTATTAGTCCGCTTTGATGTGGTCAAACGTCTGCCGTAATAGGGGATTATTACGACAACACTCGGGCGGCTAGGTCCTCTCAGTAAGAGGAGCTACATTACAAGACTTGGAATGTCCCCCTACTACAATAGGGATGATGTCTTTGTTGTATACAATGCCTCTACAACAAAGACTCTCGTAGAGCGAGACTGTGAATATGCATGGTCGTGCTCGGATTGATTCTAGAAATCATCTGTTTATTGACAATCGGACTCGGAATTGAGAAACACTTCTGGACGTAATAAGGATGACAAAATAATCTTACCTAATTGTTCATGAAGAGACATTAAGCGACATAGGAAAAAGGTTGTACAGTAAATGCGCACTTGTCCGGAAGGACAAGTGGGAGATTGAAAGGAATGGTGTCCTTCAAACAAGTGTACTATTCCATTAGTGGGTTCAAAATTATTAGAAAGCTAATATATTCAGTAAGGTCTAGTGATCGGAATGTCTGGGTAGAGGCCGCTTCCGATCAGTAATATTAATGCATAATTCATATTACAACTTAATCTTGACCGAACCCTTCGGGTCACACCTAAGCAACTAACGAAACGAAGCGACGAATAAATTAGGAATTAATTAATAAGTCAACCAAGTAATTAATAAATCAACAATGACCGAAATACCCCTAGCATTGGTAAAACCGAGTGCTAGTAGGGGCGCGACAAAAGCTAGCAACCCGCACCAAGTGTCCGTGGCAATGCTAGCATGTGGCAGCTAGCAGCCCAGACACTTGGTGCGTGGCTTGCTAGGCCATGGCAGCTAGCAGCCCACGCTTTTTGGCACAAGTGAGGAGGCCGAAGCCTCACAACCACCCCATGGCAGCCCACAAGGCAACCATGGGTGCCCAAGTGAGCTGCCATGTGGCGCAACTCATGTGGAGGAGAAAAAAGGGAGATGGCCGGTTATGGGGGCATGAGTGGGGGGCTAGTTTGGTCCCCCCTCCTCTAAGTGGTCCTCACCTATTCCTCCTTGTATGTTTGCCACTTGTTAATTTATTACTATTTTGATTATTTATTTTATTTCAGATTTTAAATGAATGGGAAAATAAAATTCTCCCACATTGATGGGAGAGCTTTTCACACTCATGCATTTCCCTATAAATACCCGTGTTGGGGTATTGGGAAAAGCACTTGAGTAAGAGTTGAAAAAGGCATCACCATTATGAAAACCTTTGAACTCATTAATTACTCGAGTTTTGGTCGGGCCTTGCTAACCCCAAGGCATTGGACCGTTTTAGGTTGTCGAGTTGTGGGTGGACTATCGTTGGAGGCTATCGTAATTTGAGGTTTGTTTTCGAAGTAAGAGCCCCTTCCGTTCGGGCGAAGCACGCTCCAAAGGTAATCGTTTTATCTTAATATTGTGATTAATTTAATTATGTTTATGGTTTTATTTATTGCGAGTGCGGTCTTCTTTTTGGGTTTGTTTCCGCAGTGAGTTGGACCTTCGCCAAACGGTCACTTCTAACTTCTCTCCACTTGGCATAGTGATCTTCACTATCTTGCACCATCCCTTTAAAACACCATCAGCCGGGATGATTAACTTATAGGGGTCAAAATATTTGCTTGATATGATAGCTTGAATGATCTCAGAATCGTTATTGCAGACAAGCTTAGGTTCATTCTTTTCTAGTCCAAAAAGAAGATTAATGTTCATATCACTAGAACTTGGACTAGTTGGTTTCTCAGCTGTGAAGAACTCATCGCCTTCGTCGACAAAGTCACAATAAAGGAACATCTCGAAACCTGGCTCACGTTTCCCATCGTGGACGAAAGGCTCAGGGAATTCATAGCATGGAAAGTTTTCCCCTTCTTTTACCATTGACAGTGAAGGGATATGAATCCATGGCCATTTCTGTCTTCTTGGTTCGGGAATTGTTGCGAGCCTTCATCTTCAAGAGTGCCTGTTTCATATCTTCTTTTGTTGGCTTGAATATCAAGCCAAAAGTATCCTTCTTGGGTGCACCAGGATGGCCCCAAATTTCAGCTATTTTCTTTTTGAGTCCAAGGGTAATTCTAGGGAAATGTCCTTGCTTCTTCATAATTGCATTGATGTTTGTATTCGAATAAGGATCGAAGTTAAGGTGACACTTCTCCTCTTCTTCGATCATGAGAACGTCATCTAGCGAAAACCCTTAGAGATCTTCTTCTTCCTAGTCATGTTCGACATGGACAATGGGAGTAACAATAACTTGAATCCGCATGGGGGAAGCATCAATGGTAATTGGAATCCCTCCAACTATAGATTTCACCTTTTGGTGCAACGACGACGAAATCGCCTTTAGCTCATGAAGCCAAGGATGACCTAACATTAGATTGAAAGAAGACTTAATGTCCACCACCTGAAACTTGGTGCGACGTTCAATGGCTCCAGTAGTTATATTTAGCATGATAGTACCCACGGCTTGATGGCGGGTATTATTGTAAGGACAAATCCCTTGAGTAGAGGGAATCAATTCTTCATTTTTATGCCTAACTTCTTTACAGTGCGGAGTGGGCATACATTGATTACTGAGCCATTATCAACCAAGCTCATAGGAACATTCATCTTCCTACACACTACAGTGAGGTGTAAGGCCTTATTATGTTGGTCCCTTTCTGGGGGAAGATCCTTATCAGAGAAGGAAATCAGATTACTGGTACTTGGCAATTCAGTAGTGAGAAAGCTGACTAGTCCTTGAGGAGTCATATCATTATCAACTCCTATTTTCACTAGAGCGTTCATCACAGCCTTTCGATTCTCGTGGGAGCTGGCCAAAAGCTTCCATACATTCATTTCCACCTTAGTCTTTTGTAATTGTTTAATAACATTATTGTTCATAGGGTCGATGGGATCAACTATTGCTTGTGATTGGGGTGGAGGTGGAGGTGGAAAAGGCTATTGCAACAGTCCATTTCTGGTGAGAACCTTGACCTCAAGGTCTCCCCAAACATCTTCACTAGTGCTAAGAGATTAACAGGCTATATCTTTGAGATAGACGTCTTCATCGTCACTATCCCAAATTCTATTCACTTCTTCAAATCTTGAAACAAATACAACTTTTGATAGAGGTTCATTCACAGGTTAAATGAGTAGTGACTGATCAAAAGAGACTTCATCTCCCATGATAGCCAAAGCATCAGAAAGGGGACTTGTTTGAATATTAGGCTTCTTGCCCCCTGGAGGGACAGGATGTTTATTAGCATCAATCAGGTCTTGGATTTCTCCCTTCAACCTCCAACACTTCTCAGTAGTATGACCTTTGCCTTGATGAAACTTGTAATGAGAATTGGGGTCATAGCTATCAGTTTTGTTCTCTGGTCGAGATTCTGGAAAGGGTCCAATTGGCATAATCAGGCCTTCACTATGCAAGAAATCAAAAGCAGCATCGTAGCTCATTCCCAAAGGCGTGTAAACCCTCCTTTGCCTTTGGAATCTCTGAGTGGGAGCATTAAGAGCTAACTCATCATTGACGTTGACATTGTTGGTAGCGTTATTGGGCTTGGAAGATGAAGAAGAAGGAGTTTCATTGTTCTTGTTTTTCCAAGTGCTATTGTTGTTGTTGTTGCTCAGCAGTCTTTATCAATTCCTCCTCAATATTGACCCCAATATTGTACACAACTTTAAAGGTGTTCAAAGGTAGAAACTACAAGTGCTGCTTGTAATTATGAGTCAAATTCGCAATAAAAAGGCGAACTATCTCCTTCTCCTTAGGAGAATCCACCAAGAGTGCAACTATTTCTCTCCACCTGCTTAGATAATTTGTGAAGCCTTCATTCTGCTTCTATTTGAGAATGAAGAGTTGACGTTCAGAAGTTTTGGCTTGGATGTTACATTTATAATGATTCATGAAGCTTTCAGTAACATCCTCCCAAGTCGCAACATGCTTGGATTCCAGAGAGTACAAACATTGTTGACATGCATGCTTCAAGGAAAGAGGGAACACAATAGGGAAGAGTGTCAAATCTAATCCCTTAAGAGCCATGGTCGCAAATAAAGCCTGAAAGTGGAACATCCGATTATCAGTAGGCTTGAACTTAGGAATGTCAGCAGTGGAAAACTTTTCGGGAAGCTTATCCCTTATGGACGAAGAGGTGAAAGGTTGCTCCACATTGGTGAACTCATCAGAGATCTTACACATCTGTTCTTTGATGTTGTCCATTGCAGCCACATTGACATTGTTTTGATTGTCTTGCTCTACCGTGTTGACTCTGGTAGTGAGCGCTTGCATCATGGTACACAACCTCTCAATGGACCTGTTAATGTTCTCAATATCCTGCTTAGAAGCCATTGGTTCAAAGTAAACTGGAGATGAACTTTTTGGAGATGATTGTGGTGGTTTCCTTGTACGCCTCTTTGGTATAAGAGGTTGTTGAGGTATTGACTCGAAGCGTAACAATCTACCCCTGCTTCTTGACCAAGTGTTGTGACATCGAAACAAACACACCTTTAATGACTAAACTTAACCTTACCCATCCTGAAAAGAAATTTTTATTATTATTATTTTTTAAAAAAATTTATCTATGGGAGGATACCATCCGACTTATTCTAAAAAAACAATGAAACAAAAAAACGACACAAGACCATCCTAAAGTAAGGTAATAAAATGGTGCACGACTCAAGGTGAAATGTGTGAACTTGACCCGACATGTGAGTGATTAAGTGAGGTTATGGACGCGTGTTATGTCCGTACACCTAGACATTCCATTAAACTAGACATAAGAACAACATAAGCACGCACAAAGACCTAAAATAGACTTACTGGACCAACCTCCTGGGCACCGTGTCATGGTGCTGATTGTCGTGACACGGTACATTGCACCGTTAGATGACACAAATCACCGTGTCACAGCGCTGTACAACGTAGCACGACAGAGCTGCCGTGACACGATGCACAGTTCCAGGCTAATTTTTGTGTAATTTCCAGGTTTGAATCAATTTTAAGTTCGTACTAATTACTATGTGGAAATAAAAACCCTCGATCATAGGTTAAACAAAATGAGCAAATACATGTGGGTTAGCACCAAATAAACCACGTAGCATTTAGTCACGATGATGTAAAAAGAGTTTGCAACCTAAGGTCAAGATATATGTTCAACTATTGGTCAAGCATTGGGTGTCAAAAGGGTACCATGGTTAAGGGTTTGGACGCGTTAGCAAGGCAGCCTCCCTTTAGGGTGTATGCCAACGGGCGGCTCCGCGAGTTCGTGATGAAATCGAACTCAACTCCATGGTTTGGGTGGATTTAATAACTCGGATGAACCCTTATTTCCATGAGATTTTTTGGGTTGATAGAGCTTAAATACCCCAGGGCTAAGACGTATGTAGAAAATAAGCCATTGGACAGATTTAAGGAATGTCTTGAAAGGCAAGAATGTACCATGTCACGGTGCTTCATACCGTGTGACGGTGTACGGCGCCGTGACAAGGCAGCATCTGCTGTGGCGCGACAGTAAAAAAATCTGACTGGTGCCCTTTTTTCCTTCGTTCGCAATCAAGTTATTCAATTTTTCCTACGGGACAAACCTAAATGGGACGTTTAAATGTCTATGATTATGCAAAAATGCCAAATTATTCAAGAGTCTTTCAAGTCCCATCCACTCATCTTAATTAAATACCGATCACTCAAATCGATTAATAACCAAGTCGCCAAATTGTAGGCGTCGTTTGAAGTGCGCCTACGTTAAAGCATGTGTGAATACGCTTGGCACTCATAGGATGTGGGAATTGAGGTATACGTTTAGGGAAAAATAAAGTAGGGAGCCGCCAACAAGTTTTTAAGGAACTTGTAAACTGTTCACGGATCATAAAAGGCAACCACGATAAAGGGACAACGAAAGGTAACAACAATTGACCCGTGAAGGTTACACCCCATTCATAATCCATGAGATTACTAACTCCATATGGTTCAAAACCACGAAAAGAGGATCGAGGATGATGTTACGAAGTGAGTCATGGAGTCACATTCACCCGTATTGGCCTCTACTCGATTCTTGTAGTGAAAAGTGATTCCTGCGATCTCAAAGGCATACAAACAAAGATTCAATTTGCTCCAAACTAATATTGAGCTAAATTGGTTGAATGATAATGCAGTATATAATTCTAAAATATTTTTGATCACATTAATTAACAACAAGATTTAAAAGGAACCTAAACCGGTTGTCTAAATTATCTTATTAGGCGTGATTTTCAATTACATGTCCCCTTTAACATGCAATATGGTGATCATAATAATAATAAAATAAGCATTAATATTGGAAGCAATTTAACAAAAAATTCAACAACATAAAAATCGTTGGAAAAATAATAGAAATAAAAGGAACATAATTCTTACTTTGATTTTGTTTGCTTGAAACTATAAAACAATGAACGAGTTAGTAATTTCAAGGAAAATTAATAAAACAACAGTTAAATTAAATTAAATAGAATTGATTTGGGGCCAAACCCTCAAACAATTCTACCTTTCATGCCTTAGTTTAAGGACAGAACCTCGAGTAAAGTACGGACTTCTTGGAGTGCTTAAGGAAGGAATTTTGAAAGAAGAAGGGTAGGCTAGTGTTTAGGCTATAGCATAGAAGAGAGAAAAATAGAGTGAATTGATGCCCCGTACATCAGAAATGAGGGGATATTTATAGGGAAAATGAGTAGAGGGAACACACGGAACCCTAAAAAGGATAAAAACCTTAAAAGCATAGCCGCGACGCGACAAAAATTGTTGCGACACAGTAAACAATTGTGTGACGCGGGATATTTTAGTGTGACACGGGAAATATCTGACCTACAGGGGGTTAAAACACGTGAAAGATTTATGCGAAAAAGACACGTGGATGTCCTGTGTCACGGGACTCGCACCGTGTCACGGGAAACTGCACCGTGGCGCGACAGTTAGTCTCGTGACGCGGTACAGTTTGCCGGGACGCGGCAAACCCTATATCCATTTTCCGTCAAAATACATTTGCCTTCTTAATATTCAGCCTTTTTAAGTGCCGATTCATAATTTCGGGCTATTTCTGATTTATTATTTATTAATTGCGCCAAAATAATAAATAAAATAAATAAATAATAAGGTTTGGGCCAAAATAAATTAAACTATGCTTTGACTAAACACCAAGACTGATCTGTTGACCATTTTAAATAACTGATTTAATTAAATATGATTTCTTGAGCACTCTCGGGATTAAATACTGAACCCAACCAATAACGGCGGTGAAAGATTGTTCATCATCAGGTTTGGTTTCGGGGAGACATTTTTAGGTGTCTACACCAATAAACTTTAACGGCTTCCTTCTCCAAAACTAAGATTCAATCATGAACTATGAAACCTTCCATATGGAAAGTTCGTCTCTTGTAGTTTGCTCCAAAAACATTTGATTGAATAAGGCAAACTCATAAAGATATTGATTATCATTCGACTCTGGACGATCATGAACCAGTATTAACTACTCAATCAATTTACCTTCTGACGATCACCCTATCCTTACTAAATCCCTATCCCATAAGTACAGTGCTTGTCTTGTAATATGAGTCATCAAGAGTGAGGGAATGATAGTAATCATTCCCCCAAGTTAGATTCGGCCTGACAGAGAAGACCTATCACGATCGAATTTCTATTAAACAATTGATGAGATTATTGGTGAAATTAATGAACCCACTTCTTCCCTAGGTTTATCAACTATCCATAGCCAAAAAAGCTCTTCATAAAAAATAGCTCCAAGCTACTCCTTAGAATTAAGGGTACAAGCCTAATAAATTATCTCAAGACTGAAATATTGGGGTGCATAAGAATCCTCCGTTGAGATACGTCTCCGCCACTTTCTCTTCTTATATTCATGTTTATTCCTCATGTGGAGATAATCGGATAAACAAGCTCCTATGTGCTTTATGCCTTAAGAAACTTGAAGATCTCACCAAGAAGGGAAACATGAATCATATGATCATGGTTTAAAAGTCAAGTAGAGGAACCCTCTTCTTTAAAATATTTTACCTCAAATGAAGAAAGAAACTCATTTCTGAGTCAGAGTGTGGTTAGGGGCACGGAGCAACAAGAACTCGTCCGAACCCAAGTTGTAAGCAAGTTTCTTTACCTCCTCATCGATCAATGTGCAATTTGGTAATGATTATCGGATCATAGAATTGTGTGCAAGAATTTAGCGCCTTGAGATACTGTTGAAATGCTTCCAATGCGACTCTTTAATTAGTGAACTCAATATTGTATGTCTTCGTGATGTGAGGAGAAGGAGGAACCCCCACCACAAGAGGTGGAGGAGGCTCAGGCACAAAATTGGTGTATGGGCCCTTTAGCTCATCGTGATTACGATGTCATCTACAAAATTCAATAAAAAGTGTGAGCTAAGTAATGGAATTGATAGGTAAGCAATAAAATATGGAAGATAAGAACACCATTTGCCTAAAAATCATCAATGAAAAGCAGATAAGAATATAAGCACGTAATAGCACCATTAATAAGCAAATTGGGTATCCAAGTGCTATACTAAGACCATGTGCCATTATAAACTAAATCAATAATCAACAATGAGCAATGGAATATGAACAAACAATTAAGCACAATACCCATTAAGCATCATGAATCACAAAATAGCAATATATAGTAAGCATAATCTCTTCTATCCATGTAAACTAAATAAATCTAACATTGGTGGTATTATCTACTCACGCAAAAATTCACATCCATGACTAAAATACTTCAATTTATCATCAAATAACATTATATTACTCAAAACACAAGCATAAAAGACTAACAATAATATGTCACCATGCATACTAGCAAAATATAGGGTTTTAATTTCTCAAAGTAGGATGAAAATGAAAGAAACAAGTTAGAATCATACCTTGGATGAGAAAAGAAATCTTTTAATGTATGCTAGATGTGGAGATTAGAAGAATTGTAAACCAATTTACAAGTCTTCAACCAGAAAAATTTGAATGAAATTAGAGATGGTGATGAGGATTTAACAATGAATTAATATTTATATCAAAAATGAAATAAGTGAATGTGCGTGAGTATGAGTGAGATTTACAAAGAGAGAGTAGAAAGAGAGATATAGAAGTTGTGCGAAATGGACAAAAACAATGATAGTATCTGGGAGCTAAGTCATAACGTTTGGTGCGGCGCAAGGCCACATCCTGAGGTTGAGTGTACGTAAGTGCATGTTGTCTGCCACGTGCGCTGACTGATATCATGGTGCGCTTGTTGAGAAGGGTATGCCCGCGCATGAGGGCTAGTGATGTTTAAATATAAAGTCGTAATAAAAAGAGCACTTTTTATGGGTGCACTAATTACCTCGTGAGTGCACACTTTGAGAGCACTTCTGTTTTTGACATTACAATTGAACTTCGTGCCATCTAAACTTCCCATGAACACCAAAACTGATGAAAACCAATTCTCTGATTGACTCAAAAGCACCTAAAACAAAGTAAATAAACAATTATGCCAAAGAACACTAAAATCAAAGCAAAGAAAGAAACAAAGAAACACTACTACAAAAATGGCCAAAGAGACCTAAGATAAGAGACCGCTTAATTAAATAACAGGTCTCTTTGTTTCAAGAGACCCAATATTATAAATAACGGGTGTCTCTCATACTACCTTAAGAAAGTGAAAATTAATAAAGACCCTTTACCAAAGATAACCGGTCTCTCTTGAATTTTTTATTTGTAATTTTTAAAATGGAGAGACCCATGTTCTTACAAAAGCGGTCTCTAGACTAACACCTTAGACCGCCTATTTAAGTTAGGCGGTCTCTGCATCTAGCACATTAGACCACATATTTATGTTAGGCGGTCTCTTGCTATTTTTTCACGCTTACACACTACTTTTTTTTTTTTTTACTTTATCATTTTCTCTTTTAATCCCCTTTGCTTTTGGGCTTTACCCCAACCCGTTTTTTATACTCCCTCCTCATTTAAAACCCTAGATTGCTTCCAGCCTCCTTCCTTCTAATCCCTCCCCAGATTTTCTCTCTCTATTTTTTTCAATTCATGCAACCACCTCTAACCTTTGCACTTCCATTAATCTCACTCACAGTCCTTCACCCATACTATCTCCTTCTCGATTTCAGCCCCGCCAACATAACTTTACCCTATACATCCCTCATCATTGCTTGTCACGCGACGGTGCTTCAGCAATCAACTCGTCATTCTCCTGCTCGAACACTCGACACTCTCTATTTGGGTTCAAAGGTTTGTCTCTCTCTCTTCTCTTTATCTTTTATTTTTGTATATTATTTTTATAGAATGAGTTGATTTTCTATTTGAATGTGTGGGTACTTTTTCTTGAATTTTGTTTCCATACTTTATTTGATGTTTTCAAAAAATCTTGCAGTTTACAATCTTTAAATTAGATGACAATATATCTCAAAATCACAATTATCGGCTCAAAATCACAATGGATAATTAGATTTACTCTTGAAATGTTATTTTGAAATACTATACGAAAGATCTCGTAAAAAAAACAAAAACAACCAAACGAAAGAGTGTGTTTAAACTAAAAGTCAGATCTCATTTCACAAAGAGGATTACTTTTAGCGAACTTGTTGTAATTTTTTTTTAATAAAAAATTTCTGTTTAGTTATACTTTTACTTTCATTTTTCGTAGGTTATTAATGATTTTATCAACTTAATTGGGGTATAATAGTTTTTTATGGGCACTCCATTTGAATTCTGTTTTTTTTTTTTTTTTTAATTTACTTTTGAAATTTTGGATTTGAATTTTTTTTTTTTTTTTTTTTGAGGTGGAGGTTGTGGTTAACTACATTTTTTTCTGGGTTAAGCTAATGCTTATATGTTAATTGCAGCTTATAATCAAATGGATCAATTCATATTCAAAACTAAAGAAGAAGATCTACACGAATGAGTTGTTGAAGTTCGGGATGAAGAAGCATTTAATAGGATTAATGATTTTTATATATGTAATTATGGAGTTTGTATAATTTTGTACTATATATTCTATACCATGTATAAATTAATTAAATGTATAAAAATCTATTAGTTATTTTGATGAAATGTAATTTTAATTTACGATTTAAAAATCAAATAACATATATTTTTTTTTTTTATTTTAAATGATGCCCAAGAGACCTGTGAAGTTAGATAAGCGGTCTCTGTTTTCAAAAAACAGAGACTGCCTTAGGTCAATAGGGCAGTCTTAGTTTTCCAAAAAAAGAGACCGCCTAACATCAATAACCAGTCTTAGTTTTCTCATTCTAGAGACTGCCTTTCAACAATAGGCAGTCTTAGTTTATTCATTCTAGAGACCGCTTCCATCAAAGCAGTCTCTTTGCCAAAGGGACCGCTTAGCTAGAGACCGCCTCTAAAGCAGTCTCTTTGGCTTTTTTGGACGGGTCTCTTTGGCCATTTTTGTAGTAGTGAAAAAAAGAAAGAAAAGGTAAGAAAGGGTAAGAAATCCAAATTGCCTTCCAGAAAGAGCTGATTTAAGATCATAAGCTTGACTACCTTTCGTTTGACTAAAGAAGAGTTAAAAGACAAAAATTGTTAACTACATTTACTATAATTCCATCGCGACAAAGCTTAAGACGGTCACCATTCACTTTGAAAGATCTAGTCATCTCCAAATCTTAGATTTCAACTACACCATAAGGAAATTAAAAAAAAAAATTTAACAAGGAAAGGACCAATCCATCATGAGATGAGCTTTTCAAGAAACAAATGGAGTCATTCCATTCTTTGGAGTGAGCCTTATAAGAACATGCATAATCATAGGCATTCAAATAAAATTCCTCAAGTTGATGCAAATCCAATAATCTTTGTTTACTTGAACTAGCCAAATCGAAATTGGTTTTTTTGATAGCCCATTGAGTTCTATGTTTAAGCTTAACAAGAAGATGACATGCCTTACCATAGAAAAGCTTATAAGGAGTCATGTAAATTCTAGTTTTTAAATCCGTCTAGTAAGCCCAAAAGGCATCCTCAAACTTATCCTGCAAATCTAATAATCTATTCTTTAAGATGGATTTCTCAAGGATAAAATTGACTTCCATGTTTGATCATAACCTTGGCTTGCTTGCTATTTTGGGGATTAAAAGCAAGGATGAAATGTTGGTGAATGTCATGCTTTCTACATTTTTTGAAAGACGTGATGCACAAAGTGAGAACCGTAGTGACTACTCTTGGAACCCTAGGCCATAACGGGAAATATGATCTTCTTAAACTTCTTTAACACAACTTTATGATCATTTGCAGGAGAGGTAATGGCTTCAACTAATTTTGACACATAATCAACCGCAACAATTAATAATGTATTGATTGCCATAGAAAGCGGGAAAATGTCTCATAAAGTCAATACCCAAAGTTCAACGATCTCAAGCTCAAGAATAGGATGTTGAGGCATTTAGTTACACTTAGATATACTTCTGTTTCGATGACAATGGTCACCAGTCTTAATGAAACCCCAAGTGTCTTTCACATTCATTACTTTTCAATAGAGTATTAACCCCACTATTTTTTTCGTACAAGTTTTTAATGCTCTAAAAGCCCCCATACTCTTATTTTATTAATGATTTAGGAAATACTATAAAAAAACCATTCCTCAAAACACCAGAATTTGGTTTAATCACTCGTTTTTTGTTTATTATAAAAAACCACCCCTTAAAAATAAGTTAGAAATCACCACCTGTAGTATGATTCCGACCAATTTTTCGACTATAGGGCCAACTTTTTTTTTTCTCTCCCCCCTTTTCCACAATTTTTTTTCGATTTTTCACATAAAAATGACCAATATAACATTGATTAAGCATATAAAATCGAACAAATATGATAAATTGTTCAACAATAAGAAATCCCTAGTTTCATTTACATGAACCCTAATATTTTATACTTCATGCTGCTTACAATAATTAACATTAATCTTACAATCTTCTCCTTAAACAACATAAATTGTCAACCATGGGAAACAACAAATTAAAATAAAAAGGAAAATCATCAAAAAAAAATAATTATCCCAGATTTGAACAAGATGAAAATGAACCCTAAAATCTTCCTCAATTTCATAAACATGAACCCTAATTTAACTAGTTGCAATTAACAACTCTATAGAACAATTTATGTTTTAAATAATTGATAAGTGGTTTATTTGACTACAAATGTTGTCGATTTAAACCCGATTTCGCAATCTTTTCCCCACTATCTAACCCATTTTGAATGGAAATGTTGTATCTCAGCCTTGCCCCCCCCCCCCTCTTTGTATGTGTTTGTCCATGTTTTGCAGGGTTTATGACTAAATTTTATAAGCAATCAAAGATCGAAAAGGATTTTAAGGCATGAAGACAAAGAGAGGAAAGACCGCTCCTGGAATAGCGAAAGTGCACCTCTCACGGAGCGGGCGCTCCTTCATCATGACAACATTCTGCCAAATTTTATAAGCAATCAAAGATCGAAAAGGATTTTAGTAATACTATTTTTTTATATTTATGATTAGTAATATTATTATTTTTGATATTAATGTTGTTAATATTATTGTCATTATGGTTATTGTCGTTGTTGTTAATTTTATTTGTTGTTGTTGTTGATGTTATTATTATTATTATTATTATTATTATTATTATTATTATTATTATTATTATTATTATTATTATTATTATTATTATTATTATTATTATTATTATTATTATTATCATTAGGAGGAGTAGTAGTAGTAGTAGTAGTAGTAGTAGTAGTAGTAGTAGTAGTTGTTGTTGTTGTTGTTGTTGTATGATTTTTTATATTTTTATTATTATTGTTGTTATTATTGGTTTATATTAGTGTTGTTATTATTATTAGTTTAAATTAGTATTGTTGTTGTTGTTATTATTATTATTATTATTATTATTATTATTATTGGTGTTGTTGTTGTTATTACTGTTGTGGTTGTTTTTGTTGTTATTATTAGTGTTCTTAATATATATTATATTAATAGTACATTGGAAAATCTGTGGTTTATTATTATTATTATTATTGTTGTTGTTGTTGTTGTTGTTGTTGTTGTTGTTGTGGTTGTTGTTGTTGTTGTTGTTGTTGTTGTTGTTGTTGTTGTTGTTGTTGTTGTTGTGGTTGTTGTTGTTGTTGTTGTTGTTGTTGTTGTTGTTGTTGTTGTTGTTGTGGTTGTTGTTGTTGTTGTTGTTGTTAATTGTGTGTCGGTATGAAACTAATTTATTTGAATAGTATTTTTGTAGTCCAACTTTAAACAAGTAGTATTTTTTTGTAATTATTACTGAAATTGGATTTTGTACTTATTCTCGGTAGATCGAGGGTTCTGGTGCTCGACATGGAATATCACGACGTTTGAATGCGTCTTTTAGGAGATAGTCATCTCGTTTGGCACCGTGTCATCCAAAACAGCAATACTGGTCTACTAGTGGTTGGTCGGGAGACTAACAGTCAGGAAGTAGTTGGCCCATATATTCGCCAGGTGGAGTACATATATCTGACGACGAGGACGAAGTCTCGTCTAGTCATGCTGGTGGCCGGGATGAAGAATCGGGCCCCCAGGATTATCATATGGTACATAGGGGTCAGTATGGGACATTTTTTGGTAGTGGATCGAGTCTGCCTACTACTAGCTCTTCATATGCATGGTTAGTGCAGGAGCCAATGTCGTCGGGTGGTCATGAGGATGAGACTGTTATCCCTGATTTTGTTGGTCGCATAGCACGATATATATGGATCGAGCAGGAGCGAAGTGATTTGCGGTGTTTGAGTAGGTCAAAGCAGTGTTCTGACTTGGTTACGTGGCAAGGTCGTTAATTAGTGGAGAACCTCCAATTTTTTATTTATTTTTTTTTATTTATTTATTTTTATTTTTTTTTTTGGAAAATATGAGAACCTCCAGTTGATTGATGGTAGTTGGTTGTCTCACTTGCCCAGGCTGCTATTTATAAAACTTGATTAACTGTTGATTTCTTCTTTTGTTGAGAGATTGCGGCCAGATACAAACACTTTTCATATGGCATTTGGGGAGATCACGATCATGTTGCACGATGTGTACAACATTCTTGCGCTACGTGTACATGGCAAGATGGTCACCATTACACCTAGCACGGACTACTTACGGGATGCGTGCTTGGTTACCATGGATATGACTCCGGATAATTTTTCTGAGATTTGCGGCACAAAGACGATTTGGCAGGGTAGTGGGGTCTTAACTGATAAGATTTTTTATTCGACATTGGAGGTTGAAAGGCAGTTTAGTGCTCAGTATACTACGTACTTGTGGTTAGTGCTTGGAGGTTCACTGTTTATATATAAGAGTGGTAAACGTATGCATCCTTCCTTCCTCCACGAGCTATGTTATATGGATGGCCCTATTAACGAGTACGCTTGGAGCACATTTGTAGTAGCTTCCTTGTATGAACAATTAGGCACGTAATCACGGAAAGGTGCTAATTTGATCGCTCGTTGCGTATGAAAACATAACTAACTAGAAAACTCTTGTTTGTCGGTGTCACACCTACTATCTCAAAAAACGGCATGCCATATCGATTGGTCTTGTAAGTAGAATCCATCCCTATGAATTGTGGGTATGTGCGGAGTATGTTGACCGTGATCGGGCGCACCACAAATGCATGTTGCAGGACATCAAGCTCATTGAACATGACCTAGTAAATGTACTTACTCTCTCTCGGCAAATGAAGAAATTGCTTAACAACTCCTCTTCCTTTAGACATCTCCATCCTGAAATCATTCAAGCAGTTGTAAATGTGCCTGATGTTTGGATGATCATCACGAAATTGTTCAGCAATAGTTTCCATGATGTTACGGGGCGCAACCTTGGACTTGGTCATGTGCCGCACAACCTGTTTTGCACCCGAGCTCAATCCGCTAACTTTACGATGATCCTCTTGATACAAAATCATTGGGTGGTTATGCGTCCCGGTGTGATAATTTTTCGCATGGATCTTCCAACTATCAGTGGTGAATTCATAATATATCTTGATGTAAAAAGGACAACCATTAGCTTTTGTATTTGTGTCCTTCCGTATCGCGTTCTCCAAATCTCTCGGCTTGATCTGCCTTCCCTGATTACATATAAAATATCGGTACGGCCGACCATCACTAGTTTTGTTATATGACCATTTCACCAAAATAAATCCGAGATTTATAGAAACAACATCCGCCCATTTAACTGCATCCTCAAATATTGAAAATAACGTGTCCGTGACGAAATTCCCACTATAATTCACACCGTCACCGCAGTCTTTAAATTCCAAATCCTATACAAATTAAAAAAAACAATGGTCTTAGACAATTTGATCTTTTTAATAATATTAATAATAATATTTATAAAACAACTTTACAACTACTAATGTTATTAAATAAATAAATAATACTAGTACTAATTAAAACAATAATAATAATAACTACAACAACAATAATCATAAACACTAACAATAACATTAATAAGGTTTTAAAAAAACTAATTACCACTAATAACAATAAAATAACAACAACAATTACAAAGCAATAATACCCTAACATAATAACTAATCAATATTATAATAATAATAACAACAACAACAACAACGAACAACAACAACAACAACAATAATATTAATAATAATAATGTTACAAAAAATAATTATATTACTACTACAAAACAATAATAATTACATTAATTATAAAAAATTAATCACAAGAACAATCGAAAAATAATAAAAAAAAATAATAATTTAATTATTATTAAAAAAAATTCTGGAAAAGGGACATCCGCCCAAAATTTCCGGATGTCCCTAGGTGGATCCGTCTAAAATTTCCGGATCCACCTTGGAAAATCTGGAAATTTTGGGCGCATCCCTACTTTCGCTTAAAATTTCTGGATGTTCCAAGGTGGATCCGGAAATTTTAGGCGGATCCACTTAGGGACATCCAGAAATTTCAGGCGGATGTCCCTTTTCAAGAAGATATAAAAAATTTCTTAAAGAATGTTCCGACACATTCTCCGGCGTACAAATGTTCTAGTCGTCGTCCATGATCCATGACCCGTCGGAAAAACTTGATTAATTTTTTTCAAAAGAAACGGTTTAAGGTGGTCGTAGGGACCGATTTGGTTTGAAGATCGTGTGGACCGATGTGGTGGACTCGGGATATTCACGTCATACTACTTTGAGGGGACCGTTTGATAGAATGTGTCCATGTAAGGAACAAAGTCCTTTTTATATTACAACTTGCATAAGGGCATATTTTTCCATTCAAATTAAAATGGGAACGTTACTATGTAAATTGGGAGCCACGAATAACAATCCACATTTTGTTCACCCGTGGGGTTTCATTCACCATTTCATCAACCTTATGAGCCCATCAATTCATAAATATTTTGGACATATTATTTAATTTTCAAAACTATAATTAAATAAGAGAAATGAAATTTCTATTTTAAACATAATTCTGCAAATATATACATTCCTTATGTAATATGTTTTCTCAAAACACACAAAACTTGAATTAATATAATTTGCTATAATCCAAGACTTTCATATGACTCTCATTTCTTAGTTCATGGAAGGGGTTTAGTGATTTCTCACTCTTAATAAAACTTTGCAGATCACGACATCCTGCTTGTCATTGATCTCATAAATGAGGTGATATCTCATATCTATTTGTTTGGATTTGTGATGTGACCCTGGCTTATTTTTTTTAACAAAGGTGTCCTTTTAGTCACAGGATAATTTGATCCAAACTTCCTCCACGTGTATTCTGACATTGAGCATGCAACAACATTCTGCTTTGAACTTTTCAAGCTTATTGTACTGCTTTATTCAAACACAAAATGTATCTAGATTAACAACGAAAGTCATCTTTCCTGTTTAGAAACTTGCATCAGTGTAACCTTTTGACAACCTGTTCACTTTTACCATCATAAACCAGAATCATGTCTTTAGTGCTTCTCAAGTACTCAAGGATTTGTTCTTGGTAACTTTCAGTATGCTTCTTCTGAATTTACTTGAAACTTGTTACACATGCACATGTCATATGTAACATCTTGCTCTGTGTATATCATGGTACATATAATGGACCCTTTCTGCAAAAGCATAAGGTACATTATCCATACGACTCAACTCTACTAGCTTTTGAAAACACTGAGTTTTACTGAGCGTAATACCATGAAACATGAGAAAATATCCTCTCTTAGTGTCTTGCTTCATGAACTTGTCAAGAACCTTATCAACATAGTTCTCTTAATTCATTCTAATTACTCTTCAAGATTCATTTTTTGGATCTTGATTCCCAAGATGTATTCAAAATCTTCTAAGTCTTTCATACAGAAACAACTTCTTAAACACTCCATGACTGATTCAAGCATTGATATGTCATTTTATATGAATTGCATGTCATCTAAATACAAGAATAAGAACACCAATTGCTCCTACTAAACTTCTTGTCTCTATAAGATTCCTTTTCGCTCTTTGAGGAAATAAAACTGTTTGATTGCATGATCGAAATGAACGTTCCAAATCCCCGATGCTTAATTCAATCCATTAAATGATTTTCTGAAGTCTGCAAAACTTTCTATGATTTCTGGATTTCAAAATTCTTAGGTTGTATCATATACATATCCTTCATCAAGAACATTTCAAAAAGATGATTTTGATATCCAATGCTAAACTTCGTTATCAAAATCAACAATCACTAGAAGATTTAAAATAGGACTTAACTAATAGGTTTGACCCCACTGTAAGACTTATCATGGATTAACACATCTTTGCAGACATGGAGTCCATTCTAGATCTCATGGCCTTAAGCCACTTCCTGAGCTGGCACTTACCCAAATCTTGCTCGTAGGGTATGGATTCAAAATGTTCCAGTAGGAAAATTTAAGAACCCACCTTTTCTTAAAATTTCAACAAAATATTTATTTTAATCCTAAGTAACCTACAATAGGTATGAGCAACAATAGAATTATTCTCTTCAACTTCTTCGAATCCTTTCATTCTAGTGGGACGATAGAAGCCTCGCTAGTTGAATTAGCTTGCCTTGACACATGATTTATCAAATTAGCTGATTTCATGCTCCCTCGTCTGTAATGTTGTGTTATTAACATCCATTTGTTGCTCGTCTTGAATCTTATAGAGATTTAACGTTACTCCCACTTGGCTTTGTAGGTAGAGATTTCTTTTTATAAAGACATTATCGCGAGTAACAAACTATTTGTTATCTACGCGATTGTAGGAATAATACCTCTTAGTTTCCATGGGAATACCTATAAATAACTATTCACTACTTGATTTAGGGTGCATTATGTCAACCTTGTAAACATTTTACATCAATTTTATAACCCATAAACTTGTTTTGAAAAGAGAAATTTTGGAACATTTCCAATTCATAAGTCTTATGATGTCTTTTCAATTGCTTTTGTTGAGTTTATGTTTAGTATATTCGCAATTGTTGTTCCAATATATATCCTAAAAATGATATTTGTAAATCATTAAAGCTAATTTAGGATCGAACCATGGAAAACAATGTTTGATTCCTGTAAACACCCAAATGTGTCTCCCCAAAAACAAAACCCAGTGATAAATACCTTTCACGTCATTTGATTATTAAACGAAGTTAAAGTGTGAAAAGTCTAGTGATGCGGTTGTTTTTATTAAAATATGTCTATTTCTATTTTTGAAAATATTTCTTTTTATACTCTATCAATGAAAATAGCCAGTCCAATTAAGTTTTTTCCTTGATAAGGGTCAAATAATAGTGTAGTTTATATGTGGCTCAATTCCAATGAATAATGAGGAAGTTATGGCCAAAATACTAAATTAGGCCCGAATTGAACTTTATATGTGGCCCAATGATCTAGAGGAGGGCCTATTAGTTATTATTCCTAAAGTTATTATGATTGATTTTAATCTTTTAGAATATCTAGAAGGTTCTTGTTAATTGTAATAGAATTATGATTGATAATTATATTTTAAAGAGTTTTATTTGGAATAAAATAAGTGTTTTATGATAAACTTGATTTTAATATGATAAACGCAAAATTAGCTGCTTAATCATATTAAGAAGAGGATTTCGAGTGCAAAGCGCGTGTTATTTCTGACTCAACGTAAGACGACAAGCCTGTCTGCTGGCGCTAATAGCTGTTGCCTAGCACTAGTGCCTGTCGTCTGGCGCTAACTTGATTTGTTTTCGATCGGTTACCGGTCTATTTTTCTATAAATAGGGTCCTAGACCCCCATTTTTATTCATTCATAACCATCTAATAATTCTATTCTTTCTCTCTTAAAGCTAGAAGCTTACTCTCCCTCTATTCTTTGCTAAGCCTTCCCTCTTACAAAATTACACATTCACAAGTTGTAGACACATCTAGCCAAGTTCGAAGTTGCCTTGCCCTAGACGTGATAGGTTGATAATTTATGAGGGTTTGGTCCCAAATATTATTTCAATTCTTTGATTAGATTTACTGTTTAACATTTTTCTTGAAGTTACTAACGCGTGTATTTTGTTATTAGAAAGGGATACGAGGCATCCAAGTAACTAATTTAATTACTTTAATTGTTATTTTGATATAGAAATCATGCTTTAATTATATTAATTCCTAGTATCATGTTAGGATGTCTTTATGATTCCTAGTGAGTGATAGACCGCATGATCGGGATTGCCGACACTTTTCAAAACAAAAAAATGAGAGAGAGAGCAAAAAAATAAACAAAAGAAAGAAAGTTATAAAGTGAGGAAACCTCAAGCATAAAAATATAAAGATTTCAATGTAAGGTTGCACACCTTGGGGGTTTATCTAGGGTCTTGAGCTTTATCCCTTTTTTCTTCAACCTTTAGCCTAACCATGTTACAACCCTTAAAAGACCTCTTTGAGGTATACACATAATTGTGCGAGGTTCGGCATGATTCTTGATGGATACGTAGGCAACCTAACAAAGAGGTACAGCCGTAATAAAAAATGCATTCATATTTACATTCATAATTGATCATATCAAGGGATCTCCAATGCTCATCCCTAATCATTTAGAGCTAGACTTGGGGGCTTGATCCTACATCATTAGCTTACCTAGCCTAAGAGTCACCATCATTTGTATCTTCTTGAAATAATATTTTTACATACCTTTAGCCTTTGCAGCCTAACTTTAGTATCACTTTCACACACATCACAGATACATGACCAAATAATCCTACTTTTTGGAACCCTTTGTCATGAAATATTAACACAACGTTGAAGCATGCCTTGTCATATCAAAATCACTCATCATTGCATCACAAAGTATGAAGTGCTTAGCCTTTGTGCCTAAGTTACCCAAATACTTTCATCATCGAGTCAACAATAGAGATAGCTTAGGATGTTACAATCTTCACACCCTAGGATACAACGTCGATGCATACACTTGACTAAGCTCATTCAACATACCATCCAACACTCCATTTTTTCCTTTTTGTGTTTTTCCTTTTCGGGAGAAATTCGGTACCTTCCACAAAAAATGATGGAATTTTCTGCTTTTTTGGATTTTTCAATTCGCACAATCACATTATAATGCACCCACAAGCCATGTACGTTGAGTCATTTCACCTCAAATTGAGTATAACACATGTGTCAAAACACATTAAGTCACATCAAGTTAAGTCTAACACAAGTGTTAATCACCTTGAGTCATGCCAAGTCATATGTGGTCTAGCACATTAAGTTGAGTAACACCGAGCCTTTGGTCAACCATAAGATAATTACAAACATGAACAAGTCATATATTACAAGAATATAGATGTAGGTGCAATCACAAGCAATTGGATTTAGCACAAATGAATAAGAAAAAAAGCTAGGACTTGGATTTAAACACAATGCAGCAGGATGCACCCTGACACAGGACGATACACCTTAGCTCATCACAATACTCTCTGACGCGGCGAGACAGACCTGTCGCTGCACGATAGGTTTGATTTTTTCACGCCGGCCTTCGATGGTCTCACGACTTTGATTTCGAGCCTTTTTTAAGAACATTTGAGCAACTGATAGATATTTAATTAGTAGTCGGCTCGATTACGGTCTTGATTGATGATCGACCTGATGACTATCAAATTATCGATAATATATTAATTAATCGAATTTGAAAAGTGATTTGAGTGGTGATTGATTATAATCATAAAGGATTCCTAGGATGAAGATTTCTACAGAGATTGACTTGAAGATCAAAGAATCTTAAGATAAGGTTTTTCCTAAAGCCAAAAAGGTCGATTACTCCTAAAAGTAAGGACAAGAAGATTAGAAGATTCAAGATGAAGAAGCTTTCAACAGAGGGCTCCAAAAGAGTCTCTCGCTTAGATTTGAGAAGGACGGTTCGAGATGAAACGACCTTCGATATCTTTCACTATGATTGGGGAGGTTATTATTTGATTTGAGAAAAGAACGATTCGAGAGGAAGCGGTTTTTGATATCTTTTGCTAGGATGGTGGAAATTATCACTAGCTTTGAGAAGATAGCACGAGATGTGCGGTCTTCGACGACGTTCGCTAAGATTGTGGAGGTTGTCACCTAGATTTGAGAAGATATCACGAGATGGGCGGTCTTCGATGACGTTCTCTAAGATTGAGGAGGCTGTCACCCTTATTTGAGAAGATGACACGAGATGGGCGGTCTTCGACGACATTTGCTAAGATTGTGGAGGTTGTCACCATGATTTGAGAAGATGGCACATGATGGGCGGTCTTCGACGACATTTTCTATGATTGGGAAGGTTGTCAACATGATTCAAGAAAATAGCTCGAGATGTAGCAGCAATGATAGACGGTGTTCCCTAGGATTTGGAATATTGTCACAACAACCTTGAAGATGGCTACAAGCAGTCACCTTCAACGATGTTCCCCAGAATGTGAAGAAATGCCATAAGAAGTTGAAGATGGTTACAAGCAACGATCTTTAACGATGGCAATTACGAGGAACTATGGAGGTCATCACCAACAAATTTGGCAACAAAAATCGGTTATCCCAAAGACGTGTGCTTGACAATGCAACATACGCGTTTCTTAACTCTTTTATCTGTTTAACTAACAATAGTTTGCATGTATCGGCGTTATAAGAATGGTTTAGGATCGCAGTTGGTTCTAAATCATTCTTCGTCCCTATCGCTACATTAACTTTTGTTTTTGAAACTTACGTTTTTCAAAACTCAGTCAAAGTGGGGGCTTTTGTAGACACCCAAATGTGTCTCCCCAAAAAACAAACCCAGCGATGAATACCTTTCACGTCATTTGATTGTTGAAGGAAGTGAAAGTGTGAAAAGTCTAGTGATGCGGTTGTTTTTATTTACATATCTCTCTTTTTGTTGTTAAAAATATTTATTTTTATACTCTATCTATGAAATAGCCAGTCCAATTTGGTTTAGTCCATGATAAGTGTCTAATAATAGGGTAGTTGGATCAGGCTCTAAAAGAGCTTTCCAACGATATATTATAAGCCTAATTGTGATGAATAATGAGGAAGTTATGGCCCAAAATACTAAATTGGGCCCAAAATGAATTTATATGTGGCCCAATGATCAAGAAGAGGAGGGTCTATTAGTTATTATTCCTAAAGTTATTAGGATTGATTTTAATCTTTTAGAATATCTAGAAGGTTCTTTTTAATTCTAAAAGAATTAGGATTGATAATTATATTTTAAAGAGTTTTATTTGGAATAAAATAAGTGTTTTATGATAAACCCAATTTTAATTTGATAAACGCGGAATTTGCTGCTTAATCATATTAATAACAGGATTCCGCGTGCAAGGGTGTCTTATTTCTTACTCATTGCAAGACGACAAGCCTGTCGCCTGGCCCTAATAGTTGTCGCCTGGCACTAATAGCTGTCGCCTGGCGCTAGTGCCTGTTGTCTGGCGCTAACTCTTTTCATTTGCGACAGGAGGTCTTTTATTCTGAATGGGACTAGATTTGTAATTGATAGGTTTCCAGACTATTTTTCTATAAATAGGGTCCTAGACCCCGTTTCTACTCATTCACAACAACCTATTTCTATTCTTTTCCTCTAGCTTTAAGATATAAGCTTACTCTCCCTCTGTTCTTTGCTAAGCCTTCCCTCTTACAAAATTCCACATTCACAAGTTCTATACACACCTATCCAAGTTTGAAGTTTCCTTCGACCTAGACGTGAAAGGTTGATAATTTATGAGGGTTTGGTCCCAAATCTTATTTCAATTCTTTGATTAGATTTACTGTTTAATATTTTTCTTGAAGTTACTAACGCGTGTATTTTGTTATTAGAAAGAGATACGAGGTATCCAAGTAAGTAATTTAATTAATTTAATTATTCTTTTGATATAAAAATCATGCTTTAATTTAATTAATTCCTAGTATCATGTTTAGGGTATTAACTAATATTTCTAATATCATGTATTGCTTTCTCGTATCATGTTTAGGTTGCTTCCTATTCTTTTCTATTATCATGTTTCTAGTATCATGTTAGGGATAAAGCTTTGATTTTTATTGTTTAGTGACATGATAGTATTTGTTATTAATCTTGTTAATATCATGCCTTGGATCTTGCTATTGTTCTTATGCTTTGAGAATAATATTATGATGATTATTATGTTGCTTGATATTATTATTGTTATTGCTTGATCACGCGTCTCTTGCAGGTTTAAAGGGAATTTGTACTTATAATCACGCTTAATAAGATAATTAAAAATCTTGTTCAGGCTAATTTGATTATAATTTAAGTGATCGCCAATAATAGATTTGTTTGTGCATTAATATTCAACAAACATAGATTAAACAACTTTAGGATTAATATATTGTTTGTATGTCAGTCAGAAAGTGCATATGAATACAAGAAGAATAAAGTAGAGGCCTATATTTAGGTCAGGTTCAATCTTATTTAGGTTGGATTTTTACCTTCATCTCCAAATATGCAGTCATGGTTCAAGAACACTATAGAGTTAGCGATCTCATGGATCGTGAATAGGTGTAACCTTCACCCTGTGAACTGTGTTTACTAGTTCCTAAAACCTGTTGGCGACTCTTTTACTCTAGCTTCACTCCCTTTGGACGCCACCATGCTTAAGTGTATGATCATAGTGGGGCTCATGTGTGGGATGCTTGAAACATTCCCTACAATTCCTTCTTTCAACATACATTTTAATTGTAATGTTTTTGGATTGTTAACTAATTTAACGATTCCTTTTAGATGATCATTTAACTTTTGAGTTAATTATTTATCCCAACAATCATGTTGTGGTGTTAAATTATTTATCTCAAACTGATTTTACATTTCATTTTGGATTTTTGAACGTTTTAATGAATCTAACTTGTACTTTATTAAGTAGTTATCGATATAGTTACTTAAATCGTTAGTAAAAGCAATGAAATAGTTAAATCTCTTTGCTCTTCTTGAACTTATTGGTCTACACACAACATATGTATGAGTTCCAAAATTACATTATCTCCTTCACCCTTTTAACTAAAAAGCAACTTGGTCATCTTACCTTATCAAGCATGACTTTTAATTTACAAGTGATTTATAATCAAATAAGAATAAGAGTCCATCCGATTGTTACTTTGGATGTGCAAATTGGTTATGTGACCTAATCTTACTTTGTTGTAAGTAGGTTTACTTTAAATAATCTAATTTTACTTTTGTGATCTACTTTTATCAATGTCAAAAACAAAATTAACTCGTATCTAGCATAAATGAAACCAATTTATTACCTTGGTCATGGATTAACACTTGTCCATGCCAAGTAAAACCGAATCATATTCAAACCAAAACTGAAAATTGTCTCGTTAAAATTGGAAATTGTTCTAAAATCCTGATAATTTAGTCATAAAATAAAACTATGAAGCTATATCTAGCAACTCAAATACTTCTAGTGCACCTTCAAGCTCCATCTCCATGCTAGCTTCACTTGTATTTAGTTCATGTGCATTATTAATAATGTTAAACACTGCAACTTTCTGTCAAAAAAAAAAAAACACTGCAACTTGGTATCACATACCTAAGTGAAAGTTAAAATGTTTATAACATTATACCTGAGGTTGATGCTCCATTCTTCTTGAGAAAGTCAAGGTATTTTTGGCAGTTGCGCTTCTAATGCCCTTTCTTCTTACATTAAAGCATTCACTTTCACTTGCAGCCTTGGGTTTTAGAGTCGCTTTAGGCTTTTCAGCAGCTTTAGCTACTAACTTTCCCTTTCCCTTAGCACTAGCCTTCTGCCCCTTCTTCTTGAACCCCTTTCCCTTTTAAACCATGAGAACCTAATTCTTAGGTTCCTTAGGGATTTGCTTCTCAACACTGACCAGCATTGCATGCAACTCATTCATGGTCTTTGTAGCATCAGTCATGTTAAAGTTCATAATAACCTGGTTGAAACATTCTAGAAGTGAATGGAGAATGATGTATGTTGCCATCTCATCATTGTATGGGTGCCCCAGTTTCTCCATATTTTGAATTAGGTCGATCATTTTAAAAACTTGATCATGAACTGTGGTACCATTCTCCATCTTATAGTCTATAATTTCACGATGGAGCTTGTACCTTTCAATTGTTGCTTGTTTCTTAATTAAGGCTTTGAGTTCTTGCATGATTGTGTACGCATCCTGATCCTCAAAACACTTTTGAAGGCCAGGCTCCATGGTAGCAATCCTTTGGCAAGTGATAGGCACAACTCTCTTATGAGTTTCCTTGTGCTTCCTGGTCTCTACCACAGTTGGATTTTCTGGCAAAGGTCTTGACAATGGGGTGTTAATGACATCCTCTCTACCCTCAGATTTCAGAACACGTCTTAACATTCTCTCCCAGTTGGAAATGTTATCTCCTGTCAACCTATACTTCTTAAGGAATGGTTGAAGATTATTAATGTTGTTGTCATTGTGATTACGGCTCCCCATTTATGTTAAAATAAGGCAAAATTTAATAATTATGTTTAATTTAATAAATAAAGTACCATAAATGAATTAATTAGGTAACTTTAAAAACACTTTATTCAACAATTAGATGATCCATATTGAATTTTAAGTGATTCTAAGATCCTTTATTCGTGCAATAATTGACCGGACTTTGGCCCTACCACCAACCATTACATTTTCAAGGTTAGTAGACTCTTTACTAATTACAACTCTTGTAACTCTTAGTTGAATAATTAATCAGCACATGTTTAATTATTACCTTTTGCTTCAAGGTTCTAAACTCTTTAGGTAACCTTGTTAAGCATAACCAATCAAAATTGTAAAACTTGGTTTACTCAAACTCTCACAAGATATAAAATGACACCCAGCTTTGGCATAACCTATCATAAATATCAAAGGTTTATTGGATTTCTAATTGGAAAAGCAATCTCAATAATACTCGGATCTAGATTTATTATGTTGTGATTATTTAGTGAACTCTAGCGCATCATCAATTAACATAAATAAAATCTAACATGCATAATCTACGAATGCAATAAAACATGACATAGTATGGCCCCTTAGTCCTAATAAAACTAGAAATGAAAAGCTTCCACTTGAATCATCATGGATCTCCATCCACCTTGCTCCTTTGGGCCTCCACTTCATGGGATTCTTTGTACCAACACTATTTAAATAACTAATCTATTTTCTTTAAATAAAAGTTACAAAAATACATAACGGTACGCAAACCATATTTATATTACAAAAATACATCACGAAGTGCAGATCGTATTTAGAATCTATGGACCATACTAGTCTATATATAGCCACATAATATTATATATTATAAAAGTGCCATATAATTAATCACTCAACATGCTTGTCTAAACTACAACATCGAATGTTCATAATTAAGTCAACACATTTCCTAAAATATCTCATATTTTAAATCATAATTAGATAATATAAAAAATTATCCATGACCAATTACAAAATTTCATATATTTAAGTTTAGGCATGAGATAGAATCAAATCATTTTTTAATATAGAAATATAAATCACATTTAATCTTTCATGATTATCCTAACAAACTTAGTAGATTCTATCTTAACTATTAGCCAATCAAATAATTTTAAAATCAATTATATCCTAATCTAATTATGGGATAATCACATTATTTAAATCAATTATTATCCTTTTGGAATATGCTAAGAAAATCCTAATCGATCTTATCCAAAATTTACCACTTAATTATGGATAATTACCAATTTAAAAATTTAAAATATGGATAATATCAAATTTAACAACTTTATAAGATTTTATTTTATCCTAATAAAAGATTTTTATCTAAAATAAAGGATTATAATTCTAAATATCATATTTAATCCCAAAATAAATCATTTTATCTTGAAATATTTTACAATAAAATAATCAAAAATATATATATATTTTTTGAAAACCGAAAGCCACCACCTCCGGCCACCGTGGTTGGCTAGCTGAAGCTAGCCACGGTGGATGGGTATCTGTTACAGCAGCCACTACAGCAAGGGCTGCATCTTCTGCTTGGCTCTAGGCCACCGTGGTTGGCTAGCCTTGGCTAGCCACGGTGGCTAGCTGCTTTGCAGCAGCCACTGCCGCGCAAGGCAGTAGCAGCAGCCTCGCTGCGTCCATGGCAACAACTGTGCAACTTTTGCATGCTATTATCACGGCCACCCGGACCTCCGCCCTCCCCTTCCTCTCCCTCTTGGGCTGCCACCTGGTCGGCAGCTGCCAACAACCTAAAATATTTATTTTTTGGTTTTTAATTCAATTAAAATAACATTTATAAAATTAAATTAAATTAGTCCACTAATTAAAATTAAATTATCATTCAACTTTAAAATTAGGGTTTATCATTAAATTAATCCCAATTTTATTCTAACTCTTAAAATTAAATCAATGATCATACATAAAACATTCTTATGCATAAATCAATCCGCTTAAAATTATGAAACATAAAACAATTCGAATTAAAATAAAATTATGAACAAAAATCATATTTTAGGGGTATTAATTTCGAATATTCAAAAATCAGGGTTAAGGTTTTTCGAAAAATTCAAAATAGGGTTCTAGGGTTCAAAATTTTTGAATGCTTTAGGGCTTAATTTGGTCCTCTTCATGGCTCTTTTGAGCATAATTTAATCATATTCAATCAATTCCAATAGTTTAATCACATTAAAATAATAATTTAACAATAATTAAATTAATTTCTCCCTCTGAATTGATTATGAAATTAACATGGACTTCAAATAATCATATTATTATAATCTAGCGCGTTCATGCAAGAGGCTAACTGATACCACTGTAGGAGTTTATAGGTACTATAAAGTGGAAAATCATGAATCATATTCATAAAGAACCTAATCCCATGATTGCATGCATAACACACAAGAAACATAATCATACCTTTGAAGCGTGAATTCCACGAAGCTATTTGATAGGCATATCAGGAAGAGAATAAATCCCCAAGCATTGCTCCTCTACTTGGTCCACGGGATTCGAATAAGCCGTCCACCAATACCAGATTCGTTGAGTGAAGGGAAGAACCACGATCACCACCTTTAATGGACAACCGACCACCACACAAACTACCACCGATGCCGAGGAGGAGAGATAACTGTGAGAGAGAGAGAGAGAGAGAGAGAGAGAGAGAGAGAGAGAGAGAGAGAGAGAGAGAGAGGAGTTTGAGAGGGTTGGCTAATTTGGGTTTGATCAAACTGATCACTGAATTCTATTCTCAAAACCCTAGGCATATAGTATATTTATAATCCCATTATAATTAAACTATGTCACGAAGCCGAAAAACCCTTTCTAAACCTCCCTATTACCGGCCACCTAGAGTGATGAGGCTCGTGATGGGCCTCGTCCTCTAATGCTCAATCTATGCCATTTGTGTGACATTATAGGATCCGTCCAATTGGGCTTTGGCCTATTTTACTAGCCCAAAGATCGTTAGTACCTCTAGCTATGATATAAAGATGACCCAAATGTATGAACTTAATTATCTCCATAATTTGATCCATTTATATATCTATTAATTGCACACGACGAAGACATAATTCCTTCAGTTAAAAGTGCTAAAATTTCAATAAAGGTAGGAGATGAGGTGATTGAATTTGATTTTAATGAGAGCATGAAGTATCTAAGCTCTAATTTTGATAATTGTATAATTATTGATACTATCAATTCTATTTTTACTTCTATGCATGAGCACTTGCTAACTACTAACGATGCCCTAGAGAATGTCCTTTTGAACAAGGAGACGATATGTGAGAAAATCAAGGAGATGGCATTGTATGAAGAGATGCTTGAAGGAAGTACGGAAGAAAGCATTGAGCAAGTATGCATGGGAACCACGAGTCATGAGACATTGGAAATAGCTACATCAAGAGAAGGTAAGGGTATTCCAATGGTAGAGTTGAAACTTCTACCATCACACCTAAGGTATGTGTTTTTGGGTCCTAATTCAACTTTTCTAGTATTTGTGAATTCCTCTTTGAACGAGTGCCAAACTCAAATGTCATGTGGTGTTTTGAGAAACCACCAAGGTGCTTTAGTCTATACCATTGATAACCTCAAAGGTATTAGTCCCGCTTTATGTATGCACCAGATAAAACTTGAGGAGGGTGCTAAGTCTTCCTTTAAGAGGCAAAGGAAATTCAAACCTAAAAAAGGGGAGGTGGTTAAGAAATAAATCACCAAACATCTTGTTGCCGACATCATCCCCATTTCAAGTTCAAGATGGGTTTCCCCTGTTCATGTGGTCCCTAAAAAGGGTGGAATGACCGTAGTTGAAAATGAGAATAGTGATCTCATTTCAATTAGAACAGTGACAGGTTGGAGGATGTGCATACACTATAGACGTCTAAATGCATCCACTAACAAGGATCATTTTCCCCTCCCTTTTATCAACCAAAAGCTTGAGAGACTAACCAAGCACAAGTATTATTGCTTTCTTAATGGTTATTCGGGTTTCTTTAAAATCCCCATAAACCTAGATGACCAAGAGAAGAAACTTTTACTTTACCATACGGTACTTTTACATATAGGTTGATGCTGTTCAGACTTTGCAATGCACCGGCAACCTTTCAAAGGTGCATGATGAGTATCTTTAGGGACATGCTTGAAGTTGAGATGGTAGGAGGCCTCTCATTTTAAGATTGTTTGTCCAATTTGGGCAAATGCTTAGCAAGATGTGAGAAGGTCAACTTGGTCCTAAATTGAGAGAAATGCCACTTCATTAATTAAGAGGGAATCGTCCTTGGTCACAAGTTTTCAAGCAAGGGGATTGAGGTTGATAGAGTAAAAGTTGAAGTGATAGAAAAAGTGCCACCTCGAATTAATGTAAGTGGGGTAAGATCCTTTTTGGGGCATCCCGGGTTCTATAGGAGATTCATCAAGGACTTCTCACAAATTGGTAGACCCCTAAATTCTCTTCTTTAAAAGGATGCCATATTTTTTTTTTGATGAAAACTGTCTTCAAGCTTTCAACAAATTAAAGGAGGTTTTGATCTCTACTCCAATCGTGCAAGGGCCAATATGGGATATGCCATTTAAACTCATGTGCGATGCTAGTGATGTTGCGATTGGAGGGGTGTTGTGGTAAAGAGTAGAGAAGAAGCTTCACGTGATTTATTACATGTCTAAGACCTTGAATGTAGCCTAATAAAACTACACCACAACGGAGAAAGAGTTTCTTGTCTTAGTATGTGCTTTTGAGAACTTTTGGAACTAGCTCTTTGGTTCCAAAAATATTGTTTACACCGACCATGCGGCTATAAGGTACCTTGTGGAAAAGGAAGAGTCCAAGCCTCGTCTTCTTCATTGGTGCCTTTCTCTTCAACAATTTGATGTTGAAATTTGTGAGAAGAAAGGGGGCGAAAATGTAGTTGCGGATCATATATCCCGTTTAGAGAATGTGCAATCTAGTTATGATGATATTTCTATATGTGATGAATTGATAGATGATGTGCTTTATATCTTGAATGAGAAAGAACTTCCTTGGTTTGCCAACTTGGTGAACTACTTGGCATGTGGGGAATTTTCTCCCGATTTCTCCAAGAACCAAAGGAAGAAGCTAAAAAAAGAATCAAGGCACTATGTGTTGGATTACCCCATTCTCTACAAAAGAGGACTAGATGGTTTGCTCCGAAGGTGTGTTTTGACTGAGGAAGTGGAAAATGTGCTCAAGATCTGCCATTTTGATCTTTGTGGAGGGCATATGGGAGGAAACAAAACATCGTTGAAAGTCTTGCATAGCAATTTATGGTAGCCTCACGTCTTTAAATATGCTTGGGGGTTTGTAAAGACTTGTGACCGGTGTCCATAATTCGGCAATATATCCAAGCGAAATTAGATTCCTCAACAATCGATACTTGAGCTATAAGAATGTGATGTATGGGGTATTGATTTCATGGGGCCATTTCCTACTTCTTATGGAAATCAATACATCCTTTTGGCGATCGATTACGTTTCAAAATGGGTTGAGGCCATTGCCTTTCCAACTAATGACCCTAAGGTAATCATGAAATTGTTCAACAAAGTTATATTTCCAAGGTTTTGAATTCCTAGAGTTGTGGTAAGTGACAATGGGTCACTTTTCGTTCATAGAGCTTTTCAAAGATGCTAAGAAAACATGGAGTGTATCAAAGATTCGGTCTTACCTACCATCCACAAACTAGTGGACAAGCAAAAGTGTCCAACCGTTAAATCAAGTTAATCCTTGAAAAAACGATTGCAAGGAATATGAAAGATTGAGAAGAAAAGATTGATGATGCTCTATGAGCATATAGAACGGCACACAAAGCATCAATAGGCACAACTTCTTATTTCCTAAAGTATGGAAAATCTTGACATCTTCCGGTGGAGCTTGAACACCGAACTCAATGGGCCATTAAGAAGATTAACTTCAACTTGGCTAGTGCAGGAGAGAAAATATGGCTTGATTTATATGAACTTGAAGATTTTCGATTGGAGTCCTATGAGTGTGCTAACAACTACAAGACTCGCACAAAAGAATGACATGATCGGAATATTGAAAAGAAAGCATTTCTTGTTGGTGATAAGGTACTTCTCTACAACTCTAGGATAAATTTGTTCCCCAAACAACTTCTATCAAGGCGGAGTGGTCCTTTTGTTGTGAAGGAAGTGTTTTCTCATGGAACCGTTGAAATCACAGATTTAGATGGAATGAGATCTTTCAAAGTGAATGGGCACCGCCTCAAACTTTACTACAAGGGGTCTCATTTGGTGTGGTTGAATCAATACATTGCAATCTTACCTCCTGAGTGTAGAGGTCTGATCGAAGGTTAAAATAGTGTCGTTAGTCTACTAACCCTAATCAAATTAACAATTTATAATACCTAAACTACCCTAATACGAGTATAGGGGTAAGTAAAGGGTCGAACCCAAAAGGACTAAGTGTATCAATCTATGCTAATTAGACTACTAGGAAAGCTTGTGAGGTAAGAGAGGTTCAATTAAACACTACTAAGAGCAAATAACTAAAACTAGGGAAAGTGGAATCCAATTAAATTAATGCATTCAACAACATCAAACAATTAGATGAAAATGACCTCAATTAGGACGATTTACACATTTAACTCACTCTCGCGCAATTAAACATGTTAATAATCCTACTAGACTAATTCACTCTCGTGCAACTAGCCTAGCAAAGATATGGAGGAATTTAGGGTTCTCAAACAACTCACTTTCGCACAATTGATTGAAAACACAATTAAAAGCATAGAATCAATTAGCTAGAAAGATTCTAATCCATAAAAGCATCATCCATACACAATAATCAAGAAACAATTTCATACTAACCACAATCAATCATTAAATTAATTAACATAACCTTCATCCATTTCCCTAGAACAAAACCTAAACTAACATGGTGAACAAAAATATGGAAAACAAGGTAAAATAATAATAAAAGCAAGAATCAACAACTAAACTAATTA
Source organism: Chenopodium album (assembly GCF_948465745.1). Taxonomy (NCBI): domain Eukaryota; kingdom Viridiplantae; phylum Streptophyta; class Magnoliopsida; order Caryophyllales; family Amaranthaceae; genus Chenopodium; species Chenopodium album. The sequence continues at coordinate 31,007,787 of NC_137836.1, forward strand.
ATCTACTCAAATAAACAAATAAATAAGCAAAAACAATAATAAATGAAAGCAATAAAGGTGAGAGAAAGTTAGGAAGACTCATTGAATTTATGAGAGGGAAAATCCACAAATTAGCTTCTTCAAAATCCCAAAAACTCCATGAAAAATCCAAGCTTTCTCTCTCTAAACTACTCCTAAACTAGAGAGAGAAACTCCTAATCTAACCCTAAGAGAGAGAAGCTCTCCTAAACTAACTAAGAAAATAGCATCATAGATCCCCCCCTTTTTACAAAGAGTCCCGTCTATATATATGTGGCTCCACACAAAAGAAAGAGACTTGGACAACAAGGCGCAAATAAATCGTAAACCCAGTCGTGCGCGCCCGCACATGAGTCCTGTGCGCCCGCACACAATGTGTGTGCGCCCTCTCATCGTAGTGTGCGGCCGCAACTTTGTGGGTACGGGGAAAATAAGCGCGCCCGCACATGAGTCATGCGCGCCCGCGCAAAGGTGTGTGCGCCCGCACAGAGGTCGCGCATAGGGTCGCGCAAACTCTCTGGTTTTGCTCTGTTTCTTCAGTCTGGCTGTGCGGGTTCTGACAGGGCTGCGCGCCCGCACAGCCTCACATGTGCGCCCGCGCATAAGCCGCACAGCACCCCGCGCACAACAGATAACTTGGCTTCTTGATATCCTCTTTCTTTCGGCGCATAATTCCTACAAAACCAAAGCATGGAGATCAAAATAAAAACAAAGAAGATAAATTAAATAAATTAAGAAAATAAGCTAAAAACTATTAAAAACCACTTAAATACTCGAAATCAAGATAAAAGACAAGAATAAGTAAATAAAGAAATAAAGGACAAAAAGGGTTAAATTATTGGAAAAATAAGCCGAAAAACGACTCAATAAACACCCTAAAAAGTGGCATAAAAGTCACTTATCAAACTCCCCCAAGCTAACCTTTTGCTCGTCCTCGAGCAAATTAACATGAAACACGAAAGAAGGAGAATGATTTATTCAAGCAAAGCTAGAACACTTAAGGAGACAAGAATGTACACTAACTCACTTTCGTAGGAATCACGGTCACTTTTAGCAACTAATGACAAGCCCTTTAAACCCCTAGATCGCCCTAGAGGACGAGTGTGCTCTCGTGAGGGTGTCCTAAGAGTTTAACCCACAACTCTAAATAAAAACCAAGGCACGGCAATAAAAAGAAAAGAAAAAGAAACATAAAACGAGAAAGAAAAACACAAGTTCATATTTGGACAAGAGATAGGAACAAACACCGATGGATGCAAACCTTTCTAAATAGACAAATGTATGCACGTTCCAAGATGTCAATGGTTGATTGAAACATAACATATGCTAAGCATAGAGAACTAATGAGGACTCAATCCACCCTAGCCTCAACCAATCAGGCCGCGTTCTCTCCACTAGCTTCAAATCAACCCTTAAGCTAGCTTCTCATGATTCCACGAAGGAACCGGAAAAAGATAAAGAAATGAAAAACTTTGAGAAGGTAATCCCGACATCTCAACTATGCATACTCTCTCCATAGGTTTGAAGTCTATCTCCCTCCACCGTTCTTTGACCTAACCCCACTAAAGTCTAAGGGACTTTTATTAGGTTGTAACGTAAGGCTAAGGGTTAAGGCGGGGTAAAATTTTGAAAATTTTGGTGATATTTCCTAAGTGAAGCAAAAGAGTGGCCTACTCTCAAAAACAAACTCAAGAATTCACAAAATATCAAACAAAAATACCAATAATGCCATCTCCCACAAGCTTACTCAACACTAACACACAATATATACAAAAAGAATGAAGGAACGCTCCCCCCCCCAAGCTTGAACGAAGCATTGTCCTCAATGCTTAAACAAGGGAAGAAAACGAAACCAAACTAAAATATATTTGTGTTTTTTGTTTCTTTTTTTTTTTTTTTTTTTTTATATGTGTCCTTGCCTTTTTCTAACCATGGACGGCTTTTTCTTGAAACTTCATTTGATTTTCTTGAATTGCATCTTTCTTCTCGAACTTTTTGCATATTCTTTTCAAGCTCAACTTTCAAATACCGTACTTAAACCAATTCACAAAGTTTTCTTGCTCATGATCAACACTCTCAAAACTCAAACCTCACATGCCTATGCTTCACTAACTAAAATGGTTGGTACACATAGGCCATTGGGTTTGTAATGCGGTTTAAACAAGAGCGGGAAACATTAGGCTCAAATTGGTTAATAAGTAGGTTGATGCAAAATAGAAAATCAAATTTGTAACAAAATAAAAAGAAGATAAAGAAAAATGAGAAAAGGTGCCCTTTTCCTCCCCTAGAGAGGCCCGGTCACGATCTTGGGAGCTAGAGGTCAAAACAAGGATTAAGACATGCATAGTCAAGGATCCTAAATAGCCGCTCAACAAGGTGATGAAGGCTAGAACAAATGAAGCTCACAAGGGATTATAACCAAACAAATACCAACCAAGGGTTTCAAATCCACTATAGAGAGCAACTCCATCTTACCACATTCCCGTGAACTAAGGCTTCATGGACCCCTAAAAGTTCTTAAACCGGCTACCTTAGCATATAGTATCCTAGAGTCAACCAATGACACTCTCAAACCGTGCATACATTTACCACTTAGGAAGAAAAACATTCAAGAATGCAATTCCAAAACAAAATGTCCAAAATAAGAACAAACAAAACACATTTTGCCAAAATTACCTTGAAAGTAAACAAAAATCTTTTTGGACTTTTCAAAATATAAGAAAAGACATGAAAATGCATATACTCAAGTGCATGGCATAAACGAATCAACATCCCACCAAACATGATAGGATACCCTCCCCCAAGCTTGAATGAGACAATATACTCAAACATAAACCATATAAAACATGGGAGGGGAAAAGAAAGAAATCAACCCAACAAACCAACACATGTCCAACGAGTTACCAACCATTAGAGAAAGAGCTAAGAAAGATGTTACCGGATATTGGTGGGTGTAACTTCCCGCAAATGAACCAATTTAACCTTTCAAAGCCGATTTCCTCTTGAATTGAATCTCGATTTCCATATGCTAGCAAAAATAGGCATCAAACTTCCTTGATTCTTGATCCAAACCAATGCATTAGTGTATATCAAGTCATGTACCTAGCAAAAGGACACACAAACATTTCCATGAGAGAAAATCTAATCTAAAAAGAAAAGAAAATGAAAGCAATAAAAGCCTCGGGTTACTTCCCGAGAAAGGCTTGTTTAACGTCCAAGCGAGACCGCTCTAGTAAATAATATTGCAACGAACGCAAGAGCTTATCAAATGCACTACTACACATCTCATATGATAACAAGTAGGCAAATGACGGGAGGAGGACGTGCAATAAGATTATTGCACGTAAATGAGGAGGAAGATGCCAAAAGAAAGAAGAAAAATCAAAAGAAAAATCAAAAAAAAAAGAAGAGAAAGAAGAAGAAAAATAAGGAAAAGAATAAAAAGGCAAAACCTCCTCAAAATCTTTTTGGGTGGCATAATCATCCATTTCCTCAATAATGGGAGGATGAGAAGGAAAAGTCTCATCAAACAAGAGAGGGTCCTCATTAGGCTCTTTGACAAAAGAGGGGAGGAAAATAGGATAGTAGGGGATGTGGTCAAATTTCCTTGAGAAAGGGACATGAGGAAGGGGAGGAGAAACAATGGTCTCACAAAGCCTCACATCACTAAAGAGGGTATGAAAATCAATCATTGAATCCTCAAAAGAATACTCTTGACTCTCATCTCCCTCAAACAAAAACTCTCCAATAGAAACAACCTCATCCTCCTCTCTATCACAACGATGAACAACAACTCCCTCAAGATCCTCAAAGCCTAGAGTCTCTAAACCATGCATGAAAGGATAAAGGTTTCTCTCAAATTCATCCCTTTCCCATGAAGCATTGCCAATGAACTCTTTCAAGAGGCTATAATGATTTGTTACACCTTCAATGAACATACTAGCCATAACCTCAAATGAGTCCAAAGACTCATGGATAGAAGGGTCACAAACATGCAAGGTAGACTCATCAAGATGGGGAAGGGGGTTGGAAACCTCAAAATCGATATTTTCTTCATTAAAAACTCTTCCACCATCACTCAAGGGACTCTCAATCTCTCTTGATTGCTCAAACTCATCATCATCATCCTCATGATATCCCTCATTCAAAATTGAAGATGGCTCACTCACATCCTCACCAAGGGAAGCTCTCAAAGGGGGTAAATAAGGGGAAGGATGGCATTCAAGCTCAAATGGGGAATGAAAAGGATCAAAATCCTCAAAAATCCCCTCATCACAAGAAAACCTCCCCTCAACTTCACACCCTTGGCCCACATCATTCTCAAAAACACTCTCACACTCCAAATGAGGTGCCTCACATCCATTTACATCAACCAAAGCACTCATCACTTGGGCAAGCCTCACTTCTCTCAATTTTTGTTCCTCTTGAAGCTCTTGGAGTTGTTGGGTGAGATATTGCATTTGAGAAAGAATTTGGGCTTCAATGTTATTGGGTTGAGGTTCATGATCAAAGTCAAATTGCACATTATCAAAATTAGCACAAACCTCATCAAAATGAGCATAAGGGGGAAAGGTGTCAATTTGCATACTTGGATTATCACTAGGCACATAAGAAGTATCAAGAGAATTCATGCAAAAATTAAAAGAATCTTGGCATTGAGAATCAAAGTAAGGAACATGAGATTCTCTATCTAAAGAATCCTTAGCAAGCCATGTGAAGAAATCCCACGCATCATGCATAGACAAATGACAAAATCTACCATTATTCATGTCCTCAACCATTCCCCTAGTATACTCATTCATGCCCCAATAAGCTATATCACAAGCATCATTAAGAGAACACCCATGGTAACTAAGAAAACCATCTAGTCTTTCAAAGTAAGCATAAAAGGGTTCACCATCAAATTGAGGAAAAGATAAGCATGCCATTTTTATACAAAGAAAAAAGAAAAGCAAACACAAATCAAATTATATACAAGAACCTAGCTAATCTAATCAACACAAACTAATGAACGCCTTAGTCCCCGGCAACGGCGCCAAAATTTGATCGAAGGTTAAAATAGTGTCGTTAGTCTACTAACCCTAATCAAATTAACAATTTATAATACCTAAACTACCCTAATACGAGTATAGGGGTAAGTAAAGGGTCGAACCCAAAAGGACTAAGTGTATCAATCTATGCTAATTAGACTACTAGGAAAGCTTGTGAGGTAAGAGAGGTTCAATTAAACACTACTAAGAGCAAATAACTAAAACTAGGGAAAGTGGAATCCAATTAAATTAATGCATTCAACAACATCAAACAATTAGATGAAAATGACCTCAATTAGGACGATTTACACATTTAACTCACTCTCGCGCAATTAAACATGTTAATAATCCTACTAGACTAATTCACTCTCGTGCAACTAGCCTAGCAAAGATATGGAGGAATTTAGGGTTCTCAAACAACTCACTTTCGCACAATTGATTGAAAACACAATTAAAAGCATAGAATCAATTAGCTAGAAAGATTCTAATCCATAAAAGCATCATCCATACACAATAATCAAGAAACAATTTCATACTAACCACAATCAATCATTAAATTAATTAACATAACCTTCATCCATTTCCCTAGAACAAAACCTAAACTAACATGGTGAACAAAAATATGGAAAACAAGGTAAAATAATAATAAAAGCAAGAATCAACAACTAAACTAATTAATCTACTCAAATAAACAAATAAATAAGCAAAAACAATAATAAATGAAAGCAATAAAGGTGAGAGAAAGTTAGGAAGACTCATTGAATTTATGAGAGGGAAAATCCACAAATTAGCTTCTTCAAAATCCCAAAAACTCCATGAAAAATCCAAGCTTTCTCTCTCTAAACTACTCCTAAACTAGAGAGAGAAACTCCTAATCTAACCCTAAGAGAGAGAAGCTCTCCTAAACTAACTAAGAAAATAGCATCATAGATCCCCCCCTTTTTACAAAGAGTCCCGTCTATATATATGTGGCTCCACACAAAAGAAAGAGACTTGGACAACAAGGCGCAAATAAATCGTAAACCCAGTCGTGCGCGCCCGCACATGAGTCCTGTGCGCCCGCACACAATGTGTGTGCGCCCTCTCATCGTAGTGTGCGGCCGCAACTTTGTGGGTACGGGGAAAATAAGCGCGCCCGCACATGAGTCATGCGCGCCCGCGCAAAGGTGTGTGCGCCCGCACAGAGGTCGCGCATAGGGTCGCGCAAACTCTCTGGTTTTGCTCTGTTTCTTCAGTCTGGCTGTGCGGGTTCTGACAGGGCTGCGCGCCCGCACAGCCTCACATGTGCGCCCGCGCATAAGCCGCACAGCACCCCGCGCACAACAGATAACTTGGCTTCTTGATATCCTCTTTCTTTCGGCGCATAATTCCTACAAAACCAAAGCATGGAGATCAAAATAAAAACAAAGAAGATAAATTAAATAAATTAAGAAAATAAGCTAAAAACTATTAAAAACCACTTAAATACTCGAAATCAAGATAAAAGACAAGAATAAGTAAATAAAGAAATAAAGGACAAAAAGGGTTAAATTATTGGAAAAATAAGCCGAAAAACGACTCAATAAACACCCTAAAAAGTGGCATAAAAGTCACTTATCAAACTCCCCCAAGCTAACCTTTTGCTCGTCCTCGAGCAAATTAACATGAAACACGAAAGAAGGAGAATGATTTATTCAAGCAAAGCTAGAACACTTAAGGAGACAAGAATGTACACTAACTCACTTTCGTAGGAATCACGGTCACTTTTAGCAACTAATGACAAGCCCTTTAAACCCCTAGATCGCCCTAGAGGACGAGTGTGCTCTCGTGAGGGTGTCCTAAGAGTTTAACCCACAACTCTAAATAAAAACCAAGGCACGGCAATAAAAAGAAAAGAAAAAGAAACATAAAACGAGAAAGAAAAACACAAGTTCATATTTGGACAAGAGATAGGAACAAACACCGATGGATGCAAACCTTTCTAAATAGACAAATGTATGCACGTTCCAAGATGTCAATGGTTGATTGAAACATAACATATGCTAAGCATAGAGAACTAATGAGGACTCAATCCACCCTAGCCTCAACCAATCAGGCCGCGTTCTCTCCACTAGCTTCAAATCAACCCTTAAGCTAGCTTCTCATGATTCCACGAAGGAACCGGAAAAAGATAAAGAAATGAAAAACTTTGAGAAGGTAATCCCGACATCTCAACTATGCATACTCTCTCCATAGGTTTGAAGTCTATCTCCCTCCACCGTTCTTTGACCTAACCCCACTAAAGTCTAAGGGACTTTTATTAGGTTGTAACGTAAGGCTAAGGGTTAAGGCGGGGTAAAATTTTGAAAATTTTGGTGATATTTCCTAAGTGAAGCAAAAGAGTGGCCTACTCTCAAAAACAAACTCAAGAATTCACAAAATATCAAACAAAAATACCAATAATGCCATCTCCCACAAGCTTACTCAACACTAACACACAATATATACAAAAAGAATGAAGGAACGCTCCCCCCCCCAAGCTTGAACGAAGCATTGTCCTCAATGCTTAAACAAGGGAAGAAAACGAAACCAAACTAAAATATATTTGTGTTTTTTGTTTCTTTTTTTTTTTTTTTTTTTATATATGTGTCCTTGCCTTTTTCTAACCATGGACGGCTTTTTCTTGAAACTTCATTTGATTTTCTTGAATTGCATCTTTCTTCTCGAACTTTTTGCATATTCTTTTCAAGCTCAACTTTCAAATACCGTACTTAAACCAATTCACAAAGTTTTCTTGCTCATGATCAACACTCTCAAAACTCAAACCTCACATGCCTATGCTTCACTAACTAAAATGGTTGGTACACATAGGCCATTGGGTTTGTAATGCGGTTTAAACAAGAGCGGGAAACATTAGGCTCAAATTGGTTAATAAGTAGGTTGATGCAAAATAGAAAATCAAATTTGTAACAAAATAAAAAGAAGATAAAGAAAAATGAGAAAAGGTGCCCTTTTCCTCCCCTAGAGAGGCCCGGTCACGATCTTGGGAGCTAGAGGTCAAAACAAGGATTAAGACATGCATAGTCAAGGATCCTAAATAGCCGCTCAACAAGGTGATGAAGGCTAGAACAAATGAAGCTCACAAGGGATTATAACCAAACAAATACCAACCAAGGGTTTCAAATCCACTATAGAGAGCAACTCCATCTTACCACATTCCCGTGAACTAAGGCTTCATGGACCCCTAAAAGTTCTTAAACCGGCTACCTTAGCATATAGTATCCTAGAGTCAACCAATGACACTCTCAAACCGTGCATACATTTACCACTTAGGAAGAAAAACATTCAAGAATGCAATTCCAAAACAAAATGTCCAAAATAAGAACAAACAAAATACATTTTGCCAAAATTACCTTGAAAGTAAACAAAAATCTTTTTGGACTTTTCAAAATATAAGAAAAGACATGAAAATGCATATACTCAAGTGCATGGCATAAACGAATCAACATCCCACCAAACATGATAGGATACCCTCCCCCAAGCTTGAATGAGACAATATACTCAAACATAAACCATATAAAACATGGGAGGGGAAAAGAAAGAAATCAACCCAACAAACCAACACATGTCCAACGAGTTACCAACCATTAGAGAAAGAGCTAAGAAAGATGTTACCGGATATTGGTGGGTGTAACTTCCCGCAAATGAACCAATTTAACCTTTCAAAGCCGATTTCCTCTTGAATTGAATCTCGATTTCCATATGCTAGCAAAAATAGGCATCAAACTTCCTTGATTCTTGATCCAAACCAATGCATTAGTGTATATCAAGTCATGTACCTAGCAAAAGGACACACAAACATTTCCATGAGAGAAAATCTAATCTAAAAAGAAAAGAAAATGAAAGCAATAAAAGCCCCGGGTTACTTCCCGAGAAAGGCTTGTTTAACGTCCAAGCGAGACCGCTCTAGTAAATAATATTGCAACGAACGCAAGAGCTTATCAAATGCACTACTACACATCTCATATGATAACAAGTAGGCAAATGACGGGAGGAGGACGTGCAATAAGATTATTGCACGTAAATGAGGAGGAAGATGCCAAAAGAAAGAAGAAAAATCAAAAGAAAAATAAAAAAAAAAAGAAGAGAAAGAAGAAGAAAAATAAGGAAAAGAATAAAAAGGCAAAACCTCCTCAAAATCTTTTTGGGTGGCATAATCATCCATTTCCTCAATAATGGGAGGATGAGAAGGAAAAGTCTCATCAAACAAGAGAGGGTCCTCATTAGGCTCTTTGACAAAAGAGGGGAGGAAAATAGGATAGTAGGGGATGTGGTCAAATTTCCTTGAGAAAGGGACATGAGGAAGGGGAGGAGAAACAATGGTCTCACAAAGCCTCACATCACTAATGAGGGTATGAAAATCAATCATTGAATCCTCAAAAGAATACTCTTGACTCTCATCTCCCTCAAACAAAAACTCTCCAATAGAAACAACCTCATCCTCCTCTCTATCACAACGATGAACAACATCTCCCTCAAGATCCTCAAAGCCTAGAGTCTCTAAACCATGCATGAAAGGATAAAGGTTTCTCTCAAATTCATCCCTTTCCCATGAAGCATTGCCAATGAACTCTTTCAAGAGGCTATAATGATTTGTTACACCTTCAATGAACATACTAGCCATAACCTCAAATGAGTCCAAAGACTCATGGATAGAAGGGTCACAAACATGCAAGGTAGACTCATCAAGATGGGGAAGGGGGTTGGAAACCTCAAAATCGATATTTTCTTCATTAAAAACTCTTCCACCATCACTCAAGGGACTCTCAATCTCTCTTGATTGCTCAAACTCATCATCATCATCCTCATGATATCCCTCATTCAAAATTGAAGATGGCTCACTCACATCCTCACCAAGGGAAGCTCTCAAAGGGGGTAAATAAGGGGAAGGATGGCATTCAAGCTCAAATGGGGAATGAAAAGGATCAAAATCCTCAAAAATCCCCTCATCACAAGAAAACCTCCCCTCAACTTCACACCCTTGGCCCACATCATTCTCAAAAACACTCTCACACTCCAAATGAGGTGCCTCACATCCATTTACATCAACCAAAGCACTCATCACTTGGGCAAGCCTCACTTCTCTCAATTTTTGTTCCTCTTGAAGCTCTTGGAGTTGTTGGGTGAGATATTGCATTTGAGAAAGAATTTGGGCTTCAATGTTATTGGGTTGAGGTTCATGATCAAAGTCAAATTGCACATTATCAAAATTAGCACAAACCTCATCAAAATGAGCATAAGGGGGAAAGGTGTCAATTTGCATACTTGGATTATCACTAGGCACATAAGAAGTATCAAGAGAATTCATGCAAAAATTAAAAGAATCTTGGCATTGAGAATCAAAGTAAGGAACATGAGATTCTCTATCTAAAGAATCCTTAGCAAGCCATGTGAAGAAATCCCACGCATCATGCATAGACAAATGACAAAATCTACCATTATTCATGTCCTCAACCATTCCCCTAGTATACTCATTCATGCCCCAATAAGCTATATCACAAGCATCATTAAGAGAACACCCATGGTAACTAAGAAAACCATCTAGTCTTTCAAAGTAAGCATAAAAGGGTTCACCATCAAATTGAGGAAAAGATAAGCATGCCATTTTTATACAAAGAAAAAAGAAAAGCAAACACAAATCAAATTATATACAAGAACCTAGCTAATCTAATCAACACAAACTAATGAACGCCTTAGTCCCCGGCAACGACGCCAAAATTTGATCGAAGGTTAAAATAGTGTCGTTAGTCTACTAACCCTAATCAAATTAACAATTTATAATACCTAAACTACCCTAATACGAGTATAGGGGTAAGTAAAGGGTCGAACCCAAAAGGACTAAGTGTATCAATCTATGCTAATTAGACTACTAGGAAAGCTTGTGAGGTAAGAGAGGTTCAATTAAACACTACTAAGAGCAAATAACTAAAACTAGGGAAAGTGGAATCCAATTAAATTAATGCATTCAACAACATCAAACAATTAGATGAAAATGACCTCAATTAGGACGATTTACACATTTAACTCACTCTCGCGCAATTAAACATGTTAATAATCCTACTAGACTAATTCACTCTCGTGCAACTAGCCTAGCAAAGATATGGAGGAATTTAGGGTTCTCAAACAACTCACTTTCGCACAATTGATTGAAAACACAATTAAAAGCATAGAATCAATTAGCTAGAAAGATTCTAATCCATAAAAGCATCATCCATACACAATAATCAAGAAACAATTTCATACTAACCACAATCAATCATTAAATTAATTAACATAACCTTCATCCATTTCCCTAGAACAAAACCTAAACTAACATGGTGAACAAAAATATGGAAAACAAGGTAAAATAATAATAAAAGCAAGAATCAACAACTAAACTAATTAATCTACTCAAATAAACAAATAAATAAGCAAAAACAATAATAAATGAAAGCAATAAAGGTGAGAGAAAGTTAGGAAGACTCATTGAATTTATGAGAGGGAAAATCCACAAATTTGCTTCTTCAAAATCCCAAAAACTCCATGAAAAATCCAAGCTTTCTCTCTCTAAACTACTCCTAAACTAGAGAGAGAAACTCCTAATCTAACCCTAAGAGAGAGAAGCTCTCCTAAACTAACTAAGAAAATAGCATCATAGATCCCCCCCTTTTTACAAAGAGTCCCGTCTATATATATGTGGCTCCACACAAAAGAAAGAGACTTGGACAACAAGGCGCAAATAAATCGTAAACCCAGTCGTGCGCGCCCGCACATGAGTCCTGTGCGCCCGCACACAATGTGTGTGCGCCCTCTCATCGTAGTGTGCGGCCGCAACTTTGTGGGTACGGGGAAAATAAGCGCGCCCGCACATGAGTCATGCGCGCCCGCGCAAAGGTGTGTGCGCCCGCACATCGGTCGCGCATAGGGTCGCGCAAACTCTCTGGTTTTGCTCTGTTTCTTCAGTCTGGCTGTGCGGGTTCTGACAGGGCTGCGCGCCCGCACAGCCTCACATGTGCGCCCGCGCATAAGCCGCACAGCACCCCGCGCACAACAGATAACTTGGCTTCTTGATATCCTCTTTCTTTCGGCGCATAATTCCTACAAAACCAAAGCATGGAGATCAAAATAAAAACAAAGAAGATAAATTAAATAAATTAAGAAAATAAGCTAAAAACTATTAAAAACCACTTAAATACTCGAAATCAAGATAAAAGACAAGAATAAGTAAATAAAGAAATAAAGGACAAAAAGGGTTAAATTATTGGAAAAATAAGCCGAAAAACGACTCAATAAACACCCTAAAAAGTGGCATAAAAGTCACTTATCAAGGTCGTCAAGCTATTGACGTTAAAAAAGCACTTATGGGAGCCAACCCGAGTAAAAAAAAAAGAAAAAAAAAAGAGAGTGAGATATAAACAAATTGAGTGAGTGAGAAAATGGAGAAGAGAGTTAGTGATATCTGATTTAGGCTAAAAAGTTGGTTGAATTTGTGTTCATGTGGTTTTGATATAGGAACTTGGAGCAAAAAAATCAAAGAAAAAAAAAATCGAAAACCTATCAATAGCTAGGAGCGGGCGCTCATCTTGAGCTGCACACCCGCTCTTATGTCAATTAAGAAAACAAAGTGCTTCAGGTCAATGAGGAGCGGGCGCTCCAACCTCAACGCATGCCCGCTCTTCCTGCTCCGTACAAAACATAAGCTTCAGGTACCTGAAAGAGTGGGCGCTCCTCAATCACTGCACGCCCGCTCCTCTTGGACTCCTAAATCAGAAGCCATGAACAACATTAGGAGAGGACGCTCCAACCTTTAACCACACCCGCTCCAGCCAAATGTTGTAGCTAAATTCAATAAAGGAGCGGGCACTCCTAGGTGCCTTCACGCCCACTCTAATCTAGCTTACCAAAGCAAAACAAAAACTCAAGTTTGGAGAATGCGCTCCAGAAGTCTTGCACTCCCGCTCCAGTCCATAGAGTTGGAAGGAAGACCTTTCACTACCATTTGGAGCGGGTGCTCCAACAGATCCACTTGCCCGCTCCAATCTGGGCTACCAATACAAAAATCAAGTTCAAGACTTGGAGTTGGCGCTCCACAGCCTTAGCACGCCCGGTCCTTCAAATGTCGTAGCTAAAATCAATTAAGGAGTGGGCTCTCCTGAGTACCTGCATGGTCGCTCCTCTTGGTGAAGGGAAACATAATAGAAAATCAAATATTGGAGAGGGCGCTCCACAACCTCAGCACACCCGCTCAAAGCAAAGTCGTAGCTTATCTCACAAGTTGGAATAAGCGCTCTTGGCAATTATCACGCCCGCGCCAGTCATTTAACCTAAATTAGAAGTCGAATTAAAAGTTTGGACCAGGCTCTCCTCAAAGCTACACGCCCGCTCTAAACTAGAATTTAAAACTAAGAATCCTTCCTTAAGGCTTGGAGCGGGCGCTCCTAACCCCTTGCACGCCCACTCCAGCCTATCCGGCATTAAAAATAAAATTCTTCATTTCTTTTTACCATTTTCCCCTCATTCCTCACCTCTCATTCAAACTTTCATATTCTCTCTCCTTATTCCCCATCTACTTCTCACTCTAAAACCCCTCATTTTCTCTAACTTTTCTTTTCAATTTCACCATCAAATCTCAACATTATTCACCAAAATTTCACTAAATCCTTTTCTACTCTAAATTCTCTTTCCAACAACACAAATTTTACCCAATTTCAAGCACAATAATTTAAAACCCTAGATCACCACCATTGGAAATCAAATGGAAGCTTGGGTTTTTCAAGAATTTGGAGCAAAGAAATCAAGAATTGAAAAAAATTCATGAGTTTTAGAGTACTTTCATGCTCTACTTGGTATACTCCTCTTCCCTACTTCACTTTCTCTCTTACACCTTAGGGTTTTTATTCAAGCTTCTCAAATTTATTTATTTCATAAACATTATGTAATAAGTTGCATGATTGTATATACCCAAATGTGTCTCCCCAGAACCAAACCCAGTGAAGAATACCTTTCACGGCATTTGATATCAAACGAGGTGAAAGTGTGGAAAGTCTAATGATGAGGATGTTTTATTAAAATTTTTCTCTTTTCGTTTTCTAAAAATATTTCTTTTCTTACAGTTATTTATGAAAAATAGCCAGTCCAATTTGGTTTGGTCCATAATAAAGGTCCAATAATAGTGTAGTTTGATTAGGCTTGAAAAGAGCTTTCCAATGATATATTATAGGCCAAATTCCGATGACTTATGAGGAAGTTATGCATTTAAATTAGATTAGGCCCAATGATTTTCAAAGGTGGCCCAATGATCTAGAGGAGGGCTTATTATTTTAAAAAGAATGTTTTATTTAGAACAAAATATAGTAAATCTGATTTCGAAAACTGCTCGGACGCATAATTACTAGCAACCAGTGTTAAAGGTAATAACAAGTGGAAAAGCGTGTTAACTTTTTGAGCAGCGCGAGACGACAGAGTCGTCGCCAGACGCTGACCTTCGTCGCCTGGCGACGAGCTCGTCGTTTGGCGCTGCCTCCTTTCATTTGCGACGGGAGGAGTATTATTTCGAATATGATTTTCTTTGATCCCATGCTATTTTTCTCATAAATACGGGTCGTATTTCCCTGTTTTCAAATCATCTATATTCACAATCAACACCTAGAATTGTATAATCTTCTCTTTCTCCCTCTAAAAGCTAGAAGCTTTCTCTCTCTCTTTTCTTTTTTTAAACCTTCCCCCTCTCAAAATTCCTCATACATTAGCTTTAGAAACACCTAGCCAAGTTCGAAGTCGCCTTTGCCCTAGACGTGAAAGGTTTGATATTTCTGATGGTTTGGTCCCAAATCTCTATTTCAATTATTTAATTTAATTGTATTGTTTATTATTTTCCTTGAAGTTACTAACGTGTGTATTTTGTTATTAGAAAGAGATACGAGGCATCGAAGTAAGCACTTCAATTGTTTCATTGATCTTTTGATATAGAAATGATGCTTAGATTGTTTTGTTGATTCCTAGTATAATGTTAGGATGTTTTATTGCTTCCTAGTATCATGTTTAGGGTTAATTAATATTTCTAATATCAAGTATGATTATTATGATGCTTCTTATTTCTTTCCTAATATCATGTTAGTATGATGTTAGGGCTAAATTTTTGATCTTTAATGTTTATTGACATGCTAGGGTTTGTGTCTCCCCAAAACCAAACCCGGTGATGAGTACCTTTCACGTCGAATCATAATCGAATGAACTGAAAGTGTGGAAAGTTTAGTGTTGCGGATAGTTTTAATTTCTTTTCTCTTTTCTCTGCTTTTGAAAACCTATTTTAAGAAAACAATCAATCTAGTTTGGTTGGTCCATAATATGGGTCCAATAGTAGTGTAGTTGGATAGAGTTTGGAAAGAGCTTTCCAACGATATATTATAAGCCCAATTCTGATGAATATTGAGGAAGTTATGGCCATATTATTGAACTGGGCCTGGTTTGAGCCTTATATGCGGCCCAATGACCTAGAGGAGGGCCTAATATGGATTTATCATTCCTAATGCAATTAGGAATGGTTTTAGTCTTCTAGATTCTTCTAGAAGGTTCTTTTCATTCCTAATTCAATTAGCATTGGTAAATTGATTTATGTTGACTTTTTAGAGTTTTAATTAGAATAAAAGAATGTTTTTGAGGAAAATACGATTTTATCCTCCTGTACGGCAATTTCTATCAGATTTTAGGAAAACGCGTCAATAACTAAGTTAGCGCCAAAGGCCAGTATTAGCGCCTGACGCTAAGATTGGCGCCTAGCGCTAATGTCAGCGTCTGGCGCTAACCTCGTTTAGCGCGTCAGAACTCTGTTTCGAGTTTTTATCTTTTTGGCTGATTTTCTCTATAAATAGCTTTCTAAAAACTCCGTTTTCATTCACCAACTCTCATCAAGAAATTCTTGATTACTCTCTCTCTCTTTTCTAAACTAGCCTTTTCTTAAAATACAAAATTCCGCATTCGCAAGACCTAGACACACATAGCCATATTCGAAGTTGCCTCCGCCCTAGACGTGAAAGGTTTAATTTCTGAGTGTTTGGTCCCAAATCTCTCTTTCAACTATTTAATTTAATTGTTTTATTATTTTCCTTGAAGTTACTAACGATTGTATTTTGTTATTAGAAAGAGGTACGAGGCATCCAAGTAAGTAATTTATTTGTTTACATTTATATTGATGTTATTATGTAGAAATCATGCTTAGGTTGTTATTATGATTCCTAATGTTATGTTAGGGAGTTTTGATCTTCCTAGTATCATGTCTAGGGTAACTTTAATATCAAGTATGATTAAAAGTATGATGCCTTTTATTTTCTTTCCTAATAGCATGTTAGTATCATGTTAGGGTTAAAGCTTTGATTTTTATTGCTTAGTGACATGCTAGGATTTGTTATTAATCTTGTTAGTACCATGCCTAGGATCTTGCTATTATTATGCTTTAACATGAACATGTTTATTTTTATGATTATGATTATTATTATGATGATAATTATTATTATTGTTATTATGATTATTATCATGCTGCTTGATGATTATTTTATTTTTATTGCTTGATCACACCTTTTATGCATGTTTAAAGGGAATTTGGTACTTGTAATCACGCTTAATAAGATAATTAATAATCTTATTTAGGGTTAATTTGATTATAATTCAAGTGATCTCCAATAATAGTTTATTTGTGCATTAATATTCAACCAACATAGATAAACATGTTTAGGGTTAATCTTATTGATTGCATGTTAGTCAGAAAGCGCACATGAATACGATCAGAATAAAGTAGAAGCCTATTATTAGGGCGAGTTCAATCTCTTTTATGTTGGATTTGTACCTTCATCCCCGAACTACCAGTCATGGTTCAAGACCTATTGGAGTTGACGATCTCTTGGATCGTTAAGGGGTGTAACCTTCACCCCGTGAACGATTTACAAGTTCCTAAAACTTGTTGGTGACTCTTTTGCTCTATCTTCTTTCCCTTTGGTCGCCACCGTACTTAAGTGTACGATCACAGTGGGGTTCAAGTTAGGGATAACTCTTGAAATATTCTCTACAGTTTTTGGCGACTCCACTGGGGAGGATTTCTATTTTAATTCCTGAAATTTATTTCGGCAATGATTTAGAATGAGTAGATGAGACTCGAAATGTTCTAAGTATTTCATGTGCGTAATTTTAATTAACATTATTTTTATATGCATAAAAAAGATCTCATTGGAAAGACCATCCGTAATGAGTTAAAACATAGGACTTTACACGTAGGAAATTTGAGGAATATCTTTCACAACTAGGATCGAAATAACACTGCACGAAACCGGAAAATTTTATCGAGCACAAAAAGCTGCTGAGTTATGTAGGAACTAGCGTCAACGAACAAAGATTAGCGCCAGTATTTTGACTTTAGCGCTAAACGACAGCCTTTGTCACTAGGCGCTAAAGCGAAAAGCTGGCGCCAGCCTCTATTTGCTAGCGCCAATTTCTTCCAATACCGAGCCAGAAATATGCGTTCTAATTTCGACCAGTTTTTAGCATTGTTCGCTCGATCCTACTTCCTGATTGAGTTTTTCGCCTTTTTCTGAAATCCATATGTGTTCTACATATGGACATAAGCCTCTGGGAATCATGCTCCATCTACCCGATTGAACGCTCTGAGCAACAAAGGGTACATCCGAGAATATTGAATTCACCAAACCATGGAAGCGAATTTTTCTAAATTCGCGGTGTCCCATCCACTCTTTGACTAACCCATATCCCGAACTTTAGAGAACTAGAGCCATGGCTAGGTTGCAAACTCATTGCATCATATCGTGACTACTTGATTATTTGTGCATTATTTATTGTGAATATGGTATATGTTTTTCCTAACTATTTTTTTGACTTATGCTAAGATTGAATAAATTAATGACTAAAAGAACTTTGTCTAATTAATTAATTCATTCATTCATTTGAGTAAACAAAGTCTAATATTTTAACCATAATTGACTTAGTACGACTTTAGGCATACCCCTGTTGATCAATAATACCGAAAACAGTTTAAGATTGACGCTCCAGCAATGGCGCCAAAGTTTGAACTGTAGCGCCACTCTGTGGAGTGTGGCGCCAGGCGACAGTTTTGTCGTCTGGCGCTACACTGCAAAGAGAGGCGCAAGTCCTGTCGTTTTGATGACAGTTCGGTTTATTGCTCGAGTCATCACTTTGTGTCTAATTAACCAGTTTGCTAAGTAATTCGGTTACATTTTACTGTTAATAATACCTTGTTAAGTCATTAATTGAGTCTAGGCACCAAGTCCCATGGTCTTACACAAAATTCCAAGCATGTCACTTACACTCAACGCACACACCAATACACATACTTTGACCATGTCTAAGAAAGTCTTGTATGCACATTTTTTCCGCCATTTTTTTAGGGGGGTAAGTCGGATATTAATCCTCCAATTTAAATACCACACTTGATTCCTAAAAATATATTCCTTATTTTTGCTAAAAATATCCACCTATTTTGTATTTTTTCTCTTTAAAACCGTAAAGTCAAGGTCGATTTGAGTCATGTACTTAAAACAAAAATGGTTTTAACTACAGCGCGTAGGAAAGAAAGGAAGGGCGGTTAATCAAAGACAATATTTTTTTACAAGTCTAGCTTTTCGATAAATCCATCGCTCGTAAGAGGAAATCTAGGACAGCAATGGCAACACAAGAAGAAGTCAATGAGCTCAGGAACCAACTGGTTACCGTGACTGAGGCACTAAAGATCCTAACCCTTAATATCGATGATCCCGTGAAACAACAACAGATGGACCTCATGCAAGAGAATCTGAGCAAGCTATCTAGCGACTACAAGTTTCAAGGGATTAGCTCACAAGGGGTCTCGGTGGACAAAGATCTTCTTCCGCAGAAGTTCAATGCCAACGACATCCCGAAATTCAAAGCAAATGATAACCCTTATTTTCATTTAAGAGCCTTCGAAACAATAATGAGTATTAAGGGTATCGACAAGAAGGTGTTCCCCTCTCTGTTTTCACTATCTCTCGAAATCGTTTGCCATCAATGGTTCTTTTCTCTCGAGAAAGAAAAAACCTCCACCTGGGAGTCCATAGCAAACGCTTTCGTTGATAGATACAAATGCAACATTCAAGTTGAAACTGAGCATAGAGAGCTTGAAATCCTCAAGCAGAAGGAGAATGAAGGCTTCACCTCCTTCTTTAACAAATGGAGAGAAACCTCAACTAAGATGATTGAGGTGCCAAGTGAGAAAGAGTCCGTAAGGTTATTCATAAAAAACCTTCAAGAAAAGTACTCCAAGCATCTCAAATATTAGAATAACCTCCATACCTTCAAGGCCGTCTACGACATTGGAATCAATATTGAAGACGACCTGGCTAAGTTGAAAGCTACCAACAATAACTCCAACAGTGGCTGGAAAGTCAAGAAGAACGACAATCCTTCTTCTTTCAAAACCACCCACTCAAACAATGTTAGCACTTTTAACCTAAATGAAGTCCTTGCTATGAATAATCAAGGACAAAAGAAACCATTTAGGAGGAATTTTACTCCTATTGGCATGAGTTATGACACCGCGTTTGACCGATTAAATGTAAAAGGTCTTATAACTCCTATTTGACCATTTGGGGACCCATCAGTCGAGAAGAGGACGGCTAACTGGAACCCCAACGCTCATTGCAAGTATCACCAAGGTAGGGGCCATCTTACCGAGAACTGTTGGAAGCTTAAAGAAGCTATCTAAGACTTAATCGACAATAACAAGCTGCCATTGCCCCCTGCTAGTAAGAAGCCAAGCATTGATAATGCGCCTCTCGCTCATTCCTTGGCCATCTCTGATGAGGAAAATGAGGTTGATCCTACATCTCTCATCAAACCTGTAAAAGAAATACATGCTATCGAAGAAAAGGAGGAGATCTTTTTCGATGCCATGGATAGCCTTCCAGAATTAGCAAGTAAAGAGGACTTACAATTGCTCACACTGACTATGATGGAAGGATCACACTTGCTACGTGAAGCCCTCAAGGTTGTAAAAGAACTTCAACAGAAATATGACGAGGTTCCACTCTCAAAAGATAAAATTAAGAGAGAGTTCACACCCATAGGAATGACCTATGATGCTACTTTTGATCATCTCTATGATCAAGGACTAATCAAACCTATTGGCCCTACTAAGGATCCAACACCAGAAAAGCGATCTTCAAGGTGGGATCCCAAGTCCTACTTCAAGTACCATCCAATTGGGATCCCCTACGTACAAATGTTCGAAATGCTCTCCGAGAGTGGCAAGATCAAACCTCTCGAACCGAGACCATTTGAATCATTGAAAAGGACAAGTAGATATTACTGTCAATATCATCAATCAGGGGGTCATACTATCGAAAACTGTTTTAAATTCAAGGATTTAATTCAGAAAATGATTGATGATAAAAAGCTAGTCCAAGTTCCACAAGAAGAGGATGTCAATATTAATGGAGTTTGGGACATCAACGAAGAAGACGTCTATTTAAAAGACATGGTAGGACCTCCACCTTCGGTATCGTATGCCATGGATGACTTTTGGGTTGAAGAAGATTCATCAATACACGTCCTCACAAGATCCGGGAGAATGCAACCTCCTGTTTCAACACAACCCATGCCAACCACACAGCAAGTTCCCATACCTATCATTGAAGATAATGACATCGTCAAACAATTCAAGAAAACAAAAGTTGAAATGAACGTATGGAAACTTCTGGCCACGTCTCGAGAACATAGGTTGGCTGTAATGAATGCCTTGGACAAAATAGGGATAGATTCTGACACCACTCCTGAGGGGTTGGCTAACTTCCTCACGAGTGATCTCCCTATTCCCATCAATTTGATCACCTTTTCCGACAAGGATTTACCCCCAGAAGGTGACAAAAACTATAAGGCATTAAAACTCACAGTGGTTTGTAATAGAATGAACGTCCCTATGACTCTAGTAGACAATGGATCAGCCATTAACGTCTGTCCACTTAGAACTGCGAGGATGCTAGGCATAATGGATGAAGACTTAACCCCGTCGACGCAAGGAATGAGAGCCTGCGACAACATGCTACGACTTTCCAAGTAGTAGATATTAAAGAACGAACGGCGGGAGCGATAGAACATGCTACTACTTTCCAAGTATTAGCTATTAAATCTTCATTCAATCTATTGTTGGGACGCCCTTGGCTTCATGACCTAAAGTCCGTCCCCTCATCCCTCCACCAACAAGTAAAAGCTATAGTTGGGGGAATTCCTATTACCATCGATGCTTCGCCTATGAGAATAAAGTCTATAGAGAATCCAATAATTAATGTGGAGCACGATGAAAACGATGAAGATTTGTGGGGCTTTAATGAAGAGGTCTCCTTAATCCAGGAGGATGAAAGGACCCCTCTCTGCCACGACCCCCATTCCAACATGATCGTGAATGCTATTCTGAAAAAGCAAGGACACTTTCCTGGGATGACCCTAGGAATAAAGAAAGGAATAGCAAAACCGCTGGAATCACCTGGCCTCCCTAAATTAGACACTTTCGGACTTGGTTTCGAACCAACTCGGAAAGATCTCAAGCAAGCCCGGGAGAAGTCGAAGGCGCGTAAGGACGCTCACATTCAAAAGAAAGCAATCCCAATGGATCAGTACCCTCTTACACTTAATGGTCAATTCATAAAGGAAGGAGAGGACTATCTATGCTAAGAATTTCCTGAACCAATGGTCGTAAACGGCATAAGGCAACCAGGATTCGAAATTTTCTCAGATTGCTATTTCATGGACGAAATCCCAACTCCTGTCCATAAGGAGAAAGCACCCCCATGCTTTGACTTTAACGTCATGGGATTATTATTTGGGCGAGAAAAGGATGAGCCGACATACAAAGAGGATAACTCCTCGCTCATTCAAACAGTCCTACAAAGTTAAAACTTCGATCCCTCGAAGCTAATGACTCCAGTGGAAGGATCACTACAAGGGTGGCGCAAGACCGTCAAGGTGACAACTCCAAGGGGAAGGAAGATCTCCATCACGACAGGGCAAGGACCGATGTTCGAAGAGTCGTTTGAATCAGAGTCAGAGTCAGAGTCTCTCCCTATAGAGTCATCTAGGTCTTTAGTTGTAGCACCTTCCCCTTCTATCTCTTCTCCTAGAATAGTTAGTGATCAAGTCCCTGAGGACATATCACTCTTTGATGTAATGATCTCAGAGTATAATAATATGAATTCTTCCCCTTACTCCTTGTGTTCTTCTTTAACCCAAGATGAAGCACATTGCTTAACTAACAATAAAAAAACAAAGAACTTATTAAAGCAATGGAAACACTCGAAAAGATAACACCGATAATTGAAGAAACTGAGACGGTTGATATCTCAAATGATTCAACCAATAAAAGAGAAGTTAAAATCGGACTAACACTTAATGAACAAGAAAGAACCGATTTAATCAACTTACTTAAAGAATTCATCGATGTATTTGCTTGGTCATACGAAGATATGCCAGGAATTAATAGAGAAATAGCTCAACACACTATACCATTAATTCCGGGAATGAAACCTGTAAAACAAAAGTTACGTCGAATGAAACCCGACGTAGCTCTTAAAATAAAAGAAAAAGTTCAAAAACAAATAACTGCAGGTTTCATCAAGGTATCCAAATACCCCGAATGGGTCGCTAATGTCGTTCCTGTTCCGAAAAAAGATGGAAGGGTAAGAATGTGTGTCGACTATCGAGATCTAAATAAGGCAAGTCCAAAGGACGACTTCCCTTTACCACACATCGATATTCTAGGTGGATAACACAGCAAATCACGCACTTCTCTCGTTCATGGATGGATATGCATGCTACAATCAGATTCTCATGGCAGAAGAAGACATGGAGAAAACAACCTTCATAACACCATGGGGTACTAAGTGCTACACGGTGATGTCATTCGGGCTGAAAAACGCGGGTGCTACTTACCAACGTGCAGCGACTACCTTACTCCATGACATGATGCATAAAGAAGTCAAAGTATATGTGGACGACATGATTGTAAAATCAAAAGATCACCCAGGCTATCAAGTAGCCTTAAGAAATTTTTTTGAAAGGCTAAGAAAATACAATATGAGGTTGAACCCATCTAAGTGTGCTTTTGGAGTCACCTCAGGCAAGCGTTTGGGTTATGTCATAAGCTCTAGAGGAATAGAGATAGACCCAACAAATATCAAAGCAATCATGTCAATGCCACCGCCCAAAACCGAGAAGCAGATTCGAGGATTTATTGGTCGGTTGCAATACATAAGTAGGTTCATATTAAAATTGATTACAATATGTGAACCAATCTTTAAAAAGCTTAAGAAGAATGTACCAGTAATATGGGATGACGAGTGTCAAAAAGCCTTTGAAAAGATCAAAGCCTATCTTGCAAATCCTCCCATATTAGCACCAGAACTTCCCGGAATTCCTCTTAGGCTGTATTTAACAGTTACCAAAGAGACAATGGGAGCTATGCAAGCACAATAAGTAGAAGGCAAAGAAAATGTGATCTACTATCTAAGCAAGAAAATTCTCGAATATGAAGCACGTTATACACCACATGAGAAATTGTGCCTCACCTTGGTGTGGGCCACAACCAAGTTAAGACATTACATGCTAGTGTATACAGTCTTCGTAGTCTCCCGATTAGATCCACTCAAGTATCTATTCGAGAAATCTACACTCAATGGGAGCATATCGAGATGGATAGTCAATTTAGCCCAGTTTGATGTAAGGTTCATGCCGCAAAAAGCTATCAAAGGATCTGTGGTGTCAGACTTTCTAGCGGACATTCCAATAGAAGACTCGACGCCAATACACGATAA
Organism: Chenopodium album; assembly: GCF_948465745.1. Classification (NCBI taxonomy): domain Eukaryota; kingdom Viridiplantae; phylum Streptophyta; class Magnoliopsida; order Caryophyllales; family Amaranthaceae; genus Chenopodium; species Chenopodium album. Next base: position 31,031,677 of record NC_137836.1, read on the forward strand.
TGAGTTTCCAGATGAAGACTTAATGGTCACTGAAGATGATACTTGGACCTTATACTTCGACGGAACCTCAAACCAAAAGGGATGTGGCGTTGGAGTATTACTAGTATCACCTAAAAAAGAGCATGTTCCAATCTCCATAAAGCTTGATTTCGACGTTACCAACAACGCTCTTGAATACGAAGCATGCTTGGTAGGCCTTGAAACAGCTTTGGCATTGGGAGTAAAAAAGTTACGGATATTGAGAGACTCTTCATTGATCATCAATCAAATCTCCAAAAGGTGGAAAGTAAGGAGCGAAAGTCTAGCCCCTTACCAAACCTATCTGGAAACCCTTACTAATCAGTTAGAGAAGGTAGAATACACATATCTACGTAGGGAAGAAAATCAATTTGCGGATGCCTTAGCAAGACTAGCCTCAATGGTTAGGATTCCTACAGAAATCGAGCAAATGCCTCTAACTATAGAAAAAAGGCACAAACCAGCATATATTCAAGCTATAGAAGATGATGAAGTAATCCAAGACGAAGAAGAAGAAGAAGAAGAACCGTGGTGTACATATATACTTAATTATGTCACCAAAGGAGAATACCCTCCCCATGCTGACAAGAGAGCTAAACGAGCATTAAGACTCTTGGATTCCCAATATGTACTCATAGACAACGAGCTACATAAAAGGGTACCTAAGGGTCGAGCTCTCTTATGTGTAGGAAAAAAGGATGCCCAAAGAGCAATGAGGATAGTCCACGAAGGAATTTGTGGAACTCACGTAAATGGCAAAATGTTAGTCCAAAAGATAATGCGAGAAGGATATTATTGGACTAAAATGAATAGGGATTGCCATCAATACGTAAAAATATGCCCTAAGTGCCAAATCTATGCCAATAAACAACATGTTCCTCCATCCTTGCTTTACACCTACACGTCGCCATGGCCGTTCTCTACATGGGGAATTGACATCATCGGCAAAATCACTCCCCCAGGAACAGGAGGTCACGAATATATCCTAGTGGTAATTAATTACTTTACAAAGTGGGTCGAAGCGCAATCATACGCTAAACTCACTGAAAAACATGTAGCACTCTTAATCGAAAGAAATATTATTTGTCGATACAGTGTCCCACATGAAATGATAAGTGACAATGGAACTCACTTTCAAGCCGAATGTGAAGAATTGCTACAAAAATATGGCATTCAACATCATCATTCATTTCCTTATAGACCTCAAGAAAATGGAGCAGTCGAAGAAGCTATTAAAAATCTAAAGACTATCATCGAGAAAATGACAGAAAATTACAAGGATTGGCCTGACAAACTTCACTTCGCATTGTGGGGTTACCGCATGTCAATTCGCACATCAATAGGAAATACGCCATTTTCCTTAGTTTATGGAATGGATGCCGTACAACCTGTTGAACTAGAGATTCCATATCTACGCATCGCATTAGAGAGTAAACTTAATGAAGTTGAATGGATTAGGGCAAGATATGAAGAAGATATTATACTCGATGAAAAACGACTATAAGCTCTACATCACACTCAATGTTATCAAACTCGTATGGGCAGGCATTTTAATAAGAAGGTCAAGACACGAAACATCAAAGTAGGAGACTTGGTGTTAAAAGCATTAAGGAAAAATGTTTTAGATCTAAAGGGAAAATTCAGACCTAATTAGTCTGGACCCTACATTGTCAAAACAATCCTGTCAGGGGGTGCAGCAAAATTAACTGACATGGATGGCAATGTGTTCTCGAACATGACAAATTTTGACTAACTTAAGAAATACTACCCATAATTACTTGAGTAGGATACTCAAGAGCGCAACGTTTGGCCTGATTCCTTAAGAAAGGATACGTAGGCAACCCTTTACGGGTGCGGCCACTTTATTTTTTTGAAAATCTCAAATCCCAGACTTAATAAAAAATTCAATAGAAGATCAACGAAACATCGGCGTCACAGAAAACATTCTGGCGCCAGCCGATGAACATCGGCGCCAGACGACAGCTTCCGTCGTCTGACGCTAGACTGCCGTAGTTGGCGCCAGTCGTAGAATTGTGGCTCCAATTTACAATAAAATGTCTGGGAATATTTCGGTGTTTTTCGGATAATTTTCGACTTCCGTACTCGAAAAAAATTTCTGGAAAATTAATTTTTCGGTTTTCATTGCTTTAATAAAATAAATTTCAAGTAAATAATTTAATGTAAAAGCTGGAATTTCGTTAATAAAATAAATTACATTATTGATGGAATTTAAATAAAGCTTAAATAAATTGACTTTAAATTTAAAAACTAAGTCTAATAATTGGAAATTAAGCAATGCTCTTAATCTTTTTTTTCTTTCTTAGCCCTGTTCCAATTATTGTATGCATTTTCTTCCTCATCCATAACCTTATCTAATAGGTATCTTTTAGAGGACCTACATTCAATCTTGGAGTAAATAGTTTCCCCCTTAGCTAGGACCCCATGCTTCTTTTCTACCCAAGCTTTCTTTTCTGTTGTGTTAGCTTTCCTATTTCCTTTATCTTTTGCAGTACTCTTCTTCCTAGGCATTATAGGTTTTTTGAACTCAATCCTTTCACCCAATCGTTCCTGAACAGGAATCACTTTGTCACCTAGACGACTCTTCACATCAATTTTACTCTGATTTTTCTTCACGTCCTTTGAGGGTTTCTTTAGAAGCCACCTTTTCACGTCATTGGGCAAAGAAGGAAGAACCTTTTGGGTAATTATTTCCCATAAAGGTCTAGCGCTCCAATAAGCATCAAATTTGTCTACTTCCTGGGAGACAAGGAACTTGTAGGAACGACGAAGATCACCGAAAGGAATAGTCTGAAGTAGGCCGTACTGTCTTTTTACCGTGCAGGGATAATAAAAAGTCATGCGGGACATGCTTGTAAGACGACAGAAAGGCTGCTTTTTGACACCGACCATCTTTTCTACTATCCACCAAGGGATGACCCACTTGATGGCAAAATTACAAGACTCGAAGACCTTCTTCCATTCATGCAGCCCCATCTTAGAGAAGCGTTTCTTCCTTCTCACGAAGCAATTTGGAGTGTACTTCTCAATGTTGTCCGGAGGGCTAATTAATTCCAGTCTTTCCATTAGCCACATCTGTAAAAATTGCAATGCAAATAAATTATTATTACTATACAAAAATATATTTTTGATTTCTGTAATTAAAAATATTATTTTTCTACCTGTAATAAAATTGGAGAGCCCCGAAAAGGTGATTTTGGATTTTTCTTTAATTCATCAAGGCTAAGCATAGTCTCTGCAACTATTAAGGGCATTGGATTTCTCCCAGACTCAATTTGTTCTAAAAAAGTGGATATAATTGATTGACCCTCATTATTTTTACCAATAGTAAGAAAAAATTGATTAAGCATGCAAAACAGGAAAGCCCTTCTTCTATAAACATGGAAAGATTCAGAATAAGGTCTATCAAAATAATGGCGAGCAAATTCTTTCAAATTAACTACATTACCATCTACTATATTTTATAGATGTCTGTCTTTTAAATTGAAGAAGCGTTCAAAATCCTTATAATAATATTCGTTTATTCTAGGGATTACTACAAGATCTAGCGCAGGGAAGCCTAAAATAGCACCGAATTCTTCCGGCAAAGGGCTAATTTCATCATACCCTATTCTAATCAATGAGTATCTACATCCCAATATTCTAGAGCGGTGTGAATAAAATCTGAATCAAGTTCTACCCCTTTAACATCATAAATACCCCCCGAGTGAAACACATCTAACTCTTTTCTGTCCTTGACATTAAGAGACCGACACCATTCATGAGTGTAGTTGGTAAAACTTTTGGAGACTAGAGACATGATGTTATTTTTCTAAAAGCTAAGAAAAGTTTTATTTGCTGAAATTATGAGGAAAATCTGCTGGGCAGGGGGCTATTTATACACAAAATCAAAGCAGTTTTAATCCAGGAAGGATTCGGAGTCAGCGCTCATTAGCGCCAGACGCCAACTATTGGCGCCTGACGCCAGAGCCTGGCGCCAAACGCTCTGCCAATGACTTAATTTGAGTCTGCCAATGACTTTATGGTTTCCTTATCTTTTTCTAAAAATTCATTTATTCCTTCCTCTTAATTAATATAACTATTATATTAATTAGATTATTTTTCGGATTTTATTTAGACTAACTTCCAAGTTTTTATAAATCCAATATTTTTTTATGTGAATCCTATTTTTTTCATTTTTTCTTTTTTAGGGGAGAAAGTCGGATACTCTCCATCAATAATAAAAATGACGGAATTTTTGCGCAAAATTATTTTTCACAACTCTTTGCACACACAAACATGGATATAATAATAATAATAATAATGAAAAAAAAACACAATACATAAAGAATAAACTCATAATAGTATGTATATACAAACATGTCTAAATAAGGAGTCTAATAAAAGGCAAGGTTCTATACTAAGTCAAAATAAAATAATAAAAGCCCAGGAATAAGCTACGGCGCCGGGGGACTACACCCATCATCTCATAAAACTGCGTCGTACGAGGAGTAACCTCTCCATCAGCTCTGGCTCCAGCTCCAGTTTCCTCGGAAGGAGGAAAACTAGCACAGGACCCGTCCACCCAAGATCAACCTGAGGCTGAGGCTGCGGAGGCTGCTGCGATGACGAGCCGACCTCGTACATCCCACCACCTCTAAGAACCGAGGTAGCCTCTCCCTGGCCTACCAGCGCAGCATGTCCACCCTCGGATTAAGATCTTGAGCCCTCTACCGCCGCGGTACGGGTAGCCTCAAAACGACCGCCCCGACCACCCGAACCAGAGTGGCGACGTCTCAAGCTAGACATCGCCTGATCCCTCCGCACCTCAGGTCTCGTGCCGGTACGAGAAGGAATGGGCTGACCCTGCAAGGGAAAATAAAATCAGAAACATGCAAAATAGAAGCGGTAATGCAAAAACATAAGATGGGAAGCTACCTCCTGAACGGCTTCGTCTCGACGACGGGTAGCCACATTCCTCATCCGGACAAGCTGACTTCGGAAGGCATCTATGCGTCGTGCCATCGCCGAGACCACCTCGCGTGAGAACTGTCAAAGAAATAAGTCAGTAAACATGCATAACATATATGGACAAAAGTTGCAAATAAACAAGCTTACCCGAGTCTGGTGACGAGGAATCGACCGCTCCACAAAGCGCTCGCCCTCAGGAGCCGGAGGAATCATCTCCTCAATCGGCCTATATGTCCCTTGATAGTGGATGGACAGACGGGGTGGCACAAACTCAGCAAGATCATCCTGACAAAGCAAAACAAAATTAGTAAAGCATTACTTGGGGGCTACTTAACGAAAAGTAAAAGTTGAAAATCGTACCGCTACATCCTTAGCAGGTACAAGAAATGGAGCTAACAACGACAGTAGCTCCTCCCCATAGCATCTCCCAGGGATCGTGTAAGAACACCAAGGGGTACCAGCTCCCTCTGACATGCTCACCAACCTCGTGGCGTTAAACATGTGACGTGGTGGAGGAGTAGGAACGACAAAGGTATCTGAAAAATGCTGAATAGCAACCCTCTCTCCAAGATATGCAGCCGCTCCATAGGTCCCTAAGAAATAGCAACGCTCAACAGAATACTGTGTGGCTAGCCCAGGGACTGCCAAGTTGAGCCACGGTGGGTACAGCACCTCAGGCTCCTACAAAGAGTGTCTATCAGATAAGAATCTATCTAAGGCATCACAAAATGTCAAATAAGAAAAGAATCATACCGAGATGATCCAATCTCGGACATAGGCAGTGGACATCCCTACATGGCGGCTGCCCCAATAAACACTAACTGGAAGCCTGCGCGGCGACGGTCTCGCTGGCGCAGCTGAGGGGAAGTACTCGTTGAACCAGATCTACAAGAAGCAAAAGTTATCAGCAAGTGCTAACTAAAATGTAGAGCTAAACTTTATAGGGAATAAAGTATACCTCTACGACCCTCCAAAAGCCAGATAGAGCAACGTTTCCCGCGAAGGACCGATGACGACACGAGTCCCGCAACGCTCGGATGAAATCAGCATAGGCCAAGTTAGCCCAGTCATAAGTCCCGATCCGGTGTAGATCACGGATGGGAGGAAGGTAGTAAAGCAGCGCCCTACTACCCTTGTCAGGGGAGAACGTCCATGACATCAAAATAAGTGCAAAGATGCGCACCCGCTGCTCTCAGGTAGTCGCACCATCATCAAAAGCCGCTGTTAGAGTCGAGCGGCGAATTCCCCTAGCACTGAACTGAGTCGTCTCTACCTCAGCTAGAGCTCGAACAACAATCGGACCCAACATCTCCTCGACCTCGGGAGAAAAGAAAGTAATGTCGCTTTCGAACGGCAGCGCCACAGAGCAAAACTCCAGTCCCAAAATGAGACTGAAGTCGGTCGGGTGACCATTATCACCCCAGGGGAAGTGGAAAGTGTTGGTGGTGTCCCAAAAGAACTCCACCTGAGCGCGGACTATATGGTGACCCCCGCTAAAGGCAATCTAAAGTCTCAAACAGTGTCATCAGCCCGCAAGACTCCCATATAAGTCTCATATGATCGTCTTTGGCGATGTACATCTTGTACAGGTCGCCCAAACCGTCACAACCGGAACCATGACAACGTGTCCTCCCATTTGTGACGCCCCGACTCACCCTCTCAGAGATATGGTGGACAGGAGAGAAGTACAAGGTCCGCTTATCCCACTCAGGGAGTCGGCCGAGCGAAGTGGACGGTTCAGCATCGTCCTCTATAGGCTCATGCTCCCGTCGAACGTCTCGAGACCGTGAACTAGATCCTCGTTGTCTAGCCATGCTACATTGTGCAGAATTATCCCCTTAGCCGCATGATACTATGTTCGCAAAAAACAGAGTACGTAGTACTAAAATAGAGCACAAATTTAAATTGAGCATACACGGCATTTTCAAGCAATCAAACGATTTCTTGCAATACTATAGTAATTATTGTGACTAATTGGGCAAGAATTGCTAACCAAAACATCAAGAACAAGCCATATTGTCTTCTTGACCTTAAGAGGTTCAACAATGGTGATTTGTTCATTTCTTCACCAAATTGAGTCAAACAAGTCTCACATTACTCCCAAGGCAATATATAAACATAATCAAGCAATTTCATGGCATAAAATTTGATAAACAAAGAGAATTAAGCAATTCTAAATTCAAATTTTCAAGAAATTCGTGGATAAATGCATGCAAAATTCGTTAAAACCGACGTTAGTTTGGAGGAAACTTACATAGATCGAGAAAATGGATGGAATAAGCTTTGATTTGCAACAAATTTGAGCGAATTTGGTTGAGAAACGAGCAAGAACGAGTGAATTGAATTTCTGAGAATTCTCGAGCAAGAAACGCGAACAACAGCAGCAGAAATGAAGAAGAGAAGGGTATTTAAGGAAAACCCGACTCCAGCGGCAAGCGTAAGACCTTGGCGTTAGTCGATAAGGCTTACGCCTGTTAGCCCCTCTAAGCAGTTTGACACGATTTTTAGTAGTCGGCTTGATTACATAAAGTGATCGACCTGATGAAAGATCGTCTCACTTAGCTTAAAGCGCCTAAGCATTGGCTCATCGCAAAAGGCACCAACACAGTGGTTCATTAAGAAAGGCACCGACATACTGGTTCATTCAGCGAAAGGCATTAACATACTGGTTCAAAAGCAGTAGAAGCGCCGACGTACAAGCATAGCGGAAGCAAAGTTCAAGCGAGCTTTTAAAGGTCGACAAGCGGAGGTCTTCGATAATTTTCTTTGGAATATTATCGCAATAAATAAGGGTAGCTTCAAGCGAGGATATATTCGGCAGCGTTCCCTAGCTTGCGGGGAGTTGTCACAAACAACTGAAGGTGATTTCAAGAGAAGTTGTCTTCGATCGTGTTCCCTAAGAAGTGGAAGATGGTGACAAAGCGGAAGAGGATCGTTTTAAGCGAAGCAATCTTCGATAGTGTTCCCTGGCTTGCGAAAGATTATCAAGGTGGAAATTGGAGGCAGTTACAAGCGTAGCAGTCTTCAAGCGGGATAGCATTCTCTAGCTTGCAGGAGGTCTTCAAAAATACAAGAATACAAAGATACAAGAATGCAACAACAAATCGTATACTTCAGAGACGTGTGCTCGACGGTGCAAGACACGCGTTTCTTAACTCTTTTATCTGTTTAACTAACGCTAGTTTGCAGGTATCTGAGTTACAAGAGTGATTTAGGTACGCAAAACGTTCTGAATCATTCTCCTTCCCTACTGCTACTTTGACTTTTGTTTTCGAAACTTGCGTTTCTCCAAACTCAGTCAAAGTGGAGTCTTCTATAGACACCTAACTGTGTCTTCCCAAAACCAAACCCGGTGATGAGTACCTTTCACGTCGAATCATAATTGAATGAAGTGAAAGTGTGGAAAGTTTAGTGTTGCAGATAGTTTTAATTTCTTTTCTCTTTTCTCTGTTTTTGAAAACCTATTTTAAGAAAAAAATCAATACAGTTTGGTTGTTCCATGATATTGGTCCAATAGTAGTGTAGTTGGATAGGGCTTGGAAAGACCTTTCCAACGATATATTATAAGCCCAATTCCGATGAATATTGAGGAAGTTATGGCCAAATTACTGAACAAGGCCTGGTTTGAGCCTTATATGCGGCCCAATGACCTAGAGGAGGGCCTAATATGGATTTATCATTCCTAATGCAATTCGGAATGGTTTTAGTCTTCTAGATTCTTCTGGAAGGTTCTTTTCATTCCTAATTCAATTAGCATTGGTAAATTGACTTTTGTTGACTTTTTAGAGTTTTAATCAGAATAAAAGAATTTTTTGAGGAAAATACGATTTTATTCTCCTGTACGGCAATTTCTATCTTATTTTAGAAAACACGTCAATAACTAAGTAAGCGCCAAAGGCCAGCATTAGCGCCTGACGCTAAGCTTGGCGCCTGGCGCTAGCGTTAGCGCTAATGTCAGCGTCTGGCGCTAACCTCGTTTTGCGCGTCAGAACTATGTTTTGATTTTTTATCTTTTTGGCTTATTTTCCCTATAAATAGCCTTCTAAAAACTCCGTTTTCATTCACCAACTCTCATCAAGAAATTCTTGATTACTCTCTCTCTCTCTCTCTCTTTTCTAAACTAGTCTTATCTCAAAATAAAAAATTCTGCATTCGCAAGACCTAGACACACCTAGCCATATTCAAAGTTGCCTTCGCCCTAGACGTGAAAGGTTTAATTTCTGAGGGTTTGGTCCCAAATCTATCTTTCAACTATTTAATTTAACTCTTTTATTATTTTCCTTGAAGTTACTAACGCGTGTATTTTGTTATTAGAAAGAGGTACGAGACATCCAAGTAAGTACTTTGTTTGTTTACATTTATATTGATGTTATTATGTAGAAATCATGCTTAGGTTGTTATTATCATTCCTAAGTTTATGTTAGGGCATTTTGATCTTTATAGTATCATGTCTAGGGTAACTTTAATATCAAGTATGATTAAAAGTATAATGCCTTTTATTTTCTTTCCTAATAGCCTGTGAGTATCATGTTAGGGTTAAAGCTTTGATTTTTATTGCTTAATGACATGCTTGGATTTGTTATTAATCTTGTTAGTACCATGCCTAGGATCTTGATATTATTATGCTTTAACATGAACATGTTTAGTTTTATGATTATGATTATTATTATGATGATAATTATTATTATTGTTATTATGATTATTAATCTTGTTAGTATCATGCCTAGGGTCTTGCTATTATTATTATGCTTTAACATGATTATTATTATTATTATTATTATTATTATTATTATTATTATTATTATTATTATTATTATTATTATTATTATTATTATTATTATTATTGTTGTTGTTGTTGTTGTTATTATTGTTATTATTATTATTATTATTATTATTATTATTATTATTATTATTATTATTATTATTATTATTATTATTATTATTATTATTATTATTATTATTATTATTATTATTATTATTATGATTATTACTTCAATTATGGTTATTATTATTATTATGTTGGTTGATTATTATTATTATATTTATTTTTATTGCTTGATCACACCTTTTATGCACGTTTAAAGGGAATTTGTACTTGTAATCACGCTTAATAAGATAATTAATTATCTTGTTTAGGGTTAATTATGATTATAATTTAAGTGATCGCCAATAATAGATTTATTTGTGCATTAATATTCAACCTACATAGATAAACAGGTTTAGGGTTAACCTATTGATTGCATGTTAGTCAGAAAGCGCACATGAATACGAGAAGAATAAAGTAGAGGCCTATTAATAGGGCAGGTTTAGTCTCTTTTAGGTTTGATTTGTACCTTCATCCTCGAACTTCCAGTCATGGTTCCAGACCTATTGTTGTTAACGACTTCCTGGATCGTTAAGGGGTGTAACCTTCACCCTATGAACGGTTTACAAGTTCCTAAAACTTGTTGGCGACTCTTTTACTCTAGCTTCCTTCCCTTTGGACGCCACCATGCTTAAGTGTATATTCGCAGTGGGGCTCAAGTGTAGGATGGCTTGATATATTCCCTACAATAATTAAGTGATTTTAGACAATTATAGTGTCTAATTGAGAATAATTGGTGGAAAATTGTGATTGATTATTGAAGTAGTGAAATTGCGTTTGAATTTAGTTTGAACATTGTGGTAAAATAAATTGAAAATTGAAAATTAAAAATTGTGATTATTGTGGTTTAGGATTGTTGTGAGTAGATTAGAATTATTGTTGGTTGTGAATTTTGTGTTGGAATTATTTGTTGGATTGTGTTGGAATTATATTGAATTGTTAAAACAGGTACATGGATATTATCGGGGGTTTGATGTTTTGGAGGTTGTTTGTGGTGTGTTTTGGTGTGTGTGTGAGGTGTTTTGAGTTACCTTTGTAAACCAATTCTCATTTTCAAAATAGTTCTTCGATTATTTGGAGGTGCGGGAGGAAAGAAGCTAATTAAGATAAAGACTTATGGCATCCAAATAAACAAAAACCGTTCATCCAAAAACCAAAACCAAAACACAAGCCAAACACCAAATCAAAGCTATCCTACTTCTTTAATATAAATTCCAGAAATTAAAAGGGTATCACAAAGAGCTTTCCAAAAGAAAAATCCTTCCAACTAGATTTTATGACCAAGAATATTGCCAACATTTAGGGATAGATAATGGAATTCGGCGAGCGGCCGAGAATTTTGGATGGTTAAACTTCCTCAACAAATTGGGAGCTAACCTACGAATCGCTCACTCTCGAATTTCTTTCCACCCTTACATGCGATTTTTGAATTGCCAGTGTATAACCAAGTCGACGACGTCGATAATTTCTACCTATCTAGATGCGAGGAGTACAATTGGTGGAACACTATCGCGGGGTACCACAATTTCAAGACTCGGTCTAGCCATGCTAGCTACATTATCTACCATGTACTCCATATATTCATGAGAATTATGGAATGCGCTTGCTTCTCAAAGTAAGACGTCGGGAAGCTAACCAAAGAGGAAATTAAATGCCTCTTCATGGCTTCCCGATTTGAGGGGGATCTAGATAGCAACGTGAACATGGGGTACATGTTCATAAAATGATGCCTTGAAATAAAGAGGAGTACGGAGTTAAAAAGGGAAATAAAACGTGATATGATGATCACCATCATTTCCAAGGCTTTAGGCTTCACCGATTGGGTTGACCAATTGACTTCGGTTAACGGATCCAATGTCCTTGACATTCCCGGACTTGGCTCAATACATATTCTTGTGGAACTCCGGGGTAATGTGACCACCTATTCTTGGTTGGTCAAGGGTAAGTACCGTTGCATTCTCCTAAATGCGACGGTAATGAACACCGTGGGAACCACTTGGCAAGTGCCAAATGAGCCACTCCCCGGGAATGTTCCCGACCTTTACCAACCATCTCAAGCCCGCCGCCATAGCATATCCACCGTTCCTAGCTTTATGGGAGGCCCCTCCTCCTCTTCTTCCTTCATTAACCTTGAGACGGCTTTCCACCATCTTAACCTAACCAAGCAAAGAATTATTCAAGAAATTGAATACCAAAGCTATGTCTCCTAAATGTCCTACCAAAACCAAGTTGAGAGGGGAGACTTCCTCCCTTATGTCAACTATCCTCACCGCCCCATTCAAGAGGGGTCGGTGCCGGGTTGGAACAACAACCAACCCATCTAATCCTATTGGCAAGGAACTCGTAGCTCCATTTCAGAGCTACGATCCTTCCCTCCCTATGATCATACACAACCCAAGGGTTGTGATTTTAGGGGGGACCCCTCTTATTACCACGTCCCCGAGACATGTGGTAATATGGCTCCCAAGGTGATCGCTAACCTTCCCTTAAGGGAATACTTCGGGTTTCTACCCGGTTATGATGGTGGTTGGGGTACTAGTAGTGCACCGGACTACGGTAACTATCGAAGTAGCCCCAACTAGGATCTTCCTCCATACGTGGACCAACCCTTCTATTCCGACGATGTAGACCCAAATTACAATTACATGCCATCACTGCCTAGAGGGGATGATTGGGAGTAGCCTTTAGATATTTGTTTTTACCGTTCCATTCTCTTTCTTCCTGTCATTTGTAACACCAAGGAAGGTGTCGAGTTTTAGCATGGGGGGAGATGTTTCTCATTATATTCAGTTTTTGTGGACGGTAACAAAATGTCTAGCTTGGGGGAGTTCTTGAGGTCCTTGTGCTTAGGGTAGCTTTTGGTTTTGATAGCATATGTGCTTTCATGTGATGATTTTATGCAATATATGGAGAAGTTTGAGTTTTTATGTGGAATGTTTGGCATGAAAGGCTTAGCTTAGCCTTTTGGACTTGTGATACGATTCATGTTGTATTATGTTCTAGTTTGCATGTCTATTTAAGGTTGGTTGTTGCTCTATTCACGATGATATGGCATGCCTAGGCTAGAACGATTGCATATTGATGTTTTTGTCTCACTTCTCCTTATATGTGTGCTTTGGAGCATCTTATTCTTATGATTAGGTTTGGTATATACATATATTGGTTGGTTTGTGTGATAGTTGAATGCATGGTTTGGTTGGTTTGCTCTTGATCTCTTTGATGATTATTTGTGATGCTTTGATGATGATTGATGATGGTGGTTTTTCCCTAATATTGACGAGGGGTGGTACTAGGTCGTTGAAACTAATCCTCCCTCGGTCAAACTAAATTTATAAACACTTAACCAACCTAGATACTAGTATAAAGGCAAGTCAAGGGTTGAACCCAAATGAACGGTAATGTTCAAGCGCTCTTAATTGTGCGCCTAAGCTAGGTCGAAGAAAATAATAAAGGTACTAACAACTACCAAATTAAAGAAACCAAATATTAAAGCACTAGGGAATGGGGATCAATAAGCAATCATGACAATTGTAGTAATTCGGGAACAAGATACAAATCAATGGTTGCGAAGACCAATGGTAAGAGCAATCAAAAGAGCTCCACAAACTATCACCTAAAGGTCTAATTTGCGCCAACTACGAGATACACTAACTAGGATCTTCAAAAATCAAACTCAATCGACAATTGCAATTGCTAAATCAATGGTCCGTATCATTAGCAATTACAATGCAATCTAGCATAATTCTCAAGGCCTAATCGAATCACACACATGCACAATTTCCAAATAATCACTTTAATTTCAACAATTAATCAACATAATTCCCAAATTAAGCACAATCAATCAATCATACAAAATTTACCCAATACCTAGCCAAACAACTACTCTAACATCATCATCTAATCAATTAACAACTAACACTAGTAGAATAAATGTGATGGGAAGCGGTTATAGGCAAGCAGTTTACAAAATCAGCTTCCCATTTAATTAATAAAAAAAAAAAAAAAGGGAAGTGAAATGGCAAGCAGTTTTGGCGCGAACCGCTTGCCTTTTAACTAATGGCCAGCGGTTTGGCCTTGAACCGCTTACCATTAGTTAAATTGGCAAGCGGTTCAAAGCTGAACCGCTTACCATTTAAAAAAAAAAAAAGCGGGATCCATATGTACAGTACACCCTCTCTTCTCCTCCCTGTAATTTCAATTCACTTCCCAAATTTGCGAAATTCCCCCGCCTTTACTCCTCCTCTTTATCTCCTCTCTTCGCCTTCACTTCTTCAGATTTCGGACACCACCACCACCACTCCATTCATATTCAATTTTTTTTTTTAATTTGGCTATTTAAGTGAAGCTACGTTTGGGGGTCGTGGGTAGTGGGTCGAGGCTACTGCTGGTGTGGGTCGAGGCTGCTGCTGGTTGGTCGAGGTTGCTGGTGGTTGCTCGAGGCTGCCGGTGTTTGCTGGTGGTGTTCGTGGGTGCACTTGGTGGTGGTGCATGTTCGAGGGTGTTGTTGAACCGAGCCCAAGCACGCATTCTTCAATCTTCAATTTTTGTCTTTCTCACTCTCAAATTAGGGTGAGTTCTTGCTAAATTTTAGTTTCATATTTATTAATTAGTATTAATTGTTTGTTATTCCAAAATTTCAAGTTAGGTTTTCAAGTAGTTAATCCAAGTTTCATATGTATATATATATTGTTTGAATTTGAGTATTTTTAAATGAAATTTATGAATAGAATATATATTAGTTAACATTTTAGTTTGTTAAGTGTGGTTAGTAAATTGCAATGTATGAATATAATGGATTGCTATATATATATATATATATATATATATATATATATATATATATATATATATATATATATAATTTTCCTATATATCCGTTCGAGTGTTTCTCAATAGGAGAAAGTCTTGAATAGTCCCAAGTTGGGACTGTTCTTGGACGTTTAATCTCACTTAGGTAGTGAATGTATGTCTCTTTTTCGATTTTAAGGAATATCCGGGCTTCTCATTTTCTCACCATGTTCTCTGGGTACATATGTAGGTAAGTTATTACCTACATCGTGTACTTGGAGAAATGGGGGGAAATGCTGCAGAATTTTCCTTAAAATTGAAAAGTTAACATACATTCACTAGTGAGATTAGACGTTTAAGGATGGGTTAGGTTGGAGTGATAAGGACCTTTTAGGAGCATTCATTTTTACGATATATGGATGATATATATGCTATGTACTTTGATTACATAATATATGTTACATTTATCATTGTTTGAAATGTGTTGGTATGTTTAAAGGCAATTTAAAGCGTCAATGGATCGCGGTTGGATATATGGTAGACGTGATACATTGGAATTTTTTAATGGGGTTCAAGAGTTTTGCAAGAGTGCTTCACAGTATCAGCTTAGAACGGGTGTCAATTACCTTTATTGTCCTTCTGTCAATTGTAATAATGTCATAAGGGTCAATAGTGTGGATACCATCATGGCTCACGTACAATGTCATGGGTTTAGGCCTCAATATCATGTTTGGGTTTGGCATGGTGAGAAGGGATCGTATAGGGAGAATGTTGTTGGCAATGAGACGCATGTTGAAAGTGCCGAGATTCATGTTGAAGAAGAAAATGGGAGTGATGATGGTGGTGAAGGGGATGACACCGACGATGGTGGTGGTGATGATCACTTGGATGAGATGATGCGTGATGTTGAAGGTGAATTTTGTGATCGACCAGATGTATTTAAGTCATTATCAGAGGCTGCCAAAAAGCCTTTGTATCCCGGGTCCAAAAAATACACAAAACTCTCAGCCGTGCTTACACTATTTAACATTAAGTCTAAGCATAACTGGAGTTACACTAGTTTCACTTCTTTGTTGACTGCGTTATGTGATATGTTGCCAGATGGGAATGAACTTCCTAATTCCTATTATTATGCAAAGAAACTAATGTGTCCATTTGGTTAGGAGTATAAAAAGATACATGCATGTCCTAATGAATGTGTTCTGTATCGAAAATGAATATGAAGAGTTAGAGGAGTGTCCAGGTTGCGGTAAGTCGCGTTACAAGCGATCAAGCTGCAATGCTGGTAGTAAAGGACTTCCTGCCAAGGTGTTGTGGTATCTTTCTATTATTCCAAGGTTAAAGCGTCTATTTTCAATACCAAAAGACGCCAAGAACCTGAGATGGCATGCTGAGGGAAGAAAGAAAAATGGTTTGTTGAAGCATCCTGCTGACTCTCCACAATGGAAGAACATTGATATGAAGTTTAGGGCATTTGGTGGTGAAGTCAGAAATTTAAGGCTTGGGTTGTGCACGGACGGTATGAATCCATTTGGCACTCTTAGTACTAAACACAACACATGGCCGGTACTTTTAGTGATTTACAACTTGCCTCCGTGGTTGTGTATGAAACAGAAATATATAATGCTTTCACTTTTGATAACGGGGCCAAGGCAACCTGGAAACGACATTGATGTTTACCTTGAGCCCCTTATTGATGATTTGAGAAAGATGTGGGACGAAGGTGTTACCGTTTATGATGCCCATAAGAACGAGATGTTTCTTTTGCGTGCTGCCCTTATGTGGACCATCAATGATTTTCCTGCATATGACAATTTGTCCGGGTACAAGAACAAAGGGCATAAAGCATGTCCCATTTGTATTGATGAAACACCGAACGTGTACCTTGACCACTATGGCAAATATGTGTACGTGAGGACCCGAAGATTTCTTAGGTGCGATCACCCGTATCATAAGCAGAAAAAGGCCTTCGATGGGAAAGTTGAGGAGGGGGTTGCGCCTAGGCCATTGAGTAGAAAGAAGGTTTATGAGAGAGTGAAGGGTATTCCATGTGTTTTTGGTAAAATAACGAAACCAATTGACCCACACGCTCTCTTTAAAAAGGAATCAATCTTTAGGAAGCTTGAGTACTGGAAAGAACATGATGTTAGACATTGTCTCGATGTGATGCATATAGAGAAGAATGTTTGTGATGCAATTCTGGGGACAATTATGAACATTCCTGGAAAAACGAAGGATGGCAAGAGTGCGCGGTTAGATTTGCAAGAGTGGGGTGTTCGTCCGGAGTAGTGGGTTCAAGCTAAGGTAGGGATGGCGAAGGTTAAGGAAAAGGGAAACGAAGATGGTGGTCCAAACCGTAAGGGGAAGCGCAAGGAAAAGGCCACGGGTATCACAAAGAAGAAACACTAGTAGAAAAATACAATAAGGCACCCCCATAAAGGCACCGGTTCAGGCCAAACCGGTGCCCTAAACCGGCCCAAATTTGGGCGCCATTTTACACAAATATAAAAGGCACCGGTACAGACCAAACCGGTGCCAAAAACAAAAAGGGCACCGGTTTGAACCGGTGCCAATTGAACCGCTCCTTAATTTAAAGAAAACCGCTTAAACATAAAAAAAAAAAAATTAAAAAAAAATCGGCCATATTAATACCAAACCCTATTTCAATACTTCATTCTCGCCGCTTCTCCCCTCCTCTTCTTTCCTACTCTTTCTCTCTCCTCTTCTCATCTCCTCCTTCGCCCTTTCTCATCTCCTCCTTTGCCCTTTCTCATCAGTCTTTCTCATCTCCTCCTTCGCCCTTTCTCATCTCCTCCTTCCCTTTCTTCATTCTCCCAAAGCTACCGCGTCTCCTTCTCCTTCAAGCTCACCACGAAGACCACCACAGCGAGCACATGCAACACCACCACGGAGACCACCACGAGCACATGCAACACCTCCACGGAAAGCACCAAGAACACGTCTCCTCCTCCCTCAATTTCTGGGTTTTTGTTTTCTGATTTTGATTTTTGATTTTTGATTTTTGAATTTTGTTTTTCGATTTTGATTTTCGATTTTTTCTGGGTTTTTTCGATATCAATTTCAATTTTTTTTCGTTTTTGTTTTATTTTAATTGATTTCTGGGTTTTTTATTTGTTCGTTTTTGTTTTTATTTTTATGATTTCAAGGTTTTTTTCTGGGTTTTTTTCATTTTTTTCTGGGATTTTTTTTTTATTTTTTCGATTTTGTTTTTTTATTTTGATTTTTGTTTTTCTTTTTTTTCGATTTTGATTTTTGTGTTTCGATTTTTACTTTCGTTGTCTTATTTTGATTTTGATTTTCGATTTTTTTCTCGGTTTTTTCGATTTCAATTTTTTTGTTTTTGTTTTTATTTTAATTGATTTCTGGGTTTTTTTATTGTTCGATTTTGTTTTTATTTTTATGATTTCTGGGTTTTTTTCATTTTTTCTGGGATTTTGTTTTTAATTTTTCGATTTTGTTTTGATTTTTTGATTTCTTGGTTTTTTCGATTTATTTTTTAATTTAATCGATTTTTTTTCTGGGTTTTTTTATTTTTTTCGCAGCTTGTTTTGATTTTTTGATTTCTGGGTTTTTTTCGATTTTTGATGTTTTAATTGGCGCAGGTATACATAATCCAAGAATCAAGAATCAAGAATATGGGGATTTTTAGATTGTGATGTTGTAATATATTTTTTTTATTTATATTGTAGTTTTTTTTATTTATTTATATGTTGTAATTTTTTTGATTTATTAGTAATTTTTTTTATTGATCTATGTTGTAAAATTTTATTGATTATATATTAAACAGAATCTTTTATATTGATTGTGATGTTTGATTTATATTTTGTGTTTTTATTTAACTTAGTTTATTTAATTTTTAAGCAAAAAAAAAAAAAAAAAATTAATTTTTGGGGGTTTTTGGCACCGGTTAACCGGTGCCAAAAACTTTGAAAAAAAATTTAGTGGGCCTTTTTGGCACCGGTTAACCGGTGCCTATTCCACCCTATGGCACCGGTTTTGAACCGGTGCCAAAAACTTGGTTTTTGGCACCCCTCACATAGGCAGCGGTTCAAACCGGTGCCTTAGACCGGGTTTGAACCGCTGCCAAATGCCTTTTTTCACCTAGTGAAAGGTGATGGAAAAGGAAAGAACCAAAAGGTGTATTTACCTCCAGCTTGCTACACATTATCAAAAGAAGAAAAACGGAGGTTTTGTGCTTGTTTGTATGACATTAAGCTTCCATCTGGGTTCTCGTCAAACATGAAAAGGTTTGTTTCCTTAAATGGAGAATTGAAGTTGACAAGTATGAAATCCCATGATTGTCTCATGATGATGCAAGTTTTCCTACCGATTGCACTTCGTGGTATTTTACCAAAGCACGTGAGAGAAGTTATAACAAGCCTTTGTGGGTTTTTAAATACTATCTGCAGCAAAGTTCTTGATCCCTTTACACTTGATGCTCTCCTGGCGACTGTTGTGGTAACTTTGTGCAAATTTGAGATGTTTTTCCCACCTTCACTTTTTGACATAATGGTGCATTTGATTCTGCATTTGGTTCGTGAGATTAAGTTGTGCGGTCCAGTATTTATGAGGTGGTGCTACCCTTTTGAACGACACATGGGTACACTGCAAGATAAAGTAAGAAATCCAGCCCATTTGGAAGGCAGTATGATACAAGGAATTGTGTCGAAGGAGATTGGGAATTTCGTGGAAAAGTATGTTGCTGTTGCCGAACCTATTGGGCTTCCCACTTCCCAACATGAAGGGAGACTTGATGGTCATGGCACAATCGGGTCAAAAAGGATCTGGGTTGCTCGAGATTAAATAATGCAAGCTCACCTATTTGTGCTTCATCATATTGCGGAGGTTCACCCATATTTAGAAGAGCACATGGATAGTTTGCGTGTTGAATATCCATCAAAAGGGGAAAGAGCACTAATGCAGTTGCATAATAAGATGTTTGTGAAGTGGTTCCATGATCGTGTGATGCGTCAATTGGATGAGACTGTTTCTGATACAATAAAGTGGCTAGCTTATGGTCCAAAGGAAGATGTTCATTCATTTGAGGGATATGATATAAATGGGTACACATTTTGGATTGAAAGTCGGGATCAAAAATCCTCATCGACTCAAAATAGTGGTGTCACTCTTGTGGCTTCATCAAGAGAGTTTGCAAGTGCGAAGGATACATCACCAGTTGACGCAGCAGTTGGGTGGTTATGCCCCGAGCAGACCTCCGTAACCAAATGCTTGCATAACCCTCGTGATATGATAGATTACCTTGAGCGGGGTATTAGAGAATCAATGCGTGCGGGAAACAAGTTCTTATTAGCCCCTTGTTTTGAGGAGTAAGTTTAAATGTGTCACTCTTAATTTGTTTGTTAAGTATAGATGTTGACGCATATAACAATTGATGGATTGATATTTGCTTTAATATACATGTAGTCTACATTGGAGCCTTATGGTGATTTGTGTTTCCAATAACACAATCTACTACTTTGACTCGGCTCGTATATGGCCACCAAGGAAGTTGCTAGTGAATAACCTATTGAATAGGTACATACCGCTTCCTATATATTGTTTTGTATCATCACCTAAGTGATTGAGTGGCTATGTTCCTAAATCGTTTGTTTTTTATTTTTTTGAAGTAGTCGTTCGGTTGCGGGTCCCACGTGGAAATATGCGAAGGTAAAGCCTTGATATATTGATTTATTTAAAAAAATTGCCTTGAGTTATGGCTATGCATGACTAATTTAACTTTGTGTCATGTTAGTGTGCGCAACAAGACAACGGCGTTGACTGTGCCCTATATGTGATGAGGTTTATGCATGACATAGTCAATAGGTACACTGAAGCCCAACACATTGAAGAGGTACTTGTTTTTACTTTTTTCCGGTTCGATTTCAGGTAAAAGCCGTCCTAAAACTAAGTATAATGCTAATTTGCTATGATACCAAACATTAGACACCTAAGACTAGTTGTAATTGACATGTTATGATAAAGAAATAGCTCATTAGATAAGAAATGTACAAATCGGGCAAAGTAGTAGTGAAATAGGCGATTTTGGGTAAAAGTCGTCCTAAAACTTAGTTGAATGCTAATTTGCTATGAATTCAAACATTAGACACCTAAGACTAGTTATAATTGACATGTTATGATAAAGAAATAGCTCATTAGATAAGAAATGTAGAAATCGGGCAAAGTAAAAGTCAAATAGGCGATTTTGGGTATAAGCCGTCCAAATACTTAGTAAAACCTTCTTCTGATGCGCTTACAGACCTTAGACACCCAAGACTAGTTAATATGGGTCTACTCTAAGGACAAATTAGGTCATTTGATACAAAATGCAGAAAATGGGAAAGTGAGCACCTGAGGCAACTACAGCACCCGAGGCAACAGTCTTGGGTTATGCCAGGCAGCTGGAAGCAGCCAGCCACCAAACTGCAACAGCTGCCAGGCAGCTGCAACAGCAGCATCCACCAGGCAGCTGCTGCAGCAGCCCAGACATCACCCAAGGCAGCTGCAGCAGCCGTTCAAGAAACCGAGCCGCACATGCAATTTTGTGTAATTTTTGCGTACTTGCATTGTTAGTGTATTATGGGCAATGTTAGTGAAAAAAAATTCCAAACGGAAAAAAATGTAAAAAATGGGCAAGTAGAAGTGGAATAGGCGATTTTGGGTAAATGCCGTCCTAAAACTGAGTAAAGTGATCTTTTGCTATGATTTAAAACATTAGACACTTAAGAATATTTAATAATGATAAGTTATGATAAAGAAATAGCTCATTACATATGAAATGTAGAAATCGGGCAAAGTAGTAGTGAAATAGGCGATTTTGGGTAAAAGTCGTCCTAAAACTTAGTAGAATGCTAACTTGCTATGATTTCAAACATTATAAACCTAAGACTAGTTATAATTGACATGTTATGATAAAGAAATTTCTCATTAGATAAAAAATGTAGAAATCGGGCAAGTTAGAAGTCAAATAGGCGATTTTTGGTAAAAGCCGTTCTAAAACTTAGTAGAATGCAAACTTGCTATGATTTCAAACATTAGAGACCTAAGACTAGTTATAATAGACATATTATGATAAAGAAATTTCTCATCAGATAAGAAATGTAGAAACCGGGCAAAGTAGTAGTGAAATAGGCGATTTTTGGTAAAAGACGTCCTAAAACTTAGTAGAATGCTAAGTTGCGATGATTTCAAACATGAGACACCTAAGACTAGTTGTAATTGACATGTTATGATAGATAAATAGCTCATTAGATAAGAAATGTAGAAACCGGGCAAAGTAGTAGTGAAATAGGCAATTTTTGGTAAAAGCCGTCCTAAAACTTAGTAGAATTCTAATTTGCTATGATTTCAAACATTAGACATCTAAGACTAGTTGTAATTGACATGTTATGATAGATAAATAGCTCATTACATAAGAAATGTAGAAATCGGGCAAAGTAGTAGTGAAATAGGCGATTTTTGGTAAAAGCCGTCCTAAAACTTAGTAGAATGCTAAATCGGGCAAGTTAGAATGATGTTTGAAATATTTAACATATATAAATTATTATTTTTTAATTATTAGTTTGAATTTTATGTAATATATGAATGATGTTTAATGTTTGGTATTTTTTTCTTTTCAAAGGTTTATAAGATTCAAAGGGAAGGCCCTTTGACAAAGGAAGAAGTTGATGAAATTCGCGATATGTGGGCTTTTTTTGTGACATTTGATGGCATCTTGGTAGAATATATAATATGTAATATATTGTGTTTTTTTTTTTTTATGTACAATAAATATTTAGTTACTATATCTTTTTTATTTTTATTAAATCCATATGTACATCATATTACTTATTTGTAATTAGTACTAAATATTATTTATGAGTTTTATATATGTTATTATTATTATGCATTTTATTGTTATTGAATTATTATTATTCCAAAATTTGTAATATTTTTAATTAATTATTATTAATTATAAATAATATTAATTAATAATAATAATAATAATAATAATAATAATAATTTTTAAATTACAGATTAATGTGCATATCAAAATAGGTCACTAATAATATTATTATTATTAATTATTATATATATAAAAATTAAAAAAAAAAATTACAAATGGGAAGCGGTTTGGCGCCAAAACCGTTTGCCATTTGCACTGGACATAATGTTATGTGAAGTGCAAATGGCAAGCGGTTTTGGCGCCAAACCGCTTGCCATTCCCCCCAAATGGGAAGCGGTTCTGAACCTCTTGCCATTTACATGGCAATTGGCAAGCCCCCTACACCCATGCGGTTCAGGACCGCTTCCCATGAGGGGGTTTGAACCGCTTCCCATAACGTTTTTTCTACTAGAGTAAAGAAATTGATCGGGGATAGATAGTGTCGTTAGTCTACTAACCCTAATCAAATTAACAATTTATAATACCTAAACTACCCTAATACGAGTATAGGGGTAAGTAAAGGGTCGAACCCAAAAGGACTAAGTGTATCAATCTATGCTAATTAGACTACTAGGAAAGCTTGTGAGGTAAGAGAGGTTCAATTAAACACTACTAAGAGCAAATAACTAAAACTAGGGAAAGTGGAATCCAATTAAATTAATGCATTCAACAACATCAAACAATTAGATGAAAATGACCTCAATTAGGACGATTTACACATTTAACTCACTCTCGCGCAATTAAACATGTTAATAATCCTACTAGACTAATTCACTCTCGTGCAACTAGCCTAGCAAAGATATGGAGGAATTTAGGGTTCTCAAACAACTCACTTTCGCACAATTGATTGAAAACACAATTAAAAGCATAGAATCAATTAGCTAGAAAGATTCTAATCCATAAAAGCATCATCCATACACAATAATCAAGAAACAATTTCATACTAACCACAATCAATCATTAAATTAATTAACATAACCTTCATCCATTTCCCTAGAACAAAACCTAAACTAACATGGTGAACAAAAATATGGAAAACAAGGTAAAATAATAATAAAAGCAAGAATCAACAACTAAACTAATTAATCTACTCAAATAAACAAATAAATAAGCAAAAACAATAATAAATGAAAGCAATAAAGGTGAGAGAAAGTTAGGAAGACTCATTGAATTTATGAGAGGGAAAATCCACAAATTAGCTTCTTCAAAATCCCAAAAACTCCATGAAAAATCCAAGCTTTCTCTCTCTAAACTACTCCTAAACTAGAGAGAGAAACTCCTAATCTAACCCTAAGAGAGAGAAGCTCTCCTAAACTAACTAAGAAAATAGCATCATAGATCCCCCCCTTTTTACAAAGAGTCCCGTCTATATATATGTGGCTCCACACAAAAGAAAGAGACTTGGACAACAAGGCGCAAATAAATCGTAAACCCAGTCGTGCGCGCCCGCACATGAGTCCTGTGCGCCCGCACACAATGTGTGTGCGCCCTCTCATCGTAGTGTGCGGCCGCAACTTTGTGGGTACGGGGAAAATAAGCGCGCCCGCACATGAGTCATGCGCGCCCGCGCAAAGGTGTGTGCGCCCGCACAGAGGTCGCGCATAGGGTCGCGCAAACTCTCTGGTTTTGCTCTGTTTCTTCAGTCTGGCTGTGCGGGTTCTGACAGGGCTGCGCGCCCGCACAGCCTCACATGTGCGCCCGCGCATAAGCCGCACAGCACCCCGCGCACAACAGATAACTTGGCTTCTTGATATCCTCTTTCTTTCGGCGCATAATTCCTACAAAACCAAAGCATGGAGATCAAAATAAAAACAAAGAAGATAAATTAAATAAATTAAGAAAATAAGCTAAAAACTATTAAAAACCACTTAAATACTCGAAATCAAGATAAAAGACAAGAATAAGTAAATAAAGAAATAAAGGACAAAAAGGGTTAAATTATTGGAAAAATAAGCCGAAAAACGACTCAATAAACACCCTAAAAAGTGGCATAAAAGTCACTTATCAAACTCCCCCAAGCTAACCTTTTGCTCGTCCTCGAGCAAATTAACATGAAACACGAATGAAGGAGAATGATTTATTCAAGCAAAGCTAGAACACTTAAGGAGACAAGAATGTACACTAACTCACTTTCGTAGGAATCACGGTCACTTTTAGCAACTAATGACAAGCCCTTTAAACCCCTAGATCGCCCTAGAGGACGAGTGTGCTCTCGTGAGGGTGTCCTAAGAGTTTAACCCACAACTCTAAATAAAAACCAAGGCAAGGCAATAAAAAGAAAAGAAAAAGAAACATAAAACGAGAAAGAAAAACACAAGTTCATATTTGGACAAGAGATAGGAACAAACACCAATGAATGCGAACCTTTCTAAATAGACAAATGTATGCACGTTCTAAGATGTCAATGGTTGATTGAAACATAACATATGCTAAGCATAGAGAACTAATGAGGACTCAATCCACCCTAGCCCCAACCAATCGGGCCGCGTTCTCTCCACTAGCTTCAAATCAACCCTTAAGCTAGCTTCTCATGATTCCACGAAGGAACCGGAAAAAGATAAAGAAATGAAAAACTTTGAGAAGGTAATCCCGACATCTCAACTATGCATACTCTCTCCATAGGTTTGAGATCTATCTCCCTCCACCGTTCTTTGACCTAACCCCACTAAAGTCTAAGGGACTTTTATTAGGTTGTAACGTAAGGCTAAGGGTTAAGGCGGGGTAAAATTTTGAAAATTTTGGTGATATTTCCTAAGTGAAGCAAAAGAGTGGCCTACTCTCAAAAACAAACTCAAGAATTCACAAAATATCAAAAAAAAATACCAATAATGCCATCTCCCACAAGCTTCCTCAACACTAACACACAATATATACAAAAAGAATGAAGGAACGCTCCCCCCCCCAAGCTTGAACGAAGCATTGTCCTCAATGCTTAAACAAGGGAAGAAAACGAAACCAAACTAAAATATATTTGTGTTTTTTGTTTCTTTTTTTTTTTTTTTTTTTTTTTATATGTGTCCTTGCCTTTTTCTAACCATGGACGGCTTTTTCTTGAAACTTCATTTGATTTTCTTGAATTGCATCTTTCTTCTCGAACTTTTTGCATATTCTTTTCAAGCTCAACTTTCAAATACTGTACTTAAACCAATTCACAAAGTTTTCTTGCTCATGATCAACACTCTCAAAACTCAAACCTCACATGCCTATGCTTCACTAACTAAAAGGGTTGGTAAACATAGGCCATTGGGTTTGTAATGCGGTTTAAACAAGAGCGGGAAACATTAGGCTCAAATTGGTTAATAAGTAGGTTGATGCAAAATAGAAAATCAAATTTGTAACAAAATAAAAAGAAGATAAAGAAAAATGAGAAAAGGTGCCCTTTTCCTCCCCTAGAGAGGCCCGGTCACGATCTTGGGAGCTAGAGGTCAAAACAAGGATTAAGACATGCATAGTCAAGGATCCTAAATAGCCGCTCAACAAGGTGATGAAGGCTAGAACAAATGAAGCTCACAAGGGATTATAACCAAACAAATACCAACCAAGGGTTTCAAATCCACTATAGAGAGCAACTCCATCTTACCACATTCCCGTGAACTATGGCTTCATGGACCCCTAAAAGTTCTTAACCCGACTACCTTAGCATATAGTATCCTAGAGTCAACCAATGACACTCTCAAACCGTGCATACATTTACCACTTAGGAAGAAAAACATTCAAGGATTCAAGTCCCAAAACAAAATGTCCAATATAAGAACAAACAAAACACATTTTGCCAAAATTACCTTGAAAATAAACCAAAAATCTTTTTGGACTTTTCAAAATATAAGAAAAGACATGAAAATGCATATACTCAAGTGCATGGCATAAACGAATCAACATCCCACCAAACATGATAGGATACCCTCCCCCAAGCTTGAATGAGACAATATACTCAAACATAAACCATATAAAACATGGGAGGGGAAAAGAAAGAAATCAACCCAACAAACCAACACATGTCCAACGAGTTACCAACCATTAGAGAAAGAGCTAAGAAAGATGTTACCGGATATTGGTGAGTGTAACTTCCCGCAAATGAACCAATTTAACCTTTCAAAGCCGATTTCCTCTTGAATTGAATCTCGATTTCCATATGCTAGCAAAAATAGGCATCAAACTTCCTTGATTCTTGATCCAAACCAATGCATTAGTGTATATCAAGTCATGTACCTAGCAAAAGGACACACAAACATTTCCATGAGAGAAAATCTAATCTAAAAAGAAAAGAAAATGAAAGCAATAAAAGCCTCGGGTTACTTCCCGAGAAAGGCTTGTTTAACGTCCAAGCGAGACCGCTCTAGTAAATAATATTGCAACGAACGCAAGAGCTTATCAAATGCACTACTACACATCTCATATGATAACAAGTAGGCAAATGACGGGAGGAGGACGTGCAATAAGATTATTGCACGTAAATGAGGAGGAAGATGCCAAAAGAAAGAAGAAAAATCAAAAGAAAAATCAAAAAAATAAGAAGAGAAAGAAGAAGAAAAATAAGGAAAAGAATAAAAAGGCAAAACCTCCTCAAAATCTTTTTGGGTGGCATAATCATCCATTTCCTCAATAATGGGAGGATGAGAAGGAAAAGTCTCATCAAACAAGAGAGGGTCCTCATTAGGCTCTTTGACAAAAGAGGGGAGGAAAATAGGATAGTAGGGGATGTGGTCAAATTTCCTTGAGAAAGGGACATGAGGAAGGGGAGGAGAAACAATGGTCTCACAAAGCCTCACATCACTAAGGAGGGTATGAAAATCAATCATTGAATCCTCAAAAGAATACTCTTGACTCTCATCTCCCTCAAACAAAAACTCTCCAATAGAAACAACCTCATCCTCCTCTCTATCACAACGATGAACAACAACTCCCTCAAGATCCTCAAAGCCTAGAGTCTCTAAACCATGCATGAAAGGATAAAGGTTTCTCTCAAATTCATCCCTTTCCCATGAAGCATTGCCAATGAACTCTTTCAAGAGGCTATAATGATTTGTTACACCTTCAATGAACATACTAGCCATAACCTCAAATGAGTCCAAAGACTCATGGATAGAAGGGTCACAAACATGCAAGGTAGACTCATCAAGATGGGGAAGGGGGTTGGAAACCTCAAAATTGATATTTTCTTCATTAAAAACTCTTCCACCATCACTCAAGGGACTTTCAATCTCTCTTGATTGCTCAAACTCATCATCATCATCCTCATGAAATCCCTCATTCAAAATTGAAGATGGCTCACTCACATGCTCACCAAGGGAAGCTCTCAAAGGTGGTAAATAAGGGGAAGGATGGCATTCAAGCTCAAATGGGGAATGAAAAGGATCAAAATCCTCAAAAATCCCCTCATCACAAGAAAATCTCCCCTCAACTTCACACCCTTGGCCCACATCATTCTCAAAAAGACTCTCACACTCCAAATGAGGTGCCTCACATCCATTTACATCAACCAAAGCACTCATCACTTGGGCAAGCCTTACTTCTCTCAATTTTTGTTCCTCTTGAAGCTCTTGGAGTTGTTGGGTGAGATATTGCATTTGAGAAAGAATTTGGGCTTCAATGTTATTGGGTTGAGGTTCATGATCAAAGTCAAATTGCACATTATCAAAATTAGCACAAACCTCATCAAAATGAGCATAAGGGGGAAAGGTGTCAATTTGCATACTTGGATTATCACTAGGCACATAAGAAGTATCAAGAGAATTCATGCAAAAATTAAAAGAATCTTGGCATTGAGAATCAAAGTAAGAAACATGAGATTCTCTATCTAAAGAATCCTTAGCAAGCCATGTGAAGAAATCCCACGCATCATGCATAGACAAATGACAAAATCTACCATTATTCATGTCCTCAACCATTCCCCTAGTATACTCATTCATGCCCCAATAAGCTATATCACAAGCATCATTAAGAGAACACCCATGGTAACTAAGAAAACCATCTAGTCTTTCAAAGTAAGCATAAAAGGGTTCACCATCAAATTGAGGAAAAGATAAGCATGCCATTTTTATACAAATATCAAACAAAGAAAAGCAAACACAAATCAAATTATATACAAGAACCTAGCTAATCTAATCAACACAAACTAATGAACGCCTTAGTCCCCGGCAACGGCGCCAAAATTTGATCGGGGATAGATAGTGTCGTTAGTCTACTAACCCTAATCAAATTAACAATTTATAATACCTAAACTACCCTAATACGAGTATAGGGGTAAGTAAAGGGTCGAACCCAAAAGGACTAAGTGTATCAATCTATGCTAATTAGACTACTAGGAAAGCTTGTGAGGTAAGAGAGGTTCAATTAAACACTACTAAGAGCAAATAACTAAAACTAGGGAAAGTGGAATCCAATTAAATTAATGCATTCAACAACATCAAACAATTAGATGAAAATGACCTCAATTAGGACGATTTACACATTTAACTCACTCTCGCGCAATTAAACATGTTAATAATCCTACTAGACTAATTCACTCTCGTGCAACTAGCCTAGCAAAGATATGGAGGAATTTAGGGTTCTCAAACAACTCACTTTCGCACAATTGATTGAAAACACAATTAAAAGCATAGAATCAATTAGCTAGAAAGATTCTAATCCATAAAAGCATCATCCATACACAATAATCAAGAAACAATTTCATACTAACCACAATCAATCATTAAATTAATTAACATAACCTTCATCCATTTCCCTAGAACAAAACCTAAACTAACATGGTGAACAAAAATATGGAAAACAAGGTAAAATAATAATAAAAGCAAGAATCAACAACTAAACTAATTAATCTACTCAAATAAACAAATAAATAAGCAAAAACAATAATAAATGAAAGCAATAAAGGTGAGAGAAAGTTAGGAAGACTCATTGAATTTATGAGAGGGAAAATCCACAAATTTGCTTCTTCAAAATCCCAAAAACTCCATGAAAAATCCAAGCTTTCTCTCTCTAAACTACTCCTAAACTAGAGAGAGAAACTCCTAATCTAACCCTAAGAGAGAGAAGCTCTCCTAAACTAACTAAGAAAATAGCATCATAGATCCCCCCCTTTTTACAAAGAGTCCCGTCTATATATATGTGGCTCCACACAAAAGAAAGAGACTTGGACAACAAGGCGCAAATAAATCGTAAACCCAGTCGTGCGCGCCCGCACATGAGTCCTGTGCGCCCGCACACAATGTGTGTGCGCCCTCTCATCGTAGTGTGCGGCCGCAACTTTGTGGGTACGGGGAAAATAAGCGCGCCCGCACATGAGTCATGCGCGCCCGCGCAAAGGTGTGTGCGCCCGCACAGAGGTCGCGCATAGGGTCGCGCAAACTCTCTGGTTTTGCTCTGTTTCTTCAGTCTGGCTGTGCGGGTTCTGACAGGGCTGCGCGCCCGCACAGCCTCACATGTGCGCCCGCGCATAAGCCGCACAGCACCCCGCGCACAACAGATAACTTGGCTTCTTGATATCCTCTTTCTTTCGGCGCATAATTCCTACAAAACCAAAGCATGGAGATCAAAATAAAAACAAAGAAGATAAATTAAATAAATTAAGAAAATAAGCTAAAAACTATTAAAAACCACTTAAATACTCGAAATCAAGATAAAAGACAAGAATAAGTAAATAAAGAAATAAAGGACAAAAAGGGTTAAATTATTGGAAAAATAAGCCGAAAAACGACTCAATAAACACCCTAAAAAGTGGCATAAAAGTCACTTATCAGAAAAACCTAAATGCTCATTAAATGGGTGTCATTTATGACACCTATCAAATACCCCCAATCTTACCTTTTTCTCGTCCTCGAGCAAAACAAAGGACGAGCAAAACAAAACCAAGGGTGAAATGATGAGCTTATTCAAACAAACGAAAAGAAGTGAGGAGACAAGAGTATACACTAACTCACTTTCGTAGGAATCGCGGTCAATGTTAACAACAATTGACAAGCCATATAAACCCCTAGATCGCCCTAGAGGACAAGTAATGCTCTCGTAAAGGTTTCCTATGAGATTGACCCATAACTCTCAAAAACCAAACAAACAAGGCAAAGCATGAATGACCCATAACTCTCACAAACCAAATAGACAAGGCAAAGCATGAAAAAGAAACAAAAAGAAATGGAAAGAAAACAAATGTTCATGAGTGAACTTTATGCAAATGTAAAAGCATAAATGAAATCAAGTCTTACTAAACAAGGAAGGGAGTGCACGTTCTAAGATATCTAAGGTTGATTAAAACATAGGATATGCTAAGTATAGAGAACTAATGAAACACAATTCACTTTCATCTGAAAACATTTTAGCACATTCTCCCAATTAGCTTCAAATCTACTGTTAGTGAGTGTCTCTATAGTTTCTCAAAGGAACCAAAAAAACAAATAGATTTGAGGTTTCTCGACATCTTGACTTTGCATCCCCTCTCCTTAGGCTTTAACTCATAAGCCATCCCCTGATATGTGACTCAACCTCTAGGTCAAAAGGGCTTTCCCAAAGGTTGTAACGTAAGGGAAAAATGTTGAGAGTAGGCTTAAAATTTAGAATTTGGTGGTACACCTAAGTTCTGAAGCAAAGATTGGCCAAATCTAAACACTAAAACCAAGTAATCACCAAACAAAAACAAACTAACACCCCCAAACTTATTCAAATCTATAACCACAATCATATATACAAAAAGCGTAATACGCTTCCCCCCAAGCTTGAACAAAGCATTGTTCTCAATGCTTAAAAAAGGGAGAAACATTTACATCAAAATGTTTTTTGAACTTTTTCATTTATCACTTTTTTCAATTTTGCCAAAGCTTTATGAATTAGCTTTGCTTTTTCTCATTTATTTTCAATATTTTCGTTTTTCTCTTTATTGATTGTCCTCACCTCTTTTAACTATGAGCGGCTTTTTCAACTTTATATTTTAATGTCCTTGCCATTTTTAACTTTGGATGGCTTTTTCATTTATTCACTTGCCATTATTCACAAGATATACAAAACACAAGCTTGCTTACAAATAAGAACCAATATCCAAACTCATATACCACAATCTCTAAGAACATGATCATTTGCTTCACAAAAACAAAAAATGGAACAAAAAGAAACAAAAGGCTTAAAGTACTAAAGATGTGGCTTGAAAAGAAGGGAAAAGGCTCAAATGGTTAACACGTAGGCAAATGGAAACCCAAGAACAAAAAAATTAATAAGATTATCCTAAAAAAAAGAAAAATTACTACCCCAAAAAGATGGCTTTGTCCTTCCTAGATGGTGATGTCTTGTGTTTGAGAACTATGAGTCAACATTCAAGATTAGGTCCGCAATAGTCAAGGATCTGTGCCGCTCATGCAAGATATGGAGAAGGCTAGAAAATCATGAAACCTCTCAAGGTTGTGGCAAAAACTCACTAAAAGCTTCAAGTTCAAAAAAAGAGAGCGATTGCAAATTTTTAAAAACAAAAAGAATTCGGCTTCAAGGTCCCTATAATTCTAAACGACTACCTTAGCATACTCTATCCTCGAATCAACCAAACATACTCTCAAACCGTGCACACCGTTACCATTTAAGAAGAAAAGCATTCAACTATACAAGTTCAAAAGTATTATGTCCAAAGAAAAAACAAAAAAAAAAAAAAAAAAAAAAAAAAAAACACATTGCAAATTTGCTTTGGTAAAAACAAAAAACTTTTTGGAGTTTTTTTTTTTCAAAATTAAAGAACATCGAAATTCATATACAAATATGCATGGCATATATGAATCAAAATCCCATTAAACATGATAGAAAACCCTCCCCCAAGCTTGAATGAGACAACATGCTTAAAGATAAATAAAAAAATCCATGGGAAGGAAAGAGAAAGAAATCAAACCAACGATACCAACGTATGTCCAACAAGTCATCAACCATTAGAGAAAAAACAAGGAAAGATATTACCGGATGTTAGGTGGGTGTAAATACCCGCAAATGACCCAATTTAACCTTTCAAAGCTAAGTTCATCTAGAATTCAGCTTGTTTTCCATATGCTAGAAATTATGGGGTTTACTTCCTCGATTCTTTATCCAAAGCAATGCACCAAAGTGTATCAAGTCATGTACCTAGTAAAAGGCACACAAACATTTCCTTGAGAGAAAATCTATTCTAAAAAGAAAAGAAAATGAAAGCAATAAAACACGGGTTACTTCCTGAGAAAGGCTTGCTTAAGGTACAAGCTTGACCGCTCTAGAAAATAATAATTCTACGCACGCAAAAGCTTGTCAAATGCACTAATAATCATTTCATAAGATAAACGGTAGGCAAATGACGTGATAAGAACGTGCAACAAGATTATTGCACGCAAGTGAAAAGGGAGATGCCGAAAGAAAGAAGAAAAGGGATCAAAAGGAAATAGAAGAAAATAAGAAGAAGAAAAAGAGGGAAATTAAGAAAGGAAAGAAAAGGAAAAAGGAAAATCCTCCTCACAAAATTTTTGGTTGGCATATTTCCTCTCTTCATCAACAATGATGAAATGAGGGACACAAAAATCTTCCATAGAAAAGGGCTCCCCAATAGGCTCTTTGAGATAGGAAGGGAGAAGAATAGGGAAATAAGGGATGTGGTCAAACCTTTGAGAAAAAGGGGTATGAGAAATAGGAAAAGGGGTAGCTACTCCCTCAACACAAGGTCTCACATCTCCAATGAGGGCATGAAAATCAATCATAGAGTCCTCAAATGAAGAAATCTCACAATCTACACCTCCCTCAAGCTAAAAAACTCCAAGGGGATAAACCTCAAGCTCCTTTCCACCACAATAAACAACCTTTTCTTCAACTATCTCAAAACCCAAGGCCTCAAAACCGTGCATGAATGGAGGTAGATTCATCTGAAACTCATCTAAGTCCCAAGAAGCGTTCTCGATGAAATCATCCTAAAATTTATAAGTCCTCATATGGAAGGGTAACAAACATACACTTTAGACTCATCATGATGGGAAGGAGGGTTGGGGTTTTCGAAATTAACACTATCTTCACTCTTAACACCTTCACCATCTCTCAAATGCTCACCAATAGGATCCTCACCCTCTCTTAGTTGCTTAAAATCATCATCGTCATCATCATCCTCAACACACATATTGTATAGGGATTTTTCACATACAAGCATCAAGAACGACAATTGGCTTTTTAACTCATCTCTTTTTCTCTTTTCCTCCTCAATGCGCTCCTCATTCTTTTTCATTATCTCTAATTGACTTCTCATGGAATTAAGAATTGACTCCTTACTAGGTTCAAGCTCATTACTAAGCTCAATGCGCCTAATTTGAGACTAAAATGTATCAACAAGAGATTCAAAAGGTGTAGAAGGTTAAGGTTCAACAGAAGAAGAAGATGTACAACCAAGATTGGAAGAATCAACATGAAAATCATGACATCACATTGGGGAGTGGGGGCACAATCAAGCATATGAGATTCATTATCAAGGAACAAAGCACGTCACAAGAAGGCATGGTAAATAATGAAGAATATTGAAACACAATCTTTCTAGTTTTCTTTTATTTTCCGTCTTTATAACTCATTTTGGCTTTTCGTTCACTGTTATGAGTTTTTCTTGATTTTGTTCTTATTTAGCTATTTTTGTTTAGCGCTATTCTTTTTGCTTTCTCTCTTACTTTAAATTGAATTGTTGAAAATGAAGTTTCAAAATCTTATTTGCCGCTCTCTCACAATTGTTCTCTCATTCACTTTAGGTCGTGAACGCGCAAATATTTGAAGATCAAGTGCGGCCCTCCTTGCGAGCATCATTACGAGAGCACCGACGATAGGGATGCACAAGAGCGCTGAGAGCATAGCTTCGCACAAGGATCTATGAGTAAGAAAGAGGAGCCGTGCACGCCGCAACACCACAGCATGTGTGCGCACGTGCAAGCCCCTGTGTGCGTGCGCGCTGACCTTGTTGTGCGTGCGCACGGCTGGTGGTGCGTGCGCATTGCCCTGCTCCGAACCTCCTCGCTCGATTTACTTTATATACCCCTTGAGTTTTCTTTTTTAGGGGATGACGATTTCATATGTACTTGAGACTTATTTCCAGATTTAGTAGAGAGGGAAAGTAGAGAGAGAAACTTTAGATTACTTGCTTTTGTACTTCAAATTACATCTTTGAGCTTGGATTTCATCTTCAATCAATGAAAATTATGAGAATTTCTTTCTTTGAATTCACTTTTGCTTATTCTTTCCATTAATTCTTGAATGTTTGATTTGATTGTTGATCTTTGGTTTGAGAATTGGTGGAGTTTGATTTTCTCTTTGATTAAGCTTGAAATGATGGTTTTTGTGATTCAATTTGCTTTATTTTTCAATTCCATTATTATTTGTGAGTAGATTAGTTGCTAAGCAAAAGGGGAAGCATGCTTGATTGATGATTTTTGCTAGTTGATGATTCTTGGCTGATTGAATTGTTGCAATTAAATTGATTGACATAATTGTGCATGTGATTAAATTTATTAGGAGTGATCTAGATTGCATACCAAATTTCAATGACATGAACCCTTGATTTAAGAATTGCTTTAATTTGTTGAATTTGATTGTGATTTTCCTTGTTAGTCATTCTTAGTGAACCCTAGCTTGACTTATAGGAAATAGCTTTTGGATTCTATTAATTGCAACTATTGTTTGTCCTTTTCAATGTTTGAATAAATCGAGTCATTCATCGATTAGCATGATTTTCTTTGACTTGATTATCTAGTTGATACCTTAGTTTCATTTTAATTCATCTTTTAATCTTCTAAGTAGCTTGACCATAGACTATAACATTATCCCACTAATTCCTTTGGGTTCGACCCTTGACTTACCATTATACTCGTATTAGGTTTGGTAAGTGATTATAAATTTGTTTGTCTCCAGGGGAGATTATAAAACGAATTACATTTTCCCTACGTCATATGTCGTTCTGCGACAGGGGCAGTTTTACACCTAATAGGATTCGGTCTTTTGTGATCATTTCTGGGATATTTTATTCGGTATAAATAGGGTCGTATTTCCTCGTTTTTAATCATCAACAATTCATAATAATCTTTCTCCTCTCTCTCAAGCTAATAGATTTTCTTTCTCCTATTTCTAAGCCTTCCCTTTTCAAACAAAATACCGCGTTCACGAGTCTTAGTCACACCTAGCCAAGCTCGAATTTGCCTTTTCCCTAGACGTGAAAGGTTGGTAATTTCTGAGGGTTTGGTCCCAAATCCCTATTTTATTTATTTAAATTAATTGTTTGATTTAATATTTTCATTAGAGTTACTAACATGTGTATTCTTTTGATAGAAAGAGATAAGAGGCAACAAAGTAAGTTGTTTAATTGCTATATATTTTTAAAGAGTATGTTTAGATTTAATTAATATTTTTAATATCATACATGTATCTTTCTAGTATCCTGCTTAGGTTGCTTCCTATATTCTTCTATCATGTTAGGGATAAAGCTTTGATTTTTATTGTTTAGTGACATGCTAGGATTTGTTATTAATTAACCTTGTTAGTATCCTGCCTACGATCTTGTTAATATTATAATGCTTTGATGAGATTATTATGACGATGTTTATCATTGTTACTATGTTGCTTGATATTATTATTGTGATTACTTGGTCACGCTCTCTCTTGCAGGTTTAAAGGGAATTTGTACTTGAAATCACGTTAATAAGATAATTAATAATCTTGTTTAGGCTAATGTTATTATAATTCAAGTAATCTCCAATAATAGTTTTGTTTGTCTATTAATATTCATCCAACATAGATTAAACAGGTTTAGGATTAATATATTGATTGTATGTTAGTCAGAAAGCGCACATGAATATGAGAAGAATAAAGTAGAGGCCTACTTTTAGGGCAGGTTCAATCTCTTTTAGGTTGGATTTGTACCTTCATCCACAAATATCCAGTCATGGTTCCAAACCACTATGTTGTTAGCGATCTCATGGATCGTGAAAGGATGTAACCTTCACCCTTTGAACGATATACAAGTTCCTAAAACTTGTTGGTGACTCATTTGCTATAGCTTCCTCCCCTTTGGACGCCATCTATAGGCGTCGTTTGAAGTGCGCCTACGTTAAATCATGTGTGAATATGCTTGACACTCATAGTAAGTGGCAATTGACGTAATACGATTAGGGACAATGAAAGTAGGGAGCCGCCAACAAGTTTTTAAGGAACTTGTAAACCGTTCGCGAATCATAAAAGGCAACCACGATTAAGAGAAAGCGATAGCCAACAATGATTGACCCGTGAAGGTTACACCCCATTCATAATCCATGAGATTACTAACTCCATATGGTTCGGAACTACAAAAGGAGGATCGGGGATGATGGTACGAAGTGAGTCATAGAGTCACATTCGCCCGTATTGGCCTCTACTCGATTCTTATAGTTAAAAGTGATTCTTGCGATCTCAAAGGCATGCAAACAAAATATTCAATTTGCTTAAAACTATTATTATGCTAAATTGGTTGAATACTAATACAACATATAATTCTAAAATTTGTTATCACTTGAATTAATAACAAGATTAAAAATGAACCTAAACCGGTCGTCCAAATTATCTTATTAGGCGTAATTTTCAATTACGTATTTCCTTTAACATGCAATATAATGATCATAAATAACAATAGAACAAACATTAATATTGGAAGCAATTTAACAATAAATCCAACAATTTAAAATTGTTAGAAAAATAATAGAAATAAAAGGAACATAATTCTTACTTTGAATTTTTTTTTCTTGCAACTATAAAATAATAAACGAGTTAGTAACTTCAAGGAAAAATAATAAGAACAACAATTAAATTAAATTAAATAGAGTTGATTTGGGGCCAAACCCTCAAACAATTCTACCTTTCACGCCTTGTTTTAAGGACAAAACCTCAAGTAAAGTATGTACTCCTTAGAGTTTTTAAAGAGGGAATTTTGAAAGAAGAAGGGTAGGCTAGTGTTTAGGCTAGAGCCTAGAAGAGAGAAAAAGATAGTTAATTGATGCCCCGTACATCAGAATTGAGGGGGTATGTATAGGGAAAATAAGTAGAGGGAACACACGGAACCCTAAAAATGGTTAAAACCCTAAAAACATCGTCGCGACACGGAAAAATATGTCGTGACACGGTGGACATTAGTGTGACGCGGGATATTTTTGTGTAAACGGGAAAAATCTGACCTACGGGAGGTAAAACGGGTGAAGGGATTACTCGGAAAAGACATAGGAGTGTCCCGTGTCACAACACTGGCACCGTGTCACAGGAAATCACACCGTGGCACGGCAGTGAGCCCTATGACGCGGTGCATTTTTCCGTGACGCGGCAGACTCTACGTCCATTTTTTCGTCTAAATACATTTTTAACCACTACTACAATTTCCTTGTTTTTGCGACGCTTTTAACGCTGATTTTGGACGCCAAAAAGCGTCGCAATTTTTTCTCTCGACGCTTTTTTAAAGCGTCGAAAATCAATGAGTCGAGAATTTGTAAGACACCGTAAAGCGTCGATAAACTCGACACTTTTTTGCGTCCAAATGTTTGTACTAAGCGTCCCAAATTTGATTGGTTCGCGCAATTTCTTAAAATATGTGACGCTTTTATGTGTCTAAAATCAAAAAATTGTCGACGCTTTTTATTGTCCTTTTATCCTTTTCCTGTCTTTATTTTCAAGAAATTTGGTGACGCTTTTTAGCGTCCATGTCACTAAAATACCAAGCATCGAGAATTTTTAACTTTTCAAAATTAATACTTCTATTAGCGCTTTTTAACGAATATAAATATTAGGGCAGGTAATTGTAAACAACTTTGTAACCTTGTGCAAAATTGACAAAAATCTCATTTTATTTGATAAAAATTAATTACTCCATAACATATTCTCTTACACTCAAATATTCATACAAGCAAAACTAGCACAACAATGTTTCCATGAAATTTATTTATATTATTGTAACAACACATTTTGATTTCAAGAATTTCTTCTAAATCAATGAGTTCATACGCTGTCCAGCAGACTACTCCATTCATTTCTTCACAAAAAAAATTTCGATCTCCAATTAACTGCTCCTTAATCTGCTTGCAGGAGGGCATAAAGCAAAGTTCAAATCATATTTTAGACCAGTACATTGAACCTAAACATCAAAAATACGGTGCATTGAAGCAAGTTCCATAGTTTGTATGCTGGCTACCATTTTGGTTTAACAAATACTAAATTAAATTAGAACAAGCAACATATTGCACATGTAAAAAAGAAACAATTCTTACAAGTCAATTGTCATGTTCACAAATCACTTGACAAGCATTATATATATATAATCATATATGAAGTATCATACCTTAAAAAAATATGCTAACATCTTAATTTATTAATCTACAAATTTCTGAAAGAAAGTAGAGAACCTCATTAATTATATTAGTAGAATGCTCAACAATTTCAATCAATTAGTGAAGCGAAAATGTAGTATTAATTCAAAGATAGTCTCACTCTTTCATTGATGCAAAGCAAGATAAGGTGATATTTATATTATATATCTGGGCATTGTTCTTTGACATTCAATACGAGTATATGTTAATTTATTATACAAACAATTACTTTATTTATTTTCAAAAGTAAATTGAGTAGCTAGGTCTTAGGCCATATGATCAGTTCATAGTTTTGAAGAGTGTTTTAAAACTAAAGGAATAGATAAACAAAACGATAAAACACAATAAAACTAGTGAGCAAAAAATAATAAAACACATTTAGATAAAAAAAAAAATACACTAGAGTAGATTATAAACAGACTAAACACAAGATACAACTCATAAATCCTCCAACTATAACTAAAATATCAAACACACTCTCAAAAACAGAAAATTAACAAGGAAAACAAAGAAATAGAGAGCAAACTGTGAGCCACACTAAGAAAATTGTGTACCGTTCCTAAGCACAAATAAGGCTTATGCAGCTCTTTGCAATTCTCCGTGTATCGTTCCTAATCTCTTGAAGTATTCGTTGTCTTGAAATCTAAATGAAAAATAATACAGAGCACTTGGTTAATAAAGATGTAATGTGCATCAAAAAATGGACAAGTACATGAAGTAGAGCAGTAGACTAGTGGCCTAGTGAGTAAAAAAAAAAATAGCACCAAGACAAAAATAGAAAGAATATACAAAAGAAAACAAGCCAATTGGTCTAAGACTTGAAAATATACGAGATTTAGTGGTGGGAGCTCTAAAATTGAGCTCCTACTTAAATCAGACCTTGACCTTCAATAGACTAATGAGGATTATTGTAGAACAAATAAAGCTTAATAGAATTAAGCTAAAGTCTGAAAATTTATTCTTCAAATTGTATTTCAACCATAAATAGAAGTTTTCATGCAAGTTAATCTCTAAGACAAATTGGACAAATAATGCACCATTAGTTTAAGGGAAATTCCCATTGGTACACCCGTGGTTTTGACTTTTCCCATTGATACACTCCAAAATTTTTGCCTTCCCATCGGTACACCCATGGTTTGGTTTTTTTCCCAACCGTGACTAACACCGTTAAAAAGTATTTCATTAAGTTAAAATAATTAAGGAAAAAACTATAATACCCCTTTTAAACATCTAATGTCTCGATTTTCGTGTCAAAAATTGTTCGGTTAAAGTTTTGGGAGTCCTAGTCGTTAGGAATCCAAATTAACCTCGAAATTTGAAAAAAAAATAACACAAATGTTTCATATGCGTGTCAAAAAAGTCTCGATTTGCGTGTCATTTCTTTTTTGTAATAATAATTGTTCGGTTAAGGTTTTAGGAGTCATTTTGACCCTTTATGGATCTAAATCGAACTCGAAATTGTCAAAAAATTAACAAAAATATCTCATTTTGCACGTCATCATATTTCTTTTTTGTTTTGTCATGACACTCAAAACGAGACATTTTTGTCAATTTTTTTACAATTTCGAGTTCGATTTAGTTCCTTAAAGGATCAAAATGACCCCTAAAACATTAACCGAACAATTACTATCACAAAAAAGTAATGACACGCGAACCGAGACATTTTTGACATGCACATGAGACATTTGCGCTTATTTTTTTTTTGCTAATTTCGAGGTTTAGATCCTTAAAGACTAACATGACTTCCAAAACTTTAACCGAATAATTTTCAACACGCAAATCGAGACATTAGATATTTAAAAGGGGTAGTATAGTCTTTTCCTTAATTATTTTTAACTTAATGAAATACTTTTTTACGGTGTTAGTCACGGTTGGGAAAAAGACTAAACCTTGGGTGTGTCGATGGGAAGGCAAAAATTTTGGAGTGTATCAATGGAAAAAGTCTAAACCACGGGTGTACCAATGGAAATTTCCCTTAGTTTAATACCCCATTTGTTCTAATATGTCTCTAAATTATCATGTATGATAAGATACTAGTACTTACTACTTAGTCTGCTTACTAGGCAGTCCGTTTATGCCAGTCTGATTTCAAAATGAATAAATAACCAGGAAAGGGACATGAAACTCATAATCCTGCAAATATAGTCAGGTTCGAGTTTTCGTACGTGTTCTGTCATGGCCCCATTTGGAT
Organism: Chenopodium album; assembly: GCF_948465745.1. Classification (NCBI taxonomy): domain Eukaryota; kingdom Viridiplantae; phylum Streptophyta; class Magnoliopsida; order Caryophyllales; family Amaranthaceae; genus Chenopodium; species Chenopodium album. The sequence continues at coordinate 31,072,779 of NC_137836.1, forward strand.
TTTGAGGAAGAATAGCTAGTGTTTTGATGGTCCTTTCAAATGCCACCATCCTGACAGCCAAAATGAACCCAGATATGTAAAGGAAATAAAATAACAACAAAACATATGCTCATTAATCAAGTATGTCTTGATAGGTACCTTTAGATTAAGGATAGATAATGAAGTTCTCGAAGACTTGATGTTAAGTGTTTATGTAGTCCATCTACAACTTTTTCTCCATCAAGAAATTTAGGATTTGATATGTTTACATAGTCCATCTCAGCTAGAAGCCTAGAAGTCTAGATTAAACACCAAAAATGTAACATCAATTGCAAATGTATGTACACAGCATATTACAAGTTGAAGTGCATACAAATAAAGACAACTATAAACATGCAAAAGCCAAAGTCCAAACTCCAAAGACACAATCAATTGATGTCTGGTCACAGGAAGGAAAGAAAGAAAGAAAAAAAAAAAAAGCCAACATGCATTCATAAAGAATATATTACGGGTCAGTGAGCATATTGAATTATAAACATCTATCAGTCATATAAAATCACATTCCACCAAACTAATCAAATCTCGGGGTAAATGAATAAAAATATACATGCTTTACCCCATTAAAATGATCAAGCATAGCTATCAAACGGGCACTAGTAGAAATATTAGCATAGCCAACTGAAGTGATAATGGTTTAACACACAATCCCAATTTTCATCGATCATAGAAATTTAGCAACCCTTATTATATCAATCCACACTAAATCACCAACCATATGAAACAGAGCCGCATTGAATCCTGATTTAACCAGCCCAACACTCTAGATTCGGCTGATTAAATTAAAACTAATATTAATTCAACGAATAAGTACAATTTAATTGAACATATAAATCTTCTACATTAAAGTTTTATAAATTGAGTCAAGGAACTTGTAGTGAGTACTCTACTACACCACCTGATCGTTTAATATATTGCTCTTCAAAGAACTTAAGGTATTTTCTTATCCCAAATAACTATTGCCACCAAGATTAAATAAGCTAATTAATACAACTTCTCACACAATTTATCTCTATACAACTAATTTATCAAATTACAAGCTCCATTAATTTCTAACAATGTAAAAAAAAAAAAATCATAGAATTCTAGTAATATTAAACATAAGAAAACTAATAAACATATAAAAATCGGAGAAATGAAGTCACCTCGACAAAATTGAGCTTCAAACAACACTAAGCCCATCAACATTGTGCTTTAACTGGAAAGCAACAAAAGGCTAATTTTTAAAAATTGAATTAAAACATTAGCAAAAAAAAAAAAAAAAACCTAATAATCTTTATTGTGCATGAATCAAACTCACAAATGACCATGATTTTTTAACATTATTAAAAAAAATAAAATTAAAAAACAATTCCACAAAACTAAAAAAAGTAAAATTGAATCCAAAAAAGAAATGATGTACCTCAATGTTATCTGCAGTAAAAGGGACGAAGTTGATTTTAATTGTAGATGAAGATCTACATTTGAAATTGATATACCTCAATGCTAAATTGATTAAGAGACGAAGATCTGAATTTTCAATTGGTGTACCTTATTTCGAATTATTTCGAAATTGAACCAGGCGGACGAAGATCTAAACACGAAATTGATTCAAAGAGAATCGAACATCTGAATTTGAAACTAATATAGCATATAGAGTATCTCATTCGAAATTGATTAGAAGAGGAACAAAGATCTGAGTTTTAAAATCCATGGTTCCATGAGTAGATTTGTACTCTGAATGAAAGAAAAGAATAGTTAGGGTTTGTGTTTTATGTTCAGCAGTTTATTTTTTCACTAAACTCGCTATCGTGCGTTTTCTATTCACGTGTGAGCACGTGAGTTGCTCTCGACGCTTTTTGGAGTTGAAAATTAATTTCGACCTTAAAAAGCGTCGCGAATATACGCATAGTATGTACCTTGGTTGACGCTCCTTCCCCAGCGTCGAGGGTCCAGCGTCGAGAAAGCACTCGTTTTGTAGTAGTGAACCTTATTTTGTTCAACCTTTTTAAGTGCCGATTAATAATTTCGGGCCATTTCTGATTTGTTATTTATTAATTTGGCCAAAATAATAAATAAAATAAAAAGGTTTAGGCCAAAATAAAAAATAAACTATGCTTTGACTAAATATCAAAACTGATCCACGGACTATTAAAAACTAAATTTATTGAAATACAATTTTTTAAGAACTCTCGGGATTAAATACTGAACCCGACCAATAATGGCGGTGAAAGATTGTTCATCATCTGGTTTGGTTTCGGGGAGACATTATTAGGTGTCTACACCAACATACTTAAATGTATGATCACAGTGGGGCTCAAGTGTGGAATTCTTGAAATATTTTCTACACCTTTTTGGCGACTCCACTGGGGAGAATTTCTATTTTAATTCCTAAAATTTATTTTTGCAATGATTTAGAATGAGTGGATGAGACTCAAAAAGTTCTAAGTATTCGTGTGCATTATTTTGATTAACATTATAGGCATAAGTATAAAAAAGGTCCGCATTGGATAGACCATCTATAATGCATCAAAATCATAGGATTTTTACATGTAGGAAATTTGGGAAATATCTTTCACAATTACAATTGAAATAACTCTACAAAAAACAGGAAAATTTTAAGAACAAAAAGTTTATAAGGCATGTAGGAACTAACACTATGGAAACAAAGCTCGTTGCAGTGCGATGGCTATGTCGCTGTGCGAAATCAATGTCGCGTGGCGACAGAGTCATCATCTTGGGACAATCTCTGTTGTCTCGCGCTAAGTTCTTCCAATATCGATCCAGAAATCTACCTTCTTGTTTGGAACAGTTCTAGTATTGTTTGCTTGATTTTACTTCCTAATTGAGTCTGAACCTATATATGTTCTACATATGGCCATAACCCTCTAGGAATTCATGATCCATCTACCAAATCAAACTCTCATGGCAACCAAGGGTACATCCGAGTTTGTGAATTCGCCAAACCGTGGAAGCAAGTTTAACTTGTGGAGTTCCATCCACACGCGTCAACCTTTCTAAAGGTAAGGCTTCCACGCGGTACTTCTGTACTCATAAACGTGGACCCTATTTGACTAACCCTTATCCTTGAGCTTTATAGAACTAGAGCCATGGTTAGGTTGAAAACTCATTACATCATATTCTTCTTACTTGACTATTTGTGCATCTCTTATTTGTGCATATTTACACTAACCGTTTGTTTGACTTGTGTTTGAGTCTAAATAAACTAATTAATGACTAAAGGACTTTTCTTAATTAATTAATCAATTGATATGTGTTTTTAAAGTCTAAATAAATTGATTGGACCTAACTTAGTATGATAAACTTGGTACAGTCTTTAGTTTCCTGAAGGGCTGTCACCTTAGCTCTCCATCTTTCATCTTGTGGAAGACTTCTTAGAACCTTACTAAGTTGCTCATCTGTAGGAATCTCTCGACCAAGGGAAACCAACTCATTTATGATGTTAGTGAAACGGTTTAGCATCTCTTGAATGGTCTCCTTAGGCAGCATTTCAAATCTTTCATACTTAGACATAAGTAGATCGATTTTTGACCGTTTAAGCTCATTGGTTCCTTCATGAGTGATCTGCAGCAAATCCCAGATTTCCTTAACGTTCTTGAACCCCATAACACGATTGTGTTCATGATGTTCAAGTCTATAGTGGAGAAATTTCATAGACATAGCATTTATTTCCATTTTATCAAAATCCTCTTTCTAATATTAAGACATAGGCTTTGGGATTACCTCATTCTGAGCATTTCTTTTGGTAACTTCGAAATCACCAACCTCAATGACCCTCAAGACATGGTAGTTCTTCGCCTTGATGAAGATCTCCATACGGTTCTTCTAGTAGGTATAGAACTTGCCGTTAAACATTGGAGGCCTCTGAGTTGAGTATCCTTCCTCGAGTTTTTCACGAGTATTCATTTTCTCCGAGAACTTTCTTCTTCAGGGTTTCCTAATTTTCCTAGAAGTTAGGCTCTAATACCAATTTTTGTTTTAATGAATAATACAAGAAGGGGGGTTGAATTGTAGTATGAGAGTTTAGCCAAACTTTTTGCGGAATTAAAACTAAGTAAGCTAAAGGAATAGAAAGATAAACTAATGCAAGAGAGATTTTTACGTGGAAAACTCCTTGGCCCTAACAAGGAGAAAAACCACGACCACTTGGGATTTTGGGACAAGAATCTTCACTAGAATAGGGCAAATGGTCCTATTACGAACTAAAGACTCAAACTTTAAAGTTCCTCAACGAACTTGAAACCCCGAGGAACAAGTTACCCAACTTGTCACTCTTCTCTTCTCTTTCTCTCCTCTCACTTCTCTCTTCTCTCTTCTCTTTCTTTTCTCTTTCTATTCTCTTTCTCACTTCTCTTTCTAATACACAGAAGTTCACTCAAACTTCTCCATTCCCAAAATTACAACTCGAAAGAAAAATAAAATCTAGTATAAGAACATAAGAATTGGACTCTTAACTCGAATTAAAGCTTGAAAACTTATGTGACCAAGGGTGACTTTTTCCATCTGAAATCAACAACTATTTATAGACCAAAATTCGTTTAGAAAAAACTTCTTTGTGCAGCAATTCCACTACGCCACTACTCCAACCCACTAAGAAGATCATGTTCCTTAAATTAAGGTAACATGAACTCCTCAATGTGCAAGACCATGACTTGAAGAAAATCATGGAGGATTAGGACGCAAGTTTTTAGAAAACGTGGGAGAATTTATTTGCAGAAGATATTTTTGAAAATTAGAAATAAAATAAAATCCCTTTTAATTTGGAAAAAGATAACTGTGGACACCCATTTGTGTCTCCCCAAAACCAAACCAGTGATGAGTACCTTTCTCGTCGAATCATAATCAAATGAAGTTAAAGTGTAGAAAGTCTAGTGTTGCAGCTAGTTTTTATTTCTTTTCTTTCTCTCTGTTTTTGAAAACCTATTTTAAGAAAACAGTCAATCCAGTTTGGTTTGGTACATGGCAAGGGTCCAATAATGGTGTAGTTGGATCGGGTTCGAAAAGACCTTTCCAACGATATATTATAAGGCCAATTCCGATGAATAAAGAGGAAGTTATTGCCAAATTACTAAACGGGGCCCGGTTTGATATTTATATGCGGCCCAATGATCTAGAGGAGGGCCTATATTGATTTATCATTCCTAATGCGATTAGAATTGATTATAGTCTTCTAGATTCTTCTATAAGGTTCTTTTGATTCCTAATTTAATTAGCATTGATAAATTGACTTTAGTTGACTTTTAAGAGTTTTAATCAGAATAAAAGAAGTGTTTTTAAGGAAAATACGATTTTTCCCTCTCGTACGGTTAAATTTTATCAAAATAATAAAACGCATGGAAAACTGATTGCAGCATCTGGCGACAGACCTAGCGTTCGGCGCTGCACTCTAGCGTTTTGCGACAGGCGCGTGTTTGGCGCTACACTCTAGCGTTTTGCGACAGGCGCGTGTTTGGCGCTGCGGTCGTGTTTTGTTCTTTTCGAAACTCTGATTAATTTTTTATCATATCCGGCTAATTTTCTCTATAAATAGCCTCCTAAGACCTCTGTTTTCAATTATCAATTCTCATTAATTCTTAAGAATTCTCAATTCTTCTTCACCAAACTCTCATCAAGAATTTCTTGATTACTCTCTCTCTCTCTCTTTTCTAAACTAGCCTTTTGCATACAAAATTCCGCATTCACAAGATCTGTAAACACCTAGCCAAGTTCGAAGTTGCCTTCGCCCTAGACGTGAAAGGTTTTAATTTTTGAGGGTTTGGTCCCAAATCTCTATTTCAATTATTTGAATTAATTGTTTGTTTATATTTTCCTTGAAGTTACTAACGCGTGTATTTTGTTATTAGAAAGAGGTATGAGGCATCCAAGTGAGTGCTTTAATTGATTTATTGATATTATGATATAGAATTCATGTCTAGGTTATTATGATTCATAGTGTCATGTTAGGGTGTTTTTGATCTTTCTAGTATCATGTTTAGGGTAATAACTATAATTTCTAATATCAAATATGACAATTGTGATTCTTGCGATGCTTCCTATTTTCTTCCAATATTATTGTTAGTATCATGTTAGGGTTAAAGCTTTGATTTTATTGTTTAGTGACATGCTAGGGTTTGTTATTAATCTTGTTGGTATCATGCCTAGGATCTTGCTATTATTATGCTTTATTTTTAACTTGATCGTTATTATGATTATCATTGTAATTGATTATGATTATTATTGTTGCTTGATATTTATTGTTATTGCTTGATCACGCCTTTTATGTATGTTTAAAGGGAATTGGTACTTGTAATCACGCTTAATAAGATGATTAATAATCTTGTTTAGGGTTAATATGATTATAATTCAAGTGATCGCCAATAATAGTTTTATCGGCTATTTCACCAAATGCCACTAACAAATTTAAAAATTCACCAAATTCCATTGGACTTTTCATAATTCACTAAATGCCACTCAGTTTTTAAATAATTCACCGAGTGTCATTAATGACTAACGACCGTTAACTCTGTTAGTCATTAGGGTCTAATCATGACACATGGTATAATATGATTAGTCTATTTATTTTAATTCAAAAAAATCAAAAGAAAATCAAAAAATTAAATATAAAAACAAAAAAAAAACCCAAAATTTTCCCAGCCACCTTCCCACCACCGCCAAACCCTAGCCCCCTCCCCTTTTTCTAGCCGAAAAATAGCCGGCCACCCCCTTAACCACCAAAAAACGGTCGATCGGCCCTTAAGTACTCCACCTGACCCACCGCCGACCCCCAAAACCACCTACACAACCTGCCCCGACCCCAAATACCACCAACATGAGCTTTGATTTAAACACCTAGCTTTTTTCAACCACCGCGCAAAACCACTCCTCCTATCCGCTACCCTTGAAACGATGAAATCGGCCATAGAAATCGACCATTGTAGATTTCCATGGTTGATTTCGGCCGTTTGAGGGTGAAGGGTTTCCACAATCGGGTTCTATTCAGGATTTCTGGGTTTCCATGGTCGGTTGTGGTGGCTATGTGATGCGTCGTGTTGGTGCGTGAGGTGGTTGTAGGGGTTGGGGTGGTTTTTCGGGTAAACGGAGTTTTGTGGGTTAGTGTGGGGGTGCTGGAGTCGAGTAGCCATAGTGAAGGGCATTGCGTGAGATGGTTGCGGTGGTTGGGGTGGTTTTTCGGGGGATTAAGAGGAGTCGACGGTTTTTATGGGGTCAAGGGGTTCCAGCAGGACGTCAGGTGTTCTAGAGGGTTCCGACGGAAGGTTAGAGGGTTCCGGCGGTTGGCTTGGGCAGGTGGTTGTGGTGGTGGGGTTGGGTTGGGTTAGGATTTAAAGTTTTTTTTTTATTTATATTTTTTAAACCAATAATCGATTGCCATGTGTCATGATTAAGCCTCCGTTAGTCATTAATGGCACTCGGTGAATTATTTAAAAACTGAGTGGCATTTGGTGAATTCTGAAAAGTGCGATGGCATTTGGTGAATTTTTTTAATTTGTTAGTGGCATTTGGTGAAATTTCTGTAGTTTTATTTGTGCATTAATATTCAAACAATGTAGATAAACAAGTTTAGGGTTAATCCTAATGATTGTAGGTTAGTCAGAAAGCGCACATGAATACGATCAAAATAAAGTAGAGGCCTATTATTAGGGCAGGTTCAATCTCTTTTAGGTTGGATTTATACCTTCATCCCTGAACTACCAGTCATGGTTCCAGACCTATTGAAGTTGACGATCTCTTGGATCGTTAAGGGGTGTAACCTTCACCTCGTGAACGGTTTACAAGTTCCTAAATCTTGTTGGCGACTCTTTTACTCTATCTTCTTTCCCTTTGGAAGCCACCGTACTTTAGTGTATGATCACAGTGGGGTTCAAGTTTGGGGTAATGCTTGAAATATTCCTTACAATAAGCGTTAGAAAGTAACAGTTTTCCTAAAAATTAGCATGCACAATTTTATCTTTTTAGACCAATTCCACACAGAATTTTCGAGTGCAACTTAATATCTTATACTTACATAAATCCTAGAATATAAAAATATATTTTAGTCTTCATGTCTCTGATGAAGCTTATACTCCGAGGCTTCTATTCCTTGGAAGGAACTTCTCTTCTCTGGTGAGCTTCTTTTCTAAAGCTTCTGTTCCCTGAGGGGAACCTTCTCTTCTTAAGTCATCATTTCTGAGCACCAATTCCTGCAAAGGAACTCTTGTTTATGGATAGATTTGTTTCTAGCTTTCCTGTTCCTCATGGTATCTTTGCACGACACTTAATTCTACTAGTCATTGCATCTGATCACACACTTAAACAATCAAGCTCTTATTAGTCTGTAAGCAAGTGAGGTTGTGTCATCATCAAAATCGTTAATTCTTACATTGATGACAATAAAACGTCAGAGATCCTAGCCATCGCAGAAGATCAAGCATCCTTCGATCCTTTGCTCCTTATCACACTTGTAGGTGAGCCCTTGATCGAGGCAGGCTATATAACTTCTATCAATGAAGTGACCATGATTGAGGAGGATGAAGGAAATTTCTTAGATGATATCAAGGAAAACTCGACATATCCAAAAGAAGACGTTCGAAAAATGCAAGATATCATCGCCATGCTCTTGAATATGGTGGAAGGCCTAGCAAATCGGATACCATTCATTAAACAATGCTACCATCACCAAGACCATAAGAATGAAAAGGACAGGTCTTTTCTTCTCCTTCTCCCCATCAAGAACTTAAAGGAAAACACAAAGCTACTAGACCATGGGTAAAACCGACCATTGATGATTTGGACCTCACTGAGGTCAAGAGCAAAGGAGCTTTTTACTCTTGGTTAAATAAGGCTCACACTGGTCCTAGAACTCTTTCTAGGATTGATAGAGTCTTTGGTAACCAAGCCTGGCTGGCCTCTCATGGGCATGTTGAGACTGTCTATCTTCCCCCTTCTTTATCTGATCACAGTCCAGTTCTTTTGGATATTTGTCCTGCTCCTGCTGGGAAAGGTAGACCTTTAAGGTTTCTAAACTGTATTGTTGATCATCCTCATTTCCTTGATCTGTTTCTCAGGCTTGGTGTTCTGGTGGTTCTGTCTGGCAGAAGCTTAATTTTGTGAAGTCTAGTATCAAGTCTCTTAATAGCAAGTAGTTTGGCAACATTGTTGAGAAGATTGATCAAGCTAATGTTGAGCTTGTTGGAATTCAGAACTTAATGGCTTAGAATCCTGATGATTTGGATTTATATGTTAAAGAATCTGATGCTATTAAGGTTGTCAAGCACTAGAATGATATTCAAGAAAGCATCTTCAAGCAAAAGTCTAGGATCAACTGGATTAAGCTTAGAGATGGCAATTCCCATTATTTTTTCTCAGTGATGAAGAATAGACAATCAAGGAACAGAATTGACTCCATCTTTGATTCTAACCAGGTTTTGCTTAAGGATCCGGATGCTATTTCTCATGAGATTATCTCCTTCTAAAAGTCTCTTTTAGGGACTCAGGCTCCTTGGCTCCCTGCTGTTAATCTTGTTACTATGAGCAGAGGTAAACAGCTTAGCTCTGTTGCTCAGAGCTATCTCATTCAACCTGTCTCTCATGCTGAAATTCATGCTACTCTTAAGGGAATTGATAACACTAAAGCTCCTAGTATTGATGGTTTTACCTCCTTTTTCTTTAAGAGAGCTTGGCATATTGTGAAAGATGATATTTATGCTAGTGTTATTGATTTCTTTACTAAAGGGACCTTGCATAAGCAATGGAATTGCACAACTATCACTCTTGTTCCTAAAATCCCTAATGCTTCCCATGTTAAGGATTTTAAACCTATAGCTTGTTGCACTGTGGTTTATAAGCTCATTTCTAAGGTCATAACTGCTAGACTTGCTGCTGAGGTCATTGATGACGCTCAAGCAGGTTTTATTCCAGGCAAGCACATTGGTGACAATATCCTTCTTGCAACTGAGTTGATCAAAGGCTATGATCATAAATTTATTTCACCTAGATGCATGGTTAAGGTGGATATGAGGAAAGCCTATGATTCAGTTGAGTGGGGATTCTTGATTACTGTTATGCAGGAGCTTGGTTTTCCTCAGAGATTTATTAACTGGATCTGGACCTGTCTTAAATCTGTCTCTTATTCTATTCTTATCAATGGTTTTCCTACCCCTCCCTTTGAAGCTAAGAAAGGTTTAAGACAAGGTGATCCTATGTCTCCCTTTCTTTTTGCTATTGGTATAGAATACCTTTCCAGATGCCTTGATGAGCTTAGGTTAACTCCTGATTTTAACTTTCATCCTAGATGTGAAAAGTTAAACCTAACTCATCTGATGTTTGCTGATGATCTGTTGATGTTTTCTAGAGCTGATAGTGTTTCTGTTAAGCTTCTCTTCTAAGCTTTCTTGAAAATTTCTGGTGCTTCAGGGATTTCTGCTAATCTTGATAAAAGTGAATTTCACGTTGGAGGAGTTCCTGTTGATGTTCAGACAGAGCTTAAAAGAGCTTCTTGGTGTTTCTCAAGGTTCCATTCCTTTTAGATATCTTGGGGTCCCTCTCTCTTCTAAGAAGCTTACAATTACTCAGTGTTGGCCTTTGGTGGAGAAAGGGACTGCTAGAATTCAAGGGTGGATGGCTAAACACTTGTCCTATGCTGGGAGCCTCCAGTTGGTTAAGAGTGTGTTGTTTGGTATTCAGACATATTGGGCTCAAATCTTTATCTTACCAAAGAAAATTCTGAAAGAGATTGAGGCTAGATTCAGAAGCTTTCTTTGGACTGGATACTCTGCTCCTGCTAAGAAATCTTTGGTTGCTTGGAACTATGTGTGTCTTCCTAAAGTCTGTGGTGGCTGGAACTTGCTTTCTCTCCCTGAGTGGAATAAGGCAGCTGTCACTAAGTTACTTTGGGATATTTCTCACAAGGCTGATAATCTTTGGGTTAAGTGGGTCCATATCTATTATTTCAAGCATAAAGATTGTTGGACCACTCCTACCCCTGCTAAATGCTCTTGGTTTTTGAAGAAAATTCTGAGTTGTAGAGATATTGTGAATGATCAAGGGGGATGGGATGGTTTCATATAGGGCAATAAGATGAAAATAAAGAAGCTTTATGCTGCTATTAGGCCTCAAGTCCCTAAGGTTCTTTAGAAGAGGGTCATTTGTCATAACTTGGCAACTCCTAAACGTTTGTTTATCTTGTGGCTAGCTTTGTGGGATAGGCTTGTCACTAAGGATAGGTTGCTACAGTGGCACATCTCTTGTGATCCAAGGTGTTTCTTTTGCTTGAATAACAATGAAAGTGTTCAACACTTATTCTTTGATTGTGAGTGCTCTAGACAGGTTTGGAACAAGGTGTGGAGTATTTTACATGTTTCAAAGCCTGTTCAGCAGTTTGATGATGAGATTGAATGGTTGAAGAAAATCTACAGAAGTTCCAGAATGAAAAACAAAGTTATCTAAGTTGCCTTCACTGAAACAGTCTATAGTATTTGGATATAGAGGAATGCAGTTTTGTTTACTAGTTGTTGCAAGCCTGTTGATATCCTAGTTAAGGATATTATCTTTCATTCAGCTTGTAGAATCCCAGCGGGAAGCAAATAGTTGATTGTGTAATTTTCTGCTTTGTTGGTTTTAACAGTGAGCTGCAGGTTTGCTGGTGTTTTGTTATAGTTTCAAGCTGATGGTGCTTTATTGAAGTCTGGTGTAGCTAGTCTACTGCTATCTGTTTTGCTGCTGCTGTTGCTGAATACTGGTGCTTCTGTTCTGGTCAGCAAGTTGGTTATTGTTGTTTTGATTTCTGAAGCCTGTAGCAGCTGGTTGTTGTTTCTGCAGTTGCTGTTCTGGTAGGCTGTTGTTGTTTCTGCAGTTGCTGTTTCAGGTGGCTGTTGCTGTTATGATTGTCTGTTGTAGCTGTGTTTGTCAGGCGCTAGTGTTGTTTGTTGTTGTTTGCTTTTCTGGTTTCAGGCCTGCTGCAGCTTGTTTTTGGTGGCAGTTGGTGTTGCTGGTCTGCTGCTGTTGTTTCTGATCTACTTCTACTGCTGTTTCGTTTTAGTCAGCAAATTGCACATTTGTTTTGTCTTTTCTGGTGCTTAGCTTGGTTGTTTTCTCTGAGTTGCTGTATTACCTCTTTTTGTCAGGTCCTGTTGCTTTTCCAGCTGAGTCTAGGTGGGGGTCTTTCTATTATACATTTCGCAGGGTTAGTGTTTATTTTGTTTGTTTTTGTGTTCCTAGGCCTGGTTTCCAGAAGCCTTCCAAGAAGGTGGCTGGAAGCTTGAGCTCAGATTGTTCTTGTCTCTCTCTCTTGAACCCTTCCTAGAAGGTGGCAGAAGATTGAGCTTGAACTGTTTTGTGGTTGGTTGGCCTGTTTTTCAAGTCTTGTGGGGTTTGGTGTTTGTTATAACTTAGCTCTTGTAAGTTGTAACTTTTCCTTTTGGTAATAAATTTTTTCATATTTCCCAAAAAAAAAAAAAAAAAAAAAGGACCATTGAAGAATATAGACCAATATGATTGACTTATAATGAAGCTTTTGACTGTTGTCATGGTCAAAACCTTATTCATCCCATTGGTCCAAGCCAAGACCTTCCACCTGAGAAATGGTCTCCCAATTGGGATCCAAATTCTTATTGCAAATATCATTGAGGCCATGGTCACACCATTGAAGAGTGCACATGAAGATCAAAGTCAATAATAATGGTGGCAAGAGTATGAAGAACAACAATCTTTCTTCCGTTTCTTCCTATCAGAATGGAAGTTGCATGAATGATTAATTAAAGAACAAAAAAGAAACTAAAGAAAGAGTTCACCCATATAGTGATGAAATATGATACTGCTTTCCATTGACTCCATGCCAAAGGAAGCATCACTCCTTTTGGATTTATTCAAGATCCTACACCTAAACAGAGGTTGCGTAGTTAGAACCCAAATGCACACTACAAATACCATCAGGGTAGAGGTAATACTATTGAGGGCTTGGAAGCTGAAAGAGGCCATCCAATATTTCATTGATAATAACAAGCTTCCCATACCTCCAGCTAGTAATTAAGAAGATTGAGTGTTGATAAAGCACAAGACAGAAGGCAAGCTTCAACGACAAGATTTCGTGACCTCCTTTTTCTAATTTTTTTCTCCTTTCCCCAATAAGTCTAGCATAGGCACCTTATATTTCCTTAGATTTATTTTGTAGGTTTTTTATTTTTCCGTTTAATAAAATGGGCATTTATTTCCATACGTATGATCATCGATTAGGGTATTTATACCCCGCCAAGTGGATCAATGAAAGGGTGACATGTGTCTCTCTAAGAGGTGTCCAGATGAACTCCCGAGATGATGACATGTGTCGCTCAGATATCCCCCCTGGGAATGGTGGCCTTCAAGGCCCAAATCCCAAGGTGAGCCACAAAATGACGCTACCCTAATTCCTAGGTCATCAAACCGTAGGAAGTGACACGCTTTTCTAGGACCCTATAAATAAGGAGATTCCCCCAATGACTAGGACAACTTTACAACCCTGAAATTTACGTCCTACTCATTAGGACATTTATTGCTCTCGAAAACAGAGAACACATGATCTCGGAATTAGAGAAGATATTTACTTTTTGCACGTTCTTCTCTGAATCCGTACGAACTTAATCTTCGGAGGCGGACCTCCGATCATACGGAGCTCCGTTTGTTTGTCAGTTTTAGGCACCCTTGTTAGATTTAGTCTTCTAGTTGTAACTCTCCCAAGGGACATAAAAACACCCGAAACATTTGGTGCCATCTGTGGGGTGAGTACGTCAAAGATGGCTTCATAAGATTTACCCGTACCGCCTCTAAAGACCAATCGACCTCTGGGAAATGTAGAGGTCCAGACGGACCATGACTCTTGTGACGATGGAGACATCAAAACCTATGTGGCCCACAATGGGTCCTTCATTTCTAAGCGCATTCGTCATAACGACAAGCGGGAGCGCAATGCTTACCAAGCGAGTACAACCAGGCCCCATGGATAGATAAGCAAGCCCTCAGGGCAGCGGGCTGATCCATCCCAGGCGACAAAATTAGCCCCAATCGCCCGAGATGAGCTCATGAAATTCATGAGTAGCTTCAAGGTTGTAATCAAAGACTTAATCACCAAGCGGGCGACTTCTCCTAGGAAGGAACAGTTGGCCAAAAAACTAGCCCAGGCTGGAATGCAAAAGTCAGTCAAGGGCCGTCAACCGACTCCTCATCCTGCTCCAAAGGAGAAGGCTCGACCCTAAATTGACCTCTCAAGACTCCATTTCCCAAAAGGCCATCCGACATGTATAGCCTATTGGTAGCAAAAAGACATTCTCTTATGCTCGACAGTACATCGAATAGAAGAAGAAGAACCATGAGCTATCAGAGTCTGCATCCATGTCGACTTATCTTGATATCTTCTAGAATACCTCGGTGAGAAATTCTCAATCTGTGCATGGGACCCCGTCAAGCGTCCCTCTCGTCCAGTCGGGATCCCATGTAATCAACGCGGTGCAGTATATAGCCCAGCCATTATAAGGGCCGCCTGTTTTTCCTTACATTCAGCTTGCCTTCTTCGGAGGACACGCAGCATATTGTAAGGAGGTGGTCCCATCGTAAGGGGTACCCTCCTTAAATGCCCTTGGCCTCTTAAAAGCCTAGGACTTTACACTTGTTAGGGTGTAGTAGGATTTTAATTCCTGATAGTTTGGGGGACCTTGAATTAGAATTGATTCTATCTTCACGCTTTTTTGTAAGAAATAAGTACGAGTCGCCAATGAGTTTTAGGAAAAACTCATAAACCTCGTTCATGCCTTTCTTCCATGTGGAGTTCATGGAATAATTAGCACAAATCATTAGTTTACCCATGCCCAAATTGTTCTACAAACCAGAAATGAGTTCGGGAGAGAAGGTACTAAGATAACGTTCGTTTTAGAGGGAAATCGTCATTCTAGCCCTAGTACGACCTCTACTAGCTCTTCCTTTTTTACAATTTCATCACCAAACAATATATGCAACGCGATACATAAAACTATGTTAGTTGATTTTATTTACAAACATTAATTCACGTAGGAATTACATTGCAAAAGTCGTTAATCTTATTTAATGATATTCGTGAAAGAACAATAAATAAACAAGATTCGTCTTGGCTTAAGTGGTCAAACAACAATTATTTAATTCAATTCTGATCTTTATTTAACGCAAGATAATATGTGGAATTTATTAATTAATTATTTTAAAAGTGATAAAACAACACTAATTAATTAATTAAAGTCCTTATAAACAAGAAAAAGAAGGTGATTTAACTAAGTGCTCGGGAATTTACCACTTCTCTTTGCTAGATCTCCGTTTAGGACACTTATGGACTCCTTCTTATTGGGGAACCTCCACCGTAGTAACAAAGTATAAAAAAGGTGAGTGTTTAGGACAAGAGGGCTAGGTTGCACAAGTTAACAAGTTATTTTGCCAGAGTTTAAGGTTAATTTCTATCTGTTGAAGCCTCGGTTTAAGCTCGTATTTATAGGGAATGATTAGGTTTAGGGTATCGAGCGTTCTGCCACATCAGGTGTCGTGTGCAGCAGATGAAGTTTCGTGCGGCAACCCAGCGCAAGTTATAGAGTTGCGTTGCTCTGTGCAGCACAACTATTTGTCTTGCGCGAGGCTTTATGGTAAGATTCGATTTTATATTTTCCGTATAATTCCAAATCATTCTGAATCTTCCGCAGCGCAACTCTGAAAGTTACGCTAGGTGTTGCGCGCGGCAGCCCAACTTGACTTTGGGTGATGCGTGCGGCGTTTTCTGCGGCAGCACTAAGTTTTAACCTAGGCCCTCCTAAATCCGTCATATTTAGGGTTTAAGAACGGGCTTAAGCCTAATTATGATTGGGTTTAGTTAACTGGACCTTTGTTTTGGCTTTTCCTTCAGTTTGGGCTAGTCTTTTGTGTTTTGTGGGTTAACCAGTTATCCATAAGCATTCTTCACTTCGATCGAACATGAAGATGGTTTTATTTATTGTCATTTCACTTCCTGTCAAGACAGGTGGTTAAAAGTAGATGTCTACACATATAACTACCAGCCTATGGACTGGAAGCTTCGACTACAAAACCTTGGAGAACAACCCTCTGTGTTTTCCAGAGAAATAGCTGAGGCCGAACACCCGGCCAACGTTAAAAATGTGTTTGTTAGGACCTTAGATGGTACCGCCAACCAAGAAGACCACCTTATGGCATACACCCACCTCATGTACTTACAAGGGTTGGATGATGCCGCATGGTATCGTTACTTTCCAGCTACTCTGAAGGGCATAGCCCAACAGTGGTTCAGCAACTTGCCGGCTGGTTGTATCAATAGCTTCAAGACGCTTGCAATCTTGTTTGCTTCTAACTTCTCTATGAACACCCCTGTAAAGAAAACGAGCCTAGATCTAAGCAATGTGCAGCAGGGGGATAGAGAAGGGTTGCGCTACTACGTTAGGCGGTTCAATTTGGTGAGAATCCAGATCCAAGGACTGAAAAAATACAGGCGGTCATTGACATGCAGTCGCCCAGAAGTACAAAAGCTAACAGGTTTCCTGGCGGCCCTAGGGAGATTCCTTAATCGGTCAGGTGACAAGTGCCTTTACATCTTCCACGCGATCAGGAAGAAGACTAGATTTGAATGGGGGGATGATGCTGAGGCAACCTTTCAAAAATTGAAAGCCCATCTGCACTCTTTTCCAAGGCTGGTTAGCCCTCTGCTCAAAGAGACGCTCTATATGTACCTGGTTGTCTCATACCATGCCCTTAGTGTCGTTTTCTTACCTGAAAGAGACGACATCTAGCTCCCGATCTAAATCATTAGCCACGTTCTCAAGAACGTAGAGCTTCGGTACCCCATAGTCAAAAAATTTGGCCTCGCTCTTTACTTTGATGTCATGAAGTTAAAACCTTAGTTCTTAGCACATCCGGTTGTGGTCTACATGGACCAACCGTTCAAGCGGCCAATGACAACTCTAGAATCTTCTTGCCAAACGCTCAAATGGGCTATTGAGTTGCAGGGAATGGAAATCACTTTCAAACCAGGGGAGGCAATAAAGGGGCAAGCATTCGCCAACTTTATTGTCAAAATGACAAGGTCGGCTAAGCCGGATAATGCTGATCAAGTTTGGAAAGTGTATGTGGACGGGAGCTCCACTATGAACGACTGTGGTGAAGGAATTATATATCAGTCCCTTGAAGGGGACAAGTACGAGCATGCACTATGGTTTAAGTTTTAGGCCTCAAATAATGAGGCCAAATATGAAGCCTTGCTAGTCGGCATTCGCATGTGCAAGGCGGCAAGGGGAACAAAGATTGACGCTTGCTCTAACTCCCACTTGGTCGTAACCCAATACCATGGTGATTATGAAGCCACCCATCCAGCCATGATCAAATACTTGCAGGCAGTCAAAGCTGAAGTTGGGAAACTTGAAGAATTTAATCTAAGTTAAGTGCCCAGGTCTTAAAATAACCAGACGGATGCTCTGTCAAAATTGGCATCCCCCATTTCCTGTGATACGCCTCAATCAGTCTTTTGGGAAGTTATGGAAAAAAGGAGTGTATCTGATGAAGAGCTCATTGGAGTACTTGACCGAAGCTCTACCTGGATGGATGGAATCCGGGCATATCGGACAGACGGCATGCTCCCTGATTCACCTCAGAAGGCGGCCGTGCTGAAGAAGATAGCTGCAAAATTCGAGATGAGACAAGGAGAGCTCTTCAAAGCAAGTTTTATAAACCTCTATTGAAGTGTGGTACCCCAGAAAATGGGAAAGAAGTTCTCGAAGAATTGCATACGGGATACACCGCCTCCCACATAGGCGACAAATCCTTAGCCGTCAGAGATAGGCGGCACTATTTCTGGCCCACCCTGGAGTCAAGCGCTATGAAGATGGTTAAAAGAATACGATAAGTGTCAAAAATTCTGCAAGCTAATCCATCGTTCGGCTACTGACCTGACGTCAATCTACAGCCCAGTACCATTTTCTAAATGGGGCATGGACAATCTAGGGCCTTATAAGGCTGCACTAGGCGGAAAGTGCTACATCTTAATGGATGTAGATTACTTTACCAAATGGGTAGAGGCAGAGGCGGAGGCGGTAAAAAACATCAAGACAAAGGACATAATCTCCTTCATCTGAAGGAATATCATCACCCGGTTCAGGGTGCCTATGTCTATGTTTTTTACAATGGTCCTCAATTTGAGACGCCTCAACTTAAGACTTGGTTAGGAGATTAAAGGATCTCAAGATTTTTTTAATCAGTCAGCGACCCTAAGCAAACGGCCAGGTCGAAGCCTTCAACAAGTTTATATCAAATGGCATAAAAAAGAAGATTGAAAGAGTTGGCGGCCTATGGGCAGATGAGTTACCACACGTCCTATGGGCCATCATAACAACAGTGAAAGGGGCAACTAGAGAGACCCCATTTCTCATGGTGTACAATTCAGAGGTCGTCTTGCCCATCGAACACTATGAGTAAACTCTTCGAATCATGTTGTATGATGAAGACTCAAACTAGGAGGCCATGCGACTGGCATTGGAATCACTCCTTAAGCGCAGAAGCAATGCCGCCTTGCGCCGCCATGAGATCTACCGTCTGAGAATGACTCGGGCCTATAACAAGAGAGTACACAAGCGCCCCCTGAAAGTTGGGGACTTTGTGCTACGGAAAATGGAGGCAGTCGGTAGGGCAAATAAGCAAGAGAAGCTAACCCTAAATTGGGAGGGTCCCTATCGAATCTATGAAGAAGTAAGAGGCGGAACCTATCGTCTAAAGACAACAAACGACAGGCAGCTACCTAGAACTTGGAATGTAGATAACGTAAAAAAGTACTACTTTTCAAATTTTGTAATTTTTGACTTATTAATAAAAATCAGCATTCATTTCTAAACTTGTCTTTTAAAACTTTTAAGAGCACCGCCTGCACAATGTATAGACAAACCAAGCTCAAAATTTTTTAGAGCACTGCCTGCACAATGTGCAGACGGACCAAGCTCTAGACTTTATAAGACCGCCGCCTGCACAATGTGCAGACATACCACGTTCAAATTCTGTAAGGTACTGACTACACAATCTACAGAAGGCCTTATTTGCTTAACATTTTGTTTAATTGTCTTATAAAGGGACCGTTTGCCCCAACAACACACGTCCCATACCTTACTAGAAAGTGTCAACTACATAAGATCAATCGTCCCTAATATTATTCACCGTTAAAAAGTTAAGTCCTAAAGACTTAGCGACTATCTATTCTTCAAAAAAGAGGCCAAAGGCCGGGTATAGTCGATTTAAACAACCTTCTGCTCCAACATAAGTACGACTGTCTGCTCCAACATGAGAAAGATATTGGGAGACGTCCATTTAGGAGAATTTGTCGAAGAGAAGCATCTCCTATTTGAGTGGCACATTGCTCTACGAAAAAAAACAAGCGGCCCTACCGTCTGCGTTAAGGCAACGCTCGCAGTCGTTTGACTTAATCTAACTTGAAATCTAATAAAGCATTGAGTTTTTCAGACTGTTCTAGCACAGACGGAAAGCGGCTACTATTTCAATTTAGAGGCTATGATATATAAATTCTACCGCCTACTGTTGCTTTATGGCAATCCAGGCGGACAAATTATTCTTTTTAAATTATATGCTAAGTTAAAAAACTTAACAGCTTAAATAAATCTTCAAGAGGCCTTTGGTTGGATGCGCTCAAACCATTAACCGTATGCTCTACACGGTCGTATTTCACGCGGTTTGGGGCAATCACCATAGTGATTCATTAACTTAGAGACCATGCATACTCCTACAAGTATCAATAATATCTAAGTCAATCAATCCATTTTTTGAAACCAACTGACATCTAGTCAGGGGCAAGGACATTCGCATAGTATACAGGTTAAATATAATACTTAGCCAAAAAATCTATGCATAAGCAAAACACCAACATAAACAAAACTGGTCAAAACGACCGGATGCTGCATTCATATAAAATAACTATCGTCACAATGGACGGCTGGACAGTTAGCTAGCGGAGCCCAAAATTGTTGATTAACCCGACCCCTTGGTTGGTAAAAAGGCTTAATTACTCGGCACACCATTCGGCCGCAGTAAAAATACCAAGAAGCTTAAAAGATTAGGGGAGGTCTCTAGCATTTGCACCGCCTCATCCTCCGGTGCATGCTCATCCTTTTTCTCGTCCTCCTCTTGATCCTCGTCATCCCTTGAGAACGACTTATCTAAGGACTCAGACTCCACATTGCCCCCAGCAACCACCTCTTCTACTTTCTTTATGAGTCGATTATTGAACTCATCATTCGCTGCATCAAACATAGATTTCTAATTTGATAATCGGCGGCCGGCTGCAATGATTCCGAGGCCATTTCATGATGGACTCATTGTCTTCCATTATTTGATTGACAAGGGTTGTTTTCTCCTCCTCATCTAAGACCTGTACATGGCCTTGAGTTGAGTTTCTTGATTTTGCAGCCGACCCTTGAGTTTGTGAACCTGACCCTCCAAGCTGCCTACTTTGTCTTACGCATCCTTGAGGGGCTCTAGCTTTTCCTTGAGATTCTGAACCTCATTCTAGAGCTCAGTGATCCGCCCCTTGGCCGCATCCAAGTTTTGCTGGACCAGCAGATTGGCCGACGTTTGGGAATTCATCATATCATGAGTCAGAATCTCATATTGGGCAGTCTCAAATTGAGCTTTTTCTAAGGAGGAGGCGGCTCGAGCATTAGCTGTTGTTGCCTCTTTGGACTTGTCGCTAAGTGGATTCCTAAGCCCACTCACGTGTAGCATAGCCTGCATTTGTCCAAAACAGAAGAAGAAATCATTATCAAGCGGCCAAGAAATTACTCAAATGAAAAATTATAAGTTTTACCTTGTAGAGATGAGTTAGAATGGCGTCTAATTTGAGGGTCCCAACCCCTTTCACTGATGCCTTGTCATAAGGATCAAGCGCCTTGAGCATTCGCTTGGCCATCTGTAGGACAGTCGGCCTCTCCAAAACCTCTGTCAAATCAAGCAATATAAGCTAAGTTAAAATTCTAATGAACTAGTTCCCCTTGTGGCAAGTATTACTCGATCAAACAAATGGGAGTGTGGCCGAATGATAATACCTTCCTCCTCCCCCGTGGCAGCTTTTCTGCCACCTGCTGCTGAGCCGATAGTAGTATTAAGTGGCTTGCCACTCTTTGATAATCCCTAAGGAGTATCTGGCTTCATGGAAGACTTGACTAGGGTGGAGGTGCCGCTGCCCTTCTTTTATTTGGTGGCGATGTGCTTCTGCATCTTGTTTGAAGCGCTAACATCGTCGCCTGACTACTTTCGTAGCTTAGGGTCCGACTGTTGGGAGGGAGAAGGCTTTGATGAGCCACCCTTCAAAGAGATCACATGTTAGTTGTGACTTCAAAAAAAAAAGGAAAAGAAAAATATTTCACCTTTAGGAGTTTCTCCTGAAGGCTGCTCCTCATTCGTCCGTTTTCCCAAAATGAACGAACGGCAGAAGGCTGTAGAGTGTGCAGCCGGATTCTTGTGAGATGGAAGCTTTGACATTGCTTTGTCTTCACATTACAATAAAAGAGTTAGAAACTTAGACAAAAATAATGATCATGAGCAGCTAAGCAAATTAAATCCACGCGGCCTACTACCTTTCGGCTGCTCAGAGCTAAGGCCACTAGCGGCCAGATACTTCCCGTCCGAGAGCCACTCTAAATGGGGAATGTAGCTTTGGGGTGTTACCTCCTTTACCCCCGTCTCTTCAATTGTTAGAACGGTCATAGAGAAAAGACCTCGATCCAATATCTGCTCTTGCACCTTCCTTGGGGACAGGCGGCAGGGCTTTCTTTCGTTCAAGGAGGGGAGGTTCTTTGTTCCAGCGGTTTCCCCCTGTTTTTCTTGAAGTTTGGGAAGAGACTAAGTAGAACTTAGATCTTCGATCTTTCCATTTGTTCTCTTTCCCCAACGTCATCATAAAACCCTTTTAACTGATAAGGGTAAACAAGCCGGCCCCACTTGCATGGGGAGTCTTGCTCAAATAATGCATATGAGCGAATGCCTCGAAGCTGGGGTCCACCTCCAGCATCTTACAGCCGGCAATGTAGCCCAAAATGTTTACCAAGAGTTGGGGGCTAGTTGCTAGATACCTAGTTGGTATCCTTGAAGAATCCTGTCCACTGCCAGATGGAGAGGGAAGCGCATACCAATTTTTATTGCTGCCTTGTAGTAGCCGAAAAACTAGTAACCGTAGCTTGCCTTCTCTGGCCAGATGACTGTGTCCTCACCATCTGACACGGACACCGGAAATCCATGTCCCATGACATGGTTGGTGATGAACTTGCCGAAGTCGGCAATCATTCTCTCCCGTTTTCTCATTGGAACGTGCAAAAAATAAGGGGCATGATCCAATCGTCGCGAAGAAGACGACTCCTCCTATCCTTCGCCCATGTCCATTGAGAAAGAATCTTGTGCATCATTTAGTTTGGACCGTGCCTCCTCCGAATCAACGAAGGCACTGTTAGAAGATGATGAGTTATTGTCATCATCGGAACTTTCTTCTGAGCTGGGGGGCTACTAACTACTGCCGGTAGTATCCTCCCCCATTTCTACATCCAACACCAAATCACTCGGCCCAGGGGTTTGTTTATTACCATCGAACTCCTCCTGAATTGACGAGCTCGGGGTACTAACATTACTAGGAGGGTCTTGGCGAACCTCAGATACAGGCGCCCTAACGGAGCCTAATGAATAGACTGTTGAACTCTTTGAATGGTACTAGGAACCATCCATTCTATAAGTTTGACTAGTTTGTTTGGTCCTTGCCATGGTGTCCTGCAGAGGCACAGACAGTGTCGGATTTGGAGAAGTTCTCAAAGGGGAGTCCTCTAACGAGCATTCGACACTCCTAGTTATAGATTCAGCCGTTCGCGATGACTTGCTAATCGCTAACTTAGGCCGTGTCAGGTGCGTTTGGGAAACCATTTTTTAAAAAGAAAATATGCAAAAATAAAATAAAAAAGGATCAGAAGGTTACCTTAGAACAAGGTACTAGATTCGCTTGGTCTGGATGTCTGCTAAAACAGGCGGACGAACGGTCGAGTGTCGGATGTTGTCAGGAAGAAGTCAAGCTCTTTGAAAGTCAAAGATTCAAGATTCACGCAAGTGTAAATCCAAAGGGGAGGTCAAACCCTATTTATAGAAAGGGTGAAAATCTAGGGTAAAACCCTAGATTCCCCTAGATAGTTGTAGACACCCATTTATGTCTCCCTAAAACCAAACCCAGTGATTAGTACCTTTCACGTTGAATCATAATCGAATGAAGTGAAAGTGTGAAAAGTCTAGTGTTGCGGATAGTTTTAATTATTTTCTCTTCTATCTGTTTTTGAAAACCTACTTTAAGAAAACAGCCAATCCAGTTTGGTTGGTCCATGATATGGGTCCAATAATAGTGTAGTTTGATGGGGCTTGAAAAGATCTTTCTAACGATATTTTATAAGCCCAATTCCGATGAATATTGAGGAAGTCATGGCCAATTTACTAAACTGGGCTTCGTTTGAACCTTATATGCGGCCCAATAATCTAGAGAAGGGCCTAATATGGATTTATCATTCCTAATGCAATTAGGAATGGTTTTAGTCTTCTAGATTCTTCTAGAAGATTCTTTTCATTCCTAATTCAATTAGCATTGATAAAATTGACTTTTGTTGAGTTTTTAGAGTTTTAATCAGAATAAAAGAATGTTTTTGAGGAAAATACAATTTTATCCTCCTGTACGCTCAATTTCTATCTGATTTTTAGAAAACGCGTCAAAAACGGGATTAGCGCCTAACGCCAGACATTAGCGCTAAGCCTGGCGCCAGACGCTAATTGCCAGCGTCGATGCTAACCTTGTTTTATTCACCTCAGAACTCTGATTGGATTTTCTATCTTTTTGGATGATTTTTTCTATATATAGCCTCCTAAAAACTCCGTTTTAAATCATCTACAATCATAAACTCTCTTTAAGCTAAAAGCTCTTCTCTCTCTTTTCTAAACTAGCCTTTTCTCAAAATACAAAATTTCGCACTCGCAAGACCTAGATACACCTAGTCATATTCGAAGTTGCCTTCGCCCTAGACGTGAAAGGTTTTGATTTCTTAGGGTTTGGTCCCAAATCTCTCTTTCAATTATTTAATTTGATTGTTTGTTTTATTATTTTTCCTTGAAGTTACTAACGTGTGTGATATTTTATTAGAAAGAGGTACGAGGCATCCAAGTAAGTACTTTAATGGTTTAATTTTTATTGATTTTATTATGTAGAATTCATGTTCAGGTTGTTATTATGATTCCTAATGTTATGTTAGGGCGTTTTGATCTTCCTAGTATCATGTCTAGGGGAACTTTAATATCAAGTATGATTAAAAGTATGATGCCTTTTATGTTCTTCCTAATAGTTATAATTGTTAGTATCATCTTAGGGTTAAAGCTTTGATTTTTATTATTTAGTGACATGCTAGGGTTTGTTATTAATCTTGTTAGTATCATGCCTAGGATCTTGCTATTATAATGCTTTAACATGAATATTATGATTATTTTTATAACTGTTATGATTATGTTGTTTGATATTATTTATTGTTATTGCTTGATCACGCCTTTTATGCGTGTTTAAAGGGAATTTATACTTGTAATCACGCTTAATAAGATAATTAATAATCTTGTTTAGGGTTAATTTGATTATAATTCAAGTGATCGCCAATAATAGATTTAATTGTGCATTAATATTCTACCAACATAGATTAAACAGGTTTAGGGTTAATCCTATTGATTGCATGTTAGTCAGAAAGCGCACATGAATACAATCAGAATAAAGCAGAGGCCTATTATTAGGGCAGGTTCAATCTCTTTTAAGTTGGATTTGTACCTTCATCCTCGAACTACAAGTCATGGTTCCCGACCTATTGGAGTTGACGATCTCCTGGATCGTTAAGGGGTGTAACCTTCACCTCGTGAACGGTTTACAAGTTCCTAAAACTTGTTGGAGACTCTTTTGCTCTATCTTCTTTCCCTTTGGACGCCACCGTAGTTTAGTGTATGATTACAGTGGGGTTCAAGCTAGGGGTAATGCTTGAAATATTCCTTACAGTTTTTGGCGACTCCACTGGGTAGGATTTCTATTTTAATTCCTGAAATTTATTTCGGCAATGATTTAGAATGAGTGGATGAGACTCGAAAAGTTCTAAGTATTTCATGTGCGTAATTTTGATTAACATTATTGTCATATGCATAAAAAAAAAGATCTCATTGGAAAGACCATCCGTAATGAGTTAAAACATAGGATTTTAACACGTAGGAAATTCTAGGAATATCTTTCACAACTAGGACCGAAATAACACTGCGCCAAATTGGAAAATTTTATCGAGCATAGAAAGCTGCTGAGGCATGTAGGAACTAGCATCAACGAAAAAATATTAGCGCAAGTATTTTGACTTTAGCGCCAGACGAAAGCCTCTGTCGCCAGGTTCTGTTTGCTGGCGCCAAGTTCTTCCAATACCGAACCAGAAATATGCGTTCTAATTTTGACTAGTTTTTTAGCACTCTTTGCTCGATCCTACTTCCTGATTGACTTTTTTCTCACTTTTCTGAAACCCATATGTGTTCTACATATGGACATAACCCCCTTGGAATTCATGCTCCATCTACCTGATTGAACGCTCTGAGCAACAAAGGGTACATCCGAGAATGTTGAATTAACCAAACCATGGTAGCGAGTTTTTAACTCGCGGTGTCCCATCCACTCGCGCCAACCCTTTACGGTTAGGCTTCAGCGCGGTGCATCCGGATAATTAACCATGGACCCTCTTTGACTAACCCATATCCCGAACTTTAGAGAACTAGAGCCATGGTTAGGTTGCAAACTCATTGCATCATGTTGTGCCTACTTGACTAATTGTGCATTTTTTGTTGTGCAATCTCTATGTGTCTTTTCCTAACCGTTTGTTTGACTTTCCTTAATGGCTAAAAGACTTTGCTTAATTAATTAATTAATTTTGGTAATTAGAGTCTATTAATTTAATCAGAGTTGACTTAGTACGACTTAAGGCATACCCTGTAGAGTAATAATACCGAAAGCAGTTCCAGATCAACGTTCCAGCACTGGCGCCGAGATTTGGACTACAGCGCCACTCTGTGGAGTGTAGCGCCTGGCGACAGCTCTGTCGTCTTGCGCTACACTACACAGTGCGACCCCATTTCTGTCGTTTTGGCGACAGTTCAGTTTATTGTTTGAGTCATCACTTTGTGTCTAATTGAACAGTTTGCTAATCAATTCGATTATTTTTATTAATAATATACCTTATTAAGTCATTAATTGAGTCTAGGCACTAAGTCCCATGGTCTTACACACGAGTCAAAGCATGTCACCTACACTCACTAGTCTTAGCACACACTTTTTATATGTCACCATGACCATGCCTTAGGTTCATGCATGAGTCGGTTTTTTCCGTCATTTAAGTTGGGGGTACATTCCATTCCCAATTCTTCATATCCCTCCATCTACATCATCTTTCTTCACTTCCTCCATCCATTGCATGTTGAATAAAGTTCGAGTCAAATAATTAACAATGAATATCCCTAATTTCCCTTTCCACAGTACTTGCAGGTCAAGAGAAGGGCGATTAATCAAAGACAACACCTTTGTTTAAGTCTTACTTTTTGATAAACCGATTCGTCAAAAGAGGAAAGCTAAGAAGATAATGGCAACTCAAGAAGAAGTCAACGAACTTAGGAATCAATTAATTACCGTGAATGAAGCATTGAAGGCTTAAACCCTCAAAATTAATGACCCTGTGAAGCAACAACAAATGAACCTTATGCGAGAAAGCTTGAGCAAGCTATCTAGTTACTATAAATTTAAGGGCATTAGTTCACAAGGGGTCTCGCTGGACAAGGAACTTCTTCCGCATAAGTTCAATGACGACGACATCCCAAAATTCAAGGCAACAGATAACCCTTACTTTCATGTAAGAGCTTTTGAAACCATAATGAACATTAAGGGGATTATGTTGCTTGATATTATTTATTGTTATTGCTTGATCACGCCTTTTATGCGTGTTTAAAGGGAATTTGTACTTGTAATCACGCTTAATAAGATAATTAATAATCTTGTTTAGGGTTAATTTGATTATAATTCAAGTGATCGCCAATAATAGATTTATTTGTGCATTAATATTCAACCAACATAGATTAAACAGGTTTAGGGTTAATCATATTGATTGCATGTTAGTCAGAAAGCACACATGAATACAATCCGAATAAAGTAGAGGCCTATTATTAGGGCAGGTTCAATCTCTTTTAGGTTTGATTTGTACCTTCATCCCCGAACTACCAGTCATGGTTCCAGACCTATTGGAGTTAATGATCTCCTGGATCGTTAAGGGGTGTAACCTTCACCTCGTGAAAGGTTTACAAGTTCCTAAAACTTGTTGGCGACTCTTTTGTTCTATCTTCTTTCCCTTTGGACGTCACCGTACTTTAGTGTATGATCACAGTTGGGTTCAAGCTAGGGGTATTGCTTGAAATATTCCCTACAATATTTAAAAGTAACAATTCGGCCAATGAAAGGCCGACACCTGTCACAGGTGTCACGTGGCAAGCCACGTCACCCCTATGAGGGGTAAATGGTTAGAGTATTTATACCCCGCCAAGTGGATCAATGAGAGGGTGACCGTGTCGCTTTAAGAGGTGTCTAAATGGACTTTTCATATGACGACACGTGTCACTCAGATTTGCCCCCTGGGAATGGCAGCCTACAAGGCCCAAATCCCAAGGTGAGCCGCAAAACGACACTATCTTAATTCCTAGGTCATCAAACCCTAGGATAGGGCACGTTTTTCTAGGACCCTATTGATGAGTGTCATTTATGGCACTCATAGGGTAGTCTTTTAGGATGATTTCATCTTCCTTTTTATGCTTTCTTATCTTATTTGTTGTCCTTTTTCCTTTATTTCCTTTCTTTCTTTCTTTCCTTGTGTTTTTCGTGTTTTCTTCGTGTTTTCCTTTTATTTAGTTCTTTTTCCCTTTTATTCCTTTTCGTTGTTTGTTCTTGTAGGTACCTAGGATTTGTCTTTGTAAGGGAATCAAGATGGGCTATATTAACTAAGCAAGGAGGAAATAATCGGCTTGGAGAGGGCTTAAAGAGGGCATGGAGAGGGCATCAAGCCCTGCCAGTCTACCACGGGCGTGGGTACTGAAGGTCGCGGGCTCGGGCTCGTATGCACCATATTGGCGAATTTCGACCAGGAAATCTCCAGAAGCTTACCGCGGGCGCGGGTAGTTTGGAGAGCCCGCTCGTACCAGAGAGACCGCGACCCTCTGATCACCCTTTGGGAGCAAGGGATTCACCGCGCTTTTGCCGCGGGCGCGGGCTAGAAGACCCGCGGGCGCGGCTGTTGCTTTGAAAGCCAGCGGAGTTTTTAATGGGTTCCGTACCAATTTTTCCGCGGGCGCGGGGTTTATTGGAGAGGGCGCGGGAATCCCGTTTTTCTTCTTTGCCTATAAATACACTTGTAATTCCTTTTTGAAGATGAATTTTAGATAATTTTCATTAGCATAATTTTAGAGAGAGAAGTTATAGAGATGTTAGAGAGAAGTTCTTGGTATTTCAACATTGGATCAATTGTGCTGGGATTTCATCATTTTCAATCATTAATGTTAGTAAGATTTTCTTTTTCTAGTTCATATCTTACTTGATTGATTTAGTTTCATCTTTGATTGTTTGTATTTCTTGGATTTGAATTGGATATTGTAGTTGATATTGCTTTCTCTTGATTTTGATTTAGAATGATGATCAATACTAATTCTAGTGATTTTTTCTTGAGTTACACCATGATTACTGAGTAGATTAGTTGCTAGGGAGAAGGGGAAGCATGCTTAATTTATAATTTGTGCTAGTTGATAATCTTTGATTGATTGAATTGTTGCAATTAAATTGGCCGACATAGTTTTGCATGTGATTAATTAGATTAGGAATGATCAACCTATAAGATTAATCTAGATTGCATTGCATTTCTTAATGACATGACCCATCAATTTGAGAATTGCTTTAATTGATTGAGTTTGATTGTGAATTTCCTTGATTAGCCATTCATAGTGACCCCTAGTTTGGCCTCTAGGAGATAGCTCTTGAACTCTCTTGATTGCTACTATTGTTTGTCCTTTGCAATGCTTGAATCAAACGAAGAAATTGTCAATTATCACGATTATTGAATTAGCATGTGGAACCAATATCCCTAGCATTTAACTTATTGAATTACTTGATTAGTCTAATTTTTCTATCATAACACCAACCATTTTCTCACTTCAATCTCCGAAATAGCTTGATTTAGGCTAAAGATAAGACCAACTAACTCCATTGGGGTCGACCCTATACTTACCTGTACTTATTTTAGGTTGGTTTAGGATTTTATAAATAGTGTTTGATTTTGGGATAGGCAATTAACGACTAGTTTATTCCTCTATCAAAATAGCGCCGCTGCCGGGGACTGAAATTGGTGCTTAACTTTAGTTGTTCAGTCTATTTCATTTTAATTGAAAAAAAAATACAAAAAGATTTTGTTTCTTAAGGCTACATTTGTAGCCGTGCTACTAATATTTTCATTGAGTTTTGCATGCATAGAGCTCGTGATCGATCCATTGTGCCTTTTGACCCGGAAATCAAAAGGACTCTTTTAAGGAGAAGAATTGCTAGTCGATCCTTTGAATTTAATTCTTCAAGCGAAGAAGGATTTGAAGAGGAACTAGGCATGGGAGATCAACCAAGAGTTGCTTTGAAAGAATTGCGAATTCCCGGTGCGTACAAGTTTGAGAGTGGAATTGCTCCACCTACAACACCGGCGAATGACTTCGAAATTAGGCCGGCTATGATCGCTTTGATCGAAAGGAGACAATATAGCGGAGCTAAGAATGAGAGTCTGTTGAACCATCTCAAGGAGTTTGAAAAGTATTGCAACACTATCAAAGTGAACGGAGTTTCTCAAGAATTCATCCGGCTAAAGTTGTTTCCATTTTTCTCATAGGCCGAGCCTTGGAGTGGTTGGATAAGGAGGTAAAGCCAAATTCCCTTCGAACATGGGATGAAGTCACTAAGGAATTCTTGTCCCGATTCTACCCACAAAAGAAAACGACGGAGGCGCGCTAGAGCTTTGATTCAAGGGTTAAAGCAAAGACCTAATGAAAGCCTCTACGAAGCATGGGAGAGGTATAAAGAGTACCAAAGGGAATGTCCCCACCACGGAATTCCAACCTATCAAGTCATTCAAATTTTCTATGGTGGCCTAAGTCCTCAAGGCAAATCATGCCTTGATAGGGGTGCCGGAGGTCCCATAATGAATCAGATGGAAGAGGAAGTGGTGGACATTATAGAGGACGTGGTTAAGTACTATAGAGATTGGAAAGATGGTGAGAGGGATTCAACTAGCAAGAGTGGCTCTTCGGTGTACTCTATAGACCATCTAAATGCGATCAATAACTTATCCTCACAAATGACAAACTTGGGGAAAGAAATGACCGCGATCAAGGCCAAGTTGGAAGGCTCCTTTTCTTCTCAAGCTTCGAATTCTCCCTCCCAATTTAAGGGGAGAGGTACCTTTTCTAAATCTCAACCCCCTCCCTCTTCAAATAACATGCCTAGTGGTTGCTTGTTTTGTGATGCATGTAGATCTTATGATCATGACTCTTGTAATTGCCCTCATGCTTCTTCGGAATGTGGTGATGATTTTGAAAATAGTGAGAGTGAGCATGTGAATTATGTGTCAAATAATAATGTGCAAAGGTTTGATAATCAAAGAAGTCAATGGAATAGGAATTACCAAAACCAAGGTAATTTTGACAACTATAACCAAGGTGGTGGTTATAGGAACCAAGGGAACCAAAGTTCTCGTGGAAACTATAACAATCAAGGTTATAATAGTCAAAATCAAAACCAAAATTATGGTAATCAAAACCAAAGTTATGGAAATCATAACCAAGGTAGTGGAAACCATAATCAAGGTTATGGTCAAAATCAAAATAGGGGTAATTGGAACAATCAAGGTAGGGGTAATTTTCAAAATAATTCTCAAAGAGGTCCCCCACCAGGATTTGTTCCAAAGACTCAAGGTGAAAATTCCTATTCACAATCTTCTTCTTCTAGGACCAATTTGGAGGAAATAATTGAAAATCAAACCAAGTTGTTGAACACATATATGGTCGTTAGTGACAAGAAGTTCAATGAAAAGATGACCCACAACAAAATGCTCGAACACAAAATTTCTCAACTTGCTAGTGCTTTGAAAGAACAAGCAAGCCCTTCTTCTTTACCTTCCCAAGGCCTAGATCCCAAGAAACCCGTGAATGCTATTGTTACAAGGAGTGCTAAGGTTCTTGAGGAGAGATTGCCTAGGAGGAGTGATAACAAGGAGGTCCCCAAGGAAGTTTTGGTTGAGAATGAGGGAAGTAGAGCATCTTTAGATGAGGTTGTGGTTGAGACACCAAGAGATGTGAGAGTAGAGAAAGAGATTGTGAAACCCAAGGTCCCTTATCCCCAAAAATTCATGAGACACAAATTGGATGAGCAATATGGGAGATTTATTGATATGTTCAAACAACTTCTGTTGTTAGGTTTTGATGATAGATAACAAATGATGATTATCTAACTAATATGTGTATTGAGATGAGCATGAACAGGCCATGAAGCATGAAGAATGTTGATTACAAATTAGATCATTATTGAAGATTACAAAGTATGAATCGTGCTTGAGTTCCTCAAAGGAACACAAGAAGAAGAGTTCCTTAAGGAAACATAAAGAGAAGAAGAGTTCCTCGGGGGAACACAAAAAGAAGAGTTCCTCAAGGGAACACAAAGAGAAGAAGTCTAAATGTTCAAACGTTCTTTTAGGCTTTATATGCAGATCCTAAGAAGCACTAGAAGTCGGTTCTTTGAGAAAGGAACAAGCAGCAGTTCCTCAATGGAACAAACAAAGTGAAGTTCCTTTGAAGGAACTAGAAGCTTTGGAGTAGAAGCTTCATCAGAGAAACATGAAGACGACAGAAAAATAGGAGTATATTTTTCTAAGAATCATGTAAGTATGTTGGACAAGAGAAATTGTTTGGAACAAGCCTAAGGAACTAAATTGGAGCTTTAGTCTAGAAGGAACTGAGTCTGACAGCTTGGAAGGAACTAGGTGACCAGTCAGTTCCTTATGAGTCAGTTAAAGAAAAATAAGCAACGTTCTTTTAATGAATGAGTTTATATTTAGTTATTTTTCTTTAAAACGATAAAGTTTTTAAATGTGATAAAATTAGTCTTCGAAAAAGATTTTTACTGTTTTTGGAAAAAAAATCTCTGATATTATTTTACAAAAAGATTTTATTTTTGGAAAATAAATATCTTAAATATTATTTTACAAAAATATCTTTTTCATCAAATATGATTTTAACTGCTTACTTTATCTTCTCTCCAAGAAATCAGTTTTTCCTGATTTTACTCCACGTTCAACGTAGTGCATAAGACTTTGACTACCACGTTATCACGTTTCTCTACTGCCCAAGTAATTGGCAGTTACCTAAAAATAAGGGAACTTATTTTTAGTGGAGGATTTAGTGGGAGTAGTGGTCAAGTCTTATGCATGCTATAAAAGGAGAGTTAAGTTTTAGTTTCAATTTGTCTGACTTTAGTGAGTCATTCCAAATTAGCGTATATCTCAAGTGGAAGAGCGGCAGAAATGAATTATATTTTCTCTCCACGTTTTTTAGTCAGTTCCTCTAGGTTCCAAGTTCCTTACATATCTCAAAGTGTCCAACATATTAGTTTTATACATTATATCTTTTATATGTATTTTAGAGTTGTTTAAGGGTTTAAGTGAACTCTTGTAATGGGGAATTAATAAGGGTTTGAGTGAACTCTTGTATTGAGGTGAGAACTTGAGTGAGTTCTTTGTATGTAGAGAAGGCTTTGAGTGAAGCTTGAGAGAAAGAGAAAGAGTAAGGTTTTGAGTGAAGTCTTGAGTGAGAAGAGAGGTCTTTGAGGGAAGATTTCGAGCTGCAACTATTAGAGGGAATAGTTGTTGGGGATATGAGTTCGTTGAGGAACTCGGTAGAGGCTCAAGTTCCTCATAGGTTGTAACAGAGTCGTTGGCCTATTTTAGTGGAATGTTTTGAGTCAAAATCCCTTTGGGTCGAGGTTTTTCTCTTCCTATTTGGCCTAGGAAGTTTTCCTCGTAAAATCTCTCTTGCACTATTTCTCTATTGCGTTAAGTTTCTTTTAATTCCGCAAAAAGTAACTAGCAATCTCCATACTACAATTCACCCCCCCTCTTGTAGTATTTCATCTAAATAACAACTTCACCTTTCTCTACCTTTCACCGATGTGATCAACCAAATGCTTAATTACGCCACATTCCTCAAAGACATTTTGAGCGGAAAGAGGACTTGTGATGTTTTGGAGACAATCAATTTGACTCAAAATTGTAGTGCGATCATCATGAACAAAATGCCACCCAAGTTGAAAGACCCCGGAAACTTTTGCATCCCTTGTGCTATTAACAAGATGCAATTTGATAATGCCTTATGTGACTTAGGAGCTAGTGTAAGCTTAATGCCATATTCGGTTTTTCAAAGACTTGATCTAGGGGAACTCTTACCTTCTAACATTACCTTGCAACTAGCCGATAGGTCAATCAAGTTTCCAAAAGGTAAAGTTGAAGATCTTCCATTAAGGGTTGGGAAGTTTGTGTTCCCGGTGGATTTTGTGGTTTTAGATATGGATAAAGATGCTACCATTCCAATTATTCTAGGTAAACCCTTTCTTGCTACCTCGGGTGCTATGATAGATGTAAAGTGTGCAAAAATTTCCCTTAAGGTAGGAGATGAGGTCAATGAATTCGATTTGAATGAAAGCATGAAATATCCAAGTTCTTCTCTTGAAAATTGCATGATGATTGACTCTCTTGATCATGTTGTGTCTTCCATGCATGAGCACTTGATTACCTCTAACGATGCTGTTGAGAATGTTTTGTTGAACAAAGATAAGCTAGGTGTACCATGAAATGAGGTATCATTGTATGAGGAATTGCTTAATGGAAGCATGGAGGAAGTGGATGAAAAATTGTGCTTGAAGATCTCAAGCCATGAAGCTTTGCAAGCGGCGGAAACAAAAGAAGGTAAAGGTGTGCCTATGGTAGAGCTCAAACCTCTACCGTCACACCTTAGGTATGAATTCTTAGGCCCAAATTCCACTTACCCCGTAATTGTTAGTGCATCCTTGAGCGAGAGCCAAGCTCAATCGTTATGTTGTGTCTTGAGAAAGAACCAAGGTGCTTTGGGCTATACTATCGATGATCTTAAAGGTATAAGCCCCGCTTTGTGTACGCACCACATAACGCTTGAGGAAGGCACCCATCCTTCTATTGAACGACAAAGAAAGCTACACCCTAAAATGGGAGAGGTGGTAAAAAAGAGATTACCAAGCTCTTGGATGCGGGAATCATATTCCCCATCTCAAGCTCTAGGTGGGTTTCTTCCCGTTCATGTCGTTCCTAAAAAGGGGGGTATGACCGTAGTCAAGAATGAGAGTGGTGAGCTCATTCCAACTAGGACGGTCACCGCTTGGAGGATGTGTATAGACTATAGATGTCTAAATACATCCACCAAGAAGGATCACTTTCCCCCTTCCATTCATTGATCAAGTGTTAGAGAGACTAACAAGGCACAAGTTCTATTGCTTCCTTGATGGCTATTCGGGATTTTTCCAAATTCCAATCCACCCCAAAGATCAAGAGAAGACAACATTTACATGCCCCTATGGGACCTTTGTCTATATGAGAATGCCCTTTGGCCATTGTAATTCCCCCGCAACTTTTCGAAGGTGCATGATGAGCATTTTTGGAGACATGTTTGAGGAAGAAATGGAGGTATTTATGGATGATTTCTCCGTAAGTGGGGTTTCATTTGAAGGGTGCCTAGTTAATCTTGAGAAATGTTTGGCTCAGTGTTTTGGGGAATAAATTTCAAGCGTTAACTCCTAGCTTGAACCTCATTGTGATCATACACTTAAGTACGGTGGCGTCCAAAATGGAAGAAGATAGAGCAAAAGAGTCGCCAACAAGTTTTAGGAACTTGTAAACCGTTCACAAGGTGAAGGTTACACCCCTTAACGATCCGAGAGATCGTCAACTCCATAAGGTCTTGAACCAAATAAGGGTTCAGGGATAATGGTACAAATCCAACCTAAAAGAGATTGAACCTGCCCTAATAATAGGCCTCTACTTTATTCTGATCGTATTCATGTGCGCTTTTCGATTAACATACAATCAATAGGATTAACCTTAAACCTGTTTATCTATGTTGGTTGAATTTAATGCACAATTAAATCATTATTGGCGATCACTTGAATTATAATCATAATAACCCTAAACAAGATTATTAATTTTTTTATATAAGCGTGATTACAAGTACCAATTCCCTTTAAACATGCATAAAAGGCGTGATCAAGCAATAACAATAAAATAATCAAGCAACATAATAATAAAATAATAAATTATAATAATAATCATGAAATAATATTTATAATCATCATAATAATAATCATCATCATAAAAATAAATTATAATTAAAATAATCATAATAACAATTGTATTAATCATAATAATAATAATTATAGCAATAATAAAATTATAATCATAATCAAAACAATTATAAAAATAATCAAAAATCATGTTAAAGCATAATAAAAATAGCAAGATCCTAGGCATGATACTAAC
Organism: Chenopodium album; assembly: GCF_948465745.1. Taxonomy (NCBI): domain Eukaryota; kingdom Viridiplantae; phylum Streptophyta; class Magnoliopsida; order Caryophyllales; family Amaranthaceae; genus Chenopodium; species Chenopodium album. The sequence goes on from NC_137836.1 coordinate 31,108,532, forward strand.
AAGATTAATAACAAACCCAAGCATGTCACTAAGCAATAAAAATCAAAGTTTTAACCCTAACATGATACTAACAATCATAAATATTAGGAAGAACATAAAAGGCATCATATTAATCATACGTGATATTAAAATTACCCTAGACATGGTACTAGGAATATCATAATAACAAATTAAACATGATTTCTACATCATAACATCAATTAAAACCATTAAAGCACTTACTTTGATGCCTCGTACCTCTTTCTAATAACAAAATACACGCGTTAGTAACTTCAAGAAAAATAATAAACAAAGAATTAAATTAAATAATTGAAAGAGAGATTTAGGACCAAACCCTCAGAAATTAAACCTTTCACGTCTAGGGCGAAGGCAACTTCGAATATGGCTAGGTGTATCTAGATCTAATGAATGCGGAATTTTGTATGTAAAAGCTAGTTTAGAAAAAAAGAAAGAAAAAGAAAGATGGTGAATGACTAAAGAGAATGAGATAATTGAAAACTGGTTGTAGGTGAATTAAAACGGAGTTTTTATGACGTTATTTATAGAGAAAATCAGCCAAAAAGATAAAATTAACAAAACAGAGTCCTGGCGCACAGAAAAACGAACATGCGCAAACGCTGTCTGTTGGCGCCAGGCGCCTACACTAGCGCCAGGCGCCAAGGTTGGCGCCAGGCGCCAAGCGTAGCGCCAGGCCCTACAGCTGGCGTTTGGCGCTAATTTAAGAAATTCACGCGTTTTCTAAAATCAGATAAAAATTACCGTACAAGTGGATAAAATCGTATTTTCCTCAAAAATGCTTTTTGATTTTAATTAGAACTCTGAAAAGTCAACAAAAGTCAATTTATCAATGCTAATTGAATTAGGAATGAAAAGAAACTTCTAGAAGACTAAAACCATTCCTAATTGCATTAGGAATGATAAATCATATTAGGCCCTCCCCTAAATCATTGGGCCGCATATAAGGCTCAAACCGGGCCTAGTTTAGTAAATTGGCCATAACTTCCTCAATATTGATCAGAATTGGGCTTATAATATATCGTTGGAAAGCTCTTGTCAAGCCCCATCCAACTACACTACTATTGGACCCATATCATGGACTAACCAAACTGGATTGACTGTTTTCTTAAAATAAGTTTTCAAAATAGAGAGAAGAGAAAAGAAATTAAAACTATCCGCAACACTAAACTTTCCACACTTTCGCTTCATTCGATTATGATTCGACGTGAAAGGTACTCATCACTGGGTTTGGTTTTGGGGAGACACGAATGGGTGTCTACAGGTGTGTAAAGGTTAATCTTGTCTTGAATTGGGAGAAATGTCATTTCATGGTGGAGGAAGGGATAGTGCTTGGGCATAAGATCTCTCATAAAGGAATAGAGGTGGATAAGGCCAAAATTGAGGTTATTGAGAAGCTTCCACCTTCGGTGAATGTCAAGGGAGTGAGATCATTTTTGGGTCATGCGGGTTTCTATAGAAGATTCATCAAGGATTTCTCACTCATAGCCAAGCCCCTTAATGTTCTTCTTCAAAAAGATGTTGAGTTCGTTTTTGATGATAAATGCTTGGAAGCATTTAATATATTGAAGAAGGCCCTAATCTCTACCCCCATTGTTCAAGCCCCAAGATGGGATTTACCCTTTGAATTGATGTGTTATGCTAGTGATTGGGCAATTGGAGGTGTTTTGGGACATCGTGTGGACAAGAAGCTTTATGTGATTTACTATATGTCCAAGACACTAAATGGGGCCCAAAAGAATTACACAACAACGGAAAAAGAATTCTTGGCCATTGTTCACTCTTTCGAGAAATTCCGGTGTTATTTGTTGGGTTCCAATACCATTGTCTTCACGGATCATGCGGCTCTCAAGTATCTCTTTGCCAAGAAAGAGTCCAAGCCAAGGTTGATTCATTGCGTGCTTGAATTACAAACTTTTGAAATAGAGATTAGGGATAAGAAGGGTGCGGAAAATGTTGTGGCAGACCATCTTTCTCGCATTGAGGGTGATCAAATTCATGATGATGGTCAACCAATTGAAGATAGAATGCTTGACGATGTCTTGTATGCCATTAAGGTTAAGGATCTCCCATGGTATGCCGACTTGGTGAACTTTCTAGCATGTGGTGAGTTTCCACCTTCTTTCTCCAAGAACCAAAAGAAGAAGCTCAAGAGGGAGGCAAGACATTACTTGTGGGATGAACCAATCTTGTATAAACGAGGGGTGGATGGCTTGCTTTGGCGTTGTGTCCCGAATGAAGAGGTGCCAAGTGTTCTAAAGATGTGCCATTCGGATCCAAGTGGCGGACATATGGGCGTTTCAAAAACCGCCACTAAGGTTCTTCAATGTGGTTTGTGGTGGCCGCATCTCTTCAAAGATTCATGGGGCTTTGTAAACTCATGCGACCGATGTCAAAGGGTTGGGAATATCTCCAAGAGGATTGAGATGCCTCAACAGCCTATTCTTGAGTTAGAGGTGTTCGATGTTTGGGGGATTGACTTCATGGGACCATTCCCATCTTCTTATGGTAATCAATTCATACTTGTAGTTGTGGACTATGTTTCTAAATGGGTTCAGGCCATTGCCTCCCCTACTAATGACCTCAAAGTAGTGTTGAAGTTGTTCAACAAAATCATCTTCCCAAGGTTAGGCGTGCCTAAGGCTGTGATAAGCGATAACGGATCTCATTTTGTTCACAACGCCTTCCAAAAGATGTTAAGGAAACATGGAGTGCATCAACGGTTAGGCCTCCCATATCATCCTCAATCGAGTGGCCAAGTCGAGGTCTCCAATCGTCAAATAAAGCTCATTCTTGAGAAGACGGTTGCAAGGAATAGAAAGGTTTGGTCGGACAGGTTAGATGATGCTCTTTGGGCTTATAGGACGGCTTTCAAGACGCCTATTGGTACCACTCCATATCGCCTTGTCTATGGCACGTCTTGCCATCTCCCGGTGGAGCTTGAACACCGTGCTTTATGGGCAATCAAAAAGATAAACTTTGATTTAGAAAGTAAGGGGGAGAAAAGGTGGTTGGATCTTCATGAGCTAGTGTAGCTTAGACTTGATGCTTATGATTGTGCTACCACCTACAAAGCTCGTTTCAAAAAATCTCATGATAAGCTTATTGAGAAAAAGGAGTTTTGTGTGGGTGATAAAGTCCTCCTCTACCACTCGAGAATGAAGTTATTTCTCAGAAAGCTCATGTAAAAATGGAGTGGTCCTTTCTTGGTGAAAGATTTTTTTGCTAATGGCACCGTGGAGATTTCTTCTTTGGAATCCTCATCTTCTTTCAAGGTTAACGGTCATCGGCTTAAGAAATATTTTGATGGAGTGTTTGTTGGTCTTATTCATAAAATGATTCTTTTCAAACCACCTTGAGTGGGGTGGTAAACGTCGAGCTAACGACGTTAAACAAAAGCGCTTACGGGAGGTAACCCAGATTCTCATCTTTACTCTCTTTTCCTTCCTTTCTTTTATTTTTGGTTTTTTGTTGATTTTTTCTCTTACCCTTCCTTGTGTTTTTGTTTTGTTTTGTAGGGTGCCTTCATTCATAATATATGGACTAAATGTGTTTGTTGAGGGTGATAAGAGGTTTTAGAGTGCAGGGGAGAGGGCACCCCGCGGGCTTGGAGGGGCCTCAGGCTCTCCGCGGGCGCGGGTTCCTTAGAGAGAGCGCGGGGGAAATTCAGAGAGGGCGCGACTCATTTTCTAAAATTTGGATCAGGAACTCTCCGCGGTCTCTCCGCGGGGGCGGCAATTTTGGAGCAGGCGCAGGAGAATTAAAGAGGGCGCGGCCCCTGGTCATGTATGAAATTTTCGGATTTTCCAAAAACTCTCCGCGGTTGCCCAGCGGTCTCATCGCGGGCGCGGCAATATTGGAGCGGGCGCGGCTTTGTCGAGAGAGGGCGCGAGGATTTGGGTTTTTAGTAGACCCGGTTCCTCTCTCTTTCTCTCTCCTCTCTTATTTTCCCTTTCACTGTACTCTTAATTTTCCCCATTCTCTCTCTTCCTCCTCTCAAACCCTGCCTAACCACCAAATTATCTCTTTTAATAAATTTTACTCGAATTCACCCTTGTTTTCTCTTAAATTTCCATCCAAACTTCCCTCATACTCCATTTTCATCAAGTTTGCTCTTCTTTCTCGTGGTTTTCTTCGCGAATTTCGAGTCTACTCGGTTTTGTGCTTGATTTGAGTCTTCAATCTTGGTATTCTTCTCACCTTTGTTTTATTTTTGTCAATTTCAATTGATTTTTATGCATTGGTTGTGAGTGGCCTTGATTAAGCTTGAGTATGATGTTTTTGGTTGTTTGTTTGGTGGTTTTGGAATTATTTTGGATGTTTTTGTGCTTCTTTTTGTGATAGATTGTTAATATTGTTGGTTGTTGTTGGATTTTTGGTTGTTTGTTGCTTGTAACAGGTACTTTGTAGTTTGTGGTGGTTTTGGGTGGTCTTGTGAACGGAGGTTTGTTCACGTTGGTGGTAGTGTTGAATTTTGGTGTTTTTTGTGATTCATTGTGTTGGTTGAACTTGAAACTATGGATTTGTTGAGGAGAGTTAAGAGTAGCAAGAGAAGTTCAGACCAATCCCCCGGCCAATCCTCTCATGGCCAACCTTCAAATACCAAACCCCCTCAAAACCAAACTACTCAAGATAATGCCCCACCTCCTCCTTTACCAGCTCTCAAATTTCATAACCGGGCTAAACACACCCCAATCTATAATAAAATGAAATCCCGGAAATTTAGACTGTCCCGCAACTTTTTTTCCGAGTTTATGGAAAAATTGGGTGTTGATGCCGATCTTAACATTTTGCTCCATAATCTTGGTTTGGATGAGTTTGTAAAGTCATTCCCCCGAACTTATTTGGAACCGTGCATTGAATTTTTCTCCACCTTTGAGTTTAATATGACGGGGGATACCGACTATATCATCTCTTTTAAACTTTTCAATTCCAAGCATACCATGAACCTTGCGGAATTCAATAAAGCCCTTGGTTTCAACCCAAATACCGACATCTTTGAGCCCTTGGTTGCCTTCACAAGACCGAATACAATGAGATTTCTTGGTGGAGATCCATATCTAGGAAGAAGTCGTTTGACTCTAAGGAATCGCTTGCTAGCGAGATTATTCACCCGGCTCTTCGTATTCTCCATCAGATTCTTGGGTATACAGTGTTTAGTAAGCAAGATCTTGGTGCTTTGGATGGCTACAAGGCCGGATTTGGGGCCAAGGTTGAATTTTGGGTATCTTTTCATGAATTGTTGTAAATTGATCACCAATGGGAAGAAGACGGGTGAGATTCATTGTGGTTGTATGATTACTAGATTGGTGCATTATTTCAAGCAAGAGCGTTTCTTGAGGTCTTGCACACCGATTGGAAAGAGTGAAGACATGTATTTGGATATGAAGTAACTTAACACCTTGCGCTTCATTTCTAAGACTAAAGGAAACGGTGAGTACTCTTGGCTAGTGCGTAATGTGCACCATTGTTTGCTCCCAAACCCGGCTGCCACTTCAATCACTCGAGAGGCTAGGATTGTTTGGAGGATTTGCAAGGATAATGGGAGGGTTGAGAATGTTATGGAGGAGGATGCTGGTGATGAGGACGATGATGATGACGATGGTCATGATGGTGAAGGTGAAGAAGGAGAAGGTGGTGAAGAAGAAGAAGATGAAGAAGAGCAACAACAACAACAATGGCAATTTCAGCATGAACAACAACAACAATCGCAGCAAAGAGGAAGAAGAAGACAACAACATCACCAACAAGACAACCAAGGAGATGCATATCTCCGTGAGATGGAGGCTATGCGTGAGCATATGGAGAGCATGCAATTGAGCATGCAAGGTATGTATTCAAACAATCAAACTTTGTCTTTTCAAACTAGCGCCCTATATGACGCTAGTGTGCGTAGGGGGGAGGTCACTCCTCCGGTGAACTACCCTTATGTGCCGCCCCAACAAGGGCCGGTGCCATCTTGGGGTGGTGACAACCTCCCCACGTACCCATATTGGCCCGGGGTTGCGAACCCCGATGAGCCAAGGCGTGACTTCCCAGATGAGTCCGGTCATTATGACTACCGGGTCTCGGGGGGAAGTGATTATTGGGGTGACCCCGACTACTACTATGTTCACCCCACTCACCCCGAGCTCTGTATGCAACCGGAGCCTTTTGACCAATTATCCACATCTCAACTTTACCTTTTTAAGGGTCTCTATGGGTTCCCTCCCGGTTATACCGGAGGTTGGGATGTGGATGATGGTGGTGCCGGCCCTAGTGGCCAATAGTTTCCCCCTTGGTTGTTTGATTCCCTTTTTGTTTCCTCCCTTTTAGCTTTGCATGTTTTTAAGCATCGAGGTCGATGCCCTTATTTTGTACGGGGGGAATCAAATAGGATGCTTTAGGGTAGGTTTTTGGGGATGCACCTTGGACTCTTGGGGATGTGTTTGAAAGGGCTATGATGGATTTCTCTTGCTTCGCTCTTGGTAGTCTCGTTGGTATGTTGTTTATCTTGTTGTCTTGGTTTTTGATGATGATGTTTTGTGGTCCCTTCTATTGATGATGATGATGATGGTTTCTCTAGTTCTTTGTACATAGTTTTCGGGTAAGTTTACTTTTGTTTGCTTTTTTTTGGAAGTTACTAACTGTTTCATTTTGTATATATTCCTTTTCTTTTCTTTTTCTCACCTTGCTCATAGCCACTGCTTTGGTCTTCGAAGCTTCTTAGAGGATGTCGTTCTTGCTCCTTTATTATTGCAGCATAGCTTGGACGCTTGGTGAGGCCTTTCTTGTTTTATCTCTTTACTTTTCTTCCTTTACTTTTCTTGGTTGCTTAGATTAGGATTAGTTTTAGGAGAGTTGAACGGTTCGAGGATGTATGATTATAACAACTAGTGTGTTTGGGGTCTTTGGCGATGTGGCCATTTGACCGCTTATTTGTCGATTGGGAAATACGTGTTATGATTGCATCTTTGTCCTTTTCTTTGTTCTCCTACTTTTCCTTTATCTTGGTTTTCCATATTTTATTTTCTTTTCTTTTCTCACCTTTTTGTTCTTAGTTTTGTACATAGATTTTTGAGGCTTTATTTTTCACTCTTTCATTCTTTTTTGACTTGGATATGTAAACAATGGACTCTTTCTTTTGGATAATAACCTTACTAGGTGGTCATGGTATGCACGGTTTGAGAATACGTTTGGTTGATTGTAGGATAAAGCATGCTAGGGTAGTTGTCTAGAACTAGGGGGATCATGAAGCCGGATTCTACTTGTTTGTGGCATGTTGGTAGTTGCTCCCTATCTTCGATTTGACAACCTTAGTGAGTTTTTTCTACAACCATGTGAGATTCATACTTTTTCAAGCTTTCATCATATTCTTGTATGAGCGGCATGGATCCTTGACTTTCGCAAACTTAATCTTGAATCTTAACGTATGATTACTAAGACCGAGACCGAACCACCTAGGGAGGACAAAGGCATCTTTTCGGGGAGGTATTTTTCCTTTTTTTAGGATAGTTTCCTTATTGTTACTTTTGAGTTTAGGGATACATTTGCCTACTTGCTAGCCCTTTGAACTTTTTTCCCTTCTTTTCAAGCCACATATTTAGAATTCTTGAGCATTTTGTTTCATTTTCATTTTTTTTTCTTGGTTTTTGTGAAGCAATGGTCAATGTTGGAAGATTGTTGTGTATAAGTTTGGATTTTGGTTCAAATTGGTGAACAAGGTTGAGTTGTTTATATTCGAAAAATAATGGCAAATGACTAAGTAAAAGCCATCACAAATAAAAAGGCAAGGACTAATGCTTTGATAAAGTAAGAGAAAATTCATGCAATAAAAAAAAAAAAAAAAAAAAAAAAACAGAAAAAAAAAACCATAAAAATTCAAGTGTCTTTCTCACTTTTATGCATTGAGGACAATGCTCCTTTTAGCTTGGGGGAAAAGCGTTTGCGCTTTTTGTTCTTATGTTTATAGATTGTTGCTTTGAATAAGCTTGGGGGTGTTAATATGTTTGTGTTTGGTGATTACTCGATTTTGGTGTTAAGATTTGGCCAATCTTTGCTTCCCAATTTAGGTTAACCACCAAATTTTAAATTTCGCCTACCTTAACCCTTTTTGCCTTACTTTACAACCTTTGGGAAGACCTTTTGACCTAGGGGTTGAGTCATTCATCGGTGGAGGGAATTATGGGTTATAGCCTAAGGAAAGGGGATGCGAAGTCAAGATGTAGAGTAAGCCAAAAATTCGATCTTTTTCCGGTTCCTTCGTGGAATCTATGAGACGCTCACTAAGGGGAGATATGAGATTAGTAGGGGGAACGCGGTAAGATAGTTTGGGATGAAAGTGGAGTGTGACAACTAGTTCCTATGCTTAGCATATTTATGTTTCAATCAACCTTAGGTATCTTATAACGTGAATACCATTACTTACTTTAGAAAGGTTTTATTCATTTGAACTATAGTAACTTTGTAAAGTCCATTTCACAAAGATTTTTATTTTTATTTTGTTTTTCTTTATTTGCTCTTTATTCCTGTATTTTGCCTCATTTTTTCCTTCTTTTGTTTTTTAATAAGAGTTATAGGTTATCTCTAGGAAGCCTTTACGAGAGCATCACTCATCCTCTAGAGCGATCTAGGGGTTTAAATGGCTTGTCTTTTGTTGCTAAAATTGACCGTGATTCCTACGAAGTGAGTTAGTGTATATTCCCACCTCTTTTTTTTTCTGTTCTTATTTTGAATAAGCCCTTCTTTTTCCTTTTTAGGCTTTGTTTTGCTCGGGACGAGCAAAAATCTAGCTTAGGGGAATTTGATGAGTGTCATTTATGGCACTCATAGGGTAGTCTTTTAGGATGATTTCATCTTCCTTTTTATGCTTTCTTATCTTATTTTTGGTCCTTTTTCCTTTATTTCCTTTCTTTCTTTCTTTCCTTGTGTTTTTCGTGTTTTCCTTTTTTTTGGTTCTTTTTCCCTTTTATTCCTTTTTGTTGTTTGTTCTTGTACGTACCTAGGATTTGTCTTTGCAAGGGAATCAAGATGGGCTATATTAACTCAGCAAGGAGGAAATAATCGGCTTGGAGAGGGCTCAGAGAGGGAATGGAGAGGGCATCAAGCCCTGCCAGTCTGCCGTGGGCGCGGGTACTGAAGGCCGCGCGCGCGGGCTCATATGCACCAAATTGGCAGATATCGACCAGGATCTCTCTGGGGGCTTTCGCGGGCGCGGGTAGTTTGGAGAGCCCGCTCGTACCAGAGAGACCGCGACCCTCTAATCATCCTTTGGGAGCAGGGGATTCGCCACGCTTTTGCCACGGGCGCGGGTGTTGCCCAGAAAGCCCTCGGAGTTTTAAATGGGTTCCGTACCCATTTTTCCGCGGGCGCGGGGTTTATTGGAGAGGGCGCGGGAATCCCGTTTTTCTTCTTTGCCTATAAATACACTTGTAATTCCTTTTTGAAGATGACTTTTAGATAATTTTCATTAGCTTAATTTTAGAGAGAGAAGTTAGAGAGAAGTTCTTGGTATTGGATTTGTATTTCAACATTGGATCAATTGTGCTTGGATTTCTTCATTTTCAATCATTAATGTTAGTAAGATTTTCTTCTTCTAGTTCATCTCTTACTTGATTGATGTAGTTTCATCTTTGATCGTTTGTATTGCTTGGATTTGAATTGGATATTGTAGTTGATATTGCTTTCTCTTGATTTTGATTTAGAATGATGATCAATGCTAATTCTAGTGATTTGTTCTTGAGTTACACCATGATTAGTGAGTAGATTAGTTGCTAGGGAGAAGGGGAAGCATGCTTGATTGATAATTTGTGCTAGTTGATGATCTTTGATTGATTGAATTGTTGCAATTAAATTGGTTGACATAGTTTTGCATGTGATTAATTAGATTAGGAATGATCAACCTATAAGATTAATCTAGATTGCATTGCATTTCTTACTGACATGACCCATCAATTTGAGAATTGCTTTAATTGATTGAGTTTGATTGTGAATTTCCTTGATTAGCCATTCATAGTGACCCCTAGTTTGGCCTCTAGGAGATAGCTCTTGAACTCTCTTGATTTCTACTATTGTTTGTCCTTTGCAATGCTTGAATCAAACGAAGAAATTTTCGATTAGCACGATTATTGAATTAGCATGTGGAACCAATATCCCTAGCATTTAGCTTATTGAATTACTTGATTAGTCTAATTTTGCTATCATAACACCAACCATTTTCTCACTTCAATCTCCGAAATAGCTTGATTTAGGCTAAAGATAATACCAACTAACTCCTTTGGGTTCGACCCTATACTTACCTATACTTGTTTTAGGTTGGTTTAGGATTTTATAAATAGTGTTTGATTTTGGGATAGGCAATTAACGACTAGTTATTCCTCTATCACCTATAAATAGGTAGATTCCCCCAATAATTGGGACACCTTTACAACCCTGAACTTTACGTCTTAATTACTAGGACATTTATTTCTATCGAAAACAGAGACAATTCGGAGCTCCGTTTTTTTTTGCAGGTACAGGCACTCTTGTTGGATCTAGTCTTCCAGTTGTAACTTTCCCAAGGGACATAAAAACACCCGAAACAATCGTTACATTGTATTCATTAAAAAAAGTTCATGTTGTACTAAGCACAAGGTATACCAATGATTCGAGGAACCTCTTGTAGCCACATCATATAACCTTTCACCTTTTCAAATATACAATCCTTTCTTGATAAAACACTTTGAGCCTCGTCTAACGATAGACCTTTCATTTTCATCCCACATCTACCTAACCTTGGGATGGGATAGTGTACAACTTATGCAATTTTAAAAGCTTGAGTGATTTCAAAAGATTAAAATAGCAAAAACCAATAACAATATAAAAGTGTGCGAAAGGGCAAGTGTTTTAATGCCATTGACATAAAAATGTATTTGATATGAACACGTCTCAGATTGCGTCTCTTATCAAGTGCTCGGTACCGTGCCTAAGAAACATTAATGCCAAGTGAGTGATAGACCGCATGATCTGAATTTCCCACACTTATCAAAATAAACAAAAGAAAGTTCAAAAGTAAGAAACCTCAAGCGAAGATTCAAAAGCAAGGTTGCACACTTTGGGGGCTTATCTAGGGTCTTGAGCCTTTATCCCCTTCTTCTTCATCCTTTAGCCTAGCCACATTAAAACCCTTCAAAGACCTCTTTGAGGTATACACACACTTGTGCGAGGTTCAGCAAGAGCTACGTTTGGCCTTATTCCTAACGGATACGTAGGCAACCTCAGATTGGGGTGTGACCGTAATAAAAATGAATTCACATTAACATTCATACATGATCATATCAAGGGTTCTCCAATGTTCATCCCTATCCATTTAGAGCTATACATGGGGGCTTGATCCCTGCATCATTAGCCTACCCAGCCTAAAAGTCACCATCAATTAACTCTTTTCAAAATACTTTTCTACACACTTAACCCTTGCGGCCTAACTTTATTGTCACTTTCACACACATCACATATACATGACTAAATAATCCTTCCCTTAGGTAAACTTTCTCATGAAATCTTAACACAATGTTGAAGCATGCCTTCTCAAATCAAGAACACTCATCACTTTTAATCATCATTGCATCACAAAGTATGAAGTACTTAGCCTCCTCGCCTTAATTACCCAAATACTTTCATCTTCGATTCAACAATTGAGATAACCTAGGGTGAACTAATCCTTGTACTACGAGATACAACGTCGACACATACACTTGATTAAGCTCATTCAACATGCATCATCACTTGATTCAATTCTTCGCATCTTCTTTTCTTTTAAGGAAGATCCAACACTTCACTTCTTCCTTTTTACGTCTTTCTTTTTTGGGAGAAAGTCGGTACCCTCGAAAAAAATGACAGAAATTTTTTTCTTTTTTGCATTTTCGAGTCGCACAATCACATTACAATGAACACACGAGTCATGTAAGCTAAATCATATCATGTCACATCACATCAAGTTGAGTCTACACACACGTGTCAAAACACCTTGGGTCAACCTCAAGTCAAGGCAACTACAATGTCAAGCACACCAAGTCTTAGGTCAACCCTAAGAAAAACATCAAACCTTAGGTCAACGCTAGGAAAAACACCAGCAAAGTCTTTTGGCAATCTTTTGATTTTACAGGATACAACCATTTAGCAAAGCTCCTATTTGCATCCAACCGAGCGATCTCAATAAACATTCAAGCATTCAAAGCTCTTTTTCTCAGGGACGCGTGGACATTTCTTTCAAAGCTCTTTTGCTCAGAGACGCGTAGGCATTTCATTCAAAGCTCTTTTGTTAAGAGACGCATGGACATTCCTTTAAAGCTCTTTTCAAGCTCTTTTCCTCAGAGACACGTGGGCATCCTATCAAGCTCTTTGTTCAGAGGCGAGTGAACGTCCCTCATCAAGATCTTTATTAAAAGACACGTGGACATATCATTTAAAGCTCTATTGTTTCGAGACGAGTGAACAATAATAGAAAACGTACAGCAAAATTACAAGCAACGGCATAGCAAGCATTCTTGCAAAGCACTAGAAAATTGAGGATCAAGAAGCTGTGATCTTTGATAACTTTCTTAGTTATCATGCAAGTTAATTATCGTTACTACATCATGCAGTAATAAAAAACGGTTACCCCAGAGACGTGTGCTTGACGGTGTAAGATACGCGTTTTTAACTCTTTTATCTATTTAACTAATGCTAGTTTTCAGGTATCGACGTTACAAGAATGATTTAGGATCGCAGAACGTTCTGAATCATTCTCCATCCTTATCGCTACTTTTATTTTTGTTTTTAAAACATAAGTTTCTCCAAACTCAGTCAACGTGGGGGCTTTTGTAGACACGTAATTGTGTCTCCCCAAAACCCAAACCTAATGATGAGTACCTTTCACATTATTTAATTATCAAAACAAAGTGAAAGTGTGAAAAGTCTTGTGATGCGGTTGTTTTTAATAAAATATCTTTCTTTTTGTTTTAGAAAATGTTCTTTACTTATGAAAAATGTTCATTCCAATTTAGTTTGATCCATGATAAAGGTCCAATAATATTGTAGTTGAATTGAGCTCAAAAAGATCTTTCCAACGATATATTATAAGCCTAATCCCGATGAATAATGGGGAAGTTATAGCCAAATTTATAAATAGGGCCTGAAATGGTTTTACGGCCCAATGATCTAGTGGAGGGCCCATTAATTAATATTCCTAAAGTTATTAGGATTAATTTTAATCTTCTAGAATAATCTAGAAGGTTGTTTTGAGTTCTAATGAAATTAGGAATAAGAATTATATCTTTTATGAAAATAGAGAATTCTATTCGGATTAAAACAAGTGTTTTAAAGAGATTAAATCTCATTTTCAAAGATAAGTACGGATGTTGCTAATAGAATTAATTAAATTATGGATTCAGTAAAGGTTTTTAGAAAACGCATAAAATTAGCGCAGAACGACAAAGCTCCCGCTAAACGACAAGCTTGTCGCACTGCGACAAGGCTGTCGCGTCGCACTGGACCCTGTCGTTCTGCGACAAGGGCAGTTTTATTCCTAATAGGATTTGGTCTTTTGTGATCATTTCCGGGCTATTTTCTCTATAAATAGGGTGATTTTCCCCGTTTTTAATCATAAAAAATTTACAATCATCTTTCTGCTCTCTCTGAAGCTAATAGCTTTTCTTTCTCCTATTTCTAAGCATTCCCTTTTCAAACAAAATACCGCGTTCACGAGTCTTAGACACACCTAGCCAAACTCTAATTTGCCTTTGCCCTAGACGTGAAAGGTTGATATTTTTTGAGGATTTGGTCCCAAATCCCTATTTCAATTTATTGAAATTAATAGATTGATTTAATATTTTCATTGAAGTTACTAACGTGTGTATTCTTGATAGAAAGAGATACGAGGAAACAAAGTTAGTTGTTTTGTTGCTATATATCTTTAGGGAGAATGTTTAATTTAATTAATATTTCTAATATCATGTATGTTTCTAGTATCATGCTTAGGTTGCTTCCTATATATTCTTTTATCAAGTTAGTATCATGTTAGGGATAAAGCTTTGATTTTAATTGTTTAGTGATATTCTAGGATTTGTTATTAATTAATCTTGTTAGTATCATGCCTAGAATCTTGCTAATATTATTATGCTTTGATGAGATTATTATGATGATGATTATCATTGTTATTATGTTGCTTGATACTATTATTGTTATTGCTTGGTCACACCCTCTCTTGCAGGTATAAAGGGAATTTGTACTTGTAATCACGCCTAATAAAATAATTAATAATCATGTTTAGGCTTATGTGATTATAATTCAAGTGATCGTCAATAATAGTTTTGTTTTGTGTATTAATATTCAACCAACATAGATTAAACAGGTTTAGGATTAATTTATTGATTGTATGTTAGTCAGAAAGCGCACATGAATATGAAAAGAATAAAGTAGAGGCCTACTTTAAGGGTAGGTTCAATCTCTTTTAGGTTTGGTTTGTACCTTCATCCCCGAATATCAAGTTATGGTTCTAGACCACTATGGAGTTAGTGATCTCATGGATCGTAAAGGGGTTTAACCTTCACCCTATGAATGGTTTACAAGTTCTTAAAACTTGTTGGCAACTCTTTTGCTCTAGCTTCCTTCCCTTTGGACGCCACCATATTTAAATGTATGATCACAATGGGGCTCAAGTGTGGGATGTTTAAAATATTCCCTACATCAAAACAGGAAGAATGGTTGAATACTACAATGAAAAATGAACAAAATAAAATGGGATAGAGTGAAAACATAGAAGGGGTAAGTTTAAGGGGGAAAATAACAGAGGCACGCGCCCGTGCCACCCCCTATGCGCCCGCGTGGGTCTCATGCGCGCCAGCGCAAGCCATGCATGCGCATTTCTAGGTAACTTATGCTCGAACAATTTTTTTGGTGGGCACACCGGTGAACACAACACCCATGATGATGATAAACACGAACATAAGCAGTTTCTAAACCCCTTTTCAATGGTTCAACATCCGCAATTCATGAGGCCACCATCTTGAACCCACCAAAGCTCAATTCTTACTCAAACCTTCAATTAAGCACAAGGACACTTCGTCTTCAAATTTTGCTACCAAGATTGTTGGCAAACTAACCTCCATCATCTCAAAACTACCTAAATTCACAACAAACAAAGAAAATTAGTTAGTTCATAAGCATCAAGAGGAAAGATAAAATCAAAATAAAAATGGAAAGAAAGTTTAGAAGTCGGATTGCCTCCCAAGAAGCGCTTGTTTAACGTCATTAGCTTGACGTTCTCCACCCCTTCTCACGGGGGCCATAAAGAGTCATTCTAAGAGCAAGGCCAACAAAGACACCATCGTAATACTTCTTGAGCCGGTGGCCATTGACTTTGAAAGGAGATGATGAAACCATTGAAGAAATTTCCACAACTCCATTAGGAAAGACTTTTTGCACCATGAAAGGACCACACCATCTAAACATGAGATTTCCGGGGAACAATTTCATCTTTGAATTGTAGAGGAATACCTTGTCACCAACACGAAACTCCTTTTTCTTGATAAGCTTTTAATGAGCTTCCTTAGAACGCGCTTTGTAGATGCTAGCACAATCATATGCACCAAGTCGAAGCTCCTCTAATTCATTAAGATCTAACCACTGTTGCTCTCCCACACTTGCTAAATCAAAGTTGATTTTCTTGATCGCCCAAAGAGCACAGTGTTCAAGTTCCACCAGAAGATGGAAAGACCTGCCATAGACAAGACTATATGGAGTGGCACCAATAGGAGTCTTAAATGTCGTCCGATATGCCCACAAGGCATCATCTATTTTGTCCGCCCAATCTTTTCTATTTCTAGCAACCGTCTAATCAAGAATTAACTTAATTTGACGATTTGACACCTAAACTTGACCACTTGTTTGAGGGTGATAAGGAAGGCCCAAACGTTGATGAACCCCATGCTATTTCAACATCTTCCGAAAAGCATTATGCACAAAATGTGAGCCATTGTCACTAATCACCGCCTTGGGAACACCGAACCTTAGGAAAATGATCTTCTTAAACAATTTCATTACCACCTTGTGTTCATTTGTTGGGGAAGAAATGGCCTTAACCCGTTTTGACACATAATCGACCGCCACTAGAATGTATTGGTTCTCATAAGAAGAAAGAAACGGTCCCATGAAATCAAATCCCCAAACATCAAATACTTTAAACTCAAGGATTGATTGTTGAGGCATTTCATTGCGCTTTAAGATGTTCCCCGTACGTTGACATCGATCACATGACTTGAAAAAACCCCATGTGTCGTTGAATAGATGAGGCCACCACAAACCACTTTGAAGAATCTTAGTGGAGATTTTAGAAACACCTATATGATCACTACTAGGATCTGAATGACACATCTTCAACTCACTTGGCACCTCCTCATTTAGAACACATCGCCTTTGCAAACCCTCAATTCCTCTTTTGTACAAGATGGGATCATCCCACAAAAGTGTAGCCTCAGTCTTGAGCTTCTTCTTTTTGTTTTTGGAGAATAAAGGCGAAAACTCCCAACATGCAAGGTAGTTTACCAAGTCGGCAAACCATGGAAGCTTTTTCAATTGAACAGCATAAAAGGAGTCATCAAGCATCCTATCTTCAATTGGAGAACCATCATCTTGGATTTAGGAATCTTCAAAGCGAGAAAAATGGTCTGCCACAACATTTTCCGCTCCTTTTTTATCTCTAATCTCTAGGTCTAAAGTTTGAAGTTCGAGCACCCAACGGATCAACCTTGGCTTTGATTACTTTTTGACAAAGAGATATTTGAGAGCAACATGATCCGTGAAGACAATGGTCTTAGAACCCAACAAGTAAAACGGAACTTTTCAAAAGCATGTGTAATTGCAAGAACTGTTTCTCTGTTGCTGTATAGTTCCTTTGAGCTCCATTGAGGGTCTTTAACACATAGTAGATGACATGGTGCTTTTTATCCACCCTGTGAACTAAAAATCCTCTAATGGTTGTGTCACTAGCATCACACATCAATTCAAAAAGCAAATCCCACCTCGAGGCTTGGAAATTGGGAGTTCAGATCAACGGTTTTTTTTAACTTGTTAAAAGCCTCTAATCATCTATCACAAATTTGGCATCTTTTTGAAGAAGATCATTCGGAGGTTTTTCAATAAGAGAGAAGTTCTTGATGAATCATCTATAAAACTTGGCATGCCCCAGAAAGATCTCACTCCTTTCACATAAACCGAAGGTGGAAGCATCTCAATCACTTCAACCTTTGCTTTATCCATCTCTATTCCCTTGTGAGAGATCTTGTGACCAAGAACAATGCTTTCCCCGAACGTGGGGTGTGGTTGGTTCGCTTATCCCCGAACGTGGGCTATAGATGGTCCGCTTGTCCCCGGACGTGGGCTGTAGATGGTCCGCTTATCCCCGGACGTGGACTGTAGATGGTCCGCTTGTCCCCGGACGTGGGCTGTAGATGGTCCGCTTGTCCCCGGACGTGGGCTATAGTGGTCCGCTTGTCCCCGGACGTGGGCTGTAATTGAGACCTGTAAAATAAAATTTGCCAAGGGACTCGTATAGACTATGATTGACTTGACCAACTGACTTGACCAAGTTTGACTTGACACAACATGACAGGACACGAGTATGACTTGTGATTGTGTGTGTATAGTTTGTGTGTGTGTGCAGACACAAGCAACCGAAATTTTTGTCATGAAACGAGTGGATGGTACCGAATTTCTCCCGAAAAAGAAAGACGTGAAAACTGAACTTTAATTTTTTGAACCTCCCTTAATGAGAAAAAATTTTGAAAAAGTTTTTGAACTTTTCCAAAAGAAAAAGATGAAAAAGGGAAGAAGTTTTGAACTTCCTCCTTGAGGAAGATGAAATGAATCGCATGGATTGTATGCATGATACAAGTTCTTAGGCTAAGAGGCTAAGGACAATTACATCATGTGACACGATAGATGAATGAACTTAGGTCATGGAGCTAAGCATCATATATGGTGTAAAGAAACGATCTTGAACGTCACTTAGGTCTGGAAGCTAAGCACGTATATAGATGAAGTTATTATTGAGTATTGCATAATGAGTGTTGTCCTGAAAGATGATGAAACATGCACAGTGTTGAAACAAGATTCCATGATAAAGGGTTCTTAAAGGGAGGATGATATGGATATGGATGTGTGAGTGAAGGAAGTGTGTGAAAGTGATACTAAGGTGAGGCTGCAAAGGCTATGGTGATGGAAATATATGTGTAAAGAGTCAAAGATGATGACTCTTTAGGCTGGGTAAGCTAATGTGATGTGGGTTCAAGCCCCCAAGTCTGGCTCTAAATGGGTAGGGATATAGAGATAAGCATTGGATATTCTTTGACTCGATCATGCATAGATATGAATATGAATGTGGCTGCACCTCAATGTGAGGTTGCCTACGTATCCGTTAGGAATCAGGCCGAAGGTAGCTCTAACCGAACTTTACACAAGTGTATGTACACCTCAAAGAGGTCTTTCAAGGGATATAAGGTGGTTAAGCTGATGGTTTTAGAAAGAAAGGCATAAAAGCCTCAAGGCCCAAGAGAAGCCCCCAAGATATGCAATTGTGTATTAGACTTTGCAAGTTTTAATTTTCATATATTTTTTTTTTTTTGTTTTGAATTTCTTTTTTTTTCTTTTTTCCATTCTTGTGAATCAATGTAGGCAATCTCATATCATGCAGTCCATCACTCACATAGCATTCATGTTTCTCAGGCACGGTACCAAGCACTCGATGAGAGACGCAATTTGAGACGTGTTCATATCAAAGACATTGGAACACTTGCCCTTAGACATTGTTTTATTCTTGCTTTGCTACTTTTTTTTTACTTGCTTTTTGAATGTTATAAAATTACACATCTTCCAATCCCAAGGTTAAGTGAATGTGGGTTTAAGAAATGAAGGCCAAACGTTAGATGAGGCTCAAAATGGTTGATGAAGAAATTGAATATGATTGAACGGTTAACAGGGAATGACAGGGTTGCAAAGGTGCCTGAAGTCATTGGTGTACCTTGTGTTTAGTTCGGTAATTGATTTTTTTTCTTTTAATCACATGATCAAATGTAATAAAGAGATGCTCATTTATGAAGAAGGTAAGAAATGTGACGCATAGACACATGGATAAGGAGAACCTATGCTAGACTTTTTAGGGGGAACAGTTTGAAACAAAAGAAGAAGAAAACATGAAATCTTGGTGAGAATCTTGAATCGTGCTTTGTCTTCATGGCTGTTTATGAGTTACTTCTTGCCGCCTGCTGAGGAAAAAAGTTTCTTGTTGTTGATGCTTTGATTGGAAGGAAAAAAGGAAGGAGTGACGTTCCCCTTATTCTTTCAGCTATTGCCTAGTGATTTTAGACTCAAATATTGTGTAAAGAAGAACCCACTTAATGCATTCACTCAATACTCGGATTGAAAAGGAAGAGTCACTAGTAGAAAAAGTGCTATTTGTAACTGGCGAAATTGACTTTTTGTAACTGGCATTGTTAGTTGCGAATGCCACCGTTACAACTAGTGAAAATTATTCGTAACCGGCTAATGTTAGTTACAAATAATGTATTATTCGTAACTGGCATAACCCAACGCCAGTTACAAAAAGTCTATTTTCCAAGTAAAAAATCACACTATTTGTAACTGGCATTAAGTTATGTCGGTTACAATAAGGGTATTATTCGTAACTGGCATAACCCAACGCCAGTTACAAAAAGTCTATTTTCCAAATAAGGAATCACACTATTTGTAACCGGCATTAAGTTACGTCGGTTACAATAAGGGTATTATTAGTAACCGGCAAATCAACGCCGGTTACGAATATATTTTTTTTTAAAAAAAAATAATACTATTAGTAACTAGCACTAGATAACACTAGTTACTAATAAATAATTTTTTTCTAATATTTGATTCGAATACAAAAATGGTAGTATATCCTACCAAACGACCCATCGTCAAATGGGTTATAACCTGTTCCAATTCAACCAACAAAACACGTACTACAAATACTTCCATATAACTTAAATTCACCCACAACATATAATACAAACACTCTAAATAGTTCCACGCAATTTGAATTATTCATCCACAACCATACAATACAAAAAAATTAATTATACTTTAATTTCCAAAAAAACAATTAAACTTGAATTAAAAAAGCATTGATTTATAATTTAGAAATGTAATAACAATAACCAATAGGCTAAATAAAATTAAAGTAGATATATAAAAATGTGTTATATTATTTTATTAAGCTAAATGCGATATCATAACATCGATTAATAAGATAACTAGTCTTTCAACAAAATTAAGCCTAAAAAACTTAACCCATTGTTCTCGAATCTCATCCAATTCTACATCGTTGTAGGCTGCAAGTCTTGCCAAATACTCCTGAAAAAAAAATATGTGTATATTTATTATACTTTATAAAAATAAAACATCAACCAAAACTCAAAATATATCTCAACACTAACCTCTTTCAAATTACCCTTACAATCGCTATGGAAAGATAATATCTCATACATATATCTCATCACATAATAAGCACATTCGGTACCACCACATTGTTGAGCATTGAGAGGTAAGATTCGTAGAGCAAAAGTAGGTAAGATTCTATATAGGTGTCACATGCAGAAATGAAAAGGAGTGAATTTGATGATCAAAGTGACGCAGCTAGTGAAAGAAAATCAGCATAGGCCCAAGGTAAATGAGACTTTTAGGTCCAACACCTACTACTTAGAATTTTTCAACTAAATTTGGGCATCCAAGTAGCAATTACTTGTCAACTTGCTGGGCCTGTAATCTGAAGGTCTACTAGCACCTAAAAAGTATCATGGATTAGGCCAAACTTAATTAAACAATTTATGGAAAGTTGCAAGTCCACTACAACTGTCTTAAACCAATCATAGATCAATAAACTAAAAGTCTTCCCACAAATCACAACAAGGGTTCAGCTATAACCTTATAAATTCAACATGGATGCATAAAATGCTTCGCTTCTAGCCAATGACCACAATCATGATCCAGCTTCTTTCAAGAAATAATGATTGCCAACGAAAGATGTTAAACAGCAAAACTCATAATAGTATAGCAAAACTCAAGCTACTTTCCAGGACCTAGATCAAGCCTTCAGACAAGCAAGGTTCATAAACTACATACAACACCTTTGCAAACTATTCTACAAGGAAAAATAACCAATCTTCAATGTTAATCAAGCACCGTATATCTGGTCATATTTGCTGCAATGCTGACTAAGGTTAATAGATTGAGCCCTCAATATCCTACCTTAATTCTTAACTCAAGAATATTGAGTACTTAATAAACCAACATCTAAAATTCATGTTTTCATATGAAAAAAACTAGAAGTGCTGCCATCCAGAGAAAAACTCAATCAAAACATCAGCCTGTAACATCTTAAATATTTCTAAACACCTCCAAAATCAGCTTGTACTTCAATTACCTATTGTATGCATAAAATCTTAAAAATTTCTACACTAACTAGATAATTTCATCAGACAATAAAAGAATAAGAATTTTCTGGCCCAAGAGATCTTCTGATATGTGATTGAGACTTTACCACACAAATACACAACAATTCCATTTATGAGAGAATTCTAAAACAAATGTTCTTTGACTTTTTGTATGATAATAAACTAATTGCAAATTGTTTAATTTATCTACTTGTATATTACCACTCCAACAACAAATTCTACAAACAATACCAACCAACTCCACAAACTTAAAATTAAGAAGACTAAACAACGCTGAACAAATTATCTATCCTAACTCAGTTCTGAATTCAGTCAGTTCTGATTTTCAGTTCTGACAGTTAGCTCTGAATTCCATTCTGATTTTCAGTTTTGAATTCAGGTCTGATTTTCAGTTCCGAATTCAGGTCTGATTTTCAGCTCTGAATTCAGGTCTGATTTTCAGTTCTGAATTCCATTCTGATTTTCAGTTTTGAATTCAAGTCTGATTTTTACCTCTGAATTCAGTTTGATTTTCACCTCTGAATTCAATTCTGATTTTCAGTTCTGAATTCAGGTCTGATTTTCAGCTCTGAATTCAGGTCTGATTTTCAGTTGTGAAAGTCGGCTCTGAATTCAGTTTTGATTTTAAGTTCTAAATTCAGGTCTGATTTTCGACTTGGAATTCAGTTATGATTATCAATTCTGCATTCAAATCTGAAATTCGGCTTTGAATTAAGTTTTGATTATCAATTCTGCATTCATCTCATGTGATAATAATTAAGAGTTCAATCTCAGTCAAATGAAGGTTTACTTTTAATAAACGAGGACAAGATTTATCACCATAATACACAAATTAATACTTAAATTGTTAGCAGTAAGCACTAATAGTAGCTTTGATGCTAAATAAACCGTGCTAACCGGTACTCGGATACGAACTATAGGCACATCTTGCCAAGGATAGTGATCTAGTGATGGTTGTTAGTTTGTTACAAGTCTTACTACTTATAGGTAGCAGCAGGTGTAACAAATTCAACAATAGCAAGGTATTAGTGTCAGCTCTGAAATTCAGCTCTGAATTCAGTTCTGAAATTCATCTTTGAATTCAATTTTGAAATTCAGCTCTGAAATTAGTTCTGAAATTCAGCTATAATTTCAGTTTTGAATTCAGTTCAGAAATTCAGCTTTGAAATCAGTTCTGAAATTTAGCTCTGATTTCAGTTCTGTATTTCAGCTCTCATTCCCTCTCCTCTTTATTAACCTTTTTGGGCTTTACTTAATCAATTATGCTAGTATTGATTATTTGACATATATTGCTTTTACGGAAGGTGCAAATGCTGAGAATTGAATAATAAGGGACACCATCTAATCAGTTATCAGAGATGAGGTATTATTTACAGTACAGGGGCTTCTATTTTGGGAGTTGAGAGTTGATTATGATCATTACTATACTCCAGGCAAACTTCAAATAAGTTTATGTAAAATATTATTGAAAGTATTGTTGTTGTTGTAAAATAACACATCTAAGTGAGGTCTATAATAAGAATTAATCCCCTCAAAATAAGAGAGGGGGGAAAGAAATTGTACACACCACCACCTAAATCAAAGTGCTTTCAAAAGATCTAGGACGGGCACAACATATTTTGAGATCCCCTAGCGGCTTGCCATGCACTCAAACTGCTTCTAACATTCTCCAGTTAGGAACAACATGAAAATATACAAAAGAAAAAAAAATGCAACTCTACCCAACCTATTCTTAATACATCAACACTAGCTCCAAAAATACACACGTGTTAAAAACAGAAAACATACTCCACAATATTTAATAATTGAGGTGATATTAAACATTACAAAAATTGCTAAACAAAAAAAAAAATTAAAGAAGCAAAACCACCAAAATCATGCTAATGTTGAGCTTAATAAAACAAGTTGGTCTAATTAGTGATACATCCTGCCCAGAGAAGTTAGTTGAGAATGAACAAACAAATTGGTACATCTAATAAAACTTAGCAACAGGAAACTTCATTGAATGCAACCTAAAAATAAGGGAAAGTTGGAAGAGAAAACTTTAACAATTACAACACTTTACAAGGTCGACAATTCACCTAACAAACACATCTCCGATTATATTAAATCGAAATTATATATCAAAACCTAATTTTCTTGGTTTTTAATAAATCGAAATTATTTATCAAAACCTAATTTTCTTGGTTTTTAATAAATCAATTTGATTTAAAATTAATCAAGTATTTGACAACAACAATATTCAATTTGAATTTACATGTAAAATCACTAATTCGAAAGTAGAAGATCCCTAATTCGAAAAATTACATACCTCAAAACCTTATTTTCAAAACTCGAAAAACCATAGTTGGAGGAGCAGTGAAGTGAGTTGTAGTGAAGGAGAATGAAGAGTAGTGAAGGAGAAACCGTAGGAGGAAGAAGGAATCTCACCTCTCGCGAGCAGTTTGAGCGAAAGTGCAAAGACAATAAAAAGTTAAGAGTTTTTTTTCTAACTACTTGAAGGTTTTTTTTTTTTTGAGCAAACTACTTGAAGTTAAGGGGAAAACACATACCAGTACTTATGTTTTTAACACTACCTTCAATAAAAATTAAACACTTGTAAAAAAAATAATTAAATGAAAATTAAGTACGAGTACAAAATTAATAGGAAGTAGAAACTTAGTATTTGTTGCTTTTTTTTTTAAAAAAAAATAAAAAAAAAATAAAAAAACCGTAATATTTGTAACTGACGTTTATAAGCTAGTTACAAACTTTTTGGTCAAAGTTTTTTTGACTTATTATTTGTAACTGGCGTTTGTAAGCTAGTTACAAACGCTTTGGTGAAAGTTTCTTTGACTTATTTGTAACTGGCGTTTGTAAGCTAGTTACAAACACTTTGGTCAAAGTTTCTTTCACTTAATATTTGTAACTGGAATTTGTAAGCTAGTTACAAGCTTTTTAGTCAAAGTTTCTCTGACTTAATATTTGTAACTGCCATTTATTTAGTCAGTTATTAATAAAACTTCAAGCAATGATAAACCACATATTAGTAACTGACATTTGCTACGCTGGTTACTAATGTCATGATGCTTTCATAACATTCAAAACATACGCCAGTTACTATTGATGCTTTCATAACTAACAAAACATACGCCAGTTACTAATAGGACGTTACAAATAGCATTTTTTCTACTAGTGAGTGTATGAAACGATTTTGAAAGCAGATGGGAAATACTCCACTAATTCCTATTACAACGGAAAACAATGCATGCAAGGTCCTAGTATATGATCATAAACAATATAGTACATTACTCGAAGACAAAGTGTGTGCAATGACTCAACATGTGTGATTAGGTGAGTATATTAAGACTCATGGTATGATCGTATGGCTAGACATGAGGACGTTGTGAAAAACAAAGGACCCAATGACCAAATAGCTCGGAAGACTTAAAGACAAACTAACTTGATTAATTTTGTCCAATTTTAATGTTTATGCTATTTACTAGGTGAAAACGTTCCATTTTCAATCGTTAGTCATAAATAAGATCAACCACAATCAAAGACAAAGAACACATGTTAAGGTTAGCACAAAAATCGATCACAAGAAACTAGGAAGAGGAGTAGGAATCTAGAAGAGTTATGACTCATGGGTATAAAAAAAATAAATAAATAAAAATAAAAATCTATAATCCTATGTTATACGAGTTGACACGGATTAAAGGACTTGGCTAAGACTAGCTTGATACGAATTTTTTTTTAAAAAAAAATAATAAAAAAGGTAACGCTTAAAAGACACCTAAACTGGACAGGCTGTAGTATATCGGTTATAACTTTTGATATGTGGCTTTAATTAGGACAAAACCAGTTCCAAATGAAAGATAAAACTCGGGGCTACAGATTCATAGTTTGCACGACACGTAACTCTTTCTAGAACTCCGTCTATGACCAAAACAAGTTGACTCTTATGTAGTATACGGGAATAAAAATCCGAGTTGACTCAAATTTAAAAAAAAATCTATGACTCGACTCTAAAAAAAAAAGGGTTTGATAAGAGAAAAAAAAAATTAAAAAAATTCAATAAAAAAATGCACATATAAGCATATTGTCACGCATGATGCAATGAGCTTCGCAACCTAAAGTCAAGTTCTGTGTTCGACTATGGTCAAGCTTTTGGGTGTCAAAGGGTACCATGGTTAAGAGTTTGGACGCGTTAGCAAGGCAGCCTCCCTTGAGGGTGTATGCCAACGGGCGGCTCCGCGAGTTCGTGATGAAATCGAACTCAACTCCATGGTTTGGCTGGATTTAAAAACTCGGATGAACCCTTATTGCCATGAGAGTTTTCGGGTTGATAGAGATAAAATCCCCCGGGCTAGCCACATACGTAGAACACGTACTATTGTGGCAAAATAGGTAAGCTAAAATGCATATGCATATGTTACAATGCCTATTAAATCAAAGGAATATTTTTCAAGAATCTTTCAAGTCTCATCCACTCATCTCAATTAAATACCGATCACTCAAATCGATAAATAACCAAGAATCCTCTCCAGTGGAGTCGCCAAATTGTAGGCGTCGCTCAAAGTGTGCCTACGTTAAAGCATGTTGTGAATATGCTTGACACTCATAGGAAGTGGGAATTGAAAAAATACGATTAGGGACAAGGAAAGTAGGGTGTCGCCAACATGTTTTTAAGGAACTTGTAAACCGTTCACGGATCATAAAAAGCAACCACGATAAAGGGACAACAAAAGGCAACAACGATTGACCCGTGAAGGTTACACCCCATTCATAATCCATGAGACTACTAACTCTATATGGTTCAGAACCACGAAAGGAGGATCGGGGATGATGGTACGAAGTGAGTCATGGAGTCACATTCGCCCGTATTGGCCTCTACCCGATTCTTATAGTGAAAAGCATTCTTGCGATCTCAAAGGCATACAAACAAAATATTCAATTTGCTCCAAATTATTATTAAGCTAAATTGGTTGAATATTAATGCAACACATAATTCTAAAATATTGTGATCACTTGATTTAATAATAAGATTAAAAGGAACCTAAACCGGTTGTCCAATTTATCTTATTAGGCGTGATTTTCAATTACATATTCCCTTTAATTATGCAATATGGTGATCAATAAATATAATAAACATTAATATTAGAAGCAATTCAACCATAATAGTGTTAGTCAAATAAAATCATTAATTAACCTAATCATGATACTAGCTATATTAAAATAAATAAGAGTAATTAAATTAATTAATTACTCACATTGTGCGCGTTCCTTTAAATTGCTACATCATGAATAAATTATTAGTAACTTCAATAAAAATATAAATCCAATGGAAATTAAATAAAAGAAGAGTTGATTTGATCCAAACCCTCAGTTAATTATACCTTTCACGCCTTGGTTTAAGTATAGAACTTTGGGAATTGTATGGACTCCTTGGAGTGCTTAATTAGGGAAAGTATTTTGAGAAAATAGGATAGTTAGTATTTAGGCTAAAGAGGGAGAAGAGAATTATTTTATGATAAAGCTTGTTGATGATTGAAAAATGGGTGATATGACCTCTATTTATAGGGAAAAAAGAGGGTCGAAGAATCAAGAAAAGATCGAGTTCGAATCGGATTATAACTTTTGCGATAGACAACAGTTTTTGCGGTTTTTTTTTTATCATATCTTTTGATCCAAAATCAAAATAAGATAAATAAGATATCTTTGGAAAGCTCTTGAAGTTTACTTTCTAATCCAATTGAAATCAGATTAAAATATTTTATAGAATAAAATATATGTTCGAAATAGTGAGACGGTGTCAGTTTTGGATAGAGTTTGACATTTTATTCATATCTTTTCCGTTATAGCTCGGAATCGATATAATAATATATCATTGGAAAGATAATTTCAAGGGCTATCCAACCATATTAAATTTGGATAAAAAATATGATGCACCAAAATAATATCTATCTATCTTTGAACGTCTTTCAATTCGGATAGAAAAATTGGATTTTCAAAAAGAAAAGTTTTATTCAATTTCAAACTCTTTAATCTTATCTTTTCCAAAAGGATAATTAAGAAATTTTAGAAAATTATAGAAGCTTCCAATTAATCCTAATTAGTTTAGGAATGGGATTAAATAATTTGGACCCTCCACATGATCATTGGGTCGTAGGTAAGGTGGGCTTAGGTTCAGTTCGGGCTCGGTTTAATATTTTGGCCATAACTTATTCGTTATAACTCGGATTTGGGCTTATAATATATCGTTGGACAGATATTTTCAAGCCCCATCCAAATATTCAATAATTAGACCCAGATTATGGACAAAAATAATCTAAAATAAACGTTTTTATATAAAAGACACGAAATGAATGATTTTAAAGGACACGAAATGAATTATTTTGGGTTTAAAGGCACGAAAAGAGGAAAATAAGTTATGGTTTGGGGAAATGGGCTAGGAATTGGTTTGTTTTTATGAAATGGAAATATGGATTTAAGCACTACAAGATTCAATACTCAACCCGACCAATAATGGCGTTGAAAGGTTGTTCATCATCGGGTTTGGTTTTGGGGAGACATTTTTAGGTGTCTACAGCGACTCTTTTGCTCTACCTTCCTTCCCTTTGGTTGCCACTATACTTTAGTGTATGATCATAGTGGGGTTCAAGCTAGGGGTAATGCTTGAAATATTCCCTATAGTTTTTTGGCGACTCCACTGGGGAGGATTTCTATTTTAATTCCTGAGATTTATTTCGGCAATGATTTAGAATGAGTGGATGAGACTCGAAAAGTTCTAAGTATTTCATGTGCGTAATTTTTATTAACATTATTGTCATATGCATAAAAAAATATCTCATTGGAAAGACCATCCGTAATGAGTTAAAAAATAGGATTTTTACACGTAGGAAATTTGAGGAATATCTTTCACAACTAGGACCGAAATAATGCTGCGCGAAACTGGAAAATTTTATCGAGCACAGAAAGCTGCTGAGGCATGTAGGAACTAGCGTCAGGGAACAAAGTCTAGCGCCAATTATTTGACTTAAGCGCCAGGCGACAGCTTCTGTCGCCAGGCGCTAAAGCCAAATTGTGGTGCCGGCCTCTGTTTGTTGGCGCCAAGTTCTTCCAATACCGAGCCAGAAATATGCGTTCTAATTTTGACCAGTTTTTAGCACTGTTTGCTCGATCCTACTTCCTGATTGAGTTTTTCGCACTTTTTTGAAACCCATATGTGTTCTACATATGGACATAACCCTCTGGGAATTCATGCTCCATCTACTTGATTGAACGCTCTGAGCAACAAAGGGTACATCCGAGAATGTTGAATTCACCAAACCATGGAAGCGAGTTTTTCTTAACTCGCGGCGTCCCATCCACTCGCGCTAACTCTTCACTGTTAGGCTTCCGCGCGGTGCATACGGACAATTAACCATGTACCCTCTTTGACTAACCCATATCCCGAACTTTAGAGAACTAGAGTCATGGTTAGGTTGCAAACTCATTGCATCATATTGTGACTACTTGACTACTTGTGCATTCTTTGCTTGTGCATACTCTGTGTTTTTCCTAACCGTTTGTTTGACTTGTGATTAAACCTAAATAAACTAATTAATGACTAAAGGACTTTTTTTAATTAATTAATTAATTAATTAAAGCTAATAAATATGTCTAAAATTGAGTCATAGTCCCTTTAAGTCAACCCGGATTTTTATTCCCGTATACTCACAAGCGTCAACTTGTTTTGGTCATAGCCGGTGTTCTAAGAATAAATAAGAGTCGTACAACCTATGGATATGTAGCCCCGAGTTTTATCTTTAATCTGGCATTAGTTTCATCCCAATCAGAGTCACAGATCAAAAGTTATGACTAAAATACCACAGCCTGTCCAGTTTAATGCATATACGTGAAATCTTAACTTAGTCTTTGTTCGAGTCTAGTCACATGATCTAGCCACATGGTCATGACACGAGTCTTAATATGTCACCTACACTCATTAAACTCACTAGTCTTAGCACACACTTTGAGTAAATATCACCACGACCATGTCTTAGGTTCATGCATGAGTCAGTTTTTTTCCGTCATTTGAGTTGGGGGTACATTCCATCCCTAATTCTTCATATCCCTCCATCTACATCATCTTTCTTCACTTCCTCCATCCATTGCATGTTGAATAGAGTTTGAGTCAAATAATTAACAATGAATATACCCAATTTCCCTTTCCACAGTACTTGGTCAAGGAGAGAAGGGCGATTAATCAAGGACAACCTCTTTGTTCAAGTCTTACTTTTTGATAAAGCGATTCGTCAAAGAGGAGAGCTAAAAAGATAATGGAAACTCAAGAGGAAGTTAATGAACTTAGGAGTCAATTGACTGACGTGACTCAAGAGGAGTTGAAGGCTTTAGCTCTCAAAATCAATGACCCTGTGAAGCAACAAAAAATGGACCTTATGCAAGAAAGCTTGAGCAAGCTATCTAGTGATTACAAGTTTCAAGGCATTAGTTCACAAGGGGTCTTGGTGGACAAGGAACTTCTTCGGCATAAGTTCAATGCCAACGACATCCCAAAATTCAAGGCAACAGATAATCCTTACCTTCACTTAAGGGCCTTTGAAACTATAATGAACATTAAGGGGATTGATAAGAAAGTCTTTCATTCCTTGTTTTCTTTATCTCTTGAAACCGTTTGCCAACAATGGTTCTTCTCCCTTGACAAAGAGAAAACCTCTACTTGGGATGCTATTGTAAACGCTTTCATTAATAGATATAAGTGTAATATTCAAATCGAAACTGATTATAGACAGCTCAAGGTGCTAAGACAAAAAGAGAATGAAGGATTTACTTCTTTCTTCAATAAGTTGAGGGAAACTTCCGCTAAGATGATTGAGGTGCCCACCGAAAAAGAGTTTATGAGGATGTTTATCAAGAACTTACAAGAAAAGTATTCAAAGCACTTAAAATATCAACACAACTTGAATACTTTCAAGGCCGTTTATGACATCGGAATCGAGATTGAAGATGACCTCGCAAAGCAAAAAGCTACTAATAATAGTAACCACGGTGGCTGGAAAGGAAAGAAGAACGACAATCCTTCTTCTTCCGAAAACGCCCATTCTAGTAACAATGTTAGTACCTTTGATCTTAGTGAAGTTTTAGCCATGGATAATTAAGGATCTAAGAACAACTAAGGAAAGACTTCACCCCCATTGGGATGAGCTACGATAATGCCTTCGATCGACTCCATGCCAAAGGACTCATTACTCCCATTGGACCTATTCAAAATCCCGCACCTGAAAAGAGATTGCCTAGTTGGAATCCAGATGAACACTTCAAGTACCATCAAGGTAGGGGTCATGCTACTGGGAGCTGTTGGAAGCTAAAGGAGGCTATCCAAAATTTAATTGATAATAACAAGCTTCCCATGCCTCAAGTTAACAAGAAGAGCGAGTGATGATAAAACAAACAACACAAGACAAGAGGCGAGCTTCAACGACAAGATTTCGTGACCTTTTTTTCTTTTTCTATTTTTTATTTACCCTTTCCCAAATAATTCTAGCATAGGCACCTTTTTATTCTCCTTAGATTTATTTTGTAGGATCCTTATTTCTTTTCCTTTAATAAAATGAGCATTTTATTTCCTTACATACGATCATCGCATTGCATTATATTACATTAAAAAAAAAAATCCATGTCAAAATAAGCACAAGGTATACATGATTTGAGGCACCCCTTGTAGCCATATCATATTACCTTTCACCCTTCAAAAATACAATCCTTTTTTGATAAACCACTTTGAGCCTTGTCTAACGATAGACCTTTCTTCTTCAACCCATATCTACCTAACCTTGCAATGGGATGGTGTGTAACTTATGCAATTTTAAAAGCTTGAGTGAATTCAAAAGATCAAAATAAACAAAATAAGCAAAAATTAAATAAATGTGTACAAAAAGGGCAAGTGTTCCAATGTCTTTGATATGAAAATGTCTTTGATAAGAACACGTCTCAGATTGCGTCTCTTATCGAGTGCTCGGTACCGTGCCTGAGAAACATGAATGCCAAGTGAGTGATAGACCGCATGATCGGGATTGCCCACACTTATAAAAATAAAATAAATTCTAAAGCAAAAATAAAAAAGAAAAGAGCTCAAAAGTAAGAAACCTCAAGCATGAAAATATAAAGATTCAAAAGAAAAGTAGCACACCTTGGGGGCTTATCTAGGGTCTTGATCCTTTTATCTCCTTCTTCTACAACCTTTAGCCTAACCACGTTACAACCCTTAAAAAGACCTTTTTGAGGTATACACACACTTGTGCGAGGTTCGACTAGAGCTACGTTTGGCTTTATTCCTAACGGATACGTAGGCAACCTCACATCGAGGTGCGACCGAAATAAACATGCATTCATATTCACATTAACACACCATGATCATATAAATGGATCCCCTACGCTCATTACTATTTACTTAGAGCTAGACTTGGGGGCTTGATCCTTATGTTATTAGCTTACCCAGCCTAAGAGTCACCATCATTTGACTCTTCTTGTAATAATATCTTTTTCACACACTTAGCCCTTGCGGCCTAACTTTAGAATCACTTTCACACACATCACAGATACATGACCAAATATACCTTCCATTAGGAACCCTTTGTCATGGAATATTAACACAACGTTGAAGCATGCCTTGTCATATCAACATCACTTATCAATCTTAATCATCATTGCATAACAAAGTACGAAGTGCTTAGCCTCCGTGCCTAAGTTACCCAAATACTTTCATCATTGAGTCAACCATTGAGATAGCCTAGAATGGATTAATCCTTGCACCTTCAGAGATAGTATCAATCAACATTTGACTAAGCTCATTCAACATGCATTCGAAAACTTCGATTCTTTTTTCGTGTCTTTCTTTATCGGGAGAAAGTTGGTACCCTCCACAAAAATGACGGAAAATTTTTGCTTTTTTGCATTTTTCGAGTCGCACGATCACATTACAATGCACACACGAGTCATGTACACATTGAGTCATATCACGTCATATCAACTTGATTTGAGTCTAACACATGTGTCAAACACTTTGAGTCGAGTCAACCTGGAGTCAATCAGAGCGAGTCAAGTTTATACCTTGAGTCATGTCAAGTCAATGAGTCAAGCAACACTAAACCTTAGGTCAACCCTAAAGAAAGACAAGCAAAGTCCTATAGTCAAAGATATAAATGTATGTGCATCCCAGCAAGCGAGGACGTTCCCGAATTTTTTTCGAAAAAACTGCGAATATGACCACAGCAAATTCCTCCAAGATAAGAGGAGTTACATTGATCGGTAAATTAGAGATGAAAAGCTTTAATATACAAAAGACTTGAACGGATTTGGTTGAAAGGAAACGACCAAGCTCAAAGTTCGGAGCGAAACCGAGTAACAGCGGCAGAAAAAGCAGAATAGGGAAGACCCGACTCCAACGCCAGACGACAACATCCAGCGTCTAGCAATAGATTTCAGCGCCTGGCGCTAGATCCCAGCGTCTAGCGACAGAGCAAAATCGCGGCGCCAAAGATATTTCAGCAGCGATAGAGCTTTAAGCCTCTCAGAACAGAAATTTTGGGTTCCTTGGTACGCCAGTTAGCCCCTATAAGCAATTTGACATGATTGAGTAATCTACTTGATAACAATCGCAAATAAGTGATCGGCCTGACGAAAGATCATCTCACTTAGCTTGAAGCTCCTAAACATTGGCTCATCACAAAGGCACCGATATACTGGTTCAGAAGCACCGACGTAATGGTTCACAGTATTGACATACTGGTTTACAAGCAGCAGAATCGCCGACGCACTGGCTAAAGCAAAGTTCAAGCGAGCTTTAAGGATCGATAAGCGTTGGTCTTCGGTAGTTTTCTTCAGAATATTATCGCAACAACTGAGGATGACTTCAAGAGAGGTTATTTTTAGACAGCATTCGCTAAGATTGTGGAGGTTGTCACCAAGATTTGAGAACATAGCACGAGATGGGCGGTCTTCGACAACATTCGCTAAGATTGTGGAGGTTGTCACCGAGATTTGAGAAGATAGCACGAGATGGGCGGTCTTCAACGGCATTCGCTAAGATTGTGGAGGTTGTCACCAAGATTTGAGAAGATAGCACGAGATGGGCGGTCTTCGACGACATTCCCTAAGATTATAGAGGTTGTCACCGAGATTTGAGAAGATAGCACGAGATGGCTAGTCTTCGACGACATTCGCTAAGATTGTGGAGGTTGTCACCAAGATTTGAGAAGATAGCACGAGATGGGCGGTCTTCGACGACTTGTGCTATGATTGGAAAGGTTGTCACTATGATTCACGAAAGAGGCTCTAGATGTAGCAGCATTGATCGACGACATTCCCTAGATTGCGGAAGATCGTAAAAAAAACAGCAAGATGGCGTTCAGTTAGATTATGGAAAGTTTTCATAACATCAAACTGCAGCAAATCGGTTATTTCAGAGACGTGTGCTCGACGGTGCAAGATACGCGTTTCTTAACTCTTTTATCTGTTTTTACTAACGCTAGTTTGCAGGTATCGACGTTACAAGAATGATTTAGAATCGCAGAACGTTCTGAATCATTCTCCGTCCCTATCAATACTTTGACTTCTGTTTTCGAAACTTACGTTTCTCCAAACTCAGTCAAAGTGGGGGTTCTGTATACACCCATTTGTGTCTTCCAAAAACTAAACCCAGTGATGAATACCTTTCACGTCATTTAATTATCGAATATAGTGACAGTGTGAAAAGTCTAGTGATGAGGATGTTTTTATTAAAATATCTCTTCTTTCTGTTTTTAAAAATATTTCTTTTCTTACCCTATTTTTGAAAAACGTGAATTATAGTTTATTTTGATACATTATATGGGTCCAATAATTTTGTACTTAGATGGCTCTTGTAAATACATTTCCAACGATATATTATAAGCCCAATTCCGATGAATAATGAGAAAGTTATGGCCAAAATACTAAACAGGGCTCGAACCGAATTTTACCTACGACCTAATGATCATGTAGAGTGTCCTAAGGTCTAATCCTATTCCTAAACTAATTAGGATTAATTAGAAGCGTCTATAAGTTTCTAAAAGATCTTAATTATCCTTTTTGAAAAGATAAGATTAAAGAATTTGAGTTAAATAAAAATTTTCTTTTTATAAAAACTTTGCTTTTTTTTTTTAATCCTAATTCTATTCGAATTTAAAGATGTTCAAAGACAGTCATATTTTGTTTTTGTGCCGCATAATATTTATCAAAATTTTTTATGGTTGGATAGATCTTTACATTATCTTTCCAATGATATATTATAATATTAAATCCGAGCTATAACGAAAAAGATATGAATGAGATATGAAACTCTATCCAAAACTAACACCGTCCTACTATTTCGGCCATATCATTTTATCTAATAAAGATTTTAATCTGATTCTAATTGGGTTGAAAAGTAGACTTCAAGATCTTTCCAACGATATATTTTATGCCTTATTTGGACTTTCAGATCAAAAGATATGATAAAAACAAAATCCGCAAAACTGCTATCCATCGAGTTTTATTTCGATTCGAATTCGGATTCTTTTCTTTATTTTTCGACTCTCTTTTTTCTCTATAAATAGAGGTCATATCTCCCCTTTTAAATCACCAACTCGCATCAAGAAATTCTTGATTCTCTCTCTCTTTAATTTATATGCCTAGCCTTTTCTCAAATACAAAATTCCCCATACATTAGCACTAGACACACCTAGCCAAGTTCGAAATTGCCTTCGCTCTAGACTTGAAAGGTTTGATATTTTTGAGGGTTTGGTCCCAAATATTTATTTCAATTATTTAATTTAATTTTTTTTATTATTATTTTTCTTGAAGTTACTAACGTGTGTATTTTGTTACTAGAAAGAGGTACGAGGCATCCAAGTAAGTGTTTTAATTGTTTAATGGATATTATGATTTAAAAATCATGTCTAGGTTGTTATTATGATTCCTAATGTCATGTTAGGGTGTTTTGATCTTCTTAGTATCATGTCTGAGGTAAAAAATAAGTTTCTTAAATTAATTATGATTCTTGCGATGCTTCCTATTTTCTTTCCTAATATTCATGTTAGTATCATGTTACGGTTAAAGATTTAAATTTTATTGTTTAGTAACATGCTAGGGTTTGTTGTTAATCTTAGCTTGTTAGTATCATGCCTAGGATTTTGCTATTATAATTATGCTTTAACATGAACATGATTAGGATTATTATTATTATTATGATTATTATTATTATTGATTGTCATTATATTGCTTGATATATATATTTATTTTTATTGCTTGTTCACGCCTTTTATGCATATTTAAAGGGAATTTGGTACCTGTAATCACGCTTAATAAGATAATTAATAATTTTGTTAGGGTTAATATAATTATAATTCAAGTGATCGCCAATAATAGTTTTGTTTGTGCTTTAATATTCAACCAACATAGATTAAACAAGTTTAGGGTAAACCTATTGATTGCATATTAGTCAGAATGCGCACATGAATACGATCAGAATAAAGTAGAGGCCTATTATTAGGGCAGGTTCAATCTCTTTTAGGTTGGATTTGTACCTTCATCCCCGAACTACCAGTCATGGTTCAAAACCTATTGGAGTTGACGATCTCCTGGATCGTTAAGGGGTGTAACCTTCACCCTGTGAACGGTTTACAAGTTCCTAAAACTTGTTGGCGACTCTTTTGCTCTAGCTTCCTTTCCATTGGACGCCACCGTACTTTAGTGTATGATCCTATTGGGGTACAAGCTAGGGGTAATGCTTGAATTATTCCCTACAATTGTGCAATACTGCTCCTTAATAATACAATTGTAATAATTGAATCATCATAGGGTCATTGAAAGGCGAAGGCCATGACCAAAAGAAAACACACACCAAAGCACGCAATCAGCAAAGCTGAGTACATACAAGCTACAATGTACCAAACCTAGCATGATCAATTAATTAAAGTAAATAAACATACAACAAGAATTCATTAATTAAGATTCTACACTTAGACAATTCAATTCACTTAACATACTTACTAACCAATTCCAAACACTTCACTCTTTATATTTAGTTTGATTAATTTAATTTGGAGTAAGCAATAGAAGAGGTTGTCTAACCCACCAAATCATTTTGGTCCCAAATTACCATTTAAAAATAAAAGTTTAGCGCAATGCCAGAATGGGAGCGACTCCATTCTCACAAAGTTAGTCTAGGATCCCATCTAAATTTCATTATAAAATAAAAATGTAAATATCAAAAGAAAAGAGGACATGTTGATCAAACAAGCCTCGGAAAGCCACGGGCTACCACCCTGTACCCCAATACATAGTTGTCAATACTCTAGAAGTGCACACTTTCCAGAGTTTTATCGCTCATCCATGTTTCACTTTACGTGATTACAATTTTAATTAAAAGCCGACTCATTCAAGTAGACCATAGTAGACACCCATTTGTGTCTCCCCAAAACCAAACCCAGTGATGAATACCTTTCATGTAATTTGATTATCGAACAAAGCGAAAGTGAGAAAAGTCTAGTGATGAGGATGTTTTTATTAAAATATCTTTCCTTTCTGTTTTTGAAAATATTTCTATTCTTACCCTATTTTTGAAAAACGTTAATTCCAGTTTAGTTTTGTCCATGTTATGGGTCCAATAAGAGTGTAGTTGGATGGGGTTTGAAAATACCTTTCCACCGATATATTATAAGCCCAATTCCGATGAATAATGAGAAAGTTATGGCAAAAATACTAAACTGGGCTCAAACCGAATTTTACCTACGACCCAATGATCATGTGAAGTGTCCTAAGGTCTAATCCTATTCCTAAACTAATTAGGATTAATTAGAAGCTTCTATAAGTTTCTAAAAGATCTTAATTATCCTTTTTGAAAAGATAAGATTAAAGAATTTGAGTTAAATAAAAATTTTCTTTTTATAAAAACTTTGCTTTTTTTTAATCCTAATTCTATTCGAATTTAAAGATGTTCAAAGACAGTCATATTTTGTTTTCGTACCTCATAATATTTACCCAAATTTTTTATGGTTGGATAGATCTTGACATTATCTTTCCAATGATATATTATAATATTTAATCCGAGCTATAACGAAAAAGATATGAATGAGATATGAAACTCTATCCAAAACTAACACCGTCCTACTATTTCGGCCATATAATTTTATCTACAAATAATTTTAATCTGATTCTAATTGGGTTGAAAAGTAGACTTCAAGATCTTTCCAACGATATATTATATGCCTTATTTGGACTTTCGGATCAAAAGATAAGATAAAAACAAACTCAGCAAAACTGCTATCCATCGAGTTTAATTTCGATTCGAATTCGGATTCTTTTCTTTATTTTTCGACTCTCTTTTTTCTCTATAAATAGAGGTCATATCTCCCCTTTTCAATCACCAACTCTCATCGAGAAATTCTTGATTCTCTCTCTCTTTCTAAGCCTAGCCTTTTCTCAAATAAAAAATTCCTCATATATTAGCACTAGACACACCTAGCCAAGTTCGAAATTGCCTTCGCCCTAGACGTGAAAGGTTTGATATTTCTGAGGGTTTGGTCCCAAATATTTATTTCAATTATTTAATTTAATTTTTTTTATTATTATTTTCCTTGAAGTTACTAACGTGTGTATTTTGTTACTAGAAAGAGGTACGAGGCATCCAAGTAAGTGTTTTAATTGTTTAATGGATATTATGATTTAGAAATCATGTCTAGGTTGTTATTATGATTCCTAATGTCATGTTAGGGTGTTTTGATCTTCTTAGTATCATGTCTGAGGTAAAAAATAAGTTTCTTAAATCAATTATGATTCTTGCGATGCTTCCTATTTTCTTTCCTAATATTCATGTTAGTATCATGTTACGGTTAAAGATTTGATTTTTATTGTTTAGTGACATGCTAGGGTTTGTTGTTAATCTTAGCTTGTTAGTATCATGCCTAGGATTTTGCTATTAGAATTATGCTTTAACATGAACATGATTAGGATTATTATTATTATTATGATTATTATTATTATTGATTGTCATTATATTGCTTGATATATATATTTATTTTTATTGCTTGTTCACGCCTTTTATGCATATTTAAAGGGAATTTGGTACCTGTAATCACGCTTAATAAGATAATTAATAATTTTGTTAGGGTTAATATAATTATAATTCAAGTGATCGCCAATAATAGTTTTGTTTGTGCTTTAATATTCAACCAACATAGATTAAACAGGTTTAGGGTAAACCTATTGATTGCATATTAGTCAGAATGCGCACATGAATACGATCAGAATAAAGTAGAGGCCTATTATTAGGGCAGGTTCAATCTCTTTTTGGTTGGATTTGTACCTTCATCCGCGAACTACCAGTCATGGTTCAAAACCTATTAGAGTTGACGATCTCCTGGATCGTTAAGGGGTGTAACCTTCACCCTGTGAACGGTTTACAAGTTTCTAAAACTTGTTGGCGACTCTTTTGCTCTAGCTTCCTTTCCATTGGACGCCACCGTACTTTAGTGTATGATCCTATTGGGGTACAAGCTAGGGGTAATTCTTGAATTATTCCCTACAATTGTGCAATACTGCTCCTTAATAATACAATTGTAATAATTGGATCATCATAGGGTCCTTGAAAGGCGAAGGCCATGACCAAAAGAAAACACACACCAAAGCACGCAATCAGCAAAGCTGAGTACATACAAGCTACAATGTACCAAACCTAGCATGATCAATTAATTAAAGTAAATAAACATACAACAAGAATTCATTAATTAAGATTCTACACTTAGACAATTCAATTCACTTAACATACTTACTAACCAATTCCAAACACTTCACTCTTTATATTTAGTTTGATTAATTTAATTTGGAGTAAGCAATAGAAGAGGTTGTCTAACCCACCAAATCATTTTGGTCCCAAATTACCATTTAAAAATAAAAGTTTAGCGCAATGCCAGAATGGGAGCGACTCCATTCTCACAAAGTTAGTCTAGGATCCCATCTAAATTTCATTATAAAATAAAAATGTAAATACCAAAAGAAAAGAGGACATGTTGATCAAACAAGCCTCGGAAAGCCACGGGCTACCACCCTGTACCCCAATACATAGTTGTCAATACTCTAGAAGTGCACACTTTCCAGAGTTTTATCGCTCATCCATGTTTCACTTTACGTGATTACAATTTTAATTAAAAGCCGACTCATTCAAGTAGACCATAGTAGACACCCATTTGTGTCTCCCCAAAACCAAACCTAGTGATGAATAGCTTTCATGTCATTTGATTATCGAACAAAGCGAATGTGAGAAAAGTCTAGTGATGAGGATGTTTTTATTAAAATATCTTTCCTTTCTGTTTTTGAAAATATTTCTATTCTTACCCTATTTTTGAAAAACGTGCATTCCTGTTTAGTTTTGTCCATGTTATGGGTCCAATAAGAGTGTAGTTGTATGGGGTTTGAAAATACCTTTCCAACGATATATTATAAGCCCAATTCTGATGAATAATGAGAAAGTTTTTGCCAAAATACTAAACTGGGCTCAAACCGAATTTTACCTACGACCCAATGATCATGTGAAGTGTCCTAAGGTCTAATCCTATTCCTAAACTAATTAGGATTAATTAGAAGCTTCTATAAGTTTCTAAAAAATCTTAATTATCCTTTTTGAAAAGATAAGATTAAAGAATTTGAGTTAAATAAAAATTTTCTTTTTATAAAAACTTTGCTTTTTTTTTTTAATCCTAATTCTATTCGAATTTAAAGATGTTCAAAGACAGTCATATTTTGTTTTCATGCCTCATAATATTTATCCAAATTTTTTATGGTTGGATAGATCTTGACATTATCTTTCCAATGATATATTATAATATTTAATCCGAGCTATAACGAAAAAGATATGAATGAGATATAAAACTTTATCCAAAACTAACACCGTCCTACTATTTCGGCCATATAATTTTATCTACAAATAATTTTAATCTGATTCTAATTGGGTTGAAAAGTAGACTTCAATATCTTTCCAACGATATATTATATGCCTTATTTGGACTTTCGGATCAAAAGATAAGATAAAAACAAACTCAGCAAAACTGCTATCCATCGCGTTTAATTTCGATTCGAATTCGGATTCTTTTCTTTATTTTTCGACTCTCTTTTTTCTTTATAAATAGAGGTCATATCTCCCCTTTTCAATCACCAACTCTCATTGAGAAATTCTTGATTCTCTCTCTCTTTCTAAGCCTAGCCTTTTCTCAAATACAAAATTCCTCATACATTAGCACTAGACACACCTAGCCAAGTTCGAAATTATCTTCGCCCTAGACGTGAAAGGTTTGATATTTCTGAGGGTTTGGTCCCAAATATTTATTTCAATTATTTAATTTAATTTTTTTTATTATTATTTTCCTTGAAGTTACTAACATGTGTATTTTGTTACTAGAAAGAGGTACGAGGCATCCAAGTAAGTGTTTTAATTGTTTAATGGATATTATGATTTAGAAATCATATCTAGGTTGTTATTATGATTCCTAATGTCATGTTAGGGTGTTTTGATCTTCTTAGTATCATGTCTGAGGTAAAGAATAAGTTTCTTAAATCAATTATGATTCTTGCGATGCTTCCTATTTTCTTTCCTAATATTCATGTTAGTATCATGTTACGGTTAAAGATTTGATTTTTATTGTTTAGTGACATGCTAGGGTTTGTTGTTAATCTTAGCTTGTTAGTATCATGCCTAGGATTTTGCTATTATAATTATGCTTTAACATGAACATGATTAGGATTATTATTATTATTATTATTATTATGATTATTATTATTATTGATTGTCATTATATTGCTTGATATATATATTTATTTTTATTGCTTGTTCACGCCATTTATGCATATTTAAAGGGAATTTGGTACCTGTAATCACGCTTAATAAGATAATTAATAATTTTGTTAGGGTTAATATAATTATAAGTCAAGTGATCGCCAATAATAGTTTTGTTTGTGATTTAATATTCAACCAACATAGATTAAACAGGTTTAGGGTAAACCTATTGATTGCATTTTAGTCAGAATGCGCACATGAATACGATCAGAATAAAGTAGAGGCCTATTATTAGGGCAGGTTCAATCTCTTTTAGGTTGGATTGGTACCTTCATCCCCGAACTACCAGTCATGGTTCAAAACCTATTGGAGTTGACGATCTCCTAGATCGTTAAGGGGTGTAACCTTCACCCTGTGAACGGTTTACAAGTTCCTAAAACTTGTTGGCGACTCTTTTGCTCTAGCTTCCTTTCCATTGGACGCCACCGTACTTTAGTGTATGATCCTATTGGGGTACAAGCTAGGGGTAATGCTTGAATTATTCCCTACAATTGTGCAATACTGCTCCTTAATAATACAATTGTAATAATTGGATCATCATAGGGTCATTGAAAGGCGAAGGCCATGACCAAAAGAAAACACACACCAAAGCACGCAATCAGCAAAGCTGAGTACATACAAGCTACAATGTACCAAACCTAGCATAATCAATTAATTAAAGTAAATAAACATACAACAAGAATTCATTAATTAAGATTCTACTCTTAGACAATTCAATTCACTTAACATACTTACTAACCAATTCCAAACACTTCACTCTTTATATTTAGTTTGATTAATTTAATTTGGAGTAAGCAATAGAAGAGGTTTTCTAACCCACCAAATCATTTTGGTCCCAAATTACCATTTAAAAATAAAAGTTTTGCGTAATGCCAGAATGGGAGCGACTCCATTCTCACAAAGTTAGTCTAGGATCCCATCTAAATTTCATTATAAAATAAAAATGTAAATACCAAAAGAAAAGAGGACATGTTGATCAAACAAGCCTCGGAAAGCCACAGGCTACCACCGTGTACCCCAATACGTAATTGTCAATACTCTAGAAGTGCACACTTTCCAGAGTTTTATTGCTCATCCATGTTTCACTTTACGTGATTACAATTTTAATTAATAGCCGAC
This sequence comes from Chenopodium album, assembly GCF_948465745.1. Taxonomy (NCBI): domain Eukaryota; kingdom Viridiplantae; phylum Streptophyta; class Magnoliopsida; order Caryophyllales; family Amaranthaceae; genus Chenopodium; species Chenopodium album. Next base: position 31,151,015 of record NC_137836.1, read on the forward strand.
TCATTCAAGTAGACCATTGTAGACACCCATCTGTGTCTCCCCAAAACCAAACCCAGTGATGAATACCTTTCATGTCATTTGATTATCGAACAAAGCGAAAGTGACAAAAGTCTAGTGATGAGGATGTTTTTATTAAAATATCTTTCCTTTCTGTTTTTGAAAATATTTCTATTCTTACCCTATTTTTGAAAAACGTGCATTCCAGTTTAGTTTTGTCCATGTTATGGGTCCAATAAGAGTGTAGTTGGATGGGGTTTGAAAATACCTTTCCAACGATATATTATAAACTGGGCTCAAACCGGATTTTACCTACGACCCAATGATCATGTGGAGTGTCCAAAGGTCTAATCCTATTCCTAAACTAATTAGGATTAATTAGAAGCTTCTATAAGTTTCTAAAAGATCTTAATTATCCTTTTTGAAAAGATAAGAGTAAAGAATTTGAGTTAAATAAAAACTTTCTTTTTATAAAAACTTTGCTTTTTTTTTTTAATCCTAATTCTATTCGAATTTAAAGATGTTCAAAGACAGTCATATTTTGTTTTCGTGCCTCATAATATTTATCCAAATTTTTTATGGTTGGATAGATCTTGACAGTATCTTTCCAATGATATATTATAATATTAAATCCGAGCTATAACGAAAAAGATATGAATGAGATATGAAACTCTATCCAAAACTAACACCGTCCTACAATTTCGGCCTTATCATTTTATCTAAAAAAGATTTTAATCTGATTCTGATTGGTTTGAAAAGTAGACTTCAAGATCTTTCCAACGATATATTATATGCCTTAATTGGACTTTCGGATCAAAATATATGATAAAAACAAAATCCGCAAAACTGCTATCCATCGAGTTTTATTTCGATTCGAATTCGGAATGTTTTCTTTATTTTTCGACTCGCTTTTTTCTCTATAAATGGAGGTCATATCTCCCCTTTTCAATCACGAACTCTCATCAAGAAATTCTTGATTCTCTCTCTCTTTCTAAGCCTAGCCTTTTCTCAAATACAAAATTCCTCATACATTAGCACTAGACACACCTAGCCAAGTTCGAAATTGCCTTCGCCCTAGACGTGAAAGGTTTGATATTTCTGAGGGTTTGGTCCCAAATATTTATTTCAATTTCAATTATTTAATTTTTTTTATTATTATTTTCCTTGAAGTTACTAACGTGTGTATTTTGTTACTAGAAAGAGGTACGAGGCATCCAAGTAAGTGTTTTAATTGTTTAATGGATATTATGTTTTAGAAATCATGTCTAGGTTTTTATTATGATTCCTAATGTCATGTTAGGTTGTTTTGATCTTCTTAGTATCATGTCTAAGGTAAAGAATAAGTTTCTTAAATCAATTATGATTCTTGCGATGCTTCCTATTTTCTTTCCTAATATTCATCTTAGTATCATGTTAGGGTTAAAGATTTGATTTTTATTGTTTAGTGACATGCTAGGGTTTGTTATTAATCTTAGCTTGTTAGTATCATGCCTAGGATTTTTCTATTTTTATTATGCTTTAACATGAACATGATTATGATTATTATTATGATTATTATTATTATTATTATTATTGATTGTCATTATATTGCTTGATATATATATTTATTTTTATTGCTTGTTCACGCCTTTTATGCATATTTAAAAGGAATTTGGTACTTGTAATCACGCTTAATAAGATAATTAATAATCTTGTTAGGGTTAATATGATTATAATTCAAGTGATCGCCAATAATAGTTTTGTTTGTGCATTAATATTCAACAAACATAGATTAAACAGGTTTAGGGTAAACCTATTGATTGCATATTAGTCAGAATGCGCACATGAATACGATCAGAATAAAGTAGAAGCCTATTATTAGGGCAGGTTCAATTTCTTTTAGGTTGGATTTGTACCTTCATCCCCGAACTACCAGTCATGGTTCAAAACCTAGAACATACTTTTTCAATTGAGAGATATGAAACACATCATGCATTTTCTCAAATTCCATAGGTAATACCAATTTGTAAGAAACTTTGCCTACACATTCCAAAATTTCATAAGGACCTACATACTTGGCACTCAATTTGCCCTTCTTTCCAAATATCATCACTCCTTTTGTAGGTGAAACTTTCAAAAAGACTTTATCACCCACATTTAACTCATCATCTCGCCTTTTCAAATCGGCATAACTTTTCTGCCTATCTTGTGCAGCCTGGATTCTTAAACGAATCAACTTCACTTTATTCACCATTTCCTCAATATACTCTGTTCCTACAACAAGATTCTCACTATAGTCATTCCAACACACAGGACTTCTACACTTTCGACAATATAATGCTTTGAAAGGTGCCATTCCAATGCTAGCATGGTAGCTATTATTGTAAGAAAACTCAATCAAATCCAATTGATCCTGCCAAGTACCTTCAAAATCCAAGGCACACGCCCTTAGCATATCCTCCATGGTTTGATTGGTCCTTTCAGTCTGTCCATCCGTTGTTGGGTGGAACGCAGTACTCATTTTCAGGCCTGTTCCCAAGTTGGCTTGAACCTTTTACAAAAATTTGGACAAGAACCTTGAATCTCGATCGGAGATGATGTCCTTAGGCACTCCATGTAGTCAAACTACATTCTTCACATAGACCTTTGCCAATTGTTTCTTCTTCCAAGTTTCCTTTATTGGAATAAATATTGCAGACTTTGTAAGTCGATCCACAATCACCCAAATAGTGTCATTGCCACTTTTGGTTCTAGGAATTCCTGTCACAAACTCAGCTACTTCTTGGTTTTAGGAATTCTAGTGTCATTGCCACTTTTGGTTATTGTAGGGAATATTTTCAAGCCTTAATCCCACTAGCTTGAACCCCACTGTGATCATACACTAAAGTAGGGTGGCGTCCAAAAGGGAAGAAGATAGAGCAAAAGAGTTGCCAACAAGTTTTAGGAACTTGTAAACCGTTCACGAGGTGAAGGCTACACCCCTTAACGATCCAAGAGATCGTCAACTCCATAAGGTCTAGAACCAAATAAGGGTTCGGGGATGAAGGTACAAATCCAACCTAAAAGAGATTGAACCTGCCCTAATAATAGGAATCTACTTTATTCTGATCGTATTCATGTGCTCTTCTTAACTAACATGCAATCAATAGGATTAACCCTAAACCTGTTTATCTATGTTGGTTGAATTTAATGCACAAATAAATCTATTATTGGCGATCACTTGAAATATAATCAAATTAACCCGGCCTAAACAAGATTATTAGTTATCTTATTAAGCGTGATTATGCATAAAGGCGTGATCAAGCAATAATAATAAATATCAAGCAACATAATAATAATAAACAATATCATGAATAATAAAATTATAATCATAAAAATAATAATCATAAATAAAATAATCATCATCAAAATAATAATAATAATAATAATATTCATAATCATAATCATCATAAATTACAACAATTATAATCATAATCATATTCATGTTAATATTAAAGCATAATAATAGCAAGATCCTAGGCATGATACTAACAAGATTAATAACAAACCGAAGCATGTCACTAAGCAATCAAGATCAAATCTTTAACCCTAACATGATACTAACAATCATAAATAATAGGAAGAGAATAAAAAGCATCGCAACAATCATATTTAATATTAAAAATACCTTAGACATGATACTAGGAATATCATAAGAACAATGTAAACATGATTTCTACATCATAACATCAATAAATCAATAAAATTACTTACTTTGATGCCTCGTACCTCTTTCTAATAACAAAATACACGCGTTAGTAACTTCAAGGAAAATAATAATCAAAACAATTAAATTAAATAATTGAAAGAGAGATTTGGGACCAAACCCTCAGAAATTAAAACCTTTCACGTCTAGGGCGAAGGAAACTTCGAATATGGCTAGGCGTTTCTAGATCTTGTGAATGCGGAATTTTGTATGAGAAAACAGAGTTTGAAAAAGAGAAAGAAGATGAATGAATTAAAGAATGCTAAATAATTAATGCTTGTAGATGAAAACTTGTGAACTAGGAGAATTGGTGAATGATTAGTGAATGAAAACGGAGTTTTTAATACGATATTTATAGAGAAAATCAGCCAAAAAGATAAATTAAACAAAACAGAGTCTGACGCATAAAAAACAAAGCTGGCGCCACCCTTGGCTAACTGGCGCAAGGCACCAACACTAGCGCCAGGCGCCAATGGCTAGCGCCAGGCGCCAAGGCCTGGGGTCTGACGCCAAGCTTAAATTTAATGCGTTTTCGAAAATCAGATAAGTTTTCCGTACTAGAAGATAAAATCATATAATTTCCTCGAAAATGCTATTTGATTTTGATTAAAACTCTGAAAAGTCAACAAAAGTCAATTTATCAATGCTAATTAAATTAGGAATGAAAAGAACCTTCTCGAAGAATCTAGAAGACTAAAACCATTCCTAATTGCATTAGAAATGATAAATCATATTAGGCCCTCCCCTAGATCATTGGGCCGCATATAAAGGCTCAAACCGGGCCCAGTTTAGTAAATTGGTCATAACTTCCTCAATATTCATCGGAATTGGGCTTATAATATATCGTTGGAAAGGTCTTTGCAAGCCCCATCCAACTAAACTACTATTGGACCCATATCATGGACCAACCAAACTGGATTGGCTGTTTTCTTAAAATAAGTTTTCAAAAACAGAGAGAAGAGAAAAGAAAATAAAAACTTTCCGCAACACTAGACTTTCCACACTTTTGCTTCATTCGATTATGATTCGACGTGAAAGGTACTCATCACCGGGTTTGGTTTTGGGGAAACACAAATGGGTGTCTAGAGAAGCCCCCACTTTGACTGAGTTTGGAGAAACGCAAGTTTCGAAAACAAAAGTCAAAGTATCGATAGGGACGGAGAATGATTCAGAACGTTCTGCGATCCTAAATCACTCTTGTAACGCCGATACCTGCAAAACTAGCATTAGTTAAACAGATAAAAGAGTTAAGAAACGCGTATCTTGCACCGTCGAGCACACGTCTCTGAAAGTAACCGATTGTTGCCGCACTGTTGTTTTGATGACCTCCTGCAAGCTAGAGAATGCCATCCCGCTTGAAAACTGCTACGCCTTTAACTGCTTCCAAATTGGAAGATTGCTTCGCCTGAAACGATCCTCCTCCGCATTAATAATATTCCGCGTCTCAGGGAATACTATCGAAGATTGCTTTTCTTGAAACAATCCTCAGTTGCATTGATAATATTCCACGTCCAAGGGAATACTATCGAAGATTATTTCTCTTGAAGCAATCTCCAGTTGTTTGTGACAACTCTCCACAATCTAGGGAAGGCCACCTTGCTGCTTCGATGTTCACTCGTTTCTGAACAAAGAGCTTCCTTTGGATATGTCTCCAATTTCCGCTGTGATAGTCTTCGAAAAGATCACTGATTCTTAATGTTTGCTATGCCAGTACGTCGGCGCTTTGCTGCTTGTCGACAATCCTCTTTTATTTGGGAATAGTTGCCAACACAACTCTTGTATGATGTATGACAATCCAATTTAGGGAAAGTTGTCAATGCCGCGTAACAATCCATCCTTGGAAATGTTGCCATGATGAAGCGACAATCCGTACCTCGGAAAATTTGCCAAAATCCAATTTTTGGAAAAGTTGCCAAATGCTTCGTAACAATCTTTCATAAGAATTTTGCTACGATCAACAATCCACATCTTGGAATATAACTCTTGAAAGCAATCCACCTTGGAAATTTGCCAAACGCTATGCGACAATCCTTTTGGGAAAATATTGCCACAATTGACAATCCGCGTCTTGGAACATTTGCAAAAAAAGAGTCGACCGACAATCCACTTTGGGAAAATTTGCCATTAGATGAAATTAATGACAATCCACGTTGAGGAACTTTTGCCGAAATTTATGATGAGTAGAGACCTACAACAATCCTTTGGGAAATTTTGCCATAGGGAACTAGGTGTATGACAATCCAATCTCGGAAAACTTGCCAACATGCCGATGAATGTATGACAATCCGAACTTGAAAAAACTTGCCAAACAAAGAAGGAGCACGACAATCCTCGCTTGGAAACTTTGCCAGAGATGACAATCCAATCTTGGAAAAATTGTCGTTGAAGAAGATGCACGACAATCCGTTTTTGGAAATATTGTCAGTTGGGGATGACAATCCAATTTTTGGAAAAATTGTCGTTTAAGTGCTTGCTTTTGAACCTATTGTAATGAGCTAGTGTTTTAGGCGCTTAAGCTAAGTGAGACGATCTTTCGTCATGTCGATCACTTATTGCAATTGTAATCAAACTGACTACTTAATCATGTCAAATTGATTATAGGGGCTAACTGGCGTACCAAGGAACCCGAAATTGTTGTATGAAGTCGAAATCACCTTTCTGAGAGGCTTCGAGCTCTATCGTTGCTGAAAAGATTTAGCGCCAGGCGCTGGAGTAGGGTCTTCCCTGTTCTGCTGCACCTGTATTTATTTTTTACTATAGAACTTTGCCAATTTCTTTTTAATTATCTTAGGGTTGACCTAAGGTTTTGCATTGCTTGACTCATTAACTTGACACGACTCAAGGTATAAACTTGACTCGCTGATTGACTGACTCGAGGTTGACTCGACTCAAAGTGAAATGACACATGTGACTCATGAACCGTGTGTGCATAGTGTTGATTATGCGACTCGAAAATGCAAAAAAGCAAAAATTTTCCGTCATTTTTGTGGAGGGTACCGACTTTCTCCCGAAAAAGAAGGACGTGAAAAAGAAGAAGCAAAGTTTGAAGATGCATGTTGAATAAGCTTAGTCAAATGTTGTTTGATACTATCTCTCAAGGTGCAAGGATTAATCCATCCTAGGCTATCTCAATGGTTAACTCAATGATGAAAGCATTTGGGTAACTTAGGCACGGAGGCTAAGCATTTCATACTTCAATGTACAATGACAATTATGATTGATGAGTGATGTTGACATGACAAGGCATGCTTCAACGTTGTGTTAAGATTTCATGACAAAGGGTTCCTAATGGAATATTTGGTCATGTATCTGTGCAGTGTGTGAAAGTGACACTAAAGCTAAGCCACAAGAGCTAAGTGTGTGGAAAAAATATTATTTAAAAGAGTCAAATAATGGTGACTCTTAGGCTAGGTAAGCTAATGATGTAGGGATCAAGCCCCCAAGTCTAGCTCTATGTGAATAGGGATGAGCATTGGAGATCCCTTGATATGATCATGGTGTAAGTGTGAATATAAATGCATTTTTATTACGGCCGCACCTCGATGTGAGGTTGCCTACGTATCCGTTAGGAATCAGGCCGAACGTAGCTCTAGCCGAACCTCGCACAAGTGTGTATACCTCAAAAAGGTATTTTTAAGGGTTGTAACGTGGTTAGGCTAAAGGCTGAAGAAGAAGGGGATAAAGGCTCAAGACCCTAGATAAGCCCCCAAGGTGTGCAACCTCGCTTTCGAATCTTTATATTTTTATGCTTGAGTTTCTACTCTTTTTTAGCTCTCTTTTATCTTTTTCTTTAGCATCTATTTTATTTTTATAAGCGTGGGCAATCCCGATCATGCGGTCTATCACTCACTTGGAATTCATGTTTCTCAGGCATGGTACCAAGCACTCGATAAGAGACGCAATCTGAGACGTATTCATATCAAAGATATTTTCATATCAAAGACATTGGAACACTTGCCCTTTTGTACACTTTTATTATTTTTTTGTTTTTGCTTATTTTTGCTATTTTAATTTGACCTTTTGAAATCACTCAAGCTTTTAGAATTGCAAAAGTTGCACACCATCCCATCCCAAGGATAGATAGATGTAAGTTGAAAAAAGAAAGGTTTATCGTTGGACAAGGCTCAAAGTGGTTTATGAAGAAAGGATTGCATAATTTAAGGGTGAAATGAGATATGATGTGGCTACAAGGGGTGCCTCAAATCATTGGTATACCTTGCGCTTAATTCGACATGGATTTTTTTTTTTTTTAATGCAATGCAATGTGATGATCATATAAAAGGAAATAAATGCTCATTTTATTAAAAAAGAAAATATATAATGATCCTATAAAAAAAATCTAAAGGAAGAGAAAGGTGCCTATGCTAGACTTATTTGGGAAAGAGTAAATAAAAAAGAAATAGAAAAAAGAGATCACGAAATCTCATCGTTGAAGCTCGCCGCTTGTCTGGTGTCATTCGCTTCATCATCACCCAGTCTTCTCGCTAACTAGAGGCAATGGGACCTTGTTTGCTTCTGTGAGATCTTGAATGAGATTTTGAAACCTGTAGCATTCATCAGTAGTATGACCGTTTCCTCGATGGTACTTGCAATAGGAGTTTGGATTCCATCTCGAAGATCGATTTTCTGGTGTTGGATCCTCGGTAGGGCCAATAGGTTTGATTAATCCTCGATCGTAAAGACGATCGAAAGCAGCATCGTAGGTCATTCCAATAGGTGTGAATTCTCCCTTAGTTTCCTTTTAGATCCTTGATTGTCCATGGCTAAGACACCACTATGGTCAAAGGTACTAACATTATTACTAGAGTGGGCATTTTCGGAAGAAGAAGGATTGTCGTTCTTCTTTCCTTTCCAGCCACCGTGGTTACTATTGTTAGTAGCTTTTTGCTTTGCGAGTTCATCTTCTATTTCAATTCCAATGTCATAAACGGCCTTGAAAGTATTCAAATTGTGTTGATATTTCAAATGCTTCGAATACTTCTCTTGAAGATTCTTGATAAACATCCTCACAGACTCCTTTTCGGTGGGGACCTCAATCATCTTGGCGGAAGTTTCCCTTCATTTATTAAAGAAAGAAGTAAAGCCTTCATTCTCTTTTTGTCTTAGCATCTCAAGTTGTCTATGATCGGTTTCAACTTGAATATTGCACTTGTATCTATCAACGAAAGCGTTTACTATCGATTCTCAGGTAGAGGTTTTCTCTTTGTCAAGGGAGAAGTACCATTGTTGGCAAACGGTTTCAAGAGATAGTGAGAACAGAGAGGGGAAAACCTTCTTATCGATACCCTTAATACTCATTATGGTTTCAAAAGCTCTTAGATGAAAGTAAGGATTATCCGTTGCTTTGAATTTTGGGATGTCGTTGGCATTGAACTTCTGCGGAAGAAGCTCTCTGTCCACCGAGAGCCCTTGTGATGTAAGATCTTGAAACTTGTAATCGCTAGACAACTTGCTTAGGCTCTCTTGCATGAGGTATATCTGTTGTTGCTTCACGGGGTCATCGATCTTGAGTGCGAGAAGCTTCAGTGTCTCAGTCACGGTAGCCAGTTGGTTCTTAAGATCATTGACTTCTTCTTGAGTTGCTATTATCTTCTTGGCCTTCCTCTTTTGACGAATTGGTTTATAAAAAAGCGAGACCTGAATAAAGAGGTTGTCCTTGATTAATCGCCCTTCTCTCCTTGACCAAGTATTGTGGAAAAGGAATTTGGGGATACTTATTGTTAATTATTTGACTCAAACTTTATTCAACATGCAATGGAAGTGAAGAAAGATTGGAATAGAATGTGAAGAAGATTTAGATGGAGGGATATGAAGAATTAGGAGTAGAATGTACCCCCAACTCAAATGACGGAAAGACCGACTCATGCATGAACCTAAGACATGGTCAAGGTGACATATACTCAAAGTGTATGCTAAGACTAGTGAGTGTAGGTGACATGTTGAGACTCGTGTCATGACCATGTGGCTAGACTATGTGACTAAGACTCGATTAATGACTCGACAAGGTGTTATTGACAGCGAAAATAACCGAATTGATTAGCAAACTGGTTAATTAGACACTAGATGATGACTCGACCGATAATCCGAACTGTCGGCCAAACGACAGGACTGGCGTCACACCATGGAGCTTGGCGCCAGACGACAGAGCTGTCGTCAGGCGCTACACTTCATAGTGTGGCGCTACAGCTCAGACCTTGGCGCCAATATTGGAACTTCGGTCTGGAACTGTTTTCGTTGTTATTAATCAATTGGGGTATGCCTAAAGTCGTACTAGGTCAATTCCGATTAAAATATTAGACTTTATTGACTCAAATTAATTAATTAATTAATTAATTAATTAGGCAAAGTTTTTGAAGTCATTAATTTATTTAGTTTTGACACAAGTCAAACAAACGGTTAGGAAAAATCACACAGAGTATGCAAAACAAATAACGCACAATTAGTCAAGTAGGCACAATATGATGCAATGAGTTTGCAACCTAACCATGGCTCTAGTTCTCTAAAGTTCGGGATATGGTTTAGTCAATAGAGGGTCCATGGTTAATTGTCCGGATGCACCGCGCGGAAGCCTAACCGTGAAGGGTTGGCGCGAGTGGATGGGACATCGCGAGTTTAGAAAAAACTCGCTTCCATGGTTTGGTGAATTCAACATCTCGGATGTACCCTTTGTTGCACGGAGCGTTCAATCGGGTAGATGGAGCATGAATTCCCAGAGGGTTATGTCCATATGTAGAACAAATATGGGTTTCAGAAAAGTGAGAAAAAATTCAATCTGGAAGTAGGATCGAGCAAACAATACGAAAAACAGGTCGAAAATAGAACGCATATTTCTGGCTCGATATTGGGGGAAATGGGCGCTAGCAATCAGAGACTGGCGCCAGCTTTTAGCTGTAGCGCCTGTCGCCAATGCTGGCGTCTGGCGCTACGGTTAAAATACTGGCGCCAATGCTCTGGCCCCTGACACTACTTTCAACATGCCTCAGCAGCTTTCTGTGCTCGATAAAATTTTCCAGTTTCGCGCGGTGTTATTTCAGTCCTAGTTGTGAAAGACATTCCTCAAATTTCCTACGTGTAAAATCCTATGTTTTTAACTCATTACGGATGGTCTTTCCAATGAGATCTTTTTTATGCATATGACAATAATGTTAATCAAAATTACGCACATGAAATACTTAGAACTTTTCGAGTCTCATCCACTCATTCTAAATCATTGCCGAAACAAATTCAGGAATTAAAATAGAAATCCTCCCCAGTGGAGTCGCCAAAAACTGTAGGGAATATTTTCAAGCCTTAATCCCACTAGCTTGAAACCCACTGTGATCATACACTAAAGTACGGTGGCGTCCAAAAGGGAAGAAGATAGAGCAAAAGAGTCGCCAACAAGTTTTAGGAACTTGTAAACCGTTCACGAGGTGAAGGTTACACCCCTTAACGATCCAATAGATCGTCAACTCCATAAGGTCTAGAACCAAATAAGGGTTCGGGGATGAAGGTACAAATCCAACCTAAAAGAGATTGAACCTGCCCTAATAATAGGCCTCTACTTTATTCTGATCGTATTCATGTGCGCTTCTTAATTAACATGCAATCAATAGGATTAACCCTAAACCTATTTATCTATGTTGGTTGAATTTAATGCACAAATAAATCTATTATTGGCGATCACTTGAAATATAATCAAATTAACCCAGCCTAAACAAGATTATTAGTTATCTTATTAAGCGTGATTACAAGTACCAATTCCCTTTAAACTTGTATAAAGGCGTGATCAAGTAATAATAATAAATATCAAGTATTATAATAATAATAAACAATATCATGAATAATAAAATTATAATCATAACAATAATAATCATAAATAAAATAATCATCATCAAAATAATAATAATAATATTCATAATCATAATCATCATAAATTACAACAATTATAATCATAATCATATTCATGTTAATATTAAAGCATAATAATAGCAAGATCCTAGGCATGATACTAACAAGATTAATAACAAACCCTAGCATGTCACTAAGCAATCAAGATCAAATCTTAAACCCTAACATGATACTAACAATCATAAATAATAGGAAGAGAATAAAAAGCATCGCAACAATCATATTTAATATTAAAAATACCCTAGACATGATACTAGGAATATCATAAGAACAATGTAAACATGATTTCTACATCATAACATCAATAAATCAATAAAAGTACTTACTTTGATGCCTCGTACCTCTTTCTAATAACAAAATACACGCGTTAGTAACTTCAAGGGAAATAATAATCAAAACAATTAAATTAAATAATTGAAAGAGAGATTTGGGACCAAACCCTCATAAATTAAAACCTTTCACGTCTAGGGCGAAGGAAACTTCGAATATGGCTAGGCGTTTCTAGATCTTGTGAATGCGGAATTTTGTATGAGAAAAAAGAGTTTGAAAAAGAGAAAGAAGATGAATGAATTAAAGAATGCTAAAGAATTAATGCTTGTAGATGAAAACTTGTGAACTAGAAGAATTGGTGAATGATTAGTGAATGAAAACGGAGTTTTTAATACGATATTTATAGAGAAAATCAGCCAAAAAGATAAATTAAATAAAACAGAGTCTAACGCATAAAAAACAGAGCTGGCGCCACCCTTGGCTAACTGGCGCTAGGCACCAACACTAGCCCAGGCGCCAGGCCTGGTTCCAGGCGCCAAGGCCTGGGGTCTGACGCCAAGCTTAAATTTAATGCGTTTTCGAAAATCAGATAAGTTTGCCGTACTAGTGGATAAAATCATATAATTTCCTCGAAAATGCTATTTGATTTTGATTAAAACTCTGAAAAGTCAACAAAAGTCAATTTATCAATGCTAATTGAATTAGGAATGAAAAGAACCTTCTAGAAGAATCTAGAAGACTAAAACCATTTCTAATTGCATTAGGAATGATAAATCATATTAGGCCCTCCCCTAGATCATTGGGCCGCATATATAGGCTCAAACCGGGCCCAGTTTAGTAAATTGGCCATAACTTCCTCAATATTCATCGGAATTGGGCTTATAATATATCGTTGGAAAGGTCTTTGCAAGCCCCATCCAACTACACTACTATTGGACCCATATCATGGACCAACCAAACTGGATTGGCTGTTTTCTTAAAATAAGTTTTCAAAAACAGAGAGAAGAGAAAATAAAATAAAAACTTTCCGCAACACTAGATTTTCCACACTTTTGCTTCATTCGATTATGATTCGACGTGAAAGGTACTCATCACCGGGTTTGATTTTGGGGAGACACAAATGGGTGTCTACAGTTATAGGAATTCCTGTCACAAAATCCAAGGATATCGAATCCCATTTCCAACCTGGAATCTCCAAAGGTTGAACCTTTCCCATAGGTCTCTTGTAATTAATCTTGACTTTTTGACAAGATAAGCATTTACTCACAAACTCAGCTACTTCTCTTTTCATATTTGGCCACCAATATAACATTTTCAAGTCCTTATACAACTTATCCCCTCCTATGTGCACAGAATATGGAGTATTATGACTTTCTTCCATGATTTTTTTCTTTAAATCATCACAATTTTCAGGTATACACCATCTTTCCTCGTAACTCAAACTTCCATCATCATGGATCTTGAAATCTACATTCTTCCCTTGGCTCATTTTCTCCTTAATCAATTGTATGATAAAAGATGACGTGGCACGAAGACTAAGTACAATGTGGGACGACGAAGCTACTCGAGGCTTCAAGTCCTAGCCGCGGCCTAGCAGTAGCATCAGGTGGCCTCGAGTGGGCGCGGGGCAGAGGCGCAGCCAGCCCTGCGGTTTTACACCTCGTCCCTGATTGCATTTCTCATATTGAAAAGGCCATATCTTTTGTTCTAGGAGGCTTATTTGGGCGTGTGACCTTTCATTGGAAAGATCTTCAAATCTAGTTTCCAATGCAATTTTAATAGCTTCAATCCTATTTGTAGAACTCAATTTATGAACAAAAGAGTGGACAAAGGTCATTTTTGTTACTTTGCAGACCTTCGTTTTTCTTCGTTTCTAACTCAAATTCATTTCCGTAAAGTGCATAAAGACCCTTGTGAATTCTATATTCATGTCTCATTCACATATTAATCAAAATAAACATCCACAAACATGGGATCTCCAATCAATAAACTCAATTCATCAGCTTCCATCTAAATATCATTTGAATCAACTCCGAACACTTCGAAAGCGTCCAAATGACTATCCTATCAAATAACTTAAAACATTAAGAAAAACACAAACGAAGTGTAATAGAGCAAAAAATGGTAACTTATGTATTTCTGACCTAAAAAGCGACAAAGGACTCAAAAAGCAACTATAAAACTAGCATAAATGTGTTTATAAATACTATATAAATGTGATTCATCAAAACACCACATAACTTTTGAGCTTGAATCTCACTCAAAGAGGAACTAACAGTGACGGAATAAGTAGAATTGGGGCCTAAGAGTTCATACCTAAGGTGTGATGGTAGAGGTTTGAGCTCTACAATCGGTACACCTTTACCTTCCTTGGTTGAGGCCACTTGCAATGCATCTTGGCTTGAAATTCCCATGCAAATGTGATCATCACTCTCCTCCATGCTCTCATCAGTGACTCTTTAAAAGAAACCCATTTCCTTGCCCAATCACCCATTTATCACCTTCCTCTTTCTTTCTCCTTTGTTCTTGATCAAAATCCCTAAATTCATCCCGATCTACCCTAACAAAACCCTCAATTTTCCGCCAACATGGATGGATTTGAAGCTATGACCTTCAACATTTATGGAGGATACTTGGAAGCCATTGTTAGAGGTCACGGATCTGGATTGTTAATTGTTGCTAATTACAATAATTTGTATCAGTGTGAGACTCTTGATGATATCAAGATGCATCTCTCTGCTAATGATTATATCCTTTATCTTCAAAATGGTATGATTTCTTTTATAATTATGATTTTTTTTTTCAGGTTTAATTTTCGTGATTTTGATTCAGAGATGTTAGGTATAATATTTCTTTAGAGTTTACATCTTGTTGATTGCCTTAGATTTGGATCGATCTAATTGTTTATATTATCTAGAATTTTCTTCAACTCATTAGAGGATTCTAGTACACTAGTAGGTTGTCTGCCGAATTTGATTTTTTTTGTTTGAACTTTGATACTTGTATATGTGTTTTTTGATAATCATAAAGGTTAATTATGCCTGTTTTTAATGAATTTATGTAAATTGGATTTCATTTTCATTCTACATTTACTTTTTTTTTTATTTGGTTTAAGTATCAATGATATAATCTTTGATTTGTAAATAAATTTATGTATGATTGCTGAATTGTTTTTGTTTGAACATGAAATTTTAGGTCTTATAAACTTTTATTTTAATTTTGTTCAACTAATATTTTTTTTTTGTTTTTTTTTTCAGATTGAGCAAAGATAATGAAAACTTTTGCTTTCAGAAATCTAGAAGGGCGAATCTTATTCATTTGTTTTTTTGTTTTTTTTTGTTTCATTACTTATTGTAATTAAAATGCTTGTATTTTACTGTAAATTCATTTTTAATAAAAATATTCTTATTCAAAGATTTGCTGTTGATTTAGTTTCTTCTAGCATGCACAATATTTTTTTTTATGAAAAATATTAAGAAAAGAGGACGGTTACGTATGACAAGGGAATAAACGCGTCGTCAATTGTCTATCCCTAGATCAAATACAATTTATACAACCTAAACAAACCTAATACGAGTATAAGGCTGGCATAGGGGTCGAACCACTGAGAACGGATAAACACCACCAAATGTTATCGACAATTAAGCTAGTCCGGAATAAGAGATAAATAAACTAAAGTCTAAAGAACCTAAAACAATTCTTTTTCTCACTTTCATTAACCAAAAATACAAATCAAGTCCCAAGAATGCTTCACAAAAACTAGTAAAGGTGAAAATAAAGCAAAGGTCCATTGGTTTGTAATGTGGTTATGCCAAAGAAGGGAAAATGGCTCAAATTGGGTTACTAAATGAGCAAATGCAAAAGAAAAAATAAAAGAATAGAAAATAATAAAATAAAACAAAAATCCTAATTGCCTTCGTCTTCCCCTAGGTTGGTTCGGTCTCGATCTCGGGTACAATCAAGTCAAATTGTCGATATGAGCTAGTAGTGCCAAGGATCCAAACGTCACACATGCAAGAAATGTAGATGGCTAGAACAATATATACACGTCCTCACAAGAATGACGGTAGTGGAGTAGCAAAAATCACCTTTAAAGCTTAGCTTCAACTAGCTAGAGAGTGACAACCATCTTACCACAAACTTAGTGAGCTACGGTCTCATAGCCCTTAAGTTCTACTACCTTGGCAATGTTATATGTGTGAACCAACCCCGACATCCAAGTGCATGAAAACCTCTAACAACTAGCAAAGAGGGTATTCTAGGTGCTAAAGTCCAATTAAGTCCAAGTTTAAAACAAAACATTTTGAAACTTTGCCTTGAATGCCATGGAAAGACACTATACACACAAATATTCACAAAACCAACAATACTCAAGAATGCATATACAATTGTGCAAGATGAAAGCATGATCAATCAAAGCTACAAATACCAAAAGTCAACTCAATAAGGCTCTCACGGCCATCCAAACATAGAAAACCAATCTCAATAATAGACTTTAGCAAGTATGAGAGAAATAAATCAAGCAATCATGAGACTATGGATTAAGAAACCACCAAGAGATATAGATAACCCCCTAAGCTAGCGAATAGCTACTAAGAGATATAGATAACCCCCCAAGCTAGAGAATAGCTACTCCCCCAAGCTAGCGAATAGCTACTAAGAGATATAGATAACCCCCCAAGCTAGAGAATAGCTACTCCCCTAAGCTAGAATGGAGCATTGTCCTCAATGCTCAAAATAAAGGCACCAAGGGTGGGTGGGAGGGGAAGAAAGAAAATACATTCACACAACAATTCATAATTCATTCAATCCAAATGCATATAAGAAAGAAAATCCAAGATGAGTGAAGAAGGAAAGAGTAAAGCAAATGTGAGGTGGGTGTTGAAACCCGCAATTGAGCACATTGTCCACAATTTCTTCTAATTCCTCGTCTTTGTTGCTTTTCAAAATGCAAGCCATCATTGGTGTGCTTCTTCTCAAGGAGCTCAATCCAAAATCCTTGCACATGAGTATATGAATCAAGTACCTATACACATAGACAAGAGAGTAAACAAAAATGAGAAGCATAAAAGAAAGAAAAAGAAAGCAATAAAACACGGGTTACTTCCCGCAAAGGCTTGCTTAACGTCCAAGCATGACCAATCTAGTAAATAACCCGACAAAGAACACAAAATCTTGTCATATGCACCGGCAAACATATCAAGAAATAGAGCATACGCGATGCTCATATGACAAGCAAACATAAAGTACAAGGAGACTTTATGCTTGAGAGAAGGGAGAAAAGAAAAAGTAAAAGAATCAAAAGAAAAATCAAGAAAATAAGAAGAAAAAGTAGAAGAATAAAAAGAAAAAAAGGGAGGCAAACTCTCCTCACAAAAATATTTTTGGTTGACATTATAACTCTTTTCCTCATCAACAATGAAAGAGTAGGGGGCTTAAGAAGCATGAATAGGAAGAGGATCCCTAAGAGGTTCTTTGAGAAAAGAAGGGAGGAACATAGGATAGTAGGAGATATGGTTAAACCTTTGGGAGAAAGGTGTATGAGAAAGGGAAAAAGGGGTAGCTAATCCCTCATCACAAGATCTCACATCACTAATGAGGGAATGAAAATCAATCATGGAATCCTCAAATGAAGAACCCTCATGTTCTACATCTCCCTCAAGCTCAAAAACTCCAAATGATTCAACCTCAACCTCCTTTTCACCATCTTAAACAACATCTCCCTTAAATTTCTCAAGGCCTACCATCTCAAAATCAAGAGTGAATGGGGGCAAATTTCTCTCAAACTCAACTCTTTCTAATGAAGCCTTATCAAAGAACTCACTCATAAGGTTATGGGCTACCGTTTGAAACTCAAGAAATATTTGGGCCATAATCTCAAATGAGTCCAAATCATCATGGATAGACGAGTCAAAAGCTTACTCATTGGAATCATCTAGGGGACTATGGGGAACACCTTTAGAATTCATGCAAAAATCGGATGCAATATGAGAAAGAACATGCACTTCATCATCATTAGAATGTATCTCATTACATTGAGTTATAGAGGGAGGGGAGTTGAAATCATGCTTTACATGGTCACTATGGGGAGCATCAAGCACATCACGGGAATTCATATTAGACAAATCATGACAATTAGCATCAACATTAAAAGCATGAGAATCCCGAACATAAGTCTCATGATTGGTCCTCTCCCAATCCTAATTATCCCTAGCTAACCATGAATAGAAATCTCAAGCTTCATCCGAAGACATGTCTTGAAATTTACCATTTAAAATATTATCAACTACTCCTCTAAAACGCTCATTTTATCCCAAATTGATGATTTCACAATAATCACCCTTGGTTAAACCTTTAACACTATCTAGGAAATCCTCAAGTCTATTGAAATACACCCAAAATGGTTCATTATCAAATTGAGGAATTGAAATATAAGCCATTTTTTTTTTCAAATAAAGAAACACAAATAGAAAAACAACAAATAGAATGAAAATTATAAACAATGGACTAGTCTCAATAAGATAACATAATGGTAATGGAATCCGTTCCCCGGCAACGGCGCCAATTTTACAAGGGAATAAACGCGTCATCAATTGTCTATCCCTAGATCAAATACAATTTATACAACCTAAACAAACCTAATACGAGTATAAGGCAAGCATAGGGGTCGAACCACAGAGAACGGATAAACAACACAAAATGTTATCGACAATTAAGCTAGTCTAGAATAAGAGATAAATAAACTAAAGTCTAAAGATGCTAAAAGAAGAAATAAAACATTAAGGGAAATGATTTAGGTATAACATTCACTTGAACATAAACAAAGGCATAGAAATTGAATTAATTATGAACTAAACATGCTTGAATATCGATATAAGGTTCCAATCTAGCCGCCTTCCGGGGTCAATTGGCTTCTCCTAACATAGCCTCTATGTTTCCACATTAGAACCATATACTAGGAGGTACTATTAAATAACAATCGATAGTAATGAACCTTAACTAAGTCAACTTCCGTTTGTTGTTAGCAAAGATTCACCTTTAATCAACCAACAATGTGCACTTGTAAGAAGATTAAAGAATATCAAGCATATAGAGACTTTAATCACAAATAAATCAATTCTAAACCCTAGAACATTCTCAAGGTCCAACTACACCACAACCGTCCCCTTAATGGGGAAATTACTCGCTAATCATGCTAATAACAAGATTAATTAACAAACAATCAAGAATAAAAATGATTAACAAGCAATACCAACAACTAAAATAATAATCAAAATAAAGCAAATAAAAATAGAGGAGAGAGAGTTAGAGATTCTCATTGATTGAATGTGAAAATCTACAAGCAAGATGATCAATCTTCCTCTTCAATATCAAAGCTCAACAATGGTGAAACCCTTACTTTCTCTCTCTAAACTATCCTAATCCTACCCTTAACCTAGAGAGAGAAGCTCTCCTAAAACTAATTAAAGAATATAATAAAAATTGTAATTGAATCCCCCCTAATTACCCCAAAAATGGGTATTTATACTTAGCTAAGAATACTAAGTATGTAAAAGAAAAGAAAAGAAAGTAAAAAGGAAAAATAAAATAAGAAAACTAAATATAAAAATAAAAGAAAGAAATAAGAAAAAGGGAAAAGAAAAGAAATAAAATTAAAAGAAAAAGAAAATATTAAAACCCACCAATCCCACCAAAACAATCAGGCCCTACTTCTTCTTCTTCGAAATTGGTTGCTCTAAAATGGGGTTTTAATCCCATGCTTTGCATCTCACCAAAGAAAACTAACAACCATCATCATCAATTCACTACCGCTCATCATCATTGAAAATCGGCATCAAGCAAACACCACCGTTCGATCCTCATTAAAAGCCATGTGAGAAGCTCG
The DNA here is from genome assembly GCF_948465745.1 of Chenopodium album. Lineage (NCBI taxonomy): Eukaryota > Viridiplantae > Streptophyta > Magnoliopsida > Caryophyllales > Amaranthaceae > Chenopodium > Chenopodium album. The sequence continues at coordinate 31,170,781 of NC_137836.1, forward strand.
TGCTACGGTTCAAAATGAACCCAGAAGAGTGCGCCCACGGAAGACTAGGTCGCGCCCGCGGTGGTCTGAGCCGCGCCATCTCCTAGACATCTCCTCGACATCTACCGAAAATTGGATAAGGGGTGAAAGGACATGGTCGCGCCCGCGGCGGCCTGGGTAGCTGCAATTACGAATTTGGGCCAATTGATTGCGGTGGCTGCTGCACTAAGTTGCGGTGGTGTTGGTGCGCTGCTGCAATAGTAAGGTGAATTGCTATGGTTGGTAGATGTGGAGGTTGTGGTGGTTGCATCTCGTGTTGGTGAGGGAGGTACAGGGGCTGTTGCAAGGTGAGGGTGGACGGAGGAGGTGTGAGTTGGGTGGCTGAAATTGAGTGGCTGATGGTGGTGGTGCGGCTGCTGAGTTAGAGTGGAATTGGTGGGTGCTGGTGGTGATGTGCGTGTGATTGGTGGGCTGATTTGGTTGGTGGTTGCTGGCTGGTGAGTGGTGTTGCGGATTGGTGGTGGGTTGCTGCCAGGTGCGTGGCTGTGTGGTGGAAGGAGGCAGTAGTGGCTTGATGTTGGGTGGCAATTGATTAGCTTTGACTTGGACCTTGAACTCGAGCCTACACACAAACAAACCCGAGGATAAAAGTGTGAAACCGAGACAAATAAAATAAAATAAATAAAAAGGAAATAAATAAAATAAAATAGAAAAAGAGAAGTAACACTAAACTATTAAAAATAAATAAAAGTAAAATAGAAATAAGATAAATAAAACTAAAATTAATAGAGACATAAAACTATACAAGTAAATAAAATAAACTTAAAACTAATTAAAACTTTGAAAGTAACAAAGAAAAGGAATGAAATAAAATAAAACGAAAGCAAATAAAATATGAAAATAAACTAGAAACTAATTAAATAAAGAAATTAAATTAAAACATACTAAAACTAAGAAATAAACTAGAAACTTTATTAAAAAGAAAATAAGAGAATAAAAGGGAAAATAAGGAATAAACACGAAAATGACTCTAAAACTACTCCCTAAGAGTGAAATAAATGTCACTCATCAACGTATCATAGGTGCTTTATATTCTAGACATTAATAGGTCAGTTGGGTTAGAAAGGCGCTTCCATTTCCCATAAAATGCAACGTCTAAGGGAAATAGGCACCTCCTTTTCTTTCTTATTTAATTTATTTAACTATAGAAAAGGAAAAGTTTAACAAAGAAAGGTGTTCTGTTTGTTTATTATTATAGAACGCCTCTAAAATGCGACTTGTATACTTTATAAGGCACCCTAGTTGAAGAATGCCTCTAAAGCGTTCTATTTTATCTATTTTAGGCGTTTTGTAAAGTGTATTTTGTGGTAGTGGAAGAAGGATATTTCATGCTTTCATTCAAATCAAATTCAATAACTTCTTCTCAAACTTTGAGAGAAATCATAGCACTTTTAACATCAATCATGGCGCCCGATGTAGTAAGTAAACGTCTACCAAGTATGATAGGAATATTGGAATCCTCATCCATTTCAAGAACAACAAATCAATCAGAATTACAAATTTTCCTACCATCAAGGGATAAACCTAGGTAAGAATTCTTGCCTGTCACGCGGGTGACCCGGGTTTGATCCCCAGCAACGGCGCCATTTTTTACAAGGGATAAACCTAGTCCGTTGGTAACTAAGTTCCCCGATCAAAACAAAATTTGTTCAAACAAACCCAACCCTAAATATAGGGGTAAGTCCGGGTCGAACCCAAGGGAATGTGGTGTTTACTACGATCTCAAGATAAGCTATTTCAAAATCATAAATGAGGGTTGGTCAAGCAAACCTAAAAACGCAATTAAATGATTACAAAAATGATATAAAGGATGCTAGAGAGTCGGGATCCACATGCACTCATGATAAGCATGCTAATTGGGAAAGAAATCAATTAAGCATACAATGCGAGGGAAAGCAACAAATGCAATCAAAATTGCTCAAAGAGCTATTTCCTAGGGTCAAGCTAGATGTCTCTACAAATGACTTCAAAGGAAATTGCAAATTAAGATCAATCGATAATAATAGCTACCAAATCAATTTTTTGTTTTAATGAAACCTATTATACAATCTAGCATGATAGTTAAGGTTGATCACTCCTCAAGATATAAAACACATGAACAAATTTCACTAACCAATATAATCACAATGATGATCAATCAAATTCCCCTAATTAATTATGAACTATCACATATATACGCTTAACCCTATCCCTAACAAGTAATTTACTCAATACACATTGCAAATTTGAACAACAAAGCTAATCTAATCACAAATTTCATCATCAACATAGCAATCAAAATATGCTCAAACTTATCAAAAATCAAATCAAACAAACAACAAGTAATTCAATCAAAATCAAAAATAAAACATTAAATTGCATTAAAGAGTACAGAATTCTTACAAAACTTTGATCAAAATCAAAGAGGAAGAAGATTGAAAGTATCATTCATCAACATCACCAAGTTTCTCTCTCTAAAATCTAAGAACAAATCATCAAAATCAAGAGCTACTCTCTCTAAAATTCTAATAAAAAACTAAATCTAAAGCTTCATTTCTCTCTCTAAAAATGAAGAAATTCTATATATATAGTAAAACTAACTAAGAAGAAGTTAGTTAGACGTCCAAAAGAGACCTCAAAAGGCGCAGCCTCACATCCTTAAGCGCGTCCGCATCAAATTGGGTACATAAACAGGGGAGAGAAAGTGTGCGGCCGCTCTTGGAACCTACGCGGCCGCACCATCCACCTGCGCGACCTCACGCGTGGCCGCGCCTGAGAGTAGGGGATGGGGCTTGGTACGTTCGAAGATGCCCCTATGTGCTTCATATGATGCATGTTGTGGAGGAATTCACTTGAAGCTCTTACGGTGGGTTCAACACCGTCTTTTAATGTCTATGCAGCATTAGAGCGCGACCTTGAAGACTTGACTCTTACACTCCTTTGCTTTTGAGCTATAAGAGGGGGAACCGGGATGCATCCTAAGCCTTGTATACTCCGAGAGGATGCCAATGAGCTTCTCGAACATCACTAACTTTCTAAAATCAAAGAAAAGAAAACAAGTAAAAAAGAATACAAAATAAACTAAGAAAAGAAAGAAAGTAAGAAAGCAAGTAAAGAATATGCAAAATAGAGAAAATACAAGTAAAACTAGAGAAAAGGATATAAAAGAGATGTAAAATCAATGAAAAATCATCCTAAAGAAGCTAAATGAGTGCCATAAATGGCATTCATTGTTGGGGTTTGATGAGTCCGACTCACCGCGGAAACAACCCCGACCCAAGGAACTACTCGTAATTAATAAAACCATAAAGCATAAATAAATAAATACAAGAAAAGGAAGAACGAATCATACCCTTGAAGCGAGCTTCGCCCTCTCAAAACGGGCTCTTACTTGAAAGCCTTGAGCACCGCAAATGCCGAACCTCCAACGGTATCCACCCACAAAGGACGAACACGACTTTTTAGGTCCGCTAGCTTGGAGTTAGCAAGGTCCGACCAAAACCCAAGTGTTAATGGAGTTTAAGAGTTTTTCCAAATTATAGAATGCTCTTTCTAACTCCCACTCAAGCACTTTACTCCAAATCCCAAGGTTGGTATTTATAGAGGAAAGTATGAGTGGGAATTTCTATTTCATCAATGTGGGATCATGAAATTCCACAAATTAATTTAAAGCAAAATTAAATTAAAATTGCAAACTAATAATAAATCTACAAGTGGCATTACCATGTGAAATGGGTTGGTGAGGACCACATGGAGAGTAGAGGACCATACTTGCTCCCCACTCAATACTCTCCTTGTGCCACATGTCCTTACCCACTTGCTCCCATATTCCTCAAGCTTCCCCATAGTGACAGGCCCTATGTCCCAGCCACGAGCCCAGCACGAGCCCAGCCCCGCACCAAGATGCGGGCTGCTGCTGTGCGCGCAAGCCACGCACTAAGTGCGGGCTTGCTGCTGAGCGTGGCTGCTAGTGCGTGCGCTGCTAGCACGCATAGCTTGCGGCAGCTAGCTGCTGCACGCACCACGTGCACGCGGCTGCTAGCTGCTGCTGTGCGTGGCTGCTAGCACGCACCTAGCCAGCCATGCTAGGTTCGGCTTGGTGCGCTTGCTAGCCACCTATGCTTGGACATTTTTGCCCCTAGCATTCGGATGCTCGGGGCATTCCGATGCTAGGGGTATTTTGGGAATATGGTTGATTTATTATTATTTTGCGCGTCTCGTCTTTTTATTATTTTTGACTCGACTTTCGACGATCGGTTTCGACGCTCCAAGCTCGAATTACCGACGTCTAAATATTTAACACTCGGGCGACGAATTAATTTCTTCCGAATTAATTCGTCGAGTCGATTCGTATATTTTGTTTGGGTGTGACCCGAAGGTTTAAGTCAAGATTAAGCTGTAATATTAATTATATTAATATTACTGATCGGAAGCGACCTCCACCCAGGCATTCCGATTACTTGACCTTACTGAATACATTAGCTTTCTAATAATTCTGAACCCGCTATTAGAATAATACACTTGTTCGAAGGCACCATTCCTTTCAATCTCCCACTTGTCCTTCCGGATAAGTGTGCATTTAATTTATAGCCCCTTTCCTATGTCTCTTCATGTCTCTTCATGAACTACAGAGTAAGATTACTCGTCATCTCTGTTACGTCTAGAAGTGTTTCTCAAAATCCGAGTTTGACTGTCAATAAGCAGATGATTTCTAAAATCCATCTGAGCACGACCATGCATGCATTTTCACAGAATCGCTCTTAGAGAGGCCTTGTAAACAAAAAGACATGTTCCCTATTGTTTGTAGGGGGACAATTCCAGTCTTGTAATGTAGCTTCTCTTACTAAGAGGACCTAGCCGCCCGATATCTGTCGTTATAATCCCCAATTACGGCAAACGTTTGGCGGATACCAAAGCGGACTAGTACTCAAACAAGAGACCTCCCACTACTCATGGTCAAGGAAAAGAGTTCCGATAGTAATAATGAGAAAAATACTTATGACGATTTTAAATCTCTTAAAGTATTCTCATAGGTCGATCCAGTATGGTTCTAAACCAAAACCTGTGCAAATGATTTATATCCTCATAGAACAAGAAACGGTGCTATAAATCATACTACACACTAATCTCTAATGGTCATTAATCGTCCACAAAAAATATGACCTTGATTAGGGATAATTTTCGATTAAAATATTCAATGTTCACTTAATAGGTGTTTCTTTATCCAAGCCATTGACTTGATACCCTATTTTGAATATTTATTAAAATCGAATGGACTCATTATTTTATTCTAAACCACAATTAAGTAGAGACGGAGTGAATTAAATTGCATGAAAAATTTTAATTACTCCAAAAACTGAATGGTTCATCATAGTGCTTTACATTAACATTGTCAAAAATTTAATTAAAACACTATAATACGGAAATCAAAGCCAGTTCGCGACATGCTTGATTCCCATTGCCTCAATGTGTTTGTTGTGCTTCACTTGAGACAAGGGTTTAGTAAGTGGATCGGCTACATTGTCATCCGTTCCCACTTTGCAAATTCTGATTTCACTCTCTGTCTTCCATACTCGAATCATGTGAAATCGCCTCTTGACATGCTTGACCTTCTGATGTTCTCGTGGCTCTCTAGCCTGAGCAATAACTCCATTTTTGTCACAATGGAGGTCTATTGGACCCTTGATGGAGGGTACAACACCAAGTTCATCAATGAACTTGCGAATCCAAACTGCCTCCTTGGTTGCCTCAAACGCTGCCAAGTACTCGGCTTCAGTTGTAGAATCAGCGGTTGTGCTTTGCTTGTCACTCTTCCAACTAAACGCTCCTCCATTGAGACATAATATGTATCCGGATTGTGACTTGGAGTCGTCTCTGTCTGTCTGGAAGCTTGCGTCGGTATATCCCTCAACAACCAATTCATCTTTACCGCCATAGACCAGGAATTTATCCTTGTTCCTTTTCATGTACTTCAGAATATTCATGGCCGTAGTCCAATGCGCCTCTCCTGGGTCTAATTGGTATCGGCTCGTAGCACTCAAGGCATACGATACATCCGGCCTAGTACATACCATGGCATACATGATCGATCCAATAAGCGAAGCATATGGAATACGACTCATCCTTTCTCGCTCATCAGGTGTCTTTGGACACTGCTTCTTGCTTAAGGTTATGCCATGTGACATGGGTAGGTGCCCTCTCTTGGTTCCTTCCATTTGGAATCAAGCTAGTACCTTATCGATGTAAGTACTTTGACTCATTCCTATCATCCTCTTTGATCTATCCCTATAGATCTTGATGCCTAGTATGTACTGAGCCTCTCCCAAGTCTTTCATTGAAAAACATTTCCCGAGCCAAGCCTTTACAGACTCTAACAACGGAATGCTATTTCCAATGAGCAAAATGTCATCGACATATAAGACTAGGAAGGCGATGTCACTCCCACTGACCTTCTTGTAAACACAAGACTCATCTGGATTCTTGATAAAACCAAACTTACTGATGGCTTCATCAAAACGCAGATTCCAACTTCTGCTTGCTTGATTTAATCCATAAATGGACTTCTTAAGCTTGCATACCTTCTTAGGATTGTTCTGGTTGACAAAACCTTCAGGCTGTGTCATGTACACAGTTTCTTCCAAAATTCCATTGAGGAAGGCGGTTTTGACGTCCATCTGCCATATTTCATAATTGTAATATGCAACAATCGCTAAAAGAATTCGAACGAACTTAAGCATAGCTACTGGAAAAAAGGTTTCATCATAATCAACGCCGTGAATTTGCCTGTAACCTTTTGCTACCAGCCTTGCTTTGTAAATGAATACATTTCCATCTTTGTCGGTTTTCATCTTGAAAATCCATTTACATCCGATAGGTGTGTAACCTACGGGTAAATCAACCAAGTCCCATACTTGATTTTCAAACATGGAGTCCATTTCGGATTTCATGGCCTCTTGCCATTTTGCAGAGTCGGGGCTCATCATAGCTTGCTTGTAGGTTGCCGGCTCATCTCCATCCACTACTAGGATGTCCTGATCTTCGGTTAATACAACACCGATATATCTGTCAGGTTGAGATCTTGGCCGAGTTGACCTACGTAGGGTAATGGACTAAGCATTTTCATTGTCGGTTTGACTTTGCATATTTTGACTTTGACCAATGTCAACAGATGCTTCGTGAGCACTTTGATTGTCAACTTGTCCTTGTTGCTCGTCCTCTCGAACTTCGTCGAGTTCGATTTTCCTCCCACTTGTCATTTTGGAGAGATGCTCATTCTCCAAAAAGACACCATCACGAGCAACAAACACTTTGTTCTCGGATTTGTTGTAGCAGTAATACCCTTTGATTTCTTTTGGATAACCCACAAAGTAAACCTTGCCAGATATCAGATGAAGTTTGTTAGAAATGAGTTTCTTGACATATGCTTCGCATCCCCAAATCTTGAGAAAAGACAACCTTGGAGGCTTATTTGTCCATAATTCATATGGAGTCTTTTCCACTGCCTTTGACGGAGCACGATTCAGTGTAAGTGCCGCAGTTAAAAGTGCATGTCCCCAGAAAGAGATTGGAAGTTCACTAAGACCCATAGTCGATCGGACCATGTCTAACAGGGTTCGATTCCTCCTTTCAGATACTCCATTCCATTGAGGAGTTCCCGGAGGTGTCAACTCTGAAAGTATTCCATGTTCTTTTTGATGGTCATTGAATTCTTGGCTCAAATATTCGCCACCTCGATCCGATCAAAGCGCTTTGATTTTCTTGCCGAGTTGGTTTTCAACTTCGTTCTGAAATTCCTTGAATTTATCAAACGATTCAGATTTGTGCGACATTAGATAGACATAACCATATCTACTATAGTCGTCCGTGAAGGTTATGAAATACCGATAACCACTCCTTGCGGGTGTACTTATTGGCCCACATACATCGGTGTGTATTAGTCCCAACAAGTCACCGGCCCTTTCTCCCAACTTAGAGAATGGTTGCTTTATCATCTTGCCTAATAAACATCCTTCGCAATACTCAAAGGATTCTAAATCAAATGAGTCAAGAATACCTTCTTGAAGAAACTTCTTGATGCGTTTGATGTTAATATGGCCAAGACGACAATGCCACAAGTAAGTTTGACTAGACGGTGTAGTCTTAGCTTTCTTTGCAGGATTATTAACGTTATAAATTTCTTTGTCTAGAGATAACACCGAAAGACCATTTTCTGAATGTGCCGTACCATATAAAACATTATCAAGATAAAATGAACATGATTGGTCCTTGTAGGCATCGCTCAAAGTGCGCCTACATAAAAGCATGTTGTGAATATGCTTGGCACTCATAGGAAGTGGGAATTGACATTACGATTAGGGACAACGATTAGGGACAAATAAAGTAGGGAGCCGCCAACAAGTTTTTAAGGAACTTGTAAACCGTTCACGGATCATAAAAAGGCAACCACGACAAGGGACAACAAAGGCAACAACGATTGACCCGTGAAGGTTACACCCCATTCATAATCCATGAGATTACTAACTCCATATGGTTCGGAACCACGAAAGGAGGATCGGGGATGATGGTACGAAGTGAGTCATGGAGTCACATTCGCCCGTATTGGCCTCTACTCGATTCTTATAATGAAAAGTTATTCTTGTGATCTCAAAGGCGTACAAACAATAATTCAATTCGCTCCAAACTATTATTTAACTAAATTGGTTGAATACTAATGCACACATAATTCTAAAATATTGGTGATCACTTGAATTAATTAACAAGATTAAAAAGGATCCTAAACCGGTTGTCCAAATTATCTTATTAGGCGTGATTTTCAATTACATATTCCCTTTAAACATGCAATATAGTGATCATAAAAATAATAAAAGAATTAACATTAATATTGAAAGCAATTTAATCACAATTCCAACAACATAAAATCGTTAGAAAAATAATAGAAATAAAAGGAACATGATCCTTACTTTGATTCTGTTTGTTTGCAACTACAAAATAATAAACGAGTTAGTAACTTCAAGGAAATAATAAAACAATAATTAAATTAAATTAAATAAAGTAGAGTTGATTTGGGGCCAAACCCTCAAACAGTTCTACCTTTCACGCCTTGGCTTAAGGATAGAACCACGAGTAAAGTATGGACTCCTTTGAGTACTTGAAGAAGGAATTTTGAGGTAGAAAAGGGTAGGCTAGTGTTTAGGTTAAGGCATAGAAGAGAGAAAAATAAATCAGAGAATTACTCGGTGCCCCATACATCAGAAATGAGGGGGTATTTATAGGGAAAATGTGCTGAGGGAGCACACGGAACCCTAAAATGATAAAAACCCTAAAAAAGTATCCCGTGACACGGCAAACTGTACCATGACACGGGAAGTCCCACCGTCAGACGACACACTTTCCCATGACACGTTACATTTTTGGTGTGACGCGGGAAATTTTCAGAAAACGGGAAAGAAAACGCGTTAAGGGTTTACGCGGAAAAGACACGGAATGTCCCGTGTCACGGAAGACCTCCCGTGTCACGGGAAATCCCACCATCAGACGGGAAGGATTCCCGTGACACGGTGGCAGTCTGCCGTGGTGCGGGAATTTCTAGTCTATTTTCCGTCTAAATAAATTTTTAACCCTAATTTCATTCGGCATTTTAAGTGCCGATTAATAATTTCGGGCCTTTTCTGACTTATTATTATTTGGGCTAAAATAAGAAAATAATTAAATAAAAATAAATAAAAGGTTTGGGCCAAAAATAAATAATAAAACAATAAACTAAAAAAGGTTTGGGCTAAATTTAAATAATAAGTTTGGGCTGAAATTAAAACTATGCTTTTACCAAACATCAAGACTAATCCATAAACTGTTCAAAAATATGAATTTAATCAAATACGATTTTTTAAGCACTCTCGGGATTAAATACTGAACCCGACCAATAGTGGCGGTGAAAGGTTGTTCATCATCGGGTTTGGTTTTGGGGAGACATTTTTAGGTGTCTACAGTCCTTAACTCAAAATTCAAAACCTTTGGCTTCCAACGCCGAAATTGAAATGATGTTTTTGGTAATGTTGGGAACACAATAAACATTGTCAAGTTCCAAAACTAGCCCCGTGGGCAAAGACAAACTAAGAGATCCTACGGATATAGCACCAATCCTTGCTCCATTTCCTACCCGGAGCTCGATCTCTCCCTTCGCTAGCCTCCTAGTGTTCCTTAGTGCCTGTGAATCGGAACAAAGGTGTGAGCCACATCCGGTATCTAATACCCATGAAGCCGAGCTAGTGAAGTTAAAGTCTATAACGTAAATACCTGATGTAGAAGCAACGGTTCCGTTCTTCTTATCTTCCTTGAATTTGAGGCAGTCTCTCTTCCAATGTCCCTTCTTCTTACAATAGAAGCATTTGGAATCAGACTTAGAAGATGCTACCTTTTTCTCCTTGTTGTCTTTGGTAGCTTTCGGCTTAGGCGGAAAGTTCTTCTTTCCTTTCCCCTTGAAGCCCTTCTTCTCTTTGCCCTCCCTTCTGAATGGCTTGCCCTTCTTAATCATTAGCATATCATGCCTTCCCTCATCCTTGAGCGTCTACTTAGCTTGCTTCAACATCCCATGAAGCTCGGTGAGGGTTTTCTCCATGCTATGCATGTTGTAGTTCATCTTGAACTAGTCATAGCCTTTGTGAAGGGAATGGAGAATGATGTCAATAGCCATTTTAGCTGAATACCCCGCATCAAGCCTTCCAATGTTCTCAAATAATTCGATCATTTTGAGCACATGTGGGCTAACTGGCTCTCCTTTCTTGAGCTTAGTCTCAAGGATCTGCCTGTGGGTTTCAAACCTTTCGGTTTGAGCCTGTTCTTGAAACATATTCTGTAACTCAGAAATAATCTCATAGGCCGATTCCTTCTCGAAGAAGGTTTTCTGAAGTTCAGGAGACATAGTGGCTAGCATTACGCACTTGACATCCCGATCGGCTACTTGCCATCGGTTAAGGGCTGCTTGAGTTACCTCCTCATTGGGAGCCTCGGGAATTCCTCATCAAGGACATACTCTTTCTGTTCTTGCATAAGAACGATGCGCAAATTACTTTGCCAATCAAGGAAATTTGTACCACTCAACTTCTCCTTGTCGAGAATTGAGCGTAATGAAAACTGGTTGTTTGAGGTTGAAGACATGATTCTACAATTGAAAGAATTTTATGAAAAACCATTCAAAATTACTTAAATAAGATTGAATTTTATTCATGCAAATTTTCAATACTTATTTAACGTCTTATTTACATGTAAAATTGTCCCTATTTTGTGAAAATAAGGCGATTCCAAGATCCAAAGAAACAAAGAGTGGTTAAGCATGCTTTGGCTTATCTTAACACTCAATCTTCTAGGGTAAGCATTGCCTTGATAATGGCTCTAAGCCTCTCTTGGTTAGACAATCGTCGCATCTAATGCATCTTTGACGATGTATCTCTTTTGCCACGGTATCTGAGGACTCCTCACTCATACCGATGAGTTAAACAAAAACCAACGTGCACACCCGGTGTGCCTTATGAGCCTTGGAGAAGTGATGGCACCTCGCTTTGGCGTAGCCTACCATCACCCTCGTTCGGTTGGTAAGTGTTGTTTTGGAAAGGCAAGTTTGACTCAATATTATTAGGGACCTAGGATTTCTATATTGGTTGATTTAAGTGAACTTAACTAATCATCGCAACATAAAGATAACCTAAACATGCATCTAACGAATAATTCACATGTATATAAGCATAAAATATAAAGCGAAATTATAGATGCATATTGGCAACTAGCATGACCCCTTGAATTCTTCAAATCTTCAAAAGGTCTTCATTTGCAATTCAAGGCTTTGTCTTCCAAGATACACCGTCTTCAAGACTTAACCAAACTATGCAAATACTAGTGTCTACAATTAGGAATAATCTAAATATTAAGGTACAAAATTACTTAACGGTGCGTAGACCGTATTTAGATTTACAAAAATACATAACGGCACGTAGTTCGTATTTTCTATCTTAATCGGGTCCCACTAGTTGCCATTTCATAAATCCTGTGAGAGAGAATATATATTCCATTCATCCATTCACTATTTATGAATGACCCATGCAATTTACAATATCAAACAAGTAAAATGCATTTAAACAACGCGAGCACTAGTAACTAATCTAGGTGGTTAATCCGATTAACACGCCTAATTAAAACTAGTCAAAGTTGTTTAACCGATTATGTAATTGACGTCATTAATAATTGAAGCTCCCGCTAAATTCCGCATGTCCCTTAATTAATCCAATTAATTAAGTCGGTAGCACCCAAAGTTGTAAAAAATTTTTTTTGCTAATGCCGCTCAAAACCGAGGCCTAGCCTCCCAAAATTTTAATTAAAATAAACAAAATTAATTAAAATAAATAAAACGGCAAAATAAGCAATATTAAGCCAACCGCATTTCAAGTGGCTTTCGCTTTAAGCGTTTTGCCAAGGAAACTCGAATAATCGTGGCTCATGCAAACCAAGCATACTACGGCTATTCACCTCACCGCACCAAGCATATGCACACACAAAAAACTCCGCACACACGGCCCGCGGCAAGCAGCCATGGGCTGCTGCCACTGCCGCACGCAAGGCGGGGTAGCCACCTTGGCAGCCACATGCGGGCTGCTATGCAGCCCGGCTAGCCAAGGGTGGTTCTTTGCCTCGTTTTGCGTTCCATGGCCTCGGGATTTGATCCCATTTCGCGAGACATAATTAATTAATTCTAAATTAATTTTAGAACTAACTTAATGAGCAAAAAATAAAAATTTTAAACAAGTCTAACTTAATAAAATTTCAAAGTGCAAATAACCAAAATAATTCCAAGAACCATTCTTAATTAAATTGGTTTAGCTTGGTGCAATAACAAAGTTTAGGCAATTTCTCACTTTTAATTTAATCAATTTAAATTAAACTTGAGAATTTGACAAAGTAAGGGGAAGTTGGAAAAATATGAACTTTAATGTTCAAATGAAAATTCCAACATCTAAATTTTGTGAATTCTTGAAATTTATATCTTCCAACATGAAGATAACCAAATTTCTATCACAAAAATTGAAACTTTATGTTTCCAATCAACTCAAAATGATTAAAACAACAAAGTTTAACACAAAATAACATGGAATTTAGTGGTTTTTAAAGTTTCAATCACTTATCACAAATAAAGATTGAATCTTTAACACTTAGGAAGCCTCAAAACATAAATTTTCACACTAAAAAGCAATTAGTTTGCAATTATGTGAAAATAAATCAACCTTTAAGCATCAAATACTACCAAGTAAGTGTGCTTTAAGGGGACTTAAAAAAGCAGAAAATAATGCAAATAATTAACCACATAATCAACAAGTTATGCCATTAATTTTAAGGTTAGAAAAGACTTAAAATTTTTCTTCAAAAACGAAAAATCCCTCGAAAAAGCCATTTCTGGTCAGAATTTGGCTAAAATCACAGCCCTTAAAGGATAAAAACCTTTCCATAACACCTTTTACACCCAAAATTCAATTTTTTTGGGCGAAAATCTGGGTTCTGGGCCAAATTCGACATTAAAAACGGGATTAAAATAAATAAAACCGAGCTACTAATCTAATTAGCAACTTAAACCAGAAAAATAAGCCAAAATAAACATTGAAAAACATGATTATAAAAATAAACGAGCGGGGCTCCGATACCGCTGTTGGGGTTTGGTGAGTCCGACTCACCGCGGAAACAACCCCGACCCAAGGAACCACTCGTAATTAATAAAACCATAAAGCATAAATAAATAAACACAAGAAAAGGAAGAACGAATCATACTCTTGAAGCGAGCTTTGCCCTCTCAAAACGGGCTCTTACTTGAAACCCTTGAGCACCGCAAATGCCGTGCCTCCAACGGTATCCACCCACAAAGGACGAACACGACTTTTTAGGTCCGCTACCTTGGAGTTAGCAAGGTCCGACCAAAACCCAAGTGTTAATGGAGTTTAAGAGTTTTTCCAAAATATGGAATGCTCTTTCTAACTCCCACTCAAGCACTTTACGCCAAATCCCAAGGTTGGTATTTATAGAGGAAAGTATGAGTGAGAATTTCTATCCCATCAATGTGGGATCATGAAATTCCACAAATTAATTTAAAGCTAAATTTAATTAAAATTGCAAACTAATAATAAATCTACAAGTGGCATTACCATGTGAAATAGGTTGGTGAGGACCACATGGAGAGTAGGGGACCATACTTGCTCCCCACTCAATACTCTCCTTGTGCCACATGTCCTTACCCACTTGCTCCCATATTCCTCAAGCTTCCCCATAGTGACCGGCCCTATGGCCCAGCCACGAGCCCAGCCCGAGCCCAGCCCCAAACCAAGATGCGGGCTGCTGCTGTGCGCGCAAGCCACGCACTTGGTGCGGGCTTGCTGCTGAGCGTGGATGCTAGTGCGTGCGCTGCTAGCACGCCTAGCTTGCGGCAGCTAGCTGTTGCACGCACCACGTGCACGCGACTACTAGCTGCTGCTGTGCGTGGGTGCTAGCACGGTGCGCTAGCACGCACCTAACCAGCCATGCTAGGTTCGGCTTGGTGCGCTTGCTAGCCACCTATGCTTGGACATTTTTGCCCCTAGCATTCGGATGCTCGGGGCATTCCGATGCTAGGGGTATTTTGGGAATATGGTCGATTTATTATGATTTTGTGCGTCTCGACTTTTTATTATTTTTGACTCGACTTCCGATGATCGGTTTCGACGCTCCAAGCTCGAATTACCGACGTCTTAATATTTAACACTCGGGCGACGAATTAATTTCTTTCGAATTAATTCGTCGAGTCGGTTCGTATATTTTGCTTGGGTGTGACCCGAAGGGTTCAGTCAAGATTAAGCTGTAATATTAATTATATTAATATTACTGATCGGAAGCGGCCTCCGCCCAGGCATTCCGATCACTTGACCTTACTGAATATATTAGCTTTCTAATAATTCTGAACCCGCTATCAGAATAATACACTTGTTCGAAGGACACCATTCCTTTCATTCATCACCCGGCACCAGACTGAGACTAGCCACACGTCGGTCAGGCGCGTGTAACGTGAGGTGGCGCATGTGGTGGTTTGACAACGGCAGCTTGAAAAGGAAGATTTTCCATACTTAGTTTTTTCTAAAGTTTTGCTTGCAAGTTTTTACCTTTCACTTGTAAGGGTTTTTATTGGTTTAAGAATTTAGGATAAGATTTAATTTATGTTATTTAGTAGCTATAAAATTCTTAATGTTATTAGGAAAGTTTTTAGTTAGTTAATTTGATTTTAATTATAATAAGTTTTCCTATTCTAGTTAGAAGTAGTAATTCTATTCTAGTTAGAATACTTGGGGAACAAGATTAGGATTTGTCCAAATCCTTGTTGAAGTAGAATAAGGTAAATTTTAGTCTATAGATAAGGTAATTTTGTGGCTTTTAGAGTCATAGAAAATCAGATTAAATTTAATACAAGTTACTTAGCTTTGCTTAAACTTTTCTTTACTAGTTTTCAATTCAAGGAGTTGTTTTGATAATTAGAACGTTCAATTCTTAGTTCTAGGAGTAGTCTAAGTTTTGATCATCAAAATACTTAGTGTTAGGTGTAGTCTAAGTAATTTGAGTAGCCTTGAATTCGTTCAAGGGGTGGTCGAATTACAAATCATATCTAGTTCGTTGTTCTTAGAATTGTTCTATTTTCTTAAGGAATTCGGAAGGCTTGTGTTACTTTTGTGATTTTAGATTATTTGTTGGGTTAAGGGGTTTTATTCCACATCAGGGTAGATGTAGGTAATATTTCAAGAATTACCCCAAACTTGAACCCCACTGTGATCATACACTTAAGCATTATGGCGTCCAAAGGGAAGGAAACTATAGCAAAAGAGTCGCCAACAAGTTTTAGGAACTTGTAAACCGTTCACAGGCTTAAGGTTACACCCCTTAACGATCTAGGAGATCATTAACATGACTGGAAGTTTGGGGATGAAGGTACAAATCCAATCTAAAAGAGAAAGAACCTGCCCTAAAAATAGGCCTCTACTTAATTCTTCTCGTATTCATGTGCGCTTTTCTGACTAACATGCAATCAATAGGTTTACCCTAAACCTGTTTATCTATGTTGGTTGAATATTAATGCACAAATAAAACTATTATTAGCAATAACTTAAATTATAATCATATTAACCCTAAACAAGATTATTAATTATCTTATTAATTGTGATTACAAGTACCAATTCCCTTTAAACATGCATAAAAGGTATTTTCAAGCAATAGCAATAAATAAGCATCAAGCAACATGATAATAATAATAATTAAATAATAATCATAATCTAAATCATAAACATAATCATCATAATCATGTAAAAGCATAATATTAATAGCAAGATCCTAGGCATGATATTAACAAGATTAATAACAAACCCTAGCATGTCACTAAACATCAAAGATCAAAGCTTTAACCCTAACATGATACTAACATGATATTATGAAATACAGTAGGAAGTATAATAGAAATCATAATTGATATAAACAAATCACCCTAAATACAATACTAGGAAGCAATAAAACATCCAAACATGATATATACTAGGAATCAAAATAATAATCTAAACATGATTTCTATATCATAATATCAATAAAACAATTAAATTACTTATTTGGATGCCTCGTACCTCCTTCTAATAACAAAATACACACGTTAGTAACTTCAAGGAAAATATAAAATCAAAACAATATAATTAAATAAAGATTAAGAAGTTTTAGACTAGATTTGGGACCAAACTCTCAGAAAACATACCTTTCACGTCTAGAGCAAAGGCAACTTCGAACTATGCTACGCGTGTCTAGATCTTGTGAATGCGGAATTTTGTTTTTAAAAAAGGCTAGTTGAAAAGAGAGAGAGAGTATCAAAAATTTCTTGATGAGAGTTACTGATTAAAAACAGAGGTTTTAGGAGGCTATTTATAACAAAAATCAGCCGGACATGATAAAAAAGAATCATAGTTTTGAAAAAAAATAAAACACGACGCTGTCGCCACACATGCCTCTGTCGCCAAGCGACAGACGTATCGCTGCAACGACAGCCTGTAGTGCGGCACTGCAGACAGTTTTTCCACGCGTTTTCATATTTTGATAAAATTTAAGCGTACGAAGGGTAAAACTGTAATTTCCCTTAAAACACTTCTTTTATTCTAAATAAAACTCTTAAAACTCAATTATCAATGCTAATCATATTAAGATTCAAAAGAACCTTCTAGAAGATTTTAGAAGACCCTAATCAAATCTAATTGCATTAGAAATGATAAATCATAATAGGCCCTCCACTTGATCATTGGGCCGCATATAAAGATCAAACCGGGCCCAGTTTAGTAATTTGGCCATAACTTCCTTATTACTCGTCGAAATTGAGCTTATAATATATTTTTGAAAAGTTCTTTTCAAGCCCAATCCAACTACACCATTATTATACCCTTGCTATGGACCAAAATAAACTAGATTGGCTATTTTAATAAAATAGGTTTTCGAAAACAGAGAGAAAGAAAAGAATTAAAACTAACCGCAACACTAGATTTTCCACGCTTTCACTTCATTCAATTATGATTCGACGTGAAAGATATACATCACCGGGTTTGGTTTTGGGGAGACACAAATGGGTGTCTATAAAAGCCCCCACTTTGACTGAGTTTGGAGAAACGCAAGTTTCGAAAACAAAAGTCAAAGTATCGATAGGGACGAAGAATAATTCAGAACGTTCTATGATTCTAAATCATTCTTGTAACATAGATACCTACAAACTAGCGTTATTTAAAACAGATAAGAGCGTTAAGAAACGTGTATCTTGCACCGTCGAGCACACGTCTCTAGGGGTAACCGATTTATTGTGTCGTTTTGACAACCTTCCACAAGCTAGGGAACGCCATCTTACTGCGTTGATGTTCACTCGTCTTTGAACAATAGAGCTTTCTAGTATGTCCACGCGTCTCTGAACAAAGAGCTTCGATAATATACTCACGCGTCTCTGAGAAAAGAGCTTCGATGATATGTTCACGCGTCTCTGAATAAAGAGCTTCTTTTGTTTGACGATCTTCCTCAGCTAGGGGATACCACCTGAAGACTGCTACGCCTGTAACTGCCTCTAATTCCACTGTGATAGTCTTCTGCAAGCTAGAGAACCCTATCGAAGATTGCTTCGCCTAAAACAACCTTCTAGCGCTTATGACCATTTTCCGCAAGCCAGGGAACATGATCGAAGATTGCTTCGCCTGAAGCCATCCTCATTTGTTGCGATAATACTCAGAAGAGTATCACCGAAGACTAACGCCTGTTGATCCTTTAAAGTTCGCTCTAACTTTGATTTTGCTATGCCAGTGCGTCGGCGCTTTTGCTACTTGTTAACCAGTACGTCAGTGCTTCTAAATTGTTAACCAGTGTGTCGGTGCTTCTGAATTGTGAACTAGTATGTCGGTGCCTTTGCAGTGAGCCAATGTTTAGGCCCTTTAAGCTAAGTGAGACGATCATTTATCAGGTCGATCACTTAATGCGATTGTAACCTAGACGAATACTAAATCATGTTAAATTGCTTATAGGGGCTAACTAGCGTACCAAGGAACCCACAAATGTTGTATGAGGTCGAAATAACTATTCTGAGAAGCTTCGTGTTCTATCGCCGCTGCAACGTTATTGGCGCTGCAATTTCTCCCTGTCTCTTGACGCTGCACTCTGTCGCTCGGCGACAGAGCTGTCGTCCAACGCTGCAGTCGGGATTTTCGTATAAATCCCCTTTCTTCCTCGTTTTGCTGCTACTGCTTCATTCATTCAAGTTCGCCGCGAAAAACATCGAATTGCTCACTCTCGCTCATTTCTCAACCAAATTCGCTCAAATTTGTTGCAAATCAAAGCTTTGTTCATCTAGTTGGCTCATCTATGTAAGTGTTTTCCCAACTCACTCGAATTTGGATGAAATTCACGCATGTTTATTCATGAATTTCTTGAAAATTCGAAACTTATATTGCTCAATTTGCTTTGTTTGTCAAATTTTATGCCTTGAAATTGCTTAATTATGTTTATATATTGCCTTGGGAGTATTTTGAGACTTGTTTGACACAATTTAGTGAAGAAACGAGCGATTCACAATTGTTGAACCTCTTAAGATCGGGAAAACAATGTGCCTCGTTCTTGATGTTTTTGCTAGCAATTATTGTTCAATTTGTCACAACAATTATCATAATATTGTAAGAAATTGTTTAGTTGCTTGAAAATTGCCATATATGCTTAAATTTAAATTGTGCTTTGTTCTAGTACTACGTACTCTGTTTTTTTGCAAACATAGCATCATGCGGCTAGGCGAACCTTAGATACTATAGAGCCTTAATTTTTGTCAATTCTGCACAATGTAGTATGGCTAGGAAGCAAGGTTCCGGTTCCCGGTCCCTAGACACACGACGGGAACACGAGCCCATTCGGGAGGACGCCGACCCGTCCACCTTTCTCGGTCCCTTCGCTGAGTGGGACGAGCGGACGCTGTTCTTTTCCCTTGAGCACCATATTTCCGAGAGGGTGCGTCGCGGGATCGATAGTGGCATGACACGCAGCCATGGTTCGGGGAATGATACCCTAGGCAAGTTGTACGATAAGTATTTCGGCGGCGATGAGGGGTTGTGACTTCTTTGGGAGTCTTGTGGGCTGACTGCCCTGTTCCGGGCCACGCAGGCCATGTACTCATTTGACGCGAGCCACCACGTGGTTCGCGCTTTGGTGGAGTTCTTCTGGGACACCACCAACAATTTTCACTTTCCTTGGGGTGAGATGACTGTCACCCCAACCGACTTCAGTCTCATCTCGGGACTGGATTTTAGCTCGACTGCGCTGCCGTTCGATAGCTCCTTCAGCATTTTCTCTCATGAGGTCGATGAGCCGTTAGGTCCGATTGTTGTTCGAGCCCGTGCTGAGGTGGAGCCATCACAATTCAGCTCTAGGTGCATTCGTTCGTCGACTCTGGAGATGGCTTTCGAGGACGATGCGACTACCCAAGAGCAGCGGGTGTGCATCTTTGCACTTATTTTGCTGTCAGGGACATTTTCCCCTAAAAAGGGTAGTAGGGTGCTGCTCTACAACCTTCCTGTTGTCCGCGATCTTTAGCTGATCGGGACTTACGATTGGGCCAGCTTGGCTTATGCTGACTTTCTGCGAGGATTGCGAGACTCCTGTCGACACCGGTCTTACACAGGGGACATCGCTCTTTCTAGCTTCTAGAGAGTCGTAGAGGTATCCTTTATCTCTTAAAAGTTAGCTCTAAACTATTATTAGCACTTGCTGATATCTTTTTATCTTTGTAGATCTGGTTCTATGAGTACTTTCATTCGCTTGCGCCAGCGAGACCATCTCCCCGAGAGTTCCCCGTTGGCGCCTGTTGGGGAGGTCACTTCAGTAACAAGGCGACTACTGCCCTTCTCCGAGAGCTGATCCTCTCGATATGTTCTTTTTGAATAGTTGACATATTTATATCGCTTTAGGTAGAGCTTTATCTTATAGGCGGTTTGGTTATTCCTGCGTTGGCTGCGCAGTATACTGCTGAGCGTCGCTACTTCTAGGGGACATATGAGGCGGCGGTGTACCTAGAAGAGAGAGTTTCTATTCAGCACTCCTCAAAGATCTTTGTCGTCCCTGCTCCTCCGCCACGCCACATATTCCCTGACGCGATGCTGCTCAACTTATCGGAGAGGTCGCCTGCTGTTACCCCTTGGCGATCTCATGCTAGCTCAGGGCGGTGCTACGAGGAGGACCTGCTAGCGTTGTTAGTTCCGGCCCCTGTTTTGTCTGAGAGGTGGCGGTATGATTTTTGTCTTTTATCTCTTTACTAAGTAGCCCCAAATTCGTATTTTATTCACTCTGGTTTGCTTTTTGCCAGACCGAGCCTACTGAATTCGTTCCTCCTCGTATGTCCATCCACTATCAGGTGACATACAGGCCTATTGAGGAGATGATCCCTCCGGCTCCCGAGGATCAGCATTTTGTTGAGCGATCTATCCCTCGTCACTAGACTGGGGTAAGTTATTTATTTGTTATTTATTCATATCTGTCTTGTATTGTTACTGACTTTATTTCTTTGACAATTCTCGTGCGAGGTGGTTTCGGCAATGGCGAGGTGTATAGACGCCTTTCAGAGCCAGCTCGTGCGGATAAGGAACGTGGCTTCCTGTCGTCGCGACGACACTGTTCGGGAGGTAGTTTTTCCCTCTTTATTTTTGCATTGTTTTCTATTTTCTTCGCATCTGATTTGATTTCTTTTTGCAGGGACAGCCTATTCCTTCCCGTACTCGGACGAGACCTGAGGTTCGGAGAGAGCCAGCTAGGTCTAGCTCGAGGCGTCGTCGCACTACTTCTGGTGGTCGGGGTCGCCGATTTGATGCTGCTCGGACCGAGGCAGTGGAGGGCTCGGGTTCTTCATCTAAGAGTGCACAGGCTGGGCCGATGGGCCTAGGAGAGGGGACATCGGCTCCGAGAGGTGGTGGGACGTACGAGGTAGGTTCGTCGTCACAGCAGCCTCCTTAACCTCTGCTTATTCATCACCAGGGCGACCTTGGGTGGACTGGTCCTAAGTTGAGTTTCCCCCCTCCTGGTGAGACCGCACTTGGTGGGGAGCATACACCGATATGATGAACATTCCTCATCATCTGTGTCCTCCAGCGCCGTAGTTGTACCTATGTTTATTTATTTTGACTTTTATAGGACTTTGCCGGACTGACACATTTGTTAGACATCTTTGCTAGACATATTGTGTATGTACAGACTTTTATCTATTATGACTGTATTATCTTTGCATTTATTTTTCATTTTTATGTGCATATGTGTGTGTGCAAAAAATTGTCATAAAACTGTGATTAATTTTGCACAAAAATTTCCGTCAATGTTATTACTAATGGAGGGCATCCGACTTTTTTTCCCCAAAAAGAAAAAATGAAAAACAAATTGGACTTAAAACAAACCTAAATTTAATTAAGTTTGAATAAATCTAAAAACAAAATAGAAGGAAAATATATTAAATTAACATATATGGGCTATTTGAACAAAGGGAAAATTGTAAAGTCTTTGTACGAATTCGAATCATAACCATAAAAACGCGGTTCGCATAACACGTTGAGGAAGCGCTACAGTGCCACGTGTCACCACGCATTTTGCGTTGTCGCTGAGCGCTGCTGCAGTCGCTAGGCGATAGAGTCTGTCGCCATGCGACAGGCTTGTCTACCGATTTTATGTATAATTCGAACAGATTAATTATAATCTTATGTTTTCAACAAATAATCATGTCTTTAGTCACTAAGAGTTTTAGCGATTTCACTCGTGAATGGTGTCAGTCTTTAACTCTTAAAGAGAGAAAAGAACTCGACTTTTTTCAAATGGGATGTATTTATGGTGTTAAGGGGGTAGATCTTGATATAGATTTTATTTATACCGCCTTAGAATATTGGGATACAGATACACATTGCTTCAGAATAGGGTGTGATGAAATTAGCCCTTTACCAGAAGAATTTGAAATGAGAGCTTCTTTAATTTAAGAGACAAATATCTAACAAATATTGTAAATGGTAGTGTAGTTAATTTAAAAGAATTTGCACGCCACTACTTTGATAGACCTTATTTTGAATCTTTTCATGTTTATAGAAGAAGGGCTTTTCTCTTTTGCATGCTTAACCAATATCTTCTTACTAGTTGTAGAACTAATGAGGGTCAAGCAGTTATATTAAATGTTTTGGAGCAAATTGAATCTGGAAGAAATCCAATGCCATTAATTGTTGGAGAGACTATGCTTAGTCTTGATGAATTGAAGAAAAATCCAAAAGCACCTTTTCGGGGCTCTCTAATTTTATTACAGGTAGAAAAATAATATTTTTAACTACAGAAACCAAAAACATATTTTTGTATAGTAATACTGATTTATTTGCATTGATTTTTTTTTTTTTTTTTTTTTTTTTTTTTTGCAGATATGGCTAATGGAGAAACTAGAATTAATTAGTCCTCCTGACAATTTTGTAAAATATACTCCAAATTTCTTTGTGAGGCAAAAGAAAAGCTTCTCTAAGATGGGGCGCCATGAGTGGAATAAAGTCTTTGCCTCTGGCAACTTTTCTATCAAGTGGGTCGTCCCCTAGTAGAAAATAGAGAAGATGGTTGGTGTCAACAAGCAACCCTTCTGCCGTCTTCCAAGCTTAACGAAGATGACTTTTTATTATCCCTGCAGGGTTAAAAGGAAATACGGTCTACTTCAAACAATTCCTTTTGGGGATCTCCGTCGTCCCTATGAATTCCCTGTTTCACAAGAAGTAGAGAAATTTGACACATATTGGAGTGCTAGGCCTTTATGGGAAGTGATTACCCAAAAGGTTCCCCCTTTCTTGCCCAATGATGTGAAGAGATGGCTTCTTAATAAGCATACAAAGGACATGAAGAAAAATCAGAGCAAAACCAATGAGAAGAATCGTCTAGGTGACAAAGTGATTCCTGTTAAGGAACGCTTGGGTGAAAATATTGAATTCAAAACACATGTGATGCCTAAGAAGAAAGACTCTACAAAGGATAAAGGGAAAAGAAAAGCTGACACTTCAGAAAAGAAGGTTTGGGTAGAAAAGAAACATGGAGTCCTAGCTAAGGGAGAAACCATTTACTCTAAGATTGAATGTAGGTCCTCTAAAGGATGCCTACTAGCTAAATTCATGGACGATGAAGAGGATGCAGATAAAAATTGGAAAAGGGAAAAGAAAGAGAAGAAAGATTGAAGCATTTCCTAACTTCCAATTTATTAAACTAGTTTAAATTTAAAGTTAATTTGTTTTATTAAGCTTTCATTTAAATTCCATCAATAATGTAATTTTTGCTTTATTTTATTAATGAAATTTCACCTTTTTTTAACTAAATCAACTTATTTAAATTTAATTTATTAAAGAAATGAAAACAAATAAAAAAAAATTCGAGTGCGGAAGTCGAAATTTTTCCGAAAAACACCGAAATTTGGCAAGATAATACCAAAAAAGACGGCGCCGCTGTTTTTCAACTATTGCCGGTTGTTTCTATAGGATCTGTCGCTTTGCGCAGCAGTCTGTCGGCAGCGACATACCTCTTTCTGTGGCGCTGCTATTCTGTCGAATTTCTATTGCTTCTGGGATGCGAGGTTTGCAAAAATTAAAGTGGCCGCACCCT
The DNA here is from genome assembly GCF_948465745.1 of Chenopodium album. Lineage (NCBI taxonomy): Eukaryota > Viridiplantae > Streptophyta > Magnoliopsida > Caryophyllales > Amaranthaceae > Chenopodium > Chenopodium album. The sequence goes on from NC_137836.1 coordinate 31,194,985, forward strand.
GTAAAGGGTTGCCTACGTATCCTTTCCTAAGGAATCAGGCCAAACGTAGCTCTCTTGAGTGTCCTACTCAAGTAATTATGGGTAGTACTTTTTAAGTTGGTCAAGATTCGTCATATTTTAGAACTCATTGCCATCCATGTCAGTTAGTTTTGCTGCACCTCCTGATAGGATAGTTTTGACGATATATGGTCCGGACCAATTAGGCCTAAATTTGCCTCTTGGATCTAAAACATTTTTCCTTAATGCTTTTAACACCAAGTCTCCTACTTTGATGTTTCTTGTCCTGACCTTCTTATTAAAATGCCTAGCCATACGGGTTTGATAAAATTGGGTATGATGTAGAGCTTCTAGTCGCTTTTCGTCAAGTATTATTAGCTCTTCATACCTTGCTCTAGTCCATTCGACTTCATCGAGTTTACTTTCTAGTGCAATGCGTAGAGATGGTATCTCTAGCTCTACAGGTTGTACGTCATCCATTCCATAAACCAAAGAGAATGGCATATTTCCTGTTGATGTGCGAATTGACGTGCGATAACCCCAAAGTGCGAAATGGAGTTTGTCAGGCCAATCCTTGTAATTTTCTGTCTTTTTCTCGATAATAGTCTTTAGATTTTTATTAGCATCCTCAAATACTCCATTTTCTTGAGCTCTATAGGGGGAAGAATGATGGTGTTGAATACCATATTTTTGTAACAATTCTTCATATTCAGCTTGAAAGTGAGTTCCATTGTCACTTATCATCTCATGTGGGACTCTATATTGACAAATAATATTCCTTTTCGATAAAGAGTGCTACATGTTTCGTGGTGAGTTTAGTATATGATTGTGCTTCAACCCACTTTGTGAAATAATCAATTCCTACTAAGATGTATTCATGACCAAAACTGTTTCAAGGCCTACTACGCATGCTTCGTATTCGGCAGCGTTGTTGGTAACGTCGTAATCTAGCTTTATAGAGATTGGAACGTGCTCTTGATACTAAGAGTACTCCAACGCCACATCCCTTTTGGTTTGAGGCTCCATCAAAGTATAAAGTCCAAGTATCATTTTTTGTGACCATCAAGTCTTCGTCTGGAAATTCGTTATCATGTATTGGCTTCGAATCTTCTATTGGGAAATCCGCTAGGAAGTCGAAGACCACAGATCCTTTAATAGCCTTTTGAGGCATGAATCTTACATCGAACTGGGCTAAATTAACTATCCACCTTGAAATGCGCCCATTGAGTGTAGACTTTTCGAATAGATATTTAAGTGGATCCATTCGAGAAACTACAAAGACTATGTGTACGAGCATATAGTGTCTTAACTTGGTTGTGGCCCACACCAATGCGAGGCACACACTAGTAGAAAAAAAGCATTAGGCACCCCCTTTTTTCCTCTCTTTCTCTTTCCTTCCCTTCATTCGTTCATCCCTTGTTTCGTTCTCACTCAGAGTATTTGAAGTCGTGCCTCCACCTTTTCCCTCCACCACAGCCGCCTCCTTCACCGGCGCTTTCAGGTGTCGAAAACCACCGCCGTGAATCTCCCTGCCCTGCCCTTCTCTGTCTTTCACGGCCGGCCTCCACCGCCTTTCTTTGTGCGACACAATTAACAACAGCAGCAGCGCGCACCGCCTCCACCTCCACCAGCGCGCACCGCCTCCTCCACCAGCGTGGGTCTTTTCATTCTCTCATCCCCTTAGCTTCTTCCACCTCTAACTAATTTAGGGTAAGTTCATCTTTTCAAGTTAATGGGTTCATCTTATTTTAGATTAAAATTGTGCTTAGATTGTATATGAAATGCAAAGAAAATTAATGGGTTCATCTTATTTTAGATTAAAATTGTGCTACATTGTTGGGATTAAAATTGTATGTTTGTGCTACATTGCTGGCTGTGAAATTTGTTTATGATGCCTTGTTTTGGGGAGTTTGGTTTTTGATAATTGAATCAGTTTAAGGATTTATTACTGAATTTTGTTGCTTGGATTCGATTTCAGCTGAATTCTGGCAAAGTTCTTGCTGTTGGACCTGGCCTTCGTGACAAGACGGGGAATCATATTCCTGTTGTTGTCAAAGAAGGGGATACCGTGAATACGGAGGAACTACAGTGAAGCTTGGTGAAAAAGAGTGAGTTTATTTTTCTCCATGCACTTTTCTTTTTGTTCCAGATGGTGATTTCTTAGTCAAATTATTGTGATTGAATGCTTTGACTCTTGATCCTCGATTGAATATATTAGTAATTTTGCATTACCTTGTTCCTTAGTTGAGTTTTTGTATGTTTTAATGTGTATATTAGTGACCTTGCTTCTAATTAGTTGTGAATAAATTAGAAAATTGTGAATAAATTAGAAAATTGTGAATAAATTAGAGAATTGTGATTACATTATAGATTTGTGAATAATTTAGAGAATTGTGATTAAATTAGAGAATTGTGCATAAATTAGAGAAATAGTGATATTGCCACTTAATTAGTTGTGAATAAATTAGAGAATTGTGAATACATTAGAGATTTGTGAATATATTAGAGAATTAGTGACGTTGCTAATTTTTGTTTTTTTAATATATAGATTCATATGTGAATTGAAGCAAGAGTTTAATTAGCTTGAGGACTACATATTGAGCTCAAGTGGGTAGTTGCTATATTGGTATGACTACTAAACTTTACTTAGCTATATTTCTTTCTATTCATCCATTTAATAAAAGTTTATTCATGAAATTGCAACTTGTGTATTGTTTAATTGCAAATAAATACAACAATATATAGAATACTTGAATTGCATCATCATATGCCTAGATACCCGTTCAAGGCTTTCTCATTAGGAGAAAGTCTTGAATAGTCCCCGGTAGGGACTGTTCTTGAATGTGTACTCTCACTTAGGTGGTGAATGTATGTTTTCTTTTCGATTTTAAGGAACATCTTGGCTTACCATTTCCTCACTATGTTCTCTGGGTACATATGTGGGTAATTAATTATCTACATCGTGTACTTGGAGAACTAGGGGGAAATGCTGCCGGATTTTCCTTAAAATTGGAAAGTTGACATACATTCACTAGTGAGAGTAGACATTCAAGGATGGGTTAGGTTGGAGTGATAAGGACCCTTTGGAAACATGCATTTTTTCACTATATGAATGGTATATTCACGTTTTGTACTTGAATTTGATTTACATAAAATATGTAGCACTTACACATTATAATTATATGGTGCTATATATATGTTTAGAGACAATTTACTAAATGGAGAAGGATCGTGGTTGGATGTATGGTAGACGCGATACATTGGAATTTTGGAACGGGGTTCAAGAATTTTGCGAGAGGGCTTTAGCTTATCAACGCACACTGGGAGGCAAAGGCCTTTATTGTCCTTGTGTTGATTGTAATTGTGTGAATGTGGTCGATAGTGTTGAAATCATTAGAGATCATGTATTATGTCGTGTGGTTAGGCAATTTTACCATGTGTGGATTTGGCACGGAGAAAGTGGAGAGTACAGTGGGGATCTTGATCGGAATGATGTGCGTGTTAGAAGCACTAAGATTCATGTGGACGAGGAATACGAGAATGATGAGTATATTGTTGATAATGGTGAGGATGGAGCCGATGAAGATCAGGCGGATGAGGTCGAGGATGAACAAGTGGATGAGATGTTGCAAGGTGTTGAAGGTGAAGTGTTTGAATTATTATCGGAGGCTTCCAAAAAGCCTTTGTATCCCGGGTGCAAAAAATACTCCAAACTATCGGCCGTGCTAACACTTTTCAACATTAAGTCGAAGCATGGGTGGACGGACATCAGTTTTACTTCTTTGTTGACCGCATTAAGTGATATGTTGCCTGATGGGAATGAAATTCCTAGGTCTTATTATTACGCAAAGAAGCTCATGTGTCTCTTTGGTTTGGAGTATAAGAAGATACATGCATGCCCTAATGACTGTATTTTGTATCGAAATGAGTATGAAAAACTGCAGGAGTGTCCACGATGCAAGCGGTCGCGGTACAAGCGCATGAGTTGCAATCCTGGCACGGAGGGACCTCCTACTAAGGTGTTGTGGTATCTTCCCATTATTCCAAGGTTTAAGCGTCTGTTCTCAATACCAAAAGACGCTAAAAACTTGAGGTGGCATGCAGAGGGAAGAAAGAAAAACAGAATGCTGAAGCATCCAGCTGACTCTCCACAGTGGAAGAACATTGATTTGAAGTTTGAGGAATTTGGTAATGAAGTCAGAAATTTAAGGCTTGGGTTGTGCACGGACGGGATGAATCCATTTGGCACTCTTAGTACCCAACACAACACATGGCTGGTACTTTTAGTGATTTATAATTTGCCTCCTTGGCTGTGCATGAAACGTAAGTATGTAATGCTTTCATTGCTAATAACTGGTCCTAAGCAACCTGGAAACGACATAGATGTTTACCTTGCGCCGCTTATTGACGACTTGAGAAAGATGTGGGACGAAGGGGTTTCCGTTTTCGATGCTCATCAGAACGAGATGTTCACATTGCGTGCAGCCCTTATGTGGACCATGAATGACTTCCCTGCATATGGCAACTTGTGTGGGTACAAGGTTAAAGGGAAAAAAGCATGCCCCATATGTATTGATGACACATCAAGCGTATACCTGACTCATTCTCACAAAGATGTGTACCTACGGACTCGAAGGTTCCTTAGGCGTGATCACCCGTACCGTAGGCAGAAAAAGGCTTTCGATGGAACCGTGGAAGAGGATACTGCGCCTAGTCCATTGACTGGTGCTGAGATTAGTGCTCGGGTGAAAGGGATACAAACGGTGTTTGGAAAATCAGAAAAAATTGTGGTCTCAGCTGCTCTGTTTAAGAAAGAATCAATCTTTTGGAAGCTTCCGTACTAGAGAGAACATGACGTTAGGCATTGTCTTAATGTGATGCATATAGAGAAGAATGTGTGTGATGCTCTTTTAGGGACGCTTATGAATATCCCAGGCAAAACAAAGGACAGAAAGGGTGCACGGTTAGATTTGAAAGAGATGGGGATTCGTCCAGAATTGTGGCCTCAAGAAAAGGTTAGAAAGGGGAAGGAGCCGAGAATAGAAGATGAAAGTGTTTCGAAAAAAGGGAAGGAGAAGAGCAAGGGAAAGGGAAAGGCCAAAGATGCGTCAAAGAAGAAAGTTAAGGGTAAAGGGAAGGATGAAAAGAATTTTTTACCCCCGGCTTGCTATACATTGTCAAGGGTAGAGAAACGTATGCTTTGTGCATGTTTGTACGGCATTAAGGTTCCATAAGGGTACTCATCTAACATGAAAAGATTTGTAACCTTAAATGGAGAATTGAAGCTGACAAATATGAAATCCCATGATTGTCACATTATGATGCAAGTATTCCTACCGATTGCAATCCGTGGTATTCTACCGAAACACGTGAGGGAAGCGATTACAAGCCTTTTTTCGTTTTTCAATACAATTTGTAGCAAAGTTCTTGATCCTTGTACACTAGATGCTTTGCAAGCAGATGTGGTTGTGACTTTGTGCAAATTTGAGATGTATTTCCCACCCTCATTTTTTGACATAATGGTTCATCTGGTTCTTCATTTGGTGTGTGAGATTAAGTTGTGCGGTCTAGTGTTCATGAGGTGGTGCTACCCTTTTGAAAGACACATGGGTACATTATAAGATAAAGTACGAAACCGAGCTCACCTTGAAGGAAGTATAATGCAAGGGACAGTGGGTGAGGAGATAGGTAACTTTGTGGCGGACTACATAGCCCTTGCTCAACCTATTGGTCTTCCTACTTCTCGACATGAAGGTAGACTTGATGGTCATGGCACAATTGGGTCGAAACGAATGTCACCAGACCGAGATCAGTTCTTACAAGCACACCTTTATGTGTTGCACCATGTTTCAGATGTGCACCCATATTTAGACGAGCACATGGCTTGTTTGCGTGCCGAATTTCCATCCAAAGGTGAAAGGCCACTTATGCAGTTGCATAATAAGAAATTTGTTGATTGGTTTCGTGAACGAGTAATGAGTGGATTGAATGATACTAATGTGACCGATACAGTACGGTGGCTTGCGTACGGTCCTAGGGATGATGTCCGTTCATTTGAGGGATATGACATCAATGGGTACACTTTTTGGACCGAGGCTCGTGATTTGAAATCTTCCTCCACCCAAAACAGTGGTGTAACTCTTGTGGCATCGTCAAGGGAGTTTGCAAGTTCTAAGGATAAATCACCTGTCAATGCAGAGTTGTCATACTATGGTGGAATTCAAGAAATATGGGAGCTTGATTATTGTGACTTCACGGTTGCTCTTTTCAAGTGTAAGTGGGTTGATAATATTAGGCGTAACGTCAAACATGAGGACTTTACTCTTGTAGATCTTGGCCACTTGAATGATAGTGCAGAACCATTTATCCTTGCAGCTCAAGCTAAGCAAGTGTTCTACGCAACTGACCCAATGGATTCAAAATGGTCTATAGTGCTAGCTGGCAAAAGAAGAATCCTAGGCATTGGAGATGTTGAGGATGAGGAAGAATATGATGCGTTTGATGATTCAGCACCTTTCACTGTTCCTAGACCTGTTGTACTAAATGACATAGACAACGAAGCAGGTTATATGCGATCAGACCACAACGAAGGAATTTCAGAATGAGGTAGTTTGATTAAAAGTTAGTAATGGTTTCATTGCAAATATAGTTTAGTTATCATGTATATAGGAGCATAAGTAGGCGAAAATGATATATTTGTAGTTTGAAATTGCCTAAGTGTACTCATTATCATGCATATACGAGGTTATAGGACCATAAGTAGGTGAAACTGGCATAAATAGCTTCTACTTAACCCAACTCCTTTGTTTTGTGTATGAACTAACATTTATTCATTATAACAACCTATTTTCCATATGTAGATTGAAATTGGCATTTTGTACTCATTATCATGCATATACAAGGTTATAGGACCATAATAAGTAGGTGAAAATGGCTAAAATAGCTTCTACATAACCATAATAACTATCATGCATATACTTTACTATACACTAATATTGTTTTATGATTGCTTTGACAGGTGCTTATATCTTATGGCGGAAGATCATGATCCTCCTTTGGTAGAGGACATTGACGATGATGAGTATGAGGACGAGTACGAGGATGACGACTCCGATGATAGTGATGCTCCTTATGATATGAATAAGGAGGATGACTTGGGTGAGCCAGAGGATCAGGCTCAAGATGAGTTCGAGCGTAGGCTTGACGATTTTGAAATGTCAGCTGAACGTGCACCGGCCATTGTAAATACAGCACGTGAGATTGTTGGTGAGAACCCGACTCCTGAAAGTCAAGGCCAAGGACAAGATGAAAACAACACAGGTGGTGGAGGGGGGGAAAAGGCACCGGCTGAAAGAAAAAGAAGGGGTCCGACGAGAAGCTTTAAGAAACTGGACGGTCCCATGGTCTTGGAGTATGACAACAAAGGCCAACCCGGGCCCAAATGGCGTCGACAATATGCTAATCAAGTTGGCTTATGTTCGCGGAAAATCCCCATTACACTTGTAATGCGGCAAGTACCTCCGGGTTTGATTCAAGCATTTTGGGATGATACAAGGGTAAGTGTGTTTTTGGCACATTTAGACAATTTAAGATACCTTAACCTTATGATTGTTTTTAAATAGAAACTAATAATCGGTTTTAATTTGTGCTTGCAGAGGCAGTTTTCTATTCCTAATGATCCCGAGAAGAAAAGGGTGTTTGTCTCTTTATTAGGGGAAAGATTCAGAGGCTTTAAGACCAAGTTGACTAATAGGTGGATCCACAAGAAGAAGAAGGTGCAAACAAAGAAGAAGAATGCCAAAGAGGATGACCGTCTCCCGTGGCAAATATGGTCGACCGTGTCAAAAGATGATTGGGAAGAGTTCGTTAGAATGAAGAGTCATAAGAAAGCCATTGTAAGTTTGTGTAAATCTGATGTCAATTGAATAATAGCTTTACACTTTTTGTATTAATGAGACTACCTTTTTTGTTTTGTAGGAACTTCGAGAGCAAAATCAAGCGAATGCAGAAAAGAAGGAATACGTCCATCGTATGGGTCCTAAGACTTTTGCTGAAAAGAGACCTGAGTGGGCCGCTTCGGGTCTATACCCTAAAGCGCTTCTAGTGGCATCGAAGGAACCCTCTAGTTCCACGATCACTACATTGGTGAGTCGTGCCGGTGATTTCTTTTGTTCTCTCCATTCGTTTGATAAGAAAACCGGGAAATGGTTCATCAACGGTCCGGAAGCCAAAAAACTGGCGGATAAGCTAGTAAGTTACCTATGAATTGTTGAAATTAATTCACTTTTGCATCTAATCACTGTACAAACCATTAACTGTTTTACTGACCTCATTTTCCCTTATGCTATAGCTTGAGCACACTCAAGAGATGGTGGAGGGCAAATTTGAACCAAGTGTGGAGAATGACCCTTTCACCATGGCTTTGGGAAGGCCATACCATCCAGGACGAGTAGTAGGTTCGGGAGGGTCATTGCTTGGATGGAATAAGGTGATGGGTCCCGAATACACAAAATCGGGTAGATCTCGATCCAGTGTTAACTCACCGGGGGAGTTGGATGCCAAGGTGGCATCAATTAAGGAACAAGTACGCAACGAGTTAGTTGGTGAATTGAATGCTTGGGCGAAGCTGATGAACTTACCGACTTTGTCGTTCCTCACTCGTACCCCGGTCGACTCATGTTCTGAACCAAAAGGACAAGGAGAAGGTGATAGACATGGAGGAGATGAGATACGTGGTGAAGATGTGCCACCTGAGGTAAAATCAATTGGGTTATTAAAAGTTTTAAAATACCGAGTTAATTGAGATTTGAGGTGCAATGATTGATGTACTGTTGCAGGTTCCTACTCCTACACATGAGGACTCGAGGGAGCTTGAAAATCCAACACCGCATGAATTTCAAGAGTTACAGGTGATTTGTAACCCTCTACCTTAATGAATTTTGTTATATCTATGCTGTTGTAAAAGTCCTATTTAACTATCTTCTTTTTATATATATACTTGTGTAGGAAGACACCCGGTATGCACTTCTAGCCCCGGGGCATGCAAATAGTACCGTGTTGAGTTTGGTGGCGTATGGTAGTGCCCAACCGACGACGGGTGCTACGGCGGGGCCACATCATTACTCGGTTGGGATCGATTCAGTGGTTGCGGGGTTCGAAGACATCCCACTACCCGTACCGATAGAGGAGGTTGAGATAACAGCGCTTTGGCAAGCTGTAGGTAGCTTCGTTGATTGGCCACGTGCATGGGTGAAGTTGATTAATAAGGAGGTAAATTATTTACTTACTTGCCTATTTTCTTCATTTCTCAACTTATAAACTCCTTGCATCTCAAAACAACTCATAATCACATATTTATAAGTGTTTGTCAATTGAAATTACATTAAAATCTCTAAGTTCTAAGGTTTTGGGTCCAATTCATCAAACTAAAGCCACTTTGAGCCGAAATGGCTACTCACTTGCCTATTTTCTTCATTTCTCAACTAATAAACTTATACATTCTCAAACCATATCATAATTACATATGTATAAGTGATTGTGACATGAAATTGCATAAAAGAAGCAAACTTCTAATGTTTTTAACGCATTTCATCAAAATAAACCCAATTCGAGCCGAAATGGCTACTTACTTGCCTATTTTCTTCATTTCTCAACTTATAAACTCCTTGCATCTCAAAACAACTCATAATCACATATTTATAAGTGTTTGTCATTTGAAATTACATAAAAATCGCCTATTTCAAATTTATTTTTTTTTTTAAAATAAGCAACTTCCGCCGCACCGGGACACCCGAGGGAGCTGCCCCCGCTGCCGGAAAAGCAAAGGCAGCCCGCGCCGAGGCCACAGCAGCCCCGACAAGTGGCTGCCAAGGCTGTAGCAGCCACGACAGGTGGCTGCCAGACTGCTGCAGCCTCGGCAGCAGCCTGCCTGGGCTGCTGCAGCCTCGACAGGCGGCTGCCATGGCTGCTGCAGCCTAGGCAGGTGCTGCCTGTGCTGCTACAGCCATGGCAGCCGCCTGTCGAGGCAGCAGCAGCCCAGGCAGGCTGCTGCCAAGGCTGCAGCAGACTGGCAGCCACCTGCCGTGGCTGCTACAGCCTTGGCAGCCACCTATCGGGGCTGCTGTGGCCTCGGCACGGGCTGCCTTCGCTGTTCCGGCAACGGGGAGGCTCCCTCGGGTGTCCCGGTGCGGCTGCCGTTGAATTTTAAAAAAAAAAATTTAAGCAATTTTCATCATTTCATCAAAATAAAGCCATTTTGAGCCGAAATGGCTACTTACTTGCCTATTTTCTTCATTTCTCAACTTATAAACTCCTTGCATCTCAAAAAAACTCATAATCACATATTTATAAGTGTTTGTCATTTTAAATTACATAAAATTCGCCAAGTTCTAAGTTTTTGGGTCCAATTCATCAAAATAAAGCCATTTTGAGCCGAAATGGCTACTCACTTCACTATTTTCTTCATTTCTCAACTTATAAACTCCTTGCATCTCAAAACAACTCATAATCACATATTTATAAGTGTTTGTCATTTGAAATTACATAAAAATCGCCAAGTTCTATGTTTTTGGGTCCAATTCATCAAAATAAAGCCATTTTGAGCCGAAATGGCTACTCACTTCACTATTTTCTTCATTTCTCAACTTATAAACTCCTTGAATCTCAAAACAACTCATAATCACATATTTATAAGTGTTTGTCATTTGAAATTACATAAAAATCGCCAAGTTCTAAGTTTTTGGGTCCAATTCAAAAAAATAAAGCCATTTTGAGCCGAAATGGCTACTCACTTGGCTATTTTCTTCATTTCTCAACTTATAAACTCCTTGCATCTCAACAAAACTCATAATCACATATTTATAAGTGTGTCTCATTTGAAATTACATAAAAATCGCCAAGTTCTAAGTTTTTAGGTCCAATTTATAAAAATAAAGCCATTTTGAGCCGAAATGGCTACTCACTTGGCTATTTTCTTCATTTCTCAATTTATAAACTCCTTGCATCTCAAAACAACTCATAATCACATATTTATAAGTGTTTGTCATTTGAAATTACATAAAAATTGCCAAGTTCTAAGTTTTTGGGTCCAATTCAAAAAAATAAAGCCATTTTGAGCCGAAATGGCTACTCACTTGGCTATTTTCTTCATTTCTAAACTTATAAACTCCTTGCATCTCAAAACAACTCATAATCACATATTTATAAGTGTTTGTCATTTGAAATTACATAAAAATCCCCAAGTTCTAAGTTTTTGGGTCCAATTCATAAAAATAAAGCCATTTTGAGCCGAAATGGCTACTCACTTGGCTATTTTCTTCATTTCTCAACTTATAAACTCCTTGCATCTCAAAACAACACATAATCACATATTTATAAGTGTTTTTCATTTGAAATTACATAAAAATCGCCAAGTTCTAAGTTTTTGGGTCCAATTCATCAAAATAAAGCCATTTTGAGCCAAAATATCTACTCACTTGGCTATTTTCTTCATTACTCAACTTATAAACTCCTTGCATCTCAAAACAACTCATAATCATATATTTATAAGTGTTTGTCATTTGAAATTACATAAAAATCGCCAAGTTCTAAGTTTTTGGGTCCAATTCATCAAAATAAATCCATTTTTACCCAAAATGGCTACTCACTTGGCTATTTTCTTCATTTCTCAACTTATAAACTCCTTGCATCTCAAAACAACTCATAATCACATATTTATAAGTGTTTGTCATTTGAAATTACATAAAAATCGCCAAGTTCTAAGTTTTTGGGTCCAATTCATCAAAATAAAGCCATTTTGAGCCGAAATGGCTACTCACTTGGCTATTTTCTTCATTTCTAAACTTATAAACTCCTTGCATCTCAAAACAACTCATAATCACATATTTATAAGTGTTTGTCATTTGAAATTATATAAAAATCGCCAAGTTCTAAGTTTTTGGGTCCAATTCATCAAAATAAAGCCATTTTGAGCCGAAATGGCTACTCACTTCACTATTTTCTTCATTTCTCAACTTATAAACTCCTTGCATCTCAAAAAAACTCATAATCACATATTTATAAGTGTTTGTCATTTGAAATTACATAAAAATCGCCAAGTTCTAAGTTTTTGGGTCCAATTCAAAAAAATAAAGCCATTTTGAGCCGAAATGGCTACTCACTTGGCTATTTTCTTCATTTCTCAACTTATAAACTCCTTGCATCTCAACAAAACTCATAATCACATATTTATAAGTGTGTCTCATTTGAAATTACATAAAAATCGCCAAGTTCTAAGTTTTTAGGTCCAATTTATAAAAATAAAGCCATTTTGAGCCGAAATGGCTACTCACTTGGCTATTTTCTTCATTTCTCAATTTATAAACTCCTTGCATCTCAAAACAACTCATAATCACATATTTATAAGTGTTTGTCATTTGAAATTACATAAAAATCGCCAAGTTCTAAGTTTTTGGGTCCAATTCAAAAAAATAAAGCCATTTTGAGCCGAAATGGCTACTCACTTGGCTATTTTCTTCATTTCTAAACTTATAAACTCCTTGCATCTCAAAACAACTCATAATCACATATTTATAAGTGTTTGTCATTTGAAATTACATAAAAATCGCCAAGTTCTAAGTTTTTGGGTCCAATTCATAAAAATAAAGCCATTTTGAGCCGAAATGGCTACTCACTTGGCTATTTTCTTCATTTCTCAACTTATAAACTCCTTGCATCTCAAAACAACACATAATCACATATTTATAAGTGTTTGTCATTTGAAATTACATAAAAATTGCCAAGTTCTAAGTTTTTGGGTCCAATTCATCAAAATAAAGCCATTTTGAGCCGAAATATCTACTCACTTGGCTATTTTCTTCATTTCTCAACTTATAAACTCCTTGCATCTCAAAACAACTCATAATCATATATTTATAAGTGTTTGTCATTTGAAATTACATAAAAATCGCCAAGTTCTAAGTTTTTGGGTCCAATTCATCAAAATAAAGCCATTTTGACCCAAAATGGCTACTCACTTGGCTATTTTCTTCATTTCTCAACTTATAAACTCCTTGCATCTCAAAAAAACTCATAATCACATATTTATAAGTGTTTGTCATTTGAAATTACATAAAAATGGCCAAGTTCTAAGTTTTTGGGTCCAATTCATCAAAATAAAGCCATTTTGAGCCGAAATGTCTACGCACTTGGCTATTTTCTTCATTTCTCAACAACTAAACTTATACATTCTCAAACCATATCATAATTACATATGTATAAGTGATTGTGAGTTGAAACTTATTATTTCTCAAACTATTTCAAATTTCCAATGGAAGCAAAACTTCAAAGAGAAAGAGGGTGGAGAAGCCTAAAAGAATTGATCAACCTAAGAAGAAGCTAAGTGAACAACGGTCCAAGAGTGAACAAGCGTCGAAGTTGCACTCTTCGAAAGGTTCACCCATGCCACCTACTCCACTTGTTGAAGACATTGTTCTTCAATCGCTCTCTACTGACATGACCTTTCTTCACAACCGTGCTTGTCATTTGGTCGATCCCATGGAAGTTGCACTTCCTAAGGCAATGTTCCACTATGATGAGGATGCAATTGCATGGATCAGGAAAGAAGATGTGAAGGAATTTCTATGTGGTGCAAAGCTTAACATTTCCCTCATTCAAACATTCATGAGGTACTTCAATGCCCACATAATCTATACTTTTTTCAAGTTATTCAAATTGATGGTGATTATCCTACATCTGATAAATTATTCAATGTTCATGCACGCAGAGCACTACAGGAGCACTTAACTGACACTGATTCTCCTTGTAAAGTTGGGTGGTTATGCCCCGAGAAGTTATCCACTACTAAAATGATAGGCAACCCCCATGACGTGTTGTACTATGTTGAACAGAGTATAAGGGAATCAACGCGTGCGGGAGACAAGTTCATATTCGCCCCATGTTATAGAGAGTAAGTCTAACCATGTCAAATTCAATCAATTTGGCCTCATTATATGTTGACTCCTAAATATTAATTACCTTGTCTATTGTGAACTTATGTAGGGAGCATTGGAGCCTCATGGTGATTTGTAATTCCAGTAACACAATTTATCACCTTGATTCAGCTCGATCATCGGAGAAGTGGCTCGTGAAGTCTATATTGCAAAAGTAAATATATATAGCAACCTATAGTGATGATTATTGCTAATAATAACTAATTTAGTAATCATACGACTAATCAAATTTGAATGTACTTTTTTATACTACAGTGTTATGAAGAAGCTACATTGTCGTGCTCCAAAGGGTCCAACATGGAAGACACCGTTGGTAATTTACATGATATTGTGATTATCTTGAAAATCTATGGTAGTAAATATTTGCTCATTTCCTTTGCATGTTTCACTGATGTGATTTGTTTGTCATATTCTAGTGCGCACAACAAGAAATTGGACTTGATTGTGCTTTGTATGTGATGAGATTCATGCTTGACATTGTGAATCATTGTACGGACACTCAACAGCTTGATGAGGTAAGTCCTAAAACTTCTTGAAATGCTATACTGATGTGATTTCACGCCTTAGACACCTAATATTACCCAACAATGGCATGTTATGAGATACAAAAAACCTATTTCACAAGAAAGGTAGAAAATGGGCTGAATAGAAGTCATATGGGCCATGATAGGGCCATTTTGTGTTAATATGCTCTTTTGATGTGATTTCTTTCCTTATACACATATAACTAGATAATATTGACATTTTATGAGATAAATAAAGTTCATTTAATAAGAAATGTAGGAAATGGGCAAAGTAAGGTCATATAGGCCATATTCGGGCCATTTTTAGTAAAAAGCGTCATAAACCTTAATAAAAGGCTCTCCTATACAATTTTAGGGCTTACACACATACAACTACCCAACATTGACATGTTATGAGAAAGAAATAGTTCATTTGATAAGTAATGTAGAAAATGGGCTACATAGAAGTCATATAAGCCCTATTTGGGCCATGTTGAGTAAAATGCGTTGTTAAACTTCTTGAAATGCTATATTGATGTTATTTATAGCCTTAGACACCTAATATTTTCCAACAATGACATGTTATGAGAAACAAAAAGGCTATTTCACAAGAAAGGTAGAAAATGGGCTGAATAGAAGTCATATGGGCCATATTATGGCCATTTTGTGTTAATATGCTCTTTTGATGTGATTTCTTTCCTTATACACCTATAACTAGATAATATTGACATGTTATGAGATAAATAAAGTTCATTTAATAAGAAATGTAGGAAATGGGCAAAGTAAGGTCATATAGGCCATATTCGGGCCATTTTGGGTAAAAAGCGTCATAAACCTTAACAAAATGCTCTCCTATACAATTTTAGGGCTTACACACATACAACTATCCAATATTGACATGTTATGAGAAAGAAATAGTTCATTTGATAAGTAATGTAGTAAATGGGCTATATAGAAGTCATATAGGTAATATTTGATAAAATACATATTGTTTGCCTAATTAATTATTTTTAAAATAATGTTTTTGTATTTCAAGTTTTGCAAGGTCCAAAAGGATGGTCCGTTGACAATCAAGGAGCTTAATGAAGTTCGTGACATGTTGACGTCTTTTATCACCTTCAACATGTAAATGATGGCATTGTAATTGTAAATTATTTATGTTAACTTTTGAACTATATAACTTATTATTCATTATATTTGTGTACTTACTATTATTTGTATATGTAAGCAACTATTTTTTTTTTGTATTGCGTTTGGGAATATTTATTATATCTATATATATAATTGAATTCTTGTTTCTAATATTATTTTTGTATATTTTTGTATATAATAATTAATAATATTATTATTAGTTATTATAATAATAAAATTATTAATTATTATATTTAATATAATTGCTGGAATTACAGGTTATTATTATTGCAGGTTTTTTTTTTAAAATATTATTGCACGATGGAAAAAAAAAACGAAAAAAAAAAATTGGTTAATAGGCACCGGTTAGGCAGCAACCGGTGCCTAAACTATCCACCACCAAAAAAAAAATGGCGGGAGAGCAGTTTTAGGCACCGGTTAACCGGTGCCTATTCCACCCTATGGCACCGGTTAACCAGTGCCTATTACACCCTATGGCACCGGTTTTGAACCGGTGCAAAACCGGTGCCAAAAACCATGTTTTTGGCACCCCTCACATAGGCAGCGGTTCAAACCGGTGCCTTAGACCGGGTTTGAACCGCTGCCAATTGCCTTTTTTCACCTAATGACAATTCCTCAAGCGATGTGTAGCGTACTTCATACTCGAGCATCTTTTTGCTTAGATAGTAGATTGAATTTTCTTTACCTTCTACTTCTTATGCAAGCATAGCCCCCATCGTCTCCTTGGTGATTGTTAAGTACAACCTAAGAGGGATCCCTAGGAGCGCTGGTGCTAATACAAAAGGATTTGCGAGATAGGTTTTGATCTTTTCAAAGGCTTTTTGACACTCGTCATCCCATATTACTTGCACATTCTTTTTGAGCTTCTTGAATATTGGTTCGTGTATCGTTGTTAGCTTCGATACGAACCTACTTATATATTGCAACCGGCCAATAAATCCTCGAATTTGTTTCTCGGTTTTGGGCGGTGTAATTGACATGATCGCCTTGATCTTGGTTGGGTCTATCTCTATTCCTCTAGAGCTTATGACATATCCCAAGAGCTTGCCTGAGGTGACTTCAAAAGCACACTTGGATGGATTCAACCTCATGTTGTATTTTCTTAGCCTTTCGATATACTTTCTTAAGGCTACTTGATGTCCTGGGCGATCTTTTGATTTCACAATCATATCGTCTACATATACTTCAACCTCTTTGTGCATCATGTCATGGAGTAGGGCAGTTGCTGCTTGTTAGTAATTAGCACCCGCGTTTTTCAACCCGAATGGCATTACCGTGTAATAGTAAGTACCCCATGGTGTCATGAATGTTGTTTTCTACATGTCTTCTTCTTGCATGAGGATTTGATTGTACCCAGCGTATCCATCCATAAATGAGAGAAGCGTATGATTTGTTGTATTATCTACTAAAATATCGATGTGTGGTCAACGGAAGTCGTCCTTTGGACTTGCCTTATTTAAATCTCGATAGTCGACACACATTCTTACCCTTCCATCCTTCTTCGGAACTGAAACCACATTTTCCACCCATTCGGGGTATTTGGATACCCTGATAAAACCTACAGTTATTTGTTTCTAAACTTCTTCTTTTATTTTAAGAGCTACGTCGGCTTTCATTCGACACAACTTTTGTTTAAGGTTTCATTCCAGGAATTAGTGGTATAGTGTGTTGAGCTATTTCTCTATTAATGCCTGGCATTTCTTGATATGAACAGGCAAATACATCGATAAATTCTTTGAGTAGATTAATTAAATCGGTTCTTTCTTGTTTATTAAGCGTTAATCCAATTTTAACTTCTCTTTTAATAGTTGAATCATTTGAGATATCAACCGTCTCAGTTTCCTCAATTATCGGTGTTTTCTTTTCAAGTGTTTCCATTGCTTTAATAATTTCTTTTTCATTTTCATTGTTAGTTAAGCAATGCTCATCATCTTGGATTAATGAAAAACACGAGGAGTAAGAGGAAGAAGACATATTATTGAATTATGAAATTATTACATCGAAAAGGGAAATGTCCTCAGGGACTTGATTACTAACTATCCTAGGAGTAGAAGAATTAGAAATAGGGGGTGCTATAGCTAAAGACTCGGAAGACTCTACAGGAAAGGACTTTGACTCTGACTCTGACTTAGAAGACTCTTCAAACATTGTTCCTTGTCCAGTTGTTATTGAGATTTTTCTTCCACTTAGAGTAGTCACCTTGACCATCTTGCGCCATCCTTGCACTAAACCTTCCGTTGTGGTGATGAACTTTGAAGGGTCATAGTTCTCGCTTTGTAGGATCGTTTGGATGAGCGAGGAATTATCCTCTACATATTTCGGCTCATCTTTTTCTCGCCCAAATAGTAGTCCCGTGACATTAAAGTCAAAGCATGGGGGCGCTTTCTCCTTGTGAGTAGGAGTTGGGATCTCATATAGAAAGTAGTAATCTAGAAAGATTTCGAACCCAGGTTGCCTTATGCCATTTATAACAAAAAGTTCGGAAAATTCATAGCATGGATAGTCCTCTCCTTCTCTTATGAATTGTCCATTGAGAGTTAGAGGATACTGATCCATTGGGATTGCTTTCTTTTGGGTGCGAGCGTTCCTACGCGCCTTAGACCTTTCCTGGGCTTGCTTGAGATCTTCCCCAGTCGGTTTGAAACCAAGTTCGAAAGTATCTAACTTAGGGAGGCCAGGTAATTCCAATTGTTTTGCTATCTCCTTTTTCTTTCCTAGAGTCATTCTAAGAAAGTGTCCCTGTCTCTTGAGAATAGCATTTACTGTCATATTGGAGTAGGGGTCGTTACAAAGAGGGTTCCTTCATCCTCCTCGATTAAGGAGACCTCTTCATTAAAGCCCCACAAGTCTTCATCGTCCTTATCGTGCTCCACATTAATGATCGGATTTTCAACAGATTTAATCCTCATACGTGAAGCATCGATTGTGATAGGGATTCCTCTAAATATGGATTTTACCTGTTGGTAAAGAGATGAAGGGACAGCCTTGAGGTTATGAAGCCAAGGGCATCCCAACAATAAGTAGAAGGAAGCCTTAATATATACCACTTGGAAGGTAGTGGCATGTTCTACTATTCCCGCCGTTACATTCATAGTGATTTTTCCAAGAGCTTGGCGACGAGTATTGTCGTAGGCTCTTATTCCTTGTGTTGACGGGGTTAAGTCTTCATCCCTTATGCCTAACATCCTTGCAGTCCTGAGTGGACAAACATTAATTGCCGATCCATTGTCTACAAGAGTCAGTGGGACATTCATATTTTTGCAGACTACTGTGAGGTTTATAGCCTTGTAATGCTTGTCACTTTCTAGAGGTAAATCTTTGTCATAAAAGGTGATCATGTTGATAGGACTAGGGAGACCACACGTAAGGAAGTTAGCCAACCCCTCAGGAGTGTTATCGAAATCTATCCCTATCTTGACCAAGGCATTCATTACTTCCAACCTATGTTCTCGAGATGTAGCTAGAAGTTTTCATACATTCATTTCGACCTTGGTTTTCTTGAATTATTTGACAATATCATTGTCCTCTATAATAGGTTTTGGAACTTGTGGCACGGTAGGAATAGGTTGTGTAGAGATAGAAGGTTGCATTCTCCCAGATTTTGTGAGGACGTCTATGGGTGAATCTTCTTCATCCCAAAAATCACCTATTGAATATGAAATTGAAAGTGGAGGTTCTTCCATGTCCTTAAGGTAGACGTCTTCGTCATCGCTGTCTTAAACCCCGTTAATGTTTATATCTTGTTCTTGTGGGATTTGAACTAGCTTCTTATCATCAATTATCTTCTGAATTAAATCTTTGAATTTAAAATAGTTTTCAATGGTATGTCCCCCTAATTGATGGTATGGACAGTAGAACCTATATGTCCTCTTTAGTGATTCAAATGGTCTCGGTTCAAGAGGTTTGACCTTACCATTCTCAGAGAGCATTTTGAACATTTTAGCATAGGAAGTCCCAATTGGAGTATAGAGTTTATTACTCTTCTTGGGTGTGTCAATTACTTGGAGAGGGAATGGTTTCTTCTTCATAGGTGGAACTTTAGCCCACTTTCTTTGAAGCTCCTCTCCTTGTTTCTTTGCTAATTCAATAGCTTCATGTAACAAGTCTATTCCCTCCCACATTGACCATATAAGAATTTGTACTTCTTCCTTAGTTGCAAGTTCTTGTTCGGAAGGAAAATCATCCATGGCATCGAAAAAGGTTTCCTCCTCTTCTTCGATAGCATGAATTTCTTCGACAGGTTTGATGAGAGATGAGGGATCAACATGGTTTTCCTCATCAGAGATAGCAAATTAATCGGAGAGTGGTGCATTGTTGATGCTTAGCTTCTTACTTGTAGGGGGAAATGGTAGCTTATTGTTATCAATCAAATATTGGATAGCTTCCTTAAGCTTCCAACAAATCTCAATGAGATGACCCCTACCTTGGTGATATTTGTAGTGTGCATTGGGGTTCCAGTTAGCTGTCCTCTTTTCAACTAGTAGGTCCCCAAATGGTCGAATAGGAGTTATAAGACCTCTTGCATTCAGTCAATCGAATGCGGTGTCATAACTCATACCAATAGGAGTAAAGTTCCTCCTAAATGGTTTCTTTTGTCCTTGGTTGTTTATAACAAGGACTTCACTCAAATTAAAGGTGCTAACATTATTTGAGTGGGTAGTTTTGGAAGAAGAAGGATTGTTGTTCTTCTTGCCTTTCCAGCCACTGTTGGAGTTATTTTTAGCAGCTTTTTGTTTAGCAAGGTCGTCTTCAATGTTAATCCCAATATCATAGACGACCTTAAAAGTGTGTAGATTATTTTGATGTTGAAGATGCTTGGAGTACTTTTCTTGGATGTTCTTGATAAACAACCTCATATATTCTTTTTCACTTAGTACTTCAATCATCCTAGCAGAGGTTTCTCTCCATTTATTGAAGAAAGAAGTGAAACCTTCATTCTCTTTCTGTTTAAGTATTTCAAGTTCCCTATGATAAGTTTCAACTTGAATATCGCATTTATACCTATCAATGAAAGCGTTTACAATTGATTCTCAAGTAGAGGTTTTCTCTTTGTCAAGGGAGAAGAACCATTGTTGGCAAACGGTTTCAAGAGATAAGAAAAATAAAGAATGAAACACTTTTCTATCAATACCCTTAATATTCGTTATTGTTTCAAAAGCTCTTAAATGAAAGTAAGGGTTATCAGTCGCTTTGAATTTTGGGATGTCGTTGGCATTGAACTTCTGCGGAAGAAGCTCCTTGTCCACCGAGACCCCTTGTGAGCTCATGCCTTGGAACCTGTAATTATTGGATATCTTGCTCAAGCTTTCTTGCATGAGCTCCATTTGTTGTTGCTTCACAGGGTCATTAATTTGGAGGGTTAAGGTCTTTAATAGTTCAGTAACACCAGCCATTTCCTTCTTAAGCTCATTAACTTCTTCTTGACTCGGCGTTATCTTCTTGACTTTCCTTTTCCGACCGATTGGTTTGTCAAAAAGTTATACTTGAACAAAAAGGTTGTCTCTGATCAAACGCCCTTCCTTTCTTGACCACGCGCTGTAAATTAAACCATTTTTTATTTTAATGACTTGATTCAAATTCACTACAAGAAAAAGGGGAATTAGCGACGGTCAAATTAGTTGCAAATCCGTCGCAAAAATGGATTTGCGACGGATTTGCAACTACTTTGGTTAGTTGCTAAAGACCTAGTCGCAAATCCATTTTTGCGACTAATTTTGGTATAGTCACAAATTTAGCGACGAATTTGCAACGATTTTGCAACTGCAATTTAGTAACTAACTTTAAAATTTTAGCAACTGAATCATTGTCCATCGCAAAATATTAGCGACTAATTTGCGACTATCATTTAATGTCTAACTATAAGATTTTAGCAACGGATTCATTGTCCATCACAAAATATTAGCGATGGATTAACAACTACTTTGACCAAATTTTTAAGACTACCGAGACTAGTATTTTGCGATAGATTAGCGACTACGGAGACCAATATTTTTATGATTGATTTGCAACTGCCAAGATCAATTTTTTGCTGCTAACCAATTAGTTGCTAATACAAGTACCTTAATGCTTGGTGTCTTTTATGATGGAAGGCGCCATTTCTTACTTGAAACATAGCCTAATATGTTCCCATTAAAAAAATGGTTTTCTTTCCCTCTAAATTGAAACAGATACACATACATATATTAACTTAAATATTTTCAATAATAATTATTGTAATAAATATTACAATTTAATCCCAACAGAAAGTATTTTAATTGTACAAAGTTGGGATTAGCATTAATAAGAACATTTAACAACAGCAGCAGCAACAACAACAACAATGGCTTCAACGTATCAGCAACAGGTCTGCAAGAATGAAAACCAAATAAGTACCTTGATTAAAATTTGTCAAGAGAATACACAAGAAGACCAGTTTAAAAACCAAGACATGAATGAATAGCATAATATTGTAGATGAAGTATAATAGCGCTATCTAGATGATTAAAATATACATGAAGAGACATGCTTAAACTCATCAAGACCCCCTTGCACGCTTGGGGAGATTCATAGCAATGCAAGGACTAACAATAATGATAAAACTTTACACGTCTTTTGTAAACAAAACTAAGAAATGTTTTAGATACAAAAGATCCCAAATCCTTCTTATCATAACTAAATTAACCAGAGATAGGAAACTAAGGTAAAGTATATATTTTGCGGCTAACCTTGTCGACGTTCCTGAGGTGCTTCTTTGCTATATAAGCTGATTGGGAGTCAGTAATGAAACTTAGTTATTCACCTAACAAAACATAGTTATTCACCTAACAGAGAGTTTAACAAAAAATAAAACCCTAACAGAGAGCGAATATTTAATATAGATTACAATATGAAAGAAAAGATGGAATATCAGTTCACATGCATTTGAAGCTGAACAAGCAATAAAAAAGATAGAGTAGCAAAAGAGAGCAAAGGTAAACAAAAACAAAATATGGCAGAATTCAGAATTCTGATCCCATAGAGTAAGTAGCAGAGCATTCAACCTGTCAAAGGTATGAACTATCCCATCTGCACCTTTTTTCAGCATAAAACAATATATACAGAAGCATAATATGTACTATATGTTTTTCTTAGTCCAATCAAGAACCATGTTCAAAACAGAAAGAAGAGGAAACGAATATTTAAACCAATTTGATCCAAATAGCAGAGCAAAGCAGCGCACGTAAAATGGAGATTAGTCTCCTCTTGTGCTTGAAAAATATGAGCTTGTTCTGCAAATGTAATGAATATTGATCACATTTTAGACAATAAGCAATGTTTGTTTGTGCTTAAGCTTAATATTAACATATGTACATATCATTTAGTCTATAAGACTCTAACACTTCAAATTCCAAAACATAACAATAAATCTCCAAAATCCTAACAGCAAATCCTAATATCTTAAATGAGAAAGATATAGCATGAACATCCTTTCTACATCAGTAAATGACATAGTTCCCACAGTCTAACATTCTCATTCAATTTTAGCTACACTAATTTGGAGGTGAAAACACCATAATAAAGAACCAAAAAGCATAAAACAGTTAGACAAATTACATCTCCAGTTGTTTCTTAGGGTATTATTTAGCCTAAGTATAATTCATATTACATCTTCTTTCGGTTGTTTGTAAGGAAAATGAGAATAGTAATACTGAAATTGTAATTACAGATACAAATCTCTCAGCAACACTAATAATGCAATGGTGATTACAAACTGTAGCGTCGCTTGAAGTGCGCCTACATTAAAAACATGTGTGAATATGCTTGGCACTCATAGGAAGTGGGAATTGACATAATACGATTAGGGACAAATAAAGTAGGGAGCCGCCAACAAGTTTTTAAGGAAATTGTAAACCGTTCACGGATCATAAAATGGCAACCACGATAAGGGACAACGATAGGCAACATCGATTGACCCGTGAAGGTTACACCCCATTCATAATCCATGAGATTACTAACTCCATATGGTTCGGAACCACGAAAGGAGGATCGGGGATGATGGTACGAAGTGAGTCATGGAGTCACATTCACCAGTATTGGCCTCTACTCGATTCTTATAGTGAAAAGTTATTCCTGCGATCTCAAAGGCATAGAAACAAAGATTCAATTTACTCCAATCTATTATTATGCTAAATTGGTTGAATATTAATGCAACATATAATTCTAAAATATTAGTGATCACTTGATTAAACAACAAGATTAAAAAGGATCCTAAACCGGTTGTCCAAATTATCTTATTAGTCGTGATTTTCAATTACATATTCCCTTTAAAAATGCAATATGGTGATCATAAATATAATAAAATAAACATTAATATTGGAAGCAATTTAACCATAATTCCAACAATATAAAATCGTTAGAAAAATAATAGAAATAAAAGGAACATAATTCTTACTTTGATTCTGTTTGTTTGCAACTACAAAATAATAAACGAGTTAGTAACTTCAAGGAAATAATAATAAAACAATAATTAAATTAAATTAAATAAAGTAGGGTTGATTTGGGACCAAACCCTCAACCAGTTCTACCTTTCACGCCTTGGCTTAAGGACAGAACCACGAGTAAAGTACGGACTCCTTGGAGTACTTGAAGAAGGAATTTTGAAATAAGAAGGGTAGGCTAGTGTTTAGGTTAAAGCATAGAAGAGAGGAAAAACAGGAGAATTAATTGATGCCCTGTACATCAGAAATGAGGGGGTATTTATAGAGAAAATGTGTTGAGGGAGCACACGAAACCCTAAAATGATAAAAACCCTAAAAAAGTATCTCGCGACACGGCAAACTGTACCATGACACGGGAAGTCCCACCGTCAAACGGGAAACATTCCCGTGACACGGTGCAATTTTTGAGTGACGCGGGAAATTTTTAGTAAACGGGGAAGAAAACGCGTTAAGGGTTTACGCTGTAAGGACACGAAAATTCCCGTGTCACAGCAAGTTTCCGGTGTCACGGGAAATCCCACCGTCAGACGAGAAAGATTCTCGTGACACGGTGGATTCGTGCCGTGGCGCGGGAATTTTTTGTCCGCTTTTCTGTCTAAATACATTTTTAACCCTAATTTCATTCAGCATTTTAAGTGCCGATTGATAATTTCGGGCCTTTTTTCTGATTTACTATTATTTGGGCTAAAATAAGAAAATAAAATAAATAAAAGGTTTGGGCCACAAATAAATAATAAAGCAATAAAATAAAAAAGGTTTGTGCTAAAATTAAATAATAAGTGTGGGCTGAAATTAAAACTATGCTTTTACCAAACATCCAGACTAATCAATGGACTGTTCAAAAATACGAATTTAATCAAATACGATTTTTTAAGCACTCTCGGGATTAAATACTAAACCCGACCAATAGTGGCGGTGAAAGGTTGTTCATCATCGGGTTTGGTTTTGGGGAGACATTTTTAGGTGTCTATAGAAGCCCCCACTTTGACTGAGTTTGTAGAAACGCCAGTTTCGAAAACGATAGTCAAAGTAGTCGATAGGGACGGAGAATGATTTAAGACGTTCTGCGATCCTAAATCACTCTGTATACGCCGATACCTGCAGAAAAATGTTAATTCCACAGATAAAAGAGTAAAAGGATAGGATACGTATCTGACACCAGTGTATCGGTGACAAATGAGTTTGGCAGCTTCCTATGCTTGAAGGAATCCACCGGATGACGTTTGTTGAAACACTTTCCATGCCTGAGGAAAGCCGACTGAGGAGTTTGGTAGTTTTCTAAGCCTGAAGAAACCTACTGGATGATACTTTCCATGCCTGAGGAAAGTCGACGTATGAATTTGGTGTCATTCTATGCTTGAAGAAATCCACCGATAATGCTTTCCATGCTTGAGGAAAGCCGACAAAGGAATTTGGCGGTTTTCTATGCTTGAAGAAATCCACCAACAATACTTCCCATGCTTGATGAAAGTCGACTTGGTGGTTTTCCATACTTGAAGAAAAATCCACCGATAACGCTTTCCATGCTTAAGGAAAGCCGACTTGGCGGTTTTCTATACTTGAAGAAAAATCCACCGATAACGCCTTCCATGCTTGAGGAAAGCCGACTTGGCGGTTTTCTATACTTGAAGAAAAATCCACCGATAACGCTTTCCATGCTTGAGGAAAGCCGACAACTACTGTAATCGCTGAAATTTGCAAGTGTATGATGGTTCGATTATCCCCGAACGTGGGCCGTAGATGATTCACACCTTCAAGTCGATTATCCGATCATATTAAGTGTTTAAACTATCGACAAAATTGACTTTAACGCTTCCTAGGGGCAAAATAGTAATTTTGATACCCTTCATCCGTCAGTTAGAATTTTTCGCGTAATTTTACTGAAAAGTTAATTATCCAATTTGCGGGGAAATTTGTGCAATTTTGGTAAAATTTCCAGGAATATTCACTACCAGTTTCGAAAAGTGTGCAGGACCAAAAGAATTGAACTCCGTGCCACGTGGAAGGTTCCCGTGACACGGTTCTGGTATGCCGTTAAGCGGGAGTGACTCCCGTGTCAAGGGAATTTTTTTGGCACAAAAAATTCCACACGCTTCGTTCCACGTGCCTGAACACCGTTACTTAATAACGGGAAACGTGGAACGGTAACGGGGTCGTGCAACGATTATTTTTGGCTTTAAATATATGACATTGCTCATTTTTGTTCACTCACCATTTCTCTTTCTTCTCCTGCTCTTACTTCTCAGCTCCATTTTTCCACCTTAACTGCTCAAATTTCCGTGGCACGTCGACGGCTCACCGGGGCACGGTTTCTTTCCCGTCAGACGGTCTGCCTTCCCGTGACACGGAGGTTTCTGCGGGTTTCCTCTTTTTTTTTTCTCTCTGAACTTTCGCTGCTGCTCACTGTTGTACTGCAGTTGCTGTTGATCGGAGCTCCGGCGACTCCTGGAATCACCGTGACACGGTATTTGAGATTCGTGACACGATACCTGGTCACCGTGTCGTGGCGGCTGCTCTGGTGTTTTCGGGTTTTTGCAAGTTTTGGAGCTCGAACTTTCATCAATTTGGCTCTAAATTTTTGCTACTTTCTTTATTTTTTGGTTCTCCACAAGGATCTATGTAAGTTTCCTTTGATTTTTGTCTCAAATTTGCTTCAAATAATTTCATGTAAAAACCCTTAAAAATCAATTTGGGGATTTTTTGATTTTGAGGTTTATGTTGAAATTCTTGCCATGAATTTACTTGCATATGTGTGTATGTTTGTTTGCGAGCGATTTGAGACAAAAATTGCATGATTTGGTGAAGAATTGAGCAAATCACCATTTTTGGTACTACTTGTGGTAAATGGTGTTCCTTGTTGTTCATATTGTTCTTTTGCACTTGAAATGATGACCTATTAGTTGTAGGTCTTTGTAAAATATGCCATGATGCGTCGATCTATTATTTTTGTGCAATTTTTAAACATGTTTTGTGTTGTGTATGTACTACATTGTCATGGAGAACATAGTATCATGAAATTAGGAGAACATAGTATTAGTTCGTCATGGAGAAACTAAATACTATAAATAATTCCATTATTTTGCCAATTTTTAGCCTTGAGGTAAAAATTTAGCGTATAATACAAAAAATAACTAAATAACTTAGGAAGTGATGCTAAGCATTTAGATTTTTTATTAAAATGCAACTCGATATAAATAACTAAATGTCTTAGGAAATGATGCTAAGCATTTAGATTTTTATTTTTATAATAGCATGCCTAGACGACGGGATCGTAATCTTTCTATCCATGGCCGGCGTCAGGCTTTTCGGGAGGACACTCCCACGATTCCCGAGGGTATGGATGACGACGCCTTAGAGTCTGAGCCTCGGGCTTCTACGGGTAGAGGTAGGTGGGTTCCACCTCCATGGACTTCAGACCAGTTGGTTTTCTGTCCTGAGAACCACGTTTCTTATCGCTCACTTGCCGGCATAGTCGACGGCACGCTTCGCCACCAC
Source organism: Chenopodium album (assembly GCF_948465745.1). NCBI lineage: Eukaryota > Viridiplantae > Streptophyta > Magnoliopsida > Caryophyllales > Amaranthaceae > Chenopodium > Chenopodium album. The sequence goes on from NC_137836.1 coordinate 31,222,576, forward strand.
GGTTCTAGAGCCGGAGATTTGATTCCTCGACTTCACTAGATTATCACGAGGGATCCTGCTACGAACGCCTTATGGGAATCAGCTGGTTTAGTGGACTTTTATTCGGCGGTCGTAGGGTTTCGCAGCCCCCGGGGTTGTGGTGCGACAGTCGTTCGCGCGTTGTTGGAGTATTTTTGGGATACTACCAACACCTTTCACTTTGCTTGGGGAGAGATGACATTGACCCCTCTGGACTTTAGCATGATTAGCAGTCTACGCTTCACTGACCGCGTCGTAGCACAGATGTCTGATCTTTCTTGGGGAGCTGCTGAGGCAGCCGATTTGTTAGGTCCGATCGTTCAGCATATCAGGACCCAGCCAGTGTCTCGAGGGGGTCCTAGGAGCGGGCGATCTGAGTTGGCTTTGATTTTAGCCCGTGGTTTCAACATGGAGGAGACACCATCTGAGCAGCGAGTGCGGATCTTCATTCAGATTCTCATTTCCATGACTCTTTCTCCTAATAGGAGTTCGCGTGAACTCCTTTGCTACCTCCCTTCTTTAGTCACGATCAATGAGATAGGATCCTTTAGCTGAGCCAGCCTCGGATATGTCGACCTTCTCTTGTCATTATGTCATGGTTGTAGGTAGCTGAACGACGAGTCCCCTGTCACTATCTACGGTTTTTGGAGAGTCGTAGAGGTGACGATCCTTTCCTCTTCTTGTTTTACTTTAATTTTTTCGACTCATGTGCTCAAAGATTACTTTTCATTGCAGCTATGGTTCTACGAGTACTTCCCAGGATTGGCTCCTCGACGGCGTTGTGGAGCGGTTCATGACTTCCCTGTCGGGGCCAGCTGGCGTGATCGAGGAGAGTCACGGGTGGAGTCTGTCTCTGCGCTGCGCGGGTTGTTACGCCGAGGCACCTCTTCTGTTGGCGTAAGAATTACTTTTGTAGCCTGTTATTTTCTCTCTTGACGTTAATTCCGGTGCTTTATTACAACTTTTTATGGTTTTCAGGTTGCTCTTGATGTCTAGTATCGTCCTTGGGCTGGGATGACTAATCTTCCCGAGGCCTTGCAGCTTTCAAAGTACCGCACTGTTTTGGTTAGTACCGGACGCTTTGTCTGGTATTTGGGGGAGCGTATCGTTCGTCAACATAGTGGTGATCGCATTGTGGTGCCCTTATCTCCACCAGAGTCGATGCTGGACTCGCGCTTGCTTATGGAGTTGATAAACAGGGGAGAGCGCTACACTTTTCCTTGGCAGGAGCTTGTGCACATAGAGGGTGATTACGCGCAAAACTTGCTTCCCTCTCTGGCTCCTCCACCCCGCCTTCTTGACGTATGATTTCTTTTGAGGATTTTTGTCGCTAGTCTCTGTTTAAATAGTCGAATAACTTGATTATTCGATCGTATTTTTAGACGATTGTTCGCCCCATGGGGAGGATTGAGATTCCGCCTAAATATGTCTGCTACCCATGGCCGATTGGTATTACGGAGGACCATATTGCTGACGCGCCAGAGGGTTTCAGACAGGCGCAGGAGTCTCTGCCTGAGGTTTTTGAGCAAGTAAGTTTTTGATGCATTATTCATCCCTTTTAACACCGCTTGTTACTGATTTTTCTTTGTTTTGTTCTCAGCCTAACCGCCCGGAGATGATGGGACTCATGAAGCTGGTTGACGCTCTGAAGTACTGCATCATCAAGCTTCGGCGTGGTGCGAGTTGTCAGAGCAGTTCTGGCGATGTTCTTGAGGTATGCTCATTTTTTCCATTTCTACCATTTGTTTTATTTTGCATTGTTGACGTCTTTTGATTTTGTATTTTTCAGGAGCAACAAAGGTCCCGCTCGCGCTCGAGGCATAGAGGCTCGGACGAGGGGGAGCCTAGTCGTGGTAGACGATCTCCTGAGGTTCATCGGCATTCTCAATCTCCGCGGGATCCTCAGATTTCTTAGTCGTTTAAGGAGGCTCAGTGGCAGCAGCCTCAGTCTTCCCAGCGCTTTTAGGGTCAGGGTTAGAGGCAACGACAATTGTTTTCACAGCCTGAGTTTAGGCCAGTTTTGACTCCCGTGGATCTTGGTTTATTTTCAGCTCCATCGTCTGGGATTCCTCCACCGTTGTCGGGCTTGTTCTCAGTTCCAGTGTATGGGACGATGCCTCCACCGACGATTCCCATGTCTTTGAGTCAGTCTACACCATTTGCCAGTTGGACGGGTCCTGCTTTGAGTTTGACTGCTGCTGGAGTTACAGGGACTAGTAGGGACACTACTCCTCGTACTCGGATGATGGCAAGACTCTTTGGCCTACCGTTCCCATATTCACAGGCTGGGGATGACACTGATCCTAACTCTTCTAGTTCTGCAGATTTTTGACCGAGGGTCTTTATTTGTACACACTGTGATGACACTTGACGCTGCTTATTTATTATGACTTGCTTTATACATTATTCACAGTTTATGTACTTATTAGTGTGTGTTAGTGTGTGCTTGAGACTCATTGTGTGTGATTGTGTAGTTATTAATGACGCGACAAAAAAAACGTAAGTGGAATAAGTGGAGGGTACCGACCTTCCCCAAAAGAAACAAAAATAAAAAGACAAGAAAGATCTGAATAAGTTTTACAACTACTCCCAAATTAAATATGTTTGGAAATGGGACGAGGTTTATAACTTCCCCAAAGAAAAATAAGATAACAATAGAAATAAAAAATAAATAATGACGATAAATAAATATAAAAATAAATAAATAAATAAATAAATAAATAGATAAAAATAAGTTGTTAAAAATAAAAAAATAAAAATATTGAAAAAGTTGAGAATTTTATTAGGGATGAAACTCTCGAAATCAGAAAAATAAACGGTGAAGATAAAATACTAAAAAAAAATCCGGATAGATACAGGAAAAGATAAAAAAAGAAAACGCGTGGGCGCCGCAACACGACACTTTATACCGTGTCACGGCAAGATCTGCCGTGTCGTGGCGAAAATTCCCGTGACACGGTGGGACATCCCATGTCGCGGTGTGCGTATTCTAGAACGGTGTGGTTTACGCGTATAGAAAGATAATTTCTGAGTAGTTCCGTGCGCTTTTGCTATAAAATAGGACCAGTATATTCGTGATATGCATAATTACGAAACACAAAATATTAGAATTTCATATTTCAATAATAACGTCTCGGAATTTTGATAATACATTGCGCGACTGGTCTTATTCTTTGACTAATGCTGACAAAAGAGAGTTAGAATTGTTTCATGTCAGGGGTTTACTAGCCCTGAGGCATGTAGCGATTGAACATGATTTTCTTAGGGCAGCATTAGACTATTGGAGTCAAGAAACACATTGTTTTAAATTTGATTATGATGAAATTTGTCCCCTGCCGGAGGAATTCGGTGCCATCTTTGGATTTCTTGCCATAAATCTTATTACCATGCCTACCCAACGGGAGTATTATTACCAAGACTTTGAACGCCATCTGAATCTAACAGATCCAAATTTAAATAGAATTGTGTGTGGTAATGAGGTAGACTTAGAAAAACTTGCAAATTTATATTTAAATCGCCCTATCTTTGAGTCTTATCATGTATACCATAGAAGGGCAGATATTTTTTGCATGTTTAGCAAGCTTTTATTTGCAAACGGTAGGGTAGGACATGCTTGTCTAGCGTCTATGCTTGAACATGTTGAATCTTGGAGATCTCCTATGCCTACGTGCCTTGGAGAAACATTTCGTGGCCTTGACGAAGCAAAAGTTGACCGGAAAGCCATCAGGAAGGGCTCTCTAGTACTGCTGCAGGTAAAAAAACGCTCCGAGTATCCCCCGTGACACAAAACAGGCACCGTGTCACGGTGGTTACCTGCCGTGACACGGTGAAATATGTCGTGTCACGGGAAATCTGCAATTTTTTTTTTTGTTTTTTTTTTTTTTTTTGCAGATTTGGTTGATGGAGCGTTTAGAACTATTTGAAGCCCCCGACGATATTGAAAAATATGGCCCTAACGATCTAGTCCGCAGGAAGAAGAATTACTCTGTGAACATGTCGTATGAAGACTGGAAAAATTTCTTTGCAAAGAGAGAATTTTCCATTCGTTGGGTGGTGCCTTGGTGGAGGCTTACTAGGATGGTTGGTACGAATGATACTCCGTATTGTCGTGTTCCTAGTATCTCAAGAATGACTTTTTATTGTCCCTCTCGACTGATGCGACAGTATGGACTTGAACAAGTAGTTCCACGCTATAACGATAGTCCTCGTGAAGTATCGTTGCATGAAAGTAATGTTCACAAATACGAGACTTATTGGATTGGAAGACCTTTGTGGACCGTTTCTGCAAGTAACCAAGCTCCTCCTCCTATATCTAGTTCATACAAGGCATGGTTGAATCCTAGAAGTAGGAGGGAACGAGTCGAATCACGCAAATCGGATGTGAAGAGTCGTCTTGGAAAAAAAAAAGCACCTCCTAAAGATCGTCTAGGTCCAAGAACACAAGGGATTGAGTTTAAGACTCCTACAATGCAGAAAAGGAAGAATTATGTGAAAGGGAAGGGTAAGGAGAAGATGGTTTATAGAGAGAAACAACCAAAGAATTTTAAGAAGGGTGAAAGGGGTGAAAGTTCGACTAGGGGTGTGACGGTTCGGGCTACAAAAGACACATTAATGGTGAAAGTCGACCTAGTTGAAAAAGAGAAGGAGGTTCCTAAGGTGAAGAGGGATTACAACAATATTGCTTTGCTTTTATGATTTATAATTTTTTAAAATAAGGCGTATGATGCCAATAATTGTAGTCATATTTATTTCAATAATAATAGCATATTTATTTTCGCCTTAAATGAAAAATTACAATTTTTTTTAATATCTGAGTCAAGGAGTCGGACGCAATGGAAGAATGAAAATAAAAACATCAAACAAATAACTGAATTTGCAAAGACTACGTCACTAAAAAAAATCAGAAAAATCTGAAATTCCAGTGTCACGGTAAAAAATTCCGTGACACGTTGGAAATTCCCGCGTCACGGCACATTTTTTTTTTCTCAGGTCCACCGTGTCACGGTGGACTGTACCGTGACACGGTGGAAAGTCCCGTGTCGCGGCAAAACTCCCCTTTTTTTTGCTCAGGTCCACCGTGCCACGGTGGACTGTGCCGTGACACGGTGGACATTCCGTGTCGCGGCAAAACTCCCTTTTTTTTTGTCGTATAGCAATGCTGAACTGACGCCTATACTTGATCGACAGAGGGAGGATTTTATTTTTTAAAGTGGCCGGGCCCCCTTGAGGGGTTGCCTACGTATCCTTAAAAAGGAATCAGGCCAAACGTAGCTCTATTGGGTCATGAACCCATGCGACTAGGCATAAAATTTCTTGAGTTGATCCAAGTTGGTTAAATTGTGGGAACCGTTACCGTCCATGTCTACCAATTGTGCCGCTCCGCCAGATAAGATGGCTTTAACAATATACGGGCCTGACCAATTTGGTCTGAATTTTCATCTTGGATCCAACACATTATTGCGAAGTGCCTTAAGCACCAGGTCACCGTCTTTGATGTTCCTAGTCTTCACTTTTTTATTAAAATGTCGCGCCATACGCTGTTGGTAGGTTTGGACATGATGCAAAGCTGCCAAGCGTTTTTCATCGAGTAAGACTAGTTCATCATATCTTGCTCTAATCCAGTCGACTTCATCTAGTTGACTTTCCAACGCGATTCGGAGAGAAGGGATTTCGAGCTCTATTGGTTGTACAACTTCAACTTCATAGACCAAAGAGAAAGGGGTAGCCCCTGTTGGTGTACGAACAGAGGTTCGATAACCCCAAAGGGCGAAATGTAGCTTACTTGGCCAATCCTTGTAATATTCTATCATCTTTTCAATGATAGTTTTCACATTTTTGTTGGCCGATTCGACTGCACCATTTGTTTGTGGTCTGTAAGGTGATGTTCTTTGATGTTTGATATGATATTTCTGTAATAATTCCGCGTATTCGGCTTGGAAATGTGTTCCATTATCACTTATCATCTCTTGAGGTACCCCATATTGGCATATGATATTTTTCTCAATGAATTGAGCTACGTGTTTTGCCGTTAGCTTAGCATATGAGGTAGCTTCGACCCATTTAGTGAAATAGTCGATCGCTACGAGGATGAATTCGTGCCCCCCTTGTCCTGGTGGTGTTATTTTTCCAATGATGTCGATGCCCCAAGTGGAGAAAGGCCATTTAGAAGTATATGTGTAGAGAAGCGAAGGTGGAACGTGCTGTAAATTTGCGTAGACCTGACACTTCATACATTTCTTGACGTATTCGTGACAATCTCTCTTCATAGTAGTCCAATAATAACCTTGTCGTTGAATCTTTTGAACTAACATCTTCGCATTCATGCGCGTTCCACATATACCGGCATGAAGATTTTCCATGGTTCTGTGTGCTTCTTTCTTGGCTATGCATAAGAGATTTCTCCCCATTGTAGTCCTCTTGTGGAGTTCTCCCCTGATGAGCACATACTGTGAGGCCAGGAGCCTCAAAGCACGGCGTGCCCTTTTATCAGTATTAGGAGGGTATTCTCCTCTTGTCACATAATTAAGGATATTTGTATACCATGGCTCTTCATCTTCTTCTTGTGATTCATGTTCATCGTCGAGTGCGTGAACGTAAGCCGGTTCATATCTTCTTTCTATGGTCAACGACATTCTGATTGTATCCGTTGGAATTCGCACCATTGATGCTAATTTAGCTAGTGCGTCGGCGAACTGGTTTTCTTCTCTCGGCAAATACGTATATTCCACTTCATCTAGTTGCTCCGTGAGAGTTTCTAAATGAGCTTGATACGTAGCGAGACTTTCACTTCTCACGTTCCATCTCTTGGAGATTTGGTTAATGATTAGGGAAAAATCACCGTAGATTCTGAGCTTCTTAATTCCCAAGGCGACAGCTGTTTCTAACCCTAAAATACATGCTTCATATTCTGCGGCATTGTTGGTGACATCAAAGTCGAGCTTCATGGAAATTGGGATATGCTCTTCATTGGGTGATACGAGCAAGACTCCTACACCACAACCTTTTTGGTTTGAAGCTCCGTCGAAATAGAGCGTCCAGCTATCATCTTCGGTCATGAGTAAATCTTCGTCAGGGAAATGGTACTCATCTTCTTCTTTCTCAACTTCTTCTAGCGGAAAGTCTGCTAAGAAGTCAGAAACCGCAGAACCTTTGATTGCTTTTTGTGGTACAAATTTCAAGTCGAACTGAGCAAGATTGACTATCCACCTTGATAATACGCCATTGAGTGTTGCTTTTTCAAACAATTATTTGAGAGGATCCATCTTGGACACGACATGCACTGTATGAGTGAGCATGTAATGTCTTAGTTTCTGTGCGGCCCACACAAGTGCTAGACATAACTTTTCAAGTGGTGTGTATCGTATCTCATATCCTTAAAGCTTCTTACTCAAGTAGTAGATTGCATTCTCCTTGCTTTCAATCTCTTGTGCTAGCATTGCCCCCATCGTTTCTCTTGTGACCGTAAGGTAGAGTCGAAGAGGAAAGTCAGGTATTGCTAGCGCTAGCACGGGTGGGTTTTCCAGGTACTTTTTGATTTTGTCGAAAGCTTTTTGGCAATCGTCATCCCATTTGACTGGGACATTTTTCTTAAGCTTCTTGAATATAGGTTCACATATCGCTGTGAGTTTTGATATGAACCTACTTATATAGTGCAACCTTCCAATGAAACCTCGAATCTCCTTCTCATTCTTGGGCGGTGGCATGGCCATGATCGCTTTTACTTTTGTGGGATCTATTTCAATCCCTCGAGAACTGATCACATATCTAAATAATTTGCCTGACATGACTCCGAATGCACACTTTGCTGGATTTAATCTCATGTTGTACTTGCGAAGTCTTTCAAAGAACTTGCGAAATGCAATGATGTGGCCTGGGCAATCTTTAGACTTAACGATCATATCATCGACATAGACCTCCACCTCTTTGTGCATCATATCATGTAACAATGTTGTAGCTGCTCTTTGGTAGGTGGCACTCGCGTTTTTCAACCCGAATGGCATTACCGTATAACAATATGTACCCCATTGTGTGATGAATGTGGTTTTCTCCATATCTTCTTCAGCCATCAATACTTGATTATATCCGGCGTAGCCGTCCATGAATGATAGGAGTGCATGGTTTGCTGTGTTATCGACCAGAATGTCAATGTGAGGTAGAGGGAACCCATCTTTAGGGCTTGCTTTATTGAGGTCCCTGTAATCAACACACATTCTGACCCTTCCATCCTTCTTTGGAACTGGAACCACATTTGCTATCCATTTTGGATACTTGGATACTTTGATGAAACCTGCGGCCAACTGCTTTCTGATTTCTTCTTTGATTTTGAGAGCTACATCTGGTTTAATACGGCGCAACTTTTGTTTGACAGGCTTCATACCTAGAATGAGTGATATCGTATGTTGAGCTATATCCCTGTCAATTCCTGGCATATCTTGGTATGACCAAGCAAATGCATCAACAAATTCACTAAGCAAGTTAATTAGCTCTTTGCGTTCATCTTGACTTAGTGTTAATCCAATTTTTACTTCTTTAATAGTTGTATCATTGGAAATATTAACTGTTTCTGTATCTTCGATAACTACCGTTTTATTTTCGTGTTCCTCCATTGCTTAATCCAATGTTCCTCGATGGGAGCTATATCATTCAGTTGTGAAGAGCTCTTCGTCTTCATCAACAAAGTCGCAATCGAGGAACATCTCGAATCCTTGTTCACGCTTCCCATCGTGGACGAATGGCTCAGGGAATTCATAGCATGGAAGTCTTCCCCTTCTTTGATGTACTGGCCATTAAGAGTGAATGGGTATGGATCCATGGCCATTTCCGTCTTCATGATTCGAGCGTTATTGCGAGCCTTCATCTTCAAGAGGGCTTGTCTCACATCTTCTTTTGTCGGCTTGAATCCCAAGCCAAAAGTATCCTTCTTGAGTGCACCAGGATGGCCCCAAAGTTTAGCCATTTTCTTTTTGAATCCGAGGGTCATTCCAGGGAAATTCCCTTGCTTCTTCAAAATGGCATTAATATTGGTGTTTGAATAAGGATCGAAGTCGAGATGGCAATTCTCCTCTTCTTCGATCATGAGAACATCATCGAGTGAAAACCCCCCAAGATCTTCGTCTTCTTCGTCATGTTCGACATGGAAGATAGGAGTGTCGATAACTTGAATGCGCATAGGAGAGGCATCAATGGTAATTGGAACCCCTCAAACTATGGCTTTCACTTTCTGGTGCAGCGATGATGGAATCGCCTTTAGCTCATGAAGCCAAGGGCAACCTAACAACATATTGAAAGAGGCCTTAATATCTACCACTTGAAACTTGGTGCGACGTTCAATGGCCCCAGTAGTTATGTTTAGTGTGATAGTACCCACGGCTTGACGGCGAGTATTATCATAAGCACGAATCCCTTGGGTCGAGGGAGTCAGTTCTTCATTCTTTATGCCCAACTTCTTTGCAGTGCGGAGTGGGCATACATTGATTGCAGAGCCGTTATCAACCAGACTCATAGGAACATTCATCTGCCTACACACCACAGTGAGGTGTAAGGCCTTATTATGTTGGTCCCCTTCCGGGGGCTAATCCTTGTCAGAAAACGAAATCAGATTGCTAGTACTTGGCAATTCAGCAGTGAGAAAGTTGACCAGTCCTTGAGGAGTCATGTCATCATCAACTCCATTTTTTCACCAGAGCATTCATCACAGCCTTTCGATGCTCGGGGGAGGTGGCCAAAAGCTTCCATACATTCATCTCCACCTTAGTCTTTTGCAATTGTTTGACCACATCGTTGTTCACAGGGTCGATGGGATCAACTATCGGATGTGATTGTGGTGGAGGTGGTTGTGGACTAGGTTGTTGCAACCGTCCACTTCTGGTGAGAACCTTGACCTCAAGGTCTCCCCAAACATCTTCACCTGTGCCAAGAGATGAACAGGCTATATCCTTGAGATAGACGTCTTCATCGTCACTATCCCAAATTCCATTCACTTCTTTAAAACTCGAGACAAATACAACTTTCGACAGATATTCATTCACAGGTTGAATGAGTATTGATGGATCAAAGGAGACTTCATCTCCCATGATAGCCAAAGCATCGGAAAGAGGACCTGTTTGAATATTAGGCTTCTTGCCCCCTGGAGGGACAGGAAGTTGATTAGCATCAATTAGGTCTTGGATTGCATCCTTTAACCTCCAACACTTCTCAGTATTATGACCCTTTCCTTGATAAAACTTGCAATAAGCATTGGGGTCATAGCTAGCGAGCCTATTCTCTAGTCGAGGTTCTGGAAATGGTCCAGTTGGCATAATCAGTCTTTGACCGTGCAAACGGTCAAAAGCAGCATCATAAGTCATTCCCAAAGGCGTGTAAACCCTCCTTTGTCTTTGGAATCTTTGAGGAGGAGCATTAAGGGCCAGCACATCATTGATATTGATATTGTTGGTAGCATTATTGGGCTTGGAAGACGAAGAAGAAAGAGTGTCGTTCTTCTTGTTTTTCCAAGTGATGTTATTATTGTTGCTACCAGCAGTCTTTATCAGTTCATCCTCGATATTGATCCCAATATCGTATACAACTTCAAAGGTACTCAGAGGCAGAAACTTCAAGTGTTGCTTGTACTAATGAGTCAGATTGGCAATGAACAAGCGAACCATCACTTTTTCCTTGGGGGGGATCCACCAAGAGCGCGGCTGTTTCCCTCCACCTGCTTAAGTAAGTGGTGAAGCCTTCATTCTCTTTCTGTTTGAGAATGGAGAGTTCACGTTCAGAAGTCTTAGCCTGAATGTTACACTTGTAACGATTCATAAAGCTTTCAGCAACATCCTCCCAAGTTGCGACATGTTTGGATTCCAAAGAGTAGAACCACTGTTGACAGGCATGCTCCAAGGAAAGAGGGAACACTGTAGGGAAGAGTGTCACATCTACTCCCTTAAGAGCCATGGTTGCAGAAAAAGCCTTCAAATGGAAAAGCGGATTATCATTAGGCTTGAACTTGGGAATGTCAGTAGTGGAAAACTTCTCAGGAAGTTTGTCCCTTATGGGCGAAGAGGTGACAGGTTGTTCCACATAAGTGAATTCTTTAGAAATCTTACTCATCTGTTCCTTAATCTTGTCCATTGCAGCGGTAGTGACATTGTTTTGATTGTCTTGCTCTACCATGTTGACTCTAGTGGTGAGTGTTTGCATCATGTTAGACAACATTTCAATTGTCTTGTTGATGTTCTCGATATCTTCCTTAGTAGCCATTGGTTGAAAGTAGACTGGAGATGGATCTTGTGGAGATGATTGCAGTGGTTTCCTTGCACGCCTCATTGGTATAAGAGGTTGTTGAGGTATTGACTCAAACCGTAACAATCTACCCCTGCTTCTTGACCAAGTGTTGTGACACCGAAACAAACACACCTTTAATGACCAAACTTAACCTTAACCCATCCGAAAAAAATGAATTTTAAAAATCTATAATTTTGAAATTCTATTTATTTATTTACTTTTTTTTCAAAAAAAAATAAACAAAAATATGGGAGGATACTATCCGACTTACTCCGAAAAAAAACGACACACAAAAAAAGACTACCCTAAAATAAGGTCAAAAAAGTGGTGCACGACTAAAGAAAAAAGTGTGTGAACACGATATGTGAGTGATTAAGAGAGGTTATAGACGCGTGTTTTGACCGTACAGCTAGACATGACACCAGACTGGACATATAAACCATATACGTACGCAGAAAAATCGAAAAAAGACTGACGGGACGCTTTTCCTAGGCACCGTGTCACGGTGCTGACTGTCGTGACACGGTGCAGCCTACCGTTAGACGGTAGAAAGCGCTGTGTCACGGCGCTGTTCACCGTGGCGTGGCAGAACTTGCCGTAAAATGGTGCGCAGTTCCAGGTCTGTTTTGTGATTTTTCTAGATTTTAGTCAATTTTAGGTCCGTACTAATTACTATGTGGAAATAAAAACCCTCGGTCATGGGTTAAAACAAAAGAGTAAACACATGAAGGTTAGCACCAAGCAGCCATGTGGCATTTAGTCACGATGATGTAAAAAAATTTTGCAACCTAGGGTCAAGATCTATGTTCAACTATTGGTCAAGCTTTGGGTGTCAAAAGGGTACCGTGGTTAAGAGTTTGGACGCGTTAGCAAGGCGGCTCCGCGAGTTCGTGATGAAATCAACTCGACTCCATGGTTTGGGTGGATTTAATAACTCGGATGAACCCTTATTGCCATGAGCGTTTTTGGGTTGAAAGAGCTTAAACCCCCTGGGGCTAAGACGCATGTAGAACACACACGTTTTTTCCGAAAAATCGAAGGAAGTTGACTGTGAGAAGAGAAAATAAGCCACCGGACTGATTTTAGGACTGCCGTGACACGGACAAAATTCCCGTGCCACGGTGCGGCACACCGTCAGACGGTGCTCTGTACCGTGACATGGCAGATTTTGCCGTGGCACGGCAGTCAGAAAATCTGACTGGTGCCCTGTTTTCCTTCGTACGCAATCAAGTTATTAATTTTTTCCTACGGGACAGACCTAAATGCGACGTTAAAACGTCTATGCATATGGAAAAATGCCAAATTAATCACAGGAGAATCTTTCAAGTCTCATCCACTAATCTTAATTAAATATCGATTACTCAATTCGATAAATAACCAAGAATCCTCCCAAGTGGAGTCGCCAAATTGTAGGCGTCGCTCGAAGTGCGCCTACGTTAAAAGCATGTGTGAATATGCTTGGCACTCATAGGAAGTGGGAATTGACATAATACGATTAGGGACAAATAAAGTAGGGAGCCGCCAACAAGTTTTAAAGGAACTTGTAAACCGTTCACGGATCATAAAAAGGCATCCACGATAAGGGACATCGATAGACAACAACGATTTACCCGTAAAGGTTACACCCCATTCATAATCCATGAGATTACTGACTCCATATGGTTCGGAACCACGAAAGGAGGATCGGGGATGATGGTACGAAGTGAGTCATGGAGTCACATTCACCCGTATTGGCCTCTACTCGATTTTTTTATTGAAAAGTTATTCCTGCGATCTCAAAGGCATACAAACAAAGATTCAATTTTCTCCAATCTATTATTATGCTAAATTGGTTGAATATTAATGCAACATATAATTCTAAAATATTACTGATCACTTGATTAAACAACAAGATTAAAAAGGATCCTAAACCGGTTGTCCAAATTATCTTATTAGTCGTGATTTTCAATTACATATTCCCTTTAAACATGCAATATGGTGATCATAAATATAATAAAATAAACATTAATATTGGAAGCAATTTAACCATAATTCCAACAATATAAAATCGTTACAAAAATAATAGAAATAAAAGGAACATAATTCTTACTTTGATTCTGTTTGTTTGCAACTACAAAATAATAAACGAGTTAGTAACTTCAAGGAAATAATAATAAAACAATAATTAAATTAAATTAAATTAAGTAGGGGTGATTTGGGACCAAACCCTCAAACAGTTCTACCTTTCACGTCTTGGCTTAAGGACAGAACCACGAGTAAAGTATGGACTCCTTGGAGTACTTGAAGAAGGAATTTTGAAATAAGAAGGGTAGGCTAGTGTTTAGGTTAAAGCATAGAAGAGAGGAAAAACTAGAGAATTAATTGATGCCCCGTACATCAGAAATGAGGGGGTATTTATAGAGAAAATGTGCTGAGGGAGCACACGGAACCCTAAAATGATAAAAACCCTAAAAAAGTATCCCGCGACACGACAAACTGTACCGTGACACGGGAAGTCCCACCGTCAGACGAGAAACATTCCCGTGACATGGTGCAATTTTTGAGTGACGCGGGAAATTTTCAGTAAGCGGGGAAGAAAACGCGTTAAGGGTTTACACGGAAAAGACACGGAAATTCCCGTGTCACAACAAGTTTCCCGTGTCACGGGAAATCCCATTGTCAGACAAGAAAGATTCCCGTGACACGGTGGATTCCTGCCGTGGCGAGGGAATTTTCAGTCCGCTTTTCCGTCTAAGTACATTTTTAACCCTAATTTCGTTCAGCATTTTAAGTGTCGATTGATAATTTCGGGCATTTATTTATTTATTATTATTTGGGCTAAAATAAGAAAATAAAATAAATAAAAGTTTTGGGCCAAAAATAAATAATAAAACAATAAAATAAAAAAGGTTTTGGCTAAAATTAAATAATAAGTTTGGGCTGAAATTAAAACTATGCTTTTACCAAACATCAAGACTAATCCATGGACTGTTCAAAAATACTAATTTAATCAATTACGATTTTTTAAGCACTCTCGGGATTAAATACTGAACCCGACCAATAGTGGCAGTGAAAGGTTGTTCATCATCGGGTTTGGTTTTGGTGAGACATTTTTAGGTGTCTACACAAACACACACAAAAACCCCAAAATTTCACCAATAATTTCAAATTTCTGTCACTTCAATTGAATTTTAATCAAATTCCTATCATCAAACCCAACCAAAATATATAACAAAAAAATCAACCAAAATCATGCAGATTTATATGAATAATAAAAAAATAAAAAATAAAACGAAAATTTTGACATTGAATCAATAAATGGGCAAAATTCATCAGCAAGCCCAAATAAAAAATAAACAAATTGATCCAATATAGCAATAAAACAAGCAATATAGAGGAATCGGTTAACAAGGAATTGATTCTACTGAGAATTGGAATAAGCGAAAATAGTTAAAATATAAAGGACCTTACATGTAGAGGAATCGGCGTCGGAGTTCAATGAATCTGGCGACATGAGCGACGACGACGGTGGTGGAGGTAGAGTGATGGAGAGAGTGAGCAGATGAGAGAGGAAGAGAGAGAAATGGGGGTTTTCAGCTGTTGATCGAATTTGTTGGGTTTTGGGAGTCGAATTTGTTGGATTGGGGTCGAAAATTGCTGGGGTTTTGGGGTTTTGAACGGGTTTGAAATTTCTGGGGATTTTGGGTTTGATTTTTGCTCGAAAATGGGGAATTTCGGTTGCTAGTTGAATTTTTTGGGTTCTGAGGTCGAATTGATTGGGGTTTGAATAGTTAATTTTGCTGGGTTTTTGGGGTTTGAACGGCAGCAAGCTAAAGTAGTGCATATTTCAATTTTTTGTCTACATACTCTACACTGTAAGCAATGGGCTAATGAAGAGGGTAATTACATACTCTCGTTGAACTAATTTTACCCTAACTAAGGCAAACAAGCTCCTAGATTATGGCAATGTTAGGTAATTAGAGTTTTGACAACAAATGAGCTTATTTGACTAATTAAGTAAGAGGTTTGACTACAATCACTACATAAATCATCTAATTTGTTTGTTTGGTAAAAGAGCTTTTTAAATAAGCTTATTGAGGCAAATAAGCTAAGTTGTAAAAAGCTAATTAATAAAAGATTAGCTTATTGAGTAATGAATGTCAAAAGACAATTTTATCCTAAAAGTTACTCTAATTCACATTCTTGCCCTCCCGATTTCTTACCCTAATCAAGTAAAAAAAATATTATCAAGGTCCTAAATTGTCATTTCATATGTTCAACTATCAAGCAACTACAAATAATAAGATAAGTTTACCCAACAACTCTACATAAAAAGCTCTTATAAATCAGCTAGTCAAAGCAGCTAATGCAACCATTTAGTCAAAACAGCTAATGCAACCAGCTCTTGTCAATCAACTAACCGCTAATTACCAAACAGGACCATAGTAGACTGATAACACTTTCACCGTGGGATACGAAACCATAACTTCGTCATATTTAAGAAAATTATCAAATTGCCTATTTTCAAACACCAAATGGAATGTAGAATGAGCTGAAATAAGAACCATATATTTTTTGAAAAGGATGAACATCACAATTAGTATCGACCGAATGAATATTTCAATCTCTTTCAGCAGCAAATTTTTTTTTTGCGACTGAATATTATGGTAGTCGCAAATAGTAGTTGCAATTTTTTTTATTTGCAACAAAATAATAGGGTAGTCGCGAATATGAGTCGCAAATTTGCGACCCCATAGCAACTACAACAAAATCATCCGCAAAATTTGCAACTACCCGTCCTTTTCAGTTGCAAAAATATTTTTTGCGACTGAATATTAGGATAGTTGCAAATATCAGTCGCTAAATTGGCATTTTCTTGTAGTGATTGACTTTGACTTTACGGGTTTATAAAGAAAAAGAAAAAAGGCAAAAATAGGGTGTATATTTTTTGGAATCAAGTATATGGGTTCAAACAAGTGGTTTAATTGGAGGATTAATATCCGACTCACCCCCTTAAAAAATGACGGAAAACACGCGCATACAGGACTCTCTAGACACAGTCAAAGTGTACATACATATTAGTGTGTGCTTTATTTGTGAGTGCAAGTGACATGCTTTGACTCTTGTGTAAGACCATGGGACTTAGTGCCTAGACTCAATTAAAGACTAAAAAGGGTATTGTTATTAACAAAATAATTAAACAGATTAGCAAACAGTTGAATTAGACTCGTCGTGATGACTCGAGCAAAATACTAAAATGTCGCCGCACACTGCAGTGCAACGCCAGACGACAGCGTTGTCGCTCGGCGTTGCACAGCAGCGTGTGGCACTGCAGCCCAAATTTTTGCGCTGCACAGCATGTTGCACAGCATTGATCTGGGACTATTTTCAGTTTTGTTACTCAACGGGTCATGCCTAAAGTCGTACGTCAATTCTGATTAAATTATTAGACTTTAATTACTCTAACTAATTAATTAATTAGGCAAAGTCCTTTTAGCCATTAATTAGTTTATTTAAGGCTTAAACACAAGTCAGACAAACGGTTAGGAAAAACACATAGAGTATGCACAACAAATAATGCACAATTAGTCAAGTTGGCACGATATAATGCAATAAGTTTGCAACCTAACCATGGCTCTAATTCACTAAAGTTCGGGATATGGGTTAGTCAAATAGGGTCCATGGTTATGAGTCTGGATGCACCGCGCGGAACCCTTACCTTTGGAAGGGTTGGCGCGAGTGGATGGGACCCCGCGAGTTAAACTCGCTTCCATGGTTTGGTGAATTCAACATTCTCAAATGTACCCTTTGTTGCTCAAAGCATTCAATCAGGTAGATGGAGCATGAATTCCCAGAGGGTTATGTTCATATGTAGAAAACATATGGGTTTCAGAAAAAAAGAGAAAAAACTCAATCATGAAGTATAATTGAGCCAACAGTGCTAGAACTGGTCGAAATTAGAACTCATATTTCTTGCCGGTATTGGAAGAACACAACGCTAGCCAACAGGGATTGTCGCCGCGATATAGCCCTGTCGCCTGGCAACAGAATTGTCACTCGGCGATAGAGGCATATCTTCGGCGAAAGACTCTGTTTGCTAGACGCCAGTTCCTACATGCCTCAGCAGCTTTCTGTGTTCGTAAAATTTTCCGGTTTTTTGAAGCATTATTTCGATTCTAGTTGTGAAAGATATTCCTCAAATTTTCTACGTGTAAAAAATCCTATGTTTTTAACTCATTACGGATGGTCTTTCCAATGATATCTTTTTTATGCATATGACAATAATGTTAATCAAAATTACGCACATGAAATACTTAGAACTTTTTGAGTCTCATCCACTCATTCTAAATTATTGCCAAAATAAATTTCAGGAATTAAAATAGAAATCCTCCCCAATGGAGTTGCCAAAAACTGTAGGGAATATTTCAAGCATTACCCCAAACTTGAATCCCACTATGATCATACACTTAAGCATGGTGGCATCAAAAGGGAAGGAAGCTAGAGCAAAAAAGTCGCCAACAAGTTTTAGGAACTTGTAAACAATTCACAGGGTGAAGGTTACACCCCTTAACAATCCAGGAGATTGTTAACATGACTGGAAGTTTGGGGATGAAGGTACAAATCCAATCTAAAAGAGAAAGAACTTGCCATAATAATAGGCCTCTACTTTATTCTTCTCGTATTCATGTGCGCTTTCTGACTAACTTGCAATCAATAGGTTTACCCTAAACCTGTTTATCTATGTTGGTTGAATATTAATGCACAAATAAAACTATTATTGGCGATCACTCAAATTATAATCATATTAACCCTAAAAAAGATTATTAATTATCTTATTAAGTGTGATTAAGAGTACCAATTCCCTTTAAACATGCATAAAAGGTGTGATTAAGAAATAACAATAAATAAGCATCAAGCAACATGATAATAATAATAAATAATAATCATAATCCAAATCATAATCATGTTAAAGCAAAATATTAATAGCAAGATCTAGGCATGATACTAACAAGATTAGTAACAACCCCTATCATGTCACTAAACATCAAAGATCAAAGCTTTAACCCTAACATGATACTAACATGATATTAAGATAGACAGTATGTAATACCCCTCATGATTGCTTTAAAGGAATTTAATATACTACTCATATCAACAAGGTGCATCTTTCTTTTAGGGAGCTCATTTGCTAAGATACTCCACAGTTAAGCGTGCTTGGCTGGGAGTAGTCTTGGGATGGGTGACCTCCTGGGAAGTTTTCTTAAGGCGCGCATGAGTCAGGAAAAAATGTGCCGAAAGGACTCGTGTTGGTTTGTCCAACAATTCTCAGTGAGATGACCCCTACCTTGGTGATATTTGCAGTGTGCATTGGGGTTCCAGTTAGCTGTCCTCTTTTAAACTAGTAGGTCCCCAAATGGTCCAATAGGAGTTATAAGACATTTTGCATTCAGTCAATTGAATGTGGTGTCATAAATCATACTAATAGGAGTAAAGTTCCTCCTAAATGGTTTCTTTTGTCCTTGGTTGTTTATACCAAGGACTTATTCACTCAAATTAAAGGTGCTAACATTATTTGAGTGAGTGGTTTTGGAAGAAGAATGATTGTCGTTCTTCTTGCCTTTCCAGCCACTGTTGGAGTTAGTTTTAGCAGCTTTTTGTTTAGCAAGGTCGTCTTCAATGTTAATCCCAATATCATAGACGGCCTTGAAAGTGTTTAGATTGTTTTGATGTTAAAGATGCTTTGAGTACTTTTCTTGGAGGTTCTTGATTAACAACCTCACAGATTCGTTTTCACCCGGTACTTTAATCATCCTAGCAGAGGTTTCTCTACATTTATTGAAGAAATAAGTGAAACCTTCATTCTCTTTCTATTTAAGTATTCCAAGTTCCCTATGATCATTTTCAACTTGAATATTGCATTTATACCTATCAATGAAAGCGTTTACAATTGATTCCCAAGTAGAGGTTTTCTCTTTGTCAAGGGAGAAAAACCATTGTTGGCAAACGGTTTCAAGAGATAAGGAAAATAAAGAATGAAACACTTTTCTATTAATACCCTTAATATTCATTATTGTTTCAAAAGCTCTTAAATGAAAGTAAGGGTTATCAGTTGCTTTGAATTTTGGGATGTCGTTGGCATTGAACTTCTGCGGAAGAAGCTCCTTGTCCACCGAGACCCCTTGTGAGCTAATGCCTTGGAACCTGTAATCATTGCATATCTTGCTCAAGCTTTCTTACATGAGCTCCATTTGTTGTTGCTTCACAGGGTCATTAATTTGGAGGGTTAAGGTCTTTAATAGTTCGGTAACACCAGCCATTTTTTTCTTGAGCTCATTAACTTATTCTTGACTCGCCGTTATCTTCTTGACTTTCCTTTTCCGACCGATTGGTTTGTCAAAAAGTTGTACTTGAACAAAAAGGTTTTCTCTGATCAAACGCCCTTCCTTTCTTGACCACGCTCTGTAAATTAAACAATTTTTTTTATTTTAATGACTTGTCTCAAATTGACTTTGACTTTACGGGTTTATAAAGAAAAAGAAAAAAGGCAAAAATAGGATGTATATTTTTGGGAATCAAGTATATGGGTTCAAACAAGTGGTTTAATTGGAGGATTAATATCCGACTTACCCCCTAAAAAATGACGGAAAACACGCGCATACAAGACTCTCTAGACACGGTCAAAGTGTACATACATATTAGTGTGTGCTTTATTTGTGAGTGCAAGTGCCATGCTTTGACTCTTGTGTAAGACAATGGGACTTAGTGCCTAGACTCATTTAAACACAAAAGAAGGGTATTGTTATTAAAAATATAATCGAACGTATTAGCAAACTGTTAAATTAGACTCGTCGTGATGACTCGAGCAAAATACTGAATTGTCGCCGCACACTGCAGTGCAGCGCCAGACGACAGCGTTGTCGCTAGGCGTTGCACAGCAGCATGTGGCGTTCCACATCAGCGTGTGGCGCTGCAGCCATAATTTTTGCGCCATTACTGGAGCATTAACTTGGGACTATTTTCAGTATTTTTACTCAACGAGACAGGCCTAAAGTCATACTAAGTCAATTCTGATTAAATTATTAGAATTTAATTACTCTAATTAATTAATTAATTAGGCAAAGTCCTTTTAGCCATTAATTAGTTTATTTAAGGCTAAAACACAAGTCAAACAAACGGTTAGGAAAAACACATAGAGTATGCACAACAAATAATTCACAATTAATTAAGTAAGCACGATATGATGCAATGAGTTTGCAACCTAACCATAGCTCTAGTTCTCTAAAGTTCAAATGGGTTAGTCAAAGAGGGTCCATGATTATGAGTCCGGATGGACCGCGCGGAAGCCTTACCTTTGGAAGGGTTGGCGCGAGTGGATGGGACCCCGCGAGTTAAACTCGCTTCCATGGTTTGGTTAATTCAACATTCTCGGATGTACCCTTTGTTGCTCAGAGCGTTCAATCAGGTAGATGAAGCATGAATTTCCAGAGGGTTATGTCCATATGTAGAACACATATGGGTTTCAGAAAAAAAGAGAAAAAACTCAATCATGAAGTAGAATCGAGCCAACAGTGCTAGAACGGATCAAAATTAGAACTCATATTTGTGGCTCGGTATTCGAAGAACGCAGCGCCAGCCAACAGGGACTGTCGCCGCAATATAGCCTTGTCGCTAGGCAACAGAATTGTCGCTCGGCGACAGAGCCATATCTTCGGTGACAAGCTATGTTTGCTAGATGCCAGTTCCTTAATGTCTCAGCAGCTTTCCTGTGTTCGTAAAATTTTCTACTGTTTCGCAACATTTTTTCGGTTCTAGTTGTGAAATATATTCCTCAAATTTCCTACGTGTAAAAAATCCTATGTTTTTAACTCATTACAGATGGTCTTTCCAATGAGATCTTTTTTATGCATATGACAATAATGTTAATCAAAATTACGCACATGAAATACTTAGAACTTTTCGAGTCTCATCCACTCTTTCTAAATTATTGCCAAAATAAATTTTAGGAATTAAAATAGAAATCCTCCCCAGTAGAGTCGCCAAAAACTGTAGGAAATATTTCAAGCACTACCCCAAACTTGAACCCTAGTATGATCATTCACTAAAGCATGGTGGCGTCCAAAGGGAAGGAAGCTAGAGCAAAAGAGTCGCCAACAAGTTTTAGGAACTTGTAAACCGTTCACAGGGTGAAGGTTACACCCTTTAACGATCCAGGAGATCTTTAACTCCAATAGGTCTGGAACCATGACTGGAAGTTTGGGGATGAAGGTACAAATCCAATCTAAAAGAGAAAGAACTTGCCCTAATAATAGGACTCTACTTTATTCTTCTCGTATTCATGTGCGCTTTCTGACTAACATGCAATCAATAGGTTTACCCTAAACCTGTTTATCTATGTTGGTTAATTATTAATGCACAAATAAAACTATTATTGGTGATCACTTAAATAATAATCATATTAACCCTAAACAAGATTATTAATTATCTTATTAAGTGTGATTACAAGTACCAATTCCCTTTAAACATGAATAAAAGGTGTGATTAAGCAATAACAATAAATAAGCATCAAGCAACATGATAATAATAATAAATAATAATCATAATCCAAATCATAATCATAATCATAATCATCATAATCATTTTAAAGCATAATATTAATAACAAGATCCTAGGCATGAAAAATAACAAGTTTAATAACAAAACCTAGCATGTCACTAAACATCAAAGATCAAAGCTTTAACCCTAACATGATACTAACATGATATTAAGAAAGACAATAGGAAGCATCATAGAAATCATAATTGATATAAGCAAATCACCCTAAATACGATACTAGGAAGCAATAAAACATCCTAACATGATACTAGTAATCAAAATAATAATCGAAACATGATTTCTATATCATAATATAAAAAAAAAAAAAAAAAAAAAACAATTAAATTACTTATTTGGATGCCTCGTACCTCCTTCTAATAAAAAAAATACACACGTTAGTAACTTAAAGGAAAATATAAAATTAAAACAATATAATTAAATTAAGATTAAGAAGGTTTAGACTAGATTTGGGACCAAACCCTTATAAATCAAACCTTTCACGTCTAGGGCAAAGGCAACTTCGAACTATGCTAGGTGCGTCTAGATCTTATGAATGCAGAATTTTGTTTGTAAAAAGGCTAGTTTAGAAAAGAGAGAGAGGGTATAAAGGATTTCTTGATGAGAGTTAGTGATTAAAAACGGAGGTTTTAAGAGGCTATTTATAACAAAAATCAGCCGGATATGATAAAAAAGAATCATAGTTTCGAAAAGAATCAAACACGACGTTGTCGCCACACACGCCTCTATCGCCGGGCGACAGACGTGTCGCCGCAGCGCCTGGCCTGTCGCCAGGCGACAGCCTGTAGTGCAGCGCTACAGACAGTTTTTCCACGCGTTTTCATATTTTGATAAAATTTAAACGTACGAAGAGTAAAACTGTAATTTCCTTTACAACGCTTCTTTTAATCTAAATAAAACTCTTAAAACTCAATTATCAGTGCTAATCATATTAGGATTCAAAAGAACCTTCTAGAAGATTCTAGAAGACCATAATTAATCCTAATTGCATTAGGAATGATAAATCATAATAGGCCCTCCTTTAGATCATTGGGTCGCATATAAAGATCAAATCGGGCCCAGTTTAGTAATTTGGCCATAACTTCCTCATTACTCATCCAAATTGGACTTATAATATATCGTTAGAAAGCTCTTTTCAAGCCTAATCCAACTACACCATTATTGGACCCTTTTTTATGGACCAAACCAAACTGGATTGGTTATTTTAATAAAATAGGTTTTCAAAAACAGAGAGAAAGAAAAGAATTAAAACTAACCGCAACACTAGACTTTCCACGCTTTCACTTCATTCAATTATGATTCGACGTGAAATATATTCATCACCGGGTTTGGTTTTGGGGAGACACAAATGGGTGTCTACAGAAGCCCCCACTTTGACTGAGATTAGATAAACGCAAGTTTCGTAAACAAAAGTCAAAGTATCGATAGGGACGGAGAATGATTCAGAACGTTCTGCGATCCTAAACCATTCTTGTAACACCGATACCTGCAAACTAGCGTCTGTGAACAATGGAGCTATTCTTGCACCGTTGAGCACACGTCTCTAGGGGTAACCGATTTGTTATGTCGTTGTGACAACCTTACAAAAGCTAGGGAACGCCATCTTGCTGCTTGTTCACTCGTCTCTGAACAATGGAGCTATTCTAGTATGTCCACGCATCTCTGAACAAAGAGCTTTGATGATATGCTCACGAGTCTCTAAGCAAAGAGCTTTGATGATATGTTCACGCGTCTCTAAATAAAGAGCTTCTTTTGTTTGACGATCTTCCTCAAGCTAGGTGATACCGCCTGAAGACTGCTAAGCCTATAACTGCCTCTAATTCCGCTGTGATAGTCTTCTGCAAGCTAGAGAACTCTATCGAAGATTGCTTTGCCTGAAACGACCTTTTAGCGCTTTGTGACCATTTTCCGCAAGCCAGGGAACATGATCGAAGATTGCTTCACCTGAAGACATCCTCATTTGTTGCGATAATACTCAAAAGAGTATCACCGAAGACCAACGCCTGTCGATCCTTTTAAGTTCTCTCAAACTTTGCTTTTGCTATGCCAGTGCATCAGCACTTTTGCTGCTTGTGAACCAGTATATCGGTGCTTTTGAATTGTGAACCCGTATGTCGGTGCTTCTGAATTGTGAACTAGTATGTCGGTGCCTTTGCAGTGAGCCAATGTTTAGGCGCTTTAATGCGATTGTAACCGAGCCGATTACTAAATCATTTCAAATTGCTTGTAGGGGCTAACTAGCGTACCAAGGAACCCACAACTGATGTATGAGGTTGAAATAACCATTCTGAGAAGCTTCACGTTCTGTCGCCGCTGCAACATTACTGGCGCCGCAATTTCTCCCTGTCGTGCGACGCTGCAGTCGGGATTTTCGTATAAATCCCCTTTCTTCCTCGTTTTGCTGCTACTTCATCATTCATTCAAGTTTGCCGCGAAAAACTTTGAATTGCTCATTCTCGCTCGTTTCTCAACCAAATTCGCTCAAATTTGTTGCAAATCAAAGCTTTGTTCATCTAGTTGGCTGATCTATGCAAGTTTTTTTCCAACTCACTCGAATTAGGATGAAATTCACGCATGTTTATTCACAAATTTCTTGAAAATTCAAAACTTATATTGCTCAATTTGCTTTGTTTGTCAAATTTTATGCCATGAAATTGCTTAATTATGTTTATATATTGCCTTGGGAGTATTTTGAGATTTGTTTGACTCAATTTGGTGAAGAAACGAGCGATTCACAATTATTGAACCTCTTAAGGTCGGGAAACAATGTGACTCGTTCTTGATTTTTTTTGCTAGCAATTATTGTCCAATTTGTCACAATAATTATCATAATATTGTAAGAAATTGTTTGGTTGCTTGAAAAATGCCATATATGCTTAAATTGAAATTGTGCTTTGTTTTAGTACTACGTACTCTGTTTTTTGCGAACATAGCATCATGCGGCTAGGCAAACTTTAGATATTATAGATCCTTAATTTTTGTCCATTCTGCACAATGTAGTATGGCTAGGCAGCGAGGCTCCGATTCCCGGTCCCGAGACACAGGACGGGAGCACAAGCCCGTTCCGGAGGACCCCGACTTGTCCACCTTTCTCGGTCCCTTTCCTGAGTGGGACGAGCGAACGCTGTTCTTTGCCCTCGAGCACCAAATTTCTGAGAGGGTACGTCGCGGGATCATTAGTGGCAGGACACGCATCCATGGTTCGGGCAATGATACCCTGGGCAAGCTGTACGACAAGTATTTCAGCAGCGATGAGGGGCTGCGACTTCTTTGGGAGTCATGTGGGCTGACTGCCCTGTTCCGGGCCACGTAGGCCATGTACTCATTTGACGCGAGCCATCACGTTGTTCGCGCTTTGGTGGAGTTCTACTGGGACACCACCAACACTTTTCACTTTCCTTGGGGTGAGATGACTGTTACCCCAGTCGACTTCAGTCTTATCTCGGAACTGGAATTTAGCTCGACCGCGCTGCCGTTCGACAGCTCCATCAGTCTTTTCTCTCCTGAGGTCGATGAGTTGTTAGGTCCGATTGTTGTTTGAGCTCGTGCTGAGGTGGAGCCATCACGATTCAGCTCCAAATGAATTCACCGATCGACTCTAGCGATGGCTTTCGAGGACGATGCGACCACCCGAGAGCAGCGGGTGTGCATCTTTGCACTTATTTTGCTGTCAGGGACATTTTCCCCTGACAAGGGTAGTAGGGTGCTGCTTTACAACCTTCCTACTGTCTACGATCTTCAGCTGATCAGGACTTACGAATGGGCCAGCTTGGCCTATGCTAACTTTCTGCGAGGATTGCGAGACTTCTGTTGACATCGGTATTACACATGGGACATCGTTTGCTCTGGCTTCTGGAGAGTCGTAGATGTATCCTTTATCTCTTAAAAGTTAGCTCTAAACTATTATTAGCACTTGCTAATATCTTTTTATCTTTGTAGATCTGGTTCTACGAGTACTTTCCTTCGCTTGCGCCAGCGAGACCATCTCCCCGCGAGCTCCCTGTTGGCGCCTGTTGGGGAGGTCGCTTCAGTAACTAGGCGACTACTGCCCGTTTTCGAGAGTTGATCCTCTCGATATGTTCTTTTTGAATAGTTGACATATTTGTATCGCTTTTGGTAGAGCTTTATCTTATAGGCATTCTTTGTAGGAGCTTGATGTACTATACCGGCCATGGGGCAGTTAGGTTATTCATGCGCTGGCTGCTTAGTACACTGCTGAGCATCGCTACTTCTAGGGGACGTATGTGGCGGTGGTTTACCTAGAAGAGAGAGTTGTTATTCAGCACTCCTCAAAGATTTTTGTCGTCCCTGCTCCTCCGCCACGCCACATGTTCCATGACGCGATGCTGCTCAACTTATCGGAGAGGTCGCCTGCTGGTACCCCTTGGCGATCTCATGCTAGCTCAGGGCGGTGCTATGAGGAGGACCTGCTAGCGTTGTTAGCTTCGGCCCCTATTTTGTCTAAGGAGGCGGCGGTATGATTTTTGTCTTTTATCTCTTTGCTAAGTAGCCCCCAAGTGGTATTTTATTCACTATGGTTTGCTTTTTGCCAGACCGAGCCTACTGAGTTCGTTCCCCCTCGTATGTCCATCCACTATTAGGGGACATACAGGCCTATTGAGGAGATGATCCCTCCGGCTCCCGAGGATCAGCGTTTTGTTGAGCGATCTATCCCTCGTCACCAGACTCGGGTGAGTTATTTATTTGTTATTTGTTCATATTTGTCTTGTATTGTTACTAACTTTATTTCATTGACATTTCTCGCGCGAGGTGGTTTCGGCGATGGCAAGGTGTATAGACGCCTTTCTGAGCCAGCTCGTGCGGATGAGGAACGTGGCTTCCTGTCGTCGCGACAACACTGTTTCGGAGGTAGCTTTTCCATCTTTATTTCTACATTGTTTTCTATTTTCTTCGCAACAGATTTGATTTTTTTTTTGCAGGGATAGCCTATTCCTTCCCGTACTCGGACGAGATCTGAGGTTAGGAGAGAGCCAGCTAGGTCTAGCTCAAGGCGTCGTCGCACTACTTCTAGTGGTCAGGGTGGCCGATCTGATGCTGCTCGGACCGAGGCGGTGAAGGGCTCGGGTTCTTCACCGTAGAGTCCACAGGCTGGGCCGATGGGCCCGGGAGAGGCAACATCGGCTCCAAGAGGTGGTGGGACCTACGAGGCCAGTTCGTCATCGCAGCAGCCTCCGCAGCCTCAACCTCTGCTTATTCATCACCAGGGCGACCTTGGGTGGACTAGTCTTGAGTTGAGTTTCCCTCCTCCTGGTGAGACCGGAGCTGGTGGGGAGCATACTCCTCGATCTGCGCAGTTCTTTGATATGATGAACATTCCTCATCATCTGCATCCTCCAGCGCCTTAGTTGTACCTATGTTTATTTATTTTGACTTTTATAGGACTTTGCCTGACTGACACATTTGTTAGACATCTTTGCTAGACATATTTTGTATGTACAGACTTTTTTCTATTATGACTATATTATCTTTGCATTTATTTTTCATTTTTATGTGCATATGTGTATGTGTGCAAAAAAATTGTGGTAAAATTGTGATTAATTTTGCGCAAAAATTTCCGTCATTTTTATTACTAATGGAGGGTATCCGACTTTCTCCCCTAAAAAGAAAAAATGAAAAATAAATTGGACTTAAAACAAACGTAAATTTAATTAAGTTTGAATAAATCTAAAAAGAAAATAGAAGGAAAATATATTAAATTAACATATATGAGCTATTTGAACAAAGGACAAAATTGCAAAGTCTTTGTACGGATTCGAATCATAACCATAAAAATGCGGTCCGCATAGCACGTTGAGGAAGCGCTGCAGCGCCGTGTGTCACCATGCGTTGTCGCTAGGCGATAGAGTCTGTCGCCAAGCAACAGGCTTGTCGTTCGGCGCTGCAATGCGTTAACTCCGAATCCTTTCCTGAGTCAAACTGCATCAATTTTGTAAATAAATAGCCCCCTAATCTGCCGATTTTCTGTATAATTCGAACAGATTAATTATAATCTTAGGTTCTCAACAAATAATCATGTCTTTAGTCACTAAGAGTTTTAGCAATTTCACTCGTGAATGGTGTCGGTCTTTAATTGCTAAAGAGAGAAAAGAACTCGACTTTTTTCATATGGGAGGTATTTATGGTGTTAAGGGGTAGATCTTGATATAGATTTTATTCATACCGCCTTAGATTATTGGGATACAGATACACATTGCTTTAGATTAAGGTGTGATGAAATTAGCCCTTTACCGGAAGAATTTGAAATGAGCGCTTCTTTAATTTAAGAGACAGAGATCTAACAAATATTGTAGATGGTAGTGTAGTTAATTTACAAGAATTTGCACGCCACTACTTTGGTAGACCTTATTATGAATCTTTTCATGTTTATAGAAGAAGGGATTTTCTCTTTTGCATGCTTAACCAATATCTTCTTACTAGTGGTAAAACTAATCAGGGTCAAGCAATTATATTAACTGTTTAGGAGCAACTTCACTACAAGAATTAGGTCAAATAACGACGGACCAGTTCCGACGGACCTGAAAATCCGTCGGAAAACTCGATATTTCCGACGGATTTAATTTCCGTCGGACAATTCCGGCGAATTAAAAAATTCCGTCGGAAATCCGTCGGAAATTTCAAACGGAAAATAAATCCGTCGGAATAATTGGACATTCCGACGGAATATTCCGTCGGAAAAGATCATTTCCGACGGAAAAATATTCCGACGGAAATTTCCGTCCGAACATATAATATAAAAAAAAAATTATTTACTACCTAACCCTAAACTTCTTCTACTAGCCGCCACTTTTTTTCCCTCACTTCTCTTTCCTTTTCTTTCTCTCTCCTTAACCCTCCTCCTTTCCTTTCTTCTCTTTCTCTCTCCTCATCACCTCCGTCCGCCCCTTCTCTCTCCATCCGCCCCTTCTCTTTCCTCCTCCTTTCCTCTCCTCTTTCACCCCTACCACCACCAACAACAACAACACCATAAAACACCAAGCAACCAACAAAACCGGCGACTACAACAACACCGTAAACACCAAACAACAACAACACCGGCGACTACAACAACACCGGCGACCAAACCAACAACGGCGACCAAAACAAGAACGATGACCACGTACATGCGCATAGATCTAGTTAATTTTTTATGAAATTGTAATGTTAATTTATAAATTTTATTAGATGATTGTATAATTATATATTTCCTTTAATTTTTGTGGTTTAATTATCGTTTTTTTTTTAATTTTCTTTATGAAATTCTTGCTAAATTTGTAGATCTATTGGTTTTGATTTATTTGTGTGGTGTTTTTTGATTTTATTGTCTCAATTTTCGTATTTTTGGGTTGATTTTCGATTATGGATTATTTTCGGTTTTTTTTTTTCGCTAAATTTTGTGTTTTTTGGGGTTTATTTTTGGAGTGGTGGTGTTTGAAGGTGGGAAGGGGCTAGGGTGGGTGTCAGTGGCGGTGTTTGAAGGTGGATTGGTGGCTGGTGTAGGTGTTGGTGGTGTCGGTGGCGGTGTTTGAAGGTGGATTGGTGGCTGGTGTGGGTGTCGGTGGTGTCGGTGGTGGTGTTTGAAGGTGGGAAAGGGGCTGCTGTGGGTGCTGGTGGTGATGTTTGAAGATGGGAAAAGGGTGTGCAGTGGGGTCTGGCCGTTTGGTGGTGCAGGGTGGTTGCTGGTGATGTGGGCTGGTGGTGGGGTGGTGCGAGGCGTTTTTTTTTTTTGTTTTTTTAAAATAATTTTCCGAAGGAATTTCCGTCGCAAGATACCGACAGAACTCAGTCTGTCGGAAACTTGCGACGGACTTTCTCGGGCCTGAAAATATTTTCCGGCGGACTGAATTCCGTCGGAATAGAGTTTCCGACGGAAATTCCGTCGGAAAAAGCCCATTTTCCTACAAATAGTTTTCCGACAACTAGTTCCGACGGAATTCCGTCGGAAACGAGTTTTCCGACGGAAAACAGGGTGTTTCCGACGAACAATTTTCGTTGCTATTTAGCTGTTTTCTAGTAGTGCTTGAATCTGGAAGAAATCCAATGCCATTAATTGTTGGAGAGACTATTCTTAGTCTTGATGAATTGAAGAAAAATCCAAAAGCACCTTTTCGAGTCTCTCCAATTTTATTACAAGTAGAAAAAATAATATTTTTAATTACAGAAATCATAAACATATTTTTGTATAGTAATACTAATTTATTTGCATTGAATTTTTTTTTTTTTTTTTTTTTTTTTTTTTTTTTGTAGATATAGCTAATGGAGGGACTAGAATTAATGTCCTCCTGACAATATTGAAAAAATACTCCAAATTGCTTTGTGAGGCAAAAGAAATGCTTCTCTAAGATGGGGCACCATGAGTGGAATAAAGTCTTTGCCTCTGGCAACTTTTCTATCAAGTGAGTCATCCCCTGGTAGAAAATAGAGAAGATGGTTGGTGTCCACAAGCAACCCTTCTGCCGTCTTCCAAGCTTAACCAAGATGACTTTTTATTATCCCTGCAGGGTAAAAAGGTAGTACGGTCTACTTCAAACAATTCCTTATGGGGATCTCCGTCGTCCCTATGAATTCCCTGTTTCACAAGAAGTAGAGAAATTTAACACATATTGGAGTGCTAGGCCTTTATGGGAAGTGATTACCCAAAAGGTTCCCCCTTCCTTGCCCAATGATGTGAAGAGATGGCTTCTTAATAAGCCTACAAAGGACATGAAGAAAAATCCGAGTAGAACCAATGTAAAGAATCGTCCAGGTGACAAAGTGATTCTTGTTAAGGAACGCTTGGGTGAAAAGATTGAATTCAAAACACCTGTGATGCCTTAGAAGAAAGACTCTACAAAGGATAAAGGGAAAAGAAAATCTAACACTTCAGAAATGAAGGTTTGGGTAGAAAAGAAACATGGAGTCCTAGTAATCGCGGGTAAAAGTAGGTCGTTGGGACTACTAACCCTAACCAAATTAGAAATTTATAATACCTAAACTTACACTAAACTAGTTAGTGGCAAGTAAAGGGTCGAACCCAAAAGGACTAAGTGTATTAATTTGTGCCAACTAGACTACTAGGAAAGGTCGTGAGATAGAGAGAGGTTAAACTAAACACTACTAAGAGCAACTAACTAAAACTAGGGAAAGTGGAATCCAATCACACCAATATATTAAACAACATCATACAAATAGATGAAAATGACCTCGATTAGGAACATCAACACATATAACTCACTCTCGCACAATTAAGCATGTTAATTATCCTACTAAACTAATTCACTCTCGTGCAATTAGCCTAGCAAAGGTATGGAAAAATTTAGGGCTCTCAACCAACTCACTCTCGCACAATTGATTGAAAGCACAATTAAGAGCATAGAATCGATTAGCTAGAAAGATTCTAATCCATAAAAGCATCTCCCATACACAATAATCAAGAAACAATTTCATACTTATCACAATCAATCATTTAATTCATTAATATAACCTTTATCCAATTCCCTAGAACAAAACCTAAGCTAACATAATGAAGAAAGACATGGAAAACAAGGTAAAATAAGAATAAAAACAAGATTAAACAAACAAACTAATTAATCTACTCAAATCAACAAACAAAAAGCAAAAACTAATAATTAAGCAAAGAAATAAAGATGAGAGAAAGTTAGAAAATTCTCATTGAATAGATGAGAAGAAGTTCCACAAAGTTGCTTCTTCAACCTCTCAAAAACTCCATGGAAATCCAATCTTTCTCTCTCTACACTACTCCTAAACTAGAGAGAGAAAATCCTAATCTAACCCTAAGAGAGAGAAAATATAGGCTAAACTAATCTAATATATCTAAAAAAATGTTGATTGAAAGTTTTTTTTTTTTGAGAAAATAACCCCAAAGGGGTATTTATAATATAAGTTAAATAAAAATAAAATAAAATAAAGAAACTAAAAAGAAATAAAACTAAATAAAACAATTAAAATAACTAAAACTAAAAACCAAAAAAAACAAAACTACCATAAAATAAAATAAAAGGAAATGAAAAGGAAAAAGAAAAAACCCCAAAACCCCACTAAACCCGTCCAAACCCACGAAATCCTGCCAGACTACCCTCTTCTTCTCCCTTTCGAATTTGGCTTCTTTCATTCACCATATCAACAGCAAACAATCATCCTCACCGTTCATCAACACTATCATCATCTAGCATCAAATTGTGGCCGTCCGATTTTCATTAAAATCACGTGAAAAGCTTGTGATTGACCCACATTTGCGCGCCCGCAAAGAAGTCGCGCACAGGTCGCGCAAAGCTACTGCCTCAACTCGATTTTGGACTCTAATTTGTGCGCTTTCTGACAGGGCTGCGCGGCCGCGAATTGGCTTGGCTGTGAGTTTGGGTTGCTGTGAGTTGCGGGCTGCAATTATTGTTGTTGTTTTGGTGGCTGACGGTTGTCTTAATTGGTGGTGAGTTCGGGTGGTTGTTGTTGTTGATTGGAGTTGCGGGTCAGGGGAATTGGTTGTTGCGGTGGTGTTGGTGGTTCAGGTGGTTTGGGGCGGTGTGGCTGGGTTATTCTGCGAATTGCGTGGCAGAAGGTGGGTGGTTTGGGTTGGAGTTTTGTGATGTTGGTTGCGGTTTATGGGAGCAGGGGATTGGTTGATGGTGGAGGTTCGCAGGTGGTTGCGGTTTTGTGTGGTGAAAGTGGTGGAACATGGGAGAATTGCGTGGTTCAGGTGGATATTGATGGCGGTTTTGGCGGTGGCTGCTGCTCTGAGTTGCGGGTGCAGGTGGTTGTTTTTGTTGTTGTTGCGGTGGTGAAAGGTGGGTTTGCGCGGCTGCCAATTTGGGGTGCTGAAGGAGGCATGGCTAGTGCGGGTTTTGGGTGGTGGTGATTGGAGGCGAAATGGGAGGCGCAACAAGTGAATTGGAGTTGAGGTGCTGGGTTTGAGTGGCTGAAGGTGGTGCGCCAAGGGGTTGTTCAGGTGTGCAAATTTGGGGTTATTGGTGGGCTGCTATGGTTGATTGTGGTGGCAATTGAAAAGCCTTGACTTGGACCTTGAACTCGAGCCTACACACAAACAAACCCGAGGATAAAAGTGTGAAACTGAGACAAATAAAATAAAATAAATAAAAAGGAGATAAATAAAATAAAATAGAAAAAAAAAAGTAATACTAAACTAATAAAAATAAATAAAAGTAAAATAGAAATAAGAGAAATAAAACTAAAACTAATAAAGACATAAAACTATACAAGTAAATTAAATTAACTTAAAACTAATTAAAACTACGAAAGTAACAAAAAGGAACGAAATAAAATAAATCAAAAGCAAATAAAATATGAAAATAAACTAGAAACTAGAAGAAAAATAAATAAAAAGAAAGAAACTAGGAATTAATAAAACTAAGTTAATCTAAATTAAACTAAAAACTACAAAATACTCAAATAAAAAGATAAAAGACGAGAATAAGCAAAATAACAGAAATAAAGGATAAAATGAGCTTAATTATTGAAATAAGCCGGAAAAGCGACTCAATAAACACCCTAAAAGTGATATAAAAGTCACTTATCACCTAGCTAAGGGAGAAACCATTACTCTAAGATTGAATGTAGGTCCTCTAAAGGAAGCCTACTAGCTAAAGTCATGGACGATGATGAGAATGCAGATAAAAATTGGAAAAGGGAAAAGAAAGAGAAGAAAGATTGAAGCATTGCCTAAATTCCAATTTATTAAACTAGTTTAAATTTAAAGTTTTTTTGTTTTATTAAGCTTTCATTTAAATTCCATCAATAATGTAATTTTTGCTTTATTTTATTAATGAAATTTAAGCTTTTTTTAACTAAATCAACTTCTTTTAAATTTAATTTATTAAAGCAATTAAAACAAATTAAAAAAATGTTTTCGAGTACGTAAGTCAAAATTTTTCCGAAAAACACCGAAATTTGCCCAGATACTTCCAAAAAAGACGGCGCCGCTATTTTGCAACTGTCGCCAATCGTTTCTGTTTGTCGCCGAGCGACAGGATCTATCGCTTTGCGCAGCAGTATGTCGGCCGGCGACAGACTCTAGTCCATTCAACTTCATCGAGTTTACTTTCTAGTGCAATGCGTAAAGACGGTATCGCTTGCTCTACAGGTTGTACGACATCCATTCCATAAACCAAAGAGAATGGCGTATTTCCTGTTGATGTGCGAATTGACGTGCGATAACCCTAAAGTGCGAAATGGAGTTTATCAGCCCAATACTTGTAATTTTCTGTCATTTT
Organism: Chenopodium album; assembly: GCF_948465745.1. NCBI lineage: Eukaryota > Viridiplantae > Streptophyta > Magnoliopsida > Caryophyllales > Amaranthaceae > Chenopodium > Chenopodium album. The sequence goes on from NC_137836.1 coordinate 31,256,667, forward strand.
CTCGATAATAGTCTTTAGATTTTTATTAGCTACCTCAACTACTCCATTTGCTTGAGGTTTATAGGGGGAAGAATGATGGTGTTGAATACCATATTTTGTAACAATTCTTCATATTCAGCTTGAAAGTGAGTTCCATTGTCACTTATCATCTCATGTGGGACTCTATATTGACAAATAATATTCCTTTTCGATAAAGAGTGCTACATGTTTCGTGGTGAGTTTAGTATATGATAGTGCTTCAACCCACTTTGTGAAATAATCAATTCCTACTAAGATGTATTCATGACCTCCTGTCCTAGGACAGGTAATTTTACCAATAATATCAATTCCCTATGTAGAAGATGGCCATTGTAATGTGTAGGTGTAAAGTAGAGATAGAGGAACATGTTGTAAATTGGCATAAATTTGGCATTTAGGGCATATTGATGACAATCCCTATTCATGGTAATCCAATAGTACCCTTCTCGCATTATCTTTTGGACTAGTATTTTGCCATTAACATGGGTTCCACAAATGCCTTTGTGAACTATTCTCATAGCTCTTTGGGCATTCTTTTTCCCTACACATAAGAGAGCTCGACCCTTAGGTACCCATTTATGTAACTCGTTGTCTATGAGTACGTATTGGGAAGCCAAAAGTCTTAATGCTCATTTTGCTCTTTTGTCATCATGAGGAGGGTATTTTCCTTTGGTGACGTAATTAAGTATATCCGTATACCACGGTTCTTCTTCTTCATCTTGAACCACTTCATCATCTTCTATGGCTTGAATATAAGCCGGTTTATGCCTTTTCTCTATGGTTAGAGGCATTTGCTCAATTTCCATAGGAATCCTAACCATTGAGGCTAGTCTTGCCAAGGCATCAGCAAATTGGTTTTCCTCTCTAGGTAGATAGGTGTATTCTACCTTTTCCAGCTGGTTGGTGAGAGTTTCCAGATAAGTTTGGTAAGGGGCTAGACTTTCACTCCTTACTTTCCATCTTTTAGAAATCTGGTTGGTGATCAATGAAGAGTCTCCGAATATTCGTAATTTCTTTACTCCCAATGCCAAAGCTGTTTCAAGGCCTACCACGCATGCTTCGTATTCGGCAGCGTTGTTGGTAACGTCGTAATCTAGCTTTATAGAGATTGGAACGTGCTCTTGATACTAAGAGTACTGCAACGCCACATCCCTTTTAGTTTGAGACTCCATCAAAGTATAAAGTCCAAGTATCATCTTCTGTGACCATCAAGTCTTCGTCTGGAAATTCGTTATCATGTATTGGCATCGAATCTTCTATTGGGAAATCCGCTAGGAAGTCGGAGACCACAGATCCTTTAATAGCCTTTTGAGGCATGAATCTTACATCGAACTGGGATAAATTGACTATCCACCTTGAGATGCGCCCATTGAGTGTAGACTTTTCGAATAGATATTTAAGTGGATCCATTTGAGAAACTAAAAAGACTATGTGTACGAGCATATAGTGTCTTAACTTGGTTGTGGCCCACACCAATGCGAGGCACAATTTCTCAAGCGATGTGTAGCGTACTTCATACTCGAGCATCTTTTTGCTTAGATAGTAGATTGCATTTTCTTTACCTTCTACTTCTTGTACAAGCATAGCCCCCATTGTCTCCTTGGTGATTGTTAAGTACAACCTAAGAGGGATCCCTAGAAGCGCTGGTGCTAATATGGGAGGATTTGCGAGATAGGCTTTGATCTTTTCAAAGGCTTTTTGTCACTCGTCATCCCATATTACTAGCACATTCTTTTTGAGCTTCTTGAATATTGGTTCGCGTATCGTTGTTAGCTTCGATATGAACCTACTTATATATTGCAATCGGCCAATAAACCCTTGAATTTGTTTCTCGATTTTGGGCGGTGGCATTGACATGATCGAATTGATCTTGATTGGGTCTATCTCTATTCCTCTAGAGCTTATGACATATCCAAGAGCTTGCCTGAGGTGACTTCAAAAGCACACTTGGATGCATTCAACCTCATGATGTATTTTCATGGCCTTTCGAAAAAATTTCTTAAGGCTACTTGATGTCCTGGGCAATCTTTTGATTTCACAATCATATCGTCTACATATACTTCAACCTCTTTGTGCATCATGTCATGGAGTAGGGCAGTTGCTTCTTGTTAGTAAGTAGCACCCGCGTTTTTCAACCCGAATGGCATTACCATGTAACAGTAAGTACCCCATGGTGTCATGAATGTTGTTTTCTCCATGTCTTCTTCTACCATGAGGATCTTATTGCACCCAGCATATCCATCCATAAATGAGAGAAGCTCATGATTTGCAGTATTATCTACTAAAATATCGATGTGTGGTAAAGGAAAGTCGTCCTTTGGACTTGCCTTATTTAAATCTCGATAGTCGACACACATTCTTACCCTTCCATCCTTCTTCAGAACTAGAACCACATAATTCGGGGTATTTGGATACCCTTATAAAACCTGCATTTATTTGTTTCTGAACTTCTTCTTTTATTTTAAGAGCTACGTTGGGTTTCATTCGACGCAACTTTTGTTTTACAGGTTTCATTCCTGGAATCAGTTGTATAGTGTGTGGATCTATTTTTCTATTAATTCCTGACATATCTTCAAAAGATCAGGCGAATACATCGATAAATTCTTTGAGTAGATTAATTAAATCGGTTCTTTCTTGTTTATTAAGCCTTAATCCAATTTTAACTATCCTAGGAGTAGAAGAATTAGAAATAGGGGGTGATATAGCTAAAGACTTGGAAGACTCTACAGGAACGGACTATGACTCTGACTCTGACTCAGAAGACTCTTCAAACATTGGTCCTTGTCCAGTTGTTATTGAGATTTTTCTTCCACTCGGAGTAGTCACCTTGACCGTCTTACGCCATCCTTGCACTAAACCTTCCGCTGGGGTGATGAACTTCGAAGGGTCAAAGTTCTCGCTTTGTAGGACCGTTTGGATGAGCGAGGAATTATCCTCTACATATTTTGGCTCATCTTTTTCTCGCCCAAATAGTAGTCCCATGACATTAAAGTCAAAGCATGGGGGAGCTTTCTCCTTGTGAGTAGGAGTTGGGATCTCATCTAGAAAGTAGCAATCCAGAAAAATTTCGAACCCAGGTTGCCTAATGCCATTTACAACAAACGGTTCGGGAAATTCATAGCATGGATAGTCCTCTCCTTCTCTTATGAACTGTCCATTGAGAGTAAGAGGATACTGATCCATTGGGATTTCATTCTTTTGGGTTCGAGCGTTCCTACGCACCTTAGAGCTTTCCTGGGCTTACTTAATATCTTCCCAAGTCGGTTCGAAACCAAGTCCGAAAGTATCTAACTTAGGGAGGCAAGGTAATTCCAATTGTTTTGCTATCTCCTTTTTCTTTCCTAGAGTCATTCTAGGAAAGTGTCCTTGTCTCTTGAGAATAGCATTTACTGTCATATTGGAGTAGGGGTCATTACAAAGAGGGGTCCTTTCATCCTCCTCGATTAAGGAGACCTCTTCATTAAAGCCCCACAAGTCTTCATCGTCCTCATCGTGCTCCACATTAATGATCGGATTTTCAACAGATTTAATCCTCATACGTGAAGCATCGATTGTGATAGGGATTCCTCTAACTATGGATTTAACCTGTTGATAAAGAGATGAAGGCACAGCCTTGAGGTTATGAAGCCAAGGGCATCCCAATAATAAGTAGAAGGAAGCCTTAATATATACCACTTGGAAGGTAGTGGCATGTTCTATTACTCCCGCCGTTACATTCATAGTGATTTTTCCAAGAGCTTGGCGACGAGTATTGTCGTAGGCTCTTATTCCTTGTGTTGACGGGGTTAAGTCTTCATCCCTTATGCCTAACATCCTTGCAGTCCTGAGTGGACAAACATTAATTGCTGATCCATTGTCTAAGAGAGTTAGTGGGACATTCATCCTCTTGCAGACTACTGTGAGGTTTAGAGCCTTGTAATGCTTGTCACTTTCTGGAGGTAAATCTTTGTCATAAAAGGTGATCAAGTTGATAGGACTAGGGAGATCACTCGTAAGGAAGTTAGCCAACCCCTCGGGAGTGGTATCGGAATCTATCTCTATCTTATCCAAGGCGTTCATTACTGTCAACCTATGTTCTCGAGATATAGCTAGAAGTTTCCATACATTCATTTTGACCTTGGTTTTCTTGAATTGTTTGACAATATCATTGTCCTCTATAATAGGTTTGGTAACTTGTGGCACGGTAGGAATAGGTTGTGTAGAGATGGGAGGTTGCATTCTCCCGGATCTTGTGAGGACGTCTATGGGTGAATCTTCTTCATCCCAAAAATCACCTATTGAATATGACATTGAAAGTGGAGGTTCTTCCATGTCCTTAAGATAGACATCTTCGTCATCGCTGTCCCAAACCCCGTTAATGCTTATATCTTGTTCTTGTGGGATTTGAACTAGCTTTTTATCATCAATCGTCTTCTGAATTAAATCTTTGAATTTAAAATAGTTTTCAATGGTATGTCCCCCTAATTGATGGTATGGACAGTAGAACCTATTTGTCCTCTTTAGTGATTCTGGTCTCGGTTCGAGAGGTTTGACCTTACCATTCTCAGAGAGCATTTTTTGAACATTTTAGCATAGGAAGTCCCAATTGGAGTATAGATTTTATTACTCTTCTTGGGTGTGTCAATTACTTGGAGAGGGAATGGTTTCTTCTTCATAGGTGGAACTTTAGCCCACTTTCTTTGAAGCTCCTCTCCTTGTTTCTTTGCTAATTCAATAGCTTCATGTAACAAGTCTATTCCCTCCCACATTGACCATATAAGAATTCGTACTTCTTCCTTAGTTGCAAGTTCTTGTTCAGAAGGAAAATCATCCATGGCATCGAAAAAGGTTTCCTCCTCTTCTTCGATAGCATGAATTTCTTCGACAGGTTTGATGAGAGATGAGGGATCAACATGGTTTTCCTCATCAGAGATAGCCAATGAATCAGAGAGTGGTTCATAGTTGATTCTTGGCCTCTTACTTGCAGGGGGCAATGGTAGCTTATTGTTATCAATCAAATCTTGGATAGCTTCCTTAAGCTTCCAACAATTCTCAGTGAGATAACCCCTACCTTGGTGATATTTGCAGTGTGCATTAGGGTTCCAGTTAGCTGTCCTCTTTTCAACTGGTGGGTCCCCAAATGGTCTAATAGGAGTTATAAGACCTTTTGCATTCAGTCAATCGAATGCGCTGTCATAACTCATACCAATAGGAGTAAAGTTCCTCCTAAATGGTTTCTTTTGTCCTTGGTTGTTCATACCAAGGACTTCACTCAAATTAAAGGTGCTAACATTATTTGAGTGGGTGGTTTTGGAAGAAGAAGGATTGTCGTTCTTCTTGCCTTTCCAGCCACTGTTGGAGTTATTATTAGCAGCTTTTTGTTTTGCAAGGTCGTCTTCAATGTTAATCCCAATATCATAGACGACCTTGAAAGTGTGTAGATTTTTTTGATGTTGAAGATGCTTGGAGTACTTTTCTTGGAGGTTCTTGATAAACAACCTCAAAGATTCTTTTTCACTCAGTACTTCAATCATCCTAGCAGAGGTTTCTCTCCATTTATTGAAGAAAGAAGTGAAACCTTCATTCTCTTTTTGTTTAAGTATTTCAAGTTCCCTATGATCAGTTTCAACTTGAATATTGCATTTATACCTATCAATTCAACATTCTCAGATGTACCCTTTGTTGCTCAGAGCATTCAATCAGGTAGATGGAGCATGAATTTCCAGAGGGTTATGTTCATATGTAGAACACCTATGGGTTTTAGAAAAAAGAGAAAAAACTCAATCATGAAGTAGAGTCGAGCCAACAGTGCTAGAACTGGTCGAAATTAGAACTCATATTTCTGGCTCGGTATTGGAAGAACGCGGCGCCAGTCAACAGGGACTGTCGCCGCGATATAGCCCTGTCTCCTGGCAACATAATTGTCACTCGGCGACAGAGCCATATCTTCGGGGACAGGCTCTGTTTGCTAGACGCCAGTTCCTACATGCCTCAGCAGCTTTCTGTGTTCGTAAAATTTTCCAGTTTTTCAAAGCATTATTTCGGTTGTGAAAGATATTCCTCAAATTTCCTACGTGTAAAAAATCCTATGTTTTTAACTCATTACGGATGGTCTTTCCAATAAGATCTTTTTTATGCATATGACAATAATGTTAATCAAAATTACGCACATAAAATACTTAGAACTTTTCGAGTCTCATCCACTCATTCTAAATTATTGCCAAAATAAATTTCAGGAATTAAAATAGAAATCCTCCCCAATGGAGTCGCCAAAAACTGTAGGGAATATTTCAAGCATTACCCCAAACTTGAATCCCACTATGATCATATACTTAAGCATGGTGGCGTCCAAAGGGAAGGAAGCTAGAGCAAAAGAGTCGCCTACAAGTTTTAGGAACTTGTAAACCATTCAAAGGGTAAAGGTTACACCCCTTAACGATCCAGGAGATCATTAACATGACTGGAAGTTCGGGGATGAAGGTACAAATCCAATCTAAAAGAGAAAGAACTTGCCCTAATAATAGGACTCTACTTTATTCTTCTCGTATTCATGTGCGCTTTCTAACTAACATGCAATCAATAGGTTTACCCTAAACCTGTTTATCTATGTTGGTTGAATATTAATGCACAAATAAAACTATTATTGGCGATCACTTAAATTATAATCATATTAACCCTAAACAAGATTATTAATTATCTTATTAAGTGTGATTAAGAGTACCAATTCCCTTTCAACATGCATAAAAGGTGTGATCAAGCAATAACAATAAATAAGCATCAAGCAACATGATAATAATAATAAATAATAATCATAATCCAAATCATAATCATAATCATCATAATCATGTTAAAGCATAATATTAATAGCAAGATTCTAGGAATGATACTAACAAGATTAGTAACAAACCCTAGCATGTCACTAAACATCAAAGATCAAAGCTTTAACCCTAACATGATACTAACATGATATTAAGAAAGACAGTATGTAATACCCCTCATGATTGCTTTAAAGGAATTTGATATACTACTCATATCAACAAGGTGCATCTTTCTTTTAGGGAGCTCATTTGCTAAGATACTCCACAGTTAAGCGTGCTTGGCTGGGAGTAGTTTTCTTGTGGCGCGCATGAGTCAGGATAAAATGTGCCAAAAGGACTCGTGTTGGTTTGTCAGGACAGTTGTTGGCCCTTGATGCGCATTTCGTGACAAAAGGCCCCTCCCTAATTTGTTTGGGGTCGAGGTGTTACAAATGGTATCAGAGCAACCCTGCGAACGTGTGCTGACCGTGGATAATTAATCCTATGTCAGTCGTCTAGCGGGGGAGAATTATGGGGCCATATGGCCATAGCCAGACTGGATGTAACACTTTGGCTACCCAGTTGCCGTTAGGCGTAATACTGGAGTCCCTAGCTTTCCAGGCGCAACGAGGGCGTTGACGTTCTCAAGTGGGGGTGTATGTAATACCCCTCATGATTGCTTTAAAGGAATTTGATATACTACTCATATCAACAAGATGCATCTTCCTGTTAGGGAGCTCATTTGCTAAAATACTCCACAGTTAGGCGTGCTTGGCTGGGAGTAGTCTTGGGATGGGTGACCTCCTGAGAAGTTTTCCTAGGGCGCGCATGAGTGAGGACAAAATGTGCCGAAAGGACTCGTGTTGGTTTGTGAGGACAGTTGTTGGCCCTAGATGGGCATTTTGTGACAATAGGCCCCTCCCTAATTTGTTTGGGGTCGGGGTGTTACAGAATAGGAAGCATCATAGAAGTCATAATTGATATAAGCAAATCACCCTAAATACGATACTAGGAAGCAATAAAACATCCTAACATGATACTAGGAATCAAAATAATAATCTAAACATGATTTTTATATCATAATATCAATAAAACAATTAAATTACTTACTTGGATGCCTCGTACCTCTTTCTAATAACAAAATACACACGTTAGTAACTTCAAGGAAAATATAAAATCAAAACAATATAATTAAATAAAGATTAAGAATGTTTAGACTAGATTTGGGACCAAACCCTTAGAAATCAAACCTTTCACGTCTAGGGCGAAGGCAATTTCAAACTATGCTAGGTGTGTCTAGATCTTGTGAATGCAGAATTTTGTTTGTAAAAAAGCTAGTTTAGAAAAGAGAGAGAGAGTATCAAGAATTTCATGATGAGAGTTGGTGATTAAAATTGGAGGTTTTAGGAGGCTATTTATAACGAAAATCAGCCGGATATGATAAAAAAATCAGAGTTTTGAAACGAATAAAACATGACGTTGTCGCCACACACGCCTCTGCCGCCGAGAGACAGACATGTCGCCGCAACGCCAGGCCTGTCGCCAAGCGACATCCTGTAGTGCGGCGATGCAGACAATTTTTCCACTCGTTTTCATATTTTGATAAAATTTAAGCGCACGAAGGTGAAACTGTAATTTCCTTTAAAACACTTCTTTTATTCAAAAGAACTTTCTAGAAGCTTCTAGAAGACCATAATCAATCCTAATTACATTAGGAATGATAAATCATAATAGGCCCTCCTCTAGATCATTGGGCCGCATACAAAGATAAAACCGGGCCCAGTTTAGTAATTTGGCCATAACTTCCTCATTACTCATCGGAATTGGGCTTATAATATATCGTAGGAAAGCTCTTTTCGAGCCCAATCCAACTACACCATTATTAGACCCTTGATATGGACCAAACTAAACTGGATGGGCTATTTTCAAAAAATAGGTTTTCGAAAATAGAGAGAAAGAAAAGAATTAAAACTAACCGCAACACTAGACTTTCCACGCTTTCACTTCATTCAATTATGATTCGACGTGAAAGATATTCATCACCGGGTTTGATTTTGGGAAGACACAAATGGGGTCTACAGTAGGGGTAAGGTGTTTGCGGCTTGAGTGGGGTGGCTGTTTTTACAAAAAAAAAAACAAATTATTATTAGGTTAATTATTGTTTAACTAAGTTAATTACTTGTTAAATACACAAATATTTTCATGTTAGAAAAAATGAAAGGAATGGTGTCCTTCGAACAAGTTTATTATTCCGATAGAGGGTTCAGAATAAATTAGGAAAGCTAATTAATCAGCAAGATTAAGTGATTGGAATGTCTAGCTAGAAGCTGCTTTCGATCACTAATATTAATGTAAAATTAATATTACAGATTAATCTTGACTGAACCTTTTCGGGTCACACCCAATTGTGTGACCGAAGCGAAGTGACGAATTAATCCGAAGGATTAAATGAGTTAATTGAGTTTTATGAATAAAAAAGTCATATACCGAGCTTAGAGTGTCGAAACCGAGCGTCACAAGTTGAGTCGAATCTAGGTTTCGACGAACACATAGGTATCGACGAAACGGAAAAAATCACTCAAACAACAAGTCATTGCTAAGCCGTAACATCCCATTGGCCTATCCATGCTAGGGCAAGGCTAGCATAGGTCACTAGTCACAAGGCATGGCTGTGCTGCAAGCCCGGCATGCGTGTATGTGCTAGGCTTGCTGGCCGAGCTTGATTGCGGGACATGGTGCACTTGGCCGCTTGCACACTAGCACCAGCATGCATTGATGCGTGGCTTGGCTAGCCAGCCTTGCCGCAAGCTAGCATTTGGTTGCTAGCGCGCAAGGGCCAGCACCGAGCCAACGCTAGCAAGGCACTAGCGGCTAGTAAAGCTCGTTGAGCCTCGCTAGCAAGAGAAGCTCCCAGTAGGGGTGTTCAAAAAAACCCGACCCGATTGTCTCGTCCCGATTTCCCGATGACCCGCAAAAAAACCGATGGGAAAATGGCTTTTTTTCAGTTTTTTCCGGGTCGGGTACCCATCCCGTTAAAGCAGTAATTTCGTGGGTCAGGACACGGGATATGGTTTGCTAATTTCGGGTACTCGAATTCCCGCTATTAAATTAAAACAAAATTAAAAAAAAAATACCCGGATTCCCAAGCACTCAAGCAGCCCAACCCACTTCACTTACTCAGTTTCACTTAGAAAGTTAGGGTTTCAGTTCTAGTCTTCTCTCTCGTGCGCCTCCACAGCTCCACTACCCCTCTCTCTCTCCCTCTCCTCCCTCTCCTCCCCCCTATCTCTCTCTCTCCCTCTCCTCCCTCTCCTCCCCCCTCTCTCTCTCCATCTCCTCCCTCTCTCTCCTTCACTGGTCACTCATAGTCACATCTCACGCGCAATACGCCACCCACCTCCTCTTCTCTTTCTCGCTCTTCTCTTTCATTCACAAACGCAAACATAAACTGATAAACCCAGCGAGAATCGTCATCAACCTAGCGAGAATCGTCATCAACCTAGTGAGAATCGTGGTGCCTTTGAAGTTGCAGTTGAATCCCACCGCAAGAGAAGGAAAAAATCAGGAGAGGGAAGAAGATGGTGGATGATGATATTTGATGGTTGGTATTGATGAATGATGATATCATGATGTAAAATCTAGGGAGTTAGGGAGTAGCTTAACGAAATCTATTTTTGTTTTGATTTTTTATTTTTTGTTTTTTTAATTAAATCTTTAATAAAGATCTATTGTTAGTTGTACTTATCTTCTTCTAATTGTGTGTATTTTTTTTAATTGTACTTTTTCTTCTAATTGTGTGAATTTTGGGTAGTATATTTTAGATTATTTACTCCGTATCATTTTTCAAATTTTGAGCAAATTATTGTTCTCTTAAATTCGGGTACCCTATGACCAGACCCGAGAAAAGCGGGTACCCGAAACTCAGGTACCCGGTCTTCTCGGGTCGGGACATGGGCCGAGTATCAAACTACCCGAAGATCCGGGTACCCGAATTTTCGGATACCCGAAAACTCAGGTACCCAGATTTGAACACCCCTAGCTCCCAGCAGCGCCTAACAACCCACATAAGCAAGGCGTTCTATTACGGGCTAGTGCGAGGCCGCATGCGCACGGGCCAGCTAGCAGGCTTAGCCAAGGGGCCCGGCCGCCAGCAAAGCAACCTTGGCAGCTAAGGCAAGATGGCGCATAACAGTAGGTCGAATGTGGGGAGCCTGGTTTGTGGGATTGCTTGGGGAGCAAGGGGGTGGTGGTCCCCCCTGTGGTCGTTACCTAACCCCTTACTCTCCCCATGCCACTTGTTGTTTGGTGATTCATTTGTCTTTCTAATTTAATTTTAGAATTAAATTAAATTTTATTTTTCCTTTTTACCAACTATCCCACATTGAAAAAAAATGGGAATTAAGGGCACTATTCCTTTAAAATACCAGTCATTTGGCATTGGGGAAAGACACTTGAGGGATCTCCAAAGAGAGAAAACCTTTGTTATAAAAACTTTAAATTGTTTTTTGGTCTAGCCCCGACTTAGCTTCAGGTAGGGGCCGGTTCGGTTCGGTAGTGAGGGTGTAAGCCGTTGGAGGTTCATGCGCTTGTGGAACTCAAAGCTTCCTAATCTGAGCTCAACAATTGAGCGAATGAAGCACGCTTCCAGGGTGAGCATTTTCTCTCTCCTCTTGTTATTGATTATGTGTTTAATTAATTCATTAATAGCATGCATGTATAGTTATTTTAATTTATGCATGGATCTTTGGGCGGGTTTCCTTTCACGTGGTGTTGGACATCATGAAACTAAAATTTTGTTACTAGTAATTCTTTTATGGCGACTAATGAGAAATAAAAAAAAAACATGTAGTAAAATCATTTTTTTGGTGTTTTGGGGGAGGTTATTTACAATTTTTCTTAAGAATTGAATTGTCTAAAATAATGTGTCAGTCTAAGTATAACACTTTGAAAGACACGATAGGAATACATGACTAATCTGATATAAACTCAAATCAATGACTTAAATTGACACCTACACTAAGCTTCTTTTTTTTTTTAAAGCCCCTACATTAAGCTAATGATGAGTAATGACTAGGGGTGAGCATAATAGGAAACCTTGTAAAAATCTCTGGACCCGAAACTAGAACCTGTTGTAATAGGTATTTAAAAATAAGAACCGGAAATTTTGGAGCTGGAACCTGCACTGGTTCTTGAATAGGTTACCCTGTCTCTCAAAGTAAGCTTAATAGTTACTTGATAAATTGTTACAATTTTTTTTAAAAAAAAATTAGATGTTCACAATAAAAACTTACAACTATAATACAGTATTACAAATATAACAAACCAACACTAATTGTCTAGAATATTCGATACAATAATATAATTTTGATATAGAGCTTTATATTTGGGCTTAAATGACGGGTTCAGGTTTTGTAGTGAAAATTTTTACCTACAACCCCCTCTAGAAAATGTTCCCTACTCCCCCTCCCAAACTACCTGGTTTCTTCTTTTGCTACATTTCTTCTTCTTCTTCTTCTTTTTAATTACATTCCTTTCTTATTTTTCAAGCTATATATATATATATATATATATATATATATATATATATATATATATATATATATATATATATATATATATATATATATTGTGAACATTTTCTCTCTTATCATAACTATTTTTCGATCTAACATCTCCGCTTGATTTTCATTCAATTTTTCATTGATTTTGTTGTTAGTGTTTTATTTTTCTTGTTCTTTTAATTTAATTTTTAATACTTTGATTATAATTAATACTGATTTTGTTTATCAATGTGAGTATAATTTGTTGATTTATTTTGTTGTCGTGAATCGTTCATCAATGTTGTTGTTGTCGATTTTAATTTTAATTCTAATACTATGATTTTTATAACTATAGTTTTAGTTCAATTTGTTGATCAATTTGAGTGATAATACATAGCTATTGTATTTCATTGTTTTGCAGTAGTTTTGATTTCTTAATTCAATTTATTTACTGTATTATTTAATTTATAACATTGTTTTAATGTATAATCCTAAACAATCAACTTAGTCAATCTTATAATGCTAAATGATCATTCCTAAGCCTTATATATCAATTTTATTACTGTTAAATGAAAGTTCATAGTTGATAAATGTTCAATTTTATTAATGCTAAATGAATATTTATAATGCAAAATGATAAGGATAAATGAACACTTTAATAATGCTAAATGTTCACCCATAATGTCAACAAATTAATTGTGAATAATTATGATCAAATAGGTAATGATAAATGATCATTTATAATGATTATGTTTAAATATTGAACATGTATGCCAATGTTTGTGTTCATTTGTTTTTAAAATGCAGTAGGAAAAAAGGATGAAATTGTTGTTGAAGAAGCAAGTAAATTTGAGTTACTTAATTGGTAAGAAGCAGAAGCTTATGAAAGGTACAATGAATATGCTTTTAAGAAAGAGTTTAGTATTGTTCAAGTGCGTGCTGCAAGAAAAGGTCAAGTTCCTTCAAGTGATCCAAGTAATGTTCAAATTTCTTTAAGTGTGCCAAGAAAAAAGGTTCAATTTCGTCCAAGTGTTCCAAGAAATTTTCAAGTTCCTCCAAGTGTTCCAAGAAATTTTCAAGTTCCTCCAAGTGTTCCAAGAGATGTTCAAAGTGTTCAACGTGGTAGCTAGTCAACATATTTCTTCTAAGTATGATAGGTTGTTAGCTTTTTTTTACACTAATATAGCGAATAGGTTGACAAATAATAATAAGTAAGAATTTGGATTGAAACAATATATATTTGTTCGTGCTTAATTTTTTTTCTAATAAGTGATATGTAACTGAAATTTTGTTTTGACACTGAACATTTGCCTTTTTGGTTATGAACATTTTATTGTATTTCGTTAAAACTGTTAACATAATTAAACATATTTTATTCTAATAATGAACATATGACTTCTTGATAATGAACATTTTCATTCCAGTAAATATATAATTATATGTGTGTGTGTGTGTGTGTGTGTGTGTGTGTGTGTGTGTGTGTGTGTGTGTGTATAACAAGCACTAATGAATTAAAAAAAATATTAATGTACTTGATCAATTAGAAATCCATAAATGATCAAATATCCGAAAAATAAAATATTTTTAGTAATCTAAGCTTCCATAAGTCTTCTTGCTCCTTTTTATTGCCTCTAGCTTCTGTTTAATCCAAATAGCATCAATTGAGAAATGTACTGTATTCTCAGCTTCTTGATTTGGTTTATATGCAATTCAAACAAATTACAATGTCAATGTGTGTATTCATTGTTATGAAGATGAACATTATGCTATATGTCAAATTAACTTACTTGTGGTTCAATATGTTTCTATCAAAATATGATTCCCACCAATTAATATGTTGTTCATTTTTATCTTTCAATATAATTGATGGCATTATCTCGTGTATAAATATAGGATCAAAGCTTCCATCTCTAAATTATTGGAACGTGTGTTTCACTCTATATAGAACATCACTAGAATATATATTGTGTTTGTATATCAATATATATGCATAAACATTATATTGATGTTACAAATTTAATGAATGTTCAATTGGCAAAATAAAAATGTACATTCTGTTTTATATAAATGAACAAATTGTCACAAATAACATGAACATATATATTCCAAAATTAAAAATATACATGTTCAAGAAGATATATATATATATAAATGAATATTAATTATCTTTCAATTATGTTACATGAACCTAAAGAATCTATATCAAAGTGTTAGTGAAATGAACATTTTTTATACTTAAATGAACAATCATAAACAATATATATATATATATATATATATATATATATATATATATATAATATATATATATAGGACCAGGTTATAATGAGAACCTATTCTAGTATAGGAACTAGGAACAAATCTGGACCATCAGATGTAGAAGAAGAGGCGCGCGATCTGACGGCCCATATTTGTTCAGACAAATTAATAGCAAAATTCAATTCACGCGCCTTTTCTCTCTCCTCTCTCTCTCTCTCTCCGCAATTTTCTTACTCTTTCCGCGATTTTCTCTCTTAATCGCCAGTTTCAACTGCAAAAAACCTTCAAAAACCGCCATAACCGTCAAATAAACTGCTCAATCTTGCTATAAAATTACAATTTCATGTTGTACTGTATACATTTTTCAATTTTGGAACAAAAATTTTCGAAAATTGGCGAAAATTGACGAATATAAGGTATTTTATCACAACTTCGAAGTTCATACTATTTTGTTTATTTTTGTTGCTATTTTATACTTATATTTGTGTTTTTTGCTTGATTATGTTAGATTTGAAGTAGCTAAACTTGAAACCGAGAAATTCGAAGTTCAAATTTAGTGTTTTCAGTTTGATTTCTTCATAATAAGGTATTATCGCAAATTAGTTCTTTTTGTTCAAATTATGATTAATTTACTTATAGTTTCTGTGCAAATTTGTTGTAATTTAGGTGAATATCGACATGCATGTGAAAATTATTCAAAGTTTAATTATATTTGTGTATTTTTTTTCTTGATTATGTAAGAATTGAAGTAGCAAACCTTGAATTGGAGAAATAATTTTAGGCTAAAATCGACATGGATGAGATAATTATACAAAGTTTTACATAAATTAATATTAGGTATTTCATAAATTAGGTATAAAATTATAGTAAAGTGTTTTTGAAATAATATTTGAAAAAATTTAGATCTGTTTATATTTATGAACTTAAGTAATTTTACTTAAACTCATACTAATTTAGAATAATTTTGGTTAATTTATGAGTAATATTTGAGTGCATTATTGTTGATATAGTACTTCTGTTCTAATATTTGAGTGTTAGAAATTTGCTAAAAGTAAATAAAAGATTATTAAAAGTAGATAGAAACTGACTAAAAGTAAATTAAAAGTAGCTATTTGAGTTTATATAGTTTTGAGTGCATAATGTTGTAAAAGTAAATAGAAATTTGTTAAAAGTAGAAAAAAAATTTGTTAAAAGTAGACAGAAATTGCCTAAAAGTAAATTTATTAATTGTTACTGAATTACTATGAAATCTATAGATATTGTAGCTTGTGTATAAATCAATAAGTTAGTGTGACTTTTGTATAATGGCTTGTGTATAACATAACAAAAATGATGATAATCATTGCTCATTTCATTACCCTATACATTATTCTTAGTCATCTCATATTTGTTTTGAATTGTTCACAGATTAAAATGGCTAAAACTACAAAGAAAAAACCTGCAACAAAACCAGATCTAGCAAAGGCTATTGCTGCAGCAAAGAAGGCTATTGCAAGTAAAAAAGTTACTGAAATCAAGAAATCTCCTGAAACCAAGAAATCTCCTGCATCCAAGGTGACTCCCAAAGCCAAGAAAGTTCCTGCAAATACAAAGCAATCTCCAATTAAAGGTATATAGTATAAAGTAAACGGAGTCTGTTATAAAGTAAATAGAAACAGTTATAAAGTAAATCATTTGTCAAAAATATGTTTTAAAAGATTTTTAATATGTCTATACTTATAAACTGATTGTGTTAACTAAATGTAATAGGTGCTAAGCTTCAAAGGATTTCAAAAAAGCAAATATTGATAAAGAGAAGAATAAAGGAACTAGAAGCATCAAAAGGTTCATAAAAGTTTATATAATTAAATTCATTTGTTATGTATTATATTGCACCAAGGTATTACACCAAGGTATTACATAAAAGTAAATGAAGATTGATATAAAGTAAGTACAAATTGTTATAAAGTAAATAGAAACTCTTCTAAAGTAAATGAAGATTGATATAAAGTAAGTACAAATTGTTATAAAGTAAATAGAAACTCTTCTAAAGTAAATGAAAATTGTTTTAAAGTAAACTGTTTAGAGTAAATCATTAAATGTCTATGATATTTATTGATAACTTTAATAAAGTTAACAAAAATGTTTATAAAGTAAATATAAATGTTTTCAAAGTTGGTTAACATGTTTAAACAAATTATAGGAACAAAGAAAAGGTTAAAATCTCAAGTGAAAGATAGCAATTCTGAACTAGAAGAAGATCAGAATGAGGATTCTGATGGTTCATCAGAAGAAGACAGAAAAAAGGGAAAAGCTCATTTAAAGAAAAAAATGAAGCTTGACAATGCTGAGCTTGATGTACATGAAGTTATTGATGTTAATGATGATGATGATGGTAATCTGGAAATCAAGAAAACACACTGCAGACCCAATGCAGTTGTTGTTTTAATTAACGATTTTAGTGAGCAGCAAAAAAAAGATGTCATAAGTATTGGTTTTGGAGGACTGCTTTAACTAAAGTTAAGAAGAATTTCAACAAAGATGCTTCCATGGCTTTGTCACCGTTTCAATGAAAGCAGCTGCATGTTCAAGATTGACATGTTGAAAGAATTTTCAGTGAGTTCCTACGATGTTGAAGATATATTCTTGCTTCGACATGTAACTGAGAACAAGGTGAGTTTTCAGTTAAGGAAACAACCTTTATCAAACTTGCTGATTCAAAAAGAATGGAAGAAAAAGCTAGAAATTCCATAAGATTATGAGATAATTGTGAATAATTTGGAGAACAAATTAAAGAGTCGAAAGGAAGGAGGGGAGGATTTTAAAAGATTCTTTGTGATGTATGTTTGCAGCACATTCTTGGCCCCTGTTGCAAACAGAGTGATTGATTACAAGATAATCAATTACGCAGACAATGTAAAAGAAATACATAACCTAGATTGGTGTGGTTATGTGATGAATAACCTGTGCAAATCAGTGGGAAGCTTCAAGAACAACAAAAAAAAGGAATCAAGATCGGGAATAAGTGGATGTATCCTTATTCTTCAACTTGTATACTTTCATCATCTAGCATTCAGAGGGCATCCTGAACCTACAACACTGCCATTGATCCAAAATTGGTCAGATAAGAAAGTCAAAGAAAGAATTGCAAAAGAGGCAAAGGCATCTTTTGGTCAAGGAGAACTTCAAAAAGATGACTATCCAGTTTGTAGAAAAAAAGGAAAGCAAGCATTCTTGGGAGATGTAATTGAGAATGCTTATAGAAATTTTACTGATAAGGAGAGAAGATTGGTGTCATTCAACCTAACAGAAGGTGTGATGACAGATAGTGAAATACATGAAGCTGCAAAAGATGTGAGTAATTTTTTTTTTTAGTTACAATGATTTCTTTTATTTACTTTAAAATGAAATGTAGTTACTTTTATCTCATATTTGTTTACTTTTATTATATTGAATTGCTCTGCTCCTAGTGGTAATAATATATAGTAAATGATAAACATAAAGTAAATAATGTTGACTTAAAAGTAAACAAATCAACTTTAAATGTTAATATTATTTGTGTTAAAAAAATAATGTACTAATAAATTGTTGTTATTTATTTTGAAGGAAATTGAAGAAGAACTGCATTTGTTAACTAGAGATTCACAACTCTTTGCAATGATTCATGCTGAGCGTATAGCTACCTTAGGAGAAAAGATGAAAAGGTAACAAATGAATGTGTCTACATCTAATTCCTAACAGGTTTCTGAAACACAAAGGCTGATGTATGGAAGATCCTAGAGTACAAAGGGCTATGGATGAAATAGTCAGGCTTTATGATGATCTAAAAAATGTATCTAGTGTGATTCTGTCAACATGGGAGGAGCAACATAAAACTAACACAGATCCTAAAACTTTTGAAGAAGATGCAGTTAATCCTAAAATTGTCCATTTGGATGTTGATGAAGAAGATTTTGAAATAGAGGATCTGGATGATGGAAAAAAAGAGAACGATGACAAAAAAAGAAGAGAATGAAAACAATAGGCAGGAGGAGGAAGAATAGGTGATGTGTCTATTTTATATAGTATTTTACCCCCGTCCCTTGGTCATAATTAGTAGTGTTTTTGGCTCTTTAGAGCCACTTTTATTACTAATTGGTGTTTTCTAGTGTTTTCGTAGATTTGGTTGACTTTTGCAGGGATTTACACTTTTGGAGTATTTTCCCGAGATATTTTAAAGCAATCACGAGCATTGGAGAAGCACGACCAGAGTTTATAGCCCAGGACCGGTTAGAGCCATCGAACCGGTGATTAAGGGCTCGGTATAGGTGATACCGGGGCATTTGGACCGAGTAATCAAGACCCGAGAAGGAAACCCAGATTGGCCCGAAGAATTGGAGCCCAATTGTAGTCCAATTAGTGGCCCAAGAGAACCGCCCGGCCAAAAAGGCTGGCGCCCAGAGGCGCTCCCGGCCGGGCGGGAGAAGCTAAGGTTGGCGCCCGGTGACGCGCCCGACCGGGCGCGAGATTCAACCAGAAGAGAAAAAAGGCGCGCCCGATCGGGCGGTGTCTCGCCCGATCGGGCGCATGTTATTGTTAGGAGACGATTAGCGTCGTTTTAGTTTGTTTTAGTTTAGGATTTGTACGGAGTATAAATACTCCTCCGTAATACGATTTTAGGATCTCTCTCTCTTTCTCTCTCTCTCTCTCTCTCTCTCTCTCTCTCTCTCTCTTTTTACTCTTTCTTTACTCTCTTAATTGTTTTCTTAGATTTTCTCTCTCTTAAACCTTTGTTCTAATCCATTCTTAATTCCAGATTCGTTTGGTAACTATTTCTTTTCTCTTAATCTTAGTTGTTTATTTTATTCCTTTAATTATGTCTTGTTTTATTGCTTTGATTTGTTTAGTTCCTACTATGTGTGAGTAGTTCTATTTCTAGGGTTTATGGGGATCCATAAATAATAGGAAGGGGTAATTTATTGTTGTTAATTATCAATGCTAGATTAATTTCCTATTGATTGATTTAATGCTCTGTGACTAGATTAGGCCTGATCTTTTATGCATGAGTTTGACAATATTGATTCGAGATTCGACATATGAGAATTGATGTTTAGGTCTAGTTTCAATAGGCAGGTTCATTTATAAATGGTTGAGTCGAGATTCGAAAGATGAGATTTAATATCGGTAAATTAATTGTGTGATTATAATACGTAGCGAAAGCCTTTTATAATCTGATTAATATATGCTTTGATGAATGATTATTATATTCTACCCTGGAATATTATTTATTGGTGAACCTATGTCCTAGATCCTTTTATATATTGTTTTCTCCCTATTCTCAATCTTCGTAGTATAGTTTCATATTCAACTTTTATATTGGTTACTTAGATAATTTAGATTATAATAATTAATTAGGAGTAGAAAGACTTGTTTCCCTGTGGAGTTTAACCCTACTTGGCTATCTATTTTAGTTAGAGGACTTAGGTAATTACTTTTGATTAGGGGATACGACTTTACCCTGTCAAAATTTGGCGCCGTTGCCGGGGAAACGGTTTTATTTTTATTTCCAATTATTTTTGTAGTCTATGTTATTTTCTTTTTTGTCTCAGAGAACGTTAGTTTTTTTAGGCAAATCTCATATTTGCTTTTAGTTTTTTGTTTATGCCCAGGTGTTCCAGATCATGGTACATCCCATTCGATCCTGAGATCGAACGTTCCTTCCATAGACAGAAAAATCTCTACAAGAAAATCCTGGCGGATTCTGGTGATAATAATAATAACCACCGCGATCCTCCAACTGGTTCTAGCGATTCAGAGGTATCATCAGACGCAGAATCAGATATGGCGGTTCCAAAGAAGCTTAGTGATTACTCACAACCAAAGCTTACAGATTTTCCACATCTCACCCCTACTCCGGCTCTTGATGGGGTACAATTTGAGATTAAACCTCAATTTATAACGATGATAGAAAGGAAGTAATTCAGTGGAGCTAAGGGTGAAGACCCACATCTTCACATTGCCGACTATTGTCAATATTGCAATACCATCAGGCAAGTCGGGGTCACTCAAGACCAAATCAGGGAGATTCTCTTTCCCTTCTCTTTAACTGGAAAAGCTAAATTGTGGTTTAATGGCTTAAATAGAACTGCACTTGGTATAACTGACTGGGAAACTCTTGTTTTTGAATTTTTATAACAAGTACTATCCTACAGAGAGAACAGTCGTACTACGGAGTGCGATTCAGAACTTTGCCCAAGAAGCCGATGAATCCTTATATGAGGCTTGGGAGAGGTTCAAGGACTTACAAAGAGAATGCCCCCACCATAATTTAGCACAATGGCAGTTAATCCAAGCCTTTTACAATGGCATTGAAAATTCTTCTAGAATAATTTTAGATTCTGCAGCTAGTGGGAGATTTATAAATCTTAATGTTGATGATGCAGGTCAGGTAATTGAAGATATGGCGATACACAATTCCCAATATGGGAATCCTAGAGGTTGTGCTAACAAGGGGAAGCATAGTGTTGACTCTGTATCCTTTTTGCAAGCTCAGCTGACCTCTATCTGCCAAAAATTAGATAATCTGAGAACTGCTAATGTAGCTAATGTTTCTGCAATTAATAATAATTCTAATGAGGCTTTCTGTGAAAATTGTGGTATTATAGGTCATTGGGAACAAGATTGCAGGAGTTCCGTAGAGCAAGTTAATGCCTTTCAAGCTTATAGGCAGAATAACCCATACTTCAACACCTACAATCCTGGGTATCGGAACCATCCGTACCTTTCCTACCGGAGTACTAATGTTCAAAATCCACCACCACAAGAACCACAGGCGCCACAGCAACAACAGCAGAAATATTACCAACCCAATGCTGGCCAAAAGAACCAACCACAACAAACCTCCTCATCTTCCGACCCTTCCTTGGTGGAAATTAGATCGATGTTGGTTAATATGCAGAAGCACATGGAGAGTAGAGATGCGCAAATTGATCAAATTCTAGCACACAATAAAATTGTAGATAATCATATTGCGCAACTTTCCGCTACTCTACAAGCTGCCAACAGGGAGCTCTGCCAGCACAGCCGACCAGGCCTACGGATCAAGCATATGCAATTATTCTAAGGAGTGGTTCAAATTATGAAGGGCCCCCTATGCCCAGAGTTGATGAACATATTTTATTAAATAATGCTAATATTGATTCCGTTAAACCTGACAATGTAGTTAATAGCCCTGCAGGGCTAAAGTATAGTACTAATACATCTAATTCTACATTGCAGGGTACGACTCTAGAGAAGGTGGCCACTCCAGATAAGAGCAACAATGCTCCAAATCCAATTATCAAACTTCCATTCCCCAATCGTCAACTGAAGACAAACTTGGATAAGCAGTTTGGTAAGTTCCTGGAGATGGTAAAAGATTTGAAGGTAACAATTCCCTTCACTGAATTAATCACAAAAATTCCTTCGTATGCAAAATTTATGAAAGAAATATTGACAAGGAAAAGTTCTATTAGTGAGGTAGAGACAGTAGCTTTCACTGCAGAGTGTAGTGTCGTACTTCAAAATAAGTCTCCACCTAAATTAAAAGATCTGGGTAGTTTTTCTATCCCTTGTCATATTGGCAATCTAATGATTGATAATGCATTGTGTGATTTGGGTGCTAGCGTTAGTGTCATGCCATTATCTGTGTGTTCCAAGTTGAATATGGGTAAATTAAAAGCTACTAATATTACTCTACAAATGGCCGACCGTTCTTTCAAATACCCTTTAGGTGTTTTAGAGGATGTCCCCGTTAGAGTAGGTAAATTTTATATACCTGTGGATTTTGTTGTTCTTGATATGACTGAGGATATGCAAACCCCAATTATTTTGGGTAGACCATTCCTTAACACTGCAGGAGCAATCATAGATGTGAGAAGTGGTAAGTTAACACTATCAGTAGCAGATGATAAAGTTATTTTTAATCTTAATAATACCCCTAAAAGCTCCATGACTGAGGAGAAATGTTTTAGTGTCAATGTGGTTGAGAATTATTCTAACAAGGCCCAAGCTCTTGAAAAAGATCCCTTGGAGGCGATATCTTGTGTTGCATCCCTTTCAAATGAGATACACAAATGGCAGAAGGAAGTTGATGCAATAGAAAGAGCACTCTACACTGTTGGTCTTGGTTTTGAGGACGAAAAGGTGGAATCAATTAAGCAAGTTGTGCGATTTGAGCCTATGGTAAGTGTTCCACCAGATTGAGTTGCAAGTGTTGAAGGCAATAGCAATTTGAAGCAACCCTCGATCAAAGAGGGATCTTTGGTGCGTAGCATTGAAGACCTCCCAGTCCAAGTCAAGGAGGATCCACCAGACAAAGTGAATTGGCGTCCCACAGGGCATGTCAGGGAGCCGCGTCGCAGCCTAAACACCGCTAGACCGGGTGAGAAACCGCCCGATCAAGTGTTAGGCCAAGGGTCCTAGTTTTTATACTTGGTAAGAAGGTCGTGCGAGACCTAGATAAACCAGCGCTTTGCGGGAGGCAACCCGTATTTTTAATGCTTTTTAGACTAGTTTTTTTTTTTTCTCTTTTTCTTATGAGAGGAGAGATGAGAGAATTTAATGAATTTTATGAGTGTTTATACAGGTTTGAAGGAAAAGAGTTAGCCAAAATTTGAAGTAAAGAAGAAAATACGAAATTCGTCAATTAGCCTCGCACCCGACCGGGCGCGAGAGCTAGTCTTCATAATCAAGTATTTTCGCCCGACCGGGCGCGAAACTCGTCGTATACGGACTTATTTGTCCGCCCGATCGGGAAAGCCTCGCCCGATCGGGCGAAGGGCGCCCGACCGGGCGCGAGAACATATGAAATCGGGTCGTTCAGATCGCCCGATCCGGTGAAGCGCGCCCGACCGGGCGCGAGAGATGATTAAAATCTAGCTATTAGATCGCCCGACCGGGCGCGAGACCATGTGGATAAAATGTTCAGATCGCCCGATCGGGCGACAGACCGCCCGACCGGTCGCGAGGGTCGTCCGCTCCTTCTCCTTCTTTCTTTTCTTCTTTCGTCCTTCGTTTCCTCCTACCTACATAACTTTCTCTCTCTAAAACTCAAATTTCCTATAACTTCTCTCTAAGATTTCTCTTTCATCCCTCAACCAAATTCAAAACTTTTTACATATTTGTAATCCCCTCTTCATCCTCTACATTTCCATATAAAAATTTTCAGATTTTATTCAAATAAATTTTCATACCCATTTCTACCATGGCTTCAAAGAGGGCTCGGTCTATTTTCGGTAGGAGCTCTAGTTAGAGGGAGGAATACGACCCGGATTTGCAACTTCCAACCTGGCCGACGATCCGTATTTCTAGCCGAGAGCAAAAGGAGCGGCTAGAACACTTAATCGGGCGCGAGGTAATTCCTTCTCGGTGGTTACACCGCCCTACTTAAGAATCATTTGGTTTGTATGATTTTGTAAAACGGTTTTTAAATGACATTGGCATGAGAAAATTTGTTGATATGCACTATCCTACATTCCGAGAACTAACTTGTGAATTTCTGTCTTCTTTACAAGTTGTAAGTAGTAGAAATGGGCCGAATTTAATTTTTAGGTTGAACAATAGGAATATTAGTTTAACTTATGTAGAATTTTGTAAATTATTTGAATTAAATTCTGAGTTACCTCACCAATGGCATGCGGACTATAAAATGGGTGACATATATCATGCTTTGACTGGTTTTCCTACTCCTGACCCCCAACATGCTAGTACCAAACCTGTTCATCACCCTGTCCCAAAAATCTGGCAAAGATTTGCGGGTTTGTGTTTTTTAGGTAGGAACGAACCCCATAATGACCAAACTAACGAACTAGCTGTTATAGGACACTATGTGTATGGGTTCGGGAAATTGAACATAGGTAGGTATATTATTCACCATCTGAGCAGGCATGCCACGGCCAGCACCACATCTCGCACCCCCATCCGTTTAGGAGGCCTTATCACTCGAATAGCAATGAAGAAGGCCGGTTTTGTAGTGGATGGAGCCCACCAGCTGACCAACTGTGGACCAGATACCTATATGACTGCTAGGTATTTTGAGGAGTTGGGGTGGGTATGACCGGATAGCGAGCAGACACCCTTTTGGTGTATTAGGACTGGGAGCGAGCACCCTTTGCCCATCTTTCCCCTACCCAGTCCTGACTTGACCGCCTTTCCCCCAGGGCAACCATCTTACACATATGATGTTTTAGTTGCCAACGCTATGGGGGAAGCACCACCACCACCAGTTCCACCACCCCAGCCTCAGCCTCAGCCTCAGCCCGAGGTGGCATTCTCTCCACCTCGCATGTCTCACTCCATCCCTCATGTTGACTCTGACCCAGTTTGGGACCTTCAGAGTATAGGTCAGGCCTTAGGACATATTGAGCATTCCCACACTAACCTTAGGAGGATGGTAGGCTTCATAGACCAGCGGTTAGGGTACCTAGAGAGGAACCAGGGTAGAGCTCTTTACCCTATGTACGATGATTATGCTCGTCGGGGCAACATTCCCGACGACGCTATTCACCCTGACTGGTTTCAGCCTCCACCCCAGGGATACGATAGGGATCCCACTGCTCATGGTATTTACACTGACTATTCGGCCTTCCATGGGTACGGCCAGGACATTCCTTTCGGGGGACCGACGGGGGGAGTTTTCATGCTGATTATTTTGGTGGTAGTTCTTCTGGTGCAGGTGGCAGTAGAGGTGCAGGTTTCGGCTCGATGGATGAGGATAATCAGGACTAGCTATGCTGGGCTAGTTCCCGAGCCAATGAGGACATTGCCTGATTCTGGCTTCGGGGAGATTTAGGATTTGGTATCTTTCTTTTTCTCTTTTCTTTTATTTTTGGTGTGTTTTCTTAGGATTGATTTATTGATTTCTTATTTATGAAAAATACAAAAAAAATTGAAAAATAAAAAAAAAATCCAAAAATACGTTCCAATGAATTGTAAATCATGCTTCCCTGTGCCCCTTACTTGAGAAGTTTGTTTTGATCCTTGGTATATGATGATAATCATTGTGGATTAGTTGATCATGACTTGATGTTTGATTGCCTTGAAACCTTAACATGCGTCAATTTTGTCCAACTACTTGTGAATATAGTGCTTGACTAGTTGATTTGATTAGGAATGTGTGTTAGTTCCTGGTATGTCAAGGAATTTTAGTATTGGTTTGCAACTATAAGTAGTGTTTATATGATTCATTATTATGCACATTGAGGAGGACGAAGGCGTTCATTCTTTTAGGTAGCCTCCAGATGATTGTAGATACATTTGTTCCCTTCTTGCTACCCATGTTGTTGCCTTGACTTTTTGTTGTTTATTAGCCACATCACAAGCCTATTTTGCCCCATTGGTTACTAGTCCCAAGATTGGATTGGGGAGCTATTAGTGATTGAGGTGAGGGAGTTTGTAGTTGTAGACACCTAAAAATGTCTCCCCAAAACCAAACTCGATGATGAACAACCTTTCACCGCCATTATTGGTCGGGTTTAGTATTTAATCTTTGGAGTGCTTAAATCCATATTCAAATCCATATTTTCATTTCATAAACCAACCCAATTCCTATCCCATTTCCCCAAAACATAACTTATTTTCCTCTTTTCGTGCCTTTAAACCCAAAATAATTCATTTCGTGTCCTTTAAAATCGTTCATTTCGTGTCCTTTTTATAAAAACGTTTAATCCAGTTTATTTTGGTCCATAATCTAGGTCCAATGATTAAATATTTGGATGGGGATTTAAAAGATCTTTCCAACGATATATTATAAGCCCAAATCTGAGTTACAACGAATAAGTTATGGCAAAAATATTAAACTGAGCTCAAACCGAACCTAAGCCCACCTTACCTACGACCCAATGATCATGTGGAGGGTCCAAATTATTTGATCCAATTCCTAAACCAATTAGGATTAAATAGTAGCTTCTATAAGTTTCTAAAAGGTCTTGATTATCCTTTTTGAAAAGATAAGATTAAAGAGTGTGAAATTGAATAAAACTTTTCTTTTTGAAAATCCTATTTCTATCCGAATTGAAAGACGTACAAAGATAGACAGATATTATTTTCGTGACTCATAGTTTTGATCCAAATTTTATATGGTTGGATAGCCCTTGAAATTATCTTTCCAATGATATATTATAATAACAATTCCGAGCTATAACGGGAAAGATATGAATAAAATGTCAAACTCTATCCAAAACTGACACCGTCTCACTATTTCGGCCATATCTTTTATTATATAAAATATTTTAATCTGATTTCAATTGTATTAGAAAATAGACTTCAATATTTTTCCAACTACATCTTATTCATCTTATTCCGATTTCTGGATCAAAAGATAAGATAAAAACAAAAAACGCAAAAACTGCTGTCTATCGAGTTTTATTCCGATTTAATTCGGATCTTATCTTGTTTTTTCGACCTCTCTTTTTTCTCTATAAATAGAGGTCATATCACCCCTTTTCCAATCATCAACAATCTTGATCATCAAATCCTTCTCTCTTTCTCTCTTTTATATATATATAAGTGGTTACTAAATGGTTAATTTGTACATAATATAGGTCGGGATAGGTAAATTTACCAAATGAATTAGCAATTAAATATGAAATAAATAATACGAAGGTTGTATCTAGGACGTTTTAATTTTTACATGGTCAATCAAATGATATGATTTTACTTAAACAATTGTTATTGTTACTATATAACTATCTAGATCTGGATTTGATAAGGAAGTCCCATACGAAATACATATGCACTTATCGAATAGAATTTTTGTAATGGTCTGTTCTGATTTACTAAACTGAACTAAACTATTCTATGAGAGAATTATATTAAAAACCCAATTGAACTGAACTGAATTTAAAATATGTTGCGGAGAACATCCCCTTAGTACTATATGTAAATGGGATTGGGTAGTTTAATTTTCAAAAGATATATAATTAATTCATTATTATTATAATTATTATTATTATTATTATATCTCAAAAACAAAAGTCATACAACCTACAATAAATTAGTGGGAAGCCGAGATACAATCTGGACCCCCACTCTTCTACCTATAGCAAAGCCTACCCTAGTAAATATATGAGATGCAGCACGAGCCCTAATAACTTGCGTCGTCGAGAACCTATGAATCCGCTTCAGCAACGCAACAACCTCCTTCTCTAAATCCCCAAGAGAAGAAAATGAGAAGGGAATGAAACCATATCCAATTGTCAAACTACGAGCTTCATAATTAACCCGCTTTCGATGAGCCGCATCAGCCACAACCCATCCCGGAACAAAGTCAGATAGCCCTGTCTACCATATCCAATTGTCAGACTACGAGCTTCATAATTAACCCGCTTTTGATGAGCCGTATCAGCCACAACCTATCCCGGAACAAATTCAGATAGCTCTCTATGTGTCAAAGGAGAAGACCGTGTGAAGTCGACACACACATCACGACCACGATCTCATAATATTATTTTTATTATTATTATTATTATTATTATTATTATTATTATTATTATTATTATTATTATTATTATTTATTATTTTTTATTATTATTATTATTATTATTATTATTATTATTATTATTTATTATTATTATTATTATTATTATTATTATTATTATTATTATTATTATTATTATTATTATTATTATTATTATTATTATTATTATTATTATATGTAGTAACAACAATTGTTTGATTAGTTTTTTTTTTTTAATTATAACATAACCTAACAATCCATTTGTATTCGGGGTTTCAGGGTATAGTGTGCAAATTGTTAATATAAATAGTTAATTATTTTACTTATACTTAGCATACACTAATATAGTATACGCTAATATAAATAGTTAATTTTTTTTCTTAATAAAGGTCGGTATAGGATTTGTTACTGATATAATTAGTAATTGATTAGACAATCTAACACATTTGAATTTGTAAACGATCAGTGGAAAAATATGATTTTACTTAAATAATTGTCCTTGTTACTAAATATATATGTATCTATGTATAAGCCATGAAAGTCGCAAGGACTGAAAATTAATTACCCGTTCGAGTTCGGAATCCAGTTTGGAAATTCGTAGAAATCTTAATACAAAAAGTGAATGACATTATTTCAATATAAAGTATATTTTATCTAAATTGATATCATATACTGGAATTTAATTAGCCGTTCACCGTCAATTGTTTAATTGGAAAAGCGGGATAGATAAGTGCAGTGAAATTTATTTAATTAAATTAAAAAATTGTTAGAAATAAATCGATCATGGTGGATTGTTGATTGTCCAAAATCGAATTTGTTTGTCCAATAAACATGCTCGCGAATAGAAAATTCTGATAACTTCATCTGAGAAACAATTGTCGGCGCTGGATTCCATAATCTTCATCGGCGTCCTTTTCATCTTCTTCGGCGTCCTGCTCATCTTCTCCGCCGTTCTTTTCATATTAACCTGTGTAATGGTTGTGATATCATCAATGATAAAGTAATAGAAATTTCAGAAAAAAAAAAATTCATTGTGCATTAACTGCGGTTAGGCGCTAACAAATTTCGCCACCCATTTTCCCGCTTAAGTTAGTCCTTAGCGCCAATGAGGTTGAAATTTTCCCCCCTAATATTCCCTCTTCTTTTTTGGCTCAAGCTTATGTGGCATCACCTCATTGGAAATGTATGTGGGCTCCACATACATAGAATGTATGTGTATCACCTTCCAGAAAGCAACAAAGTCTACAAGTCTACAACGTGATTTCATATGCAGCTTAAGCTCCCTGTATATCCTATGCTTCTCTAACATCACAAGTCTGCTTAATTTGAACTCCAAATTATAGATTTAATTCTACCATTCAAGTTGTGATGGTGCAATTCATGAATTTCGGATATTTCCACAATTTTGATTCGAATTTAAGGATTAGATTATGATTTAATAATTCCTGAATTATGATAATGGGAACAAAAATATATATATTTTTTTTTTTGTTCACTTCCAAGCTTGATTTGACCAAAGAGAAAATTAAAAAGGGCCCGACCCATTTTCTCCGGCTAAACCTTCAATGGCATCTCCAGCATAATGTTGCTATGTCCAACTTTGCAGCTCCCCTTTTTTATAATATATTCCCTCTGTTTTTAAATACTTGCTCCATTTTCCTTATTGGAATGCTTTCAAAATATTTAACTAATTTCTCTCACTTAGTGGACCCACCATAAATCATACGGAGTATTCTATTAATTTCATTTCTCTCCTTCAATTTTTACAGGATTTACTAAATGCCACAATAGAACTACTTATGCCGCGGCATTGATTGACCCATCTACCCTTACTTGTTTTTTTGGCAAATTTGTTATTTTGTTTAAGTCCATAAATTTATTAATTTTTTTAAGCCATAAATTTTACTAATTAAATTAAGTGTATTTTTCTATTTAATAATTATTAAAAATTAATTAATATTAATTAAACAGATTTCTCAAAAAAAAAAAAAATTAAACGGTACCCAGTCGCATGCTACATGCGACTACACCATGGTATAGTCGCATGCTGCATGCGAATATACCGTGGTGTAGTCACATATAGCTGTAGACACCTAAAAATGTCTCCCCAAAACCAAACCCGATGATGAACAACCTTTCACCGCCATTATTGGTCGGGTTGAGTATTTAATATTGGAGTGCTTAAATCCATATTTCCATTTCATAACCAACCCAACTCCTATCCCATTTCCCCAAACCATAACTTATTATCCTCTTTTCGTGCCTTTAAACCCAAAATAATTCATTTCGTATCCTTTAAAATCATTCATTTCGTGTCCTTTTTATAAAAACGTTTAATCCAGTTTATTTTGGTCCATAATCAGGGTCCAATGATTGAATAGTTGGATGCGGATTTAAAAGAGATTTCCAACTATATTTTATAATCCAAAATCCGAGTTATGACGAATAAGTTATGGCCAAAATATTAAACTGAGCCCAAACCGAACCTAAGCCCACCTTACCTACAACCCAATGATCATGTGGAGGGTCCAAATGATTTAATCCAATTTCTAAACCAATTAGGATTAATTAGAAACTTCTATAATTTTCTAAAGATCCTAATTATCCTTTTTGAAAAGATAAGATTAAAGAGTTTGAAATTGAATAAAACTCTTTTTTTTTTTTAAATCCTATTTCTATCCGAATTGAAAGACGTTCAAAGATAGACAGATATTATTTTTGTGCCTCATATTTTTTTAACCAAATTTTATATGGTTGGATATCCCTTGAATTTATCTTTCCAATGATATATTATAATATCAATTCAGAGCTATAACGGAAAAGATATTAATAAAATGTCAAACTCTATCCAAAACTGACACCGTCTCACTATTTCATCTATATCTTTTATTCTATAAAATATTTTAATATTATTCTAATTGGGTTAGAAAGTAGACTTCAAGATATTTCCAACGATATCTTATTCATCTTATTCCGATTTCTGGATCAAAATATATGATAAAAAACAAAAACCGCAAAAACTGAAGTCTATCGAGTTTTATTCCGATTTAATTCGGATCTTATCTTAATTCTTCGACCCTTCTCTTTTTTCCTTATAAATAGAGGTCATATCCACCCTTTTTCAATCATAAACAAGCTTGATCATCAAATAATTCCCTTCTCCCACTTTAGCCTAAACACTAGCCTCCCTATTCTTTCATTCCTTCCCTTAAGCACTCCAAGGAGTCTATACTAAACCCGAGGTTCCGTCCTTGAACCAAGGCGTGAAAGGTATAAATAACTGAGGGTTTGGACCAAATCAACTCTACTTTTTAATTTAATTTTTCATTTGTTTTATATTTTTTATTGAAGTTACTAACAGTTTATTCATGATGTTGCAATTTTAAGGAATGCGTGGAATGTGAGCAATTATTTAATTTAATTACTCTTATTTAATTTTAATATTCCTAGTATCATGATTAGGTTATTTTATTATTCTATTTGACTAACGCTATTATTGTTAAATTGCTTCCAATATTAATATTTATTCTAATGTTATTATGATCACCATATTGCATGTTAAAGGGAATATGTAATTGAAAATCACGCCTAATAAGATAATTTGGACAACCGGTAGGTTCCTTTTTAATCTTGTTGTTTAATTCAAGTGATCACAATATTTTAGATTATGTGTTTCATTAATATTCAACCAATTTAGCTTAATAATAGTTTGGAACAAATTGAATATTTTGTTTGTATGCCTTTGAGATCGCAGGAATCACTTTTCACAATAAGAATCGAGTAGAGGCTAATACGGGCGAATGTGACTCCATAACTCACTTCGTACCATCATCCCCGATCCTCCTTTTGTGATTCCGAACCATATGGAGTTAGTAAACTCATGGATTATGAATGGGGTGTAACCTTCACGGGTCAATCGTTGTTGCCTATCGTTGTCCCTTATTGTGGTTGCCTTTTTATGATCCGTGAACGGTTTACAAGTTCCTTAAAAACTTGTTGGCGGCTCCCTACTTTCCTTGTCCTTAATCGTATATGTCAATTCCCACTTCCTATGAGTGTCAAGCATATTCACCACATGCTTTAACGTAGGCGCACTTCAAGCGACGCCTACAATAGCATGCGACTATACCATGGTGTAGTCGCATATCACATGCGACTATACCATGGTTCTGTATGTGATATGCGACTACACCATGGTATAGTGATGGGTGTCATAAATGGCACCCATTTGATGAGCATTTAGGTTGATTTCATCCTCTTTTCATAGCTTTCTTGCTCAATAAATTTTTTGTTTTATGCTTTTGCTCTTAGTTTTACCTTTCCTCTCTTATTTTGTAGCTTTCGTGTATTTCGTTGGTTTTCTAGTCTTTTCTCCTTTATTTGCTCTATTTTCGTGGTTGTAGGTATTGTACGAGGTTTGGGTCTTGATATTGGTGATCTACTTAGGTGGAGGAAGCTTTTGGAGCAAGCTCATGGCATTTGGAAAGCTTAAGATGCAAGGAAGTGGAGATTCCAAGTCTTGGCTCTTGCGCTCTCATGTCGTGCTACCACTAAGAAGTGGTGTTCCCACTAATCAAGAGCATTAGCTACTGCCACTCCTAGTGTTCATCAACATCATAAGTCATGCGACCTTAGCGAACCCACCAAGCCGCGGGAATCTCGAAGGAACCCAGCTAGGCGCGGGCGCACAACAGGGAGGCGCGGGCGCAACTAGGGGTGGCGCGGCCGCACCCCTTGCTTGCACGGGAGCACCTCCCCTGCTGCCCGGGCGCGCCTTCGTGGGTATTTTGTGCTCGGTTCTTGGTGTTTTTGCGCCTCTATATATATCTATGTAAACCCGATTTTTGGGGTAAGTTTAGAAGCAAGTTTCATATTAGATTTTGATCATATTCTTAGCTTAGTTGAGAGCTTCTCTCTCTAGTTTTAGGGTTAGTTTTAGGAGTAGATTTTAGAGAGAGAAAGTGAGGAATTTCAATGGTGATTGAGAGATTGAAGATTCAATGGTGACAATTGTGTTGGAGATCTTCTCTATTATCAATGAGCATTTCTAACTCTATTTCATTTATTGTTTTGATTAGTTTATTCATGTTTGTTTGATTTGATTGGATTGGATTTTGATGTTTGATCTTTGATTAGTGTAATTGTTCTTCATATTTTGTTGATTCTTGATTCCTTTAGTTGTTTGTTGATTTGATGATGTTGTTAGAGTAGTTTCCTTGCTAGGGTGATGGTGAAGCTTGTATTATGTGATGGATTGATGTAAATTGGGGATAATTGATGGAGTTGATGATGAGATTAAATTGGTTAATTGATTATGTGCATGTGTGTGTTTGATTTAGGCTTGATCACCCTAGTTATTCACACTAGATTGCATTGTAGGTTCACATTGATACGGACCATTGATTTGTGGCTTGAATTTACACGATTGAGGTGTCTTGTGATGTTTCCTAGCTAGAGTTTATCGTAGTTGACGCTAGTTAGACCTCTAGGAGAATAGCTTAATATGCTCTTTTGGTTGCATATTTGGTTTTCCCTCGCATCACTCGACTTAGTCAACTTCCTATCCCAATTTGCTATGTTCATTGCTATTATATGTGAATCCTAATCCCTAGCATTTTATTTGTTCGGTTTCTTCGTTTAAGTAGTTGTTAGTGTCACCTCATTTCCTTCGTCTTCGACCTAGCTTAGGCACCCAAATTGAAAGCACTTAGACATTACCGTTCCTTTGGGTTCGACCCTTGACTTACCTCTATACTTGTATTTAGGTTAGTTAAGTGTTTATAAATTTTGTTTGGCTTAGGGAGGATTAGTCCAACGACCTAGTTTGACCCTGGTCAAAATGGCGCCGTTGCCGGGGAACGGTGTCTATGTTTGAGTGTTTTTTATTACTTGAGTCTAGGCCTTTGTTCATACTTTTCTTTTATTTGATTTTTGTTTGCTTTATTAAAATGGCATGTCTCTCGTTTCCTCAATATGATGATGAACCTTTTTGTGAATATTTCAATAGACTTAAGGGATTTCTTGACTATAATCGGTGTAGTCTTTGGGAGGCTTGTGAGATTTGTTATATTGGTTTGAATGAGCAAACTAGGGATATAGTTGAAGGAATGCATAATGGTAAATTTAGAGCATTTTCTATTGAAGATGCTTGGAAATTTTATGTTTGGTTTGCTTGGGAAGTCTATAATACGGGTAAGCGTGCTTCTATTTTTTATGTGCAATGTGTTAATTCTTCCAATGTTAGCATGATTTACCATGATGTGTCACATGATCCCATAGTTGAACCTAGAACAAATGCTTCCAATTCTATTTCCTCTTTTGTTCATGATAATGTGTTGCACATGTTCAAGCTAACAAATCTCATACATTTGAAAATGCTCCCAATCCCCTATTTAATGAAAATGCTCATGTTTGTAATGATGATGATCCTACCATTGGTTGTACTTCTTCATCTCTTGTTGAGCCTCAATCCTCTACACCTTTTGAATCTCTTATTGCTACTTTGGAAACTCAAATTAGGCATGTTGAGCTTAGTGATGATCTTGGGCCTAAAAAGGAGTCGACTCTTAATTGTTTGAGAAGTTAATTGGAGATGATGAAAAAGAGTGAGGAGCGTCTTGAGGAGGGAAGAAAGAGAGGTAAAGAGCTAGAAAACCGATTGTCATCTTTGACACTTGAGTGGGAAAATTTCAAATCCAATGTGTGTGTTGAGGATGATGATAATTTTGAGCAACCAAGAGTGTGTGAGGATCCTATTGTTGAGCATAGGAGTGAAGGAAAGAGAGTTGAGAGTGATGATGATTTTGATGATATTTTAAGTCTAGACATCTCTTCCTTTGTTTATTGTGATGAGTCTCAAGTGTATGAATGTGACTCTTCTATCCATGAGTATTTGGACTCCTTTGAGGTTATGTCAAATGTGTTTATTGAGTGCATAAGGAATAGCCATAGCCTTTTAAGCAAGTTCATTGATGATGCTTTATGGGAGAGAGATGATTTTGAGTTATATTTGCATCCATTCATGCACGGTTTTGAGGATTTAGGTTTTGAGTTAGTGGAAGGAAAGGTTGTTTATTGTGGTGCAAAGGAGGATGAGGTCGATTCCTTTGGAGTTTTTGAGCTTGAGGGAGATGTAGATTGTGAGAGATCTTCATTTGAGGACTCTATGATTGATTTTCATGCCCTCATTGGTGATGTGAGACCTTGTGTTGAGGGAGTAGCTACCCCTTTGCCTATTTCTCATACCCCTTTCTCTCAAAAGTTTGACCACATCCCTTATTGCCCTATTTTTCTCCCTTCCTTTATTGGTGAGCCTATTGGGGAGCCCTTTTCTATGGATGATTTTAATGTGCCTCATTCCATCATTGTTGAGGAAGAGGAGAATATTGCCAACCAAAAATATTTTAGTGAAGAGGATTTGCCTTTTTCTTTTTCTTTCCATTCTTGTTTTCCCCCTTCTTCTTCTTATTTTCTTGTTTTTCCTTTTGATCCTTCTTCTTCTTTCTTTTGGTACCTTCCTTCTCACTTGCGTGCAATGATTTTGTTGCACGTTCTTTATTTGTCTTGTGCCTACTTGTTATAATATGAAATGTGTAGTAGTGCATTTCACAAGCTCTTGCGTTCGTTGCAATATTATTTTACTAGAGCGGTCAAGCTTGGACCTTAAGCAAGCCTTTCTCGGGAAGTAACCCGTGTTTTAGATTAGATTTTCCTTTGTTTTTAGAATAGATTTTCTCTCATGGAAATGTTTGTGTGCCTTTTGCTAGGTACATGACTTGATATACTTCGGTGCTTCGATTTGGATCAAAATCAAGGAAGGTTGACTCCTATTTTTGCTAGCATATGGAAACAAGGTTCAATTCTTAGGAAATTAGCTTTGAAAGGTTTAATTGGGTCATTTGCGGGTATTTACACCCACCTAATATCCGGTAATATCCTTCCTTGCTCTTTCTCTAGTGGATGATGACTTTTTGGACATATGTTGGTTTGTTGGATTGTTCTCCTTGTTTTCCCCTCCCTTGGTTTCCATGCTTATTGATTTGAGTGTATTGTCTCATTCAAGATTGGAGGAGGGTATTATATCATGTTTGGTGGGATGTTGATTCATATATGTTATGCACCCTTGTATATGCTTTTCCATATTTCTTATATTTTGAAAAAACTCCAAAAAGATTTTTGTTTCTATCAAGGCAAATTTGCAATGTGTTTTGTTTTGTTCTTGCTTTGGACATAATGACATTTGGACTTGTATAATTGAATGCTATTCTTCTTAAATGGTAACGGTGTGCACGGTTTGAGAGTATGCTTGGTTGATTCTAGGATAAGGCATGCTAAGGTAGTTGGTTAGAACTAGTGGGACCATGAAGCCGGATTCTACTTGTATGTGGCATGTTTGGTAGTTGCTTCCTATAGTCGATTTGACACCAATAGTGAGTTTTTGCTACATCCGTGTGAGGTTCATTGTTTTTCAAGCCTTCAAAATTTATTTGCATGAGAGGCATGGATCCTTTACTATTGCTGACCTAATCTAGAATCTTGACTCATATTTCTTAAGACCGAGACCGAACCATTTAGGGAGGACAAAGGCATATTTTCAGGGTGGTAATTTTTCTTTTCTAGGATAGTATTCTTCATTTTTGGTTTTTGGGTTTACATTTGCCTACTTGCTAACCATTTGAGCCTTATTCCCTTTTTTCAAGCCACATCTTTAGATTCTTGAGCCTTTTATTTCTTTTTGTTCCATTTTTTGTTTTTGTGAAGCAAATGGTCATATTTTGGAATTTGTGGTATGTTAGTGTGGATATTGGTTCACAATGAATACAAGCTTGTGTTTTGTTTATATTGTGTGAATAATGGCAAAAGAATAAATGAATAAGTCGTCCAAAGTTAAAAAAAGGCAAGGACATTATAAGTGCAAAGTTGGAAAAGTCGTCCAAAGTTAAAAGAGGCGAGGACAAAGCACTTTTAAACAAGAAAACGAAAAAAAAAAGTGAAAAAAAAATAATAAATTCAAAAATATTTTGATGTGAGTATTCTCCCTTTTTTAGCATTGAGGACAATGCTTCATTTAAGCTTGGGGGGAAGCGTTCTCACGCTTTTTGTGTAAATGTTTGTCATTTATAGCTTTGAATAAGCTTGGGGGTGTTGTTGTTTTTGTTTGGTGATTACTTGGTTATGGTGTAAAGAAATGCGCAATCTTTGCTTCACAATTTAGGTTAACCACCAAATTTTAAATTTTAGCCTACCCTCACCCTTTTTCCTTAACGTTACAACCTTGGGGAAAGACCTTTTGACCAAAGTGGTTGAGTCATTCATCGGGAGAGAGAAATATGAGTTTTAGCCTAAGGAGAAGGGATGCATAGTTAAGATGTCGAGTAGCCTAAAAATTCTCTTTTTCTGATTCCTTCGAGGAATCATTGGGATGCTCGCTAGAGGTTGATATGATACTATTAGGAAGAACGTGGTAAGATCATTTGGGATGAAAGTGGATTGTGAAAGCTAGTTCCTATGCTTAGCATATTTGTGTTTCAATCTACCTTGGGTATCTTGGAACGTGCACTCCCTTACTTGTTTAGAAAGATTTGCATTCATTTGTGCTTGTACATTTGGAAAATTCCTTTCATGAACATGTGTTTGTTTTGTTTTTCTCTTGATTTATTTTCATGCTTTGCCTTGTTTGTATTATTATGAGAGTTATGGGTTAAACTCTTAGGATACCCTTACGAGAGCATCACTCGTCCTCTCGGGTGATCTAGGGGTTTAAATGGCTTGTCTTTAGTTGCTAAAATTGACCGTGATTCCTACGAAAGTGAGTTAGTGTATATTCTTGTCTCTTCTCCTCTTTAGCTTGTTTGAATAAGCTCATCATTTTCCATCCCTTGGTTATGTTTTGCTCGAGGACGAGCAAAAGATAAGCTTGGGGGCATTTGATGGGTGTCATAAATGGCACTCATTTGATGAGCATTTAAATTGATTTCATCCTCTTTTCATAGCTTTCTTGCTCAATAAATGCTTTGTTTTATGCTTTTGCTCTTAGTTTTACCTTTCCTCTCTTATTTTGTAGCTTTCGTGTATTTCGTTGGTTTTCTAGTCTTTTCTCCTTTATTTGCTCTATTTTCGTGGTTGTAGGTATTGTACGAGGTTTGGGTCTTGATATTGGTGATCTACTTAGGTGGAGGAAGCTTTTGGAGCAAGCTCATGGCATTTGGAAAGCTCAAGATGCAAGGAAGTGGAGATTCCAAGTATTGGCTCTTGCGCTCTCATGCCGTGCTACCATTAAGAAGTGGTGTTCCCACTAATCAAGAGCATTAGCTACTGCCACTCCTAGTGTTCATCAACATCATAAGTCATGCGACCTTAGCGAACCCACCAAGCCGCGAGAATCTCGAAGGAACCCAGCTAGGCGCGGGCGCACAACAAGGAGACGCAGGCGCACCTAGGGTGGCGCGGCCGCACCTAAGGGTGGCACGGGCACACCCCTTGCGTGCGCGGGCGCACCTCCCCTGCTGCCCGGGCGCGCCTTCGTTGGTATTTTGTGCTCGGTTCTTTTTGTTTTCGCACCTCTATATATATTTATGTAAACCCGATTTTTGGGGTAAGTTTAGAAGCAAGTTTCATATTAGATTTTGATCATATTCTTAGCTTAGTTGAGAGCTTCTCTCTCTATTTTTAGGGTTAGTTTTAGGAGTAGATTTTAGAGAGAGAAAGTGAGGAATTTCAATGGTGAATGAGAGATTGAAGATTCAATGGTGACAATTGTGTTGGAGATCTTCTCTATTATCAATGAGCATTTCTAACTCTATCTCATTTATTGTTTTGATTAGTTTATTCATGTTTGTTTGATTTGATTTGATTGTATTTTGATGTTTGATCTTTGATTAGTGTAATTGTTCTTCATATTTTGTTGATTCTTGATTCCTTTAGTTGTTTGTTGATTTGATGATGTTGTTAGAGTAGTTTCCTTGCTAGGGTGATGGTGAAGCTTGTATTATGTGATGGATTGATGTAAATTGGGGATAATTGATGGAGTTGATGATGAGATTAAATGGTTAATTGATTATGTGCATGTGTGTGTTTGATTTAGGCTTGATCACCCTAGTTATTCACACTAGATTGCATTGTAGGTTCACATTGATATGGACCATTGATTTGTGGCTTGCATTTACATGATTGAGGTGTCTTGTGATGTTTCCTAACTAGAGTTTATCGTAGTTGACGCTAGTTAGACGTCTAGGAGAATTGCTTGATATGCTCTTTTGGTTGCATATTTGGTTTTCCCTCGCATCACTCGATTTAGTCAACTTCCTATCCCAATTTGCTATGTTCATTGCTATTATATGTGAATCCTAATCCCTAGAATTTTATTTGTTCGGTTTCTTCGTTTAAGTAGTTGTTAGTGTCACCTCATTTCCTTCGTCTTCGACCTAGCTTAGGCACCCAAATTGAAAGCACTTAGACATTACCGTTCCTTTGGGTTCGACCCTTGACTTACCTCTATACTTGTATTTAGGTTATTTAAGTGTTTATAAATTTTTTTTGGCTTGGGGATGATTAGTCCAACGACCTAGTTCGACCCTCGTCATATAGTCACATGCTATATGCGACTACACCACAGTAAAGTCGCATGTAAAACATGCGACTATGCCATGGTGTGGTCGCATATTACATGCGACCGTGTACAACGGAAATTGAAAAAAAGTCTAACACATACCTGACTCGACGATGTCGAAGGTTTGTAGTCCCCACCAAGTGCCTCCGATAAAACGCAGACTGTCGTCGACTCATTTTATTGGACGAAAGTACAATGTTAGTGGTCAACCGTTGTGGAATCGGTCAAGTTTGTTGTTAAGGTGGAGTCGTGGTGGTAGTATGGGTGGTGGAGCTAATGGTCAAGGTGGAGCTAAGACTTGAGTATGGTCAAGGTGGGACAAAGTTAGTACTC
The DNA here is from genome assembly GCF_948465745.1 of Chenopodium album. Taxonomy (NCBI): domain Eukaryota; kingdom Viridiplantae; phylum Streptophyta; class Magnoliopsida; order Caryophyllales; family Amaranthaceae; genus Chenopodium; species Chenopodium album. The sequence continues at coordinate 31,296,654 of NC_137836.1, forward strand.
CCTCCGTTCCATAATGATGTTCCTGTTTAGAATCTTTGACTTTTTAAAAATAAGAGAGAATCTTCTATATTTATCTTAATCTATAAGAACAAATATAGTCATGTGGGATCTATTTTGATTCGTCTTGATGAGTAGATTATTAATATCTAACTTTTATAAGTTTTGCTAGTGTGAAATTAAAGATATTTACGGTCCAAGATGGGTCAAAACATGCATCGATTTCCGCAAACAAGAACATCATTTTGAAACGGAGGGAGTAGTTAGTAATGGTTGGATTGTTATGTTATTTTCAAAATTATAAGGGGCATGAAAGTCTTTTAATACTATACCTTGAGTAATTTCATTGTGGCAAATAGTAATTCACATTTTTACCACTACTTTTTCTTTTTACAATTTTTTTTATTCTTCCACCTACCCCAATACTTTCATATTTTATTACTTTCTCCAAATTCTCCTAAAATTTCACGCATTAAGAAATAGAACAACTTTTTAAAAATGGAGGGAGTATTTCTTTTGAGTGATCCTCAGCGCATAGCTACTATGTGCAAAGTTTGCATATAGGAGGGCAGGGTGGTAATTTACGTTGGCTTAGTCAGCTGATGATACCTTTTGGTTTGGCTTAGTCAGCTGATGATAGGTTTTTGTTTTTTTTTTAACTTGATGACATGGCATTGCCCGTTTTATTTTTGAAATGTAACGAAGTTGTTTGTTTAGTGAAATGAAAAGGCTTTTCATTTGTTCGAAGCAAAATTGCTTCTATCACTCGTTCTCTGCTTCTCACTCACTCCTCATTTGACTCAAGCGCTTTGTCTTCATTCGTCGTTCTTCCAAGCTTCTCTCCAAAATCCAGCTGCTTCTTTGGTTTGTTGGCCCACGCTAGTTATGGTTTGCCTGTTACGTTCGTTCGCCTTTGTTGAGTAGTTGTTCGCTGAGTGTAAAGGTAAGGTTTTTAGTTCTTTAATTGTATTGTATGTTGTGATGAAATGGACTAAGGATTTATGAAATATTGTTGCAATCTGGATGTGTTGTTGGTTTAATTGCATGGTTTAAGCTAAATTTGGTAACAAAGAAATTTAAGGAACTTGTATGAGGCAACTCGCAAATAGGTAACCTTGAAATTGAATTAGGGTACTCTGGTTATGGAATTATGGGTTGGTTTTCTAATTTTGATTTATTGTTTGTTTTGTTTGTTGCTGAATTTTACTGAATTGTGTGAAATTGGTGAATTAGGGTTTGTTTGTGCGCCTAATTGAATTACCGATTTTTTGAATTGTACTTTGTTGTTTGAAGATGTTGATGTTAGGGATTACTATTGTTTGGTTAAATTATGGGAAAAAAACAGCGTTTAATAATGAAATGTGGTCCTTTTCTTTGTTGTTGTAGCAAATTGTTGGTTTTGCTAAGCTGGTTACTTTTGTTCTTTGGTTGAACTGAATTTGCTGAGTTGTTATAACTAATAGCTTGTTTTGCTAGAGTAAGCAAGTTGCTTGTGTACTTTGGAATGGTACTAAATTTTTTGAGTTGTTGTGTAATGTTTGGTTTCTAGGTTAGGACTAATTGTAGTACCCAGTTAAAACTTGGATGGAAGACTTGCTTAGATAGTATTGAGCAGTACACTGATTTGTTTGTTTTTTTTTCTCATTTATATTCTCTTATTACTTGGTGCTTGATTTATGATTTGTGATTAATAGGACTGAGCAATGAAATAATAGCTTGTTTGTGGTTTGTTTGTTGGTGGTTTGTGAAGTCTTAGTTTACATCTATTTTAATCTGCACCACGGAGTAATGAAGAAGAAGGATTCTAGTAGTGGTGGTGTGAAGAGGGATGTGGTGAATGTTGGGGTTAAAAGCAAAGGGAACAAGAAATACAAACCTACTGATCCGGTGTTTGAGGTAGAGGAGTTGGTGGATTTTACCGAGGAGAGTGGTAATCCAACCACTAATGTTTCCGATGAAGAATGTTCATAGTATGATGTAAGTAAAAATGATGAAGTGAGTGAGTCAGATCCTGATGAGGTAGAGGATGTAGATGAGGAAAAAAAGGGTGGAAGGAACTAGCAATGAAGTTGATGCAGGATCGGATGAAATCTGTAAAGAGGAAGGGAGGTAAAACAGTGAAAAGTAAAGCTAAAAAGGCTAAGGTAATTGTTTTGAATGGTATTTAGATGTGATTAGGTACTGTATTAATTTGTGAGTAGATGATTAACATGGTTTGTACTCTACAGGTTGATGTTAAGAAGACACAAAATGATAGGGTTAAGGAGAGAGGTGTTGTTGTTAAGACCCAGTCCAGAACAACGCAGAAGGTAAACTTATCAGTGTTGTTGTTTACGTATTTGTTGATAATTTTTTATATTTCACTTTGTAGCCTGCCATGCTGTGATGCATGTGTTTGTTGTGTTTTTGGATATTTATGATGTCTAGATATTTTGGTGTTGTCTAGGCACCAAACTTGAATGGTGTGAAGGCGTTTAGTTCCTTGGTTCATAAGTTCAATGATGGAAGGAAAAAGTTAGTTGAAGATATGGGGTTTGGAGGGCTGCTTTGTATACCATTGTCCTATCTACCCCGTAAATTTGCTTACTGAATTCTGTCAAGGGTTTTAGCAGATGGTTCCATGGTTTTTGGTGATAATTATGTGCTACCATTGACTGTTGTCCAGGTGGAGTATGTCCTTGGTATACCAAGGGGATCGAAGGTAGTGCGATCATCAATACCAGAAGACGATGAGGAGAAGCAAGCTAAGTCAAGAAGAATAAATTCACTGTTTGCAAAGGTTGACAGCATTAATTTGGCAAATGCAGCTGCCTCATTGGTTCGAGCAGATTCAAAAGTAAATGTGTTGCCTCTTACGATAGAGAGGGAGAAGACTGACTTCAAGATTGGGTTTTTGGTTGTTGCTTTGGGGTACATATTTTGTGCAACAACAAACTCAACTATTCTAGCAGTGGCTTTGGGTCCAGCTCTTTTGGTGTACGATGATGCTGCCAACTATGACTGGTGCACAACTGGATGTGTACTGCAACAAGGAAGTTCCAAAAGAAATTAAATGAAAATGGATATGTAGCAGGATCTGGTGGCTGCATTCTGTTTTCTTTGGTAAGTGTTTGTATGAATTAGTTGTAGCTTTTATTTTTAGGGGAAAGGTTGAATCTCATTTTAATGCTTATTATTTTATATATACAAATCTTTTATCTTTATCATCTTCATCGTGTGCCTATGTCATGGGGCTTGACACCGAGGCTGAAGGCATGGTCCCAGGATGTAATTAACAAAGTTGTTGCTGATGACAAATTCGATTCGGGTGACTATGGGCGTACTCCGGTAAGGTTATTTTACAATGTTTGGGGGGGGTAAATGTGTGAATATGTATGGTGGTTGATTCTTGTTATTATGCTGTGTTTTTCTCAAGTCGTTGAATATCGCCTATGATGAGGAGCATCCACTGGATCCCCATGATTTTGAGAAAACGCGTGGTTCAAAGAATGTTGTTGTAGATAAGGTTTTAACAGAAGTGCCTGTTTCAAGGTCAAAATCTATGTTGGGTGATGAAGGAATTATAGCTAAGGTAGTAAATTTAAGTGTTAAAGGTATGGATTTAATTTGATTTATTTCTCTGTCTAAAGTTATTTGACATATGTGAATATTGTTGGTGGTAGGTGGTGGAGAAGGTGATGGAGCGGGTGACTCCACAAATTAGTTTTCCACCTGTACTGGATATTAAAGAAATCATGGAAAAGGTCTGTACTTGACTGTATTTCACTTTTATCATGGATAGTGTAAATTTGTGTTTATTTGTCGAGGGTTGTTGTAATTGTCTTTACATTTGTGGTAGGTTGTTGAGAAGGTGATGGATCGTGTGACTCCCCGGTTGAATTCCCAACCCATGGTAGAAGGAACTACTGGAAAGGTGTTACGCTTGTGAAAAAGACTAGTCAGGAACTGTTTTATCTTGTGTATTTGTTTGTTTATTAGCTTTTTAGATTTATTTCATTGTTGGTTGTTGTAGGTGGTGGAGTTCCTAATGGATCGGATTACCCCGCTGTTAATGACTACTTTGGACAGGAGAACGTCCCGTCTTTATAAAGGGGTGACTGATTTATTCGCACAGGGCGTCGCTTCGGCGAAAAACAATAGAGGATTGGTTAGGACTTCTTTGTAGGATTCTGGTGTGGTTGATGCTAGTGCAATTGCGAGCCAGGTTTTAGGTGTGGCTGATCCAACTGAGTGTGAGAAGGTAGTTGTACCTGAACCTACAGCTAGTGAGTGTTAGAATCAGTGTGACACCTTGTCTGTAGAAAACCCTGTCCAGGCGGCTGTGTTGAACGAAGGCGATGGGTTGGTGATTGGTTTAGATGATGATGCAGTAGGTGAGAAACCATCAAGGTCTTTGATTGAATACACCGGAGGTATGGATGTACTATGGGACTTGGTGAAGGAGTGTTTGGTTGGATCTGTGTCTGAGAAGGAGGAAGCAGATGTGAATGCTGCTTAGGAGTTAGGTGTTGTGGAACATGACTTGTATGAGAAAGTCTGTGATAGTGGGGATGAGTTGGAGAAAGAGGATGATGTAGGGAGTAATGGTTTTGTGCTGGGTTTGTTAGGTACCAGGGGCACGCGTGTGTACGTCGATAAGGGAGTACATGAGGATTCATCTGATGGTTAACAGGAGGGAGTTGAAGAAGGGGCTGGTACTGCTGACAAGCGTGTGGTTAAACCAACTGCAGTCGCTTGCTCCCAGAAGGCGTCTGACACAAAGAGGCATACTACGTTTGAGAGTCGTATGCTTCAGTATGTCCGTGCGTGGAAGGAGCTTAATGATCCTTTGTGGTACACTTTCTACACAGTATTATATTTTTTCTTGATTCTTAATTTGTGAATTTTCCTTTTTTTTTCCATGAGTGTGTTATTAATGCTCAATGGCGTTGCTGAAATGTGTTTGGGTTTTTGTGCAGTCCTGGTCTCGTTTTAATATCCTGTGGTGAAAACACAGCAACTCAAAGGGATGCTTTTACAGTTGTTCACCCAAGAGCAAGGGTTGGGGATCAGTACAAAAGGATGGCTAGCTAGCTTTACACAAAGCTCTGGGCAACCACGGAGTATTTGAACCGTAGCAAGCGTATTATGTTCAATCCTAGCTTTGTTGTGAGTAGTGTTTTTTCACGTACTAAGTCTCGTCTGAGTATGAGATAGTCTTGATTGAGTATGACCTACTACCCTGTGCTTTGATTCCGCAGAATCAGCTGTTGTTGAAAGAGAATGAAGAGCATGTGGTAAAGAAGTATGGGCAGTTGTTTCTAAGTTACAGAATGTGTGATGTGAAAACAGTAAGTGTGGCCTTGGAGTATAGATTTATTAAATATTCTTTATTTCCTGTGCAGCTGATGGTAATTTTTACGAACTTAATGCAGATATTTGTCCCTGTCTTAATTGTCCCTCCAGAGTCGCCAGATGATGCACATTGGTTTTTCATTGCACTTGATTTGAAGGGAAGAAAGTTGTGGATGATTGACTCTTTATACACTGATCCTTTCCAAAAGCATGCAGAAATACTTAGGACTGTGGTATGTAAAGTGAATTAGTCGGTACTTTTAAGTAAGTGGTTTTGAATGTGTGTCTAATTTTTCCGTTTGTCAATCATGAACATGATTTCCAGCTCAAAGGGATTGATGTGCTATTCACAATGAGTGATCAGTCCTGGAAGGTTGGGGAAATACAAGGCTAGGGAAAGTGTTTGGTTGAGCCAACGGGCCCTAGTGACGCGTGAGTTTTTCTATACAAAAGAGTCTCCTGTTTGAGCCTTCCCATTGATCAACATTCACTTTTTTTGTCCCTCTTATTTGTTTGTAGGTTATATTGTGGGGTGTTCATGCTTGCTGCAATCAAGTTTTGTGCAAGAAGATTCACGACAAAGTTTGGTGTGATCAGTGCTCCATTTCTCACAAGGAGTTTGTTTGTGTTTGTTTGGATTTAAAACCATATTTAAATGCTGACCTAACTTATCTTGCTTGATGCAAATGCAAATGTAGGGCAAGATACACATAGCAAGCACCAATTTATTTCTCGATGATGCACAGTGTGTGCGATGCAAATGATTTGAAGGACAAGCTTGAAAAATAGTGCTTGCTAGTAGGAAGACTCGACAACATCATCAGCATTAACAGAGATGTTAGGTGGTAGCTATAGGTTTTGAGAAAAACAGGTGTTCTTTTTTTGACCCTTGATGATGCATGGTTTTTTTTTTCTCACCTCGTTGTGGGGGTGATGTAAACATTACTAGTTGGTGTATAGTTGGTATGTTTGCAATGTAGAAGAAGTACTGCTACATTTAGTTTAACCCCACAGAACAATTTTAACACAGGTCAGATGCAACAAATGATGCCTAAGATGCGAAGGTGTATATTCAATCGCAGTGGTACATCTGAATTGCTATTTGATATAAATATTAATTAATGGTACATTAAATCAGCTAGTGGTGCCATTTTTTGTCATTCCTTACACCATCTGTCAGTGGTATTATGTAAGTGCCAAACATAATATTTTTCCTGAGTGGTACAATGTAAGTGCCAAACATAATATGTAGGTTTAGTTGTACAATGTAAGTGCCAAACATATACTTTCACACTTAATGTGCCAAATATAGAATTGCATTGTAGCAGCATTTTGATAACAATAAGAAATTAAACAGTATCTTCCCCAATTGACATAAACTTAACATTACAATAATAAGTTCAATGCAAAGACATTACAATAAGCATGATAAATATAAGTCTTAACAACACATACAAACCAAACTGAGATCAAACATACAGACCCACGAACAGGGACTACTCTCATGGCCTCCTTGTGTAGGCACTTCGTCATCATCAGCAGAGGTCTTTCCCATGGTCGATGTGGTGGGTGGAACCATCAAATCCCAATCCCGAGTTGAAGTAGTATCTTCCAAGCTTGGGCTCCTCGTCTAATGAGTCAATCTCATTGTTCAACTCATGTGGCTGAAGGATTGGCTTTGTGGCGGTGCCTCCAACGGGATCAGTAGCCTTGACAAATCAGAAAACTATGGTGTCAATAACAACATAATTAAATTCCATTATATAAATGTGAACAATAAACAAACCTCAAATATAAAATTCAGCACCATTCCTTCACAGACAGTAGCCCTGTGCAAGAATTTTGGCGTTACAGCCTGCGCCTTGCAAAATAATAACACTCCTCCCGGGTTTCCATCTGGACCACAACATTCGAAGTTGTATTCCCCTGGTAGATCAGGGAGAACCCAATGTTTTGCAAGGTGGGTTCGGATTCTAGCTTCCAATATCACAATCAAAATTGGCCTATAAATTTGATAGAGAGTAGTGAAGTGCCCAACAAATGACTCCCTTGTGCAACCCCTAGCATTCCAGCAAATAATTCTACTACCTTTCTTAATCTCTTTTTATGGACGCCAACCATAGAGATACCTTCCTCTGTAACTCACAAGGTGGTACCGTTTACGAATAGGAAGAATGGAATCCATCTTAGGGGGAATAGTATTGGCCGATACTAGAAGCTCAATGTGGGTATGACGATCACAAATGCTCATAAGGTGGAGGGTGTCCGTGTAGGAACCAACAAATATGAACCCCCAAAGCATAGGCAACTTAAATTTTGGGGAGGTGTCATAGTTGAGTGCGGGCTTCATGTCAATCAACTCAGCCAAATCAGATGGTATCGTATCCTCGGATGTAGAAGAAAAGAACGCCTGTAGCATCCAAAATATGGCCACCACTGCCCCCTCATTGTAACATCCAACCAAATCCTCTAATAGAGGAAGATGAGCTAGAACAGGGCATCCATCTTGTGAGACCATGAAATCGATGGGGGCACACATTTTTTACAGCAGCCTAGCTCTAAGGTTTGCCACAGGATGGTGCACATCATTCAAGAGGTGTTCGGTGGTCTTATACTTGACCAAATTCTGGTTAACCTCGTTAAAATCCCTCTCTACTTTCTGGAAGTACATAATTAGTTGTTGTGGATGGACTACTATCTGGTGGTTTGAGGCCATTGTATACGCGGAGATTTTGGTTAGCTTATACTTTGAAGATATCTGCTTAGGATACCTGTTGAATTATGATACTCTGATTTTTGAGGAATTTAAAGACGTAAAAACTAGTAGTGAAGGGAAAACTTAAAATTTTAAATCCTTGCATTTACCATGCTTGAGTTTCATTTCGTACCTAATTGTGGTGGGAAATAAGAGTACGTCCACGCGCTGTCTTTTCAAAATAAACACACACACAACTCAGTGGTACATATATGTACTACTATTAATGTAGAAGTCCAATTAGGTATATATATGTACCAACTGATATTTAACCGTGGTCAACCCCAGTGAACTATTGTTACCCCTCTTTATTAACCTCGATTTACGGTCAACTTTCCACCCACCCCTACGTAGCAGTGGTTCAGATGCTACTATCACTAGGTGACAGAGAAGTCTCGTCATAACAAACACAGATAGGTCTCAATGGTATACATATGTACCACCCGGATAGTTTTTAAACAAAAGTACCTTAAAAGTGCCACTGAAAAGAAAGCAACAAACCTGTCTTAAATAACAATGTGAGTACAATAAGGGGGATTTATTTCCTTCAATTATAGCCAACCAACTAAAGATGACTTACCCCTATGTAAAGAAGGGAAACAGTGGACTGTGCGGCAGAGCAATCTAACCTGTGGATCTAGTGGTAGTATATATGTCCCATTTGACTATATTTATACACAGATGGTACTTACGCTATACCATTGCAGAATGTTTAAAACATACAGTAACACTAAGTAGTTGGGGAGACAATTTATTACGTGATGTGTAGTATAAGAGACCTTGGTACATGGTCAATTAACTTCATACATGCCTTGTAAGTGGTTGTACACAACTGTAGGAATTACCCACACCAAAAAAAAAAAAAAAAAAAAAAAAAAAAAAAAAAGGAGGCCATTGAAGCAAGAGGGTGATGGCCGGAAAAAGAGTAGTAAGAAGCAAAAAAGGTGGTTAAAAAAAAGACACCTAGGGGAATCATGAAGAGGTTAGAGTTTATGAAAAAAAAGGTTATCACGATGCAAATGGAGTCATTCGAGACTTTTACCTACCTAAAAGAGGTAGAGAGTTGATGTTCTCGCACCAATCAACCACAACAGCTCGTGGTGGGATTGTAAATCCCATAACCAGGATTGATTTCCACCCCGACTACCCATTCTTTACGTCGTTTAAATTGGGTGGTTCCGGTTATTTCCGCAAAGAGGCATATTGTTTCATGAACTAACTTGTGGATGCTCACAAGATTGCTATTAGTGTTAACCTTCGGGATTTCCATGAAACAATTATCGATTGTATGCGAGCAGGGTGGTATTGTAGGCATTGGATGCGGTTTTGGGATCTATTTATGTGTAACTATGATTGGGTCTCAAATGTGGAATCCATTCTAGAACACCAGTGTAAGGATGGTGAGGAATTTTCTCTATTGCTACTTGGCCATTATTTCACGTCGGACTACGACAAAGACGTGGTTCATGTGACTGTTGAGTGGATGAATTTTTCTCAAGAGGATCCTTTTGATATGATCCATTCTAGTGAGGAGAAATGCATGTATTTTAGAAGCAAGATGTTAGCGGAAAATGAGTACGATGAGATGCAACACTTGGATCTCATCACCACAGACTCGTTTCAGTACGACGACTACCCATCGTGGTATGTCAATCGGTTGAACGAGGCGAAGCAAAGATTTGAGGAAAAGTGCTATCCAGATTCCGGTGACTTTTGGAACGGGCATGAGTCAGATTACAATGATCCATACGTGGATCCGTGGGTAGGATACCATGATTTCGGTCTGGACGACGACTGATTGACTGATTGTATGCCCTAATGTGCTCCATCTTCCTCCTTTTCTATTATATGTGTCTATCAGCTAGTGATATGCCTACTATGTTATTAAATATTATGTACTTTCCTTCAAGCTTAAGTTCAGGTTTATTTAGGAACCGAAGTAGCATGTACCAATCAGTATGTGGTGGTACATTATTGAATCATATTTTGTTATGTTATATAATATTTTCTTTTCAGTGGGTAATTTACCATGTTAGACTTATACCATTAAGCAATATCCGTTCTGCCCTTTAAATTTATCTAAGTACACCCACATTTCATATTGGATTTAATCCTGAATCTGAGCGACAATAAAAAGAAAATATATAATTCATAAATGCTCATACTATAATTGGAGATTAACTTACAGAGCTACTACTAGAAGTACCCATTTAATATACATAAATAGGTACCTAAAATTTCATAAAAAGAAAGACAAGAATAATGAAGATTGTGACCCTAATTTTTACAATGTTGACGTTCTGTTTCTCTAACATGTCCACCCTTTCCACAACGGCGCTGATGTTGTTTGGTTGTTCGTCCTTGACGAGGTCTGATTCTAGAGCCCATTCCCAGTACCGGCTGTGGCGACATTTATAATACGACCGCTTCGGATTCATTTCGGACATTGAGATCTAAAATTCCACGAGGGTAGAATCTTCCACCAAGCAGTTGCAAATTTTGGCAGATATCCAAGAGATATCCGGGGAAGCAAACGGACGTCGAATTAACCGACTACCAGAAGAGGCAGAAGACATAGTTGACATTACCTTAAGATTAGTGTGCTGTTGTGTAAGTGTTGCAAGCAATACTAAACACCCACTGCTGTCGTATTTGGGTTATAAATAACGGTGACCAATGTGGAGTCAAAAGGGTTTGTAAGGCGGGAAATTTTGTACCTTTTACGCGCCAAATTTTCCACATGGGGCCCAACATTAACATAGCAAATTTAGCGTGATAAAATAACTTATTCACAAATGCACCACTGCATCCTTATAAGAACCATTGAGGATACAGCGGTACAAAACGTAGAATAACAGGCTTTAGTGGTACCATCCTTAGAAGAACCTTTTACCTTGTTAAATGTCCCACTTGCTTGTACAGTGGTACATTTTTACACAAAGAATAGTACTACGGAATTGTGGCCCCCGAATATGCGATAGTAAATATTTTTTATTATAAATGTTCATATGATTGTGACTCTTTATTTAATGTGGACTTCTAATCAATGTTTAGTTTAAACCCAACCGGGATTAAAACCGTTGACTACAACCACAAAATATCTTTTTCCCACTACAAATCCTCCTGCGATAATGATTATATATTTTAAGTCTATGCTACATCAGCAAAACTATAAATTTAGGAGAAATTTGATTAATTCAAAATATTAAAACCATCAAATATTGTTTGATTCATAATCAGAACCATATGTTGCACTCCATTTTCGTCAATCTGACAACGATTTGCACAATCATCAGTTTCATTTTTCAGCTGTGATATGAACATTAATTTGTAAAAGCATCAGCGTAGTTATCTCCACTTTCTTTAAGAAAAGCTTCAAAGTTGGGTAATCTGGGCAGCTCCAAACTATTGCAAGATTTGAGATGAGGGAGAGGGAGAACTTAGAATGAATGAGGTAGAGGTAGAGAGAGATCTGAGGCGCCGTGAGAGTATAGAGTGTGTGAAAGTAAGGTGATCCGTGTGTGTTGTGGGTGACACAATCTCACCCTTGATTTTTTAATCTAAGGTAGAGAATGGTGATCCATGTGTGTTTGTGTGTTGTTTATTCATATACAAAAATAATAATCCCTCAATTCCTAAGTAATTTTTTTGCCCCATTTAATCGGGATCAGTGCCCAAAACACGTATTACATCTAGTAGTATATCTTCATTTTCATACATTAAAAATTAAATTAACGTTTTGTTAATAAAATGACTCCCTTGTGTCAATAACAACATACTAATATTTAACTACGAGATGGTTAGATGCTATGCGTTAAATTGTACACATGATCAATTGAAATAATCAATGTTAATTTGCTAATTATTCAGTACTGATTTCTTTCAGTATACAAATCAAACCACTACTAAGTAATATCTTCATAATTTCAATAAAAATATATAATTTCTATGAAAATATACAAATCAAACTACTAAACAATTATCGAATAACAAAATTGCAAATTTGCATTTCACAAGAACTTATCAAATCATGACTGTACTATGCGTCGTATTCAATTGACTAAATAAGAACCTAGACTTTATATAAAACTTGTTACACAATTGAAAAAGGGAGCGTTTCCTTATTAAATGGGAACGATGTTTACCATTTAACTTAAACACTCAGGTAAAACACCCTACGACGGACTCTTGAAACCAAAATTCTTTTTAGGAAACCAAACTTCTTTTTTGGAAACCACTAGTTATGAAGAATGTAAATTCGTGTTTTAATACAAATCATTGTAGGACTTTTAATTGAATATTTAGGTATGCACCGTCAAGACTTCAGTAGTACATATAGTGTTTTTCATATAAACCATTATATTAGAATTGGTACTCTTTTTCCCCCACATGTACATATATTGATATCATAGGATAACTATCACACTGAAGTGGTACCCTAGACTATGAGTGGTACCCTTAAGGAATCAATAAGGGTACGGCAATTAGTAACGTGGTTGATATAAATCAGACAACCTTATTTGAAACTTGTCATAAAAGTTTTAATTTATATAACAAAATAGAACAGAACTTAGTACATTACGGTTATCAATAAAGGAAAGTTGGCTATAGGTCGGGTCATTTCGGGTCGGGTCAAGTTCAAGTCAAAAGGTGATCGGGTTAAATTTTAGGACGGGTCATTTTGAGTCAGGTCACTTTTGGGAGCGGGTTAGTTCGGGTCAGTTCATGATACGGGTCCATTTTTCAGGTCTACTTCGGGTGGAGTCAACTTCAAGTCAAGTCATATTAGGGTGATTCATTGGGTTAAATTCAATGCAGTCATGTAATATGTTGTTGGGTCTATTTAACTGCGAATTTTCGTAATATACACTACTTATAACTTATATAATTATATGCTAAGATAAATGATAGGTCGTGTCAATTTCGGACCGGGTCGACTTCGGGTCTCGGGTCAACTTCGGGTCCGCCCGTTTCAGGTATCGAGTCAACTTCGGATGGGGTCATCTCGGGTCAAGCCATTTTGGGTTGGTATATTTCGGGTCTCGGGTCAAAGCCGGATCAATTCTAGTTAGGGTCGAGTATGGGTATACTCGGTTTAATTCTGGTTTTGGGTAAATAGCGGGTAATACATTTCAGATGGATTTCGGATCATCGGTCGGGTCATTCGGGTCAGCTCATCGGGTCTAGATCAGGACTACCACGACCAGTGCGGCAACATGTGGATTCTTAATTGACAGAAAAAATTATGTCCTATTGTAAATTTTTTTTATTCAAATACATATAGGTGTTTTAAAATAATTTACGAAATCAAGGTGTTTCTTTTGATGAATAGTGTCACTTAATACGTGTTTATTTTGAAAAATCAACCGTCCATTTTATGAATCAAATTCGTAAACAATGTATTTAAAATATTTTCCAAAATTTACGTAGTGGTACTGTAGGGAATAATTTCAAGCCTTTAAAATCCCACTAGCTTGAACCCCACTGTGATCATACACTTAAGTACGGTGGCGTCCAAAAGGGAAGAAGATAGAGCAAAAGAATTGCCAGCAAGTTTTTAAGGAACTTGTAAACCGTTCATAGGATGAAGGTTACACCCCTTAACGATCCAAGAGATCGTCAACTCCATAAGGTCATGAACCAAATAAGGGTTCGGGGATGAAGGTACAAATCCAACCTAAAAGAGATTGAACCTGCCCTAATAATAGGCCTCTACTTTATTCTGCTCGTATTCATGTGCGCTTTCTGACTAACATACAATCAATAGGATTAACCCTAAACCTGTTTAATCTATGTTGGTTGAATTTAATGCTCAAATAAACTATTATTGGTGATCACTTGAATTATAATCACAATTAACCTAACAAGATTATTAATTATCTTATTAAGCGCGATTACAAGTACCAAAATTCCCTTTAAACATGCAATAAAGGTGATCAAGCAATAAATATCAAGCAACATAATAATAATCATAACAATAATTATAATCGTTATCAAAATAATAATAATAATAATAATCATCATCATAAATTATAACAATTAAAATCATAATCATGTTCATGTTAATATTAAAGCATAATAAACATAGCAAGATCCTAGGCATGATACTAACAAGATTAATAACAAACCCTAGCATGTCACTAAGCAATAAAAATCAAATCTTTAACCCTAACATGATACTAACAATCATAAATATTAGGAAGAACATAGGAAGCATCGTAACAATCATATTTAATATTAAAATTACCCTAGACATGATACTAGGAGTATCATAACAATATAGACATGATTTCTACATCATAATATCAATCAAATCAATTAAAGCACTTACTTTGATGCTTCGTACCTCTTTCTAATAACAAAATACACACGTTAGTAACTTCAAGGAAAAATAATAAACAAACAATTAAATTAAATAATTGAAAGAGAGATTTGGGACCAAACCCTCAGAAATTAAACCTTGCACGTCTAGGGCGAAGGCAACTTCGAATATGGCTAGGTGTTTCTTGATCTTGTGAATGCGGAATTTTGTATGAAAACAAAGTAAGAAAGAAAGATGAATGTTTTAGAGAATGCTAATTAAAACTTGTGAATGAAGAGAATTGGTGAATGATAGATGTAGATGATGAATGAAAACGGAATTTTTGATACGATATTTATAGAGAAAATCATCCAAAAAAGATAATTTAACAAAACAGAGTCTGACGCTCAGGAAACAGAGCTGGCGCCAACCCTGGCTAGCTGGCGCCAGGCACCAACGGCTAGCGCCAGGGCAATGGCTAGCGTCTGGCGCCAAGCCTGGTTCCAGGCGCCAAGGCCTGGGGTCAGACGCCAGTCTTGATTTTAACGCGTTTTTGAAAATCCGATAAGTTTACCGTACTGGAGGATAAAATAATATAATTTCTTCGAAAATGCTATTTGATTTTGATTAAAACTCTGAAAAGTCAACAAAGTCAACTTATCAATGCTAATTGAATTAGGAATGAAAAGAACCTTCTAGAATATTCTAGAAGACTAAAACCATTCCTAATTGCATTAGGAATGATAAATCATATTAGGCCCTCCCCTAGATCATTGGGCCGTACATAAAGCTCAAACCGGGCCCAGTTTGGTAAATTGGCCATAACTTCCTCAATATTCATCGGAATTGGGCTTATAATATATCGTTGGAAAGGTCTTTGCAAGCCTCATCCAACTACACCACTATTGGACCCATATCATGGAACAACCAAACTGTATTGGCTGTTTTCTTAAAATAAAGTTTTCAAAAATAGAGAGAAGAGAAAAGAAAATAAAAAACTTTCCGCAACACTAGACCTTTCCACACTTTCGTTTCATTCGATTATGATTCGACGTGAAAGGTACTCATCACTGGGTTTGGTTTTGGGGAGACACAAATGGGTGTCTACAGGTACATTACTGACGAATGAATGTGCCATCTTGAAATTTGGTACATTAAATGGGACGTGTTTAAATGGGTCAGCTCAAATGGCGCGAACACACAGGGAAAACTGAAATTGGGAGTTGAAAGGTTTCCAATAATCATGTGATAACTTCCTCCTCCCACTATATTTATTTAACTTCCATTCTCCCATTTCAACTATCTCTCTCCTATTAGTTTTCCCTGTTTTCTTTTTCTGTCTCTGTCCTCTTGTTCAAAGATATCAGAAATATTATTTCAGTTTTTTATTTTTATTAATTTTG
The DNA here is from genome assembly GCF_948465745.1 of Chenopodium album. Classification (NCBI taxonomy): domain Eukaryota; kingdom Viridiplantae; phylum Streptophyta; class Magnoliopsida; order Caryophyllales; family Amaranthaceae; genus Chenopodium; species Chenopodium album. The sequence continues at coordinate 31,312,444 of NC_137836.1, forward strand.
CTTTCTTTACCTCTAAAAATGGTGAAACAAAACAAAGGAAAACAACCAATGGTAGAGTCAAAAACTGATAAACCAAAATACTCAGAGTTACAATTCCTCCAATTGAAGGAGAAGATGTTAATAGAGCAATTAAACGATCATCAGTTCATATGTAGTGCATTGCAGGCTCAGTTGCAAGATGTCACGTCTGCCACTGCTAGCATTAAGAAGGGGAAGGCAGACAGCCCCATCGCACACACTAGAAGCGTGAACAAAAGTCCACTGCGATTGGGGGCCCGAAAAAGACCCACAAAGGTTGCTAAAACGGCGGCGATGAACAGGGTGTATGGGCGGGGTGGTGGCCGTGATGCAGCAGGCCGTGCACGAGTTGGTGATGGTATTGGACAAGGGGCAACGGTTGCTGGACAGGTACCCACAGAGGCCGGTGGAGCAACTGGCGGAGGAATGCAGCCACCCGTGGAGGACGTGCCACCAATCAGGCCCAGGCAGAGGTAGTGGCAAGTACATCAGAGGAGCCCCGACAGCCCCAAAGACGTCATACCCCATGCTCCGTACCATGTGCGTGATCGGTGGTCTGTAGAAGTATCTGGCCAGCAATCCGGTGATTACGGTCACTCAACTTCAACCATTGAAAAACTCGAGTGATAACCTCTAATCACGGCCAACAATATCTGCCTTTTAGTTTATGTTTTGAAGAAAATCCTCTAATATTTCTATTTAGTTTGAACGTTCTCTTAGTTTCAGTATGGTAATGTTGAACAATGTGTTTATGTTTTAATTCTGATCGAATTTAATTAAGTAATATTTTGAACGTTGTGATTTAGTCCTATTTCTCATTCATGTTTTTTTTTGGTTATACGTTTTTTAATTAAAATTATACCATTTATATGGAGTAGTAGTACACGTTACTTCAACCAATTATCCTTGGTACTAAATATGAAAAAAAAAAAATTGTGCCACTTGCGGCTATGTAGAAAGTACCACTACAACCCTCGCTTTCTAGAAATCCTTTTACTGAACAAAATAAGGATGAAAATTACAAATCCTGGTTTTCTGCATATCAGGAAAATGCCTTAAAAAGATTAACACACATCAGGGGTACAATTATCCTAAAAAATACAAAGTCCAATCATTATTTCAGATACATTTATAAGAGGGGATGGGAACTTGGGGTACCCACACTGTTGTAAGTTGGAGTTACTCCTAGCAGACTTGCAAACACTCCACCAGAGTTTCTACTCCGCGTAGTGAAGTACCCTAATGACCTGTCAACATATCTCATTTAATTCCTCCAACCGATCGAATGTACTCGTTAGTTGACATTGTCAGAGGTGTTTGGACAGCCGCAGCAACTGCCGCCTTCTTTGCTCTAGCCCTTGCTGCATTTTTTTCCTTTGTCTGAACCTTTTATTTCCCCTTCTTCTCTATGCAAGAGGGATAGCGTACATTTGTAGTTCGATGCGACTTCTTTTTCGGCAAGGGTGGGTCTTTCATCCTCCCGAGGGCTGAACCTTTACAGCTGCCTTGGAAAGCACTGCCTGGTGTGCTACTGTTTGGCATTCCTAAACCTAGAACCCCAGGTGTGTATGTGCCCTCAGGTCTACTGTTTTTTCTGTCCAACTGAGGAGGCGGTGCGAACAGTAATAGATGCAGTTTCAGTGTGAGCAGCTGTAGGACTCTCCTTTGCTGCTTCTTCACGCTTTTTGGCTACCATTGCTAAAACCTCATCAACTCTCACATCCATCAATTGCAAAAGCTCTACAACGGCATCTACACCTTCCTTACAAGTAGAAGCCTTGGAGCAAATGGGTTCATAAGTACCCATAAGTTTGTGATAGTGTCTCACTTCATCTGTCTTCAATGGATCGTGGCACGCCACTTTAACCCGTGTGTGCTTCCGTTGCACGTCCTTCCGCCAACGACGCAAAACGTACTTCTCAGGAACAATGCTGACTCCACTGAGGTCATACACAAGGATCATGTGCCTACAAATTATCCCACGACACTCAAAGTGTTTACAATCACATACGGCTTCATATGTGATCCTGTCAAAACACACCCTATAGCATCTCCGTGCTTTCGTCACTTCCTCTTTCCTTGTATATTTAGGCTTCACCCAAATACGATCCTCAATTACAAACTCAACCATATTAATCCCTATTTCGATTTGATCCAAGCAACGTAAATACAAAATCTTAGTGCACTCCCGTTGCACTTCTTTGAATTTGGCATCCGTATAGCACTTTTGGAACAATAACTCCGCCGGGAAATCAGTGACTACTGACATACCGCAGTGTGTTTGAGTCGACTATTCTTTCAGCTTCCGCTCTAATCGACATAGCCTCACAATACCGAACAACAAACTCAGACAAGATGGTGTTCTTGTCAACATATCCTTTGAAAAAATGGTTGAAACTCTCCGACCTTTGTGTTGTTTTCATTCCCGCCCAAATCAAATGCTTCAAATAGGCAGGGATCCCACATGTGCCTCTCCTCATACAGCCCTGTTCACACAAACAACAGGGTATCCAAGTATCAATCACATACAATGGCCAATACAATCTCAGTATAATTCTGAGTGTGACTATGTGTGTGAGTGTGACTGTGTTACTGTGAAACTGAAAATATCAAATAACCTGAAACAATAACATTTAACATACATTTTGCACCAGAAACATTTCATACAATTAAACAAGAAAGTAAAGTATTTCATAAATACCTTCAAGCCACTCATTGTCTACCAACTCGTAGTACAAAATTGCTTCCTCCCAACGATCAACGAATTCATCAACATCCAAACTGCCATAGATAATATTTTCCAACTCCTCCTTTATTGCATCGAAGTCCTCATTCTTACCTAGGTACTTCCCAAACTTCTGAAGAATGTGTCATATGCACCACCCGTGGCACGTATCAGGCATTGTCATGTGTATAGCTTTCCGAATAGCAGGATCTTGATCATTAAGGGTAGCTAAAGGAGCTTTACCCCCCATGCAATGCAACCATGTTATGAAAACCCACTCATACGTCTCCGCAGTCTCTCGAGAGATTAAGGCACACCCAAACAATATACTTTGCCCATGGTGGTTGACCTCAAGAAATACCGCAAAAGGAAGATGAAATTTATTAGTCAAGTAGGTGCTATCAAAACACACTACATCGCAAAACTCCTCATATGCTGCCCTACTACGCGCATCTACCCATACAACATCCTGCGACGCACCATCCTTCCCAAACCAACATATATGAAAAAAAATATAAAAAATTGTCTGAACTCATTTTGTTAAAGTACTCAATCATCCCATTAGCATCGCTCTCCGTAAGCTCAAGTTTCTTCTTCTCCGCGACTGCATTCTCCAAGTCCTTCTGAATAAAAGCCATCTCCTCCACTCCATTGCGCTCACGAGCAAAAGAACTATACATCTGAGATATTTTTACCCTAGACTTCTTCGCATTTTGTACCTGCTTCACCAAGTAACTGTTCTTTTCTACCAACTCATGCTTCCGAAACATCGATAAATCCTTCGCCTTTCTAGGTGTAACAATGTGACCATCATGCTCCAAATTCTACTTTCGAAATACCCAGTTCCCATCCTCATTCACACTAGCATACATCTCAACTAGACAACCACATTTCTTTGATTTGCGCTTCAAAGCTGTTTCCTTATCATGTGCCAAACCTTCCTTTAAAAGATCCACTTTACGCTTCCTTGAAGGTTTCCCGTAGCACTCACATGTCCACTTTGCATTCCTTTTCTGCATACAACACCTTCCTTCTCCCAATTCCTTCTTTACCTTCCCCCACCCAGCTGCAGCCCTAACAATACCAAACCCCCTCTGTCTACCATATCTCCAAAAATAGGTATCTACTTCTTCCCAACTACCAAATACTATGCCCACCGCAGGGGGTGGTATTTCCTCCTCCTCCCAAAAACAGTCTCAACCATCCCCCTATTCCTCTTAGGAGTTGTAAACCCTGATCCACTTGCACCAACATCTCCTACAACCTCTTGTGCTTCTTCCAACTCATCATTTTCTACTCCCTGACCATCTCCCTCGCTTTCATCCTCATCTAAATACTCAAATTCTCCTTCACCATCTTCATAACTACTAATCGATTCACCCTCAACTCCTATACCACCATCACATTCTTCTTCATAATCTTCAAAATCAAGTCCAACACTAACACCCTACATATATCAATAAACCAAACTACACATAAATACACAAACGTAACAAATCAACTACATTGATCATATATTTTAGCACATACCAACATTAACAAACAAAATCACAAAATAGTTTCTACTATCTTTGATATTTATGAATTTATCATATTGTAACAATAACATACCAAATCATATGAATCATTTCTACAGTCATTGATATTTCAAGCCCCTTTAAATACACATACTGATAAAGTAGCTCCCACAACCAATATTTTTAACAAAATGTACCAACTACATTCAGATTACGATAATTATACAAATTCATCATATTAAGAACAATTCGATACATTACTACAACTACATTCACCGCACAATGACCAGAATAACACATGCATTACTCTTTAACAAAAGATCCACCAACATTATGAACATTGGAAAAACCCTAACCACAAATTCCTTCAATCAATTGATGATTAAAAGCGTATAACAAATATAGTCAACCACAACTACGAATACTTACATTTTCACAATCAAACCGTAGCTCCCTTGCGCAGCCATGACCACCTTCCTCAACATCACGCATGGCTTTAGCTAAACCCCCAATATATCCTCTAAACGATTTCGCATCTTCTCAATTGGAGTATAAAATTAATTGTTCGTCAAACCCACTCTAATTTTATCAATGTCTTTCGAATTCAATTTTGGTTTCGCCTCCAATTAGAATACCTTCAACTCCACCCCCTTTTTCTGAGTTTTTCGAGAAGAAACAGAAAAATAAAAAATATTTACGCTTTTTGATTTCTCGCTCCTTAAGTCGTTTCCCGTTGTAAGATTAGTCAGCTATTGCTTTGTTATACATGTAAGCATACATGTTGGCATCTTTGGAACCACTTCCTTACACCAACTTCAGAATAGTCACACAATTGCCAACATATAGGAGCTATGCGACAAGGCTTAATCATTTCTCTTTATAATGAGGGAGTTGGTGTTTTGCTGTTATTTCAAGGAAATGAATGGTTTTTGATGGGATTAGACTATTAGAGATTTAGAGGCAATTTTGCAGAGCGGGGAGAGCGGGCAACAATAGGAAGGTGTTTTTTTTTTTTTTTTTTTGGTTTTATTATTATTTAAAATAAAAGCAAATCAACAATAAAGCAACACATCATGTTTTTAACCTGTTTAATAGGTTAGCAAAACATGGAGACTAATGTGAGAAAAGTGAGTTAATAGTCAGAATTATCGTGAGTTAAAGTATTGTTGGGTTTAAAATGAGAAGGTAGATAATATTTGGGATTATTTATGTTAATTTTTCCTATTTCTTCTGATTTGATTATGGAGGTTCAATGATTTTTAACAATCTCCTGATTCTCCTCTATGTACAAAAAAAAAAAAGTGGCAATGGAAAATAATATTCAATAAAAAATATTATAAAATTACAATACTGAGCTGTTACATGGTCCTCTTTCCAAAATGTTTGACAGTCGACATAAATTTTCCAAGCTAGAATGTTCATGCATATAACATCTTTACAGAAGCTGCAGCTCAAACTTCCATACAACTAGGCCCACATATCATTAGCTTCCATCCAAACACATCCGCAACGAATAGTCAAGTACCCAGCAAAGACCTAATATACTCCAGAAAACCTCCTGAATGACATGACACGCTAAGCAACCTTAAGAACATCATAACTATGCACACTGCAGGCTTCAGGGATTAACACCAGCTCAATATTAGACACACATTTACCCAGTCATGATATTTCGTCTAAAGAGATTTAAATTCATCAGCTATCCCTAACTGCAACTCAGAGACATACGCTAACCCCTAATGGCTATTGCATCTCAAAACGTATCAACAAGTAATTAAAGCGCCAAACATAGAGGAGAAATAAAGAAAGACCAAGTGATTAAATCGATTTACTTCTTTTTTCTCAAGAAAATCATTAACAAAAAGCTCTCTCTCTCTCTTTTTTTTTTTTTTTTTTTTTTGGGTACTAAATTAAAAGCAATAGCACATACATAGGCACATAGCATTACTTAACAATAATCTCTCCTAGATTCACAGAATCGTAAGCAGTTATCAATCCAAACAAACAAAATCTTCCCATCCCAACCAAAAACCCATAACCTGCACATACGACAAATGCTGCACCTATAATCTTAATCCCATGAAGTACTGCTACTTTTTTTAAAACTGTCACAAATTAAGGGGAAACCAATTTTTTCAAGAGAGTAAACTCACACAATACCAACATAGCAGCTTGTCAATAAAAACTTGTTTGGATGTTACCAGGACAATGTTAGCAGCTTGACGTTAATTTGCCATCAAGCTAGGGAGTTATAACAGGTCTGCAATCTCTCCTCATCCAAGATAAATAACCTACTTAAGCTTGCATTTAGTCAGCATTTTACATATAGAGGATTCAGTTCATATATTTTTGCCAATAATTCTAGCAAATTAGCCATTCAGGAGGAAATTCTCAACTAATCTTTGACTTGCTGGGTATTAAGGTCTAACAAAAAGGAAAAATCTTCCACTGACCCAAAACTTCAACAGCATAACTTGAAAAGTGATTGTCAAAGGTATTGAGGCCATAGAACAAAGAGAAAAAGGTTACTCTACACCTGCAGAAAACCAGAGTATAAAGAAAACTCAATTAGAAAAACAAAAAACCTGTGCAGCATGGGATAAAAGTGAATTTAGATGTAAATAGATGTCTTACTAGTTACTATAGTAATAAACTACTCCAGATTGTCAAACTCCTTCAACAGCATTGCCTGCTATTGCAGGATTCTGTAAAAATGAAAAAGGGTAAAATTGAGCAAACTAAGAACAAAACATATTATGAACATATACGAATAGGATTATAAAATTCATCCAGTAGAACACAATGATTACCGAACCAACATCTTCCTTTCCATTGACATGCTGCACAGCATTTGAAGAAGGTTGAGAAAACCTGTGTACATATATCAATATCATGATAAAAACAAATTTAATACTTAGCAAGAGAGATCGCCAATAGCATACATCATCCAGAGACATACCACTGTCATCCCCATTTGAATAATAACAATATCAAAACAGTATAATATTAATGACAAAAAACCTGACCTCAATGCCCGTGCTTTCCTTTTCTCTTCTTCAAGAGTGTCTGTCTTTGTGTCAGAACCAAATCTGGCAAGTCGAGCTTTCTTTTTTGCTTCCTCATCAGCTGACTTTTTTGCTTCCTCATCAGCTGACAGAGAAAGCCCAAACCTGAAACAAGTTTCACATACCATGTAAGGTTATAGAGAAGCTATACAGAGTAATAATGGATATTGTGCTAAGGATATTAGAAAACTGGAATAGGAAATGTAAATGGGAGCAGACTCGCTAGGAAAAAAAATATATATACTAAAAGATTAAACTAAGCAACTCGTGAGAACTTGCGCCTTACCTCTCAGCTCTAGCCTTTCTCTTCAGATCCTCAGATGTCTTGGAAGCTTCTGATCCAGCACCCACGCCAAACCTGCTAGGTGCAAATCAGACATTTATATTTAGAAGTTTAGCTACTTAATAAAATTACAATACCACAAAATGTTAAATAACAAACCACTCTAGGTATCTAATTCTCAAAAGTAACACAACATTGTTTACTTTTACAAAAATCTATAATAATCAGTAACTACTCCCACCGTCCCTTATTGATAGTCCCTTTTGGTTAAATATCAATCCCAAAATTTTCATTCCATTTGTTTTTTTCAACAACAATTAATATTAATTTTTTTACCAAAATTCCCTCCGATTTGCAACAATGTTTGTGCAAATTTAACTTTCCCATGCAAATTTTGTTTTTCCAAGTACTTTTATTACTTTCTCTCTTTACTTTTTGCATACCCAATTTAAATTTATCATTTCAATGTACTTAGACTACTACTTATTTATGCTTATTAATTCCCGTGAAATTTGTCCATAAGAGACTATCAATAAGGGACGGAGGGAGTATATACTAAAAGCAAAACCAAGGGTGACAGTCGTCATTTACTGGTAAAAAAAATTCCCTTCATTTTTTTCCTTTCCTTTTTCGTGCCAAATCTTCATTAACTCAAAATATTTTCATTCCATTTTGACAATTGTAATTTATGACATAGAATAATTTAATACTTCCTCTGCTTTTATTTACTTGCATCACATTAGTTTTCACGGACCCTTAGGCAAATTTTGGGTTATAGAGAGGTAGAGGGAAATAATAAATAGGGGCTGATGTAATAGGAGAAGATACAGAGAATTTGTAAGTTAAAAAGGAAGGCGATGCAACTAATTTAAAATTTCCGTTTTAGGAAAGTAATGCAACTAATTTAATATTTCTGTTTTAGGAAAGTGATGCAACTAAAACAAGGAAGTATTTTTTCATATATATCTATTCGGTGTTTTAAAAATAAATGAACATAGATAAGTTATTATTTAATATAATATTATTATCCAAGATTCATATATCATTATCATTGTACTTTTTAATTGCTCCAACATCATTATTTTGGCAATAAATTTTATTTCAATTACACCAAGAAAATTCATTTTAGTAATGTACTTCCTCTGTGTGTTTTGTTAAGTGTTACCAACTCCACAAACCAAGAAAATGTAATAAATGTGGATACTTTTTTATATTAATTTGAATTAGGTCCACAAAGTGGAGTTGTTTATGATAAAAAAAAAAATGAATAAAGAGTCGTCATAAAAGGAATAAAGAAAAAGTAAATGGAACTTAGAAAAACGGAGCGAGTATATAATTGTACATAATTCATTTTTCTATTCTTCAAATTCATATCAATAATAGCATGCATCATACAAAAAAAATAATAATAGTACATAGTATTTGACAAAATTTGGTGCAAAATTTCCCACCATTTATATTTTCAACTATAAAAAATGCATTTGTCGGTCAAAGCATGTCAACAAAATAAGGATGGAGGTATGTATTTGTAAATCGATAACCTAAAGTTTGTATTTTATTAAATTTCTTACATTTTTCATAAAACCTAAAGTATCAGTTACACGTAAATGTCTTTGGTATAGGTTTTTAAATCAATTTACTTTGTTTCACTTAAAAATTTTATTTTTTTGCTGGTAAACTATTATTTGAATTAACATTATAATTCATTATAACATTAGTAAAAATTGTGCATTGACCAGGGTGGAGGTATATATTTGTATATCAAATGGGTGTTAACCTAAAATTTGTCTTTATATTAAATAGAACCCCATAGCTCTAAATTTCTTTCATTTTTTCATAAAGCCTAATGCATCAGTTACACCTCAATGTCTTTGGTATAGGTTTTAAAATCAATTTACTCTATTTCACTTATATTTGAACTAACATTACAAGCTAAGAAACACAAGTGAGGCATGTGTGTGCACAACATAAGAAACCTAGAAGCTCTATTAATATTATAAGTGCAAATTTAAAATTGTTGATTAAAAAAAAGTACAAAAATAAAACTTGTAATTTGAAAAAATAGTTGATGAAATCATTAATTATATTATATTGAGTAAGTATAAAAATAAGGTTGATAAGTACTTCTATAATTGTATTATCCTAATAAATAGAATAAGATTATAGTTTTATTATTTTTTAAAATTATATTGTTTACAAAAATAAAAATAAATAAATAAAACAAAGGTGAAAGGGGGTGATTTGGGAAAGTGATATTTTTCACACAAAATCTTTCTTCACTTTATATATTAGATAGATAATTCATTAGAAGATTATTACATGTGAAAAAATTGTGCATTACACAGCACTTATGTTTTATTATATTGACATAGGTTGACATAAGATTAGATAAGAATAGTAATAATGAGTTGTGGGGGCATATACATTAAGATTTAAACTATGTTTGGATAGGAATATTAGGAGGGAAAGGAAGGGAGGGAATAAAAATGTCCCTTATTTAGATAAGGCATTGGGCACTGGAAGGCAAGGAAATGGAGGGTTCCTTCCTCTTTAATAAACCAAATTCCTCCATTGACATTTGGAATGAATATGGAAGATCACTCTCAAGTAGTACTATGATGAAGAAGAAGAAAGGTATCTGAACCAATTCATAACATAAAACAAAAAAACTACTTATGTGAATAATAAAAAGATGAAAGGGGAAAGTACATAATCTTCCAAAAATAGTAGTGAATCAATATTATGTTTATTGTACCTTTGGTGATAAAGGAAGCAAATAACACTCATCTTTAACACTTTATTCGGATAGCAAATAAAAGAGAACGGACTGTCTGACATTTTCGAAACTCAATATCATTTTGCATCATTAGTCTCCCATCCGAGGTTAAGCGCTATGATGGCGGAAACTCCGTTTGGGGTCGGTATTTCGTTTCCGACATCGTTTGTGATTTTTAACAAAAAAAAAAAACTTTCAATGAGTAAGAAAGAGTAAGTGCGTTAGTCTATTAGAGATGATGTCTATTAAAGAGGATGGAATCTCTCCATTTCTCACAAAATTACTTCAATTTTGTAGAGATGATGTATACTAAAGAGGATGGAAACTCTCCCTCCCCTTTCTTCCTCTAATCTTGAGCTTGCTCCCTTCCCCTTCACTCCATTTCCTCTAATTCAAACAAGTGAAATAGGATCCAAGAGAGAGCTAAATAACCCTTTATCCACTCATGCTTCCTAAAAGCCTTTAATATTCAAAAAGCAAATCAATGACAGTTGCAATATCAATTTAATAGTTATTATCAATTGATATTTCATTTCAACATTCAAAAACAAAATTGCTATTGCAATTGTCATAGATTTGTTTTTTGAATATAAAAAAGGTATTATTATCAATTTTACTCTTTTCATTGCATTTCCTTAATCTGCCAATTAATATCACATAAAACACAAACCGGAGAAATGTCTAAAACCAACATAAAACTAAAATCTACTATTTCATGCATTCCTTTTGATATTTACATATTTCTTTTTGAACCCTTTGATTCTTTCCATTTGATATACTACCTCCGTTTCATATTATGTGCAACATTTACTAAAAATAGATGTTACACTTTATTTGCAACAAATGTTTTCTTTCTTTTTATTGGTTGTCATTTCTCTCTATCTCTCTTCTCATCACATGCTTTTTTATATTTCTCTCTCCATTTACCACTTACATACAAATTTTGTCTAGGAGTCCGTGTCAATGTTTTTGTTGCTCATAATATGTAACGGAGGTAGTATTTTCTTTTATATTACTCTTACTTTATTTGATTTTATTACAAAAAAACAGTGCTAATGTTAATATCTTGTTCATGTATTAACTAATTAACTTTTTTTTTATGCTTTGAATTCATGTCACAAAATTATTTATTTTATCCAAAAAAAACTCCTCTTTTTAGTATATACCAAGTTGATTCCAAAACACATTGTCTAATTAATTGGTAATTACCGTGTTAAATCTATACTTTTTTAAAAAATAGGAAAATTTAATAAGCATAATCCCAACTTTGCTCCATCCGCTCAAAATAATCCCAACTTTTGATTATTTTTTAATAATCTCAACTTTATACTATATCCGCCCAAAACAATCCCAAGTTACCGTTTACCTGTTAACCATGTAAGATTTTTCTTTTTTATGTTTAATTTACACGTGTCACCACGTGACTAGTAAAAATTAATAAAAAATATTATTAAAATTATTATGATTAATACCTAATTAATTAATAAAAAAAAATAAAAAACACCATCATCCCCTCCCCAGCACCTCCCAGGCCCTCCTCTCTAGCCATCGCTACCCCATCCCCTTGCCGGCGCCGGACCCGACTATAAAAAGTCGACCCTGTCGTACCCCTCTACCAACCGTCAGCCCTCTCACTTCACCTTAAACCACCATCCGCCATTAAAGAGATCAATGAGTCAACCGCTCCGTCACAAAGAGCAACAACATCCTCACAATTATTTAATCTCCTATTCAAGTCATCTCCACCTTCGATCATCGTCCTTTTACCCAAAGAAATACCCTCTCGACAATGGAGCTAAACCGCCTTCGATCCCAAACGGTTCCTGAAATTGGAGGGGAAGAGGGAGGGTAGTCGGGGCAGCACAGGCACCACCAGAGGAAGGGGAGGGTGTCTAGGCGGTGCGCCGGCACCAGGCAGGGGGTTAGGCTGGGCTTGTGTGGCAGTGGGGGTGGTTGGGTGCTTGATTGGTTGAACCGTTTAAGGTTGCTGGTGATTCTAATTTTTTTTTTTTTTTTTTTTTTTTAACATTTTTTTAGCCAATTAAGGAATGACACGTGGCTGGTAACTTGTATTAACAAGTTGGATTACCGGTTGGGACTAATTTGGGCGGATAGAGTATAAAGTTGGGATTATTAAAAAATAGGAAAATTTGTCAAAACATTACCGGTTGGTTACATGTGACACGTGTCACTGTGTCACACTATCAATGGTCAATTTTTTTAACAACTTTTAAAAAAAAAAAAACATTAAAATTTAAAAAAAAAAAAAAAGAAAATCCCTCCCACCACCGCTACCTGCCAGGCTGCCACCACCGCCGGCGCCTGAAACCCCTCCCCGTGCCGGCTTAACCATTTCGCCGATCGTCTGCACCCCTTTCCCCCCCCCCCCCTTCTTAACCCACCACGAAAAGGTCGAAAACCCTATAACCCTAAAACCACTCGATTTTGGGGTTTTAGGGTTTTTGGATGGTGGTTTAAAGGGGAAAGGAGGTGGAGACGGCCAGTGGGGGGGCGAAGTGGTTTCGCCGGCACAGGGGAGGGGGTTTGGCTGGCGGCCGGTGAGGGGAGGGGGTCTTTTGAGGGGAGGGAGAAGGGTTTTAGGGTGGAGGAAGGTGGTTAAGGGAAGAGGAGGGGCTGGGTGGTCGGGCACTTAGGGTGGTCACGCTGATACTGCCGATAATGATCTTTGGTCGTCGGCGGTGGTGGCAGCCCTAGCAGGTGGTTGCGGGGTTGCTGCCGTTAAGGGGAAGAGTTTTCCTTTTTTTCAGGATTTTTTTTTTTTTTTAAATTTTAGATTTTTAAAGTTTTTTAAACCAATCACACATGTGACATGTGTCCATTGTAACTTGTAAACAGGTTTTTTGTTCTATTTTTGGCAGATGTGTATCAAAGGTCGTTCTATTTTGGAATAATCCAAAGTTCGTTTTATTCTCGGAAGATCGATGAAAGGTGGTGTTATTTTTGACAAATTTTATTTTAAGAGGATGGAGCAAAGTTTATTTTTAGCAATTTTTCCAAAAAAAATATATATACAAACAGAAAGGAGTAGTACAGTAATTATTACAAACATATACTTCCACCAACAATCAATGAACTCAATGCATCCCCCAACCAAACCCCTTCAGCATGTAGCCTTGCATCAATTTACAGGATTACAAACGAATATATACATAGATGTAAATCAAGATCGACACACGAGTACTAAATATCGCTGGATAAGTACTTGCACCAATCAATCAATCATAAAAATTAAAAAAATAAATAAAAAATCATAGCTGAATCTTTTCTACACTGAGCCATGCACCAATCAATCAATCAATCAATCATAAAAATGGCAAAAAAACCAAAAATTAATCGGAAATTTCATGAACAAAACATAAATCAGAAGCATAGAAGAGTAAGAACAGAACCTCTCAGCCCTAGAACTGCGCTTCTCTTGCTCAGACAACTGAACAGGAACGCCGAATCTTTCAGCCCTGCGAACCTTTTTCTCAATATCATTAGCAGAGCCTCCAGTAGGAGAAACAAAGGCGGTGGAATCAGTACCTTCCATCGACTCCTCTGAATCCTTGCTGTTAACAACAGCATCAATGGCGGCGGCAGATTCATCGGAAGATTTGGTTGTTTCATCGGTGAGATTCGTTGTGGTTAGGATTAGGGTTTTGTTAGGGTTTTCGAGGTCTGAATTTTGCGAAGGGGAATTAGATTGAGTAGCAGTCGCCATAAGTTTAGGGATGGGAGGAGATTAGGGGGGGAAGCTAGAGAGAGAGAGCGACTAGTGTAGAGGGATTCAAGGAAGACAGGGCGTAAAAGATAGAGAGAGACCAGGGTATGACATTATTGGGAGGTCCGAGGTCGGCTATTATTTTACACACGTTAGTAACAAGTTGAGGTGATCAAAGTGTATATATATATATATATATATATATATATATATATATATATATATATATATATATATATATATATATATATATATATATATATATATATATATATATATATATATATATATATATATATATATATATACACTTTATATATATACTAGTTGTGAGTGCACCCGCAACGCGGGTGCCCTCTCAATTTTGTGTTATTTTTTTTGGTAGTAATTATGCGTTAATTTATTGTTAATTATATTTCATCATAAATTTTGAAATGGCTATTATGAATGCGTTTGTTGTTCTGATTGAAATATTATTGGTGATACAATCTAAATTTATGGTACAGCTATGTTGGGAATCTCTATTGTAATTTGTGACGAAAACCAAATGGAAAAAGCATGATTCGTATTCATATTTCAAGTCATAATCGTAAAAGCTAGTATGTTTTTCATGGTCTAAGCTATTAATTTAGTCAAATATTATTGTGAAACTTGTAATTGTAATTAAGTGTATGTTTGACTTAATTATAGAATTAGTAACTGTAGTTGAATTATTGCCTATAAATTAATACCTGGAATGAGATTTTCTTATTGTGTCAGTGAGCTTCATACATATGGCAAATATAGATAGTAATGTTAGGAAGAAACGTGGTCGAAAGCCTATGATTGAAGGGTGTTCAACAATGATGATTGAAGCAAATTCTTGGGCAAATACTATTTCAGCAAAATTGGGAGGGCGTAATTTTCAATTTGTATTCTCTGAATCGTATCATTCCCAGGGAATCATAGTATGTGTATTTGTGTTGATTTATTTAGATGAAAAATGTCTTTTTTTGTGGAATATATTTTTTTGGCTTTTTAATATTTTTTTTTATTTCTCGTTTCTTTTTATGTAGAATGTCCCGGTAGAGTTTGCCCGAAAGCATTTTCAAAATCTTACAGAAACGACTAAGGTTCTTCTGCGTCTTTATGATACAAGTTTTGAGGCTGAGATGAAGGTTCATATTTCTGAAAATAAAATTGGGAAGTGTTTTATCAGGAAAGGAGTTGATAAATTGATTGATTATTATGAAGTGCAAATTGATGAAGGAGCTGTGCTGAAGCTTAGGAAGGGGAAGGTTATTATATTTGATGTTTATCTGCAACTTAATAATGATTCCTGATTTAGTTATTTAAAATTATTAATAAATGAATTTCATATAATCTTTGGTAATAATGCTTTCTGTAAAAGCATAATTTACGTTATAGTGCTATATCTGTTTAGTAGCGTGCATATAGTTTGGCTAATTAATGTTTGATCTGGCTAATTACATAGATCAATACAGCTAATAAGTTAGCACGAAAAATCCGAGCTATTATATTAACAATATGTTGAGCAACTTTTGAACTTTTAAAGCGTACAAGGATTTCTTACCTGCTGTGCTTGGATGTTTTTTGTCGTGAAGTTTTATTAAGAGGATTTTGGATTAACTTTTGTCGTTGCAGGAATTTATGTTTGTATTCTTGATTTAATTCTCAGATTTTGCTTTCCCACTCTAGGAATATTAACAATCATAATTCCAGTGGCAATTGTTTTGTTCATTGTTTTAAATATAGTATGCAGGAACAAAATCAAAAGGATTAACGTCTAATTTGTGGGTTAATGAATAGAAATCCATTCTTTTAGTTTTTTGTTTGTAGCTCTAGAAACAAATGAATAAGCTATAGCAGAAATGCATTTTTTGATCATTATATAATGGACTGAAGCATAAAATAATAAATATTATCTACTCACTGAGAATTTAAGGATAGAAAAATAAAATCAGCTGAATATATTAGAATCAATAGTTGTTACAATAGATCTACAACATTATTACAATAGCAATCTAATTGCTTAGAATAGCAGAGTAGTAGTTAATGTAAATCCCTCAAACTTAATGGATGGACAGCTCAACATGCTTGGCATTTGTTTTCCGACCTAAAATCGGAAAAAATATGCTAACAACTCTTCCAAGTCTTAAGTGGAGAAGTTTTATAATTGTAGGATACAATTATAATCTAATATAGCTAAATAAATAATAACATAAATTCGATTATTTTATAAGTTAGTTTCTTTGGACCAGTAACCTTATAAGAGGAAATGGTTACAGTTTAATAAAACAAAGTTAATATAGTCGTGTTACACTTTAGTAAATAGAGCGGGGAGAGGAGGAGGGCAAGGGACCTCGAAAAGAAATTCGGGTCGATTTGTAGTAAACATACCTTTAAACATTTTCTCAACTCTTGAAAATAAAAATACTTACTGAATTTTTTTGGTGGTTTGTACCACCAGCGATTTCATCTGCCATGGACCTTAGCCCCTTAGCAGAGAAAAATTATGTATATTTTCCCAAGTCCTTTGGTAGAGCGTATCATAATATGGAGGAATTATCGGACTTGGGAGTTATAGAGGTGTTTTAATGTCAACAACATCATAGCATTAGTTGTTGACATTACACCTAAATAATTAATATGGAAAGTAACATATATATACTAATGTGTTTATTATCTAAATACATTAGTAGAAATTATGCTACTGAATCCATGTTTTAGTAGGAACTATGCTACCGATGATCAAGGTTTTTGCTTCAAGAAACATAATTTATCATGAGAGAGTATTGTTTCATGTTGATAATAGGGAAGAAAGAAGCTTGGATTTGTGGATGGGATTCTAGGAACATTTTTGAGTTGAATAATTAGGAGGAGCGTTGAATGTGTTTTTCTTTCTGCATTTGTAGATGTGTTTGGCTATTGCATGGTAATGTGTTGGTGAAAGTTGTAGTAGTGAGTTGTTGAATTTATAGAAGTATAGTTGAGGCCACATAGTTGAAAGATTCTTTATGGACACATGGTATTGCAGAATTTTTAATCCGTTCATGTTGTAGTTTGTAATAGTTTAGAGGCATAGTTTTGTTGTTGTTAAGTTCCACTGTGTGCTTTTTTAAGATTCTTTGGGATTATGATTAGTGAGTTGTTTGATAAAAGTTGATGTATCAGTGCCTTTACTATCTATGTGTTCTGCTATCATTTGCTTTCCCCTCTGTCTATGAAGATATTTTGAATTTTATGTTTTGTTTAGGCACTATACTGTTTTATTCTTTGCTTCAAAGTTCTACAAAGCGTGATATTCATCCTGTTCGTTGTTAATTGTAGATTAATAGTGTAAGAGGGTTAAATACAGGTATTTCAGATACTCATGTTTAATTAGCAACTTGTTGAAGGATAAAGTAATTATCATGGTTATACTGATTGTAGATTTTGTAGTCTGTTAATTTCTTTTTAATATCTAAATCAAAGAAGGTATGAATTGGACAAAACAACCTAATGTAATTTAACACTAATATCATCTTTTTTGTTTTCAATTTCCTTATAAGAGCTCTCTGTTGACTTGCAATAATGAAACACTGAGTTGAGTTATTAAGTTGCTAATCTTTGAGTTATTTAAAATTAGATTAAATTGTCCATATTTAAAATTGAACTTACTAATCTTTGAGTTACTAATCTTTGAGTTACTCTTTGAGTTATTTAAAATTAGATTAAATCTTGTGCAATATTTTGTTTTCAATTTCATATAAACTTACTAATCTTTGAGTTATTTAAAATTAGATTAAATTGTCCATATTCCTTTTCTTTATAATGTTAGATAGTTGTAGGACATATCTTAATCTACAAACGCAAGAAGCACAACAACAGTAGGGGTATGGTAACTGTGTTGCAGAAGCATAGGAGGAAATATTGGTTACTTTTATACATGAATTTTTTTAAAGTAGTTAGGCACACTAATCAACTTAATTTAAAGTAAAGTACCAGCTGTAGTCTGTTATATTACATGTATAACTAATATAAGTTTAGTAAGCATGTATAAATTTCCGAGTGATGGAAGTTTGTTTGTAATTAGAATCAATAAAAGAGTTTTGCTATGTGCCACGCTGTTTAGAATGATGAATGCGGGGAGCTGTGGCTCTGAGCTGCATGCAGTTGTTCATATTATGTTAAAAATGCTAATGCATTGTTGCAACTGTCAATATGTAATTAATTTTAGTCTTCTTTTAGTTTGACTCTTCTTCTATCAGTAGGAATCTATTTCTTGGAATATCATGTTATGGTTATAAACCCTACATTAAATGATGTAAGCTGCGATTTAAACTCGTATTCTGAGATATGCTCCATAGAAATGGATGTTTTATATAATAGAAATGGATGTTTTATATAATGAATTTTAGGAAGGGAAAACAGTTTAATTAAGAAGTACCTCCAGAAAATGATCATATAATATATACCTCCAGAAAATGATCATATAATGGAGTAACAACTGTGAGCAATAACCTCTAGAAGGCATATCCATTGTAATGATAGTACAGCTTCAGTTTTCATAGTATACAAAAGGAAAGTGTCTATACTAATTTTAGACAATTATATATAACAAAAGGTGGAAGCACTTATGTAGTAGCTAAGAACATTTGTTAAAGGGATTTACCTATTTGATGGATGTGTCCATGTCTTGTAATTTGCTGTTGAAGGCATTGATGTTGCTGCATTAGAAGACGTTCCTGTGACAAAAGGACTGCGATTAGTGTGCCTTTTACGCTTTAGAAGAGGTTTCTTTGTTTGAGTTACTTTTGATTTGAACGCTAAGTATGCATCCTCAAGTTGAGCACATTCTTGGTTTATACCATATGCATCTCCATAATTGACATCCATTATCTCCAAAGGGTTGCCAAGAAAAAAATTGCTTTCTTAGCTGCTTCTTGTGCTGCTCCTGAAGCTTCTGTGTGAGGGCCACTGAAAATGCATTCCATGTCACATCCTCTGTCACCACCAAAAACTGATATCCATGCAACATGACCATGCCCTCGTACCCAAACTGTTTCTAATGGAGTAGTGTAACCAGATACTTTGCTTACAACGATACCCAAAAAATGCACCCAGTCAAGCGAAACATGATATTGACCCTGTGATGGTTTTTGACCCACAGTGCTTTGGAATTTTGGTCTTAGCTTTGTTTGAGTTTCACTGATCAAGGCTGAGCACTTGTGACGGATTAATTTTCCAAAAAGCTCATACTTTTTAACTTGATCTGATGTGTAATCAGTTATACGAAGTTTGTAATACGTCTTTAACTTATGAATTGCCTTCCGAGCTGCTCTTTCACAAGAATGCTCTGCTGTAAGCGCCTCTCCACCGAAGAACACAAATTTCCCCCTTCCAGTTCCAATATAAATTGTTACATAAGCATTGTTCCTTGAATTTGCTACGGTGGCATATTTTGGCTTAGGAAAATGTAGGTAATCAGTGATTTGCTCTAATAGTGGCCTGAATGCAATATACACTCTGATAGGCTGTGTATTCATTTCTGTTTTTATAACCATACACAAAGATTAAATTGTTCAGATAATTTATAAAACTTGGTTGTTCAACAGCAAAAGTATAAATGAACTTCACTACTTACTTAATATGTCCACTTATATTTTGTAGCTATGAACTTCTTTACTTACTGAATAAATGAACTCCTCTACTTACTACTTTATGTAGCTACGAACTATTAAAACAAAACTTAGAGCTTTCATTCAAGTAGCAAAGTCAGGTTTCAAGATTTTGGGGTTTTCTTAAAACAAAATTAAGGATAATAATGATTCAAGTATGAAAGAATTGCAATTCTAAAATCATAACTTTAAGTTCAGCTCAGTTGTTTGAACTCTTGAGTAGTATACCAAAATTTCAATTCACTTGAAAAATATCTTGTAAAAAACACATAAATGGAGCACACAGATGTAAATAGCTTCCAAGAGAATTAACTTACGAATTCCTTTGTTGCGTTTCGGATGTGTTGATGATAGTGTAATCAAATAGCTACTTTTTAATCTACCTTGATCTTCACAAGTATGGCTTGAGCCAATACAGGACACCCTTCAATTTCAAACCCTTGAAAAATCAAAGTTGTGAAAACAATTAGCTATTTTCAGGGGCAGATTGCCTACGAGTTATGCATCACAAATGTTTATATATTTGAATTTAAGATATGCAAGCATTTAGTTGTGAAATAACAAGCATGCAATTTGAGGATACTTGTATTTAAGTTAAAATCAAAATATTTAATTATGAATTTTGCAAACACCTTATATATATGAACAAGAACAATAAACTAAGAACCAGTTATATACCGACCTTCCCTCGAGCTCAATTTTACTACATTGAAGAAAGAAAGAAGATGAGTGTGAAGTTAGAATTTATAATTTGTTAATCTGGAAATTCAAAGTACAGTGAAATAATTTCTCACTGACTTACGTGTGGAAGAATTAGAAGATTTGGTATAAGTAAGGTTGGTGTATATGACAAGTTATAGAAGTCTAATTTTAAAGTACCTTTTTTGAAATGACAATACTATGTTAGTATATAATTTTAAAACTTATTTTTGTTGTTGTAAAATTTATATGTACACAAGAACTAATTAAATATTTTTTTTTTATATATATATATAAATGTATAATGTTGATTTAACTTGTATTGTTGTATGTATTTTAATAAGATATGTTACTATAAACATATTTTGTTTAAATTGATTGTAATTATACAGATTGTAATTATAAGAACATTTTTGTTTGCCTTGTATGCTTTATTCGTATTCATTGCAGATGTTTTGTTTTTGTACTTAAATTGCTCAAGTGTGTGCACTCGTGTGCAGATTTTGGTTGTAATGGTACTATCATTAGTCTTTGTTTTGAATTTTACTTCGGGATGCTACATTGCAGCATTGCATTTGAAGGAAAATAAAACAAAAACATTCTGTATAGAATTCTATGTTGTGCAGAATAAATTTACATATTCAAGATGTTCAGACAATCTCAAATTTTAATGAAGTGTGATGCTGCTGTAGAGAGCAACACAGAAACATTATATGTATGCTGTTTAAAATAGGATTTAGACATGTATGCTGGTTGAAATAGTCTAGCTTTATTCTTTTTTTCAAAAACAACATAGTGAAAAAATGGAACACTGTAAATCTAAAACAGAAAAAACAGAAGATAATATTTATATGTCTCTGTGATCATAAGCTTCATACAGCCAATTTTCATTATCAACTGACCACAATCATTCCAATGAACAAGAGTTTTTAAGATTCACAAAATGTGGTCCACATACTTTAGAAACTCCTCAAAAGATGTTAGAAATATCATAAATCATGGTGCTTAATAAAACAGTGCAATACTATCTAAGCACCAACAAAACACCCAAAAGCAATTGCTCATGTTCCACAATCTGAGCTAATACAAAAGTTCAACTATTAGGGAGCAAATTCATAAAATCAACTGCAATAAAACCACAGGTGCTCGTGGACATGTAGTTTAACTTATATTTAGCAAAAGGGACTACGAGGAATTCTGAAATACTTCACGGTTGATCTGGAATAGCTGCAGAAGAGCTGCCCAGGGAAGTTTCTTTTTTGCTTTGAGACTTCACTGGTGTATTTACAACAGCCTTAGCAACATCAGGTTCAGCAACTGCAGCACTTGTTTGACCCGGTGGAGAAACATCAATCGATTTCTCAGTACCATCATCATTACACAAAACAAGCTTTCTGCGCAGCTTCTTCTTTGGAGAGTTTGCTATTTCTGCAGCCTGGGATAAGCTTTCACTTTCAGAGTAGAATACAGCAAGTTCATTGTTATGTGAATATTTGATTTCTTCAGAGGCATCAAGCAACTCATGTAGCTCATCATCCATCTTTTGCAATGAAGCCTTCTCATTGGTATCAGGAGTTGTTTGTTCTATCTCCAAGCCTTTCAACTGCCACTGCAACACATTGTTTCTTGACAAAGCCAGTGTTGGGCCAACTTTCACCAGTACTGGTTTGGTTTGCAGCAAGTAACGAATATACTGAAAAGCTTCATAGTCTTCCTGTTCAGGGTAAATAGGAAGTGCATTAAGCACCTAAACCATATCATTTTTGCACCAATAATTAGCTTATGTTGATTGGATGTTACGTAAGAAGATATGAAATAGATATTAAATTACTACGCACACTGTATTATTATAAACTCAATATTGTAACCAATTTGAATTCAGTGATGTCATGTACATTTAATTGTTAAATGTATTCTAAAGCAAAAGGCATTATATGTCTAATTAAATTAAATAAATTGTATTTCCATATGCAGGCTGTCGAAAAATATAAATTCATCAAGTATCTTTTGAAACAAAAGCTATTGCACTGGAATTTATAAATATATTAAGCTGTAACTCTTGTTTTATTTTCCAAATACTTAATGTTAAGTGTGCTTTATTAGTAACTGAATCAACATGGGAAACAATACAGTAACATTATTATAAGAAAGGTAAGTTTACAGTGTTTTTGATGGAGCAAATCTCAGAAGCAGACTTCCCAAAGAGTTTTTCTGTGTCATCATTAAAAGTTGTGAATGACATAGTTCCAGTGTCATCCGTAGCTTCAAATTTGAAAGTGACTCTGTAAAGCATCAGTATGTAGAATATTAGTAAGTAGTACTTTCATTTAATAAATCTTAAAAAGTTTCAATCAAGTTTACCTGTCTGCAGAAACACAGTCTGATTTCCTACACACGTTGCAGTAAAAAGGAGTACCAACAGGGACAGTGGTACGCTTCGAGCAAATGCTGCAACCAGTATAAGCATTGACCTTATCTAACTCACCATTAGGAATAGTGATCCTTATCCAGAAACGTTCATCTTGAAGAGCATTGGCAGCCTGTACAATATGGGAAAAAATTACGGGTTTAAGGTTTGTCGTGTTTACAAATTTTAAATTACAAATGGTATTCTGTTAAACAAAATTACCTTTCTAAGCTGCAATTCAGCTATTGTTAAAAGCACCTTGTCATTAGTTGGATACCTTACTTTCAGCACTCTAGCTTGTCTATCCATCAGTGTAGACAAAGCTGTTTTTGTCCTTTTATAGAACAATATTAAGTTGTGAGCAAAATAAATCAACCAAATATTATCATAAAGTTAGGTATTTATGCTAGAAAATGTACCATTCTTTGAGCACATTAGCTCGGTCTCCTATTGGATCATGAATGATTCTAGTTGACATCCCAGAGCTTAAGGCAAAACCTGCATACATTTCGCAGTACTAAATGCCCATATTTATTGTAAACTAAGATAGTATATTTAAATAGTGGAATAGGAGTAACCTCTACGAGTGACAGTCCTTAGAGATGTAAATCCCACAACTTGAAATTTCGCTGCCCAATTGTTTAAAGGATCACAATCATGCTCACTCAGGTCATTCCAGACAGAGACTGTTACGGGCTGTTCATTGCTATAAAAACAACACAAATATAAAAAATTATATAAAACTTTGCATCTATGTTCAATGTTTGAACAACAATAAAAATTAAAGTGATGTTTTATGCGAACCTCTGATCAGTAATTACTATCTCACGAACATAATTCTTCCTTCAAGTCTGAGAAATAATCTCACGTGAATGTTCTTCAACAAATAGCACCACAGCAACAACATCTGATTGAAATCCATTATAATAGGTAACTTAGACAATAAGCATGTTGTAACAGTGAATTATAAGGATGCATTTTATGAGAAAGTTGTTACCATATTTGCCATCTGCATCTATAGCACGCGGAATGGAACCAAGAGGCTGGTAGCTAGGCACAACAGGTCCAGCTTTAGGATCTAATCGCTGTATAACAGTTCGTTGATCAAAAGTCATCTGTAGAGAGAGTTCATCTAGATAAGTCTTATAATGGTCCTCCAGAAAAGCTATAGGAGCATTGGAGATTTCATACTGTCCTTTGTGCTCTATGACATGTTCGAAACCTTCAACTTGTTCCCCAAACAAGGTACATCGCATTTTATTGTTCTGTGTTAATAATTTCACCAAAAGTAAATAAGTATGCAAAGGGTCAAATTCCAATTATGCACAGATGGTAATCAATTCTTGCCCTATAAATTTTAGACATGATTTTGATGTACTTACAGAACCTATATAATATGCAGAAGAAAAACAAATAAGAATACAAAGCTAGACTATTAACAAGTTTAGTAATAGTTAGTTTTGACAATTTTCATTTTCACATATGTAAACCTAAAGATAAATAAGAAGGATTTAATCAAAATACAGGTAGAAATTTATGCATGGCCGTAAAAAAGGAAAAAGCTCATTGTAATTATCTGACAAGCAGAGAACTATATTAGCAAACAACATATTGAAAAATCACAATATTAGGAACAGGTCAAAATATTGTAGTTGGTTTTTTGAATACTTTTGAATGCTGCTTTCATTATTTGTAGTTAAAATTAAAGCATAAAGTTAAGCATTATTACAAGAACGTAAAGAAAGTACAATAAATACAATAGTATTTTTCTTTAGTCCATTATAAAGACCTAATATGCTATTTAGGATCAAGTGCATATGTTTAAATCTTAAACATCAATATGGAAACAAACACCACTGAAAATCTGAGGGCTACAAGCAGCAACAGAACCTGAACAAAATAATACAAGTTTGAATCAATGTACCTTATCATCAGCAAGATAGAAAGTTTGGAATCTGACTCCTTTCTTAGGTGAAGTAGTAGGCCTACCCTTCTCAATAACAGTGACCTTGACCTTGTAAGATTTTGCTTGTGGACTAAGCTCATCTAGTGTCATGTTTTCCAACTTCATGATTGTTGCTGTCAAGTTATCTACGTACATTTTAAAGATATTAGATAATTAGATATTATTAGTAAAACTCTTCTCTAAATAATATCTCAGCATTTTTATAACTTATCTTATTAGTCAGAGACATGTAATATGCTTTTTACACCAACACTACAAAGTATCAGCATAATTTTATGCATGTAAAATATCTAATTAGCATCATATACTGTACTTTTTAAAGGATGATATTGAATAAAGAGTGCAAGCTAAGTTATAAGAATGCTGAGATATTATTTGAAAATATATGCAAGAAAATATACAAAATGCATTTCTAATTAGTCTACAGCATAGTCAAACAACAGTATTGATAATCAAATTAAACTACACAAGCATTTTTTTTTTTTGGGGTTAGTGATTCACTGACCATAAGCATTTATTTTTAGTGCAAATTTAATACATAACTAACAGATTCTACATCAAATTTATTTATACTTTCTAGTACAAATACAACAAACCAAATGCAGTACACCATATTTATTACTATCAACGGGAATAATCCAGTCCGAAGTTACATTTATCACACATAAAGAACCAGAACACGAAGATTCTGAGCATTGAATACGATGTACTTATTATAATTAATGGAAAAGAATTAACAACTTTCATTCTGAATTCATCACATCACAAAAAGAACAGAATCACAAAAAGTATACATTTGTAAGAAGTATTGAATGCAGTAAGATTAATAGCAATGAACAAAATCCAAAGAATTAATTAACAAAACTTACAAGCAATAAAACGAGAGAAGCTTAGCAGTTAAGAAGATGTGTACCTTTAGTTCTTGCAGTAGATAGAGTAAAATAGGGTGTTGCATTTATTCAAAAGCTATATTTATACAACAGGGAAGTAAGATCTAGTAATCTTAGGATCATAACCTACACACTCAATCCTACCACTTAGGACAACTCAGAACCATACTGTCGATTGATTGATAGTTCATAACTACTCTCCACTTTAACATTATTAATTACTTGCTTAAGCAAAGTTACTTTCCTAAAAACAAGGAAAACTAATACCTTACTTATAAGTTATAGGCAATTCAGGAATAGTGATTTGTATGATTTTTGAATTGAAATGAGTAAGGTCATGTACTTTGTTATTGCAATAGGCGGTCTTATATATATATATATATATATATATATATATATATATATATATATATATATATATATATCTATTATTAAATTATACTACTTGTTTTTTGGGAAAAACCCAAAAAAAGGAAAGAAAATCATACTAATATTAAAATAAAGCAACGGTAGAATGATACTATATTAAATCTATAACAAATTAGGGAATTTTGAGGAAAAGAATGTAAATCCTTTTTTTTTCCCTTTCTTAACTATAATATATAATTTAACATATTAAACATCTTGTAAATGAAAGTAGATAAGTAAATTATCACATGTAAATAGCTTTATTAAAATAAATGAATTTTTATCAAATAAAGGCTCCCTGTTTTTGTTTTTTTGAGATAATTTCTTAGCTTTAGAAATATTTTTGTTTGAATGAGAAGTAAAAAAAGGACCTTTGGTACTTTAATTATTAGTACAACCAAAATCAAAGTATGGCAAGGAAATTGACTATTCTTTAATTGACATAACTTGTACTTTGTACTATTACAACTATCATTATGAATGTAATTTTTCAGAGGTTGTGATATTTCGTTAATTTAAGTAATGATACTTACAAAGTACAATTTAACTACCCCCACTACCACCTCATGCCTACACAAAAACCCATCCAATATTAAAATAACTTTAACCAACAATACATAACTTTACTCCTCTTAATTGAGTTTTAATTAATTGTTTTATCACTAAGGAGAAGAGAGAAAGTAATAGAGAATGAAAAAGCAAGTAGGGTAGCTTGTAAATGCAAGATAACAAATTTATCCAAAAAGGAAACGTGTCAACTAAAAAGAAACTTCCTAAAAAGGAATACGTGTCAACTAAAAAGAAACAGAGGTAGTATATTAGAGATCGATTATAATCCTATGTCACTTTAAGTTGCAACAGTTGCTTTCTACATGTTTTGGTGAAAATTTAAATGCTTATATACACAAATTCATAAAATTATAGTTCATTGCATTTTATAATATGTAAATGGTACCCAAACTTTTTATTTAATTTAAAAATGCTAACATTTATTACAATTTTGATTGAAACTGTTCATTATGTTTAAATTTTCGGTTGAGAAATATTCTAACAACTTATTTTTCTATTAGAATAACTAATATTATAATTTTCCCATCTTCAATAAAGGACCTTTGGTACTTTAGTTATGGTACAATAAATATCAAAGTATGGCAAGGGAAGTGACTACTTTTCAATTGACATAACTTATACTTTGTACTATTACAACTATCATTATGAATATAATTTTTCTTTACTTTCCAAAATATGTTCAAAGGTTATGACTTGTGATCTTTCACTAATTTAAGTAATAGTATTTACAATGTACAGTTTAACTACCCCCACTACCAGCTCAAACCCACAGAAAAACCCATTCAATATAAAAATAACTCTAATCAATAATACATAAGTTTACCCCTCTTAGTCGAGTTTTAATTAATTATTTTGTCACTACTTTACTATATTAGAGATCAATTATTATCCAAAGGCACTTTATAAGTTGCAAAAGTTGCTTTCTACATGTTTTGGTGAAAGTTAAAATACTTATATACACAAATTCAAAAATTTATAGTTCATTGCATTTTATAACATGTAAATGGTAGCTTAACTTTTTATTATATTAAATAATGCTAATATTTATTACAATTTTGATTTTAATTGTTTATTATGTTTAGATTTTCGATTGACAAATATTCTAAGAGCTTATTTTTCTATTATAATAACTAATAAAATAATCTTCTCACCTTCATTGTAAGTTTCAAATGCTTATATCGATATTCACATTATAATCTAATGCAATTATGTTAGTGGTTGAACTAATTTAATAGACTCTAAATTTACAAAATATCTTCATAACTCAAGATATAAATGTCATAAAAACATATATCGTGACAAATCAAGTTTCAAAATACATAATGATCAAAGGAAACTGCATATATAACAATAAAAATAGAACAAGCGTTTCTTAGGTACACACCCTTAAGTTTATATTCTTTTTGAACACCTCAAAAGATTTAATTAACGTTTTATACAAGGATGTTTGATTAAAACGCATCTCAATGTATACGTTTTTTAAAAACACCCTCAAGCACATAAACGAGAATCATAATATTAGAATTCTCACAGACTCCAACAAAAGGCAAAAGGCTAATAAAACAGCTGCATACAAAGTGTTTGTACTAATGCTGCATACTTGTTTACTCTATTTAACCAAAAGGGACCATTGCAAAAACCAAAATACTTCAAGGTTGATCAAGATTTGGTATAAAGGTACCACCAACAGTTGCTTTTCACTTTTGAGGAGTAGCAACACCCATCTTGTTATCTTCTTCCTCGAGAGCAATATTTGTAGAGGCACCAGAGTGTTCTCCTTTTGTTTCATGTTCTGGGAAAGACATGTGAACACCAAAATCTCTACTAAATAATGTAGGCTGGACAACTGATGCCACAGATGCAAAAGCTGCATCTTCAGAGTAGAACACAGTAAGCTCGTTGTTGTCTGAATACTTGATTTCTTCAGACCTGTCAAGTAGATCATTGAGCTCTTCATCTAACTTCTTTAATGTGGCTTTCACAATGGAATCTGGTGTTGTTCTTTCAACCTCCAGACCTTTAAGTTGCCACTTTAATACATTATACCGTGACAACTCTGTAGTTGGCCCTATTTTGATCAGCACTGATTTGGTCTCAACCAAAAATTGTATGTAGTCGGCTATTGTCAGATTTCCCTATCAAGTAACAACTTTTATTTATTAGATTTAGAAAATAAATGTATACATATATATGTTATTAAACTCGTCTGAGACTAAACAAGAACTAAATAATTGTTCCACGTACTCTTCTGAAGAGATGCAAATAAAATTAAGGAAAAAAAAATGCTTGACAAATTATAATGGCTCTATCAAATGGATTTAAGTGTACAGAATAATGTGAAATTTAGAACACCTGTGACTTAAGTAATAAAGCCTCAATTTATTCAGTTGAATAATCAGTAACATTTTTACTAACTTTTTGGTATAAAAATTTACCTTAGCAAAACAACATCAACTAAAATAATAAAACAGAATAATGCTTACACTTACAGTGGTTTTACAAGAATTAATTTCTGAAGCAGTCATTCCAAATAGCTTTTCAGTGTCATCGTTCAAGGCTGTAAATGACATGGTCCCTGTTCCATCTGCAGCTTCGAACTCAAAATAGACCCTATTAATCAAATACAACTAATACAATTAGACATTACTTTGAAAAAGATCGTAAGCCTTTATTAACCTGTAAATTACCCACACCAAAATGATAACCACTAATACCAAAAAGACCTTCATTTAGCACAGCATATGCTAGCTTAATATTATATGATTCTGAAGTCAAAATCTGATTTTTAATAATTACAATCTTACTAAATTATTAAATCTAATATCCTACCATTACACATATATACCTGTAAGATGCTGTGCGATCATTTTTTTTACAGATTGAACATTGGTAATGTGCTCCAACTGGAATGTCACAGGGAGCTGAGCAAGTGTTGCAACCTACATATGTATGAAGCTTATCTAAGCTAGGATAAGGAATTGTCACTCTTAACCAGAAACGCTCGTCTTGCACAGCATTGCATGCCTACGGAAAGTACCCAGTATTAAACAGTTGTATTATACACATACAAAGCATTTTAAAAAGGTCAGAAACACAAGTGTACAAGGATAACCACCTTTTTAAGTCCAACCTCAGCAATTGTTAAAAGCAATTTGTTGTTAGATGGATATTTCACTTGAAGAACTCTAGCTTGTTTATCCATGAGCATAGTCATATATAAATATGCCCTGAGTAAAGTAACAAACAGTTCAGTTACTAATAAATTTAGTTAAACATAATTTTCCAGCAACAATTATTAGTGCTTTACCATTCCCGAAGGACATTAGCTCTATCACCCTTAGGATTATGGATGATCCTTGTAGACATTCCAGATGTCAGTGAAAAACCTGTAAAATACAATTTTTTATACAAGCAAAGTTGTTGATCATAATTTTGTAAACACACGAAATATAACTGCAATGTAAAATCACCTCTTCGAGTAACAGGTCTCAGTGATGTAAATCCTACAACTTGGAATGTTCCAGCCCAATTGCGCAATTGTTCACAATCTCCTTCTGTTAGTTCATTCCAGACAGAGACTGTAACAGGTTGCACATTGCTGCATACATTGGTGAAATAACAGATTAAAAAGATAACTAACTCAGACTAACATCTTGATGCAGGACAAAAGATTAGTGAAAATACAACAAACCTCTGATCAATAATAACTATCTCACGAACATAGTTCCGTCTGCCATTCGAAGAAATAATTTTGCGAGGCTGCTCTTCAACAAATAAGACCACAGCAACAACATCTAATAACAAACACCAGAAAAAATTAATTCATAAAGAATAAGCTTTTAACCAGAACTACAATTGAATCAAGAAGCAAGGAAAAACCATATTTTCCAACAGCATCAATGTCGCGTGGAATATCCCCAAGTGGTTGATAATTTGGCAGAACCTAACCACCCGCTGCATCTAGTCGCCGTACAGTAGTTCCCTGATCAATAGTTAGCTGCAACGACAACTCACCATAGTTGTTGTCCCATGGCTCCTCTAACACATTTAAAGGACCATTGGTAATTTCGTATTGGCCTTTAAGCTCTATTATATCTTCAAAGGCCTCCACTTGATCTCCCCCAAACAAAGTGCAACGTATTTTGTTGTTCTATTAAACCCCAATTAAACAATAATTATAAAAAAACAATGCGTGAAACTTAAATTAGCTATTAACATAGCAAATTAATCAAATCATTTTATAACAAAAATCATATATATAATCTGACCAGATAGCTTATTCACAGAGTTACATTCTATTGTATAATATGATATACAGCACCTGCCATTCTAGCGAAATTTCACAAAATTTTTAACAATGCTCCTTATTTATGTATCTATAGTAATCTAAATCACATCAATTAATAATATAATAAAAATGTTGTTCTTATATAAGACAAAAGGTACACACATACTACACAAATCAGCAATCCAATTACACTATATATTTTCGAAATTTAAATTAAAAGGTGGAAGGGCTAAATAATCCATTTAATAATTATAAGGCATCAAGTTTAAATCTTTATTCAGTGTAGTGTCTTAACCTGAAAAGTGGCCTAAACTAATATTGCACACAAATAGATTATGTTTTAAAATTTTATATATAATGATGTAAAATTCAATAAATATAATTTACAAACACTGCTTACCTTAGCATCCTCCAAAATAAAATTTTGGAACACAATTCTTTTTTTCCGATCCACTTGACGCCTCCCTTTATGAGCTACTATTACATTTATCTTGTAAAATTTAGTTTCTGGAGTTAACTCTTCCAAACACATACTTAGAGGCTCCATCTCTGTAAGACTTCTGAACATTAACATCATAAATTAGGCAACATTAGCAAATACAGAGTGTGTACAATGTAGAAAATTATGAGACAAAGGTACATAATAACTATAACTCTACAAATTTGTATATTAAATTATAAATTGAGTTTAAAGCAGTGGTCTATTTAATTAAAATTTCTGAATTTATGCATTCTAAGAAAATTCCTAGCAACAATAAAATACATAAATTATACACACATGACAAGACCTTCAAACAAAAAAACACTTTTACTATGAATCTCAATATACCTGGTACTTATATCATATGTAGAATCTAGCAATATTTTAGTAGGGCATAGTAGGAAAACAAAAATAGTAAATTCAAACCTTTCTAGAAGAATAATTTCGACAAAACAATAGTAGCACACGAATGGAAAAGGGGAAAAACAGAAAAAAGATCCAAGAATTTTGAGAGTTTCATACCTTTTACAGCAGCAAGCACCTTTTAGAAGAGTAATCACTTTTTGCAAAGAAGCATCAATTTACTGTAAGGAACTTGGATATTTATATATAGGGAAATTATTTGTCGTTTAATGCAGTAGTAGGTAATAACTACAGAGAGCTACTGTTACAGAAATGACATAATAGACTACACTATTAGTTGCTAGCAAGAGTAAGCTTACTCTTATACTGCTGCAAGGAAGCATCCATTTTACATGATCTTACAAGTTAACAGGAATGGCCATTTAGATTTCTCATGTACTATTTGTACTATTTTACTTACTAAGGTTACAAAAAAACAGTTGTCAGCACGATATTGTTTCCCTTTACTTAGTCCACTTATTATACTAACCCAAATCTAAGTCTAAATGTAAAAGAATGTAATTAGCTAGAATTTTAAATATACAACTATTATTACGTTTTTTCCCTTTATTAAGACATCAAATGTAGGTTAGCGAAACTATAAAACACAGTGCCTTTAAGTTTTAAGGCGAAAGAGGTCTTTTTGTCGAGTAAAGCTTGTCTAAACAAATCCCGCGATAACCCCAAATACACTAACATAGTAGCTGCAGCTATTCCATCAACAAATAAAAACGGACAACTCAAAAAGAGGAAAAGATCGAACAGTGGTGCAAAAAACCAATTGTTTAGTTCCTAAACTACAACATACAAAAGCGAACAATCAAGAAAGGCATAGATACTCATTAAATGAAATTTAAAACAACTAACCATTATTCTGTCTAACTAATTCTAAATAAATCACAGTTTGTTTCAAAACTGGAAAACATTTTTTCGACAATCAATTCTTTAAAAAAACTTGCTTCATCAACTAATGAACTCACTTAATCAATCCAATAATTATAACACAAAACAAGCTCATTAATGATTCTCTTGCCAACAAACATTTGTCCAAAACATTCTAAGTGATTAAGCAAGAAATTATATACCAACCACTATAAATTACCGTCCCAAAATTATGCCAGCCAAACGCAAAACATCATATGAGACAACATTTTTAGTATGGCCAATTGCATATGGTGCAGGAGGAATCACTGTGTGAACACTTACTTTGCTTGCCTTTTTTGCACGAGACAAAGCCACATAAAGTTGTCCATGAGAAAAACAAGGTCGCTGAAGATGCACACTTACTTGACTAAGAGTCTGACCTTGTGACTTGTTAATTGTCATAGCAAAACTAAGCTTTAAAGGGAACTGTTTTCGCTCAAATTGGAAAGGATATCCTGCTGAATTCGAGGGCCTCAGATTAACTCTATGTATAAAATGAGTCTTCCCTTTATAATGACCAACAGCTATTTGACACTCAATGACATTTTGGTAAAAGTTCATGCAAATGAGTCTTGTACCATTGCATAAACCTGAAGATGGCAAAATGTTTCTAAGCAAAATCACAGGACAATTTTTCTTAAGAACAAGCTCATGAGGACTCATTCCTCCAGGGCACAACTTATTAAGAAATTCAGTAGGATAAACAGTGCACATGTCATCCAAAATGGTGTCAAAACTTTTGTACACAAAAGGACTACCAGGAAAAGAGTTAATAAAAAACGTGTTAATAGAATCAACATCATCATTTGTAGGAGTAAGAATAGCACGCTCAGTAAAAATTTCCGTGGTAAAACTCTTACTGCCGATTTCTGGAAATGTGCTAATTATAAGTTCTTTCACAGGATCACCATCCACAGATATAGTCCGCACAATTTCCTGAGGCAATGGCACATAACCTACTTCTGCTTGTTGTAACTCACCATTTCCCAGAGCCAACAAGAAAGAACAATAATCAGGATCCTCTCTAGCTCTGATGTTTTCTGTTAGCCTAAACTTCTTAAGCTTAGGCCATAGATATGAACTAACAATGCTCGTTTCAACCGCCTCTCGCTGTGTCTTTCGTGGTATTATTGGCAAAACCTGCCTAAAATCACAACCAAATACCACAAGTTTGCCACTAAACAAAGACTTACACTCACATAAATCCTGCAGCAACAAATCCAATGATTCGATATTTTCTTTTTTTGCCATCGAAGCTTCATCCCAAATAATCAAAGTTGTTTCTCTCAATAACGCAGCCAAACTACCTTGTTTTGGCACTGAACATGCCAGTGATGCTTCTGAATCAATTGGGATTTTGAACCTAGAGTGTGCTGTGCGACCTGAGGGGATGTTGGCTGCTGCAATTCCAGATGTAGCGGTTGGCAAAACAATCTTTTGCATTAGACGAATCTCTGCGTACAAAGCGTTATACAGAAAGGTTTTACCAGTCCCACCAGGCCCATCGATGAAAAAAGCTCCTGGCTTATTTTCATGAACATGCTGCATGATATCATCAAATGCAGCTTGTTGTGCAGAATTTAACTGCCCTCGACAATGTAAACATTCTTCGGGAATAGGAGCATCCAAAGCATCTACAATATCCTTGGTCCGTTGAAACTCAGAATCAAGTTCCTCATTCATGTTGTCTAATCCATATTCAGAAAGAGATTTACCAAGTGCTTCTAAATGTTGCTCAACTGACCTTGTAGTCAATCTCAAAACCTTTACCGAGTCATGTGGGAACTCGTGCCTGTAATCCTCAGACAAGTCGGAGTAAAATGCATACCATAATGTACAGGGGTCACTTGGCTGAGCAAAAACAAGTAGCGTTGCAAAAAGTCGTCTTAATGCATCTGGCATTTGCACTACGCAAGCCTCTGCCATACATAGAGTTGGTAAATCATCCTGCTCTAATAAACCAAGCTTAACAGCTGCTTCTTTGAAGCTTTTGCATAAGACACCATTGACAGTTCTGAGAGATTCAAATGATGTAGGACTTCTGACGTTCAGAAGTAACAACCTTAAATAAAATCGCTCTCCTTCAGCAGGAAAAACAAATGCCAAACGTCCAACCTGAAATCTATCAATAGAACGTTTATTCCATTTTTTACCAGACGCATCCCAAGTATAGTGCTCACAGAACTCACTGTATAGATAACCAAGTCCTCCTGGAACTGCAGCATTCATAGCGAAAAATTCAGTTAGCTGAGTTCGATGCCGCTTTGAATTCGCCACAACAGCATTTAATCGTTCATGTGAATGCAAGTGAAGTGTCTGCTGGTTAGGTAAGTGCACTTGGAGAAGAAGCACAAGAGGATGCATCTCAAACAAATCAAATGCAAATAGTCTCCAAGCAGCCTCACATGGAGAAACCCATCTCCCAGACTGATATTGTTGAATCTCATCAACAACATCTCCATCAGCAGGTACCACATTATACGATATCTTGTCATGGCCCTTGTAAACATATTTATACAGATACTTAACAACTTTAATCGTAGAACAAACTTCTACATTAACATGGCAATCAAACAGCAGAGAAAGGTATGGATTATATGGGATAACCCACCTGTTGTCAAGCATATCGCCTCTTACTTTTAACCTCTCACCGGTGTTTCTTCTCCTGTAAGTAGGATACCCTTCATCATTAGTAGTTGTTTCTCCTGAATATTGTTTTGGGTAGCCATACTTACATGATGTCGTCTTACCATTTTTACGCATACAAGAACACTCTGGATTCAACAAACCACAAGGGCCATGCATCATATGACGAATCACAATTTTCCGCAACAATGGATTATCCAATGAAGGAATCTCAGCACAAACAAACTTGTCATAGTCTGCTGGACATTTGAGTTTTGATTCACCCTTAAGAATAATGAGAAAATGTGCATGTGGCAAGCCTCTCTTCTGAAACTCTATAACATAGATCAATGCAGCTACAGCACCAAAAATCATATTATCCATTATTTCTTTCTTAAGAGCCAATAATTTAGCACGAAAAATCCGAGCAACTATATCAGGACGATCTTGAGCAACTTCTCCAGGAGCCAACTCACTTTTAATTTCAGCCCAATTTGCATTGCAAGTAATGGTTATAAATAAATCTGGTTTCCCATATCGCTGCACCAAAGCCATTGCATTTAAATATCGTTTTTTCATATCATGAGGCCCACCAATAAATGTTGGAGGCAAAATGACCTTCTTTCCAACATTGCACGCAAGAGTTTCTCCAGTCTGTACAGAATCCAGAATGCCTTGATATAAATCAGCTCTTATACTATCTTGATTGTTGCGGAAAAAATCAAGCCGGGTATTTTCAACCTTTACATACATATCAACTATGTATTGCTGAAAACACCTCCCACCACGTAGCAACATATTATTAGGACGTATCTGCAGCTTGTATGCATAGTACTCTCTTGGAGATATGAGATTATCTGCTCTAGTCCGTCTGTTAGATGCTCCTGTAGTTACATAAACAGCCACAAATTCAACAAACACTACTGATAACCAATTAGACAATTCAATTACCTAATCAAGTATACAAAATACGGTGCCATCCAAAACAAATTCGAGAATGATTTCAGTATAATCTAATTGAAGACATTTACTGCAAACAAATTGGAAAAGGAAAAAAACATCATCAAATACCAAATTTGAACAACATTTCCTTAAAAAATACATACTTGAAGCCTCTTGTTGAAGTAAATCATCAACATTCTGCACAGCACAAGTCATTACTAGTTCTGTTTGGACAGCAGCTTGTCCACGCCCATCACAAGACTTCTTCTTAAGGTCCTGATTCCACCCACACTCTCAATATGGGAAAAGTAGTGGGTATTGCAATGGGTCATAACATCCATAGTGGTGATAAATCCGATGAGACGTAGCAGATTTACCATAAACAAGAATGTGAGGGCCAAAGCTCTCACTTGATGATGTCGTCTCAGGCCAGATTACAGCCACTTCATCACTTGTGGGAGCATTGTAAACACGCTGGTCACGTACAGTGTGCTGGTTAAGAATAATCCGTGTATCTTCAGAAACATCAATCCCCTTTAAAGATCGGAAAAAGCGAGCATATGGATTTAGTTCCGATACACGCATAAGAATAGCAATGATATCTTCTCGCAATTTTGGGAAACAACCTGAACGCTTAGATGCTTCTTGCTGGCCATCATAAAAATATAACTGCAAATATTTTGGTGTATCATCTCCAGGTAGCAAATCAGGTAAAAAGTGATATAGTTGTCCATGCAACTTAAACACATATATTCCTTTGTAAGTGCTAGCATCAAAATTCCCTCCAATTGAACTAAATGCGAACAAATTATTATACAAGCGAGCATATGTTCTAAAATGTACAGCATCTTCTTCTTCAGATGTAAACAAACGAACAAGTTCTGGGGGATACTCATTAACAGCAATCTCAATTTCTCCATCTCGACAACAAAATTTGACAGTTTCTGTTGCAAATCTCTTGGCACCACAGTGATTGCAATAATGTGAAGGCCCCAAAGTCAAAGGGCCTAGAGGCAGTGGCAAACCAATTGTTGCCTTAGGACAAGCTGATATATTGCAGAACCAAAGATCAGTCAGGTCAAAAAAGAAAGCACAATACAGTATAAATGACAATGTTTTTTTAAACAGATCAATACCGTTGCACTTTCGTGCTTTCTTCCGAGAAGTACTACCCACAGCACTGCAAAAACACCAGAACACTCAGTGAAATTTACAATGGATACAACCACAGAATGACAGTTAAACAAGCAAAAACCTCTTTATTGCAGACTGACGAACCGCACCAAAAGCACGACGCCTTTTAGTAGTCTGACTCTGCACAGCTAATACACAAACACCAGTTAACACCCCAAAACAGCAAAGGCATGCTTAATTAACAAAAACTATATCACAAACTCCACTAAACCACCAAATAACTAAAATTTTCCGTCACAAACAACAAAGCCATACTTAATTAACGAATACTATATCACAAACTCCACTAAACTACCAAATTACTAAAAACTTTCGCCACATAACCAAAAGAAAAAAAAAACAAGCACATCTGCCAAACCAAACATTTACCTTCACATGCACGCTTCTTCCGCCGACAGTTCCCCAAATCACTGGCAAAAGGGCCTCTTATTTAGAAACATTCAAAGAATATTGGCTATAACATAGTAATGAAATAACTTCGTACCTAACAACTGTAAGCTCGGGCATCCCATTCATAAGTCGCTTTTTTTTCGTCACTCTAGTTTGAGGACATCGTTGTACTGGGCTCTGTTTATCTGATAAAACACAAAACGTACTCACTGTTCGAGCTTACAAAAAAACAAACAACCAACACAACAATAACCAACACCCCCACCCCAACCAAAAAAAAAAAGAAAAAAAAAGAGGTTAGACAACTTACCCATCATAAGATTAAATTCGCCATACTTCAAACAACAAAGCAGCCTGAACAAGCAAAATCCAAATGATCCCGACACCTAGCTCACATACGTGTCCATACATCATCCATCTCCAAAAATGGATATTACCATATATTCCAGTTGATATAATCACCTGGCACACAATCTGTAAAAGGCAAACCCAAAAACAAAGCACAAACAAAAGGCCACATAAACAATCTCTTTCAAAACCAAATTCCAAACTAAGTGATTGCTAACCCAAAAACAAGCACCTGTTCCGCAGACAATGACAACAGCCAAATATTTCCACAATAAATACAATGTAATTGTAGCAAAGAAAATAATATCAACAAATAATATTTATATATATAGATATAGAATAGGTGATAGTTACACTAACTTCATCAGGTACACTGAACAAAACAATTGCCACTGCAATTATACTCTCTAATATTCCTAGAGTGACAAAGCAAAATCTGATAAATAAAGTATTGCTACATCAAAGCAAGTCAAGTCAAGAATACAAACATAAATTCCTGAAACGACAAACGTTAGTCCAAAATCCTCCTAATAAAAGTTCACAGCAAAAAAATCCGAGCAAAGCAGCTAAGAAATCCTTGCACGCTTGAAAAAACCCTCCAAATCATCAGCTGAAACTCTGGTGCATGAAGAAATAACAGGTGCTGAAAATTGTCCATTGCCATTCCCCCTCTGCTTCACTGGAGGTGGAGGAGGAACATCTAAAACTGGAATTCGTGAGCAATCAGCTATCGGAGTAAAACACTCACAACTGCTTTCTGCAGACACATCTGATCTAATATTTTCCTCAACCATCAATGATGCTCTTGCATACAAACATCTCTCACTCCACATAACATCACCAACATGAGCAGCCATTTCATTACCATAATTCGCATCAATAATCACTAAGTTGAACCGGTGAGCTAGAAAACAAATAGCCTTCTTAGCAGCCTGCTGCTCAGCAACACCAACCTCATAACAAGTGTCACTAAAAATACACTCAATATCTCCTCCATTGCAACAACAACTTATCATGATCCAACACATAAAACCCTTGCACTCAACTGAAACAGTTTCAAAAGACACAATCAAAGCAGCAGTCTTCTTAACAACATCAGTTAAGAAACTAACATAGTCCATTGACACATGAACAACTCCATTTAAAGCTTCCCCATAAATAAGTTCCTCCCTAAAACACTTAAATGTGGTTTTCTCGTCATGGTCAAGGACACCACGCTTACGAGCAAATAAACTCCCACAAAGCTCATACATCTTTACTTTCTCAAACGTAAAATCATCAACACAAACCCCATACCGCTTCATCAAACCTTGAACAGCTTTTTGAGCCGCTTTTTCACGCGATGCCTCCATAGTAGTCTCTTCCCCCCCCAAATAATAAATACATCCAGGTCCAGTTTCCAACCGGACACGCACATAGACGCTATTTCTCCCTCCAGGCCTTACACCATAGACAGGCTTTGGAAATCGCAAGCATTCAGTTACACGCTCCAACAACGGAACAAAGGGAATAAAGATAGTGGTCGCATCACAATCCATGACCTGTAACTTTAACCAGCTAAATCAAACAACAACAAACAGTTCAACAAAACAGCAAAAACAAGGAACACAGGCCACACAACCATCAGAGCAATATCCAAACATCAGTAAATATCAAACCACATACAATATTTTTTATAAAAAAACACAATCAGAATAAAAACATTAGGCACCTTGTGCAGATAGCAACAACAAAAACAGTCCAACAAAAGCAACCAAATAACCTGTGCAAGATCAGGATACAATTTAATTCAGTGATCAAAATATCATCAAAAGCACAATCCAATAAGCAATCCCGCACCCCAACAACCCAACAATGAATACACTATAAAACCAATTTGCAGCCACCATTAAAAACATAAAATTCCCACACAACACCATTATAATCCTCCACATTACAAAGGCATAATCTTAACATAAATAGCACCACACAGTACACTCAAATTAATGTGCCATCTTATCCTGCACAAAACTACAGCAGACACACTTTAAAAAACACAGAACATAAAAGAATCGTTTAATATTAAGTTTAAGCCCGCCAAAAAATCACCCAACATAATGGAGCTTTCAAACAACTCCAAAAAATGAAATTCTAAATCAACAGTACATCTGAATATAACATTTATCAAAAAGGTACACGTTGTATTAGGAAAAAGCGTTTTTAAATTCAGCAATATTAAGTTCAAGTCCAATGAAAACAACCATTAAGTTCTGAATACCTTAACTAAACTTCTCTAAGACAGAACAACCATAAAATGAAACTCCAAAGAAATAGCACATATATATACAACACTTCTATATAATATAACCTCTAAATCCCAGAGTTAAAGCCTTCCTCATAAAAGACAAATTCTTGAAACCATCAACTAAAGTACCACATTTCTAGCCCCCATAATAAGGAATTACAAAGTACTGTTTAACTACCCCCACTACCACCTCAAACCCACACAAAAACCCATCCAATATTAAAATAACTTTAAACAACAATACATAAGTTTACCCCTCTTAATTGAACACTTATTGTACCTATATATAAATTTACTGTGCAACTCAAAATAACCTTCACTGACAAAGGCAAACAATATCCCTCCTAATTCAACTCTAAATGCAGCCAAAAAAAAAGAAATACAACCTTTAGCAGCACAAAACATGACGGCAAAAAAGAAATACAACCTTTATAGCAGCAAAAAACACCACAACAACTAAACCTAAACCAAGAAATTTTTTTAAAATAATAAGAAATGCAATAATCCTAATAACAAAAACCAGAGCAAAATAAACACTAATAATAATAATATCAAGAATCAACAATGTAATAACGGTAATAATCACCTACTCGAACAATAATGCCGCCGTCGCCTATGCGGTCATCGGCAGCCGTCATTACAACAGTAACCTGGAACAACACCACCCCCAAAACCATCCTAAACAATAACAAATAACCACTAATATCAAAATCACAAACGAATATCACAGTAATTTTCAATAAACTCTCCAAACCACAATAAAAAGAGGCTGGCAATTAACTACCAAAACGCAAGCTAATAACCAGTAAGACGGAGAAGACAATGGAAAAACACGTGGACCAAAATAGCTGACAAACTCAAACAAGTGGCTTTTGCGCGAGGGTACAACGGGTATTTTACTGTTACTAAAACACTTCCTTATGCACGAGGACATATCGGGTATTTTACTCTAATGCGTTATTATCCGCGAGGGCATATCAGGAATTTTACTGTTACTAAGCTACAGTAACCGGAAATGAACAGTAGACGAACTTCATATCGGGTATTTTACTCTAATGCGTTATTATCCGCGAGGGCATATCAGGAATTTTACTGTTACTAAGCTACAGTAACCGGAAATGAACAGTAGACGAACTTCTTACATTTTAGGGGTTAGGGATATATATATATATATATCCCTATATATATATATATATATATAGGTGATCAAAAAATCAGGCCGGATTGGTCTTAGACTCTGTTCTTTTGAGCTTTTGGGCAGAGTAGAGCAGAACAGAGGTCAAGATAGCAGAGCCGGGCCGAGAAAAGCAGAGCAAATTTCAACATTATTATTATTATTATTATTATTATTATTATTATTATTTCTACTACTACTACTACTATTATTATTACAGAAATTTAATGAAATGCCCCTGAGTAATTTTTTTATTCACCAAATACCCATCAAAACTTTTAAATTCACCAAATAATCCTGAGTTTAAAAAAATTTCACCAAATGCCCTTAATGACTAACGGTGACATTTTTCTTAAACTCCAGTGTATTTGGTGAATTTGAAAGTTTTGATGGGTATTAGGTGAATAAAAAAATTACTCAGGGGCATTTCATGAAAATTCCGTTATTACTACTACTACTACTACTATTATTATTGTTTCAGGTATGGATCCAAGGGTTCTGCTGGGTAAGCTGGGTCCCGTCAACAACCTACACACGGTAGCACACGTAAAATGCCCTCGGGGGTGGCTCGAGGAACCCCCCTCCGAAGCTTAAGTTAGAGAGTGTTTAGAGAGAGAAAGTGTTGTTTTGGGTGTTTTTGTCCCTCGGGAGAGTTACGTCACGAAGACTGATCCGGCTTGAGCTGCACCTGCAAAATAACGGAGACTCCGGGTGGTTGGAGCTCTGCCTCCGACGATCAAGTTAGTGACTTGAAAAGGAATAAAGAGTACGGAAATTTAGGTGGGTATCTGCTCGGATTCCAAGCTCAGGTGTTTCTCTGATGTAAGATAATGCAGGTATCTTTAATGGTAAAACGTGCCCTCAAAATGAGGGATATCTCCCTATTTATAGGGTCTTTGGGAATTGTGCCCCTGATTAGGTCACTGAACCCTAATCATTGGTGGGCTGCGCCGTTTTTCGGCATTCTCGGGATTTGGGCCTGAAGGCCGCCTTTTCCCTTGATTTCTGGAATGACACGTGTCAAGCAGGGATTGGTCCATTTTAGACCAATCTGGGGCTGACACGTGTCACCTTCTGATTGGGCCACGCGGCAGGGTAAAATTACCCTAAACAAGTGTACTTAGAGAGATATAGAAAGTGTAATAATTTGAGTGTCTGACCTCTTTTCCGTTGTACTTTACCCTCTATTTATAGGCGTACTATCTCCTTCGTGGAGAGTTTAGCCTGGTCAGCCCTGCGGGCTGACTCTGCCGGGCTGATGAGCCCTCCTTTAGCTGCTTATTCGGCGGTGAGTGTGCACCCTGGGGGCTGGGCGATAGTTCAGCGGGAGCTATCCTATACAACTAGCCCCTCAAGAGGTGGTATGAGGTCACTCATGCCGACTCTTTGCCTGTAAGAACGTTCTTCTCAACTGAGCCCAACTGAAAGGAATAGCTCAGCAGGAGCTATCCCCTACAACTAGCCCCTCAAGAGATGGCGTGAGGTTCTTTCATGCCAGCTGTTCTGAGCGTGTAGCCTTATCGGCTCTGACTCAACGGGTCGTCTAACTGAAATAACCTGCACACTCCTAGCCCGTCAAGTCTCTAGGGTGTTGAGGCGCCCTGGAGACTTGGGAGGTAAGGAATTGCTATTACTGAGTTCGTTGTCCTATTCACTACGTGAAAAAATGAATTTGGCACCGGTTCAAACCCGGCCTAAGGCACCGGTTTGAACCGGTTCCAATGTGGGGGGTGCCAAAAAGGGGTTTAAAAAGGCACCGGTTCAAACCGGTGCCAAAAATTGAAATTGGCACCAGTTAACCGGTGCCAAAAAAGCCCACAAAAAATTATTTCAAAGTTTTTGGCACCGGTTGGGGTTAACCGGTGCCAAAAAACCCCAAAAATAATTTTTTTTTTTTTTTTTTTTTTTTTTTGTTGTTGTTGTTGTTGTCGTCATTTTTTACTTAAAAATCAAATTGACTAAAATAAATAAGAACAACAAAATTGAATATCATTGAATATAACCGAAAATTTACAGTATATAATCAAGAAAAATTACAATATACGAATTATAAAATTAAACAATTACCACATATAAATAAATAAAAAAGAACTACAATATAAATAAAAAAAAAATATTACAACATCACAATAAAAAAAAAAACCCCAAACATCTAAATCAATATTCTTGATTCTCGATTCTTCGATTATGTGCAATATTTTGGGCTTGCAAAGAAGATAGTATACCTGCGCCAATTAGTTCATCCAAAAAAATCAATTAAAATGTATTAGCTGCGAAATTAAAATTAGTTAAAAACCTAGAAAATTAAAAAAAAATCGAAAAAATTAAAATCGAAAAAAAATTAAAACCCAGAAAATTGAAAAAATTAAAATCGAAAAATAGTTGAAAATCCAGAAAATGAAGAAAAAATTAAATTAAAACCCAGAAAATCGAAAAAAATTAAAGTCGAAAAAAATTAAAACCCAGAAAATTAAAAAAAATAAAAAAAAATTAAAATCAAAAGCTAGTTTAAAACCCAGAAAATTAAAAAAAAATCGAAAAAATTAAAATCGAAAAGGATTTAAAACCCAAAAAATCGAAAAAATTAAAATTGAAAATTAGTTGAAAATCTAGAAAATCGAGAAAATCCAGAAAATGAAGAAAAAATTAAATTAAAACCAAGAAAATTGAAAAAAAATTAAAATCGAAAAAATAAAAACCCAGAAAAATAAAAAAAAAATCAAAAAAAATTAAAATCGAAAATTAGTTAAAAACCCAGAAAATTAAAAAAAAAACGAAAAAATACCCAGAAATCGAAAAACAAATAATAATCGAAAAATGAATCAAAATCGAAAAACAATAATAATACCCAGAAATCGAAAAACAAATACCCAGAAATGAAATCGAAAAACAAATACCCAAAACTGAACCGGTGCCAATTAGGGGGTGCCATTTTGATATTTTCTACTAGTGATTGCTTGTATGGTGACATTGGTTCCAGACTTAAGAAGTGACAAGCTCGCAGAGAGGAATTTCGATCACTCCCGCTGAAGTCTGAGAAATGACGAGCTTGCAGAGAGGAATTTCGATCACTCCCGCTGAAGTCTGAGAAATGACGAG
The DNA here is from genome assembly GCF_948465745.1 of Chenopodium album. Taxonomy (NCBI): domain Eukaryota; kingdom Viridiplantae; phylum Streptophyta; class Magnoliopsida; order Caryophyllales; family Amaranthaceae; genus Chenopodium; species Chenopodium album. Next base: position 31,357,303 of record NC_137836.1, read on the forward strand.
CTTGCAGAGAGGATTTTCGATCACTCCCGCTGAAGTCTGAGAAATGACGAGCTTGCAGAGAGGATTTTCGATCACTCCCGCTGAAGTCTGAGAAATGACGAGCTTGCAGAGAGGATTTTCGATCACTCCCGCTGAAGTGCTCTCTTCTTAATTTATTTTTTTTAGGCGGGAATCGGATTTGCATGAGTGGGACACGTGTTGGCAATCCGGGCTGTCAGTTTGATTTTACTGAAGTGACATGGCGGTTTGGCTTCGCCTTGTGTCTAACTGCCCATTTACTCCATATTAATTTCACTGTCCCCCCTTTTTCACTTATTTCTTTTACGCCTCCAATTTTTCATCTTCCCTCTTCGTTACTTTGGCATTTTGAACTTTTCGCTCTTTGCTCTTCCTCTGTCAAGCGTCTCTGATCCTCCATTGTTGTGGTAAGTTCTTGCTTCTTCGTCTTTATTTTTGTCCTGACTTTCGCTTTACTTGCTTTCTCTCCTTTAATTCTTGCTCTTTTGTTAACGTTTTCCTTCTTTGTTCTTCTTAATTGCAGATTCGGTCCTTTGTCTTGCTTGGGCTTTTATCTCCGCCATTGTTGTTGTACTCTGTTGCTTCTGCAACTTTTTTCCTTAAAGGTACTTACTTTGTACCTTTTGTTGTTTGTATTTTCCCAATTTTGCTTCTATTTACTTTTTCTTCGCAAGATTGTGCCTTTTGATTCTTCCCAATTGTTGCTATTCCCATTTCTTCTCTTTAGTTGTTGTATTTGCATTCTTGGCTTTTTTCTACTTATTCCTTCATTGTTTCTACACTGATTCTTTGATTTTCTCGTGCCCCATTGCTTTATCCTTCCTTTGCGGGCCTGTATTCCTTTGTAGATTTCATAATGTCTGACGCCTCTGATAGTCAGAACATGAGTGAGCCTCAAACGGCCATAGGATCGGATTCTTCCTCTTCCCGGTCTTCTTTTTCAGGTGAGCGTCCTGCGCGCACTTCTCCTATTTCTTCTACTCCTTTACAAACTGTTATGCCTCCTGACCTTCCCCCCGCTGCGAGCGGGATGGGTACTGCTGCGACTCCTGCTGCTGCGTCTGGGTCAGGCAGTAGTCGTCCCGCTGAGGGTAGTGCATTTCGCCCTTTCCAGCATATACCCCGTCCTGACTTCTTTGATCCTTACTGTGAGCGAGTGCTTACGTTGGATGGGATTCGCTTATCCCATCTTACTCGCCTGAGGCTGCACGCAATGCACCATAAAATGTTAGCTGATGCTGTTAAGGCCAATCCCCCTGACGTGTCTCTTGTTAGCCCCATTCCCCATGTTCAGCCTTTAAACAGTTTTGCTTGGCTTGATGACATGGCTGACATGCATCGGTTTGATCATTATGTAGTGCGCGGTGGGAATACTAGGACTCCATCACCTTCTCTTTCCCCAGCAGTTCAACCAAGTAGAATGGCTGAGTCTCCTGGTGACCACTCGTACTTCGACTGTTAGCCCACTTATGTTGCTGAGCCCGTAGAGGAGGGCAAGACTGAATTCTTCCTTGATGACAAGTGCTATGGGCCTAAGAACTGCGTGCTAGATTCCAGTTGGCGTAAGGACACTGAGAGACTGGGCCTGGCCGCTGTTGGGCAGAAGTTTTACGGTTTTGGGGAGGGCTACGAGCTGGTTCTGCCTGCTAATAGTGCGAAGTTATCAGCCCCTCCTGCAGGTCATATTGCTGTGTTTGCCTCGCAGCTGGACTTGGGCTTGAGGTTCCCCTTGGAACCCACCTTAGAGAAGCTGCTACGTGCTTTTAACATTTGCATATCTCTGGTGCACCCTGCCTCCCTTCATACCCTGGTTTGTCTACTGTGGTTTTTGAGGTTTCGAAGGTACCCTAAGTCTCTGCATTTGTTCAAGTCTCTCATGAGCCTGAAAAGATCAGCCTCTGGGACTGAGTCAGGGTGGTACTATGTCGCCCCCAAAGAGAGTAGAGTCTTGTCCTACCCAAAACTTGGGCGTTTCAAGGACTGAACTGTCAAGTTCTTCTGGGTGAGGGTGCCTTCTAATTTTGCTGCTCCGCGTAATTTCAGAGAGATTCGCACCAACATGGCTGGGGTCACAGTCTCTCCCTCTGAACCTGCTCGTGAGACAGAAGCTTTTGAAGCTCTACAGGGAGCGGGGACAGGTGACTCCAAGTTTCCCAAGGTCTGGCTGCCCAATTCTATGTACATCGTGGGTAATGAGCAGCTATCTGCCATGCGTTTGTGCCGTACACATGAGTCTGGTAAGTTTTTTCTGTCTTTTGCCTTTTTTTTCTGTTTTTTGCCCTTTTTTTTGCCTTATTTGACTTTTTGTCATTTTGTGTTTTTAGGCTATGACAAGTTGGGCAAACGCATGCTCGAGCTGGCCGATAATTGGAAGGACCCTCTGACTGCCACTCCTGAGAACCCTCCTCAGCTCTTTGATACGTTGCAGGTGTTTGCGGGTTCCCTGAAGGGCGAGGTGCGTTTGGCTTTTGCTGAGCTGCGGGCTGTTGTTGGCACCGTGGCTACTGGCGAGCGTGTTGTGTCCAGCCGCGCTGAGCCTGAGCCTTCGTCTTCTACTGTTGGGAGTAGGCGTGATACTCGCCTTGCTCCTCAAAAGGTGGCTTCAGATTCTGAGGCGTTAGTGGCGCCTGCTGCTTCCTCTGAGAAGCAGTCTGTCGCGGCTTCTGGTCGGGTGGCACCTCAGACTTCTGCTGCCAAAAGGCCACGTGAACAAGCTTCTGAAGAACCAAAGGCTATTGCCGATGATTTTGCTAACAGTGTTCTCCAGTTTCCTTCTGAGGGGATTGAGACCACTGTTGCGGGTGAAAAACCCGTTTCCTCTGCTGAGCATGTTATGCTCTTTCCTACTCCTACTGATGATACTGTTGCTACGAAGGGCACTGCCGTTCCTTCTGTTGCAACTTCTGATTTTCAACTCCCTGATGAATCTGTCCTAGAGCTTCCAAGGTTTCCGCCGCGTCCCTACGGGTTGAGGGGGCGGCTCCAAAGCGCTACCCGGGGTGCGCTCTCCCGAGCTACGGGCTCTCTCCAGCAGGATCGTCAAGTGATTGACCTAGAGGACGATCCTGTGTCTTCTGCCCCTGCTAGGGATGAGCCAGAGGTGAAAAAGGCTCGCACTTCTCCTGGCCCAGACCCTCTTGCTTCCACGTCTGCCAACACTGGATTTCCAGGTGGGAACGTTGGTGGGGGAGACACTCAGAACTCCAGTGAGCTTAACCGCTGCGTTCATCAGTTCTTGGGTGATGCCTTTGAGAATCCTCTTTCTGCGTCCTCACTCTCTGCTGGAGGGACTTTTCGCCCTACTGGGGCCATTGAGTTTGCTGAGGTCCCTATTGACATTCATCTTCGCCCAATACTCTGTCCTTCTGGAGCTGAGAACGCTCCCTTTCGGCCTTTGATGAATGTGAGGGCTGATGAGTCTTTATTTGTAGACGACCCTCAGAAGGGTGGTACTCTAGGATACCGCCTGACTCAGGGGGTTCGTCTCCCTGCGGATTCTGTGCGCAGCTCAGTCAACCTTCCAGCAGCTACTGCTTGCCATGATTTGCAGTAGGTTAGTCTCTGCTTTTGGCTTTTCTTTTTCTCGTTTCAGCTTTTCTCTGCTTGTTTTGTTGCTGCTGTCTTGTTTTACCTATTATTATGCTATATTTTTATTATTTTTTTTTTTATATATTGTTAACTTCTTTTGTTAACTCCCACTTTGGCTGACTCTTCTTTTCTGCTTTTCTTGCAGCTTGTTATGTCTGTGGGGGATTTGTCCAATGCCTTGCTATTAGTGGAGAAGGAATATCAGAACCAGGGTATAACTCTTTCCCAGAAGACTCTGGAGGTTCAGCAGGCTCAAGCTGAGAGGGATGCTATGGCTAATGAGGTGACTCCGCTGAGGGAGAAGGCGGATGCCTTGCAGCTCCAATTGGGAGAATTTCAGCTCACTCAGACCAAGCTGAAGGACTGCGAGGAGCAGTTGGGGACTTCTCAAGCCAGGGTGAGGAAGTTATAGGCGTAGGTGGCAGATTTACAGGTTGCGCATGCTGTTGTGCTGGAGGCTGCTAGGAGAGAGGCTCTCAAGTCTTTTGCGCTCTCTCCTGCTTTCGCTAAGATCCTGGCTGACCGCCATGATGGAGGATGGGAAGCTGCGGCTCGATGCGTTAGCAACTTCTATGGTGAGGGTGAAGAGCAGCAGGCTCGCTTAAATGCCTTCTGGGCTTAGGTTGAAGCTGCCGGTGAGGTTGGTTTGTTCGATCTTCCCGCTGATCACCCTCGCGCTGCTGGCTGCAAGATCCCCAACCACGTCGTGCTGAACTTGGAGGTGCCTCTCTGCCCTGACGTTGCTGCAGCTATTGGAGTGGAGTTTCTAACTGATGATCAATAAAGTTTATGGCGGCTGTCACCCTCCTACTCCAGTGGTTCCTCTGAGTTTCCCTCACCTAGATATGTTGTAACTAGGTAGTTTTTGTTACTATCTTTGGGGTGTATAGCTGCCAAAGATTATGTTTCTCTGTGTATTTTCAGAATACTTTTTCTTTCGTTGCTGGGTCTGTCCAGCTTAACTTGAATTTGTGATCTTCTAACTTTACCCGCTGAGTGTTTCCTTGTCCTGGTGGATGAGGGCTCAGCTTTATTTGTTCTGTGACTGACCTGCTGAATGTTTACTCTGCCTTGGTGGTCAGGGGTTCAGCCTTATAATGTATGCTCCTTATGATCTCCTCTTGTTGCTTTTCTTGCTGTTTATTTCATTGTCTGCATGTTTTCTCTTTATTACATTTGGTGGGGCCTCGTAGGTTGGGCCTTCCTGTCTTTTTAATTTAGCTGCCTAGCGCTTTTCTGTTTCTTTTGCGCTCTGCTGTGCTTCAGCAGGGACTTTATTACATTTTGTCCTTCCTGCTTTATCTGCTTCAAGTGTTTGCGCGTTGTGTACTTCACTTGTTTTTGACCAAAGGCTTCGTCTGCGTGCTGGTTGACATATTTGATTGAGCGTTATTCGACTTATCCTTGCTGAGACTTGTTTGTGTCGATCAGCTTTTTGCTTATTTCGTCTGTGTCATCAGCTTGCTTTGCTGTGACTTATTTGTGTCATTCAGCTTATTTATGCTGCGACTTGTTTATGTCGTTCAACTTGTTTATGCCGTGACTTATTTATGTCATTCAGCTTATTTATGCTCCGACTTATTTATGTCATTCATCTTGTTTATGCTGCGACTTATTTATGTCATTCAGCTTGTTTATGCTGCGACTTATTTATGTCATTCAGCTTGTTTACTGCCTACTTACTTCTTTTTGTAAGGGCTTGCTGCTTGACTGTCTTCTCCTTTCCTCTCCCCCCCCGAAGAGATGGGCTGAATGGGACTAAGAGAACCTTAGTGTTGCCCATGTAGCTCATCTTCTTCTTTTTCTCTCTTCTCCCCTGCTCAAGCTGAACGTGTCAGGCTCCCCCTCAGGCGTCCCCGAGGTGGTGCCCTGTTTTGCTTTTTGTAGGTGAAGTGAGGTTTTAAGGAGGGATGCTTTCACTTTGTCATTTTGCGCTAGAGTGCTTCTTGCCTCTAACACTTTATTATTATTCTTGTTTGATTTCTGCATGTTAGTATATGATGATTGGGCATACTATATTAAACAAATTTATGCAACATACTCCTCACGCAGAGGCTTGTATTTCATTGAACAAAAATGGCTCAAATGCCTTAATTAACATATCATGGACTGAATAAAGATTTATCGACTTGAAACAGCTATGTTTCAGGCTATTTAAACAAAATATTTCTTTAACACATCAGCATTGAAACTGTTTCTTAAGACCTGACCTTCTTGATCTGCAAGGAGGAACGCGCCTGGTCCAACCTGCTCGTGGATGATGAAAGGGCCTTCCCAGTTGGCTGACAGCTTTCCATGCTGATTTCCTCTTCCAACTGCTGCTGTCCTCCTGAGGACTAAGTCTCCTGGCAGGAGCTCCCTATGCTTGACCCTTTTGTTGAAAGCTTTTGAGATCCTGCTCTTTTGGGCTGCCAGCTTAAGGGCTGCTTTTAGCCTTACTTCTGGCAGGAAGTCTAGCTCTTCCAGCATGCGCTTTTCAATTCCTTGCTGCTCATAGTGTTGTATCCTCAGGCTGGGGATTTGCACTTCCACAGGGACAACTGCATCAACCTCGTAGGCTAGGGTGAAAGGGCTTTTACCGGTTGACTCCTTCTCAGTGGTCCTATTTGCCCACAAGACCTCTGGGACTAAGTCTGCCCACAGGCCCTTGTACTCCTCCAGCTTCTTCTGTAGGGCTGTCAGGATCAACTTGTTTGCTGCCTCTGCTTGGCCATTGCTTTGCGGGTGGAAGACTGAGGCACTTGCATACTTGGTGCCCATATCCCCCAAGTAGCCCTTTATGGTGTCACAGTCAAATTGGCACCCATGATCAAAGACTATGCACCGTGGCACCCCGAATCTAGTGATGATGCTCTTCCATATAAATGTTCTGACCTGGGTTGCCTTTATGTACTTGGTGGGCTCAGCTTCTATCCACTTTGTAAAGTAATCTACTGCCACAATGAGATACTTCCTGCCCACTGACCCAGTGGTGAAAGGTCCCAATATGTCCATTCCCCACTGAGCGAACGGGATCGGGCTGAGGATTGGAGTCAGATCGTTTGCTGGCTGATTTATGACTGGTGAATATTTTTGACACTTGTCGCATTTTTTGACATATGCTAGTGCGTCTTGCGTGAGAGTTGGCCAATATGCCCCTCTTCTAAGGACCTCTACTCCCAATGCTTTCCCGCTGATATGGTTGGCACATATTCCGGAGTGGGCTTCTTCCATAATGCCCTCCTGCTCCCATTCTGGAATACACCTCAGCAGCGGCTTTGAGAAGCCTTTCTTGTTGAGCTCTCCATTCATCACTACATACCAATTTGCGTCTTTCTTCACCTTTTTAGCCTGTGCTTCATCATCGGGCAGCGAGCCATGAAGTTTGTACGCCAAGATGTCTGAGAACCAGGCTCTTTGACTCCTGACGCAGTTTACCTGCTCCTTTTCAGCGATGCTGCTCTCCTCTAACACTTCGACCATCACCGTTCTTGTGAGGCTTTGTAAGGTGGAGCTAGCTAACTTAGATAAGGTGTCAGCCTGAGAGTTTCCTGCTCTGGGGACCAAGTCTATTTGGAAATGGACTAGCTGGGCTGCCAGCTCTTTCACTTTGGTTACATATTTCATCATAGTGGCTTCCCTTATCTCATACGCCCCCTACAGTTGGCTGGCAACGAGCTGAGAATCAGTCTGCAGGTGTACTTTGCGGGCTCCAGCTGCGAGGCTCATACGCAGGCCTGCCAGCGTCGCCTCGTACTCTGCTTCATTATTAGACGCTTTGAACTTAATGGCATACTCAAATACGTTTCCTTCTGGAGACGTCATTATGACTCCTGCCCCACTCCCCGTTTGGGCTGAGGATCCATCCACTTCCACCTTCCAGACCCCAACGTCATCCTCTTTCTCCTCATAGGAGGCTTCCACTATGAAGTCTGCTAAAGCTAGTGCCTTGATGGCTGCTCTAGGCTTGACCTCGAATTCATACTCAGAAAGCTCGATTGCCCACTTTAAGAGTCTACCCGATGCATCCATCTTTTGTAATGCTTTCTCCAGCGGGTGGTTTGTGAGGACCTCTATTATATGCGCGTCAAAGTATGGTTTTAGCTTTCTTGCTGCTGTGACCACTGCGAAGGCTAGCTTCTTTACCAGGGGGTATCTTTGCTCTGCCTTGGTCAGCACGTGGCTCACGAAATATATCGGCCTTTGTTGCTTCTGTCTTTCTACCTGCAGAACAGCTGCGATTGTCTGTATTGACGCTGAGATGTACAACTGCAGTTTTTCCGTCAGCTCAGGGCTGATCATTGTTGGGAGCTTAGTCAGATGCTCCTTAATACCCTCAAAGGCTTCTTTCTCCTTAGTCCCCCACTTGAATTCTCTGTTTCCTTTCAACAGCTGATAGAATGGCAAGGCTTTGTCTGCTGACTTAGTGATGAATCTGGACAGTGCGACCATTCTGCCTGTCAAGCGCATGATATCTTTGATGCTCTTAGGCTCGGGCAGATTGAGGACTGCTTCGACCTTTTCTGGGTTGGCATCTATTCCTCTCTCGCTGATCAGAAAACCCAAAAACTTTCCGGAGCTCACTCCAAAGACACATTTTTTCGGGTTGAGCTTGATTCTATACTTGTTCAGGGTGGCAAATGTTTCCTCCAAATCCATGATATGTCCAGCCTGCGTGACGCTCTTAACAATTGAGTCGTCAACGTATACTTCCACATTTCTTCCCTTCTGGTGAAGGAATACTTTATCCATTGCCTTCTGAAAAGTTGCTCCAGCGTTCTTCAGCCCGAAGGGCATAGCTATGTAATTATACACTCTCCCTTCGGTGATGAATGCAGTTTTCTGCCTGTCTGGCTCGTGCAGGCTGATCTGATGGTACCCTGAGAAGGCGTCCATAAAGCTTAGCAGGGCGTGCCCGCTGGTTGAGTCTACCAGTTGATCTATCCGTGGCAGTGGGTAACAGTCCTTCGGGAAGGCTTTATTAAGATATGTGAAATCAACACACATTCTCCATTGGCCATTTGCCTTCTTCACCATGACCACGTTGGCTAACCATTCTGGATAGTCACAGGGTTCAATAAATCCTGCTTCCAAGAGTTTTTCCACCTCTTTTTGGATTGCCTGGTTTTTCTCCGTGGAGAAGCTTCGCTTTTTCTGCCTGACTGACCTAATATCCTCCTTCACATTCAGCTTATGCACCATGACTGCTGGGTCAATTCCGGGCATCTCATCTGCGGAAAATGCAAAAATGTCTTTATTCTTTCTCAGCAGCTCTATGAGGTGCACCCCTACTCCTGGATCAATGTCTTTTCCAATCTTCACCGTCCTCGAGGGATCACCTTCTGTGAGCTCGACTGTGACATGCTCCCCGTTGGGAAGTGGTCTAGCCATTTCTTCTTTTGCAGGCTCGAAGTTTTCCATTGCCAACTTCTGTTTATCTTTTTCCCTGTGATACTCTTCACGCTTCCTTTTCCTTGACTTCCTCTCAGGTTGCTCAGGGAGCCTTCTCTCGGAACCGGACTGCTGTCTGGTTTTGGCAGGCTGCTTTAAGGCAGTTATGTAACATTGTTGGACTGTCTTCTGGCTTCCCCTGAGCTTTGCTGACCAACCCTCATTAGTTGTGTACGCCATGGCCAGGTGGTAAGTGGATACCACCCCGCCTATCTTGTGGATGAGCGGTCTTCCCATGATTACATTGTAGGGTGAAGGGGAATTTATCACGAGAAATTTTGCTCGGACATCACGTCTTTTTGACCTCTCTCCTACCTGGACTGAGAGTTCAATTATGCCTTCTGGGGTAAGCCCCGAGCCATTAAACTCGGTGACCTCGTAGTTTACTCTTTTCAGGTCTTTTCTGTCCAACTTCAGCTCATTGAACGCACTGATGTATATGATGTTGGCTGAGCTGCCTCCGTCTATCAGTATTCTATCCACCTCCCAGTTTGCAATTCTCATTGTCACCACCAGCGGGTCATCATGAGGGTAAATTATGCCCTTCTGGTCATACTCGTCGAACGTGGCTCGTGGCTGCGGGGGAAGAGGTGGCCATCTACGCTTATCATTGTCGTTTATTTGATGTATCATCGCCCGTAGGTCAACCCGCGCTCTATTAATTGTCCCCCCATGTACTGGACCCCCGCTGATCACGTACACCCTGCCCTCTGGCTTGCCATCTCTATCCTTGTCTCCAGCTGGGCCCCTCTGACCTCCTCTACGGTGAGCTTGGCCCGCTCTATCCTCCTCCCTTCTTCTGGGAGGGTCACCACGCTACTTAAATTGACTCAGGTATCCTCTTCTGACTAAGTCCTCTATGTTGTCCTTCAAGTGCGTGCATTCTTCAGTGGTATGGCCATAGTCCCCGTGAAAGTCACACCACTTACTAGTATCACGACTCATGTTTACCATCCTTGGAGGCCTCTACCACTTATCATCAGCCTTATTTACGCTGAATATGTGAGATCTGGAATGGGTTAGTGGGGTATACTGATCAAACTTCCCAGGCCTTGGCCCTCTCCTTGGATCGAACCTTCTTAGTCCCACTGCCCTGTCCTCTTCTCTACGGCTTTGCTCAGCTCTACTTGGCCGGTCCACCTTGGGTGTGTTCTCTGCCCGGGTGACCTCTGCCCGCTTAACTGAGTCACCTGTTGCTTTTCTACCCAGCATTGCTCTGTCAGTCTCGTCTGCTTTGATAAACTCATGCGCCTTACCCAGCGCTTCAGCGAGCGTTTTGAGGCTCTTACGCCCCATATATGCTCTGAATGGTTTCCCTAGCAGTAGGCCACTCTGCATTGCTAATAGCGCTACTTCTTGGCTCATATTTGGAATGGTTGTTGCCTCCTTGTTGAATCTGGTGATGAACTCCCTCAGAGGCTCATCCTTTCCCTGAACCAGGGACATTAGCTCGGTTGTCATCTTGGTTCTGTCTACCAAGGTTATGAAATGCTCCATGAACATTCTCTTCAGCTGGCTGTTCGAGTATACAGAACATTTGGGGATGGTGCCGTACCATTCCGCTGCCAGCCCCTCCAGAGTTGGTGGGAAAGCCTTACACCAGACTGAGTCCGTCATGGTGTAGAGTACCATATGATTCTCGAAAGCTGATATGTGGCTTTTGGGTGTTGTGGTTCCATTGTACTTGCAGCTCGACATCTTCACCTTCTCCATGGGTTCTTCCAGAATCTCACGGCAAAATGGGGAATCATCAAGAACAACCTGGATTCGCGCTCGTTTGTCTCTCTCCGGGCTGGGTCCTCGCTCTGCGGCCGGCGACCTACTGCGAGGGACCCGCTTCTCTAGGCTGATTTGAGCGGGGGTTATTTCCTCCACGCTCCATTCCCGATTCAGGCTGCGAGCTTTCAGCTCCAATACCTTTTTTCCTTAGTTGAATGAGCTCTTTCTGCTCCGGGGTGAGAGTTGAGACTTCCGGCTTTTTCGCTGCGGGCTCCGCAGCTGCCGTTGTCGGTGATGGGCTTTCCCCCTTACCCATATTGGTAAGGATCGCTGTCATTGCAGCCAGCTGCTCCTTGCTGCACTTAGAGAGGTTCTGCAGAATGGCTGGCATGTTTACGGGCTGCGGTTTCTAGGTCGCAGGTGCTGAGACAATAAGCTCATTGAACGCGCCTGTTAACGACATTCCGTACTTGAAAATAGAGTTGGATCCTACCAAATCTACTGGTTTGCCGCTGCTTTAGCAGTGGCTGATGTCGATCCGATGGGGTTGGATTTCTGCGAGATGGTCGATTTGGGGTTTCCGATGGATCCTTTTGGATCGCTGGTTACTGGGGATGTTTTTTGTGGTGTTTGGATGGTCTCATTAGTTTTGGACGTGGGTGTTTGTACAGTTTCTTCTCCGGCCATGGTGGTTGGTTAACTAGTCCCTAGCTCAGTTGGTGAACCTCAGGTTAGATGATCCAATCCCCTCCTTCTAGCGCCAATTGTTCCAGGTTTGGATCCAAGGGTTCTGCTGGGTAAGCTGGGTCCCGTCAACAACCTACACAGGGTAGCACACGTAAACTGCCCTCGGAGGTGGCTCGAGGAACCCCCCTCCGAAGCTTAAGTTAGAGAGTGTTTAGAGAGAGAAAGTGTACTTAGAGAGATATATAAAGTGTAATAACATGAGTGTCTGACCTCTTTTCCGTTGTACTTTACCCTCTATTTATAGGCGTACTATCTCCTTCGTGGAGAGTTTAGCCTGGTCAGCCCTGCGGGCTGACTCTGCCGGGCTGATGAGCCCTCCTTTAGCTGCTTATTCGGCGGTGAGTGTGCACCCTGGGGGCTGGGCGATAGTTCAGCGGGAGCTATCCTATACAATTATTATTGTTTCGGGTAAAAAACAATGGGACCTTGCCGAAGGTCCTTCTAAAGTGGCTGAAGACTGGGCTCGGTCCAAGTAATGCTGGGCCGAGGGTTTCCTACACAACAAACACACGTAAACTGGCCTCGGGGGTTGTGCCGAGGAAGGCCCCTCTGATGCCGAAGTCAAACAGTGCTTAGAGAGAGAAAGCTATGCAAGAGTATTTAATGCTTGAGGCAATATGTGAAAGAATGATAAATGGTACAATTGATGGCTTTTATACCTTAGCATAATGAGAAACAATGGGCTTGAGGCCAAGTGAGCTGACCACGTTGACCGGGCCATTGACTTGACTTGGCATGAATTGGAGACTTGTACCTTGACCTTGGGCTTTGATGTAATCATTTATGGACCAGGCCCAATTAGGCTTAATTGGACCTAAACAACTTGCCCCCCAGACCCGATTTGGAAGGATGACGGGTCGGATTTGGATTTAATAAAAAATGGAGGGAAGTAAATGATTTAATTAAATCAAAATACTACCTCCGGTCAAATTTACTCGCAACAAAGGGGTATTATTTATGAGACATAAAATATTCCTTTATTGCGAGTAAATTGGACCGGAGGTAGTATTTAAATTTTTAAACAGTCATTAATGAAATAACTGTAATTTGGATAATAATTGAGGAAGTTGAATGGATAATGGGCAGTTAACTTGAAGGATGTGCGTTTAACGGTTACTTAATAAGTAATTAAAGAGAGATTAAGAGCGCGAACTCCCAGAATTCCCCATTTCTGGAAATATAACTGGAACTATGCACTTTCTCTCCTCATTTCTTCACCAATTCGCACTCCCAACTCAAGCAAAACACTTGATTCCATCTTGAAACTTCGCCGAATCCCCGAGATAAAAGCCTTGAAACTGAAATTCGTTGCTCCGAACTCTTAGATCGGCTAATTCCGCGTCTCATAAAGGTAATTTTCTTCGAATTTAGTTCGGTTTTCTTTAATTTTTGAAGTACCCTCTATTTTTGCGATTTTCTTCCATTTTCCGGCGACCCTAAACCATGGCTAGAGGTAGAGCCCGCGGAGGCCGATCGCCCAGGCAACCCCATCCTAGGGACCGAGTCAAGAATACCCAGGGTGAAGGGAACTGTAGACACCCATTTGTGTCTCCCCAAAACCAAACCCAGTGATGAGTACCTTTCGCGTCGAATCATAATCGAATGAAGTGAAAGTGTGGAAAGTCTAGTGTTGCGGTTAGTTTTTAATTCTTTTCTTTCTCTCTGTTTTTGAAAACCTATTTTAAGAAAACAGCCAATCCAATTTGGTTTGGTCCATAGCAAGGGTCCAATAATAGTGTAGTTGGATGGGGTTTGAAAAGAGTTTTCCAACGATATATTATAAGCCCAATTCAGTTGAATAATGAGGGAGTTATGGCCAAATTACTAAAATGGGCCCGTTTTGATATTTATGTGCGGCCCAATGATCTAGAGGAGGGCCTAATATTGATTTATCATTCCTAATGCAATTAGAATTGATTTTAGTCTTCTATATTCTTCTAGAAGGTTCTTTTCATTCCTAATTTAATTAGCATTGATAAATTGACTTTAGTTGACTTTTTAGAGTTTTAATCAGAATAAAAGAAGTGTTTTTAAGGAAATACGATTTTACCCTTCTGTACGGTTAAATTTTATCAAAATTAAGAAAACGCGTGAAATTGTTTTCTAACGCCTGGCGCTAGCCTTAGCGCCTGGCGCTAATGCCTGGCGTCTGGCGCTAGGTCTGTTTTATCCTCTTCGAAACTCTTATTTGTTTTTCTATCCGCCCGGTTGATTTTCTCTATAAATAGCCTCCTAAAACCTCCGTTTTCAATCATCAAGAATCAACAACAACTAGTTTTCAAGATTTCTCTCTCTCTCTAGCCTTTTGCATTAAAAATTCCGCATTCACAAGATTTAGAAACACCTTGCCAAGTTCAAAGTTGCTTTCGCCCTAGACGTGAAAGGTTTTAATTTCTGAGGGTTTGGTCCCAAATCTCTCTTTCAATTTTTTAATTTAATTGTTTGATTTATATTTTCCTTGAAGTTACTAACGCGTGTATTTTGTTATTAGAAAGAGGTACGAGGCATCTAAGTAAGTGCTTTAATTGATTTTATTGATATTATGATATAGAAATCATGTCTAGGGTATTATTATGATTCCTAGTGTCATGTTAGGGCATTTTGATCTTCCTAGTATCATGTTTAGGGTAACAACTATAATTTCTAATATCAAATATGACAATTGTGATTCCTGCAATGCCTTTTATTCCTTTCCTAATATCATGTTAGAGCTATATATATTTGATCTTTGATGTTTAGTGATATGCTAGGGTTTGTTATTAATCTTATTAGTATCATGCCTAGGATCTTGCTATTATTGTTATGCTTTAACATGATTATGATTATGGTTATTTTTATAATTGTGATTATTATGTTGCTTGTTATATTTATTGTTATTGCTTGATCACACATTTTATGCATCTTTAAAGGGAATTTGCACTTGTAATCACGCTTAATAAGATAATTAATAATCTTGTTTAGGGTTAATTTGATTATAATTCAAGTGATCGCCAATTATAGTTTTATTTGGGCATTAATATTTAACAAAAATAGATTAACAAGTTTAGGGTTAATCCTATTGATTGCATGTTTGTCAGAAAGCGCACATGAATACGATCAGAATAAAGTAGAGGCCTATTATTAAGGCATGTTCAATCTCTTTTAGGTTGGATTTGTACCTTCATCCCCGAACTACCTGTCATGGTTCCAGACCTATTGGAGTTGACGATCTCCTGGATCGTTAAGGGGTGTAACCTTCACCTCGTGAACGGTTTACAAGTTCCTAAAACTTGTTGGCGACTCTTTTGCTCTAGCTTCCTTCCCTTTGGACGCCACCGTACTTTAGTGTATGATCACAGTGGGGTTCAAGCTAGGGATAATGCTTGAAATATTCCCTACAGTTTTTGGCGACTCCACTGGGGAGGATTTCTATTTTAATTCTTGAAATTTATTTCGGCAATGATTTAGAATGAGTGGATGAGACTCGAAAAGTTCTAAGTATTTCATGTGCGTACTTTTTATTAACATTATTGTCATATGCATAAAAAAGATCTCATTGGAAAGACCATCCGTAATGAGTTAAAAACATAGGATTTTTACACGTAGGAAATTTGAGGAATATCTTTCACAATTAGGATCGAAATAATGCTGCGCGAAACTGAAAAATTTTATCGAGCACAGAAAGCTGTTGAGGCATGTAGGAACTAGCGTCAGAAAACAGAGTCTAGCGCCGATGATTTGAGTCTGGCGCCAGGCGACAGTTCTTGTCGCCAGGCGCTAGAGCCAAATCGCGGCGCCGACCTCTGTTCGCTGGCGCCAAGTTCTTCCAATACCGAGCCAGAAATATGCGTTCTAATTTTGACCATTTTTTAGCATTGTTTGCTCGATCCTACTTACTGATTGAGTTTTTCTCACTTTTCTAAAACCCATATGTGTTCTACATATGGACATAACCCTCTGGGAATTCATGCTCCATCTACCTGATTGAACGCTCTGTGCAACAAAGGGTACATCCGAGAATGTTGAATTCATCAAACCATGGAAGCGAGTTTTTTTTAACTCGCGGTGTCCCATCCACTCGCGCCAACCCTTCACGGTTAGGCTTCTGCGCGGTGCATCCGGACAATTAACCATGGACCCTCTTTGACTAACCCATATCCCGAACTTTAGAGAACTAGAGCCATGGTTAGGTTGCAAACTCATTGCATCATATTGTGCCTACTTGACTAATTGTGCATTATTTGTTGTGCATACTCTATGTGTTTTTTCCTCACCGTTTGTTTGACTTGTGTTAAGATTAAATAAACTGATTAATGACTAAAAGAACTTTGCCTAATTAACTAATTAATTAATTTGAGTAATCAAAGTCTAATAATTTAATCAGAGTTGACTTAGTACGACTTTAAGCATACCCTGTAGAGTAATAATACCAAAAGCAGTCCCAGATCAACGTTCCATTAATGGCGCCGAGATTTGGGCGAAAGTCACTACTAAAAATTTAGGTTTTTGCGACCGCCTCTACCGGTCACAGAAAATAGCAAAAACGGTCGTAAAGGGGTGGTCGTTATTTCCTTGGTCGCAAAAAAAAAAATTATTACGACTGTGTGACAGTCGCAGATTTATTGCGACCATTTTTGTTATTTTCAACGACCGCAAGGAAACGGTCGCAAATATTAATAATTGCGACCGGTAAAATAAGTGGTCGCAATTTTGGAAATAAGAGACCGCTTTTGGCCGTCGCTAAAAGTTGAAAAAAAAAAAAAAAAAAAGTAATT
Source organism: Chenopodium album (assembly GCF_948465745.1). Classification (NCBI taxonomy): domain Eukaryota; kingdom Viridiplantae; phylum Streptophyta; class Magnoliopsida; order Caryophyllales; family Amaranthaceae; genus Chenopodium; species Chenopodium album. The sequence continues at coordinate 31,373,559 of NC_137836.1, forward strand.
ACGCACCACCCCTGCTCTTCACAGCCACGCCCCCCACCACTTCTCACACCCAAGCCAACTCCACCCACTTCCCATTCCCAGACAACCACCTTTACCCACCATACTGCACACCTTAAAACACCACCCAATCACCATGAAAACCCCAGCCAGCCACCACAAAAACCCAGCCACCACAAAAACCCAGCCACCACTAAAACCCCAACCACCACGAAAACTAGCAAAAATCAACCCAAAACAAAGATTAATTAAAACCTAAAAAAAACCAAAAAAATCCAAGCAAAAATGCAAACGAAAAAAAGAGACAAAATTCCAATGAATAAAACATGGAAATTCGAATTAAAACATGGAAATTCGAATTAATAAAAAAAAACAGACAAAATTCGAAGTAATAAACCACAAAATAAAAAATAAAACAATTATCAAACCATAATCAACCAAAAAATCAAATTCGAAATAAAATTAACAAAAATCAACCCAAAAATCGAAACGAAAAACAAACATACATAGTAACATAGTAATATTAACAAAAATAACAAAAATCAAATCCAAACATTAACAAAAAAATGAAAACGAAAATGGATCCCAAAGTGAACAAAAATTAACATTCGAATACTGAAATTCAAACAAAAAAATAAAAAAAATCGAATAAAAACTCAGACAAACAAGTATAAACACGATAACATACCTTAAACCTCGAGTTGACTTCGAATTTCACCTCAAATTTGGTTTAATAAGGCCAAATTCGACTATGAAAAGTCTAGATCTAGACTTTTCATGGTCGAATTTGACCTTAAAAACCATCAACTTGTTTTGCCATAAGATTATGACGGTGGAGATAGTGGCGGTGGGCTAAAGCTTGACGGTGGAGGTGATGGTGGTGACGGTTGAATGTTTGGACGATTTTCGATCTATTTCTTTGAAGTATTTCTGATTTCCGGCAATAAAAGTCAAATAATGAAGGAGGAGAGGTGGAATGATGGAGGAGAAGAGGAATGGAGAGAAGGAAAGAACGGAAGATGAAGACAAACAACCGTTAGAAGAGAGAGAAAGGAGAGAGAAAGAGAAAAGAGAGAAGGAGCGGCTGCTGAAATTGTGAAAAGGAATTAGGGCTAGGGTTAGTGGGCTTATATACCCCATTTTTTTTTTAAAAAAAGAAAATAAAAAAACTACTTACGACTGTTGAAAACGGTCGCAACTAGCGACTATTTGCGAGTCTGCGACCGTGTGTTATAACGGTCGTAATCTGCGACCGTTTTAGGCGGTCGCAACTAATTTATTTCTATTTTTAATTAATTTTAACATGTATTTATTAAAAAAATAATTATTTAAATATACTTGCGACGGTGTAAATGGTAAAAAAACGGTCGCAAATTTGCGACCGCCTTTAAAACAGTCGTAAAATTGCGACCGCCTTAAAACGGTTGCAGATTTCTTGTTTTGCGACCGTTTTATTGACTGTCGTAAAAAAACGGTCACAATTTGACCGAATTCTAGTAGTGAGTTCTGTCGTCTGGCGCTACGCTTCACAGTGCGGCGCCAGTCCTGTCGCTTTAACGACAGTTAAGTTTATTGCTCGAGTCATCGCCTTGTGTCTAATTGAACAATTTGCTAATCAATTCGATTAATTTTTATTAATAGTAATACCTTATTAAGTCCTTAATCGAGTCTAGGCACTAAGTCCCATGGTCTTACACAAGAGTCAAAGCATGTCACTTGCACTCACCATATAAAGCACACACTAATATGTATGAACAATTTGACCATGTCTAAGAGAGTCTTGTATGCGTGTGTTTTTCCGTCATTTTTTTAGGGGGGTAAGTCGGATATTAATCCTCCAATTAAAACCACTTGTTTGAACCCTATACTTGATTCCCAAAAATATACACCCTATTTTTGCTTTTTTCTTTTTCTAAACCCGTAAAGTCAAAGTCAATTTGAGTCAAGTCATTAAAACAAAAATGGTTTAATTTACAACGCGTGGTCAAGAAAGGAAGGGCGTTTGATCAAAGACAACCTTTTCATTCAATTTCAACTTTTCGACAAACCAATAGCTCGAAAAAGGAAAGCTAAGAAGATAATGGCAACTCAAGAGGAAGTTAATGAACTCAGGAACCAATTGATTACTGTGACTCAGGTGTTGAAGGTTTTAACCCTCAAAATCGATGATCCTGTGAAGCAACAACAGATGGACCTCATGCAAGAAAGCTTAAGCAAGTTGTCTAGTGACTACAAGTTTCAAGGCATTTGTTCACAAGGGGTCTCGGTGGACAAGGATCTTCTTCCACAGAAGTTCAATGCCAACGACATCCCGATATTCAAAGCAACTAATAACCCTTACTTTCATTTAAGAGCTTTTGAAACAATAATGAGCATTAAGGGTATCGATAAGAAAGTGTTTCCCTCTTGTTTTCTCTATCTCTCGAAACCGTTTGCCAACAATGGTTCTTCTCCCTTGAGAAAGAAACAACCTCTACTTAGGAGTCAATAGTGAACGCTTTCATTGATAGGTACAAGTACAACATTCAAGTTGAAACTGATTATAGGGAACTTGAAATACTCAAGCAGAAGGAGAATGAAGGTTTCACTTCTTTCTTTAACAAATGGAGAGAAACCTCTGCTAAGATGATTAAAGTACCAAGCGAGAAAAAATCTGTGAGGTTGTTCATCAAAAACCTTCAAGAGAAGTACTCCAAGCATCTCAAATACCAAAATAATCTCCATACCTTCAAGATCGTCTACGACATTAGAATTAATATTGAAGACGACCTGGCTAAGCTGAAAGCTGCTAACAGTAACTCCAACAGTGGCTGGAAAGGCAAGAAGAACGACAATCCTTCTTCTTCCAAAACCACCCACTCAAACAATGTTAGCACCTTTAATTTGAGTGAAGTCCTTGCTATGAATAACCAAGGACAAAAGAAACCACTTAGGAGGAACTTTACTCCTATAGGTATGAGTTATGACACCGCATTTGACCGACTAAATGCAAAAGGTCTTATAACTCCTATTGGAGCATTTAGGGACCCACCAGTTGAGAAGAGGACAGCTAACTGGAACCCCAATTCACATTGCAAATATCACCAAGGTAGGGGCCATCTTACTGAAAATTGTTGGAAGCTTAAAGAAGCCATCCAAGATTTAATTGATAACAACAAACTGCCATTGCCTCCTGCCAGTAAGAAGCCAAGCATTGACAATGCACCCCTCGCTCATTCCTTGGCCATCTCTGATGAAGAAAATGAGGTTGATCCCTTATCTCTCATCAAACCTATTAAAGAAATTCATGCTATCGAAGAAGAGAAGGAGATCTTTTTTCGATGCCATGGATGACTTTCCTGAACCAGCAAGCAAAGAAGAATTAAGGATGCTTATATGGTCCATGTGGAAGGGATCAAGTTTGCTACGTGAAGCTCTCGAAGTCGCAAAGAAACAATTAGAGGAGCTTCAGAAAAAGTGTGATAAGGTTCCACCCACGAAGAAGAAACTCTTCTCTCTACAAGTAACTGACGGACCCAAGAAGAGTAATAAGCTCTATACTCCAATTGGGAATTAATACGCTAGAATGTTCAAAATGCTCTCCGAGAGTGGTAAGGTCAAACCTCTCGAACCGAGACCATTTGAATCGCTAAAGGGACAGATAGATTCTATTGTCAATACCATCAATCAGGGGGTCACACTATCGAAAACTGTTTTAAATTTAAAGATTTAATTCAGAAAATGATTGATGATAAAAAGCTAGTCCAAATTCCACAAGAAGAAGACATTAGCATCAATGGGGGTTTGGGACAGCGATGATGAAGACGTCTATCTTAAGGATATGGAAGAACCTCCACTTTTAGTCATATATCCAATAAGAGATTTTTGGGATGAAGAGGATTCATCTATAGACGTCCTCACAAGATCTGGGAGAATGCAACCTCCCATTTCAACACAACCTATACCGACTACGCACCAAGTTCCCATACCTATCATAGAAGACAATGATATTGTCAAACAGTTCAAGAAGAACAAGGTTGAGATGAATGTATGGAAGCTTCTAGCAACATCTCGAGAACATAGGTTGGCAGTAATAAATGCCTTGGATAAGATAAGGATAGATTCTGACACCACTCCTGAGGGGTTGGCTAACTTCCTTACGAGTGATCTCCCTAGTCCTATCAACTTGATCACCTTTTCTGACAAAGATTTACCTCCAGAAGGTGACAAGCACTATAAGGCACTAAACCTCATAGTAGTTTGCAAGAGAATGAACGTCCCAATGACTCTTGTAGACAATGGATCAGCGATTAATATCTGTCCACTCAGAACTGCGAGGATGCTAGGCATAAGGGATGAAGACTTAACCCCGTCAACACAAGGAATAAGAGCTTATGACAACACTCGTCGTCAAGCCCTTGGTAAGATTACCATAAATATAACGGCGGGAGCAATATAATATGCTACTACATTTCAAGTGGTAGATACCAAAGCTTCATTCAACTTATTGTTGGGACGCCCTTGGCTTCATGACCTAAAGGCCGTCCCTTCATCTCTCCACCAGCAGGTAAAAGCCATAGTTGGAGGAATTCCTATCACGATCGATGCTTCACCCATGAGGATTAAAGTTATAGAAAATCCAATCATTAATGTGGAGCACGATGAAGACGATGAATATTTGTGGGGCTTTAATGAAGAGGTCTCCTTAATCGAGGAAGATGAAATGACCCCTCTTTGCCACAACCCTCACTCCAATATGAAGGTAAATGCTATTCTAAAGAAGCAAGGGTATTTTCCTGGAATGACTCTAGGAAGGAAGAAAGGAATTGCAAAACCGCTAGAATACCTGGCCTCCCTAAGTTAGACACTTTCGGACTTGGTTTCAAACCGACTCGGGAAGATCTCAAGCGAGCCCAGGAAAGGTCTAAGGCGCGTAGGAACGCTCACATTCAAAAGAAAGCAATCCCAATGGATCAGTATCCTCTTACTCTCAATGGAAAATTCATAAAAGAAGGAGAGGACTATCCGTGTTATGAATTTCCCGAACCTTTTGTTGTAAATGGCATAAGGCAACCGGGATTCGAAATTTTCTTAGATTACTATTTTCTAGATGAAATCCAAACTCCTATCCATAAGGAGAAAGCACCCCCATGCTTTGACTTTAATGTCATGGGATTACTATTTGGGCGAGAAAAAGATGAGCCGAAGTACATAGAGGTTAACTCCTCGCTCATCCAAATGGCCCTACAAAGCGAGAATTTTGACCCATCAAAACTCATCACTCCAGCAGAAGGATTAATACAAGGGTGGCGTAAGATAGTCAAGGTGACTACTCCAAGTGGAAGGAAAATCTCCATAACGACAGGGCAAGGACCGATGTTCGAAGAGTCGTCTGAGTCTGAGTCTGTCAGAGTCTTTTCCATAGAGTCATCCAAGTCCTTAGTTGTAGCACCCCCTTCTTCTATCTCTTCCCTTAGGATATTTAGCAATCAAGTCCCTAAGGACATCTCTCTTTTTGATGAATTCAATAATATGTCATCTTCCGCTTACTCCTCGTGCTTTTCTTTAACCCAAGATGACGAGCATTGCTTAACTAACAATGAAAATGACAAAGAAATTATTAAAGTAATGGAAACACTTGAAAAGAAAAAACCGATAATCGAGGAAACTGAGACGGTTGATATCTCAAATGATTCAACTATTAAAAGAGAAGTTAAAATCGGATTAACACTTAATAAACAAGAAAGAACCGATTTAATCAATCTACTTAAAAAAATTTATCGATGTATTTGCTTGGTCATCTGAAAATATGCCAGGTATTAAAAGAGAAATAGCTCAACACACTTGTAGGGAATATTTCAAACATTATCCCTAGCTTGAACCCCCACTGTGATCATACACTAAAGTACGGTGGCGTCCAAAGGGAAAGAAGATAGAGCAAAAGAGTCGTCAACAAGTTTTTTAGGAACTTGTAAACCGTTCACGAGGTAAAGGTTACACCCCTTAACGATCCAGGAGATTGTCAACTCCAATAAGGTCTTGAACCAAATAGGGTTCGGGGATGAAGGTACAAATCCAATCTAAATGAGATTGAACCTGCCCTAATAATAGGCCTCTACTTTATTCAGATCGTATTCATGTGAGCTTTCTTACTAACATGCAATCAATAGGATTAACCCTAAACCTGTTTATCTATGTTGGTTGAATATTAATGCACAAACAAAACTATTATTGGCGATCACTTGAATTATAATCAAATTAACCCTAACAAGATTATTAATTATCTTATTAAGCGTGATTACAAGTACCAATTCCCTTTAAACATGCATAAAAGGCGTGATCAAGCAATAACAATAAATATCAAGCAACATAATAATAATCATCATAATAATAATTATAATCATGTTAAAGCATAATAATAATAGCAAGATCCTAGGCATGATACTAACAAGATTAATAACAAATCCTAGCATGTCACTAAGCATATAAAAATCAAAGCTTTAACCCTAACATAATACTAACAATCATAAATATTAGGAAGAACATAAAAGGCATCATACTTTTAATCATACTTGATATTAAAACTACCCTAGACATGATACTAGGAATGTCATAATAACAACCTAAGCATGAATTCTATATCATAACAACCATTAAAATACTTACTTTGATGCCTTGTACCTCTTTCTAATAACAAAATACACGCGTTAGTAACTTCAAGGAAAATAATAAACAAACAATTAAATTAAATAATTGAAATAAAGATTTGGGACTAAATCCTCAGAAATTAAACCTATCACGTCTAGGGCGAAGACAACTTCGAATATGGCTAGGTGTTTCTAGATCTTATGAATGCGGAATTTTGTATTTGTGAGAAGCTAGTTTAGAAAAGAGAGAGAGAGTAATCAAGAAAATCTTGATGAGAGTTGGTCCATGAAAACGGAGTTTTTACGACGTTATTTATAAAGAAAATCAGCCAAAAGATAAAATATCAAAAACAGAGTTCTGACGCGTAAAACAAGAATTAGCGCCAAACGCTGACTTTGGCGTCAGACGCCAAGGCTAGCGCCAGGAGCTAAAGCTAGCACCAGGCGCCAAGCGTAGCGTCAGGCGCTGACTAGGAATTTGACGCGTTTTCTTAAAATCAGATAGAAATTGCCGTACAGGAGGATAAAATTGTATTTTTCCTCAAAATGCTCTTTGATTTTAATTAAAACTCTGAAAAGTCAACAAAAGTCAATTTATCAATGCTAATTGAATTAGGAATGAAAAGAACCTTCTAGAAGAATCTAGAAGACTAAAACCATTCCTAATTTCATTAGGAATGATATATCTATATTAGGCCCTCCTCTAGATCATTAGGCCGCATATAAGGCTCAAACCGGGCCTAGTTTAGTAATTAGGCCATAACTTCCTCAATATTCATCGGAATTGGGCTTATAATATATCGTTGGAAAGGTCTTTTCAAACCCCATCCAACTACACTACTATTGGACCCATATCATGGACCAACCAAACTGGGTTGACTGTTCTCTTAAAATAAGTTTTCAAAAACAGAGAGAAGAGAAAAGAAATTAAAACTTTCCGCAACACTAAACTTTCCACGCTTTCACTTCATTCGATTATGATTCGACATGAAAGGTACTCATCACTGGGTTTGGTTTTGGGGAGACACAAATTTGGAGAAACGCAAGTTTCGAAAACAAAAGTCAAAGTATCGATAGGGATGGAGAATGATTCAGAACGTTCTGCGATTCTAAGTCACTCTTGTAGCACCGTTACCTGCAAACTAGCGTTAGTTAAACATATAAAAGAGTTAAGAAACGCGTATCTTGCACCGTCGAGCACACGTCTTTGAAAGTAACCGATTTGCTGCTGTATCCTTGTTTTGATGACCTCCTGCCAAGAGAATGCCATTCCTCTTGAAAACCGCTACGCTTGTAACTTCTTCCAATATTGAAGATTTCTTCGCTTGAAACGATCCTCTTCCGCTTTGATAATATTCCACGTCCAAGAGAATACTATCGAAGATTGCTTCGCTTGAAACAATCCTTTTTCGCTTCGTGACCATCTTCCACGTCTAAGGGAACATGATCGAAGACAACTTCGCTTGAAATCACCTTCAGTTGTTTGTGACAACTCTCCACAATCTAGGGAATGCCGTCGAAGATATCCTCGCTTGAAGCTATCTTCATTTGTTGTGATAATTTTCCCAGGAAATTACCGAAGATCTCCGCTTGTCGATCTTTAAAAGCTCGCCTGAACTTTGCTTCCGCTATGCCTGTACGTCGGCGCTCTTGTTGCTTTTGAACCTGTACGTCGGTGCCTTTTGCAAATGAACTAGTATGTCGGTGCCTTTTGTTAATGAGCCAATGCTTAGGCGCTTTAAGCTAAGTGAGACGATCATTCATCAGGTCGATCACTTTGTGCAATCAAGCCAATTACTAAAAATCGTGTCAAATTTCTTAGAGGGGCTAACTAGCGTACCAAGGAACCCGAAATATATTGCAAAAAGGTAGAACAACCTCACTGAGTGGCTGAACATTCTGGCGCCGCTGAATAAACATCAGCGCCACATAACTGGATGTAGCGCCAGACGTTGGGATTGGCGCCAGGCGCCAAGCCTATCTGTTGACGCCAAGGTCTAGCGCTTGGCACCAGAATAGGGTATTCCTTAAATACCCCTTTCTTCTTCATTTTCGCTGCTGCTCGTCGCGTTTTTGCTCGAAAATTTCCAGAATTTCATTTGCTTCATTCTTGCTCGTTTCTCAACCAGATTTGCTCAAATTTGTTGCAAATCAAAGCTCATTTCATCCATTTTCCCGATCTATGTAAGTTTTCTTCGAACTCACACCGGTTTTAAGGAATTTTTCATGTGTTTATTCTCGAATTTCATGAAATTTCGAAACTTAGAATGCTCAATTCTCTTTGTTTGTCAAATTTTATGCCATGAAATTGCTTGATTATGTTTATATATTGCCTTGGGAGTAATTTGAGACTTGTTTGACTCAATTTGGTGAAGAAATGAACGAATGGCCATTGTTGGACCTCTTGACGTCAGGAATACAATGTGGCTCGTTCTTGATGTTTTTGCTAGCAATTCTTGTCCAATTTGTCACAATAATTACTATAGTATTGCAATAAATTGTTTGATTGCTTGAAAAATACCGTGCATGCTCAATTTGAATTTGTGCTCTGTTTTAGTACTATGTACTCTGTTTTTTTGCGAACATAGTATCATGCAGCTAGGCGAACCTTAGATACTATAGAACCTTAATTTATGATAATTATGCACAATGTAGCATGGCTAGACAGCGAGGTTCTGGTTCACGATCCCGAGACATTCGACGGGAGCATGAGCCCGTGGAGGACGACGCCGAGCCGTCCACTTCGCTTGGTCGACTCCCCGAGTGGGATGAGCGGACCTTGTTCTTTTTTCCCGTCCACCACATTTATGAGAGGGTGAGACGGGGTATCACCGTTGGGAGGACACGCTGTCATGGCTCCGGCTGTGACGGTTTGGGCGATCTGTACCAGATGTACATTGCCAGAGATGTCGAGACGAGACTTCTGTGGGAGTCTTGCGGTCTTACTGCGTTGTACGAGACCTCCGAGGCGATGGTTGCCTCCAGCGGGGGTCACCATGTAGTGCGTGCTCTGGTGGAGTTCTTTTGGGACACCACCAACACTTTCCACTTTCCTTAGGGTGAGATGATGGTCACTCCTACCGACTTCAGCCTCATCACAAGACTGGAGTTTAGCTCCGTGCCACTGCCGTTCGACAGTGGGATCGACGTCTTTTCTCCTAAGGTCGAGGAGCTGTTGGGTCCGATTGTTGTTCGGGCTCGAGCTGAGGTAGAGTCGTCTCAGTTCAGCGCTAGGGGGATTCACCGCTCGACTTTGGCAGCGGCTTTTGATGATGGTGCGACTACCCGAGAGCAGCGGGTGCGCATCTTTGCACTTATTTTGTTGTCAGGGACGTTCTCCCCTGACAAGGGTAGTAGGGCGCTGCTTTACTACCTTCCTGCCGTCCGCGATCTACATCGGATCAGGACTTACGACAGGGCCAGCTTGGCCTATGCTGACTTCATTCGAGCGTTGAGGGACTCGTGTCGACACCGGTCCTTTGGGACGAATGTTGCTCTGTCCAGCTTTTGGAGGGTCGTAGAGGTAAACATTATTCCCTATAAAGTTTAGCTCTACATTTTAACTAGCACTTGCTGATAATTTTAACTCCTCGTAGATCTGGTTCTACGAGTACTTCCCTTCTTCTGCGCCAGCGAGACCGTCGTCGCGCGGGTTTCCTGTTAGTGCTTCCTAGGGCAGTCGCCTTGTGGGGATTTCCACTGCGTATGTCCGAGATTGGATCATCGCGGTATGATTCTTTTATTATTCGCCATTTTGTGATGATTTAGATTCTCACCTGATTGACGCTCTTTGCAGGAGCCTGAGGTGCTGTACCGGCCGTGGGTTGATCGAGGTTCAATAGGTCGTTGGTTCTACTAACCCTAATCAAATTAACAATTTATAATACCTAAACTACCCTAATACGAGTATAGGGGTAAGTAAAGGGTCGAACCCAAAAGGACTAAGTGTATCAATTTATGCTAATTAGACTACTAGGAAAGCTTGTGAGGTAAAGAGAGGTTAAAATAAACACAACTAAGAACAAACAACTAAAACTAGGGAAAGTGGAATCCAATTACATCAATGCATTCAACAACATCATACAATTAGATGAAAATGACCTTGATTAGGAACAATCAACACATTTAACTCACTCTCGCTCAATTAAGCATGTTAATTATCCTACTAAACTAATTCACTCTCGTGCAACTAGCCTAGCAAAGGTATGGAAGAATTTAGGGCTCTCAACCAACTCACTCTCGCACAATCGATTGAAAACACAATTAAAAACATAGAATCAATTAGCTAGAAAGATTCTAATACATAAAAGCATCATCCATACACAATAATCAAGAAACAATTCCACACTAATCACAATCAATCATTCAATTTATTAACATGACCTTCATCCATTTCCCTAGAACAAAACCTAAGCTAACATGATGAACAAAAATATGGAAAACAAGGTAAAATAATAATAAAAGCAAGAATCAAATAACTAAACTAATTAAACTACTCAAATCAACAAATAAATAAGCAAAAACAATAATAAATGAAAGCAATAAAGGTGAGAGAAAGTTAGGAAAACTCATTGAATTTATGAGAGGAAAAATCCACAAATTTGCTTCTTCAAAATCCCAAAAACTCCATGAAAAATCCAAGCTTTCTCTCTCTAAACTACTCCTAACCCTAAGAGAGAGAAAATAAAGGCTAAACTAATCTAATCTAATCTAAAATAAAAATGTTAAGTGTTCAAGGTTTTTAGAAAATAACCCCAAAAGGGTATTTATATACAAGGCTAAATAGAATAAAATAAATAAAAGAAAACAAATAAAGAAAATAAAATAAAACAAAAGAAAAGAAAAGGGAAATAGAAAAGGGGAATAAAAATAAAAGAAAATAAAAACCCCAAAATCCCCAATTTCCCCCAGCAATCACGATCTCCCCTTCTCTTTCATTCGGCTGCTCTGTTTCTTCCATCATCACCATCACGCATCATCAATTATCATAATCACCACCGTCAATCCTCATCGTCATCAATCAAGCATCAATCAAAGCCGTTCAATTCTCATTAAAAATCACGTGAAAAGCTCGTGATTGACCCACGATTGCGCGCCCGCACAGAAGACGCACACAGGTCGCGCAAAGCTTCTGCCTCGAATCTGATTTAGGACTCCATTTTGTGCGCTTTCTAACAGGGTTGCGCGGCCGCGAGTAGCAGCTCTGTGAGTTTGGGTGTTGGGCGAAATGCGGCTGTAATTGGTGAGTAATTGGGTTGGATATTTGGGTGGTTAATTGTGGGTGAAGGGCTGGTGGTTTAATTGGTGTTGCGGGGTTTAATTGGTGAGTGGTTTGGTGGTGATTGATAGTGGTTTTGGCGGTGGCTGGTGTATTGGTTGCGACGGTTGATGGAGAAGAATTGGAGGTGGTTTGGTTGGAGTTGCGGGGTGGCTGTTGCTGTTGGTGTGTGTGTGTGTGGGATTGCGTGGGTATTGACTGGTGGCAGAGGTGTTTAGGCTGGGTGGCTGGCGCGGCTGTGGTCGCAGGTGGAAGCTGGTCTGGTTGGAGGTGCTGCGTGAAAAGGAGAGTTGGAGCAGGGGAGTGTTGCGATGTTGGTGTTGTTGATGGTTGTTGTCGCTGCTGTTGCTGTTGGTGTTGTGATGTGTGGTGGTTTGTGGGAGGTTGCTATTGGTGGCGCTGGTGGTTGATTTTAGTTAACTGGAGCAGGGGGCTGCTGGTTGTAATTGATGTTGCTGTTGGTGATGAGGAAAAGCAGGGAGCAGGGGAGGACGAGGAGATCGAGTGTGTGGTGGAGGATAGGTTATGTTGTGGTGAAGGATAAGGCTGACAGCAGCTAGGTCAGTTAGGGGCATTGTGAATAGTGTTTGACTTGAGTTCGAAACTCCATTTATGACTCAAAACTTGAGACACGTATATTGAACCTCGAACGTTGGACCTCCGAACTCGAACATGACTTTGAAACCCGGAACGCCTACAACCAAAAACAACACGAGGGTGAATTGGAAAATAAAATAAAATAAATAAAATAAAGTAAAATAAAGTAAAATAAAATAAGATAAATAAAATAAAATAAAATAAGATGCTAAAACTAAAGAAATAATAAAATTAAATGAAATAAAATAAAATAAAATAAAATATGAAACTAAAATAAATAAGAAAACGAGATAAAAAGAGAAATTATTAAAAATATAAACTAACGACTTAAACTACAAACATTAAAAGAAAGAAAAATAAAATAAAACACGAAAATAAACTAAAAACTATAGAAAATTACAAAAATACTCAAAATAAAGAATAAAAGACAAGAATAATAAAATAATAGAAATAAAGGATAAAAAGGGTGAAATTATTGGAAAGTAAGCCGGAATACGACTCAATAAACACCCTAAAAGTGACATAAAAGTCACTTATCAAACTCCCCCAAGCTTACCTTTTGCTCGTCCTCGAGCAAATTGACATGAAACACGGGAGAAGGAGAATGATTTATTCAAGCAAAGCTAGAACACTAAAAGAGACAAGAATGTACACTAACTCACTTTCGTAGGAATCACGGTCACTTTTAGCAACTAATGACAAGCCCTTTAAACCCCTAGATCGCCCTAGAGGACGAGTGTGCTCTCGTGAGGGTGTCCTACGAGTTTAACCCACAACTCTAAATAAAAACCAAGGCACGGCAATAAAAAAAAGAAAAGAAAAAGAAACATAAAAAAAAGAAAGAAAACACAATTTCATATTTGGACAAGAGATAGGAACAAACACCGATGGATGCAAACCTTTCTAAATAGACAAATGTATGCACGTTCCAAGATGTCAATGGTTGATTGAAACATAACATATGCTAAGCATAGAGAACTAATGAGGACTCAATCCACCCTAGCCTCAACCAATCGGGCCGCGTTCTCTCCACTAGCTTCAAATCAACCCTTAAGCTAGCTTCTCATGATTCCACGAAGGAACCGGAAAAAGATAAAGAAATGAAAAACTTTGAGAAGGTAATCCCGACATCTCAACTATGCATACTCTCTCCATAGGTTTGAAGTCTATCTCCCTCCACCGTTCTTTGACCTAACCCCACTAAAGTCTAAGGGACTTTTATTAGGTTGTAACGTAAGGCTAAGGGTTAAGGAGGGGTAAAATTTTGAAAATTTTGGTGATATTTCCTAAGTGAAGCAAAAGAGTGGCCTACTCTCAAAAACAAACTCAAGAATTCACAAAATATCAAACAAAAATACCAATAATGCCATCTCCCACAAGCTTACTCAACACTAACACACAATATATACAAAAAGAATGAAGGAACGCTCCCCCCCCCCAAGCTTGAACGAAGCATTGTCCTCAATGCTTAAACTAGGGTAGAAAACGAAACCAAACTAAAATATATTTGTGTTTTTTTTTTTTTAGCTCTTATTTGATGTCCTCGCCTTTTTTTTAACTATGGACGGCTTTTTCTTGAAACTTCCTTTGATTTTCTTGAATTGCATCTTTCTTCTCAAACTTTTCTTGCATTTTCTTTTCAAGCTCAACTTTCAATACCGTACTTAAACCAATTCACAAAGTTTTCTTGCTCATGAACAACACTCTCAAAACTCAAACCTCACATGCCTATGCTTCACTAACTAAAAGGGTTGGTAAACATAGGCCATTGGGTTTGTAATGCGGTTTAAACAAGAGCGGGAAACATTAGGCTCAAATTGGTTAATAAGTAGGTTGATGCAAAATAGAAAATCAAATTTGTAACAAAATAAAAAGAAGATAAAGAAAAATGAGAAAAGGTGCCCTTTTCCTCCCCTAGAGAGGCCCGGTCACGATCTTGGGAGCTAGAGGTCAAAACAAGGATTAAGACATGCATAGTCAAGGATCCTAAATAGCCGCTCAACAAGGTGATGAAGGCTAGAACAAATGAAGCTCACAAGGGATTATAACCAAACAAATACCAACCAAGGGTTTCAAATCCACTATAGAGAGCAACTCCATCTTACCACATTCCCGTGAACTAAGGCTTCATGGACCCCTAAAAGTTCTTAAACCGGCTACCTTAGCATATAGTATCCTAGAGTCAACCAATGACACTCTCAAACCGTGCATACATTTACCACTTAGGAAGAAAAACATTCAAGAATGCAATTCCAAAACAAAATGTCCAATATAAGAACAAACAAAAAAACATTTTGCCAAAATTACCTTGAAAGTAAACAAAAATCTTTTTGGATTTTTCAAAACAAAAGAAAAGGCATGGAAATGCATATACTCAAGTGCATGGCATAAACGAATCAACATCCCACCAAACATGATAGGATACCCTCCCCCAAGCTTGAATGAGACAATATACTCAAACATAAACCAAATAATCCATGGGAGGGGAAAAGAAAGAAATCAATCCAACAAACCAACACAAGTCCAACGAGTCACCAACCATTAGAGAAAGATCTACGAAAGATATTACCGGATATTGGTGGGTGTAATTACCCGCAAATTAACCAATTTAACCTTTCAAAGCCGATTTCCTCTTGAATTGAATCTCGATTTCCTTATGCTAGCAAAAATAGGCGTCAAACTTCCTTGGTTCTTGATCCAAACCAATGCATAAGAGTATATCAAGCCATGTACCTAGCAAAAGGCACACAAACATTTCCATGAGAGAAAATCTAATCTAAAAAGGAAAGAAAATGAAAGCAATAAAAACCTCGGGTTACTTCCCGAGAAAGGCTTGTTTAACGTCCAAGCGAGACCGCTCTAGTAAATAATATTGCAACGAACGCAAGAGCTTATCAAATGCACTACTACACATCTCATATGATAACAAGTAGGCAAATGACGGGAGGAGGACGTGCAACAAGATTATTGCACGTAAATGAGGAGGAAGATGCCAAAAGAAAGAAGAAAAATCAAAAGAGAAATCAAAAAAAGAAGAAGAGAAAGAAGAAGAAAAATAAGGAAGAGAATAAAAAGGCAAAACCTCCTCAAAATCTTTTTGGGTGGCATAATCACCCATTTCCTCAATGATGGGAGGATGAGAAGCAAGAGTCTCATCAAAGAAGAGAGGGTCCTCAATAGGCTCTTTGACAAAAGAAGGGAGGAACATGGGATAGTAGGAGATGCGGTCAAATTTCCTTGAGAAAGGGACATGAGGAAGGGGAGGAGAAACAATGGTCTCACAAAGCCTCACATCACCAATGAGGGCATGAAAATCAATCATAGAATCCTCAAAAGAACACTCATGACTCACATCTCCCTCAAACAAAAACTCTCCAATAGAAACAACCTCATCCTCCTCTCTATCACAACGATGAACAACAACTCCCTCAAGATCCTCAAAGCCTAGAGTCTCTAAACCATGCATGAAAGGATAAAGGTTTCTCTCAAACTTATCCCTTTCCCATGAAGCATTGCCAATGAACTCTCTCAAAAGGCTATAGTGATTTGTTACACCTTCAATGAACATACTAGCCATAACCTCAAATGAGTCCAAAGACTCATGGATAGAAGGGTCACAAACATGCAAGGTAGACTCATCAAGATGGGGAAGGGGGTTGGAAACCTCAAAATCGACATTTTCTTCATTCACAACTCTTCCACCATCACTCAAGGGACTCTCAATCTCTCTTGATTGCTCAAACTCATCATCATCATCCTCATGAAATCCCTCATTCAAAATTGAAGATGGCTCACTCACATCCTCACCAAGGGAAGATCTCAAAGGGGGTAAATAAGGGGAAGGATGGCATTCAAGCTCAAATGGGGAATGAAAAGGATCAAAATCCTCAAAAATCCCCTCATCACAAGAAAATCTCCCCTCAACTTCACGTCCTTGGCCCACATCATTCTCAAAAACACTCTCACACTCCGAATGAGGTGCCTCACATACATTTACATCAACCAAAGCACTCATCACTTGGGCAAGCCTCACTTCTCTCAATTTTTGCTCCTCTTGAAGCTCTTGGAGTTGTTGGGTGAGATATTGCATTTGAGAAAGAATTTGGGCTTCAATGTTATTGGGTTGAGGTTCATGATCAAAGTCAAATTGCACATCATCAAAATTAGCACAAACCTCATCAAAATGAGCATAAGGGGGAAAGGTGTCAATTTGCATACTTGGATTATCACTAGGCACATAAGAAGTATCAAGAGAATTCATGCAAAAATTAAAAGAATCTTGGCATTGAGAATCAAAGTAAGAAACATGAGATTCTCTATCTAAAGAATCCTTAGCAAGCCATGTGAAGAAATCCCACGCATCATGCATAGACAAATGACAAAATCTACCATTATTCATGTCCTCAACCATTCCCCTAGTATACTCATTCATTCCCCAATAAGCTATACCACAAGCATCATTAAGAGAACACCCATGGTAACTAAGAAAACCATCTAGTCTTTCAAAGTAAGCATAGAAGGGTTCACCATCAAATTGAGGAAAAGATAAGCATGTCATTTTTATACAAAGAACAAAGAAAAGCAAACACAAATCAAATTATATACAAGAACCTAGCTAATCTAATCAACACAAACTAATGAACGCCTTAGTCCCCGGCAACGGCGCCAAAATTTGATCGAGGTTCAATAGGTCGTTGGTTCTACTAACCCTAATCAAATTAACAATTTATAATACCTAAACTACCCTAATACGAGTATAGGGGTAAGTAAAGGGTCGAACCCAAAAGGACTAAGTGTATCAATTTATGCTAATTAGACTACTAGGAAAGCTTGTGAGGTAAAGAGAGGTTAAAATAAACACAACTAAGAACAAACAACTAAAACTAGGGAAAGTGGAATCCAATTACATCAATGCATTCAACAACATCATACAATTAGATGAAAATGACCTTGATTAGGAACAATCAACACATTTAACTCACTCTCGCTCAATTAAGCATGTTAATTATCCTACTAAACTAATTCACTCTCGTGCAACTAGCCTAGCAAAGGTATGGAAGAATTTAGGGCTCTCAACCAACTCACTCTCGCACAATCGATTGAAAACACAATTAAAAACATAGAATCAATTAGCTAGAAAGATTCTAATACATAAAAGCATCATCCATACACAATAATCAAGAAACAATTCCACACTAATCACAATCAATCATTCAATTTATTAACATGACCTTCATCCATTTCCCTAGAACAAAACCTAAGCTAACATGATGAACAAAAATATGGAAAACAAGGTAAAATAATAATAAAAGCAAGAATCAAATAACTAAACTAATTAAACTACTCAAATCAACAAATAAATAAGCAAAAACAATAATAAATGAAAGCAATAAAGGTGAGAGAAAGTTAGGAAAACTCATTGAATTTATGAGAGGAAAAATCCACAAATTTGCTTCTTCAAAATCCCAAAAACTCCATGAAAAATCCAAGCTTTCTCTCTCTAAACTACTCCTAACCCTAAGAGAGAGAAAATAAAGGCTAAACTAATCTAATCTAATCTAAAATAAAAATGTTAAGTGTTCAAGGTTTTTAGAAAATAACCCCAAAAGGGTATTTATATACAAGGCTAAATAGAATAAAATAAATAAAAGAAAACAAATAAAGAAAATAAAATAAAACAAAAGAAAAGAAAAGGGAAATAGAAAAGGGGAATAAAAATAAAAGAAAATAAAAACCCCAAAATCCCCAATTTCCCCCAGCAATCACGATCTCCCCTTCTCTTTCATTCGGCTGCTCTGTTTCTTCCATCATCACCATCACGCATCATCAATTATCATAATCATCACCGTCAATCCTCATCGTCATCAATCAAGCATCAATCAAAGCCGTTCAATTCTCATTAAAAATCACGTGAAAAGCTCGTGATTGACCCACGATTGCGCGCCCGCACAGAAGACGCACACAGGTCGCGCAAAGCTTCTGCCTCGAATCTGATTTAGGACTCCATTTTGTGCGCTTTCTAACAGGGTTGCGCGGCCGCGAGTAGCAGCTCTGTGAGTTTGGGTGTTGGGCGAAATGCGGCTGTAATTGGTGAGTAATTGGGTTGGATATTTGGGTGGTTAATTGTGGGTGAAGGGCTGGTGGTTTAATTGGTGTTGCGGGGTTTAATTGGTGAGTGGTTTGGTGGTGATTGATAGTGGTTTTGGCGGTGGCTGGTGTATTGGTTGCGACGGTTGATGGAGAAGAATTGGAGGTGGTTTGGTTGGAGTTGCGGGGTGGCTGTTGCTGTTGGTGTGTGTGTGTGTGGGATTGCGTGGGTATTGACTGGTGGCAGAGGTGTTTAGGCTGGGTGGCTGGCGCGGCTGTGGTCGCAGGTGGAAGCTGGTCTGGTTGGAGGTGCTGCGTGAAAAGGAGAGTTGGAGCAGGGGAGTGTTGCGATGTTGGTGTTGTTGATGGTTGTTGTCGCTGCTGTTGCTGTTGGTGTTGTGATGTGTGGTGGTTTGTGGGAGGTTGCTATTGGTGGCGCTGGTGGTTGATTTTAGTTAACTGGAGCAGGGGGCTGCTGGTTGTAATTGATGTTGCTGTTGGTGATGAGGAAAAGCAGGGAGCAGGGGAGGACGAGGAGATCGAGTGTGTGGTGGAGGATAGGTTATGTTGTGGTGAAGGATAAGGCTGACAGCAGCTAGGTCGGTTAGGGGCATTGTGAATAGTGTTTGACTTGAGTTCGAAACTCCATTTATGACTCAAAACTTGAGACACGTATATTGAACCTCGAACGTTGGACCTCCGAACTCGAACATGACTTTGAAACCCGGAACGCCTACAACCAAAAACAACACGAGGGTGAATTGGAAAATAAAATAAAATAAATAAAATAAAGTAAAATAAAGTAAAATAAAATAAGATAAATAAAATAAAATAAAATAAGATGCTAAAACTAAAGAAATAATAAAATTAAATGAAATAAAATAAAATAAAATAAAATATGAAACTAAAATAAATAAGAAAACGAGATAAAAAGAGAAATTATTAAAAATATAAACTAACGACTTAAACTACAAACATTAAAAGAAAGAAAAATAAAATAAAACACGAAAATAAACTAAAAACTATAGAAAATTACAAAAATACTCAAAATAAAGAATAAAAGACAAGAATAATAAAATAATAGAAATAAAGGATAAAAAGGGTGAAATTATTGGAAAGTAAGCCGGAATACGACTCAATAAACACCCTAAAAGTGACATAAAAGTCACTTATCATGGGTCGGCCTGGCAGTCCCTGGGTTAGCCGCACAGTATTCTGCTGAGCGTCGCTATTTCTTGGGGACTTATGGAGCGGCTGCATACCTTGGAGAGAGGGTTGCTAGACAGCATTCCTCCGATACCTTTGTCGTTCCTGCTCCTCCGCCACGTCATATGTTTAACGCCGCGAGGTTGTTGAGCATGTGAGAGGGAGTTGGTACCCCTTGGCGATCTTACACGATCCCTGGGCGATGCTATGCGGAGGAGCTACTGCCGTTGTTAGCTCAAGTTCCTGTACCGGCTGAGGATGTGGCGATACGATTTTTCAGCTTTTACCTTAAATTAAGTAGCCCCCAAGTGATGTTTCATTGACTTTGCTTTGCCTTGTTAGGACGATGCTGCTGAGTTCATGTCACCCCATATGTCTATCCATTACCAGGGGACATATGGGCCGATTGAGGAGATGATTCCTCCGGCTCCTGAGGACGAGCGCTTCGTGGAGCGGTCGATTCCTCGCCACCAGACTCGGGTAAGCTCATTTATTTGCAACTTTTGTCCATATATATTACGCATGTTTACTGACCTATTTATTTGACAGTTCTCGCGCGAGGTGGTTTCGGCGATGGCACGATGCATAGATGCCTTCCGGAGCCAGCTTGTCCGGATGAGGAATGTGGCTACCTACCGTCGGGACGGCGCCGTTCAGGAGGTAGTCTTTCTTTCATATGTTTTTGTACTACCGCTTCGATTTTGCCTATTTCTGATTTTATTCTCTTTTGCAGGGTCAGCCCATTCCTTCTCGTACCCGCACGAGACCTGAGGTGCGGAGAGATCCGGCGAGGTCTAGCTCGAGACGTCACCGCACTACTTCGGGAGGTAGGGGTGGTCGTTCTGAGGCCGCCCTTACTGATGTGGCAGAGGGCTCAGGTTCTTCCTCTTAGGGTGCACATGCTGCGCCGGTAGGCCAGGGAGAGGCTACCTCGACTCTTAGAGGTGGTGGGATGTACGAGGTTGGCTCGTCATCGCAGCAGCCTCCACAACCTCAGCCTCAGGTTAATCTAGGGTGGACTGGTCCCACGTTGAGTTTTCCTCCTCCTGTGGAGACTGGAGCTGATATTGGAGCTGGAGCCGGAGCAGGTGGAGAGGTTATTCCTCGTACGGCGGAGTTCTATGCGATGATGGGTTTACCTCCCCCGGCGCCGTAGTTTGTACCTGTGGTTTTTGCTTATTTATTTGACTTTGTATAGAACTTTGCCTTTTAGTTAGACTCATCATTTTATTTTAGACACATTTTGTATGTACATACTATTATGAGTTTATTTTATTTATCATTTTTTTATTTTTTTATTATTATTATTGTGTACATGTTTGTGTGTTCAAGAAAGTGTGACAAGTAATTTTGCGGAAAAATTCCGTCATTTTTATTATTGATGGAGGGTATCCGACTTTCTCCCCCAAAAAGGAAAAAATGAAAAAAGGAAAAGGCAAATAAAAACTCGGGTTTATAAAAACTTGGAAATTAACCTAAATAAAATCCAAAAAAGAATAATATTATTAATATAATAGCTATATTAATTAAAAAAAAAGAATAAAGAAATGTTTAGAAAAAGATAAGGAAGCCGTAAAGTCAATAGCAAACTCGAATTAAGGTAAAAACGCAGTTTTAGAAAGCGCGTATGACGAGGCAAATTGGCACCAGCTGGCGCCACGCGTTTTGGTGTAGCGCCAGGCGCTACGCTTAGCGTTTGGCGCCAAGCTTTGGCGCCTGGCGCCAAATAACGCTGACTCCGTATCCTTCCCAGATTAAAACTGCTCCGATTTCGTGCATAAATAGCCCCCTGCCCAGCCGATTCTTTTCATAATTTCAGCAAATAAAATAATTCTTAGCTTTATAAAAATAATATCATGTCTCTAGTCACCAAAACTTTTACCCAATACACCCATGAATGGTGTCGGTCTCTTAATGCCAAAGAAAGAAAAGAATGGGATGTGTTCCACTTGGGGGGAATTTATGGTATCAAAGGGGTAGATCTTGACTTAGATTTTATTCATACCGCTCTAGAATATTGGGATGTTGATACTCATTGCTTTAGAATAGGGTATGATGAAATTAGCCCTTTGCCGGAAGAATTTTGTGCTATTTTAGGTTTCCCTGCAATAGACCTCATAGTAGTCCCTAGAATAGATGCATATTATTATAAACACCTTGAACGCTTCTTCAATTTAAAACAAAGGGATTTATAAAAAATAGTAGATGGCAACATAGTTAACCTGAAAGAATTTGCTTGCCATTATTTTGATAAACCTTACTCCGAATCTTTTCATATTTATAGAAGAAGGGCTTTCTTATTTTGTATGCTTAATCAATTTTTCCTTAGTAGTGGTAAAAATAATGAGGGTCAATCAATTATAACCACCGTATTAGAACAAATTGAATTAGGGAGAAATCCGATGCCATTAATAGTTGGAGAGACTATGATTGGTCTTGATGCATTGAACAGGAATCCAAAAGCACCTTTTCGGGGCTCTCCAATTTTATTACAGGTAGAAAAATAATATTTTTAATTACAGAAATCAAAAATATATTTTTGTATAGTAATAATAATTTATTTGCATTGCAAATTTTTTTACAGATATGGCTAATGGAAAGGCTGGAATTGATTAGCCCTCCAGACAATATTGAGAAGTACACTCCGAATTGCTTCGTGAGGAGGAAGAAACGCTTCTCTAAGATGGGGCGCCACGAGTGGAAGAGGGTCTTCGAATCTCACAATTTTTCCATCAAGTGGGTCATCCCTTGGTGGAAAATAGAGAGGATGGTTGGTGTTAACAAGCAACCTTTCTGCCGTCTTCCAAGTTTGTCCCGTATGACTTATTATTATCCCTGCAGGGTAAAAAGACAATACAACCTACTTCAGAACATTCCTTCCGGAGATCTTCGTCCTCCCTACGAGTTCCCTGTCTCCCAGGAAGTAGACAGATTTGATGCTTATTGGAGTGCTAGACCTTTATGGGAAGTAATTACCCAAAAGGTTCCTCCTTCCTTGCCCAATGATGTGAAGAAGTGGCTGATGAAGAAACCTTCAAAGGACTTGAAGAAAAATCAGTGTAAAACTGATGTGAAGAGTCGTCTAGGTGACAGGGTGATTCCTGCTAAGGAACGCTTAGGTGAAAGAGTTGAATTCAAAACACCTACAATGCCTAGGAAGAAAAGTACTACGAAAGATAAGGGAAAAAGGAAAGCTGACACCACAGAGAAAAAAGCTTGGGTAGAAAAGAAGCATGGAGTCCTAGCTGAAGGGGAAACTATCTACTCCAAAATTGAATGTAGGTCCTCTAAAGGATGCCTACTAGCTAAGGTTATGGATGAGGAGGAACAAGCAGACAAAAATTGGAAAAGGGCTAGGAAAGAAAAGGAAGATTAGGAGCATTACTTAATTTCCAATTATTAGACTTAGTTTATATATTTTTTATTTAAAGTTAATTTATTTCAGCTTTATTGAAATTCCATCAATAATGTAATTTTATTTTATTAATGAAATTTCAGCTTTTAATTAAATTATTTACTTTAAATTTATTTTATTAAAGCAATGAAAATCGAAAGAAATTAATTTTCCAGAAATTCTTCGAGTACGGAAGTCGAAAATTTTTCGAAAAACACCGAAACATTCCCAGAATTTAAACTGTGAATTGGCACCACCTATCTGCAACTGGCGCCGGTCACGGCAGTCTGGCGTCAGGCGACGGTGCTGTTGGCTGGCGCTGATGGTCTTCATCTGGCGCCAGAATTTTTTCTGCGACGCCGATATTTCACCGATCTTCTGTTGAATTTTTAATTAGTTATGGGATGCGAGATTTTTTGGAAAATAAAGTGGCGGCACTGATGAGTGACATTTATGTCACTCTTAGGGAGTAGTTTTAGAGTCATTTTCGTGTTTATTTTATCTTATTTTCCCTTTCTTTCTCTTGTTTTCTCTTTAATAAAGTTTCTAGTTTATTTTGGTAATTTTGGTGCGTTTTAGTTTATTTTCTTTATTTTATTAGTTTTAGTCTATTTTCGTATTTTATTTTACTTTATTTGCTTGAATAGTTTTTGTTTTATTTTTATTAGTTTAGTTTTATGTCTTATTTTCTATTTTTATTTTATTTATTTCTATTATTATTTATTTCATTCTTATTTGTCTTGATTTCTCCTTGGTTTTGTGTGTAGGGGTTCGGGTTTTATGTCAAGAGGGTTCGGGTTCCAAGTTGAGTCAAACGCCAAGAAAACCCATGCTGCCCCTTATCCTTCACCACACCCCACACCTTATCCTCTACCACATCAACCACATAAGCCCCTCAGCCAACCTCCTCTGCTTCTCCGCTGCTGCCACCAATCAAACACCACCAGCTGCTGCCACCAACACCAATACCACAGCAGCCGCAACAACCATACCCCAAACCAAACCCACACCAATACAACTCCCCTGCTGCCACAACCAACTCACCACCAGCCAACAACCACCTGACCGCCACAGCAACCACAATCAACCACCAGCCACAAACCACACACCACCTTCGCGCAACCCTTGCTCACCCTCACCTTCAACCACCAATTTACAGCCTGCAAACCAACCCAATTACCACCAGCCGCGCCACCGTTCTCAACCACGAACAACACCAACAGCAACATAATCACCCCGCATCACCAATTCGCACAGCAACAGCCCCAAATCAGAGCAAATTCGATTTCAATCGGGTTCGGGCAAACCGTTGGTGGTTCGGTCGAAGTTCGAGTCAGAGACTTTGTGGGTTTCATTAATCGAAGAGGAGTGGTCGAACATACCCATGGTTCGACCGAACCAACCCCGTAGTTCGACCGAACCAACCCATGGTTTGACCGAACCGCTTCACGAGCTATGCACGCGAGTTTTAATGAAAATTGGACGGCCACGATCTTGGATGCTTGATGAAGATGATGATGATAAGCGGTGATGATTGATTATTTTGATGAACGGTGGTGATGGTGGTGCGTTTCAAAGGAGTATAGAGCAGCCATTAATTTGGATGAATGAAAATCGGGGGGGAGCTGATGAATTGATGGTTTTGGTTTCCTTTTTCTTTTTCTTTTATTTTTACTTTCTTTTCCTTTTCCTTTTCTTATTTATTTTCTCTTTTGTTTTCTTTTTCTATTTTTATTTTCTTTTTATTTTCCTTTTCTTTCTTTATTTTATTTCCTTCTTTTATTTTTCTATTTTTCCTAGTTTTATTAGCTTAGTATAAATACCCAATTTTGGGGTAATTAGAAGAATTGAATAACTATCTATTCCTCTCTCTAATTAGTTTTTAGTTTTAGGTTAGGTTAGGGTTAGTCTTCATTGGTAGAGAGAGAAAGTGAGGTTTTCTTCATTAATGAACTTGGATTTTGAAGAAGGAGCTTGTTCAATCCTTTGTAGACCTTCATCTTCAATTAATGAGCAATTTCTTACTCTTTCTCTTTACCCTTGTTCTTGATTTTGTTTATTTGCTTTTATTTTTCTTCTTTGCTTATTAATCATGTTGATGCTTATTGATTTGATGATTGATATTGTTTTCAACATGATTTGTGAGTAGTTATCTAGCCAAGGGTGTGGGGATGGTGTAGTTGCTAATTGTTCATGCTTTTAATGTTGGGGTTATGTTAATGGTGATTAAAGTCTTTGCATGCTTGATATTCTTTGGTCTTTCTTGCAAGTGCACATTGTTAGTTGATCAAAGGTGGGTCTTTACTAACAAGTAACGGAAGTTGACTTAGTTGAGATTCATTACTATCGATTGTTATTTCATAGTACCTCCTAGTATATGGTTCTAATGTGGAAACATAGAGGCTATGTTAGGAGAAGCCAATTGACCCCGGAAGGCGGCTAGATTGGACCCTTTACTTCGATATTCATGTATGTTTAGTTTACCATTGATATGCTACTTTGTTATTGTATGGTCAAGCGTCAACTTCGCCTACCCATTTCCCTTAGTGCCTTAATGTTTTATTTCTTGTTTTAGCATTTCTAGACTTTAGTTTATTTATCCCCTATTCCGGACTAGCTTAATTGTCGATTACATTTGGTGGTGTTTACCGTTTTCTGTGGTTCGACCCCTATGCTTGCCTTGTACTCGTATTAGGTTTGTTTAGGTTGTATAAATTGTATTTGATCTAGGGATAGACAATTGACGACGCGTTTATTCCCTTGTCAAATGCTCCATTCTAGCTTGGGGGAGTAGCTATTTGCTAGCTTGGGGGGGTTATTTATATCTCTTGGTGGTTTCTTAATCCATAGTCTCATGATTGCTTGATTTATTTCTCTCATACTTGACAAAGTCTATTATTGAGATTGGTTTTCTATGTTTGGATGGCCATGAGTGCCTTATTGAGTTGACTTTTGGTATTTGTAGCTTTGATTGATCATGCTTTCATCTTGCACAATTGTATATACATTCTTGAGTATTGTTGGTTTTGTGAATATTTGTGTGTATAGTGTCTTTCCATGGCATTCAAGGCAAGTTTCAAAATGTTTTGTTTTAAACTTGGACATAATTGGGCTTTAGCACCTAGAATACCCTCTTTGCTAGTTGCTAGAGGTTTTCGTGCACTTGAATGTCGAGGTTGGTTCACGCATATAACATTGCCAAGGTAGTAGAACTTAAGGGCTATGAGACCTTAGCTCACTTGGTTTGTGGTAAGACGGTTGTCGCTCTCTAGCTAGTTGAAGCTTTAAAGGTGATTTTTGCTACTCCACTACCGTCATTTTTGTGAGGATGTGTCTATTTTGTTCTAGCCTTCTACATTTCTTGCATGTGTGGCGTTTGGATCCTTGGCATTGCTAGCTTATATCGAGAATTTGGCTTAATCTACCCAAGATCGAGACCGAACCAACCTAGGGGAAGACAAAGGCAATTAGGATTTTTGTTTTGTTTATTATTTTCTATTCTGTTATTTTTCTTTTGCATTTGCACATTTAGTAACCCAATTTGAGCCATTTACCCTTCTTTGGCATAACCACATTACAAACCAATGGACCTTTGCTTTATTTTCACCTTTATTAGTTTTTGTGAAGCATTCTTGGGACTTGATTTGTATTTTTGGGTTAATGAAAGTGAGAAAAAGAATGAAAAAGAAGTGAAAAAACTCAAATTTTGGTACTTGTGTTTATATTTGTTATGTTGAATGGGTTGAGTAAATGAGAAGAAAATAAAGGAAATGAAAGAAAAAGCCGCTCAAAGTTAAAAGAGGCCAGAGCAAAGAATAAAAAGAAATGAAAAAAAAAGAAGAAAATATTGAGAAAATACAAAAATATTTGGTGTTTGGTTGAAAAAAGAATAAGCTTGGGGGAGGTGTTGCTAGAATTTTTGATTTGAAAGTTGGTAGTTTATTGAATTTGAATTGAGGAATGATCAACCTTGCTTCACTTCTAAGTTTACCACCAATTTCCAAATTTATTTCCACACCCTTTACCCTAGCCTAAACGTTTCAACCCTTTTAAGACCTTTTCACCTTAGTGAGGTTTAGTTACTACCGATGGAGGGTAATCAAGCCAAGCCTATTGAGCGAGCTATCAATGCCAAGATGTCGGGTAGCCTAAATGTTTTTCATTGATTATTTCTTCCGATTCCTTCGAGGAATCTCGAGATAGCACCTTAAGAGTGGATGCAAAACTAGTGAGGATGCAAGAGTTTGGTCGGAGATAAGGAGGAGTGTAAGTCCCCCTAAGTTCTCTACCCTTTGCATGCTTTATGTGTGCATCAACCTTAATATTCTTTTTCTTGGCTACCTTTAATGTCTAGAAAGGATTGATTTCTTGTGCATTTAGCCCATTGTTTGTGTTTGGTTTGAAATTTCAAAACTCGAGTTTTCTTGATTTCACCTTTGCCTTGAATGTTATGTTTTGTCGAGAGTTGTGGGTTAAACCTCTTAGGAAACCCTCACGAGAGCTTACTCGTCCTCTTTGGCGACATAGGGGTTTAAAGGGCTTGATGCATACGCTAAATGCATCCGTGATTCCTACGACAGTGAGTTAGTGCACATTCTTTTTCTTTGTTTCTTTTGCCTTTAGTAATTCCATCTTGTTCTCTTTTGCCTTAGCTTTGCTCGAGGACGAGCAAAGGTTTAGCTTGGGGGAATTTGATGAGTGACATTTATGTCACTCTTAGGGAGTAGTTTTAGAGTCATTTTCGTGTTTATTTTATCTTATTTTCTCTTTCTTTCTCTTGTTTTCTCTTTAATAAAGTTTCTAGTTTATTTTGGTAATTTTGGTGCGTTTTAGTTTATTTTCTTTATTTTATTAGTTTTAGTCTATTTTCGTATTTTATTTTAATTTATTTGCTTGAATAGTTTTTGTTTTATTTTTATTAGTTTAGTTTTATGTCTCTTATTTTCTATTTTTATTTTATTTATTTCTATTTTATTTATTTCTATTTTATTTGTCTTGATTTCTCCTCGGTTTTGTGTGTAGGGGTTCGGGTTTTATGTCAAGAGGGTTCGGGTTCCAAGTTGAGTCAAACGCCAAGCAAACCCATGTTGCCCCTTATCCTTCACCACACCCCACACCCCACACCCCACACCTTATCCTCCACCACATCAACCACAGAAGCACCTCAGCCAACCTCCTCTGCTTCTCCGCTGCTGCCACCAATCAAACACCACCAGCTGCTGCCACCAACACCAATACCACAGCAGCCGCAACAACCATACCCCAAACCAAACCCACACCAATACAAATCCCCTGCTGCCGCAACCAACTCACCACCAGCCAACAACCACATGACCGCCACAGCAACCACAATCAACCACCAGCCACAAACCACACACCACCTTCGCGCAACCCTTGCTCACCCTCACCTTCAACCACCAATTTACAGCCTGCAAACCAACCCAATTACCACCAGCCGCGCCACTGTTCTCAACCACTAACAACACCAACAACAACATAATCACCCCGCATCACCAATTCGCACAGCAACAGCCCCAAATCAGAGCAAATTCGATTTCAATCGGGTTCGGGCAAACCGTTGGTGGTTCGGTCGAAGTTCGAGTCAGAAACTTTGTGGGTTTCGTTAATCGAAGAGGAGTGGTCGAACATACCCATGGTTCGACCGAACCAACCCCGTAGTTCGACCGAACCAACCCATGGTTCGACCGAACCGCTTCACGAGCTATGCACGCGAGTTTTAATGAAAATTGGACGGCCACGATCTTGGATGCTTGATGAAGATGATGATGATAAGCGGTGATGATTGATTATTTTGATGAACGGTGGTGATGGTGGTGCGTTTCAAAGGAGTATAGAGCAGCCATTAATTTGGATGAATGAAAATCGGGGGGGAGCTGATGAATTGATGGTTTTGGTTTCCTTTTTCTTTTTCTTTTATTTTTACTTTGTTTTCCTTTTCCTTTTCTTATTTCTTTTCTCTTTTGTTTTCTTTTTCTATTTTTATTTTCTTTTTATTTTCCTTTTCTTTCTTTATTTTATTTCCTTCTTTTATTTTTCTATTTTTCCTAGTTTTATTAGCTTAGTATAAATACCCAATTTTGGGGTAATTAGAAGAATTGAATAACTATCTATTCCTCTCTCTAATTAGTTTTTAGTTTTAGGTTAGGTTAGGGTTAGTCTTCATTGGTAGAGAGAGAAAGTGAGGTTTTCTTCAATAATGAACTTGGATTTTGAAGAAGGAGCTTGTTCAATCCTTTGTAGACCTTCATCTTCAATTAATGAGCAATTTCTTACTCTTTCTCTTTACCTTTGTTCTTGATTTTGTTTATTTGCTTTTATTTTTCTTCTTTGCTTATTAATCATGTTGATGCTTATTGATTTGATGATTGATATTGTTTTCAACATGATTTGTGAGTAGTTATCTAGCCAAGGGTGTGGGGATGGTGTAGTTGCTAATTGTTCATGCTTTTAATGTTGGGGTTATGTTAATGGTGATTAAAGTCTTTGCATGCTTGATATTCTTTGGTCTTTCTTGCAAGTGCACATTGTTAGTTGATCAAAGGTGGGTCTTTACTAACAAGTAATGGAAGTTGACTTAGTTGAGATTCATTACTATCGATTGTTATTTAATAGTACCTCCAAGTATATGGTTCTAATGTGGAAACATAGAGGCTATGTTAGGAGAAGCCAATTGACCCCGGAAGGCGGCTAGATTGGACCCTTTACTTCGGTATTCATGCATGTTTAGTTTACCATTGATATGCTACTTTGTTATTGTATGGTCAAGCGTCAACTTCGCCTACCCATTTCCCTTGGTGCCTTAATGTTTTATTTCTTGTTTTAGCATTTTTAGACTTTAGTTTATTTATCCCCTATTCCGGACTAGCTTAATTGTCGATGGCATTTGGTGGTGTTTACCGTTTTCTGTGGTTCGACCCCTATGCTTGCCTTGTACTCGTATTAGGTTTGTTTAGGTTGTATAAATTGTATTTGATCTAGGGATAGACAATTGACGACGCGTTTATTCCCTTGTCAGGCACCCGTAAAGGGTTGCTTACGTATCCTTTCTTAAGGAATCAGGCCAAACGTAGCTCTCTTGAGTATCCTACTCAAGTAATTATGGGTAGTATTTCTTAAGTTGGTCAAGAGTTGTCATATTCGAGAAGTCATTGCCATCCATATCAGTTAATTTTGCTGCACCTCCTGACAAGATTGTTTTGACAATGTAGGGTCCAGACCAATTAGGTCTAAATTTTCCTCTTGGATCTAGAACATTTTTCCTTAATGCTTTTAACACCAAGTCTCCTACTTTGATGTTTCTTGTCTTGACCTTCTTATTAAAATTCCTAGCCATACGAGTTTGATAACACCAAGTGTGATGTAGATCTTCTAGTCGTTTTTCATCGAGTAGAATTAATTATTCATGTCTTGCCCTAGTCCATTCAACTTCATCGAGCTTACTTTCTAACGCGATGCGTAGAGATGGAATCTCTAGTTCGACGGGTTGTATGACATCCATTCCATATACCAAGGAAAATGGTGTATTTCCTGTTGATGTGCGAATTGACGTGCGGTAACCCCACAATGCGAAGTGAAGTTTGTCAGGCCAATCCTTATAATTTTCCGTCATTTTCTCGAAGATAGTCTTTAGATTTTTATTGGCTGCCTCGACTGCTCCATTTGCTTGAGGCCTATACGGGGAAGAATGATAATGTAGAATGCCATATTTTTGTAACAATTCTTCACATTCGGCTTGAAAGTGAGTTCCATTGTCACTTATCATTTCATGTGGGACTCCATATCGACAAATAATATTTCTCTCGATAAAGAGTGCTACACATGTTTTGCAGTGAGTTTAGCGTATGATTGCGCTTCGACCCACTTTGTGAAGTAATCAATTGCTACTAGGATATATTCGTGGCCTCCTGTTCCTGGGGGAGTATTTTGCCGATGATGTCTATTCCCCAAGTAGAGAATGGCCATGGTGACGTGTAGGTGTAGAGCAAGGATGGAGGAACATGTTGTAAATTGGCATAAATTTGGCACTTAGGGCATCTTTTTACATATTGATGGCAATCCCTATTCATTGTAGTCCAATAATATCCTTCTCGCATTATCTTTTGGACTAACATTTGGCCATTTATGTGGGTGCCACAGATTCCTTCGTGGACTATTCTCATTGCTCTTTGTGCATCCTTTTTTCCTACACACAAGAGAGCTCGAACCTTAGGTACCCTTTTGTGTAGCTCATTGTCTATGAGTACATATTGGGAAGCCAAGAGTCTTAATGCTCGTTTTGCTCTTTTGTCAGCATGGGGAGGGTATTCTCCTTTGGTGACATAATTGAGTATATCCGTGTACCACGGTTCTTCTTTTTCTTCTTCTTCTTCTTCGTCTTGGACTACTTCGTCATCTTCTATAGTCTGGATGTATGCTAGTTTGTGCCTTTTCTCTATAGTTAGAGGCATTTTCTCGATTTCCGTGGGAATCCTAACCATTGAGGCTAGTCTTGCCAAGGCATCAGCAAATTGATTTTATTCCCTAGGTAGATATGTGTATTCTACCTTCTCTAACTGATCGGTAAGAGTTTCCAGATAGGTTTGGTAAGGGGCTAGACTTTCGCTCCTTACTTTCCACCTTTTAGATATTTGATTGATAATCAAAGAAGAGTCTCCGAATATCCTTAACTTTTTTACTCCCAATGCCAAAGATGTTTCGAGGCCTACCACGCATACTTCGTATTCGGCCGCGTTGTTGGTAACGTCGAAGTCAAGCTTTATGGAGATTGGGACATGCTCTTCTTTAGGTGATACTAGTAATACTCCAACGCCACATCCCTTTTGGTTTGAGGCTCCGTCGAAGTACATAGTCCAAGTATCATCTTCAGTAACCATTAAGTCTTCATCTGGAAATTCATTGTCTTGTATTGGCGTCGAGTCTTCTATTGGAAAGTCTGCAAGAAAGTCTGACACCACGGATCCTTTGATAGCTTTTTGTGGCATAAACCTTACATCAAACTGGGCTAAGTTGACTATCCATCTCGATATGTGTCCATTGAGTGTAGATTTCTCGAATAAATATTTGAGTGGATCTAATCGGGAGACTATGAAGACAATATGCACTAGCATGTAATGTCTTAACTTGGTTGTGGCCCATACCAAGGCGAGGCACAACTTCTCAATTGGTGTGTAACGTGCTTCATATTCGAGTATCTTCTTGCTTAGATAGTAGATTGCGTTTTCTTTGCCTTCTACTTCTTGTGCTAGCATAGCTCCCATTGTTTCTTTGGTAACCATCAAATACAACCTAAGAGGTATTCCGGGAAGTGCCGGTGCTAATACGGGAGGATTTGCGAGATAGGCTTTGATCTTTTCAAAGGCTTTTTGACACTTGTCATCCCATATCACTAGTACATTCTTCTTAAGTTTCTTAAAGATTAGTTCACATATCGTCGTTAATTTTGATATGAACCTACTTATGTATTGCAACCGGCCAATAAATCCTCGAATCTGTTTCTCAGTTTTGGGCGATGGCATTGACATGATTGCTTTGATCTTGGTTGGGTATATCTCTATTCCTCTAGAGCTTATGACATAACCCAAAAGCTTGCCTGAGGTGACTCCAAAAGCACACTTTGATGGGTTCGACCTCATATTATATTTTCTTAGCCTTTCGAAAAATTTTCTTAAGGCTACTTGATGGCCTGGACGGTATTTTGATTTTACAATCATGTCCTCGACATATACTTTGACTTCTTTATGCATCATGTCATGGAGTAAGGCAGTTGCTGCACGTTGGTAAGTAGCACCCGCATTTTTCAACCCGAATGGCATTACCGTGTAGCAGTAAGTGCATCATGGTGTTATAAAAGTTGTTTTCTCCATGTCTTCTTCTGCCATGAGGATCTGATTGTAACCTGCGTATCTGTCCATGAACGAGAGAAGCGCGTGATTTGCCGTGTTATCTACCAGAATGTCGATGTGTGGTTGTAGGGAATAAATTTCAAGCTTTAATCCCACTAGCTTGAACCCCACTGTGATCATACACTAAAGTACGGTGGCGTCCAAAAGGGAAGAAGATAGAGCAAAAGAGTCGCCAACAAGTTTTTTAGGAACTTGTAAACCGTTCACGAGGTGAAGGTTACACCCCTTAACGAGCCAAGAGATCGTCAACTTCATAAGGTCTAGAACCAAATAAGGGTTCGTGGATGAAGGTACAAATCCAACCTAAAAGAGATTGAGCCTGCCCTAATAATAGGCCTCTACTATATTCTGATCGTATTCATGTGCGCTTTCTAATTAACATACAATCAATAGTTTAACCCTAAACCTGTTTATCTATGTTGGTTGAATATTAAATGCACAAATAAATCTATTATTGGCGATCACTTGAATTATAATCATAATTAACCCTAACAAGATTATTAATTATCTTATTAAGCATGATTACAATACCAATTCCCTTTAAACATGCATAAAAGGTGTGATCAAGCAATAACAATGTAGCATCAAGCAACATAATAATCATAATAAATATCATGATCATGAAATTATAATTGAAATAATAAAATAATCATCATCAAAATAATAATAATAATAATCACAATCATCATAAATTATAACAATTATAATCATAATCATGTTAATATTAAAGCATAATAATAATAGCAAGATCATAGGCATGAAACTAACAAGATTAATAACAAACCCTAGCATGTCACTAAGCAATAAAAATCAAATCTTTAACCCTAACATGATACTAACAATCATAAATATTAGGAAGAACATAGGAAGCATCGTAACAATCATATTTAATATTAAAAATACCCTAGACATGATACTAGGAATATCATAATAACAATGTAAACATGATCTCTACATCATAAAATCAATTAAAACCAATAAAGTACTTACTTTGATGCTTCGTACCTCTTTCTAATTACAAAATACACACGTTAGTAACTTCAAGGAAAATAATAAATCAAACAATTAAATTAAATAGTTGAAAGAGAGATTTGGGACCAAACCCTCAGAAATTAAACCTTTCACGTCTAGGGCGAAGGCAACTTCGAATATGGCTAGGTGTTTCTAGATCTTGCGAATGCGGAATTTTGTATGTGAAAACAAAGTTTTGAGAAAGAAAGAAAGAATTGAAGAATGCTAATTAAAACTGATTGTAGGTGAGAACTTGTGAATGAGGAGAATTGGTGAATGTAGATGATGAATGTAGATGATTAATGTAGACGATTAATGTAGATGGTTGAAAACGGAGTTTTAAATACGTTATTTATAGAGAAAATTAGCCAAAAAGATAAAATAAACAAAACAGAGTCTGACGCACAAAAAACAGAGTTGGCGCAAACCCTGGCTAGCTGGCGCCAGGCACCAACACTAGCGCCAGGCACCAACACTAGCGCCAGGCGCCAATGGCTAGCGCTAGGCGCCAGGCCTGGTTCCAGGCGCCAAAGCCTGGGGTCAGGCGCCAAGCCTAATTTCAACGTGTTTTCGAAAATCAGATAAGTTTGCCGTACTAGAGGATAAAATCATATAATTTCCTTGAAAATGCTATTTGATTTTGATTAAAACTCTGAAAAGTCAACAAAAGTCAATTTATCAATGCTAATTGAATTAGGAATGAGAAGAACCTTCTAGAAGACTAAAACCATTCCTAATTGCATTAGGAATGATAAATCATATTAGGCCCTCCCCTAGATCATTGGGCCGTATATAAAGCTCAAACCGGGCCCAGTTTAGTAAATTGGCCATAACTTCCTCAATATTCATCGGAATTGGGCTTATAATACATCGTTGGAAAGCTCTTGTCAAGCCCCATCCAACTACACTTGTAAAAAAAGTTTTCAAAAACAGAGAGAAGAGAAAAGAAATTAAAACTATCCACAACACTAGACTTTCCACACTTTCGCTTCATTCGATTATAATTCGACGTGAAAGGTACTCATCACTAGGTTTGGTTTTGGGGAGACACATTTGGGTGTCTACAGAGGTAAAGGGAAGTCGTCCTTTGGACTTTCCATATTTAGATCTCGATAGTCGACACACATTTTTACCCTTCCATCTTTTTTCGGAACTGGGACGACGTTGGCGACCCATTCGGGGTATTTGGATACCTTGATGAAACCTGCAGTTATTTGTTTTTGGACTTCTTCTTTTATTTTAAGAGCTACGTCGGGTTTCATTCGACGTAACTTTTGTTTTACATGTTTCATTCCTGGAATTAGTGGTATAGTGTGTTGAGTTATTTCTATATTAATGCCTGGCATATCTTCGTATGACCAAGCAAATACATTGATAAATTCTCTAAGTAAGTTAATTAAGTCGGTTCTTTCTTGTTCATTAAGGGTTAGTCCTATTTTAACTTCTCTTTTATTGGTTGAATAATTTGAGATATCAACCGTCTTAGTTTCTTCAATTACCGGTGTTTTCTTTTCGAGTGTTTCCAATTCTTTAATAATTTCTTTGTCTTTTTCATTGTTAGTTAAGCAATGCTCGTCATCTTTGGTTAGAGAAAAACACAAGAAATAAGGAGAAGAAGAGATATTATTATACTCTGAGATCATTACATCAAAGAGTGATATGTCCTCAGGGACTTGATCACTAACTATTCTAGAAGAAGAAATAGAAGGGGAAGGTGTTACTACTAAAGACCTAGATGACTCTATAGGGAGAGACTCCGACTCAGACTCTGACTTAGACGACTCTTCAAACATTGGTCCTTGCCCTATCGTGATGGATATTTTCCTTCCACTTGGAGTAGTCACCTTGATAGTCTTGTGCCACCCTTGTAGTGATCCTTTAGCTGGAGTAATTAGCTTTGAGGGATCGAAGCTTTCGCTTTGTAGGACTGTTTGAATGAGCGAGGAGTTATCCTCTTTGTAAGTTGGCTCATTCTTTTCTCGCCCAAATAGTAATCCCATGGCGTTAAAGTCAAAGCATGGGGGTGCTTTCTCCTTATGGATAGGAGTTGGGATTTCATCTATGAAATAACAATCCAAGAAAATTTCAAATCTCGGTTGCCTTATGCCGTTTACAACAAATGGCTCGGGAAATTCATGACATGGATAGTCCTCTCCTTCTTTTATGAATTGACCATTAAGCGTGAGAGGGTACTGATCCATTGGGATTGCTTTGTTTTGAGTGGGAGCGTCTCTACGTGCCTTTGATTTTTCCTGGGCTCGCTTGAGATCTTTCCGAGTCGGTTCGAAACCAAGTTCGAAAGTGTCTAACTTAGGGAGGCCAGGTGACTCCAACGATTTTGCTATTCCCTTCTTCTTTCCTAGGGTCATCCCAGGAAAATGTCCTTGTTTCTTTAGAATAGCGTTTACAATCATGTTGGACTGGGGGTCATGGCAAAGAGGGGTCCTTTCATCCTCCTGGATTAAGGAGAACTCTTCGTTAAAGCCCCATAAGTCTTTATCTTCTTCGTCGCGCTCCACGTTAATTATGGGATTTTCTATAGACTTGATTCTCATGGGTGAAGCATCGATGGTGATAGGAATTCCCCCAACTATAGCTTTTACTTTTTGATGGAGAGATGAGGGGACGACCTTTAGGTCATGAAGCCAAGGGCGTCTTAATAGTAGATTGAACGAAGCTTTGATGTCTACCACTTGGAAAGTAGTAGCGTGTTCTATTGCTCCTGCCGTTATATTCATGGTAATTTTACCAAGAGCTTGACGACGAGTGTTGTCGTAGGCCCTTATTCCTTGTGTAGATGGAGTTAAATCTTCATCCCTTATGCCTAGCATCCTTGAAGTTCTAAGTGGACAGACGTTGATGGACGATCCATTGTCTACAAGAGTCATAGGGACGTTCATTCTCTTACGGACCACTGTGAGGTTTAATCCCTTGTAATTTTTGTCACCCTCTGGAGGTAAATCCTTATTAGAAAAGGTGATCAAATTGATTGAACTAGGAAGATCACTCGTGAGGAAGTTGGACAACCCCTCAGGAGTGGTGTCAGAATCTATCCCTATTTTTTCCAAGGCATTCATTACAGCCAACCTATGTTCTCGAGATGTTGCCAAAAGTTTCCATACGTTCATCTCAACTTTTGTTTCCTTAAACTGCTTGACAATATCATTGTCTTCAATGATAGGCATGGGAACTTGTTTTGTGGTTGGCATAGGTTGTGTTGAAACGGGAGGTTGCATTCTCCCAGATCTTGTGAGGACGTCTATCGATGAGTCTTCTTCAGCCCAAAAGTCATCCCTGGCGTATGACAGAGAAGGTGGAGATCCTACTATGTCTTTTAAATAGACTTCTTCTTCATCACTATCCCAAACTCCATTAATGGTTGCATCGTCTTCTTGTGGAACTTGGACTAGTTTCATTTCATCAATCATTTTCTGAACTAAATCCTTTAATTTAAAACAGTTTTCGATAGTGTGACCCTCTGATTGATGATACTGACAGTAATATCTATCTGTCCTTTTCAGTGATTCGAATGGTCTCGGTTCCAGAGATTTGATCTAGCCACTCTCGGAGAGCATTTCGAACATTTGTACATATGGGATTCCAATCGGAGTGTAGATTCTATTACTCTTCTTGGGTTTTTCGGTGACTTGTAAAGGAAAACGTTTTGCCTCATAAGTCATTCTCATGGCTGTGAATTCTCTCTTGGGTTCATCTTTCGGGAGTGGAACCTCATCATATTTCTTTTGAAGTTCCTTTATAACTTTGAGAGTTTCACGTAGCAAATGCGATCCTTCCATCATAGACAGTGTGAGCGATTGTATGTCCTCTTTACTTGCTGGTTCTGGAAGGTTATCCATGGCGTCGAAAAAGATTTCCTCCTTTTCTTCGATGGCATGAATTTCTTTGACAGGTTTAATGAGAGACGAGGGGTCAACCTCGTTTTCCTCATCAGAGATAGCCAAGGCATGAGCGAGAGGTGCATTATCAATACTTGGCTTCAACTGGCAGGGGGCAATGGTAGCTTGTTGTTATCGATTAAGTCTTGGATAGCTTCCTTAAGCTTCCAACAGTTTTCGGTGAGATGGCCCCTACCTTGGTGATACTTGCAATGTGCATTGGGGTTCCAATTAGCCGACCTCTTTTTGACTGGTGGGTCCCCAGATGGTCCAATAGGAGTTATAAGACCTTTTGCATTTAATCGATCAAATGCGGTGTCATAACTCATGCCAATAGGAGTAAAGTTCCTCCTAAATGGTTTCTTTTGTCCTTGGTCATTCATAGCAAGGACTTCACCTAGGTTAAAAGTGCTAACGTTGTTCGAGTGGGTGGTTTTGGAAGAAGAAGGGTTGTCGTTCTTCTTTCCTTTCCAGCCACTGTTGGAGTTATTGTTGGCAGCTTTTAACTTAGCCAAGTCGTCTTCAATATTGATTCCAATGTCGTAGACAGCCTTGAAGGTATGGAGATTGTTTTTATATTTTAGATGCTTGGAATATTTTTATTGAAGGTTTTTGATGAATAACCTTACAAATTCTTTTTCACTTGGCACCTCGATCATCTTAGCTGAGGTTTCTCTCCATTTGTTAAAGAAAGAGGTGAAGCCTTCGTTCTCTTTCTGCTTGAGGATTTCAAGCTCCCTATGGTCAGTCTCAACTTGAATGTTGCATTTGTATCTATCAACGAAAGCGTTTGCTATGGAATCCCAGGTAGAGGTCTTTTCTTTTTCGAGAGATAAGAACCATTGTTGGCAAACGGTCTTGAGAGATAGTGAGAACAGAGAGGGGAACACCTTCTTATCGATACCCTTAATACTCATTATTGTTTCGAAGGCTCTTAAATGAAAATAAGGGTTATCAGTTGCTTTGAATTTCGGGATGTCGTTGGCATTGAACTTCTGCGGAAGAAGATCTTTGTCCACCGAGACCCCTTGTGAAGTAAGCCCTTGAAACTTGTAGTCGCTAGATAGCTTGCTTAGACTCTCTTGCATGAGGTCCATCTGTTGTTGCTTCACAGGGTCATCAACCTTAAGTGTGAGGAGCTTCAGTGCCTCAGTCACGGTAACCAGTTGGTTCCTAAGCTCATTGACTTCTTCTTGTGTTGCCATTAGTGTCCTAGCTTTCCTCTTACGAGCAATGGGTTTGTCGAAAAGTTGGACTTGTACGAAAAGATTGTCTTTGATTAACCGTCCTTCCTTTCTTGACCACGCGCTGTAATTTAAACCAATTTGCGTTTTAATTACTTGACCCGAATTGACTTGACTTTACGGTTTTTAAAAGAGGAAAAAAAAAATGGGTACATATTTTTTAGCAAAAATAATGTGTATATTTTTAAATTGGAGGATTGATATCCGACTTACCCCCCTAAAAAAAATGACGGAAAAAACGCGCATACAGGACTCTCTTAGACATGGTCAAAGTGTGTGTATTGGTGTGTGCGTTAAGTGTAAGTGACATATTTGGAATCTTGTGTAAGACCATGGGACTTAGTGCCTAAACTCAATTAATGACTCAACCAAGTACTATTGACAGTGAAAATTAACCGAATTAATTAGCGAACTAGTTAATTAGACACAAAATGATGACTCGATCAATAATCCGAACTGTCGTCAAAACGACAGGACTGGAGCCTCTCTTTGCAGTGTAGCGCCAGACGACAAAGCTGTCGCCAGGCGCCACACTCCATCGTGTGGCGCTACAGTTAAGACTTTGGCGCTAATGCTGGAGCTTCAATCTGAGACTTTTTTCAGTGTTATTAACCAACAGGGGCATGCCTAAAGTCGTACTAGGTCAATTCTGATTAAAATATTAGACTTTATTTATTCAAATTAATTGATTAATTAATTAATTAGGCAAAGTTCTTTAAGTCATTAATTTATTTAATCTCAACACAAGTCAAACAAACGGTTAAGAGAACATAGTATATGCACAACAAATAATGCACAATTAGTCAAGTAGGCACAATATGATGCAATGAGTTTGCAATCTAACCATGCCTCTAGTTCTCTAAAGTTCGGGATATGGTTTAGTCAATAAAGGGTCCATGGTTAATTGTCCGGATGCACCGTACGGAAGCCTAACCGTGAAGGATTGGCGCGAGTGGATGGGACACCGGGAGTTTAGAAAAACTCGCTTCCATGGTTTGGTGAATTCAACATTCTCGGATGTACCCTTTGTTGCTCAGAGCGTTCAATCAGGTAGATGGAGCATGAATTCCCAGAGGGTTATGTCCATATGTAGAACACATAAGGGTTTCAGAAAAGTGAGAAAAACTCAATCAGGAAGTAGGATCGAGCAAACAATACGAAAAACTAGTCGAAATTAGAACGCATATTTCTGGCTCGGTATTGAAAGAATTTGGCGCCAACAATAAGAGATTGACGCCAAGTTTTAGCTGTAGCGCTTGGCGACAGAACTTTCGTTTGGCGCTACAGTTAAAATTCTAGCGCTAATGCTCTGGTCCCTGACGCTAATTCCTACATGCCTCAGCAGCTTTCTGTGCTCGATAAATTTTTCCAATTTCGCGCAGTATTATTTCGGTCCTAGTTGTGAAAGATATTTCTCAAATTTCCTACGTGTAAAATCCTATGTTTTTAACTCATTACGGATGGTCTTTCCAATGAAATCTTTTTTATGCATATGACAATAATGTTAATCAAAATTACGCACATGAAATACTTAGAACGTTTCGAGTCTCATCCACTCATTCTAAATCATTGCCGAAACAAATTCAGTAATTGAAATAGAAATCCTCCCCAGTGGAGTCGCCAAAAACTGTAGGGAATATTTCAAGCATTATCCCTAGCTTGAACCCCACTGTGATCATACACTAAAGTACGGTGGCGTCCAAAGGGAAAGAAGATAGAGCAAAAGAGTCGCCAACAAGTTTTTTAGGAACTTGTAAACCGTTCACGAGGTGAAGGTTACACCCCTTAACGATCCAGGAGATCGTCAACTCCAATAAGGTCTTGAACCAAATAGGGTTTGGGGATGAAGGTACAAATCCAATCTAAAAGAGATTGAACCTGCCCTAATAATAGGCCTCTATTTTATTCAGATCGTATTCATGTGCGCTTTCTGACTAACATGCAATCAATAGGATTAACCCTAAACCTCTTTATCTATGTTGGTTGAATATTAATGCACAAACAAAACTATTATTGGCGATCACTTGAATTATAATCAAATTAACCCTAACAAGATTATTAATTATCTTATTAAGCGTGATTACAAGTACCAATTCACTTTAAACACGCATAAAAGGCGTGATTAAGCAATAACAATAAATATCAAGCAACATAATAATAATCATCATAATAATAATTATAATCATGTTAAAGCATAATAATAATAGCAAGATCCTAGGCATGATACTAACAAGATTAATAACAAACCCTAGCATGTCACTAAGCATATAAAAATCAAAGCTTTAACCCTAACATGATACTAACAATCATAAATATTAGGAAGAACATAAAAGGCATCATACTTTTAATCATACTTGATATTAAAATTACCCCAGACATGATACTAGGAATATCATAATAACAACCTAAGCATGAATTCTATATCATAACAACCATTAAAATACTTACTTTGATGCCTCGTACCTCTTTCTAATAACAAAATACACGCGTTAGTAACTTCAAGGAAAATAATAAACAAACAATTAAATTAAATAATTGAAATAAAGATTTGGGACTAAATCCTCAGAAATTAAACCTTTCACGTCTAGGGCGAAGGCAACTTCGAATATGGATAGGTGTTTCCAGATCTAATGAATGCAGAATTTTGTATTTGTGAGAAGCTAGTTTAGAAAAGAGAGAGAGAGAGTAATCAAGAAAATCTTGATGAGAGTTGGTCCATGAAAACGGAGTTTTTACGACGTTATTTATAAAGAAAATCAGCCAAAAGATAAAATATAAAAAATAGAGTTCTGACGCGTAAAACGGGAATTAGCGCCAAACGTTGACCTTGGCGTCAGACGCCAAGGCTAGCGCCAGGCGCTACAGATGGCATTTGGCGCTGACTAGGAATTTGACGCGTTTTCTTAAAATCAGATAGAAATTGCCGTACAGGAGGATAAAATCGTATTTTTTTCTCAAAATGCTCTTTGATTTTAATTAAAACTCTGAAAAGTCAACAAAAGTCAATTTATCAATGCTAATTGAATTAGGAATGAAAAGAACCTTCTAGAAGAATCTAGAAGACTAAAACCATTCCTAATTTCATTTGGAATGATAAATCTATATTAGGCCCTCCACTAGATCATTGGGCCGCATATAAGGCTCAAACCGGGCCTAGTTTAGTAATTAGGCCATAACTTCCTCAATATTCATCGGAATTGGGCTTATAATATATCGTTGGAAAGGTCTTTTCAAACCCCATCCAACTACACTACTATTGGACCCATATCATGGACCAACCAAACAGGATTGACTGTTCTCTTAAAATAAGTTTTCATAAACAAAGAGAAGAGAAAAGAAATTAAAACTATCCGCAACACTAAACTTTCCACACTTTCACTTCATTCGATTATGATTTGACGTGAAAGATACTCATCACCGGGTTTGATTTTGGGGAGACACAAATGGGTGTCTACAACACTATACCGCTAATTCCAAGAATGAAACCTGTAAAACAAAAGTTGCGTTGAATGAAACCCGACGTAGCTCTTAAAATAAAAGAAGAAGTTCAAAAACAAATAATTGCAGGCTTTATCAGGGTATCCAAATACCCCGAATGGGTGGCCAACGTCGTCCTAGTTCCGAAAAAGGATGGAAGGGTAAGAATGTGTGTCGACTATCGATATCTAAATAAGGCAAGTCCAAAAGACGACTTCCCTTTACCACACATCGATATTTTGGTAGATAATACAGCGAATCATGCACTTATCTCGTTTCTGGATGGATACGCGGGATACAATCAGATTCTCATGGCAGAAGAAGACATAGAGAAAACAACCTTCATAACACCATGGGGTACTTACTGCTACACGGTAATGCCATTCGGGTTGAAAAACGCGGGTGCTACTTACCAACGAGCAGCGACTGCCTTACTCCATGACATCATGCACAAAGAAGTTCAAGTATATGTGGACGGTATGATTGTAAAATCAAAGGATCACCCAGGCCATCAAGTAGCCTTGAGAAAATTCTTTGAAAGGTTAAGGAAATACAACATGAGGTTGAATCCATCCAAGTGTGCCTTTAGAGTCACCTCAGGTAAACTTTTGGGTTATGTCATAAGCTCTAGAGGAATAGAGATAGACCCAACCAAGATCAAGGCAATCATGTCAATGCCACCGCCCAAAACCAAGAAACAAATTCGAGGATTTATTGGCCGGTTGCAATACATAAGTAGGTTCATATCAAAATTGACAACAATATGTGAACCAATATTCAAGAAGCTTAAAAAGAATGTACCAGTAATATGGGACGATGAGTGTCAAAATGCCTTTGAAAAGATCAAAGCCTATCTCGCAAATCCTCGCGTATTAGCACCAACACTTCCAGGAATACCTCTTAGGTTGTATCTAACAGTCACCAAGGAAACAATGGGAGCCATGCTTGCACAAGAAGTAGAAGGTAAAGAAAATGTAATCTACTATCTAAGTAAAAAGATGCTCGAGTATGAAATACGCTATACACCACTTGAGAAATTGTGCCTCGCATTGGTGTGGGCCACGACTAAGTTAAGACATTAATGCTCGTGCATACAGTCTTTGTAGTTTCTCGAATGGACCCACTTAAGTTTTTATTCGAGAAGTCTACACTCAATGGGCGCATATCAAGATGGATAGTCAACTTACCCAGTTTGATGTAAGATTCATGCCTCAAAAGGCTATCAAAGGATCTGTGGTCTCAGATTTTCTAGCGGACTTTCTAATAGAAGATTCAACGCCAATACACGACAATGAATTTCCAGACGAAGACTTGATGGTCACAGAAGATGATACTTGGACCTTATACTTCGATGGAGCCTCAAACCAAAAGGGATATGGCGTTGGAGTATTATTAGTATCACCTAAGGAAGAACATGTTCCAATCTCCATTAAGCTAGATTTTGACGTTACCAACAACACTACTGAGTACGAAGCATGCGTGGTAGGCCTTGAAACAGCTTTGGCATTGGGAGTGAAGAAATTACAAATATTCGG
The DNA here is from genome assembly GCF_948465745.1 of Chenopodium album. Classification (NCBI taxonomy): domain Eukaryota; kingdom Viridiplantae; phylum Streptophyta; class Magnoliopsida; order Caryophyllales; family Amaranthaceae; genus Chenopodium; species Chenopodium album. The sequence goes on from NC_137836.1 coordinate 31,417,830, forward strand.
GGACTCTTCATTGATCATCAACCAGATTTCTAAAAGATGGAAAGTAAAGAGCGAAAGTCTTGCCCCTTACCAAACTTATCTAAAAACTCTAACTAATCAGTTAGTAAAGGTAGAATACACATATCTACCTAGAGAGGAAAATCAATTTGCTGATGCCTTGGAAAGACTAGCCTCAATGGTTAGGATTCCTACGGAAATCGAGCAAATGCCTCTAACTATAGAAAAAAGGGCACAAACCGGCTTATATTCAAGCTATAGAGGATGATGAAGTGATCCAAGATGAAGAAGAAGAAGAACCATGGTATACGGATATACTTAACTACGTCACCAAAGGAGAATACCCTCCTCATGCTGATAAAAGAGAAAAACGAGCATTAAGACTCTTGGCTTCCCAATACGTACTCATAGACAACAAGTTACATAAAAGGGTACCTAAGGGTCGAGCTCTCTCATGTGAAGGGAAAAAGGATGCTCAAAGAGCCATGAGGATAGTTTACAAAGGCATTTGTGGAACTCATGTTAATGGCAAAATGCTACTCCAAAAGATAATGCGAGAAGGATACTATTGGACTACCATGAATAGGGATTGTCATTGTTATGTAAAAAGATGCCCTAAATGCCAAATTTACGCCAATTTACAACATGTTCCTCCATCTCTACTCTACACCTACACTTCACCATGGCCATTCTCTACATGGGGAATTGACATTATTAGTAAAATTACTCCTCTAAGAACAGGAGGTCATGAATACATCCTAGTAGCAATTGACTACTTCACAAAGTGGGTTGAAACACAATCATATGCTAAACTCACTGCAACACATGTAACACTCTTTATCGAAAGGAATATTATTTGTCAATATGGAGCCCCACATGAAATGATAAGTGACAATGGAACTCACTTTCAAGCTGAGTGTGAAGAATTGTTACAAAAATATGGCATTCAACACCATCATTCTTCTCCTTGAAGACCTCAAGCAAACGGAGCAGTTGAAGCAGCTAATAAAAATCTAAAGACTATCATCGAGAAAATGACAAAAAATTACAAGGATTGGCCCGACAAACTCCATTTCGCACTTGGGGTTATCGCACGTCAATTCACACATCAACATGAAATGCGCCATTCTCCTTGGTTTATGAAATAGATGCCGTACAACCTCTAGAGCTAGAGATACCATCTCTACGCATTGCATTATAAAGTAAACTCGATGAAGTTGAATGGACTAGGGCGAGATATGAGGAGCTAATTCTACTTGATGAAAAGCGACTAGAAGCTCTACATCATACTCAATGCTATCAAACTCGTATGGCTAGGCATTATAATAAGAAGGCCAAGATAAGAAACATCAAAGTAGGAGACTTTGTGTTAAAAGCATTAAGGAAAAATGTTTTAGATCCAAGGGGCAAATTTACACCTAATTGGTCTGGACCCTATATTGTCAAAACAATCCTATCAGGAGGTGCAGCAAAATTAACTGATATGGATGGCAATAAGTTCTCGAACATGACAAATCTTGACCAACTTAAAAATTACTACCCATAATTACTTGAGTAGGATACTCAAGAGAGCTACGTTTGGCCTGATTCCTTAAGAAAGGATACGTAGGCAACCCTTTACGGGTGCAGTCACTTTACTTTTTGCAAACCTTGCATCGGTGTCACAGAAAAAGTTCCGTCGCCGGCCGATGAGCCTTAGTGCCAAACGACAACATGAGTCGTTTGACGCCAGACTGCCGCAGCCGGCGCCAATCCTAAAGAAGCGGCGCCATTTCTTCTGGGAGCACCTGGGAATATTTCGGTGTTTTTCGGAAAAATTTCGACTTCCGTACTCGAAAAAAATTTCTGGAAAATTAAATTTTCTGTTTTCATTGCTTTAATAAATTAAATTTAAAGGAGATGATTTAATTAAAAAGCTGAAATTTCATTATTAAAATAAACTAACAAATTACATTATTGATGGAATTTAAATAAAGCTTAATAAAACAAATTAACTTTAAATTTAAAACTAAGTCTAATAATTGAAAGTTAAGCAATGCTTCAATCTGTCTTCTCTTTCTTTGCTCTCTTCCAATTTTTATCTGCATCCTCTTCATCATCCATGGCTTTAGCTAGTAGGCATCCTTTAGAGGACCTACATTCAATTTTGGAGTAAATAGTTTCTCCCTTAGCTAGGACTCCATGTTTCTTCTCTACCTAAGCCTTCTTCTCTGAAGTATCAACTTTTCTTTTCCCTTTATCCTTTGTAGAGCTCTTCTTCTTAAGCATCGTAGGTGTTTTGAATTCAACCTTTTCACCTAAACGTTCCTTAACGGGAATTACCTTGTCACCTAGATGACTCTTCACATCAGTTTTACTCTGATTTTTCTTCATGTCCTTTGAAGGTTTCTTGAGAAGCCATCTCTTCACATCATTGGGTAAGGAAGGAGGAACCTTTTGGGTAATCACTTCCCATAAAGTTCTAGCACTCCAATATGCATCAAATTTTTCTACTTCTTGAGAAACAGGGAATTCATAGGGACGACAAAGATCCCCAGATGGAATTGTTTGAAGTAGGTCGTACTGTCTTTTTACCCTACAGGGATAATAAAAAGTCATCTTGGTTAAGCATGGAAGACGACAGAAAGGTTGCTTGTTGACACCAACCATCTTCTCTATTTTCCACCAAGGGATGACCCACTTGATGGCAAAGTTGAAAGAGGCAAAAACTTTCTTCCATTCATGGCGCCCCATCTTAGAGAAGCGTTTCTTTCTTCTCACAAAGCAATTTGGAGTGTATTTTTCGACATTGTCGGGAGGACTAATTAATTCTAGTCTCTCCATTAGCCACATCTGCAAAAAATTCAATGCAAATAAATTAATATTACTATACAAAAATATGTTTTTGATTTCTGTAATTAAAAATATTATTTTTCTACCTGTAATAAAATTGGAGAGCCCCAAAAAGGTGCTTTTGGATTTCTCTTCAATTCATCAAGACTAAGCATAGTCTCTCCAACAATTAATGGCATTGGATTTCTCCCAAATTCAATTTGCTCCAAAACAGTTGATATAATTGCTTGGCCCTCATTAGTTCTACCATTAGTGAGAAGATATTGGATAAGCATGCAAAAGCGAAAAGCCCTTCTTCTATAAACATGAAAAGACTCTGAATAAGGTCTATTAAAGTAATGGCGTGCAAATTCTTTCAAATTAACTATGCTACCATCTACAATATTTGTTAGATCTTTTTCTTTTAAATTAAAGAAGCGCTCAAAATCTTTATAATAATATTCATTTACTTTAGGGATTACTGCGAGATCTAATGCAGGGAAGCCTAAGATAGCGCCGAATTCTTCCGGTAAAGGGCTAATTTCATCTCACCCTAGTCTAAAACAATGAGTATCCACATCCCAATATTCTAAGGCGGTATGAATGAAGTCTATATCAAGATCTACCCCCTTGACACCATAAATACCCCCCATATGAAAAAAGTCTAATTCTTTTCTCTCCTTGGCAGTTAGAGACCGACACCATTCATGAGTGAAGTTGGTAAAACTCTTAGTAATTAGAGACATGATTTTTTTTTTCTAAAGCTAAGACTATGTTTAATCTGCTGAAATTATGAAGAAAATCGGCAGACCAGGGGGCTATATTTATACACAACATCGGCACAGTTTCAATCCGAAAAGGATTCGGAGTCAGCGCTCATCAACGCCAAACGCCAGAGTCTGGCGCCAAGCGCCAGCAGTAGCGTCTGGCGCCAACGCAAAACGCGTGGCGCCACGTGACGCTGATGTGTCCTATCAGCGAGCTTTTCAAAAACCGCGTTTTTTGGCTGATTTGAATCTGAACAATGGCTTTACGATTTTTTATCCTTTTTTATACCCTTTTAATTAGTATATTAATTTATTTTTTTTTGGATTTTATTTTAGATTTAATTTTAAGTTTTTTTTTCTTTTTTTGTTTGTTTTTTTGTAAGTCCAATTTTTTATTTTTCATTTTCTTTTTTTTAGGGGAGAAAGTCGGATACCCTCCATCAATAATAAAAATAACGGAATTTTTGCGCAAAATTATTAATTATCTCAACTCTTCGCACACACAAATATGCACATAAAAATTAAAAATAAATGCTAAATAAATAAGCTCATAATAATTTATATACACAAATATGTCTAATAAATGAGTCAATTAGGCAAAGTTCTATACAAGTCAAAATAAAAAAGTACAGGCATAAACTACGGCGCCGGAGGACGCAGATGATGAGAGACGCCCATCATATCATAGAACTGCGCAGTACGAGGAGTAACCTCTCCACCAGCTCCAGCTCTAGTCTCCCCGGGAGGTGGAAAACTCGGCACAGGACCCGTCCACCCAAGATCGCCCTGAGGCTGAGGCTGCGGAGGCTGCTGCGATGACAAGCCGACCTTGTACATCCCACCACCTCTAGGAGCCGAAGTAGCCTCTCCCTGGCCTACCGGCTTAGCACGTGCACCCTCAGATAAAGAGCCCGAGCCCTCCACCACCTCGGTCCGAGCAGCCTCAGAACGACCACCCTGACCGCCAGAGCCAGTACAGCGATGTCTCGAGCTAGACCTCGTCGGGTCTCTCCGGACCTCAGGTCTCGTCCGGGTACGAGAAGGAATGGGCTGACCCTGCAAGAAGAAACCAAGTAAAAAAACAATCAAAATAGAAGCATAATAATGAAGAAATAAGAAGGAAAACTACCTCCTAAACAGCGTCATCGCGACGACACGTAGCCACATTCCTCATACGAACGAGCTGGCTCCGGAAGGCGTCTATACACCGTGCCATCGCCGTGACCAACTCGCGCGAGAACTGTTAAAGGAATAAATTAAGTAACAATGCATAACATATATGAACAAATTGCAAATAAATAAGCTTACCCGAGACTGGTGGCGAGGAATCGGCCGCTCCACGAAGCGCTCATCCTCAGGAGCCGGAGGGATAATCTCCTCGATCGGCCCGTATGTCCCCTGGTAATGGATATACATACGAGGTGGCACAAACTCAGTAGGCCTAGCCTAGCAAAAGCAAATCAAAGTCAGTAAATTATCACTTGGGGGCTACTTAGCAAAAGGTTAAATATGAAAATCATACCACCACCTCCTTAGACGGAACAGGGGCTGGAGCTAACAGCGGTAGCAACTCCTCCTCATAGCACCGCCCAGGGATCGCATGAGATCGCTAAGGGGTGCCAGCACTCTCCGACATGCTCACCAACCTCGCGCCATTAAAAATATGACGCGGCAGAGGAGCAGGAATGACGAAAGTGTCTGAGGAATGCTGAATAGCAACCCTCTCTCCAAGGTACGCAATCGCTCCATACGTCCCTAAGAAGTAGCGACGCTCAGCGGTGTACTGCGCAGCTAACCAAGGGACAACCAAGCCGTTCCACGGCCGCTACTGCACATTAGGCTCCTACGAAGAATGCCTATGAAATAAGAATCACCAAAGATAATACGAAAGTGTTCAACTATGCAAAGAACCATACCGAGAGGATCTGATCTCGAACATAAGCAGTAGACATCCCAACGCGGCCTCCCCAACAGGCGCTCATTGGAAACCCGCGTGGCGACGGTCTCGTCGGCGTAACCGAAGGAAAGTACACGTAGAACCAGATCTACAAAAGATAAAAAGAATCAGCAAGTGCTAACCAAAGCTTAGAGCTAAACTTTATGGGAGATAAAGAATACCTCTACGACTCTCCAGAAGCTGGACAAAGCGACGTTCCCCCTGAAGGACCGGTGTCGACACAAGTCTCGCAACGCTCGAACAAAGTCAGCATAGGCCAAGCTGGCCCAGTCATAAGTCCCGATCAAGTGAAGATCACGGACCGCAGGCAGGTAGTAAAGCAGCACTCTACTACCCTTGTCAGAGAAAAACGTCCCTGACAGCAAGATAAGCGCAAAGATGCGCACCCTCTACTCTCGGGTGGTCGCATCATCCTCAAAAGCCGCTGTCAGAGTCGATCGGCAAATACCCTTGGCGCTAAACTAAGTCGCCTCTACCTCAACACGAGCCCGAACAGCAATCGGATCCAACAACTCCTCAACCTCAAGAGAGAAGAAACTGATGTCGTTGTCAAACGACAATGCATTAGAACTAAACTCCTGTCCCGAAATGAGACTGAAGTCGGTCGGGGTGACCATCATCTCACCCCAAGGGAAGTGGAAAGTGTTGGTGGTGTCCTAGAAGAACTCCACTAGGGTGCAAGCCACGCGGTGACCCCCGTCAGAAGAAGCAATCATGGCCTCCGCGGCCTCAAACAGCGCAGTCAACCCATAAGACTCCTAGAGAAGTCTCACATCTCTATCGTTGCTAATGTGCATCCTATACAGGTCGCCTAGAGTATCGCTGCCCGAGCCATGGTAACGCGTCCTACCAGTAGTAATCCCACGCCGCACCCTCTCAGAAATGTGGTTGACGGGGGAGAAGTACAAAGTCCGCTCATCCCACTCCGGGAGGGGACCGAGAGAAGTGGACTGGTCGGTGTCCTCCTCTAAGGGCTCATGCTCCCGTCGTGTGTCCCGGGACCTTGAGCCCGAACCACGTTGTCTAGACATACAACATTGTGCAAAATTAGCATAAATTAAGGTTCTATAGTATCTAAGGTTCGCATAGCTGCATGATACTATGTTTGCAAAAAAAAACAGAGTACGTAGTACTAAAACAGAGCACAATTTCAATTTGAGCTTACACGACATTTTTCAAGCACCCAAACAATTTCTTGCAATACTATGGTAATTATTGTGACAAATTGGACAAGAATTGCTAGCAAAAACATCAAGAACAAGCCACATTGTATTCCCGACCTTAAAAGGTCCAACAATGGTGATTTGTTCGTTTCTTCACTAAATTGAGTCAAACAAGTCTCAAATTACTCCCAAGGCAATATATAAACATAATCAAGCAATTTCATGGCATAAATTTGACGAACAAAGCAAATTCGGCAATTTAAGTTTCGAATTTTTAAGAAATTCGTGAATAAACATGTGCAAAATTCATCAAAATCGGAGTGAGATTGAAGAAAACTTACATATATCGGGAGAGTAGATGAAAGAAGCTTCGATTTGCAACATATTTGAGCGAATTCGGTTGAGAAACGAGCAAGAACGAGTAAATTGAAGTTTCGCGGCGATTCTCTAAGAAAAGCAAGCAGCAGCAGCGAAAATGACGAAGAAAGGGATATATATGGAAATCCCGACTCTAGTGCCAAACGACAAGCTTTGGCGCCAGACGCTAGGGTTTAGCGCCTGGCGCTAGTTCCAACGCTAGGCGCTAGAGCCAAATTTGTGGCACCAACAGAATTTTAGCGGCGACATAACGTTCAGCCACTTAGAATGGTTATTTCCACCTCTTACAGAAATTTTGGGTTCCTTGGTACGCCAGTTAGCCCCTATAAGCAATTTGACATGATTTAGTAATCGGCTTGATTACAATTGCATAAAGTGATCCACCTGATGAATGATCGTCTCACTTAGCTTAAAGCGCCTAAGCATTGGCTCTTCAAAAGGCACCGACATAATGGTTCACACGAAGCAAAGGCACCGACATACTGGTTCACAATTCATAAAGCATTGACATACTGGTACACAATTCAAAAGCAGTAAAAGCGCCGACATACAGGCATATCAAGAGCAAAAGATCGGTAGGCGTTGGTCTTAGGTAATTTTCCTTGGAAATTTATCGCAAAAAATGAGGATAGCTTCAGGCGAGGATATCTTCGACAGCGTTCCCTAACTTGCGGAGAGTTGTCAAGAACAACTGGAGGTGATTTCAGGCAAAGTTATCTTTGATCGTGTTCCCTGGCTTGCGGAAAATGGTCACAAAGCGCTAGAAGGTCGTTTCAGGCGAAGCAATCCTCGATGGGGTTCTCTAGCTTGTAGAAGTCTATCACGGCGGAATTGGAGGCAGTTACAGGCGTAGCAGTCTTCAGGCAGTATTCTCTAGCTTGTAGAAGATACTCAAAACAAACAGCAGGATGGCGTTTCCTAGCTTGCGGAAGGTTGTCACAACAACATCAATGTAACAACAAATCGGTTAGCCATAGAGACGTGTGCTCGACGATGCAAGATACGGGTTTCTTAACTCTTTTATCTGTTTAACTAACGCTAGTTTTGCAGGTATCGACGTTACAAGTGTGATTTAGGATCGCAGAAGTTCTGAATCATTCTCCGTCCCTATTGATACTTTGACTTTTGTTTTCGAAACTTGCGTTTCTCCAAACTCAGTCAAAGTGGGAGCTTTTGTAGACACCCATTTGTGTCTCCCCAAAACTAAACCCAGTGATGAGTACCTTTCGCGTCGAATCATAATCAAATGAAGTGAAAGTGTGGAAAGTCTATTGTTACGGTTAGTTTTTAATTCTTTTCTTTCTCTCTATTTTTGAAAATCTATTTTAAGAAAACAACCAATCAAATTTGGTTTGGTCCATAGCAAGGGTCCAATAATAGTGCAGTTGGATGGGGCTAGAAAAGAGCTTTCCAACGATATATTATAAGCCAAATTCCGATGATCTAGAGGAGGGCCTAATATTGATTTATCATTCCTAATGCAATTAGAATTGATTTTAGTCTTCTAGAAGGTTCTTTTCATTCCTAATTTAATTAGCATTGATAAATTGACTTTAGTTGACTTTTTAGAGTTTTAATCAGAATAAAAGAAGTGTTTTTAAGGAAATGCGATTTTGCCCTTTTGTACGGCTAAATTTTATCAAAATTAAGAAAACGCGTGAAATTGTTTTCTAGCGCCTGACGACAAGATTAGCGCCTGGCGCTAATGCTTGGCACCTGGCGCTAGCCTTAGCGCCTGGTGCTAATGCCTGGCGTTTGGCGCTAGGTCTATATTATTCTCTTCGAAACTCTGATTTGTTTTTTTATCCGTCCGGGTGATTTTCTCTATAAATAGCCTCCTAAAACCTCCGTTTTCAATCATCAAGAATCAACAACAACTATTAATTTTCTTATTCTCTCTAGTTTTCAAGATTTCTCTCTCTAGCCTTTTACATACAAAATTCCGCATTCACAAGATTTAGAAACACCTAGCCAAGTTCGAAGTTGCCTTCGCCCTAGACGTGAAAGGTTTTAATTTTGAGGGTTTGGTCCCAAATCTCTCTTTCAATTATTTAATTTAATTGTTTGATTTATATTTTCCTTGAAGTTACTAACGCGTGTATTTTGTTATTAGAAAGAGGTACGAGGCATCCAAGTAAGTGCTTTAATTGATTTTATTGATATTATGATATAGAAATCATGTCTAGGGTGTTATTATGATTCCTAGTGTCATGTTAGGGCGTTTTGATCTTCCTAGTGTCATGTTTAGGGTAACAACTATAATTTCTAATATCAAATATGACAATTGTGATTCATGCGATGCCTTTTATTCCTTTCCTAATAACATGTTAGGGCTATATATTTGATCTTTGATGTTTAGTGACATGCTAGGGCTTGTTATTAATCTTGTTAGTATCATGCCTAGGATCTGGCTATTATTGTTATGCTTTAACATGATTATGATTATGGTATTTTTATAATTGTGATTATTATGTTGCTTGTTATATTTATTGTTATTGCTTGATCACACCTTTTATGGATGTTTAAAGGGAATTTGTACTTGTAATTACGCTTAATAAGATAATTAATAATCTTGTTTAGGGTTAATTTGATTATAATTCAAGTGATAACCAATAATAGTTTTATTTGTGCATTAATATTCAACCAACATAGATAAACAGGTTTAGGGTTAATCCTATTTATTGCATGTTAGTCAGAAAGTGCATATGAATACGATCAGAATAAAGTAGAGGCCTATTATTAGGGCAAGTTCAATCTCTTTTAGGTTGGATTTTTACCTTCATCCCCGAACTACAAGTCATGGTTCCAGACCTATTGGAGTTGACGATCTCCTGGATCGTTAAGGGGTGTAACCTTCACCTCGTGAACGGTTTACAAGTTCTTAAAACTTGTTGGCAACTCTTTTGCTCTAGCTTCCTTCCCTATGGACGCCACTGTACTTTAGTGTATGATCATAGTGGGGTTCAAGCTAGGGATAATGCTTGAAATATTCCCTACAGGAACCCTCGGTCAGTCCCGGGAGGAATCCCTGCGGTGCCACTTTCTACGGCGCCGCCCCGTGGGGAGGAGCCCACGATCACCTTCGGGCAAGAGGAGGAAGGAGAAGCTGCCGTAATTTGGGACCTGCCCCAATGGGCTGCTGAATGGGAGAACGCCGGGGCCATCTCGGCCATGGTGAGGAATGCTCCCTACTCTTGGTGGGTCAGGAACGCTGAAGCCTACCATTTTGCCGAACGTATTGAGCTGTACTATGGCATTCTAGAGGAGGATGGGTATTGGTGCCGAATGCCCATTGCAACATATAAGATTCATCGTCTTTCCCCTGGATATGTAGGGGTGTACACTCGGCAATTAGAGTACGGGCTCCGCTTTCCCCTAAACACCTTCGTTAGGGATCTGGTGATAAAGTACAGGATCTCCCTATGCCAATTGACACCCGTTAGCATCCGAAGGGTGATGACGTATCTTTGGGTGTGTAGACACCAAAATGTGTCTTCCCAAAACCAAACCCAGTGATGAATACCTTTCATGTCATTGATTATCCAACAAAGCGAAAGTGTGAAAAGCCTAGTGATGAGAATATTTTTATTTAAATATCTCTTCTTTCTGTTTTTGAAAATATTTCTTTTCTTACCCTATTTCTAGTATCATGTTTGGATGTTTTATTGCTTCCTATTACAATGTTTAGGGTAATAACTAAAAATTCGTAATATCAAGTATGATTAAAAGAATGCTTCCGATTCTCTTTCTTAATAGCATGTTAGTATCATGTTAGGGTAAAAGCTTTGATCTTTGATGTTTAGTGACATGTTAGGTGTGTTATTAATCTTGTTAGTATCATGCCTAGGATCTTGCTATTATTATGCTTTAACATGATTATTTTAATTATGGCTATGATTATTATAATTATTTTGATGATTATTATGTTGCTTGATTATATTATTATTAATGCTTGATCACACCTTTTATGCATGTTTAAAGGGAATTTGTACTTGTACTCACGCTTAATAAGATAATTAATAATCTTGTTTAGGGTTAATTTGATTATAATCCAAGTGATCACCAATAATAGTTTTATTTGTGCATTAATATTCAACCAACATAGATTAAACAGGTTTAGGGTAAACCTAATGATTGCATGTTAGTCAGAAAGCACACATGAATACAATCAGAGTAAAGTAGAGGCCTATTATTAGAGCTGATGGGTGTCATAAATAGCACCCATTTGATGAGTATTTAGATTGTTTTCACCTTCTTTTCATGCTTAATAAATGCTTAGTTTTATGCTTTTGGTCTTAGTCTTACCTTTCTTCTCTTGTAGCTTTTGTGCATTTCTATGGTTTTTCTTGTCTTTTCTCCTTTATTTGCTCTATTTTCATGGTTGTAGGTATTGTACGAGGTTTGGGTCTTGAGATTGGTGATTTACTAAGGTGGAGGAGGCTTTTGGAGCAAGCTCATGGCAATTGGAAAGCTCAAGATGCAAGGAAGTGGATTCTCCAAGTTCTAGCTCTTGCGCTCTCAAGCCGTACTCTCATGAATATGTGGTGTTGAACCCACAATCATGGTGTTTAGGGACTTCCTACTTTAGTGTTCATCATCATCATAATTGTGCGACCTTAGCGAACGCACGAAGCCGCGAGAAGATTCGAAGAAACCCAGAAGAGCGCGGGCGAGAAGATTCGATCTTCTTCGTTTTGCGCCACTTATAAATACCCTTTTGAACCCAATTTTTGTAAGCAAGTTTTATTTTATATTTTGATAATATTCATAGCTTAGTTGAGAGATTCTCTCTCTAGTTTTAGGGTTAGTTTAGGAGTAGATTTTAGAGAGAGAAAGTGAGGAATTTCAATGGTGATTGAGAGATTGAAGATTCAATGGTGACAATTATGTTTGAGATCTTCTCTATTATCAATGAGCATTCTTAACTCTATCTCATTTTATTGCTTTGTTTAATATTCAAGTTTGTTTGATTTGATTTTGATGTTTGATTGTTGATTAGTGTAATTTCATATATTGTTGATTCTTGATTTGTTTAGTTGTTTGTTGATTTGATGATGATGTTAGAGTAGTTGTTTGCTAGGAATTGGGTGAAACTTGTATGATTGATTGATTGTGCTTAATTTGGGAATTATGTTGATTAATTGTTGAGATTAAAGTGATTAATGAAAGTTTGCATGTGTGTAATTCGATTAGGCCTTGAGAATTATGCTAGATTGCATTGTTAGTCTACATTGATACGGACCATTGTTTTGTAGCTTACATTTGTCGATTGAGCTTGATTAGTGATGCTCCTCGTAGTTGGCGCTAGTTTGACCTCTAGCAGATAGCTTGTTGACTCTTTTGATTGAGCTTGCCATTAGTCTTTACAACCATTGACTTGCATGTATTTCCGAGTTGCTACAATTGTCATGATTACTTCTTGATCCCCGTTCCTAGTGCTTTATTTGTTTGATTTCTTTGTTTGTTAGTTGTTAGTGTTCTCCTTTTATCTTTGTCTTCGATCTAGCTTAGGCGCATAATTGAGGGCGCTTGAACATTACCGTTCATTTGGGTTTGACCCTTGACTTGCCTCTATACTTGTATATAGGTTTGTTAAGTGTTTACAAATTTTGTTTGATCAAGGAAGGATTAGTTTCAACGACCTAGTTCCACCCTTCTTCAAAGTGGCGCCGTTGCCGGGGAACGGTGTCTATGTTTGAGTGTTTTTGATTGCTTGAGTCTAGGTCTTTGTATATACTTTTCTTTAATTTGATTTTTGTTTGCTTTGTATAAAAATGGCATGTTTCTCATTTCCTTAATATGACAATGAGCCTTTTTTTTCATATTTGAATAGACTTAAGGGATTTCTTGACTATAATAGTTGTAGTTTTTGGGAGGCTTGTGAGATTTGTTATTTTGGTTTGAATGAACAAACTAGGAATGAAGTTGAATGCATGCATAATGGTAGATTTAAAGCATTGTCAATTGATGATGATTGTGATTTTTATGTTTGGTTTGCTTGGGATGTTCATAATGGGGGTAATCATGCTTCTAATTTTGATGTGCAATGTGTTAATTCTTCTAATGCTTGCATGATTTTCCATGATATGTCACATGATCCCATAGTTAAACCTAGAACAAATGCTTTCGATTCTATTTCCCCTTTTGTTCATGATAATGATGTACATTCTCAAGTTAACAAATCTCATATGTTTGATTGTGCCCCTCTCCCCTATCTAATGAAAATGCTCATGATTTTAATGTGCATGGTCCTATCCTTGGTTGTGACTCTTCTTTTACTATTGGTCAACCCTCTTTGCCTTTTCATTCTCCAAACTCTTGTGATGAGTCTCTAGTCCTTTATAGCCAAATTGATGAATCTTTGAGGGAGTTAGAGATGAATCCTAATCTTAGGCCCTTGGTGAGACAAATGATAGAAATTTTAAGTAGCCAAATGGAGAAGATTAGAGAGCGTGAAGGTGTTTTGAATGAAGAGTTGAAAAGAAGAGAAGAGTTGGAAAGTCAATTGTTATCTTTGATGCTTGTGTGTGAAAATTTCAAATCCAATGTGTGTGTTAAGGATGATAATGGAATTTTAGAGCAACCAAGATAGTGTGAGGATACCTTTGATGAGCATATGAGTGATGGTGAAAGAGTTGAGAATGAAGAGAGAGTTGAATTTGAAAATCCTAACCCTCAGCTCTTTCCCATCTTGACGAGCCTCAAGTGTATGTTTGTGAGCCTTCAATCTATGAATACATAGACTCTTTTGAGGTAATGTCCCATTTGTTTTGTGAGAGTCATATGAAAATTTATAGATTTTTGGATGAGTTCATCAAGAAAGCTTGTTGGGATTTAGATGAGTTTACGGTGACTCTACCTCCTCTCATGCACGGTTTTGAGGACTTAGGTTTTGAGTTGGTTGAAGGAAAGGTTGTTTATTGTGGTGCAAAGGAGGATGAGGTTGATTCCTTCGGATTTTTTGAGCTTGAGGGAGATGTAGATTGTGAGAGATCTTCATTTGAGGACTCTATGATTGATTTTCATGCCCTCATTGGCGATGTGAGACCTTGTGTTGAGGGAGTAGCTACCCCTTTGCCTATTTCTCATACCCCTTTTTCTTAAAGGTTTGACCACATCCCTTCTTGCCCTATTTTTCTCCCTTCCTATCTCAATGAGCCTATTGGGGACCCCCTTGTCTATGATGATCTTAATGTCCCTCATTTGTCTATTGTTGAGGAAAAGGGTGATGTTGCCACCAAAAAATATTTTAGTGAGGAGGGTTTGCCTTTTTCTTTTTCTTTCCATTCTTTTATTCCCCCTTCTTCTTCTTCTTCTTCTTCTTCTTCTTCTTCTTCTTCTTCTTCTTCTTCTTCTTCTTCTTCTTCTTCTTCTAATCCCTCTTTTTCTTTCTTTTGGCACCTCCTTCCTCACTTGCATGCAACAATCTTGTTGCACGTTTTTATCCTGTCATTTGCCTACCTTCTCTCTTACGAAATGTGTAGTAGTGCATTTGACAAGCTCTTGCGTGCGTTGAATTATTATTTTACTAGAGCGGTCAAGCTTGGACCTTAAGCAAGCCTTTCTTGGGAAGTAACCCGTGTTTTATTGCTTTCATTTTCTTTTCTTTTTAGAATAGATTTTCTCTATGGAAATTTTTGTGTGCCTTTTACTAGGTACATGACTTGATATACTTTGGTGCTTCTATTTGGATCAAGAATCAACCAAGGAAGGTTGACTCCTATTTTTGCTAGCATATGCAAGGCAAGGTTCAATTCTTGAGGAAATTAACTTTGAAAGGTTTAATTGGGTCATGTGCGGGTATTTACACCCATCTAATGTCCGGTAATATCCTTCCTTGCTCTTTCTCAAGTGGATGATGACTTGTTGGATATATGTTGATTTGTTGGATTGATCTCCTTGTTTTCCCCTCTCATAGTTTCTATGATTTATGTTTGAGTGTATTGTCTCATTCAAGCTTGGGGGAGGGTATTCTATCATGTTTGATGGGATTTTGATTCATATATGTCATGCACCTTTGTATATGCTTTTCCATGCTCTTGTATTTTGAAAAAACTCCAAAAAGATTGTTGTTTCTATCAAGGCAAATTTGCAATGTATCTTTGTTTTGTTCTTGTTTTGGACATAATACTTTTGGACTTGTATAGTTGAATGCTTTTCTTCTTAAATGGTAACGGTGTGCACGGTTTGAGAGTACGCTTGGTTGATTCTAGGATAAAGCATGCTAAGGTAGTTGGTTAGAACTAGTGGGACCATGAAACCGGATTCTACTCGTTTGTGGCATGATGGTAGTTGCTTCCTATAGTCGAATTGACACCAATAGTGAGTTTTTGCTACATCCATGTGAGGTTATTCATTTTTCAAGCCTTCTACATAACTTGCATGAGTGGCATGGATCCTTGACTATTGCGGACCTAATCTTGAATCTTGACTCATAATTCTCAAACACGAGACCGAACCATCTAGGGAGGACAAAGGCATCTTTTCGGGGTGGTAATTTTTTTCTAGGTTAATCTTCTTTATTTTTAGTTCATTTGGGTTTACATTTGCCTTCTTGCTAACCATTTGAGCCTTTTTCCTTCTTTTCAAGCCGCATCTTTAGAACTTTGAGCCTTTTGTTTCTTTTTGTTTCATTTTTGGTTTTTGTGAAGCAAATGGTAATGTTTTTGGAGTTTGTGGTATATAAGGTTGGATATTGGTTCTATTTGTAAGCAAGCTTGTTTTTTGTATATATTGTGAATAATGGCAAATGAATGATGGAAAAAGCCGTCCAAAGTCAAAAGAGGCAAGGACATAATAAGTGTAAATTTGAAAAAGCCGTCCTAAGTTAAAGAGTCATGGACAATTGCTTTAAAAGAAATGAAAATAAAAAAAAAAGAAATGAAAATAAGAAAAATCAAAAATATTTTGATGTGATTCTTTTCCCCTTTTTAAGCATTGAGGACAATGCTTCCTTTAAGCTTAGGGGAGAAGCATTTACGCTTTTTGTATGTATGATTGTGGTTATGGCTTTGAATAAGTTTGGGGGTGTTAGTTTGTTTTTGTTTGGTGTTCTCTTTGTTTTGGCGTTGAGATTTGGCCAATCTTGCTTCACAACTTAGGTGTACCACCAAATTTTAAAAGTTTAGCCTACCCCTAACCCTTTTTGCCCTTACGTTACAACCATTGGGAAAGACCTTTTGACCTAGAGGTTGAGTCATATACCGAGGGAGGGCATTATGAGTTAAAGCATAAGGAAAGGGGATGCATTGTCAAGACGTCGAGTAGCCCAAAATTATCTCTTTTTCCGGTTCCTTCGTGGAACTTTTGAGATGCTCACTAGGGGAAGATATGAGACTAGTAGGGAGAACGCGGTAAGACCGTTTGGGATGAAAGCGGATTGCGTTTCTCTAGTTCCTATGCTTAGCATATTTATGTTTTAATCAACCTCGGGTATCTTGAAACGTGCACTCACTACTTCAAAAATGCTCAAAGAGACCCAAAATAAGAGACCCGTTAACTACATAACCGGTCTCACTTAAAGGAGAGACCCGTTATCTTAAGTAACAGGTCTCTCGAAATATAAAAAAGACCCGTCATCTAAGGTAACCGGTCTCAAGGTGCAAAGAGAGACCCGTCCATTCAAATAACAGGTCTCTTGATTTTTTTTTTAATTTTAAATTTGAGTAATTAGATAGACCTGTTAGTTAAAAAGACGGGTCTCCTAAAAATTCTTTAAATAATGCTCTTGGTAGTTGAAAACCCTAACCCTTGAATAAAAAGTACTCACTCACTCACTCATTGGCCGTGATCCGCCACTTTGCTCTCATCACTCTAGCCTCTCATCTCTTTCCCTTTTCCTTTAATCTCTTTTCTTTCTTATCCCATTAATTTCCTTTAATCTCTCACTCCTTTAATTTCCTTCATGTTTTTCTCAGTTTTAAGAATTGATATGAACTTCACTCCGCCATGATAAAATTTCAAGATCCACTGCATGTCAAGGTGAGTTTGTAATTTTCCCCCCTGTTTTAAAGTGTTGATCCTTAATTTTTCGTATTCTTCAAAGAAAAATCTGATTTTCTTGTTATTGTTTTTAATTTTTGTTTTGTACAATTATTCTTTAGTTATGATAATAGATTTTTCATTTAGTGTTCTTGTTAATATTTTTTAAATTTTCGCCAAAAATAATTTATTAGATTTTAACATGATTTTTAACGATTTTGTTTTGAGGTTTTTTTAATCAATATTTTTGGTTTTATTCCCTTTTATTTTTATGTGTTTTTACATTTTTTCCCCTTAGATCTTTTGTAGTGTTAGATCTAGTTTAGTTTATTATTCGTTCAATTCTTTATAATATTGTTCATTTTATTCTTCTATAAAGAGAACCATATCTGATATGTTGATGTATTTTTTTTTTTAATTTTCATTTACAGTTTCAATATTTTTTTTAGTTTTTTTTTTATTACTTTTTTCGTTTTTAAAATTTATCTTTTTAGTTTTTCCTGCCAATTCATTCTGCAGCTCGGTTTTGAAATTGGTTTAAATTATTTTTATAAATTTTCGTTGTTGTTTTTCTTACTTTGTTTGGTCGTCTTTTAACGTTATAGTTTATATCCCGTATTTCATTAGTTGTGATACAATTTTTAGATCTTTGTTTTTCGTACTCCGTATATTTCAGTTTTTTCCTTTTTTTTTTAGCTTTAATTTTTGGTTAAGTGTTCGTATTTTTCATTGGTTTTTTGATTTTGTAATATTTAATTATGTTGGTATAGTGATTCGGATTTATTTTCTTAGAGAATAACTTTTGTTTTGTTTTACTGTTGTGTATATATTTGTGGTTACAAGTAAAGATTTCTACAAGTTTGAAGTGAAGAATTGTAATAAAGATATTTAAAAGCGGAATTAGAGTTTTTGATTTTTATGTTATTTTTGTGTATTGGATTTTCAATTATATTTGTATTATATTTGTAATTTTTGAGGTATATGAGTATATGACATTCAAAAATTATTTTGTACTCCGTATTTAATAATGTACTCCGTGGTTTGGTTGGGTGCTGGACGGTGGTGCTGGTGGTCGTGGCTGGAAGTCCTGGAACATGAGCCCCTACAATTTTTTTATTTAATTTTTTATTATTTGTATTAATTTTTTTTTGAGGAATATTATCTGTATTAATTTTATTAGTCGAATTAATTTTTTTTAATGTAAATGTAATATTACAACAAATAATTAATAAAAATATTAATGTTTTTACATATGTTTGGTTTATATATCAATTTATGTGGAAAAAACCCAAATTTTTTTTTATTTTTTATACCCCTAATGGGTAGCGGTTTGGCGCCAAAACTGCTGCCCTTTCTCTAGTAATGGCAAGCGGTTCTGAACTGCTTGCCATTTAAATGGCTAATGGCAAGCCCCCTAAGCCCATGCGGTTCAAAACCGCTTGCCATTAGGGGGTTTGAACCGCTTGCCATTACGTTTATTCTACTAGTGAATAAATCTAAACTAATCAAAGCAATAAAACAAGACATGATCAAAGGAATAAAATAAACAACTAAGACTAAGAGAAGAGAAATCATTACCAAATAAATCTGGAATTAAGAATAGAATTGAGAACAAAGTATAAGAGATAGAAAACTAGTCTAAAAGCTAAGTAGAGAGAGAAAATCTAAGAAAGAATTAAGAAAGAGTAAAAAGAAGATCCTAAACTTGCTTAACGGAAAAATATTTATATTAAGAAAGAATCCTAAAGTAAAACAAACTTAAACGTCGAATAATTAACATCTAATAATAACACGCGCCCGATCGGGCGAGGCACCGCCCGATCGGGCACGCCTTTTTCCTCTAAAGTATGAATCTCGTGCCTGGCCGGGCGCGAGTTCGGGTGCTAGCCTTTGCTTCCCTCGCCCGGCCGGGCGAACCTCCGGGCGCTAGCCTCTTTGGCCGGGCGGCACTCTTGGGCCACTATCTGGACTACGATTGGGCTCCAATTCTTCGGGCCAATCTGAGTTTCCTCTTCGGGTCTTGAATACTCGGTCCAAATGCCCCGGTATCACATATACCGAGACCTTAATCACCGGTTCGATGCTCTAACCGGCCTTGGGCTTCAAAGATGGTCGTGCTCCTTTAATTTCCGTAGTCGATCCATGAAAACCCGGGAAAATGCTCCAAAAGTGCAATTTCCTTTAAAACTCAACTAAAACTACGAAAACACTAGAAAACACCAATTAGTAATAAAAGTGGCTCTAAAGAGCCAAAAACACTACTAATTATGACCAAGGGACAGGGGTAAAATACTATATAAATTGGACATATCAAACTCCCCCAAGCAAAACCTTTGCTTGTCCCTAAGCAAAGATCTCATCAATGAACAAATAAATATGCTTCACCCCAAAAAGTAAAAATCAAGCACAAACAATTCAAGGTAAATCCAACAAACATGCTTCAAAATCAATCAATCAAATCCATCCAATTACCCTTATTCCCTGACAATTGTCAAATAGAGCAAACCACAAGAGCATATAGAATTCAAGACTAGTGCTCACACACTCAACTCTCATTTATGTGGCGAGTAAAAGATGTACTCGATCGCTCTCCAACTAACCCCTTTATGTGAACAATGCCCTCCCAACTCACACTCTCGTGTGTATAAAAAAATGTACGCTCAACCTACTAGTTGACTCGAAATATGTCAAATCATAACTTGCATTGATAAACAACACTTTCACATTCATACAACTCTATGCACAAAGGTCGGAAGGTCTTTAAATCTTGTAATGTAAGGCTAGGGTAAGAGGGTAGGAATCATTTAGGAAAAAGTGAGAGAAAAGCTATGCTTAAGGGAGCAAATCCTAGTAAAACCCATGATCAAAATAAATAATGATCAACATCTCCTACATAACTCAATTCTAACAAAAATCCACCAAATACAACTCCAAATAATATAAACAATCCCAACTCTTATAATTTCACTCATAAGATATAATAATAAAGAACTGGAGTGAATAAACAAAATTCATTTTCCAACTTGAATAATTTTCATAGAAGCTCAATTTTTTCTTCCTTTTGATCAACCTCCAACTAGAACGTTTGAACATTGAACACTTTTTTTCTTTTTCTTGATTTTCTTATTGAAGTTCACTTATATTTTTTTTACTTATTTTTTTCTTGAACTTCTCTTTTTTTTTCATAACATCATACTTTATTTTTTCCAAGAAAATATAACTTTCAAACTCATCAAAAATAAAGTTGATCAAGAATAAAACAACTTCTCAAAACCCACCCAAATTGTGCAAATAATGAGCACACTACAAAATCCCTCACCTCACTCACTAATAGCTCCCCCAAGCCAAGCTTGGGACTAGTAACCAATGGGGCAAAATAGGCTATTTATGTGGCTAATAAACAACAAAAAGGTCAAGGCAACAACATGGGTAGCAAGAAGGGAACAAATATATCTACAATCATCTGGAGGCCACCTAAAAGAAGGAACGCCTTCGTCCTCCTCAATGTGCATAATAATGAGTCATACAAACATTATTTATAGTTGCAAATCAATACTCAAATTCATTGACATACCAGGAACTATCACACATTCCTAACTAAATCAACTAGTCAAGCACTATATTCACAAGTAGTTGGACAAAATTGACGCATATTAAGGCATCTAAGCAATCAAACTTCAAATCATGATCAACAAATCCACAATATTTATCATCATATACCAAGAATCAAAACAAATTTTCTCAAGTAAGGGGCACAGGGAAGCATGATTTACAATTCATTGGAATGTGTTTTTGATTTTTTTTTTATTTTTCAAATGTAAAAGAAAGCAATAACACTAACCTAGAAAGCAATAAATCTAAACTAAGAAAACACACCAAAAATAAAAGAAAAGAGAAAAAGAAAGATACCAAATCAAAAATCTCCCCCAAGCCAGAATCACACAATGTCCTCATTGACTCGGGAACTAGCCCAGCATAGCTAGTCTTGATCATCCTCATCCATGGAGCTGAACCCTTCATCTCCACTGCCACCTGCACCACCTGCACCAGAAGAGCTACAACCAAAATAATCAGCATGAAAACTCCCCCCTGCCGGTCCCCCGAAAGGAATGTCCTGGTCGTACCCATGGAAGGCAGAATAGTCAGTATAAATGCCATGTGCAGTGGGATCCCTATCGTATCCCTGGGGTGGAGGCTGAAACCAGTCAGGGTAAATAGCATCGTCGGGAATGTTGCCCCGACGAGCATAATCATCGTACATAGGGTAGAGAGCTCTACCCTGGTTCCTCTCCAAGTACCCTAACCTCTGGTCAATGGAGCCTACCATCCTCCTAAGGTCAGTGTGAGAATGCTCGATTCGGCCCAAAGCCTGACCTATACTCTGAAGGTCCCAAACTAGGCCAGAGTTAACATGGGGGACAGAGTGAGACATGCGAGGTGGAGAAAACGCTACCTCGGGCTGAGGCTGGGGTGGTGGAACTAGTGGTGGCATTGGTGGTGCTTGCCCCCTAGAGTTGGCAACTAAAAGGTCATATGTGTAGGATGCTTGCCCGGGGGGAAAAGCGGTCAAGTCAGGACTAGGTAGGGAAAAGATGGGCAAAGGCTGCTCGGTCCCAGTCCTAATACACAAGTGGGGTATCTACTCACTGTCCAGTCGTACCCACCCCAAATTCTCAAAATACCTAGCAGTCATATAGGTATTCGGTCCACAGTTGGTCAGTTGGTGGAGTCCACTCTAAACAAAACCGACCTTTTTCACTGCTATTCTAGTGATAAGGCCTCCTATACGAATGGGGGTGCGAGACTGGGTACTGGCTGTGGCATGTCTGCTCTGATGGTGGATGATGTACCTACCCATGTTCAGTTTCCCAAACCCATACACATAGTGTCCTATAACAGCTAGTTCGTTGGTTTGGGCGTTATGGGGCTCGTTCCTATCTAGAAAACACAAACCCGCAAATCTTTGCCAGATTTTTGGAATAGGTTGATGAATAGGTTTGGTACTAGCATGTTGGGGGTCGGGGGTAGGCAAACCAGTAAGAGAATAATAAATGTCACCAATTTTATATTCAGCATGCCATTGGTATGGTAATTCAGAATTTAATTCAAACAATTTACAAAATTTCACATATGTTAAACTAATATTTCTATTGTTCAAACTAAAATATAAATTCGGTCCATTTCTACTATTTACAACTTTCAAAGAAGACAAGAATTCACAAGTTAATTCACGGTATGTAGGATAGTGCATATCAACGAATTTTCTCATTCCTATGTCACTCAAAAATCGTTTAACAAAATCATACAAACCATAAGTTTCTAAAGTAGGGCGGTGTAACCACCGTGAAGGAATTACCTCGCGCCCGGCTAGGTGTTCTAGCCGCCACTTTTGCTCCTGGCTAGCAATACGGATCGTTGGCCAGTAGGGGAGTTGTAAATCCGGGTCGTACTCCTCCCTCGAGCTAGAACTCCTACCGAAAATAGATCGAGCCCTCTTTGAAGCCATGGTAAAAATGGGTATGAAAATTAATTTGAATGGAATTAAAAAATTTATATATAGAATTGTAGAGGATGAAGAGAGGATTAAGAATATGTAAAAATATTTGGATTTGCGGTGAGAAATGAAGATAAAATCTTAGAGAGAAGGTAGAGGATTTAAGGTTTTAGAGAGAGAAAGTTATGGAGGAAAGAGAATAAATGAGAAAAGATAAAAAAAAGAAAGAAAAAAGAAGAAGAAGGTCGGGCGTGTTGCGCCCGGTCGGGCGGGTGTTCGCACGATCGGGCGATATGGATTATTATTCTGCTATGCTCTCGCGCCCGGTCGGGCGGAATTCTCCCGATCGGGCGATCTTAATGCCCGATTTTCTTCTACTCTCGCGCCCGGTCGGGCGATCTGGTGCTTAAATTTTCATCACTTCTCGCTCCCGGTCGAGCGAGATTCGCCCGATTGGGCGATCGAAAATGTCCGTATACGACGAGTTTCGCGCTCGGTCGGGCGCCAGTCGCCCGATCGGACGAAAAACACCCGATTTTTTACCCCGCCTCGCGCCCGATCGGGCGAGCTTCGCCCGGTCGGGCCGAGGCTAATTTAACGAAATTTTTTTTTCTTTCTTCTTTTCTTCAATTATTTGGCTAACTAATTTCCTTCAAACCTGTACAAACTCATAAAACTCATTAAATTCCCTCATCTTTCCTCTCATAAGAAAAGGAAAGAAAAAACTAGTCGAAAAAGCATTAAAATACGGGTTGCCTCCCGCAAAGCGCTAGTTTATCTAGGTCCCGCACGACCTTCTTACAAAGTACAAGAACTTGGGCCCTTGACCCAACGCTTGGTCGGGTGGTTTCTCACCCGATCGAGCGTTGTTTAGGCTGCGACGCGGCTTCCTGACATACCCTGTGGGACGCCAATTCACTTTATCTGGTGGATCCTCCTTGACTTGGATTAGGGGCTCTTCAATGCTATGCACTAAAGATTCCTCTTTGATCGAGGGTTGCTTCAAATTGTCATTACATTTAGCACTTGCAACTCGATCTGGCAGAACACTCACCGTAGGCTCAATTTCCACAACTTGCTTGATTGATTCCACCTTTTCGTCCACAAAACCAAGACCGACGGTTTAGAGGGCTCTTTCTATCGCATCAACTTCCTTCTGCCATTTGTCTATCTCATCTGAAAGGGATGCAACACAAGATACCGCCTTCAAGGGATCTTTTACAAGAGCTTGGGGCTTGTTAGAATAACTTTGAACCACATTAAACTAAAGCACTTCTCCTCAGTCATGGGGCTTTTAGGGGTATTATTTAGATTAAAAATAATTTTATCGTCCCCTACTGATAGTGTTAATTTGCCACTTCTCACATCTATAATTGCTCTTGCAGTGTTAAGGAATGGTCTACCCAAAATAATTGGGGTTTGCGTATCCTCAGCCATATCAAGAACAACAAAATCAACAGGTATACAAAATTTACCTACTCTAACAGGAACATCCTCTAAAACACCTAAGGGGTATTTTTTTTTTTTTTTGGTAAATAAGAAGAATTTTATTACCAAAAGAAGAAGTTACAACTTACAAGAGCTAAGAAGTAACAAACACCAAACCCCATAAGACCTGAAACACAGGCCAACCAACCACCAAACAGTTCAAGCTCAATCTCTTGCCACCTTCTAGGAAGGGTTCAAGAGAAAGAGACAAGAACAACCTGAGCAAAGCTTCCAGCCACCTTCTAGGAAGGGTTCTGGAAACCAGGCTCAAGAACACAACAAACAAACACAAACCAGGACACTCCTGCAAACAAGAAACACCATTCCAGCAATGAAAAAGAAAACCCCCACCTTGACTCAGTTGCAAAAGCAACATGACTAGACAAAAGAGGGAATACAACAACTCATGGAATACAACAAAACAAAACACCAAAGAAGAAACAAAACGAATTCAAAATGTTGACTAAAAACACCTAAGGGGTATTTGAAAGAACGGTCGGCCATTTGTAGAGTAATATTAGTAGCTTTTAATTTACCCATATTTAAATTGAAACACAAATAATGGCATGACACTAACGCCAGCACCCAAATCACACAATGCATTATCAATCATTAGATTGCCAATATGACAAGGGATAGAAAATCTACTCGGATCTTTTAATTTAGGTGGAGATTTATTTTGAAGCACGGCACTACACTCTGCAGTGAAAGCTACTGTCTCTACCTCACTAATAGACCTTTTTCTTGTCAATATTTATTTCACAAATTTTGCATATGCAGGAGTCTGTGTGATTAATTCAGTGAAGGGAACTGTTACCTTTAGATCTTTTACCATCTCCAGAAACTTACCAAACTGCTTGTCCAAGTTTGTCTTCAAGTGACGATTGGGGAATGGAAGTTTGATAACTGGATTTGGAGAATTATTGCTCTTATTTGGAGTGGCCACCTTCCCTGGAGCCGTACCCTGCAATGTAGAATTAGATATATTAGTACTACTCTTTACCCTTGCAAGGCTATTAGCTACATTGTCAGGTTTAACGGAATCAAGATTAGCATTATTTAACAAAATAGGTTCATTGTCTCTGGGCATAGGGGGCCATTCATAGTTTGAACCACTTCTTAGAGTAATTGCATAGGCTTGATCCGTTGGCCTGGTCGGCTGTGCTGGCAGAGCTCCCTGTTGGAGGGCTTGTAGAGTAGCGGAAAGTTGCGCAATTTGATTATCTACAATTTTATTGTGTGCTAGAATTGAATCAATTTGTGCATCTCTAATCTCCATATGCTTCTGCATGTTAACCAGAATCGCTCTAATTTCTACCAAGGCAAGGTCGGAAGATGAGGAGGGTTGTTGTGGTTGGTTCTTTTGGCCAGCATTGGGATGGTAATATTTCTGTTGTTGTTGTTGTGGCGCCTGTGGTTCTTGTGGTGGTGGATTTTGAACATTAGTACTCCGGTAGGAAAGGTACGGATGATTTCGGTACCCAGGATTGTAGGTGTTGGAGTATGGGTTATTCTGCCTATATGCTTGAAAGGCATTAACTTACTCCACGGAACTCCTGCAATCTTGTTCCCAATGACATAAAATTCCACAATTTTCACAGAAAGCCTCATTAGCATTAGTATTAATTCTAAAAACATTTGCTACATAAGTAGTGCTAAGATTATCTAGTTTCTGGCAGATAGAGGTTAATGAGCTTGCAAAAAGGATACAGAGTCAACACTATGCTTCCCCTTGTTAGCAAAGCCTCTAGGATTCCCATACAGGGAATTGTGTATCGCCATATCTTCAATAACCTTACCTGCATCATCAACATTAAGATTCATAAATCTCCCACTAGCTGTAGAATCTAAGATTATTTTAGATGAATTTCCAATGCCATTATAAAAGGCTTGGTTTAACTGCCATTGTGCCAAATTATGGTGGGGGCATTCTCTTTGTAGGTCCTTGAACCTCTCCCAAGCCTCATATAAAGTTTCATCGGCTTCTTGGGCAAAATTCTGAATTGCACTCCGTAGTACGGCTGTTCTCTCTACAGGATAATACTTGTTATAAAAATTCAAAACAAGAGTTTCCCAGTCAGTTATACCAAGTGCAGTTCTATTTAAACCATTAAACCATAATTTGGCTTTTCCAGTTAAAGAGAAAGGAAAGAGAATCTCCCTGATTTGGTCTTGTGTGACCCTAGCTTGCCTGATGGTATTACAGTACTGACAATAGTCTGGAATATGAAGATTTGGGTCTTCACCCTTAGCTCTACTAAATTGCTTCCTTTCTATCATCGGTATAAATTGGGGTTTAATCTCAAACTGTACCCCATCAAGAGCCAAAGTGGGTGTAAGGTGTGGAAAATCTGTAAGCTTTGGTTGTGTGTAATCACTAAGCATCTTTGGAGCCGTCATCTCTTATTCTGGATCTGATGATACCTCCGAATCGCTAGAATCAGCTAGGGGATCTCGGTGATTATTATTAACACCAGAATCCGCCAGAATTTGCTTGTAGAAATTAAATTCTTCTGTCTATGGAAGGATCGTTTGATCTCAGGATCGAATGGGATGTAACCTGATCTGGAACACCTGGGCATAAACAAAAAAAAAACTAAAAGGAAATATGCGACTTGCCTCAAAGAACTAACGTTCTTTGAGACAAAAATAAATAACCTAGACTACAAAAATAATCATAAATAAAAATAAAACGTCTCCCCGACAACGACGCCAAATTTTGACAAGGTTAAAGTCGTATCACCTAATCAAAAGTAATTCCTAAATCCTCTAACTAATGTAGATAGGGAAGTAGGTTCGAATCCACAGAGAAACGAGTCTTTCTATTCCTAATTAAATATTATAATCTAGATTATAAAGTAACCAATATATTGTAATCAAAGGAAACTAAATTACGAAGATTAGAATAAGGAGAAAACAATATATAAAAGGATCTAGGGTATAGGTTCACCAATAAATAATATTCCAGGGTAAAACATAATAATCAATCATCAATGCATACATTAATCAGATCAAAAAGGGCTGTCGCTAGGTTTTACAATCACACAATTAATTTACCGGTATTAAATCTCATCTTTCGAATCTCGACTCAACCATTTATAAATTAACCTGCCTATTGAAACTAGACCTAAACATCAATTCTCATCTGTCGAATCTCGAATCAATATTGTTAAACTCATGCATAAAAGATCTGCGCAAATCTAGTCACAGATCATTAAATCAATCAATAGGAAATTAATCTAGCATTGATAATCAACAACAATAAATTACCCCTTCATATTATTTATGGATCCCCACAAACCCTAGAATTAAAACTACTCACACATAATTAAAGCTAAACTAATCAAAGCAATAAAACAAGACATGATCAAAGGAATAAAATAAACAACTAAGATAAAGAGAAGAGAAATCATTACCAAATAAATCTGGAATTAAGTATGAATCTCGCGCCCGGCCGTGCGCGAGTTCGGGCGCCAGCCTTTGCTTCCCTCGCCCGGCCGGGCGCGCCTTCGGGCGCCAGCCTCTTTGGCCGAGCGGCACTCTTGGGCCACTATCTGGACTACGATTGGGCTCGCTCCAATTCTTCGGGCCAATATGGGTTTCCTCTTCGGGTCTTGAATACTCGGTCCAAATGCCCCGGTATCACATATACCGAGCCCTTAATCACCGATTCGATTTCTCTAACCGGCGTTGGGCTTTAAACATGGTCGTGCTCCTCTAATTTCCGTAGTTGATCCATGAAAACCCGGGAAAAATGCCAAAAGTGCAATTTCCTGCTAAACTCAACCAAAACTACGAAAACACTAGAAAACACCAATTAGTAATAAAAGTGGCTCTAAAGAGCCAAAAACACTACTAATTATGACCAAGGGACGAGGGTAAAATACTATATAAATTGGAAATTTTTTTTGCTTTGTTTAATATTCAAGTTTGTTTGATTTGATTTTGATGTTTGATTGTTGATTAGTGTAATTGTTCTTCATATATTGTTGATTCTTGATTTCTATAGTTGTTTGTTTATTTGATGATGATGTTAGAGTAGTTGTTTGCTAGGAATTGGGTGAAACTTGTATGATTGATTGGTTGTACTTAATTTATGAATTATGTTGATTAATTGTTGAGATTAAAGTGATTAATGGAAGTTTGCATGTGTGTCATTCGATTAGGCCTTGAGAATTATGCTAGTTTGCATTGTGATTCTACATTGATACGGACCATTGATTTGTAGCTTACATTTGTCGATTGAGCTCGATTAGTGATGCTCCTAGTTAGATTCCCTCGTAGTTGGCGCTAGTTTGACCTCTAGGAGATAGCTTGTTGACTCTTTTGATTGAGTTTGCCATTAGTCTTCACAACCATTGACTTGCATGTATTTCCGAGTTGCTACATTTGTCATGATTACTTGTTGATCCCCGTTCCTAGTGCTTTATTTGTTTGATTTCTTTGTTTGTTAGTTGTTAGTGTTATCCTTTTATCTTTGTCTTCGACCTAGCTTAGGCGCATAATTGAGAGCACTTGAATATTACCGTTCCTTTGGGTTCGACCCTTGACTTGCCTATATACTTGTATATAGGATTGTTAAGTGTTTACAAACTTTTTTGATCAAGGGAGGGTGAGTTTCAACGACCTAGTTCCACCCTTCGTCAAGGGCAGGTTCAATCTCTTTTAGGTTGGGTTTGTAACTTCATCCCCGAACTTCCAGTCTTGGTTCCAGACCTATTGGAGTTGACGATCTACTAGATCGTTAAGGGGTGTAACCTTCACCTCATGAACGGTTTACAAGTTCCTAAAACTTGTTAGCGACTCTTTTTCTCTATCTTCCTTCCCTTTGGACGCCACCATGCTTAAGTGTATAATCACAGTGGGGTTCAAGCTAGGGATAATGCTTGAAATATTCCCTACAGGGTGTGTCGGTTCTTTACCTTGAACCGAATCTATATTGCTTTAAAAAGCTGCACAAGCTTGTGCCTAACACCCAGAGCAGGTATGGTCACCATGGCTCTGGCTGGTGGCGGATTGAGAGTCATCCGCAATATTTAACAATGTGGTCGAATGACTCTGATAAGTGACTTTGATGTCACTTTTAGGGTGTTTATTGAGTCGTATTCCGGCTTATATTCCAATAATTTCACCTTTTTTATCCTTTATTTCTATTATTTTATTATTCTCGTCTTTTATCTTTATTTTGTGTAATTTTGCCCTTTTTATTAGTTTTTAGTTTATTTTTGTAGTTTTAGTTAATAATTTCCCTCTTCTCTCGTTTTATTTATTTTCTTTTAGTTTCTAGTTTGTTTTATTTCATTTTATTTTATTTTATTTCATTTTATTTTATTATTTCTTTAGTTTTAGCATTTTATTTTATTTTATTTTACTTTATATATCTTATTTTATTTTACTTTATTTTTCTTATTTTATTTTATTTTATCTTCCGATTTCCCCTCGTGTTATTTTTGGTTGTAGGCGTTCCGGGTTTCAAAGTCAAGTTTGTGTTCGGGGTCCAAGGTTCGAGCACAATTCACAATGCACAAGCACCACTGCTGCCAGCCTTAACCTTCACCCCACAAGCACCTTATCCTCCACCTCACAACAGCAACAACACGCAACTTCCCCAACTCCCTCACCATCAACAAACATCAACAACAACCAGCAGCAATGCTGCCTAGCCAACTCCAACCTCACACAACCAAACCACCTCCAATTCTCCTCCATCTCACACCCATCAGCCCCGCAATTCCCCTGCTTCACCTCGCAACACCACCCAACACCAGCAGCAACCCGCAACAATTGCAGCTCCTCCCCGCATCACCAATCCGCAACCAATCGAACCAAATTCACAGCAAGGAGCAACCCAGACCTCCGCGGCCGCGCACCCCTGTCAGAAAGCGCACCAAATCGAGTCCAAAATCGAGTTGAGGCAGAAGCTTTGTGCGACTTGCTTGGCGACCTCTTCGCGGGCGCGTAGATCGGGGTTCAATTTGAACCACATCACGAGCTTTGCACGTGGTTTTAATGAAATCCAACGGCCGTGTTTTAATGATGCTTGATGAAGATGATGATGATGAACGGTGAAGATGAGGGGATGCGTGGTGATGGTGATGAAGGTGATGCGAATCAGAGCAGCCAAAAATCGAGCAAGGAGAAGATCGTGGGTCTGGGGGGAATTTGGGGAATGATGGGTTTTAATTTCTTTTATTTTATTTTTATTCCCTTTTTCTTTTTCCCTTTTTCTTTCTTTTGTTTTATTTTATTTTCTTTATTTTGTTTTCTTTTATTTATTTTATTTTATTTAGCTTTGTATAAATACCCATTTTTGGGGTAATTAGAAGGTATGGATTTTCTTATTTTTTCTTAGTTAGTTTAGGAGAGCTTCTCTCTCTTAGGGTTAGATTAGATAATTTTTAGAGAGATAAAGTAGATTATGCTCAATTTTCTTCCAAGTAATCAATTTTGGTCAAGTTTAATTTCCAATCAAGCAATTCCTTCAAGTTTTCATCTTTCATTAATCCTCTCTCTAGTAATCTCTAATCCTTTCCTTTAGCTTTATTTATTTGCTTTATTGTTGCTTATTTTTGTTATCCTTTTAGTTTATCTATTTATTATTGTTTTCATTGTTCTTAATCATGTTTTGTTTTGTGTTTCTTGAATTTATTTTTGGTTTTGCTATTATGTTTAATCTCTCTTCTCTAGGCTAATTTCTTAGCTAGGGGAAGGGGGTGGAAAATATGTGTTGAATGTTGGATTAATGATGATGGTTGGATTGAATACATGCCTTAAATTGATGAAAGATATGATTTTTGATGGCTTGAGATTATTGTTACACTTTATTTGATTTCCCTCTAGTTTAAATGCATGAAAGTGATTTGAACTAGATTCAGATCACCTCTATTTTAATGATTGCATGAGAATGAGTTGTTAAAATTGAGTTTTATGAATTGTGTTTCTTTATTCTCTTGATTTGCTTGTGTCTAATAGGATGCATGAGAATGATCCTAACTAGCATGGACTTCTTTCATTGATTTGCCTAGACTATTGCATGAGAATGAATTGTTTAGGTAGGACCTTGTGTTCTTTGGCATATGTTTCATGATAATCACCGTTATTCTCCTCTTTCTAGTCATGTTTGACACCCCCGAATCCCTAGCGTAATTTTCTATTGATTTTATTCATCTTTATCTTTGCTTATTCGTAGTTTTAGTGCTTTTTATCCAATATATCAACAAAAACATTTCCCCTCTTGACTCTTGCATTAGTGATATTGATGTTGGACGAGTGAGCTTCCTTAGTGGTTCGACCCTTTACTTGCCACTAACTAGTTTAGTGTAAGTTTAGGCATTATAAATTGTTAATTTGATTAGGGTCGGTAGAACCAACGACCTATTGAACCTCGATCTACTAGATCGTTAAGGGGTGTAACCTTCACCTCATGAACGGTTTACAAGTTCCTAAAACTTGTTAGTGACTCTTTTGCTCTATCTTCCTTCCCTTTGGACGCCACCATGCTTAAGTGTATAATCACAGTGGGGTTCAAGCTAGGGATAATGCTTGAAATATTCCCTACAGGGTGTGTCGGTTCTTTAGCCTTGAACCGAATCTATATTGCTTTAAAAAGCTGCACAAGCTTGTGCCTAACACCCAGAGCAGGTATGGTCACCATGGCTCTGGCTGGTGGCGGATTGAGAGTCATCCGCAATATTTAACAATGTGGTCGAATGACTCTTCACGCAAAGACTGAAGAGGCCAATGGATCTGGGCTAGGGCACCTTTGGATCCTAACCACCCTTACTTCTTGGGCGCTCCCCGCTATCTCTTTGAGCCTGACCAAGATATGCAAGACCTGGGCCCCGAAGATCCTGATGCTACCAGCCATCCTAGCTATTACCAGGTGCTTCTCTTCGGGAAGAAGGATAATCCAGGAGGGACTGGTCGACTGAGGCATATTTTGGTGAACTGGCTTCCGGACTCCTACTATGCGTTCTAGGAGAACATGCTAGCTATTGTCGGCCTTAGCCGAAATTTTCGTGACGGTAAGCGCCTTCGGCTGGGGCTGAGGACTTGCTTTTTCTTTTTATTTCGCAATTACTTCAGAGCTTTTTAGTGTCTGTTTCATTGAGCTGATTCACTTATCTTTGTTTTTCAAAGTTGAATGAGAGCAATTCTTGGATTGACTAAATCGCTTGGGGGTAAACGCTGAAAGGGTTGTTTTGGATCGTCGCCCCTGCAATTACAAACCCCAAGAAGCGTCCGTTACATCTAAATTCCACTTTGTTTCAGATCGAGCCTGCTGCGGACTATCTGAAGTAGAAACCCTGGTGGGCTAAGCGGGACCCTCTGAGGCGCTTTTCCCCAGAAGAAAAGGAGGCTGCCCGAACTGCTGAAGAGGTAGCCAAAGTTGCTGATCTCCTTCGAGGAGGTGAAGGGACCTCCTGAGCTGCCGAAGAGGAAGCAGCAACAGACGAGGCTCGGCTGAGGACGTTGTGTAAGGAGGGTGATCCCATCGTAAGGGGTCCTTCCTTAGATGCCCATGGCCATTTAAAAGCCTAGGACTTTACATTTGTTAGGGTGTAGTAGGATTTTAATTCCTGACTGTTCAGGGGACCTTGAATTAGAATTTATTCTATCATTACGCTTTTTCGTAAGAAACAAGTAGGGAGTCGCTAATGAGTTTTAGGAAAACTCATAAACCTTGTTCATGCCTTTCTTCCATGTGGAGTTCATGGAATAATTGGCACAAATCATAAGTTTACCCATGCCCAAATTGGTCTATAAACCAGAAATGAGTTCGGGAGCGAGGGTACTAAAATAACGTTCCCTTTAGAGGGGAATCGTTATCCTAGCCCTAGTGCAGCCTGTACTAGCTCATCCTTTTTCACAAATTCATCACCAAACAATATATGCAACACGATACCTATGACTATGTTAGTTGATTTTATTTACAAGCGTTAATCACGTAGGAATTACATTGCAAAAATCGTTATTCTTTGTTTAATCAATATTCGTGAAAAGAACAAAATAAACAATATTCGCTTTGTCTTAAGTGATAAAACCATAATTAATTATCAAATTCTATTCTTGATTAAAAAAAGAATACTATGTGAATTAATTAATTAATTAAATTTTTTTTTAAAGTGATCAAACAACACTATTTATTCAATTAAAGTTATTTAAACAATAAAGGAAAAGTGATTTATCTAAGCGCTCAGGAAACTAACCGTTCTTCTTTTATGTTAAATCTCCGTTTAATGAGTTTATGAACTTTCTTTCTTCTACGTACCTTCAAGAGCTTCAATAGATGGATTAGGGTTGAAGATTAGTTGGGAAGAAAGAGGGAAAAATAGTATTATAGTAAGAGAAGTAGAGAGATTAGGGTTTTGAGAATAATAGGGTTTTAATTCTGATTTTTTCGGTCATCGTAATGCTGAACGAAGACCCCTATTTATAGGCATAGGGATCTAGGTTTAGGGTTTTAGAGCCGCTCCGTTAGGTGGCGCGCACAACTCTTTGAGTCGCGCTAGGTGCAGCGCGCATCTCAAAGAGTCGCGCGTGCCATGGGCGCGCAACTGATTGACCGCAACTGATTGAGTTGCGCTAGTTTGCGGTTTGCCTTATACAAAAGCGCGTTTTTAAAACTTCCATAACTTTTTATTGCGGAGTTGGATTAAGGTGTGTGATATATCATTGGAAAGCTTTGAATGTCTAATTTCCAATGCCGTTAGATTAATGTTAAAATATGTTATGGATCAAAAGTTATGGCCTTTGGAGTGCAAGGGTGTCGATTTTGGGCCCGGTTTAGTGTTTTGATCATAACTTCTTCGTTTTGGCTCGGAGTTGGGCTAATAATATACCGTTGGAAAGCTCTTTGAAAGGGCTATACATCTGTATAGTCCTTGTATAGGAATTTTATGGTTGGTTTATGGATGATCTCAGTGGGGTTCAAGTTTGGGGTAATGCTTGAAATATTCCCTAAGGCTATGTTTGGATAATAAAAAGTGGAAGGAAAGGAAGGGAAGGGAAAGGGAGGGAGACAAACTTCCTTGTTTGGATAAAATGTTGGGGGAGGGAAGGGGAGGGGGAGGTGATAACTTGTTATTTGATATGATTTTAGAGTGATTTCGAACCTTCTTTACTTTGTATATTGGCATTTTGGTTCACTTCTACTCTATTTGTTCAACTTTTGTGTATCCCTTGCTTCACGGGTTGTTAGTGTTTTTGTTGAGTTTTTAGCTTTAAAGACGACCATTTGAGGCATATGGATGATAAACCAAGGTTAGAAGCCGAGACAATGGAGTAAAACCGAAGAAAAGTGAAGATAAAGGTCTTAGAGAGTCTGCACGGACGTACCATACTTTGCACGTCCGTTGCCCCAGCACGAACAGAAGCTACTGCCTGCTGCTTTAATGACCTACACATCCGTGCAGGATATTCAGCAGGTCCGTGCCTAATCCTACACGTCCGTGTAGTTTGCTCAGCCCAAATCAGTTACAAAACTGATTGTATAAAACAAGGCCTGCACGTCCGTGCCACATTTGGCACGTCCGTGCAGGATCCCCAGGGCAAGACAGTAGATTCTTCCTCTCTTCTTTCGAAGGTGCACGCCCGTGCCTACCTTAGCACGTCCGTTTAGATATGGCTGCACGTCCGTGCCAACCTCAGCACGTCCGTGCTGACCTGTAGCCGTGTCCGACTCTTGTTTTTCTCTGTCTTTTTTATTTAGGGGTCTTTATAAATAACCCCTTGAGCTCATTTGTACGACATCCAAGTTTTTAGTGCTTCCTCTTAGTTTGCAATTGTAGAAACACAAATATTGTCAAATCATTAGTTAGATTATAATTATTAGCTTGGAAATTTCATTCTCAATCATTGTAGAAGACAAGTTCCACCATTTTTATTCAAGTTCAAGCTTCTAGTAACTTTTTCTCACTCTTCTCTTCCATTTTAATTGCTTTGATTGTTAATCATCTTGCTTAATTCTTGTATGTTTAGATTGTTATTTAGCTTAATCTTTAGTTAATTCTTGTTCATGAGTTACTTGAAATCCTTAATTGCTTTAATCTCCATTGATTGTGAGTAGTTTAATTTTCTAGGGTTTGGGTAAAACCCTCAATATAGTCACTAATTACTCGTTGCATGTGTTAATTTGATAATTGTTGGGTGTTAATTAGTTGAGCTTAAGTGGTTTAATTGCTTAGTTCTTGTATATGGCCATTGCTAGAACTATTATCTAAGCTTTCTCAATAAAGGATCGAGAGATGAACTTAAGTTAGCTCCCTTATGCTTAATTGACTTGAAATGCCATGAGAATAGGAATTTCCAGTATAGGGAATGTTTTTGTCATCGTGATTATGCTTTAACACTTGTTTTATGCTTTGTAACCACGAGAGTAGGTTGTATTCATGATTCAAGTAATCCCTCTAGATTGAGAGAGTAGTTGGGTGCTTTAGATGACTTCCACTATTTTATCCCCTTAATTTACCATTGTTTGCTACATGCTATTTGTGACTAGTGTCGAAATTGAGTGGCAAATCCCGAGCCCTAGAACTCTCTAATTATTGTTAATCACCCCCTTAGTATTAGTTGATTCAACTAGTATTTGTTACATAAAAACCAAACCAATTCTGACTTCATTTATTAGTTTATTTAAACGGTAGTATCTCGGTGGTTGATTCAACGCCTCTCTTGGGTTCAACCCTTTTTTACCCTTGCTATTAGCTAGTAAGACCAAGATAGGACTTTATCTTTGGTAGGATCGACGACGGCCTATCAAATTTTGGCGCCGTTGCCGGGGAGGCAAAGTCACATTGAATGTATTATTGTTGAATCAGTCTAAGTGTGTGTATTTGTATCATAATTTTTCTTTATTATTTTTGTGTATTTGTGTTTTCAACTTGTGATAGTCATTGCTAACGTTTTTCTTAGCTTTTTTTGACCTTGCATGACATGGAAGAGTAAGAAATCACCGCTTATTCTCGTTGATCTAGAGCTAAATAAGACTTTGAGAAACGTGAGGAGGCTTTTGCAAGGCACACCAGAGTTCTCTATTGTATATTCAGATTCCGATCCAGAAGAAATCTTTGCAACCAACGAAGAAGATAATATGGGTAATAACGACCCTCCTCCACCATTGCTACGAGATTATGACCACCCCAATGCCTTCACACATCGGAGTGGCATACGTCTCCCTACTACGAATGCAAATAATTTTTAGCTTTCACCTCAACTCATCCGTATGATACAAAGTGATCAATTTGGTGGAAGTTCTCATGAGTGTCCTTTTG
Organism: Chenopodium album; assembly: GCF_948465745.1. Lineage (NCBI taxonomy): Eukaryota > Viridiplantae > Streptophyta > Magnoliopsida > Caryophyllales > Amaranthaceae > Chenopodium > Chenopodium album. The sequence continues at coordinate 31,454,138 of NC_137836.1, forward strand.
CTCATTTGGACAACTTTCTCGAATTGTGCACAACCATTAAGCAAAACAACATTACGGAAGAGTTCATCCGTATGCACATGTTTCAATTCTCCCTCCATGACAAAGCAAAGCATTGGTTGACAACGGTAGAAGAGGGATCATTGACCACATGGGATAAAGTCACTAGAGCTTTCCTTGGAAAGTATTGTCCACCCGAAAAGACCGCCGAACTAAGAATAAAAATCACCAATTTCAACCAAGAGATTGATGAAACGTTAAGTGAAGCTTGGGAGTGTTTCAAGGACTACACTAGAAAATGCCCACACCATGGTTTCACATCATGGATCATTGTTCAAAGCTTTTATGATGGTCTTACTCCTACTTGAAGGGCCAACCTTGATAACGGGGCCGGTGGTAGCCTTAAAAAGCTATCGGTAGATGATGCATACAAGATGATTGAAGAAGTGGCAAAGCACTACGCATACGGAGGTGATAGAAGGCAACCTCAAGCAAAGAAGGGCGGAATCCACGATCTTAGTGCAATAGACCTTATTACATCAAAGTTTGACATGCTAGCTCACAAGCTAGATCAAACCACCCTTACATCTCTAAGATCTTCTTCACAACAAGTCATGACTTGTGAGACTTGTGGAGGAAATGATCACTTGTCCTCCTATTGCAACTCAACTAACCAAGAGCAAGCTGCAGCTATTGGGCAAAGAAATGATCAATACTCTCAACCCTACAATCAAGGTTGGAAACCCCAACAAAACATGGGTTGGAAACAACAATTCCAAGGCCCCCCTCAATACCAATACAACCAACCCCATCCACAAAACCAACAAGCTCCTTACCGCCACCCTAATCAAAGGGACCAAAACCAAAAAAGACAATAATATAACTAACCCGCTCCTTCACCTCCTAAAAAATCTATCCTTGAATCCGCACTTGAGACCTTCATTACACAACAAGGAAGAAGCAATGCGGATATGCAAGCGAACATCTAACAACTTCAAGCACACAACAAGATAATTGAGAATCAATTGGCTCAAATTGCGCAACAAGTTGGAAGTTCATCCTCCAATCCTAGTGGTCACTTCCCAAGCTCAACGGCTGTGAACCCAAAGGAGCAAGCTAAGGCCATTACCTTGAGATCGGAGAGAGGTTGTGAAGGGTCGGTTATGAGTGAAGAGGAGCCACAAAAGAGAGATGAGGGTGAGTTTGAAAATGAGATAGTTGATGTTGAGAGAAAGGAGCCACAAAAGAAAAATGAGGGAGATGAGGAAAAGGTAGAAAAGCCCCCCATGAAAGTATACAAGCCTCCCATTCCATTCCCTCATAGGATATTTGAAAAGAAATTAAATGAAAAGTTTTCAAATTTTCTTGAAGTCATGAGAGGACTTCAAGTGAATATCCCCTTTCTTCATGCTATGTCACAAATGCCTACATATGCGAAATTTTTGATGGACCTTCTATCCAACAAGAGTAGGCTTGAGGAGATTGCTACCATCTCGCTTCCCAAGGAGGTGAGCGCTATCATTCAAAACAAGCTTCCTCAAAAGCTTGGTGACCCCGGTAGCTATGCAATACCGGTGAAGATTGGAGACTTGGAAGCTATGGATGCTTTATGGGATCTTGGGTCAAGTGTGAGCTTGATGCCTTATTCTATAGCAAAGAGTTTGAAAGTTAGAGACTTGAAGCCAACAAGAATGTCCCTACAATTGGCCGACCGCACGGTTAGGCTACCTTTGGGAATTCTTGAAGATGTACCAGTTCAAGTCGAGAGAATATTTATGCCTAGTGACTTCGTAGTAATGGAAATGAAACAAGACACAAGAGTACCCCTCATCTTGGGGAGACCATTTTTGAACACCGCGGGTGTTGTTATTGATATGAAGGAAGGAAGGTTAACCTTGAATGTGGGAGATGAGAAAATCTCATTCTCATTCTCCCAAACATTGAAAAAGCCATCGTTCGATGAAGTTCATAGAGTTGATACTTTGGAAAGGAACTTAGAGGAGTTCCAAGAGAACTTGATTGAAGGAGATCCTTTACAAGATATCCTAACGAGAGGCTTAGTTGAGGGAAGATGAAGAAACTAGGGGGTATGATCTTTTGCTCAATCAACCTTCAGTCCACAATGAAGTGAAAGTGGAAGTGTTCAATGTGGAGGTAAAAGAGGAGAGGACTACGAGTCCTCATAAGGTTGAACTTAAACCCCTTCCCCCTCTTCTTAAATATGGTTTCCTTGATGATAGTGAGGCTTATCCCGTTATTATCAATGCCAAACTCGATGATGTCTCTCTTGATAAACTCCTAGTTGTTCTAAGGGAGTATAGAGATGTCATTGGGTACAAAATTGATGAGATTAAGGGGATAAGTCCCACAATTTGCATGCATAAAATATTACTTGATGATGATCATGCTTCTTCAATTGAGCATCAAAGAAGGCTCAATCCAAACATTAAATAAGTTGAGAAAAAGAAGTTTTAAAACTTCTTGAAACGAGCATAATCTACCCTATCTACGATAGTAAGTGGCTTAGTTCGGTTCAAGTTGTGCCTAAGAAAGGAGGCATGACAATCATTAAGAATGATAAAGGTGAGACCATTTCTACAAGGTCACTCACCAGGTGGAGGATGTGCATTGGTTATAGAAAATTGAATAAATCCACCGAAAAGACCACTTTCCTCTCCCCTTTATTGATCAAATATTGGAAAGACTAGCATCTCATAGTCATTATTGCTTCTTGGATGGATATTCGGGATTCTTCCAAATCCCAATCCAACCCGAGGACCAAGAAAAGACTACATTCACATGTCCTTTTGGCACCTTTTCTTATCGAAGGATGCCATTTGGACTTTGTAATGCACCTTCCACATTTCAAAGGTGTATGATGTCTATTTTTTCCGACATGCTTGAATAATCAATTGAAGTATTCATGGATGAATTTTCTGTTTTTGGTTCATCTTTTGACATTTTCCTTTTGAATTTGATTAAAGTGTTGAAAAGATGTCAAGAGGTGAACTTGGTCTTGAATTGGGAAAAATGTCATTTCATGGTAGAAGAAGGAATTGTTCTTGGTCATGTAATTTCTAGTAGGGGCATTGAAGTAGATCGTGCCAAAATTGAGGTCATTGAGCGCCTCCCACGGCTACAAATGTGAAGGGGATAAGGAGATTTCTTGGACACGCGTGTTTTTACCGCCGGTTCATAAAGGATTTTTCAAAAATCGCAAAGCCGCTCACTCAATTGTTGGTAAAGGATGCTTCTTTTGTGTTTACTAATGATTGTTTGCTAGCATTTGATAGGTTGAAGGAGGCATTGATTTCGGTTCCTATCATTCAACCCCCTAATTGGGAGCTTCCTTTTGAGCTTATGTGTGATGCTTCGAATTTTGTCATTGGGTGTGTTCTTGGACAAAGGAAGGATAAGAAGCTCCATGCTATCTACTACACAAACAAAACATTGGATGATGCACAAAGGAATTACGCAACCACGGAAAAGAAGTTTCTAGCCATTGTTCACGCAATTGAGAAGTTTAGGTCCTACTTGTTGGGATCTAAACTCATAGTCTTCACCAACCATTCGGCCTTTAAGTACCTCTTGTCCAAGAAGGAACCAAAGCCAAGATTGATACGGTGGGTCTTTCTCTTACAAGACTATGACATTGAGATTAGAGAAAAGAAGGGTGCCGAAATGTTGTGGCCGATCATCTTTCATGGTTGCCTATCTTTGTAGGTGAACTTGATAACTTGCCAATCGACGATTCATTTTCGGATGATCAACTATTTGTTATTCTACAAACACCGACACCATGGTTTGCAGACATTGCAAACTATCTATCTTTCTATTCTTCCTCCCGACCTCTCCTATCAACAAAAAAGGAAGTTTCTACATGATATCCGCCAATATTTTTGGGTCGACCCCTTGCTCTTCAAACAAAGTGTTGATGGCCTTTTTAGAAGGTGTGTTCCGGATGATGAGATTGAAGATGTTATCACAATGTGTCACCTCACCTTGTGGAGGGCATATGAGTGTTAACAAAACTTTAGCGAAAATCTTACAATGTGGTTTTTATTGGCCCACAATGTTCAAAGATGTGTGGGGTGTAGTGAAAGCTTGTGACCGGTGTCAAAGAACCGGTAATATTTCAAGAAGAAGTTAGATGCCTTTGAACAACATTCTTGAGTTAGAGATTTTTTATGCATGGGGCATTGATTTTATGGGGCCTTTCCCGACCTCTTTTGGGAATAAGTTCATTATTGTGGCCGTTGATTACGTGTCAAAGTGGGTAGAAGCGGTTGCATCTCCTACTAATGATGCTAAAGTAGTTGTCAAGCTCTTCAAAAGAGTAATTTTCCCAAGGTTCGGGGTGCCGCAAGCCGTTATTAGTGATGGAGGTTCACATTTTGCAAAGCGATCCTTTCAAGCTCTTTTTGAGAAATATGGTGTGAGGCACAAGGTGTCATTGGCTTACCACCCCCAAACAAGTGGTCAAGCTGAAATTTCAAATCGGGAGATAAAAATGATTCTTGAGAAAACGGTGGATAGGTCTAGGAAAGACTGGTCTACAAAGTTTGATGATGATCTATGGGCCTACGACATCGCATTCAAAACTCCCATTGGCACCACACCATACAAGCTTGTTTATGGGAAATCATGCCATTTGCCGGTAGAACTTGAGCATCGTGCTCATTGGGCCGTCAAAACGTTGAATTTGGACCTTCAAAGTGCCGGTGAAAAGAGGTTGCTTGACCTCCAGGCCTTGGAAGAATTATGGTTGGATGCATATGAGAGTGCACGGATTTACAAGGAAAAGACCAAGGTTTGGCATGACAAGCATATTAGAAAATGGGAGTTTAAAGAAGGTGACAAGGTCCTACTATTCAATTCTCGGTTGAAGTTGTTTCCGGGTAAGCTCAAGTCAAGATGGAGTGGACCATTTATCGTTAAGAAGGTGTTTCCATATGGTGCTATTGAAATCTCAAAATACAATGGTGAACCGTTCAAAGTGAATGGCCAAAGGCTAAAGCCATACTTTGACGGTTTTGTGCATGAAGAAGCCAAGGTCGTTCACCTTGATGAGTTTGATGTTCCTTCCTCTCATTGATAATGCAATGTCGTCAAGCTAGTGACGTTAAAAGAGCGCTTCCGAGAGGAAACCCGAGTTTCTTACCCCCCTTCTCTAATAAACTATTATTTCTTTTCCATAATTTTTATTATTATTACTAACTTTTCTCTTAATATCTTTTGTAGGTATTGATGAAAAGAGTAGTAAGAAAAATATTCTTGGATGTGAAGTAGTAGGCTTAGTAAAAATCATAATAATAATGGTGATATTAATAATTTTATTATTATTATAAAAAAAATAATAAAAAAATAAAGAAAAAACAAAAAGAGAACATGCAGCATCATGTTTGCACGGACGTGCAGAACATTGCACGTCCGTGCAGCAAAAATCAGAAGCAGTCAGTAAATTGAGAGTGAATTTTTCCAAATTGGCATAGACGTGCCAAATTCAGCACGTCCGTGCAAGTTGGCTAAGCACGTCCTGCAGCCCCTTGCACGTCCGTGCCAATAAAGTCAGTAATTTTGTAAGGTTACTGTCTAAGGATGCACGTCCATGCCAAATGTTGCACGTCCATGCAACCCCAGTTTCAGTAGTCAGCAGCACGGTTATTATGTAAAAAAAAAAAATTCCTCACTTCCTCATAACTTATCTCACGAATTGCCCCCCCTTTCTCTCTAGAACTCTATTCCTACTCCTATAAACTAGATTTGGGTACTTTTATACCCGGCCAGGTGGCCCAATCAGAAAGCGCCACGTGTCCTCCATATAGGTGCCATTTGGACCTATGGAATGATGACACGTGGAGGGTGGACTCTTCTCCGTCCTACGTGGACTGAAGGTCCAGCAGGGACCATTCAGGTGGCGACACGTGTCACTCAAAAGGTGCTTTAGAATCCTTTTGGGCACAGTGACACGTGTCACTCAGGCATTGGCCCTGGGATGGCGGCCTTCTAAGGCCCAAATCCCGAGGCGCCGCAAAACGGCGTGACCTAATTCCTAGGTCACCAGATCCTAGGAGGGCACACTTTTCAAAAAGACCCTATAAATAGGGACATTATGTCATTTATGACGACACACGGAAAAAAGAGAGAGAATTTTTGACACACAATACGAGACAATACGTCACTTACCACAGAGCTGTCGTTTTCAAGGAACACACATCACTTTACCTGAGTTTGGAATCCAAGCGGATAACTTTACTTCTGCACGTTTTATCTCCGAACATTTACTGACTTAATCTTCGGAGGCGGACCACCGACCATCCGGCGGTCCGTTTGCTTTGCAGGTACATGCATCCTCAGTTGAATCCAGTTTCAGTGTTGTAACTCTCCCGAGGGACAAAAACCCCCGAAACATTTGGCGCCGTCTGTGAGGAGAGTACCTCTGAAATGGCTTCACAAGAGCTTGTACCAAATCCGGAGACCATTCGGCCTCCAAATGATGTACTGGTCCAAACGGACCACGACTCAGGTGACGACGCTGATGTCGAAACCTATGTGGATCCAAATGGATCCCTCATCTCTAGACGCATCCGCAGTAAGGAATGGAGAGAGCGTCCCCATGTTCAGGCAGGACCAAGCAAAACTGCTGGCCAGCCAAAGAAGCCCTCGGGGCGGCCGGTTGATCCTTCCCAGGCGGCAGGATCAACTCCCGTCACTCGGGATGAGCTAATGTCACTCCTGAGCAGCCTCAGGGGTGAAATCAAGCAGCTCGCCTCAAAGAAGTCGCCTACTCCTAGAAAGGAGCAGTCGGCCAAGAAGCCAGCCCAAGCTGGCAAACAGAAGTCGGTTAGGGACCGTCAGCCGACTCCTCATCCTGCTCCTAAGGAGAAGGCCAGGCCCCAATTTGACCTTAATCGGCTCTGTTTCCCAGAAATGGGCGCAAGAAAACCCATCCGGCCCATACAGCCGGATGGTAGCAAGAAAACGTTCTCTGACGCTCGGCAATACATTGAGGAGAGGAGAACCCAGCAATCAGAGTCGGCTTCAACGTCGACTTATCATGATAGCTTTCGGAATACCTCTGTGAGGTGTTCCTAGTCTGTACATGAGACCCCAACAAGCAGCCAAAGGGTTTAGTCTGGGCCGCATGTGATTCAGTCCGCCCAGTACATGGCACAACCATTATACCAGGCGCCAGTTGTACCTTACATGCAACCTACCCTCTATGGAGGACAGGCGGCATACGGCTATCAGCCGATGGACTGGCAGCTTAGGCTGCAACACCTTGGAGATCAACCCTCTGCTTTCTCTAGGGAAATAACTGAAGCCGTACAGCCGGCCAAAGTTAAAAACGTTCTGGTTGGAGCCTATGACGGGACCTCCAACCCAGAAGACCACCTGCTAGCATACACCCACCTCATGTATTTACAGGGGTTGGATGATGCCGCATGGTGTCGTTGCTTTCCAGCCACCCTGAAGGGCATAGCCCAGCAGTGGTTTGACAACCTGCCGGCTGGCTGCATAAATAGCTTCAAGACACTTGCGTTCTTGTTTGCATCAAACTTCTCTATGAACATCCCTGCCAAAAAGACAAGTCTTGACTTGGGCAATGTACAGCAGGGAGATAGAGAAGGTTTGCGATCCTACGTCAGGCGGTTCAATCTGGTCTGAATCCAGATTCATGGGTTGTCTGATGAGGTCGCCTTCACAGACTTCTTTAAGGGTCTGAAAGACGGGTCTACTTTTAAGTACGAACTCGTCCGCAAACAAATCTTTACCCTGCAAGGAGCCTTGCGAGAGGCGGAAGCCTACATACAGGCGACCGAACTCTGCTCCTCCAATAAGCAGTCGGACCATAAGAAGTCCGACCGGCAGAAAGAGACTCGGTCTGCTCAGCCGGCTCCTAAGCCAGAAGAGAGCAAAAAGAAAAAGCAAGTCTGGGCCATTGATAACTCTGATCAACTGGCCCAGAAGAAGAAAAAAGAGTGGAAACCGTACGTCTCAAGGTACGAATTCCACAAGGACTGCTGCTCCATCCTTTTGGAAATTAAGGATCGGCTAACTCTTGAAAAGCCAGCTGCTATGAAAGGTTCCGCTGAAAATCGGAACAAAAACAAGCATTGCCGTTTCCATGAGGATGTTGGCCATGACACGAACGACTGCTTTAGTCTCAAGCGGGAGCTCGACCGTCTGGCCGACAAAGGACAGCTGAAGTCCTATGTGAAGTCCAAAGTGACTTCAAAAGCAAATCCGGGGCAGTCCAAGAAAAAGACTCCCCAGCCTGCTGTGAGTGCCGAAACTGATGAAGAACCGGTCTATACCATAGAAGGCGGATTTGCCGGTGGTGGCCCGACCATTCGGGGTACCAAGGACCATCTGAGAAAGATGGTCAATTCTGTTGAGGAGGGGGATACAGCTAGCACATCCACCTTCCCTAAAGTTGTCATCACCGAGCAGGACAAAGGCAAAGTCCGTCGGCCGCATGATGACCCTGTTGTCATTGAGTGTAAAGTCGCCAACCAGCTGGTTGGCCGAATTTTGATTGACACAGGAAGTTCCTCTGACCTCATCAGCCTCAAATGCTTGTCCAATCTCAAGTACAAACCGGATAGCATGATGGAGGTCACCCACACCTTAGTTGGGTTTGGGGGAGGACTTGTGCACCCAGTCGGACGAATCGACCTACTTGTCCGCCTGGGAAGCAGGGGAGACGGTCGACACATGACCATCCGTTTCCTAGTGGTTGAAGAGCTCACGGCTTACAACCTCATCTTTGGCCGACCCACTCTTAATGAGTGTAAGGCCGTCATCATCCCTGCTCTCATGCTACTCAAGTATGAGAAGGATGATGGAACAGTTGGTTCCCTTAATGGGGACCAAAAGACGGCTCGAGAGTGTTATCTCTCGGACGTCAAGCCTGCGACCGCAGCATCCGGCCGGGGCAAGCAAATGATTGACCTCGACGATGTCGAGGAAGAACAGTCGGCCCCACCAGCCGGAAAGAAAAGAAAGACTGATCAGCTGGTGGTGGTCAAAAAAGAAAAGCAATAGCAATCACTGACCGGGGAAAGGTCGGATGATCTTCGTCCCCAGCCTACTGGAGAGCACATTGATATCCCTCTGGATGATAACCGTCCAGAGCGGACTGTTAAGGTGGGGACGATTGCCTTTGCAAAGTTGGGTGAAAACCTTCACCAGCTGCTCAAGGAATTCAAAGACATCTTTGCCTTTGAAGTGGAAGAGATGCCAGGCATCAGCCCGGATCTCGCTGTCCACAAACTCGCCGTGGATCCTAAAAAGAAGCCCATCCGGCAAAAGAAAAGAAACCACGGCGAAGAAAGAAGTCAGGCGGCAGCTGCCGAAGTAAAAATGCTGTTAGATGCCAAGTTCATTCGGTCGTGCAACTTCCCTGAGTGGGTAGCTAACGTTGTGTTAGTAAAAAAGTCGAATGGAACTTGGTGGATGTGTGTTGATTACACAGACCTCAACAAGGCATGTCCAAAGGATAGCTATCCACTGCCTAAGATCGACAGTCTGGTTGACTCAACAGCCGGACATGCCCTGATGAGTTTCATGGACGCCTATTCAGGTTTCCATCAGATCCCCCTGTGGAAAAAAGATCAAGAAAAGACGGCATTCGTCACTGATCAGGTGTTGTTCTGTTATACGGTGATGCCGTTTGGTTTGAAGAATGCGCCTGCTACCTTCCAACGAATGATTAATACGGTCTTCATTAATCAAATCGGAAGGAATGTAGAGGCGTACATTGATGATATGATAGTCAAATCCAAACAGCAGGCGGATCACCTTGCTGATCTCCGAGAAACATTCGCCACACTCAGGCGGCACAAGGTCATGCTTAACCCAAAAAAGTGTGTCTTTGGTGTTGAGTCTGGGAAGTTTCTCGGATTTTTGATTGACCAAAGAGGAATAGAGGCCAACCCTGAGAGAGTACAGGCGGTAATCGACATGCAGTCGCCCCGTACTGTGAAGGGAGTGCAAAAACTAACAGGTTGTCTGGCGGCCCTGGGGAGATTCCTCAGCCGTTCAGGCGACAAGTGTCTCTACTTTTTCCAGGCAATCAAAAAGAAGACAAACTTTGAATGGGGGGATGATGCAGAGGCGGCCTTTCAAAGGCTAAAAACTCATCTGCACTCTTTGCCGAGGCTTGTCAGCCCTTTGCCTAAAGAGAAGCTCTTCATGTACTTAGCCGTCTCTGATCATGTCCTCAGTGCTGTCCTCTTAGCTGAAAGAGACGACATCCAGCTCCCGGTGTATTTCATAAGCCATGTTTTGAGAAATGCGGAGCTTCGGTACCCCATGGTTGAGAAATTCGGCCTTGCCCTTTACATGGCCATCAAGAAGCTTAAACCTTACTTCTTGGCGCATGCGGTAGAGGTCTATACTAACCAACCGATCAAACGGCCACTCACAACCTTGGAGTCTTCTGGACGAATGCTCAAATGGGCAATTGAAATACAAGGATTAGAAATCACTTATGAATCAAGGAAGGCAATAAAGGGACAAGCATTCGCTGACTTTATTGTCGAAATGACAAGGCCGGTTGTTTCGGACAATACGGACCAGGTCTGGAAAGTGTATGTGGATGGGAGCTCCACTGTGAACGGCTGTGGTGCGGGGATTATCTGTCAATCTCCTGAAGGAGATAAGTACGAATACGCACTACGGTTCAAGTTTCAGGTCTCTAATAATGAGGCCGAGTATGAGGCCCTGCTGGCCGGCATCCGGTATTGCAAGGCGGCAGGGGCGAAGAAGATATCCGCCTGCTCTGATTCTCAACTGGTCGTACTCCAGGTTAATGGAACGTACGAGGCCACTCATCCGGCCATGATAAAATATTTGCAGGCGGTCAAGAGTGAAGTTGGGTCACTTGAAGAATTTCATCTAACTCAGGTGCCCAGGTCTTCAAACAATCAGGCGGATGCTCTGTCCAAGTTGGCATCATCCGCCTCCTGTGAAACGCCTCGGTCAGTCTTCTGGGAGGTCATGGAAAAAAGAAGTATATCTGAGGAAGACCCCATTGGAATTCTTGACCGAAGCTCAACCTGGATGGACAGCATCCGGACCTATCTTGCAGACGGCACGCTCCCTGACTCACCACGGGAGGCGGCTGTTCTAAAAAAACGAGCAGCTAACTTCGAGTTACGGCAAGGAGAGCTCTTCAGGGCTGGCTTTTTTAAACCCCTGTTGAAGTGTGTTACCCCTGAAAAGGGGAAGGAAGTTCTCGAAGAGTTGCATTAAGGATTCTGCGCCTCCCATATAGGCGGCAGATCCCTCGTGGCTAAGGCCAGGCGGCTTTACTTTTGGCCAACTCTGGAGTCGGATGCCATGGAAATGGTGAAAAAATGTGACAAGTGCCAAAAGTTTGGCAAGCTCATCCATCGTCCGGCTACAGACCTGACGGCCATCCACAGCCCAATACCCTTTGCCAAATGGGGCATGGACATTCTGGGGCCATATACAACTGCACCAGGCGGCAAGCGCTATATATTGGTGGCTGTGGATTACTTTACCAAGTGGGTAGAGGCTGAGGCAGTCAAAAACATCAAGACTAAAGACGTCATTTCCTTTATCTGGAGGAACATAATCACTCGTTTCGGGGTGCCCATGTCTATGGTTTTTGACAATGGTCCTTAATTTGAGACGCCTCAACTCAAGACTTGGCTGGGAGACCAAGGGGTCTCAAGCTTCTTCGCATCAGTCGGCCGGCCGCAAGCAAACGGCCAGGTCGAAGCCTTCAACAAGTTAATCTCAGACGGGATTAAAAAGAAGATTGAGCGGGCTGGTGGCCTTTGGGCGGATGAATTACCACACGTCCTTTGGTCCATCAGAACGACTGCTAAAGGGGCAACGGGAGAAACCCCATTCCTAATGGTGTATGGTGCAGAAGCTCTTCTGCCCATTAAGCACTATGAGCCGACCCTTCGAATCATGTTGTATGATGAAGAGGCAAATTGGGAGGCCATGCGCCTAGCATTGGACTCACTTCCAGAGCACAGGGGTAATGCTGCCTTGCGTCATGAGATATACCGTCTGAGAATGACTCGGGCTTACAACAAAAGAGTACACAAGCGTCCTCTCAAAGTGGGGGACTTTGTGCTACGGAAAATGGAGGCAGTCGGTAGGGCGAATGAACAGGGAAAGCTAGCCCCAAATTGGGAAGGCCCCTACCGAATTTATGAGGAGGTAAGAGACGGCACCTACCGCCTGGAAGAACCAGACGGCAGGCAGCTGCCCAGAACTTGGAATGTAGACAACTTGAAAAAGTACTACTTCTAAGTATGAATGTAAAGACCTCAATTTTGTAAATCTCACGTATTGTTAATGAGAATATGCCTTCATTTCCCAACTTATCTTTTTATTTAAGTTTTTTAAGTGTCGCCTGTACCAAATACAGATGGCCAATATGTTTGGAAAGCGTCTGTCCCAACAGCAGACGCCCCTATCCCTCTGAAGGAGCCGATTGTTTTAGAACAGTCGTTCCTACTAAATTCATCAAGTTTACACCAACACTTGACGAATATTAACTTAATCATTAAAGAGGCCTAAGGCCAGATAAAATCATGATAAGGCCCATGGCCGGATGTTAATAAACAAAAAGAGACCGAATGGTCACAGTCTGCTCCAACATGAGCATGACCGTCTGCTCCAACATGAGTCAGATAACCAGCGACGTCCATTTGGGCGAATTCGTCGAGGAGAAGCATCTCCCATTTGGGTGGCACATTGCTCTACGAATATATCAAGCGGCCCTACCGAATGCTAAGGCAGCATTCGCAGTCGTTTGTTTTAATCGAAAGTGAAATCTAAAAGACCTGAATTTTCTATTTAACGCAGTTGTCACTGTTTCATGAGTAGAGGCTAATTGAGGCATAAAGCCGGATGCTCCTGTTATTGCTCAGGGGCAAAACAGGCGGAATATTTGATTAATATACAAGTTAAGTTAACTACTTAGCACTTATTGAGGCTATTGGCCGGATGACGCCTGATCCTTGCCTATGGGGCAAGACAGGCGGACAATTATTTTTACAGAAAATTGGTTAAGTTACAAACTTAGCATTTTATCTCAAAGAGGCCTATGGCCGGAGGCGCTTGTTTTTGCTTATGGGGCAGAACAAGCGGAGGTTTACCCTTAGCAAATTAGCTAAGTTGGAAATTTGAGTTAGTTCGAGCCAATGGCCGAATGAACACTTATGTTTGCCAATTCTGGATGGACGTCTGCCGCTTGGTTTGGGGCAATCACCATAGTGATTGATTGACTTAGAAACCATGCATACTCTTCTAAGTATCAAAAATTTCTAAGTCAATCAATCCAATAAACCGAAACCACTCGACATCCGTCCAGGGGCAAGAACATTCGCATGGTATACAGGTTATAATACTTAGCCAAAATGCAAAGGATAACAACAATATGGATAACTTCAGCCAAATGGCCGAAGGATTTAAATTAAAAAAGACCAATCGTCACCAGACGATTGGTTAAGATTGTTATCTGGCAAAGCCAGAAAGATTGTCAAATTACCCGACCCCTCAGTCGGTAAAGATACAAATACTCGGCACACAGGCCGGAAAAGAAAAGTACATGGCCATTCGGCCGCAGAAAAGCATAAAAGCTTAAGTGATCAGGGGAGAGCCTCTTCAGTGGCAGCCGGCTTGTCGTCCTTCGGCTGCTCTTCCTCCTTTTTCTCTGGCTCCTCCGTCTGATCCTCCTCCTCGCCGCCCGAGGACGACTCCCCAGAAGAGTCGGACCAAGAACTTTCCTCGGCCTCAGCATTCTCAGCCTCTTCAATAAGGCGAGCGTCGAATGCTTTGCTGGCTTCGTCAAATTTGGATTTCCAAATCTGATAGTCCGAGTCCGGCTGTACAGCCGCCCAAGTGTCCCGCATGATGGCTTCATAATCGCTCATCATTTGCTTAACAAGAGCCTCTCTCTCTTGATCAGCCACGGACTCAAACTTGGACTTCAGCTGATGCTCCTAGTTGCTGAGGCGCTGCTCCAGGCGGCCCACCTTCTGCTTGGCTCTCTCGGCCTCTTCTTTGGCATCTTGAAGAGGCTCGAGCTTCTCCTTAAGAGTTGTAATCTCTTTCTTAAGGGAAGTGATGCGCAGGCGGGCCGAGTCCAGGTCCTTCTTCACCTACATATTGGCTTCCGCCTGCGAATACATCATATCAAGCGTCAGATACTCATTCTGAGCAATATCAAATTGAGCTCGATCCAAGGCGGACTCGGCCCGAGCTTTAGCGACTGTTACCTCTTTGGATTTCTCCTTGAGGGGTTGCCTGAGCCCTTGGACGCGCAGCATGGCCTGCAAAAGAGCCGAATGGTTAAAACTAGGCGGAAAAAGAAATAATGCTTAATAAAAAATTGCTTGAGCTAAGACTCATACCTCGCAGAGGTTCCCCAAGATTCCATCCAAGTCAAGGGTGCCGACTCCTCTGACAGACGCCTTGTCGTCAGGATCAACCGCCCTCAGCATGGACTTGGCCATCTGGACTACAGTCGGCCTCTGCACAGGAACTGAGAAGGAGAGAAAGTTAGAAAAAATAACTCAAGTACATCTAAATGGAAGAACAATAGGGGTGAATGGATTTTACCGTCGTCCTTCTGTTCCTCCTCTCTCCCAGGCTCCTCTTTTCTCCTGTTGAGCCGACAGCAGTGGTGGGTTGCTTAAAGCCACCCTTCGATGCCCTCTGGGCATCCGGTTTGCTGATCTCCTTTTCAGCATCGAAAGAAGAGGCGTCTGGGCCCTTCTTGGGCCTATGAGCAATGTGCTTCCGGCCGCCCTTGCTGGATGCGCTCACATCACCCGCCCTAGTCTTTTGGATTTTAGGGTCGGATGGTTTTGAAGGAGATTTGGAAGGCGCACCCTACATGAACACAAGATAAACGCAAGTTAGAAATCATTCGGGCAAATTTAATATTGGTCAGAAATGAAAGTATAACAATTTTCTACCTTGGAGGTGCCGCCAGTTTTTTGCTCGTCCACTTTGGTGTGAGTGGTTACTTCTGCCCTGTTTAAAACATTCGACCTGTATCGAGCAGCAGATACAGTCGGCTTCCTTGTGGCCGAGAGCTTTTCCATTGCTTTGTCTGCAAAAATGAACAAGTGATTAGCATCATTAAACAAGTACTGAAAAGCAGAAGTAAATTGCATATAAAACAGACGGCCGACTACCTCTCGGCATCTCAGAACTTAGCCCACAGGCGGCTAAGAATGTCCCTTCTTCAAACCACTTGTACAAAGGGAGATAACATTGAGGGGTGACCTCCTTGTCCCCCTCATCATTCGTCCACACGGACACGGTAAACAACCCCGCGTCCATGATCTCCTCCTTTGCCCGCCTGGGAATAGGCGGCAATGCGCTCCTGCCTGCTAGGAGAGGTGGATCCTTATTCCACCTGTTATACTTTTGGTTCAGGCGGCTGTCGGCAGACTTGACTATATAAAACTTAGTCCTCCAGTCTTTCCACTTGTTCTCTTTGCCAACAGCCATCATGTACCCCTTGCAAGTGGTCAAGGTGTACCAGCCTTCACCGCCCCTAGCAGGCGCCCTGTTTAGATAGTGCATGTGGGCGAACGCTTCAAAGCTCGCCTCCACCTGCAGCATCTCACAGGCGGCAACGTACCCCAGAATATTGATCCAGGAGTTGGGTACAAGTTGCCAGATACCCAGTTGGTATCCGTCCAAGATCCTCTCCACGGCCGGATGGAGAGGGAAGCGGAGGCCAGCCTGGAAGGCCGCTTCATAGCAGCCGAATGCTTTGTCTTGATAGCTGGCCAGGCTCGGCCAGGTTATGGTGTCGCCCTCGTTAGGGACCGACAAAGTGTAGCCATAGCCTAGGACGACCTTGCGCCTAAAATTGGCAAGGCCGGATGCCATGGCGCTCCGCCTGCCTGGCGGAACATGCTGATAGTAGGGGGCTCTCTCCAAGCGCCTGGAAGCACTCGGCTCGGCCCAGCTTTCCCCCCTATCCACTGCCAGGGACTCTCTGGCAGAATCTATGTTTGATCTAGCCTCCTCTGAAGTTACGGAGGCATTCTCTGTAGAAAATGACGAGGCCGACTCGCCATCAGACCTCTCATCAGAGCTAGGGGACCGCCGACTGGTGCCAGCGGGGTCCTCCCCTAGACTCTCTTCCGGCGCCTGTCCAGAAGGCCCGGGTTGATATTCTTCATCCGCCTCCCCCAGGATTCCATCACTGGGAGTTCCACTAGATGTGGGCGAATGGTAATAGGTGGGGGTTGGAGGAAGATAGGGAGGGCTGTCAGGGTGTTCCGACAGCTCACTTTGAGGCACTCTTATTGAGCCGTCTGAATAAACAGTCGACCCGTCCGAATGGTAGAAAACTCCATCGGAGCTACACTGCCTTGCTGTTCTTTTGGTCCTGGCCATAGTGTCCTACACAGACACGGAAACGGTCGGATTCGGAGAAGTTCGCAAAACAGGGTCTTTGGCCAAGCATTCGGCACTGCTAGTTCTAGATTCAACCGTCCCCGGTGACCGGCTGATCACTATCCTACGCCGTGCCGCATGCAATTGGGGAACCATTTTTTCGAAAACAAAGAAAAAATGAAGAGTAAAAAGAAAATACAGGCGTTACCTTTAGAAGAAGGGAGAAAGACGCCTGGTTGACTAAAGAACGGTCGAACTGGTAGCCGAGTGTCGGATGCTTGAAAAACGCTTAGGGAATTTTGAGATTCTTTAAGTCAAAAATTCCAAGATTCTCCAGAGATTCGCCAAGGTGTGAATCCAAGGGGGGGTCAAACCTTACTATTTATAGGGGGGTAAAAACCCTAATTTTTCCCTCCAGTAATTTTTGAATCTGACCACTCAGATACTGACACCTGTCACAGGAGTCACGTGCAATGCACGTGTCCCCTGTGAGGGGCAAATGATTAGGGTATTTTTATACCCGGCCAGGTGGCCCAATCAGAAAGCGCCACGTGTCCTCCATATAGGTGCCATTTGGACCTATGGAATGATGACACGTGGAGGGTGGACTCTTCTCCGTCCTACGTGGACTGAAGGTCCAGCAGGGACCATTCAGGTGGCGACACGTGTCACTCAAAAGGTGCTTCAGAATCCTTTTGGGCACAGTGACACGTGTCACTCAGGCATTGGCCCTGGGATGGCGGCCTTCTATGGCCCAAATCCCGACGCGCCGCAAAACGGCGTGACCTAATTCCTAGGTCACCAGATCCTAGGAGGGCACACTTTTCAAAAAGACCCTATAAATAGGGACATTATGTCATTTATGACGACACACGGAAAAAAGAGAGAGAATTTTTGACACACAATACGAGAAAATACGTCACTTACCACAGAGCTGTCGTTTTCAAGGAACACACAACACTTTACCTGAGCTTGGAATCCAAGCGGATAACTTTACTTCCGCACGTTTTATCTCCGAACAATTACTGACTTAATCTTCGGAGGCGAACCACCGACCATCCGGCGGTCCGTTTGCTTTGCAGGTACATGCATCCTTAGTTGAATCCAGTTTCAGTGTTGTAACTCTCCCGAGGGACAAAAACCCCCGAAACAAAACTCACTCAAATTCACTCAACCCCTCAAAATCCCACCAAAAATCAACATTTTTCCCTAAAATCTTCACTCCATTTCAACAAAATCACAATCTACTACTTCATTCTCCTTCTTTAAACCCAAAAAATACCCAAATTTTCAAAACCCTAACCCTTAAAAATCAATTTGGGGTTTTCTTGTGAGCTAAAATTTGAAGCAATTGGGTATTGGAGCATGGTCAAGCAAGCATAAAGAAGGTTAGAAAACTCCATTCCTACTCCTATAAACTCACTCAAATTCACTCAACCCCTCAAAATCCCACCAAAAATCAACATTTTTCCCGAAAATCTTCACTCCATTTCAACAAAATCACAATCTACTTCTCCATTCTCCTTCTTTAAACCCAAAAAATACCTAAATTTTCAAAACCCTAACCCTTAAAAATCAATTTGGGGGTTTTCTTGTGAGCTAAAATTAGAAGCAATAGGGTGTTGGAGCATGGTCAAGCAAGCATAAGGAAGGTTAGAAAAGTTCATTTGCGGGTTTTACACCCACGATAAGCTCGGTATAATCGTTCCTCCCTTTCACTAATTTTGTGTTTAAATTCTTGAATTTTTGCATGAAATTGCTTGAGAATGTTTGTTTGAATTGGTTGTGAATGATTGTTAGTTTATAATTGTAAGGTATTATTGAATTTCAAGGTGTTTTGTGAATGTTGTGATGAGAATTGGATTTTTGTAAGTGAGATTGAGGAATTGTTTTTTGTGAATGAAAAAGGCATGCTTGGTTGAATAAGTTGTTGTGTTGCATTAATTGTGGTTAATGCATGATAT
This sequence comes from Chenopodium album, assembly GCF_948465745.1. Lineage (NCBI taxonomy): Eukaryota > Viridiplantae > Streptophyta > Magnoliopsida > Caryophyllales > Amaranthaceae > Chenopodium > Chenopodium album. The sequence goes on from NC_137836.1 coordinate 31,472,512, forward strand.
TAGTGTCGAATTATTGTGAATGCATTAATGTGCTTGGTGATTTGCTCGTTTTGTTTTAAGGTGGTGACTTAGAGCTTGACTTGGTGATTGATTAAGCCTTGAGTTGTTGTCTTAGTGGACCTAATGCCTCTTGTGTGTTGGTTGTGTTGATTGCTTGGTTGTGGTTGTTGGGGTTTGGTGAGTCCGACTCACCGCGGAAACAAACCCAAAAACAAGACCGCACTCGCAATAAATAAAACCATAAACATAATTAAATTAATCACAAGATTAAGATAAGCTAATTACCTTTGACGCGTGCTTCGCTCCCAAATGAGCTCTTACTTGAAAGCTTCAAGTCCCGCTCACACGGAGACCTCCAACTAAGTGCACCTGCACCAACAAAACCGACTAGGTCCAATGTCTTGGGGTTAGCAAGACCCGACCAATAAAACCCGAGTAATTATATTGAGTTCAAAGGTTTTCACTAATTGTGATGCCTTTTTCAACTCTTACTCAAGCATCATTCCCAATGCCCATACTTGGGTATTTATAGGAAATGATGGGAGTATCATTTACTCTCCCATCAATGTTGGATAGTATGATTTTTCCATTTTATTTTAAAGCTAAAATAAAATTAATAATCAAGCTAGTAATAAATCAACAAGTGGCAAGCTCATGTGAGTGGTTAGGTGAGGACCACTTGGAGAAGGGGGGGACCAAACTTGCTCCCCACTCCCTCTCCCATAACCGGCCACCTCACTCCACACACACTCAAGGACCACTAGCCACATGGCACCCACCCTTGGGCACCAAGGCAGCCAAGGTGGGCTGCCATGTACTGCTGTCCGTGGTAGCCACGCCCAACAAGCTCAGCAGGCCCAACACTCGCAGGCGGGCTGCCAGGCGCTGCTGGCCAGCAAGCCCAGCATGCTTGTGCGGGCTGCTGCTGGCCTTGTGCCTTGGCCAACGCTGCTAGGCAGGAATCAATGGCCTAGCGATGCTGCTGCTAGCTGTGGCGAGCTGGCGCGCCTAGCGTGTTAGCTGCTGCAGCTTGTTGCGGCATGGCTTGCTAACCATTGCGCGCACAAGGCTGTGCCTAGCATGCTAGCACGCACTAGGCAGCGCCTAGCCTTGCGATGCTAGCATGGGTGCGCTAGCACGCACTAGCCAGCCTAGGCTCGGCTTGGTGCGCATGCTAGCCACCATGCTAGGCCATACGCCCTTAGAACTCGGTTTGCTTGGGCATTCCGATGCTAGGGGTTTTTTGGTCTTTTGTTAATTTATTACTATTTCTCGTCTCGTCTTTCACTATTTTTCGACTCGACTTCCGACGCTCGGTTTCGACACTCTAAGCTCGAATTTCCGACGTCTAAATAAATATTACTCGGTCGACTCATTAATTCCTTCCGAATTAATTTGTCGGTTCGGTTTGTTGAATGCTTGGATGTGACCCGAAGGGTTCAGTCAAGATTAAGCTGTAATATTAATTATTCATTAATATTACTGATCGGAAGCGGCCTCCACCCAGGCATTCCGATCACTTAACCTCACTGAATATATTAGCTTTCTAATAATTCTGAACCCACTCACGGAATAGTACACTTGTTCGAAGGACACCATTCCTTTCAATCTCCCACTTGTCCTTCCGGACAAGTGCGCATTTTGTGTACAGCCTTTTTTCTATGTCGCTTAATGTCTCTTCATGAACTATAAGGTAAGATTTATTTTGTCATCCTTATTACGTCCAGAAGTGTTTCCCGATTCCGAGTCCGACTGTCAATAAACAGATGATTTCTAAAATCCATCCGATCACGGCCATGCATTTTACAGTCTCGCTCTACGAGAGGCCTTGTATACAACAAAGACATCTTCCCTATTTTAGTAAGGGGACATTCCCAGTCTTGTAATGTAGCTCCTCTTACTGAGAGGACCTAGTCGCCTGAGTGTTGTCATTATAATCCCCTATTACGGCAGACGTTTGACAACATCAAAGCGAACTAGTACTCAAACAAGAGAACTCACAATACTCATGGTCGAGGAAATAGGTTCCGATAGCCATAATGAGAAGTATACTTATGACAAAAATTTTTAATTTCTTAAAGTATTCTCATAGGTCGATCCAGTATGGTTCTAAACCAATACCTGTGAAAATGATTTATGACAATCATGTCCTTGTAGCACATGAAACGGTGCTATAAATCAAACTACACACTAATCTCAATCGGTCATTAATCGTCCATCGTTTAAATGACCTTGATTTGGGATAATTTTCGATTATAATATTCAATGTTCACTTAATAGGTGTTTCCTTACCAAGACTGGTCTTGATACCCTATTTTGAATATTCTCAGAATCGAATGGACTCATTATTTAATCCTAAACCACAATTAAATAGCATAACGGAGTAATAAAATATTGCATGAAATTTTATATTACTCCAAAACTTGAATGGTTTTCCTTAGCGTCTTACATTAATTTTTCTCAAAATTAACTAAAACACTAAATAAGGAAATCAAAGCCAGTCTCCTACATGCTTGATTCCCATTGCCTCAACGTGCTTGTTGTGCTTCACTTGAGGCAAAGGTTTAGTAAGTGGATCGGCTACATTGTCATCCGTTCCAACTTTGCAAATTCTGATTTCACCCTCTGATTTCCATTCTCGAATCATGTGAAATCGCCGCTTGACATGTTTGACCTTCTGATGTTCCCTAGGCTCTCTGGCCTGAGCAATAGCTCCATTGTTGTCACAATAGAGGGCTATTGGACCCTTTATAGAGGGTACAACATCAAGTTCACCAACGAACTTACGAACCCAAACAGCCTCCTTAGCTGCTTCAGCAGCTGCTAAGTATTCGGCTTCAGTTGTAGAATCTGCAGTTGCACTCTACTTTGCGCTCTTCCAACTAAACTCCCCTTTATTTAGACAGAACACATATCCAGATTGCAATTTGAAATCGTCTCTGTCTATCTGGAAGCTTGCGTCGGTATAACCTTCCACAACTAAATCCTCTACACCACCATACACCAGGAATTTATCCTTGTTCCTTTTCAGGTACTTTAGGATATTTTTGGCCGCAGTCCAATGCGCCTCTCCTAGGTCTGATTGGTAACGGCTCGTAGCACTCAAGGCATACGATACATCTGGCCTAGTACATATCATGGCATACATGATCGATCCAATAAGCGAAGCATATGGAATCTGATTAATTCTTACCCGCTCATCAAGTGTCTGTGGACACTGCTTCTTGCTTAGGGTTATGCCATGTGACATTGGCAGGTGACCTCTCTTGGCCTCCTCCATGCTAAATCGAGCAAGTACCTTATCAATATAAGTACTCTGAGTCAATCCAATCATCCTTTTCGATCTATCCCTATAGATCTTGATGCCTAGTATGTACTGAGCCTCTCCCAAGTCTTTAATTGAGAAGCACTTTCCAAGCCAGGCCTTTACAGATTCTAACAACGGAATGTTGTTTCCAATGAGCAATATGTCATCGACATATAAGACTAGGAAGGCGATGTCACTCCCACTAACCTTCTTGTAAACACAAGATTCATCTGGATTCTTGATAAAACCAAACTTACTGATGGCTTCATCGAATCGCAGATTCCAACTTCTGCTTGCTTGCTTTAGTCCATAAATGGACTTCTTAAGCTTAAAAACTTTCCTAGCATTGTTTTGGTCGACAAAACCTTCAGGCTGTGTCATATACACAGTTTCTTCCAAATAACCATTAAGGAAGGCGGTTTTGACGTCCATTGGCCATATTTCATAATTGTAATATGCAGCAATCGCTAGGAGGATCCGAACAGATTTAAGCATTGCGACTGGTGAAAAGGTTTCATCGTAATCAATACCATGAACTTGTCTGTAACCTTTTGCCACCAATCTAGCTTTGTAAATGAATACATTTCCATCTTTGTCGGTTTTCATCTAGAAAATCCACTTACATCCGATAGCTGTATAACCTTCGGGTAAGTCAACCAAGTCCCAGACTTAATTTTAAACATGGAATCCATTTCAGATCTCATGGCCTCTTGCCATTTAGCAGAGTCGGTGCTTGCCATCGCTTGCTTGTAGGTTGCCGGTTCATCTCCATCCATAATCAGGATGTCCTGATTCTCGGTTAATACTAAACCAAGATATCTATCAGGTTGAGATCTCGGCCTATGAGACCTACGTAGGGTAATGGATTTAGCATTTGCATTGTCGGTTCGACTTTGCACATTTTGATCATTTTGACCTGCGTCAACAGATGCTGTTTGAGCACTTTGACTGTCATTATGATTTTGTTGCTCATCCTCACGAACTTCGTCGAGTTCGATTTTCCTCCCACATGTCATTTTGGAAAGGTGCTCCTTCTCTAAAAAGACACCATCGCGAGCAACAAACACTTTGTTCTCCGATTTGTTGTAGAAGTAATACCCTTTGGTTTCTTTTGGGTAGCCCACAAAGTAAACCTTGTCAGATTTGGGATGAAGTTTGTCAGAAATCAATTTCTTGACATATGCTTCGCATCCCCATATCTTTAGAAAAGATAACCTAGGAGGTTTCTTCGTCCATAATTCATATGGAGTCTTTTCTACAGCTTTTGATGGAGCACGGTTCAGTGTTAGTGCCGCAGTTAGAAGTGCGTGTCCCCAGAAAGAGATAGGAAGATCACTAAGACCCATTGTTGATCGTACCATGTCTAACAAGGTTTGATTTCTCCTTTCGGATACTCCGTTCCATTGTGGAGTTCCTGGAGGTGTCAATTCTGAAAGTATACCCTTTTCTTTCAGATGGTCATCGAATTATTGGCTCAAGTATTGACCACCTCGATCCGATCGAAGGGCTTTGATTTTATTGCCAAGCTGATTTTCAACTTCACTCTGAAATTCTTTGATCTTTTCAAATGATTCAAATTTATGCGATATGAGGTAGACATAGCCATATCTACTATAGTCGTCTGTGAAAGTGATGAAATATTGATGTCCATTTCTTGTGGTTGAGCTCATTGGTCCACATACATCGGTATGTATAAGACCCAATAAGTCACTTGCCCTTTCTCCCAACTTGGAGAATGGCTGTTTAATCATCTTGCCTAATAGACATCTCTCGCAATTCTCAAAAGATTCTAAATCGAAAGAGTCAAGAACACCTTCTTGTAGAAGTTTCTTGATGCGTTTGATGTTGATGTGGCCAAGATGACAATGCCACAAGTAAGTCTGATTTGACTCTATGGTCTTAGCTCTTTTGGTATCATTATAAACAATTTGTCCAAAGACACAAACGTGTCATTCCATAAATATAAACAAGATGATATGTCTTGTGATCAAGTTCAAAATGACGTCCAACGCCACAAGAACAAAATATGGTAGATAAAACTAAACAAGTTTTAAATCTAGACAAAATATGAGATTACAAGCTTTCTTTGAAAGATTATCTTCTTCTTCCACTTGTATACTCATATCCACTTAAAAAGCACCGCTCACTTTGTTCCTGAAACAGGAGCATATAGTGAGCCAATTTTCCGGTATCTAATACCTTATAAATGGCTTATGTTCAAGTGTAAAGATGATACCTGAGATTGAGGTTACTTTTCTTTTCGCCTCATCTTCTAGATACATGCTACATTCTCTTTTGTAGTATCCGGGTCTACTACAATAGAAGCAGTGCATCTTAGCTTTGTTCTTGAACTCCTTCTTCTTTGGTCTCAGAGCAACCTTAGCCTTCTTGCAAGAATAGGTTTTCTGGAGCTCTTGAACAACTTCCATCAAGGACAGTTTGTTCCGCTTGGCCGTAAGTCGCATCTTTAATGCAACATACCCCGAATGGAGTGAGCTTAGTAGCATGAGAGCTGCTTGCTCATTGTCCACTGGTTTGCCAATTAGCTCCATATGGGTGAATAGCCTTGTCATGTTGAGCACATGAGCTTGAAGTGGCATCCCGGGTCTAAGTCTTGCATTATAGACCTTAGCCCATACTTCTTGTCTCTCTTTCGTGAGACACCCATCTTGCGGTGGCTTGATCCTCATGTTTGAGAGTGACCTAGTCACATCTCTCATAAGTCCATCATAGTTACCTCTGGTACTTTTGGTGACTCTCAAATTGACTACATCTTCTAGAGCTTTGAGCATCATGTCCGGAAAACAGTTGGAGAACTTCCCCTTCCATTGTACCGGGATAGAGTTTGCCATGAGTCTGAAAACTCTTTTACAATCCACACTCCATACCTCAGGTGCCTCATCACTCATAATCCCCTTTGAGTAGAAACTCGGGATTTGAGTGTCCAGAATGTGCTCTAGGTAGCAATTTCGGAGGGTCTTTCGGAGTTCCTCTTCCCATTCCTTAAAGTTTACCAAGTTCAGAGAAATTGGCAACTTTTCGGGCAATTCCGGGAGCATAAGGTCGTTGACATTAGTTGAAGACATGATTCTACAATTGAAAGAATTTGAAATAAAAAAACCATTCATTATACTTAAATAAGATTGAATTCATGCATTTTAATCAAACTTATTTAAAACATCTTATTCACACCTTAAAGATTATCCCCACTTTAGGTGAGAATAAGTCGATTCCAAGATCCAAAGAAACAAAGAGTGGTTAAGCATGCTTTGGCTTGTCTTAACACTCAATCTCCTAAGGTAAGCAACGCTTTGCTAATGGCTCCAAGCCACTCTTGGTTGAATAAATCGTCGCATCCAATGCTCTCTAAACAATTTATTCACTTTGCCACGACATGTTAGGACTCCATCACTCATATCATTGAGTATAACCAAAACCACCTTGCATACCCGGTATGCCTTACGTTCCTTGGAGAAGTAGTGATGCCTCGCTTTGGCGTAGCCCACCACTACCCTCGTTCGGTTGGTAAGTGTGTTTTGGAATGGCAAGTTTTACTCAATATTTTAGGGACCTAGGGTTTCTATGTTGGTTGATTTAAGTGAACTTAATTAATCATCTCAACATTCGAAATCCTAAACATGCATCTAACATATAATTCATATATATATAAACATAAATATATATCGAAAACATAAATAGAGATACATTTGGCAACTAGCATGACCCCTTGAGATCTTCAAGTCTTCAAAAGGTCTTCATTTGCAACTTCATGGCTTTGTCTTCTAAGAACCCCGTCTTCAAGACTTGACCAAAATATTACAATTTCTAGTATCTACGATTAGGACTAATCTAAATATTAAGGTACAAAAATACTTAACGGTTCGCAGAACGTATTTAGATTTACAAAAATACATCACGGATCACAGTCCGTATTTTCTATCCTAATCGAGCCCCACTAGTTGCCATTTCATAAAACCTGTGGGAGAATTTACATTCCATTCATCCATTCACTATCTGTGAATGGCCCATGCATTTTACAACGATTAACAAGTAACAATGCATAAAACGCGCGAGAACTAGTAACTAATCTAGGTGGTTAGTCCAATTAACACGCCTAACTAAACAAGTCAAAGTTGTTTTAACCGGTTATGGAAATAACTAAGAGACGCTCCCACTTAATTCCGCATCCAACTTAACTAATCCAATTAATTAAGTCGGTGAACCAAAATATTTGCCAAAATTAATTTTTGCAAATGTCGCTAAAAAACCGAGGCCTAGCCTCCAAAAATTTTAATTAAATAAACAAAATAATTAAAATAATTAAAACGACAATTTAAGCATTACGAATTCCTAAATGTCTAAGTGCCTAGCACTAAGACTTGGAGTCCAAAAAAAAGTACCCTTACTTACATATTAAGCAACGCTAAAATTAACTTTAAAATAGCATCGCCTTAATAACCCCGGGTTATTGTGCCAATTATGGGATTGTACGTACCGTACAACAAGCACGTAGTATGCCCATGCGCACCCCCGCAACACCAAGCATGCATGTGGGCTGCTTGTGCTTGCATGCACAACGCCCAGCCCAGCCAAGCGTAGCAGCACGCACAGCGCGCACAACATTATGCTGCTGCTGCGCCATGCTGCTGCTTGCTGCTGGCTGGCGCGCTATGCTGCTGGTAGCGAGCAGCAGCCCACGCCCTTCCTCGCACAAACACACGCACAGCACCAAGCACCTAAGAACGAAGTGCCCAGCAGCCTCGGCAGCCACATATGGGTTGCGTGAGCAGCCCAGCTGGCCGAGACCTAGCTCGGGACTCTTAGGCCTCGTGTTGCGTGCTAATGCTTCGAAAATTATCGATTTTTGTGTGTACATTATAAATAAATTCTAAATTAATTTTAGAATCAATTTTGAGGAAAAATGAAAAATAACAAGTCCAACTTAAATAATTCATCCAAATGCAATTAACCAAATTTATTTCCAAGAACCATTCTTTAATAAAATTGGTTTAACTTGGTGTAATAAAATAAATTAGGGCAATTCTCACTATTAATTTAATCACTTTAAATTAATCTTGAGATTTTGACAAAATAAAAGGGAGTTGGAAAAAATGAACATAAGTTCAATAAACACTCCAACTTTAATACTTGTGACTTCATGAAAAATTATATCTTCCAATATGAAGATAAACCAATTTCAATCACAAGTTTTAAACTTTATGATTCCAATCAACTAAAAAATGATTAAATCAATAAAGTTTAACCAAAATTCATGGAATTTAGTAACTCAAAGTTTCAATCACTTATCATAAATAAAGATTGAATCTTTAGTACTTGGAAGCAACAAAGAATAACAATTTCACACTTAATGCAATTAATTTGCAATTATGTGAAAAAATAAAACCAAACTTTCAAGCACCAATTACTACCAAGTAATCATGCTTAAAGTGGTCTAAAATAGCATATAAATTAAGGAAAGAACCAAATACATAACCACCATAAATATGCAATCAATTTTCAAGGTTAGAAAGACTTCAAATTTTTTGTCAAAACGAAAAATCCCTCGAAAAATGCATTTGTGGTCGTTTTTTGGCTAAAAACAGAGCCCTAAAAGGGTAAAAAACCATTTCCAGAACGCCTTTTCCACCCAAAATTCACTATTTTTGGGTCGAAATCTGGGTTCGGGAGCTGAAGACAGCTCTAATACGAGGTAAAAATTGGAAAAACGAGTTACTAATCTAATTAGCAACTTAAAACCATAAAAATTAAGCCAAAAAAACACCTTGAAAATATTATGATTTTAAAAATAAACGAGCGAGGCTCCGATACCGTTGTTGGGGTTTGGTGAGTCCGACTCACCGCGGAAACAAACCCAAAAACAAGACCGCACTCGCAATAAATAAAACCATAAACATAATTAAATTAATCACAAGATTAAGATAAGCTAATTACCTTTGACGCGTGCTTCGCTCCAAAATGAGCTCTTACTTGAAAGCTTCAAGCCCCGCTCACACGGAGACCTTCAACGAAGTCCACCCGCACCAACAAAACCGACTAGGTCCAATGTCTTGGGGTTAGCAAGACCCGACCAATAAAACCCGAGTAATTATATTGAGTTCAAAGGTTTTCACTAATTGTGATGCCTTTTTCAACTCTTACTCAAGCATCATTCTCAATGCCCATACTTGGGTATTTATAGGAAATGATGGGAGTATCATTTACTCTCCCATCAATGTGGGATAGTATGATTTTTCCATTTTAATTTAAAGCTAAAATAAAATTAATAATCAAGCTAGTAATAAATCAACAACTGGCAAGCTCATGTGAGTGGTTAGGTGAGGACCACTTGGAGAAGGGGGGGACCAAACTTGCTCCCCACTCCCTCTCCCATAACCGGCCACCTCACTCCACACACACTCAAGGACCACTAGCCACATGGCACCCACCCTTAGGCACCAAGGCAGCCAAGGTGGGCTGCCAGGAGCTGCTGGCCAGCAAGCCCAGCATGCTTGTGCGGGCTGCTGCTGGCCTTGTGCCTTGGCCAGCGCTGCTAGACAGCAAGAAATGGCCTAGCCATGTTGCTGCTAGCTGTGGCGAGCTGGCGCGCCTAGCGTGCTAGCTGCTGCAGGTTGTTGCGGCATGGCTTGCTAGCCATTGCGCGCATAAGGCTGTGCCTAGCATGCTAGCACGCACTAGGCAGCGCCTAGCCTTGCGATACTAGCATGGGTGCGCTAGCATGCACCAGCCAGCCTAGGCTCGGCTTGGTGCGCATGTTAGCCACCATGCTAGGCCATACGCCCTTAGCACTCAGTTTGCTTGGGCATTCCGATGCTAGGGGTATTTTGGTCTTTTGTTGATTTATTACTATTTCTCGTCTCGTCTTTCACTATTTTTCGACTCGACTTCCGACGCTCGGTTTCGACGCTCTAAGCTCGAATTTCCGACGTCTAAATAAATATTACTCGGTCGACTCATTAATTCCTTCCGAATTAATTCGTCGGTTCGGTTTGTTGAATGCTTGGGTGTGACCCGAAGGGTTCAGTCAAGATTAAGCTGTAATATTAATTATTCACTAATATTACTGATCGGAAGCGGCCTCCACCCAGGCATTCCGATCACTTGACCTCACTAAATATATTAGCTTTCTAATAATTCTGAACCCACTAACGGAATAGTACACTTGTTCGAAGGACACTATTCCTTTCAGTGGTGTGTTTATTGCCTTGCATAAAGACCAACCATGAGCCAAGGAAACCGACCTGGAAACACGGATGCTAGGTACCGCAACCCCTCTCCTCCTCCTCCTCCTCCCGTTGATCCACCACAAGTGGACACTATGGGAATCATGTATAATAAGTAGGAGGAGAGTTCGACCTACAAAGACGAGAGTGTTGTCGAGGCCTTAGGGGTAGGGGATAATGTTAGGATGCTTTTCGAGGGATGTGTCCTAGGGAATTTGATAGACTTAAGCGCCTCGACCTACAAGAGGTTGACACTTGAATTCCTTTCCACCCTTCAAGTGCAACGAGACAACAATAGATCCCCCCGCCGCCTTACCTTCCAACTCATGAACACCCAACACAACATGAACATAAGGAGGGTGAATCAAGCTTTTGGGTGGCCAACTAACGGCACCATAGGACCAAAGGATAGGGCCCCCCGTAACTATTGTGCGGGTGAATTTTGGAGGAAGATCACAGGCCTTTTCGACTACAACCCTAGAACCGATAAGGCCACGGCCATAATCCACCCCGCCTTTAGGATGTCATAGCGCACCATAGCGAACACGACGTTCGCTAGAGGTGATAGTTTGGGTGTAGTGTCCACTAGGGAGCTTCACTTCCTATGGCACTTGAGCGAGGGTAGTACTACCCTAGATGTAGGGTCTTGGTTAGTCAACCACCTAGAGGATTTTGCCACTGGGTCCGGCAACATCACCATAGGTGGCATGATCACCATTATTGCTTCTGCTCTTAACCTTGTTTTTGCAGATGAGGAGGTTTGCCCAGGGCCGACGCAACTAGATTTGCAAACTCTAAGGACCATGAGATGGATTGTGGACGCGGAAGGGCCACATCCTTACTTGTGGCACGTGAGTGGCCGCCCCTATGCTTTCCTTCCCGACCCAGAGAGGACCTTCATTTATGATGAAAGCAATTGGGTCTTTGAGAGGGACCATCCTTAGGTTCCCGGTGAAAAGGAGGAAGAGCATGAGCAACCTCAACAACAAGAGGTAGAGCAGCAGCAAGACCAAGAGAAACAACAACAACAATTCTAACAACAATAATTCCACCAACAACAATTCCACCACCAACAACAACATGAGCAACAACAAGGGTACCAAGGTCAATGAGCAACAACCCACACCTCTCTTTCGAGCAGCAGATACAACTCATGAATGTCGATTTCATCCGCATGACCACCGAGTTTGAGACTATGAGAAAGTCTCACGAAGACATGAGGTCCGCCTATGACAACATGAGGACAAGATTTGAGGGTCTTTGATCGAAATTGGGTGAATTCCGAAATGTCTACCGGTATTGGTACCTGTAGACACCCATTTTTGTCTCCCCAAAACCAAACCCAGTGATGAGTACCTTTCGCGCCGAATCATAATCGAATGAAGTGAAAGTGTTGAAAGTTTAGTGTTGCGGACAATTTTAATTTCTTTTCTCTTCTGTCTGTTTTTGAAAACTTATTTTAAGAAAACGGCCAATCCAGTTTGGTTGGTCCATGATATGGGTTTAATAGTAGTGTAGTTGGATGGGGCTTGACAAGAGATTTCCAACGATATAATATAAGCCCAATTCCGATGAATATTGAGGAAGTTATGGCCAAATTACTAAACTGGGCCTGGTTTGAGCCTTATGTGCGGCCCAATGATATAGGGGAGGGCCTAATATGATTTATCATTCCTAATGCAATTAGGAATGGTTTTAGTCTTCTAGATTCTTTTAGAAGGTTCTTTTCATTCCTAATTCAATTAGCATTGATAAATTGACTTTTGTTGACTTTTCAGAGTTTTAATTAAAATCAAAGAGCATTTTTGAGGAAAATACGATTTTATCTTCTTGTACGACAATTTTTATATGATTTTATAAAACGCGTGAAATTCTGAAATCAGCGCCAAACGCTAGCTGTAGCGCCTGACGCTACGTTTGGCGCCTGGCGCTAACGTTGGCGCCTGGCGCCAACAGCCAGCGTTGGCGCTGGTTCGTTTTTCTGAGCGCCAATGCTCTGTTTTGTTAATTTTATCTTTTTGGCTGATTTTCTCTATAAATAACGTATTAAAAACTCCGTTTTCATTCATCAACAGTCAGTTTTCAATTAGATTCACCTACAACCAGTTTTCATTCGCAATCATTAATTCTCTCATTCTCTATAATCATTCATCTCTCTCTCTCTCTCTTTTGCGAAACTTGCTTTTACATACAAAATTCCGCATTCATTAGATCTAGAAACACCTAGCCATATTCGAAGTTGCCTTTGCCCTAGACGTGAAAGGTTTTAATTTCTGAAGGTTTGGTCCCAAATCTCTCTTTCAATTATTTAATTTAATTGTTGATTATTATTTTCCTTGAAGTTACTAACGTGTGTATTTTGTTATTAGAATGGGGTACGAGGCATCAAAGTAAGTATCATGTTTAGATTGTTTTTATGATATTCCTAATATCTTGTCTAGGGTGATTTTAGTATCAAGTATGATTGTTACGTTGCTTCCTATGTTCTTCCTATTATTTATGATTGTTAGTATCATGTTAGGGTTAAAGCTTTAATTTTTATTTCTTAGTGACATGCTAAGATTTGTTATTAATCTTGTTAGTATCATGCCTAGGATCTTGCTATTTTTATTATGCTTAAACATGATTTATGATTATTTTTATAATTGTTTTGATTATGATTATAATTTTATTATTACTATAATTATTATTATTATGATTAACATGATTATTATTATGATAATTATTATTATGATGATTATAATTATGATGATTATTATTATGTTGCTTAATTGATATTTATTGTTATTGCTTTATCACACCTTTTATGCATGTTTAAAGGGAATTTGTACTTGTAATTACGCATAATAAGATAATTAATAATCTTGTTTAGGGTTAATATTATTATAATTCAAGTGATCGCCAATAATAGTTTAATTTGTGCATTAATATTCAACCAACATAGATAAACAGGTTTAGGGTTAATCTATTGATTGTATGTTAGTCAGAAAGTGCACATGAATACAATCAGAATAAAGTAGAGGCCTATTATTAGGGCAGGTTCAATCTCTTTTAGGTTGGATTTGTACCTTCATCCCCGAACCCTTATTTTGTTCTAGACCTTATGGAGTTGACGATCTCTTGGATCGTTAAGGGGTGTAACCTTCACCCTGTGAACGATTTACAAGTTCCTAAAACTTGTTGGCGACTCTTTTGCTCTATCTTCTTCCCTTTTGGACGCCACCGTACTTTAGTGTATGATCACAGTGGGGTTCAAGTAAGCTAGGGGATTAATGCCTGAAATTTATTTCCCACAGTTTTTGGCGACTCCACTCGGGAAGGATTTCTATTTTAATTCCTGAATTTGTTTCGGCAATGATTTAGAATGAGTGGATGAGACTCAAAACGTTCTAAGTATTTCATGTGCGTAATTTTGATTAACATTATTGTCAGATGCATAAAAAATATCTCATTGGAAAGACCATCCGTAATGAGTTAAAAACATAGGATTTTACACGTAGGAAATTTGAGAAATATCTTTCACAACTAGGACCGAAATAACGCCGCGAGAAAATGGAAAATTTTATCGAGCATAGAAAGCTGCTAAGGCATGTGGGAAGTAGCGCCAATGACCAGAGCATTGGCGCCAGGCATTTAACTGTAGCGCTAGACGCCAGCGTTGGCGCCAGGCGCTACAGCTAAACCCTGGCGCCAGTCTCTGATTGTTGGCGCCAATTTCCCCCAATACTCAGCCAGAAATATGCGTTCTAATTTCGACCGGTTTTTCGTATTGTTTGCTCGATCCTACTTCCTGATTGAATTTTTTCTCACTTTTCTAAAACCCATATGTGTTCTACATATGGACATAACCCTCTGGGAATTCATGCTCCATATACATGATTGAACGCTCTGTGCAACAAAGGGTACATCCGAGAATGTTGAATTCACCAAACCATGGAAGCGAGTTTTTTCTAAAACTCGCGGTGTCCCATCCTCTCGCGCCAACCCTTCACGGATAGGCTTCCGCGTGGTGCATCCGGACAATTAACCATGGACCCTCTATTGACTAAACCATATCCCGAACTTTAGAGAACTAGAGCCATGGTTAGGTTGCAAACTCATTGCATCATATTGTGCCTACTTGACTAATTGTGCATTATTTGTTGTGCATATATTCTATGTTTCTCTTAACCGTTTGATTGACTTGTGTTGAGATTAAATAAATTAATGACTTAAAGAACTTTGCCTAATTAAATAATTAATTAATTAATTTGAGTCAATAAAGTCTAATATCTTAATCGGAATTGACCTAGTATGTCTTTAGGCATACTCCTTTTGATTAATAACACCGAAAACAATCCCAGATTGAAGCTCCAGTATTAGCGCCAAAATCTGAGCTGTAGCGCCACCCTATGGAGTTTGGCGCCTGGCGACAGCTCTGTCGTCTGGCGCCAAGCTACACAGTGTGGCGCCAGTCCTGTCGTTCGGCCGACAGTTCGGATTATTGATTGAGTCTTCACCTAGTGTCTAATTAACCAGTTTACTAATTAATTCGGTTAATTTTCGCTGTCAATCATGCCTTGTCGAGTCATTAAGTGAGTCTAGTCACATTGTCCAGCCACATGGTCATAACACGAGTCTTAACATGTCACCTACACTCAGTAGTCTTAGCACACACTTTGAGTATATGTCACCATGACCATGTCTTAGGTTCACGCATGAGTCGGTCTTTTCCATCATTTGAGTTGGGGGGTACATTCTATTCCTAATTCTCCATATCCCTCCATCTACATCATTTTCCTTCACATTCTATTCCAATCTTTCTTCACTGCCTCCATCCATTGCATGTTGAATAAAGTAATTAACAATAAGTATCCCCAAATTCCTTTTCCACAGTACTTGGTCAAGGAGAGAAGGGCGATTAATTAAGGACAACACCTTTGTTCAGGTCTCGCTTTTTGATAAACCGATTCGTCAAAAGAGGAAGGCTAAGAAGATAATGGCAACTCAAGAAGAAGTCAATGAGCTTAGGAACCAATTGGTTACCGTGACTGAGACACTGAAGCTACTCACACTCAAGATCGATGATCCCGTGAAGCAACAACAAATGAACCTCATGCAAGAGAGTTTAAGCAAGCTATCTAGTGACTATAAATTTCAGGGCATGAGTTCACAAGCGGTCTCTCTGGACAAGGAACTTCTTCCGCATAAGTTCAACGCCACTGACATCCCTAAATTTAAGGCAACAGATAACCCTTACTTCCATCTAAGAGCTTTTGAAACCATAATGAGCATTAAGGATATCGATAAGAAGGTTTTCCCCTCTATGTTCCCACTATCTCTCGAAACCGTTTGTTAACAATGGTTCTTTTCTCTTGAGAAAGAAAAGACCTCTTCTTGGGAGTCGATATCAAACGCTTTCATAGATAGATATAAGTGCAACATCTAAGACGAAACAGACCACAGACAACTTGAGATGTTAAAACAAAAAGAAAACGAAGGGTTCACTTCTTTCTTCAATAAATGGAGGGAAACTTCTGCTAATATGGTCAAGGATCCTACCGAAAAAGAATCTGTGAGGATGTTTATCAAGAATCTCCAAGGGAAGTATTCAAAGCACTTAAAGTACCAACACAATTAAAAAACTTTCAAAGCTGTCTATAATATAGGCATTGACATTGAAGATGACCTTCTGAAAGATAATAGTGCGAGAGGAAAAAAAAACGACCACCCTTCTTCTTCCTCTCCCATTAATGAGGTACATGCTACGAACACCTCTAAATCGTGAATCCAAAGGTCAAAAAGAGTGTTCACTCCACTTGGTATTAGTTATGAAACAACTTTCGAGAAGTTACACCACAAAGGACGAGTCATGCCCATAGGGCCCATAAAAGACCCAGTTCCAGAAGCCAGGCCACCTAAGTGGGACCCTAATAAGCACTGCAAATATCACCAAGGAAAGGGTCACGACACCGAGGAGTGTTGGAAACTCAAAGAAGCTATTCAAGATCTGATCGATAACAATTAAACTTCTGAGATTCTAGCCATCGAAGATGACGAAGCATCCTTCGATCCATCACTTCTTATCACACCTGTAGGAGAGCCCATAATCGAGACAGCTTATATGACCTCTCTCGATGAAGTGGCCATGATTGAGGAGGATGAAAGTCTTTTCTTAGATAATACCAAGGAAGACTCGTCAAGTCTAAAAGAGGACGTTCGAAAATTACAAGATGTCGTTGCCATGCTCTTGAATGTGGTAGAAGAATTAGCAAATCGGGTAATGGCCATCGAACAAAATTCTCGCCAAGAGTTTAATGAAGAACTCAATGCTCCTAAGCCACAGGCAGAACGGACCATTGAAGAATACACACCAATAGGAATGACTTATAATGAAGCTTTTGACTGTCTTCACGATCAAGGTCAAGACACTCCACCTGAAAAACGTTTTCCCAATTGGGATCCGAATTCCTATTGTCGATACCATAAAGGTCGCGGTCACACTACTGAAAAGTGTCTCGCCCTCAAGGATCGTGTTCAAGACTTCATTGATTCAAATCTCCTTTATGTTCCTCCGTGCGACAAGAAGGCCAATATTAGTAACAATAGGAACAATGGCTGTAAAGGGAAAAAGAACCACTATCCTTCTTATTCCGAAAACACCTACTCTAATAATAGTGTTGGTACTTTCGACCTTAGTGAGATCCTAGCCATGGGTAATCAAAAACAACCGAAAAGGGAATTTACCCCTATTGAAATTAGCTACGATGATGCCAAATCTCTTAATTTGTAAATACTTCTCCTCTATCTCTCTTTATTTAGATGTCTAGTTATGCTTAAATTAGTTTAACTCAACTTTGTAATTATTCAATTTCTAGTTAAAAAAAAATGAAAAAAGGCTCAAGGATGAGACTCAAATGACGATGCTTATATGTTTTTCTTGCTTGACTCTTGAGAAATGAGTAAAAGTACTTTTAGAAGGGTGTGTGAAAGAGTTGAGGTCATTTAGAGGCTTATTAATCTTGATTGCATTAGATTATATGAAATGAAAACCGATTAATGCTCAATTGCACGTCTAGCATAGGATATTGTCAAGTTTGACCAAAGTAAGATATTTATGAATCAAATTGCGGTCCCCATGTGCCCTTGATGTTCCTCCCCTCCTCCCCAAAATGAAACTTTATTAGGGAATTGGTTCTACTTGTATCATATGTACATGAGCGGATATAGGGGGGTTCAAGGGGGTTCATTGAACCCCCAGATTTTTTAAAAAAAATTATAAGTTTTGATTTTTTTTTTAAAAAAAAAAAGAAAAAAAAATAAGGTTAAAAGACATTTTTGTGAAGTAAATAACCAAATATGTAAGTCTGACACATTCGTAAGGGAGTGATTAATAGAGTTGTGAGGCTCCTCTTAGATCATGGGTTCGAGACCAGTTGCCTTCATTTATTCTTTTGTTTTGGTTTTTTTTTTTTCCTTTCGATTTCTTCCGTTGTTCTTCCTGAGTTTGTTCATTTGTTTGTAAATTAAGGTGAAGAGAACTGGGTCTTAATCCTCTACTCCTCTTAATTCTTAAATCTTTATTTGTTTGTAAATTAGTAATAATTAGATTAATTACTGATTTGTTTATTTAGTTTTGATATATTGTTGAATACTCGAATTGTTGACAAATTGAATTTTAGAAACTTAGAATTTAAAATTTTTACTTGGTCTTTTAATTGATAATTAGAAAAATTTTCCATTCTCAAATTTGTGTTTATTTGGTACTTTGGATTTTTGTTTTATGTGTAATATTGATTTTTTGCAATAGAATTATAGATTTATCATTTATATAAGTACTAATGTATTAACACGCTTTCAAAGTATAAAACTCGAAAAATGTTTTTTGTAGGGGTTTTTTTTTTATTTACTTTGTAATTGTTTAATCCATCCATTTGCAATAAAAAAATTTAAACTTATGTATTGAATATTTAATTAATATATGAGCATCGTTTGTTTTTTAAGATTCCGAACCCACGGTTCGGAATTCCTGGATACGCCACTGCATATGTAATAAGTGGCATAATAAGCCACATGTTTTGAATAAAGAAAGAGCCGCTCACAGTTAAAATAGGCGAGGGCAAAGTTTGTTGAAAAAAAAAAAATAGAAAAAGAAAGGGAGATAAAAAAAAACTCCTACAAAAATTCTCAAAAATTTTCTCTTTCTAATTTAGAAGTCAACTTGTGCATGCCTCCCACACATTATCTATTTTGATGTTTCTTGTGTAAATTCACGAGTTAGAGTGTAGTTGAAGGGGCTTGGGAGTGCATTTTGGGAGGTGGACTTGCATTTTGGGATTTTATAACTGAAAGAGGGCTTGTTCTAACTTTGAAATATCTAGACGTGCTCTAATGAACTAGTAAAAGGTATAAGGAAGTATCCTAGTGACAGGGTAAAGTCGTATCCCCTAATAAAAATAATTATCTAAGTCCTATAACTAAAGTAGATAGGGAAGTAGGGTCGAACTCCACAAGGAAACAAGTCTTTCTACTCCTAATTAATTATTATAACCTAAATCATCAAAGTAACCAATATTATTGTAAATAAAGTCTATACTACGAAGAATAAGATCGAAGGAAATAAAGTAGGGAGAAATCAAATATCAAAAGACCTAGGGCATAGGTTCACTAATAAACAATATTCCAGGGCAAATCATAATAAGCAATCATCAAGCATTGATTAACCAGATTATAAAGGGCTTTCGCTACGTATTATAATCACAGAGTTAATTTACCGGTATTAAATCTCATCTGTCGAATCTCGACTTAACCATTTATAAATTAGTCCGCCTATTGAAACTAAGCCTAAACATCAATTTTCATCTGTCGAATCTCGAATTAATATTGCTAAACTCATACAATTAAGTCTGGCCAAACCTAATTTCATAGCATTAAATCAATCAATAGGAAATTAACCAAACATTGATAATCAACAATCACAAATTTACCCCTTCATATTATTTATTAGATCCCCATAAACCCTAGAAATAAAACTACTCAAACATCATCATAACTAAACTAATCCAATGAATAAAGCAAAACATAATCAAAGAAGTAAATAAAACAACTGAAATTAAAAGAGAACAAATTGTTACCAAAAGAAATCTGGATTAATGAAAGTAATTAAGAACCAAGTTAAGAGAGAATTTAAGAAAGATAAAATATCCTAAGTAGAGAGAGAAAATCTAAAAGAGATAGTAATCAGAATTTACGTACATAGTTCGTACTTAAACCTTCCTCAAAACAAAAATTAAAACAAAACTAATCAGCTCTAAGAAAAACACGCGCCGGATCAGGCGAGGGGCCGCCTGATCGGGCCCGCCTTTTTTCTCTGCCCTTTGCTGGTGTGCCGCGCCCGATCGAGCTTACGCTCACCCGATCGGGCGCGCTTCTTCCTTTAAGGTGCTTATGCGCGCATCCGCCCGATCGGGCGTATGCTTGCCCAATCGCACGCCCGATCGGGCTCGACTTCTTCTTCGAGGCTTGGATCTTTTATTGGGGTCGATTCCTCGGCCCAATCCGGATTTCCTCATCGGGTCTTGATTAATTGATCCAATAGCCCCGGTATCACATACCGAGCCCTTAATCACCGGCTCTCACCGATCCTGGGCTTCAAGAGTGGTCGTGTCCTTCTAACTTCCGTAGTTGATCCATGAAAACCCGGGAAAATGCTCCAAAAGTGCAATTTCCTGTAAAACTTAACTAAAACTACGAAAACACTAGAAAACACAAATTAGTAATAAAAGTGGCCCTAAAGAGCCAAAAACACTACTAATTATGACCGTGGGACGGGGGTAAAACACTATATAAATTGGATATATCACCTAGTGCAACCTTGCTTAGTTCTCCTCTCTACCCCCAACTCATGTGCACATTTGTATGATCGGTAATTCTTGAAAGTCGCTCACTTGTCTTGCTTGTGATTTATATCCCGATGAGTTGACTTGGGCAATAAAAACATTGGTTTTGGTGTGTATTGATCACTTTGATGATAATGATGTGTTTTGAAAGTTTTGGCATGGTTTGTGTAAGTTGTGGGTTAAGCTCAAGGGAAACCCTCACGAGATAAAAACTCGTCCTCTTAGGTGACTTAGGGGCTTAAATTGCTTTTCATTTGTGCTAAAAGTGTTTATGGTTCTTGCCATGCGGATTTGTGTTTGTGTTTCCTCTTTAGTATCTCTCCTTGGTTTGATCATTAGCAAGTAATCTTCCTTCTTGATTTGACATGTTTGTTTTGCTCGAGGACTAGCAAAGCTTAGCTTGGGGGGATTTTATAACTTGTTATTTGATATGATTTTAGAGTGATTTCGAACGTTATTTACTTGGTATATTGGCATTTTGGTTTACTTCTACTCTATTTTTGTTCAACTTTTGTGTATCCCTTGCTTCATGGGTTGTTAGTGTTTTGTTGAGTTTTAGGTTCAACGACGACCATTTGAGGCATATGGATGATAAACCGAGGTTAGAAGCCGAGACAATGGAGCAAAACCGAAGAAAAGTGAAGATAAAGGTTTTAGAGAGTCCGCACGGACGTGCCATACTTTGCACGTCCGTGCAGGAGTGCCCAGCACGACTGGAAGCTACTGCCTACTGCATTCATGACCTGCACGTCTGTGCAGAAATCAGCACCTCCATGCAGGATATTCAGCACGTCCGTGCCTGATCCTGCACGTCCGTGCAGTTTGCTCAGCCCAAATTAGTTTCAAAACTGATTGTACTGAACAAGGACTACACGTTTGTGCAGGATCCCCAGGCCAAGACAGTAATTTCTTCCTCTCTTCTTTCGAAGGTGCACGGCCGTGCCTACCTCAGCACGTCCGTGTAGATATGGCTGCACGTCCGTGCCAACCTCAGCACGTCCGTGCTGACATGTAGCTGTGCCCGACTCTTGTTTTCTCCGTCTTTTTTATTTGGGGGTCTTTATAAATAACCCCTTGAGCTCATTTGTACATCATCCAATTTTTAAGTGCTTCCTCTTAGTTTGCAATTGTAGAAACACAAATATTCTCAAATCATTAGTTAGATTATAATTATTAGCTTGGAAATTTCATTCTCAATCATTGTAGAAGACAAGTTCCACCATTTTTATTCAAGTTCAAGCTTCTAGTAACTTTTTCTCACTCTTCTCTTCCATTTTAATTGCTTTGATTGTTAATCATCTTGCTTAATTCTTGTATGTTTAGATTGTTATTTAGCTTAATCTTTAGTTAATTCTTGTTCATGAGTTACTTGAAATCCTCAATTGCTTTAATCTCCATGGATTGTGAGAAGTCTAATTTTCTAGGGTTTGGGTAAAACCCTCAATATAGTCACTAATTACTTGTTGCATGTGTTAATTTGATAATTTTTGGGTGTTAATTAGTTGATCATAAGTGGTTAAATTGCTTAGTTCTTGTATATGGCCATTACTAGAACTATTATCTAAGCTTTCTCAACGAAGGATCGAGAGATGAACTTTAGTTAGCTCCGTTATGCTTAATTGACTTGAAATTCCATGAGAATAGGAATTTCCAGTCAAGGGAATGTTTTTGTCATCGTGATTATGGTTTAACACTTATTTTATGCTTTGTAACCACGAGAGTAGGTTGTATTCATGATTCAAGTAATCCCTCTAGCTTGACAGAGTAGTTAGGTGCTTTAGATGACTTCCCCTATTTTATCCCCGTAACTTACCATTGTTTGCTACACGCTATTTGTGACTAGTGACGAAATTGAGTGGCATATCCCAATCCTTAGAACTCTCTAATTATTGTTAATCACCCCTTAGTATTAGTTGATTGAACTAGTATATGTTACATAAAAACCAAACCAATTCCGACTTCATTTAGCTTATTTAAACGGTAGTATCTCGGTGGTTGATTCAATGCCTCTCTTGGGTTCGACCCATTCTTACCCTTGCTATTAGCTAGTGAGACCAAGCTAGGACTTTATCTTTGGTAGGCTCGACGATGGCCTATCAGGAGGGAGGGATCCATTTTCCCTCCTCCTTTAATAAAGACCATCCCTTCAAAATTGGAGATATTTGAAGGGAAAATGGAGCTCATAATTTCCTCCACTTTCCCTTCCTTCCCCTTCCTCCTATTTCCCTCCCTTCCATTTCCCTTCTAATTTGTTATCCAAAACTAGCATACAGTTTTTGGCGACTCCACTGGGGAGGATTTCTATTTTAATTCCTGAAATTTATTTTGGCAATGATTTAAAATGTGTGGATGAGACTCGAAAAGTTCTAAGTATTTCATGTGCGTAATTTTGATTAACATTATTGTCATATGCATAAAAAAAGGTTCTCATTGGAAAGACCATCCGTAATGAGTAAAAAACATAGGATTTTTACTCGTAGGAAATTTGAGGAATATCTTTCACAACTAGAATCGAAATAATACTGCGAAAACTGGAAAATTCTAAGAGCACAGAAAGCTGCTAAGGCGTGTTGGAACTAGCGTCTAGAAAGAAAAGCATGTCGCCAATGTTATGGCTCTATCGCCTAGAGACACTTTTGTCGTCTAGCGACAGGGCTTATTTCCTGGCGACGGACTCTGTTGTCTAGCGCTGTAGACATCTACTTTTGGCCTCCTGTCCCGACAGGAAGTGCAATGACGATAAATAAAACCATATTCGTGTAAGATTGAGATGGAGAATGCTCATGGGTAACTGGTTAAGCCACAAAACACAAAAACTAGCCCAAAGTAAAAAAAAAGAAAGCCAAAACAAGGTGCAATTAACTAAATCCGGTCAATATTAGGCTTAAGCTCGTGCTTAAAACCCAATAATGACGGATTTAGGAGCGCCTAGGTTAAATTTTAATGCTGCCGTAGGGAAATCCGTGCGCATCTCAATCAGTCGCGCAGGGTAGGCGCGCGCAACTAATTCAGTTGCGCGCGACACTTAGCACAACCTCTAGAGATGCGCTCGTGGAAGATTCAGAATTTTATGAAAATATAGAATCGAATCTTACCATAATGCCGCGCGCAAGACTCTTAGTTACGCTGCCCATAGCAGCACAACAAAATCACTTGCATTGGGATGCCGCGCACAACAAATCCTGTTGCGCGCGACACCTACTGCGACAGAATGTTCAAAACCCTAAACCTACCGATTACCTATAAATAAAGGCTTAATCCGAGGCTTAAACACACAGAAAATAACCTTAAACTCTGGTGGAATACTAGTGAACTTGTGCTACCTAAACATTCTTGTCCTAAACACTCACCCTTAGATCTTTTGTTACTACGGTGGAGGTTCCCCAACAAGAAGGTGTCCATAAGTGTTCTAAACGGATATCTAGCAAAGAGAACTGGTAAATTCTCGAGAACTTAGATAAATCATATTTATTTTCTAGTTTAAAGGAACCTTAATTAATTAATTAGTGTTGTTTGATAATCTTAAAAGGACTAATTAATTATTTTCACATAGTATCTTGCGTTAAATAAAGATTAGAATTGGATAGTTAATTTTTGGTTGATCGCTTAAGCCAAGGCGAATATTTTTTATTTTCTTGTTCTTTTCACAAAATTGATTAAATAAACAATAACGATGTTGCAATGTAATTCCTACGTTAATTAACGTGTGTAAATAAAATCAACTAACTTAGTTTTAGGTATCGCGTTGCATATATTGTTTGGTAATGAAATTACAAAAAAGGAAGAGCTTGTAGAGGCCGTACTAGGGGCTCATAGCGATTCCTCCTTAAAAGGAACGTTATTTTAGTACCCTCGCTCCCGAACTCATTTTTGGTTTATGTAGACCAATTTGGGCATGGGTAAACTTACAATTAGTACTAATTATTCCATGAATTCCACATGGAAGAAAGGCATGAACGAGATTTATGAGTTTTCCTAAAACTCATTGGCGACTCCTACTTGTTTCATACAAAAAAGTGTGATGAGAGTATCATTTCTAATTCAAGGTCTCCCAAACAGTTAGGAATTCAAATCCTAGTACACCCTAACAAGTGTAAAGTCTTAGGATTTTAAGTGGCCATGGGCATCTAAGGAAGGACCCCCTACGATGGGATCACCCTCCTTACAGCGGCAACTCCACTAGGGACTTAGAGGTTACATGATTAGTTCTTAGTTATGGTCCAAGATTTCCAACACTAGGTTGCCTATTGGTTGTAACGAGAATTAACTTGGATAATCTCTAGTTAGAGAGCGAGACTCAAACGCATAATATCTTCCTTTTGCACAAAAGTAAAAACCAAATAAGCAACATTGCGTCATGCATAAGTATAGCACACTTTAACCATTGGGGATTTGCTTATTGATTAGGGGTCACCAACACTAGGCTTCTATCCCGAAATCAATAAAAATCATACCACCCGTATCACCAACAAAATGTTGGGAGGACGATGTCATGAGTCAACACGTTGAGTGATTAATTTGTGCATCGTTACTTAAGATATGGTACCTTTGGACACCCAAGCCTCTTTGACCTTAGAATGGCATTTCATGAATCTTGGCAAGTGATATGCTTTATGTGTTCATGTGACTATGTGAAACGTGTTATGATAGTCTTCTTCTTTTTCTTGTTTTTTTAGTTCGGTCAAGGTTCCCAATTACGATGTAGTCTCTTCGTAATTGTGAGTCATATTCGAAGGGTGACATGAAAAAAAATAAAAAAATGATGACAAAACAAAAAAAGAAGCGCTCGAATTAAACAAAAAAAATTTACGAGCAGGTGGCGCGGCAACTTTATAAGTTGCGCGACCCCAACCAGCACAAGAGATTTGGTTGCACGCGACATCCGCGCGTAGCTCAAGCTCTTGCCCGCGCCCACTGTTACGAGTCAATTTGATTTCTCAAAAAACGAGTTAACTCGTTAAAATAATACCTTTATCGAAGAATTTTTTAAGGGTGATGTTATTCGTTAGAATATATTTTGCGTCATTTTTTTTTTCTTTTAAACAATCGTATCGATTTACTTATCCTCTCATACTTCCTTTAGGGCCGGTTCTCAATCTTGGGAACGAAGACTCCCGGGTGCTCGTATTCTACGTTCATCATCAAGTAATCAACCTCTTTCAAACCACCTTCCCTCGACAACTAGTCCTAATCCTACAACAATTTCAACCATCGAACAACTCCAAGAAGAGATTGCTCGATTAAGAGAATAAAAGTCTCAAGAAGCCGAGGAAAGAAGAATTAAGAAACTTGAAAAAGCTGTATAGCCTTGCAACAAAAGATGGTATAATTATCCGTCAAAGAAAAGTCGTTGGAGAAGCTTGTTCTTTGTTCCACCATGGGGAACAAGTACTTCGATGCAGAAAAGTTTGTTCCTCCCTAAAGACTTGCTTTGTCAGAAAAGTTTGTAGCTACGGACTTGCCAATATTTAAGGTGACCAATAATCCACAAAACCACATAATGTGTTTTACTGGCACCATGGCATTAAAGGGGGTTGATCCTAAGCTTTATGCTTTGACTTTCCCTTTATCTTTAGACCCAACAGCAAGAGAATGGTACTATGGGTTGGATCCAAAATTTAAAACAACATGGGAAGATGTAGTTTCGGCTTTCATTACCCAATATGAGAGTAACGTAGAGTTCAAATCGACTGTACGTGAGCTTGAAATGCTTAAGAAAGGGGACGATGAAGGTTTCCTTGCTTTCTATGGTAAATGGCAAGAAAAGGAGGCCCACCTTGCCCAAAGGCAACCTGAACTTGAGTTGGTACAAAAATTCATCGACAACTGTCATGAAAAGTAAAACAAACATCTACGCTACCTTGGTCTAGACACTTTTCAAAAGGTCTAATATGTGGCTACTAGGATTGAAGATGATCTTTCAAAAGAAAAAGCAAATAAACGCCATTATCATCATCAACCTATGAATAACTACAAAAAGGGGAATGATAATACATCATCCTCTATTGATGCATTTGCGACCACCATGCAATACAATAATACAAATAAATACAAAAATAATGATCCTAGAAGGAGGTGGACAAAAGAAAGAAAATTAACACCATTTCTTATAAGCTATAAAGAGTTATTAGAAAAATTAAGCGAAAAAGGCCTACTTGCTCCAACAAGACCAAAACCACCCACTCCACCAGAAAGAAGGTTTCCTCAATGGGATGGTAATGCTTATTGTGCTTATCATATAGGTGTTAGGCACGATACTGAACGATGCTACGTCTTAATACACAAAATACAAGATTTAGTAGACGATGGGAGAATTCCCACGCCTAAACCTAACAATAATGCATCCCTATTAGGGGTGTTTCATATTAATGAGGATCATATGGGAAGTGGTACGTTCAATTCGTTTGACTATATAACACCTATAGAAAAACCTCCAGCCACAATACTCATAGGGGCAACTAACAAAGTATGTGGATTATGAGGCGACGACTTTTAAGACTTATATGTCTCTAAGTATGCCGCCGTCCCACCTCCATATTGTTTACAAAATGAGACAAATGGAGCGCTTGATTGGGATCATTTCTTGGGGAAGTCACAAGATCTATCAAATCACTCCTTGGATGAACAATGGAATCAAGTATAACTCATGGAACATCTTGAAATTGAGACACATCCAAAGCCTGTAGAAGAAAGTTGGTTTGTGAGTCCTACGACTAATCCAAATGAGGTAGATCATCTAACTCGTTCTGGGCGAGTTTATCAAGCACCACCACCACCACATGGATCTTCGACCACACAAAGGTCAAATGCAAAACACAATACCACCTCCACTTGAGGTGGAAGATCCATTGGTTAAACAACTTCGCGAATCCAAGGCGAATGTTAGCATTTGGGAACTTTTAAGTACTTCTAAGGAACATAGGAATTCTCTTATGAATGCTCTAATGGCCTTTTCTATCAGCACAGACACGACCCCTCAGGATCTCGTTAGCTTGCTTACTAGCAAAAAATCCGACAAATCAGTTATTTTAACTAATGATGATTTGGTTTCAAAAGATATTACCCACAAAAATGCATTATACCTAACTGTGGGGTGCAAGGGATACAATATCCCTCTTGCTTTGGTAGATAATGGGTCAGCTGTAAACGTATGCCCATTGCAAACTGCAAAATACCTAGGCCTTAGTCCAGAAAAAGACTTTCAATCAACAACACAAAGTATTAGGGCTTACGACAACTAGAGAAGATCAGTGTGTGGAACTGTTAAGCTACCAATTACCACAAGCCCAATTCAAAAGATGGTTGAATTCCATGTTTTTGACATTAAACCTTCTACTTTGACGTCCTTGGATACATGAGCTTGGTGCAATACCATCCTCACTTCATCAAATGTCTAGGTTGAACTATCAAGGGCTTTCTATGACCATATATGCTTCTCCACTAAAAATAGCCATTAATGACCAATAACTTTTGGAAATAAACCATGATAATGATGAAAAGGACATGTGGGGATTTGCCGTAGAGCTAATCTACACAATTAAAATGGAAGAAAGCCTTGAAGAACCATTCAAGCTTGATCCATATTCTACCAAGATAGTAAATAACATTTTATTCAAGAGTAGTTACTTTCCTGGGATGCCTTTAGGAATGGGAATGAAGAAATCTTTCTTACATCCTATCCCAAAGAAAAGCTTCTCCTTTGGATTGGGATATAAACAAACCAAAGAAGAACTAGAGCCTCACGATGCAAAAAAAACAAAATTGTAGACACCCATTTGTGTCTCCCCAAAACCAAACCCAGTGATGAGTACCTTTCACGTGGAATCATAATCGAATGAAGTGAAAGTGTGGAAAGTCTAGTGTTGCAGTTAGTTTTTTTTTTTAATTCTTTTCTTTCTCTTTGTTTTTGAAAACTCTTTTAATGGAAAAAGCCAATCCAATTTGGTTTGGTCCATAGAAAGGGTCCAATATTGGTGTAGTTGAGTCGAGTTCAAAAAGAGCTTTCCAACGATATATTATAAGCCCAATTCCGATGAATAATGAGGATGTTATGGCCAAATTACTAAACTGAGCCCGGTTTGATCTTTGTATGCGGCCCAATGATCTAGAGGAGGGCCTATTATGATTTATCATTCCTAATGCAATTAGGATGGATTATAGTCTTCCAGAATCTTCTAGAAGGTTCTTTTGAATCTTAATTTGATTAGCATTGATAAATTGACTTTTAGGAGTTTTAATTAGAATAAAAGAAGTGTTTTTAAGGAAAATACAGTTTTACCCTCTCGTATGCTTCAATTTTATCAAAATAACAACACGCGTGGAAAACTGATTGCAGCGCCGTACGACATGTCTGTCGCCTGGCGACACGCGCAGCGTCTGGCGACATCCCTGTCGTCTGGCGACAAGCGCGTGTTTGGTGACAACGTCGTGTTTTATTCTTTTTGAAACTCTGATTTGTTTTTTTATTATATCTGGCTGATTTTCTCTATAAATATCCTCCTAAAACCTCCGTTTTCAATCATGAATTCTCAATTCTTCTCATATAATAATCACCAACTCTCATCAAGAAATTCTTGATTATTCTCTCTCTCTTTTCTAAACTAGCCTTTTCTCATATAAAATTTCGCATTCACAGGATCTAGACACACCTAGCCAAGTTCGAAATTCCCTTCGCCCTAGACGTGAAAGGTTTAATTTCTTAGGGTTTGGTCCCAAATCTCTCTTTCAATTATTTAATTTAGGGTTTGTTTGGCATTGCTGTGGTTTTCTGTGATTTTGATTTTTTGTTTTCTAAAAGTATATGATTTGTGTCCTATAATGAATCAAAAATTATATAAACTTATTAAAATTATAATAATTTTGAAAACTAACAACAGAAAAGTGGAAATACCTTTTTATTGTTTCCTGTATTTGGTTTTTTGTTTTTAAAAAAAAACAGAAAACTGAAAACCAAAACTAATGCCAAACAAGCCCTCAATTATTTGTTTTATATTTTCCTTGAAGTTACTAACGTGTGTATTTTGTTATTAGAAAGAGGTACGAGGCATCCAAGTAAGTGCTTTAATTGTTTGCACTGTTATTATGATATAGAAATCATGTTTAGGGTGTTTTTTTAAATCCTAGTATCATGTTAGGATGTTTGATGTTTAGAATGACAACAATGATTCCTAGTATCATGTTTAGGGAAAAGGTTATAATATCAAATATGCTTATTATGATTCCTGCAATGCTTCCTATTGTCTTTCTTAATATTCATGTTAGTATCATGTTAGGGCTAAAGCTTTGATTTTTATTATTTAGTGACATGCTAGGGTTTGTTGTTAATCTTGTTAGTATCATGCCTAGGATCTTGCTATTAACATGATTATTATTATTATTATTATTATTATTATTATTATTATTATTATTATTATTATTATTATTATTATTATTATTATTATTATTATTATTATTATTATTATTATTATTATTATTATTATTATTATTATTATTATTATTATTATTATTATTATTATTATTATTATTATTATTATTATTATTATTATTATTATTATTATTATTATTATTATTATTATTATTATTATTATTATTATTATTATGTTGGTTGATATTTATTTATTGTTATTGCTTGATAACACCTTTTATGCATGTTTAAAAAGAATTCGTACTTGTAATCACGCTTAATAAGATAATTAATAATCTTGTTTAGGGTTAATTTGATTATAATTAAATTGATCGTCAATAATAGTTTTATTTGTGCATTAATATTCAACCAGCAAATATAAACATGTTTAGGGTTAACCTAATGATTGCATGTTAGTCAGAAAGCGCACATGAATACGATCAGAATAAAGTAGATGCCTATTATTAGGGTAGGTTCAATCTCTTTTATGTTGGATTTGTACCTTCATCCCAAAATTTCCAGTCATGGTTCCAGACCTATTGGAGTTAACGATCTCCTGGATCGTTAAGGGGTGTAACCTTCACCCTGTGAACGGTTTACATGTTCCTAAAACTTGTTGGCGACTCTTTTGCTCTAGTTTCCTTCCCTTAGACGCCACCATTCTTAAGTGTATTATCATAGTGGGGTTCAAGCTTGGGGTAATGCTTGAAATATTCCCTACAAAATTACGTATAGACAACAACAAGAAAGGGATAGTTACTTTACTCCCATCCTACCAACGAACCCTTAATGGACAATTCATTAGGGAGGGAGAAGATTACCCATTCTACGACTTTCCAGAACCATTAAATCTGGAAGGAATCAAGAAGCCTGGATTCAAAATATTCCACGATTGCTACTTCTTGAATGACGATCTTAAAATCGATGAATCAAAATGTCCAACTCCAGGGTGCTATGATGGGCAAGAATTTCACTTGCTATTTGGACTAGAGCAAAATCATGTCGCTACAATGACCAATCAGAATGCCATTCAAGATGAAGCTTTTGACCCAACCTCGTTGATCACCCCTTCTAATGAAACCTTTGAGCATGGATGGAGGAAATCTTTCAAATGGACCAATCACGAAAGCGATAAATTGGAGATCATCACAGGCGAAGGGAAGGTGTTTGATGAATCAGACGATAAATCTAGCATAGACTCTAGGGAAGCTGAATATTTAGGCCTTGTGGCCATTACTGAATCTTTTATTTCTAGTTCTAAGGATAAGGATCCCAAAAAGGATTCTTCTCTTGATGTACTCTTTTTTGAATTTAATAGTATGAGCTCTATTTCCGAGTATATGGCTTCTCTTGAATCTTTCAAATGCTATAACAATCAATCCAATAAAGATGATGAAATTAATAAATTGGTTGAACTAATGAATGAACGAGAACAAAAGAACCCTATCATCGAAGAAACTGAAATAGTCAATATAGGAACCAATGAAAACAAAAGAGAAGTCAAAATTGGCTTAACTCTAAATCCGGAAGAGCAATTGACCCTCATATAGACGCTCAAAGAATTCGAAGACGTGTTCGCTTGGCTATACAAGGACATGCCTGGAATAGATAGGGAAATCGCGGAACATACCATTCCCTTGAACACTACCTCAAAACCTATAAAACAAAAACTTCGACGAATGAAACCTAATGTTGCATTAAAAATAAAAGAAGAAGTACAAAAACAATTGGACGCAGGTTTCATTCGGGTATATAATACCCAAAATGGGTGGCGAACATCGTCCCAGTCCCCTAAAAGGATGGACGAGTTCGCATGTGTGTCAATTTTAGGGACCTTGATAAGGCTAGCCCTAAAGACGATTTTCCTCTACCACATATTGATATATTGGTAGATAACTGTAGGGAATAAATTCAAGCCGTAAAATCCCACTAGCTTGAACCCCACTGTGATCATACACAAAAGTACGGTGGCATCCAAAAGGGAAGAAGATAGAGCAAAAGAGTCGCCAACAAGTTTTTTAAGGAACTTGTAAACCGTTCATAGGATGAAGGTTACACCCCTTAACGATCCAAGAGATCGTCAACTCCATAAGGTCTAGAACCATATAAGGGTTCGGGGATGAAGGTACAAATCCAACCTAAAAGAGATTGAACCTGCCTTAATAATAAGCCTCTACTTTATTCTGATCGTACTCATGTCCGCTTTTTTATTAACATGCAATCAATAGGATTAACCCTAAACCTGTTTATCTATGTTGGTTGAATTTAAATGCACAAATAAATCTATTATTGGCGATCACTTGAAATATAATCACATTAACCCTAACAAGATTATTAATTATCTTATTAAGCATGATTACAAGTACAAATTCCCTTTAAACATGCATAAAGGCGTGATCAAACAATAAATATCAAGCAACATAATAATAATCAATCATCATGATAAATAATGAATAATAATCATCATGAATTATAACAATTATAATCATAATCATGTTCATGTTAATATTAAAGCATAATAATAATAGCAAGATCCTAGGCATGAAACTAACAAGATTATTAACAAACCCTAGCATGTCACTAAACAATCAAGATCAAATCTTTAACCCTAACATGATACTTACAACCATAAATATTAGGAAGAACATAGGAAGCATCGTAACAATCATATTTAATATTAAAATTACCCTAGACATGATACTAGGAATATCATAATAACAACATAAACATGATTCTACATCATAACATCAATTAAAACCATTAAAGTACTTACTTTGATTCCTCGTACCTCTTTCGAATAACAAAATACACACGTTAGTAACTTCAAGGAAAATAATAAACAAACAATTAAATTAAATAATTGAAATAGAGATTTGGGACCAAACCCTCGGAAATTACACCTTTCACGTCTAGGGCGAAGGCAACTTCGAATATGGCTAGGTGTATCTAAGTCTTGCGGATGCGGAATTTTGTATTTGAAAAGCAAGTTTAGAAAAGAGAAAGAGGGATGATTAAGAGAGAATTAGAGAATTAATGATTGCGAATAAAAACTGATTGTAGGTGATAATTCGGGAGAATTCGTTAATGAAAACGGAGTTTTTAATACGTTTTTATAGAGAAAATCATCCAAAAAGATAAAATATAAAAACAGAGCACTTGGCGCACGCAAAACAAGGTTGGCGCACGCAAAAAAGAGCTGGTTCCAGGCGCTGATTTCATAAATTCACGCATTTTTGTTTTTATCATATCTTTTGATCTGGAAGTCTAATTAAGGCATATAATATGTCGTTGGAAAGCTCTTAAAGTCTTCTTTCCAACCCAATTAGAATCAAATTTAAATATTTTGTAGATAAAAAGATATGGCCAAAATAGTGGAAGGATGTCAGGTTTGGATAAAGTTTCATGTCTCATTCATAACTTTTTCGTTAAAACTCGGATTTAATATTATAATATATCATTGGAAAGATAATTTCAAGATCTATATAACCATATAAAATTTGGATAAATATTATTAGGCACGAAAATAAAATCATAATATATTCCACTTCGTACAAAACAAGGATTCTTAAAAGGAGTAGTTTTATTCAATTTCAAACTCTTTAAAACATAATTATCAATCCTAACTCCATTAGGATTTAAAAGAACCTTCTAGAGTATTATAAAAGACTATAATTAATCCTAATAGCTTTAGGAATGATAATTAATAATAGGCCCTCCTCTAGATCATTGGGCCGCATATAAAAACCAAATCGGGCCCAATTTAGTATTTTTGCCATAACTTCCTCATTATTCATCGGAATTGGGCTTATAATATATCGTTGAAAAGGTCTTTTCAAACCCCATCCAACTACACTATTATTGGACCCATATCATAGACCAACCAAACTGGATTGGCTGTTTTCTTAAAATAAGTTTTTAAAAAAAGAGAGAAGAGAAAAGAAAATTAAAATTATCTGCAACACTAGACTTTCCACACTTTCACTTCATTCGATTATGATTCGACGTGAAAGGTACTCATCACTGGGTTTGGTTTTGGGGAGACACAAAAGGGTGTCTACAGAAGCCCCCACTTTGACTGAGTTTGGAGAACGCAAGTTTCGAAAAACGAAAGCCAAAGTATCGATAGGGACGGAGAATGATTCAGAACGTTCTGCGATCCTAAATCATTCTTGCAACGCCGATACCTGCAAAACTAGCATTAGTTAAATAGATAAAAGAGTTAAGAAACGCGTATCTTGCACCGTCGAGCACACGTCTGTGAAAGTAACCGATTGTTTTGATGACCTCCTGCAAGCTAGAGAATGTCATCCCGCTTGAAAATCGCTACGCCTGTAACTACTTCCAAATTAGAAGATTGCTTCGCCTGAAACGATCCTCCTCCGCATTGATAATATTCCACATCCAAGGGAATACTACCGAAGATTGCTTCTCTTGAAACAATCCCCATCCGCATTGATAATACTCCACATCCAAGGGAATACTACCGAAGATTGCTTCTCTTGAAACAATCCCCATTCGCATTGATAATACTCCACATCCAAGGGAATACTATCGAAGATTGCTTCTCTTGAAACAATCCCCATCCGCATTGATAATACTCCACATCCAAGGGCATACTATCGAAGATTTCTTCTCTTGAAACAATCCTCAGTTGTTTGTGACAACTCTCCACAATCTAGGGGACGCCATCTTGCTGCTTGTTTTGACGATCTTCCGCAATCTAGGGAACGCCGTCGATCAACGTTGCTACATCTCGAGCCTTTTCTTGAATCATAGTGACAACCTTTCTAATCATAGCAAAAGTCGTTGAAGACCGCCTCATCATGAACCACTCTTCTCATATCTTGGTGACAACCTCCACAATCTTAGCGAACGCCGTCGAAGATCGCCCATCCCGTGCTATCTTCTCAAATCTTGGGTGACAACCTCCACAATCTTAGCGAATATCGTCGAAGACCGCCCATCTCGTGCTATCTTCTCAAATCTTGGGTGACAACCTCCACAATCTTAGCGAATGCCGTCGAAGACCGCCCATCTCGTGCTATCTTCTCAAATCTTGGGTGACAACCTCCACAATCTTAGCGAATGTCGTCGAAGACCGCCCATCTCGTGATATCTTCTCAAATCTTTGGAGACAACTTCCACAATCTTAGCGAATGCTGTCGAAAA
Organism: Chenopodium album; assembly: GCF_948465745.1. NCBI lineage: Eukaryota > Viridiplantae > Streptophyta > Magnoliopsida > Caryophyllales > Amaranthaceae > Chenopodium > Chenopodium album. The sequence goes on from NC_137836.1 coordinate 31,507,510, forward strand.
TAACTTTTCTTGAAGTCATCCTCATTCGATGCGATAATTTTCCTAAGGAAATTACCGAAGACCTCCATCTGTCGATCTTTAAAATTTCGCCTGAACTTTGCTTCCGCTATACCTGTATGTCGGTGTCTCTGTGATGAGCCAATTCTTAGGCGCTTTAAGCTAAGTGAGACGATCTTTCGTCAGGTCGATCACTTATTTGCGGTTTTAATCAAATCGACTACTCAATCATGTCAAATTGCTTATAGGGGCTAACTGGCGTACCAAGGAACCCGAAATTGTTGTTCTGTCGCTGCTGAAATATCTCTGGCGCCAGTAATTGGAGTAGGGTCCTCCCTATTCTGCTGCACCTATATTTATTTTGACTATAGAACTTTGCCAATCTTTTTAATTATCTTAGGGTTGACCTAAGGCTTAATGTTTCTTGACTCATCGACTTGACATGACTCAAGGAATAAACTTGACTGACTCGAGGTTGACTCGACTCAAAGTAAAATGACACATGTGACTCGTGACCCGTGTGTGCATAGTGTTGACTCAATGTGACTCAAAAATGCAAAAAGAAAAAATTTTCCGTCATTTTTGTGGAGGGTACCGACTTTCTCCCGAAAAAGAAAGACGCGAAAAAGAATCGAAGTTTGAAGATGCATGTTGAATGAGCTTAGTCAAATGTTGTTTGATTGATACTATCTCTCAAGGTGCAAGGATTAATCCATCCTAGGCTATCTCAACTGTTGACTCCATGATGAAACTATGTGGGTAACTTAGGCACGGAGGCTAATTACTTCATACTTTGATGCAATGATGATTATGATTGATGAGTGATGTTGATATGACAAGGCATGCTTCAATGTTGTGTTAAGATTTCATGACAAAGGGTTCCTAATGGAAGGTATATATTTGGTCATGTATGCGTGATGTGTGTGAAAGTGACACTAAAGTTAGGCCGCAAGAGCTAAGTATGTGGAGAGATATTATTTGTTAAAAAAGTCAAATGGTGGTGACTCTTAGGCTAGGTAAGCTAATGATGTAAGGATCAAGCCCCCAAGTCTAGGTCTAAATGAATAGGGATGAGCATAGGATATCCCTTGATATGATCATGGTTTAAGTGTGTGAATGTGAATATGAATGCATTTTTATTACGGCCGCATCTCGATGTGAGGTTGCCTACGTATCCGTTAGGAATCAGGCCGAACGTAGCTCTAGCCGAACCTCACACAAGTGTGTATACCTCAAAAAGGTCTTTTTAAGGGTTGCAATGTGGTTAGGCTAAAGGTTATAGAAGAAGGGGATAAAGGCTCAAGACCCTCGATAAGCCCCCAAGGTGTGCAACCTCGCTTTTGAATCTTTATATTTTTATGCTTAAGTTTCTACTCTCTTTTTTAGCTCACTTTTATCTTTTGCTTTAGCATCTATTTTATTTTTATAAGTGTGGGCAATCCCGATCACGCGGTCTATCACTCACTTGGCATTCATGTGTCTTAGGCACGGTACCGAGCACTCGATAAGAGACGCAATCTGAGACGTGTTCATATCAAAGATATTTTCATATCAAAGACATTGGAACACTTGCCCTTTTGTACACTTTTATTTATTTTTTGCTTTTGCTTATTTTTGCTATGTTAATCTTCTGAATTCACTCAAGCCTTTTTAGAATTGCATAAGTTACACACCATCCCATCCCAATGTTAGGTAGATGTAGGTTGAAAAAAGAAAGGTCTATCGTTAGACGAAGCTCAAATTGGTTTATGAAGAAAAGATTGTAAATTTGAAAGTTGAAAGGAGATATGATGTGGCTACAAGGGGTGCCTCAAATCATTGGTATACCTTGTGCTTAATTCGACATGGATTTTTTATTTTTTATTTTTTTTTTGCAGTGTAATGAAATGAAATGATCATATATAAGGAAATAAATGCTCATTTTATTAAAAGAAAATAAAGAATCTACAAAAATAATCTAAGGAAAGGAAAAGGTGCCTATGCTAGACTTATTGGGGAAAGGAAAAAATGAAAAACAAATAGAAAAAGAGGTCATGAAATCTCGTCATTGAAGCTCGCCTCTGTCTTATGTTGTTTCCTTTATCATCACTCGCTCTTCTTGTTAACCGAAGGCCTGGGAAGCTTGTTATTATCAATCAAATGTTGGATAGCCTCCTTTAGCTTCCAAAAGCTCTCAGTAGTATGACCCCTACCTTGATGGTACTTGCAGTGTTCGTCTGGATTCTAACTAGGCAATCTCTTTTCAGGTGCGGCATCTTGAATAGGTCCAATGGGAGTAATGAGTCCTTTGGCATGGAGTCGATCGAAGGCAGTATCGTAGCTCATCCCAATGGGGGTGAAGTCTTTCCTTAGTTGGTTTTTAGATCCTTGGTTATCTATGGCTAAAACTTCACTGAGATCAAAGGTACTAACATTGGTACTAGAGTGGGCATTTTCGGAAGAAGAAGGATTGTCGTTCTTATTTTCTTTCCAGCCACCGTGGTTAGTATTGTTAGTAGCTTTTTGCTTTGCGAGGTCATCTTCGATTTCAATTCCGATGTCATAAATGGCCTTGAAAGTATTCAAATTGTGTTGATATTTTAAATGCTTCGAATACTTCTCTTGGAGATTCTTGATAAACATCCTCACAGACTCCTTTTCGGTGGGGACCTCAATCATCTTAGCGGAAGTTTCCCTCAACTTATTAAAGAAAGAAGTAAAGCCTTCATTCTCTTTTTGTCTTAGCATCTCAAGTTGTCTGTGGTCGGTTTCAACTTGGATATTGCACTTGTATCTATCAACGAAAGCGTTCACTATCGATTCCCAAGTAGAGGTTTTCTCCTTGTCAAGGGAGAAGAACCATTGTTGGCAAACGGTTTCAAGAGATAGTGGGAACAGAGAGGGGAAAACCTTCTTATCGATACCCTTAATGTTCATTATGGTTTCGAAAGCTCTTAGATGGAAGTAAGGGTTATCTGTTGCCTTGAATTTAGGGATGTCGGTGGCGTTGAACTTATGTGGAAGAAGTTCCTTGTCCAGCGAGACCTCTTGTGAACTCATGCCCTGAAATTTATAGTCACTAGATAGCTTCCTCAAACTTTCTTGCATGAGGTTCATTTGTTGTTGCTTCACGGGATCATCGATCTTGAGTGTGAGTAGCTTCATTGTCTCAGTCACGTTAGTCAATTGACTCCTAAGTTCATTAACTTCTTCTTGATTTGCCATTATCTTTTTAGCCTTCCTCTTTTGACGAATCGGTTTATCAAAAAGCAAGACTTGAATAAAGAGGTTGTCCTTGATTAATCGCCCTTCTCTCCTCGACCAAATACTGTGGAAAAGGAATTTGGGGATATTCATTGTTAATTATTTGACTCAAACTTTATTCAACATGCAATGGATGGAGGAAGTGAAGAAAGATGGAATGGAATGTGAAGAAAAATGATGTAGATGGAGGGATATGAAGAATTAGGAATAGAATGTATCCCCCAACTCAATTGACGGAAAAGACCGACTCATGCATGAACCTAAGACAGGGTCATGGTGTGAAAAGAGTATATACAAAGTGTGTGCATAGACTAGTGAGTGTAGGTGACATGTTAAGACTCGTGTCATGACCATGTGGCTAGACTATGTGACTAGACTCAAGCAAAGACTAAGTTAAGACCTCACGTATATGCATTAAACTGGACAGACTGTGGTATTTTAGTCATAACTCTTTATCTGTGACTCTGATTTGGATGAAACCAACGCCAAATTAAAGATAAAACTCGGGGCTACAGATCCATAGGTTGTACGACTCGTAGTTCTACCTATAACTCCGGATATTACCAAAACAAGTTGATGTTTGCGCAGTATATGGGAATAAAAATCCGGGTTGACTTAAAGGGACTATGACTCGATTTTAAGTTTATTTTTTTTAGCTCAAATTAATTAATTAATTAATTAAACAAAGTCCTTTAGTCATTAATCAGTTCATTAAGCCTTAACACAAGTCAAACAAACGGTTAGGAAAAATCACATAGAGTATGCACAACAAATAATGCATAATTTGTCAAGTAGGCACAATATGATGCAATGAGTTTGCAACCTAACCATGGCTCTAGTTCTCTAAAGTTCGGGATATGGTTTAGTCAATAGAGGGTCCATGGTTAATTGTCCGGATGCACCGCGCGGAAGCCTAACCGTGAAGGGTTGGCGTGAGTGGATGGGACACCGCGAGTTTTAGAAAAAACTCGCTTCCATGGTTTGGTGAATTCAACATCTCGGATGTACCCTTTGTTTCACGGAGCGTTCAATCGGGTAGATGGAGCATGAATTCCCAGAGGGTTATGTCCATATGTAGAACACATATGGGTTTCAGAAAAGTGAGAAAAAATTCAATCAGGAAGTAGGATCGAGCAAACAATACGAAAAACCGGTCGAAATTAGAACGCATATTTCTTGCTCGGTATTGGGGGAAATTGGCGCCAGCAATCAGAGACTGGCGCCAGCTTTTAACTTTAGCGCCTGGCGCCAATACTGGTGTCTGGCGCTACGACTAAAATGCTGGCGCCAAGCTCTGGCCCCTGACGCTACTTCCCACATGCCTCAGCAGCTTTCTGTGCTCGATAAAATTTTCCAGTTTCGCGCGGTGTTATTTCGGTCCTAGTTGTGAAAGACATTTCTCCAATTTCCTACGTGTAAAATCCTATGTTTTAACTCATTACGGATGGTCTTTCCAATGAGATCTTTTTTATACATATGACAATAATGTTAATCAAAATTATGCACAAGAAATACTTAGAACGTTTCGAGTCTCATCCACTCATTCTAAATCATTGCCGAAACAAATTCAGGAATTAAAATAGAAATCCTCCCCAGTGGAGTCGCCAGAAACTGTAGGGAATAAATTCAAGCCTTAAAATCCCATTAGCTTAAACCCCACTATGATCATACACTAAAAGTACGGTGGCGTCCAAAAGGGAAGAAGATAGAGCAAAAGAGTCGCCAACAAGTTTCTTAAGGAACTTGTAAACCGTTCATAGGATGAAGGTTACACCCCTGAACAATCCAAGAGATCGTCAACTTCATAAGGTCTAGAACCAAATAAGGGTTCGGGGATGAAGGTAAAAATCCAACCTAAAAGAGATTGAACCTGCCTTAATAATAGGCCTCTACTTTATTCTGATCGTATTCATGTGCGCTTTTTAATTAACATGCAATCAATAGGATTAACCCTAAACCTGTTTATCTATGTTGGTTGAATTTAAATGCACAAATAAATCTATTATTGGCGATCACTTGAAATATAATCACATTAACCCTAACAAGATTATTAATTATCTTATTAAGCATGATTACAAGTACAAATTCCCTTTAAACATGCATAAAGGCGTGATCAAGCAATAAATATCAAGCAACTTAATCATAATCAATCATCATGATAAATAATGATAAATAATGAATAATAATCATCATGAATTATAACAATTATAATCATAATCAAGTTCATGTTAATATTAAAGCATAATAATATTAGCAAGATCCTAGGCATTATACTAACAAGATTAATAACAAACCCTAGTATGTCACTAAACAATCAAGATCAAATCTTTAACCCTAACATGATACTTACAATCATAAATATTAGGAAGAACATAGGAAGCATCGTAACAATCATATTTAATATTAAAATTACCCTAGACATGATACTAGGAATATCATAATAACAACATAAACATGATTCTACATCATAACATCAATTAAAACCATTAAAGTACTTACTTTGATGCCTCGTACCTCTTTCTAATAACAAAATACACACGTTAGTAACTTCAAGGAAAATAATAAATAAACAATTAAATTAAATAACTGAAATAGAGATTTGGGACCAAACCCTCAGAAATTAAACCTTTCACGTCTAGGGCGAAGGCAACTTCGAATATGGCTAGGTGTATCTAAGTTTTGCGGATGCGGAATTTTGTATTTGAAAAGCAAGTTTAGAAAAGAGAAAGAGGGAGATGAAATAATCAAGAAAAATTAATGAGAATTAGTGAATGATTAAGAGAGAATTAGAGAATTAATGATTGCGAAAAAAACTAATTGTAGGTGATAATTCGTGAGAATTCGTTAATGAAAACGGAGTTTTTAATACGTTTTTTATAGAGAAAATCAGCCAAAAAGATAAAATATCAAAACAGAGCACTTGGCGCATGCAAAACGAGGTTGGCGCACGCAAAACATAGCTGGCGCCAGCACCAGCTTATTGGCGCCTGGCGCCATTCGCCTGGCCTGGTTCCAGGCGCTGATTTCAGAAATTCACGCGTTTTTGTTTTTATCATATCTTTTGATCCGGAAGTCCAAATAAGGCATATAATATGTCGTTAGAAAGCTCTTAAAGTCTACTTTCTAACTGTATTAGAATCAGATTAAAATATTTTATAGATTAAAAGATATAGCCAAAATAGTGGAAGGGTGTCAGTTTTGGATAAAGTTTCATGTCTCATTCATATCTTTTTCGTTATAACTCGGATTTAATATTATATTATATCATTGGAAAGATAATTTAAATATCTATCCAATCATATAAAATTTGGATAAATATTATGTGGCACGAAAATAAAATCTGAATATATTCCACTTCGTACAAAACAAGGATTCTTAAAAGCAGTAGTTTTATTCAGTTTCAAACTCTTTAAAACATAATTATCAATTCTAACTCCATTAGGATTTAAAAGAACCTTCTAGAGTATTCTAAAAGACTATAATCAATCATAATAGCTTTAGGAATGATAATTAATAATAGGCCCTCCTCTAGATCATTGGGCCGCATATAAAAACCAAATCGGGCCCAGTTTAGTATTTTGGCCATAACTTCCTCATTATTCATCGGAATTAGGCTTATAATATATCGTTGAAAAGGTCTTTTCAAACCCCATCCAACTACACTATTATTGGACCCATATCATGGACCAAAAAAACTGGATTTGTTGTTTTCTTAAAATAAGTTTTCAAAAACAGAGAGAAGAAAAAAGAAAATTAAAACTATCTGCAACACTAGACTTTCCACACTTTCACTTCATTCGATTATGATTCGACGTGAAAGGTACTCATCACTGGGTTTGGTTTTGGGGAGACACAAAAGGGTGTCTACAATAACACAGCTAAAAATGCGATGTTATCCTTTGTGGATGGATACGCAGGTTACAACCAAATTTTAATGGCAAAAGAAGACGAAGAAAAGACATGCTTTATTACCCCTTGGGGTATATAATGCTACACAGTCATGCCATTTGGTTTAAAAAATGCAGGTGCTACGTACCAAAGAACGGCTACGACTCTCTTGCACGATATGATGCATAAAGAAATAGAAGTGTATGTGGATGATATGATAGTTAAGTCCAAAGATAGAATGGGACATATAAAAGCTTTACGCAAATTTTTCACTCGTATAAAAGAATACAAATTGCGATTGAATCCACAAAAATGCGCCTTCGGAGTAACTTCGGGCAAGTTACTCGGATATGTAGTAAGCACACGTGGTATTGAGATTGATCCCTCTAAAACAAAGGCAATTGTAGACATGCCTCCCCCTCAAACAGAAAAAGAAATTAGGGAGTTCTTTGGCAAATTATAGTGCATTAGTCGATTCATCAACAAATTAACTATGACTTGTGAGCCAATATTTAAAAAACTGAAAAACGGAGAATAACATGAATGGGACGATCAATGCCAAAAGGCCTTTGAAAAAATCAAAGATTATCTTAAAAGTCCACCAATTCTAGCACCACCAGTACCCAAACTACCTCTTAGGCTATACATCACAGTTACAGACACAGCCACAGGCGCCATGTTAGCACAAGAGGTAGTAAAAGTTGAGCGTGCAATATATTACATAAGTAAAAAGTTCATTCAATAAGAAACAAAATATAGCACCTTGGAAAAAACGAGTCTAGCATTAGTGTGGGCAACTAAAAAATTACGACATTATATGCTACCACACACCACTCATGTAATTTCTCAACGAAATCCGATAAAGTATTTGTTTGAACAACCACCTATACAAGGAAGGATATCCAAGTGGTTTGTGATGTTGGCCGAATTTTAGCTAAAATGTAATCCTAAAAAGTCAACGAAAGGAAAAGTGATTTTCTATTTTCTAGCCCAACATCCAATTCAAACAAGTCATGCAGAAACTATTCATCTTCCGGATGAAGAGATTCTCATGACACAAGATGACAAATGGGTAATGTACTTCGACGGTGCATCCAATCAAAAAGGTTGTGGCGTAGTGGTGTTACTCATAAGTCTAGAGGGAGCACATACTCCAATCTCTGTCAAATTAGACTTTGAGGTTACTAATAATGCCGCGGAATGTGAAGCGTGCATCATTGGATTAGAAGCAGCCGCTAGCATAGGTGTGCAAAAATTAGAGGTATATGGAGATTCTAGTTTGATTATAAATCATATATTGAAAAAATTGAAAATAAAGAACTCCACATTGATATTATACCAAGCACACCTAGAGCAACTCATCGAGCATTATGAACATAATGATTTTAAATATCTCCCAAGGGATGATAATCAATTTGCCGATGCGCTAGCAAAATTAGCCTCAATGATCAACATTCTAGATCACTTAAATATGATGCCATTATGTGTTGATAGAAGAGAAGAACCATCATATTGCAACACAATAGAGGAAATAAATGACATTGAAGGAGATAATCCTTGGTATGATCATATCCTCCAATATCTTACCCGTACTCTGAAAATACTTCATCGAAAGACCAACGAGCCTTAAGAATACTTGTGGCACAATACGGTCTAGTAAATGGTCAATTATGCAAAAAAGGACCTAATGGTCAATGCTTATCATGTATAGACCAACCCGAATCCACATGCCTTATGGAAGATACTCACAAAGGCGTTTGTTGACCTCACATGAATGGTAAAATGCTTGCAAAGATAATTTCACGACAAGGGTACTATTGGTCAACTATGGAACATGATTGTATACAATATGTAAAAAAATGTCCAGAGTGCCAAATGTTCGCTAATTTACAATACCTTCCACCATCCGAACTATACAACCTCACTTCCCCTTGGCCCTTTTCAACTTGGGGAATTGACATAATTGGTAAAATTTCTCCAACAGGAGCAGGAGGGCACGAATACGTATTAGTAGCCATCAATTACTTTACCAAGTGGATTGTGGTTGCTTCTTACGTGAATATTACTTCTAAACATGCCGCAAAGTTTCTCGAACGAAACATATTTTGTAAATATGGAGTTCCACATGAACTAATTAGTGATTTGGGATCTCAATTCAAAGCTGAAGTCAAGACCCTCTTAACTCATTATAAAGTAAAACATCATCACTCATCTCCATAAAAAACTCAAATGAAAGGAGCTGTAGAATCGAAAAACAAAAACATAACAGTCATCATTAAGAAAATGGCTAAAAATTATAAAGACTGGCCGAATAAACTACACTTTGCATTGTGGGGTTATAGAACGTCTATACGAACATCAATAGGGGTAACTCCGTACTCCTTAGTTTTCAAAATGGACACAGTTCAACCAATCAAACTGAAAATACCACCCCTACGCATCGTACTCGAAAGTAAGCTACCAGAAGGTGAATGGGTAAGAGCAAGGTATGAGGAGCTTTGCATCATGTACAAGTCTACCAACGGCGCATTATTGCGCGTCATTTTAATAAAAGGGTAAAACCCAGAAATATCAAAGAAGGTAACTTTGTACTAAAGGAGGTTAGGGGTCCACCAACCGATCCAAGAGGGAAATTCAAGCCTAATTGGATAGGTCCCTACCGCGTAATTGAAATCCTATCAGGATGAGCCGTCAGATTAATGGATATTGGAGGACACGAAATTCGCTAATTAATAAACATTGTTCGACATAAAAAATATTACATAAGAAACCCGGATTAACTCGTTCGTTCATTAAATAAATCATTTTTAGCATTCAATCGAAAGATTATAAGTGTTATGCACTTTATCGAATAACACGGCAAAGCACATAACACTTGGGAGGTTAATGTAAATTAAAAAGATCATTCTAAGTGTTCATATTTTTTCAAACATCACAAAAAACTCTTCACACTTGGGGGTAAAAATGTAAAAAAACAATATTAAATTTTTTTTAACGCTCGTAGCACAGGTGTCGCGCGCAACTAGAATAGTTGCGCGCGGATGACACGCACAACAAATATTGTTGCGCGTGCCACCTAACGATGAATTACGAACCCGGATTTTTATGGTTGAAAAAATTTTCGACTTTTACTTGTGACAAAAAGAGGGCGTTTCTTAAAAATAACCTATACTCGAAAAATAAAAAAAAATTAAACTTTGATTTGAATGTTTTCTTTTTAAACAAAGTTTTATAAGTTTTTCATTTAATTTTTATTCAAGAGATCTAAGAAAAAAAAACATATATAAAAAATAATATACAATAAAAAAAAAGAAGAACTACGCAAAGACCTGATTTCGTATTACGAATACGTAGGTAATCTCTATGATTTTATCAAATCAAAATTAAAAAAAAAATAAAGCTAATTTTTATTTTATTCAAAATCCAAAAGAGAGAGACATTATTGAATTAGATAGTTTTAAAAAATAAAACATAGTAGTGATTACACTTTATTCGAATTAAACTAATGATTAAATTGTGTAACACTCTAAGGTTTTACAATGTCCTCGATTATCACGGATGATGGAGTAGTAGTTTCCATCGCAGTATTTTCTGAAGCCTTGGAGCTTTCCCCTACACTCTTCTTTTTCACCCAAACATTGTTTTTCAATTTAGGGATTGGGGCCTTTGCAACCTATTTTCCTTTCCATTTGAAAATTGGAGCTCTCTTGCGAGTGTTTGGTGAAGGTTCTTTGATTTTCACACCTTGTTACGCGGGTTTGGTGGGAGCTTTCCCTTTTGTTTCGTTTGAACGAGCCTTAGGGGATGAGAAGTCTAATTTTCTTCTCACTCCTTTGTTTTGGCCACTAGGAGGAGTAGTAGTGGTTGAATGCATCAAAGGCTTAGGTTGATTGCGAGCTGTGGCAGCTTGAAGTTAAGATCAAGCCTTGTTTAATTCGCCCTTATCCGCTGCATTCATCCAAGCTTTGTAAAAGGAAGATAATACAATACTCACGGTAGGATTTTGTACTACCCATCTAGGAATACTTAACCAATATTCCATCCAACGAGGAATTCTTTCGGGTTTAAAGATCACATCTTTAGGGGCATCACAATCTTGTGGGGGAATTATTTGTTTCATCTCGTATTGTCTCATTACCCTACAAGAAAAAATATAAGTAGTACTAGATAGGCCTAGAAGCCTAATATAAGGGCAATTAAAACTATTTCCCACCATACTACTTATGTTCCACCAAGGAATCACAAAGCGTATGTTGGGAATCCCGTAACAGAAAAACGATGTCCATTCTTCTTCATTCTTATGCTTGTAAAGAATTCGACGTCCAGGGAATGTCCTTACTCCGTTAGCCTCAAGATTTTGTGGCTGATCAACAATTCGCAAACGCTCAATGAGCCAAATCTAAAAAAAAAAGAAAAAAAAAATTAGTTTGCCGATTTTACACAAACAGGTGGAGCGCACATCAAAACCAGTAACGCGCGCCCACCGCGCGCATTGCAGAAGATTGTGCTGGTCATTCCAGCGCAACTTCATGACTTGCGCTGGAATAAGACGTAAAAAAAAATTAAAAAAAAAATTAAAAACCAACGTGTAATAGGAGTGGACTTCGCGTGAAACCGTTTTCGTAAGGGTCTCCTCTGAGGCGATTCAAGCATAGAACGGTTTCCGCTAAAGCCAAAGGAACGGGTGGATGACATCCTTCTATTTGCTCTACTATGGACACCATAGAATAATCTCCATACTCTTTGCCCGTCCTAAGTAAACAGTTAACAACAAGAAAATAACATAAAGCACGAATTTTAAAGCGTTGTTTAGTCATGTTGTCACGAAGGGCGACGAAGTGTTTAATAAATATGACCATATTCACGCCTTCTTCCCGTCCAATATTAGTCATGTCATTGTCAGACAAACCAAAAAATCTTTGTAATATAGGTTTGGAATCCGACAAGGAAGGCACATAGGTCACAAGGAGAGCATTTGTAGGGAAGCCTAGCAAGGCCTCAAACTCACCAGGAAGTGGGACAATCTCGTCCCCTTTAAACAAGAAAAGATGATGGTTAGAGTCCCAATGTTTGACGGCGGCATGAAGAAAATCAAAATTGATCACTAGTTGCATATAGTTCAATAAAGGGTCTAGGTGGTAAATTTTGAAAGCTGGTTTATCCTCGGTTGACAGGGAGGTGACCCATTGCTTCAAACGTTGTTCAAAAGTTTTCACCATTATTCAAATCTAAAAAAGAGAGAGAATTTAGAGAGATTAATTCTTTTTAGATTCTTATTACTAAGCGAATGAATGCAAGATACTTAAAAGCCTACACGAAACTGCATTTAAATAGACCCAAGAGGGGCAAAATTTTGGCAATTTTTGCTCGAAGGAAAGTTCACCAGCAGGTGTCACGCGCAACTCATGAGTTGCGCGGGACATACGTGCGCTTACAATTCACATGCGCGCGATAGCCGCGCGCAACCCCTACATTTGCGCGCGTCTGCTCTGTCGCGGCATGTGAGTTAGGATTATTTTCGTATTTTGGAATACATAATGATGGAATCCCACGAGATCTTAAGACAAATCATACGCTTACCTTTTACTAACCTTTGTGTCCGTTTCCTTAATATTTTCTTTTTTTTCATATTTTTCTTTTTTATTTTCCTTTACTTTTTTATTTTTTCCTTTTTTACTTTCTTTTTCCTTTTCCCTTGTTTCCTTTTTGGTATTTTTTCGAGGGGGGTAAGTCGGGAACCTTTCCCTCCCTCAAAAAATTTTTGAAATTTTTTTATATATAATAATAATAAAAAAGAAAAAGTTCAAAAATAAAAAAAAAATAGAAAATGTACACATGGAAACAAAAGAAAATGTCATATATATATATATATATATATATATATATATATATATATATATATATATATATATATATATATATAAACGTGTCATATATACAACAAAAAAATATTTACATTTGTTTCCTAATAATAAAAAAAATATGTGTACAAAGGAGGTAAGGATGGTCAACGACTCCCAGACGGCTGCTGCACATCCTGCAAAATCCGAGCGAAGATTAATACATAAAATGTGTGATAACTTAGTTAAAAGAAAAATAAATAATAAAGTTACCGCGACCATCTGATGATCACGGCATGACAAAAGTGAGGAGAGCTCTCCGATAAGTAGCTCGAAAAGTGCGCAAAGTCCTCACCATGCCATTCACTGTCTCTCGCGGAACCTATTCCAAAATACAAGGACAGTTAGCGAAAATGTATATGAAAATATATATATAAATATATATGCATAAGGAACATATCGACTCAACCGTCTCAGGAACAAACGGTTTCCCCTCCTCGTCCTCCGCTGGTGGAAGGATCTCACGAATTACCGACCCAACGACATCGGTATACTTGATCTCTGCTGTAGGAGGCACCCAACAACCTAGCTCAACCCGCTGAAAAATAAATAAAATAAAAGGGTCAAAGTTCTAAAAAAATAAATATAAATAACAAAAGAGAGTTAAAGTACAAACCAGAACAAAAGCTGGGAAAGGAGTCAGTCTGGATGCAATGAAAGTCGGATACGATGCATCCGACAGCAATAGTTGCTCCGCTGGATAACCAAGGATCGCCTGAGCTCGATTCTCGGTAGACAGAAAATCCGAACGTATCATCCTGATCCTAGGATCCACGGGAACCATGGGCTCCTTGAATACAGACTGCCGGGGAACACGCTCGCCTAAAAACCAAGCGTGAGTCCTCTAAAAGACTAGAAGTCCCAGATAAAGAGTCTGGAAACGGCAACGAATCATGCCAGACCGGACAGCCTTGGGGACTCTGACGATCAAACTCCAAGGACGGAGATCGATTTATAAACCCAACCACATGAAAAATTGTCAGAAAATAAATTAAATAAAAAGATGCACATGTAGTTGGAATACTCACCGACGCACTAGTTGCCGAAAGGATCCTCTGGCGAAAATCGCCGGCACAAGTGACTCGTCTCTTCTTAATCATGACCAATCGATGGCCAATAGGAAAACGAGCAGCCCTAAGCATCCTGGGGTTAAGAAAGGCAGGTATGAGTATCCCCAAGCCTGAAACCGAAAAAGGATAAGCCTAAAGGAGAAAAGCAAAAATAATAATTGAAAGAAGCTTAAAGTACGTACCTCGAGGATACGACCGTGCCACGTAAGGGAGATCCGATGCACCTCAGTAGCTGCCGCGGAATCCATCACCCGAGTCGCCTTGCCCATAGCCGTAAGCATACGGGCATATGACATCTCCGCCCAACTTAAGTTACCTACTTGCCCCAAATCCCTGAGGCAAATAAGTAACCTAATAGCGAAACGTTCTCCTCGATCACTCAATATAGTGACGGAAAGAACGAAAGCAATGTATGTCCCAGCCAGCTGCTCAGGTGTACATTGTCGATCAAGCTCGTTAGCCGACAACTCATCGGCAAGAACCGAGTACGGAAAAGACTGCGCGTATACGTGAAGGGCCGCCGCAAGACACTCCACACAAGGTAGCGTAGTCTCTCGTCTAACCCCTTAACGAACTTTATGGCTACGGGCTCACCTCTAAAAGGAAAACCCGTAATCATAGAGAAATCGAAAGGGGTAATTGTCATCTCTCCTCATGGAAAGTGGAAAGTGTTGGTGGAATCCCACCAAAACTCCAGCAATCCACGGAGGAAAGCTAACGACGTAGGCTGACTCGATAAGAGCCGCCAGCTGGGAGTTAATCCCTGAAAGCTCCATAATCTCCTTTGCCACCTCTGGCAAACTCGCAAAACGGGCTCGCAGGTCACTGGAGCCATATAAACGCATTCTACGCTCACTCTAAGGAAAATAATAATAATAATAATAATAATAACGACTATTTCACCAAATGCCACTAAGTAATTAGAAAATTCACCAAATTCCACTGAGGTTTTCAAAATTCACCAAATGCCATCGAGATTTTATAAAATTCACCAAATGCCATTAATGACTAACGGTTGTTAACTCCGTTAGTCATTAAGATTAAATCTTGACACGTGTCGTAATATGATTGAATCATTTTAATTAATAAAATTTTTTTTTTTTTTCTTCATTTTCGTGGCAAAAATTGCTCCAGTATAGTTTTGGGGGTAATTTAGATCCTTTATGGGAACAAATTAAGCTCGGAATTAACAAAAAAAATAACGTAAATGCTCCGTTAAGATTGTTGAAAAACATTTCGATTAGCGTGTCATAATTTTTTAACCATCAAAATTGATCGGGTAAGGTTTTGTGGGTCATTTAGACCCTTTATGGGTAAAAATTAAGCTCAGAATTGAAAAATAAATAACGTGTCGTTTTATGTGTTAAAAAATATTTCGATTAGCGTGTCGTTATTTTTTAACCATCAAAATTGATCGGGTAAAATTTTGGAGGTCATTTTGATCCTTTATGGAAACAAATTAAGCTTAGAATTGATAAAAAAAAAAAAAAAAAAAAAGAACATAAATGCCCCGTTTTGTATGTCGTTATTGTAATTTTTTTCGAAAAAAATGCGAAACGATTTTTTTTTTTTTTTTTGCCAATTTCGAGTTTAATTTGTGCCCATAAAGGGTCAAAATGACCCCCAAAACCTTACCCGAACAATACTCGTCATGAAAATCGAAAAAAGCATTATTTTTATTCATTAAATAAATAATTATTTTGTATAATTTTGAAAAGTAATAGCATTTGGTGAAATAATTTTCCAAAGTAATGGTATTTGGTGAAATAAGAATTGAATTAACGGAAAATTAACGTCCATATGATATTAGTGGCACGAGGTGTCATGGTATTGTTTGTCAGTGGCATTGGGTGAATTTTGAAAAATTTGATGGCATTTGGTGAATTTTTTAATTGCTTAGTGGCATTTGGTGAAATAGACGTAATAATAATAAAAAAAAACGGTTATAGTTTAAAAAGGAGAAGAAACAAAGGAAAAGTGAAAAAACAAAGGCCAAAGAACTCACGATGCCGCGCCACCCTCTGATCGAGACATGATGGTCTAGGTTCCACTTAAGGACCCTAATATCCCAATTGGGAGGAGCCTCCCAAACCACATCCTCCTAGCGACGTCGATCGGTTGTGACGCGTTGCTCTCAAACCTCTTCTCGAGGATGGGTCACCCTCTTTCGAGGGCGAACCGCCTCATCAGGACCCTCGAGAATCTCCTCAGCATCGACGAATGGAGGTGAGTCCATGCTATGATGGATAAAGTTTCTTTATTAGTTTACTTTTTTAAAAGAAGATAATGTACGTATTCTAGACCCATTTCAGCATTATAACGGCTGCTGATAGGGCAAAACACGAAAATCGAATGCCACCCATACTTGGGGGCTACGATACCTGCAGTTAAACTCAGTAAATGGGGGCTTCAAACACCAACAAATACCATCATAAACCAGTTTCAACTAAGCATTCAAGGGATTGTATTTCAAAATCTCAAATAATTAACTACTCCTAGACAAATAACAGTAATATAACATGATTATCGTCTACCAAACAATTTTGAGGTTTAAACATGGCAAAAATAAGCTAAGAGTATGCTTTGCGCCATTTTTCAACAATTTAAAATACGCAAAAAGTGAATAATGAAAGTAATATTGGTTCCATAACTATAATCTACTTCATAATCAGCAAATGTAACCAAAATGAGCAAGAAAAAGCAATAAAATCAAGCAAAATTCGAAGAAAAAGAGCAAGAACGAACTTGAACAAAGAAATGCTCATATAAGGTTTAATACATAACCATTTATCATGAAATTTGTTGCAAAACATTCCTTAAACATAGTATAACATCATGGAAAAAACAATTCCAAGAGTAATGGATCGAATCGAAAACCCCCAAATTCGATATTTAAGGTTCAACGGTTCGAAAAACGTCCCAATTAAGCCAAAATCAAATGAAATTTAACGAATGACATACATTGGATTATGGAAAATATGAATAAGGGACAAGATCTACTTCCTTTAGCTTTGAAAAAAAAGAAAATCCGAGCTTCCTAGAGAGAGAAAGGGGCGAAAATAGTGAAGGAAGAAGAAAGAGAGTGCGAAATGAAAATCGCGCTCAGCGATTTCATTTTGCTAATATAAATGTCCCGTGCAACTGAATTTGTTGCGCGTGACATACCAACGCAACTCAGAACGATGCACACGCCAGGCCAGCGCGACCCACTGAGTTGCGCGCGGATATTGGTCACTAAATGACCGGAATCCTGATTTTGATCTGTTTGATCATTTTTCAACGATTTTTGCTCGTTATTAGACGTAATGGCGCGCAAATTATCAAAATCTTTTAAATTGCTTTGCATATTGTAGTTTGTTTTCTTCTTTGTTAGTTTTTTGCATAATTCTTGCATGCACACCGTGCTTTGTGCCTTCCTTAAGCATACGTTTTGAACGTTTTTCGTAAGAGTGTCTTAAGACGTTCCGTGGTGGTGCTTTACGTAAAAGAACCCATAGAAAAGTTTGTCATTTTACTGTACTACAAATGTCCGTCTTTTCTTCTTTTTTCACGTCCGAAGCAAAAAGGAAGGCTTTGTCATGCAGCGTAAAAAATCAAAAGGCGTATCGTACGGCGTAGGTGTTGCGTAAAATTTCACTTCAGCTCAAGCTTTGCTAGATCCACCTCTCGGAACTAAAAGGTGGAGGATTACTTTAGGCGTTAGCTTACGAGTCAACTGGCGCGCCGAACTAACTGGAACAGACACGTCTTGATTGGAAGCAAATACGATAGTTAGTGAGCTTACTAGCTTACCGGACAGTTAGGGTGTCCGTCCACCCCCTGTATAAAGTAGCGACGAGACAATGTCGCGGCTATGTAGTCACGTGCCCAATCCTAAGACACATGTACTCATCTTGTGGACAAAACTACTGAGAGAGTTGCTGACTTTCTTTCCTCTCACTGGATTTGGATATATGCCTCTTGTCCTGAGACATGTATTTCTATCTTGTGGACATCCGGCTCGAATACTGGACCATTTCGGCTTGAATACCGAAACCCCTTTGTTCATCTTTTTACTTTGTTAAAGTCAGGCTAAAGTTTCAATGACATATCAAGGGACTTTAGACCAACGATGACACGATTGAGAGGAAATCATCTCCTTTTATCCTTTTTTAAAACCGATCTCTTCTCATGACTTGACATCACCTAGAACACCTTTACTTGTAAAAGCCTTCTACAATTGCAAAGGGTCAATCTAGATTCTTTAGCGCGTTAAGACTAGGGAAAACTTTTTCTAGCCTTAATAGCTACTGGTTTCAAACACTTAGCGAATCAAGGATCGTTTCGACATCCTTAACATTTCTGAAAGATTCTCTATTCTTTGGGAACTTTCCAGAATAAGTCTCGGATTTATTTCCTTGACTACTTTGATCATCGTCTATTCTAGACTCTATCAAAGCGGGGGCTAACTGTAGACATCTACTTTTGGCCTCCTGTCCTGACAAGAAGTGCAATGACGATAAATAAAACCGTCTTCATGTTAGATTGAGGTGGAGAATGCTTATGGATAACTGGTTAAACCACAAAACACAAAAACTAGCCCAAACTAAAAAAAAAAGAAGCTAAAACGAGGTCCAATTAACTAAATGCGATCAATATTAGGCTTAAGCCCGTGCTTAAAATCCAATAATGACGGATTTAGGAGCGCCTAGGTTAAATTTTAATGCTACCATGGGGAAATCCGAGCGCATCTCAATCAGTCGTGCTGGGAAAGCGCGAGTAACTAATTCAGTTACGCACGATACTTAGTGAAACCTCTAGAGATGCGCTCGCGGAAGATTCAGAATTTTATGAAAATATAGAATCGAATCTAACCATATTGTCGCGCGCAAGATACTAAGTTGTGTTGCCCATATAGCAGTGCAACCAAATCACATGCGTTGGGATGCCGCGTGCAACTAATCCTGTTGCGCACGAGAATGTTCAAAACCTTAAAACTACCCATTCCCTATAAATAGAGGATTATTCCGAGGCTTAAACACATAAAAACATAACCTAAAACTCTAGCGGAATACTTATGAACTTGTGCTACCCAAGGCCTCTTATCCTAAACACTCACCCCTTGATCTTTTGTTACTACGATGGAGGTTCCCCAACAAGAAGGTTTCCATAGTGTTCTAAACGGAGATCTAGCAAAGTGAAGTGGTAAATTCCCGAGCACTTAGATAAATCATATTTATTTTCTTATTTAAAGGAACCTTAATTAATTAATTAATTAGTGTTGTTTGATCAACTTAAAAGGACTTATTAATTATTTTCACATAGTATCTTGCATTAAATAAAGATTAGAACTGGATAATTAATTGTTGGTTGATCACTTAAGCCAAGGCGAATATTGTTTATTTTCTTGTTCTTTTCACGAAATTGATTAAATAAAGAATAACGACGTTGCAATGTAATTCCTACGTGAATTAATGTGTGTAAATAAAACCAAATAACTTACTTTTAGGTATCGCGTTCCATATATTGTTTGGTAATGAAATTGCAAAAAAGGAAGAGCTAGTAGAGGTCGTACTAGGGCTAGAATAGCGATTCCTCCTTAAAAGGAACGTTATTTTAGTACCCTCGCTCCCGAACTCATTTCTGGTTTGTGTAGACCAATTTGGGCATGGGTAAACTTACAATTCGTGATAATTATTCCATGAATTCCACATGGAAGAAAGGCATGAACGAGGTTTATGCGTTTTCCTAAAACTCATTGGCGACTCCTACTTGTTTCTTACAAAAAAGCGTAATGAGTATCATTTCTAATTCAAGGTCTCCCAAACAGTCAGGAATTCAAATCCTAATACACCCTAACAAGTGTAAAGTCCTAGGCTTTTAAGTGTCCATTGGAATCTAAGGAAGGACCCCCTACCATGGGATCACCCTCCTTACATGTGCCATGTTCTTCCAATACCGAGCCAGAAATCTGCCTTATTGTTTTGACTAGTTCTAGCACTGTTGGCTCGATTCTACTTCCTGATTGAGTTTTTCTCTTTTTTCTAAAACCCATATGTGTTCTACATATGGACATAACCCTCTGGGAATTCATGCTCCATCTACCCGATTAAACACTCTGAGCAACAAAGGGTACATCCGAGAATGTTGAATTCACCAAACCATGGAAGCGAGTTTAACTTGCGGGGTCCCATCCACATGCGCCAACCCTTTCAAAGTTCAGGCTTCCGCGCGGTGCATCCGGACTCATAACCATGGACCCTCTTTGAATAACCCATATCCTGAACTGTAGAGAACTAAAGCCATGGTTAGGTTGCAAACTCATTGCATCATGTTGTGACTACTTGACTACTTGTGCATCTCTTACTTGTGCATACTTATTATGTGACTTAACTAACCGTTTGGTTTGACTTGTGTTTGTAAATAAGTATTAATAAATTAACCAATGACTAAATGGATTTGTTTAATAAATTGATTAATTAATTTGAGCTAAAAAAATATACCTTAAATCGAGTCATAGTTCCATTAAGTCAACCTAGATTTTTATTCTGATATACTGCACAAGCATCAACTTGTTTTGGTCATATCCAGAGTTCTAGGAAGAACTAGAAGTCGTAAAGCCTATGGATCTGTAGCCCCGAGCTTTATCTTTAATTTGGAGTTGGTTTCATCACAATCAGAGTCACATATCAAAAGTTATGACTAAAATACCACAGCCTATCCAGTTTAATGCATATACATGAAGTCTTAATTTAGTCTTTACTTGAGTCTAGTCACATAGTTTAGCCACATGGTCATGACACGAGTCTTAAGATGTCACCTAAACTCACTAGTCTTAGCACACAATTTGTATATGTCACCATGACCATGTCTTAGGTTCATGCATGAGTCGGTTTTTTCCGTCATTTGAGTTTGGGGTACATTTTATTCCTAATTTTTACATATCTGTCCATCTACATCATCTTTCCATTCTCTACATGCTTTCTCCATATCATAACCTTCATTCTTCCTACCTTCTTCAATCCATGCATGTTGAATCGAGTTTGAGTCATGTGACTGACAAAAGAAAAATGAGGATAATGATGAAACAAATGCACAAGGCAAGCTTCTCACCAAGATTTCATGCTTCTTTCTTCTTTGTTTCAAACCCTTTCCCCAATAAGTCTAGCATAAGCACCCTTCATCCTCCTTTAATTTATTTTTTAGAGTTTGATTTTTACCCTTCACTTTTTAAATAAAATGAGCATTTATTTCGTTACACATGATCATTGTATTGCCCAAACAAAAAAAAAATTCCAAACTAAGCACAAGGGGGAACAAGGTATACCAATGATTTGAGTCACCCCTTGTAGCCATATCATATCTCCTTTCACCCTTTCAAATATACAATCCTTTCTTGATAAACAACTTTAAGCCTCGTCTAACGATAGACCTTTCTTTCTTTGACTCACATCTACCTAACCTTGGGATGGGATGGTGTGTAACTTATGCAATTTTCAAAGAACAAAATCTTGAGTGTATCAAAAATTAAAATAGCAAAAACAATAAAAGTGTGCAAAAGGGCAAGTGTTCCAATGTCTTTGATATGAACACGTCTCAGATTGGGTCTTTTATCGAGTGCTCGGTACCGTGCCTGAGAAACATGAATGCCAAGGGAGTGATAGACTACATGATCGGGATTGCCCACACTTATAGAAAAAGACTCAAACATGAAAATGCAAAAGCAAAAAAAGAAAGCAAAAATATAAAAGAGAATTTAAAAATGAGAAATCTCAAGCATAATAATACAAAGATTCAAAAGCAAGATTGCGCACCTTTGGGGCTTATCTAGGGTCTTGAGCTTTTATCCCCTTCTTCTTCTCCAAACCTTTAGCTTAACCACGTTACAACCCTTAAAAAGACCTTTTTGAGGTATACACACACTTGTGCGAGGTTCGACTAGAGCTACGTTTGACCTGATTCCTAACGGATACGTAGGAAACCTCACATTGGGGTGCAGCTGCAATAAAAATGCATTCATATTTACGTTCATAGTTGATCATATCAAGGGGTCTCCTATGCTCATCCCTATCCATTTAGAGCTAGACTTGGGGACTTGATCACTACATTATTAGCCTACCTAGCCTAAGAGTTACCACCATTTGTCTCTTTTAAATATAATTTTCCACACACTTAGCCCTTGCGGACTAACTTTAGTGTCACTCTCACACACATCAAAGATACATGACCAAATATACTTCCCTTAGGAACCCTTTGCCATGAAATCTTTACACAACGCTGAAGCATGCCTTGTCATATCAAAATCAATCATCATTGCATCACAAAGTATGAAGTACTTAGCCTCCGCGCCTAAGTCACCTAAATACTTTTATTATAAAGTCAATAAGGATAGTCTAAGATGTTACAATCCTTGTACTATGAGAGACAACGTTAACGGATTATGCTCACTCAACATGCACCTTCAAAATCTTCGCTTCTTTCTTTTTCGCGTCTTTTTTTTTCTCGAGAAAGTCGGTACCCTCCACAAAAATGACGAATTTTTTGTTTTTTTGCATTTTGAGTCATGTACATATCGAGTTTCATGAGTCAACACTACGCACACACGAGTCACATCGAGTCAAGTCAACTTCGAGTCATGTCAAGCAACACTAAGTCTTCGGTCAACCATAAAGAAAGATAAGCAAAGTCCTATAGTTCAAAATATAAATGCAGGTACATTCTAGTGAGCAAGAACATTCCCGTATTTTTTTAAAAATTCGCGAATGAAAACCTAACTCCAGCGTCAGACGACAAGGCTATCGCCTGGTGACAGAGCGAGAATGCGGCGACAATATTTTCTGGCGAGCGTCGGTGCAGCGACGAGATGCGTGGTCCCATATTGGATTATGCGGACCTCATACAGGAATTTTGGGTTCCTTGGTACGCCAATCAGCCTCTATAAGCAAATTGACATGATTAGTAGTCGGCTCGATTACAATCGCAGTAAGTGATTGACCTGATGACGATCGTCTCACTTAGCTTAAGCGCCTAAGCATTGGCTCATTACAAGTACCAACGCATCGGTTCAAAAGCAACCACTTATACGACAACTTTTCTATGATTGGATTGTCATCCCCAACTGAATATTTCCTAAAGTGGATTGTCGCGCATTCTTCTTAAACGACAATTTTTCCAAGATTGGATTGTCATCTCTGGCAAAATTTCCAAGCGTAGATTGCCGTGCTCTTTCTCAATTTGGCAATTTTTTCCAAGTTCGGATTGTCATCTCTACAAGTTTTCCGAGATTGGATTGTCATACACATAGTTCCCTATGGCAAAATTTCCCAAAGAATTGTCGTAGGTCTCTACTCATCATAAATTTCAGCAAAGGTTCCTTTACGTTGATTGTCATTCATTTCAGTAAGTGGCAAATTTTCTCGAAAAGGATTGTCGGTCAACTCTTTTTTTCAAATGTTCCAACGCGTGGATTGTCAATAGTGGCAATAGTTTCCTAAAAGAATTGTCGCATAACGTTGGCAAATTTCCAAGGTGGATTGCTTTCAAGAGTTATATTCCAAGATGTGGATTGTCGATCGTAGCAAAGTTCTTATGACGGATTGTTACGAATCATTGGCAAATTTTCCCAAAATTGGATTTTGGCAAATTTTCCGAGATACGGATTGTCGCTTAATCATAGCAACATTTCCAAGGATGGATTGTTATGTGACATTGACAACTTTCCCTAAATCGGATTGTCATACATCATACAAGAGTCGTGTTGACAATTGTTCTTGATGAAAAAGAGGATTGTCATAACCCAAAGCATCAACAGCAAAATTCAAACAACATTAAGGATCGGCAGGCGTTGATCTTCGGTAATTTTCTTCGGAATATAATCGCAACAATTGAGGATGGCTTCAGGCAAAGCGATCTTTGATCATGTTCCCTGGCTTGAGGAAGATGGTCACAAGGCGGTAGAAGATCGTTTCAGGCGAAGCAATCTTTGATAGTATTCTCAGGCTTGCAGAAGACTATCATAGCGGAAATTAGAGGCAGTTACAGGCGTAGCATTCTTCAGGCGGTATCCCCTAGCTTGAGGAAGATCGCCAAACAAAAAAGAAGCTCTTTGCTTAGCGACGCGTGGGCATATAAAAAAAAGCTCTTTGTTTAGAGACGCGTGGACATATCCAAAAAAGCTCTATTTTTCAGAGACGAGTGAACATCAAAATAGCAAGATGGCGTTCCCTAGCTTGTTGAAGGTTGTCACAACGACAAATGCAGCAACAAATCGGTTATCGACGGAGACGTGTGTTCGACGGTGCAAGATACGCGTTTCTTAACTCTCTTATCTGTTTAACTAACGCTAGTTTGCAGGTATCGGCGTTACAAGAATGATTTAAGATCGCAGAACGTTTTGAATCATTCTCCGTCCCTATCGCTACTTTGACTTTTGTTTTCGAAACTTGCGTTTCTCCAAACTCGGTCAAAGTGGGGGCTTCTGTAGACACCTAAATGTGTATCCCCCAAAACCAAACCCAGTGACGAATACCTTTAATGTCATTTGATTATTGAACAAGGTTAAAGTGTGAAAAGTTTAGTGATGAGGATATTTTTATTAAAATACCTCTTCTTTCTGTTTTTGATAATATTTATTTTCTTACCCTATTTATGAAAAACGTGCATTCTAGTTTAGTTTGGTCCTTGATAAGGTCCAATAATAGTGTAGTTGGATAGGGCTTAAAAAGATCTTTCCAACGACATATTATAAGCCCAATTCCGATGAATAATGAGGAAGTTATGGCAAAAATACTAAACTGGGTCCGGTTTGGTTCTTACGTACGGTCAAATGATCTAGTGGAGAGCCTATTATTAATTATAATTCCTAAAGCTATTACTATTGATTATAGTCTTCTAGAATACTCTAGAAGGTTCTCTTAAATCCTAATGGAGTTAGGATTGATAATTATGTTTCAAAGAGTTTGAAATTGAATAAAACTACTCCTTTTGAGATTCCTTGTTTTGTACGAAATGGAATATATTCAGATATTATTTTTGTTCCTCATAATATTTATCCAAATTTTATATGGTTGAATAGATCTTGAAATTATCTTTCCAATGATATATTATAATATTAATTCCGAGCTATAACGAAAAAGATATGAATGAGATACGAAACTCTATCCAAAACTGACACCCTTCCACTATTTCGGCCACATCTTTTTATCTACAAAAGATTTTTATCTGACTTTAATTGGGTTGGAAAGTAGATCTCAAGAGATTTCCAATGACATATTATATGAATTATTTGGACTATTGGATCAAAAAATATGATAAAAACAAAATCCGCAAAAACTGTATGGCAGTGCCAAACGACAGACCCTGTCGCTTGGCGAAAGGTCCTGTTGTTGGCGACAGAGGCGTGATTTATTTCTTTTCGAACTCTTATTCTTTTTACTGATTCTGGACTATTTTATTATAAATAGGGTCCTTAGACCTCCGTTTTCAATCATCAATTCTCAACCAGAATTCTCTAATTCTCGTCTCTCTCTAAGCTAAAGCTTATTCTTTCTCTCCCTCTTTCTAGGCTAGCCTTTTACAAACAAAATTTCTCATACATTAGCACTAGACACACCTAGCCAAGTTCGAAGTTGCCTTCGCCCTAGGCGTGAAAGATTTGGTATTTCTGAGGGTTTGGTCCCAAATCTCTATTTCAATTATTTAATTTAATTGTTTTGATTTTATATTTTCCTTGAAGTTACTAACGCGTGTATTTTATTATTAGAAAGAGATACAAGGCATCAAAGTATGTGCTTTAATTGTTTTATTGATACTATGATACAGAAATCATGTTTAGGTTGTTATTTTGATTTCTAGTATCATGTTAGAATGCTTCCTATTTTCTTTCTTAATAGCATGTTAGTATCATGTACTGTTAGGGCTAAAGCTTTGATTTTTATTAGTTAGGGACATGCTAGGGTGTGTTATTAATCTTGTTAGTATAATGCCTAGGATCTTACTATTATTATGATTTATTTTTTAACATGATTATTATTGTTATTATGTTGCTTGATTATATTCATTGTTATTGCTTGATCACGACTTTTATGCATATTTAAAGGGAATTGGTACTAGTAATCATGCTTAATATGATAATTAATAATCTTGTTTAGGGTTAATATGATTATAATTCAAGTGATCGCCAATAATAGTATTGTTTGTGCATTAATACTCAACCAACATAGATAAACAGGTTTAGGGTCAACCTATTGATTCCATGTTAGTTAGAAAGCGCACATGAATACGAGTAGAATAAAGTAGAGGCCTATTATTAGGGCAAGTTCTTTCTCTTTTAGATTGGATTTGTACCTTCATCCCCGAACATCCAGTCTTGGTTCCAGACCTATTGGAGTTAATGATCTCCTGGATCGTTAAGGGGTGTAACCTTCACCCTGTGAACGGTTTACAAGTTCCTAAAACTTGTTGGCGACTCTTTTGCTCTTGCTTCTTTCCCTTTGGACACCACCATGCTTAAGTGTATGATCTTAGTGGGTTTCAAGTTTGGGGTAATGCTTGAAATATTCCCTACACAAGTCTAGTGGCATTGTTGGTGGTCATGCTTTCTGCTCTTCTGCTCCTCATGCTTATCCTAGAGTTTATTCTAGGTATTTTCTTGTTGGTTTTTCGAGCTTCAAATTGCATGGATTATACTTAAATGTCTCCATTTAGTTGTCATGTAATTTAAACCTGATGCGTCTTGAATCAAGAGTAGAATGAAAATGATGGTCAGTTTGTGACTTTAGGGGCAAGGTTGCGTACATTTGATACTACTGGTGATGGTGATAGTGATGTTGTGATATCGATTATGTTTTAGTTCTTATAGTAGTTAGAATGAATGGTTTCTAAATATTACATTGAGGTTTTGACAATTTATGTGATGACAAATTGTAGATGCACGAGGCACTTTGGTGTTCTTGATGGTTTTTTAAAAAAGTGTTGTATACTTGGCCACCATAGTTGGAAAGCTTTGTGATTTACTCAACAAATATGTCTTGCTGATTTTTGTAATTTACTCAACAAATGTCTTACTTATTTTCATTTGTTGATTTCTTGATCAACTATGGCGTTGTGGTATGTTATTTATTTGTAAGGAAGTATACTTTATTTCTATTCTAAACCACTTAAATGACTGAACGAGTACAATCAATACCTATTATGATTTATGAGAGCATCCACTAACCAATAATATGCTGCAAAATTTTGGTGTGTTTTAAGTTAATTATGTTAGAAAGCAGCTCTTCCATTATCCTGGAATGTCCTCACGGCATCCTTAAAAATTAAATTAGAGTTTAGCTCATAAATGACCAGCTCGTATAACAAGTGGAGTCATTATCTCATTTATTCAAATTGGAGCCATGATGTTGGAAACTTGGAGTCGGAAGTAACATATTCTGAGTATGTCTTACTAAATAATCTTATTCTTATTCCAGGTGTAGTAATGTTGAATGGTCATATATACATGACTTTTTGCTATAGTGTCATGAGTTCTGAAGTTTGATGTAGGCAAATACTTAATGTAATTACTATCTTGAACCTTGATTAATCATGATGCCTTTTTGGCTTAAGAAGTAAGTGCTCTCCATGCAATTTCACTATGCAATATGAAGATTGTTACGCCATTTTTAGGCCAAGTGGAACAAAAACCACAATACCTGCTCTTTGTATGAGAATTAAAATTTTAATATTAGAATACTCTACAACTTCTTTCTTTATTAGTGGCATCACCTTGGGTTTCAAGCTGTAAGTAATGTATCATGCAGAAATTAGAACATGTGTACTTATAGTTGGACACTTAGATTTTGATTATACTTCAAGAACTCACGAGAGAAAAGGTGAAATATGGAGGTTAATTTGGTCAAACATATCACTGCCTAATTCATGAGGAAATAAAACATGGTACTTGAGTATTATTTGTAGACGAAGGAATTAGCTTTTGTATATTTTTAATCTAGATCCGAAGAAGAAAATTTATATTGGAAGTAGTATAGATTGCATCAGGATTTAGGAATGTCACTAGGTGAAAAAAGTGGTTTGGCAGCGGTTCAAACCTGGTCTAAGGCACCGGTTTGAACCGCTGCGTATGTGGGGGGTGCCAAATACCCCCTTTATAGCACCGGTTCAAAACCGGTGCCATATATCCAATTAGGCACCGGTTAACCGGTGCAAAAAATGTAAGAAAATATTTATTTCATTGGTTTTGGCACCGGTTAACCGGAGCCAAAACTGCCCAAAATATTTTTTTTTTTTTTTTTTTGTTGCCTTTAAATCAACTAAAATAAATTAGAACATCAAAATATAAATTAGAACAAGTGCAAAAGACAATGAAATGGAGTATATCAATATATTAAACTGTTATTGTACAATACAAAAAAAAAATAAAAAAATACAATGAATTATAATCATACAATAAAATTCAACGTTAAATTGATATTGAAAAATACAAATAAAAATTACAACATCAAAAACAATATTCCAAAATCAAAGTCTTGAATCGTTGTGCATCAATTAACACCTGCATCAATTAAAACCCATAAGTCAATAAAACTCACAAAAAAAATGCAAAAAAAAAAAAAAAACGGAAAACTCATGTACGAACTCAAAAATCAAAATAATTTAATAAATAAATAACCAAACAAAACGCAAAAAAATCGAAACACAATTAACCACAAAATTTTCGAAATCAATTAAATGCAAAATTTTCGAAATCAATTAAACTCAGAACCCAGAAAATCAATTTCGAAAATCAATTAAACGAAAAAAAAAATTCAAAATCAATTTCGAAATCAATTAAACTCAGAACCCAGAAAAATCAATTAAAATTATTCCCAAAATTTTCGAAATCAATTAAACTCAGAACCCAGAAAAATCAATTAAAATTATTCCCAAAATTTTCGAAATCAATTAAAACTCATAACCCAGAAAAATCAATTTCAAAAATCAATTAAACGCAAAAAAAATTCAAAATCATCCCAGAAAATTCAAAAATCAATTAAACCCATCAATTTCGAACAATATTACAACAATCAAACCAAAAAAAATCAAGGCATTTACCAAAAATAATCAAACACAGAAACCCTTACCTCGAATATAAACCCAGAAACATGCAGGTGGCGGCGGTGGTTAGTAAACCCTTACCTCGAATAATAAACCCAGAAACAGTAGGTGGCGACGGTGGTTAGTCGCGGTGGTTAGTAGCGGTGGTACGGTGGGCAAAAGACAGAAGGGAGAAGAAAGGTCGGAGAAGAGGGGGGAAAGAAGAGGAGAGCGAGATCAGACAGAGAAAGAGGACAATAGAGAAGAGATCTCTATTGATTTTTCGCGCGTTGTGGTCGGAGAGATCGAGAAGGAAGATGATAGAGAAGAGAGGAGAGAGAAGGAGGAGAGAGGCAGCTAATCAATTATAAGGAGAATGAAGCTGAGTTAGTTCTCTAGGGTTAGGAATACAATTATAATATAGATAAGTTGACCGGTTTTTTTTTTTTTAAAATCTAACAAGGGCACCGGTTCAATTGGCACCGGTTCAAACCGGTGCCTTTTTGATTTTTGGCACCGGTTCAGGCTGAACCGGTGCCTTTTCTCTTTTGGTAAAAACCCGCCCAATTCTAGACCGGTTTTGGGCACCGGTTTAGGCTGAACCGGTGCCATATGGGGGGTGCCTAATGCTTTTTTTCTACTAGTGTGTTAACAACTTTAGGCATAGGGATGCTCTCTTCTATAGCTCTTTACTTATTTAGAACTTGCCTTAAAAAGGGAATCAAGTATAGACTGCATTAGAATTTAGAAATGTTAAAAGCTTAATCTCAAAATCAAGAAATGTCAGCAAGAGCACTAATCTTCTCTTTTAGCATCTAAACCTACTATGTAAATTTTTGTTCATATGATCACATGTTGAATGTTTCTTCTCTGATTGAGGCCTTCTAGGTCACTTACATATGCTATAAAGCTTAAAAATTTGTAAGAATGTTTTTTATATTGGCTTCAGTCAAATTGTTTATGTTTAATTCAATTTGGTTTTTTTTTTTTTATATTTATAATTTTCATTTTTGTAATATTATCATTTAATCACCGAGGTTTTCATGGAGTTCAACTCACCAAGCTGCAATTATAATTAAAATTTGATGTTGGAGTTCATGCAACTTGGTGGATTGAACTCCATGTTCGTTGTTGAGCATACTCTTTCTATACCACTAATCTCAAAAGTGCCCGCAATAATTTTTGGGATGGATGTATCTCACGAATCACCGTAGCATTTATTTCTACAGTCCCCTTCCTCGTCATTTTAAGGAAAATTTGCTATCAACATTAATTGATGTTGTTTGTTCTTATGCTCTTTAGGTTATTAGCTCCAGGGAATGATCATTGATTTCACAATACATGGTGTCTAAGGACTCAGTCTTCGCAGGTCGAAATGATTGACAATTTTGTGTCTAAGATGAAGGTGTCATGAGATATGTCTTCTAAAGATGTTACTTATGTAAATGTTGTCTTAAGCTTAAGCAGTTCTAAAATGGGTCATCATATGATCTGCTTGATTTCTATGGCAATTGAACATATTATCATATTTAGGTACGTGTTTTTGCCTGATTAGTAGTTAAGATCTATGCATCATTTTTTATTTCAAAACCATTAAGGTTTTCCCATTGACAGACTAAAGTCGTATCACCTAATCAAAAGTAATTCCTAAATCCTCTAACTAATGCAGATAGGGAAGTAGGGTCGAATCCACAGGGAAACTAGTCTTTCTATTACTAATTAATTAAAGCAATCTAAATTATAAAGTAACAATTTAATAATATGGATATAAAACTAAACTACGAAGATTAAGAGTAAAGAGAAAACAATGAATAAAGGTGATCGAGGGTGGAAGTAGGTCGTTGGTCTACTAACCCTAACCAAATTAGAAATTTATAATACCTAAACTTACACTAAATTAGTAAGTGGCAAGTAAAGGGTCGAACCACGAAGACTAAGTGTATCAATTTGTGCAAATTAGACTAGTAGGAAAGGTTGTGAAATAGAGAGAGATTAAATCAAACACTACTAAGAACAAATAACTAAAACTAGGGAAAATGGAATCCAATTACATCAATGCATTAAACAACATCATACAATTAGATGAAAATGACCTCGACTAGGAAAATCAACACATTTAACTCACTCTCGCACAATTAAGCATGCTAATTATCCTACTAAACTAATTCACTCTCGTGCAACTAGCCTAGCAAAGGTACGGAAGAATTTATGCCTCTCAACCAACTCACTCTCACACAATTGATTGAAAGCACAATTAAGAGCATAGAATCGATTAGCTAGAAAGATTCTAATCCATAGAAGCATCACCCATACACAATAATCAAGAAACAATTTCATACTAATCACAATCAATCATTCAATTCATTAATATAACCTTCATCCAATTCCCTAGAACAAGACCTAAGCTAACATAATGAAGAAAGACATGAAAAACAAGGTAAAATAAGAATAAAAACAAGATTAAACAAACAAACTAATTAATGTACTCAAATCAGCAAACAAAAAGCAAAAACTAAGAATTAAGCAAAGAAATAAAGATGAGAGAAAGTTAGAAAATGCTCATTGAATAGATGAGAAGAAGTTCTACAAAGTTGCTTCTTCAACCTCTCAAAAACTCCATGGAAATCCAAGCTTTCTCTCTCTACAACTACTTCTAAACTAGAGAGAGAAAATCCTAATCTAACACTAAGAGAGAAAAAAAAAATGCTAAACTACTCCAAAACTAGGTAAAAAAAATGTTGATTAAAAGTTAAGAGAAAATAACCCCAAAGGGGGTATTTATAATACAAGTTAAAATGAAAGGAAAATAAAAAGAAAACTAAATAAACTAATTACATATCAAAACTAAAATAAAGAAGAAAAAAAAAAGGAAAAAAAAAAGATGTAAACCCACGAAAAGCATCAGACCCCTAATTCCCCCAAATTCACTTCGTGGTTGCTCATCATCAACCATCATCACCACCGCTCATCAATTTCAATTAGTATTATCATCATCAAGCATCATCACATCGCAGCCGTCCGATTTTAATTAAATTCACGTGCGAAGCTCGTAATATGGTTCAATATGAACCCAGAAATGCGCGCCTGCGAAGACATCGCGCATAGGTCGCGCAAAGCTACTGCCTCAACTTTGATTTTGGACTCCAATTTGTGCGCTTTCAAACAGGGCTGCGCGGCCGCAAATTGGCTGCTCTGTGAGTTTGGGTTGCTGTGAGTTGCGTGGCTTAATTGGTGAGTTGTTTGGGTGTTGGGCGAATTGCGGGCTGCAATTGTTGTTGTTGTTTTGGTGGCTGATGGTGGTCTTAATTAGTGGCTGACAGAGGTAGATTGGAGGTGAGTTCAGGTGGTTCTTGTTGCGTGAGGGTGAGAAGAGGAGGGGGAAATCAAAGGAGTGAAATTGGTGGAGTTGTGGGCTAGTGAGGAGGAGATGGTGGCAGAGGTGGTGTGTTGTGAGGATGCGGTGGCTGGTGGAGTCGGATTGATGGGTGGTTGTTGATGGTGGTTTGCTGCTATGAGTTGAGCGGTTTAATTGGTGAGTGGTTTGGTGGTGACTGATGGCTGGAGTGCGTGAGGGAGTAGGGGAAATGGTGATGGCTGTTGCGGTGGTGATTGGTGGTTGACAGGTGCGTGGCTGTGACGCTTTGTGTGGAGGAGATGGTGGGTGCTGTTATTGCTAGAGCAGGGGAACTTAGTGGTTGATTGTAGCTAGGACAGCTTGGAGCATGTTGTTTGACTTAATTCTCGGACCTTGAACCCGATCGACCAGGGACCCGAAAACACCTACAACCAAAAACAACACGAGGGGATTATCAAAAGATAAAATAAAATAAAATAAAATAAAATAAAGTAAAATAAAGTAAAATAAAATAAGATAAATAAAGTAAAATAAAATGCTAAAACTAAAGAAATAATAAAATTAAATGAAATAAAAAAAATAAAATGAAACAAGCTAGAAACTAAAAGAAAATAAATAAAACGAGAAAAGAGGGAAATTATTAACTAAAACTACGAAAATAAACTAAAACTAATCAAATAAAGATACTAAACACAAAAACTCTAAAAATTACCAAAACACTCAAATAAAAGACAAAAGACAAGAATAAGAAAATAATAGAAATAAAGGATAAAAAGAGTTAAATTATTAGAAAATAAGCCGGAAAGCGACTCAATAAACACCCTAAAAGTGACATAAAATTCACTTATCAAAAGGCCTAGGGCATACGTTCACCAATAAATAACATTCCAGGGTAAAACATAATAATCAATCATCAATAAATCAATTAATCAGATCATAAAGGGCTTTCGCTACGTATTACAATCACAGAATTAATCTACCGGTATTAAATCTCATCTCTCGAATCTCGACTTCACCATTTATAAATTAACCTACCTATTGAAACTAGACCTAAACATCAATTCTCATCTCTCGAATCTCGAATCAATATTATCAAACTCATGCATAAAAGATCAGGCCTAATCTAGTCACAGAGCATTATATCAATCAATAGGAAATTATTCTAGCATTGATAATCAACAAAAATAAATTACCCCTTCATATTATTTATGGATCCCCATAAACCCTAGAAATAAAACTACTCACTCATAATTAAATCTAAACTAATCAAAGCAATAAAATAAGACATGATCAAAGAAATAAATAAATAACTAAGATTAAGAAAAAAGAAATCGTTACCAAAGTAATCTGGAATTAAAAGTAGAGTTAAGAACAAAGTATTAGAGAGAGAAACTAATCTAAAACTAAGTAGATAGAGAAAATCTAAGGTAAGAATTAAGAAAGAGTAAAAAGAAGATTCTAAACTCGCTTAACGGAAAAGTATTAATATTATTAAGCAAGAATCCTAAACTTAAAAAAAAAAATTAAACGACGATTAAACCGCCTAATAATAACACGCGCCCGATCGGGCGAGGTACCGCCCGATCGGGCACGCCTTTTTACTCATCAGGTGTGTCTCTCGCGCCCGGCCAAGCACGAGTTCGGGCGCCAACTCAGCTTTCTCGCCCGGCCGGGCGCGAGTTCGGGCGGGCGCTCCTTTGGTCGAGCGGCACTCTTGGGCTACTTTTTGGACTTCGATTGGGCTCCAATTCTTCGGGCCAATCCTGATTTCCCGGTATCACATACACCGAGCCCTTAATCACTGATTCGATGGCTCTAACCGGCCCTGGGCTATAGAAACTGGTCGTGCTTCTCCAATGCTCGTTGTTGCTCCATAATATCTCGGGAAAATACTCCAAAAGCGCAAATCCCTACAAAAGTCAACCAAATCTACAAAAACACCAATTAGTAATAAAAGTGGCTCTAAAGAGCAAAAAACACTACTAATTATGACCAAGGGACGGGGGTAAAATACTATATAAAATGGACATATCAAACTCCCCCAAGCCAAACCTTTGCTTGTCTCTAAACAAAGATCTCATCAATGAATAAATAAATATGCTTTACCCCATAAAGTAAAAATCAAGCATAAATAATTAAAGGTAAATCTAATAAAAATGCTTCAAAGTTAACCAATCAAATTCATCCAATTACTCTTCCTCCCTAACAATTATCAAATAAAGCAAACCACAGGAGCATATAGATTTCAAGACTAGTGCTCACACACTCAACTCTCATTTATGTGGCGAGTAAAAGATGTACTCGATCATTCTCCAACCAAAGCCTTTATGTGAACAATGCCCTCCCAACTCACACTCTCTTGTGTATAAAAAGATGTAGACTCAACCTACTAGTCGACTCAAAATATGTCAAATCATAACTTGCATTGATAAGCAACACTTTCACATTCATTCAACTCTATGCACAAAGGTCGGAAGGTCTTTAAAGCTTGTAATGTAAGGCTAGGGTAAAGGGTAGGAAACATCTGGGAACAAGTGAGAGAAAAGCTATGCTTAAAGGAGCAAATCCTAATAAAACCCATGATCAAAATAAATAATGATCAACATCTCCTACATGATCAACTCCAACAAAATCCACTAAATATTCTCCAATCATAAACAACAATCCCAACACTAACAAATTTCACTCAAAAGATTGGTAATGAAAAACTGGAGTGAATAAAAAAACTTTATTTTCCAAACTTGAATTTTTCATTGAAACTCATCATCTTATTTTTTTTTTCTTTTGATTAACCTCCAACTAGAACATTTGAACATTGAACAATTTTTTTTCTTTGCTCTTTTTTTCCTTTTGAAGCTCACTTATTTTTTTTCACTTTTTTTTCACAACATCATACTTTATTTTTTTCCTCAAGAGGATTAAACATTCATACTCATCAAAAATAAACATGATCAAGAACAAAATAAATTCTCAAAACCCACCCAAATTGTGCAAATAATAAGCACACTACAAACTCCCTCACCTCACTCACTAATAGCTCCCCAAAGCCAACCTTGGGCTAGTAACCAATGGGGCAAAATAGGCTTGTAATGTGGCTAATAAACAACAAGAAGTCAAGGCAACAACATGGGTAGCAATAATGGAACAAATGTATCTACAATCATCTGGAGGCTACCTAAAAGAACAAATGCCTTAGTCCTCCACAATGTGCATAATAATGAATCATATAAACATTACTTATAGTTACAAATCAATACTCAAATTCATTGACATACCAGGATTTATCACACATTCCTAACCAAATCAACTAGTCAAGCACTATATTCACAAACGGTTGGCAAAATTGACGCATGTTAGCACATCTAAGCAATCAAACTTCAAATCATGATCAACAAATCCACAATGCTTATCATCATATACCAAGAATCAAAACAATATTTTCCATGTATGGGGCACAGGGAATCATGATTTACAATTCATTGGAACGTATTTTTGGATTTTTAATTTTCAAAATTTTTTGTATTTTTTCATATAAGAAAACAATAAAACTAACCTAGAAAGTAATAAATCTAAACTAAGAAAACACACCAAAAACAAAAGAAAAGAGAAAAAGAAAGATACCAAATCCAAAATCTCCCCCAAGCCAGAATCAGACAATGTCCTCATTGGCTCGGGAACTAGCACATCATGGCTAGTCCTCATCATCCTCATCCATGGAGCTGAATCCTCCACCTCCGCTGCCACCTGCACCACCTGCACTAGAAGAACTACCACCAAAATAATCAGCGTAAAAACTCCCCCCCGCCGGTCCCCCGAAAGGAATGTCCTGGTCGTACCCATGGAAGGCAGAATAGTCAGTATAAATACCATGGGCAGTGGGATCCCTATCGTATCCCTGGGGTGGAGGCTGAAACGAGTCATGGTAAATGGCATCGTCAAGAATGTTGCCCCGACGAGCATAATCATCATACATAGGGTAGAGAGCTCTACCCTGGTTCCTCTCAAGGTACCCTAACCTATGGTCAATGGAGCCTACCATCCTCCTAAGGTCAGTGTGGGAATGCTCAATACGGCCTAAAGCCTGACCTATACTCTGAAGGTCCCAAACTGGGTTATAGCTAACATGGGGGACAGAGTGAGACATGCGAGGTGGTGAAAGAGCTACCTCGGGCTCAGGCTGGGGTGGTGGAACTGGTGGTGGTACTGGTGGTGTTTGCCCCCTAGCATGGGCAACTAAAAGGTCATACGTGTAAAATGCTTACCCAGGGGGAAAGGCGGTCAAGTCAGGACTAGGTAGGGAAAAGATGGGCAATGGCTGCTCGGTCCCAGTCCTAATACACCAGTGGGGGGTCTGCTCACTATCCAGTCGTACCCAACCCAACTCCTCAAAATACCTAGCAGTCATATAGGTATCCATTCCATAGTTAGTCATATGGTGGGGTCCACTCTCAACAAAACCGGCCTTTTTAACTTCTATCCTAGTGATGAGGCCTCCTAACCGAATAGGGGTACGAGACTGGGCACTGGTTGTGGCATGTCTACTCAGGCGGTGGATGATGTATCTACCTATGTTCAGTTTACCAAACCCATACACATAGTATCCAATAACATCTAGTTCGTTGGTTTGGGCGTTATGAGGCTCGTTCCTACCAAGAAAACACAATCCTGCAAATCATTGCCAGATTTTTGGGATAGGGTGATGGATAGGTTTCGTACTAGCATGTTGAGGGTTGGGGTTCGGTAAACCAGTTAGAGCATGATAAATATCACCCATTTTATAATCAGCATGCCATTGAAAAGGTAATTCAGAGTTTAATTCAAATAATTTACAAAATTCAACATATGCCAAACTAATATTCCTATTGTTCAACCTAAAAATTAAGATGGGCAATGCCTGCTCAGTCCTAGTCCTAATACACCAGTGGGGGGTCAGCTCACTATCCAGTCGTACCCAACCCAACTCCTCAAAATACCTAGCAGTCATATAGGTATCCGGTCCACAGTTAGTCTTATGGTGGGGTCCACTCTCAACAAAACCGGCCTTTTTAACTGCTATCCTAATGATGAGGCCTCCTATACGAATAGGGGTACGAGACTAGGTAATGGTTGTAGCATGTCTACTCAGGAGGTTGATGATGTATCTACCTATGTTCAGTTTACCAAACCCATACACATAGTGTCCAATAACAACTAGTTCGTTGGTTTGGGCGTTATGAGGCTCGTTCCTACCAAGAAAACACAATCCTGCAAATCATTGCCAGATTTTTGGGATAGGGTGATGGATAGGTTTCGTACTAGCATGTTGAGGGTCGGGGTCAGTAAACCAGTTAGAGCATGATAAATATCACCCATTTTATAATTAGCATGCCATTGAAAAGGTAATTCAGAGTTTAATTCAAATTATTTACAAAATTCAACATATGTCAAACTAATATTCCTATTGTTTAACCTAAAAATTAAGATGGGCAATGGCCGCTCGGTCCTAGTCCTAATACACCAGTGGGGGGTCTGCTCACTATCCAGTCGTACCCAACCCAACTCCACAAAATACCTAGCAGTCATATAGGTATCCGGTCCACAGTTAGTCATATGGTGGGGTTCACTCTCAATATAACCGACCTTTTTAACTGTTATCCTAGTGATGAAGCCTCCTATACGAATAGGGGTACGAGACTGGGTAATGGTTGTGGCATGTCTACTCAGGAGGTGGATGATGTATCTACCTATGTTCAGTTTACCAAACCCATACACAATAGTGTCCAATAACAGCTAGTTCGTTGGTTTGGGCGTTATGAGGCTCGTTCCTACCAAGAAAACACAATCCTGACAATCATTGCCAGATTTTTTGGATAGGGTGATGGATAGGTTTCGTACTAGCATGTTGAGGGTCGGGGGTCGGTAAACCAGTTAGTGCATGATAAATATAACCCATTTTATAATGAGCATGCCATTGCAAAGGTAATTCAGAGTTTAATCAAATAATTTACAAAATTCAACATATGTCAAACTAATATTCCTATTGTTCAACCTAAAAATTAAGTTCGGTCCATTTCTACTATTTACAACTTTTAAAGAAGACAAAAATTCACATGTTAATTCACGGTATGTAGGATAGTGCATGCCAACGAATTTTATCATTCCTATATCATTTAAAAATCGTTTAACAAAATCATACAAACCATAATTAAGATTAAAGAGTAGGGCGGTGTAACAACCGTGAAGGATTTACCTCCCGCCCGGCAAGGTGTTCTAGCCGTTCCTTTTGCTCCTGGCTAGCAATTCGGATTGTTGGCCAATAGGAAAGTTGCAAATCTGGATCGTACTCCTCCCTCGAACTAGAACTCCTCCCAAAAATTGATCGAGCCCTCTTTGAAGCCATAGTAGAAAAATGGGGGTAAAATTATTTGATTGAAACTTAAAAATTTTTATATAGGATTGTAGAGGATGAAGAGAGTATTAAGAATATGTAAAAATTATTGGATTTGGGTGAGAAATGAAGAGTAGATCTTAGACAAAAGGTAGAGGTTTTAAGGTTTTAGAGAGAGAAAGTTATGGAGGAAAAGAGAAATGAAGAAAGAAAGAAGAAGAAGAAATGAAGCACGGTGGTGTCGTGCCCGGTCGGGCGGACCGTTGCTCAATCGGGCGTTCTGAAGTTTTAATTTTGCTTTCCTCTTACGCCCAGTCGGGCGAGCTTCGCCCGATCGGGCGATCTTGTGCCCGAAATTTCTTCCACTCTCGCCACCGGTCGGGCGCCCTTCGCCCGATCAGGCGATCTAAAATGTCCGAATACGTCAAATTTCGCGCCCGATCGGGCAAAAATTAAGCCTTTTCAACTTTTGCTCTCGCGCCCGGTTAGGCGAGCTTCGCCCGATCGGGCACGAGGCTAATCTTGGACGATATGTGTCTTTCTTCTTTTCTTCAATTTTTGGCTAACTCTTTTCCTTCAAACCTATACAAAAACTCATAAAACTCGTTAGATTCCCTCCACTCTACTCTCACAAGAAAAAGAAATAAAAACTAGTCCAAAAAGCATTAAAATACGGGTTGTCTCCCGCAAAGCGCTGGTTTATCTAGGTCCTGCACGACCTTCTTATCAAGTACAAGAGTTAGGACCCTTGGCCTAACGCTTGGTTAGGTTGTTTCTCACCCGATCGAGCGATGTTTAGGCTACAACGCGGCTTCCTGACATACCCTGTGGGACGCCAATTCACCTTATCTGGTGGATCCTCCTTGATTTGGACTGGGGGCTCTTCAATGCTACGCACCAAAGATCCCTCTTTGATCGATGGTTACTTCAAATTGTCACTACATTTAGCACTTGCAACTCAATATGGCGGAACAATTATTGTAGGCTCAATTTCCATAGCTTGCTTGTTTAATTCCACCTTCTCATCCTCAAAGCCAAGATCGATAATGTAAAGGGCTCTTTCTATTGCATCAACTTCCTTCTGCCATTTGTCTATTTCATCTGTAAAGGATTGAACACAAGATACCGCCTCCAAGGGATCTTTTACAAGAGCTTTGGGCTTCTTAGAATAATTTTGAACCACATCAACACTAAAGCACTTCTCCTCTGTCATGGGGCTTTTAGTGGTATTATTAAGATTAAAAATAATTTTATCGTCCCCTAATAATAGTGTTAATTTGCCACATCTCACATCTATAATTGCCCCTATCGTATTAAGGAATAGTATAGCCAAAATAATTGGGGTTTGCATATCCTCAGCCATATCAAGAACAAAAAAATCAACAGGTATATAAAATTTACCTACTCTAACAAGAACATCCTCTAAAACACCTAAGGGGTATTTAAAAGAATGGTCGGCCATTTGTGGAGTAATATTGGTAGCTTTTAGTTTACCCATATTTAGCTTGGAACACAAAGACAATGGCATAATACTAACGCTAGCGCCCAAATCACATAATGCATTATCAATTATTAGATTGCCAATATGACAAGGGATAGAAAAACTACCCGGATCTTTCAGTTTAGGTGGAGATTTATTTTGAAGTACGGCACTACACTCTGCAGTGAAAGCTACTGTCTCTACCTCACTAATAGACCTTTTTCTTGTCAATATTTCCTTCATGAATTTTACATATGCAGGTATTTGTGTAATTAATTCCGTGAAGGGAACTGTTACCTGCAAATATTTAACCATCTCTAGAAACTTACCAAACTGCTTATCCAAATTTGTTTTCAAGTGACGATTGGGGAATGGAAGTTTGATAACTGGCTTTGGAGCATTACTGCTCTTATCTGGAGCTACTACCTTCCCTGGAGTCGTACCCTGCAATGTAAAATCTGATATATTAGTACTATTCTTTAGCCTTGTGGGGCTATTAGCTACATTGTCAGGTTTAACGGAATCAAGATTAGCATTATTTATTAAAATAGGTTCATCATCTCTAGGCATAGGAGGCCCTTCAAAGTGTGAACCACTCCTTAGAGTAATTGCATAAGCTTGATCCGTAGGCCTGGTCGGCTGTGCTGGTAGGGCCCCCTGTTGACGGGCTTGCAGAGTAGCAGAAATTTGCGCAATTTGATTATCTACAATTTTATTATGTGCTAGGATCGAATCA
Organism: Chenopodium album; assembly: GCF_948465745.1. NCBI lineage: Eukaryota > Viridiplantae > Streptophyta > Magnoliopsida > Caryophyllales > Amaranthaceae > Chenopodium > Chenopodium album. The sequence goes on from NC_137836.1 coordinate 31,548,594, forward strand.
GTTTGGGCATCTCTACTCTCCATGTGCTTTTGCATATTATCCAGCATCGCTCTAATTTCTACCAAAGTAGGGTCGGAAGATGAGGAGGGTTGTTGTTGTTGGTTCTTCTGGCCAGCATTGGGGTGGTAATATTTCTGCTGTTGTTGTTGTGGCGCCTGTGATTCTTGTGAAGGTGGTGGATTTTGACAGGTTAAAGTCGTATCACCAATCAAAAGTAATTCCTAAATCCTCTAACTAATGCAGATAGGTAATTAGGGTCGAATCCACAGGGAAACTAGTCTTTCTATTCCTAATTAATTAAAGCAATCTAAATTATAAAGTAACAATTTAATAATATGAATATAACACTAAACTACAGAGATTAAGAGTAAAGAGAAAACAATGAATAAAGGCCTAGGGCATAGGTTCACCAATAAATAACATTCCAGGGTAAAACATAATAATCAATCATCAATTAATCAGATCATAAAGGGCTTTCGCTACATATTACAACCACATAATTAATCTACCGGTATTAAATCTCATCTCTCGAATCTCAACTTAACTATGTATAAATTAACCTGCCTATTGAAACTAGACCTAAACATCAATTCTCATCTCTCGAATCTCAAATTAATATTGTCAAACCCATGCATAAAAGATCAGGCCTAATCTAGTCATAGAGCATTAAATCAATCAATAGGAAATTAATCAAGCATTAATAATCAACAACAATAAATTACCCCTTCATATTATTTATGGATCTCCACAAACCCTAGAAATAAAACTACTCGCGCATGATTAAACGACGATTAACAGAAAATTATTTATATTAAGCAAGAATCCTAAACTAAAACAAACTTAAACGACGATTAAACCGCCTAATAATAACACACGCCCGATCGGGAGAGGCACCCCCCGATCGGGCGCGCCTTTTTACTCATCAGGTGTGTCTCTCGCGCCCGGTCGGGCGCGAGTTCGGGCGCCAACTTTGCTTCCCCCGCCTGGCCGGGCGCGTGTTCGGGCGGGCGCTCCTTTGGCCGAGCAGCACTCTTGGGCCACTCTTTGGACTTCGATTGGGCTCCAATTCTTCGGGCCAATCCGAATTTCCTCTTTGGGTCTTGAATACTCGGTCCAAATGCCCCGGTATCACATACACCGAGCCCTTAATCACTGGTTCGATGGCTCTAACCGGCCCTGGGCTATAGAAACTGGTCGTGCTTCTCCAATGCTCGTTGTTGCTCCATAATATCTTGGGAAAATACTCCAAAAGCGCAAATCCCTATAAAAGTCAACCAAATCTAAGAAAACACCAATTAGTAATAAAAGTGGCTCTGAAGAGACAAAAACACTACTAATTATAACCAAGGGGCGGGGGTAAAATACTATATAAAATGGACATATCACCCATGACTTTTATTCTTTGATAATTTTTAACTTTCGTAACCAAACATATTATGAACTTTTGGTAGGCTTTAAAATTCCTAAATGAGAAGTGGAACCCAAAGTTTGTGGTGATTGTGGCTGAGAAGAATCACCATACCATGTTTTTCTGGCCTAATGCTCTTGGGAATGTCCCTCATTTAATTAATACAAAAGATGCTACATGTTTGGCTTTGTTGGTTCTATTCCAACACTTAAATAAAACGGCTATTTCACCAAATGCCACTGAGTACTTTAAAAATTCACCAAATGCCATCGGGTTTTACAAAATTCACCAAATGCCACTGACAAACATTATATTGACATGGCGTGCCATTAATGAGGTTTGACCGTTAACTATCCGTTACTATAATTCTTAATTCATCAAATGCCACTGACTACTTTTGATTTTTCATGAAATGTCATTATTGATATAAATTATTACACAATATACCTATGAGCTAATGAGTTATAACGCCTATTAAGTTTCACATTTTTTGAAATTTTTTAGGGGTAAAATAGTCGTTACACCCAATTTGTTGTATAAATTTGAATGCACAGCTAAATTGTTATGCCATTTTAGTTTTTGAATATTAGAAGTTAATAGTGTTGAATAATTTAGAGTATTTGAGACAAATTGCATGATGTTTAATTATTTGCTTAGAAAATGGTGCTGCAATTAATTAAACTAGTAATAAGAGCAAATCAAGGAGTAGTAAACTCCATTAACGCAACTCGATCGACGCGAGAGTGAGGATAAAACTCACTGAATTGCAGCCCGATCAGGTCATCACCACTTGATCGGGCGCGTATGCGAGGTTGAGAAAGTCTGCTCCGTCGCTCGATCGCTCTAAATTATTCAACACTGTTGACTTCTAATGTTCAAAAACAAGAATGGCATAACAATTTAGCTATACAACAAATTGTGTGGCTATTTTATCCCAAAAAGAAATTCAAAATAGGTGAAACTAACTAGCTGTTATAAATCATTAGGTCATAGTTATATTGTATATTAATTTATATAAATAATAGCATTTCATGAAAAATAAAAAATAGTCAGTGGCATTTTGTGAATTAAGAATTATAGTAATGGATAGTTAACGGTCATATCTCATTAATGGCACGCAATGACAATATAATGTTTGTCAGTGACATTTGATGAATTTTGAAAAATCCGATGGCATTTGGTGAATTTTTAAAGTACTCAGTGGCATTTGGTGAAATAGCCGTAAATAAAAATAACTGGTTGTTTGCTTTGTGGGTTAGTTCCATGTAACTTCTAAAAAACTACTCAATAAATGTAATTTTAATTTACTTTACATCATCATACTTGTACGATTGTACTTGTACCCCATACATATTTATACAAAATAAAATAAAAGTTATAATTTCGCAAATAAATAAATAAATTATTAATAAAGAAAACTGATCATTTTGCACCAATATGACAAGTTATTACGGAGTTAAAAAGAAATGAGGGAGCCCAGAATGCTAACAATGATAAACGGTTTTTGTTTCTCAAATAACACATTTGTAAATACTCTGCCTGGAATATCGTGTTTTATAAAAATAATATTTATGTGTTTTAGGCAAAAAAAAAAAAAAAAAAAAATGCTTAACAAACAAAGCTAAAATAAATTGTGAGAAAAAATGTCAACGGACAAACACCTACCATTTCCAATGGCGACGTAACCACCATTTCAACCTTCATATTTCCGGCGGCCAATTAAACGAAAACCCTAAGAGAAAGGGAAGAAATGAAGAGTATGGTTAACTCTGAAGGGTATATCCTCCCTCCTCCATTAAAGATGCTTGAGTATGTGTATGTTTTCATTTCCCCAATAAAGTTGAGGAAGAAGAAGGACAACGTAATCGTAAAATTAAAACTAAATATAACCAAGTAATAAAAGCACAAGTTGGCTGCTTAACAATGAATAAATTGGCTACTAAGATTCTGCAAGAATAAATTGGCAGCAAGTATTTTCTCTAAATAAAGGGAACAAGTTTGGGGAAAAGGGAGAAAATGAAAACGAAAGGTAGAGGAAGTAGCCCATTAACGTCTGTTAACAATCAATGTAATTGGAGGGAATAAGTTTACTAAATAGCCCATGATAGCTTACTTAAAAGTTTATTATTGCCCCTTGATAAACATGGTATATTTATCATTGTTATAAAATTGAATTTACTCAAAAGAAATTTAGGGTTTCTATTTTGAAAGGTATGATCTATGAATGTTTGTCCATAGATTTGCTGATGATTTGACCATATGGTTTTAAGCTCATTATAAATCTTGGGTTTATTTTCTATTTGTATTTTTTTTTCAAATCAATTAGTAATGGATAAATGTTGTATCTCATAGCATTGTGCAATCAGAAATATGAGATTTAAGCTATAATTTTATGTTGTTGGTGATAGGGGTGTTCAAAAAAACCCGACTCGAATGTCCCGACCCGATTTCCCGATGACCCGGTAAATACCCGATGGAAAATTTGGGGAAAAAAGTTGTTTTTTCGGGACGGGTACCCGACCCGGGAAAAATGCATGTTATCCGGGTCGGGACATGGGTCGAATTTTGTAATATCTGGGTACCCGATTTCCCGAAATCTTAAAAACAAAAAAAAAAAACAAAAAAAAACCTCCCTCAAACTAAGCCCAGCCCACCAAATTAGGGCTCTTTCACACGCCTCTCACCCCCCTCCCGCATCTGCCTCCTCTCTCTCTCTTCTTGCATCTCCTCTCTCTTTCTTCTTGCATCTCCTCTCTCTTTCTCTTCTTCCTTGAATTGAGCTCCTCAATCCTTTCCCGTCGATTTCCCATCTTCAACTCTCCACTTTCAAATGGAAGTTACTGATTTACACAGTGGCGGTCGATTTCTATGAGAAATGAGATACCTTGGTGTAAAAATCATAACTTTTGTTTGCTGTCTCGAGTCATAAATCTCAAGCTAAGGAGAATTATCAGTGCAAAGGTTAGCATTTTTCAGAAACTACAGCACATAGCCTTTATTATGCAAGGGTGTATTCCATCAAGATTTATCATTGCCATGGCCTCTTCCTCCAAGCAAGAATTTGTCTCCCATTATCGCACCATTCGTCTTCCATTACGGCATTACTATTTTTTTTTTTTTGTTTTTTTTTTGTTTTTTTTTTTTTGGCAATTCAATTGGGAATCAGATGTAATTTTTTGGATTTTATTTTTGGGAAATTAATGGTTATAATTTGTGTTTATCTAACAAAAAAAATTAAATAACAGCAATAATAAATACCTAAAATTAATACAATTATAATGGTGTTTTTTTTTTTAAAAAAAAAGAAGGAAATCCGGGTACCCTATGTCCCGACCCGAATAATTCAGGTACCCAAAACCCGGGTACCCGAGATATTCGGGTCGGGACATGGGACAGATTAACAACTACCCGAAACTCCGGGTACCCGGGTTTTCGGGTACCCGAAAACCCGGGTACCCGAATTTGAACACCCCTAGTTGGTGAGCATACTTTTGCTATTGTGAGTATCTCTTGGGATTGAAGAAGATGAATTGCAATGCAAAAGTATGCTATCAAACTATTTTTTTGTGATTTTAAAAGTGGGTTGTTCAAGAACAATGATATATAAACATATCTAATCAATAATATTTCAATATATAAAAATCTTACTATCGTTTGTTTATAGTCTATCACTAAGACATTCAAAATAAATTAGTAACAAATAAAAATTAAACCAAGAAGTTATTTATTCATTATTTTTTTTTTAATAAAAAAAAATATTTCGAGCAAGGATAACTTTAGGTGCAATAATAGCTTGGGATGAAATATTTTGCAAGTGTTTTTGAATATTTTCAACTCAAATTTGAGAAAAAGAGCACCAAAAGGAGCCCGGATAAGGCACATTTTTGTAAACACTTATATTTTAAAAATCATGCTAGATTCATCAGCATGTGGGTTTTTTTTTTATTTTTAAATTTTATGTTTGTATAACCATATTAATAAATGACATTTAAAAGAGATGGGGCATGGATCGGGGAGGGAAAGAAGGGGAGAGTGAAAGGGAGAGGATGAAGGAGGGGGGAAGGAGAGAGAAAGAGGATTAGAAAGATCGAGAGACCGAAGGAGCCGGGTAAAAGAAGAGTCGAGAGAGAAGGCGACCCGAAAAGAGACAGAGCAAAAAGGAGGACGCGAGCGAGGGTGAATGAATAGGGGCTAGGAGAGAGAAGTTAGGAGAAGAGAGAGAAAGAGGGCCAAGAGAGGGACAAAAGGGTCAAAAGAGGAAGCTATAAGAGATAGAGGGGCCTAGAGAGAGCGATAAAGAGAGATAAGAAAGATAAAAAGAGATAGAGAGAGGTGTTGGGAGAGAAAAAAGAGAAGAGGCCGAAAGAAAGAGAGATAGAGAGAAAGCTGAAAGATATAATGAGGTCGAGGGAGAGAAAGAGGTGGAGGGGCTGGGCGAGAGAGAGCATGTGTAATATATACGACTATTTTACCAAATGTCACCAAGTACTTTAAAAATTAACCAAATGTCATTGGGTTTTTAAAAATTCACCAAATGTCACTCACAAACATTATAGTGTCATGGCGTGCCATTAATGAGGTATGGCCGTTAACTTTCCATTATTACAATTTTTAATTCACCAAATGCCACTGACTACTTTTGAATTTTCATGAAATGCCATTATTTATATAAATTATTACACAATATACCTATAACCTAATAAGTTATAACGACTAGTTAGTTTCACCTTTTCTGAATTTATCTGGGGTAAACTAGTCGTTACACCCAATTTGTTGTATAAATTTGAATGCGCAACTAAATTGTTATGCCATTCTAGTTTTTTAACAGTACGTAGATGTTAATAGTGCTGAATAATTTGGAGTATTTGAGAAAAATTCATGGTGTTTAATTATTTTCTTAGGAAATGGTGTTGAAATTTATTAAACAATTAATAAGAGCAAATCAAGGAGTAGTAAACTCCTTTAACGCAGCCCGATCGAACGCGAGAGTGAGGATAAAACTCACTGAATTGCCGACCGATCAGCCATCACTCACTACAAGAAATAGGCTAAATTGCGACGGAATACTTACGACGGACCTGTTTTTCCGTCGTTAAGGTGGATATTTTCGACGGAAAACATTTCGTCGCAATTTAGCGACGGAAAAGTTTAATTACGATGTATTTTCCCTCGTATATTTTACGACGGAAATAAATTCCGCCGTAATAATAAACTTCCGACGGAATATTCCGTCGTAAAGTGTTTTGCGACGGAATATTCCGTCGGAAGTTATAATTACGACGGAATTTATTTCCGTCGTAAAATTCATTGTTATTTTTGAAAATTAAAAATCTATCCTTGACCTAAAAAAAAGGGGGAAAGAAACGCAAAGAGAGAAAGAAAAGCAGCGGGAGGAGAGAGAGAAAGAGAAGGAGAGAGAGAAGGAGAGAGAAGAAAGTCGCGGCGGCGCTTAACCGTTACGCCGGCGACGCCTAACCGTTACGCCGGCGACGCCTGCAGTCGACGCACACCAGCCGCCGAGAACGAAAGAGAGAAAGAAGGGTGAAAGAAAGAGAGAGGAGAAAGAGAACAAGAAAGAGAAAGATAAGGAGGAACGGAGAGCTGCCCAGGCAGAAACGTGCAATTGGTGGTTTCCGGCGACGCCCTGGTGGTTTCCGGCGTCTAGGTAAGTGTGTGCAATTGGTCAATTTATTTATATTTTTTATTTTGCAAAAAAACCACCACCGGCTAACATATAACCACCACAACGCAGCCTATGCGCCGCACCTCCGTCCCCTAGCCGTGACTGAACCACCTGGCCGTGGTTGTTTCCCGCGACGCCACACCTCCGTCCCCTGAAAATTCAGTAAGTTGCCTTTGCTTTCCCCCTTTTTTTTTCAATTTAATTTTGTTTACAAACCCTTAATTATTTTTTTTTTTTTTAATTTTGTTGTAGGATTTGTACAATTTTGTTGGTTTAATTGTTAAAAAGAAGTGCAGATCTAAAGGTTAGTTACATTACAAACCCTAATATAATGTATGTGTGTATCTTACTTTGGTTGTTAGATAGTGTGTTGGATTATAATTAAAATGTATTCAATAACTTTTAGTTTGGTTAATTTAGTGACATTGGTCATCTCTTATAAGTAATTAATTGCTCCCTTCTCTTTAAAAAAACAATATAATGTTAGTTTGGTTTAGTTTAGTGTAACATAATGTAGTTTAGTTAAGTTTATGTTAATATAATGTGTTTTATTTTAATATAAAGTATCTTATTTTAGTTTAGTTTTTTTAGAAATATGTTAGTTTAATTTAATATATAAAACGGTAGTTTGGTTTGGTTTAGTTTAATATGATATATTAGTTTACTTTGGTTTGGTTTGATTTGGTTTATATTAATAGTATGGTGTTATGATATGTTTCTCTTGTTTAGTTTAATCTTGATATATTTGTTTAATATTATGTATGTTAGTTAAGTATATATATTTTTAAATAAATCTTATAATTAATTAATTGATCCCTTCTCTTAAAAAAAAAACAATGTTAGTTTGGTTTAGTTTAGTTTAACATAATGTAGTTTAGTTAATTTATGTTAATATAATGTGTTTTAGTTTAATTTTTTTTTAATATAAAGTATCTTAATTTAGTTTAGTTTTTGTAGAAATATGTTAGTTTAATTTAATATATAAAACGGTAGTTTGGTTTGGTTTATTTTAATATGATATATTAGTTTACTTTGGTTTGGTTTGATTTGTTTCTCTTGTTTAGTTTAATCTTGATATATTTGTTTAATATTATGTATGTTAGTTAAGTATATATATTTTTAAAAAAATTATTTGCATAATAATATACCTAGATACCCGTTCAAGGCATACACATTAGGAGTATGTCTTGAATAGTCCCCGGTTGGGACTGTCCTTGTACGTTTATTCTCACTTAGGTGGTGAATGTATTCCTTTATTTTAATTCTAAGGAAGATCCTTGCTTGTCATTTCTCTAAAATGTTCTCTAGGTACATATATAGGTGTTTCTAATTGCCTATATTGTGTACTTGGGGAACTGTAGGGAGATGCTGCCGGATTTTCCATAGAATTGAAATTCTGGCATACATTCACTAGTGAGATTGAACGTACAAGGATGGGTTAGGTTGGAGTGATAAGGACCCATGGAAATCATTTCTCTTCTCATTTGCATTTCCATAACAATTTGATCTATAATGAATATATATTGTGCTTTATGACTAATGTGATTAATGGCATATGTGTTAGTTGTGTAGAACTTGTAATCATGAAACGAAAAGAACGTAGCTGGATGTACGAAAGGAAGGTTGGGAATTCTATTAATCCTGAGTTCTTGAAGGGGGTAGATGAATTCCTTAAATATGTGGAAGATCATCCCGAGAGTAGCAACCCAAATGAAGTTAGGTGTACATGTTTTAAATGCAAAAACAAACGTCTTTGGGATCCAGATACGGTCAAACTTCATTTGTATCGCAGCGGTTTTTTACCTAATTACTATGAGTGGATGTGTCATGGGGAAGGGTTTCCAGGAACTCGTAGAAGGCAGTCAAATGAATATCGTGAAATGGTTTTGGATGCCTTTGGTCAGTCTCAAGATCAAGGCCATTCCGAAGAACCACCTGTTTCATTACAGGAGGAGCCTAATGCACAAGCCAAGCCATTTTTTGATTTGTTAAGGGCTTTTGACAACCGTTATACGAAGGGAGTTCATTGTCTGTGTTAGAGATGGCTTATAGAATCACTAGCCTAAAGTGTGAGTATAATTTGCCGCATAGATGTGTTGATGGATTTGCTTCTTTGGTTAATGAAGCGATTCCTAACAACAATCACATGGCCGAGAAATTCTATGAGGTGAAGAAAATTGTTAAGGGGTTAGAGCTGCCCCATGAAAAGATTCATGCATGCCCGAAAGGATGTATGTTGTTTTGGAAAGATGATGCTCAATTATCTACATGTAGGGTGTGTGGCAGCGACCGATACAAGAAGACTTCTAAAGGTAGCTTAGTGCCTTTGAATGTTCTATTTTATTTCCCTATCACACCTAGGTTGCAAAGGCTTTTTGCAACTAAAAACATTTTTGAGGAAATGACATGGCATGCTAAAAATCCTCGAGTTCAAGGCACAATGGCACACCCTAGCGATAGTGAAGCGTGGAAACACCTAGATAGTTGCTTTCCTGAGTTTGCCTCTGAACCTCGTAATGTTCGACTTGGCCTATGTACGGATGGATTTGCTCCACATGGTCAGTTTGGGGGACATTATTCATGTTGGCCTGTCATTTTGAGCCCTTATAACTTGCCTCCGTCAATGTGTATGAAAAGACAGTTCATGTTTCTTTCGTTACTCGTTCCTGGTCCTAAAAACCCTAAGGGCAACTTGGATGTTTACATGCAACCGCTCATACATGAGTTGAAACAGTTGTGGGAAGTTGGGGCAAATACTTACGATATTTCGAGAAAACAAAATTTCAATCTTCGAGCAGCCATCCTATGCACCGTTAGTGACTTCCCAGCTTATGGTATGTTATCTGGTTGGACCACAGCCGGTAAGAAGGCTTGTCCATATTGCATGGAGAAAAGCAAAGCATTTTGGCTCGAAAATGGTGGTAAGGTTTCTTGGTTTGATTGCCATCGTCAATTCCTTCCGACAAATCATCCTTTTCGAAATAGTAAAAATGCATTTTGTAAAAACAAAGTCGAAAAAGGTTCACCACCTCACATCATGTCAGGAGAGGAACTTTAGGAATGTGTGAAAAACCTCCCGAAAGCAACAGATGGCCCCGAGGCACTGAAACGTCTCAAGAATGAAAAAAAAGGGTGGTTCAAGCAAAGCACTCTATGGGACCTTCCATATTGGAAACATCTGCTTGTTCGTCACAACTTAGATGTCATGCACGTTGAAAAAAACTTTTTTGATCAGTTGATTCACACTATAATGGACGTGAAAAAGCTATCTTGTGACACGCCATCAGCTCGGAATGACATTGCTAAATACTGTAAACGGCCCCAGCTACATCTTCAAGAGGATGATAGAGGAAAAGAATTCATGTCAAAGGCTCCATTTGCTCTTGACAAGGCTCAGAGAAAGGTTTTATGTGAGTGGGTCAAACAGCTGCGGTTTCCTGATGGTTACGCTTCCAATTTGAGCTGATGCGTTGATTTGCAATCAGGTAAGTTACATGGAATAAAAAGTCATAATTGTCACGTGTTCATGGAGAGGTTGTTGCCCACTTCTTTGAGAGAATTTCTCCCTACCCATATATGGAATGCAATTACAGAGATAAGCCAATTCTTTCGCGATTTATGTTGCTACACAATTACAGTTAGCGACATGGAGCGATTGGAAAAAAACATAGCTGAGATCTTGTGCAAGCTTGAGAAGGTTTTCCCCCCATCTTTATTCAACTCCATGGAGCATTTACCAATTCATTTGCCATATGAGGGCAAGTTATGTGGACCTGTTCAATATCGGTGGATGTATCCTTTCGAAAGGTAAATCAAAGGTCCTTTCTCAACTCTTACTTTCATCTCTTTCATTGCTTTTCGTTACTTATACTTCTACGACTACATAAACATAATTACAGGTTCCTCAATCACCTGAAACAAAAAATTGGTAATAAGGCTCGTGTTGAAGGTTCCATATGCAACGCTTATCTCACTGAAGAGATATCAAACTTCTGCTCCAATTACTTTCAGCCCTCAGTTGACACAAAAACACGAGATCTAGCTAGGTCGAAATGTGAATGCTGATGTGGAATCCCCGGCTGACAACGATGAAATCCCAGATCTGTTCACGGTGGATAAGGGTCGTGTGTCAAATTTGGGTAAAACTCGGTATTTAGATGACAAGGAACTCGAACGTGCTCATTTGTTCGTTTTAAGAAATACCGACATTCTTGGTGAATACGAAAGGTATATATGTTTAGGATAAACTTTTGAAAATCCCTTAAATTTAATATAATTGATGCAATGATTAACCATGTGTCATTAATCTATTAGACAGTTTGAGGACTACATTCTTAGTACTCGAACTTATTTACGTCGAGAAGATGTCATGGAAAAATGCGAAACTGAATTCCCTGATTGGTTTCATCACAAGGTGATAATACTTTTCGAACATTGCATATCGATTAATTTGTGATAATATAATATAATATATTTCATTTCAGTTAGTGTGACATTTGTATTCGTAACGGTTATAGGTGAGAGAACAAAAACCAAGTTCCGATGTGTTGCGAGCATTGTCTATGAGGCCTTTCAAGCGTGTTCGAACTTGGAACCAGATATTTGTCGGTGGCTTTAATTTCCACACACAGTCCTATGGCAAACACAAATCTACGATGAATTACGGGGTGTGTGTCTCAAGTGAGGACGGTGGAGAGTACTTTGGCATTTTAAACGACATAATTGAACTTGTCTACACCGGTCCCGAAAAAGAGTACAAGACTATTTTGTTTAGTTGTATTTTGATGGATTGTGGTAAAGGAATGAACATTCATGAACAATACAAGCTTGTCGAAGTAAATCATACTAAGAAGTATCCCAAGTACGATCCATTTGTCTTATCTTACCAAGTGTCTCAAGTGTATTATGCATCTTACCCTAGCCTTAAACGTGATCGGGTTCAATGGTGGGCTGTATTTAGAACTCAAGCAAGGTCGGTGATTGATGCTCCGGTGGATTTAGAGTTTTGGCAGGGTCCTTCACCACAAGTACATGCAACGCTTTGTCCACCAAATGACATTCCAGACTATGAACTTGATAGTGATGACGATGGCTTTATTATCTCAAGCGACGAAGAAGAAGAAGAAAGCATTGGCTCCAGTGATAGTGACGAAGAAGAGGACATCGAAGTATTTTTAGATGACACTAGTGATAGTAATAATTATAGTGATAATGATAGTGGTAGTAGTGATAAGAGTAATGAAGAGGAGAATATGTAGTTACTCCTTTAACTATTGTCTTCGAATGTTTAGTTTATAATGACTACTCAGACTTGTAATATTACATTACATTTTTGGTCTCATTTTATTATTTTAATGTCTTATGGATCTAATTTATGAATTTACAATGTGCGATCATGGTACTAACAACTTTTTCAGGTGGTCATCATGGGAGGAGGAAATAAAGGAGAAACGTCCAAGAGGAGAAAGACTAAGGGGAAATCTCAGGTTGTACGTGTTGACGAGGATGAGTCAATGGAGGAAGAGGAGGCACATGATTTGGGGGCCTCTAAAAAAATCGTCAATCGGAGACAGATTCCTAGGCATGTACAAGGGCAACAGGAGCAACAGGAACAAGAGCTACAGGACCCGCATCCTAATGACTTGCTAGAGTTGGACCCTTCCACACTTTGGTGCGTATGTATTTGTATAATGAAATATCCTTAAATTCGTATTTACTTTGATAAAGTGAATTTGTATCACTTTAACCATGTTTTGTTCACTTTTTGTTGATTATCTACTTACATGAATGTCTATCCTTTATTATAGGTTTGATGATATCCCGGTGAAGAATGTGCTCTCCGACTCGCTAACCGGCTACTATGTTGAGCCTTGGAGGAATTATGGAGAGGTTGATGAAGATTCGAGAGAGCACTTTTGGAACTTGTTCAGCGTATGATAACTTTAACCTAACATAATACATGTTTTATAAAGTATATTGATGGAGTTGAATTTTGTAATAAAGACATTTTCTTGATTTGCAGAAAAAATTCAAGTGGGCACCTGAGTTAAACAACCAAGTGAAGGACAATATCGAAGAAAAGTTTGCAAATCGCCTACGTGACACGTTCTACAACATCACACACAGGCTGAATGGTCGCAGACAAAGATGGCTTAATAAGGATGTCCACGAAGGCATGATGCGAATTGTTGCCACCGATCCAGATTATAAGAAGCGGTCGGAACAAAACAAGAAGAACCAAAGAGGCGGATCCATGGAAAATGTCGTTGAACCGACCCACTTTCAAGGTTCAATGTCATCTGTACAACATGCTAAAAGGATGGTAAGGTTCCTACAATATGTCCAGTAACAATTAAGTCATTTGTCTATTAATGAATTTTGGTGGGCTAACATGTTTTCATTGATTTTTTGCATGTATATATAAAGGCTGCAAAAAACCAAGGCCAATTACCAAATGCCCATGATCTTTTCTTGAAGACACACTTCAAGGAAGTGCCTGGAAAAGGCCAAGTAGCTGCCAATAACAAAGCAAAAAGGATTGCGGTAAACACTTATTATATGAGTTGATATATGGCAAATTAGCAAAGTAGAACTCATTATATGCTTATTTGGATGATTTTGGATGAGTTAGGGTCGAAAATTGACATATGTGCTTATTTCTCTTAATTTCTATCCTTATGCACCTAAAAGTATGTGACATTGGAATGTTAGAAGAAAGAACGAGTCCATTTGCTTGAAAACTGAGAAAATAGGCATGGTTTTAGCCTTATAGGCCAAATTTGGATGATTTTGGATGAGTTAGGGTCGATATTTGACATATGTGCTTATTTCTCTTAATTTCTATCCTTAGGCACTTAAAAGCAATTGATATTGGAATGTTAGAAGAAAGAACGAGTCCATTTGCTTGAAAACATAGAAAATAGGCATGGTTTTAGCCATATAGCCCAAATTTGGATGATTTTGGATGAGTTAGGGTCGATATTTGACATATGTGCTTATTTCTCTTAATTTCTATCCTTAGGCACCTAAAAGAAAATTTATATTGGAATGTTAGAAGAAAGAAACCTTACATTTGCTTGAAAACATAGAAAATAGGCATGGTTTTAGCCATATAGCCCAAATTTGGATGATTTTGGATCAGTTAAGGTCGATATTTGACATATGTGATTATTTCTCTTAATTTCTATCCTTAGGCACTTAAAAGCAATTGATATTGGAATGTTAGAAGAAAGAACGAGTCCATTTGCTTGAAAACATAGAAAATAGGCATGGTTTTAGCCACATAGGCCAAATTTGGATGATTTTGGATGAGTTAGGGTCGAAAATTGATATATGTGCTTATTTCTCTTAATTTCTATCCTTAGGCACCTAAAAGCAATTGATATTGGAATGTCAGAAGAAAGAAACCTTACATTTGCTTGAAAACATAGAAAATAGGCATGGTTTTAGCCATATAGCCCAAATTTGGATGATTTTGGATGAGTTAGGGTCGATATTTGACATATGTGCTTAATTGTCTTAATTTCTATCCTTAGGCACCTAAAAGCAATTGATATTGGAATGTTAGAAGAAAGAAACCTTACATTTGCTTGAAAACATAGAAATAGGCATGGTTTTAGCCATATAGCCCAAATTTGGATGATTATGGATGGGTTAGGGTCGATATTTGACTTATGTGCTTATTTTTCTTTATTTCTATCCTTATGCACCTAAAAGTATGTGATATTGGAATGTTAGAAGAAAGAAACCTTACCTTATATTGTTGGTTGTTTTTTTAACAATATTTTTTATTATCTTCAATATTTTGTAGGAGACCTACCAGAAGAAGCTCGAAGAAACAAGGAGTCAGGGGATTCAGATGAGTCCCAACGAGTTGTACTGGGAGACGGTGGGTGGGCGCAATAAGAAGGGGCGTGTGAAGGGACTTGGCCAAGGTGCAGAGCTCTACTATTGCAAACAGATGGGTCGAGGTTCCCGTTCCTCACAGCAATACACGCCGTCTGTCATTTCTCAAATGCAAGACCAGATGGAACACAGGGTGCAAGCTCTCCAAACTCAAATGGAAGCCGAGATGGAAAGGCGAATTGACTCCCGAATGGCTGAAATGGAGAGGAGATACAAGGAGAGTATGGATGAGATAATGACTCGTTTGACCAACAACGACTCATGTTCCACCATTCATCCTCAGCATCGAGACCCAAGGAACGACCCGGGTAGTGGTGGAGTAGGCCAGGGTTTCCAGGCGATTGCGTAGCTTTTGTTTGGTATAGATACCAAAATGTGGACTATCTTTTGTACTAGGAGATAATTATTATATATATATGTACATAAATATAATTTCGTAGGTCGGTAATTAATTTTTTTAAAACAACAATTTCAGGACTCAATATTTAGTTTTTTTTTTTTGTTGATTTATCACTAAAAAAATTCAGGTTTGAAAATGTAGAAAATTACAGAAATTTGTTTTGGGCAGGAACTATAATTTACGACGGAAATTCTGTCGCAACCTATAATTTACGACGGAATTTTCTGTCGTAATTTATAATTTGCGACGGAAAATTCTGTTGGAAATATATAGGTTGTGACGGAATTTTCTGTCGCAAACTATAATTTACGACGGAAAATTCCGTCGCAACTTATAAATTTCCGACAGAATTTTCTGTCGCAAATTAAAGGTTGCGACGCTATTTTCCGTCGTAAATTAGAGTTTGCGACGCTTTTTTCCGTCGTAAATTATAATTTGCGAGGCTTTTTTCCGTCGTAAATTATAAATTACGACAGAAAATTCCGTCGTAAATTAAAGGTTGCGACGGATCTGTTTCCGTCAGAAGCTTGCGACGGATCTTCAATAAAGGCCAATTTCAAGTCCGACGATAATATTTCCGTCGTAAATTCCGTCGTAAAGTAGGTTTACGACGGAAATTCCGTCGGAATATGGCCATTTTCCTACAAAGGGTTTTTCAACGACTAGTTACGACGGAATTCCGTCGTAACCCTACTTTACGACGGAATTGACATATGTTACGACGAACTTTTTCCGTCGCAATTTTGTTGTTTTCTTGTAGTGACTACTCGATCAGGCGTGTATGCGAGGTTAAGAAAATTTTCTCCGTCGCTTGATTAGGTAGCAGCCACTCGATCGGGCTCGAGAGCTTATATTTTTGCAGGGTTCTCTAGCCCGATCAGGCCCGGGTGATTCTGGTAGACCAAATCAATGGGCGAGTCGGGCCGATGCATAAAAAATATGCTCATTTCTCGGGCCAGACCGGGTCGAGCCAAGCTTCGAGCCAAATTTTGCATGTCCAAACCCGCCCAAAATGGCCAAGCCATGCGGGCTTTTAGGGCCATTTTCGGGCCGGGCAAAAAAAAACTAAAATAGCATAAAAAACATTCCCAAGCCCGACCAAAAAAATAAAAAACTTCGGGCCGGGCCCGATTTCGGGTCAGAAAATGCTGCCCAAAACCCGCCTAAATTGGGCTGGGCTAGTTTTGATCAGCTATAATTTCTAGGTTCAACGCTGCTTGATTTTGACGGTTAAGTTGGCGATTTTTGCTCTATAATTATACACTATACACTAGTTTTGTGCCCCGTACGATGCTCGGTTTGTTTATTGAATATTAAGATAAATTTTAAAATATATCATTGATACAAAATTAGTTAGGAATTAATGTGCTTTTGTGACGATTTTCTTTCTAGTAAGCATATAATGACAAATATTAATGTTGGTGAAAATGTTCAATTTAATACATTACAAAAAAAATTAGCAAAAATTAAATTAAATAAATAAATGTTCAAAGCCCGTTGGGTTGACCCGAACCCAAAACTTTAGGCAAGGGTTGAACATTTTTTGACTCGTAACCTGAAGTGACACAATCTGAGATGACTCATGACCCGACCCTAGTTGACAAGTCTACATAGTAATAAAATTATGTTAGATTGTGAAGTATATTATTTTAACCGATTAGTATATATTATAAATAGATGTTTTACGCTTTGAACTACTTTCTTATGTTAATAATTTAAAATAAATTTATATGATCATTTTTTAGAATTATAATCTAATAATTTTTTTTTAAATAAAATTATAATTCAATTTGTACATCTGAAATATTGGTATTTTATCGAAAATAAAACTCTAAACTAACATTTTTTGTCCTAAAATTCTATCTAAAAAGAATTCAAAACTAACTTTTTTTATCTTATCTTTCCAACGTGGTGTGGCACTTGGCGAAAGTGTCGCTGCCTTGTGACCTGACTAAAAGTTTAGCTTTATATATTAGTTATATGATATGATGGAAGTTAGAGAATGAAAGATTAAACAGTAATTTCTCTATTTTTCATTCTCTTGTTTGCAAAGGTTTATTTGATTATTATCATCAAAAATCACAAAACTTATTTACATTATTTTGTAATCATCCTACTTGTTCGCAATTGGCCTTTGTTGTATCTCCTGAGTAATTTTCGTGATACTCGGTTGTAGTATAGGGTCGAAATTATACTTTTGGGAAGTGATCCCATTCATGCCTCAAAGAATTTTCCGTTAATTTTATTTGCTTTCTCTGTTATGTACTTATTTTTTGGGCATTTTGATGTAAACGGGAAATTAATTTTTCTAGAACATGATTTAAACAGTAAGCAAGTATGCTTAAATGAATGTTCAATTCACCACTTTATTCAATTTAATTGCAATTACAATAGTTCACTTCAACATTACGATCGCAACCATTACACATCAGTACACCTAATTTAAAAACAAAATTGAGAATTTTTTGTTGGTGTACTAGTAGAAAAACCTCATTTGTAACGGGCACAATTAAATTCGTTACAAAAGAGTTTTTGTAACGGGCAATACTCATGATTATGCAAATAGAGGGCTACTTACTATGTGTGTTCTAAGTATCAAATTTATACAACAAACTGGGTATCGTTTACCCTTAAAAAAATAAAAAAAGGCGAAACTAACTAGTGGTTATAACTCAGTAGGTCTGAGGTATATTGTGTAATAATTTATATAAGTAAACGCATTTCATGAAAAATAAAAAGTAGTCGGTGGCATTTGGTGAATTAAGAATTGCAGTAACGGATAACTAACGGCTAGAGCTCAATAATGGCACGCCATGACAATACATTGTTTGTCCGTGGCATTTGGTGAATTTAGAAAAACCCGATGGCATTTGGTGAATTTTTAAAGTACTCAGTGGCATTTGGTGAAATAGCCGTAAAATATAATTTTCAAAACCTTTTCAAAGATGCACCAAGGATAAGAAAGATTAGGAAAGAAAGAATAAGAGTGACAAGAAGAGTTTCGACAAACAAAATAAGGAATGAGTAAGAGGAGAGCAAATGCCGCCTATAATTTTTAAAAAAGTCATTAAAAAATAAAACTTTTTTAAAAAAGATGGAGTAGGGAGACAATGCCAAAGTAAGAGAGAGAGAGAGAGAGAGAGAGAGAGAGAGAGAAGAGAGAGATAGAGGGGGGGGGGGAAGAAAGGTGAGTTCAGGAGACTGTTTTAAGTATTTAATTCTACAGGGAAGAGACTTAGATGCTATGGAGGAGAAAAATGGAGATAAATTAGAAATGTGAATATAATAAAGAAAATTGGTGAGAAAAAGATGAAAGATTGTTCAAAGGACCATCTTTAGTAGGTAATCAGATCAAGGAGTAGATAAACAACAATTATACAGTAGAAAAGATTCTATAATTTGTAAAATCATATAAGTCAATTGTTAAAACATTAAGTAAAATATACAGATTATGGTGAAGAGGGAGACTAGGAAGGGGGTGGCCAATAAAGATTTACTTTGTAAATTTTGCAGTATTTTCAAGATTGGTGAATGTGGTTAGTATTATCTAATATATCCTAGAAATTTATTTTCCAATACTTGTAATCATGTTTAATTAGATTCATATGAAAAATTTGTTTGTGTTTGCATGACCATACAAAAGAGAGAGAGAGAGAGAGAGAGACAGAGCGCTATAAGTTATGAATCCATTAAAAAGGAACAAGGAGAAAGAGAGAGAGTCCACGAATGAGAAAGAGAAAATTTGGGATATAACAGAACGAGATAGAATACTTTTTAAAGTGTAATATTTAGCTTCATCTTCTTTACTGCAGCCTTCCTCGAAGGATCGAAGAGAGCTACAACTTCCGACCTTTCTTTTTCAAGAAAGGCGGTGGTAGGTGTAGTGAGCTAATCATATGACTGAGATTCTACCCATTTTGTGAAGTAATCGATTACTACTAGCACGTAATCATGGCCACCGAAAAAAAAACACCGAAAGGGATACAAGAGCACGCATTCGCCCAGTAAGCTGCTTTACCATTCACATACAAACCTAAACATTACAATCATTAAAACATATCCAAATAATATAAACTAATTTTGCATGCATTTTAATAATTTTCAAGATAACACACACGATTAACAGTTACAAATTTACATATCATAGCGTTGGGGGGGGGGGGCATTGCGCGCGCACCAATAACTAGTATTAATAAATATACACTTGGTTATTAATACTCATTCTATTATGTAACATAAAATGTTCATTTAATTACGATACATGTTCATTCTCATTAAGGTACATAGTCAATCATTACTCATATTGGCAATTGTTCATTTCAATTTTTAATTTCAATATATGTTCATTCTTATAGGGATATATGATCAATCACATATTGATAGTTTTTCATATGGGTTTTGAATTCTAATAAAAAATCTTTATTTAATCAATTTAAGTATATATGTTAAAACTAGTTTAGAAAATATTACATATAAGCAATAGAAGACTTAAAACAATAAGAAGGAAACTTCAATAGTTTATTCTCATACATATCATGTTAATCTATAATTATCTTTTTATGTTCATTTCCAAACTAATATATGTTTATTAATATAAAAATAGATGTTCATTTGCATATTGTTTCGAGCATATCAATTGTTATACTCTTCCATGCATGTTAATTATTATTTAATACTCGGTTCATTTAAACAACTATAGTCTTTATCCTTATCTAATAATTTGGATGGTTTTGTCTATAATTAGATCCAAGAAGAATCGTGGATAACGTACGTCAATTACACCACACAATAGCAAGAAAAAATGATCAAAGTCGGCAAAGAGAAGGAAATTAAGAAGGCATGGGATCGCCAAGCAATGTAACATGAATCAATAGCACGAACTTGAATTTTTAGAATTTGGATTTAGAAGTTTATTATGCTTGATATTATGTATTGAATTGTATTGTATATATTGATATCTAATATATTTGTGGTGTAGAATTTCATTTTGATTTTATAAAAGAGAAAAATAATCTTTTCTTTTTTCTTGAGTACTACAAAAAAATGAGTTATATACCCTATATATATATATATATATATATATATATATATATATATATATATATATATAAGCAAGTTTGGTTGACTTGGTGGGGAACTCACATTGTGACTTTGAGGAAACAAGCTCGAGCCCTTCCAACTACTAAATGCTTGGGAGTTGCAACATTTAGAAACATTTTTGAATTGTCTCCTTAGATGGCAACATTTTTCATTTGTTGTCTTTGTAAAAGTGTTGCCTTATGTATCATTTTACATTGGCTTTAAAAATTGTTGCCTTTGAATAAAAATGTGTTGCCTTATGAATAGACAACGAGGGCATATAATACGCCTCATATATGTTGCCTTAGCTACAAGGCAACTACTATAACCTACATCTATCCTTAAAAAAACAAACATCTAGCTAGTACATACAAAGTGTTCATATTGGAAAATCAACATGTTGATATATAAAATAACTAAATATTTATATTTATATTTAGTTGAAATGATAATTAAGCATTATTTTTTTCCTAAACAATTGTTAATTTTTGAACCTAAAAATTGTAAGCTCCCGCTAAAATCCATCAACAATATATGCATTAATGCATATAATATCTTGTTCAATTATGTTTAGGCAAATCTCAATAGGGTCATCCGGGAATTTGCTTAAGGGGTTAAGGGTTAATAACAATCAAAACATAATAATCAAATGCAATAACTAAGAACAATATTAAAGCAATAAGTAAATGATTATATTAAAGAGATAGAGTTTAAAGATACAATATTGAGAAAGGATAGGCTCATTGTTTAGTAAAGACACAATTCCGAGAGAATAATCAAAATATTTTGTTTGTATTAATGTGTGAGTGGGCACGTGTCTCTATTACCATGTCCAATTTTTCTATTTATACCTAGTTACAGCTAGGGTTACAAGAATATTTAGAATATATTCAAATAGAGAGGATCTCTTTGATTTTATTCTCTTTTCCTTGTTCAGCAGGTGTATTCTTGGCAAGTAACTTTATGATTGATCTTTTGATCTTCTTTGCCATAAATGTCTTAATCAGGCCGCTTGCTTGATTTTGAATGCCTTTTATATAACGGTGCACTAATTGTATTGGGTTTCTTAATAATACGGGCCCAACAATAGCCCCTAATTTCTATGTTCAAGCATTGAAGATGGAAATTACAAGAAGGGAGTTGTTGGAAAAATTTTGAATTTTGGAAGTAATTTCAACGGTTAATAAAAATAAGGGAACATGGTAGCAGTTTTAAGGCAACTGCTTCGATAACTGTGAAGGGCGGTTTATTTCTCTTGATGTATTTATTGGATATGCAGGCTCACATCAAATCACTTCACTCTTTGCCCCAATTTTGAACTTTCTTCTTCAAGTATTTTCTCTCTCTTCTCTACTCTTCTATGTTTTTATTTCTTTTGCTTCCTTTTTGTTTTGCGATGGGTGAGACGATGAAAGTGGTGTTTTCTAGGGCTGAGGAAAGCTTGAATAAGCCGAGTCTTGTTGCATAAAATGTTTTTCCTGTTAAGGACGTCTATCCTTCTCATATGACGAAGGAGGATGTTAAGAAAATTGCCACTGTTGCAATTTCCTGATGGTGTGGTGGTGAAGATTTAATCTTTTAAGGAGAGGGCGGACTGGATAGCCCCTTGTTGGGTGTGGTTCTTTGAGTACCCCTTTGTAATTGGGCACACTTTCTCTTTTTCTGCTCTTGTTTGTCAATTTATGTCCAAGATTAAGGTTTCGCCTTGTCAATTGCTGCCCCAGACTTGGAGAATTTTGCAAATTCTTGATTAGTTGAGTGAGAGGTTTGTTACGTATAGAATTGGATGTGAGGGATTTGTGCTATCCTTACACTATTAGAACTAGTGGTAAAGTTCGGGTTGAACTTCGCTTGTAGGAAGGTGTTGATCCTTTGGTGGCAGATTTGGAGAAGGCATTTGATAAGAAGTGGTATCATAGGTTTTTCTTTGTCAGGATTGATTCGTTGCGTCATGACAAATATTTCATGATTGACACTGTTAAGGCCGAAGGTATTTATTTTCTTGTTCCTTTGTGTTGCTTTCCTTCTTTGTTGATTTGGGCTTATTTGCGTGATGGTTGTAGTAAGCAAATTGAAGCAGTTCTCTTAATCACATTCTCTAATTGACAAGCTGTACGAGTTGAGTGTAGACGAGAGATCTTTCATCAAGTTGACGCAGCCTGAAGCAATTATTCAGATCGAGACTTTGGACGATTATGATTCTGAACAAAAAATTGCCCCTGTTGTGTCTTTAGGTATGCCTTTTCTTCTCGTATAACACTTGTTCTTGTTGTAATGTTATTGTCTTTTAATTTTACTGTTGTCATATGTTGGTTTCTCTCTGTTTTCTTGCTATGCCTTGTTGAGATTGTACTGCTGAACTTGTTTTGTGAGGACTACTTCTGTTTTGCTATGACTGCCTTGTTGAATTTCATTTTATTTGTCGTGTCTTTCTTAGATACTTCTAGGTCACTAAGGTCCCATGATCTGCTTAGCTCTTTTTCCATCTTGGATTGCATTAGGTCACGGGCTTCTTCTAGGACTCCTGAGGATGTTCCGACTTAGGTGACCATGTTGAGGAATGCTCCTCCTCCACCTCTGCCTCATACTAGTCTTAAGAGTAAGTTGGAGATGTTTGCTGTTGTGGACGCTGCAACTTTCTCCTATGAGGCTCTGGCTCCTCAGGCAGACACTTTTCCTTTTCCCTCCTTTAAGGAGTGCCAATCTACACAGACCTTTGCTGACCTTTCCCAAGAAACCGCTGTGCAATCCTTCTAAGTATAGTATACTTTAAAAAAATCGATAAAACAGAAATAATAGATTATTTTGTCCTAATTCAGTTGTGTGCTTGTGCAGAGTCTTCAATCATGCTCGGGTGTATTGAACAAGGTGTCATAGTTAACTCGGGTCTATGATGCCATGAAGAAATAATGTGACTCCCTTTCTGACAAGTATAAGGTTGCTTCTGATGCTTTGAAGGCTAAGAGGAACAATCACAAGGAATGCCTTGCTTAACGGGATGGGTTGAAAAGTACCTTGAAGGATGCTGCGAATGAATCTCTTGACATGGCCAACTACTACTTTGGGAAGGCACACCTGGAGATGATGGAGGACTATCATCAGGGAAGCATGAAGCGTGGGACTACACTACTGAGAAGACTGATTTTGAGAAGACCTTTCCTGAGGGGTTTGCTGCTCCTGGCTCACTATTGCCGAGCTGTGCTGATGAGGAAGTTAACTCACCCATTAACGAGGATGCTAAGGATGGCCCTAGAGATGTGAAGTTTGCTACTGAGGAGAAGGTCCCTATTGACAACACTAGAAAACATTAGTTTTCGTGGTGCTGTGTCACCTAGCTTTTCTAAACAATTTGTTTTTCTTCTTTTAGTATGTTTGTTGTGGTTGCCTTAGTACAGCTGGATATTTTTTATTTTTGTGTTGCCTTGTTGCAGTTTGATGCATTCCATGTTTTGTTGCTTCGTGCAACTAAGTAATTTCAGTATGTTTTTATGCTATGTGTATTTTTGTGTTATCTTGTGTATCATAGTTGTATTACAGTTGTATTGCAATAGGGATGTAATGTTGCTTACATGTATGCCCTGTTGGCGTTTCATGCTCTGCAAGTAAGATATGCTGCTTCCAGCTGTGCTGCGCTTTCAAGTTACGCTGGCTTCCTACTGCCCTTTGTATTTTGCTGTTGTCCTTGCAAAACAAAATAGGGTGAGGGGCGGTCGTGGGTTTCCCCAACGACCCTCCGTGCTTAAGTCAGTACTCGTAGTGAAAATAAACTGAATTGACTAAAGTTTTAGAGTAAGGAAAAGTACCCGTCATGCTACATCTAGATGTTGGAAATTTTTTTCTTTTTTCTTTTTGCTTTTTTTCTTTTTTTTTTTTTTAGTTTTTGTTGTTTTCTGCTTTTTTGTTGTTTTTTTTTTAATACGAAAGGGGTTTGGAGTAATGATTACATACCTTTCTCTGTTCCTTAAAAATGATAAAGGTTTAGGTGTGTAGCATTCCAGCTTCTTCTATGTATCTCTTTCCTTCCGAGGAGGGTGCTAGCTTTCCTGCATTTAGTTCTTTTGTGTTCTCGTACACCTTTCTAAGGACCCAATCTCCTATCTTGAAAAATTTTGCTCTCACAATCTTGTTGAAACTCCTTCCTACTTCCTACTGGTAGGCTGCTATTCTCATTCTAGCGTCCTCTCTAAGTTCTTCTATAGTATCCAAGTTGTGTATCAGCTCGGCTTGATAACTTTCTTCTATCATAAACCCGTACCTTGCTATAGGGACTTGTACTTCTGTTGGGATTGTTGCTTCAAATCCGTACACTAGTGAGAAGGGAGTGTGATCTGTAGCACCTTTTGGAGTTGTTATATCTGCCCACAGTATGTTGGGTAGTTCATCTGCCCATTTTCCTTTAGCGCCTTCTAGCCTCTTCTTCATGTTCACTACAAGAAAACAGACATTTTACGACAGCTTTTTTCAGTCGCAAATACTCAAAAAACCATCGAAATTTCAAGTTAAGATGGCTAACTGTCGTAATTTATTTTATCGCTATCATAGTTGTCGCAAACACAATAACGACGGTTTTTCGTAATTTTAGGACAGATTCCAACTTTGTCGTGGTAATTGTGTTACGACAGGTAGAAACTATCGCAAACATGTGAGTTAACGACAGTTTACAGATATCAGCACCGCCACCTACCATGTCTGAGTCATCCTCCCGCCTGGGATGGAGAGGTGGAGTAGGAGTGCAAGAAGAAAGGTACTTACGGCCAAACTCAGACCAACCCTTCAGCAACTGCGTAATGAGAACCTTGTTCGCTCGTTGTACCTCCTCCCTTTCTTTTTTTAGTGTTTCTTGCAGCCTCACATCGAACTTAGCATGGATGTCCTCCAACTGCCCTTTGTATTGCGTTGTTGTCCTTGCAAAATATAATAGGTTTAGGGGTGGTCGTGGGTTTCTCCAATGGCCCTCCGTTCTTAAGTCAATTCTCGTAGTGAAAATAAACTGAATTGACTAAAGTTTTAGGGTAAGGAAGAGTACCTGTCGTGCTACATCTGGCTGTTGGAGATTTTTTTCTTTTTTCTTTTTCATCTTCTTTTTTTGGTTTTTGTTAATCGTTGGTTTTTTTTTTTTTTTTTTTTTTTTTTTTTTTTTTTTTTGTAAAAACAAAAGGAGTTTGGATTATTGACTACATACCTTTCTCTGTTCCTTAGTAATGGTAAAGCTTTAGGTGTGCTGCATTCCTGCTTCTATGTATCTTTTTCCCTTCTGCGTTCTTTACCATGTATGCTCCACAGCCTTCTACCTTTATTATCTCATAGGGTCCTTCCTAGTTGGGCGCTAGCTTTCCTCCATTTACATCTTTTGTGTTCTCGTATGCCTTTCTAAGGACCCAATCTCCTATCTTAAAGACTTTTTCTCTCACATTCTTGTTGAAACTCCTTCCTACTTCCTGCTGGTAGGCTGCTATTCTCATTCCTACTTCCTCTCTAATTTTTTCTATAGAATCCAATTTATGTATCAGCTCGGCTTGATATCTTTCTTCTATCATCAACCCGTACCTTGCAGTAGGGACTTGTACTTCTGTTGGGATTACTGCTTCACATCCGTACATTAGTGAAAAGGGAGTGTGATCCGAAGCACCTTTTGGAGTTGTTCTATCTGCCCACAGTATGTTAGGTAGTTCATCTTCCCATTTCCCTTTAGCACCTTCTAGCCACTTCTTCATGTTCACTACAAGAAAACAGACATTTTACGACAACTTTTTTTAGTCACAAATAAGCAAAAAACCGCTGTAATTTCATGTTAGGATGGCAAACTATCGTAATATTTTTTATCGCAATCATAGTTGTCGAAAAAAAAAATTTATGACAGTTTGAATGTCGCAAACACAATTACGCCGGTTTTTCGTAATTTCAGTTACAGATTCCAAATATATCGTTGTAATTGTGTTGCGACAGGTAAAAATTGTCGCAAACATGTGAGTTTACGACTGTTTACACCTGTCGCAGCTAGTGACGGTTTTCAAAACAATCGTAATTTGCTGCAGTCACAAAATGTCGCAAATATGAATTAATACGACAGTTTAAAAATGTCTCTGATAACGACAGTTAGAAACTGTCGTAAAAATTACGAAAGCTTTTATCTGTCGCCAATTTCTTACTTACGACATCTTTAGTCTGTCGCAATATACGTGAGATAAAAATTATCTTCTTTTACGCCACCTATTTCACCCTTAACTGAACCTATATCCATTAATCCATAGCACTAGTAATATAAATAACGCAATAATGCATAAATTAAACTACATACTAATTGCATTAAAGTTTAATAATATTTAGCAAAAAACGTTCTGCACTTAGTTAGAAATATAACATCCAAAAGGTTAGTACTATACATATAGCATAAAAAAGGTTAGTACTAACAATAAAATACCAAAGGTTAGTACTACACATAACTTGCTTAAAGTTAGGACTAATAACAACTAACACCTACGAATAAAGACACTGGAGTCTGGTCAGCACCACCACCTCCCATGTCTGAGTCATCCTCCCACGTGGGATGGAGAGGTGGAGTAGGAGTGCAAGAAGAAAGGTACTTATGGCCAAACTCAGACCAACCCTTCAGCATTTGCGTAATGAGAACCTTGTTCGCTCATTGTGCCTCATCCCTTTCTTTTTTGAGTGCCTCTTGCACCCTGACATCGAACTGAGCATGGATGTCCTCTAAGGGCGCTGCAACCTCTTCTTATACCCGGTATTTAACTTGATAATTAATTGATGGAAAGTATGGTTGCGACGAACCTTCTCCACGACCAAGAGGGGGTTCGTAGAACAAGCGATCACTCTGATTTAGTCCCTTAACAAAACCCTGCTTCCTACAACCCTTTGTATTGCGCTGTTGTCCTTACAAAACAAAATAGAGTGAGGGGTGTTCGTGGGTTTCTCCAACGGCCCTTCGTGCTTAAGTCAGTACTCGTAGTGAAAATAAACTAAATTGAATAAAGTTTTAGAGTAAGGAAAAGTATCTGTCGTGCTGCATCTGGCTGTTGGAGATTTTTTTCGTTTTGCTTTTTATTTATTTATTGTTTTTGTTTTTTGTTGTTTTCTACTTTTTTGTTGTTTTTTATTTATAAAAACGAAAGGGGGTTGGAGTAATGACTACGTACCATTCTCTGTTCCTTAGAAATGATAAAGCTTTAGGTGTGCTGCATTCCAGGTTCTTTGTATCTCTTTCCCTTATGCATTTCTTAGATAGTATGCTCCATTGCCTACTACCTTGATGATCTCATAGGGTCCTTCCTAGTTGGGTGCTAGCTTTCCTGCATTTATTTCTTTTGTGTTCTCGTACACCTTTTTAAGGACCTAATCTCCTATCTTAAAGACTTTTGCTCTCACATTCTTGTTGAAACTCCTTCCTACTTCCTGCTGGTAGGTTGCTATTCTCTTTCCTGCGTCCTCTCTAAGTTATTCTATAGAATCCAAGCTGTGTATCAGCTCGGCTTGATATCTTTTATCTGTCATCAACCCGTACCTTGCAGTAGGGACTTGTACTTCTGTTAGGATTACTGCTTCACATCCGTACACAAGTGAGAAAGGAGTGTGACCTGTAGCATCTTTTGGAGTTGTTCTATCTGCCCACAGTATGTTAGGTAGTTCATCTGCCCATTTTCCTTTAGCGCCTTCTAGCCTCTTCTTCATGTTCACTACAAGAAAACATACATTTAACGACAACTTTTTTCAGTCGCAAATAAGCAAAAATCGTCGCAATTTCAAGTTACGATGGCTTACTGTTGTAATTTTTTTATCGTTGTCACAGTTGTCACAAAAACAAAATTTTAAGAATGTTTGACTGTCGCATACACAATAACGATGATTGTTCGTTATTTCAGCGACTTATTCTAAGTACGTCATTGTAATTGTGTTGTGCCTCGTAAAAACTGTCGCAAACATGTGAGTTTATGACAGTTTACAGCTGTCGCAGCTAGCGACGGTTTTCAAAACTGTCGTAATTTGCAACAACCACAAAATGTCGCAAACATGAAATTGTACGACAGTTCAAAAATGTTGCTGATAAAGACAGTTAGAAGCCGTCGTAAGTTACGACAGCTTTTATATGTCGTCAACTTCTTACTTACGACAACTTTAGTCTGTCGCAATATACGTGAGATAAAAATTGTCTCCTTTTACGCCACCTATTTCACCCTTAGCCGAACCTATATCAATTCATCCATAGCACTAGTAATATAAATAACATAATAATGCATAAATTAAGCTACATACTAATTGCATTAAAGTTTAATTATATTTAGCAAAAAAAGTTATGCATCAAGTTAGAAACATAACATCCAAAAGGTTAGTACTATACATATAGCATGTAAAAGGTTAGTACTTGTAGGGAATATTTCAAGCATTACCCCAAACTTGAACTCCACTGTGATGATACACTAAAGTACGGTGGCGTCCAAAGGGAAGGAAGCTAGAGCAAAACAGTCACCAACAAGTTTTAGGAACTTTTAAACTGTTTACAGGGTGAAGGTTACACCCCTTAACGATCTAGGAGATCATGAACTCCAATATGTCTGGAACCAAGACTAGAAGTTCGGGGATGAAGGTACAAATCCAACCTAAAAGAGATTGAACCTGCCCTAATAATAGGCCTCTACTTTATTCTGATCGTATTCATGTGCGCTTTCTGACTAACACGCAATCAATAGGTTTACTCTAAATTTGTTTAACTATGTTGGTTGAATATTAATGCACAAATAAAACTATTATTGGCGATCACTTGAATTATAATCATATTAACCCTAAACAAGATTATTAATTATCTTATTAAGTGTGATTACAAGTAACAATTCACTTTAAACATGCATAGAAGGCGTGATCAAGCAATAACAATAAATATCAAGCAACATAATAAACATAATAATAATCATTACCATATTTATCATAATTTAAATAGACATGTTCATGTTAAAAATAAAGCATAATAATAGCAAGATCCTAGGCAGGATACTAACAAGATTAATAACAAATCCTAGCATGTCACTAAGCAATCAAAATCAAAGCTTTAGCCCTAACATGATACTAACATGATTATTATGAAGAGAATAGGAAGCATCGCAAGAATCACATTTGTCATATTTGATATTATAACCTTTATTAGTTGTTACCCTAAACATGATACTAGGAATCATAATAACAACCTAGACATAATTTCTATATCATAATAACAATAAATCAATTAAAGCACTTACTTTGATGCCTCGTATCTCTTTCTAATAACAAAATACACACGTTAGTAACTTCAAGGAAAATAATAAACAAACAGTTAAATCAAATAATTGAAATAGAGATTTGTGACCAAACCCTCAAAAATTAAAACCTTTAACGTCTAGAGCGAAGGAAACTTCGAACTTGGCTGGGTGTTTCTAGATCTTGTGAATGCGGAATTTTGTGTGCAAAAGGCTAGTTTAGAAAAGAGAGAGAGAGAGAGAGAGAGTAATCAAGAGATTCTTGATGAGAATGGGTGAGAGAGAATTAGAGAGAATTGATGAAAGTTGGTGATTGAAAACGGAGGTATTAGGAGGCTATTTATAGAGAAAATCAGCCAGATATAATAAAAAACGAATCAGACTTTCGAAAAGAATAAAACACGACTGCAGCGCCAAACACGCACCTGTCGCCAAACGACAGATCTGTCGCCAGACGCCAGGTCTGTGGCCAGGTGAAAGAGATGTCATATGGCGCTAGAAATAATTTTCCATGCGTCTCCTTATTTTGATAAAATTTAACCGTACGAGAAAGAAAAATTGTATATTCCTTAAAAACACTTCTTTTATTCTGATTAAAACTCTTAAAAGTCAACTAAAGTCAATTTATCAATGCTAATTAAACTAGGATTCAAAAGAACCTTCTAGAAGATTCTACAAGACTATAATCAATTCTAATTGCATTAGGAATGATAAATCATAATAGGCCCTCCTCTAGATCATTGGGCCGCATATAAATATCAAACCAGGCCCAGTTTAGTAATTTGGCCAAAACTTCCTCATTATTCATTGGAATTGGGCTTATAATATATTGTTGGAAAGCTGTTTTTGAACCCAACCTAACTACACTATTATTGGACCCTTGCTATGGACCAAACCAAACTAGATTGGCTGTTTTCTTAAAATAGGTTTTCAAAAACAGAGAGAAAGAAAAGAAATAAAAACACTAACCGCACACTAGATTTTTCACACTTTCACCTCATTCGATTATGATTCGACGTGAAAGGTACTCATCACTGGGTTTGGTTTTGGGGAGACACAAATGGGTGTCTACAGAAGCCCCCACTTTGACTGAGTGTGGAGAAACGCAAGTTTCGAAACCAAAAGTCCAAGTAGTGATAGGGGCGGAGAATGATTTAAAACGTTCTACGATCTTAAATCATTCTTGTAACGCTGATACCAGCAAAACTAGCATTAGTTAAACAGATAAAAGAGTTAAGAAAAGCGTATCTTGCACCATCGAGCACACGTCTCTGAAGGTAACCGATTTTTTGCATTGATATTGTTGTGACAACCTTCCACAAGCTAGGGAACGCCATCCTACTGTTTGTTTTGACGATCTTCCGCAAGCTAGAGAATACCGCTTGAAGACAGCTACGCCTGTAACTGCTTCCAATTCCGCCGTGATAGACTTCTACAAGCTAGAGAACCCCATTGAAGATTGCTTCGCCTGAAACGACTTTCTAGCGCTTTGTGACCATCTTCCGCGAGCCACAGAACACGATCGAAGATTGCTTTGCCTGAAACTATCCTCATTTGTTGCGACAATACCCTGAAGAGTATCACCGAAGACCAATGCCTATCGATCCTTTGCTTTTGCTATGCATGTGCGTCGGCGCTTTTGCTGCTTGTGAACCAGTATGTCGGTGCCTCTGAATTGTGAACTAGTATGTCGGTGCTTTTTGTATATGTATGAACCATTATATTGGTGCTTTTGCAGTGAGCCAATGTTTAGACGCTTTAAGCTAAGGGAGACGATCATTTATCAGGTCAATCACTTAATGCGACTGTAACAAAGCTGCTTACTAAATCATGTCAAATTGCTTATAGGGGCTAACTGGCGTACCGAGGAACCCAAATATTGCTGTACGAGGTTAAAATAACCGTTTTTAGTGGTTGAGGGCTGTGTCACCGCTGCAACGTCGCTGGCGCCAAGATTTGGCTCAATCGCCAAACGCTGAACTCTGCCGCCTTGCGACATAGCTGTCGTTTGGCGCCAGAATCGGGATTCCGTATAAATTCGCTTTTCATTTTCATTTCGCCACTAATGCTCTTCTTTCTTCGAAAATCGCTGCAGAATTCGAATTGCTCTAACTTGCTCGTTTCTTAACCAAGTTTGCTCAAATTTGTTGCAAATCGAAGCTTTATTCATCTACTTTCCCGATATATGTAAGTTTTCTTCAAACTTACCCCGATTTTGCGGAATTTGTGCGTTTTTGTTCACGAATTTTTGAAAAATTCGAAAATTCTTTTGCTTAATTCGCTTTGTTTGTCAAATTTGATGCCATGAAATTGCTTGATTATGTTTGTATATTGCCTTGGGAGTATTTTGAGACTTGTTTGACTCAATTTGGTGAAGAAACGAACAATTCACCATTGTTGGACCTCTTAAGGTCAGGAAAACAATGTGGCTTGTTCTTGATGTTTTTTCTTGCAATTCTTGTCCAATTTGTCACAATAGTTATCATAGTATTGCAAGAAATTGTTTGGTTGCTTGAAAAATGCCATATATACTTGAATTCAAATTGTGCTCTGTTTTAGTACTACGTACTCTGTTTTTGTGAACATAGTATCATGCAGCTAGGCGAACCTTAGATACATAGAACCTTAATTTATGTTAATTTTGCACAATGTAGTATGGCTAGACAACGAGGTTCGGGTTCATGGTCTCGAGATACACGATAGGAGAATTAGCCCATTGAGGAGGACGCCGACCCGTCCACTTCTCTTGGTCCCTTACCCGAGTGGGATGAGCGGACTTTGTACTTTTCCCCTGGCCACCACATTTCTGAGAGGGTGCATCGTGGGATCACCGCTGGTAGGACGCGTTGCCATGGCTTAAGCAACGACACTCTAGGCAAGTTGTACCATACGTTCTTCAGCGTCGATGGGGAGTTGAGACTTCTTTGGGAGTCTTGTGGGCTTACTGCCCTGTTTGAGGCCACGCAGGCCATGAGCTTTTTTTTACGGAGGTCACCGCGTGGTTCGTGCTTTGGTGGAGTTCTTTTGGGACACCACCAACACTTTTCACTTTCCTTAGGGTAAGATGATGGTCACCCCAGTGACTACAGTCTCATATCGGGAATGGAGTTCAGTTCTACTTCGCTGCCGTTCGACAGCAACATCAGCGTCTACTCTCCTGGAGTTGATGAGCTGCTGGGTCCGATTGCTGTTCGGGCCCTTGCTCAGGTGGAGTCATCACAGTTCAGCACCAAGCGTATTCGCCGGTCTACTCTGGCGGCAGCTTTCGAGGATGATGCGACCACCCGAGAGTAGCGAGTGCACTTCTTTGCGCTTATTTTGCTGTCAGGGACGTGTTCCCCTTACTAGGGTAGTGGGACGCTGCTTTACTACCTTCTTGCTGTCCGCGATGTTTACCTGATCGCGATCTTCACCTGATCGGGACTTATGACTCGTGTCGACACCGGTCCTACACCAGAGACATCGCTCTTTCAGGCTTCTGGAGAGTCGTAGAGGTATACTTTGCCTCTTACAAAGTTAGCTCTAAGCTGTTGTTAGCATTTGCTGATATCTTTTGTCTTTTGTAGATCTGGTTCTACGAGTACTTTC
Organism: Chenopodium album; assembly: GCF_948465745.1. Taxonomy (NCBI): domain Eukaryota; kingdom Viridiplantae; phylum Streptophyta; class Magnoliopsida; order Caryophyllales; family Amaranthaceae; genus Chenopodium; species Chenopodium album. The sequence continues at coordinate 31,581,899 of NC_137836.1, forward strand.
TTTCTCTCGCGCCGACGAGGTCATTGCCATGCGGGTTTCCTGTGGGCGCCTGCTGGGGAGGTCGCTACATCCGAGCGACTACCGCCCATGTTCGAGAGCAGATCCTCTCGGTATGAGCTTTTTGCATAGCTATCATTTTTGTATTGCTTTTTAGTAGATCTTTATCTCATAAGTATTCTTTGCATGAGCCTGAGGTGCTATACTAGCCATGGGGCGGTTTGGTTGTTCTTGGGCTTGCCGCGCACTACACTGCTGAGCGTCGCTACTTCCCAGGGACATATGGGGCAGCAGCGTACCTAGTAGAGAGAGCCGCAGTTCAGCACTCCTCGGATATTTTTGTCGTTTCTGTTTCTCCGCCACGTCACATGTTTAATGACGTGAGGCTGCTCACCATGTCCGAGAGGTCACCTGCTGGTACCCATTGGCGGATCTCATGCTATCCTAGGGCGGTACTACGACGAGAAGTTGCTACCGTTGTTAGCTCCGGCCCCTTTTATGTTAGCGGAGGCGGCGGTATGATTTTTATTTTTTACCTTTCGCTAAGTAGCCCCCAAGTGATATTTTACTTAATTTGGTTTGCTTTTTGTCAGGCTAGGCCTACTAAGTTCATGCCCCCTCGTATGTCCATCCACTACCAGGGGATATACGGGCCTATCGAGGAGATGATTCCTCTGGCTCCTGAGGACCAGGTCTTTGTGGAGTGATCCATTCCTCGCCCCCAGACTAAGGTGAGTTTATTTACTTGCTATTTGTTCATTTATGTGTTGTATTGTTACTGATTTCATTTCTTTGACAGTTCTTGCGTGAGGTGGTTACGGCGATGAGGAGGTACATAGACGCCTTCTGGAGCCAGCTCGTTCGGATGAGGAACATGGCTACCTATCGTCGCGACGACGCTGTTCAGGAGGTAACTTTTTCTCCTTATTTCTACACTGTTATATTTCTATTTTGATTGCTTCTAACTTAGTTTCTTCTTGCAGGGTCAACCCATTCCTTCTCGTACCCGGACAAGACCTAAGGTTTGTAGAGAGTCGGCGAGGTCTAGCTCGAGGCGCCGCCGCACTAGTTCTAGCGGTTAAGGTGGTCAATATAACACTGGCCGGACCGAGGCGGTGGAGGGCTGGGGCTCTTCATCTTAGGGTGCACGTGCTGAGCCGGTAAGCAAGGGAGAGGAGACTTCGGCTCCGAGAGGTGGTGGGATGTACAAGGTCGGCTCGTCATTGCAGCAGCCTCCACAACCTCAACCTCTGTCGGTTCATCAGGGCGACCTTGGGTGGACGGGTCCTGAGCTGAGTTTTCCTCCTCCTAAAGAGATTGGAGCTGGAGCTCGTGGGGAGCGTACTCCTCGTTCTGCACAGTTTTTTGATATGATGAACATCCCTCATCATCTGCATCCTCCATCACCGTAGTTTCTACCTGTGTTATTTTATTTTGACTTGTATAGGACTTTGCCTGATTGACTCATTTATTAGACATATTTGTATATACATATTATCATCTATTATTACTGCATTTTTTTGCATTTATTTTTCATTTTTATGTGCATATTTGTGCAAAAAATTGTGATAAAAATAATTTTGCGCAAAAAATTTCTGTCATTTTTATTAATGGAGGGTATCTGACTTTCTCCCCGAAAAAGAAAAAATGAAAAATAAAATTGGATTTGCTACAAACCTAAAATTAAATTAAATCTGAATTAAATCCGAAAAAGAAATATTAAAGGAAAATATGTGAAATTAATATGTAAGGGTATTTGTAGAAAGGGATAAAATCGTAAAGTCATTATACGAGTTTGAATCATAGCCAGAAAAGCGCGATTTGAATAGCTCGTTGATAAAACGCTGCAGCGCCATGTGTTGCCACGCATTTTGTGCTGACGTCGGGCGTTGCTTCTGTCGCCAAGCGACAGAGTTGTCGTTTGGCGCATAAGTACGCTGACTTCGAATCCTTTCCGGAATAAAACTGCATCGATTTTGTGTATAAATACCCCCCTAATTTGCTGAATTTCATCATAATTTTAGTAGATTAATCATAGTCTTAGTTTCTCAACAAATAATCTTGTCTTTAGCTACTAAGAGTTTTACCGATTTCACTCGTGAATGGTGTCGGTCTTTAACTGCTAAAGAGATAAAAAGAACTTGACTTTTTTCACATGGGATGTATTTATGGTGTTAAGGGGGTCGATCCTTGTGTTAACGGGGTAGATATTGATATTTTATTCATACCTCCGTAGAATATTGGGACACATATACTCATTTTTTAGACTAGGGTGTGATGAAATTAGCCCTTTACCGGAAGAATTTGGTGCCATCTTAGGCTTCCCTTCATTAGATCTTGTAGTAATCCCAAGAATAAATGAATATTATTATAAAGATTTTGAGCGCTTCTTTAATTTAAGAGACAAAGATCTTACAAATATTATAGATGGTAGTTTAGTTAATTTGAAAGAATTTGCACGCCATTGCTTTGACAGACCTTATTCTGAATCTTTTCATGTTTATATAAGAAGGGCTTTTCTCTTTTGCATGCTTAATCAATATCTTCTCAATAGTGGTAAAACTAATGAGGGTCAAGCAATCATATTAACTGTTTTGGAGAAAATTAAATCTTGAAGAAATCCAATGTCATTAATTGTTGGAGAGACTATGCTAAGTCTTGATGAATTGAAGAGAAATCCAAAAGTACCTTTTCAGGGTTATCTAATTTTATTACAGGTATTTTTATATAGTAATATTAATTTATTTGCATTGAATTTTTTTTCAGATATGTCTAATGGAGAGACTAGAATCAATTAGTCCTCCTGACAATTTTGAAAAATATACTCTAAATTGCTTTGTGAGGCGAAAGAAACGCTTCTCTAAGATGGGACACCATGAGTGGAAAAAACTCTTCGCTTCTTGCAACTTTGCTATTAAGTGGGTCATCCCTTGGTGGAAAATAGAGAAGATGGTTGGTGTCAACAAGCAACCTTTTTGTCGTCGTCCAAGCTTAACCAAAATGACTTTTTATTATCCCTGCAGGGTAAAAAGACAGTACTACCTACTTCAAACAATTCCTTCTGGGGATCTTTGTTGTCCCTATTAATTCCCTGTTTCACAAGAAGTAGAGAAATTTGATGCATATTGGAGCGCTAGACCTTTATGGGAAGTGATTACCCAAAAGGTTCCTCCTTCCCTGCCCAATGATGTAAAGAGGTGACTTCTCAAGAAACCTTCAAAGGACAAGAAAAATCAGAGTAAAACCAATGTGAAGAATCGTCTAGGTGACAAAGTGATTCCTGTTAAGGAACGCTTGGGTGAAAAGATTGAATTCATGCAAAACACCTATGATGCCTAAGAAGAAAGACTCTAGAAAGGATAAAGGGAAAAGAAAAGCAGACACTTTAGAGAAGAAGGTTTGGGTAGAAAAGAAACATGGAGTCCTAGCTAAGGGAGAAACCATTTACTCTAAAATTGAATGTAGGTCCTCCAAAGGATGCCTACTAGCTAAAGTCATGGACAATGAAGAGGATGCAGATAAAAATTGGAAAAGAGCAAAGAAAGAGAAGAAAGATTGAAGCATTGCTTAACTTCCAATTTATTAGACTTAGTTTTAAATTTAAAGTTAATTTGTTTTATTAAGCTTTTATTTAAATTCCATCAATAATGTAATTTTAATTTTATTTTATTAATGAAATTTCAGCCTTTTAATTAAATAAACTTGTTTAAATTAAATTTAGTAAAGCAATGAAAAAAAAAATTTATTTTCCAGAATTTTTCGAGTACGGAAGCCGAAAATTTTCTGAAAAACACCGAAATTTGCCCAGGTACTCCAAGAAAAGCGGCGCCGCTATTTTGCGGATGTCGTTGGCTGTTGTTGTTGAATTTCTGTTGAATTTCTTTTTATTTCTAGGATGCAAGGTTTGCAAGAATTAAAGTGGCCGCACCCGTAAAGGGTTGCCTACGTATCCTTTCCTAAGGAATCAGGGCAAACGTAGCTCTCTTGAGTATCTTACTCACGTAATTATGGGTAGTATTTATAAGTTGGTCAAGATTTGTCATGCTTGAGAACTCATTTCCATCCATGTTAGTAAGTTTTGCTGCACCTCCCGATAGGATTGTTTTGACAATATAAGGTCTGGACCAATTAGGCCTAAATTTTCCTCTTGGATCTAAAACATTTTTCCTCAATGCTTTTAACACCAAGTCTCCTACTTTGATGTTTCTTGACTTAACCTTCTTACTAAAATGTCTAGCCATACGGGTTTGATAGCATTGGGTATGATGTAGAGCTTCTAGTCGCTTTTCATCAAGTAGAATTAGCTCTTCATACCTTGCTCTAGTCCATTCGACTTCATCGAGTTTACTTTCTAATGCATTGCGTAGAGACGGTATCTCTAGCTCTGTAGGTTGTACAACATCCATTCGATAAACCAAGGAGAATGGCGTATTTCATGTTGATGTGCGAATTGATGTGCGATAACCCCAAAGTGCGAAATGAAGTTTGTCAGGCCAATCCTTGTAATTTTCTGTCATTTTCTCGATGATAGTCTTTAAATTTTTATTAGCTGCATCAACTTCTCCATTTGCTTAAGGTTTATAAGGAGAAGAATGATGGTGTTGAATGCCATTGTAGGCAGCTACTTTTGGTCTCCTGTCCCGACAGAAAGTGCAATGACGATAAATAAAGTCATCTTCGTGTTTGATCAAAGTGAACAATACTTATGGATAACTGGTTAAGCCACAAAACACAAAAGACTAGCCCAAATTAAAGGAAAAAGCCAAAACAAAGGTCCAATAAACTAAACCCGATCATAATAAGGTTTAATCTTGTGCTTAAACCGTAATAATGACGGATTTACGAGTGCTTAGGTTAAAACTTAGTGCTGCCACAGAAAAAGTCGTGCGCAACTTACAAAGTCGCGCTGGGCTGCCGCGCACAACTATTTCAGCTTTGCGCGACACCTTGCGCAACTTCTAGAGTTGTGCTGCGGAATTTGTAATTATTCAGAAATTATACGAAAAATATAAAATCGAATCTTACCATAAAGCCGCGTGCAAGACCAATAGTTGCGCTGCACATAGCAGCGCAACTCTAAAACCTGCGCTGGGTCACCGCGCGCAACTTCATCTGTTGCGCGCGACACCTGCTGCTGCAGATTGTTCAAAACCCTAAACCTAATCCTTCTCTATAAATACGAGCTTAAACCGAGGCTTCAACAGACAAAAAATTAACCTAAAAAACTCTGGCGAAATTACTTGTGAACTTGTTCAACCTAGCCCTCTTGTCCTAAACACTTACCCTTTCGATAATTTGTTACTACGCTGGAGGTTTCCCAACAATAAGGTGTCCATAAGTGTTCTAAACGGAGATCTAGCAAAGAGAAGTGGTAAATTCCCGAGCACTTAGTTAAATCACCTTTATTTTCTTTTTTAAAAGGACTTTAATTAATTAATTAGTGTTGTTTGATCACTTTAAACATACTATTAATTAATTAATTCACATAGTACTCTTTCATTAATCAAGACTAGAATTTGAATAATTAATTGTTGTTTTATCACTTAAGACAAGGCGAATCTTGTTTATTTATTGTTCTTTCACGAATATTATTAAATAAGAATAACGACTTTTGCAATGTAATTCCTATGTGATTAATGCTTGTAAATAAAATCAACTAATAACATAGTTTTAGGTATCACAATGCATACATTGTTTGGTAATGAAATTGTGAAAAAGGAAGAGATAGTAGAGGCTCTACTAGGGCTAGAATAGCGATTCCTCCCTAAAAGGAACGTTGTTTTAGTACCCTCGCTTCCGAACTCATTTCTGGTTTATATAGACCAATTTGGGAATGGGTAAACTTATGATTCGTGGTAATTATTCCATGAACTCCACATGGAAGAAAGGCATGAACGAGGTTTATGATTTTTTCTAAAACTCATTGGCGACTCCTACTTGTTTCTTACAAAATGGCGTGATGAGAGTATCATTTCTAATTCAAGGTCTCCCAAACAGTCAGGAATTTAGATCCTACTACACCCTAACAAGTGTAAAGTACTAGGCTTTTAAGTGGCCAAGGGCATTTAAGGAGAGTACTCCTTACGATGGGATCACCCTCCGTATAGTGGCGACTCCACTGGGGACTTAGATGTTACAAGATTAGTTCGTAAGTTATGGTTCAAGGTTTCCAACACTAGGTTGCCTATGGATTGTAACGGAACTAACTTGGATAATCTCTAGGTAGAGAGCGAGACTCGAACGTATAATATCTTCCTTTTTCACAAAAGTAAAAACCGAACAAGCAACATTGCATTATGCATAATCATAGCACAATGTAACCATTGGGGATTGGCTTATTGACTAGGGGTAGCCAACACTAGGCTTCTATCCCGAAATCAATAACAATCATCCCACCCATATCGTCAACAAAATGTTGAGAGGGTGATGTCATGGGTCAACATGTTGAGTGATTGATTTGTGCATCGTTTCTTAAGATATGGTACCCTTGGACACCCAAGCCTTGACCTTAAAATGGCATTGTATGCTTTGACGGTTCTTTTTCTGTGTTTATGTGACTACATATGAATATCTGCTTCGCGTCTGATCTAACTAATTCCAACTTATTACTTAGAGATATATTAAAAAAAAATTTCGCAAAAATTATGGTTCGACAAAAAAAAAAAAAAAAAAAAAATTATCGTTCGTTTTGCGTTTTCGTGTTAAAAAAAAAAATGGGTTTTTCTAAGCTATACCCCTAAGGTAGTTGAGTTTCTAAGGTGTATCCATGCTTTTTCAAGTTTCTAAGACATGCCCTTCAACTTCTTATCAATACTAAAATGTACCCTTATTACTTATTTAAAAGTTAATTGAGAGTGTGATTTCGTGGCTTTAGTTTTCGTTATTCGAGTTGTTGTGATTAAGATTTCTTTCTCGTATCATTTCCTTACCTCTTATCATCTTTTTATTAAATTTATAGCTAACTATAGGTGACGTGGAAGTCCCAAGGAGGGTACCATTCATTAATGGTAGTGAGTTGAGGGGCACAACTTAGAAATTTGAAAAAGCATGGGTACACCTTATTAGCTCGACTACCTTAGGGGCATAGCTTAGAAAATTCCATTTTCGAACCTACCAGGTGGCACGCGCAACTGTCAAAATTGAACGCGCCCTCCTAGCGCAAGTTCAGAAGTTGCGCGCGGCATCTCCGCGCAACACTGTGTCTTGCGAGCGCCCACTATTCAACGTTGACTTTGACTTGTTACGAGCAATATCATACGGAGAAAACGATACTACCGCTTCAAGGTTAATCGTTAAGTAGGTGTTAAAAATATCTCTTTGGCTAAAAACGTTGTCTAACTTTAACTACGACCGTCTTTTTTTTTTTCAAAAAATTTTTTTTTATCGTTTTTTTTGCGTTTTCGTAAAAAAAAAATAAAAAAATAAAACAAAAAAAAAAGAAAAAGAAAAGCATGTGGCAAATTGCGCACGATACTATTTTTTATTATGATGATTTGTGTACATACTTTATAATCTAGCTAATGACATTACTTCTTGTGAGGTTCGTCATTAGAAGTTCGCATCTCCTAATAGGACGTCATCAACATGTTTATTCTTAAACGTGCCTATTTTCGTGTTCATCATTTTTTTTAGATGTAATTGGTCAACCTTAATTTAAGAGTATAATTTGTTTACCTCTTCTATGTTTTAAAAAGAAAATCCATATATATATATATATATATATATATATATATATAAAAGAGAGTAAGAAAAAAAAAAATATATATATAATGAATGATAAAACCGCAAAAATGATTTAATTATTTCTTGGATTTTATATTCGAAGGTCATCATTCTTTTCAAACAAATAGTAATATATTATCCTTTAAAGATAAGCAATATGAGAATCATAATTAAAAAAAAAAACGATATTGATCTCTATTGTAATCTAAATGATCAACAAATACTATAGTATATTTGATCATTTTAAGGAGTATGTTCGGGTTAATTAATATTCCTAAAATTTGATGAGCATTTTCAATCCAACTTTCTTGACTTTGTCTTCTACCTTTTCCGAAAACAATTCATTTAAAGTAAAATCCTTAGATGATTACCTTGTTGAAGTCAACACATATCATGACATTCCATTAATGATTGTTCGTGAATTTTTTTTTTACATTCTTCATCTACAAACTTGCTTAAAGTGAATTCGTATTACAAGAATTAAGAAAAAAGAAATAAAACAATCATTTTGACCTAGGTTCATTGTTTGAATGCTTGGCAGAGAAGGTTTAAGTGAACGCGCTCAATTTCTCGTTATACACATTACTAGATCATCTTCCACATTCGCATACTAGTCCAATCATGGGTGACAAAGCAGCATTGGAGAAACTTAGAGAGGAACTCCAAAACTAAAGGCCCTATGAGAAGAAGAAGCCAAAATGAAGGCTCATAAAAAGCAGAAAAGGCTAAAATAAAAGCAAAAAAAAAGAAAAAGAAAACATTCTGCAAGAAAAAGCAAGAGCCGAAAAAGTAGAGGCCTTCGAGAAACTTGTCCTTCGAGCTAACTCAGGGAATAAGTACTTCAATTATGAGCTTGCACCACAACCTAGTGGCAAGACTCTCCCAGAAAAGTTCTTGACTACGGAATTTCTAACTTTTAAGGTTACAGACAATCCTAGGACTCACTTAATGAGCTTTATTGGAATTATGGCATTGAAAGGGGTTGAGCCAAGCCTATATGCATGTACTTTTCCTTTTTCATTGGACCCAAATGCTAGATCATGGTTTTATAACCTCGATGCAAAACAAACTTCCACTTGGAGTTACGTTGTAAAAGCGTTTTTAACCCAATATGGAGATAACATCGAGCTCACAACTACCTTGCGCAATCTCGAATTGCTTAAGCAAGGGGAAGAAGAAGGCTTCATTGACTTCTTTTCTAGGTGGCGATCAAAGGTTTCTCTTATTCCACAAAGACCTCGGATCATGAACTTGTCCCAAATTTCATAGACAATATGTCTCCACCATACAAGTGCCATTTACAATACCTTAGTTTAGACACATTCCAAAAATTCTATACTGTGGGAATATTAATTGAAAGGGACTTGATAAATGAAACCATGAATCATATAGATGGACTTGATTTTTAGAGAGAATTTCACCTACGTCAGAAATTGATAAAGCTTGAAGACGCAATCTCAAGAAGTTGTTAACAATTCAAGATGTAGCACCCTAGGTCTTGTTTTGTTTCTTTATTTTGTTTTATGATAGACTAAGGGATTCATGCTGTCAAATTTACTTATTTTGTACTCTCATTAATTAATGAATAAAAAATATATTTTCAAGTACGTCTATCTTGTTCTCTTTTCAATCTCTTTATTGTTATTGACTTGAATTAAATAAAATGTATACATACAAACAGGCAATATCAAAAAGCGTACATACTCAACACTTTAAGAATCTCGATGAGCTTTGGCTTACAAGATGTATTGAATGAAAAGAGGCCCATCTTAGGCCCACAAATAAAGGATATGATGATTTCACCAACACAGGAGGCAACTTGAAACTCCATAAATATAATCCCATGTTCTTAACCTTAGAGAAAATCCATCTTTTTGGCAGCCCTTTTGAGCCTCGTCAATTGAGCCTTAGTTATTCAACCTACATTATTCCATACCTTGGGATGGAAATGGTGCAAAGATACAAATAGGAAATTGGGGGAACGAACATAAGAGGGGGACACAAAGTTAGTCTAAACCCAAAAGGAAAGATCAAATCAAAAAGAAAAAAGAAAAACACGTTTTAAACCCAAAACAAAACTTGTCGAAAAAAAAGAGAGGACAGGGAAAAGGCACCTAATGTAGGACGTTGCCACACAAAGCAGAAGGGTTTTAATTTAAGAAACACCAAAAGTTAGGGATTTTTGAAGTATACTTGAGTCTATCCATTCTTCATATCCCCAAGCCTAGCCACGTTACAACCTTGGAATGGCCCACCTTGAGTAGACCGTAACCATGTACCAAAATCATCATTCCATGAAAATATGGCCAACCTTAGGCCTTTGCTCATATGGACCTACTATATTATTGAGTAGTCATGCCCATATATAAAATGCATGAAGTGTTGAGTTATAATTACAAAATCATAAAAAAAAAAAAAATCAAATGATTTGGATGATTTGATAGCCATTGGCTTGATGACATCATGTTAGTAAAGCAATATAATCAAACTAAATTCGATGTTTTTCATATCTTTTTCCAACGAAAAATGAGATGACTATCACTTTAAAAAAACACAACCATCTTATTTTCTTTTAATAATAGGGCTATTTATTACCAAGGTAATTCAGGTTCTATATACATTGCCTAGAAAGAAAAAAAGTTAACATAATAAATTGATTTGATATATCGACAGCCTTGACGTCAACTTTAGATGTCTTTTACAACTCTAGAGCATTGGTCTTCTCACTTATCATGAGCAACTAATATGTCCGCCTGCGTGGGATATCTCCATCTTCTCTAAGCGAGGAACATTGATTGAACATGATTGGTTCATGAAAAAAATGATCATTATCACTATTACACGTATACCTCACTGCCAAGTCATCACGATGATTCAAATATTAAGTCAATAATCCTTGCTTTTCAAAAACATGTCTAATTTTCTTTCTTTATTCCTCTATGGGAAAGTTGGATTCTCCTTCCTTTTTAAACAAATTCGTCTTTTTTGTTAATTTCTTTTTTAGGGGGTAAGTCGGGATGATCCCTCCCATTTGGCAACTAAAATACTCGGAAATAGTATAATTTTTCCGCTCTTTGCCTCAAATTGGGAACTTAAAAAAGCCAGGACATCCCCACTTCTCTCTATTTATAGATTTGAATACGCTATTTATGCTGCGAAATCAATGTCATGCAAAGCTTATTATGAACCATCTTAATAACTTTAAATGACAAAGGGAAGAATACTACTTCCTATTATTTGACCAAAATATTTAATTATGTTACTTGATAAAACAATTTATGATAAACATAAGCAGTATTCCGCAAGTTGAAAATACAAATCTTGGGGACTTAAATAAACATGGGAAACATCCCCTAGCATATGTATACATGAATTCCAAAAGTCACCTAAGTCTACACTTGGGGGCTTCTAATTAAAAATATAAGTCTCACCTTAAATTTCATTTTAAAATGAGACTATATTTTGGAAATTGATTAGAACAATTTTATAAATTATTCTAACACTCCACCAAACCTAAGTTTGATAAACATTCATTTTCAGAATATGGTGCTTATTTTATTGAAAGAACTTCACTTTCAATTAGAAAAATATGACAATGATGACAAACACTAAAAAGTAGAACATAAACAAAATTAGATATACAAAAGTTTGTTCAAATTTTCATATCTTTGTTGAAATAAGTTGCGAATTACAACTTACCTTCATCAATCTTGGACAAAAAAGTCACACTCATTTACAAGCTAGACTTTGCTTTACATTTTGGGTCCAGTTTTGAAAATAATATGATTATGATTTTTGCCTACTAGAAAAAGTTGCTTCTCAAAACAAACTATTGGACCCTTTTCAAATTTTGAATTCTTATTCGAAACTACATGTTTATAATAAAAATAGTATTCAAAATTTCCTTTCTGAATTTATGTTTTCTCAAAATAAATAAATTTTCAGATTCTCTATAACCGTTTGGATAATACATGTATTTTTCCAAAAGGAATGAATTAAGATTCGACTTCTTCTTGACTCGAACTTGTTCTCGCTTAGTTCTCCTAAGAATATTGGCTAAGGGATGGCAAACAAACCACCTACTTGACTAAAATCAAAGATTGATAAGAAAAAAGAAAATATTTGATGTTCTAAATCAATTTTGAGAAAAAATCACCACAATGATTGTTACAAACGTTTAGACATTAGGTAAGATTACTAAACCTTGAACACAATTGTTTTTGGTTTGTAAACAAGCAAAGAACTAACTTGCTTTCTTAAACATGAATTTAACTAAAATGCAAAAGCCATGTCATTATCCTAAATATCTCAAAAAACAAAAATAGGATATATACATTGGTCCATCCCAATATCATGATTATATGGATGGCCTAAAAAATAGCAAGTCATTAGAGCTACCCAAAAATGGGGGCTCCAAGACTTGTGAAATAGCAAGAATGCACATAACCCGACACATGGGGGCTCTAATATCAACAAAAAAACAAAATGAGATATTCATGCCATTCGAGCTACTTTCGAGAATCGCCTAAACTACAAAGGTTTACGTAGATCTCGAGCCTTACAATTTTCAAACGTATCACAATGATTTAATAATCATGTTGTTCCTTTGAAAACTAAGTTTGCAACTAAAATTGGCCATTAAACATGTTACATACTCAAGCCATTTTCATGTTCAACTTCAGAAACTAATCTTAGTGCATAATTGTTGTTCCATTACTTCAATTTACTCTAGAGATTAGAGAGTATGACTAGTATAGAGCAAAAGAAACAAAATCATGATGCATAAAACATACTTGCTTATACGAAATTTTAGTACTCAATCATTCATCATGAAAATTTTATCAAGACACATTATTTCATGAGTTAGAATGTAAACAAAAGACTCCTAAATTCTAAATTAAGGAGTCTTCATTATTATCCATTGTTCCACACATTAGAATTTTGCAAGGGGGATAACATATACTTTCTCGAGCTTCAAAACAGTGAAAAAAATTCAAACTCAAAAGAAAGAATTCAAAAGTAGCAAGAATATATAAAAAAAAATAAAAAATTTGAACAACATTTCATTTTTCCTCTTACTTGTTCTAATGAATGACCAATATTAATATACTTAGAAAATTTCTTTGTTAAAACTATGAATGGTCAAAAAACGATTTAAACACACTAGTTTAATCATTTCCAAGATCCTAGTTATTATCATAATAAGACGAAGCATAGGATTTCTAGACCCATTTCAAGCAACATGAAAGGGTCTAATTATTAAAAAACAAACAAGTCATCAAAGTCACCCAACATTGGGGCTACAATATTTGATACAATATAAAATGGGGGCTCAAAAGCCCGACGTATAGACAAACTACTCTAGTTTGATGATGTCTTAAAGAATTCCCTAAACTAACTAGTTTTGTGCAAATCTTAAGATCACAGTTTTATAAGTGAATAAGAATAACCGTCGGTTATTTTTATCATTGATAAAACCAATTTTGAAACTTACGCATGAAAAAATAAACATGAGTCGCAAGAACAAATTCATGCTACTATAAAAGTTCAAAATTTCATTTATAATATTAATGCATAATTTTTGTTCTATACACTTCAATTTACATTAAAATTAACAATTATAGTCTATGTGAGCAAAACAAAAGAGAAATAAAATTCAAGCACAAAATCAAAATTAGAACAAAAAATATACATATATGCTAGACATGCTCATACAGGATCAATACTTTATCACTTCACATGAAATTTGTTGCAATTTATTTCTTAAACATGTCACAACGACAAACAAACAAATTCATGAAAACAAGTCGAATAAAAACCCCCAAATTCAAAATTAGGGGTTTAACGGTTCGAAAATCGCCCAAATTCAGCCAAGAATGAACGAAATTATGGCAAATATGAATAAGGGATGAGATCTACTTCCATTAGCTACGAAAAACAAGAAAATCCGAGCTCTTTAGAGAAAGAAAGAAGCAAAAATCTTGAAGGAAGGACAGAGAAAGCGAAATGAAAAATTGCGCTCAACGATTCTTTTTTTGCTGACTTAAATGTCGCGCGAAACTGAATTAGTTGTGCGTGACAAACCAACGCAACTCAGAACGATGCGCGCACCTGGCTAGCGCGACCTACTGAGTTGCGGGCAAATACTGGTCACTTAAATGACCGGTATCCAAATTTTAATCCGTTTGATCATTTTTTTGAATGGTTTTTGCTCGTTATTAGACGTAATGGCGCGTAAATTATAAAAATCATTTTTTTTGCTTTGCATATTGTAGTTTGTTTTCTTTTTTGTTAGTTTTTTGCAAAATATTGCATGCACACCGTGCTTTGTGCCTTCCCCAAGCATACGTTTTGATCGTTTTTCGTAAGAGTGCCTTCAGACGTTTCGTGGTGGTGCTTTACGTAAAATCACCCATAGACAGGTTTGTCATTTTACTGTACTGACGTTACAAATGTCCGGGATTTCTTCTTTTTACACGTCCGAAGCAAAAAGGAGGGTGTTTTCATGCATCGTAAAAATGCAAATGGCATATCGTATGGTGCAAAATTGTACGGCGTAGGTGATGCGTAAAATTTCATTCAGCCCATGCTTTGCAAGATTTACCTCTCGGAACTAATAGGTAGAGAATTACTGTAGGCGTTAGCTTAACGAGTCGACAAGCGCGCCGAACCTTCAAGAACAGGCACTTCTTGAATGGGAGCAAATACGGTAGTTAGTGCGCTTACTAACCTACCGGACAGTCAGGGTGTCAAATCCACCCCCTGTATAAAGAAGCGACGAGACGATGTCGCGCCTATGTAGTCACGTGCCCTAGTCTTGAGACACGTGTACTCATGAGAGAGTTGCTGACTTTCTTTCCTCTCACTATATTTGGATATATGCCTCCAGTCCTGAGACATGTATTTCTATCTTGTGGAAGTCCAGCTCGAATACCGGACCTGGCTCGAATACCGGACCATTTCAGCTCGAATACCGAAAACCCCTTTTTCATCTTTTACTTTGTTAAAGTCAGGCTAAAGTTTTAATGACATATCGAGGGACTTTAGACCAACGATGACACGATTGAGAGGAAATCCTCCCCTTTTATTCTTTTAAAACCGATCTCTTCTCATGACATGACATCACCCAGAATACTTTTACTTGTAGGAGCGTTCTACAATTGCAAAGGATCAATCTAGATTCTTTAGCATGTTAAGATTAGGAAGGAATATTTCTAGCCTTAATAGCTACTTGTTTTAAACATTTAGCAAACCAAGGATTGTTTCGACATCCTTAAACATTACTGAAAGATTCTCTATCCTTAGAGAACTTCGCAGAATGAGTCTCGGATTTATTTCCTTTACTACTTTGATCATCGTCTATTCTAGACTCGATCAAAGTGGGGGCTAACTGTAGACATCTACTTTTGGCCTCCTGTCCGGACAGGAAGTGCAATGACGATAAATAAAGCCATCTTCGTGTTGGATCAAAGTGAAGAATAATTATGGATAACTGGTTAAGCCACAAAACAAAAAAGACTAGCCCAAATCAAAGAAAAAATCCAAAAAAAAGGTCCAATAAACTAAACCCATTCATAATAAGTTTTATGCCCGTGCTTAAACCCTAATAATAACGGATTTAGGTGCACCTAAGTTAAAACTTAGTGTTGCCGCAGAAAAAGGCGCGCACAACTCTGTAGACACCCAAATGTGTCTCCCCAAAACCAAACCCAGTGATGAATTTGTTTCATGACATTTGATTATCGAACATAGCGAATGTGTTAAAAGTCTAGTGATGAGGATGTTTTTATTAAAATATCTCTTCTTTCTGTTTTTGAAAATATTTCTTTTCTTACCTTATTTATGAAAAACGTGCATTCAAGTTTAGTTTATTCAATGATAAGGGTCCAATAATAGTGTATTTGGATAGGGCTTAAAAATACCTTTCCGACGATATATTATGTGCCCAATTCCGATGAATAATGAGGAAGTTATGGACAAAATACTAAACTAGGCCCGGTTTGATTTTTAACTACGGCCCAATGATCTAAAGAGGGCCTATTATTAATTATCATTCCTAAAGTTATTAGGATTGATTATAGTCTTTGACAATACTCTATATGGTTCTTTTAAATCCTAATGGAATTATGATTGATAATTATGTTTCAAAGAGTTTGAAATTGAATAAAACTACTTCTTTTTAGTATCCTTGTTTTGTACGAATTGGAATAGATTCTGATTTTATTTTCGTGCCTCATAATCTTTATCAAAATTTTATGTGGTTGGATAGATCTTGAAATTATATTTCCAATGATATATTATAATATTAAATCCGAGTTATAACGAAAAAGATATGAATGAGATACAAAACTCTATCCAAAACTGACACCGTCCTAATATTTCGGCCATAACATTTTATCTACAAAAGATTTTAATCTGATTCCAATTGAGTTGGAACGTATACTTCAAGAGCTTTCCAAAGACATATTATGTGCCTTATTTAGAATTCTATATCAAAAGATATGATAAAAAAAATCCGTAAAAACTGCTGTCCATCGAGTTCTATTTCGATTCTAATTCGGATTCTTTTCTTATTCTTCGACCCTCTTTTTTCTCTATAAAAAGAGGTCATATCTACCCTTTTTCAAATCACCAGTTCTCATCAAGAATCTCTTGATTACTCTCTTTCTCTCTCTCTCTCTCTCTCTCTCTCTCTCTCTCTCTCTCTCTCTCTCTCTCTCTCTCTCTCTCTTTTCTCAACTAGCCTTTTGCACACAAAACTCCGCATTCACAAGATCTAGACACACCTATCCAATTTCAAAGTTGCCTTTGCCCTAGACGTGAAAGATTTTAATTTATGAGGGTTTGGTCCCAAATCTAGTCTAAACTTTCTATAGTTTCCTTATTTTATATTTTAACATAACGTGTGTATTTTGTTATTAGAAAGAGGTACGAGGCATCCAAGTAAGTGCTTTAATTGATTTATTGATATTATGATATAGAAATCATGTCTAGGTTATTATTATGATTCCTAGTGTTATGTTAGGCATTTTGATTTTGCTAGTATCATGTTTAGGGTAATTACTATAATTTCTAATATCAAATATGCTTATTATGATTCCTGCGATGCTTCCTGTTTTCTTTCCTAATATTCATGTTAGTATCATGTTAGGGTCAAAACATTGATTTTCATATGTTTAGTGACATTCTAGGGTTTGTTATTAATCTTGTTAGTATCATGCATAGGGTCTTGCTATTATTACTATGCTTTAACATGATTATGTTAATTATGATTAATTTTATTATTTTAATTATGATTATAATTGTTATATTTAATGATGATTATTTTAATTATGATTATTATGATTATTTTTATAATTGTTATTATTTTGATTATTTATTATGTTGCTTGATTATATTTATTTGTTATTGCTTGATCACGCCTTTTATGCATGTTTAAAGAGAATTTGCACTTGTAATCATGCTTAATAAGATAATTAATAATATTGTTTAGGGTTAATATGATTATAATTCAAGTGATCGCCAATAATAGGTTTATTTGTGCATTAAATTCAACCAACATAGATAAAAAGGTTTAGGGTTAATCCTATTGATTACATGTTCGTCAGAAAGCGCACATGAATACAATCAGAATAAAGTAGAGGCCTATTATTAGGGCAGGTTCAATCTCTTTTATGTTGGATTTGTACCTTCATCTCCGAACTACCAGTCATGGTTCCAGACCTATTGGAGTTAACGATCTTCTGGATCAATAAGGGGTGTAACCTTCACCTTGTGAACGGTTTACAAGTTCATCAAACTTGTTGGCGACTCTTTTGCTCTATCTTCTTTCCCTTTGGATGCCACCGTACTTTAATGTATGATCATAGTGGGGTTTAAGCTACAGATAATTCTTGAAATATTCCCAACGGTTTTTGGCGACTCCACTGGGAAGGATTTCTATTTAATTACTGAAATTTATTTTGGCAATGATTTAGAATGAGTGGATGAGACTAGAAAAGTTCTAAGTATTTCATGTGCGCAGTTTCGATTAACATTATTGTCATATGTATAAAAAAGATCTCATTGGAAAGACCATTCGTAATGAGTTAAAACATAAGATTTTTACACATAGGAAATTTGAGGAATATCTTTCACAACTAGAATCGAAATAATGCTGCACGAAACTGGAAAATTTTATCGAGCACAGAAAGCTGCTGAGACATGTAGGAACTAGCGTAAGAAAACAGAGTTTAGCGCCATTAATTTGACTCTGGCACCAGGCGACAGTTTCTGTCGTCAGGCGCCAAAGCCAAATCGTTGGCGCCAGCCTCTGTTTGCTGGCGCCAAGTTATTCCAATACCGAGCCAGAAATATGCATTCTAATTTTGACCAATTTTTAGCACTGTTTGCTCGATCTTACTTCCTGATTGAGTTTTTCTCACTTTTCTAAAACCCATATGTGTTCTACATATGAGCATAACCCTCTAGGAATTCATGCTCCATCTACCTGATTGAACGCTCTGAGCAAGAGAAGGTACATCCGAGAATGTTGAATTCACCAAACCATGGAAGAGAGTTTTTCTTAACTCGTGGTGTCCCATCCACTCTCGCCAACCCTTTACGGTTAGGCTTCCGCGCGGTGCATCCGGACAATTAACCATGGAACCTCTTTGACTAACCCATATCCCGAACTTTAGAGAACTAGAGCCATGGTTAGGTTGCAAACTCATTGCATCATGATGTGACTACTTGACTACTTGTGCATCTCTTACTTATGCATACTTATTATGTGACTAAGCTAACCGTTTGGTTTGACTTGTGTTTGTAATTAAGTCTTAAATAAACTAACCAAGGACTAAAAAACTTTGCCTAATTAATTAATTAATTAATTAATTTGTAGTTAAAAAATATACCTAAAATCGAGTCATAATTCCTTTAAGTCAACCTGGATTTTTATTCCTGTATACAGCACAAGCGTCAACTTGTTTTGGTCATAGCCGGAGTTCTAGAAAGAACTACGAGTTGTACAACCTATGGATCTGTATCGCCGAGTTTTATCTTTAATTTGGCGTTGGTTTGATCCCAATAAAAGTAACAAATCAAAAGTTATGAATAAAATACCACAGCCTTTCCGGTTTAATGCATATACGTGAAGTCTTAACTTAGTCTTTATTTTAGTCCGGTCACATAGTCTAGCCACATGGTCATGACACGAGTCTTAACATGTCACCTACACTCACTAGTCTTAGCACACACTTTGAGTATATGTCACCATGACCATGTCTTAGGTTCATGCATGAGTCGATTTTTTCCGTCATTTAAGTTGGGGGTACAGTCTATTCCTAATTTCTTCATATCTCTCCATCTACATCATCTTTCTTCTCATTAAAACCTTCTTTCTTCCTAACTTCTTCCATCTTTACATGTTGAATACAGTTTGAGTCAAATAATTAACAGTCGATATCCCTAATTTCCCTTTCCACAGTACTTGGTCAAGGAGGGAAGGGAGATAAATCAAGGACAACACCTTTGTTCAAGTCTTACTTTTTGATAAACCGATTCGTCAAAAGATGAAAGCTAAGAAGATAATGACAACTCAAGAAGAAGTCAACGAACTCAGGAACCAATTGACTGATGTGACTGAGGCGTTGAAGGCTTTAACCCTCAAAATCAATGATCCTATGAAGCAACAACAAATGAAGCTCATGCAAGAGAGCTTGAGCAAGCAATCTAGTGACTACAAATTTCAAGGCATTAGTTCACAAGGGGTCTTGGTGGAAAAGGAGCTTCTTCCGCAGAAGTTCAATGCCAACGACATTCCAAAATTCAAGGCAACTGA
The DNA here is from genome assembly GCF_948465745.1 of Chenopodium album. NCBI lineage: Eukaryota > Viridiplantae > Streptophyta > Magnoliopsida > Caryophyllales > Amaranthaceae > Chenopodium > Chenopodium album. The sequence goes on from NC_137836.1 coordinate 31,601,439, forward strand.
CAACCCTTATTTTAATCTAAGAATTTTTGAAACAATAATAAGTATTAAGGGTATTGATAAGAAAGTGTTTCCCTCTATATTTCCTCTATCTCTTGAAACCGTTTGCCAACAATGGTTCTTCTCCCTTGACAAAGAGAGAACCTCTACTTAATTGGGAGTCAATAGTGAGCGCTTTCATTGATAGGTACAAGTGCAATATTCAAGTTGAAACCGATTATAGACAACTTGAGATGCTAAGACAAAAAAAGAATGAAGACATTACTTCTTTCTTTAATAAGTGGAGGGAAACTTCCACTAAGATGATTGAGGTGCCCTCCGAAAAAGAATCTGTGAGGTTGTTTATCAAGAATCTCCAAGAGAAGTATTCAAAGAATTTAAAATATCAACGTTTATGACATCGGAATTGAAATCGAAGATGACCTCACAAAACAAAAAGCTACTAACAATAGTAACCACTTTGGCTGGAAAGGAAATAAGAACAACAATCCTTCTTCTTCCGAAAACACCCACTCTAGTAATATTGTTAGTACCTTTGACCATAATGGTGTCTTAGACATGGACAATCAAGGATCCAAAAGGAAACCCGGGATAGAGTTCAGGTCATTGGATGGAATGACCTACGATGCTACTTTCGATCGTCTCTCTGATCGAGGGTTAATGAAACCTATTGGCCCTACCGAGGATCCAACGCCAGAAAATTGATCTTTGAGATGGAATCCCAACTTTTATTGCAAGTACCATCGAGGACACGGTCATACTACTGATGAATGCTACAGGTTTCAAAATCTCATACAAGATCTCATAGAAGCAAATAAGATCCCATTGCTTGTAGCTAACGAGAAGACTGGGTAATGATGAAGCAAACGACATAAGACAGAGACGAGCTTCAACGACGAGATTTCATGACCTCTTTTTTCTATTTCTTTTTTTATTTACCCTTTCCCCCAATAAGGCTAGCATAGGCACCTTTCTTTTCCCTTAAATTAATTTTGTAGAATCTTTTTTTTTCCTTTTAATAAAATGAGTATTTATTTCCTTGCATATGATCATTTCATTACATTGCATTAATAAATAAATAAATAAATAAATAAAATAAAATAAAATAATTAAAATCATTGTCAAGCTAAGCACAAGGTATACCAATAATTTAAGGCACCCCTTGTAGCCACATCATATTGCCTTTCACCTTTCTAATTTACAATCCTTTCTTCATAAACCACTTTGAGCCTCGTTTAACGATAGACATTTCAGTTTTCAACCTACATCTACTTAACCTTGAGATGGGATGGTGTGTGACTTTTGTAACTTCAAAAAGCATGAATGACTTTAAAAGATTAAAATAGCAAAAAATACAATATAATAATAATAATAATAAAAGTGTACAAAAGGGCAAGTGTTCCAATGTCTTTGATATGAACATGTCTTTGATATGAACACGTCTCAGATTGCGTCTCTTATTGAGTGCTCGGTACCGTGCTTGTGAAACATGAATGCCAAGTGAGAGATAGACCGCATGATCGGGATTGCCTACACTTATAAAAATAAAAAGAATGGTAAAGCAAAAAAAAAAAAAGAAAAAAAAAAGAAGCTCAAAAGTAAGAAACCTCAAGCATGAAAGTATAAATATTCCAAAAGCAAAGTTGCACACCTTGGGGGCTTATCTAGGGTCTTGAGCCTTTTATCCCTTTCTTCTTTAAACCTTTAGCCTAACCACATTACAACCCTTAAAAAGACCCTTTGAGGTATACACACACCTGTGCAAGGTTCGGCTAGAGCTATGTTCGGCCTGATTCCTAACGGATACGTAGGCAACCTCACATCGAGGTGCGACCGTAATAAACATGCATTCATATTCACATTAACACACCATGATCATATCAAGGGATCTCTAATGCTCATCCCTATCTACTTAGAGCTAGACTTGGGGGCTTGATTCTTACATCATTAGCTTACCTAGCCTAAGAGTCACCAACATTTGACTCTTTTAAAAAATAATATCTTTCCACACACTTAGCCTTTGCGGCCTAACTTTAGAATCACTATCACACACATCAAAGATACATGACCAAATAGTCCTTCCCTTAGGAACCCTTTGTCATGAAATCTTAACACAACATTGAAGCATACTTGGTCAAAGCGCCGACGTACGGGCATAGCGGAAGTAAAGTTCAAGTGAGCTTTTAAAGATTGACAAGCGGTGGTCTTTTCGAAGACTATCACAGCAGAAATTGGAGGCAGTTACAAGCGTAGCAGTCTTCAGGAGGTATTCTCTAGCTTGCAGAAGATCGTCAAAACATCAAGACGACATTCCCTAGCTTGCGGAAGGTTGTCACCAACAACAGCAACAAATCAGTTACTCCTTCAGAGACGTGTGCTCGACGGTGCAAGATACGCGTTTCTTTACTCTTTTATCTGTTTTAACTAACGCTTGTTAGCAGGTATCGGCGTTACTAGAGTGATTTAGGATCGCAGAACGTTCTGAATCATTCTCCGTCCCTATCGATACTTTGACTTTTGTTTTCGAAACTTGCGTTTCTCCAAACTCAGTCAAAGTGGGGGCTTCTGTAGACATCCATCTGTGTCTCCCCAAAATCAAACCCAGTGATGAATTCCTTTCATGTCATTTGATTATAGATCATAGCGAAAGTGTGAAACTTCAAGCAATAAGGATGTTTTTATTAAAATATCTCTTCTTTCTGTTTTTGAAAATATTTCTTTTCTTACCTTATTTATGAAAACCGTGCATTCCAGTTTAGTTTTGCCCACGATAAGGGTCCAATAATAGTGTATTGGATAGGGCTTGAAAAGACCTTTCCAACGATATATTATATGCCCAATTCCGATGAATACTGAGGAAGTTATGGCCAAAATACTAAACTTAGCCCGGTTTGGTTTTTACCTATGGCCCAATGATCTAGAGGAGGGCCTATTATTAATTATCATTCTTAAAGCTATTAGGATTGATTATAGTCTTCTAAAATACTCTATAAGGTTCTTTTAAATCCTAATGGAGTTATGATTGATAATTATGTTTCAAAGAGTTTGAAATTGAATAAAACTACTCCTTTTTTTGTAACCTTGTTTTGTACGAAGTGGAATATATTCAGATTTTATTTTCGTGCCTCATAATATTTATCCAAATTTAATAGATTTGGATATATCTTGAAAATATATTTCCAATGATATATTGTAATATTAAATCCGAGCTATAACGAAAAAGATATGAATGAGATACAAAACTATATCCAGAACTGACACCGTCCTACTATTTTGGACATATCTTTTTATCTACAAACGATTTTAACCTGATTCGAATTAGGTTAGAAAGTAGACTTCAAGACCTTTCCAATAAAATATTTTGTGCCTTATTTGGACTTCTAAATCGAAAGTTATGATAAAACAAAATTCGCAAAAAATGTTGTTCATCGAGTTCTATTTCGATTCGAATTCGGATTATTTTCTTATTCTTCGACCCTCTTTTTTCTCTATAAATAGAGGTCATATCTCCCCTTTTTTAAATAACCAATTCTAATCAAGAATCTCTTGATTAATCTCTCTCTCTCTCTCTTTTCTAAACAAGCCTTTTGCACACAAAATTCCGCATTCACAAGATCTAGACACACCTAGCCAAGTTCGAAGTTGCCTTCGCCCTAGACGTGAAAGATTTTAATTTCTTAGGGTTTGGTCCCAAATATAGTCTAAAATTTCTTTAATTACTTATTTCAATTATTTAATTTAATTCTTTTATTTTATATTTTCCTTGAAGTTACTAACGTGTGTATTTTGTTATTAAAAAGAGGTACGAGTCATCCAAGTAAGTGCTTTAATTGATTTATTTATATTATGATATAGAAATCATGTCTAGGTTGTTATTATGATTTCTAGTGTTATGTTAAGGCGTTTTGATTTTCTTAGTATCATGTTTAGGGTAATAACTATAATTTCTAATATCAAATATGTTTATTATGATTCCTGCGATGCTTCCTATTTTATTTCCTAATATTCACGTTAGTATCATGTTAGGGTTAAAACTTTGGTTTTTATATGTTTAGTGACATTCTAGGGTTTGTTATTAATCTTGTTAGTATCATACCTAGGATCTTGCAATTATTATTATGCTTTAACATGATTATGTTTATTATGTTTAATTTTATTATTTTAATTATGATTATAATTGTTATAATTTATGATGATTATTTTAATTATGATTATTTTAATTATTTTTATAATTGTTATTATTTTGATTATTTATTATGTTTTTTGATTATATTTATTTGTTATTACTTGATCACGCCTTTATGCATGTTTAAAAGGAATTTGTATTTGTAATCATGCTTAATAAGATAATTAATAATCTTGTTTAGGGTTAATAAGATTATAATTCAAGTGATCGCCACGAATAGGTTTATTTGTGCATTAAATTCAACCAACATAGATAAACAGGTTTAGGGTTAATCCTATTGATTGCATGTTAGTCAGAAAGCGCACATGAATACGATCAGAATAAAGTAGAGGCCTATTATTAGGGAAAGTTCAATCTCTTTTAGGTTGGATTTGTACATTCATCCCCGAACTATCAGTCATAGTTTCAGACCTATTGGAGTTAATGATCTCCCGGATCGTTAAGGGGTGTAACCTTCACCCTGTGAACAGTTTACAAGTTCCTAAAACTTGTTGGCGACTCTTTTGCTCTATCTTCTTTCCCTTTGGACGCCATCGTACTTTAGTGTATGATTAGGGGTGAAAGTTCGGTTTTCGGTTTGGTTTTTTGCCCAAACCGAAACCGAACCACCATAATTCGGTTACTTGATTTTGCAAACCACACCGCACCACTTTAGCTTTGAAACCAAACCAAACTAAACTAACTAAATTTCTGTTTTCTTAAAAAAAACCGAACCGCACCGAATTTTTATATCAAACATCATAAACATCAAATTTTTCAAAAAAAACCAAACCAAAACACACCAATTAAAACCGAACCAAACAAAACCAAACCAAACTCATTTATACAAACATAATTAAACAAGTTTTAACCCAAATCCGGAAACATTCCTAGACATATTTACTATAATATTGAACTACTATAATTTTGAAAAAATTTAAGATAAAACCCTAATTTTATTGAACTAAAAATTAGAATAAAAATCACCGAAATATCTGAATAAATTGGACATAAATTAGTAGAAAAAAAACAAACCAAATTAAAAGAAGGAAATAAAAAGAGGACAAACCTCACATTCCACCGAAAAAACGTCGAATTTGGGTTTTTAAAGGTCAAATTCGACCATTAAAACTCTAGATCTAGAGTTTTCATAGTCGAATTTGACATGAAAAACATTTAGTTGATGGTGTTCGAAATCAAAACCTTTCATTTAGTTGATGGTGTTCGTTAATGGTGAAGCGAATTCGAATTTTTATTAATCAAAACATCGATGTGTTCGTTAATGGTGGCGAGGAGAGACAAGAAAAACGAAAAGAAAAGAGGAGAATGAGACAATGAAGCGAAGAAGAGGAGAGATCGAGAGAATGGGCAATTGGGCGGAATCTTGGAAAGAGGAGAAGAGGAAAGGAGAGAGAAAGGGTGGAAAGAGAGAGAGGGAAGCTGAGAGTGATTAGGGTTTCTTTTTTAGCTTTATATACCTAGGGTACTTTAGTTTTGGGCCAGGGGTTATGTAGGGTTGGGCCTCTAATTCGGCTTGGTTCGATTTTGTTCGGTTTTTCATTTTCTCGAACTGAAAACCGAATTTAAAATTTTTTTACACCCAAACCGAACCACCCTTCCAAAAAACCGAACCACATTCCTTATTCGGTTTGGTTTTTCGGTTGAGTTTGGTTTTACAGCAAATTTCTTTCACCCCTAGGTATGATCACAGTGGGGTTCATGTTTGGGATAATGCTTGAAATATTCCCTATAAACTCACAAAGTCGTGCTGGGCTGCCGTGAGCAAGTATTTTAGCTGTGCGCGACACCCGGCGCAACTTTCAGATTTGCGCTGCAGAAGATTTGTAATTATTCGGAAATTATATGAAAATATAAAATCGAATCTTACCATAAAGTCGCGCGCAAGACCAATAGTTGCGCTGCACATAGCAGCGCAACTCTATAACCTGCGCAGGGTCGCGGCGCGCACCTTCATTTGGTGCGCGCGACTCCTGCTGCGACAGATTGCTCGAAACCCTAAACCTAATCCTTCTCTATAAATACGAGCTTAAACCGAGGCTTCAACAGACAGAAAATTAACCTAAAAAACTCTGGTGAAATAACTTGTGAACTTGTGCAACCTAGCCCTCTTGTCCTAAACACTCACCCTTTCAATACTTTGTTACTACGGTGGAGGTTCCCCAACAAGCAGGTGTCCTTAAGTGTTCTAAACGGAGATCTAGCAACGAGAAGTGGTAAATTCCCGAGCACTTAGTTAAATCACCTTTTTTTTCTTGTTTAAAAGGACTTTAATTAATTAATTAGTGTTGTTTGATCACTTTAAACATACTATTAATTAATTAATTCACATAGTACTATTTCGTTAATTAGGACTTGAATTTGAATAATTAATTATTGTTTTATCACTTAAGACAAGGTGAATCTTGTTTATTTATTGTTCTTTTACGAATATTATTAAATAAGAATAACGACTTTTGCAATGTAATTCCTATGTGATTAATGCTTGTAAATAAAATCAACTAACATAGTTTGAGGTATCGCATTGCATATATTGTTTGGTATTGAAATTGTGAAAAAGGAAGAGCTAGTAAAGGCCGTACTAGGGCTAGAATAGCGATTCGTCGCTAAAAGGAACGTTATTTTAGTACCCTCACTCCCGAACTCATTTCTGGTTTATGTACACCAATTTGGGCATGGGTAAACTTATGATTCGTGCTAATTATTCCATGAACTCCACATGGAAGAAAGTCATGAACGAGGTTAATGAGTTTTCCTAAATTTCATTGGCGACTCCTACTTGTTTCTTACAAAAAGGCGTGATGAGAGTATCAATTCTAATCAAGGTCTCCCAAACAGTCAGGAATTCAAATCCTACTACACCCTAACAAGTGTAAATTACTAGGATTTTAAGTTGCCAAAGGCATTTAAGGAGAGTACCCCTTATGATGGGATCACCCTCCTTACAGCCATATTTTTGTAACAATTTTTCACACTCAGCTTGAAAGTGAGTTCCATTGTCACTTATCATTTCATGTGGGACTCCGTATCGACAAATGATATTTCTTTCGATAAAGAGTGCTACATGTTTTGCGGTGAGTTTTGCATATGATTGCGCTTCAACCCACTTTGTGAAGTAATCAATTGCTACTAGGATTTATTCGTGACCTCCTGTCCCAGGAGGGGTAATTTTACAATTGATGTCAATTCCCCATGTAGAGAATGGCCATGGAAAAGTGTAGGTGTAAATTAGATATGGAGGAACATGTTGTAAATTAGCAAAGATTTGGCATTTATGGCATCTTTTTACATATTGATGACAATCCCTATTTATGGTAGTCCAATAGTATCCTTTTCGCATTATCTTTTGGACTAGCATTTTGCCATTAACATGGGTTCCACAAATGCCTTCGTGGACTATCCTCATAGCTCTTTGGGCATCCTTTTTCCCTACTGTAGGGAATAAATTTAAGCTTTTAAATCCCACTAGCTTGAACCCCACTGTGATCATACACTAAAGTACGGTGGCGTCCAAAAGGGAAGAAGATAGAGCAAAAGAGTCGCCAACAAGTTTTTAAGGAACTTGTAAACCGTTCACGAGGTGAAGGTTACACCCCTTAACGATCCAAGAGATCGTCAACTCCATAAGGTCTAGAACCAAATAAGGGTTCGGGGATGATGGTACAAATCCAACCTAAAAGAGATTGAACCTGCCCAAATAATAGGCCTCTACTTTATTCTGATCGTATTCATGTGCGCTTTTTAACTAACATGCAATCAATAGGATTAACCCTAAACCTGTTTATCTATGTTGGTTGAATATTAATGCACAAACAAACTATTATTGGCGATCACTTGAAATATAATCACATTAACCCTAAAAAGATTATTAATTATCTTATTAAGCGTGATTACAAGTACCAAATTCCCTTTAAACATGCATAAAAGGTGTGATCAAGAAATAACAAAATAAGCATCAAGCAACATAATAAATAATTATGAATAATAATTATAATAATCATAATAATAATATCATCAAAATAAAATAATCATCATCAAAATAATAATAATAATAACATCCATAATCATCATAAATTATAACAATTATAATCATAATCATGTTCATGTTAATATTAAAGCATAATAATAATAGCAAGATCCTAGGCATGATATTAACAAGATTAATAACAAACCCTAGCATGTCACTAAGCAATAAAAATCAAATCTTTAACCCTAACATGATACTAACAATCATAAACATTAGGAAGAGAATAGGAAGCATCATGGCAATCATATTTAATATGAAAATTACCCTAGACATGATACTAGGAATATCATAATAACAATATAAACATGATTTCTACATCATAATATCAATTAAAACCATTAAAGCACTTACTTTGATGCCTCGTATCTCTTTCTAATAACAAAATACACACGTTAGTAACTTCAAGGAAAATAATAAACAAACAATCAAATTAAATAATTGAAAGAGAGATTTGGGACCAAACCCTCAGAAATTAAACCTTTCACGCCTAGGGCGAAGGCAACTTCTAATATGGCTAGGTGTTTCTAGATCTTGTGAATGCGGAATTTTGTATTTAAAAGCAAAGTTTTGAAGAAAGATGAATGAAGAATTCAGAGAATGCTAATTAAAACTGATTGTAGGTGAATGATGGATGTAGATGATGAATTGGTGAATGATTAGTGAGAATAGGTGAGAATTGGTGAATGTAGATGAATGAAAACGGAGTTTTTAATACGATATTTATAGAGAAAATCAGCCAAAAAGATAAAATAAACAAAACAGAGTCAGACGCACAAAAAACAGAGATGGCGCCAGCCCTGGCTAACTGGCGCCAGGCACCAACACTAGCGCCAGGCGCCAATGGCTAGCGCCAGGCGCCAGGCGCCAGGCCTGGTTCTAGGCGCCAAGGCTTGGGGTTAGGCGCCAAGCCTGATTTTAACGCGTTTTCGAAAATCAGATAAGTTTGCCGTACTGGAGGATAAAATCATATAATTTCCTCAAAAATGCTATTTGATTTTGATTAAAACTCTGAAAAGTCAACAAAAGTCGATTTACCAATGCTAATTGAATTAGGAATGAAAATAACCTTCTAGAAGAATCTAGAAGACTAAAACCGTTCCTAATTGCATTAGGAATGATAAATCATATTAGACCCTCCCCTAGATCATTGGGCCGTATATAAAGCTTAAACCGGGCCCAGTTTAGTAAATTGGCCATAACTTCCTCAATATTCATCGGAATTGGGCTTATAATATATCGTTGGAAAGGTCTTTGCAAGCCCCATCCAACTACACTACTATTGAACCCATATCATGGACCAACCAAACTGGATTGTCTGTTTTCTTAAAATAACTTTTCAAAAACAGAGAGAAGAGAAAAGAATAAAAAACTATCCGCAACACTAGACTTTCCACACTTTCGCTTCATTCGATTATGATTCGACGTGAAAGGTACTCATCACTGGGTTTGGTTTTGGGGAGACACAAATGGGTGTTTACACCTACACATAAGAGAGCTCGACCCTTAGTTACCCTTTTATGTAACTCGTTGTATATGAGTACGTAATTGGAAGCTAAGAGTCTTAATACTCGTTTTGCTCTTTTGTCAGCATGAGCTAGTCTTGCCAAAGCATCAACAAATTGATATTCCTCTCCAGGTAGATAAGTGTATTCCAGCTTTTCTAACTGATTAGTGAGAGTTTCCAGATATGTTTGGTAAGGGGCTAGACTTTCACTCCTTACTTTCCATCTTTTAGAAATCTGATCGATGATCAATAAAGAGTCTCTCAATATTCGTAATTTCTTTACTCCAAATGACAAAGCTGCTTCAAGGCCTACCACGCATGCTTCATATTCAACAGCGTTGTTGGTAACGTCGAAATCTAGCTTTATGGAGATTGGAACGTGCTCTTCTTTAGGTGATACTAATAATACTCCAACGCCACATCCCTTTTGGTTTGAGGCTCTATCAAAGTATAAAGGCCAAGTATCATCTTCTGTGACCATCAAGTCTTCGTCTGGAAATTCATTGTCGTGTATTGGCGTTGAATCTTGTATTGGGAAATCTGCTAGGAAATTCGAGACTACATATCCTGTGATAGCTTTTTGAGGCATGAATCTCACATCGAACTGGGCTAAATTAAGTATCCATCTTGATATGGGCCCATTGAGTGTAGAATTCTCGAATAGATACTTAAGTGGGTCCATTCGGGAAACTACAAAGACTGTATGCACGAGCATGTAATGTCTTAGCTTGGTTGTGGCCCACATAAATGCGAGGCACAATTTCTCAAGCGGTGTATAGCGTACTTCATACTCGAGCATCTTTTTGCTTAAATAGTAGATAGTATTTTCTTTACCTTCTACTTCTTGTGCAAGCATGGCTCCCATTGTCTCTTTAGTGATTGTTAAGTACAACCTAAGAGATATCCCTGGAAATGTTGGTGCTAATATGGGAGGATTTGCGAGATAGGCTTTGATCTTTTCAAAGGATTTTTGACACTCATCATCCCATATTACAGGTTCATTATTTTTGAGCTTCTTATATATTGGTTCACATATCGTTGTTAGCTTCGATATGAACCTACTTATATATTGTAACCGGCCAATAAATCCTCAAATTTGTTTCTCGATTTTGGGTGGTGGCATTGACATGATTGCCTTGATCTTGGTTGGGTCTATCTCTATTTTTCTAGAGCTTATGACATACCCCAAAAGCTTGCCTTAGGTGACTCCAAAAGCACACTTTTGATTCAACCTTGTGTTGTATTTTCTTAGCCTTTCAAAGAATTTTGTCAAGGCTACTTGATGTCGTTGGCGATCTTTTGATTTCACAATCATGTCATCCACATATACTTCAACCTCTTTGTGCATCATGTCATGGAGTAAGGCAGTCGCTGCTCGTTGGTAAGTAGCACCCGCGTTTTTCAACCCGAATGGCATTATCGTGTAACTGTAAGTACCCCATGGTGTTATGAATGTTGTTTTCTCCATGTCTTCTTCTGCCATGAGAATTTGATTGTATCCCGCGTATCCATCCATAAACGAGAGAAGTGCATGATTTGCTGTATAATCTACCAAAATATCGATGTAAGCTAAAGGGAAGTCGTCCTTCGAACTTGCCTTATTTATATCTCGATAATCGACACACATTCTTACCCTTCCATCCTTCTTCGGAACTGGGACCACGTTGGCTACCCATTCGGGGTATTTGGATACCCTGATAAAACCTGCAGTTATTTGTTTTTGAACTTCTTCTTTTATTTTAATAGCTACGTCGGGTTTCATTCGATGCAACTTTTGTTTTACAAGTTTCGTTCCTGGAATTAGTGGTATAGTATGTTGAGCTATTTCTCTATTAATACCTGACATATCTTCATATGACCAAGCAAATACATCAATAAATTCTTTAAGTAGATTAATTAAATCGGTTCTATCTTGTTCATTAATTGTTATTCTGATTTTAACTTCTCTTTTAATGGTTGAATCATTTGAGATATGAACCGCCTCAATTTCCTCAATTATCGGTGTTTTCTTTTCGAGTGTTTCTATTGCTTTAATAATTTCTTTGTCATTTTCATTTTTAGTTAAGCAATGCTCGTCATCTTGGGTTAATGAAAAACACTAGGAGTAAGCAGAAGAAGACATATTATTGAACTCTGAAATCATTACCTCTAAAAGGAAAATCTCCTCAGGGACTTGATTACTAACTATCCTAGGAGTAAAAATAGAAGAAGAAGGGGTTGCTACGACTAAAGATTTGGATGACTCTATAGGAGAGGACTTTGACTCTGACTCTGACTCAGACGACTCTTCAAACATTGGTCCTTGCCCTGTTGTTATGGAGATTTTTCTTCCACTTGGAGTAGTCACTTTGATTGTCTTACGCCACCCTTATGCTAGTCCTTCTACTTGAGTGATGAGCTTTGAGGGTCAAAGTTCTCGCTTTGTACGACCGTTTGGATGAGCGAGGAATTATCCTCTATATACGTCGGTTCATCTTTTTCTCACCCAAATAGTAATCCCATGACATTAAAGTCAAAGCATGGGGGTGATTTCTCCTTGTGAATAGAAGTTGGGATTTCATCTAGAAAGTAGCAATCCAAAACGATTTCAAATCCCCGTTGCCTTATGCCATTTACAACAAAAGGTTCGGGAAATTCATAGCATGGATAATCTTCTCCTTCTGTTATGAATTGTCCATGGAGAGTAAGAGGATACTGATCCATTAGGATTTCTTTCTTTTGGATGTGAGCGATCCTACGTGCCTTACACCTTTCCTTGGCTCGCTTAAGATCTTCCTGAGTCGGTTCGAAACCAAGTCCGATAATATCTAACTTAGGGGGCCAGGTGATTCCAGTTGTTTTGCTATCTCTTTCTTCTTTCCTAGAGTCATTCTAGGAAAATGCCCTTGTCTCTTGAGAAAAGCATTTACTGTCATATTGGAGTGGAGGTCGTGACAGAGAGGGGTCCTTTCATCCTCCTCGATTAAGGAGACCTCTTCATTAAAGCCCCACAAATCTTCATCGTCTTCATCGTGCTCCACATTAATTATTGGATTCTCTATAGCTTTAATCCTCATGGGTAAAGTGACGAGTGGCATTTATGCCACTCTTTTATCCTTTTTCTCTAAGGATTTTCCACTCATTTGCGCATGTTTGGCCCTTTTTCTAAGCATTTTTACTTAGTTTTGCTTCCACTTTCCTTTTCTCCCTTATCTTCCCTTCTCTTAGTCTTCTCGCTTTGTTTTTATTTTGATTTCCATGCTTTTTTTTTTGTAGGTATTATGCGTCGAAAGAAAGAGGATATCAAGAAGCCAAGCTCTCTGTTGTGCGTGGGGTACTGTGTGGCTTCTGTGCGGGGGCACATGTGAGGCTGTGCGGGCGCGCAGCCCTGTCAGAACCTGCACAGCCAGATTGAAGAAATAGAGCAAAACCAGAGAGTTTGCGCGAACCTATGCGCGACTTGTGTGCGGGCGCACACACTGATGCGCGGGCGCGCAGGACTAATGTGCGGGCGCGCTCATTTTCCCTGTACCCTCAAAGTTGTGGCCGCGCACTACGCTGAGAGGGCGCACAAACATTGTGTGCGGGCGCGCATCTTAGCTGTGGGGGCGCGCACGACTGGGTTTACGATTTATTTGCACCTTGGTGTCCAAGTCTCTTTCTTTTGGGTGGAGCCACATATATATAGACGAAACTCTTTGTAATAGAAAGACACTTAGTACTAATTCCATAGAACATTAGCCTAATCTAGGGAGAGAAAATAGATTGTTATTCAAGCTTCCTTTATTGTATTCAACTTTGCTCAAGCTTTAATCTTCCATCAATTAAGCAAGTATCCAAGTTTTCATCTTTCTTCAATCCTTTCTTTAGTAATCTCTTCTCCTTTCCTTTAATATTATTTATTTGTTTTATTGTTACTTATTTTTGTCTATCTTATTAGTTTATCTAGTTATTATTGATTTCATATATTTCAATCATGTTTTGTTTTGAGTTTCTTGTGTTTATTTCTAGTTTTGACATTATGTTTAATCTCCCTTCTGTAGGCTAAACTCTTAGCTAGGGGAAGGGGGTGGAAGATATGTATTGTATGATGGATGGATGATGATAGTTGGATTGACTACATGCCTTAAATTGATGAAAGACATGATTTTTAATGGTTTGAGATTATTGTTGCACTTTATTTGATTGCCTCCTAGTTTAAGTGCATGAAAATGATTTGAACTAGATTAAGATCACCTCTATTTTAATGATTGCATGAGAATGGGTTGTTAAAATGGAGTTTTATGTATTGTGCTTCTTTATTCTCTTGATTTGCTTGTGTCTAATAGGATGCATGAGAATGATCCTAATTAGCATAGACTTCTTTCATTGATTTGCCTAGACTATTGCATTGGAATGAATTGTTTAGGTAGAATCTTGTGTTCTTTGGATGATAACTATAATTGTTCCCCTCTTTCTAATGCATGTTTGAAACCCCCGAATCCCTAGCGTCATTTTCTATTTATTTTAATCATCATTTTCTTGCTTATTTGTAGTTTTAGTGTTCTACTCAACAAAACCAACAAAACAATCCCCTTTTCACTCTTGCATTAGTGATATTTGACGTTGAATTAGCATGCTTCCCTACTGGTTCGACCCTTTACTTGCCACTAACTAGCTTAGTGTAGGTTTAGGCTTTATAAATGATTAATTTGGTTAGGGTGGTAGCTTAACGACCTATCTTATCCCGATCAAATTTTGGCGCCGTTGCCGGGGAAGCGGCTTGTTTAGCGAATATTATTGCTTTTGTTAGAGTCATTTTGCTTTCTTTTCTTTTAGTTTTTTTGTTTTATCATCCTTGTCATTGCTAATTGTTTTCTTAGCTTTGGTGAATGCTTAGGAGGTCTCAAGGAGCACCCTCACATCAAATTGACCACGAAATCAACCGAACCTTGAGACAAGTCCGTAGGCTTTATCAAGACGAGGGAAGAGGTTTTGGTAATATAGTTGATAGTGAGAATGATACTTACTCTTCAAGTTCACCACACAAATCAATGGCGGGACAAGAGAATGATGTCTTGTTTCGCGAGTTCGTAAATCCGGAGGATTATGAGCTCACGGGAGGGATTTCGCTACCCGTCACGGAAACCAACTTCTCAATCCATCCACAATATACTCGAATGGTCTAATCGGAGCAATTTTCTGGGAGTGCAAGTGAGGACCCTATTCAACATTTGGACCGATTCCTTGAATTGTGCGCAGTGATGCAAACCAATGAAGTGAGTCAAGACTACATTCGTATGCACCTTTTCCGACAATCTCTCACCGGATGAGCAAAGAAATGGCTAAAGCAAGTAAAGCCTAACTCTCCCACGACATGGAGGGAGGTTGTAAAGGCGTTCTTGAAGAGCTTTATCTCCGAAGAGAAGACCGCCGAAATGAGAAGGAAAATTACATCATTTGAGCAAGAGGCCGATGAAAGTCTTGGTGAAGCATGGGAGAGTTTCAAAGAGTTGGTGCAAGCATGTCCCCACCATGAGTACAATCAAGGGTTGCTCATGCGGTTTTTCTACGACGGATTGGAGCCCATGTCAAGAGCCAATTTGGATGCGGGGGAAGGTGCTCAATTAATCAAGATCCCTCAAAATCAAGTTGAAGCCACAATAGAAAAGGTAGCAAAGAATTACTCTTGGGGGTGCCTAAGAAGCTAGAAACGCTCCAAAGAGAGGTGGTATTTACGAATTGGAGAAAGTTGATCAATTACAACATCAAATTGATCAACTAACAAAAGGGCTTTCCAAATTGAACACGAGTGTGAATGCAAGTTCAAGTGGTGGAGCAAGCTCTTCTCAAGTTAACTCTTTCTCTTGTCAAAATTGTGGAGGAACGAACCATGATACATCCTATTGTGGAGGTTTAAGCCTCGAACATGTAGCGGCATACAACACAAGGTAAGAGGGATTTAGAGGAAGCGGCGGTGGAGTAGCTTGGAGACAACCACCACCCGGGTTTGTACCTCAACCTGAACAATGGAACCAACAAGATCAACCTTCCTATAACTCCAATCCTCAATATCAAAATCCACCTCCATCTCAACCCCAAAACCCAAGAGGAAGCTATCCAAGGAACAACCAATGCAACAATCAAACCCAAGCACCTCAAAGAAACCATCAAGAACAAGTACCTCAAGCGGAGCTAACTCAAACTCAACTCCTCCAAGCCATGCATGCGCAAATGCAATATTTTGGGCAACAAATGGAAGAGATAAGAGCCCACAACAAGATGGTTGATTCACAACTAGCTCAATTGGACGAGAGAACTCCTTTCAATTCACCATCCACTCTACCCGGACAACCACAACCTAACCCATCTCACAATCCAAAACCCGATACATGCAAGGCGATCACATTGAGGTCGGGAACTTCCTATGAAGGGCCAAATGAAGGGGATAGTGAGGAAAATAAGGGAGGAGAGGAGAGTGTGAATGAAAACAAGGGAGGTGGGAAAGAAAAAGGTGATGAGATAGAAGGAGGTTCGGAGAAGAAGAAGATAGACAATGAGAAGACAAAATCAATTCCTAGTGAGGCTAGGAATCTTGATGGATCGGTTCCTTTTCCCGGTCGGCTTGCGAAGAGGAAGTTGAATGACAAGTTCACAAAATTTCTTAGTGTCATGAAGAATTTTCATATCAACCTCCCTTTTCTTGAAGTTGTGACACAAATGCTATCTTATTCCAAGTTCCTCAAAGATATTCTCACCAACAAGAGGAAGCTCAATGATGATCTTATCACCCTTCCACATCAAGTGAGTGCTCTTGTCCAACATAAGATGCCCAAGAAGGAAAAAGACCCGGGAAGTTTCACTTTGCCGGTGAAAGTTGGGAACATAGAAGCTAGGGGCGCCTTAGCCGATCTTGGAGCAAGTGTTAGCTTAATCCCTCTATCCATTGCTCAAAAACTCAATATTGAGATGATCCCTACAAGGAAGACAATTCAATTGGCCGATCGATCGGTGAAATTACCTTGTGGAGAACTTGAGGATGTTCCAATTCAAGTGGGACACATCTACGTGCCTTGTGACTTTGTAGTGATGGATATGGAGGAAGATGTTAACACTCCTTTGATTTTGGGACGTGAAGCTCTTAAAACTTTGGGGGCGGTCATCAATTGCAAGAACAACACCATCACTTGTGAAGTGGCCGATGAACAAATTGTCTTTCAATTTTCGAAGTTGATCAAGACCCCCATGGTTGAAAAATGCTATAGAGTTGATGTTGTGAATGAGGAGCTAGATCGCTTGGGGAGGGTCGTGATGAGGCCTCAAGATCCAATGATTGAAGCCCTTACATGCAAAGAGGAGTTCCACTCTCAAGTGGCTAAAGAATTTGTCATGGCAATGGAGGAATCCTCAAAGGAGGAAGTTGAACAACGAGTTGAGCTCGAGCTTGATTCCAAGGAGGAGAAATTGGAGGAGATTTCTAAGCCTCCTCCCAAGGTAGAACTCAAACCCCTTCCCCCTTCTTTGAAATATGCTTTTCTTGATAAGGAGGGAAAATACCCTATTATTGTCAATGCTACCCTAGATGGTCTTAATTTGGAAAAACTTCTTGATGTTTTAAGGAAATATAGGGTTGTGATAGGGTATAGCATTGATGATATTAAAGGTATTAGCCCTTCTTTATACATACATCGTATTCATCTTGAAGATGATCATTCCACCTCCATTGAACCTCAAAGAAGGTTGAACCCCCACCTTCAAGAGGTTGTGAAGAAAGAAATTTTGAAACTACGTGAGGCGGGCATCATCTATGCTATCTCCAATAGCAAATGGGTTAGCCCGGTTCATGTGGTTCCAAATAAGGGTGGAATGACCATAATCAAGGATGAAAAGGGAGAGGAAATCTCCACCCGGACGGTGACCGGGTGGAGAATGTGCATTGATTATAGGAGATTGAACAAAAATACCAAGAAAGATCATTTTCCTCTCCCTTTCATGGACCAAATGCTTGAAAGGCTTTCTAACCATGCTTTCTTTTGTTTCTTGGATGGGTATTTCGGATTTTTCCAAATCCCTATCCATCCATGTGATCAAAAGAAAACTACTTTCACATGTCCATATGGGACATTTGCATACCGAAGAATGCCATTCGGATTATGCAATGCTCCCTCTACTTTTCAAAGATGCATGACTTCCATTTTCTCTGAGATGCTTGAAAAAGAAATTGAGGTTTTCATGGATGATTTTAGTGTTGGTGGCTCGTCTTTTGACACTTGTCTTTTTAACTTTGAAAAAGTTTTGAAAAGGTGTCAAGAGACGAGTTTGGTTTTAAATTGGGAAAAGTGCCATTTTATGGTTTAGGAGGGCATTGTCCTCGGCCATAAGGTTTCAAAAAATGGCATTGAAGTAGATCCGACCAAGGTTTCGGTGATTGAAAAGTTTCCCCCTCCTACTTCCATCACGGGGGTGTGGGCTTTTCTTGGACATGCCAGTTTTTACCGGAGGTTTATCAAAGATTTTTCTTCAATCGCCAAACCCGTGACCGAACTACTCAAAAAAAAGGTTGTTTTTTACTTTAATGAGGCTTGCCTTGAGGCGTTTCGTAAGCTCAAGGAAGCTCTCATTTCTTCTCCCGTTGTGAAAGCTCCGGATTGGAGCTTGCCTTTTGAGCTAATGTGCGATGCTAGTGATTTTGAAGTAGGTGTCGTTCTTGGTCAAAAGAAACAAGGAAAATCATGTGTCATCTACTACGCAAGTCGGACTCTAGATGAGGCTCAAAGGAATTACACAACAACGGAGAAAGAGATGTTAGCGGTAGTGTTTGCATTCGATAAGTTTCGGTCGTATCTCATATGCTCAAAAGTTATCGTGTACACGGATCACATCACAGTGCGGTATCTCATGACCAAGAAAGAAGCAAAGCCTTGCTTGATCCGTTGGGATCTCTCTCTCCAAGACTTTCACATGGAAATGAGGGACAAGAAGGGAGCGGAGAACTATGTAGCGGATCATTTGTCTAGGCTACCATTTGAGAACAAGGAGGATGTACCGATTAATGACGAGATAGGATTCGAGGCTCTCATGGCTTTGATGTCAACTTCTACCCCTTGGTACGCGGATATAGCCAACTATCTTGCGTGTGGAGTCGTTCGCCCGGAGTACTCTTCTCAACAAAAGAAGAAGTTTTTCAAGGAGGTGAGAAGATACTTTTGGAATGACCCATACCTATTCAAGTAATGTGGAGATGGCCTTTATCGGAAGTGCGTTCCAGATCATGAAATTCAAGATGTTCTTGAGCATTGCCACTCACTACCATGTGGAGGACATGGTGGTGTTGACAAAACAGTGGCAAAATCTCTCAATCCTTATTGTGGTGGCCGAGAATGCATAGAGACACCCACCAATTCGTTGCGCAATGTGATAGATGTCAAAGGAGCGGAGGCATTACCAAGAGGGACGAAATGCCCCAACAAAACATTCTAGAAGTGGAACCCTTTGATGTTTGGGAAGTAGATTTCATGGGACCTTTCGTTTCTTCTTGTGGGAATCTATATATCTTGGTAGCGGTCGATTATGTGACAAAATGGATTGAAGCCATACCCTCACCTACCAATGATCACAAGGTTGTGCTTAAGCTCCTAAAGAAGATCATCTTTCCTAGGTTTGGAGTTCCGAGGGTGCTAATTAGTGATGGAGGCTCTCATTTCGCCAAAAAGAAATTTGAAGCTCTTCTCAAGAGATATGGCTTTCGTCACAAGGTTGGATTACCTTACCACCCTCAAACTCAAGGACAAGTGGAGGTCTCGAATCGTGAAATCAAAATCCTCTTGAAAGGATGGTGAACAAATCAAGGAAAGATTGGTCTCTCAAACTTGATGACACGCTATGGGCTCTTAGGACGGCGTACAAGACTCTAATCGGCACAACCCCTTATAGGTTGGTCTATGGTAAGGCTTGTCACTTGCCGGTTGAATTGGAATACAAGGCTTGGTGGGCTATCAAGGAGCTTAATATGGATTTGTCTTTGGCCGGTGAGAAGAGATTGTTGAAGCTCAATGAACTTGAAGATCTTAGAGATGATGCTTATGAGAGCTCAAGGTTATATAAGGAGAAGACCAAAAAGTGGCATGACTAACATATTCGAAACAAGAACTTTAAGGTTGGAGACAAGGTTTTGCTTTTCAACTCAAGGTTTCGTTTGTTTCCGGGTAAACTCAAGTCAAAGTGGTCGGGTCCTTTTGTGATTTCAAAGACTACTCCTTATGGCTCCTTTGAGTTAGATACGGATGGTAACAAGTTTATGGTTAATGGTCATCGTTTAAAGCATTACTTTTGCAAGGAATAAGTTGGTATCATCGAATGTATATTGCTTGATCCTTTGGATCCCAAGCCTCCCATTTGAAGAATTTTTCTAATGGTCAAGCTAGTGACCTTATAAAGAAGCGCTTCTCGGGAGGCAACCCGAGTTTCTAACACCTTTCTAATCTTTTTTTAGAATATTCCGATTTCACTTTCTCCTTTTTGAATGTGATTTTGAATTTGATTACTTTTTTCACCTTTTTGGTTAATAGGTGTTTGGATGATGAAGGAAGTAGGATTTTCTATTTCGAAGATGTGAGGATAAATCAAAACTACTCTGTGCGACCCTGTGCGCGCCATCTGTGCGGGCGCGCTGTGTGACCTGTGCGGGCGCGCAGGCACTGTCAGAATCCGCACAGATTTACTCTCAAATTGAAGCTCGAGTCAGAAAGTTTGCGCGATTTGCTATGCGCCATCTGTGCAATAGGAAGCCCCCATATGGCACCGGTTCAGGCCAAAACGGTGGCCAAAACCGATTTAGAAATGGGCGGAATTTTAGAACAAGAGAAAAGGCACCGGTTTAACCTGAACCAGTGCCAAAAATTTAAAAGGCACCGGTTTGAACCGGTGCCAAATGAGCCGGTGCCTAATTCTAAAAAAAAAACCGGCCTCTTTCCTTCTTCCTTCTCTTTCTCTTTCATTCATTTTCGCTGCTTCAATTTACTGTTCTATTCTCTTTCCTTCTTCCTTCTTGCTTCCCGAAACCCCTCACCTCACCTACGAAACCCCTCACCTCACCTACACTCTTGCCGCAACAGTCGCCGGCCACCATCACCGCCGCCACCCCTGACCTTCTCTTTCTCCCCTGGCATTCTCTTTCTCCCTTGCCGTGGTGTTTCTCCCCTCAGCTCAACCCCCTCCACGCCGACCTCATCTCAATGCCGCACCACCGCCCTGAAGGTTGCTGCCGCACCACCGCCCTGAAGGTTGCCGCCGCACCACCGCACCAGTGACCACTAAAATCTCAATTTGAGTGTTTAATTAGGTACAAGCGCATGAGTTACAATCCTGGCACGGAGGGACCTCCTGCTAAGGTGTTGTGGTATCTTCCCATTATTCCAAGGTTTAAGCGTCTGTTCTCAATACCAAAAGACGCTAAAAACTTGAGGTGGCATGCAGAGGGAAGAAAGAAAAACAGAATGCTGAAGCATCCAGCTGACTCTCCACAGTGGAAGAACATTGATTTGATGTTTGAGGAATTTGGTAATGAAGTCAGAAATTTAAGGCTTGGGTTGTGCACGGACGGGATGAATCCATTTGGCACTCTTAGTACCCAACACAGCACATGGCCGGTACTTTTAGTGATTTATAATTTGCCTCATTGGCTGTGCATGAAACGTAAGTATGTAATGCTTTCATTGCTAATAACTAGTCCTAAGCAACCTGGAAACGACATAGATGTTTACCTTGCGCCGCTTATTGACGACTTGAGAAAGATGTGGGACGAAGGGGTTTCCGTTTTCGATGCTCATCAGAACGAGATGTTCACATTGCGTGCAGCCCTTATGTGGACCATGAATGACTTCCCTGCATATGGCAACTTGTGTGGGTACAAGGTCAAAGGGAAAAAAGCATGCCCCATATGTATTGATGACACATCAAACGTATACCTGACTCATTCTCACAAAGATGTCTACCTACGGACTCGAAGGTTCCTTAGGCGTGATCACCCGTACCGTAGGCAAAAAAAGGCTTTCGATGGAACTGTGGAAGAGGATACTGCGCCTAGACCATTGACTGGTGCTGAGATTAGTGCTCGGGTGAAAGGGATACGAACGGTGTTTGGAGAATCAGAAAAAAACTGTGGTCTCAGCTGCTTTGTTTAAGAAAGAATCAATCTTTTGGAAGCTTCCGTACTGGAGAGAACATAACGTTAAGCATTGTCTTGATGTGATGCATATAGAGAAGAATGTGTGTGATGCTCTTTTGGGGACGCTTATGAATATCCCAGGTAAAACAAAGGACGGAAAGGGTGCACGGTTAGATTTGAAAGAGATGGGGATTCGTCCAAAATTGTGGCCTCAAGAAAAGGTTAGAAAGGGGAAGGAGCCAAGAATAGAAGATGAAAATGTTTCGAAAAAAGGGAAGGAGAAGAGAAAGGGAAAGGGAAAGGCCAAAGATGCGTCAAAGAAGAAAGTTAAGGGTAAAGGGAAGGATGAAAAGAATTATTTACCCCCGGCTTGCTATACAATGTCAAGGGTAGAGAAACGTATGTTTTGTGCATGTCTGTACGGCATTAAGGTTCCATCAGGGCACTCATCTAACATGAAAAGATTTGTAACCTTAAATGGAGAATTGAAGCTGACAAGTATGAAATCCCATGATTGTCACATTATGATTCAATTATTCCTACCGATTGCAATCCGTGGTATTCTACCTAAACACGTGAGGGAAGCGATTACAAGCCTTTGTTCGTTTTTTCAATACAATTTGTATCAAAGTTCTTGATCCTTGTACACTAGATGCTTTGCAAGCAGATGTGGTTGTGACTTTGTGCAAATTTGAAATGTATTTCCCACCCTCATTTTTTGACATAATGGTTCATCTGGTTCTTCATTTGGTGCGTGAGATTAAGTTGTGCGGTCCAGTGTTCATGAGGTGGTGCTACCCTTTTGAAAGACACATGGGTACATTACAAGATAAAGTACGGAACCGGGCTCACCCTGAAGGAAGTATGATGCAAGGGACAGTGGGTGAGGAGATAGGTAACTTTGTGGCGGACTACATAGCCCTTTCTCAACCTATTGGTCTTCCTACTTCTCGACATGAAGGTAGACTTGATGGTCATGGCACAATTGGGTCGAAACGAAAGTCACCAGACCGAGATCAGTTCTTATAAGCACACCTTTATGTGTTGCACCATGTTTCAGATGTGCACCCATATTTAGACGAGCAAATGGGTAGTTTGCGTGACGAATTTCCATCCAAAGGTGAAAGGGCACTTATGTAGTTGCATAATAAGAGGTTTGTTGATTTGTTTCGTGATCGAGTAATGAGTGGATTGAATGATACTAATGTGACCGATACAGTACGGTGGCTTGCGTACGGTCCTAGGGATGATGTCCGTTCATTTGAGGGATATGACATCAATGGGTACACTTTTTGGACCGAGGGTCGTGATTTGAAATCTTCCTCCACCCAAAACAGTGGTGTAACTCTTGTGGCATCGTCAAGGGAGTTTTCAAGTTCTAAGGATAAATCACCTGTCGATGCAGAGTTGTCATACTATGGTCGAATTCAAGAAATATGGGAGCTTGATTATTGTGACTTCACGGTTGCTCTTTTCAAGTGTAAGTGGGTTGATAATATCAGGCGTAACGTCAAATATGAGGACTTTACTCTTGTAGATCTTGGCCACTTGAATGATAGTGCGGAACCATTTATCCTTGCATCTCAAGCTAAGCAAGTGTTCTACGTAACTGACCCAATGGATTCAAAATGGTCTATAGTGCTAGCTGGAAAAAGAAGAATCCTAGGCATTGGAGATGTTGAGGTTGAGGAAGAATATGAGGCGTTTGATGATTCAGCACCTTTCAATGTTCCTAGACCTGTTGTACTAAATGACATAGACAACGAAGCAGGTTATATACGATCAGACCACAACGAAGGAATTTCAGAATGAGGTAGTTTGATTAAAAGTTAGTAATGGTTTCATTGCAAATATAGTTTAGTTATCATGTATATAGGAGCATAAGTAGGCAAAAATGACATATTTGTAGTTTGAAATTGCCTAAGTGTACTCATTATCATGAATATACAAGGTTATAGGACCATAAGTAGGTGAAAATGGCTTAAATAGCTTCTACTTAACCCAATTCTTTTGTTTTGTGTATGAACTAACATTTATTCATTCTAACAACCTATATTCAATATATTTAACATGTTTGTAGTTTGAAATTGCCTAAGTATACTCATTATAATGCATATACAAGGTTATAGGACCATAAGTAGGTGAAAATGGCTTAAATAGCTTCTACTTAACCCAACTCCTTTGTTTTGTGTATGAACTAACATTTATTCATTCTAACAAGCTATATTCATTATATTTAACATGTTTGTAGATTGAAATTGCCATTTTGTACTCATCATCATGCATATACAAGGTTGTTGATGATGTGCCTTATGATGTGAATGAGGAGGATGACTTGGGTGGGCCAGAGGATCAGGCTCAAGATGAGTTCGAGCGTAGGCTTGACGATTTTGAAATTTCAGCTGAACGTGCACCGCCTATTGTAAATAAAACACGTGAGATTGTTGGTGAGAACCCGACTCCTGAAAGTCATGGACAAGGACAAGATGAAAACAACACAGGTAGTGGAGGGGGGGAAAAGGCACCGGCTCAAAGAAAAAGAAGGGGTCCGACGAGAAGCTTTAAGAAACCGGACAGTCCCATGGTCTTGGAGTATGACAACAACGGCCAACCCGGGCCCAAATGGCGTCGACAATATGCTAATCAAGTTGGCATATGTTCGCGGAAAATCCCCATTACACTTGTAATGTGGCAAGTACCTCCGTGTTTGATTCAAACATTTTGGGATGATACAAGGGTAAGTGTTTTTTTTTGGCACATTTAGACAATTTAAGATACCTTAACCTTATGGTTGTTACTAAATAGAAACTAATAATCGGTTTTAATTTGTTCTTGCAGAGGCTGTTTTCTATTCCTAATGATCCCGAGAAGAGAAGGGTGTTTGAATCTTCATTTGCGGAAAGATTCAGAGGCTTTAAGACCAAGTCGACTAATCGGTGGATCTACAAGAATAAGAAGAAATCAAAGAAGAAGAATGCTGATGAGGATGACCGTCTCCCGTGGCAAATATGGTCGACCGTGTTAAAAGATGATTGGGAAGAGTTCGTTAGAATGAAGACTCAAAAGAAAGCCATTGTAAGTTTGTGTAAATCTGATCTCAATTGAATAATAGTTTGACACTTTTTGTAGCAATGAGACTAACATTTTTAGTTTTGTAGGAACTTCGAGAGCAAAATAAAAAGAATGCAGAAAAGAAGGAATACGTCCATCGTATGGGTCCTAAGACTTTTGGTGAAAAGAGACCTGAGTGGGTCGATTCTGGTTTATACCCTAAAGCGCTTCTAGTGGCATCGAAGGAACCCTCTAGTTCCACGATCACTACATTGGTGAGTCGTGCCGGTGATTTCTTTTTTTCTCTCCATACGTTTGATAAGGAAACCGGAAAATGGGTCATCAAGGGTCCGGAAGCCAAAAAACTGGTGGATAAGCTTGTAAGTTACCTATGAATTGTTGAAATTAAGTCACTTTTGCATCTAAATCACCGGACAAACCATTAACTGTTTTACTGACCTCATTTTTCCTTATGCTATAGCTTGAGCACACTCAAGAGATGGTGGAGGGAAAATTTGAACCAAGTGTGGAGAATGACCCTTTCACCATGGCTTTGGGAAGTCCATACCATCCAGGACGAGTAGTAGGTTCGGGAGGGTCATTGCTTGGATGGAATAAGGTGATAGGTCCCGAATACACAAAATCGGGTAGATCTCGAGCCAGTGTTAACTCACCGGGGGAGTTGGATGCCAAGGTGGCATCAATTAAGGAACAAGTACGCAACGAGTTAGTTGGTGAATTGAATGCTTGGGCGAAGCTGATGAACTTACCGACTTTGTCGTTCCTCACGAGTACCCCGGTCGACTCATGTTCTGAACCAAAAGGACAAGGAGAAGGTGATAGACATGGAGGAGATGAGATACGTGGTGAAGATGTGCCACCTGAGGTAAAATCAATTGGGTTATTAAAAGTTTTAAAATACTAAGTTAATTGAGATTTGAGGTGCAATGATTGATGTACTGTTGCAGGTTCCTACTCCTACACATGCGGACTCGAGGGAGCTTGAAAATCCAACACCGCATGAATTTCCAGAGTTACAGGTGATTTGTAACCCTCTACCTTAATGAATTTTGTTATATTATCTATGTTGTTGTAAAAGTCCTATGTAACTATCTTCTTTTGTATATATATACTTGTGTAGGAAGACACCCGGTGTGCACTTCTAGCCCCGGGGCATGCAAATAGTACGGCGTTTAGTTGGGTGGCGTATGGTAGTGCCCAACTGACGACGGGTGCTATGGCGGGGCCACATCATTACTCGGTTGGGATCGATTCAGTGGTTGCGGGGTTCGAAGACGTCCAATTAACCGTACCGATAAAGGAGGTTGAGATAACAACGCTTTGGCAAGCTGTAGGTAGCTTCGTTGATTGGCCACGTGCATGGGTGAAGTTCTAAGTTTTTTGGCACATTTCATCAAAATAGGGCCATT
This sequence comes from Chenopodium album, assembly GCF_948465745.1. NCBI lineage: Eukaryota > Viridiplantae > Streptophyta > Magnoliopsida > Caryophyllales > Amaranthaceae > Chenopodium > Chenopodium album. Next base: position 31,627,755 of record NC_137836.1, read on the forward strand.
TTGAGTCGAAATGGCTACTCACTTGCCTATTTTCTTCATTTCTCAACTTATAAACTCGTTGAATCTTAAAACAACTCATAATGACATATTTATAAGTGGTTGTAATTTGAAACTACATAAAAATCGCCAAGTTCTAAGGTTTTAGGTCCAATTCATTAAAATCAAGGTCGTTTGAGCCGAAATGGCTACTCACTTGCCTATTTTCTTCATTTCTCAACTAATATACTTATACATTCCCAAACCATATCATAATTACATATTTATAAGTGATTGTGAGTTGAAATTGCATAAAAGAAGCAAATTTCTAAGTTTTTTGGCGCATTTCATCAAAATAAAGCCATTTTGAGCCGAAATGGTTACTCACTTGCCTATTTTCTTCATTTCTCAACTTATAAACTCCTTGAATCTCAAAACAACTCATAATGACATATTTATAAGTGTTTGTCTTTTCAAATTACATTAAAATCACCAATTTATGAGGTTTTGGGTCCAATTCATCAAAATCAAGGTCATTTGAGCCGAAATGGCTAGTCACTTGCCTATTTTCTTCATTTCTCAACTTATAAACTTATACATTCTCAAAACATATCATAATTACATATGTATAAGTGATTGTGAGTTGAAATTGCATAAAAGAAGCAAAGTTCTGGGTTTTTTGGCGCATTTCATCAAAATAAAGACATTTTGAGCCGAAATGGCTATTCACTTGCCTATTTTCTTCATTTCCCAACTTATAAACTCCTTGAATCTCAAAACAACTCATAATGACATATTTTAAATTTTTTTAATTTGAAATTACATAAAAATCACAAAGTTCTAAGGTTTTGGGTCCAATTCATCAAAATCAAGGTCGTTTGAGCCTAAATGGCTACTCACTTGCCTATTTTCTTCATTTCTCAACTTATAAACTTATACATTCTCAAAACATATCATAATTACATATTTATAAGTGATTGTGAGTTGAAATTGCATAAAAGAAGCAAAGTTCTGAGTTTTTTGGCGCATTTCATCAACATAAAGCCATTTTGAGCCGAAATGGCTATTCACTTGCCTATTTTCTTCATTTCCCAACTTATAAACTCCTTGAATCTCAAAACAACTCATAATGACATATTTTAAAGTTTTTTTAATTTGAAAATACATAAAAATCACCAAGTTCTAAGGTTTTGGGTCCAATTCATCAAAATCAAGGTCGTTTGAGCCTAAATGGCTACTCACTTGCCTATTTTCTTCATTTCTCAACTAATAAACTTATACATTCTCAAACCATATCATAATTACATATGTATAAGTTATTGTGAGTTGAAATTGCATAAAAGAATCAAAGTTCTAAGTTTTTTGGCGCATTTCATCAAAATAAAGCCATTTTGAGCCGAAATGGCTACTCACTTGCCTGTTTTCTTCATTTCCAAACTTATAAACTCCTTGCATCTCAAAACAACTCATAATGACATATTTTAAAGTGTTTTTAATTTGAAATTACATAAAAATCGCCAAGTTCTAAGGTTTTGGGTCCTATTCATCAAAATAAAGCCATTTTGAGCCGAAATGGCTACTCACTTGCCTATTTTCTTCATTTCTCAATTAATGAACTTATACATTCTCAAACCATATCATAATTACATATTTATAAGTGATTGTGAGTTGAAACTTATTCTTTCTCAAACTATTTCAGATTTCGAATGGAAGCAAAAGTTCAAAGAGAAAGAGGGTGGAGAAGCCTAAAAGAATTGATCAACCTAAGAAGAAGCTAAGTGAACAACGGTCCAAGAGTGAACAAGCGTCGAAGTTGCACTCTTCGAAAGGTTAACCCATGCCACCTACTCCACTTGTTGAAGACATTGTTCTTCAATCGCTCTCTGCTGACATGACCTTTCTTCACAACCGTGCTTGTCATTTGGTCGATCCCATGGAAGTTGCACTTCGTAAGGCAATGTTCCACTATGATGAAGATGCAATTGCATGGATCAGCAAAGAAGATGTGAAGGAATTTTTACGTGGTGCAAACCTTAACATTTCCCTCATTCAAACATTCATGAGGTACTTCAATGCCCACATAATCTATACATTTTTCAAGTTATTCAAATTGATGGTGATTATCCTACATCTGATAAATTATTCAATGTTCATGCACGCAGAGCACTACAGGAGCACTTAAACTGACACTGATTCTCCTTGTAAAGTTTGGTGGTTATGCCTCGAGCATATTCCACTACTAGAATCATAGGCAACCCCCATGACGTGTTGTACTATGTTGAACAGAGTATCAGGGAATCAGCGCGTGCGGGAGACAAGTTCATATTCGCCCCATGTTATAGAGAGTAAGTCTAACCATGTCAAATTTAATAGATTTGGCCTCATTATATGTTGAATCCTAAATATTAATTACCCTGTCTATTGTGAACTTATGTAGGGAGCATTGGAGCCTCATGGTGATTTGTAATTCCACTAACACAATTTATCACCTTGATTCAGCTCGATCATCGGAGAAGTGGCTCGTGAAGTCTATATTGCAAAAGATTATACATATAGAAACCTTGTGATGATTATTGCTAATAATAACTAATTTAGTAATCATACAAATAATCAAATTTGAATGTACTCTTTTTTACTACAGTGTTATGAAGAAGCTACATTGTCGTGCTCCAAAGGGTCCAACATGGAAGTCACCGTTGGTAATTTACATGATATTGTGATTGTCTTGAAAATCTATGTTATTAAATATTTGGTCATTTCCTTTGCATGTTTCACTAATGTGATTTGTTTGTCATATGCTAGTGCGCACAACAAGAGAATGGACTTGATTCTGCTTTGTATGTGATGAGATTCATGCTTGACATTGTGACTCATTGTACGGACACTCAACAGCTTGATGAGGTAAGTCCTAAAACTTATTGAAATTCTATATTGATGTGATTTCTAGCCTTAGACACCTAATATTACCCAACAATGGCATGTTATGAAAAGCAAAAAGGCCATTTCACAACAAAGGTAGAAAATGGGCTGAATAGAAGTCATATGGGCCATATTAGGGCCATTTTGTGTTAATATGCTCTTTTGATGTGATTTCTTTCCTTATACACCTATAACTAGATATATTGACATGTTATGAGATAAATAAAGTTCATTTAATAAGAAATGTAGGAAATGGGCAAAGTAAAGTCATATAGGCCATATTCGGGCCATTTTGAGTAAAAAGCGTCATAAACCTTAATAAAATGCTCTCCTATACAATTTTAGGGCTTACACACATACAACTACCCAACATTGACATGTTATGAGAAAGAAATAGTTCATTTTATAAGTAATGTAGGAAATGGGCTACATAGAAGTCAAATAGGCCCTATTTGGGCCATGTTGAGTAAAATGCGTTGTTAAACTTGTTTAAATGCTATATTGATGTGATTTCTAGCCTTAGACACCTAATATTACCCAACAATGACATTTTATGAGAAACAAAAAGGCCATTTCAAAAGAAAGGTAGAAAATGGGCTGAATAGAAGTCATATGGGCCATATTAGGGCCATTTTGTGTTAATATGCTCTTTTGATGTGATTTCTTTCCTTATACACCTATAACTAGATAATATTGACATGTTATGAGATAAATAAAGTTCATTTAATAAAAAATGTGGGAAATGGGCAAAGTAAAGTCATATAGGCCATATTCGGGCCATTTTGAGTAAAAAGCGTCATAAACCTTAATAAAATGCTCTCCTATACAATTTTAGGGCTTACACACATACAACTACCCAACATTGACATGTTATAAGAAAAAAATAGTTCATTTGATAAGTAATGTAGGAAATGGGCTACATAGAAGTCATATAGGTAATATTTTATAAAATACATTTTGTTTTGCCTAATTAATTAATTTTAACATAATGTTTTTGTATTTTAAGTTTTGCAAGGTCCAAAAGGATGGTCCGTTGACAATCAAGGAGCTTAATGAAGTTCGTGACATGTTGGCGTCTTTTATCACCTTCAACATGTAAATGGCATTGTAATTGTAAATTATTTATGTTAACTTTTGAACTATATAACTTATTATTCATTATATATTTACTTACAATTATTTGTATATGTAAGCAACTTTTTTTTTTTGTATTGCGTTTAGGAATATTTATATCCATATATATAATTGAATTGTTGTTTTTAATATTATTTTAGTATCTTATTGTAATAATTAATAATATTATTATTATTAGTTATTAAAATAATAATATTATTAATTATTATATTTAATATAATTGCTGGAATTACAAGTTATTATTATTGTTGGAAACAGTTTTTTTTTAAATATTATTGCACGAAAATTGGAAAAAAAAAACAAAAAAAAATATTTGGTCAATATGCACCGGTTAAGCACGAACCGGTGCCTAAAATAGCTACCACCAAAAAAAAAAATTGGCGGGAGAGTTGTTAAAGGCACCGGTTAACCGGTGCCTAATTGGGCATGTAGCACCGGTTAACCGGTGCCTATTTGACCCTATGGCACCGGTTTTGAACCGGTGCCAAAAAGCGGGTTTTTGGCACCCCTCACATTGGCAGCGGTTCAAACCCGCGGTTCAAACCGGTGCCTTAGACCGGGTTTGAACCGCTGCCAAAGTCCTTTTTTCACCTAGTGATAGTAACTGTGCGGGCGCGCGTTCACTGTAAGAACCCGCACAAATTTTATCAAAAATTGAAGCTGGAGGCAGAGAGTTTGCGCGACCTAGTGCGCGACCTCTGTGCAGGCGCGCAACTCAACTATGCGGGCGCACAGCTCTCCTGTGAGGGCGCGCAGAGCAGGAAAATCGGGTTTTTAACCCTCTTCTTCCCGATTTCATTATCATATTTTCGAAACCCCATTTTCATGCTCTCTTCTCTCTCCTCACGAACCCAAACCCTAACCTTCAAATTTCACCCATTTTTCAAAAATTCCATTGATTTTCTTTCAAATCCATCAAAAACTTTCACTCTACTCACAAATTCACCCACTTTCTCTCTCTAAAATACCCAAAAATCCCCCATTTTCATGGTTTGCAAGCTTCATTGAAGGTGGTGTTCTTGGAGGCTCTTGGTGGTTCTTGGGCGTTATATTTGTATGGTTGTTGAGACTTGAGTTGTTGTTGTTGTTTTCCAATTGTTGGTTAAGTTCAAAGGTAGTTCTCCTTTTGGTTGGGTTTTTTGTATTGGTTGAACGCAATGAGCAAAAGAAAGAGCAGAAAGGATCCCAGGTTAACAGTTGAAGAACCAAGTACCCAACAAACACAAGCTCAAGGACCTAATGTTCCCCCTAGATTGAGATTTTCGAACAAGGTCCATGCTACGTTCTTCAACGACCTTCACGGCCGAAAGTTAAATCCCTCCCAACACTATGATCAACGCTCCATGAGGGCTTTAGGGATTGACGACGATATAAGGTCTCTCCTTGATAACTTTGGAATGAGCGAGTCATCAAACAACAATACCGAACTTATAAGGAGCCAACTTTTGAATTCTTGGCCTCTTTTGAAAAAGAGGCTCTTGGGAACGACTTCCAGATTTCCTATCAATTGTTCAACAACCGGCACTCTATGACTCTGAGTGATCTTATTGTTTTGTTGGATCTGAACCCCGAGGCGGACCTACTTGCCCCTTCATTGAGCTTGTTCCCAGAGTACGATGCATTTAGTTGGTGGCAAACGATTACCGACTATGAAGAATTCAACACCCGGTATTCGGTGGCCAACCATATTATCCACCCTGTGCTCCGTATTCTACACCGCATTCTGGGGTTTGCGGTGTTTAGCAAGCAGGATTTGAGCAAGCTCTCTCATGAGGAGCTATTTACTTTGTGGGTAGCCACTAGGGAGGAATTGAAAGGGAGGCTCAATATGGGGTATTATTTCGTCTTGTGCTGCGAGGCAATCAAGTCGGGCCACAAGACAGGCGAAATTTCCCTCGGTGGGATGATTACCAGGATTGTGAAGAAGCTCAACTATGAACGCTTCTTCCCCTCGTGCACCCAAGGAACTTCAGATGCCAACAATTTTCATGACTGGATAGTTGACAGAGAGCACCACTGTATCTTGCCATACCCCAGTCGTACATCCCTGGAGCGGAATGCAAGGAATGTATGGAAGATTCCGAGAGATAATGGTGTGCTACCCACCGCTCTGGGTGGCTTAAGGAATATGGAAGTCGGCTAGCAACAACAACAACAGCAACAACAACAATAACAACAACAACAACAACAACAACAGTAACAACAACAACAACATCATCACCAACATCATCAAGGCATGAGTAGCCTTTAGCAACAAATGATGAGCATGCAACTTGACATGCAAATCATAATGGAGAACCAAAAGGGTATGTTTTTGCAAACCCAAGCTCTTTATGGTGCGGCCGTGGATAGGGGTGAGATCACCCCCCAGTAAACTACCCCCATTGGCCACCCCAACAAGGGCCGGTCCCTCGGTGGCAGGGATCACAACCTACTTGGCCCTTTTGGCAAGGGCCCTCCTCCCACGGTGTTCCCCAGGTAGAGTACCCGACGGAAACCGGGTACGATTATCGTGCCCCCGGGGGGAGCGATTTTCGGGGTGACCCCAACTATCCATATGTCGACTTTACCCACCCATCCCCTCTTCAGCTTCCCGCCCCTTTCGACCCGTTACCTCAATGGCAACAAGACCTCTTCAGAGGTCACTATGGTTGGCCTCCAGGTTACTCCGGTGGTTGGGACCCACACGGCATCCCTCCGGATGGTTTCTCTTATGACATCGAGGATGGTGGTGGTGCTGACGAATCCGGCCCTAGTGGCCACTAGCCCCCCCTTGTTCTTTATTTCTCCCCTTTGTCCCCTCCATATGTTTTTAATTTGGCGCACCGCGGACGGTGCATTGTTTTATTGTGGGGGGGGGGGTGTGTAAGAGGCAAAGGGATGTTTTCTTTGATAGTGTGGGGGAAGGCTTGTCTTCATGCTAGTGGTGGGGGGATTTCATTATAGGTGGTAGAGCTCTCATGGTTCGGTTGGCTTTATCATGTCTTGATGTTGATTTATCTGCTTTATTGTGATGATTATGTCACTGGGTGATTTTGATAAGTTTTTGCTAATGAATTTTCAAGTGTTTGTGTAGGTGATGGTGCTCCCATGAGGAAAAATCCAAACTCCCGATAGTCCAAACTTCCCTTAATCCAAATTTCTTTTAGTTTATTTTATTTTATTTCTATTTCTTCATTTTGTTTAAATTCTTAGTTTCTTTCTTTGATTGTTTTTTAACTTTTTATTTTATTTTTGTTTCATCTCATTAGCTTGGAAATGGAGATAAAGGAAGTCAAAGGGCAATTCAAGCCCCCCTTGGTGAGATTGCATAATTTATCTTGTCTTCATTTCAAGCGGCATTTGGTGAGACCTTTCCTCTCTTTTATTTTCTTTTTCCTTGGGTGTTTAGCTTAGGTTTAGCTTAGGAAGAAGTTGAATGGTTCGAGGATGTTTGCTTTTGGTTCTATGGAACCTGGGATCGTTGATGTTGTTATCGAACGATCACATGTATGACGATTGGGATTTAATTGAATTATATGCCTCGTATGTGAACCTTTTTTATTTCTTCCTCTTTCTTTTGTTTTGTTTTTCCCTTTTTGTGTTACAAGCATAATTATGACAATTTAAAATGATTTTTGATGTGTAATTTGCTCACTCTTTTGGATTGGTTTGCCTCGATGTGTCTTTGAATGCTTATCTTCCTAATTGATGAGGGTTTGCACGGTTTGAGAATGCTTTGGGTTGAGTTAGACACATTGTAAGCTAAGGTATCCCGGTTTAGAATTTTTGAGGACGTTTGAACCCTTAGCTCACGGGAAAGTGGTAAGATGGTGTTGCTCTTTATGGTGGATAGGATTCCCTTGGTTAGTATTTGCTATATTTCTTATCCCGTGTGAGCGTCATTTGTTCTAGCCTTCATCATTCTCGTGAGCGGCACTTAGGATCCTTAACTATGCATGTCTTTATCTTTATGTTGGCGTCTAGCTCCCAAGATCGTGACCATATAACTCTAGAGGAGGAAGAGGGCATTTCTTCTCATTTTTCTTTGTTTTCTTTGTGTTTTGTTACAAATTTGGTTTTCATTTTTACATTCACCCTCTTGCTAACCAATTTAAGCCTTGTTTACCCTTTCTTGACTTAGCCATATTACAAACCTATCGGCCTATGTTCTACCAACCCTTGTAGTTAGTGAAGCGTTGGCTTGTGAGGTTCGAGTTTGATAATTTTTAAATTGAGCAAGAAAGTTGTGTAATTTGATTCAAATAAGGTTTTGAAAGGCTATTAAAAAAGGCTTGGCAAGAAAGTTGAAAGGGCTTGAAACTCATGAAAACCGCGCAAAAAAAAAAAAAAAAAAAAAAAGAATGAAAAAAAGATGAAAATGAAAAAAATGAAAAAGATTGAAGTAATGTGGTGGGTTTGTTTCGAAAGGTTGTAAGTTTGAAGAATAGGTTCAATTCTTAGGATGTTCTTGAGAGATGGCCACTCTTAAGCTTCACTTAGGGATTGCCACCAAAATTTTCAAATTGTTTCCCAACCATAACCCCTAGCCATGACATTACAACCCTACTTAAGACCCTTGGATTCTAGAGGGGCGTGGTCAAAGAACGGTGGAGGGAGATAGATTTCAACCCTATGGAGAGAGTATGCATAGTTGAGATGTCGGGATGACCTTATGACTCCACATAATATTTTCTTTTTCCGGTTTCCTCGAGAAACCATAAGGAGCTAGCTAGGGGATGAATTGAAGCTAGTGGAGAGAACGCGGACCGTATTGGTTGGGGCCAGGGCGGAGAATGAAATCATTAGTTCTCTACGCTTAGCTTAGGTTTGTCTTTTTCAACCTTGAGCATCTTGGAACGTGCTTTCCCTCCTTGAATTGAGAAAGATAAGTATTCTTTGGTGCATTTATTTGCAAATGAGTCCAAATTGAGCATTCCATTACCTTGAGGTTTGATGGGTTTTGCGAAAACCTTCTCATGTTATGTTTGTTGTGTTTGTCTTTTCGTCCGGGTTTTCCTTGCTTGAGGACAAGCAAGAGGTAAGTGTGGGGGATTTTGATAAGTGGCTTTTATGCCACTCTTTTATCCTTTTTCTCTAAGGATTTTCCACTCATTTACGCTTGTTTGGCCCTTTTTCTAAGCATTTTTACTTAGTTTTGCTTCCTCTTTCCTTTTCTCTCTTATCTTCCCTTCTTTTAGTCTTCTCGCTTTGTTTTTATTTTGATTTCCATGCTTTAGTTTTGTAGGTATTATGTGCCGAAAGAAAGAGGATATCAAGCTATCTGTTGTGCCGAAAGAAAGAGGATATCAAGCTATCTGTTGTGCGCGGGGTACAACGCGGCTTCTGTGCGGGCGCACAAGTGAGGCTGTGCGGGCGCGCAGCCCTGTCAGAACCCGCACAGCCAGATTGAAGAAACAGAGCCAAACCAGAGAGTTTGCGCGACCCTATGCGCGACTTGTGTGCGGGCGCGCAGGACTAATGTGCGTGCGCGCTCATTTTCCCCGTACCCTCAAAGTTGCGGCCGCGCACTACGCTTAGAGGGCGCACAAACATTGTGTGTGGGTGCGCATCTTAGTTGTGCGGGCGCGCAAGGCTTGGTTTACGATTTATTTGCGCCTTGTTGTCTAAGTCTCTTTCTTTTGGGTGGAGCCACATATATATAGACGGGACTCTTTGTAATAGAAACACTTAGTACTAATTCCATAGAACATTAGCCTAATCTAGGGAGAGAAAATAGATTGTTATTCAAGCTTCCTTTATTGTATTCAACTTTGCTCAAGCTTTAATCTTCCATCAATCAAGCAAGTATCCAAGTTTTCATCTTTCTTCAATCCTTTCTTTAGTAATCTTTTCTCCTTTCCTTTAATATTATTTATTTGTTTTATTGTTACTTATTTTTGTCTATCTTATTAGTTTATCTAGTTATTATTGATTTCATATATTTCAATCATGTTTTGTTTTGAGTTTCTTGTGTTTATTTCTAGTTTTGACTTTATGTTTAATCTCCCTTCTCTAGGCTAAACTCTTAGCTAGGGGAAGGGGGTGGAAGATATGTATTGAATGATGGATGGATGATGATAGTTTGATTGACTACATGCCTTAAATTGATGAAAGACATGATTTTTAATGGCTTGAGATTATTGTTGCACTTTATTTGATTGCCTCCTAGTTTAAATGCATGAAAATGATTTGATCTAGATTAAGATCACCTCTATTTTAATGATTGCATGAGAATGGGTTGTTAAAATGGATTTTCATGTATTGTGCTTCTTTATTCTCTTGATTTGCTTGTGTCTAATAGGATGCATGAGAATGATCCTAATTAGCATAGACTTCTTTCATTGATTTGCCTAGACTATTGCATTGGAATGAATTGTTTAGGTAGAATCTTGTGTTCTTTGGCATGTTCATCATGATAACTATCATTGTTCCCCTCTTTCTAATGCATGTTTGAAACCCCCGAATCCCTAGCGTCATTTTCTATTGATTTTGATCATCATTTTCTTGCTTATTTGTAGTTTTAGTGTTCTACTCAACAAAACCAACAAAACAATCCCCTTTTCACTCTTGCATTAGTGATATTTGACGTTGAATTAGCGTACTTCCCTAGTGGTTCGACCCTGTACTTGCCACTAACTAGCTTATTGTAGGTTTAGGCTTTATAAATGATTAATTTGTTTAGGGTGGTAGCTTAACGACCTATCTTATCCCGATCATAAAGCATCGATTGTGATAGGGATTCCTCTAACTATGGCTTTTACCTGTTGGTGAAGAGATGAAGGGACGGCTTTGAGGTCATGAAGCCAAGGGCGTCCCAACAATAAGTTGAATGAAGCTTTAATATCTACCACTTGGAAGGTAGTAGCATGTTCTATTACTTCCGCCGTTACATTCATAGTAATCTTACCAAGAGCTTGGTGACAAGTATTGTGATAAGCTCTTATTCTGTGTGTTGACGGGGTTAAGTCATGCCTTATGCCTAACAATCTCGCAATTCTGAGGGGACAAACATTAATTGCCGATCCATTGTCTACAAGAGTCATTGGGACGTTCATTCTCTTGCAGACTACTGTGAGGTTTAATGCCTTGTAATGCTTGTCACCTTCTTGGAGGTAAATCTTTGTCATAAAAGGTGATGAAGTTGATAGGACTAGGGAGATCACTCGTAAGGAAGTTAGCCAACCCCTCAGGAGTGGTGTCGGAATCTATCCCTATCTTATCCAAGGCATTCATTACTGCCAACCTATGTTCTCGAGACGTAGCTAGGAGCTTCCATACATTCGTCTCGACCTTGGTCTTTTTGAATTGTTTGACAATTTCATTTTCTTCTGTGATAGGTATGGGAACTTGCTGCGCAGTTGGAATAGGTTGTGTAGAGACGGGAGGTTGCATTCTCCCAGATCTTGTGAGGACGTCTATAGGTGAGTCGTCTTCATCCCAAAAGTCACCTAATGAATATGGCACTGAAAGTGGAGGTTTTTGCATGTATTTTAGGTAGACGTCTTATTCATAGCTGTCCAAAACCCCATTGATGCTTATGTCTTCTTCTTGTGGGTTTTGAACTAGCTTCTTATCATTAATCATCTTCTGAATTAAATCTTTAAATTTAAAAACAGTTTTCAATAGTATGTCCCCCTAATTGATGGTAAGGGCAGTAGAACCTGTTTGTCCTCTATAAAGATTCAAATGGTCTCGGATCGAGAGGTTTGATCTTACCATTCTCGGAGAGCATTTGGAACATTTTAGCATAAGTTGTCCCAATTAGAGTATAAAGTTTATTACTCTTCTTGGGTGTATCAATTACTTGTAGAGGGAATGTTTGCTTCTTTGTGGGTGGAATTTTATTAAACTTTTTTTAAAGCTCCTCCCCTTGTTTCTTTGGAAATTCAAGAGCCTCACGTAGTAAGTTTGTTACCTTCCACATGGACCATATAAGCATTCCCACATCGTCCTTGCTTGCTGGTTCTAGAGAGCTTTGTGGTTCTGATTCGCACATGGCATCGAAAAAGATTTCCTCCTCTTCTTCGATAGCATGAATTTCTTCAATAGGTTTGATGAGGGATAAGGGATCAACCTCGTTTTCCTCATTTGGTGATGGCCAAGGAATAAGCGAGAGGTGCGCTGTCGATGCTTGGCTTCTTACTTGCATGGGGCAATGGTAGTTTGTTGTTATCAATTAAATCTTGGATATCTTCCTTAAGCTTCCAACAATTTTCAGTGAGATGGCCCTTACCTTGGTGATATTTGCAGTGTGCACTGGGTTCCAATTAGCTGCCCTCTTTTCAACTGGTGGGTCCCGAAATGGTCCAATAGGAGTTATAAGACCTTTTGCATTCATTCGGTCGAATGAAGTGTTGTAACTCATACCAATAGGAGTAAAGTTCCTCCTAAATGGTTTCTTTTGTCCTTGGTTGTTCATAGCAAGGACTTCACTCAAATTAAAGGTGCTAACATTGTTTGAGTGGGTGGTTTTGGAAGAAGAAGGATTATCGTTCTTCTTGCCATTCCAGCCACTGTTAGAGTTATTGTTAGCAGCCTTTAGCTTAGCAAGGTCGTCTTCAATGTTAATTCCAATGTCATAGACAGCCTTGAAGGTATGTAGATTGTTTTGATATTACAGATGCTTGGAGTACTTCTCTTGAAGGTTCTTGATGAACAACCTCACAGATTCTTTCTCTCTTGGTACTTCAATCATCCTAGCAGAGGTTTCTCTTCATTTATTGAAGTGAGAAGTGAAACCTTCATTCTCTTTCTGCTTAAGTATTTCAAGTTCCCTATAATCAGTTTCAACTTGGATATTGCATTTATACCTATCAATGAAAGCGTTTACTATTGATTCCCATGTAGAGGTTTTCTCTTTGTCAAGGGAGAAGAACCATTGTTGGCAAACAGTTTCAAGAGATAAGGAAAATAAAGAGGGAAATACTTTTTTATCAATACCCTTTATTTGGGGTAATTTTACCCGGCCACGTGGTCTAACCAGAGGATGACACGTGTCACTTCAGGGTTAGAAAAAAATGGACCAACCCCTGTTTGTCACGTGTCATTCCATAGAAATGGGATAAAAGGCAGCCTTCACGGTTCAAATCCCGGGAAATTCATCATACGGCGCAGCCCACCAATGATTAGGGCTCGATGACCTAATCAGGGGCACAAACCCCAGGGACCCTATATATAGGGAGATTTTCTCCATTTGGGGGCACTTTTTGACCATTTGTTACACATTTTACTCTTTGAAAGAGACATCTCGAGCTTAGAATCCGAGCAGATACCCACCTAAATTTCCGCACCTTTTTACTCCTATTCAAGTTACTAACTAGATCGTTAGAGGCAGAGCTCCAACCACCCGGAGTCTCCGTTGTTTTGCAGGTACAGCTCACGCCGGACCAGACTTTGTGACGTAACTCTCCTGAAGGACAAAAACACCCAAAACATTTGGCGCCGTGTGTGGGGTTAGTACCTCAAAGATGGTTCAAGAATCTGTGCCACCTCCTGATCCAAACAACCCTCAACCAATTACCCGACTGTGTAATACAAGCATTTCTCAACTGGTTAACCAACCGGGTAGTTCAAGCGTTCCTCCACCGGTACGTTAGCCGGAGGTCTTCACTAACCAAGTAGATGATGATGACGATAATGATGTGGAGACGTATGTGGCCAAAGATGGCTCATTCATCTCCAAATACACTCGTTCCAGAGATCAGCTAGAACATGATGCAGACCAAGCAGGTCGAATCAGACCCACTGGGAGGCCAGAAGGGGAAACCCAGAAGGCCAGAGGATCAGCTCCGGTCACTCGGGACGAGCTCATGACTTTCATGAACTCCATTAAGGGTGACATCAACGAGATGATCAACAAAAACAAGGCTGGTCCCAGCAAGGGTCAGCCAGCAAAGAAGACACCTCCATTTGGGAGGAAGAAGTCGGTCAAGGACAGGCAGCCTACTCCTCATCCCAAGGAGAAGGAGAAGGCAACTGCAAGACTTTACTGGAGTAAGATCCCTATTCATAAGGATCCTTAGAGCCATACCTAGGAAGAGCATCCGGGGGCCGAAAAGAAAACTGTTTCTAACGCTCGAGAAATCATTGAGGGGAGGAGACACCAGCAGGTGTCTGAGTCAGCTTCCACCTCGAGCTTTCAAGACAACTTCAAACAAACTTCTGTGAGGAACTCACTCTCCATACATGAGAGTGGGATAGGCGGCAAGTCCGTCAACACCGATCCTCAAATGATGATAGGGTCTGTCCCGTTTGCATCTCAGGTGCAATACGGGCAATATGGTTTTCCATTTATGCAGCCGCTTCCTTTCGGAGGACGGGCGACATTCAATAACGTCCAACCTTTTGGACTGGCAGCTCCGACTGCTCAAACTTGGTGAACAACCCTCTGCATTTACCAGGAATATAAACGAGGCGGCATAGCCGGCCAAGGTTAAGAATTTGTTGGTAGGTACCTATGATTTTACCCCCAACCTGATGGCATACACCAACCTCGTGTGTCTATAGGGCTGGGACGATGCCACTTGGTGTCGATGTTTCCCGGCTACATTGAAGGGTATTTCCCAACAATGATTTGGCAACCTGCCAGCCGGTTCTATGATTGCTTCAAGAAGCTAGCCTTCTTGTTTGCCAAAAACTTCTCGATGAACATCCCTGCTAAGAAAACGAGCCTTGATTTGAGCACCATTAAGCAGGGCGAGAGAAATGGGCTACGCTCATATGTCAGACGGTTCTACCTGATCCAGGATTTGTCTGACAAGGTAGCTTTCAAATACTTCTTCAAGGGTTTGAGAGACGGGTCAAACTTTAAGTTTGACCTCGTCAGACGGGTCTAACTACATCCTCATGGAGATAAAGGACCGGATGACCATTGAGAAGTCGAATCCAATGAAAAGTTTCGTCCAGTCACGGAACAAGAACAAATTTTGTCACTATCATGAGGAAGTTGGCCATGACACCAACGACTACTTCAGCCTTCAGCGGGCGTTAGACCGCCTAGCTGACAAGGGGATGCTAAAGTCCTACATTTCTTAGTCCAAAGAGACTAATAAGAACAACAAGGGCCAGTCGTCCAAGACTCCCCAGCCTGCTAGTAGTTCGGACACCGATAAGGAGCCGGTCTACACCATAGTAGGCGGGTGCTCATGTGGTGGCCCTACTATCCGTGGCACCAAGAGCCATCTTTGAAAGATTGACAAGGATGATGTTGAGCAGGCGTCTGCCAGCTCCTCCTTCCTAGACATTCTAATCACTCAGAAGGACAGGCGCAGCGTCCGCCGTCCGCATGACGACCCGGTCGTCATTGAATGTAGGGTCGCCAACCAGCTGGTTGGCCGAATCCTTATTGACACTGGTAGGGAGAAAAAGGAGAAGGACGACACCTGGTCGTTAAATTCTTTGTCGTTGAGGAGCTGACCGCCTATAACATCATCGTAGGCCGTCCAACTCTCAATGTAGCCAACGCTGTAATTATCCCTTCTCTCATGCTCATCAAGTAAGAGAGGATGATGGCTCTTTGGTTCCCTGAACGGGGATCAGAAGACGGCCCGGGAGTGCTATCTCTTAGCCGTCAAAGACACTGTGGCCCTAGACGGCCAAGCATAGGAACCAATAAACCTTGACAATGTCAAGGATGCCAGCCCAGCCCCACCAGCAGCCAGAAAGAAAAGAAAAGCTGCTTAGCTGGTGGAGGTGAAGAAAGAAAAAAATAGCAATCACTGACCGGTGAAGCTAAGGTTTGGACGGCTGCTCTTGCTAAGATGGGTGCAGACTTGCACCTTCTGCTGAAAGAATTCAAAGAAATTTTTTCCTTTGAAGTGGAAGAGCTGCCAGGCGTCAGCACGGATCTTGCTGTCCACAAACTCGCCGTGGATGCTAAAAAGAAGCCCATCTTGCAAAAGAAAAGAAATCACAGCGAGGAGAGAAGTCAGGCGGCAGCTGCCGAAGTAAAAAAGCAACTGGACGCTGGGTACGTTCGGCCATGTAACTTCCCCGACTGGGTGGCCAATGTTGTGCTTGTAAAGAAGCCGAATGGTACCTGGCGTATGTGTGTTGATTACACAGACCTAAAGAAGGCGTGTCCCAAGGGCAGTTATCCGCTTCCAAAGGTCGACAGTCT
Organism: Chenopodium album; assembly: GCF_948465745.1. Classification (NCBI taxonomy): domain Eukaryota; kingdom Viridiplantae; phylum Streptophyta; class Magnoliopsida; order Caryophyllales; family Amaranthaceae; genus Chenopodium; species Chenopodium album. Next base: position 31,643,884 of record NC_137836.1, read on the forward strand.
GGTCGACTCTACAGCCGGCCACACCTTGATGAGCTTTATGGATGCCTATTCCGGCTTCCATCAGATCAAGAGAAGACGGCCTTCGTCACTGATTAATGGTTATTCTGGTATACTGTGATACCGTTTGGCTTGAAAAATGCGCCTGCCACTTTCGAACGGATGATTAATACGATATTGATTAATCAAATTGGGAGGAATGTGGAGGCTTACATTAATGACATGATAGTCAAATCCAAGCTACAGACGAATCATCTTGCTGATCTCTGAGAAACATTCACCACCCTCAGGCGGCATAAGGTCATGTTGAATCCTAAGAAATGCGTCTTTAGTGTTGAGTCTGGGAAGTTTCTCGGATTCCTGATTGATGAAAGGGGGATAGAGGCTAACCACGAGAAGATACATGCGGTGATTGACATGAAGTTACCCCTACTGTCAAGGAAGTTCAAAGGTTAACCGGTTGTCTGGCGGCATTTGGGAGATTCCTCAGCCGGTCAGGGGACAAATGCCTTTACTTATTCTAAGCAATTAGGAAGAAGACCAGATTTGAATGGGGGGATGATGCTGATGCGGCCTTTCAAAAGCTAAAAGAACACTTACACTCCTTGCCGAGGCTCATTAGTCCTTTGCCTAGAGAGACGCTGTACATGTATTTAGCTGTCTTAGAGTATGCCCACATTATCGTTCTCCTTGTTGAAAGAGACGGCGTCCAGCTCCCGGTCTATTTCATTAGCCATGTGCTAAAAAATGCTGAACTCCGGTACCCCATGGTTGAAAATTTTGGTCTTGCTTTGTATATGGCATTAAAAAATTGAAGCCTTATTTTCTAGCACATCCGGTGGTGATATACACCGACCAGCCACTCAAGCGGCACTATGTCCACCTTAGATTCATGCAAAAGAATGCTGAAATGGGCTATTGAAATGCAAAGTCTCGAAATCACTTACAAACCAAGAAAGGCAGTGAATGGTTAGGCGTTTGCCGACTTTATTGTTGAAATGACCCGTCCGGTAGCTCCTGATAATCTTGACCAGGTTTGGAAGGTTTATGTAGACGGGAGCTCAACAAAGAACGGCTCTGGTGTAGGCGTAATCTATGAATCTCCGGAAGGAGACAAATTTGAGTATGCATTACGGTTCAAATTTTAGGCCTCAAACAATGAGGCGGAGTACGAAGCACTGCTAGCCAGAATCTGCATGTGTAAGGCAGCAGGGGCAACCAAAGTTGACGCCTATTCTGATTCTGAATTGGTCGTTAGCCAGTACGTAGGTACATATGAAGCTACCCATCCGGCAATGATCAAATATCTTCAGGCGGTCAAAGATGAAGCTAGGACACTCGAAGGGTTCACTCTGAGCCAATTGCCCAGGTCCGGCAACAACCAGGCAGATGCCTTGTCCAAATTAGCATCCTCCCCCTATTGTGATACGTCTTGGTCAGTCTTTTAGGAAGTACTTAAAAACAGAAGCATATGTAAAGAGCCCATTGGAATTCTGGACCAAAGCTGTACCTAGATGGATGGCATCCGGGCTTTCTTAACAGACGACACGCTTCTTGATTCGCCACAGGAGGCAGCCGTCATGAAAAAAAGAGCGGCAAACTTTGAGATGAGAACGGAGAACTCTTTAAGGCGGGGTTTCTGAAGCCTGTTTTGAAGTGTGTTACACTAGAAAAGGGGAAGAAAGTTCTCGAAGAATTGCATGCGGAGTACTGCACCTCCCACATAGACGACAGATCCCTAGTCGTTAGAGCCAAGCGACACTATTTTCGGCCTACCCTTGAGGCAGACGCCAAAGAGCTGGTGAAGAAATGTGACAAGTGTCAAAAATTTGGCAAACTTATTCACCGTCCGGCTACTAATCTGACGACCATCCACAGCCAAGTCCCGTTTGCAAAATGGGGATGCACATTTTTTGTCTTTATAAGCCTGCGCCAGGCGGAAAACGCTACATTCTAGTGGTTGTGGATTACTTCACCAAATGGGTGCAGGCGGAGGCAGTCAAGAATATCAAGACAAAGGATGTCATTTCGTTCATCTGGATGAACATCATCACCCGGTTTGGGGTTCCTATGTCTATGGTATTTGATAATGGCCCTCACTTTGAAACGCCTCAGCTTAAGACTTGGTTGGGGGATCAAGGGATCTCAAACTGTTTTGCATCAGTCGGTCGACCCCAAGCAAATGGCCAGGTTGAAGCCTTCAACAAACTCATCTCAGACGGCATAAATAAGAAAATTAAAAGTGCCGGTGGCTTATGGGAAAAAGAGCTGATTCATGTCCTATGGGCCATCTGGACAACAGCCAAAGGGGGCAACCGGTGAAACCCCATTTCTTATGGTTTACGGTGCTGAAGCTGTCTTTCACATCGAACATTACGAGCCTACTCTCAGAGTCATGCTTTATGATGAAGAGGGAAACTGGGAGGCCATGCGTCTGGCATTGGACTCTCTCCCAGAGCGCAGGGGCAATGCCGCCTTGCGTCATGAGATATACCGTTTGAGAATGACAAGAGCCTACAACAAGAAAGTGCACAAGCGCCTTTGGAAATTTGGCGACTTCGTGTTACGGAAAATAGAGGCAATTGTTAGGGCTAATGAGCTTGGAAAGCTGACTCCAAATTGGGAAGGCCCCTACCGGATCTGTGAGGAAATTAGAGACGGCACCTATCGCCTGGAAACCCCAGACGGTAGGCGCCTGTCTAGGACTTGGAATATAGATAACTTGAAAAAGTACTACTTTTGAGTTGTAAAATTTTGTAAGCAAAAAGTCTATTAATAAGAAATTGCTTTTTGTTTTCTATTATGTTTTTTCCTTTTTCAAGCTTTAAGGTCGTCTGGGAAATACACGGACGGACCAATTGTTGAACTCTCTAAGTTTGAAACTTAGTAGACAATTCAACGTTCATGTTATATGAGGCCAATTGCCAGATAACTAAACTAGGTACAAAACCGCTTAGTGGCTATACAGCCGGTCTCCACCTAGACTAGAGGCCAATGGCCAAATGGCTGCTTGTTTTATAAAATCACCTATCCCAACATGGACAAAGGCGTCCGGCGACACCCCTCCGGGTGCGATCGTCGCAGAGAGCAGCCTACCTGTTTTCTCTACGTACCTATGCAGACGACAAAGATTGAACGACCAAATTGGTCAACTCATAGCCGCCTGACCAGAACAGTTTAAAGAACGATTAAGTTTTCAAAATACCGGATTTCCCAAGACATCAGTTAGTGACCGACCGAAGTTCTTAAGCTTTTTATTCCAAAGTTGCACAGACTTTCCCATTGGGAAAAAAGGGGTTGTGCAACGGCTACGCAACTGTCTTTAAAGGACATGAGGCCGATGGCCGAATGGTTATTCGAATTTCGCCAGCTCCAATGAGTAATAAGGCGACCGATAACACCCCTCCGGGTGCAATCATCATAAGCACTACCAAAAAGTGCATCTGCACATACAGGCGACATGGTTCAAATCAGTGCCACTTGACCTGGGTAATCTGGATTACCCTCTGAATTTATACGTCTTCCCAACGGGGTACAAGACTGGAATGTACAATTGGATTGCAAACCCTCCAGGTGGCCATCTCCCTCCTGTCTTATGATAGGACAGGCAGCTCTTCGCCTTTAGTAAGTTTCTCAGACGAACTTTTTTCCGTCTGATAGTAAATCCGGAACGCCTGTTATATGTACGGCTGTGTACTTGGTTTGGGGCAATAACTGTTGTGATTGATTCACTTCCAAACATATCATGCTCTTTAAAGCATCAGACGTTTCCAAGCTAATCAATCAATTTTAAGGTGAAACCAACCACACAGCTGCCCAGGGGAAAGAGCAGTCGGACTATCAATTGCCGCATGCTTTTTATAAGTTAGGCAAAAGCAAAAATATCAAGCAAACTTTCAAAACAAAAAATGCAAAACTCAAGCGCAAAATAACCAAAACCGACTCAGTCGACACATTCATTAAAAGACTACCCAACCAAATGGTTGTGGTAGAGCATTGTTAACTGGACCCCATCCGGGAAAGTGATGCAAATTGTTAATTAACCCGGCCCCTCAGCCGGTAAAGACAACATATACTTGACACAAAGGCCGGAAAGAAAGTAATTTTGCATACAACCGCTAAATCGTAAAATACAAAAATGGTATACTGCCGCGGAGAATCATTGCTGAGCTGCAGACGGGTCCACCTGATCATTATCCCTTTAATCTTTTTCATTAGAAAGAATCTCGTGCACTTGACTTTGGACGGGATGCCCAGGTTCCGGCAGCTGAGTGTTAGCCCAGGCATTAAACAACTCCGGCTCTGGCTCGCTTTTCTCCCTCAAGAAAATAACTTCTTCAGCATATTTGTGAGCTAGTGCCCAGACGCCGTACTCCTTGTTTGGATAGAAGGCGTTCCAGGAAATCTTCATCCGGGCATCGTTGTTAGCCACACTCTCGGCCACCAGGCGCTCTAAGTCCGCCTTCATGGTTGCTTTAAAGTTCAGCTGCGCCTTGGCAGCGGTGTCCTCCAACTCCTAGACCATAGCCTTGAGGTCGGTGTTCTCTTGGGAGACCCCCTTGAGAGAGTCCAGCTCCATCTTAGCCTTGCCAAGCTCCTCTTGAGCTTTTTTGTGCGCCGTCTCAACATCGTCGGCTTTCTGCTTGAACGCCTCCAGGTCCTTCTCGAGCTGCTCAATCTTCGACGCCTGCGTCATTATTGTGGCTTTAGTCTCAAGTTCATTTATTGTACAAGAGTATAGAGCAACGTTTTCAATGTCTCTAGTTGATTTGTTGGCTCTCTTTACCTCTTCCCGCTTGTGGGAGTAGGGACGTTTGAGACCGTCTACTCGAAAAAGAGCCTGCATAGAATGAATCAGGTTAGATTTGCAGGCGGAGTAAGACTTGAAGTTTATTTTCTTTACTTACACCTCACCTCAGCCAGAAGGGATAGAATGCGTTCCAGATTGAACGTCTCTATCCCAGGGATGTTGTCTTTATCCCTCTTCCGGACGGCATCAAGCATGGCCTTGGAATACTTTTTGACGTCTTGCCAGCGGGGAGAGTGATCTGCACCACAATTAATATTGGATGAGTGCGAAATAAAGGTTGCACCAATCTGTTGCCGACCGTGTCAGGAAGAAGTTTGTTGAGAGTGGGATTTCACTCGCAAAGGCCACCCTAACTAAGGCGGAGACTCAAATGGGTTTGCCTTACCTTTTGAGGGGGCGTTGCGAGAACCACCTGTAGGAGCTATAAAACCTCCGCCTACGGACAAGGGGTTGGCAAGGTCAAGGCCCAAGTTGTCGGATACCTTCTACATCTCCCCCCAACGCGCATCATAGTCTTCCCGGCTTTGGCTCCAGGAGTCAAAGAGGAGGCAGACTTCTTAGATTTGGAGGGGGTAGAGACGGAGTTATCCCTAGTCCGTTTGAGAAGCTTCTCAAACGTCTTTAGGATTTCGCCTCCCTGCAAAACGGATACAAGTCAGTTATGCATCCAGAAATGAAACAAGTTAAAGAAAAGGGGTTCAGGCGTCTTACCTTGGCCCTGATCGCAACCGCTTGTTTCTCTGCAATATCTCTACGGATGGCAGCGGAGGACCATCTGGGTGTCTTCTCGACCGGGAGCATGGCTAAGGCTTCTTCTGCAAAAAGAGCAAAAACATCAGTATTTGCACATCTGACATGGAGATAGCCCAAATAGTCAAAATGTCAGGCGCATACGTTTGGTAAACATTATGTTGAGCCCGCAGGCAGATAAAAAGGCCTCAACCAGGCGCTTTTTGGGATCCAGTTCTTTGGAACTTTTATTGTTTCCCCGGTTGACAGGGTAGCTCACAAGACCAAAAAAGTTGGTCTCAATTATTTTGTCATAGTCCCCATCCGGAATCTAGGGAAGACAACACTTCAGGCCCAGAAGGTTGGGCTTCTTATTATACCAGCGCAGTTCAAAATTCTCTCGCCGGCTAGGTGCAGACAGCAAGTAAAAGCGGTGCTTCCAACCGTAAAATTTGGACACTTTGTCCAAAGTCATCATGTACTGAGGGAGTGTGGTCAACGTATACCACGCCCTCCCGCCGCCTGGGTTGCGACTCAGGTAATGCATATGGGCAAGGCTTCTCAGCCGGGATGCAGCTCTTAGAACTCTCTGGCGGCAACATACCCCAGATGTTAACCCAGGAATTGGGGGTTAGTTGCCAGACTCCAAGGCCATAACCTCATAAAAATTCTTTCACCGCCTCGTGCAGTGAAAATCTTAGCCCAGCTAGGAACGCCGCCTCATAACAGCCAAAGTAGGCATTGGCGTTCCTCTCGTCATCCTTACAAGAGATGTCAGGCGGCACCCGAATGCTATAATTACCGGCTAAGGGGCGCATAAGTTTGAAATTCTCCAAGTCCTTGTCCATGTTTGCCCTATCTTTGGCAGAGACGTGTATTTTGAAGGGGTCATCCTTCTGTAGGCGTTGTTCGAAGTGCGCCTACGTTAAAGGCATGTGAGAATATGCTTGGCACTCTTAGGAAGTGGGAATTGACGTATACGATTAGGGACAAGGAAAGTAGGGAGTCGCCAACAAGTTTTTAAGGAACTTGTAAACCGTTTACGGATCATAAAAGGCAACCACGATAAAGGGAAAACGATAGGCAACAACGATTGACCCGTGAAGTTTACACCCCATTCATAATCCATGAGATTACTAACTCCATATGGTTCGGAACAACGAAAGGAGGGTCGGGGATGATGGTACGAAGTGAGTCATGGAGTCACATTTGCCCGTAATAGCCTCTACTCGATTCTTATAGTGAAAAGATGATTCCTGCGATTTCAAAGGCATACAAACAGAGATTCAATTTGCTCCAATCTATTATTAAGCTACATTGTTTTAATATTAATGGAACACATAATTCTAAAATATTTGTGATCACTTGAATTAAACAACAAGATTAAAAGGAACCTAAACCGGTCGTCCAAATTATCTTATTAGGCGTGATTTTCAATTACATATTCCCTTTAAACATGCAATATGGTGATCTTAAAGATAATAAAATAAACATTAATATTGGAAGCAATTTAACCATAATTCCAACAATATAAAATCATTAGAAAAATAATAGAAATAAAAGGAACATAATTCTTACATTGATTCTGTTTGCTTCAACTATAAAATAATAAATGAGTTAGTCACTTCAAGGAAGTAATAATAAAAGAATAATTAAATTAAATTAAATTAAGTATAGTTGATTTAGAGCCAAACCCTCAAACGGTTTTACCTTTCACGCCTTGGCTTAAGGACAGAACCACGAGTAAAGTATGGACTCCTTGGAGTGCTTGAAGAAGGAATTTTGAAAGAAAAAGGGTAGGCTAGTGTTCAGGCTAGAACATAGAAGAGAGAAAAATCGAGAATTAATTGATGCCCCGTACAACAGAAATGAGGGGGTATTTATAGAAAAAATGTGCAGAGGGAACACACGGAACCCTAAAAAGATAAAAACCCTAAAAAACTATGTCGTGACACGACAAAGTATACCGTGACACGGGAAACCCCACCGTCAGATGGGAAACATTCTCGTGACACGGTGTACTTGTTGTATGACGCGGGAAATATTTAGTAAACGGGGGAGAAAACGCGTTAAGGGTTTACGTGGAAAGGACACGAAAACTCCCGTGTCACAGAAGGTTTCCCGTGTCACGGGAAATCCCACCGTCAGACGGGACAGTTTCCCGTGACACGGTGGACTTTTGCCGTGACGCAAGAATTTTTTATTCCGTTTTTCCGTCTAAATTCATTTTTAACCCTAATTTCGTTCAGCATTTTAAGTGCCGATTGATAATTTTGGGCCATTTCTGATTTATTATTATTTGGGCTTAAAAAAGAAAATAAAAATATAAAATAAATAAAAGTTTTTGGCCAAAATAAGTAATAAAACAATAAAATAAAAAGGGTTTGGGCTGAAATTAAAATCTATGCTTTGACTAAACATTAAGACTGATCCATGGACTATTGAATTTAATTAAATACGATTTTTTAAGCACTCTCGGAATTAAATACTGAACTCGACCAATAGTGACGGTGAAAGGTTGTTCATCATCGGGTTTGGTTTTGGGGAGACATTTTTAGGTGTCTACACCTTCTCACTCCATTTTTTCCTCTCTTCTACCTTACTATCCTCAAGTGGAGACATGGGTTCGTCATTGCTCTCGGAGCTAGAGGCGGAGCTTTCTTCGGATGACTCCTCATCCTGCAAGTAGGGCATAGAGATGGCCTCCTAACCGTCTCCCTGATCACATTCATCAAGGAAGGAATCTGCAGGGGTTGAAGGGGCACACAAAGTAAACCTCTCAGCAGCTGTTGGGTTTTCCCTACTTGACGTCTCTCCCTCAGACGGCTGCCCGCCTGAGCCCTCGCTCCTATAATCAGGATTTTTGGCCGTCTGCATTGTCCAAGCCATTGTGTCCTGCACAGACAGATAGACGGTCGGATTCCAAGCATAAGGGTGTTCCCAACACCCCGAGGCGGCACTCCCCATCCTAGACTCAACCGTACTGGGAGACCGGCTGGACTCTAACCAAGGCTGTACCGTGTGTGTTGGTGATGCATCCATTTATTGCAATAAAATATATACAAGCAGAAAAAATGAAAAGTGCTAAGAGAGACAGAGGCGGTACCTATAGAATTGATATCTGAAGGTAAGACGGAACCGGTTGTGGTAGACGGGAACGAGCTTGAATGCTTGCGCTTGACATAGAAGTAACAGTAGACTCTCTCTCTAAGTTTCTCTCTCTTGAATTTTTTTGTAAACGTACAAAATAATGAGGGTAAACGGCTATATATATGGGGTAAATCCGGGTGTACCTCCATAATTTCCACAGAAGGTGAACAGTAAAAAATTGGCGGTAAAATTACCCCCAATGGAAGAGTGACACCTGTCACAGGTGCCACGTAGAATGCCACGTCACATCTGTGAGGGGCAAATGTTTTGGGTAATTTTACCCTGCCACGTGGTCTAACCAGAGGGTGACACGTGTCACTTCAGGGTTAGACCAAAATTGAACAACCCCTGTTTGACACGTGTCATTCCAGAGAAATGAGAAAAAAGGCGGCCTTCACGGCCTAAATCCCGAGAAAGCCGTCATACGGCGCAGCTCACCAATGATTAGGGCTCGATGACCCAATCAGGGGCACAAACCACAAGGACCCTATAAATAGGGAGATTTCCTCCATTTGGGGGCACGTTTTGACCATTTATTACACATTTTACTCTTTGAAAGAGACATCTCGAGCTTGGACTCCAACAGATACCCACCTAAATTTCCGCACCTTTTTACTCCTGTTCAAGTTACTAACTTGATCGTCGGAGGCGGAACTACAACCACCCGGAGTCTCCGTTGTTTTGCAGGTACAGCTGACGCCGGACCAGACTTTGTGACATAACTCTCCCGAGGGACAAAAACACCCAAAACACCCTTAATACTCATTATTGTTTCAAAGGCTCATAATTGGAAATAAGGGTTGTTAGTTGCCTTGAATTTCTGGATGTCGTTGGCATTGAACTTCTGCGGAAGAAGCTCCTTGTCCACCAAGACCCCATGTGAACTAATCCCTTGAAACTTGTAATCACTAGATAGCTTGCTCAAGCTTTCTTGCATAAGATCCATTTGTTGTTGCTTCACAAGGTCATTAATTTGAAGGGTTAAAGCCTTCAACACTTCAGTTATGTCAGTTAATTAATTCCTAAGTTCGTTAACTTCTTCCCGAGTTGCCATTATCTTCTTCGCTTATCTTTTTTCGAGCGATTGGCTTGTCAAAAAGTTTTACTTGAATGAAAAGGTTGTCTTTGATAAAATGCACTTCCTTTCTTTACCACACGCTGTAAATTAAACCATTTATTTTAATGACTTGACTCAAATTGACTTTGACTTTACGGGTTTATAAAGAAAAAGAAAAAAGCAAAAAAAAGGGTGTATATTTTTGGGATCAAGTATATGGTTCAAACAAGTGGTTTAATTGGAAGGATTAATATCCGACTTACCCCCTAAAAAAATGACGGAAAACAAGCGCATACAAGACTCTCTTAGACATGATCATAGTGTACATATATATTAGTGTGTGCTTTATATTGTGAGTGCAAGTGACATGCTTTGACTCCTGTGTAAGACCATGGGACTTAGTGTCTAGACTCAATTAAGGACTTAACAAAGGTATTGTTATTAACAAAATAATCGAATTGATTAGCAAACTGTTTAATTAGACTCATAGTGATGACTCTAGTAAAATGTTGAATTGTCGCCGCATTTTCAATGCTGCGCCAGACGATAGAGCTTTCGCGAAGCGTTGCACAACATAGTGTGGCTCCACAGTCCAAATCGTGGCGCCATTACTGAAACGTTGATCTAGGACTGCTCTCAGTATCTTAACTCAACGGGACATGCCTAAAGTCGTACTAAGTCAATTCCGATTAAATTATTTTACTTTAATTATTCAAATAAATAAATTAATTAATTAATTAGGAAAAGTCATTTTAGTCATTAATAAGTTTATTTAGTCTTAAACACAAGTCAAACAAACGGTTAGGAAAAACACATAGAGTATGCACAACAAGTAATGCACAATTAGTCAAGTAGGCACAATATGATGCAATGAGTTTGCAACCTAACCATGGCTCTAGTTCTCTAAAGTTCGGGATATGGGTTAGTCAAAGAGGGTCCATGGTTAATTGTCCGGATGCGCCGGGCGGAGCCTTACCTTTTGAAGGGTTGGCGCGAGTGGATGGGACACCGCAAGTTAAAAACTCGCTTCCATGGTTTGGTGAATGCAACATTTTCGGATGTACCCTTTGTAGAATAGAGCGTTTAATCTGGTAGATGGAGCATGAATTCCAAGAGGGTTATGTCCATATGTAGAACACATATGGGTTTCAGAAAAGTGAGAAAAACTCAATAAAGAAGTAGGATCGAGTGAACATTGCAAAAAACTGGTCAAAATTAGAACGTACATTTCTTGCTCGGTTTGTGAAGAATTTGGCGCCAGCGAATAGAGGTCGTCGTCACAATTTAGCTCTGTCGCCTGGCGACAGAGTAAAATCCTCGGCAACAAACTCTGTTTTTTGGACGCCAGTTCCTACATGCCTCAGCAGCTTTCTGTGCTTGATTAAATTTTCAAATTTCACGCAGCATTATTTCGATCCTAGTTGTGAAAGATATTCCTCAAATTTCCTACGTGTAAAAATCCAATGTTTTAACCCATTACGGATGGTCTTTCCAATGAGATCTTTTTTATGCATATGACAGTAATGTTAATCAAAATTACGCACATGAAATACTTAGAACTTTTCGAGTCTCATCCACTCATTCTAAATCATTGCTGAAATAAATTTCAGGAATTAAAATAGAAATCCTCCCCAGTGGAGTCGCCAAAAACTGTAGGGAATATTTTAAGCATTACTCCAAACATGAACCCCACTGTGATCATACACTAAAGTACGGTGGCGTCCAAAGGGAAGAAAGCTAGATCAAAATAGTTGACAACAAGTTTTAGGAACTTGTAAACCGTTCACAAGGTGAAGGTTACACCTCTTAACAATCCAGAAGATCGTCAACTCCAATAGGTCTGGAACCAAGACTGGAAGTTCGGGGGTGAAGGTACAAATCCAACCTAAAAGAGATTGAACCTGCCCTAATAATAGGCCGCTACTTTATTATGATCGTATTCATGTGCGCTTTCTGACTAACATGCAATCAATAGGTTTTTCCTAAACCTGTTTAACTATGTCGGTTAAATATTAATGCACAAATAAAACTATTATAGGCGATCACTAGAATTATAATCATATTAACCCTAAACAAGATTATTAATTATCCTATTAAGCGTGATTACAACTACTAATTCCCTTAAAACATGCATAAAAGGCGTGATCAAGCGACATAATAAACATAATAATAATAATAATCATATTTATCATAATTAAAATAATCATGTTCATGTTAAAAATAAAGCATAATAATATCAAGATCCTAGGCATGATACTAACAAGATTAATAACGAACCCTAGCATGTCACTAATCAATAAAAATCAAAGCTTTAGCCCTAACATGATACTAACATGAATATTAGGAAGAGAATAGGAAGCATCGCAGGAATTACAATTGTCATAATATATATTCTAACCTTTAGTTGTTTCCCTACGCATGATACTAGGAATCATAATAACAACCTAGACATGATTTCTATATCATAATAACAAAAAATCAATTAAAGCACTCACTTGGATGCCTCGTACCTTTTTCTAATAAAAAAATACACACGTTAGTAACTTCAAGGAAAATAATAAACAAACAATTAAATCAAATAATTGAAATAGAGATTTGTGACCAAACTCTCTGAAATTAAAACCTTTCACGTCTAGGGTGAAGGCAACTTCGAACTTGGCTAGGTGTTTCTAGATCTTGTGAATGCGGAATTTTGTGTGCAAAAGGTCTAGTTTAGAAAAGAGAGAGAAAGAGCAATCAAGAGATTCTTGATGAGAATGGGTGAGAGAGAATCGATGAAAGTTGGTGATTGAAAACGGAGGTTTTAGGAGGCTTTTTATAGAGAAAATCAGCCAGATATGATAAAAAACGAATCAGAGTTTCGAAAAGTATAAAACACGACTGCAGGGCTAAACACGCACCTGTCGCATAATGAGAGATCTGTTGCCAGACGCCAGGTCTGTCATATGGCGCTAGAAATAATATTCCATGCGTTTTCTTATTTTGATAAAATTTAACCGTACGAGAGGGCAAAATTGTATTTTTCTTAAAAATACGTCTTTTATTCTGATTAAAGCTCTTAAAAGTCAACTAAAGTCAATTTATCAATGCTAATTAAATTAGGATTAAAAAGAACCATTTAGAACTAGAAGACTATAATCAATTCTGATTGCATTTGGAATGATAAATCATAATATGCCCTCCTCTAGATCATTGGGCCTCATATAAATATCAAACCGGGCCCCGTTAGTAATTTGGCCATAACTTCCTCGTTATTCATCGAATTTGGGCTTATAATATATCGTTGGAAAGCTCTTTTCGAACCCAACCCAACTACACTATTATTGGTCCCTTGTTATGGATTAAACAAAACTGTATTGGCTGTTTTCTTAAAATAGGTTTTTAAAAACAGAGAGAAAGAAAAGAAATAAAAACACTAATCGCACACTAGATTTTCCACACTTTCACCTCATTCGATTATGATTCGACGTGAAAGGTACTCATCACTGGGTTTAGTTTTGGGGAGACACAAATGGGTGTCTATAGTACTACACATAACATGCTTAAGGTTAGTACTAATAACAACTAACACCTACGAGCTAAAACATTGGAGTCTGGTCAACTGGTTAACACCACCACCTCCAATGTCTGAGTCATCCTCCCACCTAGGATGGAGATGTGGAGTAAGAGTGTGTAGGGAATATTTCCAGCATTACCCCAAACTTGAACCCCACTATGATCATACACTTAAGCATAGTGGCGTCCAAAGGGAAGGAAGCTAGAGCAAACGAGTCGCCAACAAGTTTTAGGAACTTGTAAACCGTTAACAAGGTGAAGGTTACACCCCTTAACGATCCAGGAGATCGTTAACTCCAATAGGCCTGGAACCATGACTGGAAGTTCAGGGATGAAGGTACAAATCCCATCTAAAAGAGATTGAACCTGCCCTAATAATAGGCCTCTACTTTATTATTCTCGTATTCATGTGCGCTTTCTGACTAAAATGCAATCAGTAGGTTAACCTTAAACCTTTTTATCACTACTAAAAAAAAACCCCTATCGAGTCTCCTGTAAATGACCTAACAAGTCGCTTTAAAGGCGACTCCACAACCACCGACACAATAGCTTCCAACTTTAGGAGTTGCCTCTGAGGCGACTTGATATCTTTTATATAAGTTTCTTATTAGTTGTTAGGCGACTCTATTTGTTAAGCTATTGTGTCGCTTGTGTTGAAAGAGGCGACTCCATAGGTTAATCTATTGTGTCGCTTGTGTTGAAAGAGGCGACATGTAAAAAACCAACATTTTTTCCAACTATTTTTATTAGCTCATATAATGTCAGTGTTTATGACACTCAGCCTGCTTGATCTCTGGTTCTTTGCCTGGAAGGTTGAAGTTCTTGCCATTATGCCAAAGTTACTTTTCATATATATATGATATTGTAACTATTTTATATACTTTTTAGAATTAACCTATCGAGTCGCGTCTTACGTATTATGAGACTTATAAGGTAGTGGTCATATAACAAAGCACCTAACAAGTCGGACTTTTAGAGTCACCTATATATAAGGTGCGACTTGTAAACATATCGAGTCGCCTCATACTTATTAGGCGACTTGTTATGTTGGGGTTAAAATCAACAAAGCACCTAATGAGTTGCCTAATATACATGAGGTGACTTGATAGGTTTACAAGTCGCACCATATATGCATGTGACTCTATAACTCGACTTATTAGGTGGCTTAAATTAGATTTTTAAAGTCACCTGTATATAAGGTGCGACTTTTTAACCTATCGAGTCGCCTTATAAATATCAGGCGACTCATTAGGTGAGAGTCATAGATAAGAAAACTCACCTATTGAGTCGCCTAATATGTATAAGGCGACTCGACAGGCTTTCGAGTCGCACCTTATGTACAGGTGACTTTGAAAATCTAATTTAAACCACCAAATAAGTCGGATTATAGAGTCGCATGCATATATGGGGCGACTTGTTAACTTATCAAGTCACCTCATATATATTAGGCGACTTGTTAGGTGCTTTGTTGATTTTAACCCCAACTTAACAAGTCACCTAATAAATATGAGGCAACTCGATAGGTTTATACGTCGCACCTTATGTACAGGTGACTCTAAAAGTCCGACTTATTAGGGGTTTTTGTAGTAGTGTATCTATGTTAGTTAAATATTAATGCTCAAATAAATCTATTATTGGCGATCACTTGAATTTTAATCATATTTAACCTAAACAAGATTATTAATTATCTTATTAAGCGTGATTACAAGTACAAATTCCCTTTAAACATGCATAAAATGGGTGATCAAGCAATAACAATAAATATCAAGCAACATAATAATAATAATAATAATAATAATAATAATAATAATAATAATAATAATAATAATTATTATTATTATTATTATTATTATAATGATGATGATAATAATAATAATAATAATAATAATAATAATAATTATTATTATTATTATTATTATTATTATTATTATTATAATGATGATGATGATGATGATGATGATAATAATAATAATAATAATAATAATAATAATAATAATAATAATAATAATAATAATAATAATAATAATAATAATAATAATAATAATAATAATAATAATAATAATAATAATAATAATAATAATAATAATAATAATAATAATAATCATGACAATTATGAAAATAATCATGTTAAAGCATAGTAATAGCAAGATCCTAGGCATGATACTAACAAGATTACTAACAAACCCTAGCATGTCACTAAACATTAAAGATCAAATATTTAGCCCTAACATGGTACTAACATGATATTAGGAAAGACAATAAAAGGCATCATAGAAATCATAATTGACATTATATTCTTTACCCTAAACATGATACTAGGAACTCATTGTTGTCACCCTAAACATCATACTAAGAAAAGCATCCTAACATGATACTAGGAATCAAAAGAACAACCTAGACATGATTTCGATATCATAATATCAATTAAAACAATTTAAGCACTTAATTGGATGCCTCGTATCTCTTTCTAATAACAAAATTTACACGTTAGTAACTTCGGGGAAAATAATAAAACAAAACAAATAAATTATGAAATAGAGATTTGGGACCAAACCATTAGAAATATCAGACCTTTCACGTCTAGGGCGAAGGCAACTTCGAATTGGGCTAGGTGTGTCTAGATCTTGTGAATGCGGAATTTTGTGTTTGAGAAAAGGCTAGTTTATAAGAAAGAGTGAGAGAGAATATCAAGAAATTCTTGATGAGAATTGGTGATTGAAAACGGAGGTTTAAGGAGGCTATTTATAACAAAAATAAGCCGGATTATGATAAAACAGAATTAGATTTTCGAAAAAAATAAAACACGACGCTGTCGCCACACATGCCTCTGTCGCCAAACGACAGAGCCTGTCGCCAAGTGACAGACTTGTCGCCGCGATGCAAGGCCTGTCGCCAGGCGACAACTTGTAGTGCGACGCTGCAGTCAGTTTTTCCACACGTTTTCATAATTTGATAAAATTTAAGCGTACGAAGGGTTAAACTGTTATTTCCTTAAAAACACTTATTTTATTCTAAATAAAACTCTTAAAACTCAATTATCAATACTAATCACATTACGATTCAAAATAACCTTCTAGAAGATTCTAGAAGACCATAATCAATCTGTAGACATCTACTTTTGGCCTCCTGCCACGACAGGAAGTGCAATGACAATAATAAAGCCATCTTCGTGTTGGATCGAAGTGGAGAATACTTATGGATAACTGGTTAAGCCACAAAACATAAAAGACAAGCCCAAATTAAAGAAAAAGCATAAACTCGATCATAATTAGGCTTAAGCCCGTGCTTAAACCCTAATAATGACGGATTTAGAAGTGCCTAGGTTAAATCTTAGTGTTGCCGCTGGAAAAGCTGCGCGCATCTCAAAGAGACGCGCTGGGCTGCCGCGTGCAACTGATTCAGTTGCGCGGGACACCCATCGCAACCTTCAGAGTTGCGCTGCGGAAGATTCAGAATTATACGGAAAATATAAAATCGAATCTTACCATAAAGCCGCGCGCAAGACAATTAGTTGCGCTGCACATAGCAGCGCGACTCAATCACTTGCACTGGGATGCCGCGCGCAACCCAATCTTTTGCGCGTGACACCTGTTGCGGCAGAATGCTCTAAACCCTAAACCTAATCATTCCCTATAAATACGAGCTTAGACCGAGGCTTAAACAGAAAGAAATTAACCTAAAACTCTGGCGAAATAACTTATGCAATCTAACCCTCTTGTCCTATACACTCACCCTTTCGATATCTTGTTACTATAGTGGAGGTTCCCCAACAAGAAGGAGTCCATAAGTGTTCTAAACGGAGATCTAGCAAAGAGAAGTGGTAAATTCCAGAGCACTTAGTCAAATCACCTTTCTTTTCTTGTTTAAAAGGACTTTAATTAATTAATTAGTGTTGTTTGATCACCTTTAAAATAATTAATTAATCAATTCCACATAGTATCTTGCGTTAAATAAAGATTAGAATTGAATTAAATAATTGTTTTTTAATCACTTAAGCCAAGGCGAATCTTGTTTATTTTATAGTTCTTTCACGAATTTAATTAAATAAGAATAACGACATTACGATCTAATTCCTACGTGAATTAATGCTTGTAAATAAAATCAACTAACATAGTTTTAGGTATCACGTTGCATATATTGTTTGGTGATGAAATTGTAAAAAAGGATGAGCTAGTAGAGGCCGTACTAGGGCTAGGATAACGATTCCCCTCTTAAAGGAAAGTTATTTTAGTACCCTCGCTCTGGTTTATAGACAAATTTGGGCACGGGTAAACATATGATTTGTGCTAATTATTCCATGAATTCCACATGGAAGAAATGCATAAACGAGGTTTATGAGTTTTTCCTAAAACTCATTGACGACTCCTACTTGTTTCTTACAAAAAAGCATAATCATAGATTCAATTCTAATTCAAGGTCCCTCAAACAGTCAGGAATTCAAATCCTACTACACCCTAACAAGTGTAAAGTCCTAAGCTTTTAAGTGTCCAAGGGCATTTAAGGAGAGTACCCCTTACGATGGGATCACCCTCCTTATAGTGGCGACTCTACTTGGGATTTAGAGGTTACATGATTAATTCATACTTATGGTCCAAGGTATCCAACACTAGGTTTCCTATGGGTCGTAACGAGAATTAACTTGGATAATATCTAGTTCGAGAGCGAGATTTGAACGCATAATATCTTGCTTTTACACAAGAGTAAAAACCAAACAAGCAACATTGCATCATGCATAAGCAAAGCACACTTAAACCATTGAGGATTGGCTCATTGACTAGGGGTCGCCAACACTAGGCGTCTATCCCAAAATCAATAACAATCATACCACCCATATCACCAACAAAATTTTGGGAGGGCGATGTCATGAGTCAACACGTTGAGTGATTGATTTGTGCGTCGTTTCTTAAGATATGGTACCTTTGGACACCCAAGCCTTTTTTGACCTTAGAACGACATTGTGATAATCTTGACTTATGGCATGTGTGATTATGTGACTATGTGCAACGTGTTAGGATAGTGTTTTTTTTTTATCTTTTTAGTTTGGTCTAGGTTCCCAATTACGAAGTTGTCTCTTCGTGATTTAGCGTCATATTCAAAGGATAGCATAAAAAAAAGAGTTAAAAAAAAAACGATGACAAAAACGCTCGAATTAAAAAAAAAATAATTTACGAGCAGGTGGCGCGCGCAACTCAATGAGTTGGGCGACCCCTCCCAGCGCAAGTGATTTCGTTGCGCGCGACAGTCGCGCGCAACTGAGTCACTTGCGCGTGCCCACTGGACGAGTTAGTTTTGATTTCTCAAAAAACAAATTGACTCGTCCGAACAATATCTTCATTGAAGAATTGTTAAGGGCGATGATATCCGTTTGAATATATTTTGCGTCTTTTTCTTTTTCTCCTTTTTAAACAAGCGTATCAATTTACTTATCCTTTCGTACTCCTTTAGGGCCGATTTTTAAGCATGGGAGAGAGGACCCCCGGGCACTCAGATTCTACGTTTACCACCCAAAGATCAACCCCTTTCAAACAACTTTTCTTTGACAACTAATCATAGTCCAAAAAAAATGCCAACCATCGAAGAACTACAATAAGAGATTCTTCGTTTGAGAGACGAAAAGGCTCAAGAGGCCTAGGGAGAAGAATTAAGAAAATAGATTATGCTGAAAAGAAAAAGGTTGAAACTTTAGCCCTACAAGAAAAGATGGAACAATTATCCATCAAAGAAAAGTCATTGGAGAAGCTAAATCTTCATTCTACTATGGGGACCAAGTACTTTGACGCAGAAAAGTTTACTCCTCCTGCAGGACTTGCTTTACCGGAAAAGTTCGTAGCTACGGACTTGCCAATATTTATAGTGACCAATAATCCACAAAATCATTTAATGTGTTTTACTGGCACTATGGCACTAAAGGGAATTGACCCTAAGCTTTATGCTTTGACTTTCCCTTTATTCCTAGACCCAACCGCGAGAGAGTGGTATTATAGGCTAGATCAAAAATTCAAATCAACATGGGAAGATGTAGTTTCGGCTTTCATTACCCAATATGAGAGTAACGTAGAGTTCAAGTCAATTTTACGTGAACTCGAGATGCTTAAGCAAGGCGAAGATGAAGGTTTCCTTGCTTTCTATGGTAGATGGCGAGAAAAGGCGGCCCACCTTGCCCAAAGGCCTCCTGAACTCGAGTTAGTACAAAAATTCATTGACAACTGTCATGAAAAGTACAACAAAGATATACGTTACCTTGGTCTAGACACTTTTCAAAAGGTCTATTTTGTGGCTACTGGGATTGAAGATGATCTTGCTAAAGAAAAAGCAAACAAACCTCATTATCATCATCAACCTAAGAATAACTACAAGAAGGGGAATGATAATGCATCATCCTTTATTGACGTATTTGCAACTTCCACGCAATACAATAACACAAATCGATATGATGATCCTACAGAAAGATGGACAAAAGAAAGAAAATTTACCCTATTTCCTGTAAGCTATAAAGAATTGTTAGAAAAATTAAATGAAAAAGGCTTACTTACGCAACATCACCACCACCAAATGGATCTTCGACTACTCAAAATCAAACTCAAGGTCAAGTACAAAATCCAATACCACCTCCACCTGAGGTGGAAGATCCATTGGTCAAACAACTTCGCCAATCCACGTCGACTGTTAGCATTTGGGAATTCCTAAGTACTTCTAAAGAACATAGGAATTCTGTCATGAACGCTCTAACGGCTTTGTCTGTAAGCACAGACACAACTCCTCAGGATCTCGTTAGCTTGCTTAATACCGAGAAATACGACAAATCAATCATTTTTACTAATGATGACTTGCCTTCAAAAGACGCTACCCACATCAATGCATTATACTTAACTGTAGGATGCATGGGATACAACATCCCTCTAACTTTGGTAGACAATAGGTCAGCGGTAAACATATGCCCATTACAAACGGCAAAATACTTAGGCCTAAATCAAGAAAAAGATTTCCAATAAACAAAACAAAGCATTGGGGCCTATGAAAATTCGAAAAGATCGGTGTGTGGAACTGTTAAGCTACCAATTACCACAGGCCCAATTCAAAAGATGGTTGAATTCCACGTTATGGACATAAAACCTACATTCAACCTTTTACTTGGACGTCCTTGGATACATGAGCTTGGTGCAATACCATCATCACTTCATCAAATGATTAGGTTGAACTATCAAAGGCTTCCTATGACTATACATGCTTCTCCACTCAAAATAGCAATAAATGATCAATCACTTCTAAAATTAAACCATGATAATGATGAAGAGGACATGTGGGGATTTTCCGTGGAGCCAATCTTCAAAATTAAAATGGAAGAAGACTTTGAAGAACCATTCAAGCTTGATCTATATTCCACTCGGATAGTAAACAACATCTTACTCAAGAGTAGTTACTTTCCTGGGATGCCTTTGGGAATAGGAATGAAGAAATCTCACTTACTTCCTATCCCAATGAAAATCTTACTCCCATCCTATCAACAAACCCTTAATGGACAATTCATTATTATGTAGAGACAATAATAAGAAAGGGATAATCACCTTACTCCCATCCTATCAACAAACCCTTAATGGATAATTCATTAGGGAGGTAGAAGATTACTCATGCTACGACTTTCCGGAACCCTTAGTTTTGGAAGGAATCAAGAAGCCTGGATTTGAAATATTTCATGATTGCTAATTCTTAGATGACGATCTTAATATCGTTAAACCAAAACACCCAACTCTTGGGTGCTATGATGGGTAAGCATTTAACTTGCTATTTGGACTAGAGAAAAATCATGTCGCAACAATGACCAATCAAAACGCCATTCAAGATGAGTCTTTTGACCCAACCTCGTCGATCACCCTTTCTAACGAAACTTTTGAGCATAGATGGAGGAAATCTTTCAAATGGACCAATCACAAAGGCGATAAACATGAAATCGTCACAGGCGAAGGGAAGATGTTTGAAGAATCGGACGATGAATCTATTATAGACTCTAGGGAAGCCGAAAATTTAGGCCTTGTGGCCATTACTGAGTCTTTATTTTCTAGTTCTAAGGATGACGATCCCAAAAAGGATTCTTCTTTTGATGTACTCTCTTTTGATTTTAATAATATGAGCTCTATTTCCGAGTATATGCCTTCTCTTGAATCTTTCGAATGCTATAAAAATCAATCTAATGAAGATGATAACATTAATAAATTGGTTGAACTAATGAATGAACGAGAACAAAAGAACCCTGTCGTTGAAGAAACTGAAATAGTTAATATAGGAACCAACGAAAATAAAAGAGAAATCAAAATTGGCTTAACTGTAAATTCGAAAGATCGATCGACCCTCATATCAACGCTCAAAGAATTTTAAGACGTGTTTGCTTGGTCATACAAGGACATGCCTGGAATAGATAGGGAAATTGCAAAACATACCATTCCCTTGAACCCTACTTTTAAACCAGTAAAACAAAAACTTCGACGAATGAAACCTGATATCGCAATAAAAATAAAAGAAGAAGTACAAAAATAATTGGAAGCCGGTTTAATTCGCGTAGATAATTACCCAGAATGGGTAGCGAACATTGTTCCAGTCCCTAAAAAGGATGGAAGAGTTTGCATGTGTGTCGACTTTAGGGATCATAATAAAGCTAGCCCTAAAGACGATTTTCCTCTACCACATATTGATATATTGGTAGATAACACGGCTAAACATGCGATGTTATCCTTTATGGATGGATACGCAGGTTACAACCAAATATTAATGGCAAAAGAAGACGAAGAAAAGACATGCTTTATTACCCCTTGGGGTACGTATTGCTACACAGTCATGCCATTTGGTTTAAAAATGCAGGAGCTACGTACCAAAGAACAGCTACGACTCTCTTGAATGATATGATGCATAAAGAAATAGAAGTGTATGTGGATGATATGATCGTAAAGTCCAAAGATAGAATGGGACATATAAAAGCTTTACGCAAATTTTTCACTCGCATAAAAGAATATAAAATGCGATTGAATCCACAAAAATGCGCCTTTGGAGAAACTTCTGGTAAGTTACTCGGATACGTAGTAAGCACACGTGGAATCGAGATCGATCCCTCTAAAATAAAGGCAATTGTTGACATGCCTCCCCCTCAAAAAGGAAAAGAAATTAGGGGATTCCTTGGCAAACTACAATACATTAGTCTATTTATCAACAAATTAACTATGACTTGTGAGCCAATATTTTAAAATTTGAAAAAAGAGGAAAAACATGAATGGGACGATCAATGCCAAAAGACCTTTGAGAAAATCAAAGATTATCTCAAAAGTCGACCAATTTTAGCACCACCAGTACCCAAACTACCTCTTAGACTATACATTACAGTTACATACACGGCCACAGGCGCCATGTTAGCACAAGAGGTAGAAAAAGTTGAGTGTGCAATATATTACATAAGTAAGAAATTCATCCAATATGAAACAAAACATAGCACCTTGGAAAAGACAAGCCTAACATTAGTGTGGGCAACCAAAAAGTTACGAGTTTATATGTTACCACACAATACTCATGTGATTTCTCAAAAAAATCCGATAAAGTATTTGTTTGAACAACCACCCATACAAGGAAGAATATCTAAGTGGTTGGTGATGTTTGCCGAATTTGAGCTAAAATATATTCCTGGAAAATCAATGAAAGGAAAAATAATTTCTGACTTTCTACTACAACATCCAATTCAAACAAGTCGTGCAGAAACTACTCATATTTGACACAAGATGACAAATGGGTAATGTACTTCGACAGTGCGTCTAATAAAAATGGATGTGGCGTAGGAGTGTTAGTCATAAGTCTAGAAGGAGCACATACTCCAATCTTTGTTAAATTTGTCTTTGAGGTTACTAATAATGCCGCAGAATGTGAAGCGTGTATTATTGGATTAGAAGCAACGGCTAGCATAGGTGTGCAAAAATTAGAGGTATATGGAGACTCTAGTTTGGTTATAAAT
The DNA here is from genome assembly GCF_948465745.1 of Chenopodium album. Classification (NCBI taxonomy): domain Eukaryota; kingdom Viridiplantae; phylum Streptophyta; class Magnoliopsida; order Caryophyllales; family Amaranthaceae; genus Chenopodium; species Chenopodium album. The sequence continues at coordinate 31,667,170 of NC_137836.1, forward strand.
CATATAATTAAAAAATGGAAAATAAAGAACTCCACACTGATATTATACCAAGCACACCTAGAGCAACTTATCGAGCATTTTGAACACATTGATTTTAAATATCTCCAAAGGGATGACAATCAATTTGCCGATGCGCTAGCAAAATTAGCCTCAATGATCAACATTCAAGATCACTTAAATATTATGCCATTATGCATTGATAGAAGTGAAGAACCAGCGTATTGCAACGCAATAAAGGAAATAAATGACATTGAAGGAGACAATCCTTGGTTAATCATATTCTCCAATATATCACTCATGGTACATATCCCAAAAATACTTCATCGAAAGGCCAACGAGCCTTACGAACACTTGCGGCCCAATATGGTCTAATAAATGGTCAATTATGCAAAAAAGGACCTAATGTTCAAAGGTTATTATGTATAGGCCAACCAGAAGCCACACGCCTTATGTAAAATACTCACAAAGGTGTTTGTGTACCTCACATGAATGGTAAAATGCTTTCAAAAATAATTTCAAGACAAGGGTACTATTGATCCACTATGGAACATGATTGCATACAATATGTTAAAAAATGTCCAAAGTGCCAAATGTTCGCTAATTTGCAACACCTTCCACCATCCAAACTATACAATCTCACTTCCCCTTGGCCTTTTTCGACTTGGGGAATTGACGTAATTGGAAAAGTTTCTCCAACAGGAGCAGGAGGGCACGAGTACGTATTAGTTGCCATTGATTACTTTACCAAGTTGATTGAGGCTGCTTCATACGTGAATATCACTTCTAAACATGTCGCAAAGTTTCTCGAACGAAACATATATTGTAGATATGGAGTTCCACATGAACTAATTAGTGATCAGGGATCTCAATTCAAAGCTGAATTCAGGACCCTCTTAACTCGTTATAAAGTAAAACATCATCACTCAGCCCCATACAGACCTCAAATGAATGGAGCTGTAGAGTCAGCAAATAAAAATATAACATTCATCATTAAGAAAATGACATAAAATTATAACGACTGGCCGAATAAACTACACTTCGCATTATGGGGTTATAGAACGTCTATACGAACATCAATAGGAGTAACTCCATACTCCTTAGCTTTCGGAATGGACGCAGTTCAACCAGTCAAACTGGAAATACCATTCCTATGCATCGTACTTGAAAGTAAGCTAGCGAAAGCTGAATGGGTAAGAGCGAGGTATGAAGAGCTTTTATTCCTTGATGAACGGCGATTAAGAGCTTTGTATCATGTACAAGTCTACCAAAGGCGCATTGCGCGTCATTTCAATAAAAGAGTAAAACCTAGAAATATAAAAGAAGGTGACTTTGTATTAAAGGAGGTTAGGGGTCCACCAACCGATCAAAGAGGGAAATTCAAACCTAATTAGATAGGTCCCTATCGCGTAATTGAAATCCTATAAGGAGGAGCCGTCAGTTTAATACCCGAATATTTTATGCTTTTATATATTATATTTTATAAAAAAAAATTAGTTATTTTTATTTATTATATAACTTTCCTAATCTCATATGTTTTTTTTAGAGTTCGGAAAGATTTAAAACTCTATTTTGTTTATATAGAACTCTACAATCATAAACTAGTTTAAACCCTATTAATATTCTAAAACCTTAAAGGATATTATATATATATATATATATATATATATATATATATATATATATATATATATATAAAGAGTCGTGGTTTCCTTTGCTGTGCATGAAACGAACCAAAACTAAATTTTTTTTTCTTTTGTTTTTCTTAATATGATGATGATGACGACTTACATCATTACATGGTGAGAAGCTGTGCATATTGCGATAATTCTATTGTACATTGTCGAAGGTAATCACACTTTATCAATTTGAAGATGTTTGATTGTATTATTTATTATGTGTAATCACACTTTATCAATTTGGAGATGTTTGATTGTGTTATTTACTATGTTTAATCACACTATATTTTTGAGATGTTTGTATTTTCATAATGTTTTGTGGGATATGATTTATTATTTGTACTTTTTGTATATATGATTAATTATTATGGTGTTATATGATTTGATTAGATTTGAGTATCGTATTATTTATTTTTGTTGTATATATTGATTGTACAATTATTCATAGGGTTCTAATGTTGTTGTTATAGGGAGTATTGTTTTATCAAGGTTTTAGGGTTATTAATTTTAATTGTAATGTTCTAAAATCTACATTAGTTCATGAATTAATTAACTTATTGATAGACATGCTCATAAACTATTAGCAAATAATTCTCGTCTCTTCGGAGACATTTGATAAAATTGGAACTATTTGCAAATTCTCGTATTTAATTATTCTAAGTGATTTTTTTGGGGATTTTGATTTTCGAAGGGATCTTGACGGCAAGTCTATCCAATCGAGATAGGCCCGCCCAAGTCAAATTTTCATTTTTTTAATCCAAGCAAAAGTAAATAGAATTTAATATTTTAGGATCAAGGAGTGGGGGATCGTTAGGATATAAGACATGTTCATATTTTTAGAGTTGAGATATTGTGATCGAATTGTCATGTAATTTGGGAACTCGTGTCATTATTGAGATACTATTTATTATCAAGTTTATGATTTTTTGATCGATGTATGAGATCAAAAAGGTTGAGATTATTATTTTGTTCTTGGTGTGAGGCTCAGCGTTATAGACCTAGTCCTTGGTATGTTGGTAATGAGATAATGATCATGAGTTAAGAATGAGGTACAATCTTTATTTATTATTCTATGGTCCCCTACAGTGGGAATTGGCCCGTATGTGGTCTGGTTCATGGTGTTTTCTAATTATTGGGAGTATTCAAGTTTTTATACTTGTTGGTTTTATTCGAATTACCCATGTCCAAGGCTAGGTATAGAACAAAGAGCATGGCACACTATTGGTTATGAGTTGAGTAAAGGATTATTATTATTTGAGGTTGAGTATATAAAGGTTATTTTCATAGTACAATGTGTTATGTAGTTTTGAACTACATTATTTAATTGAGATAATAATGTTGATTATCCTATTATACTCTGTATTCTTATATGTGGTGATTACTCAACTTTTTGCTGACGTGTGTGTGTGTTGTTTTGTTGTGCTACTTGTGTTTGCGGCCATGTCTTTTTCTTATGGCGGCCCTACAACGATCTATTTTGGAGTTTGTCCTTAATGGTGAGCAGTTAAGTTTGTCTAAGTAGGTTAATCAAGTGATCGTAGCTAAAGTAGCTCAAGTGATCGATTAGTATGCTATAAAGAGTTTATAAAGTTGTATAAATAGCTCACCTAGTTTATTGAGTTGTAATTATTGGGATTTTGTAAGCCTTAACACTTGACAGGTTGTTGAGTGTGGCGGTAATACCTCCGATTTAGGTGTATGCTTCCGCAGTTTTATTTAAAGGTTGTTTATTTTTCCTTTTATTCTTATTTATTTTCAGCTAGTAAATCGGGGGTGTTACAGTCAGATTAATGGATATTGGAGGAGATGAAATTCGCCAATGAATAAACATTGATCGCCTTAAGAAATATTACATATGAAATCCGGATAAAACTCGTTCACTCATACAACCAATTTTAATTAGCATATAATTGAAAGATTCTAAATGTTATGCATTTTACCGAATAACACGGTAAAACATATACACTTGGGGTGGTAATTTAGAAATAATAAACCGTTCTAAGTGTTCAAATTTTTTCGAACATCACGAAAAAATCATCACACTTGGGGGGGTAATAATACAGAATTTTAAAAAAAAATCGAGACATTCGTAGCACAGGTGTCGCGCGCAATGGAAGAGTTGCGCGATGTCACGCGCAACTGATTTCGTTGCGCGCGAAAGGCTCACGCAACTACAGACGTTGCGCGCGCCACCTGATGACAAACTACGAACTCGAATTTTTGCGTTTGAATAAAGTTGTGATTTCTACTTGCGGCAAAAAGGGGTTGTTTATTAAATATAACATAATACTCGGAAAATAAAATTAAACTTTAATTTAAATATTTTAAACAAAGTTTGGTTAATTTTTTCATTTAATTTCTATCTAAGAGATTAAAGCAAAAATAAAAAAGAATACTAAATAAAAAAAAACATTAGAATTATGCAAAGACCTGATTTCGTAATGCGAATGCATAGGCAATCTTTACGATTCTGTCATATCAAAATATAAAAATATAAAGCTCATTTTATTTCATTCAAAATTCAAAAGAGAGACATTGTCGAACTAGATTGTAAACGAAAAAAACATAGTAGTGATTACACTTTATTCGAAAAAATAAACTAATGATAAAATTGTGTAACACTCTAAGGTTTTACTATGTCCTCGATTGTCACAGATGATGGAAGAATAGTTTCCATCGCAGCATTTTCAGAAACCTTGGAGCTTTTTCCTACGCTCTTCTTCTTCACCAAAACATTGTTTTTCAATTTAGGGACTGGGGCCTTTGCAACCTGTTTTCCTTTCCCTTTGACTATTGGAGCTTTGTTGCGAGTATTTGGTGAAGGTTCTTTGATTTTCACACCTTGTTGCGCGGGTTTGGAGGGAGCTTTTCTTTTTGTTTCCTTCAAACGAGCCTTAGGGGATCGAGCCTTGTTTAATTCACCCTTATCCGCCGCATTCATCCAAGCCTTATAAAAGGAAGATAATGTAGTACTCGCAGTAGGATTTTGTATTACCCACCTAGGAAGACTTGACCAATATTCCATCCAACGAGCAATTCTTTCGGGTTTCAAGATCACATCTTTAGGGGCATCACAATCTTGCAGGGGAATAAATTGTCTCATCCCGTATTGTCTCATTACCCTACAAGGAAAAATATAAGTAGTACTAGATAGGCCTAAAAGCCTAATGTAAGGGCAATTGAGATTATTCCCAGTCATACTATTTATGTTCCACCAAGGAATCACAAAACGTATGTTAAGAACCCCATGACAGAAAGACAACGTCCATTCCTCTTCATTCTTATGCTTATAAAGGATTTGACGTCAAAGGAATGTCTTTACTCCATTAGCCTCAAGGTTTTGTGTCTGATCAACAATTCCCAAGCGCTCCATAAGCCAAATCTGAAAAAAAAGAAAGGAAAAACAAAATTAAAAAAAAAATAGTTTGGGATTTTTTACACAAGCAGGTGGTGCGCGCAACTAAAGCAGTTGCGCGCACCCCCTGCGCGCATTGAAGAAGATTGCGCTGGTCATGCCAGCACAACTTTGTGACTTGCACTGATAAACGCCGAAAAAAAACGTACGTGTAATAGGAGTGGACTTCCCGTGATACCATGGAATAATCTCCGTATTCTATGCCTATCCTAAGTAAATAATTAACAACAAGACAATAACATAAAGCACGAATTTTAAAGCGTTGTTTAGTCATGTTGTCACGAGGGGCGACAAAATGTTCAATAAATTGAATCAAGTTCACGCCTTCTTCAGCTCATATATTGGTCATATCGTTGTCGGACAAGCCAAAAAATCTTTGGAATATAGGTTTAGGATCCGACAAGGTAGGCGAATAAGTCATAGATAGAGTGTTTGTAGGGAAACCTAGCAAGGCCTCGAACTCACCAGAATGGGGGACAATTTCGTCCCCTCTAAACAAGAAAAGATGGTGGTTAGAGTCCCAATGATTGACTGCGGCATGAAGAAAATCAAAGTTAACCACTAGTTGCATATAATTTAATAAAGGGTCTAAGTGGTAAATTTTGAAAGCTAGTTTGTCCTCGGTTGAAAGGGAAGTGACCCATTTCTTCAAACGTTGTTCAAAGGACTTCACCATTGTTCATTAAAAAAAAGAGTGAGAGAATTTTGAGAGATTAATTCTTTTTAGTTTCTTATATTACTAAGCAAGTGAATGCGAGATGATCAAAAGCCTACACGAAACCACGTTTAAATAGACCCAAGAGGGGCAAATTTTCGGCAAAGTCGACTCAAAGGAAAGTTCACTAATAGGTGGCGCGCGCAACTCATGAGTTGCGCACGACATCCGCGCGCAACTGATTTACATGCGCACGACAGCCGCACGCAACTCACGTAGTTGCGCGCATCTCCCCTCACGCGACATGTAAGTTGGGTTTATTTCCGTATTTTGGCTCTTATAATGACGGAATCTTCACGAAATCTTAAGACGAATCATGCGCTTGCCTTCTAACACTTTGCGTCCCTTTTCTTGCCTACTTTCTTATTTTCTTTTTATTTTTTCTTTTTATTTTCTTTTTTCTTATTATTTTCCTACTTTCTTTTTCTTTTTATTTTCTTTATTATTATTTTCCTACTTCCTTACTTTCTTTTCTCTTTTTTCCTTCTTTTCACCTTCTTTTATCGAATTTGTTTATTTTTTCGAGGGGGGTAAGTTGGGAACCCTTTCCCTCCCTCGAAATTTTTTTCGAATTAATAATAAATGTACACATGGAAACAAAAAATAATAATGACATATATATAATTGTGTCATATGTACAAAAATAAATATACATCGGTTTCCTAAACAATAACCAAATGTGTACAAAAGGAATTAGGGTGCTCGGCGACTATTAGACAGTTGATGTACATCCTGCAAAATCCAAAACAGAGATTAATACATGTAATGTAATAACTTCGTTGAAAAAAAAGGAAATAAAACTTACCGCGATCATCCGATGATCACGGCATGATAAAGTCACGAGGGCTCTTCGATAAGCATCTCGGAAAGCACGTAAAGTCCTCACCATGCCGTTCACGATTCCCCGCGGAACCTGTTCCAAGAATACAAGGACATTTAGTAAATAAATTAATATGAAAAACAATAAATAGAAATATTTAAGTACATATACATACAAGACATACCGACTCAACCGTCTCAAGTACAAACGATATCCCTTCGTCATTCTTGGTTGCTGGAAAGGTCTCACGAATTACCGATCTAACAGCATCAGTATACGTGATCTCCGGTGTAGGAGGCACCCAACCACCTAGCTTGACTCGCTAAAAAACACGTGACAAAAGACGATAAAAGGGATAAAGAAAAATCAATAGAAACACGGAAAAAAGAGAGTTAGAGTACTAACCGGAACAAAAGCCGGAAAAGGAGTCAGCCTGGATGCTATAATAGCCGGATAAGAAGCCTCCGGCAGCACCAGCTGGTCCGCTAGATAACCAAGGATCGCTTGAGCTCGATCTTCGGTAGACAGTAGGTCCGGACGCAGCATCTGGATCAGGGGATCCGCAGGAACCAAAGTCTCCTCGGACGAAAGCTGCCATAGAACACGCTCGCCTACAAACCAAGCGTCTGTCATCTGGAAAACCGAGAGTCCCGTATGGAGGGCCCAGGAACGACAACAAACCATGCCAGACCGGATAGCCTCAGGGACTCCGACTATCAAACTCCAAGGACGGAGATCGATCTATAAAACACAAGCACATGAAAAATCGTCAAAAAATGAATAAAATTGAAAAAGAGCACATGTAGTTGGAATACTCACCGACGCACGAGTCGCCGAAAGGATCCTCTGGCAAAAGTCGCCAGCAGAAGTAGCTCCGATAGGAAAACGAGCAGCCCCAAGCACCCTGGGGGCTAAGAAAGGTAGGTACGAGTATCCCCAAGCCTGAAACCGAGAAAAGATAAGCCTAAAGTAAAAAGCGAAAGTAATAACCGAAAGAAGCTTAAAACACATACCTCAGGGATACGACCATGCCACGTAAGCGAAATCTGAGGCACCTCAACAGCTGCCGCGGAATCCATGACTCGGGTCTCCTTGCCCATAGCCGTAAGCATACGGGCATACGACACCACAGCCCAACTCAAGTCACCTACTTGCCACAAATCGCTGAGGCAAATAAGTAACCCAATGGCGAAACGCTCTCCTTGATCACTCAAGAAGGTGACAGAAAGAACCTGGGCAATGTATATCCGAGCCAGCTGCTTAGGTGTACACTTCCGGTCAAGCTTGTCAGCCGAGAACCCGTCGGCAAGTACCAAGTACGGACAGGATTGCGCGTACACGTGGAGGGCCAACGCAAGACGATCCTGTAGGGAATATTTCAAGCGTTGTCCCTAGATTAAACCCCACTATGATCATACACTAAAGTACGGTGGCGTCCAAAGGGAAAGAAGATAGAGCAAAAAAGTCGCCAACAAGTTTTAGGAACTTGTAAACCGTTCACAGGGTGAAGGTTGCACCCCTTAACGATCCAAGAGATCGATAACTCCAATAGGTCTTGTACCATGACTGGTAGTTCGGGGATGAAGGTACAAATCCAACCTAAAAGAGATTGAACTTGCCCAATTAATGGGCCTCTACTTTATTCTGATCGTATTCATGTGCGCTTTCTGACTAACATGCAATCAATAGGTTAACCCTAAACATGTTTATCTATGTTGGTTGAATTTAATGCACAAATAAATCTATTATTGGCAATCACTTGAATTATAATCATATTAACCCTAAACAAGATTATTAATTATCTTATTAAGCGTGATTACAAGTACCAATTCCTTTTAAACATGCATAAAATATAGGTGTGATCAAGCAATAACAATAATATAAATCAACAATAATCATAATAAATAATAATTATAATCATGTTAAAGCATAATAATAATAACAAGATCCTAGGCATGATACTAACAAAATTAATAACAAACCCTAGCATGTCACTAAACAATAAAAAGCAAAGCTTTTACCCTAACATGATACTAACATACTATATTAGGAAAGAACATAGGAAGCATCACAATTGTCATATTTGATATTAAAGTTACCCTAAACATGATACTAGGAAGATCAAAACGCCCTAAAATGACACTAGGAATCATAATAACAACCTAGACATGATTTATATATCATAATATCAATAAATCAATTAAAGCACTTACTTGGATGCCTCGTATCTTTTTCTAATAACAAAATACACACGTTAGTAATTTCAAGGAAAATAATAAACAATATAATAAAACTAAATAATTGAAATAGAGATTGGGACCAAACCCTCATAAATTAAAACCTTTCACGTCAAGGGCGAAGGCAACTTCGAATAATTCTAGGTGTATCTAGGTCTTGTGAATGCGGAATTTTGTAAGAAATGGGTAGTAGGTTTAGAAAAAAGAGAGAGCGAAGCTTAGAGAGAAAGTTGATGATTGTAGATTAGAGGTTGTAGATGAGAATTGATGAATTGAAACGGAGTTTTTAGAAAGTTATTTATAGAGAAAATCAGCTAAAAAGAAAGAAAATTGAAACAGAGTTCTGACGCGCAAAAACGAGGTTAGCGCCAGACACTAACGCTATCGCCAGGCGCTAATGACTGGCATTTGGCGCTGATTAAATTTCTGACGCGTTTTGTAAAATTAGATAGAAATTAACCTTATAGGAGGATAAAATCGTATTTTCCTCAAAAACATTCTTTTATTCTGATTAAAACTCTAAAAAGTCAACAAAAGTCAATTTATCAATACTAATTGAATTAGGAATGAAAAGAACCTTCTAGAAGAATCTAGAAGACTAAAACCATTCCTAATTGCATTAGGAATGATAAATCCATATTAGGCCCTCCCCTAGATCATTGGTCCGCATATAAGGCTCAAACCGAGCCCAGTTTAGTAATTTATCCATAACTTCCTCAATATTCATCGGAATTGGGCTTATAATAGATCCTTGAAAAGCTCTTTTCAAGCCCTATCCAACTACACTACTATTGGACCCATATCATGGATCAACCAAACTGGATTGGCTGTTTTCTTAAAATAGATTTTCAAAAACAAAGAGAAAAGAAAAGAAATTAAAATTATCCGCAACACTAAACTTTCCACACTTTCACTTCATTCGATTATGATTCGACGTGAAAAGTAAACATCACTGGGTTTGGTTTTGGGGAGACACAAATGGATGTCTACAGATACCCTTCATCAATAATAAAAATGACGGAATTTTTGCGCAAAATTAGTAATTATCACAATTCTTTGCACACACAAACATGCACATAAAAATGAAAAAAAAATGAAATTTTTTTTTTTTAATTAAATAAACTCATAGTAGTATGTATATACAAATATGTCTAATAAATGAGTCTAATAAAGGCAAAGTTCTATCCAAAGTCAAAATAAAAAAATAAAAAAATAAGCACAGGAATAACCTACGGTGCGGAGGACGTACGCCCATCATGTCATAAAACTGCGTGTCTACAAGTTTGGTTTTGGGGAGACACAAATGGGTGTCTACAGGTCCCCCACAAGTTCGCGCAATCTCTTGTCCGACCCCTTAACGAGCTCTATAACTATAGGCTCGCCTCCGAAAGGAAAACCCGTAATCATAGAGAAATCAAAAAGGGTAACCGTCATCTATCCCCATGCAAAGTGGAAAGTGTTCGTGGAATCCCACCAAAACTCTAGCAATCCACAGAGGAAAGCTGGTGATGTAGGCTGACTCGATAAATCCCAAAGAGCCGCCAACTGGGAGTCAATCCCAGAAAGTGCTACAATCTGCTTTGCCACCTCGGGCAAACTCTCAAAACGGCCTCGTAGGTCATAACAGTCGTACAAATGCATGCTAGGATCACTCTAAATAAAAGAATAAAAAAACGGTTATGGTTTAAAAAGGAGAAGAAACAAAGAAAAAGAGAAACGAAAGCGCGGAAAATCACGATGCCGCACCACCATCTGATCGAAACGTGATGGTCTGGGTCCCACTTAAGGACTCTAGGGTCCCAGTTTGGAGGAGTTTCCCAAACCACATCCTCCTGGTGACGTCGATCAGCCGCGACGCGTCGCTCTCGAACCTACTCTCGAGGACGGGTCACCCTCTTCCGAGGGCGAACCGCCTCGTCCGGACCAACGAGAACCTCCTTAGCATCGAAAAATGGAGGCAAGTCCATGATATGACGGATAAAGTTTCTTTAATTAGTTTACTTTATATCCTAAAATAAACTAATATATGTATTTTAGACCCATTTCGGCAGCATAACGGTTGCCGATAGGGCAAAACACGAAAATCGAATGCCACCCATACTTGGGGGCTACGATACCTGCAGTTAAACATAGTAAATGGGGGCTTCTAACACCCAAAAAAGCTATCCTATACCAGTTTCAACTAAGCATTCAAGGGATTGTATTTTAAAATCTCATAGAGTCAACTAATTCTAGGCGAATAAAAGTAATATAAAACATAATTATCGTGTACAAAAAAATTTTGAAGTTCGAATATGGCAAAATAAGTTGAGAGTATGTTTCGCGCCATTTTTCAACAATTCAAAATTTACAAAAATGAATTATGAAAGTTATATTAATTCTATCACTATAATATACTTCATAATCAGCAATAATAACAAAAATGAGCAAGAAAAAGCAAATAAATCAAGCGAAAATTCGAAAAAAAAAAAAAGCAAGAATGAACTTGAACAAAGAAATTCTCATACAAGGTTCAATCCATAACCATTTTTCATGAAGTTTGTTGCAAAAAACTCCTTTAACATAGCATAACAACATAGAGTAAACAATTTCAAGAAAAATAAGTCGAATAAAAAACCCCCAAATTCGAAATTTGGGGTTTAACGATTCGAAAATCGTTCGAATTCAGCCGAAAAAGAACAAATTTTAACAAAAAAATATTACATTGGATTACGGTAAATATGAATTGAGGACGAAATTTACTTCCTTTAGCTTTGAAAATCGCTAAAAACTGAGCTTCCTAGAGAGTGAAAGAGTTAAAATTGGTGAAGGAAGGAGAAAGGGTGAAGTAAAAAATTGCGTATGCAATTTTCACTTTACTGACATAAATGTTGCGCGTGACATACCAGCGCAACTCAGAAAGATGAGCGCGCCTGGCCAGCGCGATCTTCTGAGTTGCGCGCGGATAGTGGTCACTAAAAAACCGGGATTTTGATTTTGATCCGTTTGATCATTTTTTGAACGGTTTTTGCTCGTTATTACACGTAATGGCGCGCAAATTATCAAAATCTTTTTAAATTGCTTTGCATATTGTAGTTTGTTTTCTTTTTTGTTATTTTTTGCATCATATTGCATGCACACTGTGCTTTGTGCCTTCCCTAAGCATACGTTTTGAACGTTTTTCGTAAGAGTGCCTTAAGACGTTCCGTGGTTGTGCTTTACGTAAAAGCACCCATTGAGAGGTTTGTCATTTTCATATACTGACGTTACAAATGTCCAGGTTTTCTTCTTTTTTCACGTCCGAAGCAAAAAGGAAGGCGTTTTCACGCAGCGTAAAAAAGCAAATGGCGTATCATACGACACAAAATTGTACGGCGTAGGTGTTACGTAAAATTTCACTCAGCCCAAGCTTTGCGAGATCTACCTCTCGGGACTAAAAGGTAGAGAATTATTGTAGGCGTTAGCTGAACGAGTCGACAAGCGCGCCAAACCTTCAGGAACAGGCACTTCTTGAATTGATATGGTAATTAGTGCGGTTACTAACTTACCGGACATTTAGCGTGTCGAGTTCATCCCCTGTATAAAAAAGCGACAAGACGATGTCGCGCCTATGAAGTCACGTGCCCCCAGTCCTAAAACTGATGAGAGAGTTACTGACTTTCTTCTCTCTCACTGAATTTGGATATAATCCTCTTGTCCTGAGACATGTATTTCTAACTTGTGGACTTCCGACTCGAATACCGGACCATTTCAGCTCTAATATCGAAAACCCATTTTCATCTTTTACTTTGTTAAAGTCAGGCTAAAGTTTCAATGACCTATCGAGGGACTTTAGACCAACGATGACACGATTGAGAGGAAATACTACATTATTATCCTTTTAAAATCGATCTCTTCTCATGACATGACATCACCTAGAACACCATTACTTATAAAAGCGTTCTACAATTGCAAAGGATCAATCTAGATTCTTTAGCGCGTTAAGACTAGGAAGAACTTTTTTCTAGCCTAAATAGCTAGTTAATTCAAACACTTAACGACTAGGAAGTGCAATGACGATAAATAAAGCCATCTTAGTGTTGGATCGAAGTGGAAAATACTTATGGATAACTGGTTAAGCCACAAAACACAAAAGACTAGCCCAAATTAAAGAATAAGCCAAAACAAAGGTCCAATTAACTAAATTCAATCATAATTAGGCTTAAGCCCGTGCTTAAACCCTAATAATGACGGATTTAGGAGCACCTAGGTTAAATCTTAGTGCTGCCGCTGGAAAAGTAGCGGCATCTCAAAGAGTCGCGCTGGGCTGCCGCACGCAACTAATTTAGTTGCGCGAGACACCCAACACAACCTTCAGAGTTGCGCTACGGAAGATTCAGAATTATTCAGAATTATACGGAATATATAAAATCAAATCTTACCATAAAGCCCCGCGCAAGATAATTAGTTGCGCTGAACATAGCAGCGCAACTCAATAACTTGCACTGGGATGCCGCATCCAACTCTATCTATTGCGCGCGACACCTGCTGTGGAAGAATCCTCAAAAGCCTAAACCTAATCATTCCCTATAAATACAAGGTTAGACCGAGGCTTAAACAGAAAGAAATTAACCTAAAACTCTGGTGAAATAACTTGTGAAATTGTGCAACCTAGCCCTCTTGTCCTAAACACTCACCTTTGATATCTTGTTACTACGGCGGAGGTTCCCCAACAAGAAGGAGTCCATAAGTGTTCTAAACGGAGATCTAGCAAAGAAAAGAGGTAAATTCCAGAGCACTTAGTCAAATCACCTTTCTTTTCTTGTTTAAAAGGACTTTAATTAATTAATTAGTGTTGTTTGATCACCTTTAAAATAATTAATTAATCAATTCCACATAGTATCTTGCGCTAAACAAAGATTAGAATTGAAATAAATAATTGTTGGTTGATCACTTAAGCCAAGGCGAATCTTGTTTATTTTATTTTTCTTTCACAAATTTAATTAAATAAGAATAACGACGTTATGATGTAATTCCTACGTGAATTAATGCTTGTAAATAAAATCAACTAACATAGATTTAGGTATCATGTTGCATATATTATTTGGTGATGAAATTGTAAAAAAGGAAGAGCTAGTAGAGGCCGTACTAAGGCTAGGATAACGATTCCCCTCTAAAAGGAACGTTATTTTAGTACCCTCGCTCCCAAACTCATTTTTGGTTTATAGACCAATTTGGACATGGGTAAACTTATGACTTTTGCTAATTATTCCATGAATTCCACATGGAAGAAAGGCATGAACGAGGTTTAAGAGTTTTTCCTAAAACTCATTGGCGATTCCTACTTGTTTCTTACAAAATGGCAAAATAATATAATCAATTCTAATTTAAGATCCCCCAAACAGTCAGGAATTCAAATCCTACTACACCCTAACCAGTGTAAAGTCCTAGGCTTTTAAGTGGCAAAGGGCATTTAAGGAGAGTACCCCTTACGATGGGATCACTCTCCTTACACAATCCTAATTGCATTAGGAATGATAAATCATAATAGGCCCTCCTCTAGATCATTGGGCCACACATAAAATTCAAACTGCGCCCAGTTTAGTAATTTAGCCTTAACTTCCTCATTACTCATCGGAATTGGGCTTATAATATATCGTTGGAAAACTCCTTTCAAACCCAATCCAAATACTCCATATTTGGACCCTTGCAATGGACCAAACTAAAGTGGATTAGCTATTGTCCTAAATATAAGTTTTCAAAAACAGAGAGAAAGAAGAGAATTAAAAACTAACAGCAACACCTGACTTTCCACACTTTCACTTCAATCGATTATGATTCGACGTGGAAGGTACTTATCACCGGGTTTGGCTTTGGGGAGACACAAATGGGTGTCTATAGAAGCCCCCACTTTGACTGAGTTTTGAGAAACGCATGTTTCGAAAACAAAAGTCAAAGTATCGATAGGGACGGAGAATGATTCAGAATGTTATGCGATCCTAAACCATTCTTATAATGTCGATACCTGCAAACTAGCGTTAGTTAAAACAGATAAAAGAGTTAAGAAACGCGTATCTTACACCATCGAGCACACGCCTCTATTCGTAACCAATTTGTTTCATTCGTTGTTGACAACCTTCCACAAGCTAGGGAACTCCATCTTGCTATTTTAATGTTGATATGTCCACTCGTCTCTGAACAAAAACCTTAGAATGATATGCCCACGCATCTTTGAGCAAAGTGCTTCTTTTGTTAGACGATCTTCCTCAAGCTAGGGGATATCGTCTGAGGACTGCTACGCCTGTAACTGCCTCCAATTTTGTTGTGATAGACTTCTACAAGCTAGAGAAACCTATCGAAGATTGCTTTGCCTGAAACGACTTTCTAGCGCTTTGTGACCATTTTCTGCAAGCGAGGGAACATGATCGAAGATTACTTCCCCTGAAGCCATCCTCATTTGTTGCGATAATACTTAGAACAGTATCACCGAAGACCAACGCCTTTCGATCCTTTAAAGTTTGCTTAAAATTTCCTTTTGCTATGCTAGTACGTCGGCGCTTTTGCTTCTTATGAACCAGTATGTCGGTGCTTCTAAATTGTGAACAAGTATGTCGGTTCTTCTGTTGTTTATGAACCATTATGTCGGTGCCTTTGTAGTGAGCCAATGTTTTGGCGCTTTAAGCTAAGTGAGACGATCATTTATCATGTCGATCACTTAATGCGATTGTAACCGAGCCGATTACTAAATCATGTCAACTTGATTAGATGGGCTAACTGGCGTACCAAGGAACCAAAAATAGTTGTATGAGGTAAAAATAACCATTCTGAGGGGCTTCGTGTTCAGTCGTCGCTGCAACGTCTCTAGCGCCGCGATTTTGCCCTGTCGTCAGGCGCTGCACTCTGTCGCTCGGCGAAAGAGCTGTCGTGTGATGCTACAGTCAAAATTTTCGTATAAATCCTCTTTCTTTCTTGTGTTGGTGCTACTGCTTCATTTGTTTTAGTTCGCCGCAGAAAGCTTCGAATAACTCATTCTCGCTCATTTCTCAACCAAATTTGCTCAGATTTGTTACAAATCAAAGCTTTGTTCATCTAGTTTGCTGATCTATGTAAGATTTTTCTTAACTCACTCGAATTTTGATGAATTTTGTTCATGTTTATTCACGAATTTCTTGAAAATTCAAAACTTTTATTGCCCAATTTGCTTTGTTTATCCAATTTATGCCATGAAATTGCTTGATTATGTTTATATATTGCCTTGGGTGTATTTTGAGACTTTTTTTACTCAATTTGGTGAAGAAAGGAACGATTCACCATTGTTGAACCTCTTAAGGTCGGGAAAACAATGTGGCTCGTTCTTGATTTTTTTTGCTAGCAATTACTGTCTAATTTGTCACAATAACTATCATATTATTGTAAAAAATTGTTTGGTTAATTACTTGAAATATTCCATATATGCTTGAATTGAAATTGTGCTCTATTTTAGTACTACGTACTCTGTTTTTTGCGACCATAGTATCCTGCGGCTAGGCAAACCTTAGATACTATAGAACCTTAATTATTGTCAATTTTGCACAATGTAGTATGGCTAGACAGCGAGTTTCCGGTTCCCGGTCCCAAGACACACGACGGGAGCACGAGGCCGTTCACGAGGATGCCGACCCTTCCCCGAGTGGGACTAGCGGACACTATTATTTGCCCCTCAGCACCACATTTCAGAGAGAGTGCGTCGCCACATCACTAGCGGTAGGACGCGCAGCCACGACTCGGGCAATGACACCCTTGGCAAGTTGTACGACAAGTATTTTAGTGGGAATGAGGGGATGCACCTTCTTTGGGAGTCTTGTGGGCTGACTACCCTATTTCGGGTTATGCAGGCCAGGTACTTTTTTGACACGAGCCACCACGTGGTTCGCGCTTTGGTGGAGTTCTTCTTGGACACCACAAACACTTTTCACTTTCCTAGGGGTGAGATGATTATCACCCAAGCCGACTTCAGTCTCATCTCGGGACTGGATTTTAGCTCGACCGCACTACCGTTCGGTAGCTCCATTAGCGTTTTCTCTCCTGAGGTCGATGAGCTATTGGTTCCGATTGTTGTTCGGGCTTGTGCTGAGGTGGAGCCATCACGATTTAGCTCCAGGTGCAATCGCCGGTCGACTCTAGCGATGGCTTTCGAGGACGATGCGACCACCCGAGAGCAGCGGGTGCGCATCTTAGTACTTATTTTTCTATCAGGGATGTTTTCCCCTGCCGAGGGTAGTAGGGTGCTGATTCACTACCTTCTTGGTGTCCGTGATCTTCAGCTGATCGGGACTTATGATTGGGCCAGCTTGGCCTGTGCTGACTTTCTGCGAGGATTGCGAGACTCCTATCGACACCGGTCTTACACAGGAGACATCGCTCTGTCCAGCTTCTAGAGAGTCGTAGAGGTATACTTCATCTCTTACAATGTTAACTCTAAGTTCTTAGTAGCACTTGCTGATATCTTTTATCTTTGTAGATTTGGTTCTACGAGTATTTTCCTTCTCTTGCGCCGACGTGGCCATCTCCGCGCGAGTTCCTTGTTGACGCTTGTTGGGGAGGTCGCTACAGTAACTAGGCAACTACTGCCCGTGTTCGAGAGCTGATCTTCTCGGTATGTTCTTTTGCATAGTTTACATCTTTGTATCAATTTTGGTAAAGCTTTTTCTTATTGGCATTCTTTGCAGGAGCCTGACGTGCTTTACCGGCCATAGGGCGGTTTGGTTATTCCTGCGCTGGATGCGCAGTACACTGCTGAGCATCGCTACTTCTAGGGGACATATGAGGCGGCGGCGTAACTAGGAGAGAGAGTTGCTATTCAGCACTCCTCAGAGATTTTTATCGTCCCTGCTCCTCCGCCACGTCTTATGTTCCATGACGCGAGGCTGCTAAACTTATCGGAGAGGTTGCCTGCTGGTACACCTTGCCGATCTCATTCTAGCTCAGGGCAGTGCTACGAGGAGGACCTACTGCCGTTGTTAGCTCTGGACCCTGTTCTGTCACAGGAGGCGGCGGTATGATTTTTATCTTTTATCTTTTTCCTAAGTAGCCCCAAGTGATATTTTATTCAATTTGGTTTGCTTTTTGTCAAACTGAGCCTACTGAGTTCGTTCCCCCTCGTATGTCCTTCCATTATCAGGGGACATACGGGCCCATTGAGGAGATGATTCCTTCGGCTCCCGAGGATCAGCGTTTTGTTGAGCAATCTATCCCTCGCCACTAGACTCGGGTGAGTTATTTACTTGCTATTTGTTTATATCTGTCTTCTATTGTTACTGATTTTATTTCTTTGACAGTTCTCGTGCGAGGTGGTTATGGCGATGGCGAGGTGCATAGACACCTTTCGGAGCCAGCTCGTGCGGATGAGGGACGTGGCTTCTTATCGTCGTGACGACACTGTTTGGGTGGTAGCTTTTCCTCTTTATTTATGCATTGTTTATATTTCTATTTTCGTTGCCTCTGACTTAATTTCTTCTTGCAAGGACAGCCTATTTCTTCCCGTACTCGGACGAGACCTGACTGACACATTTGTTAGATATATTTTGTATATACATATTATCTATTATGACTGTATTATTTTTGAATTTATTTTTCAATTTTATGTGCATATGTGTGTGTTAAAAAAAAAAGTGTTATAAAATTGTGATTAATTTTGCGCAAAATTTCTGTCATAGTTATTACTAATGGAAGGTATCAGACTTTCTCCCCCAAAAAGAAAAAATGAAAAATAAATAAATCAGACTTGAAACAAACCTAAATTTAATTAAGTTTGAATAAATATAAGAAAAAAGAAATATATATATATATATATATATATGTATATTAAATTAGTATGTGTGGGATATTTGAACAAGGGGAGAATTTTTAAAGTCATTGTAAGAATTCGAATCATAGCCAGAAAAACGCGGTTTGCATAGCACGTTGAGGAAATGCTGCAGCGCCACGTGTCGCCACGCGTTTAGCGCTGTCGCTGAGCATTGCTGATGTGGCTAGGCGATAGACTCAGTCGCTTGGCGACAAGCTTGTCGTTCGGCGCTACAGTGCGCTGATTTCGAGTCCTTTCGGGAGTCAAACTGCATCGATTTTGTGAATAAATAGCCCCGTAATCTACCGAATTTATTTATAATTCAAACAGATTAATTATAATCTTAGTTTCTTAACAAATAATCATGTCTTTAGTTACTAAGAGTTTTAGCAATTTCACTCGTGAATGGTGTCGGTCTTTAACTGCTAAAGAGAGAAAAGAACTCGACTTTGTTCATATGGGAGGTATTTATGGTGTTATGGGGTAGATCTTGATATAGATTTTATTCATACCACCTTAGAATATTGGGACACAGATACACATTGTTTTAGACTAGGGTGTGATGAAATTAGCCTTTTACCAGAAGAATTTGGTGCCATTTTAGGCTTCCCTTCATTAGATCTTGCGGTAATCCCAGAATAAATGAATATTATTATATAGATTTTGAGCGTTTCTTTAATTTAAGAGACAAAGATCTAACAAATATTGTAGATGGTAGTGTAGTTATTTTAAAAGAATTTACACGCCATTTCTTTGATAGACCTTATTCTGAATCTTTTCATGTTTATAGAAGGACTTTTCTCTTTTGCATGCTTAATCAATATCTTCTCATTAGTGGTATAACTAATGAGGGTCAAGCAATTATATTAACTGTTTGGAGCAAATTGAATATGGAGAAAATCCAATGCCATTAATTGTTGGAGAGACTTTGCTTAGTCTTGATGAATTAAATCCAAAAGAACCTTTTCGGGGCTCTCCAATTTTATTACAGGTAGAAAAATAATAATTTTAATTACAGAAATCAAAAACATATTTTTATATAGTAATATTAATTTATTTGCATGGAATTTTTTGCAGATATGGCTAATGGAGAGACTATAATTAATTAGTCCTCCTGACAATATTGAAAAATATATCCAAATAGCTTTGTGAGGCGAAAGAAACGCTTCTCTAAGATGGGGCTCCATGGGTGGAGTAAAGTCTTTGCTTCTTGCAACTTTGCTATTAAGTGGGTCATCCCTTGGTGGAAAATAGAGAAGATGTTTGGTGTTAACAAGAAACCCTTCTGCCGTCTTTTAAGCTTAACCAAGATGACTTTTTATTATCCCAACAGGGTAAAAAGGCAGTACAGTCTACTTCAAACTATTCCTTCTGGGGATCTCCGTCGTCCCTATGAATTCACTGTTTCACAAGAAGTAGAGAAATTTGACACATATTGGAATGCTAGGCCTTTATGGGAAGTGATTACCCAAAAGGTTACTCCTTCCTTGCCCAATGACGTGCAGAGATGGCTTCTTAATAAGACTTTAATTAAAGGACATGAAGAAAAATCAAAGTATAACCAAAGTGAAGAATCGTCTATGTGACAAAGTGATTCCTGTTAAGGAACGCTTGGGTGAAAAGATTAAATTCAAAACACCTATGATACCTAAGAAGAAAGACTCTACAAAGGAAGAAGGGAAAAGAAAAGCTGACACTTCAGAAAAGAAGGTTTGGGTAAGGCCTACTAGCTAAAGTCATGGATGATGAAGAGGATGCAAATAAAAATTGGAAAAGCGCAAAGAAAGAGAAGAAAGATTGAAGCATTGCTTAACTTCCAATTTATTAGACTTAGTTTTAAATTTAAAGTTAATTTGTTTTATTAAAGTTTTTTTAAAATTCCATCAATAATATAATTTTTATTTTATTTTATTAATGAAATTTCACCTTTTTTATTAAATCAACTTCTTTAAATTTATTAAAGCAATGAAAACAGATTAGATTATTTTATTTTCCAAAAAAAAAAATTTCGAGTACGGAATTCGAAAATTTTCCGAAAAAGACACCGAAATTTGCCCAGATATTCCAAGAAAAACAACGCCGCCATTTTGCGGCTGTCGCCAGGCGCTGTCGCTTTGCACTGCAGTCGAACGGCCGACAACAAACCTCTATCTGTGGCGCTGCTATTCTATCGAATTTCTAATGATTCTGGGATTCGAGTTTTGCGATAATTATAGTGGCCGCACCCTGTAAAGGGTTGCCTACGTATCCTTTCCTAAGGAATCGGGCCAAATGTAGCTCTCTTGAGTGACATACTCAAGTAATTATGGGTAATACTTTTTATGTTGGTCAAGGTTCGTCATGTTTGAGAACTCATTGCCATCCATGTTAGTTTTTTTTTGCTACACCTCCTGATAGAATGGTTTTGACAATATAAGGTCCTGACCAATTAGCCCTAAATTTGCCTCTTGGATCCAAAACATTTTTCCTTAATAATTTTAACACCAAGTCTCCTACTTTGATGTTTCTTGTCTTGACCTTCTTATTAAAATGCCTAGCCATACGGGTTTGAAAGCATTGGGTATGATGTAGAGCTTCTAGTTGCTTTTCGTCCAGTGGAATTAGCTCTTCATACCTTGCTCTAGTCCATTCGACTTCATCGAGTTTACTTTCTAATGCAATGCGTAGAGACGATATCTCTATCTCTACAGTTTGTACGACATCCATTCCATAAACTAAGGAGAATGGTGTATTACCTGTTGATGTGCGAATTGACGTGCGATAACCCCAAAGTGTGAAATGGAGTTTGTGAGGCCAATCCTTGTAATTTTCTGTCATTTTCTCGATAATAGTATTTAGAATTTTATTAGCTGCCTCAACTACTCCATTTACTTGAGGTCTATAAAGGGAAGAATGATGGTGTTGAATGCCATATTTTTGTAGCAATTCTTCACATTCAGCTTGAAAGTGAGTTCCATTGTAACTTATCATCTCATGTGCGACTCCGTATCGACAAATAATATTCCTTTCGATAAAGAGTGCTACATGTTTTGCAATGAGTTTAGCATATGATTGTGCTTCAATCCACTTTTTTAAGTAATCAATTGCTACTAGGATGTATTCGTGACCTCCTGTCCTAGGAGGGTTAATTTTACCGATAATACCAATCCCCCATGCAGAGAATGGCAATGGTGAAGTGTAGGTATAAAGTAGAGATGGAGGAACATGTTGTAAATTGGCATAAATTTAGCATTTAGGGCATCTTTTTGCATATTGATGACAATCACTATTCATGGTAGTCCAATAGTACCCATCTTGCATTATCTTTTGGACTAGCATTTTGCCAACAACATGGGTTTTGCAAATGTCTTCGTGTACTATCCTCATAGCTCTTTGGGCATCCTTTTTCCCTAGACATAAGAGAGCTCGACCCTTAGGTACACTTTTATGTAACTCGTTGTCTATGAGTACGTATTCGGAAGCCAAGAGTCTTAATGCTCGTTTTGCTCTTTTGTCAGCATGAAGAGGATATTCTCCTTTGGTGACGTAATAAGTATATTCGTATACCATGGTTCTTCTTTTATTATTCTTCATCTTGGACCACTTCAACGTCTTCTATGGCTTGAATGTAAGCCGGTTTATGCCTTTTCTCTATGGTTAGAGGCATTTGCTCGATTTCCGTAGGAATCCTAACCATTGAGGCTATTCTTGCCAAGGCGTCAGCAAATTGGTTTTCATCTCTAGGTAGATAGGTGTATTCTACCTTTTCTAACTTATTGGTATGAGTTTCTAGATAAGTTTGGTAAGGGGCTAGACTTTCACTCCTTACTTTTCATCTTTTATAAATCTGGTTGATGATCAATGAAGAGTCTACGAATATTCGTAATTTCTTTACTTCCAATACCAAAGTTGTTTCAAGGCCTATCACGCATCCTTCGTATTCAACACCATTGTTGGTAATGTCGAAATCTAGCTTTATAGAGATTGGAACGTGCTCTTCTTTAGGTGATACTAAGAGTACTCCAACGCCACATCCCTTTTGGTTTGAGGCTCCATCGAAGTATAAAGTCCAAGTATCATCTTCTCTGACCATCAAATCTTCGTCTAGAAATTAATTGTCATGTTCCAGCGTTGAATTTTCTATTGGGAAATCTGCTAGGAAATCCGAGACCACAGATCCTTTGACAGCCTTTTGAGGCATGAATCTTACATCGAACTGGGCTAAATTGACTGATATGCGCCCATTTAGTGTAGACTTTTCGAATAAATACTTAAGTGGATCCATTCGAGAAATAACAAAGACTGTATGCACGAGCATGTAATGTCTTAGCTTGATTGTGGCCCACACCCAATGCGAGGCACAATTTCTCAAGCGGTGTGTAGCGTACTTCATACTCAAGCATCTTTTTGCTTAGATAGTAGATTGCATTTTCTTTACCTTCTACTTCTTGTGGAAGCATAGCCCCCATTTCTCCTTGGTGACTGTTAAGTACAACCTAAGAGGGATCCCTGGGAGTGTTGGCGCTAATACGGGAGAATTTGCAAGATAGGCTTTGATATTTTCAAAGGCTTTTTTACACTCATCATCCCATATTGCTGGCACGTTCTTTTTCAGCTTCTTGAATATTGGTTTGCATATCATTGTTAATTTCGATATGAATCTACTTATATATTGCAACCGGCTAATGAATCCTTGAATTTGTTTCTCGGTTTTAGGAAGTGGCATTGACATGATTGCCTTGATCTTGGTTAGGTCTATCTCTATTCCTCTAGAGCTTATGAGATACCCTAAGAGCTTGCCAGAGGTGACTCCAAAAGCACATTTAGATGGATTCAACCTCATGTTGTATATTCTTAGCCTTTCGAAGAATTTTCTTAAGGCTACTTGATGTCTTGAGCGATCTTTTGATTTCACAATCATATCGTCTACATACACTTCAACCTCTTTGTGCATCATGTCATGGAGTAGGGCAGTTGCTGCTCGTTGGTAAGTAGCACCCGTGTTTTTTAACCCGAATGGCATTACCGTGTAACAGTAAGTACCCCATGGTGTTATGAATGTTGTTTTCACCATGTCTTCTTCCCTCAAGAGAATTTGATTGTATCCCGTGTATCCATCCATAAATGAGAGAAGTGCATGATTTGTTGTATTATCTACTAAAATATCGATATGTGGTATAGGGAAGTCGTCCTTTGGACTTGCCTTATTTAAATCTCGATAGTCGACACACATTCTTACCCTTCCATCCTTCTTTGGAACTGAGACCATATTTGGCATCCATTCGGGGTATTTGGATACCCTGATAAAACCTGTAGTTATTTGTTTTTGAACTTCTTCTTTTATTTTAAGAGCTACGTCAAGTTTTATTTGACGCAGTTTATGTTTTACAGGTTTCATTCCTGGAATTAGTGGTATAGTGTGTTGAGCTATTTCTCTATTAATGCCTGGCATATCTTCATATGACAGGCGAATACATCGGTATATTCTTTGAGTAGATTAATTAAATCAGCTCTTTCTTGTTTATTAAGCGTTAATCCGATTTTAACTTCTCTTTTAATGGTTGAATCATTTGAGGTATCAACCGTCTCAGTATCCTCAATTATCGGTGTTTTCTTTTCAAGGTTTAGGAATGGGATTAAAGAATTTGGACTCTCCACATAATCATTGGGTCGTAGGTTCTGTTTGGCTTAGTTTAATATTTTTGTCATAACTTATTCGTTATAACAGGGATTTGGGCTTATAAAATATTGTTGGAAAGCTCTTTTCAAGACCCATCCAACAATTCAATCATTGGACCAAGATTATGGACGAAAATAAACTAGAATAAACGTTTTTATAAAAAGGACACGAAATGAATGAATTTAAAAGACACGACATGAATTACTTTAGGTTTAAAGGCACGAAAAGAGGAAAATAAAAGGTTTGGGGAAATGGTCTAGGAATTGGGTTGGTTTATGAAATAAAAATTGACGCGGTTCGAGACTATGTCGTTGAAACTAACCCCTACCCAAGGCCAAAAAAAATTTGTAAACACTCAACACACCCCTACACAAGTATGATGGTAAGTTGAGGGTCGAACTCAAAGGAATGGTGGGCGATTATCTATTGTCTTTGGTCAAGCTATTCCGAAATGTAATGATTGGGTGTGAATGTTATGCTAAGACAAAGACGACTAATAAACGAGAAGAAATCAAATGTAATAAACACTAGGGCTAGGATCCACATGTAATCATAACGGATTCAACTAATTGGGAGGTCAAATTAATCATGCAACCAAGAGAGCATATCAAGCTATTCTCCTAGAGGTCTAACTAGTGTCAACTACGATAAACTCTAGCTAGGAAACATCACAAGACACCTCAATCGTGTAAATGCAAGCCACAAATAAATGGTCCGTATCAATGTGAACTTACAATGCAATCTAGTGCACAATCAAAGTTAGCTACTCTTTAATTAATCACACACATGCACATGATCATCAACGAAATTTAATCACATCATCAACTCCATCAATTTTCCGCAATTAGCATTAATTCATGACACATACATGCTTCGCCATTACCCTAGCAAGCTATCTACTCACTAGCCATTGAAATCAAGATCAAAACAAGGCTAATCTACAAATTCATCATGATCAAATCAAACAAGCTAAAATCAAACACAAATCAATCAAACTTCAATCAAACTAGAACATTCAACAAAACAATTGAAATCAAATAAAGATCAAACTAAAGATTGAATTAAAGAAAAGGAATCCTTACAAACTTGATCAAAAATCAAAGGAAATGGAGAAATCTTCAATCATCAACAATCCACCATGAAATTCTCTCACTAAAACCTAGAGTTTCTCTATCTAAAAATCTCTCTAATTTGATAAAAAAAACTAATTCTCAATTTGCTCTAATTCTCTCTCCTCCTAAAATAGAAGGAAAAACTATCACTACTACAATTCCCTTGATTTTTCGACGCTGTGCGTAAGGCGTCAATGAATAAATTTATATCCCGTGTCTTCTCGACGCTTTTAAGGGTCTTCATAATGTCTTGACATCAAAAAGCGTCTAGAAAGGCATATTCCTTGCACGTGCTTTCAATTGGAAGCTACTCGGATAAAAGTAATTCGCCCAGTGTACATTACTCACTCAACGCTATAACTTCTTCCTTAAGCCTAAACCTAATTACCGAATACCTCTTCGTCAATTCCATCAAAACTTCTTCAATTCAGTTGGATTTGCTTCCCAAAACTTTAAAAGTTCAGCGAATTTGGTGAATTGGGCGAAAAATGGTGGTAATTTCTTTCGTTGCTCTTCAATTTCTAGTAATCTTCTTGCTCTTTATAAATTTGTTGGTTATTTTGCTAATATATCATTCGAATTCCTCTCTCAAGTCATTTTTTTTAATTTACTTGGTAGGATATAAATTTTCTTTGATTTCGATCTCCATGCCCTCTCTGTCTTACATAACTTCCAGATCTACCCCAAATTGAGGTAACAAGTTTGAAAAAATTAAGGGTATATTCTTCTCCCTCTGTAGATTATCGATTTTTTGGGGGTTTTTTTGCCCATCTATTACATGTTTTGATTGGTTATTAAGGGTTTCATTTGTTTAATTTTGTTTTCAAATATGTAATTACCGAAATATTTCAGATAATTCATTTTTTTCAAGGGTTTCAAGATTCATGCCAAGGTATCTTCTCCCCTTTTTAGTTCATTTGTTAATTGATTTTCTGCCATTTTTTTTTTTGAAATTAATCAGAATACTTGTTTTTCTTTTAATTGTTCTATGATTTTCGTTTCTATGAGTTTGATTGCATACTTGAATGAAATTAATGGATCTTTAGGATGAATTCAGCAAGATAAGTTAAGAGTAATTGATATCTCTTAACAAATTATTTGTGGGAATGTAGTTAACAGTAAGATTTGCATGTCTTAGCTAGTTTATTATCAGTATGACAATATCATCCTTTTGAATCTTATACTGAAAATATGACCCAAAAATTCTCCTTTAACATGTACTGTCAGTGGTAAAAGATTAATTCCTCTCCGTCAAGAATACTTGGTTGTAATTGAGCACATAATTCTCAATAGTTTTAGGAACTTGGGCTATGAATGTGTTATTTTTTGACATTTGCCTTGCATTGTATGATGAAAAAGCTTGATACCCTTGTAATTTGATAAGTGATTAGTACAATGAGTGATTTTTTTGATAAGAAAATGAATAAGGTTCTTTGAAGAGCAATGTAATTTCCTGTTTTCATTTTCTTTTCCTTTATATTTCTTTGTTTTTTAAATCTAGGATTCTTATTAGTTCTTAATATTTGTATTTCATTATAGGGTTTTGTGTCTTAGCTTGTATTATAACCCAATAACCCCATACTAATCACTAATCAGATAACTATTGTTGAACCTTGTTAAAAATTTTGGAGTACACGAAGGTTTTATTTTTTAAAAATTTGATATACTTGTTTTATCTTGGTGAATTTCTTTTTTTTTTTTTTGGTATTTTGTTGAAATTTTTTTGTTAGAGAGAGTTAAATTATCAATTTCAAATCAGAATACTGAACTGCATCTCTGCCTTTCTCAAAGAGTAGTTCAATTGAAAAGGTGAGATGCATGCTTCTAAGTAAAATTCATATCTTTATCTCTCTTTGAATCAATTTATAGAAGTTGACCCAAAATTGTAATCTATGTCGTCCCTCTTAGTGTCGATCGATAATATTAAGGTACATACTTTCTCTTTGAATCAATTAATAGATCTTGGTTTAATTTAATGTTTTATTTTTTCAATAATCTCACATATTATGTTTAGATATGGGTTAGCTTCATGAGTAATTGAGATTTTAGGGTTTCTGTTATGTTTCATTTTGTGCTTTTGGTTTAATTTAATTCAGAAAATTAGGCTTTTTTCATGTTTTTGAATGAGCATGATCGCATTGTTTTTCGTCTCACAATTCCATCACAATTCGCATTGATTTTTCTAGGAGCTATTGTGAGTGCTGAGTTCATTTGGTTCGTTCTCCTTCGTTAGAGAAGCTTTTTAGGTGATTTTTTTTTTTAATTTGGGTGTTTTTCTGTCTACTTTCTGACTGTAAAATTTCATAATTTTTGGAGTTTATTTGCTATTAAACTGGGCTGTTTCTTTCGGACTGGTTTGCTTCTCTGTTTTGTTCAAATTGGTTTATTCTTGCTGTTTAGGTGGGATTTTAATAGAGTTATTCTGTAATTTCTCTAGGGATTTCCTCTTTGATTTAGGGTATATTTGAGGGTGTTTGAAAATATTATTGCACTCTTTTATTCCCGTGTTGCCTATGTTTTTGTTGCCTATAGAATTAAAGCAGGAATACTTTAGGATTGTTGCTCATATTAGTGCTCTTCACTGCTAATCAATTCTTGTTTATTTTATTCTCTAAGGTAATTGCCTAACATCTTTAAAAGGACTCAAGCATCGTCTTGCTCCCGTTATGATTTGCTTATCTTTTCTTTTTATTTGTGCAACTCTGTCGTCGTCAAGTTGAATTTGAAACATTGTTAACTCTAAAGTTCTTCTGAACATAATATCCTTGTCTGCTTTTGATCAATATGCTAAAACATATAAAATGCAAGATATGTTGATGAGTTTGTTGTAGATTATGAGGGTTGTATATTTAATTAGATTATGGATTATTTTGTTGACATTTTGTTGAATGCAGGAACTTGACTTTCATTCCAAGCTGGACTGTTTTGACAACCTCTATTTTTTGCCTTGAATTGTGATTCTATGCTAAATAACACTTCAATTATGGATGTCAGTCAAGAGGTTATTATGGAAATCACTGGAATGGAGGCTATTACGGAGGACACATATGTGATGGTGGTTACGGATACGTACCACACCCCCATGACCCAAGAATGTATGCAGCAGCTTACAGAGCCTACCCTGTGTACGGCAATCAGCAACAAGTAAGCTGATGACAAAGACACGAAAAGAAGAAGTAGCGCGCATGAGGAGAAGCCTCAAGATTATCGATAAGCTTATCTTTATATGTTTGCTTGAAGTATTATTGATAAGATTATCGATAAACTTAGTAAGAAAAATTACCTTTCTGTTAGTAATTGCTTTGTCAGTATTGTTTAAATATTCGATTCATAGACAGTAGATATTTTAAGGTTTTTTCATTCATGTATACAATAAATTATTATGTTTTATTGTGCTTTAATTTTATATCTATTATGAAAATTTAGCTTTTTGTTCTACATTTGAAGCACGATTATGATCACTTTTGAGTTGTTTGATAGCCTCTTTTCGATAATTTTTTTATTTTGTTTTATTGTTTTTGGTTCCGTATGTATTATGATTGTTTAGGTAAAAGTCAACATTCTTTGATCTTTTTCTCTTATGTAAATTGTATCTCTAGCTCAGGTGGCCTCTCACACTATAAGCCATGTTCTTGACATGGATATGTGGCCATACATTCATCGTCGAAAGAAATACCTTTAAGAAGCTTAAGGTGTAGTCATTGGATGTACCACGCTACAGGATACATGTAAGTTTTTTTACCACTTTCCAGATTACATGTCAGTTTTATGTATTTACTAGAAATGGAAGTTCTAAAACCCCCTACAAAATTTTTATGTTGAAAATGTAAAAGTATTTGACTTTTCCTATGCTTGCTGGCTTATAGTATCTTTTGCAATGGCAACGAGATGCTATTAACAAGTTGATCAAATAAGCTGCTATCAAATGGATAAAAATTCAGATCAACTTGGTTTTTCCATTATGAGACATGATTATAACTAGAATGAATCTTGGTTTTCTAAAATCTTTGTGGCTTTTTTCTAAAGTCATAATCAGACATGATATCTTTATGAACCATGAGCAATCTCAAACTTGCTTAAGAATCATGATATCTTTGTTCATTGGTAATTTTTGTTTTCCGCATTATAATCATTAGAAGCTGGTTTGAGTTGTGTCCTTTTATAGACATTTCGTTGTTTTGCTCTATGGTTGTACATGTTATTGTATACCAAAACTCTTATAATTGCATGGCTCATATTGATGTTTCTACTCATTCATTAGAAGTTGGTTTGAGCTGTGTTAGTTTATAATCATTTACTTGCTTTTCTCTATAGTTGTAAACATTATTGTGGACCAAAACTTTATAATTTCAGAACTGAATTCAGATATGAATTTCAGAACTGAAAATCATATTTGAAATCAGAGCTGAAATTCAAAATGCTTGTGTGTGTGTGTGTGTGTGTGTGAAATTCAGAGCTTGTGTGTGTGTATAAGCGTCGATTATCCTTTTTATTAGCTTTGTCATTGTTTATCTTTACTTATATACTTGTTGAACCTCATTTATATTGTTTTATCTTATGCTTTGATATTTATCATGATATAATTATGGTGCTTCATTTCCCTCAAAAAAAAAAAAAAATTATGGTTCTTCATTATATACGTGGTTGATACAAAGACTTTTATTAGTTTCTATTGTGGACTAGTTCTTAACATGCTCTGAAAGCATGTGTATGTTCTGGTTTAAATACATTGGTCTTTTCATTGTTGTTTAGATATAGCATGTTGAATCTTGAGCCTATATTGTGTAATGTACTAATTTATACTTTTTTTTTTTTTGATGATTGGAAAAGGTAATGAAGGTGCAACAAGAGAATAGGTCGGGACACTTGAGCATCAAAACAAGCGACTATATCGTCTATAAGGCCACCATCTATCTATTTTGGTTTTTAATCTTATATTAGTGATGTATTTATTTAAGAACAAGGTACTATAATATGCGACGTTTTTTTTAATCGTGTTGATGTTTTCTTTTATAAATTTGGTAATTATTTACGTACTCTTATTATTGTTAATTAATTATTGTTTTTTTAATGTAATTATATAGAATATTTGTTTATTTTATGTTTAATGTTATTAATTTCATTTATGATAAATTTAAATAACTCTAATGTATGTATGATGGTAATAATTGAATAAAAGGAACAAAAAAAAAAAAGAAAAAAAAAGCTTTAAAAAAAATTCTAGACGCTTTTTAATGTCTACATATTTCGCACATTTTCATATTTCAAGAGTTTCCCACCGTACAATACGCTGACACGAATAAACGCAAGACAACAAAAAGCGTCGCTAAATTTGAGTACGTGGACATGTAAAAGCGTCGCTAAAAGACTAAACCAATTCGGGATAATGCGCGAAATGAGTATTTTCCGACATTTCGTATATTACTTAGGACACATAAAAGCGTCGATATTCTCGATGCGTTTTTGTGTCCTTCAAATTCTCGACTCACGTTTTCTCGACGCTTTTTAGCAGCGTCGAGAAATATTTTTGCGACGCTTTTTAGCGTCGAAAAAAGGCCTAAAAAGCGTCCAAAAAACATGCTTTTTGTAATAGTGTATACAGGAAAGATATAAAAGAAGAGTTAGTTAGATCGTCCCAAAAGAGACCCCGGAAGGCGCGGTCGCATCAGAGGAGAGGCGCGGCCGCGGGATGATGAACACCAAGGTGGGCAGTCTAGAGAGGGCCTATTTTGGTGGTTTCATGGCAAAGATTACGCCCCCACCGCATACGTGCACCGATCTCTTGACTTGCTCATTGCGTTCCTTTAAACTCGAAGCTCCGAAAGGCGAACATGAGGCATCCATGTTGATGAGAGGAAGGCTCGGGAATCCTTGGAGACACGATCATAACCTAAAAACAAACGAAAACAAACAAATAAAAGGGAAAAAGAACAAATAAACAAAGAAATGCACAAAACAAGGAAAATAACTATGGAAAGCACAAACTAACGAAATAAAGAACAAAACTAAGGAAAAACTAAGAAAAAGGGCTATAAAGAAGCATGAAAATCATCTTAAAATATGCCAAATGAGTGCCATAAATGACACTCATAAAATTCCCCCAAGCTAAACTTTTGCTCGTCCTCGAGCAAAACAAAGCAAGAAAGAATAAGGATGAAAGACTTATTCAAAAAGAAAAAGAAAGACTCAAGAAGAGAATATACACTAAAACTCACTGTCGTAGGAATCACGGTTGTTTTTAGCTACAACAAGCCATTTTAAACCCCTAGATCGCCCTAGAGGATGAGTAATGCTCTCGTAAGGGTATCCTAAGAGTTTACCCATAACTCTCCCCCAACATCCAAGAGGCAAAACCATAAAAAGAAAAGAAAAAGGGAAAAAGGGAAAACAGAACCTTAGCGAAATGGACTTACAAAGAGACTACAATGCAAATGAATGAAAATCTTTCTCAAGTAGTCAAGGTATGCACGTTCTAAGATATCCAAGGTTGATTGAAACATAAGGTATGCTAAGCATAGGAACTAGACATCACAATCCACGTTCATCCCAATCGATCTTACCGCGTTCTCCCTACTAGTCTCAAATCTCCCCTTAGTGAGCATCCCAATGATTTCTCGAAGGAACCGGAAAAAGAGATTTATTTAGGCTACTCGACATCTTGATTTTGCATCCCCTTTCCTTAGGCAATAACTCATGATTCTCTCCCCCGAATAATGACTCAACTTCTAGGTCAAAAGGGCTTTCCCAAAGGTTGTAACGTAAGGGCATAAAGGGTGAAGGTAGGATAAAATTTGAAATTTGGTGATTTTCGTAAAAGTGAAGCAAAGAACGGGCCCTTTCTTAGAATCACAATCAAGAAATCACCAATCCAAACAAAAATACGTACACCCCCAAGCTTATTCAAAACTATAAATCACAAATATAAGTACAAAAAGCGTAAACGCTTCTCCCCCAAGCTTAAATGAAGCATTTCCCTCAATGCTTAGAAGGAGAAAAGAATACATCAAAATATTTTTGAATTATTCACTTTTTCAAATTTTTTATTTTATTATTTTTTTTTTTTTGTGTTATGCTTTGCTTTGTCCTTGCTTTTTTTCCAAATTCGGACGACTTTTTCAATATTGCACTTATTAGTCCATGCCTTTCATAATGTAGGACGGCTTTTTCTCATACTCATTTTCCATTATTCACAAAGAAGATGAAATCACAAGCTTGCATCAATTTAACCACATATCCCAACTATATCACCACAACTCCGTCAAGAATGATCAATTGCTTCACAAAAACAAGAAAAGAAAGAAATTGAAACAAAAGGCCAAAGATCTAAAGATGTGGCTTGAAAAGAGGGAAATAGGCTCAAATGTAAACCCAAAAACAAAGATGAAACAAACTATCTCAAAAATGAAAAATACCACCCCGAAAAAGGGGCCTTTGCCCTCCCTAGATAGCTCGGTCTCGGGTTTACGAATCATAGATCAAGCTTTATAGATTAGGTTTGCAATAGTCAAGGATCCACGCCGCTCATACATGATACGTTGAAGGCTTGAAAAATGATGAACCTCACATGGATGTAGCAAAAAATCACTAGTGGTGTCAAATCGACCATGGGGAGCAACTACCAACATGCCACAAACAAGTAGAATCCGGATTCGTGATCCTCCTAGTTCAAACCAACTACCCTAGCATACACCTATCCTAGAGTCAACCAAGCATAGTCTCAAACCATGCATACCTTTACTACCTAGGAAGAAAGTCATGCAAAAGACAAAGTCTAATGTACAAAGTCCAACTCATAAGGAAAATAAAAATGGTGAAAAATAAGCCTCAAAATCAAACCACAAACCAAAACAAGGACAAAGGAAAATAAAAGAAAAGAAAAATAAGAGAAAAGAAAAAGAAAAGGAAAGTCATATATAAAGGAAGAATAGGAGAAATAAATAAAAGAACTAGAAAGCAAGTTAAACACATATATCCCAATCGACATACAAGTGATTGAATGACAACATCGTCATCGATCCCAAACACATTACGTGTTAACAAGCAATCATCCTCGAACCGTTCAAATTCCCCTAAACTAAACCTAATCTATGCATCCAAAGAAAAATAAAGAGGAAAATTAGAAAGGTCTCACCGGGCTATCCATGCATAGAATAATAAAGAAAGGCGATAGAAAGAACCACCTTCGTTGCATTCCAAGATTGTAAGCATCATCATAGAGCCATGTGAGAACAAGAAAAGCAAAAGAAGCTATAAACAAAGAAAATGGTTAGTAACTTCAAAACCAAAAAGAGAAGAAAAGGAAGCTACAAAGTAACACTAAGTAACCAACTAAACTACTAGCTAATTAAAAGACACTAGACTACAAAATTTGGATTCAAAGGGATTTAGATCCAAAGGTTTTGGATAAATGAAATCTGATGACTTATGGAAGAAGGTTGGTACGGTTTTGAGGGAATGAGAGTGATGGGGGTCAAAGGTAGAAGGAGGAAATAAGGGGAAATGAAAGAAGACAGAAGGAAGGAGAAGATAAAGGGGCATGGCAGTGGGTGCGGCCATTGGTGGGTACACAAATAATGATGATGATAAACACCAACATAGGCATTAGCAAAACCCCATTTTAGTGGGTTCAAAATCCCAAAATAATGGAAGGACCACATGAACCCACCAAAAACAAACTTCGTTCAACTTTTAAAGCAGAAAATTCCCTATCTTACCTCACTAAAATTCTTACCCTTTTACCTCAAATTTCGATGACATCGAGTGTAATCACATCAAAAACCGCAAAACACCTTCTCATTCCTCATGCTCACCTGATGAAGTCCAATCCCAAGATTCCAACCTACAAATCCAAACAAGTAGAAAAGTGAAAGAAAAGAAACTAAAAGAAGGGAAAATAAGAAAATTCAAAATCAAAAAGAAAAGTTAGAGATCTCCGGGTTTCCTTCCGGGAAGCGCTTGTTTATGGTCCTAAGCTCGACCCTTCCTCCAAATCATGGAGGGTCAAATAGCACCACCTGCTTCAAAGTGGCGGAAAGAGCAAATTTCTCCTCAACTTCTAGCAACTTCTCGTTGTTGCTTGATGAGACATAATTCAATAACTCCTCAAAAGCAAGCTTCTCTTTCCATAATCTCATTCTCTTTCTCTTTTTCCTAGAAGCTCGTGCTCTTTTCTTTGCCTTGTTCTTCTTTGTAAATGGTTTCACACCATCCACACTCTTGGGGTCATCGTCCTCCTCTTGAGGGTAGAGCTCAAACCAATGAGAAGTGTCTATTTCCTTCTCGTCCATAAGCTTGGGAAGCTTCGTTTTCTCTTCACTAACCTTCTTGCAATCATAACTCAAAAGCATATCATCACGATTCTCAAGAACATTGTTAGTTGAGGAATAAATCATGCTAACACTAGCACCAAGATCACAAAGAGCATTTTGGAACAATTTTCCTTTGATTTTGCAAGGTACGGAGAAATTTCCGGGATCTTTCAACTTTTGGGGTAAGTCATTATGAATAAAGGCACTACAACACTCCCACAAATTCACCGGTTCCACTATATTGCAATCTCTCTTACCGCTCAAATTTTTCTTAAGAAACTTAGCATAGTTTGACATTTGTTCTACCACATCGGTGAAAGGAAGAGTAAGGTGAAGTTGCTTAAGCATCTCGATGAATTTCCCAAATTGCTCATCCAATTTATACCTATTGTCTTTTGGTGGTAAGGAAGTCTAGGTTTGTAAACCTCATCTTGCTTCCGCTCTTTCTCCTTAGGCTTATCATTGGAATCCTCACTCATCTTGCTAGTCTCTTCATGCTTATTCCCTTCACTCGAATCGCTCTCCTTTTCATTCTCCTTACTCTTCCTAGGAACAATCTCTTTAAGGACCTTACCACTCCTAGTGGTCGTAGCACACATCGGTTCCTTAGAGTCAACTTCTTGTGAGGGTAAAGAAAGAGGACTAGCTAGCACAATCTCTCAAAGGGATGGCTAGTTCATTGATTTGGTTCTCAAGCATCTTTCCATTAGTAAATAGGACCTCAAACATTTTGTTACAAGACAATGTGAATTCATTCAACTTCTCGGATTGAGCCATCATGAAATTCTCTAGCTTATTCAATTGGGATTGTTGAGCATAGAAATCATCACCTTGGCTTTGAGTCTTTGGAGTAATTTAAGGTGGGGTATCTCTTTGAACATCATTTTGAAAATCTCCCCTACTTTGATTACTCCAATTACCCCTACCATGATTTTGGCCAGAATTTTGATTATGGTTACCATAACCTTGGTTATGATCCCCATATTCTTGGCCGTGGCTTTGATCATTACAACAAAAGTTATTATGTTTACCACAAAAATTGGCTCACATGGTTATTGTAGACACCCATTTGTGTCTCCCCAATACCAAACCCAGTGATGAGTACCCTTCACGTCGAATCATAATCGAATAAAGTGAAAGTGTGGAAAGTTTAGTGTTGCGGAAAGTTTTAATTTCTTTTCTCTTCTCTCTGTTTTTGAAAATCTATTTTAAGAAAACAGCCAATCCAGTTTGGTTGGTCCATGATATTGGTCCAATTTTAGTGTATTTGGATGGGTCTTGAAAAGACCTATCCAACGATATATTATAAGCCCAATTTCGATGAATATTGAGGAAATTATGGCTAATTTACTGAACTGGGCCCGGTTTGAGCCTTATGTGCGGCCCAATGATATAGGGGAGGGCCTAATATGGATTTATCTTTCCTAATGCAATTATTAGGAATGGTTTTAGTTTTCTAGATTCTTATAGAAGGTTCTTTTCATTCCTAATTCAATTACCATTGATAAATTGACTTTTGATTCTTTTCAGAGTTTTAATTAGAATCAAAGAACATTTTTGAGGAAAAATACGATTTTATCCTCCTGTACGGCAATTTCTATCTGATTTTAAGAAAACACGTCAAATTCCTAGTCAGCGCCAAACGTCAGCTGTAGCGCCTGACGCTACGCTTGGTGCTAGCGCTAGCTTTAGCGCCTGGCGCTAGCCTTGGCGCCAATGGCCAGCGTTGGCGCCAATGGCCAGCGTTCGCGCCAATGACCAGCATTGGCGCTAACATTGTTTTATCTACGTCAGAACTCTGTTTTGATATATTATCCTTTTGGCTGATTTCTTTATAAATAACGCCGTAAAAACTCTGTTTTCATTCATCCACAATCATCTACAATCTACCAATTCTCTCTCTCTCTCTTTTCTAAACTAGCTTTTCACAAATATAAAAATTCCGCATTCATTAGCACTAGAAACACCTAGCCATATTCGAAGTTGCCTTCGCCCTAGACGTGAAAGGTTTAATTTCTGAGGGTTTGGTCCCAAATCTCTCTTTCAATTATTTAATTTAATTGTTTGTTTATTATTTTCCTTGAAGTTACTAACGTGTGTATTTTGTTATTAGAAAGAGGTACGAGACATCAAAGTAAGTACTTTAATGGTTTTATTGATGTTATGATGTAGTAATCATGCTTAGGTTGTTATTATGATTACTAGTATCATGTCTAGGGTAAATTTAATATCAAGTATGATTGTTATGATGCCTTTTATGTTCTTCCTAATATTTATGATTGTTAGTATCATGTTAGGGTTAAAGCTTTGATTTTTAATGCTTAGTGACATGCTAGGGTTTGTTATTAATCTTGTTATTATCATGCCTAGGATCTTGCTATTTTTATTATGCTTTAACATGATTATTTTAATTATAATTATTTTAATAATGTTTATAATTGTTATGATTATTGTTGCTTGATTATATTTATTGTTATTGCTTGATCAAACCTTTTATGCATGTTTAAAGGGAATTTGTACTTGTAATCACGCTTAATAAGATAATTAATAATCTTGTTTAGGGTTAATATGATTATAATTCAAGTGATCGCCAATAATAGTTTATTTGTGTATTAAATTCAACCAACATAGATAAACAGGTTTAGGGTTAATCCTATTGATTGCATGTTAGTCAGAAAGCGCACATGAATACGATCTGAATAAAGTAGAGGCCTATTATTAGGGCAGGTTCAATCTCTTTTAGGTTGGATTTGTACCTTCATCCCCAAACCCTATTTAGTTCAAGTCCTTATGGAGTTGACGATCTCTTGGATCGTTAAGGGGTGTAACCTTCACCTCGTGAACGGTTTACAAGTTCCTAAAACTTGTTGGTGACTCTTTTGCTCTATCTTCTTTCCCTTTGGACGACACCGTACTTTATTGTATGATCACATTGGGGTTCAAGCTAGGGGTAATGCTTGAAATATTTCCTACAGTTACCTAACCACTATTTTGGTTACAATTATCATAGCTCCCATGATTGTGATAATTCCTATTCCCAACATTCTTTCGAGCATTAAATCTAGGTCCAAAATCATTATTATCAACACAATTCACATGCACATTCTCATATCCATCATATCTATCACAAGGAACATTGGGGCAATTAGAAACATTATGATCATTCTTTCCACATAAATCACAAACCAAGCATTCTCTTATCATGCAATAAGAAGAAAAAAGGGGGTTGGAGTAGGAAGATGTACCTCTCCCCTTAAATTGGGAGGGAAGACTAGAAGCTTGTGAAGGACTCTCGAGCTTGGTCTTGAGAGAAATCACCTCCTTTCCTAACTCCGAGACCAATGTTGACAAATTGTTGACGACATTAGATTGATCGATTGAGCCACTTGTGCTTCTCGATTCCCTCTCTACATCATGCCAATACATGTAATTCCTTACCACATCATCTATTACATCCACAACCTCTTCTTCCGTTTTGTTCATAATCGACCCTCCGGCTCCGGCATCAAGGCTCGATCTACCTTGAGAGCTTAAACCACCATAGAAAATTTGTATGACTTGAAAGGTTGGAATTTCGTGGTGTGGGCATTCCCTTTGGTAATCCTTGTACCTCTCCCATGCTTCATAGAGATTCTCTCTAGGCAATTGCTTGAAACTTTGGATTAAGGCTCTAGCCTCCGCCGTCTTCTTTTGTGGGTAGAAGCGAGACAAGAAACCCTTGGTAACTTCATCCCATGTCCTTAGGGACCTTGGTTTGACCTCCTTATCCAACCACTCTAAAGCTCTTCCAATGAGAGAGAAGGGAAACAACTTGAGCCTTATATACTCTTGAGCGACTCCGCCTACCATAATTGTATTGCAATACTTCTCAAAATCCTTGAGATGGTTGAGAGGATTTTCACTTGTTGTACCACCATATTGTTTCCTCTCAATCAAGGTGATCATAGCCGGTTTGATTTCAAAATCACCATCCGGGATCAATAATGGAGCAATCCCGCTCTCATACTTGTAAGCGCCCGGTGTGCCCAACTCCTTCAATGTCACTCTATGAGCTTCTCCCATGTTCACTTGCACACAATCTCAAACGAAATTATTAGTAGCACGGCTACAAGAGTAGCCTAAAGGAAAATATTTTTGTGTTTTTGAATTAAGTGCAATAGACTCAACAACAATATATAATCACGACACCATTCCCCGGCAACAGCGGCATTTTGAGGCGGGTCGAGACTAGGTTGTTGAAGCTAACCCCTACCCAAGGCCAAACAAAATTTGTAAACACTCAACACACCCCTACACAAGTATAATAGTAAGTTGAGGGTCGAACACAAAGGAATGGTGGGCAATTATCTATTGTCTATGGTCAAGCTATTCCGAAATGTAATGATTGGGTGTGAATGTTATGCTAAGAAAACGACGACTAATAAACGAGAAGAAATCAAATGTAATAAACACTAGGGCTAGGATCCATATGTAATCATAACGAATTCAACTAATTAGGAGGTCAAATTGACTAAGTCAAGCAATGTGAGAGAAAATCCATCATGCAACCAAGAGAGCATATCAAGCTATTCTCCTAGAGGTCTAACTAGCTTCAACTACGATAAACTCTAGCTAGGAAACATCACAAGACATGAGGCATCCAAATTGATGAGAGGAAGGCTCGGGAATCCTTGGAGACACGATCATAACCTAAAAACAAACGAAAACAAACAAATAAAAAGGAAAAAGAACAAATAAACAAAGAAATGCACAAAACAAGGAAATTAACTATGGAAAGCACAAACTAACGAAATAAAGAACAAAACTAAGGAAAAGGGTTATAAAGAAGCATGAAAATCATCCTAAAATAGGCCAAATGAGTGCCATAAATGACACTCATCAAAAATATGGATTGAATATGGATTTAAGCACTCTAAAGATTAAATATTCAACCCGACCAATAATGGCGATGAAAGGTTGTTCATCATCGGGTTTTGTTTTGGGGAGACACTTTTAGGTGTCTACACCTGTACTTATTTTTTTTTTTTGAATTTCTTCTTTTATCTTAAGAGCTACGTCGGGTTTCATTCGACATAACTTTTGTTTTACAGGTTTCATTCCCGGAATTAGTGGTATTGTGTGTTGAGCTATCTTTCCATTTATTCCTGGCATATCTTCATATGAACAAGAAAACACATCAATGAATTTTAGTATATTAATTAAATATGTTATTTCTACTTTATTAAAAGTTAAACCAATTATAACCTCTCTTTTAATAGTGGGATCATTTAAGATATCAACCGTTTTGGTGTCTTAAATTACTGGTGTTTTGTTTTCAAGTGTTTCCATTTATTTAATTATTTCTTTGTCACTTTCATTGTTATTTGACCAATGCTCATCATTCTTGAGTAAGAGAATGATACGAGGAGTAAGCAGATGAAGACATGTTATTGAACTCGGAAACCATTACATCAAGTAAAGAAATATTCATTGGGACTTGACTACTAACTATCCTAGGAGTGGATTTTGAAGTAGAAGGGAGAGAAGGAGATGCTACTATAGAAGGTTTAGAAGACTCGACTACAGAACACTTGAATTAAGACTCGAACTTAGATAAGACAATTTAGACTCATCGAAGATTTGTCCTTGTCCTATTGTTATGGAGACCTTTCTTCCACTTGGTGTAGTCAACTTCACAATCTTTCCCTATCCTTGAAATAATACTTCTGTCATAGTAATAAGCTTTGTAGGATCAGAAGTTTCACTTTGTAAGATCGTTTGTATAAGAGCATAATCATCGTCGATGCGCTTACGCTCATTCTTCTCGTAGCAAAAGAGGAGTCCCATGATATTAAAGTCAAATCCTAGGGGTGCTTTTTCCTTATGAATGGGAGTTGGGATCTCATCTTGGAAATTGCAATCAAAAAAGAATTTCGAACCCTAGTCGTCTCCCCCATTTTTGACAAAGGGTTCAGGAAATTTGTAGCATGGATAATCTTCACCCTCTTTTATGAAATTTCCATTCAGAGTGAGAGGGTAATGATCCATTGGGATTGCTTTCTTTTGGGTACAAGCATTTCTCTGTGGATTGGACATTTCCCGGGCTTGCTTATAGTCTTTCGGAGTCAATTCAAAACCAAGTCCAAAAGTATCTAATTTAGGAAGGCTAGGTAATCCCATTTATGTTGCTACTTCCTTCTTCTTTCCTAGAGTAATTCTAGGAAAGTGTCCTTGCTTTCTGAGAATGACATTAACTATCATGTTCGAATGGAGGTCGCAGCGAAGAGGGGTCTTCTCATCTTCCTCGTGAAAGAGACTTCTTAGGCATTGGAAGCCCCGTAAATCTTCATCATTCTCAGCATGCTCCACATTTATGAGGGGCTTATCAATTGCATTGATCCTTATAGGAGAAGCGTTGATTGTGATAAGAAGTCCTCCAACTCTCGCCTTAATTTGTTGATGAATGGATGAAGGGACAGCCTTAAGGTCGTAAAGCCAAGTGCGTTCCAACAATAAATTGAATGAGGCTTTGATATCTACCACTTAAAAAGTAATAGCATGCTTAATCACCCCTGTTGTAACATTCATGGTTACAGTCCCTAGAGCTTGGCAACGAGTGTTGTCATAAGCTCTTATGCCTTGTGCTGATGGAGATAAGTCTTCATCCTTTATTCCTTTCATTCTTGCATTTCTAAGTGATGAGAAAACATTAATTGCTGACCCATTATCCACAAGGGTCACTGTAACGTTCATTCGTTTGCACACTACTATGAGGTTCAAGGCTTTATTATGTTTATCACCTTTAGGAGGTAAATCCTTGTCAGAAAATGTGATTAGATTGATGGGGCTAGGAAGATCACTTGTAAGGAAGTTAGCTAACCCCTTAGGAGTGGTTTCTGAGTCTATTCCTAATTTAGCTAAATCATCCATTATTGCAAGCCTATGTTCATAGGATGTAGCTAAAAGTTTCCATACATTCATCTCGAACTTAGTCTTTTTAATTGTTTCACAACATCGTTGTCTTCACTGATTGGTATGGGAACTTGTTGAGTGGTAGGAACAGGTTGCGTTGTGATGGGAGGTTGCATTCTCCCTAATCTTGTGGGGACATCGATAGGGGAATCCTCTTTATCTCAAATAAATTGATGAGAGTGGAGTTTATTCTATATCTTTGAGGTAAACGTCCTTGTCATCACTGTCCCACACTCAATTGATGCTAACATCCTTTACTGGTTGAATTTGAACCAAATTTCTATTGTCAATCAATCCTTGAACTAAGTCCTTGAATTTAAAACAATTCTCTATGGTATGTCCTCCTGATTGATGGTATGGACAGTAGAATTTATATGTCCTTTTCAGCGATTCAAATAGTCTTGGCTTGTAGACACCCATTTGTGTCTCTCCAAAACCAAACCCAGTGATGAGTACCTTTCACGACGAATCATAATCGAAGGAAGTAAAAGTGTAGAAAGTCTAGTGTTGCGTATAGTTTTAACTTCTTTTCTTTTCTCTATGTTTTGGAAAACCTATTTTAAGAAAATAGCCAATCCAGTTTGGTTTGGTCCATAGAAAAGGTCCAATAATGGTCTTGTTGGATGGGGCTCGAAAAGAGCTTTCCGACGATATATTATAAGCCCAATTCCGATGAACAATGAGGAAGTTATGGCAAAATTACTAAATTGGGCCCGGTTTG
The DNA here is from genome assembly GCF_948465745.1 of Chenopodium album. Taxonomy (NCBI): domain Eukaryota; kingdom Viridiplantae; phylum Streptophyta; class Magnoliopsida; order Caryophyllales; family Amaranthaceae; genus Chenopodium; species Chenopodium album. The sequence goes on from NC_137836.1 coordinate 31,709,568, forward strand.
ATACTTATATGCGGCCCAATGATATAGAGGAGGGCCTAATATGGATTTATCATTCTTAATGCAATTAGAATTGATTTTAGTCTTCTAGATTCTTCTAGAAGGTTTTTTTCATTCCTAATTCAATTAGCATTGAAAAATTGACTTTGGTTGACTTTTTAGAGTTTTAATAAAAGAGTGTTTTTACGGAAAATACGATTTTTCCCCTCAGTACGGCTAAATTTTATTTGAATAAAAAAACGCGTGAAAATAATAATTAGCGCCTGACGCTAGACATTAGGGCCTGGCGCTAGCTTTAGCGCCTGGCGCTAATCTTCAGTGCCTGGCGCTAATCTGTTTTATCCTCGTCGAAACTCTGATTTGTTTTTCTATCCGTTTGGCTAATTTTCTCTATAAATAGCCTCCTAAAATCTCCGTTTTTCATCACGAATTATCATCAACTATTATCAATTCTCTCTAATTCTCAAATACTCTCTAGTTTTCTTATTCTCTAGTTTTAAGAATTCTTTTCTCTTAAATTTTCTATACAAAATTCCGCATTCACAAGACCAAGAAGCACCTAGCATAGTTCGAAGTTGCCTTCGCCCTAGACATGAAATTAAAGAAAGAGATACGAGGCATCCAAGTAAGTGCTTTAATTGTTTTATTGATATTTTGATATAGAAATCATGTTTAGGGCGTTTTGATCTTCCTAGTATCATGTTTAGGGTAACAACTAAAAATTCTTAATATCAAGTATGATTAAAAGTATGCTTCCTATATTCTTTCCTAATAGCATGTTAATATTCATGTTAGGGTTAAAGCTTTGATTTTTATTGTTTAGTGACATGCAAGGGTTTGCTATTAATCTTGTTAGTATCATGCCTAGGATCTTGCTATTATCATGCTTTAACATCAACATGTTTATTTCTATGATTATAATTATCTATAATTAATTATGATTATGATTATTTTATTATGAATATTATTATTATGTTGCTTGATCTTTATTGTTATTGCTTGATCACGCCCTTTATATATGTTTAAAGGGAATTTGTACTTGTAATCACGCTTAATAAGATAATTAATAATATTTTTTAGGGCTAATTTGATTATAATTCAAGTGATCGCCAATAATAGTTTATTTTTTGTGCATTATATTCGACCAACATAGATAAACAGGTTTAGGGTTAATCCTATTGATTGCATGTTAGTCAGAAAGCGCACATGAATACGATCAGAATAAAGTAGAGGCATATTATTAGGGTAGGTTCAATCTCTTTTAGGTTGGATTTATACCTTCATCCCCGAACTACCAATCATGGTTCTAGACCTATTGGAGTTAACGATCTGCTGGATCGTTATGGGGTGTAACCTTCACCTCGTGAACGGTTTACAAGTTTGTAAAACTTGTTGGCGACTCTTTTTCTCTATCTTCTTTCCCTTTGGACGCCACCGTACTTTAGTGTATGATTACAGTGGGGTTCAAGCTAGGGATAATGCTTGAAATATTCCCTATAGTTTTTGGCGACTCCACTGGGGAGGATATCTATTTTAATTCCTGAAATTTTTTTCGGCAATGATTTAGAATGAGTGGATGAGACTCGAAAAGTTTTAAGTATTTCATGTGCGTAATTTTGATTAACATTATTGTCATATGCATAAAAAAAGATCTCATTGGAAAGACCATCCGTAATGATTTAAAACATAGGATTTTTACACGTAGGAAATTTGAGGAATATCTTTCACAACTAGGACCGAAATAATGCTGCGCGAAACTGGAAAATTTTATCGAGCAGAGAAAACTGTTGAGGCATGTAGGAACTAGCATCAGGGAACAAAGTCTAGCTCTAACTATTTGACTTTAGCGCCAGGCGACAGCTTATGTCACCAAGAGCTAAAGCCAAATTGTGGTGCTGGCCTCTGTTTGCTGGCGCCAAGTTCTTCCAATACCGAGCCAGAAATATGCGTTCTAATTTCGACCAGTTTTTAGCACTGTTTACTCGATCCTACTTCCTGATTGAGTTTTTCTCACTTTTTTGAAACCCATATGTGTTCTACATATGGACATAACCCTCTGGGAATTTATGCTCCATCTACTTCATTGAACGCTTTGAGCAACAAAGGGTATATTCAAGAATGCTGAATTCACCAAACCATGGAAACGAGTTTTTCTAAACTCGCGGTGTCCCATCCACTCGCGCCAACCCTTCACGGTTAGGCTTCCGCGCGGTGCATCCGGACAATTAACCATGGACCCTCTTTTGACTAACCCATATCCCGAACATTAGAGAACTAGAGCCATGGTTAGGTTACAAACTCATTGCATCATGATTGTGCCTATTTGACTAATTGTGCATTATTGGTTGTGCATCCCCTATGTGTTTTTTCTAACCGTTTGTTTGACTTGTGTTAAGACTAAATAAACTGATTTATGACTAAAAGAACTTTGCCTAATTAATTAATTAATTAATTAATTAATGGGAGTAATTAAAGTCTAATAATTTAATCATAGTTGACTTAGTACGACTTTAGGCATACCTTGTAAAATAATAATACCTAAAGCAGTTCCAGATCGACGTTCCAGCAATGGAGCCAAGATTTAAACTGCAGCGCCACTCTGTGGAGCGTAGCGCCTAGCGACAGTTCAGTCGTCTGGCGCTAGACTGCAAAGAGAGGCGCCAGTCATGTCATTTTGGCGACAGTTCGGTTTGTTGCTCGAGTCATCACGCTAGTTGAAAAATACAAAAAGGAAACCCCCAAAAGGCACCGGTTCAGGCCAAACCGGTGGCAAAAACCTGCCTAAAAATGGGCGGAATTTCAGACCAAGAGAAATGGCACCGGTTCAGCTTAAACCGGTGACAAAAATACAAAGGGCACCGGTTTGAACCGGTGCCACTGAACCGGTGCTGCATAAAAAAACCGGTTCATCTATATATTTTTAAAAAAAACCCTCCCCATATAAACCCAAATAAAACCCTAACTCTCCCTCACTTCCTCAGCCGCTCCTCCTCTCTTTCTCTCTCCTCCTTCTCTTTCTCTCTCCTCCTTCTATCTCTCTTCTCTGTTCACCTTCTTTCCCCTTGTTTCTCATCAGTTTCCTTCGATCTCATCTCCTTCTCTCTCTCTTTCTCTTTCTCTTTCGTTCTTCCCAGATTCTCCTCCCCTTCTCACTCGTTTCCACCACCAAAGGCCACCACCGAAGAGGCGAACACGACCACCAAGACCAACACCCAAGACCACCAAGAACACGGACTCTGCTTACATGCATGTGTTTATTTTTTTTTATTTTGAGATTTCTGGGTTTAATTAATCGAGTTTTGGGTTTAATTGGATTTTTCTGGGTTTAATTAATCGATTTAAATCGATTTTTGTATTTTTATTCTATTAATCTGATTTCATTAATCGATTTAAATCTATTTTCGGATTTTATTTCGATTTTTCTTGGGTTAATTTTCGATTAAAATAATCGTTTTTTTGGACTAATTAATCGAGTTCTGGGTTAATTTTCGATTTTATTTTTGATTTTTCTTGGTTAATTAATCGAGTTTTGGGTTATGGCTAGCATTTCGATTTTCCTTCGTTAATTTTCGATTAAAATAATCGTTTTTTTGGGTTCATGCATGCGTTTTTGGGGTTGTTTTCTAGGTTTTTGTTTTCAGATTTTTAAATTTTTTTTCGATTTCAAGTTTTTATTCTGGGTTTTTTCGATTTCAATTTTTTTCTAGGTTTGAATTTTTTTAAATTTTTGGGATTAAATTCTTGGTTTTTTGTTCGAAGCTTAATTATATTAATGGATTTTTTTTTAATTAGTGCAGGTATGTTATTTAGATTTGAAATCCAAGAAGCAAGATACAAGAATGAATGGGGTTTTTGTTTTTTTTTTAATTATATTGTAATTTTTTTTTATTTTATATTGTAATTTTTTTTGTATTTATATGTTGTAATCGATGTATTTATATGTTGTAATTTTTTGTTTATTATGTATTGCAAATTTTCGATGATATTGATGTTGCAAATTTTCGATGATATTGATGTTGTTTTAATCGATATTCGCTTTATGTTATGTTTTGATGTTTTTATGAATTTTAGTCTATTTAATTTTTAAGTGGAAAAAACAAAAACAAAAATAATAAAAATATATATATATATTTCTTGGCACTTTTTGGCCATTTTTGGCACCGGTTAACTGGTGTCAATTCCGATTTTTGGCACTGGTTTGAACCGGTGCCTTTTTAACCCACTTTTTGGCACCCCCCACATTGACACCGGTTCAAACCGGTGCCTTAGGCCGTGTTTGAACCGGTGCCAATTTCATTTTTTCACGTAGCGTCACCTTATGTCTAATTGAACAGTTTTCTAGTCAATTCAGTTAATTTTTACTGGTAATAATACCGTGTCAAGTCATTAATCGTGTCTAAACACTAAGTCCCATGGTCTTACACAAGAGTTAAAGCATGTCACTTACAATCACCACATAAAGCACACACTAATGCACACTTTGACCATGTCTAAGAGATTCTTGTATACGTGTATTTTCCGTCATTTTTTTTAGGGGGGTAAGTCGGATATTAATCCTCTAATTAAACCACTTGTTTGAACCCTATACTTAACTCTAACTCCCAAAATGTACACCTTATGTTTGTCAAGTCATTAAAACAAAATAGTTTAATTTACAGCGCGTGGTCAAGAAAGGAAGGGCGTTTGATTAAAGACAACCTTTTTATTCAAGTTTAACTTTTCGAAAAACCGATCGCTCGTAAAAGGAAAGCTAAGACAATAATGGCAACTCAAGAAGAAGTTAATGAGCTCAAGAACCAATTGATTACTGTGAAGCAACAACAGATGGACCTCATTCAAGAAAGTCTGAGCAAACTATCTAGTGACTATAAGTTTCAAGGAATTAGCTCACAAGGGGTCTCGGTGGACAAGGATCTTCTTCCGCAGAAGTTCATTACCAACGACATCCCAAAATTTAAAGCGACTGACAACCCTTAATTTCACCTAAGAGCCTTCGACACAATAATGAGCATCAAGGGTATTAACAAGAAGGTGTTTCCCTCTTTGGTCTTTCTATCTCTTGAAACCGTTTGCCAACAATGGTTCTTTTCTCTTGAGAAAGAAATAACCTCTACTTGGGAGTCTATCTTAAACACTTTCATTGATAGATACAAGTGCAACATTCAAGTTAATTGAAACTGACTATAGGGAACTTGAAATCCTCAAACAGAAGGAGAATGAAGGTTTCACTTTTTTCTTTAACAAATGGAGAGAAACCTCTGCTAAGATGATTGAAGTACCAAGTGAAAAAGAATCAGTGAGGTTATTCATTAAAAACCTTCAAGAGAAGTACTCCAAGCATCTTAAATACCAGAATAATCTTCATACCTTCAAGGCCGTCTATGACATTGGAATCAATATTGAAGACGACCTGGCTAAGTTGAAAGCTGCTAACAGTAACTCCAACAGTGGCTGGAAAGGCAAGAAGAACGACAATCCTTCTTCTTCCAAAACCACCAAACTCAAACAATGTTAGTACCTTTAACTTAACTGAAGTCCTTGCTATGAATAATTAAGGACAAATGAAAACATTTAGGAGGAACTTTACTCCTATAGATATGAGTTATGACACTACATTTGACCGATTAAATGCAAAAGGTCTTATAACTCCTATTGGACCATTTGGGACCCACTGGTCGAGAAGAAGACAGCTAATTGGAACCCCAATTCACATTGCAAGTATAACCAAGGTGGGGACCGAAAATTGTTAGAAGATTAAGGAAGCTATCTAAGATTTAATCGATAACAACAAGCTGCCATTTCCTCCTGCCAGTAAGAAGCCAAGCATTGACAATGCACCTCTCGCTCACTCCTTGGCCATCTATGATGAGGAAAACGAGGTTGATCCCTCATCTCTCATCAAACCTATTGAAGAAATCCATGCTATTGAAGAAGAGGAGGAGATCTTTTTCGATGTCATGGATGCCTTTCCTGAACTAGTAAGAAAGAGGACATACAATTGCTTACATGGTCCATGTTGGAGGGATCAAACTTGCTACGTGAAGCTCTCGGAATTGCGAAGAAACAATTAGAAGAGCTTTAGAGAAAATGTGACAAGGTCTCATCCACAAAGAAGAAACCCTTCTCACTACAAGTAATTGACAAACCCAAGAAGAGTAATAGGCTCTATACTCCAATTGGGATTTCATATTCTAAAATGTTCAACATGCTCTCCAAGAGTGGTAAGGTCAAACCTCTTGAACCGAGACCATTTGAATCGCTAAAAAGGACAGATAGGTTCTACTGTCAATACCATCAATAAGGGGGTCACACTATTGAAAATCTGTTTTAATTTTAAAGATTTAATTCGGAAAATGATTGATGACGAAAAGTTAGTCCAAATTCCACCAAAGGAAGACATAAGCATTAATCGAGTTTGGGACAGTGATGAAGAAGACGTCTACTTAAAAGACATGGAAGGAGCTCCACCCTCAGTGTCATATGCCATGGATGACTTCTGGGTTGAAGAAGATTGATCTATAGACGTCCTCACAAGATCCGGGAGAATGCATCCTCCTATTTCGACACAATCTATATCAACTACGCAGCAAGTTCCCATACCTATCATAGAAGACAATGATATTGTCAAACAGTTCAAGAAAACCAAGGTTGAATTGAATGTATGGAAACTTCTAGCAACATCACGAGAGCATAGCTTGGCAGTGATGAATGCCGTGGATAAGATAGGGATAGATTCTGACACCACTCCTGAGGGGTAGGCTAACTTCCTTACGAGTGATCTTCCTAATCCTATCAACTTGATCACCTTTTCCGACAAGGATTTACCTCCAAAAGGTGACAAGCATTATAAGGCACTAAACATCAAAGTAGTTTGCAAGAGAATGAACGTCCCTATGACTCTTGTAGATAATGGATCGGCCATTAATGTCTTTGCACTCAAAACTGCGAGGATTCTAGGCATAAGGGATGAATACTTAACCCTGTCAACATAAGGAATAAGAGCTTACGATAACACTCGTCCTCAAGCTCTTGGCAAGATTACCATGTATATAACGGCGGGAGCAATAGAACACGCTACTACATTCCAAGTAGTAGATAATAAGGCTTCATTCAATTAATTGTTGGGATGCCCTTAGCTTCATGACCTAAAGGTCGTCCCTTCATCTCTCCACCAACAGGTAAAGGCCATAGTTGGAGGAATTCCCATTACGATCGATGCTTCACCCATGAGGATTAAAGCCATAGAAAATCGAATAATTAATGTGCAGCACGATGAAGATAATGAAGATTTGTGGGGCTTTAATGAAGAAGTCTCCTTAATCAAGGAGGATGAAAGGACCCCTCTCTGCCACGACCCCCACTCCAATATGATAGTGAACGCTATTCTGAAGAAACAAGGACATTTTCCTGGGATGACTCCAAGAAAGAATAAAGGAATAGCAAAATCGCTGGAATCACCTGGCCTCCCTAAATTAGACACTTTCGGACTTGGTTTTAAACCGACTCGGGAAGATCTCAAGCGAGCCTAGGAAAAGTCAAAGGCACGTAGGAACGCTCGCATCCAAAAGAAAGCAATCCAAATGGATCAGTATCCTCTTACCCTCAATGGACAATTCATAAAAGAAGGAGAGGAATATCCATACTACGAATTTCTCAAACCTTTTGTCGTAAATGGCATAAGGCAACCAGGATTCAAAATTTTCCTAGATTTCTATTTTCTAAATGAAATCCCAACTCCTATCCACAAGGAGAAAGCCCCCCATGCTTTGACTTTAATGTCATGGGATTACTATTTGGGCGAGAAAAAGATGAGCCGACGTACATAGAGGATAACTCCTCGCTCATCCAAACGGTCCTACAAAGCGAAAGCTTTGATTCTTCAAGGCTCATCACTCCAGCATAAGGATCACTACAAGGGTGGCGCAAGACAGTCAAGGTGACTATTCCAAGCGGAAGGAAAATCTACATTACGACGGGGCAAGGACTGATGTTCAAAGAGTCGTCAGAGTCGGAGTCAGTGTCTTTTCCTGTAGAGTCATCTAAGTCCTTAGTTGTAGCACCCCCTTATTCTATCTCTTCCCGTAGGATAGTTAGCGATCAAGTCCCTGAGGACATATCTCTCTTCGATGTAATGATTTTTGAATTTAATAATATGTCTTCTTCCTCTTACTCCTCGTTCTTTTCTTTAACCCAAGATGACGAGCACTACTTAACTAACAATGAAAATGATAAAGAACCTATTAAAGCAATGGAAACACTTGAAAAGAAAACACCGATAATTGAGGAAACTAAGACGGTTGATATCTCAAATGATTTAACCAATAAAAGTGAAGTTAAAATCGGATTAACACTTAATGAACAAGAAAGAACTGATTTAATCAATCTGCTTAAAGAATTCATTGATGTATTTTCTTGGTCATATGAAGATATGCCAGGCATTAATAGAGAAATAGCTCAACACACCATACCGCTAATTCCAGGAATGAAACCTGTAAAACAAAAGTTGCGTCGAATGAAACCCGACATAGCTCTTAAAATAAAAGAAGAAGTTCAAAAACAAATAATTGCAGGTTTTATCAAGGTATCCAAATAACCTGAATGGGTCGCCAACATCGTCTCGGTTCTGAAAAAGGATGGAAGGGCAAGAATGTGTGACGACTATCGAGATCTAAATAAGGCAAGTCCAAAGGACAACTTCCCTTTACCACACAACGATATTCTAGTAGATGATACAGCAAATCATGCACTTCTCTTGTTTATGGAGGGATACGCAGGGTACAATGAAATTCTCATGGAGAAAGAAGACATGGAGAAAACAACCTTCATAACACCATGGGTACTTACTTACCAAAAAGCAGCGGCTGCCTTGTTCCATGACAGGATGCACAAATAATTTGAAATATATGTAGACGAAATGATTGTGAAGTCAAAAGATCGCCCAGGCCGTCAAATAGCCTTGAGAAAATTCTTCAAAAGGCTAAGAAAATACAACATGAGGTTGAATCCATCCAAGTGTGCTTTTGGAGTCACCTTAGGTAAGCTTTTGGGTTATGTCATAAGCTCTAGAGGAATTGAGATAGACCCAACCAAGATCAAGGCAATCATGTCAATGCCACCGCCCAAAACTGAGAAACAAATTCGAGGATTTATTGGCCGGTTGCAATACATAAGCAGGTTTATATCAAAATTGACACCAATAAGTGAACCAATATTAAAAAAGGTTAAAAAGAATGTACCAGTAATATGGGATGACGAGTGTCAAAAATCCTTTGAAAAGATCAAAGCATATCTCGCAGATCCTCCCGTATTGGCACCAGCACCTCCCGGAATACCTCTTAGGTTGTATTTAACAGTCACCAAAGAAACAATGGGAGCCATGCTCGCACAGGAAGTAGAAGGCATAGAAAATGCAATCTACTATATAAGTAAAAAAAGATACTCGAGTATCAGGTGCGCTATACACCACTTGAGAAATTGTGTCTCGCATTGGTGTGGGCCAATACCAAGTTAAGACATTACATGCTCGTGCATAAAGTCTTTGTAGTTTCCCGATTGGATCCACTCAAGTATCTATTCGAGAATTCTACACTCAATGGGAATATATCAAGATGGATAGTCAACTTAGCCTAGTTCGATGTAAGATTCATGCCTCAAAAAGCTATCAAAGGATTGTGTAAAAGTTAGTGGACTTTCCAATAGAAGATTCGACGCCAATAATTGACAATGAATTTCCAGACGAAGACTTGATGGTCACGGAGGATGATAATTGGACCTTATAATTCAATGGAGCCTCAAACCAAAAAGGATGTGGCGTTAGAGTATTATTATTATCACCTAAAGAATAGCATGTTCCAATCTCCATAAAGCTTGATTTCGACGTTACCTACAACGCTGCTGAATAAGAAGCATGTGTGGTAGGCCTTGAAACGACCTTGGCATTGGGAGTGAAAAAATTACGAATATTCGGAGACTCTTCATTGATCATCAGCCAAATCTCTAAGAGATGGAAAGTAAGGAGCGAAAGTCTAGCCCCTTACCAAACTTATCTAAAAACTCTCACTAATCAGTTACAGAAGGTGGAATACACGTATCTACATAGAGAGGAAAATCAATTTGCTGATGCTTTAGCAAGACTAGCCTCAATGGTTAAGATTCCTACGGAAATCGAGCAAATGCCTCTAACTATAGATAAAAGGCATAAACCGGCTTATATTCAGGCTATAAAAGATGATGAAGTGATCCAAGATGAAGAAGAAGAAGAACGGTTGTATGCAGATATACTTAACTATGTCACCAAAGGAGAATACCCTCCCCATGTTGACAAAAGAGCAAAACAAGCAATAAGACTCTTGGCTTTCCAATACATACTCATAGACAACGAGTTACACAAAAAGGTACCTAAGGGTCGAGCTTTCTTATGTTTAGGAAAAAACGATACTCAAAGAGCAATGAGGATAGTCCATGAAGGAATTTGCGAAACTCACGTAAATGGCAAAATGCTAGTCCAAAAGATAATGTGAGAAGGATACTATTGGACTACCATGAATAGGGATTGTCATTAATACGTAAAAAGATGCCCTAAGTGCCAAATCTACGCCAATCTACAACATGTTCCTCCTTCCCTACTCTACACCTACACTTCTCCATGGCCATTTTTTACATGGGGAATTGACATTATTAGTAAAATCACTCCCCCAGGAACAGGAGTTCACGAATATATCCTAGTAGCAATTGATTACTTCACAAAGTGGGTCGAAGCACAATCATACGCTAAACTCACTACAAAACATGTAGCACTCTTTATCGAATGAAATATTATTTGTCGATATGGAGTCCCACATGAAATGATAAGTGACAATGGAACTCACTTTCAAGCTGAGTGTGAAGAAATTGTTACAAAAATATGGCATCCAACAGCATCATTCTTCTCCTTATAGACCTCAGGCGAACGGAGCAGTTGAAGCGGCTAATAAAAATTTAAAGACTATCATCGAGAAAATGACAGAAAATTACAAGGATTGGCCTGACAAACCCCACTTCTCATTGTGGGGTTATCGCACATCAATTTGCACATCAACAGGAAATACGTCATTTTCCTTGGTTTATAGGATGGATGCCGTACAACCTGTAGAGCTAGAGATACTATCTCTACTCATTGCATTAGAAATCAAACTCAATGAAGTAGAATGGACTAGGGCGAGATATGAGGAGCTAATTCTACTTGATGAAAAACGACTAGAAGCACTACATCATACTCAATGCTACCAAAATCGTATGGCTAGACATTTTAATAAGAAGGTCAAGACAAGAAACATCAAAGTAGGAGACTTGGTATTAAAAGCATTAAGAAAGAATGTTTTAGATCCAAGGGGAAAATTTAGGCCTAATTGGTCAGGACCTTATATTGTCAAAACAATCCTATCAGGAGGTGCTGCAAAATTAACTGATATGGATGGCAATGAGTTCTCAAACATGACAAATCTTGACCAACTTAAAAAGTACTACCCATAATAACTTGAGTAGGATACTCAAGAGAGCTACGTTTGGCCTGATTCCTTAAGAAAGGATACGTAGGCAACCCTTTACGGGTGCGGCTAGTTTATTTTTTGCAAACCTCGCATCCCAGACTTACAAATAAATTCGACAGAATTTCGATGAAGCATCGGCGTCACGGAAAAAACCCCGTCGCCAGCCGATTGACCCTAGCGCCAGACGATAATGTCTGTCGCCTGTCGCTAGACTGCCGCAGCTGGCGCCAGTCGTAAAATAGTGGCGCCATTTTTCTGCATAGTACCTGGGAATATTTCGATGTTTTTCGGAAAATTTTCGATTTCCGTACTCGAAAAAATTTCTGGAAAATTAAATTTTCAGTTTTCATTGCTTTAATAAATTAAATTAAGTAGATGATTGAATTAAAAAAAGCTTTAATTTCATTAATAAAATAAACTAACAATTATATTATTGATGGAATATAAATAAAGCTTAAACAAATTAACTTTAAATTTAAAACTAAGTCTAATAATTGAAAGTTAAGCAATGTTTTAATCTTTTTTCTCTTTCTTTGTTCTCTTCCAATTTTTGTCTGTATCCTCTTCATAATCCATAACTTTAGCTAGTAGGCATCCTTTAGAGGACCTAAATTCAATTTTGGAATAAACAGTTTCTCCCTTAGCTAGGACTCCATAATTCTTCTCTACCCAAGCCTTCTTCTCCGAAATGTCAGCTTTTCTCTTCCCTTTATCCTTCGTAGAGCTCTTCTTCCTAGGCATTGTAGGTGTTTTGAACTCAACCTTTTCACCCAAGTGTTCCTTAACGGGAATTACTTTGTCACCTAGACGACTCTTCATATCAGTTTTACTCTGATTTTTCTTCATGTCCTTTGAAGGTTTCTTCAGAAGCCACTTCTTCACATCATTGGGCAAGGAAGGAGAAACTTTTGGGCAATCACTTCCCATAAAAGGTCTAGCACTCCAATAAGCACCAAATTTGTCTACTTCTTGAGAGACAATAAATTCATAGGGACGATGAAGATCCCCGGAAGGAATTGTTTGAAGTAGGCCATACTGTCTTTTTACCCTGCAGGGATAATAAAAAGTCATCCTGGATAAGCTTGGAAGACGGCAGAAGGGTTGCTTGTTGATACCAACCATCTTCTCTATTTTCCACCAAGGGATGAGCCACTTGATGGCAAATTTGCAAGAGGCAAAGACCTTCTTCCATTCATGGCGCCCCATCTTAGAGAAGCGTTTCTTCCTTCTTACAAAGCAATTTGGAGTGTATTTTTCAACATTGTCTGGAGGACTAATTAATTCTAGTCTTTCCATTAGCAACATCTGTAAAAAAAAAAATTCAATGCAAATAAATTAATATTACTATACAAACATATGTTTTTGATTTCTATAATTAAAAATATTATTTTTCTACCTGTAATAAAATTGGAGAGCCCAGAAAAGGTGCTTTTGGATTTTTCTTTAATTTATCAAGACTAAACATAGTCTCTCCAACGATTAATGGCATTGGATCTCTCCCAGATTCAATCTACTCCAAAATAGTTGATATGATTGTATGACCCTCATTAGCTCTATCACTAGTAAGAATATATTGATTAAGCATGCAAAAAAGAAAAGCCCTTCTTCTATAAATATGAAAAGACTCAGAATAAGGTCTATCAAAATAATGGCGAGCAAATTCTTTCAAATTAACTATGCTACCATCTACTATATTTGTTAGATCTTTGTCTTTTATATTAAAGAAGCGCTCAAAATCCTTATAATAATATTCATTTATTTTAGGGATTACTGCAAGATCTAATGAAGGGAAGCCTAAGATAGCACCGAATTCTTCCGGCAAAGGGCTAATTTCATCACACCCTAATCTAAAACAATGGGTATCCACATCCCAATATTCTAAGGCGGTATGAATAAAGTCTACATTAAGATCTACCCCCTTGACACCATAAATACCCCCCATATGAAAAAAGTCTAACTCTTTTCTCTCCTTGGCAGTTAGAGACCGAAACCATTCATGAGTGAAGTGTTGTAAAACTTTTAGAGACTAAAGACATGATTATTATTTTTTCAAAAGCTAAGGTTATATTTAATTTGCTGAAATTATGAAGAAAATCGGCTGGGCAGGGGGCTATTTATGCACAAAATCGGCAAAGTTTCAATCCAGAAAGGATTCGGAGTTAGCGCTCATCATCGCCAGACGCCTGACATTGGCGCCTGACGCCAAAGCCTAGCGCCAAACTCTAAGAGTTAGCGTCTGGCGCTTACCCAAAACGCATGGCGCCAGATGGCGCTGACTTGTCTTATAATACGAGCTTTCCAATAACCGCGTTTTTTTGCCTGACTTGAGTCTGAACAATGACTTTACGATCTTTTATTCTTTTTATACCCTTTTTCTAATTATATTTTTCCTTTTTTCTTATTTAATATATCAATCATATTAATTATATTATTGGATTTTATTTAGACTTAATTTTAAAGTTTTTGTAAATCCAATATTTTTTATCAATATTTTTATTTTTTCATTTTTTCTTTTTGGGGGAGAAAGTCGGATACTGTAGGGAATATTTCAAGTGTTATCCCTATCTTGAACCCCACTGTGATCATACACTAAAGTACGGTGGCGTCCAAAGGGAAAGAAGATAGAACAAAAGAGTCGCCAACAAGTTTTTTTAGGAACTTGTAAACCGTTCACGAGGTGAAGGTTTCACCTCTTAACAATCCAAGATATCGTCAACTCCAATAGGTCTTAAACCATGACTGGTAGTTTGGGGATGAAGGTACAAATCCAACCTAAAAGAGATTGAACCTGCCCTAATAATAGGCCTCTACATTATTCTGATCGTACTCATGTGCTCTTTCTGACTAACATGCAATAAATAGGATTAACCCTAAACCTGTTTATCTATGTTGGTTGAATATAATGCACAAATAAAACTATTATTGGCGATCACTTGAATTATAATCATATTAACGCTAAACAAGATTATTAATTATCTTATTAAGCGTGATTACAAGTACAAATTCCCTTTAAACATGCATAAAAGGTGTGATCAAGCAATAACAATAAATATAATCAAGCAACATAATAATCATCACAATTATTATAACAATAATTAAATCAATTATAATAAAAATAACCATGTTAAAGCATAATAATAGTAAGATTCTAGGCATGATACTAACAAGATTAATAACAAACCCTAGCATGTCACTAAACAATAAAAATCAAAGCTTTAGCCCTAACATAATACTAACAATCATAAATATTAGGAAGAACATAGGAAGCATCATACTTTTAATCATACTTGAGATTAAAGTTACCCTAGACATGATACTAGGAATCATAATAACCTAAGAATGATTTTTATATAATAACATCAATAAAAACCATTAAAGTACTTACTTGGATGCCTCGTACCTCTTTCTAATAACAAAATACACGCGTTAGTAACTTCAAGAAAAATAATATCAAAACAATTAAATTAAATAATTGAAAGAGTGATTTGGGACCAAACCCTCATAAATTAAAACATTTCACATCTAGGGCGAAGGCAACTTCGAATATGGCTAGGTGTGTCTAAGTCTTGCGAATGCGGAATTTTGTATTTGAGAAAAGGCTAGTTTAGAAAAGAGAGAGATAAAGAGTAATCAAGAAAATCTTGATGAGAGTTGGTGAAAATTGGTGAATGAAAACGGAGTTTTTAGGAAGCTATTTATAGAGAAAATCAGCCAAAAAGATAAAAAATCAAAATAGAGTTCTGACGCGTAAAACGAGGTTAGCGCCAGATGCTGACATTAGCGTCAGGCGCTAACGCTAGCGCCAGGCGCCAAGCTTAGCGTCAAGCGCTAATGCTGGCGTTTGGCGCTGACTAAAATATTGACGTGTTTTCTAAAATCAGATAGAAATTGCCGTACAGGAGGATAAAATCGTATTTTCCTCAAAAAATTCTTTTATTCTGATTAAAACTCTAAAAAGTCAACAAAAGTCAATTTATCAATGCTAATTGAATTAGGAATGAAAAGAACCTTCTAGAAGAATCTAGAAAACTAAAACCGTTTCTAATTGCATTAGGAATGATAAATCCATATTAGGCCCTCCTCTAGATCATTGGGCCGCATATAAGGCTTAAACCGGGCCCAGTTTGGTAATTTGGCCATAACTTCCTCAATATTCATCAGAATTGGGCTTATAATATATCGTCGAAAGGTCTTTTCAAGCCCTATCCAACTACAGTACTATTGGACCCTTATCATGGACCAACAAAACTGGATTGGCTGTTTTCTTAAAATAGGTTTTCAAAAATAGAGAAAGGAGAAAAGAAATTAAAACTATCCGCAACACTAAACTTTCCACACTTTCACTTCATTCGATTATGATTTGACGTGAAAAGTACTCATCACTGGGTTTGATTTTGGGGAGACACATTTGGGTGTCTACAGAAGCCCCCACTTTGACTGAGATTGGAGAAACGCAAGTTTCGAAAACAAAAGTCAAAGTAGCGATAGGGTCGGAGAATGATTTAAAACGTTCTGCGATCCTAAATCATTCTTGTGACGCCGATACCTGCAAACTAGCGTTAGTTAAACAGATAAAAGAGTTAAGAAACGCGTATCTTGCACCGTCGAGCACACGTCTCTGAAGGTAACCCATTTACTGCTGTATTTGCTGTTTTGATGACCTCCTGCAAGCTAGAGAATGCGATCCTGCTTGAAAACTACTACGCTTGTAACTGCCTCCAATTTCCGCCTTAATAATATTCCACAAACCAGGGAACACCATAGAATATTGCTTCTCTTGAAACGATCCTCGTCCGCTTTGTGACCACCTTCCACATCATAGGGCACACGATCGAAGAAACTTCGCTTGAAATCACCTTCAGTTGTTTGTAACAACTCTCCACAATCTAGGGAGCGCTGCCGAAGATATCCTCGGTTGAAGTTATCCTCATTTGTTGCGATAGTTTTCCAAAGGAAATTACCAAAGACCTCCGCTTGTCGATCTTTTTAAAATCTCGCTTGAACTTTGCTTCCGCTATGCCTGTACGTCGGCGCTTTTGCTACATGTGAACCTGTATGTCGGTGCCTTTTGCGATGAGCCAGTGCTTAGGCGCTTTAAGCTAAGTGAGACGATCTTTCATCAGGTCGATCACTTTATGTAATCAAGCCGTTTACTAAAAAAAATCGTGTCAAATTGCCTACAGGGGCTAACTGGCGTACCAAGGAACCCAAAATATATTGCAAAAGATTGGAACAACCATACTGAGTGGCTGGACGTTCTGGCTTATCTGGTTGTAGCGCCAGACGCTGGAGCTAGCGCCAGGCGCTAAAGCTTATCGACTAATGCCAAGGTCTGACGCTTGGCGCTAGAGTCGGGTTTTCCTTAAATACCCTTCTCTTCTTCATTTCTGCAGCTGTTGCTCGCGTTTCTTACTCGAAAATTCTCAGAACTTTAATTCACTCGTTCTTGCTCGTTTCTCAACCAAATTCGCTCAAATTTGTTGCAAATCAAAGCTTATTCCATCCATTTTCCCGATCTATGTAATTTTCCTCCAAACTCACACTAGTTTTAATGAATTTTGCATGTATTTGTTTACGAATTTCTTGAAAATTCGAAATTAGAATTGCTTAATTCTCTTTGTTTATCAAATTTTATGCCATGAAATTGCTTGATTATGTTTATATATTTCCTTGGGAGTAATTTGAGACTTGTTTGACTCAATTTGGTGAAGAAATGAACAAATCACCATTGTTGAACCTCTTAAGGTCGGGAAAATAATGTGGCTTGTTCTTGATGTTTTTTTGCTAGCAATTCTTGTCCAATTTGTCACAATAATTACTATAGTATTGCAAGAAATTGTTTGGTTGCTTGAAAAATGTTGTATATGCTCAATTTGAATTTGTGCTCTATTTTAGTACTACGTACTCTTTTTTTTTTTTTTTTTTGCGAACATAGTATCATGCGGCTAGGCGAACGTTAAATACTGTAGGGAATAAATTTCAAGCGTTAACCCCTTGCTTGAATCCTACTGTTATCATACACTAAAGTACGATGGTGTCCAAAAGGGAAGAAGATAGAGCAAAAGAGTCGCCAACAAGTTTGATGACTTGTAAACCGTTCACAGGGTGAAGGTTACACCCCTTAAAGATCCAAGAGATCGTCAACTCCATAAGTTCTAGAACAAAATAAGGGTTCGGGGATGAAGGTACAAATCCAACCTAAAAGAGATTGAACCTGCCCTAATAATAGGATTAAGCCTAAACCTGTTTATCTATGTTGGTTGAATTTAATGCACAAATACACTATTATTGGCGATCACTTGAAATTATAATCAAATTAACCCTAACAAGATTATTAAATATCTTATTAAGCGTGATTACAAGTACTAATTCCCTTTAAACATGCAATAAAAGGTGATCAAGCAATAACAATATATAATATCAAGCAACATAATAATAATCAATCATAATAATAATAATCATAATAAATAAAAAAATCATCATCCACATAATAATAATCATAATATTTATGATCATCATAAATTATAACAATTATAATCATAATCATAATCATGTTAATATTAAAGCATAATAATAGCAAGATCCTAGGCATGATACTAACAAGATTAATAACAAACCCTAGCATGTCACTAAGCAAAAAAAATAAAATCTTTAACCCTAACATGATACTAACAATCATAAACATTAGGAAGAATATGGGAAGCATCGCAACAATCATATTAAAGAATAAAATTACCATAGACATGATACTAGGAATATCATAATAACAATCTAAACATGATATCTACATTATAATATCAATTAAAAACCATTCAAGTACTTACTTTGATGCCTCGTACCTCTTTCTAATAACAAAATACACACGTTAGTAACTTCAAGGAAAACAATAAACAAAACAATTAAATTAAATAATTGAAAGAGAGATTTGGGACCAAACCCTCAGAAATTAAACCTTTCACGTCTAGGACGAAGGCAACTTCGAATATGGCTAGGTGTTTCTAGATCTAATGAATGCGGAATTTTGTATGAAAAAGCAAGTTTAGAGAAAGAGAAAGAGAAAGAGATGAATGAATTAAGAGAGAATTAATGATTGCGAATGAAAACTGATTGTAGATGAGAATTCGTGAGAATCGGTTGTGGGTGTATATTAATTAAAACTGATTGTTGATGAGACTTCGTGAGAATTGGTGAATGAAAACGAAGTTTTTAATACGTTATTTATAGAGAAATCAGCCAAAAAGATAAAATAAACAAAACAGAGTCTGACGCACAAAAAACAGAGCTGGCGCAAACCCTGGCTAACTGGCGTAAGGCACCAACACTAGCGCCAGGCGCCTATGGCTAGCGCTAGGCGCCAGGCCTGGATCCAGGCGCCTATGCCTAGAGTCAAGCGCCAATCCTGTTTTTAACGCGTTTTCGAAAAACAGATAAGTTTGCCGTACTAGAGGATAAAATCATATAATTTCCTCTAAAATGCTATTTGATTTTAATTAAAACTCTGAAAAGTCAACAAAAGTCAATTTATCAATGCTAATTGAATTAGGAATTAAAAGAATCTTCTAGAAGAATCTAGAATACTAAAACCATTCCTAATTGCATTAGGATTGATAAATCATATTAGGCCCTCCCCTAGATCATTGGGCCGTACATAAAGCTCAAACCAGGCCCAACTTAGTAAATTGGCCATAACTTCCTCAATATTCATCGGAATTGGGCTTATAATATATCGTTGGAAAGCTCTTGTCAAACCCCATCCAACTACACTACTATTGGACCCATATCATGGACCAACCAAACTGAATTGGCTGTTTTCTTAAAATAAGATTTCAAAAACAGAGAGAAGAGAAAATAAATAAAAACTGTCCGCAACACTAAACTTTCCACACTTTCACTTCATTCGATTATGATTTGACGCGAAAGGTACTCATCACTGGGTTTCGTTTTGGGGAGACACAAATGGGTGTCTACAGAAGCCCCAACTTTGACTGAGTTTGGAGAAACGCAAGTTTCGAAAACAAAAGTCAAAGTATCGATAGGGACGGAGAATGATTCAGAACGTTCTGCGATCCTAGATCACTCTTGTAACGCCGATACCTGCAAAACTAGCGTTAGTTAAACAGATAAAAGAGTTAAGAAACGCGTATCTTGCACCGTCGAGCACACGTCTCTGAAAGTAACCAATTTGTTGCTGCTTTACTGTTGTTTTGATGACCTCCTGCAAGCTAGAGAATGCCATCCCGCTTGAAAACCGCTACGCCTGTAACTGCTTCCAATTTGGAAGATTGCTTCGCCTGAAACGATCCTTCTCCGCTTTGATAATATTCCCATCCAAGGGAATACTATAGAAGATTATTTCTCTTGAAACAATCCTTATCCGCATTGATAATATTCCACGTCCAAGGGAATACTATCGAAGATTATTTCTCTTGAAACAATCTCCTTCCGCATTATGACCATCTTCCATGCCTAAGGGAACACGATCGAAGACAACTTTGCCTGAAATTACCTTCAGTTGTTTGTGACAACTCTCCGCAAGCTAGGGAATGCCGTCGAAGATATCCTCACTTGAATTCATGCTCATTTAATGCGATAATTTTCCTAAAGGAAATTACCGAAGACCTCCATCTGACGATCTTTAAAAGTTCGCCTGAACTTCGCTCCTGCTATGTATGTATGTCAGTGCTTCTACTGCTTCGAACTTGTATATCGGTGCCTTTTGTGAATGAACCATTATGTCGGTGCTTTTCTTTTTGCTTTTGAACCTATATTTCAGTGCTTTTTTGTTGGTTAATGAGCCAATGCTTAGGTGCTTTAAGCTAAGTAAGACGATCTTTCATCAAGTCGATCACTTTACGTAACCAAGCCGATTACTAAAATCATGTCAAATTGCTTAGAGGGGCTAACTGGCGTACCAAGGAACCCAAAAATATGTTGCAGAAAGGTAGAACATCCTCACCAAGTAGCTGGGTGTTCTGGCGCCGCTGAAAAGCCATCAGCGCCACACAATTAACCTTAGCTCCAGGCGTTGGGATTGGCGCCAGGCGCCAAACCTAATTATTGGCGCCAATGCCTAGGGCTTGGCGCTAGCACGGGGATTTCCTTAAATACCCCTTTCTTCTTCATTTTGCTGCTTGCTCGTCGCGAAACTGCTCGAAAAAACCGCAGAACTTCACTTGCTCGGTTCTTGCTCGTTTCTCAACCGAATTCACTCAAATTCGTTGCAAATCAAAGCTCTTTTCATCTATTTTCCCAATCTATGTAAGTTTTCTTCAAACTCACGTCAAATTTTATGAATTTTTGGCATATTTATTCACGAATTTTGTGTTATTAAAAAATGCTCAATTCGCATTGTTAATCAAGTTTTATGCCATGAAATTGCTTGATTATGTTTATATATTGCCTTGGGAGTAATTTGAGACTTGTTTGACTCAATTTGGTGAAGAAATGAGCAATTTTCCATTGTTGGACCTCCTATGGTCGTGAAGAACAAAGTGACTTGTTCTTGATGTTTTTACTAGCAATTCTTGTCCAATTTGTCACAATAATTACTATAGTATTGCAAGAAATTGTGTGATTGCTTGAAAAATGTCGTTATGCTCAATTTGAATTTGTGTGATTGCTTGAAAAATGTCGTTATGCTCAATTACTACGTACTCTGTTTTTTGCTAACATAGTATCATGCGGCTAGGCGAATCTTAGATACTATAAAACCGAAATTTATGATGATTTTGCACAATGTAGTATGGCTAGACAATGAGGTTCGGGTTCACGGTCCCGAAACACCCGACGGGAGTCTAGCCATACTACATTGTGTAAAATCATCATAAATTTCGGTTCTATAGTATCTACTTCGCTTAGTTGACTCCCCGAGTGGGATGAGCGGACCCTATTCTTCGCCCCCGTCCACCACATTTCTGAGAGGGTGAGACGGGGCATCACGGTCGGGAGGACGCGCTACCACGGTTCCGACTGTGATGGTTTAGGCGATTTGCACAAGATGTACATTGCCAGGGATCGGGAGACGAGACTCCTAATTAAGGGAGTCTTGCGGACTGGCTACCCTGTTCGAGACCTCCGAGGCTATGGTTGCCTCCATTGGGGGTCACCATATAGTGCGCGCTCTGGTGGAGTTCTTCTGGTACACCACCAACACTTTCCACTTCCCTTGGGGTGAGATGTTGGTCACCCCTACGGACTTCAGTCTCATTACAGGATTGGAGTTCAATCCTGTGCCACTGTCGTTCGACAGTGGAATCGACGTCTTTTCTGCGGAGGTCGATGAGCGGTTCGGGCCGATCGCTATTCGGGCCCGAGCTGAGGTCAAGACGACTCAGTTTAGTGCTAGGGGAATTTGCCACTCGACGCTAGCAGCGACTTTTGATGACGATGCGACTACCCGAGAGCAGCGGGTGCGCATCTTTGCACTAATGTTGTTGTCAGGGACATTCTCTACTGACAAGGGTAGTAGGGCGTTGCTTCATTACCCTCCTGCTGTCCGCAATCTTAACCGGATCGGGACTTATGATTGGGCCAGCTTGGCCTACGCTGACTTCGTTCGTGCACTGAGGGACTCGTGTTGACACCGGTCCTTTGGGACGAATGTTGCTTTGTCTGCCTTTTGGAAGGTCGTAGAGGTAAACAATATCCCCTATAAAGTTTAGCTCTACATATTAGCTAGCATTTACTCACAATTTTTACTCCTTGTAGATCTGGTTCTACGAGTACTTCCCCTCTGTTGCGTCGGCGAGACCATCGCCGCGTGGATTTCCAGTGAGCGCTTCTTGGGATGGCCGCCATGTGGATATGTCTACTACACATGTCCGGAACTGGATCATCGCGGTACGACTTTTTATTATTTATTTGCTTTTTCACGATGCTTTAGGTATGTCCTTTCCTAATTGATTTTTTTGCAGGGGCCTGAGGTGGTGTACCGGCCGTGGACGGCTGGACAGTCCCTGGGTTAGCCGCACAGTATTCTGCTGAGCGTCGCTATTTCCTAGGGACTTATGCAGCGATCGCGTACTTAGGAGAGAGGGTTGCTAGACAACATTCCTCTGATGTCTTCGTCGTTCCTGCTGCTCCACCACGTCACATGTTCGACGATGCGCGATTATTGAGCATGTCTGTGGGAGCTGGTACCCCTTGGCGGTCCTACGCGATCCCTGGGCAGTGCTATGCTGAGGAGCTACTGTCGTTATTAGCTCTAGCCCCCGTATCGGCTGAGGATGTAAGGGTAAAATTTTTCATCTTTTACTTTCTATTAGGTAGCCCCCAAGTAATGTTTTACTGACCTTTTTGCTTTATCAGGATGGTGCTACTGATTTCGTGCCACCCCGTATGTCCATTCATTACCAGGGGACATATGGGCCGATCGAGGAGATGATTCCTCCGGCTCCCGAGGGCGAGCGCTTCGTAGAGCGGTCGATTCCTCGCCACCAGACTCGAGTAAGACTAGTTATTCACAATTTTTTGTCCATATATCATGCATATTTACTGACTTATTTCTCTGACAGTTTTCGCGTGAGGTGGTTTCGTCGATGGCACGATTTATAGATGCCTTCCGGAGCCAGCTCGTCTGGATGAGGAATGCAGCCACCTGTCGTCGGGACGACGTCATTCGAGAGGTAGTCTTTCTTTATATATTTTTTGCATTACCGCTTCGATTTTGCCTTATTTCTGATTTAATTCTTTTTGCAGGGCCAGCCTATTTCTTCTCACACCCGCACGAGACCTGAGGAGCGGAGGGATCCGGCGAGGTCTAGCTCGAGACGTCGTCGTACTACGTCAGGGGGTAGAGGCGGTCGTTCTAAGGCTGCTCGTGGTGATGTTGCGGAGGGCTCGAGATCTTCTTCTAAGGGTGCTCCTGCTGCACCGGTAGGCGAGGGAGAGGCTACCTCGACTTTCAGAGGTGGTGGGATGTACGAGGTAGGCTCGTCATCACAGCGGCCTTCGCAGCCTCAGCCTCAGGTTGATCCTGGGTGGAGTGGACCTACATTGAGTTTTCCTTCTCCTGCAGAGACTGAAGCTGGAGCTGGAGCTGGAGCTGGTGGAGAGGTGACTCCTCGTACGGCACAATTTTACGATATGATGGGTATACGTCCTCCGGCGCCGTAGTTTGTTCCTGTGTATATTTTATTTTGACTTTTCATAGAATTTTGCCTTAGACTCACTATTTTTAGACGTATTTTGTATATTTATGCTATTATGAATTTATCTTATTTGCTACTATTATGTGTATGTTTGTGTGTGCAAGAGAAGTGTGACAAACAATTTTGCGCAAAAAATTCCGTCATTTTTATTATTGATGGAGGGTATCCGACTCTCTCCCCCAAAAAGAAAAAATAAAAAAGGAAAAAATCAAATAAATGTCTGGTGTAAAAAAAAAGAAAAACTTGGAAATTAATTTAAATAAAGTCTGAAAACGAATAATATAATTAATATAATAGCTATTTTAATTAAAAAGATGTTTTAGAAAAGATAAATGGAGTCGTAAAGTCATTAGCCGACTCGAGTTTAGGATGAAAAACGCAATCTAAGCAAGCGCGCCTGATGTGGCAACTTGGCGCCAGCTGGCGCCACGCAATGGCGCGTAGCGCCAGGCGCTACACTTGGCGTGTGGCGCCAAGTGCTGGCGGCTGGCGCCAATTACGGAGTTCGACGCCAATTGGCGCTGATTCCGTATTTCAATCTGATTAAAACTTCTCGCAATTTGTGTATAAATAGCCCCCTGCCCAGCCGATTCTTCTCATAATTCCAGCAAATAAAATAATTCTTTGCTTTAGAAAAAAAATACCATGTCTCTGGTCACCAAAACTTTCACCCAATATACTCATGAATGATGTCGATCTCTTAATGCTAGAGAAATAAAAGAATTAGATTTGTTCCACTTGGGGGGAATTTATGGCGTCAAAGGGGTAGATCTTGACTTAGATTTCATACATACCGCTCTAGAATTTTGGAATGTTGATACTCATTGTTTTAGAATAGGGTAAGATGAGATTAGCCCTTTGCCAGAAGAATTTGGTGCTATTTTAGGCTTCCCTGCAATAGACCTCATAGTAATCCCTAGAGTAGATGCATATTATTATAAAGTTTTCGAGCGCTTCTTTAATTTAAAAGAAAGGGATTTATCAAAAATAGAAGACGACAACATAGTTAATTTAACAGAATTTACACGCCATTATTTTGATAAACCTCTTTCTGAATCTTTTCATATATATAGAAGAAGGGCGTTCTTATTTTGCATGCTTAATCAATTTTTCTTAGTAGTGCTAAAAATAATGAAGGCCAATAAATTATAACCACCGTTTTAGAACAAATTGAATCAGGGAGAAATCCAATGCCATTGATAGTTGGAGAGACTATGATTAGTCTTGATGAATTGAAAAGGGACCCAAAAGCACCTTTTCGCGGTTCTCCAATTTTTTTACAGGTAGAAAAATAATATTTTTAATTACAGAAATAAAAAAATATATTTTTGTATTGTAATAATAATTTAATTGCATTGCAATTTTTTTTCAGATGTTGCTAATGGAAAGGCTAGAATTAATTAGCCCTCCTGACGATATTAAGAAGTATACCCCCAATTGCTTCGTGAGGAGGAAGAAATGCTTCCCTAAGATTGGGCGCCATGGGTGGAGAAAGGTCTTCGAATCTCGTGATTTTGCTATCAAGTAGGTCGTCCCATGGTGGAAAATAGAAAGGATGGTCGGTGTCAACAAGCAACCTTTCTGTCGTCTTCCAAGCTTGTCTCATATGACTTATTTTTACCCCTGCAGGGTAAAACGACAATACGGCTTGCTTCAGAATATTCCTTCCGGGGATCTTCGTCCTCCCTATGAGTACCCTGTTTCTTAAAAAGTAGACAGATTTGATGCTTACTGGAGTGCTAGACCTTTATGGGAAGTGATTAACCAAAAGGTTCCTCCTTCGTTGCCCAATGATGTGAAGAAGTGGTTGCTGAAGAAGACTTCGAAGGATTTGAAGAAAGATCAGGGTAAAACTGATGTGAAGAGTAGTTTAGGTGACAGGGTGATTCCATCCAAGGAACGCTTAGGTGCAAGAGTTGAATTCAAAACACCTGCAATGCATAGGAAGAAAGGTGTCACCAAAGATAAAGGGAAAAGGAAAGCTGACACCACAGATAAGAAGACTTGGGTGGAAAAGAAACATGGAGTACTAGCTGAATGGGAGACTATCTATTCTATGATTGAATGTAGGTCTTCTAAAGGATGCCTACTAGCTAAAGTTATGGATGAGGAGGAGGAAGCAGACGAAAATTGGAAAAGGGCTAGAAAAGAAAAAAAAAATTAGGAGCATTGCTTAACTTTCAAATTATTAGACTTAGTTTATTTTTCATTTAAAGTCAATTTATTTCAGCTTTATTTAAATTCCACCAATAATGTAATTTTATTTTATTAATGAAATTTTAGCTTTTAATTAAATTATTTACTTTAAATTTATTTTATTAAAGCAACGAAAAACCGAAAAAAAAAATTTCCAGAAATTTCTTCGAGTACGGAAGTCGAAAATTTTCCGAAAGACACCAAAATTTGCCTAGAATTTATTTTCAAATTGGCGCCGATTATTTGCAACTGGCGCCTGCCAGTGCAGTCTGGCGCCGGGCGCCAATTCCATCGGCTGGCGCTGAAGGTTGTTTGCTGGCACCAGGTTCTACTCTGCGACGCCGATATTTCGCCGTTCTTCTGTTGAATTTTTAATTAAATCTGGGACGCGAGAATGTCGAAAAATAAGGTGGCCGCACCCGTAAAGGGTTGCCTACGTATCCTTTCTTAAGGAATCAGACCGAACGTAGCTCTCTTGAGTATCCTACTCAAGTAATTACGGGTAGTATTTCTTAAGTTGGTCAAGATTTGTCATGTTCGAGAATTCATTGCCATCCATATCAGTTAATTTTGCTGCACCTCCTGACAGGATTGTTTTGACAATGTAGGGTCCAGACCAATTAGTTCTAAATTTACCCCTTGGATCTAAAACATTTTTCCTCAGTGCTTTTAACACCAAATCTCCTACTTTAATGGTTCTTGTCTTGACCTTCTTATTAAAATGCCTAGCCATACGAGTCTGATAACACTGAGTGTGATGTAGAGCTTCTAGTCGTTTCTCATCGAGTAGAATTAGTTCTTCATATCTTGCCCTAGTCATTCAACTTCATCGAGTTTACTCTCTAATGCAATGCGTAGAGATGGTATTTCTAGTTCGACAGGTTGTACGACATCCATTCCATATACCAAGGAAAATGGCGTATTTCCTATTGATGTACGGATTGACGTGCGGTAACCCCACAATGCGAAATGAAGTTTGTCAGGCCAAATTCTTATAATTTTTCGTCATTTTCTCGATGATAGTCTTTAAATTTTTATTAGCTGCCTTGACTGCTCCATTTGCTTGAGTTCTATAAGGGGAAGAATGATGATGTTGAATGCCGTATTTTTGTAGCAATTCTTCACATTCGGCTTGAAAGTGAGTTCCATTGTCACTTATCATTTCATGTGGGACTCCGTATCGACAAATAATATTTCTCTCGATAAAGAGTGCTACATGTTTTGCAGTGAGTTTAGCATATGATTGCGCTTCGACCCACTTTGTGAAGTAATCAATTGCTACTAGGATTTATTCGTGGCCTCCTGTTCCTGGGGGAGTGATTTTGCCTATGATGTCAATTCCCCATGCAGAGAATGGCCATGGCGATGTGTAGGTGTAAAGAAAGGATGGAGGGACATGTCGTAAATTGGCATAAATTTGACAGTTAGGGCATCTTTTTACGTATTGATGGCAATCTCTATTCATTGTAGTCCAATAATATCCTTCTCACATTATTTTCTAGACTAACATTTTGCCATTTATATGTGTTCCACAAATTCCTTTGTGGACTATCCTTATTGCTCTTTGTGCATCCTTCTTTCCTACACATAAGAGAGCTCGACACTTAGGTACCCTTTTATGTAGCTCGTTGTCTATGAGTACATATTGGGAAGCCAAAAGTCTTAATGCTTGTTTTGCTCTTTTGTCAGCATGAGGAGGGTATTCTCCTTTGGTGAAATAATTGAGTATGTCCGTGTACCACGGTTCTTCTTCTTCTTCTTCTTCTTCTTCGCCTTGGACTGCCTCGTCGCCTCCTATAGCCTGGATGTATGCTGGTTTGTGTCTTTTTTCTATAGTTAGAGGCATTTTCTCGATTTCCGTGGGAATCCTAACCATTGAGGCTAATCTTGCCAGGGCATCAGCAAATTGGTTTTCTTTCCTAGGTAGATATGTGTATTCTACCTTCTCTAACTGATCGGTAAGAGATTCCAGATAGGTTTGGTAAGGGGCTAGGCTTTCGCTCCTTACTTTCCACCTTTTAGATATCTGATTGATGATCAAAGAAGAGTATCTGAATATCCTTAAATTTTTTACTCCCAATGCCAAAGCTATTTCAAGGCCTACCACGCATGCTTCATATTCAGTAGCATTGTTGGTAACGTCGAAATCAAGCTTTATGGAGATTGGAACATGATCTTATTTAGGTGATACTAGTAGTACTCCAACGCCACATCCCTTTTGGTTCGAGGCTCCGTCGAAGTACAAGGTCCAAGTATCATCTTCACTGACCATTAAGTCTTCATCTGGAAGTTCATTGTCTTGTATTTGCGTCGAGTCTTCTATTGGAAAATCTGCTAGAAAGTCTGACACCACGGATCCTTTGATAGCTTTTTGGGGCATGAACCTTACATCAAACTGGGCTAGATTGACTATCCATCTTGATATGTGTTCGTTGAGTGTAGATTTCTCAAATAGATACTTGAGTAGATCTAATCGGGAGACTACGAAGACGGTATGCACTAGCATGTAATGTCTTAACTTAGTTGTGTCCCATACCAAGGCGAGGCACAACTTCTCGAGCGGTGTATAGCGTGCTTCGTATTCGAGCATCTTCTTTCTTAGGTAGTAGATTGCGTTCTCTTTCCCTTCTACTTCTTGTGCTAGAATAGCTCCCATCGTCTTTTTTGTCACCGTCAAATATAACTTAAGAGGTATTCCGGGAAGTGTTGGTGCTAATATGGGAGGGTTTGCGAGATAGGCTTTAATCTTTTCAAAGGCTCTTTGACAGTCGTCATCCCATATTACTGGTACATTCTTCTTGAGCTTCTTGAAGATTGGTTCACATATTGTCGTCAGTTTTGATATGAACCTACTTATGTATTGCAACCGGCCAATAAATCCTCGAATTTGTTTCTCGGTCTTGGGCGGTAGCATCGACAAGATTGCTTTGATCTTGGTTGGGTCTACCTCTATTCCTCTAGAGCTTATGACGTAACCCAAAAGCTTGCCTTAGGTGACTCCAAAAGCACACTTAGCTGGATTCAACCTCATGTTATATTTTCTTAGCCTTTCGAAGAATTTCCTTAAGGCTACTTGATGACCTGGACGGTCTTTTGATTTTACAATCATGTCGTCGACATATACTTCGACTTCTTTATGCATCATGTCATGGAGTAAGGAAGTTGCTGCACGTTGGTAAGTAGCACCCGCATTTTTCAACCCGAATGGCATTACCGTGTAGTAGTAAGTCCCCCATGGTACTATAAAAGTTGTTTTCTCCATGTCTTCTTCTGCCATGAGAATCTGGTTGTAACCTGCGTACCCATCCATAAACGAAAGAAGCGCGTGATTTGCCGTGTTATCTACCAGAATATCGATGTCTGGCAACGGGAAGTCGTCCTTTGGACTTGCCTTATTTAGATCTCGATAGTCGACACACATTCTTACCCTTCCGTCTTTCTTCGTAACTGGGACGACGTTGGCGACCCATTTGAGGTATTTGGATACCTTGATGAAACCTGCAGTTATTTGTTTTTGAACTTCTTCTTTTATTTTAAGAGCTACGTCGGGTTTCATTCGACGTAACTTTTATTTTACAAGTTTCATTCCTTGAATTAGTGGTATAGTGTGTTGACCTATTTTTTTATTAATGCCTGGCATATCTTCATATGGCCTAACAAATACATCGATAAATTCTTTAAGTAAGTTAATTAAATCGATTCTTTCTTGTTTATTTAGTGTTAATCCGATTTTAACTTCTCTTTTATGAGTTGAATCATTTGAGATATCGATTGTTTCAGTTTCTTCAATTACCGGTGTTTTCTTTTCGAGTTTTTTCATTGCTTTAATAATTTCTTTGTCTTTTTCATTGTTAGTTAAGCAATGCTCGTCATCTTGGGTTAGAGAAGAACACGAGAAGTAAGGAGAATGAGAAATAATATTATACTCTGAGATCATTACATCAAAGAGTGATATGTCCTCAGGGACTGGATTACTAACTATCCTAGGAGAAGAAATAGGAGGGGGAGGTGTTACTACGGAAGACTTTAGGGGGAAAGACTCTGACTCAGACGACTCTTCAAACATCGGTCCCTGCCCTGTCGTGATGGATATCTTCCTTCCGCTTGGAGTAGTTACCTTGATAGTCTTGAGCCACCCTTGTAGGGATCCATCAGCTGGAGTGATCAGCTTCGAGGGATCGAAGCTTTCACTTTGTAGGATTTTTTGAATGAGCGAGGAGTTGTCCTCTTTATAAGTTAGCTCATTCTTTTCTCACCTAAACAGTAGATGGGAGTTGGGATTTCATCAGTGAAGTAGAAATCCATGAAAATCTCGAATCCCGGCTGTCTTATGCCGTTTACAACAAATGGCTCGGGAAATTCATGGCATGGATAGTCCTCTCCTTCTTTTATAAACTGCCCATTAAGCGTAAGAGGGTACTGATCCATTGGGATTGCTTTCTTTTGAATGCGAGCATCCCTACGTGCTTTTGACTTTTCCTGGGCTCGCTTGAGATCTTTCCGAGTCGGTTCGAAACCAAGTCCGAAAGTGTCTAACTTAGGGAGGCCAGGTGACTCCAGCGGTTTTGCCATTCCTTTCTTCTTTCCTAGGGTCATTCCAGGAAAATGTCCTTGTTTCTTCAGCATGGCATTGACAATCATGTTGGAATGGGTGTCATGGCAAAGAGGGGTCCTTTCATCCTCCTGGATTAAGGAGACTTCTCCGTTAAATCCCCATAAATCTTCATCGTCCTCATCGTGCTCCACATTAATGATCGGATTCTCTATAGATTTGATCCTCATAGGCGAAGCATCGATGGTGATTGGAATTCCTCCAACTATAGCTTTTACTTGTTGGTGGAGAGATGAAGGGACGGCCTTTAGATCATGAAGCCAAGGGCATCCCAACAACAAGTTGAACGAAGCTTTAATGTCTACTACTTGGAAAGTAGTAGCATGTTCTATTGCTCCTGCCGTTACATTTAGGGTAATCTTGCCAAGAGCTTGACGACGAGTGTTGTCGTAGGCCCTTATTCCTTGCGAAGACGGAGTTAAATCTTTGTCCCTTATGCCAAACATCCTCGCAGTTCTAAGTGGACAGACGTTGATGGCCGATCCATTGTCTACAAGAGTTATAGGAACATTCATCCTCTTGCAAATTACTATGAGGTTTAATGCCTTGTAATTTTTGTCACCTTTTGGGGGTAAATATTTGTCAGAAAAAGTGATCAAATTAATTAGACTGGGAAGGTCACTTGTGAGGAAGTTGGCTAATCCCTCAGGAGTAGTGTCAGAATCTATCCCTATTTTGTCAAAGGCATTCATTACAGCCAACCTATGTTCTCGAGATGTTGCCAGAAGTTTCCATACGTTCATCTCGACCTTTATCTTCTTAAAGTACTTAACAATATCGTTATCTTTAATGATAGGTATGGGAACTTGTTGTGTGGTTGGCATAGGTTGTGTTGAAACGGGAGGTTGCATTCTCTCGGATCTTGTGAGGACGTCAATCGATGAGTCTTCTTCAGCCCAAATGTCATCTGTGGTATATGACACAGAAGGTGGAGGTCCTACTATGTCCTTTAGTTAGACATCTTCTTCATCACTGTCCCAAACTCCATTAATGGTTGCATCCTCTTCTTGTTGAACTTGGACTAGTCTCTTTTCATCAATCATTTTCTGAACCAAATCCTTGAATTTGAAACAGTTTTCTATAGTGTGACCCCCTGATTGATGATACTGACAATAATATCTATCGGTTCTTTTCAACGATTCGAATGGTCTCGGTTCGAGAGGTTTGATCTCGCCACTCTCGGAGAGCATTTCGAACATTTATGCATATGGGATTCCAATTGGAGTGTAAATTCTATTGCTCTTCTTGGGGTTTTCAATGACTTGTAAGGGAAAATGCTTTGCCTCATAAGTCGTTCTCACTGGTGTGAATTCCGTTTTAGGTTCATCTTTCAGAAGTGGAACCTCATCACATTTCTTTTGGGATTGCTTTATAGCCTTAAGAGCTTCACGTAGTAGATGCGATACCTCCATCGTAGATAGTGTGAGCAATTGTATATCTTCCTTACTTGCCGGTTCTGGAAGGTTATCCTTGACATCGAAAAAGATTTCCTCTTCCTTTTCTATGGCACGGCTTTCTTTGACAGGTCTAATGAGAGATGAGGGGTCAACCTTGTTTTCCTCGTCAGAGATGGCCAGGGTGTGAGCGAGTGGTGCATTGTCAATGCTTGGCTTCTTACTGGCAAGGGGCAACGACAGCTTGTTGTTGTCAATAAAGTCTTGGATAGCTTCCTTAAGCTTCCAACAGTTTTCGGTGAGATGGCCCCTACCTTGGTGATACTTGCAGTGTGCATTGGGGTTCCAATTAACCGACCTCTTCTCGACTGGTGGGTCCCCAAATGGTCAAATAGGAGTGATAAGACCTTTTGCATTTAATCGATCAAATGCGGTGTCATAACTCATGCCAATAGGAGTGAAGTTCCTCCTAAATGGTTTCTTCTGTCATTGATTGTTCATAGCAAGGACTTCTCCTAAATTAAAAGTGCTAATGTTGTTTGAGTGGGCGGTTTTGGAAGAAGAAGGATTGTCTTTCTTCTTTCCTTTCCAGCCACTGTTGGAGTTATTGTTGTCAGCTTTTAACTTAGCCAAGTCGTCTTCAATATTGATCCCAATGTCATAAACGGCCATGAAGGTATGGAGATTATTTTGATACTTGAGATGCTTGGAATATTTTTCTTGAAGATTTTTGATGAACAGCCTCACAGATTATTTTTCACTTGGCACCTCAATCGTCTTAGCTGAGGCTTCCCTCCATTTGTTAAAGAAAGAGGTGAAGCCTTCATTCTCTTTCTGCTTGAGGATTTCAAGTGCCCTATGGCCAGTCTCGACTTGAATGTTGTATTTGTACCTATCAACGAAAGCATTTGCTATGGACTCCCAGGTAGAGGTCTTTTCTTTCTCGAGAGAAAAGAACCATTGTTGGCAAACGGTCTAGAAGGATAGTGAGAACAGAGAAGGGAAAACCTTCTTATCAATACCCTTAATACTCATTATTGTTTCGAATGCTCTTAAATGAAAGTAAGGGTTGTCAGTTGCTCTGAATTTTGGGATGTCGTTGGCATTGAACTTCTGCGGAAGAAGATCTTTGTCCACCGAGACCCCTTGTGATGTAAGTTCTTGAAACTTGTAGTCGCTAGACGGCTTGCTTAGAATCTCTTGCATGAGGTCCATCTGTTGTTGCTTCACGGGATCATCGATCTTGAGTGCGAGAAGCTTCAGTGTCTCAGTCACGGTAACCAGTTGGTTCCTAAGATCATTGACTTCTTCTTGTGTTGCCATTATAGTCTTAGCTTTCCTCTTACGAGCTATGGATTTGTCGAAAAGTTGGACTTGTACGAAAAGGTTGTCTTTGATTAACCGTCCTTCCTTTCTTGACCACGCGCTGTAAATTAAACCATTTTGCGTTTTAATTACTTGACTCGAATCAACTTGACTTTACGATTTATTTTAAGGAAGAAAAAAGAATAAAGTAAAAAAGGGTGCATATTTTTGGCAAAAATAATGTACATATTTTTAGGGAACTAAGTATAGTTTTTTTATTGGAGGATTAATATCCGACTTACCCCCTTAAAAAATGACGGAAAAAACGCGCACACAAGACTCTCTTAAACATGGTCAAAGTATGTGTATTGGTGTGTGCGTTGAGTGTAAGTGACATGCTTGGACTCTTGTGTAAGACCATGGGACAGCAAAACTCGATCATTGACTCAAATAAGTAATATTGACAGCAAAACTTAACCGAATTAGTTAACAAACTGATTAATTAGACCCTAGGTGATGACTCGACCAATAATCCGAACTGTCGGCCAAACGACAGGACTAGCGTCGCACTGCGGAGCTTGGCGCCAGACGACAGAGCTGTCGTCAGGCGCTACACTTCATAATGTGGCGCTACAGCTCAGACCTTGGCGCCAATATTGGAGCTTCGATCTGGGACTGTTTTCGGTGTTATTAGTCAGTTGGGGTATGCCTAAAGTCGTACTAGGTCAATTCCGATTAATATATTAAACTTTATTGACTCTAATTAATTAATTAATTAATTAATTAGGCAAAGTTCCTTAAGTCATTAATTTATTTAATCTCAACAAAAGTCAAACAAATATGATGCAATGAGTTCGCAACCTAACCATGGCTCTAGTTCTCTAAAGTTTGGGATATGGTTTAGTCAATAGAGGGTCCATGGTTAATTGTCCGGATGCACTGCGCGGAAGCCTAACCGTGAAGGGTTGGCGCGAGTGGATGGGACACCGCGAGTTTAGAAGAACTCGCTTCCATGGTTTGGTGAACTCAACATCTCGGATGTACCCTTTGTTGCACGGGTGAACTCGCTCTTGAGTTGTCATTATCTTCTTAGATTTCATCTTTTGACGAATCGGTTTATCAAAAAGTAAGACTTGAACAAAGGTGTTGTCCTTGATTTATCTCCCTTCCCTCCTTGACCAAGTACTGTGGAAAGGGAAATTAGGGATATCGACTGTTAATTATTTGACTCAAACTCTATTCAACATGTAAAGATGGAAGAAGTTAGGAAGAAAGAAGGTTTTAATGAGAAGAAAGATGATGTAGATGGAGAGATATGAAGAAATTAGGAATAGACTGTACCCCCAACTTAAATGACGGAAAAAATCGACTCATGCATGAACCTAAGACATGGTCATGGTGACATATACTCAAAGTGTGTGCTAAGACTAGTGAGTGTAGGTGACATGTTAAGACTCGTGTCATGACCATGTGGCTAGACTATGTGACCGGACTAAAATAAAGACTAAGTTAAGACTTCACGTATATGCATTAAACCGGAAAGGCTGTGGTATTTTAGTCATAACTTTTGATTTGTTACTTTTATTGGGATCAAACCAACGCCAAATTAAAGATAAAACTCGGCGATACAGATCCATAGGTTGTAAAACTCGTAGTTCTTTCTAGAACTCCAGCTATGACCAAAACAAGTTGACGCTTGTGCTGTATACAGGAATAAAAATCCAGGTTGACTTAAAGGAATTATGACTCGATTTTAGGTATATTTTTTAACTACAAATTAATTAATTAATTAATTAGGCAAAGTTTTTTAGTCCTTGGTTAGTTTATTTAAGACTTAATTACAAACACAAGTCAAACCAAACGGTTAGCTTAGTCACATAATAAGTATGCATAAGTAAGAGATGCACAAGTAGTCAAGTAGTCACATCATGATGCAATGAGTTTGCAACCTAACCATGGCTCTAGTTCTCTAAAGTTCGGGATATGGGTTAGTCAAAGAGGTTCCATGGTTAATTGTCCGGCTGCACCGCGCGGAAGCCTAACCGTAAAGGGTTGGCGCGAGTGGATGGGACACCACGAGTTAAGAAAAACTCTCTTCCATGGTTTGGTGAATTCAACATTCTCGGATGTACCTTCTCTTACTCAGAGCGTTCAATCGGGTAGATGGAGCATGAATTCCCAGAGGGTGATGTCCATATGTAGAACACATATGGGTTTCAGAAAAGTGAGAAAAAATTCAATCAGGAAGTAGGATCGAGCAAACAATACGAAAAACCGGTCGAAATTAGAACGCATATTTCTGGCTCGGTATTGGGGGAAATTGGCGCCAGCAAACAGAGACTGGCGCCAGCTTTTAACTGTAGCGCCTGGCGCCAATACTAGCGTCTAGCGTTATGACTAAAATTTTCCAATTTCGCGCGGTGTTATTTCAGTCCTAGTTGTGAAAGATATTTCTCAAATTTACTACGTGTAAAATCCTATGTTTTTAACTCATTACGGATGGTCTTTCCAATGAGATCTTTTTTATGCATATGATAATAATGTTAATCAAAATTACGCACATGAAATACTTAGAACTTTTCGAGTCTTATCCACTCATTCTAAATCATTGCCGAAACAAATTCAGGAATTAAAATAGAAATCCTCCCCAGTGGAGTCGCCAAAAACTGTAGGGAATAAATTTCAAGCGTTCACCCCTTGCTTGAACCCCACTGTGATCATACACTAAAGTACGATGGCGTCCAAAAGGGAAGAAGATAGAGCAAAAGAGTCGCCAACAAGTTTTAGGAACTTGTAAACCGTTCACAGGGTGAAGGTTACACCCCTTAACGATCTAAGAGATCCTCAACTCCATAAGGTCTAGAACCAAATAAGGATTCAGGGATGAAGGTACAAATCCAACCTAAAAGAGATTGAACCTGCCCTAATAATAGGCCTCTACTTTATTCTGAACGTATTCAAGTGCGCTTTTTAATAAACATACAATCAATAGGATTAACCCTAAACCTGTTTATCTATGTTGGTTGAATTTAATGCACAAATAAACTATTATTGGCGATCACTTGAAATTATAATCAAATTAACCCTAACAAGATTATTAAATATCTTATTAAGCGTGATTACAAGTACTAATTCCCTTTAAACATGCAATAAAAGGTGATCAAGCAATAACAATATATAATTTCAAGCAACATAATAATAATCAATCATAATAATAATAATCATAATATATAAAATAATCATCATCAAAATAATAATAATAATCATAATATTCATGATCATCATAAATTATAACAATTATAATCATAATCATAATCATGTTAATATTAAAGCATAATAATAGCAAAATCCTACACAAGATACTAACAAGATTAATAACAAACCCTAGCATGTCACTAAGCAATAAAAATCAAATCTTTAACCCTAACATGATACTAACAATCATAAACATTAGGAAGAATATAGGAAGCATCGCAACAATCATATTAAATATTAAAATTACCCTAGACATGATACTAGGAATATCATAATAACAATCTAAACATGGTATCTACATCATAATATCAATTAAAAACCATTAAAGTACTTACTTTGATGCCTCGTACCTCTTTCTAATAACAAAATACACACGTTAGTAACTTCAAGGAAAATAATAAACAAAACAATTAAATTAAATAATTGAAAGAAGATTTGGGACCAAACCCTCAGAAATTAAACCTTTCACGTCTAGGGCGAAGGCAACTTCGAATATGGCTAGGTGTTTCTAGATCTAATGAATGCGAAATT
This sequence comes from Chenopodium album, assembly GCF_948465745.1. NCBI lineage: Eukaryota > Viridiplantae > Streptophyta > Magnoliopsida > Caryophyllales > Amaranthaceae > Chenopodium > Chenopodium album. Next base: position 31,746,535 of record NC_137836.1, read on the forward strand.
TTGTATGAAAAAGCAAGTTTAGAGAAAGAGAAAGAGAAAGAGATGAATGAATTAAGAGAGAATTAATGATTGCGAATGAAAACTGATTGTAGATGAGAATTCGTGAGAATTGGTTGTGGGTGTATATTAATTAAAACTGATTGTTGATGAGAATTCGTGAGAATTGGTTAATGAAAACGGAGTTTTTAATACGTTATTTATTGAAAAATCAGCCAAAAAGATAAAATAAAAAAAACAGAGTCTGACGCACAAAAAACAGAGCTGGCGCAAACCCTAGCTAACTGGCGCTAGGCACTTATGGCTAGCGCCAGGCGCCAGGCCTGGTTCCAGGCGCCAATGCCTGGAGTCAGGCGCCAAGCCTGTTTTTAACGCGTTTTCAAAAATCAGATAAGTTTGCCGTACTGGAGGATAAAATCATATAATTTCCTCGAAAATGATTTTTCATTTTAATTAAAACTCTGAAAAGTCAACAAAAGTCAATTTATCAATGCTAATTGAATTAGGAATGAAAAGAACCTTCTAGAAGACTAAAACCATTCCTAATTGCATTAGGAACGATAAATCATATTAGGCCCTCCCCTAGATCATTGTGCCGTACATAAAGCTCAAACCGGGCCCAACTTAGTAAATTGGCCATAACTACTTCCTCAATATTCATCGGAATTGGGCTTATAATATATCGTTGGAAAGCTCTTGTCAAGCCCCATCCAACTACACTACTATTGGACACATATCATGGACCAACCAAACTGGATTGGCTGTTTTCTTAAAATAAGTTTTCAAAAACAGAGAGAAGAGAAAAGAAATAAAAACTGTCCGCAACACTAAACTTTCCACACTTTAACTTCATTCGATTATGATTCGACGCGAAAGGTACTCATCACTGGGTTTGGTTTTGGGGAGACACAAATGTGTGTCTACAGATACTATAGAACCTTAATTTAAGATAATTATGCACAATGTAGCTTGGCTAAACAGCGAGGCTCTAGTTCATGATCCCGAGACAATTGACGGGAGCATGAGCCCGTAGAGGACGATGCTGAATCGTTTACTTCGCTCAGCCGACTCCCTGAGTGGGATGAGCGGACCTTGTACTTTTCTCCCGTCCACCATATCTCTAAGAGGGTGAGACGGGGCATCACAGTTGGGAGGACACGCTGTCATGGTTCCGGTTGTGACGGCTTGGGCGATCTGTACAAGAGGTACATCGCCAGAGACGATCAGACGAGACTTCTATGGGTGTCTTGCGGGCTTACTGCACTGTTCGAGACCTCCGAGGCCATGATTGCCTCTAGCAGGGGGCACCATGTAGTCCGTGCTCAGGTGGAGTTCTTTTGGGACACCACCAATACTTTCTACTTCCCCTGGGGCGAGATGATGGTCACTCCTACTGACTTCAGTCTCATTACGGGACTGGAGTTTAGCTCTGTGGCGCTGCCGTTCGATAGCGGGATTAACGTCTTTTCTCCTGAGGTCGAGGAGCTGTTGGGTCCGATTGCTATTGGGGCTCGAGTTGAGGTAGAGTCGACTCAGTTCAGTGCTAGGGGGATTCGCCGCTCGACTCTAGCAGCGGCTTTTGACGATGGTGCAACTACCCGAGAGCAGCGGGTGCGCATCTTTGCACTTATCTTACTGTCAGGGACGTTCTCCCCTGACAAGGGTAGTAGGGCGCTGCTTTACTACCTTCCTATCGTCCGTGATCTACACCGGATCGGGACTTACGACTGGGCCAGCTTGGCCTATGCTGATTTCATTCGAGCGTTGCGGGCTCGTGTCGGCACTGGTTCTTTGCGGGAAACATTGCTCTATCCGGCTTTTGGAGGGTCATAGAGGTATACTTTCTTCCCTATAAAGTTTAGCCCTACATTTTAGTTAGCACTTGCTTATAACTTGCCTTTTTTAGATCTGGTTCTACGAGTACTTCCCCTCAGCTGCGCCGGCGAGACCGTCGCCGCGCAGGCTTCCAGTTAGTGCTTCCTGGGGCAGCCGCCGTGTGGGGATGTCCACTGCCTATGTCCGAGATTTGATCATCTCGGTATGATTCATTTCTTATTTGACATTTTGTGATGTCTTAGATAAATTCTTGCCTGATTGACGCTCTTTGAAGGAGCCTGAGGTGCTTTACCGACCGTGGGTCGACTTGGCAGTCCTTGGGCTAGCCGCGCAGTATTCTGCTGAGCATCGCTATTTCTTGGGGACCTACAGAGCGGCTGCGTATCTTGGAGAGAGGGTTGCTATTCAGCATTCCTCAGATACCTTTGTTGTTCCTGCTCCTCCACCACGTCATATGTTTAATGTCGCGAGGTTGGTGAGCATGTCAGAGGGAGCCGGTACCCCTTGGCGATCTTACACAATCCCTGGGCGATGCTATGGGGAGGAGCTACTGCCATTGTTAGCTCCAGTTCCTGTACCTGCTGAGGATGTGGCGGTATGATTTTCAGCTTTTACCTTCCGTTAAGTAGCCCCCAAGTGATGCTTTACTAATTTTGTTTTGCCTTGTCAGGATGATCCTGCTGAGTTCGTGCCACCCCGTATGTCTATCCACTATCAGGGGACATATGGGCCGATTGAGGAGATGATTCCTCCGGCTCCTTAGGGTGAGCGCTTTGTGGAGCGGTCGATTCCTTGTCACCAGACTCGGGTAAGCTTGTTTATCTGCAACTTTTGTCCATATATGTTATGCATGTCTACTGAATTATTTCTTTGACAATTCTCACGCGAGGTGGTCTCGGCGATGGCACGATGCATAGATGCCTTCCGTAGCCAGCTCGTCCGAATGAGGAACGTGGCTACCTGTCGTTGAGACGACGCCGTTCAGGAGGTAACTTCCCTTCTTATGTTTTTGTATTACCGCTTCTACTTTGCATGTTTATTATCTTAATTTCTTTTACAGGGTCAGCTCATTCCTTCTCGTCCCCGCACGAGACCTGAGGTGCGGAGGGATCCGGCGAGGTCTAGCTCGAGACGTCGCCGCACTGGTTCGGGAGGTCGAGGCGGTCGTTCTGAGGCTGCTCGTACCGAGGCGGTAGAGGGCTCGGGCTCTTCATCTGAGGGTGTACATGCTGCGCCGGTAGGCCAAGGAGAGGCGACCTCGGCTCTAAGAGGTGGTGGGATGTACGAGGTCAGCTCGTCATCGCAGCATCCTCCGCAGCCTTAGCCTCAGGTTGATCTTTGGTGGACGGGTCCTTTGCTGAGTTTTCCTCCTCTCGAGGAAACTGGAGCTGGAGCTAGAGCTGGTGCAGAGGTTACTCCTCGTACGACGCAGTTTTATGAGATGTTGGGTGTACGTCCCCCGGCGCCGTAGCTTATTCCTGTGCTTTTTATTTATTTATTTTGACTTTGTATAGAACTTTGCCTTTTAATTAGACTCATTATTTAGACATGTTTTGTATATACATACTATTATGAGTTTGTTCTTTATTTATCATGTTTTTTCATTTTTTATTATTGTTATGTGCATGTTTGTGTGTGCAAGGAAATGTAAAAAATAATTTTGCGCAAAAATTCCGTCATTTATATTATTGATGGAGGGTATCCGACTTTCTCCCCAAAAAAAGAAAAAATGAAAAATAAAAGTCAAATAAAATATTGGATTTATAAAACTTAGAAGTTAGTCTAAATAAAATCAGAAAAATAATATAATTAATATAATAGCTATATTAATTAAGTGGGAGGAATAAATGAATTTTTAGAAAAAGATAAGGAAACCGTAAAGTCACTAGCAGACTCAAATCAAGTCGAAAACGCGGTTTTTTAGAAAGCGCATACGATGACACATATTAGCGCCAGCTGGCGCCACGCATTTTGGTGTAGCGCTAGGCGCTACACTTAGTGTTTGGCGCCAATAGTTGGCGTCTGGCGCTAATAAGCGCTGACTTGAAATCCTTCTAGGATTGAAACTGCTCCGATTTTGTGCATAAATATCCCCCTTCCTGGCCGATTTCTTTCATAATTTCAGCAAATAAAATATTTCTTATCTTTTAGAAAAATAACATCATGTCTCTTGTCTCCAAAAGTTTTACCAACTACACTCATGAATGGTGTCGGTCTCTTAATGCCAAAGAGAGAAAAGAATTAGATGTGTTTCACTTGGGGGGTATTTATGGTGTCAAAGGGGTAGATCTTGATTCAGATTTAATTCATACCACTCTAGAATATTGGGATGTAGATGCTCATTGCTTTAGAATAGGGTATGATGAAATTAGCCCTTTGCCGGAAGAATTTGGTGCTATTTAAGCTTTCCCTGCACTAGATCTTGTAGTAATCCCTAGAATAAATGAATATTATTATAAGGATTTTGAACGCTTCTTCAATTTAAAAGACAGAGATCTATCAAAAATAGTAGATGGTTGCATAGTTAATTTGAAAGAATTTGCTCGCCATTATTTTGATAGACCTTATTCTGAATCTTTCCATGTGTATAGAAGAAGGGCTTTTCTGTTTTGCATGCTTAATAAATTTTTTCTTACTAGTGGTAAAAATAATGAGGGTCAATCAATTATATCCACTGTTTTAGAACAAATTGAATCTAGGAGAAATCCAATGCCTTTAATAGTTGGAGAGACTATGCTTAGTCTTGATGAATTAAAGAAAAATCCAAAAGCACCTTTTCAGGGCTCTCCAATTTTATTACAGGTAGAAAAATAATATTTTTAATTACAGAAATCAAAAATATATTTTTGTATAGTAATAATAATTTATTTGCATTGCAATTTTTACAGATGTGGCTAATGGAAAGAATAGAATTAATTAGCCCTCTGGACAACATTGAGAAGTATACTCCAAATTGTCTCATGAGAAGGAAGAAACGCTTCTCTAAGATGGGGCGCCATGAATGGAAGAAGATCTTTGAGTCTTGTAATTTTACCATCAAGTGGGTCATCCCTTGGTGGAAAATAGAAAAGATGGTTGGTGTCAACAAGCAACCTTTCCGCCGTCTTCCAAGCTTGTCCCGTATGACTTTTTATTATCCCTGGAGGGTAAAAAGACAATACTGCTTACTTCAGACTATTCCTTCCGGTGATCTTCGTCGTCCCTACGAGTTCCTTGTCTCCCAAGAAGTAGACAAATTTGATGCTTATTGGAGTTTTAGACCTTTATGGGAAGTAATTATCCAAAAGGTTCCTCCTTCTTTGCCCAATGATGTGAAAAAGTGGCTTCTGAAGAAACCTTCAAAGGACGTGAAGAAAAATCAGAGTAAAACCAATGTGAAGAGCCGTCTAGGTTACAAGGTGATTCCTGTTAAGGAACACTTGGGTGAAAGGATCGAGTTCAAAACACCTATAATTCCTAAGAAGAAGAGTACTACAAAAGATAAAGGAAAAAGGAAAGCTGACACCACAGAAAAGAAAGCTTGGGTAGAAAAGAAGCATGGAGTCCTAGCCGAATGGAAAAATATCTACTCCAAGATTGAATGTAGGTCCTCTAAAGGATGCCTACTAGATAAGGTTATGGATGACGAAGAGGAAGCAGACAAGAATTAGAAAAGGGCTAAGAAAGAAAAAGAAGATTAAGAGCATTGCTTAATTTCCAATTTTTAGACTTAGTTTTTTTTTTTTATTTAAAGTTAATTTATTTAAGCTTTATTTAAATTCCATCAATAATGTAATTTATTTTACTAATGAAATTTCATCTTTTTAATTAAATTCTTGATAAGTGACTTTTATGTCACTTTTAGGGTGTTTATTGAGTCGTTTTCCGGCTTATTTTCCAATAATTTAACCCTATTTATCCTTTATTTCTATTATTCGCTTATTCTCGCCTTTTATCTTTATTTTGAGTATTTTTGCATTTTTATTAGTTTTTAGTTTATTTTTGTAGTTTTAGTTAATATTTTCCCGCTTCTCTCATTTTATTTATTTTCTTTTAGTTTTTAGTTTGTTTTATATTATTTTATTTTATTTCATTTTATTTTATTATTTTTTTAGTTTTAGCATTTTATTTTACTTTATTTATCTTGTTTTATTTTATTTTATTTTATTTTAGTTTTTGTCCCTATTTCTCTCGGTTTTCTTGGTTTGTGTAGGATTGTGCTCGGAGGTCCAAGGTTCAAGGTTCAATATTCGTGTCTCAAGTTTTGAGTCATAAATGGAGTCTCGAATTCAATATCAAACACGATTCCCCTGCTCCCATAAACCGCAACCAGCACCACCTACACCCAGCCACACCGCCCTGAACCACCGTCACAATCAACCACCCAAACCACCGTCCACCAAAACCCGTATTAACTAATACCAACCCAGCCGCAGCGAACCACCTCACCTCCAATACACCAAGCAGCAGCACCACTACTCTCACCACCTCACACGACCACAACCAGACCCCCATACCTAGCAGCCGTAACAACGCACACCAGCAGTGACTCATCACCTTGCCTCCTTCACCCACAATCAACCACCGCACCAAATTACAGCCATCACCAACCTCCAATCACAGCCGCTTCCAAACACCGTTAGCCACCAATAAAAGCCGACACAACAGCGGCCAAAAATCGCAGCAACCCATGTCTAATTCCACTCTCACCACCCACCAATCAGAGAAGTCGCTTCAATCGAACCTCCAAATTTGCCCAACCCAGACCACCGCGGCCGCGCAACCCTGTCAGAAAGCGCGCAATTGGAATCCAAAATCATAGTCGAGGCAGTAGCTTTGCGCGACTTGCTGTGCGATTTCTGTGCGTGCGCGCAATTGTGGGTCAATCACGAGTTTTCACGTGATTTTTAATGAAAATTGGACGGCCACGATAGATGATGATGATGTTGATTTACGGTGGTGATTATGACGATTTTTCTTTGTTGGTGATGAAAGTTTGGAGCAGCCAAATTCAAAAGAGAAGATGAAAGGAGGTCTGATGTTTTCGTGGGTTTGGGTGGGAATTTTGGGGATTTTGGGATTTCTTTTTTTTCCTTTTCATTTTCTTTTATTTTATTTTATTGTAAGTTTTGTTTTTATTGTTTTTTAGTTTAGTTTTTTTTAATTGTTTTATCTAGTTTTATTTCTTTTTAATTTATTTCTTTTATTTTATTTTTTTTATTTAACTTGTATTATAAATACCCCTTTGGGGTTATTTTCTCATGACTATCAATCAACAATTTATTTTTAGATAGTTTTAGATTAGTTAACCCTATATTTTCTCTCTCTTAGGGTTAGTTTAGGAGTAGTGTAGAGAGAGAAAGCTTAGATTTCCATGGAGTTTTTGAGAGGTTGAAAAAGCAACTTTGTGGAACTTCTTCTCATCTATTCAATGACCATTATCTAACTTTCTCTCATCTTTATTTCTTGCTTAATTCTTATTTTTATGCTTTTTTGTTTATTGATTTGAGTAGATTAATTAGTTTATTTGTTTAAATTTTGTTTTTATTCTTATTTTACATTGTTTTCTATGTCTTTCTTCATTATGTTAGCTTAGATTTTGTTCTAGGGAATTGGATGAAGGTTATATTAATGAATTGAATGATTGATTGTGATTAGTATGGAATTGTTTCTGTATTACTGTGTATGGATGATGCTTTTATGGATTAGAATCTTTCTAGCTAATTGATTCTATGTTCTTAATTGTGCTTTCAATCGATTGTGAGAGAGTGAGTTGGTTGAGAGCCCTAAATTCTTCCATACCTTTGCTAGGCTAGTTGCACGAGAGTGAATAAGTTTAGTAGGATAATTAACATGCTTAATTGTGCGAGAGTGAGTTAAATGTGTTGATTGTTCCTAATCAAGGTCATTTTCATCTAATTGTATGATGTTATTGAATGTATTGATGTGATTGGATTCCACTTTCCCTAGTTTTAGTTATTTGTTCTTAGTTGTGTTTAGTTGAACCTCTCTCTATCTCACAAGCTTTCCTAGTAGTCTAATTAGCACAAATTGATACACTTAGTCCTTTTGGTTTCGACCCTTTACTTGCACTAACTAGTTTAGTGTAAGTTTAGGTATTATAAATTTCTAATTTGGTTAGGGTAAGTAGTCCCAACGACCTACTTCCACCCGCGATCAAATTTTGGCGCTGTTGCCGGGGACTAATGCGTTCATTAGTTTGTGTTGATTAGATTAGCTAGGTTCTTGTATATAATTTGATTTTTGTTTGCTTTTCTTTGTTCTTTGTATAAAAATGGCATGCTTATCTTTTCCTCAATTTGATGGTGAACCCTTCTATGCTTACTTTGAAAGACTAGATGGTTTTCTTAGTCACCATGGATGTTCTCTTAATGATGCTTGTGGTATAGCTTATTGGGGCATGAATGAGTATACTAGGGGAATGGTTGAGGACATGAATAATGGTAGATTTTGTCATTTGTCTATGCATGATGCTTGGGATTTCTTCACATGGTTTGCTAAGGATTCTTTTGATAGAGAATCTCACGCTTCTTGTTTTGATTCTCAATGTCAAGATTTTTTAAATTTTGCATCAATTCTCTTGATACTTCTTATGTGCCTTGTGATGATCCAAGTATGCAAATTGACACCTTTCCCCCTTATACTCATTTTGATGAGGTTTGTGCTAATTTTGATGATGTGCAATTTGACTTTGATCATGAACCTCAACCCAATAACATTGATGCCCATATTCTTTATCAAATGCAATATCTCACCCAACAACTCCAAGAGCTTTAAGAGGAACAAAAATTGAGAGAAGTGAGGCTTGCCCAAGTGATGAGTGCTTTGGTTGATGTAAATGGATGTGAGGCACTTCATTTGGAGTGTGAGAGTGTTTTTGAGAATGATGTAGGGCAAGGGTGTGAAGGTGAGGGGAGATTTTCTTGTGATGAGAGGATTTTTGAGGATTTTGATCCTTTTCCTTCCCCATTTGAGCTTGAATGCTATCCTTCCCCTTATTCACCCCCTTTGAGAGCTTCCCTTGGCGAGGATATGAGTGAGCCATCTTCATGTTTGAATGAGGGAGTTCATGAGGATGATAATGGTGAGTTTGAGAAATCAAGAGAGATTGAGAGTCCCTTGAGTTATGGTGGAAGAGTTGTGAATGAAGAAAATGTCGATTTTGAGGTTTCCAACCCCCTTCCCCATCTTGATGAGTCTACCTTGCATGTTGGTGACCCTTCTATCCATGAGTCTTTGGACTCATTTGAGGTTATGGCTAGTATGTTCATTTAAGGTGTAACAAATCATTATAGCCTCTTGAGAGAGTTCATTGGAAATGCTTCATGGGAAAGGGATGAGTTTGAGAGAAACCTTTATCCTTTCATGCATGTTTTAGAGACTCTAGGCTTTGAGGATCTTGAGGGAGTTGTTGTTCATCTTTGTGATAGAGGGGAGGATGAGGTTGTTTCTATTGGAGACTTTTTGTTTGAGGGAGATGTGAGTCATGAGTGTTCTTTTGAGGATTCTATGACTGATTTTCATGCCCTCATTGGTGATGTGAGGCTTTGTGAGACCATTGTTTCTCCTCCCCTTCCTCATGTCCCTTTCTCAAGGAAATTTGACCACATCTCCTACTATCCCATGTTCCTCCCTTCTTTTGTCAAAAAGCCTATTGAGGACCATCTCTTCTTTAATGAGACTTTTCCTTTTCATCCTTCTATTATTGAGGAAATGGGTGATTGTGCCACCCAAAAAGATTTTGAGGAGGTTTTACCATTTTATTCTTTTCCTTATTTTTCTTCTTATTTTTCTTCTTATTTTCTTGATTTTTCTTTTGATTTTTCTTCTTTCTTTTGGCATCTTCCTCCTCACTTACGTGTAATAATCTTGTTGCACATCCTCCTCCCGTCATTTGCCTACTTGTTATCATATGAAATGTGTAGTAGTGCATTTGATAAGATCTTGCGTTCGTTGCAATATTATTTACTAGAGCCGTCTCGCTTGGACGTTAAACAAGCCTTTCTCGGAAAGTAACCCGAGGTTTTTATTGCTTTCATTTTCTTTTCTTTTTAGATTAGATTTTCTCTCATGGAAATGTTTGTGTTCCCCTTTCTAGGTTCATAACTTGATATACACTTATGCATTGGTTTGGATCAAGAATCAAGGAAGTTTGATGCCTATTTTTGCTAGCATATGGAAATCGAGATTCAATTCAAGAGGATGTCGGCTTTGAAAGGTTAAATTGGTTCATTTGCGGGTAATTACACCCACCAATGTCCGGTAATATCTTTCCTAGCTCTTTTTCTAATGGTTGGTGACTCGTTGGACTTGTGTTGGTTTGTTGGATTGATTTCTTTCTTTTCCCCTCCCATGGATTATTTGGTTTATATTTGAGTATATTGTCTCACTCAAGCTTGGGGGAGGGTATTCTATCATGTTTAGTGGGATGTTGATTCTTTTATGCCATGCACTTGAGTATATGCATTTCCATGTCTTTTCTTATATTTTGAAAAATCCAAAAGATTTTTGTTTACTTTCAAGGTAATTTTGGCAAAATGTGTTTTGTTTGTTCTTATTTTTGACATTTTGTTTAGGGACTTGAATCCTTGAATGTTTTTCTTCCTACGTGGTAAATGTATGCACGGTTTGAGAGTGTTATTGGTTGACTCTAGGATACTATATGCTAAGGTAGTCGGGTTAAGAACTTTTAGGGGTCCATGAAGCCTTAGTTCACGAGAATGTGGTAAGATGGAGTTGCTCTCTATAGTGGATTTGAAACCCTTGGTTGGTATTTGTTTGGTTATAATCCCTTGTGAGCTTCATTTGTTCTAGCCTTCATCACCTTGTTGGGCGGCTATTTAGGATCCTTAACTATGCATGTCTTAATCCTTGTTTTGACCTCTAGCTCCCAAGATCGTGACCGAGCCACTCTAGGGGAGGAAAAGGGCACCTTTTCTCATTTTTCTTTATCTTCTTTTTATTTTGTTACAAATTTGATTTTCTATTTTGCATAAACCTACTTATTAACCAATTTGAGCCTAATGTTTCCCGCTCTTGTTTAAACCGCGTTACAAACCCAATGGCCTATGTTTACCAACCCTTTTAGTTAGTGAAGCATTGGCATGTGAGGTTTGAGTTTTGAGAGTGTTGATCATGAGCAAGAAAACTTTGTGAATTGGTTTAAGTAAGGTATTGAAAATTGAGCTTGAAAAGAAAATGCAAAAAAGTTTGAGAAGAAAGATGCAATTCAAGAAAATCAAAGCAAGTTTCAAGAAAAAGCCATCCATAGTTAAAAAAAATAGGCAAGGACATCAAATAAGAGCTAACAAAAATGAAAAAGAAACAAAAAAACACAAAAATATTTTAGTTTGGTTTCGTTTTCTTCCCTAGTTTGAGCATTGTGGACAATGCTTCGTTCAAGCTTGGAGGGGGGGGGGGAGCGTTACTTCGTTTTTGGTATATATTGTGTTAGTGTTGAATAAGCTTGGGGGTGATGGCATTATTGGTATTTTTGTTTGATATTTTGTGACTTCTTCAGTTTGTTTTTTAGAGTAGGCCACTCTTTTGCTTCACTTAGGAAATATCACCAAAATTTTCAAATTTTTACCCCGCCTTAACCCTTAGCCTTACGTTACAACCCAATAAAAGACCCTTAGACTTTAGTGGGGTTAGGTCAAAGAACATTGGAGGGAGATAGACTTCAAACCTATGGAGAGAGTATGCATAGTTGAGATGTCGGGATTACCTTCTCAAAGTTTTTCCTTTCTTTATCTTTTTCCGGTTCCTTCGTGGAATCATGAGAAGCTAGCTTAAGGGTTGATTTGAAGCTAGTGGAGAGAACGCGGCCCGATTGGTTGGGTCTAGGGTGGATTGAGTCCTCATTAGTTCTCTATGCTTAGCATATGTTATGTTTCAATCAACCATTGACATCTTGGACCGTGCATACATTTGTCTACTTAGAAAGATTTGCATTCATTGGTGTTTGTTCCTATCTCTTGTCCAAATATGAATTTGTGTTTTCTTTCTCTTTTTATGTTTCTTTTTCTTTTCTTTTTATTGCCTTACCTTGGTTTTTATTTAGAGTTGTGGGTTAAATTCTTAGGACACCCTGAGGAGAGCATACTCGTCCTCTATGGCGATCTAAGGGTTTAAAGGGCTTGTCTTTAGTTGCTAAAATTGACCGTGATTCCTACGAAAGTGAGTTAGTGTACATTCTTGTCTCCTTTAGTGTTCTAGCTTTGCTTGAATAAATCATTCTCCTTCTCCCGTGTTTCATGTTAATTTGCTCGAGGACGAGCAAAAGGTTAGCTTGGGGGAGTTTGATAAGTGACTTTTATGTCACTTTTTGGGTGTTTATTGAGTCGTTTTCCGGCTTATTTTCCAATAATTTAACCCTATTTATCCTTTATTTCCATTATTCGCTTATTCTCGCCTTTTATCATTATTTTGAGTATTTTTGCATTTTTATTAGTTTTTAGTTTATTTTTGTAGTTTTAGTTAATAATTTCCCGCTTCTCTCATTTTATTTATTTTCTTTTAGTTTTTAGTTTGTTTTATTTTATTTTATTTTATTTCATTTTATTTTATTATTTCTTTAGTTTTAGCATTTTATTTTACTTTATTTATCTTGTTTTATTTTATTTTATTTTATTTTAGTTTTTGTCCCTATGTCTCTCGGTTTTCTTGGTTTGTGTAGGATTGTGCTCGGAGGTCCAAGGTTCGAGGTTCAATATTCGTGTCTCAAGTTTTGAGTCATAAATGGAGTCTCGAATTCAATATCAAACACGATTCCCCTGCTCCCATAAACCGCAACCAGCACCACCTACACCTAGCCACACCGCCCTGAACCACCGTCACAATCAACCACCCAAACCACCGTCCACCAAAACCCGTATCAACCAATACCAACCCAGCCGCAACGAACCACCTCACCTCCAATACACCAAGCAGCAGCACCACTGCTCTCACCACCTCACACGACCACAACCAGACCCCCACACCTAGCAGCCGCAACAGCGCACACCAGCAGCAACTCATCACCTTGCCTCCTTCACCCACAATCAACTACCGCACCAATTTACAGCCACCACCAACCTCCAATCACAACCGCTTCCAACCACCGTTAGCCACCAATAAAATCCGACACAGCAGTGGCCAAAAATCGCAGCAACCCATGTCCAATTCCACTCTCACCACCCACCAATCAGAGAAGTCGCTTCAATCAAACCTCCAAATTCGCCCAACCTAGACCACCGCGGCCGCGTAGCCCGGTCAGAAAGCGCGCAATTGGAATCCAAAATCATAGTCGAGGAAGTAGCTTTGCGCGACTTGCTGTGCGACTTCAGTGCGGGCGCGCAATTGTGGGTCAATCACGAGCTTTTCACGTGATTTTTAATGAAAATTGGACGGCCACGATAGAAGATGATGATGTTGATTTACGGTGGTGATTATGATGATTTTTCTTTGCTGGGGATGAATGTTTGGAGTACCTAAATTCGAAAGAGAAGATGAAAGGAGGTCTGATGTTTTCGTGGGTTTGGGTGGGAATTTTGGGGATTTTGGGATTTCCTTTTTTTCCTTTTCATTTTCTTTTATTTTATTTTATTGTAAGTTTTGTTTTTATTGGTTTTTAGTTTAGTTTTTTTTTTAATTGTTTTATCTAGTATTATTTCTTTTTAGTTTCTTTCTTTTATTTTATGTTTTTATTTAACTTTTATTATAAATACCCATTTGGGGTTATTTTCTCATGACTATCAATCAACATTTTATTTTTAGATAGTTTTAGATTAGTTTAGCCTATATTTTCTCTCTCTTAGGGTTAGTTTAGGAGTAGTGTAGAGAAAGAAAGCTTGGATTTTCATGGAGTTTTTGAGAGGTTGAAGAAGCAACTTTGTGGAACTTCTTCTCATCTATTCAATGAGCATTTTCTAACTTTCTCTCATCTTTATTTCTTGCTTAATTCTTAGTTTTATGCTTTTTTGTTTATTGATTTGAGTAGATTAATTAGTTTATTTGTTTAATCTTGTTTTTATTCTTATTTTACCTTGTTTTCTATGTCTTTCTTCATTATGTTAGCTTAGATTTTGTTCTAGGGAATTGGATGAAGGTTATATTAATGAATTAAATGATTGATTGTGATTAGTATGGAATTGTTTCTTGATTACTGTGTATGGATGATGCTTTTATGGATTAGAATCTTTCTAGCTAATTGATTCCATGTTCTTAATTGTGTTTTCAATCGATTGTGCGAGAGTGAGTCGGTTGAGAGCCCTAAATTCTTCCATACCTTTGCTAGGCTAGTTGCACGAGAGTGAATTAGTTTAGTAGGATAATTAACATGCTTAATTGTGCGAGAGTGAATTAAATGTGTTGATTGTTCCTAATCAAGGCCATTTTCATCTAATTGTATGATGTTATTGAATGTATTAATGTGATTGGATTCCACTTTCCCTACTTTTAGTTATTTGTTCTTAGTTGTTTTTAGTTGAACCTCTCTCTATCTCACAAGCTTTCCTAGTAGTCTAATTAGCACAAATTGATACACTTAGTCCTTTTGGGTTCGACCCTTTACTTGCCACTAACTAGTTTAGTGTAAGTTTAGGTATTATAAATTTCTAATTTGGTTAGGGTTAGTAGTCCCAACGACCTACTTCCACCCGCGATCAATTATTCACTTTAAATTTATTTTATTAAAGCAATGAAAACCGAAGAATTAATTTTTCAGAAATTTTTTCGAGTACGGAAGTCGAAAATTTTCCGAAAAAGACCGAAATATTCCCAGACATTAACTGTAAATTAGCGCCACAATTCTGTGACTGGCGCTGGCTGCGGCTATCAGGCGTCAGTCGTCTGGCGCTAACGTTCATCGGCTGGCGCCAGAATCTTTTCTGTGACGCCGATGTTCCGTTGATCTACTGTCAAAATTTGTATTAATTCTGGGATGCAAGATTTGAAAAAAAATAAAGTGGCCGCACCCGTAAAGGGTTGCCTTAGTATCCTTTCTTAAGGAATCAGGCCAAACGTAGCTCTCTGTAGTATCCTACTCAAGTAATTATGGGTAGTATTTCTTAAGTTGGTCAAGATTTGTCATGTTCGAGAACTCATTGCCATCCATGTCAGTTAATTTTGCTGCACCTCCTGACAGGATTGTTTTGATAATGTAGGGTCCAGACCAATTAGGTCTAAATTTTCCCCTTGGATCTAAAACATTTTTTCTTAATGCTTTAAACACCAAGTCTCATACTTTGATGTTTCTTGTCTTGACCTTCTTATTAAAATGCCTAGCCATACGAGTTTGGTATCACTGAGTGTGATGCAGAGCTTCTAGTCGTTTTTCATCGAGTAGAATTAGCTCTTCATATCTTGCTCTAGTCCATTCAACTTCATCGAGTTTGCTTTCTAACGCAATGCGTAGAGATGGAATCTCTAGTTCGGCAGGTTGTACGGCATCCATTCCATAAACCAAGAAAAATGGCGTATTTCCTATTGATGTGCGAATTAACGTTCGATAACCCCACAATGCGAAGTGAAGTTTGTCAGGCCAATCCTTATAATTTTCCGTCATTTTCTCGATGATAGTCTTTAGATTTTTATTAGCTGCCTCGACTGCTCCATTTTCTTGAGGCCTATAAGGGGAAGAATGATGATGTTGAATGCCATATTTTTGTAGCAATTCTTCACATTCTGCTTGAAAGTGAGTTCCATTGTCACTTATCATTTCATGTGGGACTCTGTATCGACAAATAATATTTCTCTCGATGAAGAGTGCTACATGTTTTGCAATGAGTTTAGCGTATGATTATGCTTCAACCCACTTTGTGAAGTAATCAATTGCCACTAGGATATATTCGTGGCCTCCTGTTCCTGGGGGAGTGGTTTTCCCGATAATGTCATTTCCCCATGTAGAGAACGGTCATGGCGACGTGTAGGTGTAGAGCAAGGATGGAGGAACATGTTGTAAATTTGCATAGATTTGGCACTTAGGGCATCTTTTTACGTATTGATGGCAATCCCTATTCATTTTAATCCAATAATATCCTTCTCGCATTATCTTTTGGACTAACATTTTGCCATTTATGTGAGTTCCGCAAATTCCTTCGTGGACTATCCTCATTGCTCTTTGGGCATCCTTTTTTCCTACACATAAGAGAGCTCGACCCTTAGGTACCCTTTTATGTAGCTCGTTGTCTATGAGTACATATTGGGAAGCCAGGAGTCTTAATGCTTGTTTTGCTATTTTTTTTTGGAAAATAGGGAGAAAAATTATTACCAAAAGATAAAAGGTTACAACTTACAAAGGAGCTAAGTTGAAACCAACCCAAACTACACCAGACCCTTAAGGGCCAAACAGCACCACCAAACAAACAATAAAACCTAAAGGCAGCAAGCAAACCCAGGCCACCTTCTAAGAAGGGTTCCTGAGAAAACAAGCTGCCTACTCTAACTGCACTAACTATCACTGCATCAACCTTCCAGGAAGGGTGCTACAAAAACAGCAGCACAGACAGAGCAAATACAAACTAGGCCAGAAAACAGCAAAACAAACCAGGCCAAGAAAACAAGAAAAGACCAAAGACAAAACTTAAGCAGTCAGAAACTTCTTGCTAGCTTCAGGACACCTGCAAGTGGTAATAAAAATGATATCTCTCACAACACTGGCAACATTTTTGCAGATCCCTGTAAAAAGCACATAATTCCTTTGAGTCCAGATGCTATAGACAGTCTTAGTGAAAGCAACATGCAGCAATTGACACTTAGTGCTAGACTTCCTGCAATACTTCTTAATCCAAGCAACTTCCTCATCAAATCTCTGGGCAGGCTTAGAAATATGAAAAATGCTCAAGATTCTGCTCCAAATCAGTCTAGAAAAATCACAATCAAAGAACAAATGTTTCACATTCTCATTTTCTTTCAAGCAGAAAAAGCATTTAGGGTCACAAGAGATATGCCATTGCAATAACCTGTCCTTAGTGCAAGTCTATTCCATAAAGCCAACCAAAGTATAAAAATACTTTTAGGGGAAGCAAGATTATTGCAAACAACCCTTTTCCAAGTCTTCTTAGGAGCGTGAGGTCTAATAGCAGAATAGACTTTTTTAATCTTCATTTTGTTGCCCTGAATAAAGCCATCCCATCCCCCTAGATCATTTACCACATCTCTACAACTCAAAATTTTCTTTAAGAACCAAGAGCATTTAGCAGGGATAGGGGCAGTCCAGCTATCTTTATGTTTGAAATAGTAAATGTGAACCCATTTTACCCATAAATTATCAGCTTTATGAGCAATATCCCAAAGAAGCTTTGTGATAGCAGCTTTGTTCCACTTAGGGAGAGAAATTAGATTCCATCCACCATAAACTTTAGGAAGACAGACACTATTCCAAGCAACTAAGAACTTCTTAGCAAGAGTAGAAGAGCCAGTCCAGAGGAAACATCTGATTCTAGCTTCAATCTCCTTCAGGATCTTCTTAGGCAAAATGAAAATTTGAGCCTAGTATGTCTGAATGCCAAAAAGAACACTCTTAATTAGCTGAAGCCTCCCAGCATAAGAAAGGTGTCTAGCCATCCACCCTTGGATTCTTGTAGTAACCTATTCAACTAGAGGCTTACACTGAGAAATAGTAAGCTTCTTAGAGGAAAGGGGCACACCAAGATACTTGAAGGGAATAAAGCCCTGAGAGACCCCAAGAAGATCTCTAAGCTCAGTCTGAATATCAAACGAAACACCACCAAAATAGACTTCACTTTTATCAAGATTAGCAGAGAGACCTGAAGCTTTAGAAAACTTAGAAAAGGCATGAAAAAGAAGCTTAACATACTCACTGTCAGCTCTAGAAAACATAAGCAAATTATCAGCAAACATCATATGAGTTAGGCAATGTTTTTCACATCTAGGGTGAAAATTGAAATCAGGGTTCAAGTTAAGCTCATAGAGACATCTGGATAGGTATTCCATAGCAATAGCAAAAAGAAAGGGGGACATAGGATCACCTTGTCTCAAACCTTTCTTTGCTTCAAATGGAGGGGCAGGCATACCATTGATGAGAATAGAGTATGAGACAGAAGTTACACATTTCCAGATCCAAGCAATAAAAATCTAAGGGAAGCTGAGCTCTTAAAGAACAGTCTTTAGAAAATCCCATTCAACTGAGTCATAAGATTTCTTCAAATCCACCTTAATCATACATCTAGGGGTAATGAACCTGTGATTATATCCCTTAATAAGCCTAGTTGCAAGAAGAATGTTATCACCAATGTGCTTCCCAGGAATGAATCCTGCTTTAGCATCATAAATGACCTCTCCAATAACAAGAGCAAGCCTAGCAGTAATAATCTTGGAAATGAGCTTATAAACAACAATGAAACAAGCAATGGGCCTAAAGTCCTTGACATGAGAGGCATTGGGAACTTTAGGAACAAGAGTAATGGAAGTGCAAATCCATTGTTGTTGCAAAACCCCATTCTCAAAGAAATCAAGCACACTAGCATAAATATCATCTTTAACAACATGCCAGACTTTCTTAAAAAAAGAAAGAGTTAAAACCATCAATACTAGGGGCTTTTAAGTTGTCAATGCTCTTAAGAGCACTATCAATCTCAGAATGAGAAACATGATGAATAAGAAACCACTGAGCAGAAAAACTAAGCTGCTAACCTCTTCTCATAGTGACCAAATCAACAGCAGGGAGACAAGAAGCCTTTGTCCCTAAGAGAGACTTATAGAAATCAAGAATTTCAGTTGTAATACCAGTAGGGTCCTTGAGCAAAACCTGATTAGAATCAAAGATAGAATCTATCCTGTTCCTGGCTTGTCTAGTCTTCATCATAGAAAAGAAATAGTGTGAATTGCCATCTCCAAGCTTAATCCAGTTAATTTTGGATTTCTGCTTGAAAATGCTTTCCTGAATATCAGTCCAATGCTTAACAACTGTAATAGCATCAGCTTGCTTAACATGGAGATCACTGTCATCTGGATTCTGAATAATCATGTTCTGAATGTCTAAAAGATCATTGTGAGCCTAATCAATCATCTCTGAGACATTGCCAAAATGCTTGAAGTTCAGAGATTTGATACTAGCTTTAACAGCTTTAAGCTTTTGCCAGATTCCAACATTGCCAGTATTCCAAGAATGGGAGATAATGTCTAAGAAATCAGGGTGATCTGCAATACAGTTCATGAATCTAAAGGGCCTCCCCTTTCTAGTAGGAGCAGAACAAATATCAATGAGTAAAGGACTATGATCAGACAAGGAAGGAGCAAGATAAACATTCTCCACATGCCCATAAACATCAAGCCAACTTTGATTACCAAAAGCTCTATCAATCCAAGTAAGAGTCCTAGGACTAGAATGAGCTTTATTTGACCAAGAGTAAAAAGCCCCTTTACTCTTAATCTCAGTAAGATCTAGCTCATCAACAAAATTCTGAAAATCTCTAGTTTTATACTCAGTAACATCATTTCCATGAGCCTATCTTGAGAGTGAAGAATAGAATTAAAATCTCCAACACATAACCAAGGAATCTGCTGCAAAGAGATGTTTTTAATACCTTCCCAAAGAGGAAGCATATCATGGATAGAGTGCATACCATATACAAAGGTGAGCTGAATCAGAGAAGATAAGTCTTTGTTACAGACAATGAAATGAATGAACTGCTCATGGATTTGCACAATGTTCACAGTAACTCTATCAGCATTCCAGCCAACCAAAATCCTACCCTTAAGAGAGCAACAATAGTTACAATTCCAAGTCCAGGAAAGGCCAAATTTCTTCTGAGCACCAATACTATTTTGTCAGCATGGGGAGGGTATTCTCCTTTGGTGACGTAGTTGAGTATATCCGTGTACCACGGTGTAGACACCCATTTGTGTCTCCCCAAAACCAAACCCAGTGATGAGTACCTTTCACGTCGAACCATAATCGAATGAAGTGAAAGTGTGGAAAGTTTAGTGTTGCGGATATTTTTAATTTCTTTTCTCTTCTCTCTGTTTTTGAAAACTTATTTTAAGAAAACAGCCAATCCAGTTTGGTTAGTCCATGATATGGGTCCAATAGTAGTGTAGTTGGATAGGTCTTGAAATGAGCTTTCCAACGATATATTATAAGCCCAATTCCGATGAATAATGAGGAAGTTATGGCCAAAATACTAAACTGGGCCCGGTTTGGTTTTTATATGCGGCCCAATGATCTAGAGGAGGGCCTATTATTAATTATCATTCCTAAAGCTATTATGATTTATTGTAGTCTTCTAGAATATTCTAGAAGGTTCTTTTAAATCCTAATGGAGTTAGGATTGATAATTATGTTTTAAAGAGTTTGAAATTGAATAAAACTACTCCTTTTTAGAATCCTTGTTTTGTACGAAGTGGAATATATTCAGATTTTATTTTCGTGACTCATAATCTTTATCCATATTTTATATGGTTGGATAGATCTTTAAATTATCTTTCCAGTGATATATTATAATATTAAATCCGATTTAGAACGAAAAAGATAAGAATGAGACATGAAACTCTATCCAAAACTGACACCCTTCCACTATTTCGGCCATATCTTTTTATCTACAAAATTTTTTTAATCTGATTCCAATTGAGTTGGAAAGTAGATTTCAAGATCTTTCCAACGACATATTTGACAAGGGAATAATCGTGTCGTTGAGCTACTACACCTAAGTCAAATTAATTTATAACGCTCTACCAACCTAATAAGTGTATAGGGTAAATAGAGGGGTCGAACCACAGGGAGACATGCATAAACACCGCATTCACTACTTAAGACTTTAAGCTATCTCGGGACAAGAAGTATGAATAACTAAGAGATTAAACTAAGGATTAAGAATGATTAAAGATCAATATAACTAAACACCAAGGGAAGTGGGTAGATGTAGATGTCACTTGATCATGCAATAACACAGAAGCAAAGCAATGGTAAACTAAGCATGCAAGAATATCGAAATAAAGCTCGATCTAACCGCCTTCTGGGGTTAATCGATTTCTCCTAACATAGCCTCTATGCTTCCACATTAGAACCATATATTAGAAGGTGCAAACAAAGAATTATCGATAGTAATGAATCTCAACTAAGTCAACTTCCGTTACTTGTTAGTAAAGACTCATCTTTGATCAACTAACAATGTGCACTTGCAAGAAAGACCAAAGAATATCAAGCATACAAAGACTTTAATCACCATTAACATAACCCCCAACATCATAGGCATGAATCAATTAACAACTACACCATCCCCACACCTTTGTCTAGGTGACTACTCACAAATCATATTGAAGACAATATCAATCATCAAATCAATAAGCATCAACATGATCAATAAGCAAAGAAGGAAAATCAAAATAAGCAAACAAAACTAGATACAAAAGTAAAGAGAGAGATTAAGAGATTGCTCATTCATTGAAGATAAAGATTTACAAAGGTTCAATCAAGCTCCTTCTTCAATATCCAAGTTCATCAATAGAAATCCACACTTTCTCTCTCTACTAATGAAGTTTCTCTCTCTAGATTAAGCTAAAAATGTAGAAAAATTAAAACTAAGTTAATCCCCAAAAAACGTTCTAAAAAAGGGACTTAAATAGTCCGTACAGAGTCAGCTGACAAAAGGAGAGGTCCGACCGAACAAATGGGAAGGTTCGGCCGGACTACAGGGTAGGTTCGGCCGAACCATGGGTAGGTTCGGTCGAACCTCCCTGATCCTGGTCTGGTCGAACTCCTGCGGTTCGGCCACTCCTGCAAAACTGCCGATTTTCATCTTGCCCCTGCCTCAAAGTTCGGCCGAACCACTGAGCAGGTTCGGCCACACCATCAGGAGGTTCGGCCGAACCTCTTCTGAATCATGCTTCCTCTAGCTTCCTTTGAGCTTAGATTCCTCCTCTTGAAAATCTCGATGGTTCCTACAAAGCATAAGCATGAAAAGCACAATAAGAGCAAAGCGGGAAGACTAAGAAAAGGGAGGATAAAGGAGAAAGAAAAGAGAAAGCAAAGCTAAGTAAAAATGCTTAGAAAGAGGGCCAAACAAGTGCAAACGAGGGGAGAATCCTTAGAGAAAAAGGATAAAAGAGTGGCATAAATGCCACTCATCAAAATCCCCCACACTTGCCTTTTGCTTGTCCTCAAGCAAGGAATACTAAAACAAAAAGACAACACACAACAAGCATAATATGACAAGGGTTAAGAAAATCAATCAAGTTTCACGATGGGAAATGCTCCAAATGGACTCTAACATAGGGACATGAATCAAATAATGCTTACTTTTCTCAACTCAAAGAGGGGGAACACGTTCTAAGATGCTCATGGTTGAGGGAGACAAACCTAAGCTAAGCGTAGAGAACTAATGATTTCATCCTCTTCCCTAGCTCCAACCAAGACGGTCCGCATTCTCTCCACTAGCTTCAAATCATCCCTAAGTTAGCTCCTCATGGTTCCTCGAGGGGACCGGAAAAAGAAATTTATTGTGGAGTCATAGGGTTATCCCGACATCTCTACTATGCACACTCTTTCCATAGGGTTGAAATCTATCTCCCTCCACCGTTCTTTGACCGCACTTCTCCAAGTCCAAGGGTCTTAACTTGGGTTGTAATGTCATGGCTAAGGGTTAAGGTTGGGAATTAATTTGAAAATTTTTGGTGGCAAATCCTAAGTGAAGCAAAAGAGTGGCCATCTCTCAAGAACAACCTAAGAATTGAACCTAAATTCAAATTACAACCTTCAATACAAGATTTCATAACATTACTTCATTTCTCTCATCATTTCCTCTTCCTTTTCCTTCCCCCTCTCTCTTTTTTTTTTTTTTTTTTTTTTTTTTTTTTTTTTGAACTTCATACGTTGCATCCTTCCTCATAAACTTTTTGCAAATATTTCCTTTCATGAACAACCTTCAAAATCTCACTTGAACCAATATTCACAACTTTCTTGCCCTGAAACCAACACTCTCGAATTCGAACCTCAAAAACCAATGCTTCACTAACTACAAGGGTTGGTAGAACATAGGCCGAAAGGTTTGTAATATGGCTAGATCAAGAAAGGGGAATGAGGCCTAAATTGGTTAGCAAGTGGGTGGATGTAAAAATGAAAACCAAATTTATAACAAAACACAAAGAAAACAAAGAAAAATGAGAAGAAATGCCCTCTTCCTCCTTTAAAGTTGTTTGGTCACGATCTCGGGAGCTAAATACCAACACAAAGATTAAGACATGCATAGTTAAGGATCCAAAATGCCGCTCATAAGAGTGATGAAGGCTAGAACAAATGACGCTCACACGGGATAAAAATAAGCAAATACCAACCAAGGGAATCCTATTCACTACGGAGAGCAACACCATCTTACCACTTTCCCGTGAACTAAGGGGTTCAAACGTCATCAAGAGTTCTAAACCGGGCTACCTTAGCTTATAATGTGTCTAATTCAACCTTAAGCATTCTTAAACCGTGTAAACCCTCATCAATTAGGAAGGTAAGCATTCAAAGCCATGTCATCAAAAAGGCACATAAATTCTTGAATCCAAATGAATGAGCAAATCCACATCAAAAATGTTTCAACTTGTCATAGTCATGCTCGTTACATAAAAGAGAACAAGAAAAACACACAAAAGGGGGGAAGAAATTAAAAAGGTTCATAATCGAGGCATGTAAATCAAATAAATCCCAATCGACATACAAGTGATCGTTGATATCAACATCAACGATCCCAGGTTCCTTGGAACCAAAATCAATCAACCTCGAACCATTCAACTCTTCCTAAACTAGACCTAAACTAAGCACTCAAAGAAAAAGAAAAAGAAAGAGAGGAAAGGTCTCACCGAATGACGCTTGAAATATAAGACAAGGTAATATATCCAATTCTCACCAAGGGAGCTAGTGTTGCTCCTTAACGTCCTACATCTCCGCTTCAAGCTTCAATAGAGGTGAGCCAAACAAAAGAAACTAAAAACAAAACAAGAAAAGGTTAGAAAACAAAGAAAAAGACTAAAGAAACAAACAAAAAGAAGAAAAATTAATAAAAAGCTATCTACGAAGTTTGGATTAAGGGGATTTGGAGTTTCGGGAAATTTGGATTTTTTTTCGGGAGCATCTCCACCTACAAAGACTCGGGGATCATCAAAGAAAATCATCAGAAATCAGCAAAAATAACCATAATACATCATCATCATCATCACATCAATAATCATAAAACATCACCATCTCATCACATCACCATCACAACATCACCAACATTATCACCACCGCCACAACGCCACATCAATACCACAAAGCCACTATCCTCACTATCCTCCTTATGTGCAAGCAACTACCCTACCATCCTACCTTCCTATGTACACTTCAACCAACCAAAAGGACATCCTCCCCCACACTATTCTTTTGCTCGTCCCGAGCAAAAGTGACAAAGGGAAAAGTTCCCACAGCATCACTGGTTATCATCTCCTCGCCCCCTAGGTTGAGGGGGGCTGTTAGGATCAAACCCGGGAGTGTCCATGAAAAGGTGGAAGGGTTGGTTAAAGTGTTTATAGGGCCACCTTTGGGCACCCCAACCACCATCAAAAGGAGCGGGGATGGATGCGGATGTCGGGTCATAAGACGGATCACACCCACCCGGACGATAGGGGTCGTATGGGGGGGTGCCAACGCGTTGGGTAGGGTCGATGGGACCTTCCCAATAGGCGTAGCAAGGGGGGGTGGGGTGTTGAGGGTCATAGGGTCCCCAATGATTGACCGGACCCTCTTGAGGAGGGTGGTAGGGGTAGTTCACATAGGGCGCTTGAATGCCCGCTTGCACAAGATTGTCATAATTTGCCCTCGCGTAGTACCCCCATTGCTCAATGGAAGCTTGATTGTCTCGACGAATATCGTCGAGGGTACTACGAAGGGCATTGAAATCAAAAGGAGGAAAGGAAGAAGAAGAAGATGCCTCACCTCCCCCGCTAAGGGGGGGATTGATTTGCTCTTGATGGAGGACCGGTGGAGGTTGAGGAGCTCCTCCCCGGGCTCTAGTTCGCCTCAGCTCATTGGGGATGATTTGCTGAGGGATCTTCCATTTGAGAGGAGCGGAGTGGTCCACCGTAGTGAGGTCGGGGTCCGGGAGGACACACCATTCGATCTCCCTATCGACCAGGAGGATAAAACGGCGTTTGCTAGTAGTGAAATTGAGGAAGCGGCTGTGACGGAGGGCGCTTATGGATAGAGCATAGGGAGGGAACTCGTCGGTGAGCTCTTCTCGGTTTTGGTGCACGGGGGGGAGCAATTCAATTTGGTCCTTGTATGCTCCACCCTTCAAAGAGAGAGCAATGATAGTAATCATGCCACCCATAAAAATTTCATCACCTAGACGGTTGTCCCTAGTATCCAAGAGCCGTTGGATAAAGGTGGAGGAGCATTGAAATTTTAGCCGTTGAGGATTGTCGGCCAAGAATAGGCAAGCAACCTCGTCTTTTACCATGGAGCCGAGGTTGGCTTTGAAGAACACGGCGTATTGTAGAAGCCGTACAAAATACCTCAAGGCTAAATGGATGATGTTGTTGACCTTTGAGGTATTAGTTTGGAACCTATCCTTGTTTGTGATGCTCCTCCACCACTCTTGCTCGTTGTAAGGAATGCGATGGGAGGAGGTCATTTCAGACGGGTGATCAAGGCCAGTGGCGTGCCAAAAGAAGATCTCATTTAGATCACTCTCCGTTAGAGAGTGATCCTCGTTGAACATCCTGAAGTGTATAATGAGTTGAGGATCCTCATCGACATCTTCCGGCTCAAAAACTTCCTTGCGGAGGGAGGCAAGGAATTCCAAGGTCACACGCTCGTAAGTGTGAGCGTGGAGGTGGATGAAGTCGCCCCAACCAAAGTTTTGAGCCAACCTAGTCACCTCATCCAATATTCCCAGCTTCCTCAAAGTTTGAGGGCAAAAGAACCTTGTGGACCTAATCGGACGCTTGATGAGTGATGCATATATAGGCCAAAATTGCTCGTCCGGAACAATAATGCCATGATCGTTGATGCCGGGAGGAGGTGGGAATTGCGTTGCTGAGGATTCTCCCACCCTCTTCCTCTTTGACTTTCCTTTTCCCTTGCCAAACATCGTGGTTCTACAAATTCACCAAGAGCATATCATTAGAACAAATTGATAGGAAATGACATAAGAAGCCAAGTACTTAACCAAGGTAAAAGTGTATGCTTGAGAGTATACAATTCAAGGCATGCATGAATACATTTGGACCAAGGTTTGAATAAGGATTCCTATGTCATTCCTAAATTAGTCCTAACAAGGTCTAGGTGAAATTTGGCATGATGTCCCCTTATTTTCATGATATCCAATCATCAAACCATCAAAATCAAGCCAAAACCATGAATAACAATCTCCAATAACATCCAACTCATGCATTTCTCAATCATAAAATGGTAACATGAATACCCTAGTATGAAATCAACACTCAATTACATTGAGATCAAAATAAAACCAAGGTAAACATGCATAATCATCATAAGAACATGTTCTACTATGAACAACCAATCAATTGCAACAAGTCAATCCCAAGAACCACATGAAATAAACAAGTCATTACTAATAATTTCAAGAATACCATAATTCACACTTAAATATGTAAAACATGGTAAAACTATAAGAAATTAAAGAAATAAACTTGCAAAAGCTAGAACAAACATACCACAATTGATTGGAAGGAAGTAAAAACCCAAAAACACCAAAGCACTTAAACCCTTGAAATTGGGGAAAATGGAAAGATGGGTTTGTTTGGTAGGAATTTTAGGTAGAGATTGCAAAAGTTGAGTGAAGGATGGAAAATAAGTGAGAAAGGATGAAGATTGGAGTGATTTTGATGGAGACTTGAGGTTGTAAGGGGAGGTGCAATGGAGGTTTAGAGTGAGAAGGAGAAGGATGGGGTAGGTGACGAATATGGGAGTGATATTCACGAAAATGCAGCAAAATAGAAAACATGGCAGCATTTTTTTTTTCGACTCTGAAGTTAGGTTCGGCCGAACCGAGGGTATGTTCGGCCGAACCACAGTAAAAGTTCGGCCGAACTCCCCTGTGGTTCGGTCGAACCATTGCCAAAACTCTTCATTTTAAAATCCGGGCAGAAAGTTCCAGCAAAATCGCAAAAAGAGAGGAGTGACCGAACCCAGGGAAGTTCGGCCGCACTACGAAATAAGTTCGGTCGAACCATACTTGGGTTCGGTCGAACCTATGCTGGAACTACAAATTTTCAGATTCTGGCAGAAAATTGCTGGAAATGTCTAAAAATTTAGGAGTGACCGAACCCAGGGAAGTTCGGCCGCACTACAGTATAAGTTCGGTCGAACCTCTAATGGGTTCGGTCGAACCTTCTGCCAGAATTCAATATTTTTGGTTTTGGCAGAATGTTGCCATAAATCCTTGAAATTGCTGCAGTGGCCGAACATGAAGTGGTTCGGCCAAACTTCCATAATTACGCAAGTAAAAATAGTCCGTTAACACACAACTAAACACATTACAATCATGCTAGATGCAAAGTATATCTAAAACCAAAGCACAATCAAAACCCAAAAATCCAAACAATCCAAAGTCGTAGATGGAAAAATAGAAGCAACATGAAAAGGAAAAGTATAAAAGGGTTAGAAACTCGGGTTGCCTCCCGGAAGCGCTTTTGGTTAACGTCGTTAGCTCGACGTTCCTTGAGTTGATCAAGGAGGGTCGAATTGACGATGCACATCAAGAAGTGTCACAGAAACTGGTTCATTACTTGGGAATCCTTCATGATAGGGCTTGAGACGGTGACCGTTGACTTTGAAAGGGGAGTGGCCGTCTTGGGAAATTTCGTAGGCTCCATAAGGAAACACTTCCGTGACAATGTACGGCCCACTCCATCTTGACCTAAGTTTGCCCGGGAAAAGCTTCAAGCGGGAGTTGAATAGGAGGACTTTTTGGCCTTTGACGAATTCCTTCTTGACAATTTGAGCATCGTGCCAAGCCTTAGTCCGTGCCTTATACATGCTTGCGCTATCGTAGGCATTCATCCTCAACTCCTCTAACTCATGTATCTCTAGAAGCCTTTGCTCACCCGCACTATGGAGATCAAAGTTGATTTGCTTGATTGCCCAATGCGTTCGATGCTCCATCTCCACGGGCAAATGACAATTTTTTCCATAGACAAGCTTGTAGGGAGTGGTCCCTATTGGGGTTTTGAAGGCGGTCCTATAAGCCCATAGTGAATCAATAAGTTTGGAGGACCAATCCTTCCTTGTTCTAGCAACCGTCTTCTCCAAAATCACCTTGAGCTCTCTATTGGTGACCTCCGCTTGGCCACTCGTTTGGGGGTGGTATGCAAGCCCCCGCTTGTGAGAAACCCCATATCTATCAAGTAGTCGAACGAAGGTGTGGTGCTTGAAATGCGATCCCCCATCACTAATTATCGCTCTTGGAACACCAAATCTCGGGAAGATCACCTTTTTGAAAAGGTTGACCACCACCTTAGAGTCATTCGTCGGAGAAGCCACGGCCTCCGCCCACTTAGACACATAGTCAACGGCGACCAAAATATACTTGTTCCCATGTGAAGAAATGAAAGGGCCCATGAAGTCTATAGCCCACACATCGAAAACTTCAAGCTCAAGGATGGGGTTTTGCGGCATTTCATCCCTTCTAGAAATATTCCCCATCCGTTGACATCTATCACAAGTTTTGACAAATATCCACGCATCCTTGAATAGAGAAGGCCAAAAGAGAATAGATTGAAGGACCTTTGAGGCGGTCTTTTGAGCACTCATATGCCCACCACAAGGAGAAGAGTGGCACATATGGAGAACACTTTGAACCTCGTCGTTGGGGACGCATCTCCTCAACAAACCATCGACCCCTCTTTTCAATAAAATGGGATCATCCCAAATGTATCTCTTGGCCTCGTGCTTGAGTTTTCGACGTTGTTGTGAAGTGAAATCTGGTGGTATGGCACTACAAGCTAAGTAATTCACAATATCCGCATACCAAGGCTCCGATTTCACTTCAAGGACATAAAGCACATCATCTCTTAGAGCGTCCTCTATTGGCAAGCCATCATCTTCAAACCTTGCACCGCCCAACCTTGAGAGGTGATCCGCCACCACATTCTCGGCTCCCTTCTTGTCTCTCATCTCATAATCGAAGTCTTGGAGGACTAAAACCCATCTCAACAACCTTGGTTTAGCTTCCTTCTTCCCTATCAAGTATTTGAGAGCTGAGTGGTCGGTATACACAATTGTCTTAGAACCAATGAGGTAGGTTCTAAACTTCTCGAATGAATGGATAACCGCTAGGAACTCCTTCTCGGTAGTTGTGTAGTTTCGTTGGGCATCATTGAGAGTTTTAGACAAATAATGTATGACATGAAGTTTCCCATTCTTTCGTTGTCCAAGAACCGATCCAATGGCCTCGTCGCTTGCATCGCACATGAGCTCAAATGAAAGAGACCAATCCGGACCTTGGACAATAGGAGCGGTGCAAAGGGCTTCTTTCAACCTACAAAAGGACTTATGACAAGCATTATCAAACACAAACTCCTTATCTTGTTGCAATAGGGATGTGAGAGGCTTAGCGATCATTGAAAAATCTTTAATAAAGCGCCGATAGAACCCGGCATGGCCAAGAAAAGACCTCACTTCCCTCACATTGGTGGGGGGAGGAAGTTTTTCGATGACCTCAACCTTGGCTCTATCAACCTCAATGCCGGCATGGGAAATTTTGTGCCCAAGAACAATCCCACTTTCGACCATAAAGTGGCACTTTTCCCAATTCAACACGAGGTTAGCCCTCTCACACCTTTCTAAGCAACGAGATAAATTAGATAGACAATCTTCATAGGTGGCTCCTCCAACGGAGAAGTCATCCATGAAGACTTCTATCTCATCCTCAATCATATCACTAAAAATGGACATCATGCAACGTTGGAATGTTGCGGGGGCATTACAAAGCCTGAAAGGCATCCTACGATACGCAGAAGTACCGTAGGGGCATGTGAAAGTTGTCTTCTCTTGATCCTTAGGGTCAATTGGGATTTGGAAAAATCCCGAGTAACCATCAAGGAAACAATAGAAGGAATGCTTTGTAAGCCTTTCCAACATTTGATCAATGAACGGTAGTGGAAAATGATCTTTGCATGTACTTGTGTTAAGTTGGCGATAGTCAATACACATGCGCCAACCGGTAACAAGTCTAGTGGGTACTAGTTGATCATGATCATTTTTCACTACCGTCATGCCCCCTTTCTTAGGCACAACTTGCACGGGAGATACCCAATCACTATGAGCAATTGGGTAAATAATTCCCGCATCAAGAAGCTTAGCCACTTCCTTCCGCACAACCTCTTGCATGGAAGGGTTAAGCTTTCTTTGCCTTTGCCTGACGGGTTTGGCATCTCCCTCTAGATCAATTTTGTTCATACATAAAGATGGACTTATACCCTTGATATCATCAATGGTATAGCCCAAAGCTTTTTTGTGATTTCTCAAAACATTGATCAAGAGGGAGGTTTGCTCCTCCGTTAGGTTAGAATTTACAATCACGGGGAAAGACTCATTGGGACCAAGAAATGCATACCTCAAGCCCAAAGGTAGAGGTTTCAAGTCTACCTTTGGTGCTCCCTTACCATTGGGGCTCTCTTCTCTTTCTTCAACTTGAAAGAGGTCATGAATGTAAGGAGCTTCTTCTTCCATGCTCGCGCCCTTGCACTCCTTGCTTTCCTCAAGCAAATCCTCATAGAATTGCATGTCTTCTTTGTGAGTACCTATCTTTGATTCATTCAACAACACACTTTCAAGGGGATCATTAGTGACATGCAAGTGGGAGCGAGAAAATTCATCAAGAACCGTATCAAGAATATCTACCCTAAAGCATTCACCACTTGAGGAGGGTTGTTGCATGACATTGTTCAAATCAAACTCAATAGAATCATTGTCAATTTTCAAGGATATCTTCCCCTCCTTCACATCGATGATAGCTCTAGAAGTGGCTAGAAATGGCCTACCCAAAATTATAGGAATCCTCTCATCCTCATCCATTTCTAGCACATAGAAATCCACGGGGAATGTGAACTTTCCTACCCTAAGGGGAATGTCCTCAACTTTGCCCATGGGGAACTTAACGGAACGGTCCGCTAATTGGAGAGTAATGTTAGTGGGAGAGAGGGTTCCTACACTAAGCTTTTGGTAGACGGAATAGGGCATGAGACTCACACTTGCTCCTAAGTCACACAAGGCTTTATCAAATTCAATGCCATTGATAGAGCAAGGGATGGAAAGAATTGCACTACAATTGGCGGTTAAACTCACCGTCTCACACTCCCTTCTCCCACTCAAAAGATCTTTCAAAAATTTGGAATAGTGGGGCATTTGCTTCATAGCATCAACAAAAGGGACGGAGATATGCAAATTCTTAATGACTTCCAAAAACTTCCCAAATTGGGCATCAAGTTTAGCTCTCACAAATCGTTGTGGAAAGGGTAGCTTCTCCTCTCTAGGTTGGCGATTTAGGGGCAAGGGGGTGGCTTCTTTTTCCTTGAGCACCTCAACATGTTTTTCTTTTTCAACACTCAATGGCTCATTGGGTTTTTCACCCTCATTCTCTAACTCCGCCTCTTCTTGGGGTTCTTCCTCAATTAAAGGGTCACTCCCTACTACTTTCCCACTCCTTGTTGTCACGGCATACAAAGGTTTTGGGTTGACTCCTTGACTTGGGATGTGAGAAGAAGAAGGAGAAGAAGAAGAAGGGGATGAATTAGATGCAAGTTGAGCAATTTGAGTCTCAAGCATTTTCATATGAGCATTGGTTCGTTTTTGAGCCTCTTCATGTTTCTTTTGATCCTCCTCACGCATTTTTAAAAGAGCATCTAATTTAGCCATCACGGGATCTATTGGAGGGGCTTCAATTTGAAGAGGTTGTTGAGGTGGAGGAAGTTGGGGTTGATGGAAACCCGGGGGCCTATTAGTTTGGGCATAGTTAGGAACAAATTGGCCCCTATTGCCTCCCGTGCCTTGGTTAGGAACATTGCCTTGTTGATTATTTCCTATGTTACCGTGGTCACCAAAATTTTGATTTTGATGGTCATGGTATCGGGAATTAGGTTGTTGGTTTTGATTACCATATCCTCTTTGGTTAGAGTAGCTTCTTCCATTGAAATTGGAAGGGCCTCCCCCACCATGGTATTTGTTATCATAACCACCACCATTTTGGTTCCAACCACGGTTTCCACCTTGATTCCAATTCCCCATTTGATTGGAGTTTGGCCTCAAGTTTCCTACATTTCCCATTCTAGGAGCAAAATTCATAGCATTGACATTTTCCATATTACTATCATGTTCATGGGAAGGGGGTTGAACTTCACAAGCATAGACACATTGAGAGGTATCATGATCATAGGTTTCACAATTAGAACAAAACATGCACCCTTGGGGCATTGTATTGTAAGAAGAGGGGGAGTAAGTATCCATACCATTGCCTCCCTTGGTTGAAGGGGAGATATTACCATGAGGGTTGGGCCTTTCTTTCATCAATTCATCCATTTGCTTGGTCATTTTGGAGATTTGGGTAGAAAGGTTGTTGATTGCGTTGGCTTGCTCCAATGCATAAACGCCCTTGCTAGAAGTAGCATCCCTTTCTCCTTCGTACCAATCATCATAGTGCTTTGCGGCTTCCTCTATAATACACTCCACTTCATGCTCTCCTTTGTTCATAATTGGACCACCGGCCGCGGCGTCTAGGCTTGTTCTTCCTTGAGGTGTGAGACCTCCATAGAAAGTGTGAATGAGTTGATACTTGGGTATCCCATGGTGTGGGCATTGACGTTGAAGCTCTTTGTATCGCTCCCATGCCGCACTTAGAGACTCACCACTCTTTTGGCGAAAACCTTGAATCAAAGACCGAGCCTCGGCGGTCTTCCTATGGTTATAAAACCTTCTCAAGAAAGCCGTAGTCACTTGGTCCCATGTCGTGAGAGAATTAGGGGGCACCTCCTTCTCTAGCCATTCTAGACCTCTCCCAATTAGCGAAAATGGAAACATTTTGAGGCGAATATATTCTTGAGTCACTCCATTGGCCTTTATTGTGTCACAATATTTCTCAAACTCTTTTAGGTGCTCATGAGGACTCTCAAACTTTCCACCCGAGAATTGTTTCCTCTCAATCAAGGCAATCAAATTAGGCTTGATCTCGAAATTGTTGGCTTGAGTAGTAGGAGTTAGGATCCCACTTTGCGCTCTAAAAGCTTCGGGGGCCCCAAGACGACTCAAAGGCGTATTCTCTCCCATTTTAGAACCTTCTTTACTTTCAAACTTATAGGTTGAGAAAGGGTTGATTTCTGAATTCGAAGATGATTTAGGGCTATCTAATTCTTCACTTGAGGGTGAAGAGGGTGGAGTATCTTCTAATTCTCTTACTCCTCTCGTTGGAGTGCGGGAATTTCTACTCCTTGCTCTTGCTTCTCTTCAAAGTAGGGACAAAGACCTCTCTAGCTCTGGATCGATGGGAATTAAAGATCTTGAGCGGGTTCGTCCTCTGTTCATACAACAAAGCTAAGAAGAACGTAAGCACTGACAAGTAACAAAAGTAGCGAACACTAACAAATAAAGGTGAGATAGTCTTAAACAAGCAATGAAATAGCAATGGAAACCGTTTCCCCGGCAACGGCGCCAATTTGACAAGGGAATAATCGTGTCGTTGAGCGACTACACCTAAGTCAAATTAATTTATAACGCTCTACCAACCTAATAAGTGTATAGGGTAAATAGAGGGGTCGAACCACAGGGAGACATGCATAAACACCGCATTCACTACTTAAGACTTTAAGCTATCTCGGGACAAGAAGTATGAATAACTAAGAGATTAAACTAAGGATTAAGAATGATTAAAGATCAATATAACTAAACACCAAGGGAAGTGGGTAGATGTAGATGTCACTTGATCATGCAATAACACAGAAGCAAAGCAATGGTAAACTAAGCATGCAAGAATATCGAAATAAAGCTCGATCTGACCGCCTTCCGGGGTTAATCGATTTCTCCTAACATAGCCTCTATGCTTCCACATTAGAACCATATATTAGAAGGTGCAAACAAAGAATTATCGATAGTAATGAATCTCAACTAAGTCAACTTCCGTTACTTG
Organism: Chenopodium album; assembly: GCF_948465745.1. Taxonomy (NCBI): domain Eukaryota; kingdom Viridiplantae; phylum Streptophyta; class Magnoliopsida; order Caryophyllales; family Amaranthaceae; genus Chenopodium; species Chenopodium album. The sequence continues at coordinate 31,780,470 of NC_137836.1, forward strand.
TTAGTAAAGACTCATCTTTGATCAACTAACACTGTGCACTTGCAAGAAAGACCAAAGAATATCAAGCATACAAAGACTTTAATCACCATTACCATAACCCCCAACATCATAGGCATGAATCAATTAACAACTACACCATCCCCACACCCTTGGCTAGGTGACTACTCACAAATCATATTGAAGACAATATCAATCATCAAATCAATAAGCATCAACATGATCAATAAGCAAAGAAGGAAAATCAAAATAAGCAAACAAAACTAGATACAAAAGTAAAGAGAGAGAGTAAGAGATTGCTCATTCATTGAAGATGAAGATTTACAAAGGTTCAATCAAGCTCCTTCTTCAATATCCAAGTTCATCAATAGAAATCCACACTTTCTCTCTCTACTAATGAAGTTTCTCTCTCTAGATTAAGCTAAAAATGTAGAAAAATTAAAACTAAGTTAATCCCCAAAAAACGTTCTAAAAAAGGGACTTAAATAGTCTGTACAGAGTCAGCTGACAAAAGGAGAGGTCCGACCGAACAAATGGGAAGGTTCGGCCGGACTACAGGGTAGGTTCGGCCGAACCATGGGTAGGTTCGGTCGAACCTCCCTGATCCTGGTCTGGTCGAACTCCTGCGGTTCGGCCACTCCTGCAAAACTGCCGATTTTCATCTTGCCTCTGCCACGAAGTTCGGCCGAACCGCTGAGCAGGTTCGGCCACACCTTGGTTCGGCCACACCATCAGGAGGTTCGGCCGAACCTCTTCTGAATCATGCTTCCTCTAGCTTCCTTTGAGCTTAGCTTCCTCCTCTTGAAAATCTCGATGGTTCCTACAAAGCATAAGCATGATAAGAACAATAAGAGCAAAGCGGGAAGACTAAGAAAAGGGAGGATAAAGGAGAAAGAAAAGAGAAAGCAAAGCTAAGTAAAAATGCTTAGAAAGAGGGCCAAACAAGTGCAAACGAGGGGAGAATCCTTAGAGAAAAAGGATAAAAGAGTGGCATAAATGCCACTCATCAAAATTATATGACTTATTTGGACTTCTGGATCAAAAGATATGATAAAAACAAAATCAATAAAAACTGTTTTCCAGCGCCTGGCGCCACGCCTAACTTCTGGCGCCAAAGTGTAGCGTTTGGCACCAAAGTGTAGCGTCTGGCGCTAGAAACCAGCATTTAGCGCCACGCGCGTGTTTGACGCTACGATCGAGTTTTATTCTCGTCGAAACTCTGATTCGTTTTTCTATCTTTTTGGCTGATTTTCTCTATGAATAGCCTCTTAAAATTCTGTTTTCAATCATCAATTATCATCAATTGTTATTCTTTCTAATTCTCACCAACTCTCATCAAGATTCTCTTGATTACTCTCTCTCTCTCTCTCTCTTTTCTAAACTAGATTTTTCACAAATATAAAAATTCCGCATTCATTAGATTTAGAAATACCTAGCCATATTCGAAGTTGCCTTCACCTTAGACGTGAAAGGTTTAATTTCTGAGGGTTTGGTCCCAAATCTCTCCTTCAATTATTTAATTTAATTATTTTGTTTATTATTTTCCTTGAAGTTACTAACGTGTGTATTTTGTTATTAGAAAGAGGTACGAGGCATCCAAGTAAGTACTTTAATGGTTTAATTGATATTATGATGTAGAAATCATGCTTAGATTGTTATTATGATTCCTAGTATCATGTCTAGGGTAACTTTAATATCAAGTATGATTATTGTGATGCCTTTTATGTTCTTTCTAATATTTATTCATGTTAGTATCATGTTAGGGTTAAAGCTTTGATTTTTATTGCTTAGTGACATACTAAGGTTTGTTATTAATCTTGTTAGTATCATGCCTAGGATCTTGCTATTATTATTATTATTATTATTATTATTATTATTATTATTATTATTATTATTATTATTATTATTATTATTATTATTATTATTATTATTATTATTATTATTATTATTATTATTATCATTATTATTATTATTATTATTATTATTATTATTATTATTATTATTATTATTATTATTATTATTATTATTATTATTATTATTATTATTATTATTCTTATTATTATTATTATGATCATGACTATTATTTTAATTATTTTTATGATTATTATTATTATGTTGCATGATATTTTTTTTATTACTTGATCACGCCTTTTATGCATGTTTAAAGGGAATTTGTACTTGTAATCACGCTTAATAAGGTAATTAATAATCTTGTTAGGGTTATTTTGATGGAAAAATTGTCCGCAATAATCCGACCTTTGCCTCATCCGCCCAAAATAATCCCACCTTTCGATTATTTTTTAATAATCCGACCTTTATACCTCTCCCGCTCCCAATGGTCCCAAGTGACTTGAAACCGGCTAAACAAGTTACCATTTGTGATTTGGAATTGTTTGCACACGTGTCACCACATGGTTGGTCATAAAAATAAAAATAAATTAATAAAAAAAATTATTGAAAAATAAAAAATTAAAAAACCCCACAACCACCCTCTCCGACAGTCCCACCATCGAAACCACTTCGCCTGCCAGCTCACCCACTGAAACCACCTCCTCTACCCACTTTTAGCCCACTGAAACCACCTCCTCTACCCGCTCTAATGGGTTTGTGATTTTAGGGCTAATTTTTGGGCGATTGAAGCGATTGTTTGTGGTGTGTGCCGGCGACAGTCGGCGTAGCTGTGGTGGGTAATGACTGATTTTGAAGGTGGGTTCGCTTGGTATTTGCTACAGTGAGAGTGTGTTGCAAGTTTGTCCAGTGGGTGGTGGGTTTGCAAAGGAGGATTGGAGCAGCGGTATAAGCTTTGCTTTGTAGGTGGTTTTGCGGGCTGGTGATGTGGTCAAATCGGCCAGAAACAGAGAGGGTGAGGGAGGTGTTGGCGAACGGAATTAGTGGCCGAAATCGGGAAGGCAAACGGAATTAGTGCACGAATCGGGAAGGCAAACGGAATTAGTGCAGGAATCGGGAAGGGGAAGGGAAAGGGAGATCGTGGCCGGAATTGGGTAGGTTCCGGTGGCAGAGGCTGCCGGGATCTGGGTTTGGGTTTTTTTTTTTTAATTTTTTTTTTCTGACTAACATGCAATCAATAGGTTTACCCTAAACCTGTTTATCTATGTTGGTTGAATATTAATGCACAAATAAATCTAGGATTATTAAAAAATAATCGATAGGTGGGATTATTTTGGGCGGATGAGGCAAAGGTCGGATTATTCCGGGCAATTTTTCCTAATTTGATTATAATTCAAGTGATCGCCAATAATAGATTTATTTGTGCATTAATATTCAACCAACATAGATAAACAGGTTTAGGGTAAACCTATTGATTGCATGTTAGTCAGAAAGCGCACATGAATACGATCAGAATAAAGTAGAGGCCTATTATTAGGGCAGGTTCAATCTCTTTTAGATTGGATTTGTACCTTCATCCCCGAACCCTATTTGGTTCAAGACCTTATGGAGTTAACGATCTCTTGGATCGTTAAGGGGTGTAACCTTCACCTCGTGAACGGTTTACAAGTTCCTAAAACTTGTTGGCGACTCTTTTGCTCTATCTTCTTTCCCTTTGGACGCCACCGTACTTAAGTGTATGATCACATTGGGGTTCAAGTTTGGGGTAATGCTTGAAGTATTCCATACACACGGCTCTTCTTCTTCTTCTTCTTCTTCGTCTTGGATTACTTCATCATCTTCTATAGCCTAAATATATGCTGGTTTGTGCCTTTTTTCTATAGTTAGAGGCATTTGCTCGATATCCATAGGAATCCTAACCATTGAGGCTAGTCTTGCCAAGGCGTCAGCAAATTGATTTTCTTCTCTAGGTAGATATGTGTATTCTACCTTCTCTAACTGATTAGTAAGGGTTTCCAGATAGTTTTGGTAAGGGGCTAGACTTTCGCTCCTTACTTTCCACCTTTAGGAGATTTGATTGATGATTAATGAAGAGTCTCCGAATATCCGTAACTTTTTTCCTCCCAATGCCAAAGCTGTTTCAAGGCCTACCACGCATGCTTCGTATTAAGCAGCGTTGTTGGTAACGTCGAAATCAAGCTTTATGGAGATTGGAACATGCTCTTCTTTAGGTGATACTAGTAATACTCCAACGCCACATCCCTTTTGGTTTGAGGCTCAGTCGAAGTATAAGGTCCAAGTATCATCTTTAGTGACCATTAAGTCTTCATCTGGAAATTCATTGTCTTATATTGGCGTCGAGTCTTCTATTGGAAAGTCCGCTAGAAAGTTTGACATCACAGATCCTTTGATAGATTTTTGCGGCATAAACCTTACATCAAACTGGGCTAAATTGACTATCCATCTCGATATGCGTCCATTATGTGTAGATTTCTCGAATAGATACTTGAGTGGATCTAACCGGGAGACTACAAAGACTGTATGCACTAGCATGTAATGTCTTAACTTGGTTGTGGCCCACACCAAGGTGAGGCACAATTTCTCAAGTGGTGTATAACGTGCTTCATATTCGAGCATTTTCTTGCTTAGATAGTAGATTGTGTTTTCTTTACCTTCTACTTCTTATGCTAGCATAGCTCCCATTGTCCCTTTGGTAACTGTTAAGTACAACCTAAGAGGTATTCCGGGAAGTGCTGGTGCTAATACGGGAGGATTTGCGAGATAGGCTTTGATCTTTTCAAAGGCTTTTTGACACTCGTCATCCCATATTACTGGTACATTCTTCTTAAGCCTTTTAAAGATTGGTTCACATATCGTTGTTAATTTTGATATGAACCTACTTATGTATTGCAACCGGCCAATAAATCCTCGAATCTGCTTCTCAGTTTTGGGCGGTGGCATTGACATGATTGCTTTGACTTTGGTTAGGTCTATCTCTATTCCTCTAGAGCTTATGACATAACTCAAAAGCTTTCCTGAGGTGACTCCAAAAGCACACTTAGATGGGTTCAACCTCATATTATATTTTCTTAGCCTTTCGAAAAATTTTCTTAAGGCTACTTGATGGCCTAGGCGGTATTTTGATTTTACAATCATGTCGTCCACATACACTTCGACTTCTTTATGCATCATGTCATGGAGTAAGGCAGTCGCTGCACGTTGGTAAGTAGCACCCGCGTTTTTCAACCCGAATGGCATCACCGTGTAGCAGTAAGTGCCCCATGGTGTTATGAAGGTTATTTTCTCCATGTCTTCTTCTGCCATGAGAATCTGATTATAACATGCGTATCCGTCCATGAACGAGAGAAGTGCGTGATTTGCTGTGTTATCCACCAGAATATCGATGTGTGGTAAAGGGAAGTCGCCCTTTGGACTTACCTTATTTAGATCTCGATAGTCGACACACATTCTTACCCTTCCGTCTTTTTTCGGAACTGGGACGACGTTGGCGACCCATTTAGGGTATTAGGATACCTTGATGAAACCTGCAGTTATTTGTTTTTGAACTTCTTCTTTTATTTTAAGAGCTACGTCGGGTTTCATTCGATGTAACTTTTGTTTTACAGGTTTCATTCCCGAAATTAGTGGTATAGTGTGTTGAGCTATTTCTCTATTAATGCCTGGCATATCTTCGTATGACCAAGGAAATACATCGATGAATTCTTTAAGTATGTTAATTAAATCGGTTCTTTCTTGTTCATTAAGTGTTATTCCGATTTTAACTTCTCTTTTATTGGTTGAATCATTTGAGATATCAACCGTCTTAGTTTCTTTGATTATCAGTGTTTTCTTTTCAAGTGTTTCCATTGCTTTAATAAGTTCTTTGTCTTTTTCATTGTTAGTTAAGCAATGCTCGTCATCTTGGGTTAAAGAAGAACACAAGAAGTAAGGATAAGAAGTTATATTATTATACTCTGAGATCATTACATCAAAGAGTGATATGTCCTTAGGGACTTGATCACTAACTATTCTAGGAGAAGAGAAAGAAGGGGAAGGTGCTACTACTAAAGACCTAGATGACTCTATAGGGAGAGACTCTGACTCTGACTCTGACTCAGATGACTCTTCAGACATCGGTCCTTGCCCTGTCGTGATAGAGATCTTTCTTCCACTTGGAGTAGTCACTTTGACGGTCTTGCGCCACCCTTGTAGTGATCTTTCCGCTGGAGTGATTAGCTACGATGGATCGAAGTTTTCACTTTGTAGGACTGTTTGAATGAGCGAGGAGTTATCCTCTTTGCGTGTCGGCTCATCCTTTTCTCGCCCAAATAATAATCCCATGACGTTAAAGTTAAAGCATGGGGGTGCTTTCTCCTTATGGAAAGGAGTTGGGTTTTCATCTGTGAAATAGCAATCCAAGAAAATTTCAAATCCCGGTTGCCTTATGCCGTTTACGACAAATGGTTAAAGAAATTCGTGGCTTGGATAGTCCTCTCCTTCTTTTATGAATTGACCATTAAGGGTAAGAGGGTACTGATCCATTGGGATTGCTTTCTTTTGAATGCGAGCGTCCCTACGTGCTTTCGACTTTTCTTGGGCTCGCTTAAGATCTTTCCGAGTCGGTTCGAAACCATGTCTGAAAGTATCTAATTTAGGGAGGCCAGGTGATTCCAGCGGTTTTGCTATTCCTTTCTTCTTTCCTAGGGTCATCCTAGGAAAGTGTCCTTGCTTTTTCATAATAGCATTCACGGTCATGTTAGAATGGGGGTCATGGCAAAGAGGGGTCCTTTCATCCTCCTGGATTAAGGAGACCTCTTCGTAAAGCTCCATAAATCTTCATCATCCTCATCGTGCTCCACGTTAATTATTGGATTTTCTATAGACTTGATTCTCATAGGTGAAGCATCGATGGTAATAGGAATTCCTCAAACTATAGCTTTCACTTGTTGGTGGAGGGATGAGGGGACGGCCTTTAGATCATGAAGCCAAGGGCGTCCCAACAATAGATTGAATGAAGCTTTAATATCTACTACTTGGAAAGTAGTAGCGTGTTCTATCGCTCCCACCGTTACATTCATGGTAATTTTACCAAGAGCTTGACGACGAGTGTTGCTGTAGGCTCTTATTCCTTGTGTTGACGGGGTTAAGTCTTCAACCCTTATGCCTAGTATCCTCGCAGTTCTAAGTGGGCAAACTTTAATGGCTGATCCATTGTCTACAAGAGTCATAGGGACGTTCATTCTCTTGCAAACTACTGTGAGGTTTAATGCCTTATAATGTTTGTCACCTTCTGGGGGTAAATCCTTGTAAGAAAAGGTGATCAAATTGATGGGACTAGGTAGATCACTCGTGAGGAAGTTAGCCAACCCCTTAGGAGTAGTGTCAGAATCTATCCCTATTTTGTCTAAGGCATTCATTACAGCCAACCTATGTTCTCGAGACGTGGCTAGAAGTTTCCATACGTTCATTTCAACTTTTGTTTTCTTGAACTGTTTGACGATGTCATTATCTTCAATGATAGGCATGGGAACTTGCTGTGTGGTTGGCATGGGTTGTGTTGAAATAGGAAGTTTCATTCTCCCGGATCTCGTGAGGACGTCTATTGACGAATCTTCTTCAACCCAAAAGTCATCCATGGCATATGACACCGAAGGTGGAGGTCCTACCATGTCTTTTAAGTAGACGTCTTCTTCGTCACTGTCCCAAACTCCATTAATACTTGCATCCTCTTCTCGTGGAACTTGGACTAGCTTCTTATCATCAATCATTTTCTAAATTAAATCCTTGAATTTAAAACAGTTTTCGATAGTGTGACCCCCTGATTGATGATATTGGCAGTAAAACCTATTTGTCCTTTTCAATGATTCAAATGGTCTCGGTTCGAGAGGTTTGATCTCGCCACTCTCGGAGAGCATTTTGAACATTTGTACGTATGGGATCCCAATTGGAGTGTAGAGTCTATTACTCTTCTTAGGTTTTTTGGTGACTTGTAAAGGAAAACGTTTCGCCTCATAAGTCGTTCCCATGGGTGTGAACTCTTCTTTGGGTTTACTTTTCGGGAGTGGAACCTCGTCATATTTCTCCTGAAGTTCTTTTATAGCCTTGAGAGTTTCACGTAGCAAGTGCGATCCTTCGATCATAGACAGTGTAAGCGATTGTATTTCCTCTATACTAGCTAATTCCTAAAGATTATCCATGGCGTCGAAAAAGATCTCCTCCTGTTCTTCGATGGCATGGATTTCTTTAACAGGTTTGATGAGAGACGAGGGGTCAACCTCATTTTCCTCATTAGAGATAGCCAAGGAATGAGCGAGAGGCGCATTATCAATACTTGGCTTCTTACTGGCAGGGGGCCATGGCAGCTTGTTGTTGTCGATTAAGTCTTGGATAGCTTCTTTAAGCTTCCAACAATTCTCAGTGAGATGGCCCCTACCTTGGTGATACTTGCAATGTGCATTGGGGTTCCAATTAGACGACCTCTTTTCAACTGGTGGGTCCCCAAATGGTCCTATAAGAGTTATAAGACCTTTTGCATTTAATCAATCAAATGCGGTGTCATAACTCATGCCAATAGGAGTAAAGTTCCTCCTAAATGGTTTCTTTTGTCCTTGATTATTCGTAGCAAGGACTTCACCTAGGTTAAAAGTGCTAACATTAATTGAGTGGGTGGTTTTGGAAGAAGAAGGATTGTCGTTCTTCTTGCCTTTCCAGCCACTGTTGGAGTTATTGTTGGCAGCTTTCAACTTAGCTAGGTCATCTTCAATATTGATTCCAATGTCGTAGACGGCCTTGAAGGTATGGAGATTATTCTAATATTTGAGATGCTTGGAGTATTTTTCTTGAAGATTTTTGATGAATAACCTTACGGACTCTTTCTCACTGGGCACCTCAATCATCTTAGGTGAGGTTTCTCTCCATTTGTTAAAGAAGGAGGTGAAGCCTTCATTCTCCTTTTGCTTGAGGATTTCAAGTTCCCTATAGTTAGTCTCAACTTGAATGTTGCATTTTTATCTATCAACGAAAGAGTTTTCTATGGATTCCCAGGTGGAGGATTTTTCTTTCTCGAGAGAAAAGAACCATTGCTGGCAAACGGTCTCAAGAGATAGTGAAAACAGTGAGGGGAACACCTTCTTATACCCTTAATACTCATTATTGTTTCGAAGGCTCTTAAATGAAAATAAGGGTTATCGTTTTCTTTGAATTTCGGGATGTCGTTGGCATTGAACTTCAGCGGAAGAAGATCTTTGTCCACCGAGACCCCTTGTAATCTAATCCCTTAAAATTTGTAGTCACTAGATAGCTTGCTTAGACTCTCTTGCATGAGGTCCATCTGTTGTTGTTTCACGGGATCATCGATCTTAAGGGTTAGGATCTTTAGTGCCTCAGTCACGGTAACCAGTTGTTTCCTGAGCTCATTGACTTCTTCTTGAGTTGCCATTACTGTCTTAGCTTTCCTCTTATGAGCAATGGGTTTGTCGAAAAGTTGGACTTTTACGAAAAGATTGTCTTTGATTAACCGCCCTTCCTTTCTTGACCACGCGCTGTAATTTAAACCATTTTTGTTTTAATTACTTGACTCAAATCGACCTTGACTTTACGGTTTTAAAGAGGAAAAAAAATATATATATAGGTGCATATTTTGGCAAAAATAAGGTATATATTTTTAGGAACCAAGTATAGTATTTAAATTGGAGGATTAATATCCGACTTACCTCCCTAAAAAAATGACGAAAAAAAACGCGCATACAAGACTTTCTTAGACATGGTCAAAGTATGTATATTGGTGTGTGCGTTGAGTGTAAGTGACATGCTTGGACTCTTGTGTAAGACCATGGGACTTGGTGCCTAGACTCAATTAATGACTTAACAAAGTATTATTAACAGTAAAATTTAACCGAATTAATTAGAAAACTGGTTAATTAGACGCAAAGTGATGACTCGATCAATAATCCGAACTGTCGTCAAAACGAAAGGACTGGCGCCTCTCTTTGCAGTGTAGCGCCAGACGACAGAACTTTCGCCAGGCGCCACACTCCACAGAGTGGCACTACAGTTCAAACTTTGGCGCCATTGCTGGAGCTTCAATCTGAAACTGTTTTCGGTATTATTAATCAACAGGGGTATGCCTAAAGTCCTATTAGGTCAATTCTGATAAAAATATTAGACTTTATTTACTCAAATTAATTAATTAATTAATTAGGCAAAGTTCTTTTAGTCATTAATTTATTTAATCTTAGCACAAGTCAAACAAACAGTTAGGAAAAACACATAGAGTATATGCACAACAAATAATGCGCAATTAGTCAAGTAGGCACAATATGTTGCAATGAGTTTGCAACCTAACCATGGCTCTAGTTCTCTAAAGTTCGGGATATGGGTTAGTCAATAGAGGGTCCACAATTAATTGTCCGGATGCACCGCGCGGAAGCCTAACCGTGAAGGGTTGGCGCTAGTGGATGGGACACCGCGAGTTTAGAAAAAACTCGCTTCCATAGTTTGGTGAATTCAACATTCTCGGATGTACCCTTTGTGGCTCAGAGCGTTCAATCAGGTAAAAGATGGAGCATGAATTCCCAGGGGGTTATGTCCATATGTAGAACACATATGGGTTTCAGAAAAGTGAGAAAAACTCAATCAGGAAGTAGGATCGAGCAAACAATGCTAAAAACTGGTCGAAATTAGAACACATATTTCTGGCTCGGTATAGGAAGAATTTGGCGCCAGCAAACTGAGAATGGTGCCAACTTTTGGCTTTAGCGCCTAACGACAGAGCTGTCGTCTGTCGCTAAAGTCAAAATACTGGCGCTAACTTCTGTTCGCTGACGCTAATTCCTACATGCCTCAACAACTTTCTGTGCTCGATATTCCAGTTTCGCGCATTGTTCGGTCCTAGTTGTGAAAGATATTCCTCAAATTTCCTACGTGTAAAAATCCTATGTTTTAACTCATTACGGATGGTCTTTCCAAAGAGATATTTTTTTACGCATATGACAATAATGTTAATTAAAATTACGCACATGAAATACTTAGAACGTTTCGAGTCTCATCCACTCATTCTAAATCATTGCCGAAATAAATTTCAGGAATTAAAATAGAAATCCTCCCCAGTGGAGTCGCCAAAAATTGTAGGGAATATTTCAAGCGTCATCCCTAGCTTGAACCCCACTGTGACCATACACTAAAGTACGGTGGAGTCCAAAGGGAAAGAAGATAGAGCAAAAGAGTCGCCAACAAGTTTTTTTAGGAACTTGTAAACTGTTCACGAGGTGAAGGTTACACCCCCTAACGATCAAGAGATCGTCAACTCCAATAGGTCTTGAACCATGACTGATAGTTCGGGGATGAAGGTACAAATCCAACCTAAAAGAGATTGAACCTGCCCTAATAATAGGCCTCTACTTTATTCTGATCGTACTCATGTGCGCTTTCTAACTAACATGCAATCAATAGGATTAACCCTAAACTTGTTTATCTATGTTGGTTGACTATAATGCACAAATAAAACTATTATTGTCGATCACTTTAATTATAATCATATTAACCCTAAACAAGATTATTAATTATCTTATTAAGCGTGATTACAAGTACAAATTCCCTTTAAACATGCATAAAAGGTGTGATCAAGCAATAACAATAAATATAATCAAGCAACATAATAATCATCACAATTATTATAACAATAATTAAATAAATTATAATAGAAATAACCATGTTAAAGCATAATAATAGTAAGATCCTAGGCATGATACTAACAAGATTAATAACAAACCCTAGCATGTCACTAAACGATAAAAATCAAAGCTTTAGCCCTAACATGATACTAACAATCATAAATATTAGGAAGAACATAGGAAGCATCATACTTTTAATCATACTTGATATTAAACTTACCCTATACATGATACTAGGAATCATAATAACCTAAGCTTGATTTCTATATAATAACATCAATAAAAACCATTAAAGTACTTACTTGGATGCCGCATACCTCTTTCTAATAACAAAAATACACGTGTTAGTAACTTCAAGAAAAATAATATCAAAACAATTAAATTAAATAATTGAAAGAGAGATTTGGGACCAAACCCTCAGAAATTAAATCCTTTCACGTCTAGGGCAAAGGCAACTTCGAATATGGCTAGGTGTGTCTAAGTCTTGCGAATGCGGAATTTTGTATTTGAGAAAAGGCTAGTTTAGAAAAGAGAGAGAGAAAGAGTAATCAAGAAAATCTTTATGAGAGTTGGTGAAAATTGGTGAATGAAAACGGAGTTTTTAGGATGCTATTTATAGAGAAAATCAGCCAAAAATATAAAAAACCAAAACAGAGTTCTAACGCGTAAAACGAGGTTAGCGCCAGATGCTGACATTAGCGCCGGGCGCCAAGCTTAGCGTCGGGAGCTAATGCTGGCGTTTGGCGCTGACTAAAATATTGACGCGTTTTTTAAAATCGGATAGAAATTGCCGTACAGGAGGATAAAATCGTATTTTCCTCAAAAACATTCTTTTATTCTGATTAAAACGCTAAAAAGTCAACAAAAGTCAATTTATCAATGCTAATTGAATTAGGAATGAAAAGAACCTTCTAGAAGAATCTAGAAGACTCAAAACAAATTGCATTAGGATTGATAAATCCATATTAGGCCCTCCTCTAGATCATTGGGCCGCATATAAGGCTCAAACCGGACCCAGTTTAGTAATTTGGCCATAACTTCCTCAATATTCATCGGAATTGGGCTTATAATATATCGTTGGAAAGGTCTTTTCAAACCCTATCTAACTACACTTCTATTGGACCCTTATCATGGACCAATCAAACTGGATTGGCTGTTTTCTTAAAATAGGTTTTCAAAAACAGAGAGAGGAGAAAAGAAATTAAAACTATCCGCAACACTAAATTTTCCACACTTTCACTTCATTCGATTATGATTCGACGTGAAAAATACTCATCACTGGGTTTGGTTTTGGGGAGACACAAATGGGTGTCTACAGATACCCTTCATCAATAATAAAAATGACGGAATTTTTGCGCAAAATTAGTAATTATCACAATTCTTTGTACACACAAACATGCACATAAAAATGAAAAAAAAAATGAAAAAAAAATGTTAATTAAATAAACTCATAGTAGTATGTATATACAAATATGTCTAATAAATGAGTCTAATAAAGGCAAAGTTCTATCCAAATTCAAAATAAAAAAAATAAGCACAGGAATAAACTACGGTGCCGGAGGACGTACGCCCATCATGTCATAAAACTGCGCAGTACGAGGAGTAACCTCTCCAACAGCTCCAGCTCTACTCTCCTTGGGAGGCGAAAAACTCAGCTCAGGACCCGTCCACCCAAAATCAACCTGAGGCTGAGGGTGCGGAGGCTGCTGCGATGACGAGCCGACCTCGTACATCCTACCACCTCTAAGAGCCGAGGTAGCCTCTCTTTAGCCTACCGGCACAACGTGTGCATCCTCAGATGAATAGCCTGAGCCCTCCACCGCCTAGGTCCGATCAGCCTCAGAACGACCACCCCGACCGCCAGAACCAGTATGGCGACGTTTCGAGCTAGACCTCGCTGGTTCTCTCTGTACCTCAGGTCTCGTCCGGGTACGAGAAGGAATAGGCTGACCCTGCAAGAAGAAACTAAGTCATAAACAATCAAAATAGAAGCAGTAATGCAAAAATAAGAAGGGAAACTACCTCCTGAACGGCGTCGTAGCGACGACACGTAGCCACATTCCTCATCCGAACGAGCTGGCTCCGGAAGACATCTATGTACCGTGCCATCGCCGTGACCACCTCGCGCGAGAACTGTCAAGGAAATAATGTCAGTAAGAATGCATAACATATATGGACAAAAATTGCAAATGAATAAAGCTTACCCGAGTCTGGTGACGAGGAATCGACCGCTCCAAAGAGCGCTCACCCTCAGGAGCCGGAGGAATCATCTCCTCGATCGGCCCGAATGTCCCCTGATAATGGATGGACATAAGATGTGGCACGAACACAGTAGGTCCAGCCTGCCAAAAGAAAATCAAGGTCAGTAAAACATTACTTGGGGGCTACTTAACGGAAGGTAAAAGATGAAAATCATACCGCCACCTCCTCAGCCAGTACAGGGACTAGAGCTAACAACGGCAGCAGCTCCTCCTTATAGCACTGCCCAGGGATTGTATAAGATCGCCAAGGGGTACTAGCTCTCTCTAACATGCTCACCAACCTCGCGCCGTTGAACATGTGACGCGGCGGAGGAGCAGGAACGACGAAAGTGTCTGAGGAATGCTGAATAGAAACCTTCTCTCCAAGATATGCAACTTCTCCATATGTCCCTAAAAAATAGCGACGCTCGGCAGTATACTGTGCAGCTAACCTAGGGACGACCAAGCCAATCCACGGCCGGTACTGCACGTCAGGATCCTGCAAAGAACGCCTATCAGATAAGAATCTACCAAAGGTAATACGAAAGTGTTCAACTATATAAAGAACCATACCGAGATGATCTGATCTCGGACACAAGCAGTAGACATCCCAGTGCGGCGGCTTCCCCAACAGGCGCTCACTGGAAATCTGCGTGGCGACGGTCTCGCCGGCGCAATTAAGGGAAAGTACACGTAGAACCAGATTTACAAAAGGCAAAATGTATTAGCAATTACTAAATCAAAGCTTAGAGCTAAACTTTGTGGGAGATAAAGTGTACCTCTACGACTCTCCAAAAGCCGGACAGAGCGACGCTTCCCGTGAAGGACCGGCATCGACACGAGTCTCGTAACACTCGAACGAAGTTAACATAGGCCAAGCTGGCCCAATTATAAGTCCCGATCAAGTGTAGATCATAGAACGCGGGTAGTTAGTAAAGTAGTACTCTACTACCCTTGTTAGGGGAAAACGTCCCTGACAACAAGATAAGCACAAAGATGCGCAGCCGCTACTCTCGGGTGGTTGCATCATCCTCGAAAGCCGCCGCTAGAGTCGAACGGCGAATCCCCTTGGCGCTGAACTGAGTCGACTCTACCTCAGCACGAGCCCGAACAGCAATCGGACCCAACAGCTCCACAACCTTAAGAGAAAAGACGCTGATCTCGTTATCGAACGGCAGCGCAACATAACTAAACTCCAGTCTCATAATAAGACTGAAGTCGCTCGGGGTGACCATCATCTCACCCTAGGGGAAGTGGAAGGTGTTGGTGGTGTCCCAAAAGAACTCCATTAGGGCATGAGCCACGTGATGACCCCCGTTAGAGGAAATCATGGTCTCCGAGGTCTCAAAAAGTGCAATCAATCCGCAAGACTCCCTGAGAAGTCTCACCTCTCCGTCAATGCCGATGCACATCTTGTACAGGTCGCCCAAGGTGTCGCAGCCTGAGCCGTGGTAGCGCGTCCTACCAACAGTAATCCCATGTCGCACCCTCTCAGAAATATGGTGGACGGGGGAGAAGTACAGAATCCGCTCATCCCACTAAGGGAGGGGACCAAGAGAAGTGGACGGGTCAGCGTCCTCCTCTACGGGCTCATGCTCCCGTCATTGATCTCAGGACCGTTAACCCGAACCTCGCTGTCAAGCCATGCTACATTAGTGCAAAATCATCATAAATTAAGGTTCTATAGTATCTAAGGTTCTCCTAGCCGCATGGTACTATGTTCGCAAAAAAAAAGAGTACGTAGTACTAAAACAGAGCACGAATTCAAATTGAGCATACACGGCATTTTTCAAGCATCCAAACAATTTCTTGCAATACTATGGTAATTATTGTGACAAATTGGACAAGAATTGCTAGAAAAAACACCAAGAACAAGCTACATTGTATTCCCGACCTTAAGAGGTCCAACAATGGTGATTTGTTCGTTTCTTCACCAAATTGAGTCAAACAAGTCTCAAATTACTTCCAAGGCATATATAAACATAATCAAGCACTTTCATGGCATAAAATTTCACAAACAAAGTGAATTAAGTTATTCAAGTTTTGAATTTTCAAGAAATTCGTAAACTAATATGTGCGAAATTCATCAAAACCGGAGTGAGTTTGGAGAAAACTTACATAGATCGAGCTAATGGATGAAATAAGCTTTAATTTGCAACAAGTTTGAGCAAATTTGGTTGAGAAACGAGCAAGAACGAGTGAATTGAAGTTCGCGACGATTTCTCGAGCAAAAATGAGCAGCATCAGCGAAAATGAAGAAGAAAGGGGTATATATGGAAATCTTGACTCTAGCGCCAAGCGACAGGCCTTGGCGCCAGACGATAAGGTTTAGCGCTTGGCGCTAAAGCCAGCGCCTAACGCTAGAGCCATATATCTGGCGCCAGCAATATTTCAGCGGAGACAGACTGTTCAACCACTAAGTGCGGTTTTTTCAATCTCTTACAACATTTTGGGTCCCTTGGTACGCCAGTTAGCCCCTCTAAGAAATTAGACAGGATTTAGTAATCGGCTCGATTACAATTGCATAAAGTGATCGACTTGATGAATGATCGTCTCACTTAGCTTAAAGCGCCTAAGCATTGGCTCATTGCAAAGCACCGACATACTGGTTCATACAGCAAAAGGCACCGACATACTGGTTCATACAGCAAAAGGCACCGACATACAGGTTTAAAATTTAGCAGAAAGCACCGACATAGAGGTTCAAAAGCAGCAAAAGCGCCGACGTACTGGCATAGCGGAAGCAAAGTTCAAGCGAGCTTTTAAAGATCGACAAGCGTGGGTCTTGGGTAATTTTCCTCGGAATATTATCGCAACAAATGAGGATAGCTTCAGGCGAGGATATCTTCGGCAGCGTTCCCTAGTTTGCGGAGAGCTGTCACAAACAACTGGAGGTGATTTCAAGCGAATTTGTCTTCAATCGTGTTCCCTGGCTTGCGGAAGATGGTCACAAAGTGCTAGAAGGTGGTTTCAAGCGAAGAAATCTTCGATGGGGT
Organism: Chenopodium album; assembly: GCF_948465745.1. Taxonomy (NCBI): domain Eukaryota; kingdom Viridiplantae; phylum Streptophyta; class Magnoliopsida; order Caryophyllales; family Amaranthaceae; genus Chenopodium; species Chenopodium album. Next base: position 31,797,222 of record NC_137836.1, read on the forward strand.
TCTATAGCTTGCAGAAGTATATCATGGCGGAATTAGAGGCAGTTACAAGCGTAGCAGTCTTCAGGCGGCATTCTCTAGCTAGTAAGAGGTTGTCAAAAATACAACAATACAATAGGAAATTGGTTACTCTTTCAGATACGCGTTTCTTAACTCTTTTATCTATTTAACTAACTCTAGTTTTGCAGGTATCGGCGTTACAAGAATGATTTAGAATCGCAGAACGTTCTGAATCATTCTCCGTTCATATCGATACTTTGACTTTTGTTTTCGAAACTTGCGTTTCTCCAAACTTAGTCAAAGTGGGGGCTTCTGTAGACACCCATTTGTGGATCACCAAAACCAAACCCAGTGATGAGTACCTTTCACGACGAATCATAAAAGTGTAGAAAGTCTAGTGTTGCGGATAGTTTTAATTTCTTTTCTCTCTATTTTTGAAAACATATTTTAAGAAAACAGCCAATCCAGTTTGGTTTGGTCTATAGCATGGGTCAAATAATGGTGTAGTTGGATGGGGCTTGAAAAGTGCTTTCCGACGATATATTATAAGCCCAATTCTGATGAATAATGAGGAAGTTATGGCCAAATTACTAAACTAGGCCCGGTTTGATACTTATATGCAATTAGAATTGATTTTAGTTTTCTAGATTCTTCTAGAAGGTTCTTTTCATTCCTAATTCAATTAGCATTGATAAATTGACTTTGGTTGACTTTTTAGAGTTTTAATCAGAATAAAAGAGTGTTTTTAAGGAAAATACGATTTTGCCCCTCAGTACGGCTAAATTTTATCTGAATTAAGAAAACGCGTGAAAATAATAAATAGCGTCTGACGAAAGACATTAGCGCCTGGCGCTAGCTTTAGCGCCTGGCGCTAATCTTCAGCACCTAGCGCTAATTTTTTTTATCCTCGTCAAAACTCTGATTTGTTTTTATATCCGTTTGGCTGATTTTCTCTATAAATAGCCTTCTAAAATCTCCATTTTTCATCACGAATTATCATCAACTATTATCAATTCTCTCTAATTCTCAAATACTATCTAGTTTACTTATTCTCTCTAGTTTTAAGAATTCTTTTCTCTTTAATTTTCTATACAAAATTCCGCATTCACAAGACCAAGAAGCACCTAGCATAGTTCGAAGTTGCCTTCGTCCTAGACGTGAAAGAAAGAGATACAAGGCATCCAAGTAAGTGCTTTAATTGTTTTATTGATATTTTAATATAGAAATCATGTTTAGGAAGTTTTGATTTTCCTAGTATCATGTTTACGGTAACAACTAAAATTTCCTAATATCAAGTATGATTAAAAGTATGCTTCCTATATTCTTTCCTAATAGCATGTTAATATTCATGTTAGGGTTAAAGCTTTGATTTTTATTGTTTAGTGACATGCTAGGGTTTGCTATTAATCTTGTTAGTATTATGCCTGGGATCTTGCTATCATCATGCTATCATCATTTTTTTTTTAAATAAGCAACTTCCGCCGCACCGGGACACCCGAGGGAGCCGCCCCCGCTGCCGGAACAGCAAAGGCAGCCCGCGCCGAGGCCACAGCAGCCCCGACAGGTGACTGCCAAGGCTGTAGCAGCCACGGCAGGTAGCTGCCAAACGGCAGGTGGCAAGGCCACAGCAGTCCTTCGCTGTTCCGGCAGCGGGGGCGGCTCCCTCGGGTGTCCCGGTGCGGCTGCTGTTGCATTTTAAAAAAAAAAAAAAAATTAAGCAATTTTCATCATTTCAGCAAAATAAAGCCATTTTGAGCCGAAATGGCTACTTACTTGCCTATTTTCTTCATTTCTCAACTTATAAAATCCTTGCATATCAAAACAACTCATAATCACATATTTATAAGTGTTTGTCATTTGAAATTACATAAAAATCGCCAAGTTCTAAGTTTTTGGGTCCAATTCATAAAAATAAAGCCATTTTGAGCCGAAATGGCTACTCACTTTGCTATTTTCTTCATTTCTCAACTTATAAACTCCTTGCATCTCAAAAAAACTCATAATCACATATTTATAAGTGTTTATCATTTGAAATTACATAAAAATCGCCAAGTTCTAAGTTTTTGGGTCCAATTCATAAAAATAAAGCCATTTTGAGCCGAAATGGCTACTCACTTGGCTATTTTCTTCATTTCTCAACTTATAAACTCCTTTCATCTCAAAAAAACTCATAATCACATATTTATAAGTGTTTGTCATTTGAAATTACATAAAAATCGCCAAGTTCTACGTTTTTGGGTCCAATTCATAAAAATAAAGCCATTTTGAGCCGAAATGGCTACTCACTTGGCTATTTTCTTCATTTCTCAACTTATAAACTCCTTTCATCTCAAAAAAACTCATAATCACATATTTATAAGTGTTTGTCAATTGAAATTAAATAAAAATCGCCAAGTTCTAAGTTTTTGGGTCCAATTCATAAAAATAAAGCCATTTTGAGCCGAAATGGCTACTCACTTGGCTATTTTCTTCATTTCTCAACTTATAAACTCCTTGCATCTCAAAACAACTCATAATCACATATTAATAAGTGTTTGTCATTTGAAATTACATAAAAATCGCCAAGTTCTAAGTTTTTGGGTCCAATTCATCAATATAAAGCCATTTTGAGCCGAAATGTCTACTCACTTGGCTATTTTCTTCATTTCTCAACTTATAAACTACTTGCATCTCAAAACAACTCATAATCACATATTTATAAGTGTTTGTCATTTGAAATTACATAAAAATTGCCAAGTTCTAAGTTTTTGGGTCCAACTCATCAAAATAAAGCCATTTTGAGCCGAAATGGCTACTCACTTGGCTATTTTCTTCATTTCTCAACTTATAAACTCCTTTCATCTCAAAACAACTCATAATCACATATTTATAAGTTTTTGTCATTTAAAATTACATAAAAATCGCCAAGTTCTAAGTTTTTGGGTCCAATTCATCAAAATAAAGCCATTTTGAGCCGAAATGTCTACTCACTTGGCTATTTTCTTTATTTCTCAACTACTAAACTTATACATTCTCAAACCATATCATAATTACATATGTATAAGTGATTGTGAGTTGAAACTTATTATTTTTCAAACTATTTCAGATTTCCAATGGAAGCAAAACTTCAAAGAGAAAGAGGGTGGAGAAGCCTAAAAGAATTGATCAACCTAAGAAGAAGCTAAGTGAACAACGGTCCAAGAGTGAACAAGCGTCGAAGTTGCACTCTTTGAAAGGTTCACCCATGCCACCTACTCCACTTGTTGAAGACATTGTTCTTCAATCGCTCTCTACTGACATGACCTTTCTTCACAACCGTGCTTCTCATTTGGTTGATCCCATGGAAGTTGCACTTCCTAAGGCAATGTTCCTCTATGATGAGGATGCAATTGCATGGATCAGCAAAGAAGATGTGAAGGAATTTCTACGTGGTGCAAAGATTAACATTTCCCTCATTCAAACATTCATGAGGTACTTCAATGCCCACATAATCTATACTTTTTTCAAGTTATTCAAATTGATGGTGATTATCCTACATCTGATAAATTATTCAATGTTCATGCACGCAGAGCACTACAGGAGCACTTAACTGACACTAATTCTCCTTGTAAAGTTGGGTGGTTATGCCCCGAGCAGTTATCCACTACTAAAATCATAGGCAACCCCCATGACGTGTTGTACTATGTTGAACAGAGTATAAGGGAATCAGCGCGTGCGGGAGACAAGTTCATATTCGCCCCATGTTATAGAGAGTAAGTCTAACCATGTCAAATTCAATCGATTTGGCCTCATTATATGTTGACTCCTAAATATTAATTACCTTGTCTATTGTGAACTTATGTAGGGAGCATTGGAGCCTCATGGTGATTTGTAATTCCACTAACACAATTTATCACCTTGATTCAGCTCGATCATCGGAGAAGTGGCTCGTGAAGTCTATATTGCAAAAGTAAATATATATAGCAATCTATAGTGTTGATTATTGCTAATAATAACTAATTTAGTAATCATACGACTAATCAAATTTGAATGTACTTTTTTATACTACAGTGTTATGAAGAAGCTACATTGTCGTGCTCCAAAGGGTCCAACATGGAAGACACCGTTGGTAATTTACATGATATTGTGATTATCTTGAAAATCTATGGTAGTAAATATTTGCTCATTTCCTTTGCATGTTTCACTGATGTGATTTGTTTATCATATGCTAGTGCGCACAACAAGAGAATGGACTTGATTGTGCTTTGTATGTGATAAGATTCATGCTTGACATTGTGAATCATTGTACGGACACTCAACAGCTTGATGAGGTAAGTCCTAAAACTTCTTGAAATTCTATATTGATGTGATTTCACGCCTTAGACACATAATATTACCCAACAATGGCATGTTATGAGAAACAAAAAAGCTATTTCACAAGAAAGGTAGAAAATGGGCTTAATAAAAGTCATATGGGCCATGATAGGGCCATTTTGTGTTAATATGCTCTTTTGATGTGATTTCTTTCCTTATACACATATAACTAGATAATATTGACATGTTATGAGATAAATAAAGTTCATTTAATAAGAAATGTAGGAAATGGGCAAAGTAAGGTCATATAGGCCATATTCGGGCCATTTTTAGTAAAAAGCGTCATAAACCTTAATAAAATGCTCTCCTATACAATTTTAGGGCTTACACACATACAACTACCCAACATTGACATGTTATGAGAAAGAAATAGTTCATTTGATAAGTAATGTAGAAAATGGGCTACATAGAAGTCATCTAAGCCCTATTTGGGCCATGTTGAGTAAGATGCGTTGTTAAACTTCTTGAAATGCTATATTGATGTGATTTCTAGCCTTAGACACCTAATATTATCCAACAATGACATGTTATGAGAAACAAAAAGGCTATTTCACAAGAAAGGTAGAAAATGGGCTGAATAGAAGTCATATGGGCCATATTAGGGCCATTTTGTGTTAATATGCTCTTTTGATGTGATTTCTTTCCTTATACACCTATAACTAGATAATATTGACATGTTATGAGATAAATAAAGTTCATTTAATAAGAAATGTAGGAAATGGGCAAAGTAAAGTCATATAGGCCATATTCGGGCCATTTTGGGTAAAAAGCGTCATAAACCTTAACAAAATGCTCTCCTATACAATTTTAGGGCTTACACACATACAACTATCCAATATTGACATGTTATGAGAAATAAATAGTTCATTTGACAAGTAATGTAGTAAATGGGCTATATAGAAGTCATATAGGTAATATTTGATAAAATACATATTGTTTGCCTAATTAATTATTTTTAAAATAATGTTTTTGTATTTCAAGTTTTGCAAGGTCAAAAAGGATGGTCCGTTGACAATCAAGGAGCTTAATGAAGTTCGTGACATGTTGGCGTCTTTTATCACCTTCAACATGTAAATGATGGCATTGTAATTGTAAATTATTTATGTTAACTTTTGAACTATATAACTTATTATTCATTATATATGTGTACTTACTATTATTTGTATATGTAAGCAACTTTTTTTTTTTATTGCGTTTGGGAATATTTATTATATCTATATATATAATTGAATTCTTGTTTCTAATATTATTTTTGTATATTTTTGTATATAATAATTAATAATATTATTATTAGTTATTATAATAATAAAATTATTAATTATTATATTTAATATAATTGCTGGAATTACAGGTTATTATTATTGCAGGTTTTTTTTTTAAATATTATTGCACGATGGGAAAAAAAAACGAAAAAAAAAAATTGGTTAATAGGCACCGGTTAGGCAGCAACCGGTGCCTAAACTATCCACCACCAAAAAAAAAATGGCGGGAGAGCAGTTTTAGGCACCGGTTAATCGGTGCCTATTCCACCCTATGGCACTGGTGCCTATTACACCCTATGGCACCGGTTTTGAACCGGTGCCAAAAACCATGTTTTTGGCACCCCTCACATAGGCAGCAGTTCAAACTGGTGCCTTAGACCGGGTTTGAACCGCTGCCAATTGCCTTTTTTCACCTAGTGAATTATGTTGCTTGATATTTATTGTTATTGCTTGATCACGCATTTTATGTATGTTTAAAGGGAATTTGTACTTGTAATCACGCTTAATAAGATAATTAATAATCTTGTTTATGGCTAATTTGATTATAATTCAAGTGATCGCCAATAATAGTTTTTTTGTGCATTATATTCAACCAACATAGATATACAGGTTCAATGTTAATCCTATTGATTGCATGTTAGTCAGAAAGCGCACATGAATACGATCAGAATAAAGTAGAGGCCTATTTTTAGGGCAGGTTCAATCTCTTTTAGGTTGGATTTGTACCTTCATCCCCGAACTAACAGTCATGGTTCTAGACCTATTGGAGTTAACGATCTTCTGGATCGTTAAGGGGTGTAACCTTCACCTCGTGAACGATTTACAAGTTTCTAAAACTTGTTGGCGACTCTTTTTCTCTATCTTCTTCACCTTTGGACGCCACCGTAGTTTAGTGTATGATCACAGTGGGATTCAAGCTAGGGATAATGCTTGAAATATTCCCTACATGGCTCGAGAAGTTTAATCTTCCCATTCTCGAAAGCATTTGGAACATGTTCGCGTAAGAAGTCCCAATAGGTGTGTATACCTTGTAACTTCTTTTGGGTGTTTCAACTACTTTAAGGGAAAAGGGGTTGCTTTTAGTATTCTTTGTGGGCATCATTTTCTCAGTGACACGCTTACTTTGCACCAACTTTGTACGGTCGAGGGCCTTACAACATATGTCTATTACTTCCCTCGAAGCCATACCTCTATTTTAGTGGCCGGTTCATGGCATCGAAAAAGATTTCTTCCTCTTCTTCGATAGCATGGGTTTCTTCAATTGGTTTAATGAGGAGTGATGGGTTCGCGTGGCCTTCCTCATCAGAAATTGCTAAGGAGTCTGATATTAGAGCACTATTATACTTGGCTTCTTAAATGTAGGAGTGTAGACACCTAAAAATGTCTCCCCAAAACCAAACCCGATGATGAACAACCTTTCACCGCCACTATTGGTCGGGTTCAGTATTTAATCCCGAGAGTGCTTAAAAATCGTATTTGATTAAATTTATATTTTTGAACAATCCATGGATTAGTCTCGATGTTTGGTAAAAGCACAGTTTTAATTTCAGCCTAAACTTATTATTTCATTTTAGCCCAAACCTTTTTTATTTTATTGTTTATGTTTGACCTTTTATTTATTTTATTTTATTTTATTTCCTTATTTCAGCCTAAAAATAATAAATCAGAAAATGGCCCGAAATTATCAATCGACACTTAAAATTCTAAACGAAATTAGGGTTTAAAATGTATTTAGACAGAAAAGCAGGCTGGGAATTCCCGCGCCACGGCAGGTACCCACCGTGTCACGGGAATCCTTCCCGTTTGACGGTGGGATTTCCCGTGACACGGGAATTTCCGTGTCTTTTCCGCGTAAACCCTTAACGCGTTTTCTTCCCCGTTTTCTGAAAATTTCCCGCGTCACACCAAAAATACACCGTGTCACGGGAATGTTTCCCGTCTGACGGTGGGAATTATCGTGTCACGGTACAATTTTCCGTGTCGCGGGATACTTTTTTAGGGTTTTTACCATTTTAGGGTTCCGTGTGTTCCCTCAGCACATTTTCTCTATAAATACCCCCTCATTTCTGATGTACGGGGCATCAATTAATTTTCTAGTTTATTTTTCTCTCTTCTATGCGTTAGCCTAAACACTAGCCTACCCTTCTCATTTCAAAATTCCTTCTTCAAGTGCTCAAAGGAGTCCATACTTTACTCGTGGTTCTGTCCTTAAGCCAAGGCGTGAAAGGTAGAACTGTTTGAGGGTTTGGCCCCAAATCAACTCTACTTTATTTAATTTAATTTAATTGTTATTTTATTATTGTTTCCTTGAAGTTACTAACTCGTTTATTATTTTGTAGTTGCAAACAAACAGAATCAAAGTAAGAATTATGTTCCTTTTATTTCTATTATTTTTCTAACGATTTTATATTGTTGGAATTATGGTTAAATTGCTTCCAATATTAATGTTTGTTCTATTATTGTTATTTATTGATCACCATATTGCATGTTTAAAGGGAATATGTAATTGAAAATCACGCCTAATAAGATAATTTGGACAACCGGTTTAGGTTCCTTTTAAACTTGTTGTTAATTGAAGTGATCACGAATATTTTAGAATAATGTGTGCATTAATATTCAACCAATTTATCTAAATAATAGTTTGGAGCGAATTGAATATTTTTTTTGTATGCCTTTGAGATCGCAGGAATCATTTTTCACTATAAGAATCGAGTAGAGGCCAATACGGGCGAATGTGACTCCATGACTCACTTCGTACCATCATCCCCGATCCGCCTTTCGTGGTTCCGAACCATATGGAGTTAGTAATCTCATGGATTATGAATGGGGTGTAACCTTCACGGGTCAATCGTTGTTGCCTATCGTTGTCCCTTTATCGTGGTTGCCTTTTATGATCCGAGAACGGTTTACAAGTTCCTTAAAAACTTGTTAGCGGCTCCCTACTTTATTTGTCCCTAATCGTAATGTCAATTCCCACTTCCTATGAGTGCCAAGCATATTCACCACATGCTTTTAACGTAGGCGCACTTCGAGCGACGCCTACAATTTGGCGACTCCACTGGGGAGGATTCTTGATTATTTATCGATTTGAGTGATCGGTATTTAATTAAGATGAGTGGATGAGACTTGAAAGATTCTTAAAAAAAATATTCCTGTGATTAATTTGGCATTTTTGCATATGCATAGACGTTTTAACGTCGCATTCAGGTCTGTCCCGTAGGAAAAATTGGATAACTTGGTTGCGCACGAAGGAAAACAGGGCACCAGTCAGATCTTCTGACTGCCGTGCCACAGCAAAATCTGTCGTGTCACGGTACAGTGCACCGTTTGACGGTGCACAGTACCGTGGCACGGGAATTTTTGTCGTGTCACGGCAGTCCTAAAATCAGTCTGGTGGCTTATTTTCTCTTCGCACAGTCAACTTCCTTCGATTTTTCTGAAATAACGTATGTGTTCTACATGCATCTTAGCCCCGGGGGATTTAAGCTCTATCAACCCAAAAACGCACAAGGCAATAAGGGTTCATCCGAGTTATTATATCCACCCAAACCATGGAGTCGAGTTCGATTTCATCACGAACTCGCGGAGCCGCCCGTTGGCATACACCCTCAAGGGAGGCTGCCTTGCTAACGCGTCCAAACTCTTAACTATGGTACCCTTTTGACACCCAAAGATTGACCAATAGTTGAACATAGATCTTGACTCTAGGTTGCGAACTTTTTTTACATCATCGTGCCTAAATGCTATGTGGTTGTTTGGTGCTAACCTTCATGTGTTTACTCTTTTGTTTAACCCATGACCGAGGGTTTTTATTCTCACATAGTAATTAGTACGGACATAAAATCGATTAAAATCTGGAAAAATCACAAAAATCACCTGGAACTGTGCATCGTGTCACGTCATGTTCTGCCGCGCCACGGTGAACAGTGTCGTGACACGGGGCTTTCTACTGTCTGACGGTAGACTGCACCGTGTCACGACAGTCTGCATCGTGACACGGTGCCCAGGAAAAGTGCCCTGTCAGTTTTTTTTTCGGTTGTTGTCATGTCTAGCTGTGCGGTCAAAACACGCGTCCATAATCTCACTTAATCACTCACATATCGTGTTCACACACTTTTTTTTAGTCGTGCACTACTTTTTGACCGTATTTTAGGGTAGTCTTGTTTTTTGTGTCGTTTTTTTTTCGAAGTAAGTCAGATGGTATCCTCCCTTTAAAAATAAACAAGTAGAATTTCAAAATTATAGATTTTTTTTAAAAAAAAAAAAAAAAAATTCTTTTTTCTTTTTTTTTAATCCAGATGGGTTAAGGTTAAGTTTGGTCATTAAAGGTGTGTTTGTTTTGGTGTCACAACACTTGGTCAAGAAGTAGGGGTAGATTGTTACAGTTCCAGTCAATACCTCAAAAACCTCTTATACCAAAGAGGCGTACAAGGAAACCACCTCAATCATCTCCACAAGATCCATCTCCAGTCTACTTTCAACCAATGGCTACTAAGGAAGACATCGAGAACCTCAACAAGACAATTGAAAAGTTGTCTAACATGATGCAGACACTCACCACTAGAGTCAGCACGGTAGAACAAGACAATCAAAACAATGTCATTACCGCTGCAATGGACAAGATTAAGGTACAGATGAGCAAGATTTCTGAAGAATTCACTTATGTGGAACAGCCTGTCACCTCTTCGTCCATAAGGGACAAGCTTCCTGAGAAGTTTTCCACTGCTGACATTCCCAAATTCAAGCCTACTGATAATCCGCTCTTCCATTTGAAGGCTTTTTCTGCAACTATGGCTCTTAAGGGAGTAGATGTGACACTCTTCCCTGCGGTGTTCCCTCTTTCCTTGGAGCATGCCTGTCAGCAGTGGTTCTACTCTTTGGAATCCAAACATGTCGCGACCTGGGAGAATGTTGCTGAAAGCTTTATGAATCGTTACAAGTGTAACATTCAGGCCAAGACTTCTAAACGTGAACTCTCCATTCTCAAACAGAAAGAGAATGAAGGCTTCACCACTTACTTAAGCAGGTGGAGGGAAACAGCCGCGCTCTTGGTGGATCCCTGATGAGTGACATTTATGTCACTCTTAGGGAGTAGTTTTAGAGTCATTTTCGTGTTTATTTTATCTTATTTTCCCTTTCTTTCTCTTGTTTTCTTTTTAATAAAGTTTCTTGTTTATTTGGTAGTGTTGGAGCGTTTTAGTTTATTTTCTTTATTTTATTAGCTTTAGTTTACTTTCGTATTTTATTTTACTTTATTTGCTTGTAGAGTTTTTGTTCTTTTTTTATTAGTTTAGTTTTGTGTCTCTTATTTTCTATTTCATTTGATTTATTTCCATTTTATTTATTTTTATTTTATTTATCCCAATTCCTTCCTTCGGTTTTGTGTGTAGGGGTTCGGGATTCATGTCAAGTGAGTTCGGGTTCCAATTTGAGTCAAACGCCAAATGCCCATTTCACAAGCATGCTGCCCACTTATCCATCACCGCACACCTCCCTTATCCTCCACCACACATACACCACCACAGCCAAACCAGCCTGCAACCTCACGCAACCACGCATATCACCATCATCCACCTTTCCCCTGCTCACTCACCCTCACCACCAAAATCACCTCTCACGCAACCACAGCAGCCCCACAGCCATACTCACCTGCTGCCACGCCTCAATTCAGCCACCAACACCACCACACAGCAACAACCAGAACCACCTGACCACCAATTTAACCCCTGAACGCAACTCCCCTGCTGCCTCCATAATACACCTCCACTGCCGCAACCAATACACCACCATTCAACCAACCTAACCGACCCACAACTACTCAAGCCACCAATCAAGCATTTCGGCCCTCAATTAAGCAAAAATCAGATTAAAATTTGATTTTTATCAAGTTCGAGCATACCGTTTGTGGTTCGGTCGAAGTTCGAGTCAGAGACTTTGTGGGTTTCGTTAATCGAAGAGGAGTGGTCGAACATACCCATGGTTCGACCGAACCAACCCCGTAGTTCGACCGAACCAACCCATGGTTCGACCGAACCGCTTCACGAGCTATGCACGCGAGTTTTAAAGAAAATTGGACGGCCACGATCTTGGATGCTTGATGAAGATGATGATGATAAGCGGTGATGATTGATTACTTTGATGCGTGATGATGGTGGTAGGAGAATCGAATCAGAGCAGCCAAGAAGAAAGAAAAAAAACGTTTGATGGTGATGAATGGAAATCGGGGGTAGTCTATAGTTTTGGGGGTTTTGGTTTTCTTTTTCTTTTTCTTTTATTTTTATTTCCTTTCCTTTTCCTTTTCTTATTTCTTTTCTCTTTTGTTTTCTTTTCTTTTTATTTTGATTTTCTTTTTATTTCCTTTTCTTTCATTATTTTATTTCCTTCTTTTAGTTCTCCTTTATTTTTCCTAGTTTTATTAAGTTAGTAAAAATACCCATTTTTTTGGGGTAATTAAAAAACATTCAATAACTATCTATTCCTCTCTCTAGTTAGTTTTAGTTTTAGGTTAGGTTAGGATTAGTCTTCTTTGGTAGAGAGAGAAAGTGAGGTTTTCTTCATTAATGAACTTTGATTTTGAAGAAGGAGCTTGTTCAATCCTTTGTAGACCTTCATCTTCAATTAATGAGCAATTTCTTACTCTCTCTCCTCTATTTTTATTTGTTTATTTTGATTATTATTTTAGTTGTTGGTATTGCTTGTTGATCATGTTGATTCTTGATTATTTGTTGATTAATCTTGTTATTATCATGATTAGTGAGTAATTTCCCCATTAAGGGGATGGTTGTGGTGTAGTTGGACCTTGAGCATGTTCTAGGGTTTAGAATTGATTTATTTGTGATTAAAGTCTTTATATGCTTGATATTCTTTAATCTTCTTGCAAGTGCACATTGTTGGTTGATTAAAGGTGAATCTTTGCTAACAAGGAACGGAAGTTGACTTAGTTAAGGTTCATTACTATCGATTGTTATTTAATAGTACCTCCTAGTATATGGTTCTAATGTGGAAACATAGAGGCTATGTTAGGAGAAGCCAATTGACTCCGGAAGGCGGCTAGATTGGATTCTTAATTTTGATATTCGAGCATGTTTAGTTCATAATTAATTCAATTTCTATGCCTTTGTTTATGTTCAAGTGAATGCTATACCTAAACCATTTCCCTTAATGTTTTATTTCTTGTCTTAGCATTTTTAGACTTTAGTTTATTTATCCCCTATTCCGGACTAGCTTAATTGTCGATAACATTTGGTGGTGTTTACCGTTCTCTGTGGTTCGACCCCTATGCTTGCCTTATACTCGTATTAGGTTTGTTTAGGTTGTATAAATTGTATTTGATCTAGGGATAGACAATTGACGACGCGTTTATTCCCCTGTCAAATTGGCGACGTTGCCGGGGAACGGCTTCCATTACCATTGTGTTATCTTATTGAGACTAGTTCATTGTATATTTTTCTTTTGATTTGTTTTTGTTCTCTTTGTTTTGTTTGAGAAAAAAATGGCTTATATTTCTATTCCTCAATTTGATAATGAACCGTTTTGGGTGTATTTCAATAGACTTGAGGATTTCCTAGATGGTGTTAAAGGTTTAACCAAGGGTGATTATTGTGAAATCATCAATTTGGGATTAAATGAGAATTTTAGAGGAGTAGTTGATAATATGTTAAATGGTAAATTTCAAGACATGTCTTCGGATGAAGCTTGGGATTTCTATTCATGGTTAGCTAGGGATAATTATGATTGGGAGAGGGCCAATCATGAGACTTATGTTCGGGATTCTCATGTTTTTAATGTTGATGCTAATTGTCATGATTTGTCTAATATGAATTCCCATGATGTGCTTGATGCTCCCCATAGTGACCATGTAATGCATGATTTCAACTCCCCTCCCTCTATAGCTCAATGTAATGAGGTACATTCTAATGATGATGAAGTGCATGTTCTTTCTCATTTTGCATCCGATTTTTGCATGAATTCTAAAGGTGTGCCCCATAGTCCCCTAGATGATTCCAATGAGCAAGCTTTTGACTCGTCTATCCATGATGATTTGGACTCATTTGAGATTATGGCCCAAATATTTCTTGAGTTTCAAACGGTAGCCCATAACCTTATGAGTGAGTTCATTGATAAGGCTTCATTAGAAAGAGATGAGTTTGAGAGAAATTTGCCCCCATTCACTCTTGATGTTGAGATAGTAGAAGGAAAGGTTGTTTATCGTGGTGAAAAGGAGGATAAGATTGATTGCCTTGGAGTTTTTGAGCTTGAGGGAGATGTAGAACATGAGGGTTCTTCATTTGAGGATTCCATGATTGATTTTCATTCCCTCATTAGTGATGTGAAATCTTGTGATGAGGGATTAGCTACCCCTTTTTGCCTTTCTCATACACCTTTTTCCCAAAGGTTTAACCATATCTCCTACTATCCTATGTACCTCCCTTCTTTTCTCAAAGAACCTCTTAGGGATCCTCTTCCTTTTCATGCTTCCGAAGCCCCAAACTCTTTCATTGTTGATGAGGAAAAGAGTTATAATGCCAACCAAAAAGATTTTTGTGAGGATTTTTCTTTTTCTTCTTCTAATTTTTCTTCTTATTTTCTTGATTTTTCTTTTGATTCTTTTACTTTTTCTTTTCTCCCTTCTCTCAAGCATAAAGTCTCCTTGTACTTTATGTTTGCTTGTCAAATGAGCATCGCGTATGCTCTATTTCTTGATATGTTTGCCGGTGCATATGACAAGCTATTGCGTTCTTTGTCGGGTTATTTACTAGATTGGTCATGCTTGGACGTTAAGCAAGCCTTTGCGGGAAGTAACCCGTGTTTTATTGCTTTCTTTTTCTTTCTTTTGTGTTTCTCATTTTTGTTTACTCTCTTGTCTATGTGTATAGGTACTCGATGCATATACTCATGTGCAAAGATTTTGGATTGAGCTCCTTGAGACGAAGCACACCAATGATTGCTTGCATTTGGAAAAGCAACAAAGACGAGGAATTAGATGAAATTGTGGACAATGTGCTCAATTGCGGGTTTCAACACCCACCTCACATTTGGTTTACTCTTTCCTTCTTCTCTCATCTTGGATTTGCTTTCTTAATTGCATTTGGATTGTATGATTATGAATTGTTGTGTGAATGAGTTTTCTTCCTTCCCCTCCCACCCACCCTTTGTGCCTTTATTTTGAGCTTTGAGGACAATGCTCCATTCTAGCTTGGGGGAGTAGTTATTCGCTAGCTTGGGGGGGTTATCTATATCTCTTGGTGGTTTCTTAATCCATAGTCTCATGATTGCTTGATTTATTTCTCTCATACTTGCCAAAGTCTATTATTGAGATTGGTTTTCTATGTTTGGATGGCCATGAGCGCCTTATTGAGTTGACTTTTGGTATATGTAGTTTTGATTGATCATGCTTTCATATTGCACTATTGTATATGCATTCTTGAGTATTGTTGGTTTTGTGAATATTTGTGTGTATAGTGTCTTTCCATGGCATTCAAGGCAAGTTTCAAAATGTTTTGTTTTAAACTTGGACATAATTGGGCTTTAGCACCTAGAATACCCTCTTTGCTAGTTGTTAGAGGTTTTCATGCACTTGAATGTCGAGGTTGGTTCACACATATAACATTGCCAAGGTAGTAGAACTTAAGGGCTATGAGACCTTAGCTCACTTGGTTTGTGGTAAGATGGTTGTCGCTCTCTAGCTAGTTGAAGCTTTAAAGGTGATTTTTGCTACTCCACTACCGTCATTTTTGTGAGGATGTGTCTATTTTGTTCTAGCCTTCTACATTTCTTGCATGTGTGGCGTTTGGATCCTTGGCATTGCTAGCTTATATCGAGAATTTGGCTTAATCTACCCAAGATCGAGACCGAACCAACCTAGGGGAAGACGAAGGCAATTAGGATTTTTGTTTTGTTTTATTATTTTCTTTTCTTTTATTTTTATTTTGCATTTGCTCATTTAGTAACCCAATTTGAGCCATTTTCCCTTCTTTGGCATAACCACATTACAAACCAATGGACCTTTGCTTTATTTTCACCTTTATTAGTTTTTGTGAAGCATTCTTGGGACTTGATTTGTATTTTTGGTTAATGAAAGTGAGAAAAAGAATGAAAAAAAAGTGAAAAAAAAACTCAAATTTTGGTACTTGTGTTTATATTTGTTATGTTGAATGGGTTGAGTAAATGAGAAGAAAATAAAGGAAATGAAAGAAAAAGCCGCTCAAAGTTAAAAGGGGCGAGAGCAAAGAATAAAAAGAAATGAAAAAAAAAAGAGAAGAAAATATTGAGAAAATACAAAAATATTTGTTGTTTGGTTGAAAAAGAATAAGCTTGGGGGAGGTGTTGCTAGAATTTTTTATTTGAAAGTTGGTAGTTTATTGAATTTGAATTGAGGAATGATCAACCTTGCTTCACTTCTAAGTTTACCACCAATTTCCAAATTTATTTCCACACCCTTTACCCTAGCCTAAACGTTTCAACCCTTTTAAGACCTTTTGACCTTAGTGAGGTTTAGTTACTACCGATGGAGGGTAATCAAGCCAAGCCTATTGAGCGAGCTATCAATGCCAAGATTTCGGGTAGCCTAAATATTTTTCATTGATTATTTCTTCCGATTCCTTCGAGGAATCTCGAGATATCACCTTAAAAGTGGATGCAAAACTAGTGAGGATGCGGGAGTTTGGTTGGAGATAAGGAGGAGTGTAAGTCCCTCTAAGTTCTCTACCCTTTGCATGCTTTATGTGTGTACCAACCTTAACTATTCTTTTGCTTGGCTACCTTTAATGTCTAGAAAGGTTTGTATTCTTGTGCATTTAGCCCATTGTTTGTGTTTGGTTTGAAATATCAAAACTCGAGTTTTCTTGATTTCACCTTTGCCTTGAATGTTATGTTTTGTCGAGAGTTGTGGGTTAAACCTCTTAGGAAACCCTCACGAGAGCTTACTCGTCCTCTTTGGCGACATAGGGGTTTAAAGGGCTTGATGCATACGCTAAATGCATCCGTGATTCCTACGACAGTGAGTTAGTGTACATTCTTTCTCTTTGTTTCTATTTTGTTTCTTTTGCCTTTAATAATTCCATCTTGTTCTTTATTGCCTCAGCTTTGCTCGAGGACGAGCAAAGGTTTAGCTTGGGGGAATTTGATGAGTGACATTTATGTCACTCTTAGGGAGTAGTTTTAGAGTCATTTTCGTGTTTATTTTATCTTATTTTCCCTTTCTTTATCTTGTTTTCTTTTTAATAAAGTTTCTTGTTTATTTGGTAGTGTTGGAGCGTTTTAGTTTATTTTCTTTATTTTATTAGCTTTAGTTTACTTTCGTATTTTATTTTACTTTATTTGCTTGTAGAGTTTTTGTTCTTTTTTTTATTAGTTTAGTTTTGTGTCTCTTATTTTCTATTTCATTTGATTTATTTCCATTTTATTTATTTTTATTTTATTTATCCCAATTCCTTCCTTCGGTTTTGTGTGTAGGGGTTCGGGATTCATGTCAAGTGAGTTCGGGTTCCAATTTGAGTCAAACGCCAAATGCCCATTTCACAAGCATGCTGCCCACTTATCCATCACCGCACACCTCCCTTATCCTCCACCACACATACACCACCACAGCCAAACCAGCCTGCAACCTCACGCAACCACGCATATCACCATCATCCACCTTTCCCCTGCTCACTCACCCTCACCACCAAAATCACCTCTCACGCAACCACAGCAGCCCCACAGCCATACTCACCTGCTGCCACGCCTCAATTCTGCCACCAACACCACCACACAGCAACAACCAGAACCACCTGACCACCAATTTAACCCCTGAACGCAACTCCCCTGCTGCCTCCATAATACAGCTCCACTGCCGCAACCAATACACCACCATTCAACCAACCTAACCAACCCACAACTACTCAAGCCACCAATCAAGCATTTCGGCCCTCAATTAAGCAAAAATCAGATTAAAATTTGATTTTTATCAAGTTCGAGCATACCGTTTGTGGTTCGGTCGAAGTTCGAGTCAGAGACTTTGTGGGTTTCGTTAATCGAAGAGGAGTGGTCGAACATACCCATGGTTCGACCGAACCAACCCCGTAGTTCGACCGAACCAACCCATGGTTCGACCGAACCGCTTCACGAGCTATGCACGCGAGTTTTAAAGAAAATTGGACGGCCACGATCTTGGATGCTTGATGAAGATGATGATGATAAGCGGTGATGATTGATTACTTTGATGCGTGATGATGGTGGTAGGAGAATCGAATCAGAGCAGCCAAGAAGAAAGAAAAAAAACGTTTGATGGTGATGAATGGAAATCGGGGGTAGCTGATAGTTTTGGGGGTTTTGGTTTTCTTTTTCTTTTTCTTTTATTTTTATTTCCTTTCCTTTTCCTTTTCTTATTTCTTTTCTCTTTTGTTTTCTTTTCTTTTTATTTTGATTTTCTTTTTATTTCCTTTTCTTTCATTATTTTATTTCCTTCTTTTAGTTCTCCTTTATTTTCCCTAGTTTTATTAAGTTAGTAAAAATACCCATTTTTTTGGGGTAATTAAAAAACATTCAATAACTATCTATTCCTCTCTCTAGTTAGTTTTAGTTTTAGGTTAGGTTAGGATTAGTCTTCTTTGGTAGAGAGAGAAAGTGAGGTTTTCTTCATTAATGAACTTTGATTTTGAAGAAGGAGATTGTTCAATCCTTTGTAGACCTTCATCTTCAATTAATGAGCAATTTCTTACTCTCTCTCCTCTATTTTTATTTGTTTATTTTGATTATTATTTTAGTTGTTGGTATTGCTTGTTGATCATGTTGATTCTTGATTATTTGTTGATTAATCTTGTTATTATCATGATTAGTGGGTAATTTCCCCATTAAGGGGATGGTTGTGGTGTAGTTGGACCTTGAGCATGTTCTAGGGTTTAGAATTGATTTATTTGTGATTAAAGTCTTTATATGCTTGATATTCTTTAATCTTCTTGCAAGTGCACATTGTTGGTTGATTAAAGGTGAATCTTTGCTAACAAGAAACGGAAGTTGACTTAGTTAAGGTTCATTACTATCGATTGTTATTTAATAGTACCTCCTAGTATATGGTTCTAATGTGGAAACATAGAGGCTATGTTAGGAGAAGCCAATTGACTCCGGAAGGCGGCTAGATTGGATTCTTAATTTTGATATTCGAGCATGTTTAGTTCATAATTAATTCAATTTCTATGCCTTTGTTTATGTTCAAGTGAATGCTATACCTAAACCATTTCCCTTAATGTTTTATTTCTTGTCTTAGCATTTTTAGACTTTAGTTTATTTATCCCCTATTCCGGACTAGCTTAATTGTCGATAACATTTGGTGGTGTTTACCGTTCTCTGTGGTTCGACCCCTATGCTTGCCTTATACTCGTATTAGGTTTGTTTAGGTTGTATAAATTGTATTTAATCTAGGGATAGACAATTGACGACGCGTTTATTCCCTTGTCAATCCCCCCAAAGAAAAGGAGATGGTTCGCTTGTTCATCGCCAATCTGACTCATAAGTACAAGCAACACTTGAAGTTCCTGCCTCTGAGTACCTTTGAAGCTGTTTACGATATTGGAATCAATATCGAGGACAAACTAATGAAGACCGCTGGTAGCAACAGTAATAACAGCACTTGGAAAAACAAGAAGAACGACACTCCTTCTTCTTCATCTTTCAAGCCCAATAATGCTACCAACAATATCAATATCAATGATGTGCTGGCCCTTAATGCTCCTCCTCAAAGATTCCAAAGGCAAAGGAGGATTTACACGCCTTTGGAAATGACTTATGATGCTGCTTATGACCGTTTGCATGGTCAAGGACTGATTATGCCAATTGGACCATTTCCAGAACCTCGACCAGAGAATAGGACCTCTAGCTATGACCCCAATTCTTATTGCAAGTTTCATCAAGGCAAGGGTCATAATACTGAGAAATGTTGGAGGTTGAAGGATGCAATCCAAGACCTAATTGATGCTAATCAACTTCCTGTCCCTCCAGGGGCAAGAAGCCTAACATTCAAACAGGTCCTCTTTCTGATGCTTTGGCTATCACGGGAGATGAATTCTCCTTTGATCCATCAATATTCATTGAACCTGTGAATGAACCTCTACCGGAAGTTGTATTTGTCTCGAGTTTTGAAGAAGTGAATGGAATTTGGGATAGTGACGATGAAGACGTCTATCTCAAGGATATAGCCTGTTCATCTCTTGGCACAAGTGAAGATGTTTGGGGGGACTTTGAGGTCAAGGTTCTCACCAGAAGTGGACGGTTGCAACAACCTAATCCACCTCCACCTCCACCACAATCACATCTGATAGTTGATCCCATCGACCCTGTGAACAGAGATGTGGTCAAACAATTGCAAAAGACCAAGGTGGAGATGAATGTATGGAAGCTTTTGGCCACCTCCCACGAGCATCGAAAGGCTGTGATGAATGCTCTGGTGAAAATAGGAGTTGATGATGACATGACTCCTCAAAGACTGGTCAACTTTCTCACTACTGAATTGCCAAGTACTAGCAATCTGATTTCATTTTCTGACAAAGATCTGCCCCCGGAAGGGGATCAACATAATAAGGCCTTACACCTCACTGTGGTGTGTAGGCAGATGAATGTTCCTATGAGCCTGGTTGATAATGGCTCTGCAATCAATGTGTGTCCACTCCGTACTGCAAAGAAGTTGGGCATAAAGAATGAAGAACTGACTCCCTCCACTCAAGGGATTCGCGCTTATGATAATACTCGCCGTCAAGCCGTGGGTACTATCATACTAAACATAACTACTGGGGCAATTGAACGTCGCACTAAGTTTCAGGTAGTAGACATTAAGGCCTCCTTCAATCTGTTGTTAGGACGCCCTTGGCTTCATGAGCTAAAGGCGATTCCATCGTCGCTGCACCAAAAAGTGAAAGCCATAGTTGGAGGGGTTCCAATTACCATTGATGCCTCTCCTATGCGCATTCAAGTTATCGACACTCCTATCGTCCATGTCGAGCACGACGAAGAAGACGAAGATCTTTGGGGTTTTTCACTCGATGATGTTCTAGTGGTTGAAGAAGAGGAAAAATGCCATATCGACTTCGATCCCTATTCAAACACTAATATCAATGCCATTCTGAAGAAGCAAGGTCATTTCCCTAGAATGACCCTTGGGCTCAAAAAGAAAATGGCTGAATCTTGGGGCCATCCTGGTGCACTCAAGAAGGATACTTTTGGCTTGGGATTCAAGCCAACAAAAGAAGATGTGAAACAAGCTCTATCGAAGATGAAGGCTCGCAATAACGCTCGAATCATGAAGAAGGAAATGGCCATGGATCCATATCCATTAACACTCAATGGACAGTACATCAAGGAAGGGGAAGATTTTTCGTGCTATGAATTCCCTGAACCATTCGTCCACGATGGGATGCGTGAACCAGGATTCGAGATGTTCCTCGATTGTGACTTTCTTGATGAAGACGAAGAGCTCTTCACAACTGAGAAACCAGCTAGCCCAAGCTCTGATGATCTAGGCATCAACCTGCTTTTTGGAATGGAGAAGAATGAGTCTAAGTCCGTCTGCAATGATAATTTCGAGCTCGTTCAAGCTGTTATAGCCAACAAGGATTTTGACCCCTCCGAGTTAATCGTCCAAGCTGACAACATTTCAAGGGGATGGCGCAAGACATTGAGGATCACTACGCCAAGTGAAGAGAAGTTGGAAATAAGCGCTGGCGAAGGTCCTATGTTTGATGAGTCTGAGTCGTTTGGGTCTGAGTCCGAGTCTGAGTCTCAGTCTGTAGACGAGTCCTTAGAGTCTGAGGCCGACCCTCTTTCTGCTATAGAGTTCAACCCTGAGTCTCTTGTTGAGTCCTCTCTTTCTAGTCCAAATAATTCTGGTGAGGTCGCAGCCGACCTTGCCCCTCTTGATGTATTAGCCAATGAATTTAATAAAATGAGTACCTTTGCTTACGATGCGTGTCATTCCCCTAGCCCTGATCAATATTGCTTTGCTAATGATAAAAATGACAAAGAAATAATAAAAGCAATGGAAGAACACGAAAATAAAACAGCAGTTATCGAAGACATAGAAACAGTTAACATTTCCAATGATACGATTGTTAAAGAAGTAAAAATTGGATTAACACTAAGTCAAGATGAACGCAAAGAGATAATTAACTTGCTTAGTGAATTTGTTGATGTATTTGCTTGGTCATACCAAGATATGCCAGGAATTGACAGGGATATAGCTCAACATACGATACCACTCATTCCAGGTATGAAGCTTGTCAAGCAAAAGCTGCGCTGTATGAAACCAGATGTGGCTCTCAAAATCAATGAAGAAATCAGAAAGCAGTTGGCCGCAGGTTTCATCAAAGTATCCAAGTATCCAGAATGGATAGCAAATGTGGTTCCAGTTCCAAAGAAGGATGAAAGGGTCAGAATGTGTGTTGATTACAGGGATCTCAATAAAACAAGTCCAAAAGATGGGTTCCCTCTACCTCACATTGACAATCTGGTCGATAACACAGCAAACCATGCACTCCTATCATTCATGGACGGTTACGCCGGATATAATCAAGTACTGGTGGCTGAAGAAGATATGGAGAAAACCACATTCATCACACAATGGGGTACATATTGCTATACGGTAATGTCGTTCGGGTTGAAAAACGCGGGTGCCACCTACCAAAGAGCAGCTACAGCATTGTTACATGACATGATGCACAAAGAGGTGGAGGCCTATGTTGATGATATGATCGTTAAGTCTAAAGATCGCCCAGGCCATATCATCGCACTTCGCAAGTTCTTTGAAAGACTCCGCAAGTTCAACATGAGATTAAATCCAGCAAAGTGTGCATTCGGAGTCACGTCAGAAAAATTACTTGGATATGTGATCAGTTCTTGTGGGATTGAAATAGATCCTACAAAAGTAAAGGCGATCATGGCCATGCCACTGCCCAAGAATGAGAAGGAGATTCGAGGTTTCATTGGAAGGTTGCAATATATAAGTAGGTTCATATCAAAGCTCACAGCGATATGTGAACCTATATTCAAGAAGCTCAAGAAAAATGTCCTAGTCACATGGGATGACGATTGCCAAAAAGCTTTCGACAAAATCAAAGAGTACCTGGCAAACCCACCTGTGCTAGCGCCAGCAATACCTAACTTTGCTCTTCAACTCTACCTTACGGTCACAAGGGAAACGATGGGGGCAATGCTAGCACAAGAGATCGAAAGCAAGGAGAATGCAATCTACTACTTGAGTAAGAAGCTTCAAGGATAAGAGACGCGATACACACCACTTGAAAAGTTATGTCTCGCACTTGTGTGTGCCGCACAGAAACTAAGACATTACATGCTCAATCATACGGTGCATGTCGTGTCCAAGATGGATCCTCTCAAATACTTGTTCAAAAAAGCGACACTCAATGGCAGATTATCAAGGTGGATAGTCAATCTTGCTCAGTTTGACTTGAGATTTGTACCACAAAAAGCCATCAAAGGTTCTGCGGTTTTTGATTTCTTAGCAGACTTTCCACTAGAAGAAGTTGAGAAAGAAGAAGATGAGTACGATTTCCCCGACGAAGATTTACTCATGACCGAAAATGATAGCTGGACGCTCTATTTTGATGGAGCTTCAAACCAAAAAGGATGTGGTGTAGGAGTCTTGCTTGTATCACCCAATGAAGAGCACATCCCAATTTCCATGAAACTCGACTTTGATGTCACCAACAATGCCGCAAAATATGAAGCATGTATCTTGGGGTTAGAAACAGCTGTCGCCTTAGGAATTAAGAAGCTCAGAATCTACGGTGATTCTTCACTGATCATTAACCAAATCTCCAAGAGATGGAAAGCGAGAAGTGAAAGTCTCGCTACGTATCAAGCTCATTTAGAATCTCTCACGGAGCAACTAGATTAAGTGGAATATACGTATTTGCCGAGAGAAGAAAACCAATTCACAACGCACTAGCTAAATTAGCATCAATGGTGCAAATTCCAACGGATACAATCAGAATGTCGTTGACCATAGAAAGAAGATATGAGCCGGCTTATGTTCACGCACTCGACGATGAACAAGAACCACAAGAAGAAGATAAAGAGCCATGGTATACAGATATCCTTAACTATGTGACAAGAGGGGAATACCCTCCCAATACTGATAAAAGGGCACGCCGTGCTTTGAGGCTCCTGGCCTCACAGTATGTGCTCATCAGGGGAGAACTCCACAAGAGGACTGCAATGGGGAGAAATCTCTTATGCATAGCCAAGAAAGAAGCACACAGAACCATGGAAAACCTCCATGCCGGTATATGTGGAACGCACATGAATGCAAAGATGTTAGTCCAATAGATTTAACGACAAGGTTACTATTGGACTACTATGGAGAGAGATTGTCACGAATACGTCAAGAAATGTATGAAGTGTCAAGTCTACGCAAATTTATAGCATGTTCCACCTTCGCTTCTCTACACATATACTTCTCCATAGCCTTTCTCCACGTGGGGCATCGACATCATTGGAAAAATAACACCACCAGGACAAGGGGGGCATGAATTCATTCTCGTAGCGATCGACTACTTCACCAAATGGGTCGAAGCTGCCTCATATGCTAAGCTGACGGCGAAACACGTAGCTCAATTCATTGAGAAAAATATCATATGCCACTATGGGGTACCACATGAGATGATCAGCGATAATGAAACGCATTTCCAAGCCGAATGCGCGGAACTATTACAGCAATATCATATCAAGCATCACAGATCATCACCTTACAGACCACAAACAAATGTTGCGGTCGAATCGGCCAACAAAAATGTGAAAACTATCATCGAAAAGATGACAGAAAATTACAAGGATTGGCAAGTAAGCTACACTTCGCCCTTTGGGGTTATCGAACCTCTGTTCGTACATCGACGGGGGCTACTCCTTTCTCTTTGGTTTATGGAGTTGAAGCTGTACAACCAATAGAACTCGAAATCCCTTCTCTTCGAATCGCACTGGAAAGCCAATTAGATGAAGTCGACTGGATTAGAGCAAGATATGATGAACTAGTCTTACTTGATGAAAAACGCTTGGCAGCTTTGCATCATGTCCAAACCTACCAACAGCGTATGGCGCGACATTTTAATAAAAAAGTCAAGACTAGGAACATCAAAGAGGGTGACCTAGTGCTTAAGGCACTTCGTAAAAATGTGTTAGATCCAAGAGGAAAATTCAGACCGAATTGGTCAGGCCCGTACATTGTTAAAACCATCTTGTCTGGCGGAGCGGCACAATTGGTAGACATGGACGGTAACGGTTTCCACAATTTAACCAACTTGGATCAACTCAAGAAATTCTACGCCTAGTCGCACGGGTTCATGACCCAATAGAGCTACGTTTGGCCTGATTCCTTTTTAAGGATACGTAGGCAACCCCTCAAGGGGGCCCGGCCACTTTAAAAAAATAAAAATCCACCCTCCGTCGATCAAGTATACGCGTCAGTTCAGCATTGCGTCCCGACCAAAAAAAAAAAAAAAAAAAATAGTCGCGACACGGGATATTCCACCGTGGCACGGTGGAACTGCGCAAAAAAAAAAAATTGTCGTGACGCGGGAATTTGTAACGGGTCACGGGATTTTTCACCGTGACACGGTGGAATCTCAGGTTTTCCGATTTCTTTTGGTGATGTATTCTTTGCGAATTCATTATTTGTTCGAGATTTTTATTTTCATTCTTCCATTGCGTCTGACTCCTTGACTCGGATAAATAAATAAAAAAGTCATTGTATTTTTTTTTAGGGTGAAATAAATATGCTATTATTATTGAAATGAATGTGACTACAATTATTGGCATCATACGCCTTATTTTAAATAAAAAAATTATAAATCATAAAAGCAAAGCAATGATTATTTAATCCCTCTTCACTTTAGGAACATCCTTCTCTTTGTCAATTAGGTCGGCCTTCACCATTAATGTGTCTTTTGTAGCCAAAACCGTCACACCCCTAGTCGAACTTTCCCCCCTTTCACCTTTCTTGAAATTCTTCGGTTGCTTCTCTCTATAGACCATCTTCTCTTTACCCTTCCCTTTCACATAATTCTTCCTTTTCGGCATTATAGGAGTCTTAAACTCAATCCCTTGTGTTCTTGGACCTAGACGATCTTTAGGAGGCGCTTTCTTGTTTCCAAGACGACTCTTCACATCAGACTTGCGTGATCCGAATCGTTCCCTCCTACTTCTAGGGTTCAACCATGCCTTGTATGCACTAGATAAAGGAGGAGGAGCTTGGTCACTTGCAAAAACGGTCCACAAAGGTCTTCCAATCCAATAAGTCTCGTACTTGTGAACGTTACTTTCATGCAACGATACTTCACGAGGACTATCGTTAAAGCGTGGAACTACTTGTTCAAGTCCATACTGCCGCATTAGTCGAGAAGGACAATAAAAAGTCAGTTTTGAGATACTAGGAACACGGCAATACGGAGTATCATTCGTGCCAACCATCCTAGTAAGCCTCCACCAAGGCACCACCCAACGAATGGAAAATTCCCTCTTTGCAAAGAAATTTTTCCAGTCTTCATACGACATGTTCGTAGAGTAATTCTTTTTCCTGCGGACTAGGTAGTTAGGGCCATATTTTTCAACATCGTCGGGGGCTTCAAATAATTCTAATCGCTCCATCAACCAAATCTGCAAAAAAAAAAAAAAAAAAAAAAAAAAAAAAAAAAAAAAGTGCAGATTCCTGTGACACGGCAGATCTCACCGTGTCACGGCAGACACCCACCGTGACACGGTGCCTGTTTTGTGTCACGGGAGCTACTCGGAGCGTATTTTTACCTGCAGCAGTCCCAGAGAGCCCTTCCTGATGGCTTTGCGGTCAGCTTTTGCTTCGTCACGGCCACGAAATGTTTCTCCAAGGCACGTAGGCATAGGAGATCTCCCAGATTCGACATGTTCAAGCACAGACGCTAGACAAGCATGTCCTACCCTACCGTTTGCAAATAAAAGCTTGCTAAACATGCAAAAAATATAAGCCCTTCTACGATATACATGATAAGACTCAGAGATAGGGCGATTAAAATATAAATTTGCAAGCTTTTCTAAGTCTACCTCATTACCACATACAATTCTATTTAAATCTGGATCTGTTAGATTTAGATGGCGTTCAAAATCTTCGTAATAATATTCACGCAGGGTAGGCATGGCAGTAAGATTTCTAGCAGGAAATCCAAAGATTGCACCGAATTCCTCCGGCATGGGACAGATTTCATCGTAATCAAATTTAAAACAATGTGTTTCTAGACTCCAATAATCTAATGCTGCCCTAAGAAAATCTTGTTCAATCGCTACATGTCGCAGGGCTAGTAAACCCCTGACATGAAATAATTATAACTCTCTTTGTCAGCATGGTCAAAGAATAAGACCAGTCGCGCAATGTATTATCAAAATTCTGAGACATGATTATTGAAATATGAAATTCTAATTATTTTGTGTTTCGTAATTATGCATATCATGAATATACTGGTCCTATTTTATAGCAAAAGCACTCGGAACTACTCAGAAATTATCTTTTTGTACGCGTAAACCAAACCGTTGTATAATACGCGTACCGTGACACGGGAAATCCCACCGTGTCACGGGAACTTTTGCCGCGACACGGCAGTTTTTGCCGTGACACGGTGTACAGTGCCATGTCACGGCACCCCACGCATTTTCTTTTTTCATCTTTTCCCGTATCTATCCGGATTTTTTTTTAGTATTTTATCTTCACCGTTTATTTTTAAGTTTTCTGAGAGTTTCACTCCTAATAAAATTCTCAACTTTTTTACTTTTATTTTTATTTTTATTTTTATTATTATTATCTTTATCATCTCATTTATTTTATTTATTTATTCATCAATTTAATATTTTATTTTATACCTCTTTATCATTTTTATATTTATTCTATTTATTTTTACTTGTCTTTTTATTTCTTTTTCTTTTGGGGAAGGTCGGTACCCTCCACTTACTCCACTTACGTTTTTTGTCGCGTCATTAACAAATACACGATCACACACAATGGGTCTCAAGCACAAACTAACACACACTAATAAATACATAGACTGTGAATAATGTACAAAATGAGTCATAATAAATAAACAGCGTCAAGTGTCATCATAGTATGTACAAATAAAAACCCTCGGTCTAAAGTCTCTAGAACCAAAATCAGTATCATCTCCACCTTGTGAATACAGGAACGATGAGCTAAAGAGTCCCGCCATCATCCGAGTACGGGGAGTAGTGTCCCTACTAGTCCCTGTGACTCCAGCAGTAGTCAAACTCAAGGCAGGACACGTCCAACCGGCAAACGGTGAAGACTGACTCAAAGACACGGGAATCGTCGGGGAAGGCATCGTCCCATACATCGAAACTGAGAACAAGCCCGACACCGGTGGAGGAATCCCAGACGATGAAGCTGAAAATAAACCAGGATCCACAGGAGTCAAAACAGGCCCAAGCTCAGGCTATGAAGGCTGTGAAAACGACTGCAGCTGCCCCTGACTCTGATCCGGAAAGCGCTGGGAAGACTGAGGCTGCTGCCACTGAGCCTCCTGAAACGGCTGAGTAATCTGAGGCTCTCGCAGAGACTGAGAATGCCGATGAATCCCAGGAGATCTTCTACCACGACCAAGATCCTCCTCGTCCGAGCCTCTATGCCTCGAGCGCGAGCGGGATCTCCGTTGCTCCTGAAAGATATAAAATCAAAAGGCTTCAACAAATGCAAAATAAAAACAAATGGTAGAAGTGAAAAAATGAGGCTACCTCAAGAACATCGCTAGAACTGCTCCGACAACTCGCACCACGTCGAAGCTTGATGATGTAGTACTTCAGGGCGTCAACCAGCTTCATGAATCCCATCATCTCCGAGCGGTTAGGCTGAGGATAAAATAAAGAAACATCAGTAACAAGCGGTGATAAAAGGATGAATAATGCATCAAAAAACTTATCGGCTCAAAGACCTGGGGCAGAGACTCTTGCGCCTGTCTGTAACCCTCTGGCGCGTCAGCAATATGGTCCTCGGTAATACCAATCGGCCCCGGGTAGCGGACAGACTGAGGCGGAATCTCGATCCTCCCCACAGGGCGAACAGTCGTCTGAAAATATGATCGAATAATCAAGTTATTAGACTATTTAAAGAGAGACTAGTAACAAAAATCCTCAAACGAAATCATACCTCAGGAAGACGGGGTGGAGGAGCCATAGAGGGAAGCAAGTCCTGCACATAATCACCCTCCATGTGCACAAGCTCCTGCCAAGGAAAACTGTAGCGCTCTCCCCTGTTTATCAACTCCCTAATCAAGCGCGAGTCCAGCATCGACTCTGGTGGAGATGAGGGCACCACAAAGCAATCGCCGCTATGCTGACGAACGCCACGCTCCCCCAAATACTAGACAAAGCGTCCGGTACCAACCAAAATGGTGCGGTGCGCTGAAAGACGCAAGGCCTCAGGAAGATCAGTCATCCCGGCCCAAGGACGATACTAGACATCAATGGCAACCTGAAAACCATAAAAAGTTGGCGTGAAACACTGGAAATAACGTCAGAGAGAAAATAACAGGCAACAAAACTAATTCTTACGCCAACAGAAGAGGTGCCTCGGCGTAGCAGCCCGCGCAGCGCAGAGACAGACTCCACCCGTGACTCTCCTCGGTCACGCCAGCTGGCTCCGACAGGGAAATCATGAACCGCTCCACGACGCCGTCGAGGAGACAAGCCTGGGAAGTACTCGTAGAACCATAGCTGCAATGAAAAGTAATCTTTGAGCACATGAGTCGAACAAATTAAAATAAAACAAGAAGAGGAAAAGATCATCACCTCTACAACTCTCCACATACCGTAGACAGTGATGGGAGACTCGTCGTTCAGCTGCCCACAGCCATGACTTAATGATAAGAGAAGGTCGGCGTATGCGAGGCTAGCCCAGCTATAGGATCCTATCTCACTAATCCTAACCAAAGAAGGGAGGTAGAAAAGGAGTGCGCGTGAACTCCTATCAGGAGAAAGAGTCATAGAGATCAGAATCAGAATGAAGATCCGCACTCGCTGCTCAGCCGATGTCTCCTCCATGTTGAAGCCACGAGCTAGAACTGAAGCCATCTCCGATCGCCCGCTCCTAGGACCACCTCGAGACTATGGCCGGGTCCTGATATGATGAACGATCGGACCTAACAAATCGGCTGCCTCAGCCGCTCCCTAAGACATATCAGACATCTGAGCTACGGCCCGGTCAGTGAAGCGCAGCCCGCTAATCATACTGAAGTCCAGAGGGGTCACTGTCATCTCCCCCCAAGAAAAATGAAAAGTGTTGGTAGTATCCCAAAAATACTCCAACAATGCGCAAACGACTGTCGCACCGCAACCCCGGGGGCTGCGAAACCCTACGATCGTCGTATAGAAATCCACTAAACCAACCGATTCCCATAAGGTGTTCGTAGCAGGATCCCTCGTAATGATCTGGTGAAGTCGAGGAATCAAATCTCCGGCTCCAAAACCGTGGTGGCGAAGCGTGCCGTCGACTATGCCGGAGAGTGGGCGATGGGAAACGTGGTTCTCACGACAGAAAACCAACTGGTCTGGAGTCGACAGAGGTAGAACCCACCTACCTCTACTCGTAGAAGCCCGTGGCTCGGACTCTAAGACATCGTCGTCCATACCCTCGGGGATAGTGGGAGTGTCCTCCCGAAAAGCCTGACGCCGGTCGTGGGTGGAAAGATCGCGATCCCTTCGCCTAGGCATGCTATTATA
Organism: Chenopodium album; assembly: GCF_948465745.1. Classification (NCBI taxonomy): domain Eukaryota; kingdom Viridiplantae; phylum Streptophyta; class Magnoliopsida; order Caryophyllales; family Amaranthaceae; genus Chenopodium; species Chenopodium album. Next base: position 31,827,545 of record NC_137836.1, read on the forward strand.
AAAATAAAGATCTAAATGCTTAGCATCATTTCCTAAGACATTTAATTCGAGTTGCATTTTAATAAAAAAAATCTAAATGCTTAGCATCATTTCTTAAGTTATTTAGTTGTTTATCGCATTATACGCTAAATTTTTACCTCAAGGCTAAAAATTGGCAAAATTATGGAAGTATTTACAGTATTTTAGTTTCTCCATGAAAAACTAATACTACGGTTCTCCTAGCCGCATGATACTATGTTCTCCATGACGATATAGTACATACACGAAATATGATTCGAAATTGCGCAAAAACAATGAATCAACACATCATGACATATTCTACCACCAATATTTCACCATTTCAAGTGCAAAGAAGTAACATGAACAACTAGAACATCATTTCACAAAAAGTAGTACCCAAAAATGGTGATTTGCTCAATTCTCCATCAAGTCATGCAATTTTTGTCTCAAATTTCACACAAACACACATGAATTTTTTTTACATGAAATTACTCATTTGAAGAAAATTCGAGACAAAAATCAAAGGAAAATTACATGGATCCTTGTAGAGAATCGAAAATGAGGAAAGTAGAAAGAAATTAGAGCAGAATTGGTGAAGATTTGAGCTCCAGAAGCTCGAAGAACCTCGAAGATTAGTGCAGCCACCGTGACACGGTCGAGCTACGCCGCGGCTCGATGGAAGGGTGACGTGTCACGGGGATCAAGTCCCATGTCACGGTAATTACAAAGGTCGCCGGAGCTCCGATGTGCAGCAACAACAGTACGGCGGTAAGCAGCAACGAGCAACAGCAAGTTTCAGCGAAAACAAAAAATAATAAAAAAAAAAAAGAGAGAGATTTTCGCCATGACACGGGGGGAAATCACCGTCCGACGGGAAGCAGGTCCGAGCGACGATGAGGCTCTGCCGCGGCTCGGTGGTTTGAGCTGAAGGGAAAAGAAAAATGGAGAAAGGGGAGTGCGAAAATGGCGAAAATAGCAGAAGAAGCTTTAATTTAAAGCAAGAAAAAGCATCCCGTTTCCCGTGCAACGGTTTCCGATACCATATAACGGTAAGATTTTGTGTGGTGCACATGGTCTGACTGGTCAAAGATGCCAGTTGACTGATTTTCAGCCAACTAATTTCCCGCGCCACGGGAATCTGCTCCGCGTCACGGGAATCTGCTCCGCGTCACGGGGACACGTGCCGTGTCACGGGAATCCATTTCGTGACACGGTGGCTTTGTGCCTGCCCTACATAGTTATTTGCGAATATTCCTGACATTTTGACTAAAATTGCACGATTTTTCGCGCAAATTGGACAGTTATTTTTTCGCTGAAATTACGCGGAAAATTCTAACTGATACTTAAAGGGGACTAAAATTACCATTTTACCCCTAGCAAACATCAAAGTCTATTTTTCGACATTTTAAACACCTAATATGGTTGGATAATCGATTTGAAGGTGTGAATCATCTGCGGCCCACGTTCAGGGATAATCGAATCATCATACACTTGCAAATTTCAGCGATTACAGTAGTCGTCGGCTTTCCTCAAGCTTGGAAAGCGTTATCGGTGGATTTTTCTTCAAGTATAGAAACCCGCCAAGTCGGCTTTCCTCAAGCATGGAAAGCGTTATCAGTGGATTTTTCTTCAAGTATAGAAAACCGCCAAGTCGGCTTTCCTCAAGCATGGAGAGCGTTATCGGTGGATTTTTCTTCAAGTATAGAAAACCGCCAAATTCCTTTGTCAGCTTTCCTCAAGCATGGAAGGCATTATCGGTGGATTTCTTCAAGCATAGAATGACACCAAATTCATTCGTCGACTTTCCTCAGGCATGGAAAGTATTATCCGGTAGGTTTCTTCAGGCTTAGAAAGCTACCAAACTCATTTATCGGCTTTCCTCAGGCATGGAAAGCGTTTCAACAAACGTCATCCGGTGGATTCCTTCAAGCATAGGAAGCTACCAAGCTCATTTGCCACCGATACACTGGTGTTAGATAAGCATTCTATCCCTTCACTCTTTTATTTGTAGAACTAACATTTTTCTGCAGGTATCGGCGTATACAGAATGATTTAGGATCGTAGAACGTCTTTAATCATTCTCCGTCCCTATCGGCTACTTTGACTATCGTTTTCGAAACTGGCGTTTCTACAAACTCAGTCAAAGTGGGGGCTTCTATAGACACCTAAAAATGTCTCCCCAAAACCAAACCCAATGATGAACAACCTTTCACCACCACTATTGGTCAGGTTCAGTATTTGATCCCGAGAGTGCTTATAAAATCGTATTTGATTAAATTCATATTATTGAACAATCCATGGATTAGTCTCAATGTTTGGTAAAAGCATAGTTTTAATTTCAGCCCAAACTTATTATTTAATTTTAGCCCAAACCTTTTTTATTTTATTGTTTATGTTTGGCCCAAACCTTTTATTTATTTTATTTTATTTTATTTCCTTATTTCAGCCCAAAAAAAATAAATCAGAAAATGGCCCGAAATTATCAATCGGCACTTAAAATGCTGAACGAAATTAGGGTTTAAAATGTATTTAGACGGAAAAGCAGGCTGGGAATTCCCGCGCCACGGCAGGTTATAACACCCCGTCAACAACAGAAGGCGAGACGTTAGCGGAAATAACGTCGAGACGGTAATGTCACTCTAAAGGTTACTAAAAAAAGAATAAAAAATAAAGGAAACAACTGAATAAATAAATTATTTAAGTGAAAGAGAACTCAATAAACATGGAAAACTTCAAACGAGGCAGAACAACCTCAAATCCAATTGTCCCAATTGAAAAAAAAAATGGTCTAAAGATAACATAGGGAAGTCTATAAAACTGTTAAGAAACAAACTAAACACTCTGCTCTCAGCCCAAACTCAACAAAAGCTACTCTTCACCTGCAAATAACATTTAGGTTCCACAATTAGTGGGGAGTAACTAGCAGTTCTCCCAAAGACGAGGAGATCACATAGCAAGAATCAAGACAAGGTAAGAACAAAGAAAAAGAGATATGAAAACAAAGTCACAAGACATGAACTAAAAGAAAATAAATATATTAGAAAGAAACTATTCAATGGAAAATAGGGTTACTTAGTGAATCAAAACTTGAAACGGAATAAAATAATTGTTAAAGTTCATATAATAATTCAAACAAGCAAGGCAGGTTAAATAGTTTAGTAATAATATTTATATCATAGAAAAAACAATTTGACTAAAGTAGGATCGAACGCTAGTGGAAGCCCGCAGTCCACTTCCTAAGGTTTGTGAGGCGAACCTCTAGTCAACTCACAGGAGACTGTGTCTAAGAATGGTCAAACTCCCGGTGCCGGATAGAAGCCAAATATGGTCTTACACCTCCGAACCTCCCGGACGACAACAATTAACCCAGGTTATACTACTTGAATCCCGCAGCCAAGTAGTTGGCATGTTCTAACCATTGGAATCCCGCAGCCCAATGGCTCCCAACTTACAGTCAATATTATAATCGATAAATAATATAATATAACTTTAAATCAAAAAAAAAAAAATATCAATGATCAACAGAGATGCCACATATGGTCTTATACTCAAATATTATCAAATCAAACACCGCAATATGCATAGGTTAAATAGTGTGTTACCAACACCATGAGAAGTCTTTTAATCAGAAAATATGCACACTATACGTATTCATATACATGTTGTCCAACTTATACAAATTGCAAATACATACTTAGATTATTGTTTTAAAAATTATCAAACTTGCACACATTGACCCTCACATTGACACAAGTATTATAAAGTATAATAAGAGACATAACAAGTTTGAATCATGATTATATACTCTAAACTAATCCCAACCAACAACTTACGTAAAAGTTCAGATTTCAATACGACATTATCAAGTCAAAAATTCACCTATTTTAATCACTAGTCATAGTACAAATTACATACATGAAACACATTATATAACCAGGCCCCCTAGCATGATTCTAAGTGATGAATATATACCCACACTATTTCCACACAAAAATGCAAGCAACATTTTGCTACATATTAATCATCAAAACAGTACCATACTTCACGATATGGTAATTACCCATTCACACTAATCAATATAACACCATGACCCAATTTAAATCAAGACTCAACAAACTAGTTTATCATCTAAACAGACCAAAAAAATTCTAACTCTTTCAGTCACGTAAACCCATGAAACCTGCTAATCCAATGTCACCTAATACTCCAACAAGATATACATACATGACAAGAACATGGCAGGCATGAACAATTAGCAATCGTCTATCTTTAATCATGATTTATAGCATGAACTTAATACTTGTTATTTGAAAATCAAAACTGGCATACGGAAATCCCATCAAACACACAGGTCGCACAAAAAAAATCAGTTGGAAAACAGTTCGCAATTCGTCAAAATAAAATCAGTTTCTATAACGACCATTCTAGGTTTCGTCACACGACTTTCTCAATTGTTCTAGGCCTAAATCATGAATTCTAAACTAGGTGAAATCTAGTCTAAGAGATAGTACTAGTTACCTTGAAAGTAGAGTGCAAGAACGAGTACAAACGAGCCCCAACGAACAAGAATCAATACTCCAAACGCCCTCTAATGGAACCCGTTACTTTGTGGACTTTTTTTGGTGAGAAATTTTGTGAGTTTAGAGACTAGAATGCAGCAAGAATGATATAACATGGCTGGGCAGCGTGAGGTTGAAATAGAGGGGAAGGAGAGAAGTTTGAGGGTTAGGCAAAATTAAAGGGATTGGGGTTACGATCATCAATAGAGAGGTAATTATAATGGGGGTTACAAGGAGCATTAGCAGCCAGCAACTCTTTAATTTATCCCCTTTACGTGACTTAGTAAATGGGTCAACACTAGTGGGTAAAATAGTTGGGTCGATCTAATACTCTGTTAAACTAATTCGCACGCTTAACTTAAAATTACTACTACGACGAACTAGCACTAACACGATCAATACTCAAAATAATATATATTTAAGAAAATAAAATTTGTATTAATTTAAAAAAAATATTAGTATAAATATACATATTAAAAAAAAAATACTTACGTCACAAACAATATGGCGTATTACAGTCACCCCTACTCACAAAAAGTTTCGTCCTCGAAACTTGCAAACAAGCATAAACCAACTCAACACTCAAAATAATAGAGGTAAAAGAAAACAGGCAGAATTAAATAAGTACCTGCTTCGGACAACTCAGGGTATTTTAGTCGCATTGACTCTTCGATTTCCCATGTGGCTTGCTCATACTTTTGACTTCTCCACAAGACTTTCACCAAAGGAACAACTTTCCTTCGAAGAGTTCTATCCTGACGGTCGAGAATTCGAACTGGTCGCTCCTCAAAAGTCAAGTTGGGTTCAACCTCAACTGTCTCAACCGGGATCACGTGAGATGGATCACTACCATACCTTCGTAGTTGTGACACATGAAATATGTCATGAACCTTTGACAACTCTGGCGGCAATGCCAACCGGTAAGTAACTTCTCCGACCCTTTCAAGGATCTCATAGGGACCTACGTACTTCAGACTGAGCTTCCCTTTCTTACCGAAGCGCATTACCCCCTTCATCGGAGACACTTTCAAAAAAACCTTGTCCCCTACCTAGGCAACAGGTTTCCGCCGAAGATCGGCATAAGATTTCTGCCTATCTTGTGCAGCTTTCAATCTAGCACGGATCACCTTTACCTTTTCAACAGTATCTTGAATCAATTCTGGCCCTAGAACCAAAGAGTCGCTAATGTCACTCCAGCAAGTAGGACTACGACACTTCCTCCCATAAAGAGCCTCATAAGGAGCCATCTGGATACTAGCTTGATAACTGTTGTTGTAGGAGAATTCTACAAGACTTAGAGATTTCACCCACGACTGCTGAAACTCTAAAGCACAAGCACGGAGCATATCCTCTAGTGTCTGGATAGTTCTCTCAGTCTGACCATCAGTGGCAGCATGAAAAGCAATACTCAATTTTAGCTTCGAGCCGAACGCTTCTTGTAAAGCAACCCAGAAATGAGACAAGAACCTCGGGTCTCGATCCGATACAATATCCTTCGGAACACCATGAAGACGGATGATCTCATTAGCATAAGCCTCGTCCAACTTCTCCATTAACCAAGTGTTCTTCATAGGAATGAACCTAGCAACCTTGGTCATTCGGTCCACTATCACCCAAACAACATTCAATCCCCCTAAAGTTACCGGGAAACCCATAACAAAATCCATGGAGATAGAATCAAACTTCCATGCTGGAATAGGCAAAGGTTGAAGCAACCCTCCAGGCCTTTGATGTTCAATCTTCACCTTTTGACAAACCAAGCATCGAGCAACAAACTCAGCGATCTCCTTCTTCATACCCGGCCACAAAAAATTCACCTTCAAGTCCTTATATAGCTTATCACCCCCAGGATGAACAGAATAGGGAGTGTTATGAGCTTCCTCGAGAATCTTCCCTTTCAACTCAGCATCATTTGGGACACACCAACGACCCGAGAACTTCAGACTACCATCAGCACAGATCTCAAAATTTTCAGCTCGACCCTGTGCTTTGGCTTCACAGATCTTCTCAAGTCTCAAATCCCTCTTTTGCTTATCTCGCAACTCTCGATACAACACATGTTCAACACTCATGGCATTCAAATAGGAATCAACATATCCTTGAGGCACCATTTCAATATCGAGCTTACGAAACTCTTTGCACAAACCTTTAGGCAAAATCCTAACTACATTCAAAGACTGATTGCTCTTACGGCTCAGAGCATCTGCCACCTTATTTGCTTTTCCCTCACGATAATCCAAAGACAAATCATAATCCTTGATTACTTCCAACCACCTCCTTTGCCTCATATTCAGGTCCTTCTGAGTGAAAATGTATTTCAGACTTTTGTGATCTGTGTACATCTTGCATTGAACACCGTAAAGATAGTGTCGCCATATTTTGAGCGTGAAAACCACATCACCCAATTCAAGATCATGAGTGGGGTAGTTCCTTTCGTGAACCTTTAACTGCCTCGAAGCATAGGCAATGACCTTTCCCTGCTGCATCAGAACACAACCAAGACCATTCTTTGAGGCATCACTATACACTTCAAATTCCACCCCTTCACTAGGCAAGGTAAGAACTGGCACTAGTAGAAAAAGCCTCATTTGCGTCGCTCATTTATAGTGTATTTGCGTCGCTTCTATGAGCGACGCAACTGCTCGCGACGCAAATGACTTCTAAGTCATTTGCGTCGCTCCTAGGGGCGACGCAAATAAGAGTCATTTGCGTCGCTCCTTTATAAACAAGCGACGCAAATGACTTTTTTTAAAAACTTATTTTTTGACATTTGCGTCACTCCTTTATAAAAGAGCGACGCAAATGACTTTTCTGATAAACTTATTTTAAGTCATTTGCGTCACTCCTTTATAAAAGAGCGACGCAAATGACTTTTCTGATAAACTTATTTTAAGTCATTTGCGTCACTCCTTTATTAAAGAGCGACGCAAATGACTTTTCTGATAAACTTATTTTAAGTCATTTGCGTCACTCCTTTATAAAAGAGCGACGCAAATGACTTTTCTGATAAACTTATTTTAAGTTATTTGCGTCACTCCTTTATTAAAGAGCGACGCAAATAACTTTTCTGATAAACTTATTTTAAGTCATTTGCGTCGCCCCTTTATAAACAAGCGACGCAAATGACTCTTTTGCTAAACTTTTTTTGTTATTTGCGTCGCTTGTTTGTTTAATGAGTGACGCAAATGAGGTGAATTTTTTTTTTTTAATTATAATATAATAATTGCCTTGTATATGTTTGTAGTACCTGTTTTCCTAGGTATAAAGTAATATGCTAACGCTAATATAATTGAAATTAAAATGCAATATTATTGAATAATGCAAATGTAAATTTCGGCAGAGTCTCCTTTGTAATTTGGCCTACCCATAAAATTGGGAATGACGGCATTATATTAACAACCTGTCCAATAAGATTACATCTCAATATCATAGACATTATACTCATAATCCCAACACCAATTAACCAAATTACTTCATTTCAAGCCTATAATCCAAAACAAGAGTCAAACATGCGCTAAGTGGTAAATCTAAAGTTCAACATTACATATAAAATACTCTGCCCAAATATCTCGGATCTCATTTATCTCCTCCTCGGTGTACGGTGTAGTTCTTGAAAAATCCTATCAACACAACAAATATACAAGAGGAAAGTTTTAATTCAAGATTGTAGCTAACATCAAATTGTATTTATCAAACAAAAAATGAAATCATCTGTCGTATGCCCCTCCACAAATGTTTTCCACATATCCTCAGATATGAAATCATACAGTACATACGGCATTCTTTTCTCCTTCGGCATATTCCTGGTACATGTGATCCAACCACTGACCAATTTTGTTTTGAAATCTCTCCAAGTTTTATCACAAGTGCGTAGGACCTTTTTTTTCTTGTCTTCATCTTCTTCGATTTGAAACTCTCTCTACGCAAAAAATTAAAAAAATAAAAAAAGTTAGTAAATAATTTCATCATATTCAAATAAATTGTTTTCATCATATTCAAATAATGTCAAAATGATCATATAATAGTATAACATTTAACATATAATAGTGAATATTACCTTAACATCTTCCCACAAAGTGTCTTTTATTCCTTGTGGAACTTGATTCCAATCTTTATACAATATAGACACCTTTGCACGACTTATTTCACCAACATGAATTTTGTATGCTTTTGCCCACTTACCAATGGGTCGACACAATTCATCCCATTCAAGCACTCTAGGAACCCCAGGCATGGATTTTAGGCCCTTTGAAGGACCTCTTGGCTTTTTTTTCTTCTTCTGAGAGTCGGTTGTTTGTAGCTCTAATTGTGATTGATTGTGTGGCTCATCTTCCTCACTTTGCAAAGACATGGAAGGATTATGCAAATCCTCATCCTCCATTATTACTTACCTGAAAAAAAAAGACATAAATAAATTAAGACGTCGATTTATATCATTTTTAAATTATAAACTTGAACACATAACAATAATAAGCAATTTATGCAATAACAATAAAAATCATAGAATTCATACCGCCTTCATTCTTCTCTTTTGCGATATAAAATCCTTCATTATGATCTTTTCGTTTCAACGTTGTGTCAAAATCATCGACTATTGGAGGGATGCTCCAAACGGAAGGTGGTGACTCATTAAATTGCTCATCATATTCTTCCTCGTCCACCACATCTTCAATGCCAAGTATCCTTCTTTTACCTTCTAAAACAACTGACCACTTACAATCAGCTGGGTCAGCCATGTAAAAAACTTGTTTTGCTTGTGAAGCTAATATAAATGGATCAGCTAGATGCCCTCGTCGACCAAGATTTACAAGGGTCAAGTTCCCTTGTTCATCTTTTTTTACACCACGGCTACTATCAGCCCACTTACATCGAAATAGAGGAATCTTGAAATCAACATAATCCAGCTCTATTATTTCTTCAATGATTCCATAATAAAATTTCTTCTTATCCACAAGTGTTTTATCATGTGCACTAACATACTCAGATGACAAACCTACTACTTTAACACCACTGTTTTGCATTGTTGACTTGTCATCTTGTCGGCTAGTGTAAAAAGAATACCCATTGATGTCGTATCCCTCATATGACATGACTTGACATTTAGCACCATATGCCAACCATCTCAATGTGTCAGATATATCGTTAGGTGTGGTGGATAGTTGGGACATCACTCGTTCCTTGAACCATGTAACGAATGAACAATTATGCTCCTTTATCAGCTGAAGATCACTTTTGGAAGGATATTTATTTTTAAGAAAAAGCATGTGCTCGTCCAAGTAAGGATGAACCTCACTAAGATTTTGCAACACAAAAAGCTCGGCCTTATTTTTCATTTCAAAGCCCATGGATATCCTTTTCCTGCCAATAGTACCTTGACCTCCAAGCCTCCCATCGTGTCGAGACTTTGGTAACCCAATTTTTTGTGAACGTGCAAGATATTGAGCAACCCATGCTGCCACTTCCTCAGCAACTGTTCGTTGTACAATACTAGCTTCAGGTTTGGCCGGATTCATGACTTTTCCTTTTAAGTCACCCATTTCTCGTTCAAAAGGATACATGTATCTCATACACACTGGTCCACAAAGTTTAATTTCACGTACAAGATGAATAACCAAATGAGGCATCACGTCAAAAAAAGATGGGGGAAAATACATTTCAAATCGACACATTGTCTCAAGTATATCTGCTTGCAAGTCATCTAAAATACTTGGATTTATGACCTTGCTACAGATAGTGTTAAAAAAGACACATAATCTTGTAATTGTATACCTCACTTGAGGTGGCAAAATTCCTCGAATGGCAACTGGTAATAATTGTTGCATCAAGACATGACAATCATGAGATTTCATGCCACCCAATTTCAAGTCAGACATTGACACAAGTCTACGAAAATTAGAAGAAAATCCAGCCGGGACCTTTAAACCATGCAATGACTCACAGAAGCTAGTTTTTTCCTTTTTAGACAAGGTAAAGCAAGCTGGGGGAAGATACCAGCGTTTTCCTCGAGATTCGGGTGCCAACTCTAAACGACCCATAGCAGCCATGTCTTTTCTTACTTTAACTCCATCCTTTGTCTTTCCTGGCATGTTTAATAAAGTTCCCACAATGGCATCACATATATTTTTCTCAATATGCATTACATCTAGACAATGTCTAACTTCCAAATGTCTCCAATATGGAAGAGACCATAGCTCAGACTTCTTCTTGTAACCCCCAGTTGATTTGCTTTTGTAAGGCTTACCAAACTCATTCTCAATGTCTTTGACCCGCTGATAAACCTCACTTGCACGTAAAGGGCCACGAGCTTCTCTCAACTCCACTTTTCCATTAAAAGACCCCTTATTGAATCGAAAAGGGTGGTCTTCTGGAAGATGTCTTCGATTATCCATGTATACATGCTTGCCACAATTGTCTAGGCGCAATGCCTCCAAATCATCTTCACAAATGGGGCAAGGAGTTCTTCCCTTCACAGTGTACCCCGACAAATTCCCATAAGCTGGGAAGTCATTTATCGTACAAAAAATCATGGCACGTAAAGTGAAATTGGTTTTACTATATGCATCAAACATTTGGACACCTTCATTCCACAACAATTTCAAATCTTCAATGAGAGGCGCTAGATACACATCAATGTCATTTCCAGGTTGTTTAGGCCCAGATATTAGAAGGGACAACATAATGTATCTAGACTTCATGCATAACCAAGGAGGCAAATTGTAGATAGTTAGAAGAACCGGCCAGGTGCTATATTGGGTACTTAGTGTCCCAAATGGGTTCATTCCATCTGTACTAAGACCAAGCCTAAGATTTCGATCTTCTTCACCAAAGTCCTTGAACTTTCGATCAATGTTCCTCCATTGCGGGGAATCAGCAGGATGCCTCATTAACCCATCTTTCTTCCTCCCATCAGCATGCCACCTCAATAATTTTGCAGTTTTTTCATCCGAGAAGAGTCTCCTAAATCTCGGTATAATTGGAAGATACCATAATACCTTAGCCGGAGACCCTTTCTTACACATCTCACCAGTATCATTCATCTTGTAACGAGAAACTCCACACCTTGGACACTCATGCAAATCAGCATACTCATTTCGATACAACACACAGTCATTGGGACAAGCATGTATCTTCTCATACTCCATACCCAAGGGGCACATAAGTTTCTTGGCCTCATAGGTGGAGTTTGGAAGTTCATTCCCGTCGGGAAACATTTCTACTAAGGCTTCTAACAACTGCGTAAAACCCTTGTCAGTCCAACAATTGCTCGCCTTTAAGTTGAATAACTTCATAATAGCACCAAGTTTAGTGAACTTTGTACAACCAGGATATAACGGGGTTTCAGCAGCTCTCAAAATACTATCATATGTCTGGGGACACTCTGTGAAATGGTCTTCAACATCTTGCATCATTTCATCTATCCTGTCCTTCTCCACTTCACTCTCACTTTCAACACCAATATCATCAGCTGTATCGATATCCTCACCTTGGGGGTCATTATCATCATCACAATGATTCTCATCTTCCCTTGGACAATAACTAGAACTTGCCTCAATATATATGCTCTCACCATGCCATGTCCACCTCGTGTAGTTTTCTTTAAACCCACGACGAATTAGATGATCTTTAATATCAACTATATCACGATATCCCCTCGAATTATTACAGTCACAACAAGGACAAAGAATATTCTTTGATTTATTCTCTGTTTGGTGTTTTAAGGCAACAGTGCTAAACTCTTCAATTCCTCGTAAAAAACTTGTACAATTTCGTTTACCATACATCCAACTTCGATCCATTTTCAACCACTGAATAACAAAATTAATTTTAAGATAATGTGTATATTTTGTAACATATATAGCTCCTTAACCATAAACAAGAATATAAGGCATCAAACATTTTCATTCAAAGTTTATATCATGTAAATGCAACTCCGGATGATCCAATAAGGTCCTTATCACTCCAACCTAACCCATTCTTGAATGTCCTATCTCACTAATAACTACTTGTAAAGTTTGGTTCTAAAGAAAATCCGGCAGCATTTCCCTACAGTTCTCCAAGCACACAATGTAGATAATCGGCTATCAACATATGTACCCAGAGAACAATCGGGAAATAGTGAGCCATGATCTTCTTAGATCCAAAACAATTCAAGTAGTTATCACCTAAATGAGATAGAACATTCAAGAACAGTCCCAAACCGGGGACTATTCAAGACTTACTCCTAATGAGTAAGCCCTGAACGGGTATCTAAGTCAATGATGCAAGTATTATTGCAATTCCAATCAATTATATCACAATTAAAAATCTCATACAATTCACAATCATTATACCAACCAGAACAAATAAGTTAATATTGCAAAGAATGGTTCAGATATATATACCACAAGTGAAGACAATCTCGTATGCGTACTACCGCCTTAATCGTTTGTCCACAACCAGAACCTCGAGCAACTTGTGGAATTCACTTCCGCATAATTAAGAATCTGCCATAAAAAATTACATATATTAAACCAACATAGTTTGAAAATCACTTTGTCCCTGTGATTATGATAATCACTTTGTCTGACCACGTATTTGCGTGTGTGCTCGTGATCCTAAATCTCATAGAACAAGAGCGAGCACGAGAGAAATAGAGTTCAGGACATTACTGAAAGTGCCTAAGTAGAGGTACTTGTTCTCATAAACGCACCCAATTCGTGCTTCCCATCGCCCATTATGATGATGCCTACAAAAAAATTAAATGATAAAAAATAATTTTAATAAGACATTCAAAGAATCATAGATGTCAAGTATATTGCAAAACAGCAACTGTAAAAATCTACAGACTAAATGCAAACAAATTTGCAGAACAAATGGAGCACTAACAATTATCCATAGTAAAAGAACACAATCTATTAAATTACTTTAGTTTGAAGTTTGAAACTTCAAAGAAACCATGGTATTTCAAAAAAAAAAAAAAAAAAGCCCCAAATAACTTTTACCGCAAATTGTATCCAGGCTTTGAACAGTGCAATAGTATTTCACTGGGTGGAAGAACAGATCGCATAAAAGCAGGCTTTGCAGGTGAACAACTATGTCAAGTTGACTGCACTCCTACGCCAATAACATGAAGTAATAATAAGCTCCTTACTTAACTAAACTACATAGAGAAAGTAAAAGACAATTTCCTACACGCCAGAGAAAAACTAAGGCTGAGTACATAACCTGTGAGGCTGTGATACCTTCACAAGTATCCGCCTACTTCTAAAGGTCAAAGACCCAAAGAGAAAAAGTTCAATATTTGCTCCATAATTATACCGTACATAATATTGAAAAGATCCCAGATGATTAAGCCTAGCATTCCAATTACAATATCACTTCTCTATTAGGACATAAGCTAGAGGCCTGGCTTATCATGCAACATTTTTAGGGACTATGCAATATGCTCAAATGACTATGCTATTCTACAGACTGTTCAAAGATGCAAACAAGCAACCAGTAAAATATTGCAAAACAGCCATATAAATTCAATGACTATGCAATATGCTCAGATGAAAATTGACTTCAAAAATTCAATGACTGAAATTCACAAGTATGCAATATGCTCAAATGAAAATTCAATGACTGAAAATTATAAAAATTCAATTAAATCTGCCATATAAATTCTAATTAGTGAACTAACACTAAACCTGAAATTAAACTAAGTCCGAGCCGAAATCGATTGAACATAAAAGATTGAACATTCTAATTAGTGAACTAACACTAAAAGTACAAGTTAAATGCTACATTCTATCTACCATGAAAAGATTGAACATAAATAGAAGCAATCTTACCATAGGTGAAATTGATTTCTAAAATTCAACAATGTCGAGCCGAAATCGATTTTTGGGGGCGAAATTAAGCAATTTTTCCACTCGAAAATTCAAAAATTCAACATTGCTGTAATTTGCTTGAACTTCCTCGGGTTTTTGGGGGCGAAATTATGCGATTTTTCCACTCGAAAATATCAGATATTGCTCGAATTTTTTCAGCAGGATTTTTAATTGAATTTTTTGGGGTTTCTACGGTTCGAATTCGTATGGAATTGAGTACATTTTTTGCTCGAAATGGGGGATTTTTGGTCGAAAATAATCAATTTTTCTGGGGTTTAAGGGTTCGAATTAATTAGGGTTTTTGGTCTAAATTTTAGCTCGAAATTGCTCGGATTTGCTGCCGATTATGGGTGTTGAACTTGATTGCGATTTTGGATGTTGAATTTGCTGGGGATTTGCAGTTTTTTGGGCGAATTTGTGGGTGTTTTTTGGGCGAATTTGTTGGATTGAAGGGTCGAAATTGAAAAGCTGGGGATTTGCAGTTTAGTGAATTAGTGAAAGTGAAAAGCTAAGGTCAAAAGCGCAGAATGGGTAACCTAAAGCAGAGTTATTTGCGTCACTTCATAATAAAAATGCGACGCAAATAACAAAATCTGAAATGCTGAAAATTTGTTATTTGCGTCGCTCATTTATTAAAAGAGTGACGCAAATTATTCAGTGCCTTATTTGCGTCGCTTGTCAGTAAATGAGTGACGCAAATAATAAACTTATTTGCGTCGCTTTAATAAAAAAGAGCGACGCAAATGATAGAAAGCTAACATACATTTGTTTTTTGCGTCGCTTCTTTAATAACAAGCGACGCAAATAACTTTAAAGTATAGTAAAAATACACATTTGCGTCGTTCTTTAGAATGAGTGACGCAAATATGGCGACGCAAATGAGGCTTTTTCTACTAGTGTGGTGCAGAAGTCAAACTCCTCTTCGATGATTGAAAAGCCTCCTCACATTCATCAGACCACCTAAACTTACAGTCCTTGCGCATCAACTTGGTTAGAGGTTGGGCTATCTTGGAGAAGTCCTTCACAAAACGCCGGTAATATCCAGCAAGACCAAGGAAACTCCGAACCTCGGACACATTCTTAGGACTTTCCCATTCAACCACGGCTTTAACCTTTGCAGGATCCACCTTCACACCTTCCTTGCTAATGATATGCCCTAGAAAAGCAACTTCCTTCAACCAGAATTCACATTTAGACAACTTGGCATACCATTTCTGCTTCTGCAACACATCCAAGATCATCTTTAAATGTTTCTCATGCTCTTCTTCATCCTTAGAATATATTAGGATATCATCAATGAAAACCACAACACAGGTATCCAAGTACTCATGGAAAGTACGGTTCATCTGGTCCATGAAAATGGCAGGTGCATTAGTGAGACCAAAGGGCATCACTTAAAACTCATAATGCCCATATCTGGTGCGAAATGCAGTTTTTGGGATATCCTCCTTTTTCACAGGGATTTGATGGTACCCAGATCGCAAATCAATTTTAGAAAACACACCAGCACCCTTCAACTGATCAAACAAGTCTTCAATCCGTGGTAAGGGATACTTGTTCTTGATAGTTACCTTATTTAGTCCTCGGTAATCAATACACAAGCGCATGCTCCCGTTTTTCTTCTTCACAAACAACACCGGAGCACCCCACAGAGACACACTAGGTCTTATGAAACCCTTATCAATCAACTTTTGCAGCTAAGTCTTCAACTCTTGCAATTCAGGAAGAGCCATCCTATACGGAGCCTTGGATATCGGAGCAGTACCAGGAACCAGATCGATATTGAACTCTACATCCCTTTTAGGTGGAATACCAGGTAACTCCTCAGGGAAAACATCAGGGTATTCCCGAACAACAGGAATGCTCTCGAGTTGATCTTCGAGAGACAAGTCCTTAACTCTGCAGAGGAACACCATATCACCTTTATGTCGAAGCCTCTTCATTCTCATTGCAGACACGATCTTCACATTTTTCTTCAACACAATACCATAGTAGGAAATACGGTTACCCTTAGGACCACACAAAACAACCTTCTGATCGCGACAGAGAATGGCTGCATGGTACTTCGGTAACCAATCCATACCAAGGATTACATCAAACTCAATCATAGGAAACTCCTTAAGGTCAGCATATAATTCAGACCCAGAGATAACAACAGGGACTTCTTTAAACTCCCGATAGTAGGAAAAATCCTCTCCCGAAGGAAGAGTTATAATGGATTTTAAAGGAGAACTAGAAGACAAGTTGGCTTTTAAAATGAAAGTGCTAGCAATAACAGACACAGTAGCACCAGAATCAAATACAACATAAGCAGGAACATTATTGATATGAAATGTACCCGTCACCACATCGGGCTAAACATCGGCCTCTTCTTGGGTCATGCAATAGATCCTATTCCTCGGAGGAGCAGATGAGGGAGCAGGCATTGAGCCACTAGAACTAGAAGAATTCACCCTCTTGGGACACTGATAAGACTTGTGTCCATCTTCCTTGCAAAGGTAACAGACAATCGTAGTGCCATCACAGTTCTTCCCTGGATGATGGTCTTTGCCACACCTGTAGCACTTCTTCGAGACTGAACTCTGACGAGGACCAGAACTCTGATGATTACCACTTATTACAGCATTATCAACCCTCGGCTTCTTAGCGGGAACTTGAGAATAAGGCACTGAAGGTCTCCTTGCAGATGCAACCTTCGCAGCTTCTTCGTCAACTATGGATGCATGGATACTAAGAGCAAAATCATAAGCCCCTTGGAAAGAAGCAACGCCCGAGCTCAACACATGGGTTCTCACTCTAGGATCCATCTTCTTGATGTACCTCTTCACCCTTTCAGCTTCAGTAGGGATGATAGAGGTAGCAAAACGGGACAATTCAGTAAACCTGTCCGTGTACTCCTGGATGGATAGAGAACCTTGAGACAGAGAGAGAAACTCTTCCTGCTTTTGCCAACGAAGTTCATCAGGGTAGAATCTCTCTTTCAGTTTAGTTGCAAATAAGGGCCAGCTGAATCCCGGCATAACCACGCATTCATCCCTGACTGTACTCCACCAATTGTCAGCTTCGAGCTTCAGATAATAAGTACCAATAACTACTCTTTCCTCGGGTGGGCAGCCCGTGGCATTGAACAACTTTTCCATTTCTCTTAACCACCCTTCAAGTACCACTGGATCAGCAGTTCCATCATAGGTGGGTGGACGATGACGATCGAATCTATCGAAAGTGGATTGGCCACCACATGGAGCAGCACTGCGGTTTGCCAAGGAAATGATGGCATTTTCAAGGGCACGACGTCTGCGACGCGCAGCCTCTTTCTGAGCACTTACATTTTGTGGAGGCATGCTACAAAAAGGACAAAGTTAGTTTGCATGGCACAAGATAAAAGCACATATACATTTACTGAAAAGAAAATTCCCAAGATAACTTCCTACCCAAGTAACTCTCACTAAGGTCTTTAAGGCTTTATCGTTTACCTAGGCAACTAAACTACAGTTTTCTTTAGAACTGCAGCAACTCAATGAGAGTTTTGGAACGTTTGCTCTGATACCAACTGTAACACCCCGTCTAAAACAGAAGGCGAGACGTTAGCGGAAATAACGTCGAGACGGTAATGTCACTCTAAAGGTTACTAAAAAAAGAATAAAAAATAAAGGAAACAACTGAATAAATAAATTATTTAAGTGAAAGAGAACTCAATAAACATGGAAAACTTCAAACGAGGCAGAACAACCTCAAATCCAATTGTCCCAATTGAAAAAAAAATGGTCTAAAGATAACATAGGGAAGTCTATAAAACTGTTAAGAAACAAACTAAACACTCTGCTCTCAACCCAAACTCAACAGAAGCAACTCTTCACCTGCAAACAACATTTAGGTTCCACAATCAGTGGGGAGTAACTAGCAGTTCTCCCAAAGACGAGGAGATCATATAGCAAGAATCAAGACAAGGTAAGAACAAAGAAAAAGAGATATGAAAACAAAGTCACAAGACATGAACTAAAAGAAAATAAATATATTAGAAAGAAACTATTCAATGGAAAATAGGGTTACTTAGTGAATCAAAACTTGAAACGGAATAAAATAATTGTTAAAGTTCATATAATAATTCAAATAAGCAAGACAGGTTAAATAGTTTAGTAATAATATTTATATCATAGAAAAAACAATTTGACTAAAGTAGGATCGAACGCTAGTGGAAGCCCGCAGTCCACTTCCTAAGGTTTGTGAGGCGAACCTCCAGTCAACTCACAGGAGACTGTGTCTAAGAATGGCCAAACTCCCGGTGCCGGATAGAAGCAAAATATGGTCTTACACCTCCGAACCTCCCGGACGACAACAATTAACCCAGGTTATACTACTTGAATCCCGCAGCCAAGTAGTTGGCATGTTCTAACCATTGGAATCCCGCAGCCCAATGGCTCCCAACTTACAGTCAATATTATAATTGATAAATAATATAATATAATTTTAAATCAAAAAAAAAATTATCAATGATCAACAGAGATGCCACATATGGTCTTATACTCAAATATTATCAAATCAAACACCGCGATATGCATAGGTTAAATAGTGTGTTACCAACACCATGAGAAGTCTTTTAATCAGAAAATATGCACACTATACGTATTCATATACATGTTGTCCAACTTATACAAATTGCAAATACATACTTAGATTATTGTTTTAAAAATTATCAAACTTGCGCACATCGACCCTCACATTGACACGAGTATTATAAAGTATAATAAGAGACATAACAAGTTTGAATCATGATTATATACTCTAAAATAATCCCAACAACTTACGTAAAAGTTCAGATTTCAATACGACATTATCAAGTCAAAAATTCACCTATTTTAATCACTAGTCATAGTACAAATTACATACATGAAACACATTATATAACCAGGCCCCCTAGCATGATTCTAAGTGATGAATATATACCCACACTATTTCCACACAAAAATGCAAGCAACATTTTGCTACATATTAATCATCAAAACAGTACCATACTTCACGATATGCTAATTACCCATTCACACTAATCAATATAACACCATGACCCAATTTAAATCAAGACTCAACAAACTAGTTTATCATCTAAACAGACCAAAAAAATTCTAACTCTTTCAGTCACGTAAACCCATGAAACCTGCTAATCCAATGTCACCTAATACTCTAACAAGAAATACATACATGACAAGAACATGGCAGGCATGAACAATTAGCAATCGTCTATCTTTAATCATGATTTATAGCATGAACTTAATACTTGTTATTTGAAAATCAAAACTGGCATACGGCAATTCCATCAAACACACAGGTCGCACAAAAAAAATCAGTTGGAAAACAGTTCGCAATTCGTCAAAATAAAATCAGTTTCTATAACGATCATTCTAGGTTTCTTCACACGACTTTCTCAATTGTTCTAGGACTAAATCATGAACTCTAAACTAGGTGACATCTAGTCTAAGAGATAGTACTAGTTACCTTGAAAGTAGAGTGCAA
Organism: Chenopodium album; assembly: GCF_948465745.1. NCBI lineage: Eukaryota > Viridiplantae > Streptophyta > Magnoliopsida > Caryophyllales > Amaranthaceae > Chenopodium > Chenopodium album. The sequence continues at coordinate 31,847,463 of NC_137836.1, forward strand.
GAACGAGTACAAACGAGCCCCAACGAACAAGAATCAATACTCCAAACGCCCTCTAATGGAACCCGTTATTTTGTGGACTTTTTTTTGTGAGAAATTTTGTGAGTTTAGAGACTAGAATGCAGCAAGAATGATATAACATGGCTGGGCAGCGTGAGGTTGAAATAGAGGGGAAGGAGAGAAGTTTGAGGGTTAGGCAAAATTAAAGGGATTGGGGTTACGATCATCAATAGAGAGGTAATTATAATGGGGGTTACAAGGAGCATTAGCAGCCAGCAACCCTTTAATTTATCCCCTTTACGTGACTTAGTAAATGGGTCAACACTAGTGGGTAAAATAGTTGGGTCGATCCAATACTCTATTAAACTAATTCGCATGCTTAACTTAAAATTACTACTACGACGAACTAGCACTAAGACAATCAATACTCAAAATAATATATATTTTTATTACTTAAATAAGAAAATAAAATTTGTATTAATTTAAAGAAAATATTAGTATAAATATACATATTAAAAAAAAAATACTTACGTCACAAACAATATGGGGTATTACACAGGTACCCACCGTGTCACGGGAATCCTTCTCGTTTGATGGTGGGATTTCCCGTGACACGGGAATTCTTCCGTGACACGGGAATTTCCGTGTCTTTTCCACGTAAACCCTTAACGCGTTTTCTTCCCCGTTTTCTGGAAATTTCCAGCGTTACACCAAAAATGCACCGTGTCACGGGAATGTTTCCCCTCTGACGGTGGGACTTCCCGTGTCACGGTACAATTTGCCGTGTCGCGGGATACTTTTTTAGGGTTCCGTGTGTTCCCTCAGCACATTTTCTCTATAAATACCCCCTCATTTCTGATGTACAGGGCATCAATTAATTTTCTAGTTTATTTTTCTCTCTTCTATGCTTTAGCCTAAACACTAGCCTACCCTTCTCATTTCAAAATTCCTTCTTCAAGTGCTCAAAGGAGTCCATACTTTACTCGTGGTTCTGTCCTTAAGCCAAGGCGTGAAAGGTAGAACTGTTTGAGGGTTTGGCCCCGAATCAACTCTACTTTATTTAATTTAATTTAATTGTTGTTTTATTATTTTTTCCTTGAAGTTACTAACTCGTTTATTATTTTGTAGTTGCAAACAAACAGAATCAAAGTAAGAATTATGTTCCTTTTATTTCTATTATTTTTCTAACGATTTTATATTGTTGGAATTATGGTTAAATTGCTTCCAATATTAATGTTTGTTCTATTATTGTTATTTATTGATCACCATATTGCATGTTTAAAGGGAATATGTAATTGAAAATCACGCCTAATAAGATAATTTGGACAACCGGTTTAGGTTCCTTTAAATCTTGTTGTTAATTGAAGTGATCACGAATATTTTAGAATAATGTGTGCATTAACATTCAACCAATTTAGCTAAATAATAGTTTGGAGCAAATTGAATATTTTGTTTGTATGCCTTTGAGATCGCAGGAATCATTTTTCACTATAAGAATCGAGTAGAGGCCAATACGGGCGAATGTGACTCCATGACTCACTTCGTACTATCATCCCCGATCCTCCTTTCGTGGTTCCGAACTATATGGAGTTAGTAATCTCATGGATTATGAATGGGGTGTAACCTTCACGGGTCAATCGTTGTTGCCTATCGTTGTCCCTTTATCGTGGTTGCCTTTTATGATCCGTGAACGGTTTACAAGTTCCTTAAAAACTTGTTGGCGGCTCCCTACTTTATTTGTCCCTAATCGTTGTCCCTAATCGTAATGTCAATTCCCACTTCCTATGAGTGCCAAGCATATTCACCACATGCTTTTAACGTAGGCGCACTTCGAGCGACGCCTACAAGGAGGCAACGAGAGTTTATTGCTATCAATTAAGTCTTGAATAGCTTCTTTCAACTTCCAATAGTTCTTAGTGAGATGGCCCCTGCCTTGATGATACTTGCAATTTGCGTAGGGGTTCCAACTAGTCGTCCTCTTTTCGACTAGCCGGTCTCTAAATGGCCCAATAGGAGTTATGAGACCTTTAACATGAAGACGATAGAATGTTGTGTCATAACTCATGCCAATAGGTGTGAAGTTTCTCCTAAATGGCTTCTTTTGTCCTTGATTGTTCATGGCTAGGACCTCGTTCAAGTTAATGATTCTAACATTATTTGAGTGGGTTGTTTTGGAAGAAGAATAATTGTCGTTCTTCTTTCCTGTCCACCCACCATTAGAGTTGCTAGCTATTTTTTGTTTCGTAAGGTCGTCTTCAATATCAATTCCTATGTCATAGACGACCTTGAAAGTACTCAAATTGCTTTGGTAATTTAGATGCTTTGTGTACTTTTCTTGGAGGTTCTTGATGAACAACCTCACAGATTCCTTTTTAGTGGGAACCCCAACCATTTTAGCGGAATTTTCCCTCCACTTATTGAAAAAGAAAGTGAATCCTTCGTTCTCTTTTTGTTTCAACATCTCAAGTTCTCTATGGTTAGTTTCAACTTGAATGTTGTATTTGTATCCATCAATGAAAGCGTTTGTTTGAGAATCCTAAGAGGAGATTTTTTCCGTATCAAGGGAGAAAAACCATTGTTGACAAACGGTTTTTAAAGATAAAGAGATCAATGAATGGAAAGCTTTCTTATCAATTTCCTTAATGTTCATTATTGTTTCAAAAGCTCTTAAATGAAAGTAAGGATTGTCAGTTGGCTTGAACTTAGGGATGTCGTTGGCATTGAACTTTTGTTGAAGAAGTTCCTTGTCCATAGAAAACGCTTGTGAGCTAATCCCTTGAAACTTAATAGTCATTGGAAATTTTGCTCAAGCTCGCTTCCATTCGCTCAAGCACTTGTTGTTTCGTAGGTTCATTGACTTGAAGAGCGAGAGTTTTAAACATCTTGGTCAAGCTAGCCATGTTTTGTCTTAGTTCATTAACTTCTTCTTCAGTTGCCATTTTCTTCTTATCCTTTGTTCTTTGTCAAAACGGTTTATCATAAAGTAAGCCTTGGAAGAAAGTGTTGCCTTTTATTATTCGCCCTTCCTTTCTTGAAAAATTGCTATAAATATTAAACCATTTTGACTTAATAACTTGACTCAAATTGACTTTAACTTTATTGGGTTTATAAAGCAAAAGCAAAAGCAAAAATAGGGTGCATATTTTTGGGAATCATGTATGGACTTCAAGCAACATGGTTATGTTGGGAGGATTAATATCCGACTTACCCCCTTAAAAAAATGACGGAAATCACGTGCACACAAGACTCTCTAAACATGGCCATGGTGAACATATACACAAAGTGTGTTCTTAAAAAGTGAGTGAAAGTGGCATGCTTCGACACTGATGTACGACCATGGGATTATGGGCCTAGACACTATTAAGGACTAAATAAGGCTTTAGTTATTAATAAACTAACTAATTAGACTCAACGTGAGGACTCGGGCAGAAAATTGAACCATCCCTGAAGCAACGGAACTGTCGCGATACGCCAGGGCCATCGCGACGCGATAATGTTATTGCATCACGATGGACACTTTCGTGTCACGCCACGGAAACGTCGGTCTAGGCCTGTTTCTAGTGTTCTACCTTAAAAGGACAAGTCTACAAATGAATTAAGTCAAATTTAATTAACCATATTAATTAATTAATTAAGCAAAGTCTTATATAGTCATTAATTAGTTTATTTAGACTTGTACACAAGTTAAACAAACGGTTAGTGTAATAACATATGGTTTATGCACAAGCAAGAATGCACAAATAGTCAAAGTAAGCACAATATGATGCAATGAGTTTGCAACCTAATCATGGCTCTAGTTCTCTAAAGTTCAAGGATAAGGATTAGTAAAAGAGGGTCCATGGTTATTAGTCCGGATGCACCGAGCGAAAGCCTTACCTTTGAAAGGGTTGGCGAGTATGGATGGGACCCCACAAGTTAAACTTCTTTCCATGGTTTTGTGAATTCACAAACTCGAATGTAGCCTTTGTTGTAATAAGCCTTCGATTACATAGATGTAGCGTGAATTCCCAGAGGGTTATGGCCATATGTAGAACACATATGGGTTCAGAATAGAGGTAAAAACTCAATCAGGAAGTAAAATCGAGCAAACAAGTACTAGAACCGGTCAAAGAAAGAACGCTGATTTCTAGCTGAGTATTGCAAGAACTTGGCGCGAGACAACAGGGACCATCGCAAGACAATATCCCTATCGCGCCGTGATATTGTTATCGCGTCGCGACAGAGCCATCGCACTGCGATGGGCACTATTTTCTCAGCGCCAGTTCCTACATGCCTCAACAGCTCTCTTTATTCTTAGAATTTTCCAGTTTTCGCAGCGTTTTTTCAATTCTAGTTGTGAAAGATATTTTCCAAATTTCCTAAGTGTAAAAAAGTCTATGTTTTTTACGCATTACGGATGGTACGGTCTATCCAATGCGGACCTTTTTTATGCTTATGCTAAAAATGTCAATCAAAATTACGCACATGAATACTTAGAACTTTTCGAGTCTCATACACACATTCTAAATTATTGCCAAAATAAATTTTAGGAATTAAAATAGAAATCCTCCCAATTGGAGTCTCCAAAAACGATAGAGAATATTTCAAGTATCCCACACTTGAGCCCCACTATGATCATACACTTAAGTATGGGGGCGTCCAAAGAAAAGGAAGCTAGAGCAAAAGAGTCGCCAACAAGTTTTAGGAACTTGTAAACCGTTCAAAGGGTGAAGGTTACACCCCTTCACAATCCATGAGATTGCTCACTCCATAGTGGTCTGGAACCACAACTGGATATTCGAGGATGAAGGTACAAATCCAACATAAAAGAGATTAAACCGGCCCTAAATAGGCCTCTACTTTATTTTTCTCATATTCATGTGCGCTTTCTGACTAACATACAATCAATATATTAATCCTAAACTTGTTTAATCTATGTTGGTTGAATATTAATGCACAAACAAAACTATTATTCGCGATCACTTGAATTAAAATCACATTAGCCTAAATAAATTATAAATAATCTTATTAAGCATGATTTCAAGTACAAATTCCCTTTAATCCTGCAAGAGAGGGCGTGATCGAGCAATAATAATAATACTTCAAGCAACATAATAATATATTGATATAACAAATCATCATCATTATAGGATCTCAATAAAGCATAATAATATTATTAGCAAGATCCTAGGCATGATACTAACATGATTAATAACTAACAAATCCTAGTATGTCGCTAAACAATAAAGATCAAAGCTTTATCCCTAACATGATACTAACCTGATAGAAGAAAATAAGAAGTAACCAAAACATGATATTAGAAAGCAATAAAAACATCCTAACACGATACTAGGAATTAAAATAATATAAGCATGCTTCCTAAAGATATAGAGCAATAAAACTACTTACTTTGTTGCCTTGTACCTCTTTCTATCAAAATAATACACACGTTAGTAACTTCAATGAAAATATTAAATCAAACACTTAATTTAAATAAATAATATAGATATTTAGGACCAAACCCTCATAAATTAGCAACCTTTCACGTCTAAGGCGAAGGCAACTTCAAGCTTGGTTAGTGTAGACACCCATTTGTGTCTCCCAAAAACCAAACCCAATGATGAGTACCTTTCACGTCGAATCATAATCGAATGAAGCGAAAGTGTGGAAAGTTTAGTGTTGCGGATAGTTTTAATTCTTTTTTCTTCTCTCTGTTTTTGAAAACTTTTTTTAATAAAACAACCAATCCAGTATGTTTATCCATGATATGGGTCCAATAATGGTGTAGTTGGATGGGGCTTGACAAGAGCTTTCCAACGATATATTATAAGCCCAATTCCGATGAATATTGAGGAAATTATGGCCAATTTACTAAACTAGGCCCGTTTTAAGCCTTATATGCGGCCCAATGATCTAGGGGAGGGCCTAATATGATTTATCATTCCTAATGCAATTAGGAATGGTTTTAGTCTTCTAGATTCTTCTAGAAAGTTCTTTTCATTCCTAATTCAATTAGCATTGATAAATTGACTTTTGTTGACTTTTCAGAGTTTTAATTAAAATCAAAGAGTATTTTTGAGGAAAATACGATTTTATCCTCCTGTACGGCAATTTTTATCTAATTTTAAGAAAACGCGTGATTTTCTAAATCAGCGCAAAACGCCAGCTGTAGCGCCTGGCGCTAATGTTGGCGCCTGGCGCTAATGTTGGCGCCTGGCGCCAACAGCCAGCGTTGGCGTTGGCGCTGGTTCAGTTTTACGTGCGCCAGACTCTGTTTTGATATTTAATCTTTTTGGCTGATTTTCTCTATAAATAACGGGCTAAAAACCCCGTTTTCGATAACCAGTTTTCATCAATTCTCATCAATTCTTATTTTCTCTAATATTCACCAACTCTCATCAAGATTCTCTTGACTACTCTCTCTCTCTCTCTCTCTCTCTCTCTCTCTCTCTCTCTCTCTCTCTCTCTCTCTCTCTTTTTCTAAACTAGCTTTTTACATACAAAATTCCGCATTCATTAGATCTAGATACACCTAGCCATATTCGAAGTTGCCTTCGCCCTAGACATGAAAGGTTTAATTTCTGAGGGTTTGGTCCCAAATCTCTCTTTCAATTATTATTTAATTTAATTGTTTTGATTATTATTTTCCTTGAATTTACTAACGTGTGTATTTTGTTATTAGAAAGAGGTACGAGGCATCGAAGTAAGTACTTTAATGGTTTTATTGATGTTATGATATAGAGTTCATGCTTAGGTTGTTATTTTGATTCCTAGTATCATGTCTAGGGTAACTTTAATATCAAGTATGATTAAAAGTATGATGCCTTTTATTTTCTTCCTAATATTTATGATTGTTAGTATCATGTTAGGGTTAAAGCTTTGATCTTTAATGTTTAGTGACATGCTAGGGTTTGTTATTAATCTTGTTAGTATCATGCCTAGGATCTTGCTATTATTATGCTTTAACATTATTATGATTATTTTTATGATTTATGATTATAATTGTTATAATTATTGTTATGATGATTATTTTTAAGTATGATTGTTATGGTTATAATTATTATTATGATGATTATAATATTATTATTATGATTATTATTATGTTGCTTGATATTTATATTGTTATTGCTTGATCACACCTTTTTATGCATGTCTAAAGGGAATTTGTACTTGTAATCACGCTTAATAAGATATTTAATTATCTTGTTTAGGGTTAATTTGATTATAATTCAAGTGATCGCCAATAATAGATTTGTTTCTGCATTAAATTCAACCAACATAGATAAACAGGTTTAGGGTTGATCCTATTGATTGTATGTTAGTCAGAAAGCGCACATGAATACGAGTAGAATAAAGTAGAGGCCTATTATTAGGGCAGGTTCAATCTCTTTTAGGTTGGATTTGTACCTTCATCCCCGAACCCTTATTTGGTTCAAGACCTTATGGAGTTGACGATCTCTTGGATCGTTAAGGGGTGTAACATTCACCTCGTGAACGGTTTACAAGTTCCTAAAACTTGTTGGCGACTCTTTTGCTCAATCTTCTTCCCTTTTGGACGCCATCATACTTTAGTGTATGATCACAGTGGGGGTTCAAGCTAGGGGTTTTAACGCTTGAAATTATTCCCCACAGTTTTTGGCGACTCCACTGGGAAGGATTTCTATTTTAATTCCTGAATTTGTTTCGGCAATGATTTAGAATGAGTTGATGAGACTCGAAACGTTCTAAGTATTTCATGTACGTAATTTTGATTAACATTATTGTCATATGCATAAAAAAGATCTCATTGGAAAGACCATCGATAATGAGTTAAAAACATAGGATTTTACACGTAGGAAATTTGAGAAATATCTTTCACAACTAGGACCGAAATAACACTGCGCGAAACTGGAAAATTTTATCGAGCACAGAAAGCTGCTGAGGCATGTAGGAATTAGCGCCAGAAGCCAGAGCATTGGCGCTTGATTTTTAACCGTAGCGCCAGACGGCAGCATTGGCGCCAGGCGCTACAGCTAAAACCTGGCGCCAGTCTCTGTTTGCTGGCGCCAAATTCCTCCAATACCGAGCCAGAAATATGCGTTCTAATTTCGACTAGTTTTTCGTATTGTTTGCTCGATCCTATTTCCTGATTGAGTTTTTTCTCACTTTTCTGAAACCCATATGTGTTCTACATATGGACATAACCCCCTTGGGATTCATGCTTCATCTACCTGATTGAACGCTCTGAGCAACAAAGGGTACATCTGAGAATGTTGAATTCACCAAACGATAGAAGCGAGTTTTTCTAAAACTCGCGGTGTCCCATCCACTCGCGCCAACCCTTCACGGTTAGGCTTCCGCGCGGTGCATCCAGACAATTAACCATGGACCCTCTATTAACTAAACCATATCTCGAACTTTAGAGAACTAGAGTCATGGTTAGGTTGCAAAATCATTGCATCATATTATGCCTACTTGACTAATTGTGCATTACTTGTTGCGCATATGATGTATGTTTTTCTTAACCATTTGTTTGACTTGTGTTGAGATTAAATAAATGACTTAAAGAACTTTGCCTAATTAATTAATTAATTTGAGTAAATAAAGTCTAATATTTTAATCAGAATTGACCTAATACGACTTTAGGCATACCCCTGTTGATTAATAACATTGAAAACAGTCCCAGATTGAAGCTCCAGTATTGGCGCCAAAGTCTGGACTGTAGCGCCACTCTGTGGAGTGTGGCGCCTGGCGACAGCTCTATCGTCTGGCGCTACACTACACAGTGCGACGCCAGTCCTGTCGTTTTGCCGACAGTTCGGATTATTGGTCGAGTCATCACCTAGTGTCTAATTAACCAGTTTGCTAATTAATTCGGTTAAATTTCGCTGTCAATAATACTTTATCGAGTCATTAATTGAGTCTAGTCACATAGTCTAGCCACATGGTCATGACACGAGTCTTAATATGTCACCTACACTCACTAATCTTAGCACACACTTCGAGTATGTATCACCATGACCATGTCTTAGGTTCATGCATGAGTCGGTCTTTTCCGTCATTTGAGTTGAGGGTACATTATATTCCTAATTCTTTATATCCCTCCATTCTATTCCAATCTTTCTTTACTTCCTCCATCCATTGCATGTTGAATAAAGTTTGAGTCAAATAATTAACAATGAATATCCCCAAATTCCTTTTCCACAGTACTTGGTCGAGGAGAGAAGGGCGATTAATCAAGGACAACACCTTTGTTCAGGTCTCACTTTTTGATAAACCGATTCGTCAAAAGAGGAAGGCTAAAAAGATAATGGCAAGTCAAGAAAAAGTCAATGAGCTTAGGAACCAATTGGTTACCATGACTGAGACACTGAAGCTACTCACACTCAAGATCGATGATCCCGTGAAGCAACAACAAATGAACCTCATGCAAGAAAGTTTGAGCAAGTTATCTAATGACTATAAATTTCAGGGCATGAGTTCACAAGGGGTCTGGCTGGACAAGGAACTTCTTCCACGACATAAGTTCAACGCCACTGACATCCCTAAATTTAAGGCAACAGATAACCCTTACTTCCATCTAAGAGCTTTTGAAACTATAATGAGCATTAAGGGTATCGATTAGAAAGTTTTCCCCTCTCTGTTCCCACTATCTCTCGAAACCGTTTGCCAACAATGGTTCTTCTCCCTTGACAAAGAGAAAACCTCTACCTGGGAATCGATAGTAAACGCTTTCGTTGATAGGTACAAGTGTAATTTTCAAGTTGAAACCGACTATAGACAACTTGAGATGCTAAGACAAAAAGAGAATGAAGGCTTTACTTCTTTCTTTAATAAGTGGAGGGAAACTTCCGCTAAGATGATTGAGGCACCCACTGAAAAAGAATCTGTGAGGATGTTTATCAAGAATCTCCAAGAGAAGTATTCGAAGCATTTAAAATATCAACACAATCTGAATACTTTCAAGGCCGTTTATGACATCGGAATTGAAATCGAAGATGACCTCGCAAAGCAAAAAGCTACTAACAATAGTAACCACGATGGCTGGAAAGGAAAGAAGAACGACAATCCTTCTTCTTCCAAAAACGCCCACTCTACTAATAATGTTAGTACCTTTGACCATAATGGTGTCTTAGACATGAAAAATCAAGGATCTAAAAGGAAACCCAGGCGAGAGTTCACACCCATTGGAATGACCTACGATGCTGCTTTCGACCGTCTCTACGATCGAGGATTAATCAAACCTATTGGCCCTATCGAGGATCCAACACCAGAAAATCGATCTTCGAGATGGAATCCCAACTCCTATTGCAAGTACCATCGAGGAAACGGTCATACCACAGATGAATGCTACAGGTTTCAAAATCTCATTCAAGATCTCATAGAAGCAAACAAGATCCCATTGCCTCTAGCTAGCGAGAAGACTGGGTGATGATGAAGCGAATGACACAAGACAAGAGGCGAGCTTCAACGATGAGATTTCATCCTTTTTTTTATTTCTTTTTTATTTACCCTTTCTCCAATAAGTCTAGCATAGGCACCTTTCTTTTCCCTTAGATTAATTTTGTAGATTCTTTCTTTTCCTTTTTCCTTTAATAAAAATGAGCATTTATTTCCTTGCATATGATCATTTCATTGCATTAAAAAATAAAAAAAAAATAATAAAAATCCATTATTGAATTAAGCACAAGGTATACCAATGATTTGAGGCACCCCTTGTAGCCACATCATATCTCCTTTCACCTTTCAAATATACAATCCTTTCTTCATAAACCACTTTGAGCCTCATCTAACGATAGACCTTTCTTTTTTCGACCTACATCTACCTAACCTTGGGATGGGATGGTGTGCAACTTATGCAATTCTAAAAAGCTTGAGTAATTTCAAAAGATCAAAATAAATATAAAGCAATAGCAAAAAAAATAATAATAAAAGTGTACAAAAAGGGTAAGTGTTCCAATGTCTTTGATATGAAAATGTCTTCGATATGAACACGTCTCAGATTGCGTCTCTTATCGAGTGCTCGGTACCGTGCCTGAGAAACATGAATGCCAAGTGAGTGATAGACCGCATGATCGGGATTGCCCACACTTATGAAAATAAAATAAATAAAGCAAAAAAAAGATAGCTAAAAAAAGAGTAGAAATTCAAGCATAAAAATACAAAGATTCAAAAGCAAGGTTGCACACCTCGGGGGCTTTTATAGGGTCTTGAGCCTTTATCCCCTTCTTCTTCAAACCTTTAGCCTAACCACGTTACAACCCTTAAAAAGACCTTTTTGAGGTATACACACTTGTGCGAGGTTCGGCTAGAGCTACGTTCGGCCTGATTCCTAACGGATACATAGGCAACCTCACATCGAGGTGCGGCCGTAATAAACATGCATTCATATTCACATTCACACACTTACACCATGATCATATCAAGGGATCTCCTATGCTCGTCCCTATTCACTTAGAGCTAGACTTGGGGGCTTGATCCCTACATCATTAGCTTACCTAGCCTAAGAGTCACCACCATTTGACTCTTTTAACAAATAAAATCTTCCCACACACTTAGCCCTTGTGGCCTAACTTTAGTGTCACTTTCACACACCGCACAGATACATGACCAAATATACTTTCCTTAGGAACCCTTTGTCATGAAATCTTAACATAACGATGAAGCATGCCTTGTCACATCACTCATCAATCATAATTGTCATTGCATCACGAAGTATGATGTACTTAGCCTCCCTGCCTAAGTTACCCAAACACTTTCATCATGGAGTCAACAGTTCAGATAGCCTAGGATGGATTAATCCTTGCACCTTGAGAGATAGTATCAAACAACATTTGACTAAGCTCATTCAACATGCATCTTCAAACTTTCGATTCTTTTTCGCGTCTTTCTTTTTCGGGAGAAAGTCAGTACCCTCCACAAAAATGACGGAAAATTTTTTCTTTTTTTGCATTTTTGAGTCGCACGATCACATTACGATGCACACACAAGTCATGTACACATTGAGTCATGTCGTGTCATATCACCTTGATTTGAGTCTAACACATGTGTCATTTCACTTTGAGTCGAGTCAACCTCGAGTCAGTCAATCATATCGAGTCAAGTTTATACCTTGAGTCGTGTCAAGTCGATGAGTCAAGCAACATTAAACCTTAGGTCAACCCTAAGATAATTGAAGAAATTGGAAAAGTTCTATAGTCAAAAATAAATACAGGTGCAGTAGAATAGGGGAGACCCTACTCCAGCGCCGGACGAAAACATCTAGCGTCAGGCAATAGATTTCAGCGCCTGGTGCTAGATCTCAGCGTCTGGCGACAGAGTCAATTCTTGGCACCAGAGATATTTCAGCAGCGACAGAGCTCGAAGCCTCTCAGAAAGGTGATTTCAACCTCATACGACAATTTCGGGTTCCTTGGTACGCCAGTTAGCCCCTATAAGCAATTTAACATGATTAAGTAGTCAGTTTGATTACAATCACAATAAGTGGTCGACCTGATGAAAGATTGTCTCACTTAGCTTAAATCTCCTAAGAATTGGCTCATCACGGAAACGCCGACATACTGGTTTTAGCGGAAGCAAAGTTCAGGCGAGCTTTAGAGATCGACAAACGTTGGTCTTCGGAAATTTTTCTTCAGAATATTATCGCAACAAACATTCAAGTACCGAAGCTCTATTGTTCAGAGACGCGTGAACATCTCCATCAAAGCTCTTTTCTCCAGAGACGCGTGGGCATATCATCAAAGCTCTTTTGTTCAGAGACGCGTGGACATTCCTTTCAAAAGATCTTTTGCTCTAGAGACGGGTGGGCATATCATCAAAGCTCTTTTTTTCAGAGACGCGTGAACATTTGTTCCATCAAGCTCTTTGTTCAGAGACGCGTGGGCATATCATCAAAGCTCTTTTGTTCAGAGACGCGTGAACATCTCCTTCAAAAGCTCTGTTGCTCCAAAGACGCGTGGCCATATCATCAAAGCTCTTTTGTTCAGAGACACGTGGACAATCCTTTTCAAGCTCTTTTGTTCAGAGACGCGTGGACATTTCCTACAAGCTCTTTTGCTCATAGACGCATGGGCATCCTATTATCAAGCTCTTCGTTCAAAGACGCGTGGACACATCATTCAGAAGATCATATCAAAAAGAATCTCTTTGTTCAGAGACACGTGAACATATCAAAAAGAAGCTCTTTATTTAGAGACGAGTGAACATCGAAACAGCGGAGGCGTTCCCTAGATTGTGGAGAGTAGTCACAAACAACTGAGGATTGTTTCAAGAGAAGCAATCTTCGATAGTATTCCCTTGGACGTGGAATATTATCAATGCGGATGAGGATTATTTCAAGAGAAGCAATCTTCGATAGTATTCCCTTGGACGTGGAGTATTATCATAGCGGAAGAGGATTGTTTCAAGAAAAGCAATCTTCGATAGTATTCCCTTGGACGTGGAATATTATCAATGCGGATGAGAATTGTTTCAAGAGAAGCAATCTTCGGTAGTATTCCCTTGGACGTGGAGTATTATCATAGCGGAAGAGGATTGTTTCAAGAAAAGCAATCTTCGATAGTATTCCCTTGGACGTGGAGTATTATCATAGCGGAAGAGGATTGTTTCAAGAGAAGCAATCTTCGATAGTGTTCCCTTGGACGTGGAATATTATCATAGCGGAGGAGGATCGTTTCAAGCGAAGCAGTCTTCTATATTGGAAGCAGTTACAGGCGTAGCGGTTTTCAAACGGGATAGCATTCTCTAGCTTGCAGGAGGTCATCAAAACGACAGTAATGCGGCAGCAAATCGGTTACTTTCAGAGACGTGTGCTCAACGGTGCAAGATACGCGTTTCTTAACTCTTTTATCTATTTAACTAACGCTAGTTTGCAGGTATCGGCGTTACAAGAGTGGCTTAGGATCGCAGAATGTCCTGAATCATTCTCCGTCCCTATCGATACTTTGACTTTCGTTTTCGAAACTTGCGTTTCTCCAAACTCAGTCAAAGTGGGGGCTTCTGTAGACACCCATTTGTGTCTCCCTAAAACCAAACCCAGTAATGAGTACCTTTCACGTCGAATCATAATCGAATGAAGCGAAAGTGTGGAAAGTTTAGTGTTGCGGATAGTTTTAATTCTTTTTTCTTCTATCTGTTTTTGAAAATTTATTTTAAGAAAACAGCCAATCCAGTTTGTTTGGTCCATGATATGGGTAAAATAATGGTATAGTTGGATGGGTCTTGACAAGAGCTTTCCAACGATATATTATAAGCCCAATTCCGATGAATATTGAGGAAATTATGGCCAATTTACTAAACTGGGCCCGTTTTGAGCCTTATATGCGGCCCAATGATCTAAAGGAGGGCCTAATATGATTTATCATTCCTAATGCAATTAGGAATAGTTTTAGTCTTCTACATTCTTCTAGAAGGTTCTTTTCATTCCTAATTCAATTAGCATTGATAAATTGACTTTTGTTGACTTTTCAGAGTTTTAATTAAAATCAAAGAGCATTTTTGAGGAAAATACGATTTTATCCTCCTGTACGGAAATTTTTATCTGATTTTAAGAAAACGCGTTGGCGCTGGTTCAGTTTTACGTGCGCTAGACTCTGTTTTAATATTTTATCTTTTTGGCTGATTTTCTTTATAAATAACGTGCTAAAAACTCCGTTTTTGATAACTAGTTTTCATCAATTCTCATCAATTCTTATTCTCTCTAATATTCACCAACTCTCATCAAGATTCTCTTGATTACTCTCTCTCTCTCTCTCTCTCTTTTTCTAAACTAGCTTTTTACATACAAAATTCCGCATTCATTAGATCTAGATACACCTAGCCATATTCGAAGTTGCCTTCGCCCTAGACGTGAAAGGTTTAATTTCTGAGGGTTTGGTCCCAAATCTCTCTTTCAATTATTATTTAATTTAATTGTTTTGATCATTATTTTCCTTGAAGTTACTAACGTGTGTATTTTGTTATTAGAAAGAGGTACGAGGCATCGAAGTAAGTACTTTAATGGTTTTATTGATATTATGATATAGAGTTCATGCTTAGGTTGTTATTTTGATTCCTAGTATCATGTCTAGGGTAACTTTAATATCAAGTATGATTAAAAGTACGATGCCTTTTATTTTATTCCTAATATTTATGATTGTTATTATCATGTTAGGGTTAAAGCTTTGATCTTTAATGTTTAGTGATATGCTAGGGTTTGTTATTAATCTTGTTAGTATCATGCCTAGGATCTTGCTATTATTATGCTTTAACATTATTATTATTATTATTATTATTTTTATGATTTATGATTATAATTGTTATAATTATTGTTATGATGATTAATTTTAAGTATGATTGTTATGGTTATAATTATTATTATGATGATTATAATATTATTATTATGATTATTATTATGTTGCTTGATATTTACATTGTTGTTGCTTGATCACACCTTTTTATGCATGTTTAAAGGGAATTTGTACTTGAAATCACGCTTAATAAGATATTTAATAATCTTGTTTAGGGTTAATTTGATTATAATTCAAGTGATCGCCAATAATAGATTTGTTTCAGCATTAAATTCAACCAACATAGATAAACATGTTTAGGGTTGATCCTATTGATTGCATGTTAGTCAGAAAGCGCACATGAATCTGATCAGAATAAAGTAGAGGCCTATTATTAGGACAGGTTCAATATCTTTTAGGTTGGATTTGTACCTTCATCTTCGAACCCTTAGTTGGTTCAAGACCTTATGGAGTTGACGATCTCTTGGATCGTTAAGGGGTGTAACCTTCACTTCGTGAACGGTTTACAAGTTCCTAAAACTTGTTGGCGACTCTTTTGCTCTATCTTCTTCCCTTTTGGACGCCACCGTACTTTAGTGTATGATCCCAGTGGGGTTCAAGCTACGGGGATTAATGCTTGAAATATTCCCCACAGTTAGGTGCGTCTAAGACTCGTGAATGCAGTATTGTATGTCGAAAAGGGAAGGCTTAGAAAGAGGGAGAAAGAAAAGCTTTGAGAGAGATAATAGAATAGAATTAGATGATTGTTGATGATTAAAAACGGGAAAATAACGCCCCAATTTATAGAGAAAACATCCGAAACGTTTAGAAAAGAGTCTAATTTGACTCGAAGTAAAACAGCCCCTATCGCGATGCGATACGCCTATCGTGACGCGATAGGCTCTTCGCAGCGAGATGGCTCGATCAGGATAAAAATCCTATACGGAGTCCTTTTCCTAATATAATTAGATAGTTAAGACTATGTAATTATCTTAATTAAACTCAGTTTTATCCTTTGAAACAATTCTTTTATTCCAAATTAAATTCTTTATCTTTTCTAAATAAAATAAAAGTATAATTATTAATCCTAATTCCATTAGAATTTATAATAACCCTCTAGATTATCCTAGAAAATTAAAGTAATTGCTAATAACTTTAGGAAAGATAATTAATGGGCCTCCAATTGATCATTGGGCTATAAAAATCATTTCGAGCCCAATTTAGTATTTTGGCCATAACTTCCTCATTATTCATCGGAATTAGGCTTATAATATATTGTCAGAAAGCTCTTTTCAAACCCTATCCAACTACACTATTATTGGAGCCATATCATGGACCGAATTAAATTGAACTAGAAGTTTTTTCCTAAATAAGGTGCGAAAAGAAATATTTTTTAAAACAGAAAGAAGTATTTTTATTAAAAACAGGTGCATCACGAGGCTATTTCACATTTCACCTTATTCGATAATCAAATGATGTGAAAGATATTCTAAACTGAATTGGTTTTTGGGGAGACACAATCAAGTGTCTACAGAAGGCGTCCCTTTAGAAGCATTGCTTTTGCGGAATTTGGACACCTTCCCCTCTTTTGAAGTAGAGGTTGGCTGCATCCTCTTCGACCTTTTGGTGAAAGTGGCCAACTAAAAGAAAACAATTTTAATTTAAGTAAATTCATAATAAAGCGTCCAAGTATGAGTAGGAAGGAAACCCCTTCCAAAATCCCAAGTCGGACGAAGAGCCAAATTAGAGTAGTCCATTTTAAATCAGGAAGGACCCCTCTCCAAACCTATCAACTCGGCACAATAAAAAAAAGGAGAAAAAGCAGACGACCAATACCTCCTTAGTTTATTTTACAGCTGTTGGCGGGCCTTGTACCGAGCTAAGTCAAGCTCAGACATGTCTACATCCCTCTTTTTCTCTAGGTCAAGCATGGCTAGAGCTTCGTCTGTGTAAGAAAAGAGAAAAAGAGTTAGAAAAATTATGACATAATTTACTTGTAGATGGCTAAGGTATGAGTAGGGGAATGTTTCGGTAAAGGCCGCATGCCGACATAAATACCAGGTCCCTTAGCCAGCCGGACAAGGGAATCCAGCTCTTAGGCACGACCATTGACGTGCCGCCCGTAGTCACCCCCCTGACTCCAAAGTAGTCAAGTTGGTACGCATTGTCGGGATGGACGGGTGGCTTGCCCTCGGCCAAGCGGGATGGGAGAAGCGTTAAACCTATTCATCCGCAAGTTGAACTCCACGTTCTTTGTTTTAATGTGTTAGAAACGGTTCTTCTAGTCACGCCACTTGGATAGCCGGCCCATCACCACCAGATAGTCTTTAGTGGTGCATAATATGAACCAACCGTTCGTCACTTTGTCCAGGCAGACCAAGGAGTGCATCTCTTAAAATAATGGGACATCCGGCTTAAAGCTTTGCCTAATGCACATCACCAATTACCCGAAGATGTTCAACCAGCTATTCAGCATCAGCTGGAAGAGGGCAATGTTGTACTTGTCTAGGAGCTCCTGGACGAACGGGTGAAGAGGGAAGCGGAGTCCCACTTCAAGGGCAGCGCGGTACACGCTAAAGTACTGTCACCGCAACCGCTCATCCTCCCAGGCGGCCACAGAATGAGAGTGCTTTGGAGCCTTGAGCTCATATCCCTCTCCCAGCATAAGGAAGCTCTTGAACTCCTCCAGGCCATCATTGAGGAATCCTAGGATCGTGTCCCCAACTAGACATGTGTACGGATCTTTAAAATTGTCTGCATTAGCCTCCTCACCGACCTCCTAGGCCCCTTAATTTTCCGCCTCCCCTTCATCAGGGTGGGGGTGGCCCCAAACTCTAAGGATAACAAAGTGTCTAATTCAGCAGCCTCGGCCGAGCTCCTAGTCTAAGAACCCCGGCCGCCCTCGGAGATAAAAACTCCCTCCGGAACTTAGGGTCCTTTACCTTTATCCTTCCTCTTGAAGTCCGCCTGATTTCCGAGAGGAGGAGCACTGCGAGATGGCAGGTCGGATGGTTAAACAATCACTATGCCTAGGCCTGGCTGACCTAGTAGTTTGTGAAAGGGGTAGTTTAGAAATTCGAGCGGACGCCCCAACGTCCACCTGAGAAGAAGATGGAAGTTATCTAAAAGACTACAATTGGGCCGGATCTATGACCGAGTTGCGAATTGAGGAAAGCAAAGACCCGGAGTCTGCTCAGTCGCTTCCCTGACAAAAGTGATGCCTTGCCTTTGACGCTCTTCGAATGAGGCAATCACTTCGACCGCCGGGCATTCTCCCCATCCGTGTTTCTCGGATCATAAGGGACCCTTAGGTTTACTAGACTGTCGCCTGGATTTCTAGCGATGTACTTGTCATACGTCTGCATAGTCCGAGCCATTTGCGACTGTAGGGACAGAGAAGAATACGTAGATATCAGTTGGTACACAATAGAAATGCACCCACTTTACGAGGGAGACGACTCATCCATGTCCACTCTAGACTCCTCAGTCCTAGGTGAACGGCCGGCCTCATGTGGAGAAACGGACAAAGCTGAGTATTGAGCCAGATTTAAAAACAAAAAAGAAATGCAAAGAAAAGCAAAAGAGGAAGAAAAAAGGGGGCAGGCGGTTACCTTCGTCTGTGTAGAAAACTTAGGAAAATCTCGAAGGTTTACCGAAAAATTCAAAGACTCTAACCGGAAACCTCTAACCTACGGCGAAGCTCTTGAAGATTTAAGGAAGAAATTACTTTCTCTCTCTAAAAGCTCTAACTTCTCTCCAGAACTCTCAAAGTTCCAATGTAAAAAAAAAAAAGAAGTCAAATATCCTATATTTATATTCAAAAGTTATGGGGGCAAAATGGTAAATCAGTTTTTTCCCGCTTAAGAATTTGAATGGTTACTTTTTGAAAAAGTTAGCCTTGAATTCAAATTGTTAAAAACCAATTACGTCACTCTAAACAGAAGGGAAGGCGAACAGGCTGACGGCAAGTCAAAATAGACGTCCAGGTCAGCAGAATCCAAATCGTTGTCCCGAAAACCCAGACAATAGGTGTCCTCCCTAAAAAGATAGTCAGCCTGCTGCGTCCGACTAAACTCAAGACCCAAAAGTGTCCAAATGCAGGGATCATAGGCCAACAGGACCAAGCGTCCAACTAAAGAGAGAAATCCCCAGATAAGACGAACGGTGATGTCCGTATACCACAGCAATGCCCAAAACTTCTACAAATATATACTCGGACATATCCGGGCGAGTAGAAAATCAAAGGAGGCGACCCATAGAGTACGAGCCACCCCCTCTGAGGGGAAAATGTTTAGGGTAAAAATTACCCCAAAATGTGGACCAATCCATAGTGACACGTGGCCCAATTGAAGGGTGACACGTGTTACTATAGGAAGATGACACGTATGTAAGCCCTGCTAAGAGCACTTGAAAAAGAGAAAAAAGGGAATCCTTACATTATGATGCCCAAATCCCGATAAAGCCGCAAAACGACGCCCCCCAAGGACACGTGTCCATGCCTGATTGCGCCGCCAATCTGAAAAATGTCATTCTGGGGTAATAACCCTAAAAAGCACAAAAACCCACCCCTATAAATACCCCAATCATTTATGATGGGAGGGGTGGATTGGGTAAAGGCTACACATACAATTGTTGTATGTGGTCCTGATGAGTGACATTTATGTCACTCTTAAGGAGTAGTTCTAGAGTCATTTTCGTGTTTATTTTATCTTATTTTCCCCTTTCTTTCTCTTGTTTTCTCTTAATAATATTTCTAGTTTATTTTGGTAATTTTGGTGCGTTTTAGTTCATTTTCTTTATTTTATTAGTTTTAGTCTATTTTCGTATTTTATTTTTACTTTCTTTGCTTGTATAGTTTTTGTTTAGTTTTTATTAGTTTTAAGTTTATTTTGTTATTTATTTGATTTTATTTACTTGTATAGTTTTATTTAATCTTTATTAGTTTAGTGTTATTTCTCTTTTTCTATTTTACTTTATTTTACCTTTATTTTATTTTATTTTATTTTATCTCTTAGTAATCCCCTCGTGTTTTTGGTTATAGGTGTTTCGGGTTTTATGTCAAGTGGGTTCGGGTTCCAAGTTGAGTCAAACGCCAAACAAAGCTGCTGCCCAACCTTATCCATCACCGCACCCTTCATTATCCTACACCACACCAAAACACAAAACTTTTCCCCTGCTCCCTCACGCAACAACACACATCACCATCATCCACCTTTCCCCTGCTCACTCACCCCTATGCTTGCCTTATACTCGTATTAGGTTTGTTTAGGTTGTATAAATTGTATTTGATCTAGGGATAGACAATTGACGACGCGTTTATTCCCTTGCCAAATTGGCGTCGTTGCCGGGGAACGGCTTCCATTACCGTCATGTTATCTTATTGAGACTAGTCCATTGTTTTTTCTTTTGATTTGTTTTTGTTCTCTTTGTTTTGTTTGAGAAAAAATGGCTTATATTTCTATTCCTCAATTTGATAATGAACCGTTTTGGGTGTATTTCAATAGACTTGAGGATTTCCTAGATGGTGTTAAAGGTTTAACCAAGGGTGATTATTGTGAAATCATCAATTTGGGATTAAATGAGAATTTTAGAGTAGTTGATAATATGTTAAATGGTAAATTTCAAGACATGTCTTCGGATGAAGCTTGGGATTTCTATTCATGGTTAGCTAGGGATAATTATGATTGGGAGAGGGCCAATCATGAGACTTATGTTCGGGATTCTCATGCTTTTAATGTTGATGCTAATTGTCATGATTTGTCTAATATGAATTCCCATGATGTGCTTGATGCTCCCCATAGTGACCATGTAATGCATGATTTCAACTCCCCTCCCTCTATAACTCAATGTAATGAGGTACATTCTAATGATGATGAAGTGCATGCTCTTTCTCATATTGCATCCGATTTTTGCATGAATTCTAAAGGTGTGCCCCATAGTCCCCTAGATGATTCCAATGAGCAAGCTTTTGACTCGTCTATCCATGATGATTTGGACTCATTTGAGATTATGGCCCAAATATTTCTTGAGTTTCAAACGGTAGCCCATAACCTTATGAGTGAGTTCATTGATAAGGCTTCATTAGAAAGAGATGAGTTTGAGAGAAATTTGCCCCCATTCACTCTTGATTTTGAGAAATTTAAGGGAGATATTGTTCAAGGTTGTGAAGAGGAGGTTGAGATTGAATCATTTGGAGTTTTTGAGCTTGAGGGAGATGTAGAACATGAGGGTTCTTCATTTGAGGATTCCATGATTGATTTTCATTCCCTCATTAGTGATGTGAGATCTTGTGATGAGGGATTAGCTACCCCTTTTTCCCTTTCTCATACACCTTTTTCCCAAAGGTTTAACCATATCTCCTACTATCCTATGTTCCTCCCTTCTTTTCTCAAAGAACCTCTTAGGGATCCTCTTCCTTTTCATGCTTCCGAAGCCCCAAACTCTTTCATTGTTGATGAGGAAAAGAGTTATAACGCCAACCAAAAAGATTTTTGTGAGGATTTTTCTTTTTCTTCTTCTACTTTTTCTTCTTATTTTCTTGATTTTTCTTTTGATTATTTTACTTTTTCTTTTCTCCCTTCTCTCAAGCATAAAGTCTCCTTGTACTTTATGTTTGCTTGTCATATGAGCATCGCGTATGCTCTATTTCTTGATATGTTTGCCGGTGCATATGACAAGCTATTGCGTTCTTTGTCGGGTTATTTACTAGATTGGTCATGCTTGGACGTTAAGCAAGCCTTTGCGGGAAGTAACCCGTGTTTTATTGCTTTCTTTTTCTTTCTTTTGTGTTTCTCATTCTTTTTTACTCTCTTGTCTATGTGTATAGGTACTTGATGCATATACTCATGTACAAGGACTTTGGATTGAGCTCCTTGAGAAGAAGCACACCAATGATTGCTTGCATTTGGAAAAGCAACAAAGACGAGGAATTAGATGAAATTGTGGACAATGTGCTCAATTGCGGGTTTCAACACCCACCTCACATTTGGTTTACTCTTTCCTTCTTCCCTTATCTTCGATTCGCTTTCTTAATTGCATTTGGATTGAATGATTATGAATTGTTGTGTGAATGAGTTTTCTTCCTTCCCCTCCCACCCACCCTTTGTGCCTTTATTTTGAGCATTGAGGACAATGCTCCATTCTAGCTTGGGGGAGTAGCTATTCGCTAGCTTGGGGGGGTTATCTATATCTCTTGGTGGTTTCTTAATCCATAGTCTCATGATTGCTTGATTTATTTCTCTCATACTTGCCAAAGTCTATTATTGAGATTGGTTTTCTATGTTTGGATGGCCATGAGCGCCTTATTGAGTTGACTTTTGGTATATGTAGTTTTGATTGATCATGCTTTCATATTGCACTATTGTATATGCATTCTTGAGTATTGTTGGTTTTGTGAATATTTGTGTGTATAGTGTCTTTCCATGGCATTCAAGGCAAGTTTCAAAATGTTTTGTTTTAAACTTGGACATAATTGGGCTTTAGCACCTAGAATACCCTCTTTGCTAGTTGTTAGAGGTTTTCGTGCACTTGAATGTCGAGGTTGGTTCACACATATAACATTGCCAAGGTAGTAGAACTTAAGGGCTATGAGACCTTAGCTCACTTGGTTTGTGGTAAGATGGTTGTCGCTCTCAAGCTAGTTGAAGCTTTAAAGGTGATTTTTGCTACTCCACTACCGTCATTTTTGTGAGGATGTGTCTATTTTGTTCTAGCCTTCTACATTTCTTGCATGTGTGGCGTTTGGATCCTTGGCATTGCTAGCTTATATCGAGAATTTGGCTTAATCTACCCAAGATCGAGACCGAACCAACCTAGGGGAAGACGAAGGCAATTAGGATTTTTGTTTTGTTTTATTATTTTCTATTCTTTTATTTTTCTTTTGCATTTGCTCATTTAGTAACCCAATTTGAGCCATTTTCCCTTCTTTGGCATAACCACATTACAAACCAATGGACCTTTGCTTTATTTTCACCTTTATTAGTTTTTGTGAAGCATTCTTGGGACTTGATTTGTATTTTTGGTTAATGAAAGTGAGAAAAAGAATGAAAAAGAAGTGAAAAACTCAAATTTTGGTACTTGAGATTATTTTTGAATGGTTTGAGTAAATGAAAAGAAAATAAAGGAAATGAAAGAAAAAGCCGCTCAAAGTTAAAAGAGGCGAGAGCAAAGAATAAAAAGAAATGAAAAAAAAAAGAAGAAAATATTGAGAAAATACAAAAATATTTGTTGTTTGGTTGAAAAAAAATAAGCTTGGGGGAAGAGTTGCTAGAATTTTTTATTTGAAAGTTGGTAGTTTATTGAGTTTGAATTGAGGAATGATCAACCTTGCTTCACTTCTAAGTTTACCACCAATTTCCAAATTTATTTCCACACCCTTTACCCTAGCCTAAACGTTTCAACCCTTTTAAGACCTTTTGACCTTAGTGAGGTTTAGTTACTACCGATGGAGGGTAATCAAGCCAAGCCTATTGAGCAAGCTATCAATGCCAAGATGTCGGGTAGCCTAAATGTTTTTCATTGATTATTTCTTCCGATTCCTTCGAGGAATCTCGAGATATCACCTTAAAAGTGGATGCAAAACTAGTGAGGATGCGGGAGTTTGGTTGGAGATAAGGAGGAGTGTAAGTCCCTCTAAGTTCTCTACCCTTTGCATGCTTTATGTGTGTACCAACCTTAACTATTCTTTTGCTTGGCTACCTTTAATGTCTAGAAAGGTTTGTATTCTTGTGCATTTAGCCCATTGTTTGTGTTTGGTTTGAAATATCAAAACTCGAGTTTTCTTGATTTCACCTTTGCCTTGAATGTTATGTGTTGTCGAGAGTTGTGGGTTAAACCTCTTAGGAAACCCTCACGAGAGCTTACTCGTCCTCTTTGGCGACATAGGGGTTTAAAGGGCTTGATGCATACGCTAAATGCATCCGTGATTCCTACGACAGTGAGTCAGTGTACTTTCTTTTTCTTTGTTTCTATTTTGTTTCTTTTGCCTTTAATAATTCCATCTTGTTCTCTTTTGCCTTAGCTTTGCTCGAGGACGAGCAAAGGTTTAGCTTGGGAGAATTTGATGAGTGACATTTATGTCACTCTTAGGGAGTAGTTCTAGAGTCATTTTCGTGTTTATTTTATCTTATTTTCCCCTTTCTTTCTCTTGTTTTCTCTTAATAATATTTCTAGTTTATTTTGGTAATTTTGGTGCGTTTTAGTTCATTTTCTTTATTTTATTAGTTTTAGTCTATTTTCTTATTTTATTTTTACTTTCTTTGCTTGTATAGTTTTTGTTTAGTTTTTATTAGTTTTAAGTTTATTTTGTTATTTATTTGATTTTATTTACTTGTATAGTTTTATTTAATCTTTATTAGTTTAGTGTTATTTCTCTTTTTCTATTTTACTTTATTTTACCTTTATTTTATTTTATTTTATTTTATCTCTTAGTAATCCCCTCGTGTTTTTGGTTATAGGTGTTTCGGGTTTTATGTCAAGTGGGTTCGGGTTCCAAGTTGAGTCAAACGCCAAACAAAGCTGCTGCCCAACCTTATCCATCACCACACCCTTCATTATCCTACACCACACCAAAACACAACACTCTTCCCCTGCTCCCTCACGCAACCACGCACATCACCATCATCCACCTTTCCCCTGCTCACTCACCCTCACCACCAAAATCACCTCTCACGCAACCGCAGCAGCCCCACAGCCGTACTCACCTGCTGCCACACCTCAATTCTGCCACCAACACCACCACACAGCAACAACCAAACACCTTCCCTTGACACCACCAACAGCCACGACAACAACCATACCTCCAGCAATCACCCCGCAACACCACCGCGCAACAACCAGAACCACCTGACCACGCGCAACCCCTGCTCACCCTCACCTTCAACCACCAATTAACTCCACCTCACCACCGTTCCCAACATCCAACCAATTATCACCCCGCATCACCAATTCGCACAGCAACAGCCCCAAAAATCAGAAAAATTAGCAATTTAATCGGGTTCGGGCAAACCGTTAGTGGTTCGGTCGAAGTTCGAGACAGAGACTTTGTGGGTTTCGTTAATCGAAGAGGAGTGGTCGAACATACCCATGGTTCGACCGAACCAACCCCGTAGTTCGGCCGCACCAACCCACGGTTCGATCGAACCATTTCACGAGCCTCGCACATGATCTTTAATGAGGATCGAACAATGATGATGCAATTGGTGTTGATAGCCATTGATTTAGAGCATTGATTTAATGATAATGGTTGATGATGGTGGTAGGAGAATCGAATCAGAGCAGCCAAGAAGAAAGAAAAAAAACCGTCTGATGTTTTTTTTTTCTTTTGGGGATTTTGGTTGGTTTTGTTTTCTTTTCTTTTTCTTTTTCTTTTATTTTTATTTTCTTTTCCTTTTCCTTTTCTTATTTTTCTTTTCTCTTTTGTTTTCTTTTCTATTTTTATTTTCTTTTTATTTTCCTTTTCTTTCTTTATTTTATTTCCTTCTTTTATTTTTCTATTTTTCCTAGTTTTATTAGCTTAGTATAAATACCCAATTTTGGGGTAATCAGAAGGGGGAAGAACTATCTATTCCTCTCTCTAGTTAGTTTTTAGTTTTAGGTTAGGTTAGGATTAGTCTTCTTTGGTAGAGAGAGAAAGTGAGGTTTTCTTCATTAATGAACTTGGATTTTGAAGAAGGAGCTTATTCAATCCTTTGTAGACCTTCATCTTCAATTAATGAGCAATTTGTTACTCTCTCTCCTCTATTTTTATTTGTTTATTTTGATTATTATTTTAGTTGTTGGTATTGCTTGTTGATCATGTTGATTCTTGATTATTTGTTGATTAATCTTGTTATTATCATGATTAGTGAGTAATTTCCCCATTAAGGGGATGGTTGTGGTGTAGTTGGACCTTGAGCATGTTCTAGGGTTTAGAATTGATTTATTTGTGATTAAAGTCTTTATATGCTTGATATTCTTTAATCTTCTTGCAAGTGCACATTGTTGGTTGATTAAAGGTGAATCTTTTGCTAACAAGAAACGGAAGTTGACTTAGTTAAGGTTCATTACTATCGATTGTTATTTAATAGTACCTCCTAGTATATGGTTCTAATGTGGAAACATAGAGGCTATGTTAGGAGAAGCCAATTGACCCCGGAAGGTGGCTAGATTGGATTTTTAATTTCGATATTCGAGCATGTTTAGTTCATAATTAATTCAATTTCTATGCCTTTGTTTATGTTCAAGTGAATGCTATACCTAAACCATTTCCCTTAATGTTTTATTTCTTGTTTTAGCATTTTTAGACTTTAGTTTATTTATCCCCTATTCCGGACTAGCTTAATTGTCGATAACATTTGGTGGTGTTTACCGTTCTCTGTGGTTCGACCCCTATGCTTGCCTTATACTCGTATTAGGTTTGTTTAGGTTGTATAAATTGTATTTGATCTAGGGATAGACAATTGACGACGCGTTTATTCCCTTGTCAGGTCCCTACATACAACTCTAATTTGTCATGTTTCTATTGGCTAAAATAGTAGGCACAAGTTCCATTAAATTCAATATATTTGACTCCTAATTTTCTCCCATTTTTTTGTTGATGTGTCAAATTTCTAATGGTGTTGTATGTAGAAATAACATACAATGATTGTATGTGTATCAGCTCTCGGTGGATTGTGACATAAAATTCAATAGAGCATTATAAACAACTCCAACTTCTCTCTACTTTCTCTCTCTAGCTTTTCTGATTTTAGGTTTCTAACTTAACCATCGGAGGCGAATATTCCGTCCACTGAATATTCGTGTTTTACAGGTGTTCGAGCCATTTGTCAGAAGAACGTGACCAGTGTCCCAGGGGAAATCACAAAATCACCCAAGGTTTTTTCTTTTTGTTTTTATTTCCCGGCGAAGGGAGAGGGAAGGGAGGAGAGTGGTTTAGGGGCGGGGGGTGATCGGTTGTGTGTGTTTGGGGATTGGGAGGACCGGCTGGCCATTTTCGGAGGGTTAGGGAGGTGACTGACCGGTTTTTGAAAGGAATGGTGTCCTTCGAACAAGTGTATAATTCTGATAGCGGGTTCAGAATTATTAGAAAGCTAATATATTCAGCAAGGTCAAGTGATCGAAATGCCTGGGTGGAGGCCGCTTCCGATCAGTAATATTAATGTATAATTAATATTACAGCTTAATCTTGACTAAACCCTTCGGATCACACCCTAGCAAATATACGAACCGACTCAACGAATTAATTCGGAAGAAATTAATTCGTCGCCCGTGTATTAAATATTTAGACGTCGAAAATTCGAGCTTAGAGCGTCAGAAGTCGAGTCAAATTAATAAAAGACGAGACACGAAAATAATAAATCAACAAGACCAAAATACCCCTAGCATCGGAATGCCCCGAGCAAACCGAGTGTTAGGGGCATTTGGTATAGCATAGTGGCTAGCATGCGCACCAAGCCGAGCCTAGGCTGGCTGGTGCGTGCTAACGCACCAATGCTAGCATCGCATGCTAGCAGCGCTGGCCAACGCGCGCAAGGAGCATCGGCACTCAGCAGCAACCCGCATCCTTGATGCGCGGCTTGCGGGCCGAGTGCACAAGCAGCCCGCACAAGTCGTGCTGGGCTTGCTGGCCAGCAACGCCAAGCAGCCTGCACACTTGTGTTGGGCCTGCTGGCAGCCGCACATGGCAGCCCACCTTGGGTGCCTTGGTGCCCAAGTGTGGTGCCATGTGGATCATTGTAAGAGGAGGCTTGAGGAATGAGGTGGCCGGTTTTTGGAGAGGGAGTGGGGAGCAAGTTTGGTCCCCCCCTCCTCCAAATGGTCCTCACCTAACCTCTCTCATGAGCTTTCCACTTGTTGATTTATTACTAGTTTGATTATTTATTTTATTTTAGCTTTAAAATAAAATGGAAAAATCAAATTCTCCCACATTGATGGGAGATATTTTTCACTCTCTAGTTTTCCCTATAAATACCCAAAGTTGGGGTATTGAGAAAATCACTTGAGTGAGAGTTGAAAAAGGCATCACCATTGTGAAAACCTTTGAACTCATTTAATCACTCGGGTTTTGGTTGGACCTTGCTAACTCCAAGGTAGCGGACCTAAAATGTCGGTGTTCGTCCTTTGTGGGTGAATACCGTTGGAGGCTCGGTATTTTCGGAGCTAAAGCTTTCAAGTAAGAGCCCATTAGGTCGGGCGAAGCACGCGTCAAAGGTAAATTTCGATTTTATCCTTTTATGTTTATTTGTTATGCTTTATGGTTTTATCAATTGCGAGTGGTTCTTTGGGTCGGGGTCGTTTCCGCGGTAAGTTGGACTTACCAAACCCCAACAGTTTTCACGGTGGGGGTTGATTGGGATCTTACGGTGGAGGTGGCTGGGTTTTGACGGTGGAGATGGCTGGGAATTTTCAACTTTTAAATTTTTTTTTATTTTTTAAACATTAGGTGAATCATGTGCTGACATATGGCTTTTTAAAAATTAAAAAAAAACTAAAAAAAAAAAAAAAAAACCTTTTCTGCAGGTAACTAGTTTTTGGGTCTATTGGAGGTAAATTGACCCAATAGTTAGGATTATTAAAAAAATAAACTTTAGTTGGGATTATTAGAATTAAAACGGTAATAATTGGGATTATTAAAGTGTATTTTTCCTACACTATAAATGACTCATGAATTCAAGTCAATGGCTGTAGAATCAAAAACGACAATTAGACAATTCACAATCCATTTATGAATTTTACTAATCATTTTAGCATATCACTTTTTAATTCTCTCATCATAACTAATATCCAATAGTGTGCTTACGGTATTTGAATTTTTTTTTTCTCTCTCTAGAAACGAGAGCTCCCCTCACTAAAAGTGAGTCCTTCCTAGCATTGCTAGAGTTCATCAAGCTTCAAGCTTGGAGGTGCTACATGCATGCAGATTTGTTTCCTCCACTCTGATTTATTTTATTAGGTGGGTAAGATTTTTAATAGCTCCCTCTAGGTAGGAGATGCTGCAATCTTTTGCTTCTGATTTGGATTAGCTTCCTTATTTTCCTTTGTCCAAGAGTATTTCTTAGTTTTACAAAAAACTCCTCGGCTCCTGATTAAAGGCTAGAGCCTTTCTCATTCTTTTTCTCTTCTCAAGAAAGCTGAGCCGCCCCTGCTGTTCATGCAACCAATACAATCACAGCATTAATTGCTCTGAATTTATGCTAAGGTAGTAGGTATAGCTAGAGACGGCTATTCTCTATTTAGTGTTTATTCTCCCAATCTTCCTGTTCCCCACGCTCAAACCTCTCATTTTCCCAAGAACTTCTGGTTTGAGTATAAATGGGAAGGAAGTTGCAGCAAGAATAACTTAACTTCTCATTCCTTTTCTCTGTCTTTTTCTCCCCTTGTCTTCTCTGTTTATTCTCTTCTTAACTCCTTCTCATTCATTCTTTTGTCTTTAATATGAGTAATAGCAGTAAGTCACCTAATGCTCTTAATGAGCATGAATTCAGGGATCTAAGAGGGGGACCTCTAATCCCCAACCCTCCAGATTTCGATGTAGAAAACATCAATATAAATTTCAATTTGAGCGTGATAGGGCTGTTTGTAGGACCTTGTCCCCCCTGCTTCTTTGGTGCAACAAATAGTGAATGTGAGGTGGATAAGGAGTGGGGAAATAAGGGTCTACATATCGGGACCCTATTTCTTCTTTGAGTGCAGTAGAAGTGAAGATCAACATGCGTTGATTCGGGTTGGTACTGCAACTATTGACGGAAGGCTCATTAACTTCAGGCAACATCAAATTTAGTACGTACCACACCAAATGAGTTTCTCTCTAACAAGGCTATGGGTCAGAGTGTACGGGCTTCCTCTAGCCTATCTCACGCAAAGTTGGGCAAGGCAGATTTTCAGGCACGTAGGCTACATTGAGGAGTTAGACCTTGAAGGGGAAGGCCTACCATTGCAAGCCGAACTCGGGGCTAGGGTTCTCGTGGACCTGTCGATGCCACTAATTTCGGGGTGTTTCATACCCCTTGAAGGTAATAAGGTCATCTGGGTATATTTGCTATATGAAGGGCTTTACAAATTTTGTAAAAGCTGCGGGTGTGCTGGACATGGCACATCCCGCTGTCGGCTGCATCCAATAGTAGCAAGAAGGAGAGTTCGGAGAAGGCTTGATGATGTGGAGGCCGACGGGATAAGAGTGCTCTATGGGCCGAGGGAATACCCGTTTTACTCCAATTTCATTCGCTGGTTACCTGACTGGTATCGCTTCCGCAACACAAGGGTGGATTTGAGGCATCACAACCACCCCGAGGACGACCCTATTTACGGTAGGGTTCTAAGGGAAGAAGTGTTCGAAGCGGAGCACCCTTTTGAGGGGCACTCTTTGTCCCCGGAAAGTAATGAAAGTGATAGGTTTCACTCAGGGAATGAAGAATGTTATCTCTGGCAGAGGATATCAACCAGTTTAAAGGGTTCAGGGTCTCGAGGAGATCCCCCTCCATTTCTCATCTTTTCTTCGTCGATGATGCTATGTTGTTCTTCAAAGCAAATGAAGGGGCCTGTAGGAGTATTAGGGACATCCTGCATAGGTTTGGCTCTGCCTCAGGCCAGCAATTGAACCTGCAAAAATCGTTTGTCAAGTTTTCTCCGGGTGTAGATAATGGCATAAAGCAAGGGCTAAGAAGGATTTTAGCAATGGTTGAAACAGACAATATGGGGATTCATTTGGGAGCCCTGATTGATATCCAAGGAAAGAAAAGGTACTTCTTCCAGTATCTAGTGGATAAAGTTTCTGAGAAAATTATGTCTTGGGCCCCCCTACGTCTGTCACAAGCTGCTAAACTAGTCCTCATTAATGTGGTTTTGGTAAGTATTTCATCTCATGTTATGAAATGCCTTAAACTACCACAAAGCATCGCCAACAAGCTTGACTCTCTAATCACAAGGTTGTGGTTGTCCAATAATGGAAACAGAGGCATGCACTGGGTAAGTAAGACTGTCACCCAATTCCTCAAAAGTATGGGAGGGCTAGGAATTAGAGGGACTACAAATCTAAATGATTCCCTCCTGTTCAAACAAGCAACATGGATGCATCTAAATCCGCAGTTGCTTTTGTCAAGGGTGCACAGAGGAATGCAACCCTGTGGAATTTGCTCAATTTCTATGCCCTATGTCCGGAGAGGGATCCCTTCGATGGGAAGATCAAGTATACAGAAGGTCACAGACGTGTTCAAGAAGGGGTTTGCTTGGAAAACTGGTAATGGGGATATGATTAAGGCCATAAGCATGCCATGGGTCAATGGAGAGGCACCAATCGTTAACTCCGGGCAAACTCTCACTACAAGAAAATAACCTTTTCGTAGCGATTATTTTAACCTTTAGTATCGATTGTAATTGCAACAAAAAGCTTTCCCAACGAATGGTCATTCGATACAATATCCCCCGTTGCCTTAGCCTTTAGTAGTGGTTTTCAATATTTCTGGGGTTGGCGTCAATAATCGATATGAAACTACATCCAATCGTGGTGATTATTGTAGCGATTACAATTGCTATAAATGTTTAACTCATTTTCTTAAAAAAAAAAAAAAAAAAAAAAAAAAAAAAAAAAAAATGTATTATCTTTACAAGATTCGAACATGCATTCTCAAACTCTTATATTAAATGTTTCACCAATAAGCTATGACATATTTTATGTATTCTTTGTCAAACAATATTTATATATCTAGTGTTGAAAAGGCTTTTCGTATCAATTTTTAGGATTTAGTGGCGATTGTAAATGATACGATTTCTCAAAATTATATAAATGTGTAAAAATAGAGTGGATATGTATTATTATGTTTTCCGTATCGATTTTTTATGGGAAAACCATGGCGATTGTAAAGTGATACGACTTCCTTAATTATTTCACAAACATACTTGCATATTGTAGCGAATGTACCATTGCTACGAAATAATCGCTACGAAAAGACATTTTTCTTGTAGTGTCTAGGGGCTGCAATGAATTGGAAGGTAAGTGAGTTTATTGACAGTGCAACAGGTACCTGGAAGACGGGGAAGGTTAGAGAATATTTTGATTGGGAAAGTGCAAGGGTTATCTTAGCAATGGAACTTCCTTCTACAAGTAAGGATGACTTCATTTACTGGAAGTTCCACCCATCAGGAAGATATACAATAAAGACAAGATACTTTTGCCTCATGAAAGAAGAGAAATCAGCCCGAGATGTGATCCCTAGTGAAAAGGATCAGGAGTTTGTAAAGCTAATTTGGAGAATGAATATCCAACCAAAATGGAAGATTTTCCTGTGGAAGCTTTATCATGATGGAATTGCAGTAAAGGAGAATTTAGCCAGAAGGGGTATCCAAATTGATAATATATGTGGGTACTGCGGGGTGGCTCCTGAAGATAGTTAACACTTGTTCAGATTCTGTATTCTAGCAAAAAAGGCATGGGGAAAGAGCCCCCTTGTTATTTGCTCTGATTCTACTGGGTTCAATTTGTTGAGGAATTGGATCCAATCATTTATCCTGTTGTTCAATAGCGAGGATGGTAAGCACAGTAACCGTATTGTTCTGTTTATTGCAACACTATGGGGTCTATGGAGAACGAGGAACGAGAGAAGCTTCAATGGTACGACTGGAGGAGCAAGTTCAGTTGAGGAATTTATTAACCAAGCAATGAGTGATCATGAGACTTTCACTCATAATGAAGAGCGACACCATAATGATGCAGGAAAAGAAAGGGATGACCCTGCTCTTCCACCTGGCTTTATTTATGTTCAGTTGGGACAAGAAAAAGAGGGGTTTGAAAACTTCTTGGTTGAAGTGGATGGCTCTTGGGATAAAAAGACAAAGAGGGCAGGGATCGGATGGTAAGTCGTGGGAAATGGAGAGGAAATGAACTCAAATGATGGAGGAAGGCATGGAGACGCGAACTCAGTACTACAATGTGAAGCTTGGGCATGCTTGGAAGCCATGAAATGAGCTCGTACAAAGTGCAAACAAGGACTCCTCATCCTCTCGGATTCAATCTCCCTCATTAACAATCTTCAAAACCAACAAGGTAAGGATATTGAGATTTCGTGGACGGTAAAGGAAATAAAGGAAATGGGTGCTTCTTTCAAAAGATGCACCATCCTAAAGGTCGCGAGAGATCAAGTCAAAATGGCAAACGATATTGCTAAAAACTGCCGCTTAAATACGCTTAGTTATGTTTAGATTTGTTTGTTCCTTTGCTAAAAACTGCCGCTTAAATAGGCTTAGTTATGTTTAGATTTGTTAAAAAAAAAAAAAAAAAAAAAAAAAAAAAAAAAAAAAGCATATCACTTTCTTCCTGCAATTATTGACAATGGTACGATCCAATGACTTAAATCATGTAAAAGTAACTTCGTTTAAGAAGAATTTCAATGCAAACAAAGCTAAATTTTAATAATTAAGAATATAGCAGCAGCTAGAACATGGAGCAATTACTAAAAACCCTCAGTTAGCTAATTTAACACTATAATTTATAAATCATATGTTCAAAGAATTTAACACTAGCGCCTGTGATTCAAAATCATCACATTATAGCAAACAAAAATCCTAATTTTTACTATTCAAGATCTAATTTAACAAACGTAACTATTAATTCAAAAATTGAAAATCAAAATCATAAACTCGCCTTCTGCCATTGTTAGCTTGAAACCCGCAGTCGCTGGTAAAAATTGGTTTTATTTAAAGATCAAAAGTGATTTTATTTATTTAAAGATCAAAAGTGATTTTATTTATTTAAAGATAAGGTACAAGAAAATAAGACAAGTCTTCTTACAAGACGGTGGCCTAATATACCTTGTAAAAATTAAACAAAATTGCTATATAGAAAAGGGTCAATACCTTCATATATCAATTTAGAATAGCCTAGAGAAGCGGCATAAACAGGAGAAAAAAAAAATGTTTGAAATTTGTACACCATTATATATAATCAGGTATACAACCATATATGTTCATTATAATGCCACAAAGTAAAAGAGGACTAAGATTTCATTTCATATGAGCAGCATGCCTTCAGGATATCTTCAATAGGTGGATCATCCCCAGCTTCTTTATCCTGATTTGCACAGTTTGACACAATTAAATGTTATAACGACTTCCACAAAAGAAAATGTCATTACAATACTAACATTTTGCCCTTTTGGGTGTGTTTTCATTTGAGCATTCAGGCTCTCATTTAGAGTCATTTCAACTCTAATGATTGTGCCTGATCACTTGATCACATTCTGACATGTGCTATCATGTTCATTTCATTTTAACAATAACATTTCATTTTAGACAAAACCAAGGAAACAATTTCATAACATTTTGTTTTTGTTTGCAAGCTGCTAACATGTCTATTAATCAATAAGTTCTAACCTTATGAATATATGAAATATTGGTTTTACCAGGACCGGCTACTATGATTCCTCCCTGCTGCCTGAAAAAAGAAATGTTCAAGGTATATTTGTAAGAGTTGAACATAGATGACATAAACTAATACGAGTAATAACTTTCCTTGTCCAACAAGTTTTATTTATAGAAGTTTTACACAAAATACATCAGATACTTCTATGTACCATGATATTTCAGCATCAACGAAAAATACTAAGATTTCTGCAAACCAAAACATTAAAAGCCATTGTTTAGAGTTTACATAACTTTAGTCCCAGAGCACCAAATTAAACTTCAATTGAGAGTAATACAAAAATTAGGACTCAGTTAGATGAGCAAAATGCTGAGATAAATACCATTTTAAGTAAAAATAGACCAATACTGTAAATAAAAATAGAAAGACACTGAAGGTTACGCCAAATTAATATGGAGATTTGAGGCAAGTTATAGGTTAGTTTTGTAGACTTCTTGGAGAGAACTGAAATATTAAAAAATCCTATATCTATGACCCTAAAAACTAATTTAATGTTTGTACACCTGATGAGAAATCACCTAGGAAGAAACAGTCACGATGAATTTCTGCTTGGGGTTACTGATGTGGATGGTAGATCAGTATATCAAGTTTTAAATTACAGTTTTTAAGCAGCTCAAAACATTTCCTTGTGGAAATTCTTAGGCCTTTCTCAACCAGGGAAGTAAATTTTGGTTGATAGCATTCTGGTTGCCATGGCATCTTTATCTTGTCAATTATCTTGGAACCAAGGAAAATTTCAAATTTGTCAGCACTTTTGAAATTTGGGCAGGCTTCATCAGGCGATATATTGCAAAACTACTAGAGGAAGAAACCTCTCTTGGAGAAGCACATAGATCAGGGTGGGTTAGGCTTACAAAAAGTCTTATTCCTCAATGTGGCAATGATTCTAACACACATGAATGATGTATACTGAGCATGGCCTTTTAGGTCAGCAGAATATTTAGCAAAGTGCAAAAGAAGATTCTTATTTGGCTCACGAGTAAGGCGTAGCCTCTAGCTTGTGGTGATCCAAAAGTCTGAGAAAAATTAGTTTAGTGGAGGGATCTTAGCTATAGTAGATGAAAGAATACAAAATACATAGATCAAGAATGAAAATATAGATTTCAAGAACAGGCGTTCGAATAATACCGTTGATATACCTGATTAGGCTTCACAGCAGATGAAGCCGGATATAACCTGGATTAAGGATATGGTGTGGAACTAGATTGTATATGAAATCGTTCAAGATATCTTGGTGGCCAGAATATACTGGAAATTAATGTCCAAAATTTTTCTGAATTAAAAAAGACGCCAGACAGGGAATGGAAAATGCACTATAACATCGAGTTATATGTATATACAGAATCTTGGGCGTGGAAATGGAAGGGTGAAATGGTTTCGATGTTGATATAGGAATGAAATCATCTTTATGAACCAGCAATGCATTACTTGATTTCCTTTTAGAATTATAGAGATTTCTAGTGAAGCTGAACTGATGTAGGGGAGGGTGAACCAGAATAGTCATATGCCCACCATTTTGCCAGGAGAAGGCTCAAGCACAGAAGAGGCTCTGCAGGACTTGCATTAAAAGCATGGAGCCTTGGGATTTGATCCATTCAGAAGGATGAAAGTGAACAGGTCATACTAAAAAGTGTTGCTACATGCCAATTTTTTTTTTAAAAAAAGGATAGGGTTAATAGAGGGGGGGGGGGGGGGGGCCGGGGGGAGGGGGAGGATATAACGCACTCAACTAACAATAAAATGATGCTATGCAAGAATATAATTTATGACTTTCACTTTCATGGATTTATTTGAGAAGCAGAGATGACAAGGGAAATAATTAGGAAAGTTCTCAAAATATGTGATAAATTAGGCAAAAAATAAATGAATTTCATTAGTTCATAATTGGAGTAATACTTTGGCAACTTAGCCTTGCTTCACCCTTTTCCTTTTTCTTCTACAAATAACATCACCAAGTATCTAGCTGGATTGGGTTATGACGCAGAGTTAATAGAGTATATGAAAATATTGTTTGTAAGAGAATAGACTTAAAGACAGAACAATAAGGAAGTTATGGCAAGAGGAAAAGATGGTCTAAAATGACGATACCAATATATTATTAGCACTTAGCAAATAGATTCTGACAATAACAAAGTATCAATCATGCTTGCAAATTGCAATGGTGATCGGATTTATCAGAATCTTAGCCTTTCTAATATATAGAAGATATTGTATGACAGTGTGTGCTGAAGGCAATTGATCACTGGTTTCCCCATTTCTTGCGGTGCTTGCATCTCAAAGGTAATTTTTTTTTGTAAAGTTGTGCTAGCAAGGGAAGTTGGTTTAGCAGATTTTCCAATATCCTCACAGGAAATGGATATTATACAACTTACACACGGATCCATTACATGTAATAGACAATTATGCATTCATGATGGAAAAAAAAGGCCACATACCAGCCACCTCTAGACACAGTGTCTTTCTGAAATGATAGCCCCCAGTCTTGCCTGTATCCTTCCATGTATAACTGAATTATCTTCAACCCTGCCTGTATCATCATTCATCAAATTTAACTCAGAATTTTGCAAATAGAGACATTAAGCCTATATGACATCTGTTTAAAACCTTGGGGGTAAACGTGGTTGAGGCCCCAGAAACAAAATTCAGTGCACCATATGATGAATGATTTGGATCTGCATAAACTTCTGAAAAAAATAATAACAGAACTAAGTTAGGTTCATGGAACAGGAAATAATTTTTGAAAAGTCTAAATGAAATAATTATCGAAGTAAATTAAATAGCCATATCCTGATTTACCTGTGGCTAGACAAAGAACATTTTTCAGAAACATTTAAAGAACCAAGAAGCATGGGTAAGTAAGAATAAAAAATTAATTGAATTATATAATATTCATATCATACAAGACCATACAACAACAACAAAGCCTTAGTCCCTAGGTTGCACGAAAACGGGAAACGGAAACAGAAACGAGAAATTGGGGAATTGGGGGGAAACGAAAATTATTAAATTATGAAAATTATTAAATTATGAGAAACGGGGAAACGAAATAATAAATAAATAAATAAATAAATAAATAAAGATATTTTCTTAATATAAACTACCAATTGATTAAGGACCAAACTTTTTCTCTTTTCTAATACAATGTCCCACCGTCATTTATCTTTCTCTTCTTCCCCAGCAATAAGAATATATATGCACACAATTCAAGATCATCAATTGCGAATAAAAACTAAAATTGTTCATCATAATAACACAAAATAGTTTAGGCTTTTCCTCCAACTTCTAATCTTTTACAAACGGCCATACTAGAGTCACGCAGATGAACGATAACGATGACGATGACGGTAAATTCTAGCTTTCCCCTTTTTTTCTCAAATCAAAACAAAAATAAACCCCAAATCACCGAGGTTTAAGTGCTTTTTTAAAAGGGAAACGCTTTTTAATACCCTTCCCAAGGTTTCCAAACTTTCAAATGGTGTGAGACGTTTTACAAAGCCAGGAAACTTTCAAATGCGTTTCAATACGTAAAACGTTTCCGAAATGTTTCGGAAATGATACGTCGATGATTTTTCACATTTCCGTGCATCATAGCTTAGTCCCAAAATGATTGGGGTTGGCTCACATGAATCGTCATAAGGTTTTGGCACACAGAGAATAAAGGACATGGCAAGATAACCAAGGGGTATAAAGTGGGAAAAAGAAAAAGCATCCAAGTAAAATTAAAGAGATTTTTAAGAGTACAAAGAACAATTTTAAGAAGCTTTTAAAGGAGTTTTAGAAACGTGTGAGTAAAAAACATAATGGCTTGAAAAAACTTTAGCAAAAGAAACCAATAACTTATATAAACACGAATTGAGAAAAATAATAAAAGCAAATGCTAACATAAAATAAACAAAAGTATATAAATATATTTATGACACGTCGTTGACGTGACTTTTCTCCCTCCACACAGCGCTATTCCACACCACATATTCCTCAATCCCCAAAGCACTCATATCAGTCTCAATCACCCTCTTCCATGTTTTATTATGTCTTCCCCTACTACCCCTCGTGATCCCAACACTTTGGAACTTTTCAAGCCTACTAGAGCCAAGCCACCTTAAGCGATTCTCCTTTATTTTGTACTCAATCAATGTAACCCCTACTCTTTTCCTAATTATTTCACTTCTCATTCCTCAACCGGTCCAACCAGTCCTTTCTTACTTGGCCACTCATCCATCACAACATACGCATCTCCGCCACATCCATCTTATGAATGTTGCAATGCTTTATAGCCCAACAACATACTATACCATATAACAAAGCAGGCCTATTGTCTTTCAGTAAACTAACCCTTCAATCGTCGGAATCACATAAAACCCCGTCGCACTCTTCCACTTCAACCACCCCCTTAGATCCTATGAGCTACATCTCCATCCTTTTCAATAATAGATCCTACATATACTAGACCAAATGATAAAAAAAGAAATAAAAAATAAAAAGAAAAAAAAAAGTTTCGGTCAGAGAATAAAAGCTATGTTTAAGTCAGAAAAAATAAGTTAATATCATATCACATTAGAAAAAATAACTAAAATTCTAATAAGACAATTTTACAGCAGACTTGTTAAGATGATGATTATGATATAATAGTCCATGTCTTTGAGATAGGGAAGTGGGCAGCAGATGTAGTGTCGGATTTTAGGGTTGTGTGATGAATATATTGGTGGGTGAGATTGTGGTTGATGCTCTACTGGGTCTAAATTTCTTGAAGAAAGCTTCAAAGAGCCAGCGGTTGATGGACAAAGTAGGAGCTCACAATGGGCTATCCGCAGTTGGGATAAGGCATGAACATGGGCTTGTAGGATAAGTGATGAGGTGCATGAATGCATGAGTTGGCACATGCATATACATGTAACTATATTGCTCCAAAGGAAAAATGAAAAGAAAAATATAACAAATTGAAGGTAGTGCGTTTGAAGTCTAACTAATTGATATTTATATAGATATCAAAAGGGGCTAGTATTTAGAACACTAAGAGAGAAATCAACCCTAAGACTCAAAGTGAGTTCAAAGACCTGAATGACAGTAAGAACTCCTCTAGTCTAATCTAAATATATACAGAAGTTTAGGAACTGTTTTTGTCTCAGGAATACAAGAAAAAAAAAGTTCCAATGAAACTATTGACAAGAATGACAACAGCCCTCTTCAATTCTTCAGTGACCAATGAACGCAACCAACCTGCACTCAATGTTGTTGTTGATCATCCTACTTGGATATCGACAATTAAGCAATATACAAGGGATGAAATTGGGTCCATCTTGAACAGATAACCCTAAGATAAAATTTAAGGTGCCCATTCACCAAGATTCAAAGTGAAACATCAATAAAACAGGCCCAACTCCACTTTCATCATATTACACTTAACCTTTCTAGCTCTGAAAGTCTGAAAACTTGACCAAAACGTAATTTATGCTTTACAAATAGAAGATAGAGGTCCATCAGAATCTCCAGAATATTTCTGAGTTCCTTATTGTGCATCAGTCACATTTCACATACTGCGCTGCCAAGCCATTGGCTTCAAATGAGACTAAAAGTATTTCTTAATCAAGAGGTGGCATCATACATCTAATACATCAATTTTATCTTGCCCAACAAAGGTTTCTACAGATTAATCATTATTCAGAATTACAATTGTGTGAAGAACAACTGCGGTATCTCTACAAATGTTTTTCTTTAGCTAGGAGTGAAATTACAGGAATCATTTATTATATAACAGTGAGATTTCAAAGTATTACTCATTTGAGTTTAACCAATTTTATTGTAAAAGACCCAACTACCAAACATTATTAGCTTCTATTGTTTTAATATCATTTGACAGCATGGTTTTGAGCTTGAACACTGTTATGTCAGTTTCACATTTCTCCCTCTCTTATTGGTATCAATTTTATCACATTATTAGATTATGATACCTTTTGTGAAAAACATCATTACCGACCAGCCCATAAAGTGAGTGGAGAACTTTAAGCCCCACCAGCAATTTTTAAGCCTTTTGCCACAGCTACTACATAAACTTTACCTCAGTAATGAGGTGTTATCTCCTCTGGAACCATAATGCTTAAAATTGAACCAAGTTCAAATCAGATTAACACCATCCCCCAACCAAAATAAACAAATAAAGAGTACCTCATTCCCTGAATGAGACTAACATAACTCCAAATCTCAGAAGCAGAAAGAGAAAAAAAAACAGAACCTCCTCCAAATGTGGTCTGCTCATAAAAAGCTTTGGCCTGCATAATAAGTCTAGTTAGTGCAATGTGAGTGAAATCCAAATCAGAATAACAAAGTACAAAGAGATTGTGCAAAATACCTGATCAATGTTTCCTGGTCCAATTAAAATAAGTGCTACACCAGCTGCATCCATTTGTTCCTACCAAATTTCATAAAAGCTTTAGCAACTAAAGACCATGTAGTAAATTCTCATGGTCATCTTTTCAAGAAGAGCAAAATAAAGGAACATTAAGATGGATATAAACAGTTTAAACTTATGACTTAAATGGATAAGGGAATAACAGATTCGAACCAAGTGTTGGGCATACTAGTCATCGGGAAGACCAAAGATGGTCTCTCAATATCCATTCAAGAATTTCTAAGAATATATGCCATTTAAAAGAAATAAATTGACACAAGTAGAAAACATTCTAATCACGGATCATCCATCACCAAGCAAAGCAACGTAAATATTCAATCATCTATTTAAGATCAAATAAGTACTGTTACACGTGACTGAAGTTTGAGAACAATATAATAGGAAAATATGAAGTCCTCATAAAGATACAATAATAGGAAAAAAAAACTAATTAAATAAATAACAGGGCCCTAGAAGAAGATAATCACATCCTACTAGCAACTCCTTCAGTCCCAAACCCAAATATTTCTCAGAAACAAGTCTGAAGCTAAAATGTCTTTCGGTGATGCTTTGTAAGAAAACACAGTAGCTCAGTACCCTAAACCTCGAGTAAGATCATTCCCTGGGGCAGGGGATAACTTTAAAGCTATACAAGCTTCAAATTTTAATACAATGTTGATTTTGCCTCATAGTTTGCCT
This sequence comes from Chenopodium album, assembly GCF_948465745.1. NCBI lineage: Eukaryota > Viridiplantae > Streptophyta > Magnoliopsida > Caryophyllales > Amaranthaceae > Chenopodium > Chenopodium album. Next base: position 31,889,158 of record NC_137836.1, read on the forward strand.
TCTGAAAAATTTCGAAATTTTTATGTCGTGAACGGTGTCCCAGTCCCTAAGTAATCACATGTTTTAATATCAAGCCTGTTTCTGATCTTCAATTCTTAATGTTGCAGTGCAAGATTGAACCTTTTGGAATTCCCAGCGGTGGATTGCGACAAGAAAAATTATCAACGGTAAATAGCTCCCACTTTTTGATACCGCACTTATCTAAAGCACTATCTAATCTAGGTCCTTCCGCCTCACTAGGGAATCGTCCATCTGGACTAACAAGAACTGCCCCTGTGTACGATTGTCCTGCAACTCGAGCAGCTCCGTGATAATGAAACAATCCCCAGCTAAGATCATCAACAACATCCACAATTGTCCAGGACTCATTTGAGACAACACCATTGTCCAAAACGCTGAAGAAGAATTTACCTGGAACTGGGCCTCTCTTCACCCGATATTTTCTCCTTCTCCACACAATTTTTCCATCCAAGGTTTTGACTTGAAATATTGGCTCGTACCAAAAAGAACCTTTGGCCTTTCCCCTATAGAAGAGTTGGTACTGACATGGAAATTGATCATAAGCAGGATTTTGTCCTGCCACAACACGCCAACTCCAATCCATACTCCCTAGCCAGCCAACAAAGAGATCTTCAGCAGTCTCATGGCACAGTTCAGATCCTCGAAACTTGGCCATAGGAGGTACATATGGCTTGTCAGGAATTTTGGCATCTAGTTGCAAACAATTATGTTTTTGTAATACACAAAGGGAAAATGCTTCAAGCTGTGGACTTTCATACGAAGCAATGCAGCGATAATTGCATACCTGATCCACAGGACTGCACTTATTCAAGCATTGAAGGGCATTCCTACAAGCAGAGTCTAACAAGCAATTCAGAATCTGGGGCCCGCAGTTTTTTACCATGCAACTTAGTGTAGAAAACCCCTTTGATCTCAAATTCTTCAAAACAGAAACTGGCTTTAAATAAGCATTGATTATGACCAATAAGGAAAATCTAATGTCATCGGAATTATGTCGTTCCCATGCTTCAGTAACAGTTTTCACTACTTCAGTTTTCTCATTCACTTTCTTAGATTCTGAAAGGCCTGTTAATATGTCAAGCATCTTCCCTTCGTTTCCATTGCTAACAGGGGAGCCTCCTAGTTTATTCACTAACACAGTAGAGGACTCAAAACATATAACATTTGGGACGTTATGAGCATGATTCTGAATCCACTTTACTGATTCTTGAATGGTTACAGAAACAACCAACAGTATATCAGCATGCATAAGCTCCTTCTTAAGGTTTTCAGCCATACTTTCACTGGATTGACAGAGACTATCACTAAATACAAGCATTTCAATTTCTTCATCAACCCACTTCAATCTTTCTGCCTGCTCAAAGATTAGATGGGAAGAAAATTTAATCCAATTGTGCAACATCCTTCAAAGAAAGCAGGCCTTGTGCCACACTCAGAATCCAAGTATTAATATAATCATTCCAAATTACTTACAGTGTGAAGCAGAACATCTTGCCAAGGAGCAGATTTAAGAGGACTGATGCTGCCATCTTCACAAATGCTCACTATTTTTACAGGAAGCGGTGGTGACACTTCCTCCTGTAGCTCTGAATCAGGCACCCAACATCTATTACCACTCTGATTAATTGTTCGAGTTTGAGCTGATGAAATTGAAATTTTACCAACCAATTCACTCCAACTGGCATTTGGTTTAGCAAAACATATGGTATTGCAACTTCTGGATCTCTGTGATATACTGACATGATAAGTAATTGGTAAAAAACAAAGCCCAAGTTATACCCAACAATCATAAGGATTTTTTCTGTAAATGGGCTTCCCGTCAGTGGTCTAAGGAGAATATCAATTTGAGCTAAATTGGTGGAACTAAAAATTCCTTTCGGGTTTTTCTTATATTTGGAAGTGAAGGCGGGAGATGGTGAGAGGAAGAAATTACATTAACATGAAATAAATTTTATCAATCATGAAAAATACATGTCATTAGTTCACTAAATCAAATAGAGCACACAAGAAAAGAGAGGCCATGGTATTCATTAGTCCTGGTTTGTTTGTATATTAATTATTGTAAAAAACATGCACCAAGTTAATGCTGTTACTGTAGTTTGTTAGTTTGCTTCCACCATACATTTGTCAGTATAGATAGCAACAGCTGGATAGAGTCTTGTACATGAAGTGATTCAGCAAAATATATCCATTTCATTCATACACAAATGAAAAGATTGTTCTGTTTTAGAGAAATACATAATTAATTACATTAGCTATGAAACCTTTCTTTGACAACAGCACAAAGAGCCATAACTCACTTTTTAAAAGCATGTTCACATACTTAATGTTCCCATTGAAACCCCCCATATACGCTATATCACACATTCTTACCTACTGGCCAATGGCCAAAGCAACTTCTAGTAACAATCAGAATACATGACTGACTTAACTGATGTGCTATATGTTCTCAATTTCAAATACAATTTGTAGGCTAGCAAATAAACAAAGCCAATAAATTGCAGCCTTATTTTTCATTGGGCCCAACAAGAAGCCTTTCTCTTCGGTAAAGCAGAAGATTGGTTTTATTATTACCCACGCTGGAAAAAGGTTCCAAAAACTGAATTCTTGTGATGTTTCTGATTTTATTGCTACTATAATACATTTACCGATTCCAGAAGTGAGAGCCAGCCGTATCCCACTTTGTCACTAAAAAAATTTTGCTGTTCTGTGGCACATGATATTAACCTTTTTATGAATTTAATGTTCTATTAATGAAATTGCAATATAAGAAAAGACCAGTTGTTCATTACATGTTCCTTGTAATGTTTTGTACTGGGAAATGTAACACTCATCACCTTTTCTATGTAGAAATTTTCTTTAAAAAAAAAAAAATTAATTAAAAAAAAAAAAGCTTTGAGCTTGTTTAGTTTTACATATGATGAGTTTATGATATTCCAGAACATGTAAGTTATGGTATTTTCTGCCTATAATAAAAGAAGTCACTGACTTGGACACATCTTTTGACTATCAAAAGTGCAGCTTTTAGTCCTATTAAAATCGTTTTCCACGTTTCATTCACCCAGTTTCAAGTAAAAGTCAATATTGTAAGATCTAAGGTCATTGAACAAGGATAAAACCAGGGAACCGTCACTTTTCTTTTATTTTTTTCCACTTGACAGGGATTTGCATAAATCCAGTTGCAGAAACCAGCTTTATTTGGCAAAAACATTTCCTATTGAGTCGTTCTTTAAAATTAAAAGACAAACCATCGTATAGTCAACTTGATTAGTTTAGGAAGTTTATTTATGTTATTTTCGTAACAATATAAGTAGACTACCTGTGTCTTGTCTTCTCTTTGCTTATCCATCAGGGAAAAACATTTCACCAACTCAGAACAAAAAACAATAAACTTCTAAACCTCGAGTAATTCCATTACTATTAGTCAAGTACATGAGCTAACTCAGTATAAGAAAGCATCCCAAATCCATCTCTACAAAAAGCTATGGCCAAGATGTTGGAAGCTTAAAATCCCACCAAATATGGACCTGATTTCCCCCAAAAAGAAATCTCAAAGACTTTACATCCACAGAGTAAACTGAAACAAATGGCTGTTGAAAGATGCAAAAAAATAGAAATTATCTTGAAAGTAAGGGTTGAACTACATGAGGAATTTTCTCAGAACTCTTCAAGTTAGAGGGAATATGATTGTTACAGAAACACAAACAGGGCCAAAATATACATCATTGAATATAAGGTGAATGCGAAAGTACCAGCAGGTCTTTCAGGCTCAGCTAGTCCAATATAATAAAAAAGCTAAGATAATCCATGTAAGGCTTTGAAACAAATAATACAACAATTGTACTTCAAAATTTCAGTTTTCCTCATTTCCTTCAACTACACTCAGGCTAAGGATGTCAACTCTAGACCTATAATTCCTTGTGCGGCCAAAAACCAGCAACTAGTTAACTATAACAAACATATAGTGTAGCACAAAGCAATGAGGAATTAGTGGTTGAAATCACTAATTTCAAACAGATGGCTCAAGGAACTCGCTATTGTCTGGCTGATCTTGTTTCTCTTCATTTTTGAAATCTTTCGGGTTGACACCGAAATTTTGTTAATTTTTAGGTGTTAAATATATGTAAATTAGGAGATAATATCAATAAATATAAGATATTATCTTCAAGATCTCGTAGAATATTTGATTATTATCTTGTTAACTACTCTACGACTCTATGTACAAGAGGGTCGAATCTAGAGTTTAATTAGGCTCAGATGGAATAAGTCACAAAGACCCCATCTCATCCGGTCGTCGTTTCTAGGTTTAAGGAGGCTCAAATGGATTAAGTCACAAAGACTCCATCTCCTCCCTACTACCAAACATTGTAGGTACATAGAATGGAATAAGCCAACAAGGCCTCGTACTACAAACAAATATCAAACCCTAGCCCTTTAGAGAGAGGAATCAAGAGATCTACGAGAGTAAATTATCAATGAAATAATTGCTTCTGTATATTTTCTTGCCTCTTTAATTGTATATTGCAGATTTGCAGGTTTGAATTTTTATGGTTTACACTTCGATCCAAGTGCCAAGAAGAAAAACCCTATTTTCCACAATAAACAAAAGATACAATGTCCTACAGGCACTTCATTAGTGATAAATAAATTTTTTTGCTGGCGGCCTAATCAGCAAACACATACCCCTGAGTGTTGCTCAGATATGTTACAAGAGAGTTGAGGGAAATTATATATGGACAATATGGTTTACACCCCGAGGATCTAGATTGAGGAGGGTGTTAAACAGCAAACTTGAAACAGCATCTATGACCGCTATTTAATCTAAAGATTATATGGTAGTTTTTGCCTTTTGGGGCTTCTATACAATCCACTGCTGAGATAGTCTAGTTCTGTTGTCATATACACACATTCTTTGTAATGGAAATTCATCAATAAGGAATCTAATATTTTCAGCAAATGCAAGGCCATGTCATGTTACCTTCTTGGAAGCAAGATAATCTGCACGCTTGCGGCAAAACACACATCTGCAACCAACCAACAAATATAAGAACAGGCTTTCACATGCAACGGAAAGAAGCATTACATTTTTATTTATTTTTTCAAATAGTACTTTATCCATCCTGATTTGAAACTCCCGAATAAAAAGTCAAAATTAAGAAGTCGAAAATTGTGATCATTGATAATCTCTATCTAAAGCAAGCTACGAAGGACACTGATATCATGCCCCCAATACTTTAGTAATCTAGCTATTCGGCATTTAAAATTCAACCCGAAAACATGAACTGCTCTTCTGTTAAGCACTCTAACTCTAACCCTTGCTTGCCACCTTATTTTCTTAACTTTTGAGTATCGTTTTTGCATATTAATTACTATACTCAACATTGTAGGTACATAGATAGTTCATGAATGTTGCAAGCAATTTGGAAAAAAAATATATACACAATATCTACAGTAAGATAGCATAATCCACATACATAATAAAAATTCAAGTTTTAAAAGAAATAAATTCGCAAGATGAAAAAAAAAAAAAAGAAAAGAAAAAAAAATAAACAAATAAATAAATAAATAAAATACCCAAAATGCCGAGCAAAAGCAACCACAGCTTTCCTATCCTTCCATAAATCAGAAATTGGAATTCCATTTCCATTCAAATCAAAAACTAGAGCTTTATCCAACAAAGAGAGATTGCTTTCACTACCAACGAGTGCCCCAACTCCTGCCACAGATCAATATTTAAAATATGTAAATATCCTTTAAAAATAACAATTTAAATTGGTTAAATTTGTTTAAATTCATCAAATTCGACCCAAAATTCCAAGAAACATAAAATAATCAAATTTAAAAAAATAAAAAAAATAAAAACCTTGGGAGCTAGAAAAGGCGGGAACAGTGAGAAGGGTTCGACGGGAAGAAGGCTTGGATTGAGTGAGGGGTTGGTATAAAGGGGAGATGCCATTGATAATAGAGATTTGAGCTTGTTTTTTTAGGAAGATTGGTGAAGTGTAATTTGTGATTTTATTTGCTTGAATTGAAAGTGAGGGTGTGGTAGTTGAGAGCGCCATGTTAGAGTCTCTCGGTAGTGATAAATCAATTTTAGTACTTGTATTTTATTAACTGCGATATGATGGAACATCCGTTTAGCGTAGGGGTGTCAATTCGGGTAAACGGTTCAGTTTTGGGTTGGATTTATCGGTTTCAGGTTATAATGGGTCGGGTTTAAACGGTTTAAAATAAACAACTAGTCGGTTCGGATTGGTTTTGAAAACTATTGGGTCGGTTCAGTTTGGTTATATTTATTGCGGTTTCTATTCGGATCGGGTCTTAATCAGATCGGGTAGTAATCGGTTCGAGTCATAATCAGTTTGAGTTGAACTGGGTCGGTTTGAAAACAGGTTTTTCCAGTTTATAGCGGGTTTCGGTTCAAAATAGATCGAGTCTTAATCGGATCGGGTTGTTATCGATTCGGGTCATAATCAGTTTGGGTTGATCTGGGTCGGTTTGAAAACGGGTTTCAGTTTGAAAACAGATCGGGTGAAATTGGTTTGGGTCATTATCGGTTCAGTTCATAATCGGTCTGGGTTGAAATATGTCGGTTTGGAAACAGGTTTTGGTTCAAAACTAATTAGGTAAATCAAGCCGTGTCAATATCGGTTTAGGTCATGATCGGTTCGGGTTTATAGCGGGTTTCAGTTCAAAATAGCTGGGCTAAAACCGGGCAGGGTCATTATTGGTTCTAGAAATAATCGATTTTGGGTTAAATTGAAATTGGGTCATAAATAATATCGGCTTAAAATATGTTCTTATCATTATCGAGTTTGGTTAATTAGATAATTTACAAGAACAGGTTAGGTTGTAATTGGTCTAATCATAAACACGTTAGGGTAATTGGGCAGCAAGTTAGAAGGGGTTTAGTCATAAACTCACAATTAATAGGGGTCACAAAGCAAATTGGGTTGATTGAATAGTGCCATAGTAAATTAAACAAATAAGTTCACTAATGCTATAATCGAGTCAAGTTATAAAGTATTGGGTTTATTAAGTCATTCATGAATTCAAATCGGATCGAAATCAAATAGAGACTTAAACAAGTTTGAATGGATATATAGATATCAAATTAGAACAAGTCGAGTCATAAACACATTGGGTTAACTATTATGACTATATGAGTCATTAATAAAATGGATTGATATAATAATGAGCAAAAGTGAGTCATTTGAACCAACTCAATTCATAATCGAGTTGTGTCACACGCTGTCATACAATATGTATCATATCGAGTCAAAATCAAGAAATGACTATACATGTTAAGTTGTTCAGTTAATGAATTTGAATCAGTAAGGTTATAATTGGTCGGATCATAAATACGCTGTAAAGTTAAAGGCTTATAGTAATAGATAATAGGCCAGTTGTATTTATATGTTGTTTTAATTAGCGATTTACTAATTATAGTAAGTTAGTTTCTTAAGAAAATATAATAAGCTAGTACATTTGAACTAACTCAGGTCATAATCAAGTTGTGTCACACTGCCATACAATATGTATCACATCGGGTCAAAATCGAGAAATGACTATACATGTTAAGTTGATCAATTAATGAATTTGAATCAGTAAGGTTATAATTGGTTGAATCATAAATACGCTCTAGTAGTTATTTAGTCATAATCTCCTTATATTCTATTTTTTTTTTAGAAAAATATCCTTATTAGTTACTTTTTTTTAATTATTTTTTATTATTTACAAACTCCTTATTAGTTACTTTTATAGTTTCCTTATTAAATAAATTAAAATATGACTTTAAATTAGTTTTTATAGAAATACGGAGTATTAAATAGATTAATAATTAGATATATAACACAAATAAATCAATAAATAAATTTGTTGATAAATTAGTAATTTTAATGAAAAGAAAAAAGTGAGTATAGGATGGAGTACGTAGTAAAGTTTTGGATGGAGGGAAAATTCCCTCCTAAAATGATCCTACTTTAGTATAGGATGACCCAATAAGGCCCACCATATATAAGGTCTTGTTAACCTAATTGATCCATCCCCTCAAACTGCCTCCATCACTCCTAGTATTCCACCCCTCTCTCTCTGTAAAAAAAAAAATTGACCTTCTTCTCCACTCATTTCATCAGCTCATTTCTCTGTAAAAAAAATTAAGGTATATTTCATCAGCTCTCAACTAATTTCTCCCATATCATGATTCACGTCTCTTCTCCTCCACATAATCAAGGTATATTTCGATCTTTTTTTAAGGCTTTAAAGTATAATAAAAAATCAATTTTTTTGCCCTATCTAAACGTTTAAGTATTATTAGTGTGAAAATCGATGTCATTGGAATTAAATATGAAGTATATGTCCAGATCTAGTTGTTTTGGGTTGTTTAATTCTCGATTTACATGACTTATGTCTATCCTAGTTGTTTAATCCTTATTTAATGTTACTAATTATTATTCTGTCTAATTGTTTTATAGTAATGGATGGTGGATTTGAGGAGTCTAATGATGAGAGTGACACATATCTTGAAACAATGGAATCTCGAAATCAAACAGTTCAGAACCAACCAGCTACCGTGACGCCCCCAATCTTACGAGTTGCACAAGGTAGTGGATGCATTTCTAAAGGTGGACGAAGATCAGATGTCTGGAGACATTTTACTCTTTCTGAGGTACATGATGATAATACACCAGTTGACAGTACTACTAAAAAAAAACCCACCACCTATGCTACTTGTAATTATTGTGGAGTGGTTATCAAAGCTAACTCAGTCATGGGTACTTCAACATGTAGACATCATTATGATATATGTAAGCTTAAACCTAAAGATGGTTCTGTTTCTGATAATTCTATCTCTTCTTTTGATCAAAAATTTTGGTTAAGTAAGTTGGCTAAAGCTATTATTTGTCATGCATATCCTTTACGAATTGTCGAGCATGAATTTTTTAGAGAAGCGATTACCTACTTGAATAGGAATGTGAAACATGTGAGTAGGAACACTATTCTTAGATATTGTATTCGTGAGCATGATAAATACAAAGCTATGTTGTTTGATACTTTGAGTAAAATTGGTGGCAAGGTCAGTTTTACTTGTGATTTGTGGACTGCTTGCACTAATCGCGGTTACCTTACTTTGACGGCTCATTATGTTCACAATGATTGGAATCTGAAGTCTAAAGTTTTAAATTTTAGATATTGCCATCCTCCGCATTCTGGTATTGAAGTAGAAAAGTTTGTTTTTAATCTGATTAAAGAATGGAACTTGCAAGATAAAGCTTTCTCTATGACTGTTGATAATGCTCGTTCTATGGATTTGATGGTGGATTATCTTAGAAAAGATGTCATGAATTGTTCCCCACTTCCTTGTGACGGCAAATTTTTTCATGTACGTTGTAGTGCTCATGTCTTGAATTTGATTGTTAGGAAAGGTTTAGAATTTGTTGATGAAAGTGTTGTTAAGTTGCGTGAAGTGGTCAAGTATATAGATGGATCTGATTCTAGGTTGTCTCAGTTTGAGCAAGCCGTTGTTGATGCTGAATGTGTGTTTAATGGAAAATTAAGTCTTGATGTTGTTACTCGATGGAATGCCACCTATACGATTCTCCAAAAAGCTTTACAAGCTAAACCTGCACTGAAATCTTATATCAATAGATTTTTGGGTGTTGATTATAAACTTTCTGATGATGAGTGGGATACTCTTCAAGATGTGTGCGACTTTTTGCAACCATTTTATAATATTACCACTTTATTTTCTGGTTCTCAATATCCCACAGCAAACTTGTATTTTGAGAATGTTCTTGTCATTGAGTATTCTATCACTCAAGCGCATAAACAACCTAAGCTTGCCGACATGGCATCAATGATGCTGGACAAATTTGAGAATTATTGGGAGGATTATTCTTTGATACTTTCAATTGCTGCTGTTCTTGATCCTCGTTTCAAGATTCAACGTGTCAGGCAAATGTTCAACCTGCTATATGTTGGAGAGGAATGTGACAGAAAGGTAAAGAGGGTTCAAGATGCTCTAGGTGAATTGTGTTCTTTCTATTCTGCTCAAACACCTCTTTCTAGCTCAAAGCAAAAGTCTAGCAGACTTTATAATGAATTTGATGATGGTAAAGCTGACGATGGTCGGTCTTTTAAACTATCAACTATATATCAGGTGAATATTTGTGTTTTAGTTTACAATTTAATGATTTTTCAAGTTTGATTATTTGTTAAGTGAATACTTTTACTATTATTTATCATTAATTTTGCGTGTTTGATATATTTATAAAGCTATTAAACTTGTTATTTTTTTTTGCTTCTTTTTAATCATTATGTTAGTTATGTGGTGCTATTGATGATGATGATGGTTCGGTTTTAAATCCAACGGATGATCTTGATGCTTATTTGGCTACACCTCGGAAAAAATTGGTTGTGGGAGAAAAGTTTGATGTTCTCCAGTATTGGAAATCTGAAGTTGAGAGGTATCCCACATTAGCTCGAGTTGCTAGGGATGTTTTGGCTATTCCTATAACATCTGTTGCCTCTGAATCATCATTTAGCATGGGTGGTCGTATTTTGACTAAGTATAGGGGTGCTCTTCTTCCTAAAAACGTTGAGATGTTAGTTACCACCCAGAACTGGTGTCTCGGTTATGATACCGAAATTGATGAAGATGTTCTTTTAATCGGTAAGGAAGAAGTAACTGAAAGTTGTACATCATCTACTTGAGGTAGTCTTTTAGACAATTTTTCTCTCTTTTTTTTCCAGAGTTTTTATTCATATTTACTTGCTGTTTTTTCATTTCTTTTTGTTATTATGTCCTTGCTTTTAGTTCTTATTAATATTTAACTGCTGTTTTTTCATATTTATAAGACTTTATTTACAATTACAGGGGGCACAATCAAATGTTCGCTGCTGCTACTTCAACATGGCATTATGGTCACATTTTGTATCTATTAAAAAGCCGTATATTTTAGGCTTAGGCTATGTTCACCTTTTGTTGTTTAGCTCAAAAGTACTATATATAGAGCATTTTGAATGGTGACTAACTAATTACTAAATAGTAAATAACTAAAAAACTAATTGATCTTTGGTTTCTATCTACCCCTACCGGTGGCTTTTGTAATTAATATTGAGCTATTTCCTCTATGGTTGCAATTTAAACTTAATTTATGCATCATAAAAGATGCTTTTGGTTGTATATGTACTTGTATGAAATAATCTGATTTTCTCCTAGTTATGATATAAGTATTTTTTAGGTATTAATGTATTATCCATATCATTATTGCTTTATCCTGTGCGATTTTAATTTTGAAAAATTGTTGTAGTCTGTAAATACTTAGTTTGTTTCTATTTTATTAAACTTGTTATTGTTAATATATTTAAATATATATATAGTAAAACCCTCTTAATGGCCATTACATAGATTGTTTCACAAGTAGTAACTTTAATTGCCATCTAATAGTTTTTTTTTTTTTTTTTTTTTTTTGAGAGACCAAAAATGTTTTAGTTGATACTTTATATAGTGCATTAATAGATAATAATCCAAGTACACTATCTTTGATTTTTTTTTCTTTTTTTTAATAAAGACATAAAATATAAGGTGTGGGAAGAGTAACATTATTACATTCAATACATTAAGCATGTCTATATATAATTAGACATTAGTAAGGGGTATCAAGTTTGTGTAAACGGTTTAGTTTCGAGTTGGGTTTAGATTAGATATGATATGGCCTTGTGACATTGTGAATGGTTAAGAATTTCGATGTAATGGGCTATTGGACGATGAAGTTGTTTGGTAATTCAAGTTGCGGGTTGTAAAAGGTTTGGACAAAACGATTTACATGTTGTAAACACTTCAGTCATAATGAGTTACGGGTTGTAAACGATTCGGTCATAACAGGTTGTAAACGATTCGGTCATAACGGGTTGTAGATTATAACGGTTCGGTTATTACGGGTTACGGGTTGTAAACAGTTCGGTCACAACGGGTTTCGGGTTGTAAACAGTTCGGTCACAACGGGTTTCGGGTTGTAAACAGTTCGGTCACAACGGGTTTTCGGGTTGTAAATAGTTCGGTCACAACGGGTAACGGGTTATAAGCGGTTCGGTCATAACGGATTTTAGCCGGGTTTAGCCAGTTTCGGTTTAAATTTGGTTGGGTTACTATCGGGTTCGGACGTAATCGGTTCAGGTTGCTCTCGGTTTCGAGTTATAACGGTTCGATCTGATAACAGGTTTGGTTATTAACGGTTTGCAAATATTCGGTTCAGTTCAGTTATGGGTTTGAAACAATCGGATCGGACCGGTTTTCGATTTTCAAAAAACGGATTTTTAACAGTTCAGTTTCCTTTCGGATCGGTTCGAAACAGTCGGATTTAACGGTTCGGGTCAGAAACTGACAGCTCTAGTTTAGCGTAATTGAAATATGACACGCTCTAGGTTTTCATTTCACAAGTTTTGGTTGTAAGTTTGCAACTCTTGTAATCATTAGAGTAATAATAACGGAGAAATTAGATTATGGTATTTCTGTGGTGTACGGTAAATACACGGGTTATGTTTGGTAAATGGTTTTTTTGGTTAGCTTTTGACTTATTTATTTGGTCAAACATCCAAAAAAAATTTTGTAATGTAGATATCTACTTTTAGCCTCCTGTCCCGACCGGAATTGCTATGACGATAAATAAAACCATTTTTGCGTTTGATCAACGTGAATAATGCGCTTATGGACAACTAATTGAGCCACAAGAATACAAAATACGTAGCCTAACCCAAAACGAAATGAATTAAAGTCCAATTAACTAAGCCCAACCAGAAATTAGGCTTAAACTCGAAGTCTAAACCTAATTTTGACGGACTTAGAGGCGTCTAGGTTAAAAATTAAAGTTGTCACTGAAAAATCCGCGCGCATCTCAAAGAGTTGCGTTGGTCAGGTGCACGCAACTCATAGGGTTGCGCGTGACGACCAGCAGAGCCCCTAGTGATGCGCTCGCGGAAGAATCAAAATTTTATAAAAATATAAAATCGAATCTGACCATTATACCGTGCGCAAGACGTTCCGTTACGCTGCCCGTAGCAGCACACCTGAATCACTTGCGCTAAGCAGGCGCGTGCAACCCATTCAGATGCGCGCGACACCTGCTGCGGCAGAACGCTCAAAACCCGAAATATAAAATCAAATCTGACTATAATACCGTGCGCAAGACGTTCCGTTGCGATGCCCGTAGCAGTGCACCTGAATCACTTGCACTGAGCAGGCGCGCGCAGCCCATTCAGATGCGCGCGACACCTGCTGCAGCAGAACGCACCCATTCCCTATAAATAAAGGCTTAATATGAGGCTTAAACAGACCGAAATTAACCCGAAATTCTGGCAGAAACTTTGTAAACTTGTGTACTATTAACCCTTTTGTCCTAAACACTCACCCCCTTTATTTGTTATTACGGTGGTGGTTCCCGAACAAGAAGGAGTCCATAAGTGTTCTAAACGAAGATCTAGCAATTCAAGGAAAAGTGGTAAATTCCCGAGCATTTAGATCATCACCTTTTCTTTTCTTGTTTAAACTATCTTAAATTGATTAATTAGTTTTGTTTGATCACTTTCAACAAACTTTTAATTAATTAATTTCACATAGTATCTTACGTTAAATAAAGAATAAAATTGAATAATTAATAGTTGTTTGATCACTTGAGACAATGCGAATATTGTTTATTTATTATTCTTTTCACGAATAATAATTAAATAAGGAATAACGACTTTTGCAATGTAATTCCTACGTGATTAATGCTTGTAAATAAAATCCACGAACTTAGTTTTTAGGTATCACGTTGCATATATTGTTTGGTAATGAAATTGTGAAAAAGTAAGAGCTAGTAAAGGCCACAGTAGGGCTGGAATAATGATTCCTCCCTAAAGGAAACGTTATTGTAGTACCCTCGCTCCCGAACTCATTTCTGGTACAAGTGGACCAATTTGGGCATGGGTAAACTTACGAGTCGTGCTAAATATCCCTTGACTCTACTTGGAAGAAAGATATGAACGAGGTTTATGAGTTTTCCTAAAACTCATCGGCGACTCCTTACTAGTTTCTTACAAAAAAAAAAAGCATAATGATAGGATAAACTCCATTTCAAGGTCCCCAAAACAGCCAGGAATTCAAATCCTAATACACCCTAACAAGTGTAAAGTCCTTTGATTTCAAAGGGCCATAGGCATATAAGGAGAAGGATCCCCTACGATGGGCACACCCTCCTTACAGGTAATTGGTTTTTCGGTCAGTGAAAAAGTTGGCTTTTAAGCCAAAATGAAAAAACTGCTTTGAGTAGCTTTTTTTGTTGGCTTTTGGCTTGTTGGCCCACAAATTATCTAATAAACAGCTAACAACCAATAACTAATTTATAAACAACCATTATAAACAGCCAACTTTAAAAGCCATTATAAACAGTCAAACAAGCCAAGTGAATCAACCAACCGTCAACTGCCAATAGCCATTTGCCAAACAAGGCCATAATATTAATCTCGTAGAAAAATATTAAATAATTTGGTTCAATGAGTAATAGTAGATTTCTTAACATTAATAAAAAATAGTTGTTATGCAACTTGATCAAAGTTGGCCAAGCCTTAAAAAAAAGTCGAGATTTGGACAGGATTTTTGGGCCTGAATTCTAATCCCCATAGCCCGATTTTTATATAATAATTAGGGTTTTGGCAACCTAAAACTATATTTATTAGTTAAAATTAGGCTCATTCAAATTTTGACCCAAAAATACCACTTTATTTTGCCCGAAATAATGTTTTGGAAAAAAAAAATCCGACTTTCTTGCTTCGAGGTGAAGTAGGGTATTTACCGAATGCGGCGGGTTTCGGTTGGGATTTAGGTCTTGTGCTCACACGGGGTTTTGGTTTGACATGGTGGGTTTCGAGGTGAGGTGGGATTTTTGAACTAGTGGGATATGGTTTTAGTCCGACAGGTCGGGTGGAAGGGGGGTGGGCGATGAGGGTGTGGTTTGGTTTAAGAGACGGTGAGTGGTGAGGGTGAGGCCATGAGGGGTGTACCTATGGTGGTGGTTTGGAGGGATTTCCATGAAAGAAAGTATAAGGTGGGAAGAGAGAGATTAAAGAAAAAATAAAAAATAAATTACCTATTATTTTGGGTATTTTTACCCTGCCACGTGGACCTCTTAGAGTATGACATGTGTCATCCTATGAAGAGTCCAAAGTAAACCAACTGGGGCATGACACGTGGCAGGTAAATACCCCTAGGGAACTGGTAGCCTTCAAGGCCCAAATCCCTAGAAAGTCTTAAAACGGTGCAGCCAAACCATGCCTAGGTTTCCATTTCCGTAATCTGGGACAAGGGCACAAATCCCAAGGACTTTATAAATAGGGAGGTTCCCCCCATTTTGGGGGCACATTCAATCATTACATCATTTAATATTCCAAATCCGAGAAGAGTTGTAATCTGTAAAGAGTTTACTCACCTTGAAAATGTAATGCTTGATGGTAGGGCCTCAATCCGGTCAACTATTATACAAATAAAGGGTTTTGGAATCATTTAATTCAATTGGGATCAATTAATATTTGAATAAAATGTTTTAAAGTTACTAATTTAATTCGCTTATGGTACTTTAAATTTTATTAAACATAAATGAATTTTGCGCTTACTTACTGTAGGCGTCGTTTGAAGTGCGCCTACGTTAAAAGCATGTTGTGAATATGCTTGGCACTCATAGGAAGTGGGAATTGACATTACGATTAGGGACAACGATTAGGGACAAATAAAGTAGGGAGCCGCCAACAAGTTTTTAAGGAACTTGTAAACCGTTCACGGATCATAAAAGGCAACCACGAATAAGGGACAACGATAGGCAACAACAATTGACCTGTGAAGGTTACACCCCATTCATAATCCATGAGATTACTAACTCCATATGGTTCGGAACCACGAAAGGAGGATCGGGGATGATGGTACGAAGTGAGTCATGGAGTCACATTCGCCCGTATTGGCCTCTACTCGATTCTTATAGTGAAAAGTGATTCCTGCGATTTCAAATGCATACAAACAAAGATTCAATTTGCTCCAAACTATTATTAAACTAAATTGGTTGAATATTAATGCAACACATAATTCTAAAATATTTGTGATCACTTGAATTAAACAACAAGATTAAAAAGGAACCTAAACCGGTTGTCCAAATTATCTTATTAGGCGTGATTTTCAATTACATATTCCCTTTAAACATGCAATATGGTGATCATAAAAATAATAAAACAACATTAATATTGGAAGCAATTCAACAATAATAGCGTTAGTCAAATTAAATACAAAATAACCTAATCATGATACTAGCAATAAGAAAATAAAATAAGAGTAATTAAATTAATTAATTACTCACATTCCGCGCGTTTCTTTAAATTGCTACATCATGAATAAACTGTTAGTAACTTCAATAAAAATATAAAGTAAATGGAAATTAAATTAAATTAAAAGTAGAGTTGATTTGGTCCAAACCCTCAGTTATTTGTACCTTTCACGCCTTGGTTTAAGGACGGAACCTCGGGTTAAGTATAGACTCTTTGGAGTGCTTAAGGGAAGAATGGTTTAATTAGGAATATAGGTTTAAGGCTTAGAATTTGAGAGAGAGAGAAGAGAATGATTTTTGGTGTAAAAGAGAGAAAGAGAGAAGAATTTAATGATCAAGCTTGTTGATGAATAAAAAAGGGGAGATATGACCTCTATTTATAAGGGGAAAAGAGGGGTCGAATCAAGAAAAGATAAGAATTCGAATCGGATAAAACTCTTGCGATAGACAACAGTTTTTGCAGTTTTTGTTTTTATCATATCTTTTGATCCAGAAATTGGAATAATATGAATAAGATATCGTTGGAAAGATATTGAAGTCTACTTTCTAAACCAATTAGAATCAGATTAAAATATTTTGTAGAACAAAATATATAGCCGAAATAGTGAGATGGTGTCGGTTTTAAATAGAGTTTGACATTTTATTCATATCTTTTCCGTTATAGCTCGGAATTGATATTATAATATATCATTGGAAAGATAATTTCAAGGGCTATCCAACCATATAAAATTTGGATAAAAACTATGAGTCACAAAAATAATATCTGTATATCTTTGAACGTCTTTCAATTCGGATAAAATTAGGACTTTAAAAAAAAGGAGTTTTATTCAATTTCAAACTCTTTAATCTTACCTTTTCAAAAAGGATAATTAATATCTTTTAGAAAATTATAGAAGCTTCTAATTAATCCTAATTGGTTTAGGAATTGGATTAAATCATTTGGACCCTCCACATGATCATTGGGTCGTAGGTAAGGTGGGCTTAGGTTCGGTTTGGGCTCGGTTTAATATTTTGGCCATAACTTATTCGTTATAACTCGGATTTGGGCTTATAATATATCGTTGGAAATCTCTTTTCAAGCCCCCATTCAACTATTTAATCATTGGACCCATATTATGGACCAAAAAAAACTAGATCAAACGTTTTTATAAAAAAGGACACAAAATGAATGATTTTAAAGGACACGAAATGAATTATTTTGGGTTTAAAGGCACGAAAAGAGGAAAATAAGTTATGGTTTGGGGAAATGGACTAGGAATTGGGTTGGTTTATGAAATGGAAATATGGATTTAATCACTCCAAAAATTAAATACTCAAACCGACCAATAATGGCGGTGAAAGGTTGTTCATCATCGGGTTTGGTTTTGGGGAGACATTTTTAGGTGTCTACAGAAGCCCCCACTTTGACTGAGTTTGTAGAAACGTTAGTTTCGAAAACGATAGTCAAAGTAGTCGATAGGGACGGAGAATGATTTAATACGTTCTGCGATCCTAAATCATTCTGTAAACGCCGATACCTGCAGAAAAATGTTAGTTCTACAGATAAAAGAGTAAAGGGATAGAATGCGTATCTGACACCAGTGTATTGGTGAAAAATGAGTTTGGTAGCTTCCTATGCTCGAAGGAATCCACCGGATGACGTATGTTGAAATGCTTTCCATGCTTGAGGAAAGCCGACAGATGAGTTTGGTAGCTTTCTAAGACTGAAGAAACCTACCAGATGACACTTTCCATGCTTGAGGAAAGTCGACATATGATTTTGGCGTTTTTCTATGCTTGAAGAAATCCACCGATAATGCTTTCCATGCTTGAGGAAAGCCGAAAAAGGAATTTGGCGGTTTTCTATGCTTGAAGAAATCCACCGGATAATACTTTCCATGCTTGAGGAAAGTCGACAGATGATGAGATTGCAAGTCTCTGTGTATCGAGAACCTTGCGTCATGAAATGATGGTGGTCATGACTAAGCATTGAAGATTGAAAAACATGGAGAAAATGTTGTTCTATGCTTCATTGAGTCATAAGATTTTTTGAATTGTTGAATAGGTTTAAAATTCTATATGATAGAAATAATTAAACCATTTCTATATATAAATTATCTCTAATATAGATGAGTGACATTTATGTCACTCTTAGGGGGTAGTTTTAGAGTTATTTCCGTGTTTATTTTCCCTTATTTCCCTTTTATTATCTTATTTTCTTTTTAATAAAGTTTCTAGTTTATTTCTTAGTTTTAGTGTGTTTTAATTTTATTTCTTTATTTAATTGGTTTCTAGTTTATTTTCGTATTTTATTTGCTTTCGATTTATTTTATTTCATTCCTTCTATGTGTTACTTTCATAGTTTTAATAACTTTTATGTTTATTTTGTTATTTTATTTTCCTTTATTTGCTTGTATAGTTGTAATTAATTTTGTTAGTTTTAGTTTATTTTCGTATTTATTTATTTTTGGTTTGTGTTTTTTTTTCTCTTTATTTTCATTTTATTTTATTTTATATTTTTCCCGATTCTCCCTTGTGTATATTTGGTTTTGTAGGATCGTGTTCGGAGGTCCGAGGTTCGAGTCAAATGTGCAATGCCCCTCGCTCCACGTAATTGCTGCTCATCTTGCTGCACCTTGCCCTTCCTATCCTCCACCCCACCATATCCTATCCTACACCACACTTCTCCCCAGCTCCTGCAACCTGCAACATCCAACAACCCCTACTTCGCCATTCACCAATTAACTGTTGCTGCTCCCTCTCCTTCACTCACGCAACAGAGCAGCCACCACCAACCTCCAACCAAAGCAGCCGCACCACCACCATCACCCACCAATTTCACCCACCTAACAACTCCCCTGCTCCAGCAATAACAACAGCCACCACCAACCTCCAACCATAGCAGCACTGCCTAGCTGATGTCAACCCCAAATAAGCCAATCTACAATTCACCAATTAAACCGCAACCTACCACAACCCAGCCACACCAGCTCACCTTCTCACCCTCAATATCCAGCCACCGCGCAACCCACAACAACAGCAGCCCCTTCGTTCGAGCAGCAGCAACCTCACCAAACCACAACCCAGACCACCGCAATCAACCACTTTCAGCCACCAAAAACAGCAGCCCTTCAATTCGCGCATGAAATAGAACAAAATCAGAGGAAATTACGAATTAATCAAGTTCGAGCAAACCAATAAGAGTTCGGTCGAAGTGCGAGTCAGAAACTTTTGATGAGGTTTTGTAATTTGAAGAGGTGTGGTCGAACACACCCATGGTTCGACCGAACCAACCCCGTAGTTCGGCCACACCAACCCATGGTTCGACCGAACCACTCCACGAGCTTCACACATGGTTTTTAATGAAGAACGAACGGCCTTGATTGATGCTCAATGATAAGAGATGATGATTGACGATGGTGATTTAATGATAATGGTTGATGATGGTGGTATGATGATCACAAATCAGAGCAGCCATAGAGATCAAAGAAAAGGAATGGAGTCTGATTATTTTGTGGGGGATTTGGGTTTTTATTATTTTCTTTTCTTTTTAATTTTATTTCCTTTTTCCTTTCTCTTTTCTTATTTCTTTTTAATTCCTTTTCTTTCTTTATTTATTTCCTTCTTTTATTTTTCTATTTTTCCTAGCTTAGTATAAATACCCATTTTTGGGGTAATTATTATAATTCAAAAAACAATTACCATCTATTCTATTCTCTAATTAGTTTTTAGGAGCTTCTCTCTCTAGGTTTAGGTTAGGATTAGAGTAGTTTAGAGAGAGAAAGTAAGGGTTTTACCATTGTTGAGCTTGGATATTGAAGAGGAAGATTGATCATCTTGCTTGTAGATTTTCACATTCAATCAATGAGAATATCTAACTCTCTCTCCTCTATTTTTATTTGCTTTATTTTGATTATTATTTTAGTTGTCGGTATTGCTTGTTAATCATGTTTATTCTTGATTATTTGTTAATTAATCTTGTTATTAGCATGATTAGTGAGTAATTTCCCCATTAAGGGGATGATTGTGGTGTAGTTGGATCTTGAGCATATTCTAGGGTTTAGAATTGATTTATTTGTGATTAAAGTCTCTATATGCTTGATATTCTTTAATCTTCTTGCAAGTGCACATTGTTGGTTGATTAAAGGTGAATCTTTGCTAACAAGGAACGGAAGTTGACTTAGTTAAGGTTCATTACTATCGATTGCTATTTAATAGTACCTCCTAGTATATGGTTCTAATGTGGAAACATAGAGGCTATGTTAGGAGAAGACAATTGACCCCGGAAGGCGGCTAGATTGGATCTTTTACTTCGGTATTCGAGCATGTTTAGTTCATAATTAATTCAATTTCTATGCCTTTGTTTATGTTCAAGTGAATGCTAAACCTAAACCTTTTCCCTTAATGTTTTATTTCTTGTTTAAACATCTTTAGAATTAGTTTATTTGTCTCTTATTCCGGACTAGCTTAATTGTCGATAACATTTGGTGGTGTTTATTCGTTCCCTGTGGTTCAACCCCTATGCTTAACTTATACTCGTATTAGGTTTGTTTAGGTTGTATAAATTGTATTTGATCTAGGGATAGACAATTGTTGACGCGTTTATTCCCTTGTCAAATTGGCGCTGTTACCGGGGAACGACTTCCATTACCGTTGTGTTATCTTATTGAGACAAGTCCATTGTTTATAATTTTCATTCTATTTGTTGGTTTTTATTTGTGTTGCTTTATTTGAAAAAAATGGCTTATATTTCTATTCCTCAATTTGATAATGAACCGTTTTGGGTGTATTTCAATAGACTTGAGAATTTCCTAGATGGTGTTAAAGGTTTTACCAAGGGTGATTATTGTGAAATCATTAAATTGGGATTAAATGAGCATTTTAGAGGAGTAGTTGACAATATGTTAAATGGTAGATTTCAAGACATGTCTTCGGATGAAGCTTGGGATTTCTATTCATGGTAAGCTAGGGATAATTATGATTGGTAGAGGGCCAATCATGAGACTTATGTTCGGGATTCTCATGCTTTTAATGTTGATGCTAATTGTCATGATTTGTCTAATATGAATTCCCATGATGTGCTTGATGCTCCCCATAGTGACCATGTAATGCATGATTTCAACTCCCCTCCCTCTATAGCTCAATGTAATGAGGTACATTCTAATGATGATGAAGTGCATGTTCTTTCTCATATTGCATCCGATTTTTGCATGAATTCTAAAGTTGTTCCCCATAATCCCCTAGATGATTCCAATGAGCAAGCTTTTGACTCGTCTATCCATGATGATTTGGACTCATTTGAGATTATGGCCCAATTATTTCTTGAGTTTCAAACGGTAGCCCATAACCTTATGAGTGAGTTCATTGATAAGGTTTCATTAGAAAGATATGAGTTTGAGAGAAATTTTCCCCCATTCACTCTTGATTTTGAGATGGTAGGCCTTGAGAAATTTAAGGGAGATGTTGTTCAAGGTTGTGAAGAGGAGGTTGAGGTTGAATAGCTTGGAGTTTTTGAGCTTGAGGGAGATGTAGAACGTGAGGGTTCTTCATTTGAGGATTCCATGATTGATTTTCATTCCCTCATTAGTGATGTGAGATCTTGTGATGAGGGATTAGCTACCCTTTTTTCCCTTTCTCATACACCTTTCTCCCAAAGGTTTAACCATATCTCCTACTATCCTATGTTCCTCCCTTCTTTTCTCAAAGAACCTCTTATAGATCCTCTTCCTATCCATGCTTCCAAAGCCCCCAACTCTTTCGTTGTTGATGAGGAAAAGAGTTATAATGCCAGCAAAAAAGATTTTTGTGAGGAGAGTTTTCCTCCCTATTTTTTTTTTAATTCTTCTACTTTTATTTTCTTATTTTCTTGATTTTTCTATTGATTCTTTTACTTTTTCTTTTCTCCCTTCTCTCAAGCATAAAAACTCCTTGTACTTTATGTTTGTTTGTCATATGAGCATCGCGTATGCTTTATTTCTTGATATGTTTGCCGGTGCATATGACAAGCTTTTGGGTTCTAGCTTTGTCGGGTTATTTAATTACTAGATTGGTCATGCTTGGACGTTAAGCAAGCCTTTGCGGGAAGTGACCCGTGTTTTATTGCTTTCATTTTCTTTTCTTTTTAGATAAGATTTTCTTTTATGCTTCTCAATTTTGTTTACTCTCTTGTCTATGTGTATAGGTACTCGATGCATATACTCATGTGCAAGGATTTTGGATTGAGCTCCTTGAGAAGAAGCACACCAATGATTGCTTGCATTTGGAAAAGCAACAAAGACGAGGAATTAGATGAAATTGTGGACAATGTGCTCAATTGTGGGTTTCAACACCCACCTCACATTTGGTTTACTCTTTCCTTCTTCCCTCATCTTGGATTTGCTTTCTTATATGCATTTGGATTGAATGAATATGATTTGTTGTGTGGATATGGTTTCTTTCTTCCCCTCCCTCCCCCCTTTGTGCCTTTATTTTGAACATTGAGGACAATGCTCCATTCTAGCTTGGGGGAGTAGCTATTCGCTAGCTTGGGGGGTTATCTATATCTCTTGGTGGTTTCTTAATCCATAGTCTCATGATTGCTTTATTTATTTCTCCCATACTTGCCAATGTCTATTATTGAGATTGGTTTTCTATGTTTGGATGGCCGTGAGCGCCTTATTGAGTTGACTTTTGGTATTTGTAGCTTTGATTGATCATGCTTTCATCTTGCACAATTGTATATGCATTCTTGAGTATTGTTGGTTTTGTGAATATTCGTGTGTATAGTGTCTTTACATGGCATTCAAGTCAAGGTTTCAAAATGTTTTGTTTCAATATTGGACATATTTGGGCTTTAGCACCTAGAATACTCTCTTTCCTAGTTGTTAGAGGTTTTTGTGCACTTGGATGTCGGGGTTGGTTCACACATATATCATTGCCAAGGTAGTAGAACTTAAGGGCTATGAGACCTTAGCTCACTCGGTTTTGTGGTAAGATGGTTGTCGCTCTCTAGCTAGTTGAAGCTTTAAAGGTGATTTTTACTATTCCACTACCGTCATTTTTGTGAGGATGTATCTATATTGTTCTAGCCTTCTACATTTCTTGCATGAGTGGCGTTTGGATCCTTGGCATTGCTAGCTTATATCGAGAATTTGGCTTAATCTACCCAAGACCGAGACCGAACAAACCTAGGGGAAGACGAAGACAATTAGGATTTTTGTTTTATTTTATTATTTTCCATTCTTTTTTTCTTTTGCATTTGCTCAATTAGTACCCCAATTTGAGCCATTTTCCCTTCTTTGGCATAACCACATTACAAACCAATGGACCTTTGCTTTATTTTCACCTTTATTAGTTTTTGTGAAACATTCTTGGGACTTGATTTGTATTTTTGGTTAATAAAAGTGAGAAAAAGAATGAAAAAGAAGTGAAAAACTCAAATCTTGGTGCTTGTGATTATCTTTGTTATGTTGAATAGTTTGAGCAAATGAGAAGAAAAGAAAGGAAAGAAAGAAAAAGCCGCTCAAAGTTAAAAGAGGCGAGAGCAAAGAATAAAAAGAAATGAAAAAAAAGAAAAAAAAAAGAAAATATTGAGAAAATACAAAAATATTTGTCATTTGGTTGAAAAAGAATAAGCTTGGGGGAGGAGTTGCTTTGTGATCTATTGCTAGAATTTTTTATTTGAAAGTTGGTAGTTTATTGAGTTCGAATTGAGGAATGATCAACCTTGCTTCACTTCTAAGTTTACCACCAATTTCCAAATTTATTTCTACACCCTTTACCCTAGCCTAAACGTTTCAATCCTTTTAAGACCTTTTGACCTTAGTGAGGTTTAGTCACTACCGGTGGAGGGTAATCAAGCCAAGCCTATTGAGCAAGCTATCGATGCCAAGATGTCGGGTAGCCTAAATGTTTTTCATTGTTTATTTCTTCCGGTTCTTCGAGGAATCTCGAGATATCACCTTAAAAGTGGATGCAAAACTAGTGAGGACGCGGAAGTTTGGTTGGAGATAAGGAGGAGTGTAAGTCCCTCTAAGTTCCTCTACCCTTTGTATGCTTTATGTGTGCACCAACCTTAACTATTCTTTTGCTTAGCTACCTTTAATGTCTAGAAAGGATTGTATTATTGTGCATTTAACCCGTTGTTTGTGTTTGGTTTGAAATATCAAAACTCGAGTTTTTTTTATTTCACCTTTTCCTTGAATGTTATGTATTGCCAAGAGTTGTGGGTTAAACCTCTTAGAAAACCCTCACGAGAGCTTACTCGTCCTCTTTGGCGACATGGAGGTTTAAAGGGCTTGATGCATACACGTGATTCCTACGACAATGAGTTAGTGTACATTCTTTCTCTTTGTTTCTATTTTGTTTCTTTTGCTTTCAATAATTCCATCTTGTTCTCTTTTGCCTTAGCTTTGCTCGAGGACGAGCAAAGGTTTAGCTTGGGGGAATTTGATGAGTGACATTTATGTCACTCTTAGGGAGTAGTTTTAGAGTTATTTCCGTGTTTATTTTCCCTTATTTTCCCTTTTATTATCTTGTTTTCTTTTTAATAAAGTTTCTAGTTTATTTCTTAGTTTTAGTGTGTTTTAATTTTATTTCTTTATTTAATTGGTTTCTAGTTTATTTTCGTATTTTATTTGCTTTTGATTTATTTTATTTCATTCCTTCTATGTGTTACTGTCATAGTTTTAATAACCTTTATGTTTATTTTGTTATTTTATTTTCCTTTATTTGCTTGTATAGTTGTAATTAATTTTGTTAGTTTTAGTTTATTTTCGTATTTATTTATTTTTGGTTTGTGTTTTTTTTCTCTTTATTTTCATTTTATTTTATTTTATATTTTTCCCGATTCTCCCTTGTGTATATTTGGTTTTGTAGGATCGTGTTCGGAGGTCCGAGGTTCGAGTCAAATGTGCAATGCCCCTCGCTCCACGTAATTGCTGCACCTTGCCCTTCCTATCCTCCACCCCACCATATCCTATCCTACACCACACTTCTCCCCAGCTCCTGCAACCTGCAACATCCAACAGCCCCTACTTCGCCATTCACTAATTAACCATTGCTGCTCCCTCTCCTTCACTCACGCAACAGAGCAACCACCACCAACCTCCAACCACAGCAGCCGCACCACCACCATCACCCACCAATTTCACCCACCTAACAACTCCCCTGCTCCAGCTATAACAGCAGCCACAACCAACCTCCAGCCATAGCAGCACTGCCCAGCTGATGTCAACCCCAAATCAACCACTCTACAATTCATCAATTAAACCGCTACCTACCACAACCCAGCCACACCAACTCACCTTCTCACCCTCAATATCCAGCCACCGCGCAACCCACAACAACAGCAGCCCCTTCGTTCGAACAGCAACAACCTCACCAAACCACAACCCAGACCAGCGCAATCAACCACTTTCAGCCACCCAAAACGGCATCCCTTCACCACACCTGACCCGCAACTACTCAACCCTCCAATTCGCGCATGAAATAGAGAAAAATCAGAGGAAATTACGAATTAATCAAGTTCGAGCAAACCAATAAGAGTTCGGTCGAAGTGCAAGTCAGAAACTTTTGATGAGGTTTTGTAATTTGAAGAGGTGTGGTCGAACGCACCCATGGTTCGACCGAACCAACCCCGTAGTTCGGCCACACCAACCCATGGTTCGATCGAACCACTCCACGAGCTTCACACATGGTTTTTAATGAAGAACGAACGGCCTTGATTGATGCTCAATGATAAGAGATGATTATTGACGATGGTGATTTAATGATAATGGTTGATGATGGTGGTATGATGATCACAAATCAGAGCAGCCATAGAGATCAAAGAAAAGGAATGGAGTCTGATTGTTTTGTGGGGGATTTGGGTTTTTATTATTTTCTTTTCTTTTTAATTTTATTTCCTTTTTCCTTTCTCTTTTCTTATTTCTTTTTAATTCCTTTTCTTTCTTTATTTATTTCCTTCTTTTATTTTTCTATTTTTCCTAGCTTAGTATAAATACCCATTTTTGGGGTAATTATTATAATTCAAAAAACAATTACCATCTATTCTATTCTCTAATTAGTTTTTAGGAGAGCTTCTCTCTCTAGGTTTAGGTTAGGATTAGAGTAGTTTAGAGAGAGAAAGTAAGGGTTTTACCATTGTTGAGCTTGGATATTGAAGAGGAAGATTGATCATCTTGCTTGTAGATTTTCACATTCAATCAATGAGAATCTCTAACTCTCTCTCCTCTATTTTTATTTGCTTTATTTTGATTATTATTTTAGTTGTCGGTATTGCTTGTTAATCATGTTTATTCTTGATTATTTATTAATTAATCTTGTTATTAGCATGATTAGTGAGTAATTTCCCCATTAAGGGGATGGTTGTGGTGTAGTTGGATCTTGAGCATATTCTAGGTTTTAGAATTGATTTATTTGTGATTAATATCTTTATATGCTTGATATTCTTTAATCTTCTTGCAAGTGCCATTGTTGGTTGATTAAAGGGGAATCTTTGCTAACAAGGAACAGAAGTTGACTTAGTTAAGGTTCATTACTATCGATTGCTATTTAATAATACCTCCTAGTATATGGTTCTAATGTGGAAACATAGAGGCTATGTTAGGAGAAGCCAATTGACCCCGGAAGGCGGCTAGATTGGATCTTTTACTTTGGTATTCGAGCATGTTTAGTTCATAATTAATTCAATTTCTATGCCTTTGTTTATGTTCAAGTGAATGCTAAACCTAAACCATTTCCCTTAATGTTTTATTTCTTGTTTTAGCATCTTTAGAATTAGTTTATTTGTCTCTTATTCCGGACTAGCTTAATTGTCGATAACATTTGGTGGTGTTTATTCGTTCCCTGTGGTTAGACCCCTATGCTTAACTTATACTCGTATTAGGTTTGTTTTGGTTGTATAAATTGTATTTGATCTAGGGATAGACAATTGACGACGCGTTTATTCCCTTGTCAAATATGTCAATTAATTCGAATGACAATGAACATTGCATGCGGAAGATCCAATGGGATGGGCTTTCAATATCATTAGATTATGAATCTATTGATATATGTAATTATCATTCTAATTTGAAATTTTGACAAAGTCACCATTTAGAGAAATGATGATGCAAACTCGAGGTTGAATACATATCGATGTAAGAAAACCAAAGGTTCAAAGGCTAGAGACGGAGAATGAAACTTCATTTGTGATATGATCACTTATGCTTAGTTGAAGCTAAAGTGTGAAATTTTTGAAAAGTTGAACAATCCAGTATGAAGTTCAGAATCAACTTGACAAGATAATAAATACACTACAATATGAGTGTAATGGTGAAAGTTTGAGTCAAGACATTAACTTGGAAATATATGCTCAAAATATTGCGATATGATCGTAATAATGAGAATTTAAGCCAAGACCTTGATAAACATCCAAGAGTTGTAAAATCATTTTACAACAAACTCGAGAAGAAAACCTTGTGAAGTGTTTATGAAAGGAGCTATCAATCTATATGAGATATATTTTGATAATGGATGAAATTACCTATCTTCCAACCATCGTTTAAGGGATATACTTTTAAGATGAGCTACAAAACTAAAAAAACTATATATGTCAAATCAAAATGTAGCAAAGACTCCATATATGATATGGATAAGAAGAGTTCTTAAAAGGTCTTTCTACAAAGCAAGGAATAAAAGTTGTATTAAATCGTTTAATGCACGATCAATTCCTATACAGAGCACGGGGTACTACTACACAAATCGTACTTAGCACTAAATGTTTGTTGCTCAAGTAGGTGCCCTTATGGTTTCCAAAAGGTCAAGTGGGAGTAGTATAAATCTCGAAAGAGTTTAAGAAAAGCAACAAACAAACATGGTTCAAACCATGGTTAGTTCACCCTATGGTAAATACACCTCCTTAAAAAGGAAAGTGGGAGTATAAGAATCTCGAAAGAGTTCAAAAACCTTGAAAAGTTCAAGAAAAGTGAATTCAAAAATCTTGAAGAAATTCGAGAAACAATCAAATAAAAGCAACAATATGAGCATGATTCACCTCATGTTACAAATGAAAACGCGTGGTCTCATTAAGTGTAATGGGAATAATAACCATGTGTTGAAGGTAGTACATTCCAAGTGCACATCCTCTATTGTCGTTTCTCATTGAAACTAACAAAGTTGTTGTATAAGTTTCAATTGTTGCATAAAAAACCCACTATGATGACTAGCATATGTAAACCTTAGCCAAAGAAATATGATATCATATTAAATAAGAGTTTCAAAATATTGATTTTGGAAAATATAATTATGCAAGTAATAAAGATGATTTGACAAGTTACAACTCAGCTGGTTTAAAATGAAATCAGGAAATCTGATATAGATTCTAATTCTATAAACAAGTGTATGACACTTGAATAAACTGCCTAATTGGGTGAGAACCATTATAAGCAAAATAGACAAGAAAGAAAAATGTTTTCTAACTAAAGAAAAGACTTGTTAAAGGATTCAACTAATTCATAGTATGACTATGACTACAATGAAACCATTACATTAGTCATGTTTCAAAGATCTATTAAAGATGTTTTAGTGATTTCTACCTTGTGAGATTTGGTAGATGGATTTCAAAATTTCTTGAAATTGTTCATGGAAGAAGATTCGTATATGATACAATCAAAAGTTTTGAAAATCCAATAATCCTACAGATGTATAAAAGATCCATTAATGGAGTAAGTAAGCATCATGGAGTTAGTGTTCTTAATTTTGCGAGTTAATCAAATCGTTTGATGTTCTCGTAAAATGAAGAAAAAGTCTTATGTATACAAGATGTTTAGTGGGAGCTATAAAGTCTTCTTGGTCTAGTATAAAGAGCAATTATTCTTATCTAATTATGGTTTTTTAAATTAAATAAAATTTCCAAAATAATTATGGATTGTTGGGCTCATCAGGTTGATAACCTGGTGAATAAAACCCCACAGATGAACTAAATTCATATATTATTTAAGTTCCTAGTTCAAAATCATTATGATTAATATGATCACGACATGAGATGCAATCATATTATCAAATCGACACACATTGACTTAAGTAATTTAAATATTGCGCACTTGTCTCAGACAAGTTGGAGATTGAAGGAGCTATGTCTTCGATAAGTGCAATTACTAGATATATCAAGGATCACTATTATGGAGATAATAAGTTCTCTCTTTTAGGTCGTCATTGTTTGGTGCTAGATATGACAAATGATCATTGGTCTAGTTAAATAGTCCAAAGCCCAATAGAATGGATCCTATGAGGTCACACAACAAGGGTATTGGCTTAAGCAAGTAAGAGGCCCATTAATGGGCCTCATGAGATTATGACATACCATGTAAAGTGTTGGGCTAGAGTAGTTTGTTTAGGATAAAGTGTTTGGGATTGACATGGACTCTTATTTATTGATATGATCTATAAATAAGATCCATGCCTAGGGTTGAATATAACAATGAACATTCACTAAATTATAAAACAAGCAACCAAGTCCCAAACCCTTAAACACTCTCCTCACCTCACGACCCTCTCCTCTCCCCTCACGTCCGTAAATCCAGTGCCCCATCGTGGTGGCTGGTGGTGTTCATCGTGGTGGTTTGTGGTTAGTTTTTGTCTCTCTTCTCCGTTGAAGATTGACTGAAGCGTTCAATCACGACTAACTAGCATTAGTGGAGGATTAACTTATGCCCGTGGACCAAGTAGAGGAATCACACTTGGGGTTCTTTATCTCCCACGGTTCTTGCTCGATCACACGTGGAATCACGCTTCAAAGGTATAATTACTTGTTCTTTATGTGTTATTTAATGAAATCTTGAGATTAGGTGCTTTATGAATATTATTCATGTATTTCCGCAATTAGTACCCATAAACTCCTACAGGTAGTTGTATAATTTCGTTGAGCATCGTTGAGAGTTTTGGACAAGTAGTGAATGACATGAAGTTTTCCTTCCTTTCGTTGCCCAAGAACCGATTGATATATCCATTTTATATAATGTTTTACCCCCGTCCCTTGGTCATAATTGGTAGTGTTTTTGGCTCTTTAGAGCCACTTTTATTACTACACTAGTAGAAAAATAGTAATAGGCACCCCCTATATGGCACCGGTTCAGGCCAAACCGGTGGCCAAAACCGGTCTAGAAATGGGCGGGATTTTAGAAGAAGAGAAAAGGCACCGGTTTGGCCTGAACCAGTGCCTAAAATAAAAAAAGGCACCGGTTTGAACCGGTGTTCCAATTGAACCGGACCCAATTCAAAAAAAAAAAAATCGCGGCTTACTTCTTCTCCTTCCTCTCTTTCTCTTTCCTTCATTCCTTAGCTTACTGTTTCATTAGAGCTGGGCGAAGAACATCCTTCAATCCTTCCTCTCTCTCCCTCCACCACAGCCGTCACCTTCACCGGCGGCCACCAGAGGTTTCGAAAACCGCCTTCAATCCTTCCTCTCTCTGTTTTCCCTTTCTTTCTCTTTCGAAAACCACCTACATAGTTCGAAAAATCCTTCCACCTCCCTGAGGTTGCTCCACCACCTAGCCGCGCCACCCCCCTAAGGCTCCTCCACCACCGAGCCGCGCCACCGGCCTAAGGGTCCTCCTCCATTTGTCGTGAGTGCCCTGA
Organism: Chenopodium album; assembly: GCF_948465745.1. NCBI lineage: Eukaryota > Viridiplantae > Streptophyta > Magnoliopsida > Caryophyllales > Amaranthaceae > Chenopodium > Chenopodium album. The sequence continues at coordinate 31,920,102 of NC_137836.1, forward strand.
GTCTCCTCCTAGCTGCTGCCCTAATTTTCTCCTCCACCACCTAGCTGCGCCACCCCCCTGAGGCTCCTCCACCACCGAGCCGCGCCACCGGCCTGAGGGTCAGTACCAGATGCTGTGACTGCCCTGAGTCTCCTCCTAGCTGCTGCCCTAATTGTCTCAAGGTTTATTTTTAATTTTTTTTTTTACATTATTTTCCAATTATATAATTATATATATTAATTTGTTTTGCATTTTGAACCATTGTTAGTAAATTAAAATTTAGGTTTGAATATAATTTTTCTCAATTTTAGGTTTGAATATAATTAGGAAATTGTGAAAATATTAGAGATTAGTAACCTTGTTACTCAATTAGTTGGATTTTATTATGTTTTAATGGTTAATTTAATGTGTTTTGGTGGATAATTTTGAAATAATTATAGAAAATATATTAACCTTGGTACTTAATTAAATAGGTGAAATTTGGTATTTTACTTTTAATGGTTAATTTGAAGTTGTTTTGATGGATTATTTTGAATAAGTTAGAGATTAGTTAACTTTGTTATTAAATAAGTTGAATTTTGGAATGTTTAAATGGTTAATATTAAGTTGTTTTGATGGGTATATTTGAATTAATTTGAGATTAGTAACCTTGCTTGTTACTAAAGTAGATAAATTTTGGAATGGGTGAATGGTTACTTTTAAGTTGTTTTGATGGGTAATTTTGAAAAAATTAGAGATTAGTAACCTTGTTAGTTTAGCAATTGTTAGTTCAATGAATGATGTGTTTTAGCTTATAAATAAATTAGTGAATTGACATGTTATGAGAAAGAAATAGTACATACCTTATATTTAACCTAATTTTTGTATATTGTTTTTTTTTTAACAGATTTGTGAATTGAAGCACGAGTTTAATTATCTTGAGGACTACATATTGAGCTCAAGTGGGTAGTTTCTATATTGGTATGACTTATAAACTTTACTTAACTATATTTCTTTCTATTTATCCATTTAATAAAAGTTTATTCATGAAATTGCAACTTGTGTATTGTTTAATTGCAAATAAATACAACAATATATAGAATACTTGCATCATCATATGCCTAGATACCCGTTTAAGGCTTTCTCATTAAGAGAATGTCTTGAATAGTCCCCGGTTGGGACTGTTGTTGAATGTGTACTCTCACTTAGGTGGTGAATGTATGTTTTCTTTTCGATTTTAAGGAACATCTTGGCTTACCATTTCCTCACTATGTTCTTTGGGTACATATGTGGGTAATTAATTATCCACATCGTGTACTTGGAGAACTAGGGGGAAATGCTGCCGGATTTTCCTTAAAATTGGAAAGTTGACATACATTCACTAGTGAGAGTAGACATTCAAGGATGGGTTAGGTTGGAGTGATAAGGACCCTTTGGAGACATGCATTTTTTCACTATATGAATGGTATATTCACGTTTTGTACTTGAATTTGATTTACATAAAATATGTAGCACTTACACATTATAAATTATATGTTGCTATATATGTTTAGAGACAATTTACTAAATGGAGAAGGATCGTGGTTGGATGTATGGTAGACGCGATACATTGGAATTTTGGAATGGGGTTCAAGAGTTTTGCGAGAGGGCTTTAGCTTATCAACGCAAACTGGGAGGCAAAGGCCTTTATTGTCCTTGTGTTGATTATAATAATGTGAATGTGGTCGATAGTGTTGAAATCATTAGAGATCATGTATTATGTCGTGGGTTTAGGCAATTATACCATGTGTGGATTTGGCACGGAGAAAGTGGAGAGTATAGTGGGGATCTTGATCGGAATGATGTGCGTGTTAGAAGCAATGAGATTCATATGGACAAGGAATACGAGAATGATGAGTATATTGTTGATAATGGTGAGGATGGAGCCGATGATGATCAGGCGGATGAGGTCGAGGATGAACAAGTGGATGAGATGTTGCATGGTGTTGAAGGTGAAGTGTTTGAGTTATTATCGGAGGCTTCCAGAAAGCCTTTATATCTCGGGTGCAAAAAATACTCCAAACTATTGGCCGTGCTAACACTTTTCAACATTAAGTCGAAGCATAAGTGGACGGACATCAGTTTTACTTATTTGTTGACCGCATTAAGTGATATGTTGCCTGATGGGAATGAAATTCCTAAGTCTTACTATTACGCAAAGAAGCTCATGTGTCCCTTTGGTTTGGAGTATAAGAAGATACATGCATGTCCTAATGACTGTATTTTGTATCGAAATGAGTATGAACAACTACAGGAGTGTCCACGATGCAAGCGATCGCGGTACAAGCGCATGAGTTGCAATCCTGGCACGGAGGGACCTCCTGCTAAGGTGTTGTGGTATCTTCCCATTATTCCAAGGTTTAAGCGTCTGTTCTCAATACCAAAAGACGCTAAAAACTTGAGGTGGCATGCAGAGGGAAGAAAGAAAAACAGAATGCTGAAGCATCCAGCTGACTCTCCACAGTGGAAGAACATTGATTTGAAGTTTGAGGAATTTGGTAATGAAGTCAGAAATTTAAGGCTTGGGTTGTGCACGGACGGGATGAATCCATTTGGCACTCTTAGTACCCAACACAACACATGGCTGGTACTTTTAGTGATTTATAATTTGCCTCCTTGGCTGTGCATGAAACGTAAGTATATAATGCTTTCATTGCTAATAACTGGTCCTAAGCAACCTGGAAACGACATAGATGTTTACCTTACGCCGCTTATTGACGACTTGAGAAAGATGTGGGACGAAGGGGTTTCCGTTTTCGATGCTCATCAGAACGAGATATACACATTGCGTGCAGCCCTTATGTGGACCATGAATGACTTCCCTGCATATGGCAACTTGTGTGTGTACAAGGTCAAAGGGAAAAAGCATGCCCCATATGTATTGATGACACATCAAGCGTATACCTGACTCATTCTCACAAAGATGTCTACCTACGGACTCGAAGGTTCCTTAGGCGTGATCACCCGTACCGTAGGCAGAAAAAGGCTTTCGATGGAACCGTGGAAGAGGATACTGCGCCTAGACCATTGACTGGTGCTGAGATTAGTGCTCGGGTGAAAGGGATACGAACGGTGTTTGGAAAATCAGAAAAAACTGTGGTCTCAGCTGCTCTGTTTAAGAAAGAATCAATATTTTGGAAGCTTCTGTACTGGAGAGAACATGACGTTAGGCATTGTCTTGATGTGATGCATATAGAGAAGAATGTGTGTGATGCTCTTTTGGGGACGCTTATGAATATCCCAGGCAAAACAAAGGACGGAAAGGGTGCACGGTTAGATTTGAAAGAGATGGGGATTCGTCCAGAATTGTGGCCTCAAGAAAAGGTTAGAAAGGGGAAGGAGCCGAGAATAGTAGATTAAAATGTTTCAAAAAAAGGGAAGGAGAAGAGCAAGGGAAAGGGAAAGGCCAAAGATGCGTCAAAGAAGAAAGTTAAGGGTAAAGGGAAGGATGAAAAGAATTATTTACCCTCGGCTTGCTATACATTGTCAAGGCATAGAAACATATGTTTTGTGCATGTCTGTACGACATTAAGGTTCCATCAGGGTACTCATCTAACATGAAAAGATTTGTAACCTTAAATGGAGAATTGAAGCTGACAAGTATGAAATCCCATGATTGTCACATTACGATGCAGTGGTATTCTACCGAAACACGTGAGGGAAGCGATTACAAGCCTTTGTTCGTTTTTCAATACAATTTGTAGCAAAGTTCTTGATCCTTGTACACTAGATGCTTTGCAAGCAGATGTGGTTGTGACTTTGTGCAAATTTGAGATGTATTTCCCACCCTCATTTTTTGACATAATGGTTCATCTGGTTCTTCATTTGATGCGTGAGATTAAGTTGTGCGGTCCAGTGTTCATGAGGTGGTTCTACCCTTTTGAAAGACACATGGGTACATTACAAGATAAAGTACGGAACCGGGCTCACCCTGAAGGAAGTATGATGCATGGGACAGTGGGTGAGGAGATAGGTAGCTTTGTGGAGGACTACATAGCCCTTGCTCAACCTATTGGTCTTCCTACTTCTCGACATGAAGGTAGACTTGATGGTCATGGCACAATTGGGTCGAAACGAATGTCACCAGACTGAGATCAGTTCTTACAAGCTCACCTTTATGTGTTGCACCATGTTTCAGATGTGCACCCATATTTAGACGAGCACATGGCTAGTTTGCGTGCCGAATTTCCATCCAAAGGTGAAAGGGCACTTATGTTGTTGCATAATAAGAGATTTGTTGATTGGTTTCGTGATCGAGTAATGAGTGGATTGAATGATACTAATGTGATCGATACAGTACGGTGGCTTGCGTACGGTCCTAGGGATGATGTCCGTTCATTTGAGGGATATGACATCAATGGGTACACTTTTTGGACCGAGGCTCGTGATTTGAAATCTTCCTCCACCCAAAACAGTGGTGTAACTCTTGTGGCATCGTCAAGGGAGTTTGCAAGTTCTAAGGATAAATCACCTGTCGATGCAGAGTTGTCATACTATGGTCGAATTCAAGAAATATGGGAGCTTGATTATTGTGACTTCACGGTTGCTCTTTTCAAGTGTAAGTGGGTTGATAATATCAGGCGTAACGTCAAACATGAGGACTTTACTCTTGTAGATCTTGGCCACTTGAATGATAGTGCGGAACCATTTATCCTTGCATCTCAAGCTAAGCAAGTGTTCTACGTAACTGACCCAATGGATTCAAAATGGTCTATAGTGGAGATGTTGAGGATGAGGAAGAATATGATGCGTTTGATGATTGATAGGTTGTCGTACACCTATCAAAAATAAATTCCTAATAAAACCAACTAACAATGTAGTAGGGTAAGTAGGGTCGAATCCACAGAGAGATGACTATTCAATCTAGCTTTCAAGGTATGGAGAAACTAAACTATGTCGCGAAATTGGGATGAAAATATAGTCTAAATTAAAAGAGGGAAAAAAATAATTAATAAAAAGACCTAGGGCTATGGTTCACCATGTTTATAGTTCTAAATCTATCAAATATCAATAACAATTCAATCAATCAATTATCTAGAGCAATTTCTAAGCCTACAGTCGGGTCTTAACACTCTCAATTCAACATATGTAGTTCGGTCGCTAACATAATCAGAATTGCTAATTGTAGGTAAGCCTCTAAAAGTAAGATCTTTCAATTCAAACTCTTATCAACAAAAATTAATCAAACAATTGATCAAGTTGCAAGATTAACAATAGAACACTATCAATTAAAGAAATCAATAATCAAAATATTAAAATTATCAATCAAGATTCATAATATAAACATGGACTCCCAAACCCTAGAAATTTAACTACCCAAACATGAAATAAATAATTAAAGCTAAATCTAATAAAGAAAGCATAATTAAAATAAAGAAATAAAATTACCTCAATGAGTTGAAATAATAAACCCAAGAATCATCCATGGAAGAATCCATGGAGATGCCATGAGAAACTAGGGTTAAAGAGAAAAACTAAAACAAACGTAAAATAAAAAGTAATAAAAGGCATAAGGGAAAAATAATATCCCTTGAGTATTTATATTATCCTAAAACTAATCTAAAAATAATTAAAGAAAAGTAATAAGAAAATAATAAATACATAATTTGAATTATTATTGGACGATAGAAGATGACGTGGTATAAAACCGCAAGAGAAGTCGAGAACACGAGCTACACGTGGCTGCTTTGGCTGCTCGTCAGAACCCGCGGCCGCAGGGTGGTTCCCGCGCCCTGGCAGTGGCGACAGCAGCCTTCGAGTGAGCGCGGGACAGACCCGCAGCAAGATCCCGCGGGTGGCTGACTGCAACGTCTGGATTCAAATGCTCATAACTTCTGTTCTAGAAAGATTCTCGGGGCGTGTGACCTATCATTGGAAATCTCTTCAAGTCTAGTTTCCAATGAAACTTGAATCACTTAAGTCCGATCAGTAGAACTCGAGTTATGATCAAAAGAGTGAGCAAAGGTCATTTTTGATACTTTGCAAACCTTCGTTTTTCTTCGTTTCTAACTCAAATTCATTTCCGTAAAGTGCATAACGACCCTTGTGGATGCTATTTTCATTTCTCATACATATTAATCTCATACTAAGCTTCCACAAATGCATATCCTTCATTGAGCGACATCAATTCATCAACTTTTCATTCTTTTATTGTCCGTTTCTTCAAAAATCACCCCGAAAGCGTTCGAATAGTTATAGAAACTACCTGAAACATTAATAAAACACAAACGAAGCGTAATAGAGCACAAAATGAACAACTTATGCAATTACGACCTAAAAAGCGACTAAAAGACGTAAAAAGCAACTATAAATTTAGCATAAACGTGCCTATAAATCCTATATAAATGTAATTCATTAATGATTCATCACCTTTCACTGTTCCTAGACCTGTTGTACTAAATGACATAGACAACGAAGCAGGTTATATGCGATCAGACCACAACGAAGGAATTTCATAATGAGGTAGTTTGATTAAAAGTTAGTAATGGTTTCATTGCAAATATAGTTTAGTTATCATGTATATAGGAGCATAAGTAGGCAAAAATGATATATTTGTAGTTTGAAATTTCCTAAGTGTACTCATTATCATGCATATACAAGGTTATAGGACCATAAGTAGGTGAAATTGGCTTAAATAGCTTCTACTTAACCCAATTCTTTTGTTTTGTGTATGAACTAACATTTATTCATTCTAACAACCTATATTCAATATATTTAACATGTTTGTAGTTTGAAATTGCCTAAGTGTACTCATTATCATGCATATACAAGGTTATAGGACCATAAGTAGGTGAAACTGGCTTAAATAGCTTCTACTTAACCCAACTCCTTTGTTTTGTGTATGAACTAACATTTATTCATTCTAACAACCTATTTTCCATATATATAAGTGATATGTATATTGAAATTTCCATTTTGTACTCATTATCATGCATATACAAGGTTATATGACCATAATAAGTAGGTGAAAATGGCTTAAATAGCTTCTACATAACCATAATAACTATCATGCATATACTTTATTATACACTAATATTGTTTTATGATTGCTTTGACAGGTGCTTATATCTCATGGCGGACGATCATGATCCTCATTTGGTAGAGGACATTGACGATGATGAGTATGAGGACGAGTACGAGGATGAGGACGAGGACGATAGTGATGTGCCTTATGATGTGAATAAGGAGGATGACTTGGGTGAGCCAGAGGATCAGGCTCAAGATGTGTTCGAGCGTAGGCTTGACGATTTTGAAATTTCAGCTGAACGTGCACCGGCCATTGTAAATACAGCACGTGAGATTGTTGGTGAGAACCCGACTCCTGAAAGTCAAGGCCAAGGACAAGATGAAAACAACACAGGTGGTGGAGGGGGGGGGGAAAGGCATCGGCTCAAAGAAAAAGAAGGGGTCCGATGAGAAGCTTTAAGAAACCGGACGGTCCCATGGTCTTGGAGTATGACAACAAAGGCCAACCCGGGCCCAAATGGCGTCGACAATATGCTAATCAAGTTGGCATATGTTCGCGGAAAATCCCCATTACACTTGTAATGCGGCAAGTACCTCCGGGTTTGATTCAAGCATTTTGGGATGATACAAGGGTAAGTGTGTTTTTGGCACATTTAGACAATTTAAGATACCTTAACCTTATGGTTGTTACTAAATAGAAACTAATAATCGGTTTTAATTTGTGCTTGCAGAGGCTGTTTTCTATTCCTAATGATCTCGAGAAGAGAAGGGTGTTTGAATCTTTATTAGCGGAAAGATTCAGAGGCTTTAAGACCAAGTTGACTAATCGGTGGATCTACAAGAAGAAGAAGGTGCAAACAAAGAAGAAGAAGGTGCAAACAAAGAAGAAGAATGCTGATGAAGATGACCGTCTCCCGTGGCAAATATGGCCGACCGTGTCAAAAGATGATTGGGAAGAGTTCGTTATAATGAAGACTCAAAAGAAAGCCATTGTAAGTTTGTGTAAATCTGATCTCAATTGAATAATAGCTTGACACTTTTTGTAGCAATGAGACTAACATTTTTTGTTTTGTAGGAACTTCGAGAGCAAAATAAAGCGAATGCAGAAAAAAGGAATACGTCCATGGTATGGGTCCTAAGACTTTTGGTGAAAAGAGACCTGAGTGGGTCGTTTCGGGTTTATACCCTAAAGCGCTTCTAGTGGCATTGAAGGAACCCTCTAGTTCCACGATCACTACATTGGTGAGTCGTGCCGGTGATTTCTTTTGTTCTCTCCATACGTTTGATAAGGAAACCGGAAAATGGTTCATCAAGGGTCCGGAAGCTAAAAAACTGGCGGATAAGCTTGTAAGTTACCTATGAATTGTTGAAATTAAGTCACTTTTGCATCTAAATCACTGTACAAACCATTAACTGTTTTACTGACCTCATTTTTCCTTATGCTATAGCTTGAGCACACTCAAGAGATGGTGGAGGGCAAATTTGAACCAAGTGTGGAGAATGACCCTTTCACCATGGCTTTGGGAAGGCCATACCATCCAGGATGAGTAGTAGGTTCGGGAGGGTCATTGCTTGGATGGAATAAGGAGATGGGTCCCGAATACACAAAATCGGGTAGATCTCGAGCCAGTGTTAACTCACCGGGGGAGTTGGATGCCAAGGTGGCATCAATTAAGGAACAAGTACGCAACGAGTTAGTTGGTGAATTGAATGCTTGGGCGAAGCTGATGAACTTACCGAATTTGCCGTTCCTCACGAGTACCCCGGTCAACTCATGTTCTGAACCAAAAGGACAAGGAGAAGGTGATAGACATGGAGGAGATGAGATACGTGGTGAAGATGTGCCACCTGAGGTAAAATCAATTGGGTTATTAAAAGTTTTAAAATACTGAGTTAATTGAGATTTGAGGTGCAATGATTGATGTACTGTTGCAGGTTCCTACTCCTACACATGCGGACTCGAGGGAGCTTGAAAATCCAACACCGCATGAATTTCCAGAGTTACAGGTGATTTGTAACCCTCTACCTTAATGAATTTTGTTATATTATCTATGCTGTTGTAAAAGTCCTATTTAACTATCTTCTTTTTATATATATACTTGTGTAGGAAGACACCCGGTGTGCACTTCTAGCCCCGGGGCATGCAAATAGTACGGCGTTGAGTTGGGTGGAGTATGGTAGTGCCCAACCGACGAAGGGTGCTACGGCGGGGCCACATCATTACTCGGTTGGGATCGATTCAGTGGTTGCGGAGTTCGAAGACATCCCACTACCCGTACCGATAGAGGAGGTTGAGATAACAACGCTTTGGCAAGCTGTAGGTAGCTTCGTTGATTGGCCACGTGCATGGGTGAAGTTGATTAATAAGGAGGTAAATTATTTAGTTCTCAATTTTTGTAAGTGTTAAACTGTTAGACACTCTTAAAATAAAACCGCCAAATATATTTTTTTTTTTTACAATAAGCAAGGTCCGCCAAGTTGATTTAAAATGGCTCAATTTTTTTTTTTAAAAAAATATGCAAGTTCCGCCGCCCCGGGACACCCGAAGAGCCGCCCCCGCTTCCGGAACAGCAAAGGCAGCCCGCGCCGAGGCCACAACAGCCCCGACAGGTGGCTGCCAAGGCTGTAGCAAACTGGCAGCCACCTGCCATGGCTGCTACAACCTTGGCTGCCACCTGTCGGTGCTGTTCAGGCAGCGGGGGCGGCTCCCTCGGGTGTCCCGGTGCGGTGGAAGTTGCATATTTAAAAAAAAAAAAATTTAAGCAATTTTCTTCATTTCATCAAAATCAAGGTCATTTGAGCCGAAATGGCTACTCACTTGCCTATTTTCTTCATTTCTAAACTAATAAACTTATACATTCTCAAACCATATCATAATTACATATGTATAAGTGATTGTGAGTTGAAATTGCATAAAAGAAGCAAAGTTCTAATTTTTTTGGCGCATTTTATCAAAATAAAGCCACTTCGAGCCGAAATGGCTACTCACTTGCCCATTTTCTTCATTTATCAACTTATAAACTCCTTGCATCTCAAAACAACTCATAATCACATATTTATAAGTGTTTGTCATTTGAAATTACATAAAAATCGCCAAGTTATAAGTTTTTGGGTCCAATTCATCAAAATAAAGCCATTTTGAGCCGAAATGGCTACTCACTTGCCTATTTTCTTCATTTATCAACTAATAAACTTATACATTCTCAAACCATATCATAATTACATATGTATAAGTGGTTGTGAGTTGAAATTGCATAAAAGAAGCAAAGTTCTAATTTTTTTGGCGCATTTCATCAAAATAAAGCCAATTCGAGCCGAAATGGCTACTTACTTGCCTATTTTCTTCATTTCTCAACTTATAAACTCCTTGCATCTCAAAACAACTCATAATAAAATATTTATAAGTGTTTGTCATTTGAAATTACATAAAAATCGCCAAGTTATAAGTTTTTGGGTCCAATTCATCAAAATAAAGCCATTTTGAGCCGAAATGGCTACTCACTTGCCTATTTTCTTCATTTCTCAACTAATAAACGTATACATTATCAAAACATATCATAATTACATATGTATAAGTGATTGTGAGTTTAAATTGCATAAAAGAAGCAAAGTTCTAATTTTGTTGGCGCATTTTATCAAAATAAAGCCACTTCGAGCCGAAATGGCTACTCACTTGCCTATTTTCTTCATTTATCAACTTATAAACTCCTTGCATCTCAAAAAAAACTCATAATCACATATTTATAAGTGTTTGTCCTTTGAAATTACATAAAAATCGCCAAGTTCTAAGGTTTTGGGTCCAATTCATCAAAATAAAGCCATTTTGAGCCGAAATGGCTACTCACTTGCCTATTTTCTTCATTTCTCAACTAATAAACTTATACATTCTCAAACCATATCATAATTACATATGTATAAGTGATTGTGAGTTGAAACTTATTCTTTCTCAAACTATTTCAGATTTTGAATGGAAGCAAAACTTCAAAGAGAAAGAGGGTGGAGAAGCCTAAAAGAATTGATCAACCTAAGAAGAAGCTAAGTGAACAACGGTCCAAGAGTGAACAAGCGTCGAAGTTGCACTCTTCGAAAGGTTCACCCATGCCACCTACTCCACTTGTCGAAGACATTGTTCTTCAATCGCTCTCTGCTGACATGACCTTTATTCACAACCGTGCTTGTCATTTGGTCGATCCCATGGAAGTTGCACTTCCTAAGGTAATGTTCCACTATGATGAGGATGCAATTGCATGGATCAACAAAGAAGATGTGAAGGAATTTCTACGTGGTGCAAAGCTTAACATTTCCCTCATTCAAACATTCATGAGGTACTTCAATGCCCACATAATCTATACTTTTTTCAAGTTATTCAAATTGATGGTGATTATCCTACATCTGATAAATTATTCAATGTTCATGCACGTAGAGCACTATAGGAGCACTTAACTGACACTGATTCTCATTGTAAAGTTGGGTGGTTATGCCCTAAGCAGTTATCCACTACTAGAATCATAGGCAACCCCCATGACGTGTTGTACTATGTTGAACAGAGTATCAGGGAATCAGCGCGTGCGGGAGACAAGTTCATATTCGCCCCATGTTATAGAGAGTAAGTCCAACCATGTCAAATTCAATTGATTTGGCCTCATTATATGTTGACTCCTAAATATTAATTACCTTGTCTATTGTGAACTTATGTAGGGAGCATTGGAGCCTCATGGTGATTTGTAATTCCACTAACACAATTTATCACCTTGATTCAGCTCGATCATCGGAGAAGTGGCTCGTGAAGTCTATATTGCAAAAGTAAATATATATAGAAACCTAGTGATGATTATTGCTAATAATAACTAATTTAGTAATTATAGGCGTCGTTTGAAGTGCGCCTACATTAAAAGCATGTGTGAATATGTTTGGCACTCATAGGAAGTGGGAATTGACATAATACGATTAGGGACAAAGCAAAGTAGGGAGCCGCCAACAAGTTTTTAAGGAACTTGTAAACCGTTCACGGATCATAAAAGGCAACCACGAATAAGGGACAACGAAGGCAACAATGATTGACCCATGAAGGTTACACCCCATTCATAATCCATGAGATTACTAACTCCATATGGTTCGGAACCACGAAAGGAGGATCGGGGATGATGGTACGAAGTGAGTCTTGGAGTCACATTCGCCCGTATTGGCCTCTACTCGATTCTTATAGTGAAAAGTGATTCCTGCGATCTCAAAGGCATACAAACAAAATATTCAATTTGCTCCAAACTATTATTAAGCTAAATTGGTTGAATATTAATGCAACATATAATTCTAAAATATTGGTGATCACTTGATTAAACAACAAGATTAAAAAGGAACCTAAACCGGTTGTCCAAATTATCTTATTAGGCGTGATTTTCAATTACATATTCCCTTTAAACATGCAATATGGTGATCATAAAAAAATATAACAGAATAAACATTAATATTGGAAGCAATTTGACAATAATACCGTTAGTCAAATCAAATAATAAAAAACCTAATCATGATACTAGCAACAAGAATAAAAATAAGAGTAATTAAGTGATTAACTACTCACTTTTCACGCTTCCTTGAATTGCTACATCATGAATAAACTGTTAGTAACTTCAATAAAAATATAAAGCAAATGAAAATTAAATTAAATAAAGGTAGATTTGATTTGGTCCAAACCCTCAGTTAATTATACCTTTCACGCCTTGGTTTAAGTATAGAACTTTGGGTATTGTATGAAATCCTTGGAGTGCTTAAGGAAGAAATGATAGAATTAGAAATATAGGTTTAAGGCTTAGAATATGGGAGAGAGAGAAGAGAATGATTTTTGGTGTAAAAGAGAGAAAGAGAGAAGGATTTGATGATCAAGCTTGTTGGTGAATCAAAAAGGGGAGATATGACCTCTATTTATAAGGGGAAAAGAGGGGTCGAATCAAGAAAAGATAAGAATTCGAATCGGATAAAACTCTTGCGATAGACAGCAGTTTTTGTGGTTTTTGTTTTTATCATATCTTTTGAACCAGAAATAGGAATAAAATGAATAATATATTGTTGGAAAGCCCTTGAAGTATTCTTTTTAACCCAATTGGAATCAGAGTAAAATACTTTGTAGAACAAAAGATATAGCCGAAATAATGAGAAGGTGTCAGTTTTGGATAGAGTTTGACATTTTATTCATATCTTTTCCGTTATAGCTTGGAATTGATATTATAATATATAATTGGAAAGATAATTTCAAGGGCTATCCAACCATATAAAATTTGGATAAAAACTATAAGACATGAAAATAATATCTGTCTATCTTTGAACGTCTTTCAATTCGGATATAAATAGGATTTTCAAAAAAAGGAGTTTTATTCAATTTCAAACTATTTAATCTTATCTTTTCAAAACGGATAATTAAGATCTTTTAGAAACTTATAGAAGCTTCTAATTAATCCTAATTGGTTTAGGATTGGGATTAAATCATTTGGACCCTCCACATGATCATTGGGTCGTAGGTAAGGTGGGCTTAGGTTCGATTTGGGCTCACTTTAATATTTTGGCCATAACTTATTCGTTATAACTCGGATTTGGGCCTATAATATATCGTTGAAAAGCTATTTTCAAGCCCCATCTAAATATTCAATCATTGGACCCAGATTATGGACCAAAATAAACTGGATTAAACGTTTTATAAAAACGGCACGAAATGAATGATTTTAAAGGACACGAAATGAAATATTTTGGGTTTAAAGGCACGAAAAGAGGAAAATAAGTTATGGTTTTGGGAAATAGGCTAGGAGTTGGGTTGGTTTATGAAATGGAAATATGGATTTAAGCACTCCAAGATTAAATACTCAACCCGACCAATAATAGCGGTGAAAGGTTGTTCATCATCGGGTTTGGTTTTGGGGAGACATTTTTAGGTGTCTACAGAAGCCCCCACTTTGACTGAGTTTGTAGAAACGTTAGTTTCAAAAACGATAGTCAAAGTAGTCGATAGGGACGGAGAATTATTTAAGACGTTTTGCGATCCTAAATCATTCTGTATCTGTCGATACCTGCAGAAAAATGTTAGTTCTACAGATAAAAGAGTAAAGGGATAGAATGCGTATCTGACACCAGTGTATCGGTGACAAATGAGTTTGGTAGCTTCCTATGCTTGAAGGAATCCACCGGATGACGTATGTTGAAATGCTTTCCATGCTTGAGGAAAGCCGACAGATGAGTTTGGTAGCTTTCTAAGCCTGAAGAAACCTACCGGATGACACTTTCCATGCTTGAGGAAAGTCGACGTATGAATTTGGTGTCATTCTATGCTTGACGAATTCCACCGAGAATGCCTTCCATGCTTGAGGAAAGCCGACTACTTGGCGGTTTTCTATACTAGAAGAAAAATCCACCGATAACGCTTTCCATGCTTGAGGAAAGTCGACTTGGCGGTTTTCTATGCTTGAAGAAATCCACCAAATAATACTTTCCATGCTTGAGGAAAGTCGACAGATGATGAGATTGAAAATCTCTGTGTATCGAGAACCTTACGTCATGAAATGATGGTGGTTCGATTGTCCCCGAACGTGGGCTGTAGATGGTCCTCTTGTCCCCGGACGTGGGCTGTAGATGGTCCGCTTGTCCCCGGACGTAGGCTGTAGTTGGTTCGCTTGTCCCCGAACGTGGGCTGTAAATGGTTCGCTTGTCCCCGAACGTGGGCTGTAGATGGTCCGCTTGTCCCCGGACGTGGGCTGTAGATGGTCCGCTTGTCCCCGAACGTGGGCTGTAGATGGTCCGCTTATCCCCGGACGTGGGCTGTAGATGGTCCGCTTGTCCCCGGACGTGGGTTATAGTTGGTTCGCTTGTCCCCGAACGTGGGCTGTAGATGAGACCTGCAAAAATAAATTTGCCAATGGACTCGTATATATTGTGATTGACTTGACCACTGACTTGACCAAGTTTGAATTGATGTGACATGACATGTGTATGACTTGTGAGTGTGTGTGTGTTTATGTGTGTGTGCAGACACAAGCAAATTAAACGAAGATGCAAAAGCAAAAATTTTCCGTCAATTTTTGTCATGAGACGAGTGGAAGGTACTGACTTTCTCCCGAAAAAGAAAGACGTGAAAAATGAAGTTTTGTTTTCGAACTTCCCTCGATAAAAATTTTGAAAAAGTTTTTGGACTTCCCCAAAAGAAAATAATGAAAAAGGGAGGAAGTTTTGAGCTTCCTCCTTAAGCAAGACGAAATGAATCGTATGGATTGAATTGCTTGTCTTGAAAATAATGTATGCATGAATGTTCTTAGGCTAGGAGGCTAAGGACAATTACATCTTGTGACACGATAGATGAATGAACTTAGGTCATGGAGCTAAGCATCATATACGGTGTAAAGAAGCGATCTTGAACGTCACTTAGGTCTAGAAGCTAAGCACGTATATAGATGAAGTGATTATGAACGTTGCTTAGGTCAAGGAGCTAAGAAAGATATGATTTGTATTATTACAAATCATTGATATAGAAATGTTACTCAGCACATTATGCGATGCATGAAACAATGAACATTGCTCAGGTCAGGAAGCTAAGCAAGTATACAACGTTTCTTCTAATGAATGTTATCTTGAAAGATGATGAAGCATGCGCGGTAGGGAAACAAGATTTCATGATAAAGGGCTCTTAAAGGGAAGGATGATTGATATGGATATGGATATGGATGTGTGAGTGAAGTGTGTGAATGTGATACTAAGGCTGACTGCAAGGGTTATGGCGATGGAAAGAGATGTGAGAAGAGTCAAAGATGATGACTCTTTAGGCTAAATGATGTGGGCTCAAGCCCCCAAGTCTAGCTCTAAATGGGTAAGGGTAAGCATTGGATATTCTTTGACTCGATCATGCATGGATATGAATATGAATGTGCAGTGGCCGCACCTCGATGTGAGGTTGCCTACGTATCCATTAGGAATCAGGCCGAACGTAGCTCTAACCGAACTTTGCACAAGTGTATGTACACCTCGAAGAGGTCTTTTAAGGGTTGTAATGTGGTTAAGCTGATGGTTTAAGGAAGAAAGGGGTAAAAGGCTCAAGACCCGAGAGAAACCCTAAGACGTGTAATTGTGAATTGGACTTTGCAAGTTTTATTTTCAACATTTTTTTGTTTTGAATTTCTTTTTTTTTCATTCTTTTGAATCAATGTAGGCAATCTCAGATCATGCGGTCCATCACTCACTTAGCATTCATGTTTCTCAGGCACGGTACCAAGCACTCGATGAGAGACGCAATTTGAGACATGTTCATATCAAAGACATTGGAACACTTGCCTTTAGACATTGTTTTATTGTTGTTTTGCTACTTTTTTTTTTTTTTTTTCTTGCTTTTTGAATGTTATGCAATTACACATCTTCCAATCCCAGGGTTAAGTAAATGTGGGTTGAAGAAATGAAGGCCAAATGTTAGACGAGGCTCAAAATGGTTGATGAAGAAATGGAATGTGATTGAACGGTTAACAGGGAATGACAGGGTTGTAATGGTGCCTCAAGTCATTGGTGTACCTTGTGTTTAGTTTGCCAATTTATTTTTTTTTTATTTTTTTTTCCTAATCACATGATCGAATGTAAGAAAGAGATGCTCATTTATGAAGAAGGTAAGAAATGTGACACATAGACACATGGATAAGGAGAACCTATGCTAGACTTTTTAGGGGGAAGGGTTTGAAACAAAAGAAGAAGAAAACATGAAATCTTGGTGAGAAGATTGCATCGTGCTTTGTCTTCATGGCTGTTTATGAGTTACTTCTTGCCGCCTACTGAGGAAAAAAGTTTCTTGTTGTTGATGCTTTGATTGGAAGGAAAGAAGAAAGGAATGACGTTCCCCTTATTCTTCCAACTATTGCCTATTGATTTTAGACTCAAGTACTGTGTAAGGACGAACTCATCTAATGCATTAACTCAATACTTGGATTGGAAAGGAAGAGTGTATGAAAATTTTTTGAAAACTTATGGGAAATACTCCACTCATTCCTATTACGACGGAAAGCGATGAATGCATGGTCCTAGTATACGATCATAAACAATATAGTGCATTACTCGAAGACAAAGTGTGTGCAATGACTCAACATGTGTGATTGAGTGAGTTTATTAAAACTCGTGGTATGATCGCATGGCTAGACATGAGGACACTGTGAAAAACAAAGGACCCAATGACCAAATAACACGGAAGACTAAAAGACAAACTAGCTTGATTAATTTTGTCCAATTTTAATGTTTATGCTATTTACTAGGTGAAAACGGTCCATTGGAAATCGTTAGTCATAAATAAGATCAACCACAATCAAAGATAAAGAACACATGTTAAGGTTAGCACAAAAAATCACAAGACACTGGGAAAAGGACTAGAATTCTAGAAGGGTTAGGATTCATGGGTATAAAAAAATAAATTATTAAAAAAAAAATCTATAATCCTATGTTATACGAGTTGACACGGATTAAAGGAATTGGCTAAGACTAGCTTGACACGAAAAGTTTAAAAATAAATAAATAAATAAAAATAAATAAGAAAATTGACGCTAAAAAGACACCTAAACTGGACAGGCTGTAGTATATCGGTTATAACTTTTGATCTGTGACCTTGATTAGGACGAAACCAATTCCAAATGAAAGATAAAACTTGGGGCTACAGATCCATATGTGGCACGACACGTAACTCTTTCTAGAACTCCGGATATGACCAAAACAAGTTGACTCTTGTGCAGTATACGGGAATTAAAATCCGGGTGACTCAAAAATTAAAAAAAAAATCTATGGCTCGACTCTAATAATAAAAAAGGGGTTTGATAAGAGAAAAAAAAAATATTTAAAAAAGGTCAATAAAAAAATGCACACATAAGCATATAGTCACGCATGATGCAATGAAGTTCGCAACCTAAAGTCAAGTTCTATGTTCGACTATGGTCAAACTTTTGGGTGTCAAAGGGTACCATGGTTAAGAGTTTGGACGCGTTAGCAAGGCAGCCTCCCTTGAGGGTGTATGCCAACGGGCGGCTCCGCGAGTTCGTGATGAAATCGAACTCGACTCCATGGTTTGGGTGGATTTAAAAACTCGGATGAACCCTTATTGCCATGAGCGTTTTTGGGTTGATAGAGCATAAATCCCCCGAGCTAACCACATACGTAGAACACGTACTATTGTGGCAAAATAGGTAACCTAAAAAAAAACATATGCATATGTGACAATGCCAATTAAATCGCAGGAATACAATTCAAGAATCTTTCAAGTCTCATCCACTCATCTTAATTAAATACCGATCACTCAAATCGATAAATAACCAAGAATCCTCCCCAGGGGAGTCGCCAAATTGTAGGCGTCGTTTGAAGTGCGCCTACGTTAAAAGCATGTGTGAATATGCTTGGCACTCATAGGAAGTGGGAATTGACATAATACGATTAGGGACAAAGAAAAGTAGGGAGCCGCCAACAAGTTTTTAAGGAACTTGTAAACCGTTCACGGATCATAAAAGGCAACCACGAATAAGGGACAACGAAGGCAACAACGATTGACCCGTGAAGGTTACACCCCATTCATAATCCATGAGATTACTAACTCCATATGGTTCGGAACCACGAAAGGAGGATCGGGGATGATGGTACGAAGTGAGTCATGGAGTCACATTCGCCCGTATTGGCCTCTACTCGATTCTTATAGTGAAAAGTGATTCCTGCGATCTCAAAGGCATACAAACAAAATATTCAATTTGCTCCAAACTATTATTAAGCTAAATTGGTTGAATATTAATGCAACATATAATTCTAAAATATTGGTGATCACTTGATTAAACAACAAGATTAAAAAGGAACCTAAACCGGTTGTCCAAATTATCTTATTAGGCGTGATTTTCAATTACATATTCCCTTTAAACATGCAATATGGTGATCATAAAAAAATATAACAGAATAAACATTAATATTGGAAGCAATTTGACAATAATAGCGTTAGTCAAATCAAATAATAAAAAACCTAATCATGATACTAGCAACAAGAATAAAAATAAGAGTAATTAAGTGATTAACTACTCACTTTTCACGCTTCCTTGAATTGCTACATCATGAATAAACTGTTAGTAACTTCAATAAAAATATAAAGCAAATGAAAATTAAATTAAATAAAGGTAGATTTGATTTGGTCCAAACCCTCATTTAATTATACCTTTCACGCCTTGGTTTAATTATAGAACTTTGGGTATTGTATGAACTCCTTGGAGTGCTTAAGGAAGAAATGATAGAATTAGAAATATAGGTTTAAGGCTTAGAATATGGGAGAGAGAGAAGAGAATGATTTTTGGTGTAAAAGAGAGAAAGAGAGAAGGATTTGATGATCAAGATTGTTGGTGAATCAAAAAGGGGAGATATGACCTCTATTTATAAGGGGAAAAGAGGGGTCGAATCAAGAAAAGATAAGAATTCGTATCGGATAAAACTCTTGCGATAGACAGCAATTTTTGCGGTTTTTGTTTTTATCATATCTTTTGAACCCGAAATCGGAATAAGATGAATAAGATATGGTTGGAAAGCCCTTGAAGTCTTCTTTTTAACCCAATTAGAATCAGATTAAAATATTTTGTAGAAAAAAAGATATAGCCGAAATAATGAGAAGGTGTCAGTTTTGGATAGAGTTTGACATTTTATTCATATCTTTTCCGTTATAGCTTGGAATTGATTTTATAATATATAATTGGAAAGATAATTTCAAGGGCTATCCAACCATATAAAATTTGGATAAAAACTATAAGACACGAAAATAATATCTGTCTATCTTTGAACGTCTTTCAATTCGGATATAAATAGGATTTTCAAAAAAAGGAGTTTTATTCAATTTCAAACTATTTAATCTTATCTTTTCAAAACGGATAATTAAGATCTTTTAGAAACTTATAGAAGCTTCTAATTAATCCTAATTGGTTTAGGATTGGGATTAAATCATTAGGACCTTCCACATGATCATTGGGTCGTAGGTAAGGTGGGCTTAGGTTCGGTTTGGGCTCACTTTAATATTTTGGCCATAACTTATTCGTTATAACTCGGATTTGGGCCTATAATATATCGTTGGAAAGCTATTTTCAAGCCCCATCTATATATTCAATTGTTGGATCCAGATTATGGACCAAAATAATTTGGATTAAACGTTTTATAAAAAGGGCACGAAATGAATGATTTTAAAGGACACGAAATGAAATATTTTGGGTTTAAAGGCACGAAAAGAGGAAAATAAGTTATGGTTTTGGGAAATCGGCTAGGATTTGGGTTGGTTTATGAAATGGAAATATGGATTTAAGCACTCCAAGATTAAATACTCAACCCGACCAATAATAGCGGTGAAAGGTTGTTCATCATCAGGTTTGGTTTTGGGGAGATATTTTTAGGTGTCTACAGTAATCATATGACTAATCAAATTTGAATGTACTTTTTTTTACTACAGTGTTATGAAGAAGCTACATTGTCGTGCTCCAAAGGGTCCAACATGGAAGTCACCGTTGGTAATTTACATGATATTGTGATTATCTTGAAAATCTATGTTAGTAAATATTTGCTCATTTCCTTTGCATGTTTCACTGATGTGATGTGTTTGTCATATGCTAGTGCGCACAACAAGAGAATGGACTTGATTGTGCTTTGTATGTGATGAGATTCATGCTTGACATTGTGACTCATTGTACGGACACTCAACAACTTGATGAGGTAAGTCCTAAAACTTATTGAAATGCTATATTGATGTGATTTCTAGCCTTAGACACCTAATATTACCCAACAATGACATGTTATGAGAAAAAAAGGCCATTTCACAAGAAAGGTAGAAAATGGGCTTAATAGAAGTCATATGGGCCATATTAGTGTCATTTTGTGTTAATATGCTCTTTTGATGTGATTTCTTTCCTTATACACCTATAACTAGATAATATTGACATGTTATGAGATAAATAAAGTTCATTTAATAAGAAATTTAGGAAATGGGCAAAGTAAAGTCATATAGGCCATATTCGGGCCATTTTGAGTAAAAAGCGTCATAAACCTTAATAAAATGCTCTCCTATACAATTTTAGGGCTTACACACATACAACTACCAAACATTGACATGTTATGAGAAAGAAATAGTTCATTTGATAAGTAATGTAGAAAATGGGCTACATAGAAGTCATATAGGCCCTATTTGGGCCATGTTGAGTAAAATGCGTTGTTAAACTTATTGAAATGCTATATTGATGTGATTTCTAGCCTTAGACACCTAATATTATCCAACAATGACATGTTATGAGAAACAAAAAGGCTATTTCACAAGAAAGATAGAAAATGGGCTGAATAGAAGTCATATGGGCCATATTAGGGCCATTTTGTATTAATATGCTCTTTTGATGTGATTTCTTTCCTTATACACCTATAACTAGATAATATTGACATGTTATGAGATAAATAAAGTTCATTTAATAAGAAATGTAGGAAATGGGCAAAGTAAAGTCATATAGGCCATATTCGGGCCATTTTGAGTAAAAAGCGTCATAAACCTTAATAAAATGCTCTCCTATACAATTTTAGGGCTTACACACATACAACTACCCAACATTGACATGTTATGAGAAAGAAATAGTTCATTTGATAAGTAATGTAGGAAATGGGCTACATAGAAGTCATATAGGCAATATTTGATAAAATACATATTGTTTTGCCTAATTAATTAATTTTAACATAATGTTTTTGTATTTCAAGTTTTGCATTGTCCAAAAGGATGGTCCGTTGACAATCAAGGAGCTTAATGAAGTTCGTGACATGTTGGCGTCTTTTATCACCTTCAACATGTAAATGGCATTGTAATTGTAAATTATTTATGTTAACTTTTGAACTATATATATAACTTATTATTCATTATATATGTACTTACTATTATTTGTATATGTAAGCAACTTTTTTTTTTTTGTATTGCGTTTGGGAATATTTATATCCATATATATAATTGAATTCTTGTTTTTAATATTATTTTTGTATCTTATTGTAATAATTAATAATATTATTATTATTAGTTATTATAATAAAAATATTATTAATTATTATATTTAATATAATTGCTGGAATTACAGGTTATTATTATTGCTGGAAACAGGTTTTTTTTAAAAATATTATTGCACGAAAATTGGAAAAAAAAAACAAAAAATAAAAAAAAAATTGGTGAATAGGCACCGGTTAGGCAGCAACCGGTGCCTAAAATAGTTACCACCAAAAAAAAAAATTGGCGGGAGAGCAGTTTAAGGCACCGGTTAACCGGTGCCTAAGTGGGCATATAGCACCGGTTAACCGGTGCCTATTTTAGCCTATGGCACCGGTTTTGAACCGGTGCTAAATATATGGTTTTTGGCACCCCACACATAGGCAGCGGTTCAAACCGGTGCCTTAGATCGGGTTTGAACCGCTGCCAAAGGCCTTTTTTCACCTAGTGCTAATTAGTGTTTTCTAGTATTTTCGTAGTTTTGGTTGGGTTTTGTAGGGATTTGCACCTTTGGAGCATTTTCCCGGGATTTTTATGGAGCAACCACGAGCATTGGAGGAGCACGACCAGTTTTCATAGCCCAGGGCCGGTTAGAGTCGTCAAATCGGTGATTAAGTGCTCATCAATTGAGATTCTGAGGCATTTGGACCGAGTATTCAAGACCCGAAGAGGAAATCCAGATTGGGCCAAAGTATCGGAGCCCAATCGAGAAGTCCAAGTTGCAAAGGAGTGTGGCCTTGTCAAAATAGGCACCGCCCGAAGGCGCGCCTGGCCGGGTGTAGGGAATATTTTAAGAATTACCCCAAACTTGAACCCCACTGTGATCATACACTTAAGCATGGTGGCGTCCAAAGGGAAGGAAGATAGAGAAAAAGAGTCACCAACAAGTTTTAGGAACTTGTAAACCGTTCACAGGGTGAAGGTTACACCCCTTAACGATCCATGAGATCGTTAACTCCAATAGTTCTGGAACCAAGACTGGAAGTTCGGGGAGGAAGGTACAAATCCAATCTAAAATAGAAAGAACCTGCCCTAATAATTGGCCTCTACTTTATTCTTCTCGTATTCATGTGCGCTTTTCTGACTAACATGCAATCATTAGATTTACCCTAAACCTGTTTATCTATATTGGTTGAATATTAATGTACAAATAAATCTATTATTGGCGATCACTTGAAATATAATCAAATTAAACCTAAACAAGATTATTAACTATCTTATAAAGCGTGATCTCAAATACAAATTCCCTTTAAACATGCATAAAAGGTGTGATAAAGAAATATCAAGCAACATAATAATCATAATCATCATAATAATCATAATTACAATTATAATTAAAATAATCATGTTAAAGCATAATAATAGCAAGATCCTAGGCATGATACTAACAAGATTAATAATAAACCCTAGCATGTTACTAAACGATAAAAATCCAAGCTTTAACCCTAACATGATACTAACATGATATTAGGAAAGAAAATAGGAAGCATCATAGAAATCATAATTGATTTAAGGAACTTATTGTTGTCACCCTAAACATCATACTAGGAAGCAAAATAATAACCTTAACATGATTTCTATATCAATAAAGCAATTAAAGAACTTACTTGGATGCCTCGTACCTCTTTCTAATAACAAAATACACACGTTAGTAACTTCACGGGAAATAAAAAATTAAAGACAATTAAATAAAATAATTGAAATAGAGAATTAAGAAAACTTAGACTAGATTTGGGACCAAACCCTCAGAAATCAAACCTTTCACGTCTATGGCGAAGGGAAATTCGAATTATGCTAGGTGTGTCTAGATCTTGTGAATGCGGAATTTTGTTTGTGCAAAGTTGGTTTAGAAAGAGAGAGAATATCAAGATTTTCTTGATGAGAGTTGTTAATTAAAAACGGAGGTTTAAGGACGCTATTTATAATGAAAATATTCCGGATTTGATAAAAAAGAATCGGAGTTTTCAAAGGAATAAAACACGATGCTGGCGCCGCAACTGCCTCTCTCGTTGCGCGACAGCCCTGTCGTCCGGCGCTGCAAGACAGTTTTTGCGGATTTTGTTTTATCATATCTTTTGATTGAGAAGTCCAAATAAGGCATAAAATATGTCGTTGTAAATCTATTGAAGTCTAATTTCCAACTCAATTAGAATCAGATAAAAATCTTTTGTAGATAAAAAGATATGGCCACAATAGTGGAAGAGTGTCATTTTTGGATAGAGTTTCGTATTCCATTCATATCTTTTTCGTTATAGCTCGGATTTAATATTATAATATATCATTGGAAAGATAATTTCAAGATCTATCCAACCTTATAAGATTTGGATAAAGATTATGAGGAACGAAAATAAAAGCTGAATATATTTCATTTCGTAGAAAACAAGGATTCTTAAAAGGAGTAATTTTATTCAATTTCAAACTCTTTGAAACATAATTATCAATCCTAACTCCATTAGGATTTTAGAGAACCTTCTAGAGTATTCTAAAAGACTATAATCAATCTAATAGCTTTAGGAATGATAATTAATAATAGGCCCTCCTCTAGATCATTGGACCGCATATAAAACCAAACCGGGCCCAGTTTAAAATTTGGGCCATAACTTCCTCATTATTTATCGGAATCGGGCTTATAATATATTGTTGGAAAGGTCTTTTCAAGCCCTATCCAACTACACTATTATTGGACCCTTATAATGGACCAAACTAAACTGGAATGCACGTTTTTCATAAATAGGGTAAGAAAGAAATATTTTCAAAAACAGAAAGAAGAGATATTTTAAGAAAAACATCCTCATCACTAGACTTTTCAGACTTTCGTCTTGTTCGAAAATCAAATGACATGAAAGGTATTCATCACTGGATTTGGTTTTGGGGAGACACATTAGGGTGTCTACACCGGGCGAGGAAGATTACCTTGCTCCTGAGCTCGCGCCTGACCGGGCGCGAGAGATGCCCATGATGGAAAAAGGCAGGCCAGATCGGGCGGCCCTTTTCCCGATCGGGCGCGAGATTTTGAGGAGTTATGTTCAGCAGAATTTCTTGGTTTTAATTAGGAGTAATTATTTTGTATAAATAAGATTTATTGCCTTTTGTTTTAGTACTTCTTCTCTTAGACTTTATCTCTCTACTTAGTTTTAGATTATTCTCTCTCTCTACAACTTTGTTCTCTACTTTGTTCTTAATTCAACTCTTTAATTCCTATTACTTTGATAATGATTTCTTCTACTTTAATATCAGTTATTTACTTTATTTCTTTCATCATGTCTTGTTTAATTGCTTTGATTAGTTTAGTTTTAATTATGTCTGATTAGCTTTCTTTCTGGGGTTTATGGGGATCCATAAATAATATGAAGGGGTAATTTATTGTTGTTGATTGTCAATGCTTGATTGATTTCCTATTGATTGATTTAATGCTCTGCAACTAGATTAGCGCTGGTCTTTTATGCATGAGTTTAGCAATATTGATTCGAGATTCGAGAGATTAAAATTGATATTTAGGCTTAGTTTCAATAGGTAGACTAATTTATAAATGGTTAAGTCGAGATTCGAGAGATGAGACTTAATACCGGTAGATTAATTCTGATTAATTAATGCATTGATGATTGATTGTTATGTTTTACCATGGAATGTTATTTATTGGTGAACCTATGCCCTAGGCCTTTTATTATTGATTTCTCCCTACTCTTAATCTCCTTAGTTTAGTTCCTTTTAATAACAACAATTTTGGTTACTTGATAAACTAGATTATATTAATTAATTAAGAGTAGAAAGACCAATTTCCCTGTGGATTTGACCCTACTTCCCTATCTGCATTAGTTAGAAGATTTAGGAATTACTTTTGATTGGGTGATACGACTTTAGCCTGTCAAAATTTGGCGCCGTTGCTGGGGACACGGTTTTATTTTTATTTCTGATTGTTTTCTATAGTCTAGGTTATTTCTTATTGTCTTAGAGAACGTTAGTTCTTTGAGGCAAGTCTCATATTTGCTTTTTAGTTCTTTGTTTATGCCTGGGTGTTCCAGATCAGGTTATATCCCATTTGATCCTGAGATCAAACGCTCTTTCCATAGACAAAAGAATCTTTATAGGCAAATCCTAGCGGGTTCTGGGGATAACAATAATCGTCGAGACCCTTCTAGTGATTCAGAAGTACCTTCCGATTCAGAATAAGAGATGACGGCACCTAAGAATCTTAGTGATTATTCGCAGCTGACGCTTACAGATTTTCCACACCTTACTCCCACTCCGTCTCTTGTTGGGGTACAATTCGAGATTAAACCCCAATTTATCACGATGACGGAAAGGAAGCAATTCAGTGGAGCTAAGGGTGAAGACCCAAATCTTCATATTGCAGACTATTGTCAATATTGTAATACCATCAGGCAAGCTGGGGTCACACATGACCAAATCAGGGAGATTCTCTTTCCTTTTTCTTTATGTGGAAAAGCCAAATTATGGTATAATGGATTAAATAGAACTGCACTTGGTATAACTAACTTAGAGACTCTTGTTTTAAATTTCTATAATAAATATTACCCTGTAGAGAGGACAACTTTGCTAAGAAGTGCAATTCAAAACTTTGCCCAAGAGCCAGATGAGACTTTGTATGAGGCTTGGGAAAGATTTAAAGATTTGCAGAGGGAGTGTTCCCACCATAATTTGGCAAAGTAGAAGTTGATCCAAGCCTTTTACAATGGGATTGGAAATTAATCTAGAACAATATTGGATTCTACAGTTAGTGGGAGGTTTATGAACCTTAATGTTGATAATGCAGGTCAAGTTATCGAAGATATAACAATCCACAATTCCCAATATGGGAATCTTAGAGGCTTTTCTAACAAAGGGAAACATAGTGTCGACTCTGTATCCTTTCTACAAGCTCAATTAACCTCTATTTGTCAAAAATTAGATAATCTTAGTACTACAAATATAGCTAATTAATGTTTCTGCAAATAATATTAATTCTAATGAGACTTTTGGTGAAAACTGTGGAATTGTAGGTCATTAGGAGCAAGATTGTAGGAGTTCCGTGGAGCAAGTCAATGTCTTTTCAAGCTTATAGGCAGAATGACCCATACTCCAACACCTACAATCCAGGTTACGGAATCATCCATATCTCTCTTACCGGAGCACCAATGTTCAAAATCCGCCGCCTCCACAACAATCACAGATGCCACAACAACCACAACAGAAATATTACCATCCTAATGCTGGCTAGAAGAACCAACCACAACAATCCTCCTCATCTTTCGACCCTGCTTTAGCAGAAATTAGAGCGATGCTGGCTAGTATGCAAAAGCACATGGAGAGTAGAGATGCTCAAATTGATTCGATCATAACACATAATAAAATTGTAGATAATCAAATTATGCAAATTTCTTCTACTCTACAAGCCCGTCAACAGGGAGCCCTGCCAGCACAACCAACCAGGCCTACGGATCAAGATCTCGCAACTACTCTAAGGAGTGGTTCACACTATGAAGGGCCCCCTATGCCCGGAGATAATGAACATGTTTTAATGAATAATGATAATCTTGATTCCATTAAACCTGACAAGGTTACTTATAGCCCTACAGGGCTAAAGAGTAGTATTAATATTTCTGATAATACATTGCAGGGTACAACTCAAGGGAAGATAGCTGCTCTAGATAAGAGAAGTAATGCTCTAAAGTCGGTTATAAAACTACCATTCCCCATTCATCACTTAAAAAAAATTTAGATAAGCAGTTTGGTAAGTTTCTGGAGATGGTTAAAGATTTGCAGGTAACGGTCCCCTTCACAGAACTAATTACACAAATTCTTGAATATGCAAAATTCATGGAGGAAATGTTGACTAGAAAGAGATCTATTAGTGAGGTAAAGACAGTCACTTTTACTGCAGAATGTAGTGCCGTACTACAAAATAAATCTCCATCTAAACTGAAAGATACGGGTAGTTTTTCTATCCCTTGTCATATTGGCAATCTAATGATTGATAATGCCGTATGTGATTTGGGTGCTAGCGTTAGTGTCATGCCATTGTCTGTGTGTTCCAAGCTGAATATGGGTAAATTACAAGCTACTAATATTACTCTACAAATGGCCGACCATTCTTTGAAATACCCCTTAGGTGTTTTAGAGGATGTTCCTGTTAGATTAGGTAAATTTTATATACTTGTTGATTTTGTTGTTCTTGATATGGCTAAGGATTTGCAAACCCCAATTATTTTGGGTAGACCTTTCCTTAACACTGCAGGAGCAATTATAGATGTGAAATGTGGCAAACTGACACTATCAGTAGGAGATGATAAAATTACTTTCAATTTGAATAATACCCCTAAAAGCCCCATGATAGAGGAGAAGTGTTTTAGTGTAAATATGTTTGATAATTGTTCTAATAAGCCCCAAGCTCTTGTAAAATATCCCTTGGACGCGGTATCTTGTGTTGCATCTTCTACAGATGAAATAGACAAATGGAAAAAGGAAGTTGATGTAATATAAAGAGCCCTCTACATTGTTGGTCTTGGCTTTGAAGATGAGAAGGTGGAAACAAACAAGCAAGTTGCTGAAACTGAGCCCATAGTGAGTGTTCCACCAGATCGAGTTGCAATTGCTCAATCTAGTGATAATTTGAAGCAACCATCGGTCAATAAGGGGACTCTTGTGAGTAGTAGTAAAGAACCCCCAGTTCATGATAAGGAGGATCCACCAGATAAGGTGATTTAGCGTCCTACAGGGCATGTCATGAAGCCGAGTCATGGTCTAAACACCGCTCGATCGGGTGAGAAAGTACCTGATCAAACGGTAGGCCAAGGGTCCTAATTTTTAATCTTGGTAAGAGGGTCGTGCGGGACCTAGATAAACTAGCACTTTGCAGGAGGCAACCCGTATTTTCTTGCTTTTTAGTCTAGCTTTCTTCCTTTTTCTTGTGAGAGGAGAGAGGAGGGTGTTTAATGAGTTTATTGAGTTTTTTTATAGGTTTCAAGGAAAAAAGTTAGTCAAATTTGGAGAAAAGAAAAGGAATTCTCTCGTACCAAGTATTATCTCGGGCCTGACCGCGCAAAGCATCGCCCGACCGGGCGCGAGAGTAAGTAAGGGTCCAAAATAAAGAATTTTCGCCCGACCAGGCAAAGGGCGCCCGACCGGGTGCGAGAATTAACGAAATACGGTACTGATTATTGCTCGATTAGGAGAGAGGGCGCCTGACCGAGCGTGAGAGTCGAAGAAAATCGAGCGAATTTTCGCTTGACTGGGCGCGAAAGCTATATAATTTCAGAGGTCTAGATCGCCCGACCGGGCGCAAGCTTCTCCGCCCAACTTTTATTTTTCTTCCTTCTTTCTTTTCTCATTTCCTTTTCTTTCCACCATTTTTTCTCTCTCTAAAACCTTAAATTCTCTAACTTCTCTCTAATATATCCTCTCCATTTCTCACCCAAATCCAATAATTCTTACATGTTTCTAACCCTCTCTTCATCCTCTACATTTCTATACCAAAATCCCCAAATTCCAATAAAAAAAAAAATCATACCCACTCTTCAAGTATGGCATCAAAGAGGTCAAGGACGATTCTTGGGAGGAGTTCTATCTCAAGTCAAGAATATGATTTGGAATTGCAACTTTCGAAATGGCCAACCATCCGAATTGCATCCCCGGAGCAAAAAGAACGGCTTGAGCAACTCTACGGCCGAGAGGTAATCCCTTCACGCCGGTTACGTCGCTCTATTCTTGAATCTTATGGTTTATATGATTATGTTAAACGTTTTTTGAATGATATAGGAATGAGGAAATTTGTCGATATGCACTACCCTACTTATCGTGAATTAACGTGTGAATTCCTTTCCTCTTTATCTGTTGTAAAAAGTAAAAATGGTCCGAAAATGATGTTTAGGTTAAATAATAGAAATATTGTTTTAACCTTTGTTGATTTTTGTAAAATTTTTTACTTGAATTCTGAATTACTTATGCAATGGCATGAACAATATAAAATGGAAGATATCTATCATGTTTTGACTTTGTTTACCGCCACCTAGCGCCCAACATGCTAGTGCCAAACCTATCCATCACCCTGTACCTAAAATGTGGCAATGATTTGCAGGTGTTTGTTTTCTAGGTAGGAATGAGCCGCATAACGCCCAAACCAATGAACTAGCTGTAATTGGACATTATGTGTTTGGATGCGGTAAACTAAACATTGCTAGATACATCATCTTTCACCTTAGTAGACATGTCTCCGCTAGTAACCATGCTACTACTGCGATTCGTCTAGGAGGCCTAATTACCAGGATATCAGTTAAGAAGGCCGGGTTTGTTGAGACTAGACCTCACGATCTCACTAACTATGGACCAGACACCTACATGACTGATAGGTGCCTTGAGGATTTGGGTTGGGTACGTTTGGATAGCCAGCGAGTCCCCCACTAGTGCATTAGGACAGAATTAAAGCAACCATTGCCTATCTTTCCTTGCCTAATCCCGAGTTGACCGATTTTCCCCCTGGGAAAGAGTCCTACAGATATGACCTTTTAGTTTCCCACGCTCGGGGGCAAGCACCACCAGTTTCACCACCATCCCACCCTGAGCCCGAGGTAGTGCTTTCACCACCTCACATGTCTCATACCGCCCCACCTCCTCCCCATAGCGACTCTGAGACAATTTGGGATCTTCAAAGTATAGATCAGACCATAGAACGCATAGAGTTTTCACATAGCAACCTTAGAAGGATGGTAGGCTCCCTTAACCAGCGATTAGGGTACCTTGAGAGGAACCAGGGTAGAGCCCTGTATCCTATGTATGATGATTATGCTCGTCGGGGCAATAATCCCGACAATGCTATTTACCCCAGGGATACGATAGAGATCCCACCGCCCGTGGTATTTATACCGACTATTCATCTTTCCACGGGTATGGCCGGGACATACCTTTTGGGGGACCGGTTGGGGGGGGGGGGGGTTTCAGCCTAACTATTTTGGTGGTAGCTCTTCTGGTGTAGGTGGTGAAAGTAGTAGCGGTGGAGGATTCGGCTCCATGGATGAGGATGATGATGATTAGCCAGCTGCGCTAGTTCCCGAGCCAATGAGGACATTGTCTAATTCTAGCTCGGGGAGATTTTTGGATTTGGTTTCTTTATTTTTCCCTTTTCTTTTATTTTTGGTGTGTTTTCTTAGATTAGATTTATTGCTTTCTAGTATAGTTTTATTCCTTTCTTATATGAAAAATAAAAAAAATTAAAAAATATGTTTCATTCCATGTGCCCCATACTTGAAAAAAAATAATGTTTTGATTCTTGGTACATGATGATGAGCATTGTGGATTTGTTGATCATGATTTGAAGTTTGATTGCTTTGATGCCCTAATATGCGTCAATTTTGTCCAACTGCTTGTGAATATAGTGCTTGACTAGTTGATTTGGTTAGGAATGTGTGTTAGTTCCTGGTATGTCAATGAATTTGAGTATTGATTTGCAACTATGAGTAGTGTTTCATGTCTCATTATTATGCACATTGTGGAGGACGAAGGCATTTGTTCTTTTAGTTAGTCTTCAGATGATTTTAGATACATTTGTTCCCTTCTTGCTACCCATGTTGTTGCCTTGACTTTTTATTGTTTATAAACCACATTACAAGACTATTTTGCCCCATTGGTTACTAGTCCCAAGCTTGGCTTGGGGGAGCTATTAGTGAGTGAGGTGAGGGAGTTTGTAGTGTGCTTATTATTTGAACAATTTGGGTGGGTTCTGAGAAGTCATTTTGTTCTTGATCTTAGTTTATTTTTGATGAGTTTGAAAGTTTAATCTTCTTGAAAAAAATAAAGTATGATGATATGAAAAAAAGAGAAGTTCAAGAAAAAAAGTAAACAAATAAGTGAACTTCAATAGAAAAAAAAGAACAAAAAAAGAATAAAATTGTTTAATGTTCAAATGTTCTAGTTGGAGGTTGATCAAAAGAAACAAAGAAAAAAGTGAGTCTCAATGAAAATCAAGTTTGGAAAATAAAGTTTTTTTATTCACTCAAGTTCTACATTGTTATACTTTTGTGAGTGATATTATAAGTGTTGGGATTATTTGTTATGTTTGGAGTTATATTTGGTGAACTTTTGTTGGAGTTGAGTATGTTGGAGATGATTGGTCATTATTTATTTTTGACTTTGGTTTTATTAGTTTTTGCCCCCTTAAGCATGGCTTCTCTCTCACTTTTTCCCAAATATATCCTACCATTTACTCTAGCCTTACATTACAAGATTTAAAGGCCTTCCGACCTTGTGCATAGAGTCGTGCAAATGTGAAAGTGTTGTCTATCAATGCAAGGAATGACTTGACATATTTCGAGTCGACTAATAGGTTGAGTGCTTGTCTTTTTAAACACACGAGAGTTGTGAGTTTGGGAGGGCATTGTTCACATAAAGGGGTTGGGATGGAGAGCGATCGAGTACATCTTTTACTCGCCACACAAATGAGAGTTGAGTGTGTGAGCACTAGTCTTGAATTCTATATGCTCTTGTGGTTTGCTCTATTTGACAATTGTTAGGGAGGACGAGTGATTGGATGGATGAGATTGGTTGATGTTGAAGCATGTTTATTAGATTTGCCTTGAATTATTTGTGATTGATTTTGACTATTTGGGGTGACGCATGTATTTATTTATTCATTGATGAGATCTTTTCTTAGGGACAAGCAAAGGTTTGGCTTGGGGGAGTTTAATATGTCCATTTTATATAGTGTTTTACCCCCGTCCCTTGGTCATAATTGGTAGTGTTTTTGGCTCTTTAGAGCCACTTTTATTACTAATTGGTGTTTTCTAGTGTTTTGAAGTTTTGGTTGAGTTTCATAGGGATTTGCACCTTTGGAGCATTTTCTTGGGATTTTTATGGAGCAACTACGAGCATTGGAGGAGCACGACCAGTTTTCATAGCCCAGGGCCGGTTAGAGTCGTCAAACCGGTGATTAAGGGCTCAACAATTAAGTTTCTGAGGTATTTGTATCGAGAAGTCCAAGTTGCAAAGGAGTGTGGCCCGGCCAAAATAGGCACCGCCCGTAGGCGCGCCCGGCCGGGCAAGGAAGATTACCTTGCTCCCGAGCTCGCGCTCGGCCGGGCGCGAGAGACGCCCATGATGGAAAAAGGCGGGCCCAATCGGGCGGCCCTTCGCCCGATCGGACGCGAGATTTTGAGGAGTTTTGTTCAGCGGAATTTCTTAGTTTTAATTAAGAGTAATTATTTTGTATAAATACGATTTAATGCCTTTTGTTTTAGTACTTCTTCTCTTTGAATTTCTCTCTCTACTTAGTTTTAGATTATTTTCTCTCTCTACAACTTTGTTATATACTTTGTTCTTAATTCAACTCTTTAATTCCGATTACTTTGGTAACGATTTCTTCTACTTTAATCTCAGTTATTTACTTTATTTCTTGGGTTTTTCTAAGCTATACCCCTAAGGTATTCGAGTTTTTAAGGTGTACCCATGCTTTTCAAGTTTCTAAGTTGTGCCCTTCAACTACTTATCAATACTAAAATGTACCCTTATTAGTTGCTTAAAAGTTATTTGAGAGTGTGATTTCGTGGCACCAGTTTTCATTATTAGGGTTGCGGTGGCTAAGATTTATTTCTCCTACCATTTCCTTACCTTTTTATCATCTTTCTATGAAATTTATAGTTAACCTTAGGTGACGTGGAAGTCCCAAGGAGGGTACCATTCAATAATGGTAGTGAGTTGAGGGGCACAACTTAGAAACTTGAAAAAGTTTGGGTACACCTTAGAAACTCGAATACCTTAGGGGTATAGCTTAGACAAACCCTTATTTCTTTCATCATGTCTTGTTTAATTTCTTTGATTAGTGTAGACATCTACTTTTGGCCTCCTGTCTCGACAATCAGTGCAATGACGATAAATAAAACCATATTCGTGTTGGATTGAAGTGGAGAATGCTTATGGATAACTGGTAAGCCACAAAACACAAAAACTAGCCCAAACTAAAAAAACAAAGCTAAACAAGGTCCAATTAACTAAATTCGATCAATATTAGGCTTAAGCCTGTGCTTAACCCAATAATGACGGATTTAAGAGCTCCTAGGTTAAATTTAAATGCTGCCACAGGAAAATCCGCGCGCATCTTAATCAGTCGTGCTAGGTAGGCACGCGCAACTAATTCAGTTGTGCGCGACACTCAGCGCTACCTCTAGAGATGCGCTCGTGGATGATTCAGTATTTTAGGAAAATATAGAATCGAATCTTACCATAATGCCGCGCGCAAGACACTCAGTTGCGTTGTCCATAGCAGCGCAACCCAATCACTTGCGCTGGGATGCCGCGCGCAACTAATCCTGTTGCGCACGACACCTGCTGCGGCAGAATGTTCAAAACCCTAATCCTACCCATTCACTATAAATAGAGGCTTAATCCGAGGCTTAAACACAGAAAATTAACCTAAAACTTTGGCGGAAAACTTGTGAACTTGTGCTACCTAACCCCTCTTGTCCTAAACACTCACTTCTTGATATTTTGTTACTACGGTGGAGGTTCCCCAACAAGAAGGTGTCCATAAGTGTTCTAAACGGAGATCTAGCAAAGAGAAGTGGTAAATTCCCGAGCACTTAGATAAATCATATTTATTTTCTTGTTTAAAAGAATCTTAATTAATTAATTAGTGTTGTTTGATCACCTTAAAAGGACTAATTAATTATTTCCACTTAGTATCTTGCGTTAAATAAAGATTAGAATTGGATAATTAATTGTTGTCTGATCACTTAAGCCAAGGCGAATATTGTTTATTTTCTTGTTCTTTCCACAAAATTGATTAAATAAATAATAAATAACGACGTTGCAACGTAATTCCTATGTGAATTAACGTGTGTAAATAAAATCAACTAACTCAGTTTTAGGTATTGCGTTGAATATATAGTTTGGTAATGAAATTGCAAAAAAGGAAGAGCTACTAGAGGCCGTATTAGGGCTAGAATAGCGATTCCTCCTTAAAAGGAACGTTATTTTGGTACCCTCGCTCCCGAACTCATTTCTGGTTTATGTAGACCAATTTGGGTATGGGTAAACTTACGATTCGTTCTAATTATTCCATGAACTCTACATGGAAGAAAGGGCATGAACGAGGTTTATGAGTTTTCCTTAAACTCATTGGCGACTCCTACTTGTTTCTTACAAAAAAGCCTAATGAGAGTATCATTTCTAATTCAAGGTCTCCCAAACAGTCAGGAATTCAAATCCTAATACACCCTAACATGTGTAAAGTCCTAGGCTTTTAAAGGGCCAATGGGCATCTAATGAAGGATCCCCTTACGATGGGAATACCCTCCTTACTGTGGCGACTCCACTAGGGACTTAGAGGTTACATGATTAGTTCTTAGTTATGGTCCAAGGTTTCCAACACTAGGTTTCCTATGGGTTGTAATGAGAATTAACTTGGATAATCTCTAGTTAGAGAGCGAGACTCGAACGCATAATATCTTCCTTTTACGCAAAAGTAAAAACCAAACAAGCAACATTGCATCATGCATAAGTATAGCACACTTTACCATTGGGGATTGCCTCATTAATTAGGGGTCGCCAACACTAGGCTTCTATCGCGAAATCAATAACAATTATCCTACCCATATGTAGGGAATATTTCAAGTGTTAATCCCACTAGCTTGAACCCCACTGTGATCATACACTAAAGTACGGTGGCGTCCAAAAGGGAAGAAGATAGAGCAAAAGAGTCGCCAACAAGTTTTTTAGGAACTTGTAAACCGTTCACGAGGTGAAGGTTACACCCCTTAACGATCCAAGAGATCGTCAACTCCATAAGGTCTAGAACCAAATAAGGGTTCGGGGATGAAGGTACAAATCCAACCTAAAAGAGATTGAACCTGCCCTAATAATATGCCTCTACTTTATTCTGATCGTATTAATGTGCGCTTTTTAATTAACATGCAATTAATAGGATTAATGAATATAATGCACAAATAAATCTATTATTGGGGATCACTTGAATTATAATCAAATTAACCCTAACAAGATTATTAATTATCTTATTAAGCGTGATTACAAGTACCAATTCCCTTTAAACATGCATAAAAGGTGTGTTCAAGCAATAACAATAAATATAATCAAGCAACATAATAATAATAATAAATATCATGAGAATAAAATTATAATCATAATCAAAACAATAATAATCATGAATAAAATAATCATCATCAAAATAATAACAACAACAACAACAACAACAATAATAATAATAATAATAATAATAATAATAATAATAATAATAATAATAATAATATTCATAAATTATAACAATTATAATAATCATAATAATCATGTTCATGTTAATACCAAGGCATAATAATAGCAAGATCCTAGGC
The DNA here is from genome assembly GCF_948465745.1 of Chenopodium album. Taxonomy (NCBI): domain Eukaryota; kingdom Viridiplantae; phylum Streptophyta; class Magnoliopsida; order Caryophyllales; family Amaranthaceae; genus Chenopodium; species Chenopodium album. The sequence goes on from NC_137836.1 coordinate 31,956,405, forward strand.
ATGGTACTAACAAGATTAATAACAAACCCTAGCATGTCACTAAGCAATAAAAATCAAATCTTTAGCCCTAACATGATACTAACAATCATAAATATTAGGAAGAACATAGGAAGAATCGCAGGAATCATATTCAATATTAAAAATACCCTAGACATGATAATAGGAATATCATAATAACAATATAAACATGATTTCTACATCATAATATCAATAAATCAATTAAAGTACTTACTTTGATGCCTCGTACCTCTTTCTAATAACAAAATACACACGTTAGTAACTTCAAGGAAAAATAATAAACAAACAATTAAATTAAATAATTGAAATAGAGATTTGGGACCAAACCCTCAGAAATTAAACCTTTCACGTCTAGGGCGAAGGCAACTTCGAATATGGCTAGGTGTTTCTAAGTCTTGCAAATGCGGAATTTTGTATGAAAAACAATGTTTAGGGAAAGAAAGAAAGAATTGATGAATGCTAATTAAAACTGATTGTAGATGAACGTAGATGACAATTGATGATGAATGAATGTATGATTGCGAATGAAAACTGATTGTAGGTGAATGAGAACGGATTTTTTAATACGATATTTATAGAGAAAATCAGCCAAAAAGAGAAATTAAACAAAACAGAGTCTGACGCACAAAAAACAGAGCTGGCGCCAACCCTGGATAACTGGCGCCAGGCACCAACACTAGTGCCAGGCGCCAATGGCTAGCGCCAGGCGCCAAGCCTGGTTCCAGGTGCCAAGGCATGGGGTTAGGCGCCAAGCCTGATTTTAACGCGTTTTCGAAAATCAGATAAATATACCGTACTGGAGGTTAAAATCATATAATATCCTCGAAAATGCTATTTGATTTTGATTAAAACTCTAAAAAGTCAACAAAAGTCAATTTATCAATGCTAATTGAATTAGGAATGAAAAGAACCTTATAGAAGATTCTAGAAGACCAAAACCATTCCTTATTGCATTAGGAATGATAAATCATATTAGGCCCTCCCCTAGATCATTGGGCCGTACATAAAGCTCAAACCGGGCCCAGTTTAGTAAATTGGCCATAACGTCCTCAATATCCATCGGAATTGGGCTTTTAATATATCGTTGGAAAGGTCTTTGCAAGCCCCATCCAACTATACTACTATTGGACCCATATCATTGACCAACCAAACTGGATTGGCTATTTTCTTAAAAAATAATTTTTCAAAAACAGAGAAAAGAGAAAAGAAAATAAAACTTTCCGCAACACTAGACTTTCCACACTTTCGCTTCATTTGATTATGATTCGACGTGAAAGGTACTCATCACTGAGTTTGGTTTTGGGGAGACACAAATGGGTGTCTACAGAAGCCCCCACTTTGACTGAGTTTGGAGAAACGCGAGTTTCGAAAACGAAAGTCAAAGTAGCGATAGGGACGGAGAATGACTCAGAACGTTCTGCGATCCTAAATCACTCTTGTAACGCCGATACCTGCAAAACTAGCATTAGTTAAATAGATAAAAGAGTTAAGAAACGCGTATCTTGCATCGTCGAGTATACGTCTCTGAAAGTAACCGATTTGCTGCCGCTTTACTGTTGTTTTGATGACCTCCTGCAAGCTAGAGAATGCCATCCCGCTTGAAAACCGCTACACCCGTAACTGCTTCCAAATTAGAAGATTGCTTTGCCTGAAACTATCCTCCTCCGCATTGATAATATTCCACGTCCAAGGGAATACTATCGAAGATTGCTTTTCTTGAAACAATCTCCATCCGCATTGATAATATTCCGCGTCCAAGGGAATACTATCAAAGATAACTTCGCCCGAAATTACCTCCAGTTGTTCGTGACAACTCTCCGCAAGCTAGGGAATGCTGTCGAAGATATCTTCTCTTGAAGTCATCTTTTGATGCGATAATTTTCCAAAGGAAATTACCGAAGATCCACGCCTGTCGATCTTTAAAAGTTCGCCTGAACTTTGCTTCCGCTATGCCTGTACGTCGGCGTTTCCGTTGTTTTGAACCTGTACGTCGGTGCTTTTGCTGTGATAACAATCCTCTTTTCTTTGGGAATAGTTGCAAACACAAATCTTGTATGATGTATGACAATCCGATTTAGGGAAAGTTGTCAATGCTTCGTAACAATCCATCCTTGGAAATGTTGCCACGATGAAGCGACAATCCGTACTTCAGAAAATTTGCCAAAATCCAATCTTTGGAAAAGTTGCCAATGCTTCGTAACAATCTTTTATAAGAACTTTGCTACGATTGACAATCCACATCTTGGAATATAAATCTTGAAAGCAATCCACCTTGGAAATTTGCCAACGCTATGCGACAATCCGCGTCTTGGAACATTTGCAAAAAAGAGTTGACCGACAATCCACTTCGGGAAAATTTGCCATTTGCTGAAATAAATGACAATCCACCTTGAGGAACCTTTGCCGTAATTTATGATGAATAGAGACCTACAACAATCCTTGGGGAAATTTTGCCATAGGGAACTAGGTGTATGACAATCAAATCTCGGAAAACTTGCAAGCGATCTATGAATGTGTGACAATCCGAACTTGGAAAAACTTGCCAATAAAGAAGGAGCACGACAATCCACGCTTGGAAACTTTGCCAGAGATGTCAATCCAATCTTTGGAAAACTTTGTCGTTTAATAAGAATGCGCGACAATCCATATTTAGAAATATTGTCTATTAAGTGCTTGCTTTTGAACTGATGCTTTGGTGCTTGTAATGAGCCAATACTTAGGCGCTTAAGCTAAGTGAGACGATCTTTCGTTAGGTTGACCACTTAGACTATAATCAAATCGACTACTTAATCATGTCAAATTGCTTATAGGGGCTAACTGGCGTACCAAGGAACCCGAAATTGCTGTATGAAGTCGAAATCACCTTTTTGAGAGGCTTCGAGCTCTGTCGCTGCTGAGATATCTCTAGCGCCAAGAATTGGAGTAGGGTCCTCCCTATTCTGCTGCACCTGTATTTATTTTTGACTATAGAACTTTGCCAATCTCTTTAATCATCTTAGGGTTGACCTAAGGTTTAGCATTGCTTGACTCATTGACTCGACACGACTCAAGGTATAAACTTGACTCGATAATTGACTAACTCGAGGTTGACTCGACTCAAAGTGTTTGACATATGTGTTAGACTCAAATCAAAGTAATATGACACGACATGACTCGTGTGTGCATTGTATTATGATTGTGCGACTCGAAAAATGCAAAAAAAAAAAAAAAAATTTCCGTCATTTTTGTGGAGGGTACCGACTTTCTCCCGAAAAAGAAAGACGCGAAAAGGAATCGAAGTTTTGAAGGTGCATGTTGAATGAGCTTAGTCAAATGTCATTTGATACTGTCTCTCAAGGTGCAAGATTTAATCCATCCTAGGCTATCTCAACTGTTGACTCCATGATGAAAGTATTTGGGTAACTTAGGCACGGAGGCTAAGCACTTCATACATCTATGTAATGACAATTATGATTGATGAGTGATGTGACAAAGCATGCTTCAGTGTTATGTTAAGATTTTATGACAAAAGGTTCCTAAGGGAAGTATATTTGGTCATGTATTTGTGTAGTGTGTGAAAGTGACACTAAAGTTAGGCCGCAGGAGCTAAGTGTGTGGAGAAAATATTATTGAAAAGAGTCCAATGGTGGTGACTCTTAGGCTAGGTAAGCTAATGATGTAGGGATCAAGCCCCCAAGTCTAGCTCTAACTGAATAGGGATGAGCATTGGAGATCCCTTAATATGATCATGGTGTAAGTGTATGAATGTGAATATGAATGCATGTTTATTACGGCCGCACCTCAATGTGAGGTTGCCTACGTATCCGTTAGGAATCAGGCCGAACGTAGCTCTAGCCGAACCTCGCACACGTGTGTATACCTCCAAAAGGTCTTTTCAAGGGTTGTAACGCGGTTAGGCTAAAGGTTTGAAAAAATAAGAGGATAAAGGCTCAAGACCCTAGATAAGCCCCCAAGGTGTGCAACCTTGCTTTTGAATCTTTGTATTTTCATGCTTGAGTTTCTACTCTTTTTTAGCTCTCTTTTATCTTTTGCTTTAGTATCTATTTTATAAGCGTGGGCAATCCCGAGCATGCGATCTATCACTCACTTGGCATTCATGTTTCTCAGGCACGGTACCGAGCACTCGATAAGAGACGCAATCTGAGACGTGTTCTTATCAAAGATATTTTCAAATCAAAGACATTGGAACACTTGCCCTTTTGCACACTTTTATTTATTTTTGCTTGCTTATTTTTTGCTAATTTAGTATTTTAAATCACTCAAGCCTTTTTAGAATTGTATAAGTTACACACCATCCCATCCCAAGGTTAGGTAGATATGGGTTGAAGAATAAAGGTCTATCGTTAGACGAGGCTTAAAGTGGTTTATGAAGAAAGGATGTATAATTAAAGGGTGAAATGAGATATGATGTAACTACAAGGGGTGCCTCAAATCATTGGTATACCTTGTGTTAAATTCGACATTTTTTTTTTTTATATATTTGATGCAATATAATGAAATGATCATATAAGGAAATGAATGCTCATTTTATTAAAGGAGAATAAATAATCTACAAAATTAATCTAAGGGAAAAGAAAAGGTGCCTATGCTAGACTTATTGGGGAAAGAGTAAATAAAAAAGAAATAGAAAAAAGAGGTCACGAAATCTCATCGTGGAAGCTCGCCTCTTGTCTTGTATTGTTCGCTTCATCATCACCTAGTCTTCTCGCTAGCTAGAGGCAATGAGATCTTGTTTACTTCTATGAGATCTTGAATGAGGTTTTGAAACCTGTAGCATTCATCAGTAGTATGACTGTCTCCTCGATGGTACTTGCAATAGGAGTTTGGATTGCATCTCGAAGATCGATTTTCTGGTGTTGGATCCTCGGTAAGGCCAATAGGTTTGATTAATCCTCAATCGTAAAGGCGATCGAAAGCAGCATCGTAGGTCATTCCAATGGGTGTGAACTCTCGCCTGGGTTTCTTCTTAGATCCTTGATTGTTCATGGCTAAGACATCATTATGGTAAAAGGTACTAACATTATTACTAGAGTGGGCGTTTTCGGAAGAAGAAGGATTTTCGCTCTTTTTTCCTTTCCTGCCACCGTGGTTACTATTGTTAGTAGCTTTTTGCTTCGCGAGGTCATCTTCGATTTCAATTCCAATGACATAAACGGCCTTGAAAGTATTAAGATTGTGTTGATATTTCAGATGCTTCGAATACTTCTCTTGAAGATTCTTGATAAACATCCTCACAGACTCCTTCTCGGTGGGGACCTCAATCATCTTGGCGGAAGTTTCTCTCCATTTATTAAAGAAAGAAGTAAAGCCTTCATTCTCTTTTTGTCTTAGCATCTCAAGTTGTCTATGATTGGTTTCAACTTGAATATTGCACTTGTATCTATCAACGAAAGCGTTTACTATCGATTCCCAGGTAGAGGTTTTCTCCTTGTCAAGGGAGAAGTACCATTGTTGGCAAACGGTTTCAAGAGATAGTGAGAACAGAGAGGGGAAAACCTTCTTATCGATACCCTTAATACTCATTATGGTTTCAAAAGCTCTTAGATGAAAGTAAGGATTATCTGTTGCCTTGAATTTTGGGATGTCGTTGGCATTGAACTTCTGCGGAAGAAGATCTTTGTCCACCGAGACCCCTTGTGATGTAAGCTCTTGAAACTTGTAATCGCTAGACAACTTGCTTAGGCTCTCTTGCATGAGGTCCATCTGTTGTTGCTTCACATGGTCATCGATCTTGAGTGCGAGAAGCTTCAGTGTCTCAGTCACTGTAGCCAGTTGGTTCTTAAGATCATTGACTTCTTCTTGAGTTGCCATTATCTTCTTAGCCTTCCTCTTTTGACGAATCAGTTTATTAAAAAGTGAGACTTGAATAAAGAGGTTGTCCTTGATTAATCGCCCTTCTCTCCTTGACCAAGTACTATGGAAAAGGAATTTGGGGATATTTATTGTTAATTATTTGACTCAAACTTTATTCAACATGCAATGGATGGAGGAAGTGAAGAAAGATGGAATGGAATGTGAAGAATATTTAGATGGAGGGATATGAAGAATTAGGAGTAGAATGTACCCCCAACTCAAATGACGGAAAGACCGACTCATGCATGAGCCTAAGACATGGTCAAAATGACATATACTCGAAGTGTGTGCTAAGACTAGTGAGTGTAGGTGACATGTTGAGACTCGTGTCATGACCATGTGGCTAGACTATTAAGACTCGATTAATGACTCGACAAGGTGTTATTGACAGCGAAAATTAACCAAATTAATTAGCCAATTGGTTAATTAGACACTAGGTAATGACTCGACCAATAATCCGAACTGTCGACCAAGCGACAGGACTGGCGTCACACCATGGAGCTAGGCGCCAGACGATAGAGCTGCCGTCAGGCGCTACACTTCATAGTGAGGCGCTACAGCTCAGACCTTGGCCCCAGTATTGGAGCTTCGGTCTGGGACTGCCTAAAGTCGTACTAAGTCAATTCCGATTAAAATATTAGACTTTATTGAATCAAATTAATTAATTAATTAATTAATTAGGCAAAGTTCTTTAAGTCATTAACTTATTTAGTCTCAACACAATTCAACAAACGGTTAAGATAGAATATATATGCACAACAAATAATGCACACTTAGTCAAGTAGGCACAATATGATGCAATGCGTTCGCAACCTAACCATGGCTCTAGTTCTCTAAAGTTCGGGATATGGTTTAGTCAAAGAGGGTCCATGGTTAATTGTCCAGATGCACCGCGCGGAAGCCTAACCGTGAAGGGTTGGCGCGAGTGGATGGGACACCGCGAGTTTTAGAAAAAAACTCGCTTCCATGGTTTGGTGAATTCAACATCTCGGATGTACCCTTTGTTTCACAGAGCGTTCAATCAGGTAGATGGAGCATGAATTCTAGAAGGGGTTATGTCCATATGTAGAGCACATATGGGTTTCAGAAAAGTGAGAAAAAATTCAATGAGGAAGTAGGATCGAGTAAACAATACGAAAAACCGGTCGAAATTAGAACGCATATTTCTGGCTCGGTATTGGGGGAAATTGGCGCCAGCAAACAGAGACTGGCGCCAGCTTTTAACTGTAGCGCCTGGCGCCAATACTGGCGTCTGGCGCTACGGTTAAAATATTAGCGCCAATGCTCTGGCCCCTGACGCTACTTCCCACATGCCTCAGCAGCTTTCTGTACTCGATAAAATTTTCCAGTTTCGCGCGGTGTTATTTCAGTCCTAGTTGTGAAAGACATTCCTCAAATTTCCTACGTGTAAAATCCTATGTTTTTAACTCATTACGGATGGTCTTTCCAATGAGATCTTTTTCATGCATATGACAATAATGTTAATCAAATTTACGAACATGAAATACTTAGAACTTTTCGAGTCTCATCCACTCATTCTAAATCATTGCCGAAAAAAATTCAGGATTTAAAATAGAAATCCTCCCCAGTGGAGTCGCCAAAAACTGTAGGGAATAATTTCAAGCCTTTAAATCCCACTAGCTTGAACCCCAATGTGATCATACACTAAAGTACGGTGGCGTCCAAAAGGGAAGAAGGTAGAGCAAAAGAGTCGCCAACAAGTTTTTTAGGAACTTGTAAACCGTTCACGAGGTGAAGGTTACACCCCTTAACGATCCAAGAGATCGTCAACTCCATAAGGTCATGAACCAAATAAGGGTTCAGGGATGAAGGTACAAATCCAACCTAAAAGAGATTGAATCTGCCCTAATAATAGGCCTCTACTTTATTCTGATTGTATTCATGTGCGCTTTTTGACTAACATGCAATCAAACGGATTAAGCCTAAACCTGTTTATTTATGTTGGTTTAATTTAATGCACAAATAAACTATTATTGGCGATCACTTGAATTATAATCATATTAACCCTAACAAGATTATTAATTATCTTATTAAGCGTGATTACAAGTTTAGATTACCTTTAAGCATGCAATAAAGGTGTGATCAAGGAATAACAATAAATATCATCAAGCAACAAAATAATAATAAACAATATCATGAATAATAAAATTATAATCATAACAATAGTAATCATAAATAAAATAATCATCATCAAAATAATAATAATAATATTCATAATCATAATCATCATAAATTACAACGATTATAATCATAATCATATTCATGTTAATATTAAAACATAATAATAATAGCAAGATCCTAGGCATGATATTAACAAGATTAATAACAAACCCTAGCATGTCACTAAACAATCAAAATCAAATTTTTAACCCTAACATGATACTTACAATCATAAATATTAGGAAGAACATAAGAAGCATCGTAACATACATATTTAATATTAAAATTACCCTAGACATGATACTAGGAATATCATAATAACAATATAAACATGATGTCTACATCATAATATCAATAAATCAATAAAAGTACTTACTTTGATGCCTCGTACCTCTTTCTAATTACAAAATACACACGTTAGTAACTTCAAGGAAAATAATAATCAAACAATCAAATTAAATAATTGAAAGAGAGATTTGGGACCAAACCCTCAGAAATTAAACCTTTCACGTCTAGGGGGAAGGCAACTTCGAATATGGCTAGGTATTTCTAGATCTTGCGAATGCGGAATTTTGTATGAAAAAGCAAAGTAAGAAGAAAGAATTGAAAGATTAAGAGAATGCTAATTAAAACTGATTGTAGGTGAATGATGGATGTAGATGATGAGAATTGGTGAATGATTAGTGAGAATAGGTCCATGAAAACGGAGTTTTTAATACGATATTTATAGAGAAAATTAGCCAAAAAGATAAATTAAACAAAACAGAGTCTGACGCACAAAAAACAGAGCTGGCGCCAACCCTGGCTAACTGGCGCAAGGCGCCAGGCCTGGTTCCAGGCGCCAAGGCCTGGGGTTAGGCGCCAAGCCTGATTTTAACGCGTTTTCGAAAATCAGATAAATATACCGTACTGGAGGATAAAATCATAATTTCCTCGAAAATGCTATTTGATTTTGATTAAAACTCTGAAAAGTCAACAAAAGTCAATTTATCAATGCTAATTGAATTAGGAATGAAAAGAACCTTCTAGAAGATTCTAGAAGACCAAAACCATTCCTAATTGCATTAGGAATGATAAATCATATTAGGCCCTCCCCTAGATCATTGGGCCGTACATAAAGCTCAAACCGGGCCCAGTTTAGTAAATTGGCCATAACTTCCTCAATATTCATCGGAATTGGGCTTATAATATATCGTTGGAAAGGTCTTTGCAAGCCCCATCAAACTATACTACTATTGGACCCATATCATGGACCAACCAAACTGGATTGGCTATTTTCTTAAAAAATATGTTTTAAAAAACAGCGAGAAGAGAAAAGAAAATAAAACTTTCCGCAACACTAGACTTTCCACACTTTCGCTTCATTCGATTATGATTCGACGTGAAAGGTACTCATCACTGGGTTTGGTTTTGAGGAGACACAAATGGGTGTCTATAGAAAGCTAATGATGTAAGGATCAAGCCCCCAAGTCTAGCTCTAAGTGAATAGGGATGAGCATTGGGGATCCCTTGATATGATCATGGTGCAAGTGTGTGAATGTGAATATGAATGCATGTTTATTACGGCCGCACCTCAATGTGAGGTTGCCTACGTATTCGTTAGGAATCAGGCCGAACGTAGCTCTAGCCGAACCTCGCACAAGTGTGTATACCTCAAAAAGGTCTTTTTAAGGGTTGTAACGTGGTTAGGATAAAGGCTGAAGAAGAAGGGGATAAAGGCTCAAGACCCTAGATAAGCCCCCAAGGTGTGCAACTTTGCTTTTGAATCTTTGTATTTTTATGCTTGAGTTCCTACTCTTTTTTTAGCTCTCTTTTTGCATTAGCATTTATCTTTATTTTTATGAGTGTGGGCAATCTCAGTCATGCGGTCTATCACTCACTTGGCATTCATGTTTCTCAGGCACGGTACCGAGCACTCGATAAGAGACGCAATCTGAGACGTGTTCTTATCGAAGTCATATTCATATCAAAGACATTGGAACACTTACCCTTTTGTACACTTTTATTTATTTATTGCTATTGCTTATTTTAATATTTTGAATTTGCTCAAGCTTTCTTTAGAATTGCAAAAGTTGCACACCATCCCATCCCAAGGATAGATAGATGTAGGTTGAAAAAAGAAAGGTCTATCGTTAGACGAGGCTCAAAGTGGTTTATGAAGAAAGGATTGTAAAATTGAAAAGTGAAAGGAGATATGATGTGGCTACAAGGGGTGCCTTAAATCATTGGTATACCTTGTGCTTAATTGGACATGGTTTTTATTTTTATTTACTTTTTTATTTTTTATTTATTTATTTTTTAATGCAATGCAATGAAATGATCATATATAAGGAAATAATTGCTCATTTTATTAAAAAGGGGAAAAGGAAAGAAACTACAAAATTAATCTAAAGGAAAAGGAAAGGTGCCTATGCTAGACTTATCGGGGAAAGGAAAAAAAGGAAAAAGAAATAGAACAAAGAGGTCATGAAATCTTGTCGTTGAAGCTCGCCTCTTGTCTTGTGTTGTTTGCTCCGACTTCATCCAGTCTTCTCGCTAGCTAGAGGCAATGGGATCTTATTTGCTTTTATGAGATCTTGAATGAGATTTTGAAACCTGTAGCATTCATCAGTAGTATGACCGTTTCCTCGATGGTACTTGCAATAGGAGTTTGGATTCCATCTCGAAGATCTATTTTCTGGTGTTGGATCCTCGGTAGGGCCAATAGGTTCTATTAATCATCGATCGTAGAGACGATCGAAAGCAGCATCGTAGGTCATTCCAATGGGTGTGAACTCTCGCCTGGGTTTCCTTTTAGATCCTTGATTGTCCATGGCTAAGACACCACTATGGTCAAAGGTACTAACATTATTACTAGAGTGGGCGTTTTCAGAAGAAGAAGGATTGTCGTTCTTCTTTCCTTTCCAGCCACCGTGGTTACTATTGTTAGTAGCTTTTTGCTTTGCGAGGTCATCTTCAATTTCAATTCCGATGTCATAAACGGCCTTAAAAGTATTCAAATTGTGTTGATATTTCAAATGCTTCGAATACTTCTCTTGAAGATTCTTGATAAACATCCTCACAGACTCCTTTTCGGTGAGGACCTCAATCATCTTGGCGGAAGTTTCCCTCCATTTATTAAAGAAAGAAGTAAAACCTTCATTCTCTTTTTGTCTTAGCATCTTAAATTGTCTATGATCGGTTTCAATTTGAATATTGCACTTGTATCTATCAACGAAAGCGTTTACTATCGATTCCCAGGTAGAGGTTTTCTCCTTGTCAAGGGAGAAGTACCATTGTTGGCAAACGGTTTCAAGAGATAATGAGAACAGAGAGGGGAAAACCTTCTTATCGATACCCTTAATATTCATTATGGTTTCAAAAGCTCTTAGATGAAAGTAAGGATTATCCGTTGCCTTGAATTTTGGGATGTCGTTGGCATTGAACTTTTACGGAAGAAGATCTTTGTCCACCGAGACCCCTTGTGATGTAAGCTCTTGAAACTTGTAATCGCTAGACAACTTGCTTAGGCTCTCTTGCATGAGGTCCATCTGTTGTTGCTTCACGGGGTCATCGATCTTGAGTGCGAGAAGCTTCAGTGTCTTAGTCACGGTAGCCAGTTGGTTCTTAAGATCATTGCGTTCTTCTTGAGTTGCCATTATCTTCTTAGCCTTCCTCTTTTGACGAATCGGTTTATCAAAAAGCGAGACCTGAATAAAGAGGTTGTCCTTGATTAATCACCCTTCTCTCCTTGACCAAGTACTGGGGAAAAGGAATTTGGGGATACTTATTGTTAATTATTTGACTCAAACTTTATTCAACATGCAATGAATGGAGGAAGTGAAGAAAGATTGGAATAGAATGTGAAGAAGATTTAGATGGAGGGATATGAAGAATTAGTAATAGAATGTACCCCCCAACTCAAATGACGGAAAGATCGACTCATGCATGAACCTAAGACATGGTCAAGGTGACATGTACTCAAAGTGTGTGCTAAGACTAGTGAGTGTAGGTGACATGTTGAGACTCGTGTCATGACCATGTGGCTAGACTATGTGACTAAGACTCGATTAATGACTCGATAAGGTGTTATTGACAGCGAAAATTAACCGAATTAATTAGCAAACTGGTTAATTAGACACTAGGTGATGACTCGACCAATAATTCGAACTGTCGGCCAAACGACAGGACTCGCGTCACACCATGGAGCTTAGCGCCAGTCGACATGACTGTTGTCAGGCGCTACACTCCATGATGTGGAGCTACAGCTCAGACCTTGGCGCCAATATTGGAGCTTCGGTCTGGGACTGTTTTCGGTGTTATTAGTCAATCGGGGTATGCCTAAAGTCGTACTAGGTCAATTCCGATTAAAATATTAGACTTTAATGACACAAATTAATTAATTAATTAATTAATTAGGCAAAGTTCTTTAAGTCATTAATTTATTTAATATCAACACAAGTCAAACAAACGGTTAAGAGAAACATAGAATATATATGCACAACAAAATAATGCACACTTAGTCAAGTAGGCACAATATGATGCAATGCGTTTGCAACCTAACCATGGCTCTAGTTTTCTAAAGTTCGGGATATGGTTTAGTCAAAGAGAGTCCATGGTTAATTGTCCGGTTGCACCGCGCGGAAGCCTAACCGTGAAGGGTTGGCGCGAGTGGATGGGACACCGCGAGTTTAGAAAAACTCGCTTCCATGGTTTGGTGAATTCAACATTCTCGGATGTACCCTTTGTTGCACGGAGCGTTCAATCGGGTAGATGGAGCATGAATTCTTAGAGGGTTATGTCCATATGTAGAACACATATGGGTTTCAGAAAAGTGAGAAAAAAAATTCAATCAGGAAGTAGGATCGAGCAAACAATACGAAAAACCGGTCGAAATTAGAACGCATATTTCTGGCTTGGTATTGGGGGAAATTGGCGCCAGCAATCAGAGACTGGCGCCAGATTTTAACTGTAGCGCCTGGCACCAATACTGGAGTCTGGCGCTACAACTAAAACACTGGCGCCAAGCTCTGGCCCCTGACGCTACTTCCCACATGCCTCAGCAGCTTTCTGTGCTCGATAAAATTTTCCAGTTTCGCGCGGTGTTATTTCAGTCCTAGTTGTGAAAGATATTTCTCAAATTTCCTACGTGTAAAATCCTATGTTTTTAACTCATTATGGATGGTCTTTCCAATGAGATCTTTTTTTATGCATATGACAATAATGTTAATCAAAATTACGCACATGAAATACTTAGAACGTTTCGAGTCTCATCCACTCATTCTAAATCATTGCCGAAACAAATTCAGGAATTAAAATAGAAATCCTCCCCAGTGGAGTCGCCAAAAAACTGTAGGGAATATTTCAAGCGTTCATCCCACTAGCTTGAACCCCACTGTGATCATACACTAAAGTACGGTGGCGTCCAAAAGGGAAGAAGATAGAGCAAAAGAGTCGCCAACAAGTTTTTTAGGAACTTGTAAACCGTTCACGAGGTGAAGGTTACACCCCTTAACGATCCAAGAGATCGTCAACTCCTTAAGGTCTAGAACCAAATAAGGGTTCGGGGATGAAGGTACAAATCCAACCTAAAAGAGATTGAACCTGCCCTAATAATAGGCCTCTACTTTATTGTGATCGTATTCACGTGCGCTTTTTAATTAACATGCAATCAATAGGATTAACCCTAAACCTGTTTAACTATGTTGGTTGAATATAATGCACAAATAAATCTATTATTGGCGATCACTTGAATTATAATCAAATTAACCCTAACAAGATTATTAATTATCTTATTAAGCGTGATTACAAGTACCAATTCCCTTTAAACATGCATAAAAGGTGTGATCAAGCAATAACAATAAATATAATCAAGCAACATAATAATAATAAATATCATGACAATAAAATTATAATCATAATCAAAACAATAATAATCATGAATAAAATAATCATCATCAAAATAATAATAATAATAATAATAATAATAATAATAATAATAATAATAATAATAATAATAATAATAATAATAATAATAATAATAATAATAATAATAATAATAATAATAAAAATATTCATAAATTATAACAATTATAATAATAATAATAATAATCATGTTCATGTTAATACCAAGGCATAATAATAGCAAGATCTTAGGCATGATACTAACAAGATTAATAACAAACCCTAGCATGTCACTAAGCAATAAAAATCAAATCTTTAGCCCTAACATGATACTAACAATCATAAATATTAGGAAGAACATAGGAAGCATCGCAAGAATCATATTCAATATTAAAAATACCCTAGACATGATACTAGGAATATCATAATAACAATATAAACATGATTTCTACATAATAATATCAATAAATCAATTAAAGTACTTACTTTGATGCCTCGTACCTCTTTCTAATAACAAAATACATACGTTAGTAACTTCAAGGAAAAATAATAAACAAACAATTAAATTAAATAATTGAAATAGAGATTTGGGACCAAACCCTCAGAAATTAAACCTTTCACGTCTAGGGCGAAGGCAACTTCGAATATGGCTAAGTGTTTCTAAGTCTTGCGAATGCGGAATTTTGTATGAAAAACAAAGTTTAGGGAAAGAAAGAAAGAATTGATGAATGCTAATTAAAACTGATTGTAGATGAACGTAGATGAGAATTGATGATGAATGAATGTATGATTGCGAATGAAAACTGATTGTAGGTGAATGAAAACGGATTTTTTAATACGATATTTATAGAGAAAATCAGCCAAAAAGATAAATTAAACAAAACAGAGTCTGACGCATAAAAAACAGAGCTGGCGCCAACCCTGGCTAGCTGGCGCCAGGCACCAACACTAGCGCCAAACGCCAATGGCTAGCGCCAGGTGCCAGGCCTGGTTCCATGCGCCAAGGCCTGGGGTTAGGCACCAAGCCTAATTTTAACGCGTTTTTGAAAATCAGATAAGTTTTTCGTACGGAAGGATAAAATCATATAATTTCCTCGAAAATGCTATTTGATTTTAATTAAAACTCTGAAAAGTCAACAAAAGTCAATTTATCAATGCTAATTGAATTAGGAATGAAAAGAACCTTCTAGAAAAATCTAGAAGACTAAAACCATTCCTAATTGCATTAGGAATGATAAATCATATTAGGCCCTCCCCTAGATCATCGGGCCGTACATAAAGCTCAAACCGGGCCCAGTTTGGTAAATTGGCCATAACTTCCTCAATATTCATCGGAATTAGGCTTATAATATATCGTTGTAAAGGTCTTTGCAAGCCCCATCCAACTACACTACTATTGGACCCATATCATGGACCAACCAAACTGGATTGGCTGTTTTCTTAAAATAAGTTTTCAAAAACAGAGAGAAGAGAAAAGAAAATAAAACTTTCCGCAACACTAGACTTTCCACACTTTCGCTTCATTCGATTATGATTCGACGCGAAAGGTACTCATCACCGGGTTTGGTTTTGGGGAGACACACTTGGGTGTCTACACCATATCACCAACAAAATGTTGGGAGGACGATGTCATGAGTCAACACGTTGAGTGATTGATTTGTGCATCGTTTCTTAAGATATGGTACCTTTGGACACCCAAGCCTCTTTGACCTTAGAATGCCATTGCGTGAATCTTGGCTTATGATATGCTGTATGTGCTTATGTGACTATATGCGACGTGTTAGGATAGTCTTCTTTTTTTTTTTTCTCTTTTTTTAGTTCGGTCTAGTTTCCCAATTACAAAGTAGTCTCTTCGTAATTTTGAGTCATATTCGAAGGGTAATATAAAAAAAATCGATGACAAAAAAAAAACACTAGAATTAAAAAAAAAAATTACGAGCTAATGGCGCGCGCAACTTGATAAGTTGCGCGACCCCTACCAGCGCAAGAGATGTTGTTGCGCGCGCCATCCTTGCGCAGCTCAATCTCTTGCGCGCGCCCACTGTTACAAGTCAATTTGATTTTTCAAAAAACAAGTTGACTCGTTCAAACAATACCTTCATTGGAGAATTGTTTAAGGTGATGTTATCCGTTCGAATATATCTTGCGTCATTTCTTTTTCCTTTCTTTTAAACAAGCGTATCGATTTACTTATCCTCTCGTAATTCCTTTAGGGCCGGTTCTCAAGCTTGGGAAAGAAGACTCCCGGGCGCTCGTATTCTACGTTTATCATTAACTAATCCACCTCTTTCAAACTACCTTCCCTCAACAACTAGTCCTAGTCCAACAACAATGTCAACCATCGAACAACTTCAAGAAGAGATTGCTCGATTAAGAGAAGAAAAGGCTCAAGAGGCTGAGGAAAGAAGAATTATGAAACTTGAAAAAGCCGAAAAGAAAAATGCCGAGGCTCTAGCCTTGCAACAAAAGATGGAACAATTATCCGTCAAAGAAAAGTCGTTAGAGAAGCTTGTTCTTCGTTCCACCATGGGGAACAACTACTTCGACGCAGAAAAGTTTGCTCCTCCCTCAGGACTTGCTTTACCAGAAAAGTTTGTAGCTACGGACTTGCCAATATTTAAGGTGACCAATAATCCACAAAACCACTTAATGTGTTTTATTGGCACCATGGCATTAAAGAGAGTTGATCCTAAGCTTTATGCTTTCACTTTCCCTTTATCTTTAGACCCAACCGCGAGATAGTGGTACTATGGGTTAGATCCAAAATTTAAAACAACATAGGAAGATGTAGTTTCGGCTTTCATTACCCAATATGAGAGTAACGTAGAGTTCAAATCGAATCTATGTGAGCTTGAAATGCTTAAGCAAGGCGACGATGAAGGTTTCCTTGCTTTCTATGGTAGATGGCGAGAAAAGGCAGCCCACCTTGCCCAAAGACCACTTGAACTCGAGTTGGTACAAAAATTCATCGACAACTGTCATGAAAAGTACAACAAACATCTACGCTAACTTGGTTTAGACACTTTTCAAAAGGTCTATTATGTGGCTACTAGGATTGAAGATGATCTTGCTAAAGAGAAAGCAAATAAACCCCATTATCATCATCAACCTAAGAATAACTACAAAAAGAGAATGATAATACATCATCCTCTATTGATGTATTTGCGACCACCACGCAATACAATAATACAAATCAATACAACAATACTGATCCTAGAAGGAGGTGGACAAAAGAAAGAAAATTTACACCATTTCCTGTAAGCTATAAAAGAAAAATTAAGAGAAAAAGGCTTACTTGCGCCAATAGGGCCAACACCACCCACTCCACCAGAAAGATGGTTTCCTCAATGGGATGGTAATGCTTATTGTGCTTATCATAGAGGCGTTGGGCACGATACTGAACGTTGCTATGTCTTAAAACACAAAAATACAAGATTTAGTGTACAATGGGAGAATTCCCATGCCTAAACCTAACAATAATGCATCCCCATTAGGGGTGTTTCATATTGAAGAGGATCATATGGTAAGTGGTACGTTCAATCCTTTGGACTATATCAGACCTATAGAAAAACCTCTAGCAACAATACTCATAGGGGAAACTAACGAAGTATGTGGATTATGAGACGACTTACAAGACTTATATGTCTCTAAGTATGCCGCCGTCCCACCTCCATCTTGTTTACAAAATGAGACAAATGGAGCGCTTGATTAGGATCATTTCTTGGGGAAGTTACAAGACCTATCAAATCTCTCCTTGGATGAACAATGACATCAAGCACAACTCATGGAACATCTTGAAATGGAGGCACATCCAAAGCCTTTAGAAGAAAGTTGGTTTGTGAGTCCTACGACTTATCTAAATGAAGTGGATCATCTAACTTGTTCTGGGCGAGTTTATCAAGCACCACCACCACCAAATGGATCTTCGACCACACAAAATCAAACTCAAGGTCAAATACAAAACACAATACCACCTCCACTTGAGGTGGAAGATCCATTGGTTAAAAAACTTCGCTAATCCAAGGCGAATGTTAGCATTTGGGAATTCTTAAGTACTTCTAAAGAATATAGGAATTCTCTTGTGAATGCTCTAACGACCTTATCTATAAGCACAAACACGACCCCTCAGGAACTCGTTAGCTTGCTTACTAGCAAAAAGTCCGACAAATCAATCATTTTCACTAATGATGATTTGCCTTCAAAAGACACTACCCACAACAATGCATTATACCTAACTGTGGGGTGCAAGGGATACAATATCCCTCTTACTTTGGTAGATAATGGGTCAGCTGTAATCGTATGCCCATTACGAACTGCAAAATACTTAGGCCTTAATCCAGAAAAAGACTTTCAATCAACAACACAAAGTATTAGGGCCTACGACAACTCGAGAAGATCGGTGTGTGGAACTGTTACGCTACCAATTACCATAGGCCCAATTCAAAAGATGGTTGAATTCCGTGTTATGGATATTAAACCTACATTCAACCTTCTACTTGGACATCCTTGGATACATGAGCTTGGTGCAATACCATCCTCACTTCATCAAATGATTAGATTGAACTATCAAGGTCTTCCTATGGCTATACATGCTTCTCCACTCAAAATAGCCATAAATGACCAATCACTTTTTGAAATAAACCATGATAATCACTTGAAATAGCCATAAATGATAATAGCTTTTTGAAATAGCCTTGAAGAACCATTCAAGCTTGATCCATATTCCACCAAGATAGCAAACAACATCTTATTCAAGAGTAGTTACTTTCCTGGGATGCCTTTGAGAATGGGAATGGGAATGAAGAAATCCCTCTTACTTCCTATCCCAAAGAAAAGTTTCTCCTTTGGATTGGGATATAAACCAACCAAAGAAGAACTAGAGTCTCACGACGTAAAAAACAAAACACGTAGAGACAACAACAAGAAAGGGATAATCACTTTACTACCATCCTACCAACGGACCCTTAATGGACAATTCATTAGGGAGGGAGAAGATTACCTATGTTACAACTTTCCAGAACCATTAGTTCTGGAAGGAATCAAGAAGCCCGGATTCGAAATATTCCACAATTGCTACTTCTTGAATGACGATCTTAAAATCGTTGAATCAAAACGCCCAACTCCAGGGTGCTATGATAGGCAAGCGTTTAACTTGCTATTTGGACTAGAGCAAAATCATGTCGCTACAATGACCAATCAGAATTCCATTCAAGATGAGGCTTTTGACCCAACCTCGTTGATCACCCCTGCTAATGAAACCTTTGAGCATGGACGGAGGAAATCTTTCAAATGGACCAATCACAAAGGCGATAAAGTGGAGATCATCACAGGTGAAGGGAAGATGTTTGAAGAATCAGACGATGAATCTAGTATATACTCTAGGGAAGCTGAAAATTTAGGCCTTGTGGCCATTGCTGAATCTTTATTTTCTAGTTCTAAGGACAAGGATCCCAAAAAGGAATCTCTTGATGTACTCTCTTTTGAATTTAATAATATGAGCTCTATTTTCGAGTATATGCCTTCTCTTGAATCTTTCGAATGCTATAACAATTAATCTAATAAAGATGATGACATTAATAAATTGGTTGAACTAATGAATGAACGAGAACAAAAGAACCCTATCATTGAAGAAACTGAAATAGTCAATATAGGAACCAATGAAAACAAAAGAGAAGTCAAAATTGGCTTAACTCTAAATCCGAAAGAGCGATCGACCCTCATATCGACGCTCAAAGAATTCGAAGATGTGTTCGCTTGGTCATACAAGAATATTCATGGAATAGATAGGGAAATCGCGGAACATACCATTCCCTTGAACCCTACCTCTAAACTAGTAAAATAAAAACTTCGACGAATGAAACCCGATGTCGCATTAAAAATAAAAGAATAAGTACAAAAACAATTGGACACAGGTTTCATTCGCGTATGTAATTACCTAGAATAGGTGGCAAATATAGTCCCAGTCCCCAAATTGGATGGACGAGTTCGCATGTGTGCCGATTTTAGGGACTTTAATAAGGGTAGCCCTAAAGACGATTTTCCTTTACCACATATTGATGTATTGGTAGATAACACGCCTGAACATGCGATGTTATCCTTTATGGATGGTTACGCCGGTTATAGCCAAATTTTAATGGCAAAAGAAGACGAAGAAAAGACATGCTTTATTACCCCTTGGGGTACATATTTCTACACAGTCATGCCATTTGGTTTAAAAAATGCAGGAGCTACGTACCAAAGAACGGCTACGACTCTCTTGCACGATATGATGCATTAAGAAATAGAAGTGTATGTGGATAATATGATCGTAAAGTCCAAAGATAGAATGGGACATATAAAAGCTTTACGCAAATTTTTTGCTTGCATAAAAGAATACAAAATGCGATTGAATCCACAAAAATGCGCCTTCGGAGTAACTTCTGGCAAGTTACTCGGATACGTAGTAAGCACACGTGGTATTGAGATCGATCCCTCTAAAATAAAGGCAATTGTTGACATGTCTCCCCCTCAAACAGAAAACGAAATTAGGGGGTTCCTTGGCAAACTACAACATATTAGTCGATTTATAACAAATTGACTATGACTTGTGAGCCAATATTTAAAAACCTGAAAAAAGAGGAAAAACATGAATGGGACGATTAATGTCAAAAGGCCTTTGAGAAAAGCAAAGATTATCTCAAAAGTCCACCAATTTTAGCACCACCAGTACCCAAACTACCTCTTACGCTATACATCACAGTTACAGACACGGCCACAGGCGCCATGTTAGCACAAGAGGTAGAAAAAGTTGAGCGTGCAATATATTATATAAGTAAAAAGTTCATTCAATATGAAACAAAATATAGCACCTTGGAAAAAACGAGTCTAGCATTAGTGTGGGAAACTAAAAAATTACGACATTATATTCTACCACACACCACTCATGTAATTTCTCAACAAAATATGATAAAGTATTTGTTTGAACAACCACCTATACAAGGAAGGATATCCAAGTCTTTGGTGATGTTTGCCGAATTCGAGCTAAAATATATTCCTGAAAAATCAATAAAAGGGAAAGTAATTTCCGACTTTCTGGCACAACATCCAATTCAAACAAGTCATGCAGAAACTACTCATCTTTCAGATGAAGAGATTTTCATGACACAAGATGACAAATGGGTAATGTACTTCGACGGTGCTTCCATTAAAAAAGGATGTGGCATAGGGGTGTTACTCATAAGTCCAGAGGGAGCACATACTCCAATCTATGTCAAATTAGAATTTGAGGTTACTAATAATGCCGCGGAATATGAAGCGTGCATTATCGGATTAGAAGTACCCGCTAGCATAGTTGTGCAAAAATTAGAGGTATATGGAGATTCTAGTTTGATTATAAATCATATACTGAATTAATGGAAAATAAAGAACTCCACAATATTATTATACCAAGCACACCTAGAGCAACTCATCGAGCATTTTGAACATATTGATTTTAAATATCTCCCAAGGGATGATAATCAATTTGCTGATGCACTAGCAAATTTAGCCTCAATGATCAACATTCCAGATCACTTAAATATGATGCCATTATGCGTTGATAGAAGAGAAGAACCAGCATATTGCAACGCAATAGAGGAAATAAATGACATCGATGGAGATAATCCTTGGTATGATCATATCCTTCAATATATTACCCATGGCACATATCCTGAAAATACTTCATTGAAAGACCAACGAGCCTTAAGAATACTTGCGGCATAATACAGTCTAGTAAACGGTCAATTATGCAAAAAAGAACCTAATCGTCAAAGCTTATTGTGTATAGACCAACCCGAATCCAAACACCTTATGAAAAATACTCATAAAGGTGTTTGTGGACCTCACATGAATGGTAAAATGCTTGCAAAAATAATTTCACGACAAGGGTACTATTGGTCTACTATGGAACATGATTGCATACAATATGTCAAAAAATGTCCTGAGTGCCAAATGTTCGCTAATTTAAAACACCTTCCACCATCCAAACTTTACAACCTCACTTCCCCTTGGACTTTTTCAACTTGGGAAATTGACATAATTGGTAAAATTTCTCTAACAGGAGCAGGAGGGCACGAGTACGTATTAGTAGTCATCGATTACTTTACCAAGTGGATTGAGGCTGCTTCTTACGTGAATATCACTTCTAAACATGTCGCAAAGTTTCCTGAATGAAACATATTTTGTAGATATGGAGTTCCACATGAACTAATTAGGGAAATTGATATTTTGTAGATATGGAGTTCCACATGATTTTATTCCCCGATGAACGACGATTAAGAGCTTTGCATCATGTACAAGTCTGCCAACGGCGCATTGCGCGTCATTTTAATAAAAGGGTAAAACCCAGAAATATCAAAGAAGGTGACTTTGTACTAAAGAAGGTTAGGGGTCCACCAACCGATCCAAGAGGGAAATTCAAGCCTAATTGGATATGGAAGTTCCCTACCGCGTAATTGAAATCCTATCAGGAGGAGCCGTTAGATTAATGGATATTGGAGGAGATGAAATTTGCCAATTAATAAACATTTATCGACTTAAAAAATATAGCATATGAAACCCGAATAAACTCGTTCATTCATTAAATAAATCATTATTTTTAGCATTCAATCGAAAGATTCTAAATATTATGCACTTTACCAAATAACACGGCAAAACACATAACACTTTGGGGGGGGTAATTTAAAATAATAGACCATTCTAAGTGTTCATATTTTTTCGAACATCACGAAAAACTCTTCACACTTGGGGGGTAATAATGCAAAAAATAAGTTTTTTTTTACACTCTTAGTATAGGTGTCGCACGCAACTAGAATAGTTGCGCGCGGATGTCACGCGCAACAAATTTTGTTGCGTGTAACAGGCTCGCGCAACCTCGGATGTTGCGCGCGCCACCCGACGATGAACTACGAACCCGGATTTTTGATGCTTGAAAAAAGTTTCAGCTTTTACTTGCGACAAAAATAGGGCGTTTCTTGAATATAACATATACTCATAAAATTAAACAATAAAATTTGATTTGAATTTGTTTTTAAAACAAAGTTTGATTAATTTTTCATTTAATTTCTATTCAAGAGATTAAAGAAAAATAAAAAAATAATTTATTTTTAGAACTACGCAAAGACCTGATTTCGTATTACGAATACGTAGTCAATCTTTATGATTCGGTCATATCAAAATAAAAAAAAATATAAAGCTCATTTTTATTTCATTCAAAATCTGAAAGAGAGAGACATTATTGAATTAGATAGTAAATGACAAAAGCAAAAAAAAAAAAAAAAAAACATAGTAGTGATTACACTTTATTTAAATTAAACTAATGATAAAATTGTGTAACACTCTAAGGTTTTACTATGTCCTCGATTGTCACGGATGAGGGAGGAGTAGTTTCCATCGCAGTATTTTCAGAAGCCTTGGAGCTTTCCCCTACACTCTTCTTTTTCACCCAAAAAATTGTTCTTTAATTTAGTAATTGGGGCCTTTGCAACCTATTTTCCTTTCTCTTTAACAATTGGTGCTTTCTTTTTTTTTTTTTTTTTTTTTTTGGTTACAAAATGTACAAAAAACAACAGCATGTGAAAGGCTACCCAAACCTGCACAAGAGCCAAACGCCCAAACCAACCCCTAGAAGCCTAGAAAAACCTCAACCACCTTCAGGAAGGGTGCTGAGGAAAGACAGGCAACTCTTCTGAGAACCACACACATCCTGCTACCTTCTAGGAAGGGTACAGGAAGAGCTGAACTCAAGAAACAACACAAAAACAACTCCAAAAAGAGACTAACATCAGAGATAAAAAAAAAACACTAAACAGCAATTACAGCATATACCTAAGCTTAAACAACCATTTACAGTCTTCTGTCTTCCATCTAGCATCAATAAGTTGCTGAGCTCTTCCACTAACTTCTCTTCTGATTGCTTTTACCAGCACCTCAGGATGTATTACAGCATGCTGCCAGAACACATGATTCCTGGCTAACCAAATGTTGTAAATAGCAGCACTCAATGTGGCAAGATAAAAATTGCTCTGAATCTTATTTTTCCCCAGATTCCTCCAGCTCTTCCAGGCCTCACCAATATTATCCTGCTGTAAACCAATGCCCAGCCAGCTACAAATACCAGTCAAGCATCTCTTACTGTAATTGCAGACAAAAAACAAATGGGTAATAGTTTCAGTCTCTTCTCCACATAGAAGACACAGATCATCAGAGCAAACCCCAAACCTTGAAAGCTTATCCCTAGTCTTGAGCCTCCCCAACATTGCCAACCAAATTACAAAAGAGTGCTTAGGTACATTGAACTTATTCCAAACCCACTTGCTCCAAGGAACCTTATCCAAATTGTTCTGCAACCACTTATAATAGTGTGCAATTTTATATTGTTTTCTAAGCCACATATTACTAGCAAATCCTTCCTTTAGCTCCTCCTTGACCTTACACATCAATTTCCACCCCCATCCAGCACTTCTCTTGGGACTATACTGCCACCAATCTTGCCCTTTTAGATAAACTGAGTGCACCCATTTTACCCACAAAGACTCAGTTTTCTTAGCAATCTTCCACACATAGCTACCAAGAGCTGCCCCATTCCACAGCAAACATTTTCTAATCCCCAAACCACCAGCATTTTTAGGTCTACACACCCAATCCCAAGCCAAGGGAGGAGCTCTACTCAACAAAGCCTTGCCATCCCATAAAAAAGCTCTGCAGAGTTGAACAATCCCGAGCATCACAATCTTAGGAATTAATAAGCACTGAGCCCAATAAGTGTGAAGGCTCATAAGCACTGCATTTATCAAGGTAGCTCTAGCAGTATAGGACAAATTCCTGCTACTCCAACACTGAATCTTATTCAGCATTTTGTCAACTATAGCATCATAATCAGTGACTCTCAAATACTTGTCATTCAAAGGAATTCCAAGATATTTAAAAGGCATACTACCAACAACAAAACCAGACAGCTGCAAAATAACATCCCTGGTCTGATTCTGCACATTACCAAAATAAACAGATGTCTTATCAGTGTTAACCTGCAACCCAGATCTTCTTTCAAAAGACTTCAGAGCTCTGAGAAGTAGCTTAACAGAATCCACATTCCCATAAGAGAACATCATCAAATCATCAGCAAAGATAAGGTGGTTCAAAGCTAAGCTCTTACATCTCTGATGGTATTTGAAACCCTTTTTCTTCCCAATTTTCTTTAACATCCTAGTCAAGTACTCCATGACCAACACAAATAATAAGGGAGACATAGGATCACCTTGTCTTATCCCTTTTTTCCCAGCAAAAAAACCATGCAAACCACCATTTAACATGAAAGAGAAAAAAGGAGTGCTAACACACTCCATAATCCAATCAGTAAACTTCACAAGAAACCCCAAAGCCCCAAGCATATTTTTTATAAAGCTCCAACTTATAGAATCATAAGCTTTCCTCAAATCCACCTTAACTGTACACCTAGGAGGAATTCTCTTATTACTGTAACTCTTAAGCATATCTTGACAAACCAAGATATTATCCAAAATGGATCTTCCAGCAACAAAAGCACCCTGGCAAGGATCAACTAAATCAGGAAGCACTTCCTTGAGCCTTGCACAAATGAGCTTTGAGATGATCTTATAAACAACATTACAGCAAGTAATTGGCCTAAACTGAGTCACTTTATTAGCATTATCAACTTTAGGCACCAGGGTCAGAGTAGTGGCATTGACTTGCTTCAGCAACTTACCCTCAGCCAAAAAATTCAGTACAGCTTTAGTGACAGCTTGACTAGTAACATCCCAAGTACACTTGAAAAATTTACTTGAAAAACCATTAGGGCCCGGGGCTTTATCATCATCAATACTCTAAAGCGCCTCTTTCACATCTTTCTCACTAAAAATCCTGCATAACCTATTTGATTGTTCAACACTCAAGCATTTCCCTTCCTGGATAACACTATCATGCACCTCACTAGTAGCAATAGCACTGCTGCCTAGGAGAGCTTTATAATAGTCCAGAAAAGCCTCACAAACTTTCCTAGGTTCAGCTAATACAGTCCCATCCTCACAAACAATAGAATAAACACTGTTCCGAATTCTCCTTTTCCTCAAAATTGCATGAAAAAATGCAGAGTTCATGTCCCCATCTTTTAACCAATGAACCTTGGCTTTCTGCTTCAAAAAATTATACCTAGCAGTATGAGCCTGAGTATACTCCTCCCTTGCTTTTTTCTCTTGCAAAATTAAATCCTCATCCCTAGGGATACTCTTCAACTGAGACTGTATATCTAACAGTTTCTTCTCAGCAAGAGCATCAGCTGTCTCAACACAAGTAAATCTAGACAAGTTAATGCTCTTAAGTTTCTTTTTGGTTTCAGTTAACTTCCTAACCAATTGAAACATATCAGTTCCCTGGACCCCAATAGCCCAAGCTTCCTTTACAACATCCAAAAAACCAGGAGCATCAATCCACATATTAAAGAACCTGAAAGGTTTTTTCAAGTACATACCACCATCAAACAGCTGAAAAACACAAGGACAATGATCCATAAGACCCTCAGGGAAAAAAGTGGCTTGTAGATTAGGAAACTCATCCAGATAAGCATTATTCACCAGAACTCTATCAATTCTAGTGCTCACTCTATCAATCCCACCTTATTTATTATTCCAAGTATAGAACATACCCCCAGTTTGCCAGTCAAACAGCTGAGCATCACTCAAACACTGTCTAAATGGCTCTACTTCAGCAAGAGTTACAGTAGAGCCCACCCTATCACTAAGATTCAGAACATTATTAAAATCTCCACCAATAAGCCAAGGACTATGGACAACACCAGCAAGAATCTTTAGCTGATCCCATAGCTCTTCCCTTTGCACAGCTTCATTCAGACCATACACAAAAGTAACCTCAAACTGAATACCAGTAGCCTTATGAACTACTTTACAGTGAACTAACTGCACCTCAACCTTGATCACCATCACCTCAAATATTTGAGACAGCCAAATCACCCAAATTCTACCATTTTTATGCTTACTGTAATTAGAGCAAACAGACCAATCACCACCAACTCTATCAAATACCTTACCAAAATTCATGTCCTTCACTCTGGTTTCAAGAAACCCAAACAAACCTATATTATGTTGTCTTATGAACCACAAAACATCACATAACTTGCTAGGCATATTTAGGCCCCTAACATTCCAAAACCCCACACTATCCATTGAACAGTTCAGAGCATTCCCCTTCCTCCAATACCCTAAATCTGTTACCACTACCACCAACCAAGACAACACCTGGGTGTAACAATATGGGAGCCTCAAACAGTGGATCCTGTCCAACAACATATGTCACATCAACTGTCTTGCTCCCCCTCACAGTAGTAGTTTGCTGCTGAGTAGAGCTAGTCTTATGAACTGGTCTCCACATTTGCTTAGGTGGCTGCCTATGCTACTTTTTTGTTCGCACTTTGTGATTAGGACATTGAGCATCCTCATGCCCCATACCATGATAAACCTTGCAGATTATAGGCTTCCACTCATAATTGGTGCTTTCTTGCGAGTATTCGGTGAAGGTTCTATGATTTTCACACCTTGTTGCGCGAGTTTGGAGGGAGCTTTCCTTTTTGTTTCCTTCGAACGAGCCTTAGGGGATGAGAAGTCTAATTTTCTTCTCACTCCTTTATTTTGGCCAATAGGAGGAGTATTAGTGGCCGAATGCATCAAAGGATTAGGTGGATTGCGAGTCGTGGTGGCTTGAAGTTGAGATCCAGCCTTGTTTAATTCGCCCTTATCCGCCGCATTTGTCTAAGCTTTGTAAAAATAAGATAATACAATACTCGCGATAGGATTTTGTACTACCCAGCTAGGAAGACTTGACCAATATTCCATCCAACGAGGAATTCGTTCGGGTTTAAAGATCACATCTTTAGGGGCATCACAATCTTATGGGGGAATAATTTGTTTCATCACGTATTGTCTCATTACCCTGCAAGGAAAGATATTAGTAGTACTAGATAGGCCTATAAGCCTAATATAAGGGCAATTAAAGCTATTTCCAACCATACTACTTATGTTCCACCAAGGAATCACAAAGCGTATGTTGGGAACCCCGTGATAGAAAAATGATGTCCATTCTTCTTCATTCTTATGTTTGTAAAGAATTCGACGTCTAGGGAATGTCCTTACTCCATTAGACTCAAGATTTTGTGGCTGATCAACAATTCGCAAACGCTCCATGAGCTAAATCTAAAAAAAAAAATAGTTTGCAATTTTACACAAGCAGGTGGCGCGCGCATCGCAGAAGATTGCGCTGGTCATTCCAGCGCAACTTCATGACTTGCGCTAAAATACGACGTAAAAAAAAACCTACGTGTAATAGGAGTGGACTTCCCGTGAAACCGTTTTCGTTAGGGTCTCCCCTAAGGCTATTCAAGCATAGAAAGGTTTCTGCCAATGCCAAAGGAGCGGGTGAATGACATCCCTCTATTTGCTCTACTATGGACACCATAGAATAATCTCCATATATACTCTTCGCCTGTCCTAAGCAAACAATTAACAACAAGACAATAACATAAAGCGCGAATTTTAAAGCGTTGTTTAGTCATGTTGTCACGAGGGGCGATGAAGTGTTCAATAAATTGGATCAAATTCACGCCTTCTTCACTTCCAATGTTAGTCATATCATTATTAGACAAACTAAAAAATCTTTGGAATATAGGTTTGGGATCCAACAAGGTAGGCGCATAGGTCACAGGGAGAGTATTTGTAGGGAAGCCTAGCAAGGCCTCAAACTCACCAGGAAGTGGGACAATCTCGTCCCCTTTAAATAAGAAAACATGATGGTTAGAGTCCCAATGGTTGACGGCGGCATGAAGAAAATCAAAATTAATCACTAGTTGCATATAATTCAATAGAGGGTCTAGGTGGTAAATTTTGAAAGCTAGTTTGTCCTCGGTTGAGAGGGAAGTGACCTATTGCTTCAAACATTAGTTGTTCAAAGGTTTCACCATTGTTCAAATAAAAAAAAGAGAGAATTTAGAGAGATTAATTCTTTTTGGTTCCTTATGATATTACTAACGAATGAATGCAAGATACTTAAAAGCCTACATGAAACCACGCTTAAATAGACCCAAGAGGGGAAAAATTTCGGCAATTTTCGCTCTAAGTAAAGTTCACCAGCAGGTGGCGCACGCAACTCTTGAGTTGCACACGATGTCCGCGCGCAACCAATTCACATGCGCTAGACAGACGCGCACAACTCCTCTAGTTGCGCACGTCTGCTTTATCGTGGCATGTGAGTTAGGATTATTTTCATATTTTGGACTACATAATGACGGAATCCCAAGAGATCTTAAGACAAATCATACGCTTACCTTTTACTAACCTTTGTGTCCTTTTCCTTAGTATTTTCTTATTTTTCTTATTTTTCCTATTTTCTTTTTTTTTTTCCTTTACTTTTTTTCTTTTCTTCTTTATCTTTTTCCTTTCTTTTTCCTATTCTCCTTAATTCATTTCTTTTTTGTTCTTTTTTAGAAGGGAATCAGTTGGGAACCCTTCCCTCCCTCGGAAAATTTTTGCAAATTTTTTAAATAAAAAAATATATAAAATAAAAATGTACACATGGAAACAAAAGAGAATGACATATATGTACAAAAAAACCGTGTCATATGTACAACAATATATATATATATATATTTATTTATTTACTTATTTCTGTTTCCTAATAAAAAAAATGTGTGTACAATGGAGGTCAGGATGCTCGGCGACTCCCAGACGGCTGCTGCACATCCTGCAAAATCCGAACGAAGATAAATACATAAAATGTGTGGTAACTTCGTTAAAAGAAAAATAAATATATAATAAACTTACCGCGACCATCCGATGATCACGGCATGACAAAGTGATGAGAGCTCTCCGATAAGCAGATCGGAAAGCGCGCAAAGTTCTCACCATGTCGTTCATGGTCTCTTGCGGACAGGGCCGTCTAATTCATTTTAGGGGCCCTGTGCTATTTTTATAATTAGGCCCGTGATGATTTTGAAATGTGTAAGTTAAAACAAGAAATTATGCTCAATAATCTTAAACTTATTGATATTAGTATTTTTTTACATGACAAAACACATAAAACTTATGTTATATTATTGAGTTTATAAGTTTGATAATTGCATTTCATTTTGAAGTTTAATATATTTCCTTTTCTGAAAGCAAACCAATATACATTCACCAAAAAAAAAAAAAAAAAAAAAAAAAAAAAAAAAAGAAGAAGAAGAAGAAGAAGAAGAAGAGAGAAAACCAACATATTTCTTAACTAACTAATCTAAATTGTAGGTTTTGAATATTCTGTTGATTAAAAACATAAACAAAAATTAGCAAAACATGTTAATAAAAAGTAAAAAGGAAAAAAAAAAGGAATTTTAAAAAATGTTGCAATGGGGGCTCGAACCATTGACCAACTATTTCAAGATTGAATGACTTGTGTTATTTGCTGCTACCAACTTAGCAGATATGATATAGCTAACATTGCAGACATTAATTTGTTTTATATCATTACAAGACTTTTGTCAGTTGGAGGCCCTCTTTATTTGGGGGCTCTATGCTGTGGGTCTCTTTGCACATGCCCATAGACGACCCTGCTCGCGAAACCTGTTCCAAAATACAAGGACAGTTAGCAAAAATGTATATGAAAATATATATATAAATACATATGCATAAGGAACATACCGACTCAGCCGTCTTAGGAACAAACGGTATCCCCTCCTTATCCTCCGGTGCTGGAAGGATCTCACGAATTACTGACCCAACGACCTCGGTATACATGATCTCCGCTGTAGGAGGCCCCCAACCACCTAGCTCAACCCGCTGAAAAATAAATACAATAAAATGGTCAAAGTTCCAAAAAATAAATATAAATAACAAAAGAGAGTTAAAGTACTAACCGGAACAAAAGTTGGGAAAGGAGTCAGCCTGGATGGAATAGTGAAAGTCGGATACGATGCATCCGGCAGCACCAGGTGCTCCGCTGGATAACCTAGGATCGCCTAAGCTCGATCCTTGGTAGACAGCAAATCCGGACGTAACATTCGGATCGGAGGATCCACGAGAACCCTAGGGTCCTCAAATGCAGACTGCCAGAGAACACGCTCGCCTAATAACCAAGCATATGTCCATTGGAAGACTGGGGGTCCCTGATAAAGGGCCCGAAAACGGCAACGCATCACGCCAGCCCGGACAGCCTCAAGAACTCCGACGATCAAACTCCAAGGACGGAGATCGATCTATAAACACAACCACATGAAAAATCATCTAGAAAATAAATAATAAAAAAAACCAAAAGATTCACATGTAGTTGGAATACTCACCGATGCACAAGTCGCCGAAAGGATCCTCTGGCGAAAGTCGCCGACTAAAGTGGCTCGTCTCTTCTTAATCGTGACCAATCGATGGACGATAGGAAAACGAGCAGCCCCAAGCATCCTGGGGGCTAAGAAAGGCAGGTATAAGTATCCCCAAGACTAAAATCGAAAAATGATAAGCTTAAGTGTTAGTTGAGACGATTAATACAAGAGAGGGGGGGTGAATTGTATCGAGTTCCTAATAGCTACTTTTGCGGAATAATAAAACAATGGAAATAGGAACTTGCAAGAACACACAGTTTTTTCGAGGAAACCTTCTAGGGCCCAACTGGAAGTAAAACCTCAACCCTACCTTAGGGATTTCAAACACAAACCACTTCACTATAATAGGGCAAACACCAAGTTACAACCTATTAAACAAAGACCTTTGTTCACAAGTTCCACACTTGCTACTCGATATGACCCTATCCTACCCAATCTAAGTACCACACTTAGATTCACTCGTACTGCAAAAGTACAAAACTCTCAGCTTCACACTAGAAGCTTACACAACCTGTATGCGATGTAAAAAGATAACAAACTCACCCAAATAACCCAACCAATAAAAATGTATGACACCTAGTATATGATAGGCAAGCTATGCATGAAATCCGAAACTAATATGACAAGTTATAAGCTTGGCAAACTTACTCTATAACTGCTCAGTGATTTCTCCACGCATAAACTCGCAAAAACCTTAAATCCTTTCGATCTCTAATATTTATACAAGTAGGACTTTTATAGCAAGTAGGTTTTCTAAAAGATAAATAAGTTAACTTAACTTATCTTTAAAACACGGTTTTATGAAAATCATATTTGAAGAAAATCTTTTCCGGAAAAATAAGATAGAAAGATATTGTTAAAAGAATCATATCTTTTAACAAACCGATTTTAAGAAATAAAACCTTTTAGAAAATCTTTTCTAAAATCTATCTTTTAAATTTTCCTTATTAATTTATTTACCAATCAAACTTGCCACGCTTCTAATAAATCTCGTGCACTAACCTACTTAACATATTAATAATAATCTAGAAGATAAAAACCTTAGCTAAATTAAATTGCTACGCCGCGCTTTTGTACAGGTAGGTTACTTGGGCTCCACGCAGACTAAGTTCCTTCAGGGACCTTAGCTTGCTGACTTCAAGTTCCTGTTAGGGAACTCAGTTCTTGTTAGAGAACTTAGTTCTTGTTAGAGAACTTAGTTCTTGTTAGAGAACTCTTCTTCTTTTCTGTTTAACTTTTTGTATAAAGATCTCCTCATGTCTTTCTAGTTACTTCTTCCATCACCACAATCAACCTCACCTAAACTAGTCAAACACTTGAAAACCTTTATTAGATGAGTTTGCTTTAGTTTAAGTTCCTCATCATCAAAACCTTTAAGCTTCAAGATTAAGGAGAAAAGAAAAAATAATAATTGAAAAAAAACTTAAAGTACGTACCTCAAGGATACGACTGTGCCACGTGATGGGGATCCGAGGCACCTCAGTAGATGCCACGGAATCCATCACCCGGGTCGCCTTGCCCATAGCTGTAAGCATACGGGCATACGACACCTCTGCCTAACTCAGGTTACCTACTTGCCCCAAATCACTAAGGCAAATAAGTAACCTAATAGTGAAACGTTCTGCTCGCCACTCAAGATAATGACGGAAAGAATGTGAGCAATGTATATCCGAGCCAGCTACTCAAGTGTACACTGTCGATCAAGCTCGTCAGCCGATAACTCGTCGCCAAGAACCGAGTACGGACAATACTGCGCGTACACGTGAAGGGCCGCCGCGAGACGGTCCCCCACTAGGTCGCGCAGTCTCTCGTATGACCCCTTAACGATCTCTATGGCTACGGGCTCGCCTCCAAATGGAAAACCCGTAATTATAGAGAAATCGAAAGGGGTAACTGTCATCTCTCCCCATGGAAAGTGATAACTGTTGGTGGAATCCCACCAAAACTCTAGCAATCCACGAAGGAAAGCTGACGACGCAAGCTGACTCGATAAATCCCAAAGATCCACGAGCTGAGAGCAGATCCCCGAAAGCTCCACAATCTCCTTTGCCACCTCGGGAAAACTCGCAAAATGGGCTCGCATGTCACCAGAGCCGTATAGACGCATGCTAAGCTCACTCTAAGGAAAAAAAAAATGAAAATAAAAAAACGGTTATGGTTTAAAAAGGAGAGAAAAACAAAGAGAAAAAAAAAAGAAGAAGAAAAAGAAGGCACAAAGAACTCACGATGCCGCGCCACCCTTTAATAGAGACATGATGGTCTAGTTCCCAGTTGGGAGGAGCCTCCCAAACCAAATCCTCGTGGCGACGTCGATCATCCGCGACACGTCACTCTCAAACCTCCTCTCGAGGACGGGTCACCCTCTTTTGAGGGCGGACCGTCTCGTCAAGACCATCTAGAATCTCCGCAGCATCGACAAATGGAGGCGAGTCCATGCTATGATGGATAAAATTTCTTTATTACTTTATTTTCTTTCCTAAACTAAGCTAATATACGTATTCTAGACCCATTTCTGTAGCATAACGGCTACCGATAGGGCAAAACACAAAAATCGAATGCCACCCATACTTGGGGGCTACGATACCTACAGTTAAACTTAGTAAACGAGGGCTTCTAACTCCCACAAAAGCCACCCTATACCAGTTTCAACTAAGCATTCAAGGGATTGTATTTCAAAATCTCAAAGAGTCAACTACTCCTAGACGAATAACAGTAATAGAAACATGATTATCGTCTAACAAACAATTTTGAGGTTTAAACATGGCTAAAATAAACTAAAAGTATGCTTCGCGTCATTTTTTAACAATTCAAAATTCGCAAAAAGTGAATTATGAAAGTAATACTGGTTCCATTACTATAATCCACTTCATAATCAGCAAATGTAACCAAAATGAGCAAGAAAAAGCAATAGATTCGAGCAAAATTCGAAGAAAAAGAGCAATAACGAACTTGAACAAAGAAATGCTCATATAAGGTTCAATACATAACCATTTTTCATGACATTTGTTGAAAAACACTTAAACATAGTATAACAACATAGAACAAACAATTTCAAGAATAATGGACCAAATCGAAAACCCCCAAATTCGAAATTTAGGGTTTAACGGTTCGAAAATCGTCCCAATTAAGCCAAAATCAAACAAAATTTAACAAAAGACTTACATTGGATTATGGAAAATTTGAATAAGGGATGAGATCTACTTCCTTTATCTTCGAAAAACAAGATAATCCGAGCTTTCTAGAGAGAGATAGGAGCAAAAATGACGAAGGAAAAAGAAAGAGATTGCGAAATGAAAATCGCGCTCAGTGATTTCTTTTTGCTGATATAAATGTCGCGCGCAACTGAATCTGTTGCGCGTGACATACCAGCGCAACTCAGAACGATGCGCGCTCCTGCCCAGCGCGACCTACTGAGTTGCGCGCGGATACTTGTTAATAAAATGACCAGAATCCAGATTTTGATCCGTTTGATCATTTTCCAATGGTTTTTGCTCGTTATAAGACGTAATGGCGCGCAAATTATCAAAATCTTTTAAATTTCTTTGCATTTCGTAGTTTGTTTTCTTCTTTGTTAGGTTTTTGCATCATTCTTGCATGCACACCGTGCTTTATGCCTTCCCTTATCATACGTTTTGAACGTTTTTAATAAGAGTGTCTTAAGACGTTCCATGGTGGTGCTTTACGTAAAAGCACCCATAGACAGGTTTGTCATTTTACTGTACTGACATTACAAATGTCCGGCTTTTCTTCTTTTATCACGTCCAAAGCAAAAAAGAAGGCGTTGTCATGCAGCGTAAAAATGCAAAAGGCGTATCATACAGCGCAAAATTATACGGCGTAGGTGTTGCGTAAAATTTCACTTCAGCCCAAGATTTGCGAGATCTATATCTCGGAACTAAAAGGTAGATGATTACATAAGGCGTTAGCTAACGAGTCGACATGCGCGCCTGTAGGGAATATTTCAAGTATTACCCCAAACTTGAACCCCACTGTGATCATACACTAAAGTATGGTGGCGTCCAAAGGGAAGGAAATAAGAGCAAATGAGTTGCCAACAAGTTTTAGGAACTTGTAAACCTTTCACAGGGTGAAGGTTACACCCCTTAACGGTCCAAGAGATCGTTAACTCCAATAGGTCTGGAACCATGACTGATGTTCGAGGATGAAGGTACAAATCCAATCTATAAGAGAAAGAACCTGCCCTAATAATAGGCCTCTACTTTATTCTTCTCGTATTATTGTGTGCATTCTGACTAACATGCAATCAATAGGTTTACCCTAAACATGTTTATATATGTTGGTTGAATATTAATGCACAAATAAATCTATTATTGGCGATAACTTGAATTATAATCAAATTATCCTAAACAAGATTATTAATTATATTATTAAGCGTGATTACAAGTACATACAAATTCCCTTTAAACATGCATAAAAGGCGTGATCAAGAAATAATAATAAATCATCAAGCAACATGATAATAACCATAATAATAATTAAAAATAATCATAATTATAATCATGACAATAATCACAATTAAAATAATCATGTTAAAGCATAATATTATTAGCAAGATCCTAGGCATGATACTAACAAGATTAATAACAAACCCTAGCATGTCACTAAACAATAAAAATCAAAGCTTTAACCCTAACATGATACTAACATGATAATAGAAAGAAAATAGGAAGCACCCTTTTAATCATACTTGATATTAGGAATATTAATTAACCCTAAACATGATACTAGAAAGCAATAAAACATCCTAACATGATAATAGGAATCAATAAAACATCCTAACATGATTTCTATATCAAAATATCAATTAAACAATAAAAGCACTTAATTGGATGCCTCGTACCTCTTTCTTTCACGTCTAGGGCGAAAACAACTGTGAACTTGGCTAGGTGTGTCTAGTGCTAATGTATAAGGAATCGTGTTTGTAAAAGGCTAGTTTAGAAAGAGAGAGAGAATCAAGAAATTCTTGATGAGAGTTGATGATTTGAAAAAGGGGAGATTTAACCTATATTTCTCCAACCCTTAAAAGTGGGAAGTTGAGAGAGATTAAGAGTTTTGGCAAAAAAATGAGAGTTTTGGCAAAACTTTGAAAGTGAATAGTAACTTGAAAAGGAATAGTGGTGTACCGAAATTGCCCCCTTTTTTTTTCATATTTCGAAAATGCCCTTACAACAAGTCTTTCTTTTAGTCTTTTTCTTTCTCCAACGTTCAGTTTATCAGCTATTCTTTCTCTTTCATCTGAATATAATTTCTCACTTCCTTTTTTCTTGCTCCAGCTTTCATTCTTATAATTTTTCACTTCCTTTTTTCTTGTTCCAGCTTTCATTTTTGGTCCAGCTTTCATTCTTGTTTTTTTTTTTCATCTGAATTTAATTTTGCGGTTCGTGAATATACTGTTCACGCATTAATGTGAAGTATTTTCGGTAAGTATTTATTCTCGGTTTTAAAATAGTGTTCAATTAGTTGTTTAATTTGCATGCAAGCTTTGTAATTATGGGTTTGATTGATATATATTTTGAATTTTGATAATTCATTTTTGGGGTTTTTTTTGGGTGAATTTTCTATTTGCTGAAAATCAAAATTATGTCGAATTTGGAGTATTCTACTTGTGCCCAAATCACGTATTTTTGTGAGATTAGTTGATGGGATCTCTGGGTTTTTAATTTTGGTTCTAAATTTCTGTTTTGACCAATTGGGTTTTGGGGTTTTTGCTTTCAACGACTTTGATTTTTCTATTTGCTGAAATTCGAGATTATTTCGAATTTGGAGTATTATGCTTTTGCCGAAATCATATATTTTCATGAAATTAGTTTATCGGATCTCTGGGTTTTTGATTTTGGTTGTTAAATTCTGATCCTGACAACTGTGTTTCCGTTTTTTGCTGTTAATAACAATTTAATTAGTTGTTTAACTTCCATGCAAGCTCTGCGATTACTTGGATTTTATTATCGTTGTTGAATTGGTATTCTACTTTCACCCATTTCGCAATTTTTCATGATATAAGTTGATGGGATTTTTGGGTTTATTTAATTGTTTCTGAAATTCTGAATTTTGGATTATTTTTAGGCTGGTTTTGTTAATTACTAATAGTTATGAATTGGGTTATTTTTTACTTGCATGTGATATCCATTGTTGGACTTTGATAATTCGCTATTTGGGTGTATCTTTGACTTAATTTTCTTTTTGCTACAATTTGATATTATTTTGAATTTGAAGTACTATACATTCAACCGAATCAGGGATTATTTATTAGTTTAAATGATGGGAACTCTGGTTTTTGTAAGGATATCTAAAACATAAGCAACCTACATTATGATTCTTAGTTTTTATCATGATATCAGAAAACGTGAAAGAAAAAACTTTCACTCAATTCACAATTTATCATGATATCAGATGATGAGAATTTTGGTTTTTAAAATTTAGGTTCTGAAATTTTGAATTTAGGAAAATTACAAGCATTCAATATTTTATGAAGTTGGTTAATGGATTTATTTTTTAAAATTATGTTATTTATACAATTTAAGTTTGAGGGTTTACTTGGACATGTTATTTATTCATTTGATTTTTTCTTTTGTAGTTATTTTTACAATTTAAGTTTGTGGGTTTACTTGGACATGTTGTGGTTTTATTTCATCAATTTTAGTTTTGTTCTGAAATTTTGAATTTGGGTAAATTTCAAGCATTCATTATTTTATGAAGTTGGTTAATGGAAAATTTATAAATGTAATTTTTTTAATTAAGTTATTTATACGATTTAAGTTTGTGGGTTTACTTGGACATGTTATTTGTTCGTTTGATTTTGAAATTTTTATATGGTTTTATTTCATTTTTTTTGTGATGCTAAGTTTGTTTTTGCATGCAAGCATGTTTATGGGTGAAATTTTTATATATTATGTAATTTTTTCGAATTTAGTGTGTGAGTCTACTTGCTTATGTTGTTTGTTTGTTTAATTTTGGTGTTTTAAGATGGTTTAATTTTATATAAGCAAATATATGGATGCAATTTTTACAAGATTTGTTATGTTTACAATTTTAGTGTGTGGGTTTACTTGGACATGTTATGGTGTTATTTCATTTGAGACATCAAGTGTTTAACTGAATTTTTTTCATGCAAGCATATTTATGGGTGAAATTATTACTAATTATGTTATTTAGTTGATTTTAGTGTGTGAGTTTCATCTCCGAAGATATTGTGTTTGTTTTACGCGCAAGCATATTTATGGGTGAGATTTTTATATATTATTATGTTATTTGTTCGATTTTAGTGTGTGAGACCACTTGCATGTGTTGTTTGTTTGTTTGAATTTGGTGTTTATAAATGATTTTATTTTATATAAGCAGATTTTGGATGTAGCTTTTTTTAGTTATGTTATTTTTACAAATTTAGTGTGTGAGTTTACTTGGACATGTTATGAAGTTATTTCATTTGAGATACCAAGTGTTTACCTGATTTTTTTATGCAAGCATATTTATGAGTGAAACTTTTACTAATTATGTTAGTTATTTGATTTTAGTGTGTGAGTCTACTTGCATATGTTGTTTGTTTGTTTGGTTTTGATGTTTTAGGATGGTTTTAGTTATGAATTGAGTTATTTGTTACTTGCATATGTTATTCATTGTTGATCTTTGATGATTCATTATTTGGGTGTATCTTTGACTTAATTTTCTATTTGCTGTTAGTTTAGATAATTTTGAATTTCAAGTATTTTACTTTCACGCAAGACACAGTTTTTCATGAGATTGGTTGATTGGAACTCTAGATTTTGAAATCTCGGATGTAAAACTATGTATTTGGGATAGTTATTATGTTGTGTTTGCTGACAATTGTGATTCTTTTGAAATTGGAGTATTTTGCTTTCGTTCAAAACATAAATTTTCATGTAATTAGTTGATATCCTTGGGTTTTTTATTTTGGTTTTGAAATTCTGAATTTGGGATTTTTTGAAGTGGAGTTTTGTTAATTGTCATTAGTTATAAATTAGATTAGTTTTTACTTGCATGTGTTATTCACTGTCTTATGTTTGATGTTCAAAATATAATAAGAGAGTTTGATGTAAAAAATGGAATAAAGGACTTTGATTTAAGGTTCGATCTTTATCTTTTACTATTAAAATTGATTGATCGACCATTTTTGTCTTGATTGTATACTGTTGTTTCGTGTCAGGATTAGGTGTTATGTCAACAAAATAAATAAAGTGGCAATTCCTTGACAAATTGTGGACAATACAATGGATGAGGTAGAAGTAGGTGAGGAGGGTAAGGAGATTAAGGAAATGAACTAGCAGAGAAACAACTGCAGGAAAGATTATTTGAAGAAGTATTCCATTACTCAATAAGTGAGACTTGGAGTGCACTTCCTTTTATAAATGAAATACAAGGGGAACTACATTCCAAGTGTCACTCGTTGAGTTGTAGGGAAGTCGAGTGCTACCCATTAAATCATAGGGTTATGCAGTGATCCATTGCCATTTGACAACAACTATTTGTGTGTGAAAGAAAAGGTACAAAATAAGAGTGCAACTCACTGATATAATTGAAATTTAAGTATAGTTAATTATAAAAAACTGCATCTTCATTATGTGAATCCAAATTCAAGACTTGAAATAGAGCCAATTAGAATTAAATCCATTTTCACCATTTGAATCCATAATATAAACTTAAAACAGGACCAGATTAAAGAAAATGCATTTTCATCGTGTAAATTCATATTTTAAAACATAGTGAATTTAAAACTAATGCATTTCTATCACATGAATTTTAATTTATCGTAATAATGAAACTTAAATCACAGACTATTAGAATAAAGGTTTTAAATTATTTAGATCATGTGATTGTTTCATGCTGTCTATGTAATCATGTTCATGATGTGGGCTGGCTGTGCAGTTTTAAGCATGATAGATCCTTCTGATTTTTCTATGCTATCTATATTGTTGCTAAATTAAGTTTTTTTGCATGATAGTGTCTTAAACATGAATTTTATGGTTTGGGAGAAGCATAGGTTGATGGTTTATTTGATATTAAATTGGTGTATTGTTAATTTAGGTTTATTATTGTGGATTGGGTGAAATATATGTAACATGATAGATTTTTCTTATTGTTACATGCTATTCATTTTCAGTATGATAGTGTCTTGGACGTGAATTATAAGGTTCGGGAAAAGTAGAAGCTGGTAGTTTATTTGTTATTAGATTTTTCTGATTGTGTTGTATTATTTACATTGTTATCAAATTTAGGTTGTTAGTATGATATCCTTTTTAAGTCATCATGGGTGATATGTTAGCTAGCCAACTCAGTATCATATGTTTCTTGCACTCTGTTAAGCACTTTAAAATAAATATTTCTTATTGTAATAGTAAATAGGAAAAAGAAACAGAAAATTATAGTGAAAGAAATGGTCATTCACATTAGTTATGTTCATTTTGAAGTGATTACTAAGAAGCTGAATCTTTTGTTCTTAGATTTCACTAACACAATTAGCCAAAGGAACACATGTGTTCTTATGTAATGTCCTATTTGTTATTAGATTGAGTTATTGAATGTTGAGGCTTTTTAGTGTGATAGACCTTTCATATTGTTCCATAAGTT
This sequence comes from Chenopodium album, assembly GCF_948465745.1. Taxonomy (NCBI): domain Eukaryota; kingdom Viridiplantae; phylum Streptophyta; class Magnoliopsida; order Caryophyllales; family Amaranthaceae; genus Chenopodium; species Chenopodium album. The sequence goes on from NC_137836.1 coordinate 31,997,329, forward strand.
TTATGTTATTAGCATAATTGTGTTTGAACATAAATTTTATGGTTTTGGAAAAGCACAGGCTGATGTTTTAGTTGTTATTAAACTGGTCTATTGGCTTAAACAAAAATTCAACCTACTAAAAAGCCGGGTGGACCCAAAGGTCGAATTCTCCTAATAACATCTACACTTATCAAAAGAAAAGCAAACTAAAACATATTACATTATTAATTCTTGTACCAACAGAAGTACACAAAAACTCAATTTCAATTCCCCCTATAAAAAAACAAGGTTAGGCAAATATTCACCCATAATCTGTCTTTCCATTAACACTTCCTACCCTGATACCATTTCGGACGACCATTAACTTTTTCTGAACTTTGTTCTGACACAGATTGCTTAGCCTCTTCACAACAACGCTGGCCATCCATCCTAGCAGCATCAACAACAGCCTGAAGTTCTTCCATTCTTCTACCTTTCTGCAAAATATCTTCATCCACCCGTAGCATCGACCCGTGCAATATAGCCATTTCTTCCTCCAACTCACTCTTCCGAGTCTGCAAATTTTTTAAACGACGACATAACAAAGGTAACTGCATCCAAGTGGCATAACCAGCAAAAGGAACAGTTGTAGGCACTGCAGATGAGGAAGCTGACCTGATATTCTTATTTTCCATTCTAAAATTGAACAAACTTTCAAGTAAGTTAATACATAGAAGAAACAAAGAAACAAAAAACAAAAAAAAATTCCAGCAATTAAAAAACGAGCATGCTCAAATTAAAATGATTTAGACTTTTACAAAGTTAATTACTAATAAAAATCAACATTTTTTGTTGTTTTAGTAATTCATTCAAAAATTCAAAGTGTTTTAATTATACGTATTTCCAAAGTTAACTTCATTATAAACATTTTTTCAAAAAAAAGGGCTTGATTCAAAAAGAAACTAAGAGATGCTCCTTAAAAAAGATAATTCAAGAATACTACAACAATTAGCAATGGAGCGAGAAAGACCAATTAAGAAAAATCATTTAAGGAAAATAGGGCAATTAACTTAGTTAGAAAAATAAAGAATATATTTAGTTATTGAATTTACACATGAACTTTATTTTAAAGGTTATGACTATCAATTATTAAATGGATATCTTCGAGTCTATGGATATTTCGCAAGTTTGATGCATTGCCACCAATTCCAATCAATTACATTTTTAGAAATACAAGCTAATCCTAACTGAAACTCATGCAGAAAACTCAAACAACACTATTAACAATTAAATAACACAAAAAATGTATCTTGTTAGAACACTAACCTTATTTTTCTTTTTCATCACATAATTTTAGAAGTATCTTTTTATAACACTAACCTTATTTTTCTTTTTCATCACATAATTTTAGAAGTATCTTGTTATAACACTAATTTTACCGTTAAATAAACACTTCCACTAATTTGCATAATTATAGGATTCTTTCAACAACATTTTAGAATTTACAAAGCCCTTTATAATTATCTCTTTTTTAAAGATTTTTTTTATAATTTTCAAATCTTTAAGAAGAAAGAACAAGAACAAGTCATCTAGATATATTCTTGTAAAAGTTGTCAATACCTTCACCTAAGTCCCTACTATCAATTTTGCCTCATTTGCACTACTAAACAAAAAGAAAAAGATGCCTTGCCATTCAACTTATAACTCAATTTGTCAGCAAATAATTATTTAACTAATTTGATATCAAAACCCTAAATTATAACATAAATCAACCACTGAAATTCAAAACAAAGTTAACAATCATTCTACTTACTTAGCACAAATTCTAAACCAAACTACTGCAATGAATTTATACACATTATAACAACAAATAAACAATTTCACTAATTCAAGATCAAAATAATTTATACTAACATAAATAAACAGAATAAAATCAAATCAAAGATGATCAATAAAACAATTCAATTTTGAAAAAAGGTAAAGATCATACCTTTAAAAAAAGTCTTACAAAAAAAAAACACTTCGAAAATGGTGTTGTTCCCATGCAGATAGAACAACAAGATGAGAGAAAACCCAAATGTAATTTCTGAAAAATGAAGGGGGGAAAAAGGATACAAGAAGAAAAAAAAACAAATTGAGATTTCATAAGGCTTATTTAAAATATTGTTGCATGCGTACAAAAGAAGCCCAAATTCATAAGGCTTATTTAAAATTAAAAGAAAGAATTTTTTTAAAAACTGGCCCAAACAATAATATTAGGACTTATAAGTTTACATAGACTTCTAAATTTTAATGACTCACTCGAAATTTAAAACTTTTTTCATCTACTTTTTAAAAAATTAGGTAAATTCTAGGTGTTAATATGTTAATCGTATTTACAATGAAAATATGACCTGATCGTATCTCAATATACAATACATATTATTTTTGTGTTTAAAGGGTGATACAAGGAGGTATTCCAAGGTATTTTAATTACATTACACATATTCCCAAAGTATAATTAATTTAAAAACATTTTTTCCAAAAAAAAGGCTTGCTTTTTTTTTTAAAAAAAAAAAAATTCTGAATTTGGTTAATTAAAATTTTTTACTCACCTTACATATGTATGATATGTATTATGCTTTTAATAAATATTAACAAACAAGTGTAAGAGTGGTTTATTCCAAAGGTTACCAAATTAATGTCAACAATATTGACACTTTTTATTTCAATAGTGAAATATTATTTAGTGGTGTGGGTTGCGTTAATTACTATTAGTTAAAATGGAAAAATCCGGGGGTTTTTTTTAATTGATTGTATTTTTTGCATTGGAATATAAATTTAACATGTTCTAATTGTTTCACGCTATTTATACTTCGTTGAAATATAATGGCTAATATTTGATTTGTTAATAAATTGGTCTATTGTTAGGTGAGTGTTTTGTTGTGGACTAGGTGTACGCTACTTAGCATGATATATTTTTCAAGTCGTTTTACACTATTTATATTAGTATAAAAATTTATTTTTAAGCATGTTAGTGTCTTCTATGTGAATTATATGGTTTGAAAAAAGCAAAGTGTGAATACTTTTTTAAAAAAATTGATCTTGAAATTGTTGAGTTGTGATGTGAATTAGGATTGACAATTTTTTTTTTTGTTATTAGATCCTTTAATTTCATATACATTGTATATGAAATTATATTAGGATTTTTATTTTTTTTTTTGGTAAAAAAAGATTTTTTTTTTTTTTGTAAAAATACTTTGTGACTAACAATTCATGTCCAAGTAATATATGTTACATTAGAGCTGAACACGCGCTAAAATTACAAAAAGCTACGGTTTTATTATTGCGGCTACATTGGCTTCGGGAGCAGTGTGTTGCAGAGCTATATTGGCAATTAGGGAAGAATAGGGGAAGGGCTTGGATAGCAGATGGCATAATTGGGCCGATTGTTGAAAATGTTCTACCTGCAGAAATAATTATTCAAAATGACAGGGGAAGTGTTGTGGGTAGAATTGTTGGTGTTGCTCAAGACTTAGAAGAACGCAGGGATGACGATAGTGATGGAGGAAGTCTAGTGGAACATAATATTGTAGGTGGAAATGATGATATGGAGGAATTGGATGAAGATGGTGGTGATGGCAGTGATGTTGAAGAGGAAAATGGCGATGCTAATGTAGAAATAAAAGAAGGTGATGCTGATGATGAGGTTGGGGAATATGTTGTTGATGAGGGTGTAGAAGATTCTATAGACGAACAAGATGATAATAATGTTGATGAAAAGAATGGGAGTTGGGACTTGAAGAAAAAAGAGAACAATGCAAAATCCTCTTGGAGACAACCAAAGAGTAATGCTGAGAGTGTCGATGAAGAAAAAAATGGGAGTTGGGATTTTCTGAAAAAAGAGAACAATGCAAAATCCTCTTGGAGACAACCAAAGAGTAATGCTGAAAGTATTGGAGAAGACAATCTGAGTAACTAGGATTGTAAAAAAGGAGAGGGAAAGTCTCAATCTTCATGGGAATTTGATTAAGGTTTGAGTAACTGGGATTGAAAAAAAGGAGAGTGAAACTCTCAACTTTCAAAAAAAAGAGAACAATGCAAAATCCTCTTGGAGACAACAAAAGAGTAATGCTGAAAGTATTGGTGAAAACAATCTGAGAAACAGGAATTGTGATGGGATACGAAGATAACTTCGGGTAAATGGATTTATTGTTTAGTGAATTAGATTAAGAAAATGTTATGATTTTTGTTTATTATGAGTAGGTGGTAATCAATATGTTTTTTGTGCTTAAATATGAATGGCAATGTGTTGGTGATTTGCTTGCCTTTGTACCAAATTACTATTGTTATTTTTATGTGAACTTAATGAAGTTTACATTTTGTGAATAAAATGATTGAAATTTAATTGGTATATGGATTTGTTTTGTTGGAATGAATAGATTCTAATTTATGAATGTGTTTATGTTTTATTGTTTGGATTATAGTTGTTCAAATAGAAAAATCCTGATTATTTGATTTTCCTCATAGAATTTATGTGTGTAGCACGTATGCAGAAAATATACAATTAGACATATGAATGCCAAATCAAATAGAGTAATTGATGTTAAGTGTAAAATGTGATTTGGAAGAATAGGGTATGCCTAATACACTTTTTTGGAACATATATAAATGCCTAAATTTGTATGAACAGAAGGACATATTTAATTGATTGTTCTATTTTGTCTTGGAATGTTTTTGGGTTAAGGGAACTAGATTCAATGAGGAAGAAAGTCTCAATCTCTATGAGATTCTGTTAGGAAGTTTGAATATACATTGAGTTGAAGTTATTAGTTAACTAGAATTAGAGAGGATAATGAGAAACAGAAATTTAGGGGGGAATCAAATTCTTTAAAATAAGAAGAGTGAAAGAAGTGTTAGTAACTGTAGTTCTAGCAATTAAAATTATAATAAAAGACCTTGTGAATGCAATAGTGGTAAAACTAATGAAGTTGGTTAATTCTCTTGGTTAAAAACAAAGAGTAATGCTGAAATGAGAGGTCTTGCAAGCCTAAAAAACAAGGCGGTCTTGGTATGAAAGATTGTATAACCTGAAAAGTTGTAGCCATGGAGAAATATATATGGGATAATGCTAATAAGAATGACATTTTATGACTTAGGTGGGTGAATCAGCATTATTTGAATAAATAAAACCCGAAAGAGAGTGGGTTATCCTACAAAGATTGGCTGGCAGTGGAAGCAGATTTGGAAAGTTAAGTAGCAGATTAAAAGACGCTTTACTGGAAACACTTGGAAACAAAATACTACAAGTTATATTGTGAAATCAGCTTATCAATGTCTGCAGCCTGTTAAACCTGATGTAAGTTTGTGTTATTTGGTTAAGAATAGGTATAACATTCTTAGACACAAACTGACACTTTGGATGTCTGTTTGATAAAGACTTAGAAAAGGGTATAAGCTTCTTCAATTTAGAAGCTTTTGGATTATGGAAATTTTGTAATCAGTGGGGTTGGAACACTTAAAACATATTTAAAAAACACAGTTTTCAGAGTTTAAGCTATGCTTTGATTTACAGCATATGGCAACAAATAATTGAATAGTTTGGGAAGGAAAAATTGACAGTCATGAAGGAGTAATTAATTAAGTTTGTATAGATGTATATTATAGTATCTGTAGGATTATTTATAGCAAAGTTAAGGTTAAGGAACTAGCTTGGCTAGGAGGCTTATACCTAGCGGTTCTTATTAGTTACACACATGGATGCTAGAAATAAGTTCTTATTAGTTATGCACTATGTTTATTATGCCTTTAGCTTTCATCTTTAGAAATTGATTTCGTGTTAACGACACAGTAAAAGAAGAGTTGTACTTCCTTACAATCACAATTCAATAACTACAGTTGGCTATTGTAGTTGCTTCCATTGACTGCAGCAACTGTGATAAACATTGTGGTGTTGCTGTCAATGTATCATTTTATTGCCCTCAGTGTTCTAGCCAAAAATGCAATTTTGCTGAAAGGTAAGATTCTAAATTCTTTTGCTAGACACAAAATATTTTTTACATGTCTAATATAAATTAACAACACTATTACATAGTGAATTTTGACATTTGATGCTGATGATAGCAATGCATCTTATCAACTTACTGCTTCATGATCAATATGTGAGCAGATACACAATCTTACAATATTAGACATTCTTAACAAAAAAGAACCAATGTAAAAAATAAATGATATCTTTTTTCTTGATTTAATCTAAACTATAATTATATTCTATATTTTAAAATTTTCACCCATTTAATTTTTTTTTTCCAGAATTAATAGGATGACTTCGAAAAAATTGCTGAAGTTCTCAAAGGCAGACCTATGAACATCACAATTATTCCATCTCAAGCATTAAACAGGACAGAGGTGCTAGGATAACTGAATAAATATATATTCTGCGATTGAAAACTGATCCTATCAATCTAAGGCTTCAAATCAAAACACTTAATTTACAGTAAGTTTTTCCTATCACTCTGGATATACTCTTGTTTGCTACCTTCTTGATTGCTATCTAAAATCAGTATGTTGATTTGTAGACATTGAAAAGCACACTCAGTTACTTGTTTACATGTATTCATTTAGACCATTTTTGCTACTATGCAGTTTAAATATATCAGATTCATTTTTTTTTTGTATGCTTAGATTGGTTACCAGATTCTGCTTCTTTTGCTTATAAGCTTTGTAATTGTACTTGTTTTCTTTTTGCTTTGTGTATAAGAAATAATGAAATTCTTTAGCTTCTATGACTACCTGTTTACAATGCATTCCCTAATCATGTTATCCTATTCTTACAAGAAAAAAAAGAGAAATTTAAATGTTTACTTATACATGTTAAGTTTTCTCAACTATTAATTTTGTAGCTTAACTAAGTTTATGAACTAACAATATACAACAGATCATAATATTGTCTCTAAAGGCACAATATAATAACTCATTAACTTTAAAACTTAATATTCTAAGAAGCAAAATAAACTAGATATCCTTACATTAGTTAATAGTTCATATGACACAAAATAAACCTGAACACATCACTTAATTCATAATAAGTCTTTCACCATTAACTAAAAGAAACCCTTAGAATAGTCCTACCATAAATTCAGAACTAGATCAACATCAAATATACTAGGATCACCTTTTGTATACTTAATGAATGCACCTTCATCTTCTTGAACATTGTACCTGTCAATGAACTCCCTTACACCATTCTTCAACGAGCACTGAGTAATTGTATTGCCTTTCCTCACAATTTTCAGCTCCACCTCAAATTGATCATCAAAGTTTTGAAGAATAACATCAGTTGTCTCACCAAATCCACTTAAAAACTTCTTAGCAAAATCCAAAGGGACATTCTGCAAACAACGCCACCAGAAAAAAACAGAATTTTTAAATTTTTTTTTACCTAAAATAGGAAAATGATTAGGGAATGCGTTTAAGTTTCTCAATACTTACAGTCTTTGCTTGATTAAGATAGATTTTTTTTGAAAATGAACCTGAAATTTGGTAAACGACAACCAACAACAATTTCATCAATCCATTCATTTAATTCAATCATTTTCTCTGAATTCCCTTCGATTGCAGCTTTGCGTCCACGTCTCTTACCAGAACTAGAAGAACCTTTGTTGTAGTTTGATCCTTGCACTTTTTTACATGATGTTCTCCTTAAAATCTGCAAAAGAAATGAACTGTGCCCTGAATATCTAAAATTCATAACATCACCAACCTTCAGATTATTTTCCTTCACAAATTTGGACCAGCCATCTCCCAAAATAGTTTTCCACTCATCATTCTCTTCTTCATGTACTGCAGTAACAAACCAAAGTCTGGAATCACCATGAACTGATAAATCAACACCTAAATTCCCATCATTAAACAATTCTTCGAAACCATCAGGAATACACTGTATATGAATACAAAATTCATCAAAATCAAAACTAAGAAAAGTATAACAACCAATACATTAAAAAAAACAAAGGAGTTTAGGCAAATATTATTGAACTATACCTGAATTTTGTTATTCTCTGCTGCAAAGGGAACATAAAACGTGAAAGAAAAAATAGCCATGCAAATTTGATGCAGCATTTTGAGCTATATGACTATGAATTTAATTTGTAGAACTTGAAAAATTTAAGCTAGGCTATATAGGCATGCAATATATAGAGCAAGAAATATGATATTGCATTAATTAAATTATTTATTAATAATGCACGTATATCAAAACATATGGCTTTGACAAGAAAACTCATGAAGAATATTAAGTTACATAAACTTTTTATCTCCAATACTCAATAGTAGTAATAATTACATGTTTTAATACCAATGCAATTTAGTTGATAAACATATAAAAGTTGTGAGCTTTGGCATTATATATAGGATTATTTTATTCTTATTCAATATTTGAGAAATCAAGTAACCTTAATGCTTTATCACCCTACCAAAGTTTAAACACAACATTGCATTAATAAAAACTAAATAATAAACAACACATGTTTAGCAAAATTATTAACCAATCCAAAACAGATAATTTATCCTAATCATTAATTAAAATTTAAAAATCTTAATTATACCATTCATTTAAATTATGTACATTCTTTTATACATCTATATTAATCATTGTTACCTCCCTTTAGGGACATTATATTTAAATACATGTATGTCTATTTGTTATTAAAAAATAAGTGTTAATACATTTTTAACCATTTTATAAATTAAGGGATATAAGTGTGGAACTAATAAGAACAACTTAAGGAGATAATCCTTTGCTGCATGTTTTAATTAAAAGATTTTCAGCATCTAATAGAATTTCCCAAATTTAAACATCATCAAGTATAACTTTTCATATAGCTTTGCATGTAATTTTTAAGACACAATTACTATTAGTTTGTAGTTAATTTATTATTGGACAATTAGAAGTAGTATTTGAGATTTTTTACAATTCAAACATAGGTGGATAACCTATTTGAAAAGCCACCTTTAAGTTAGAAATAAACTTAGCATATCTTGCACCCTATCATTACAAACATTAGTTATTAACACAGCACATAAACTTTATCTTAAAGGTTATAATTATTGTTTATGACTATCAGTTTCAAAGACAAAAACATGATGAGGTGCAATAGTTCAAAATGAATATCTTCAAGTCTATAGCTATCTTGTGGGTTTAATATACTGCCATTTACTACTATTGCTAAATAAAATTTAGTCCATACAAACACTGACAATACTACAAGTCTAAATGATACTAATAATCAATACTTATATATTAATAAAGTACAATCATTAAACTTAAAGATGCATAATTTGCATACTTCAAAAAATTACTTAAGTTAAATTCATTCATAATTTCCTACAATGAGCAAATTCCATAGACAAAATTCTATACTAATTAAGATCCAAACCTAAATCTTACACTAGCTACACTCCATATCTAGCAAATACCATCAAAATTACTAGGAGAGCGACGATAGGCATCTGAATCAATCGAAGACTCAGAATCATAAATTTCAACATCACTACTAAAGTAATTTCCACTATCAGAACTAGAGGACTTATGCCCTCCATCATCTTGTTCATCATCATCATTAGCTTCCTCCTCAAAACCAGCTTCACCCCCCTCCTCATCATCATTATCATCCTGTTCCACCTCTTCCTCTTCTTCTTCCTCCGATTTTTTCTCCTCTTCTTCTTCTTGCATTCCCTGCTCCTCTTCTTCCTCTTGCACGGACACAGCAACATACTCCTCTACTTCATTCACCAAAACAGGATGCTGGTCCACTTGATTACCTAAGACAACCACTTCATCATGGATAACTTCTTTAACCACTTCCTCATCATCAATTATCTGCATGTCCAACTTTTCTGCCAGCCACACTACTATTTCCATTATCAAAACCACCTTTTAGTTGAGATGATTCACCAACAATAAAACCTGAATTTGTTGCAAGAACTAAATCATCATCATTGCCACAATCCGCAAGCTGCATGTTTATCTCAATGAGCTCTTTTAACAACTCATCAACCTTATGAATCAAGTCCACTCGGAATTTCAGGATTGCAGAAAGTTGTTCTTTAACATTTGCCTTCTTCTGTTCAAGAAAGAAGCGACATGCATTCAAAAATGAAGCTTTTCCATTGTTTTCATCCATTTTCTAGGCTTAGAAAAAGTTATTGTAAAAAAAAAAGGGAACTTTCTTTCTGACAACATAGAAAATTATACAAAGAGATGAATTTTTAATGAGAAAACTTGGACTATACAACTGTCAATTGCAACTTTTTCACATACATGTCTATTCATATCTTTTGCCAACCCCCTTTTACATAAAAATGAACGGTAGCAACTGTTCACATAATTTACATGTACTTAGAAAATAAAAATCTAATTGTTTAATAATTAAGAGCTTCTTAAATATACTACATGAAAACATTCTTAGAATATAGATTAAAAAGTTAGCATTTTTCTATAATTTGGTGTCCACAAACAACTACACGATAAAATCCACTTCTATAACAATCAATTTAAATCTATATTTAAATTACTTATATAGACATAATAAAACACACGTATATAACAACATCAAATGCTTAAAAACATGTAAAAAAACATAAAATTAAATTATTATTTACAAAAGTATGTACTAAATTAGAATTTAGACTCAATCAAGATGCGGAACAATTAATTTTAATTAGCTAATAACAATTACAATATTTTTATTCTACATACTGAATTGGTTGACAAACCAACTGAAATTTACAACTTAATTCATTTGTTGATCGAATGGGACCTTTCCTATTCCCTAGCCCCCTTTTCTTAAACTTCTTCAAAACCTCATTCAATTCACTTCTTGCCTTTTCTTTATCCTTTTCCAATTGTTCAAGTTGAATAGCTCCTTCTGCAGCTGTTTTCTCTACTCGATCTAGAAAAATAACAAGTTAGGTATCACATAAGGTGCTTGCACAATAGCTTCTTGTACACCTTCAGACTCATTTCTCAGAATCGCATAAACTTCAGTAGTTTTTTCGTCAACCTCCTTCTTTAGTGATTGTGCTCCAGCTTGAATGACCTCCATGATTCGGCTATGCACAACGCAAAAATTCTCAAACTTAGCAATAGCAGCATCACGCTCATCTAATTCTCGCATCTTGATACAATTTTTTGGACAGAAAAAAAAGGGAAAATTGCTTAAAACTAATTTATAATTGAAGTTATTTTTGAAAAAAAATAATCACCTTTAAATACTCTAACTTTTGATACAAGGAGGTATTCCAAGGTATTTTAATTACATTACACATATTCCCAAAGTATAATTAATTTAAAAACATTTTTCCAAAAAAAAGGCTTGCTTTTTTTAAAAAAAAAAAAAAATTCTGAATTTGGTTAATTAAAATTTTTTACTCACCTTACTTATGTATGATATGTATTATGATTTTAATAAATATTAACAAACAAGTGTACCTATTACTAAGTGAAAATAAATCAAAATAAATTTCATGAAAAAAATTGTTTATATGACTTGTTATGTTAATTAAATGAAATTCGTTGAATGTAATGTTTAGTTTAAAGTCCAACTTTTGAAAACTAAAAAATTGGCCAAATAAAATGAAACTCTTTTCATATTTGATTTATAATAATAACAACTTACCATGTTATAATTTTTTAATAAAAAAAAGTAGCAACTTACCATGTTTTATTTATTATATTGATTAAACAAACAAGTGTACCTATTACTAAGTGAATATAGATCAAAACAAGTTTCATAAAATTTATTGTTTATTATAAGAACTTGTTATGTTAATTGAATGACAAACGTTTAATTTAGTGTTTAAATTAAATTCGACTTACTAAATTTGATTAAATATGTGATTGATTAAATTAAATGCAATCTAACTCGAATTTACCTACTCACAATTTCTAAACGCACCCGAAATTTTCATCACTCTATTCAACCCTTTACATGCAAATAAACCTCAATTAAATAAGCACTTAACTAAAGGCAATAAAAAATATTCACTCACAAGTTTGACTGTAATGTATAAAATAATTTTACATTAGTGAAATATTATTTCTAAAAGAATTGGATCATTGTTCTGTAAAAAAACAATACCAGTTTTTCCAACTTCTAAATTTCCATCTAAGAACACTTGTGATATCCCATTCATTATTCTGCTATAAGTTACTCCATTAACCTTGAAGTACATTTGAACATCAGCATTCCATGTTTTCCTACCATATCGAACTTCAATCTGTGTCTACATGTCTACATCAGAAAAGACCTGATTTCCAAAAGATACTGGAACATCCTACACATGTTAAAAGAAAAACTCATTAGAACACTATTGCAAATTTCTACACATGGTTATCACGATAAAAGCACAATAAAAAGGCTACATACCAAGTAATATCTGGTGAAACATGCCGGATTAATCACGATAGGGAAACATGGCTTATTACCAATTCCCAGACATTCTCTGAAATCAACATTGTCGATTCCACGACTTAATGCACTATTTTGCAAAGGTTCACGAGAGACAAACCTTTCAACCATTGAAGATGAAAATACCCGAACATAAAACTTTCGACTTCTGCCATAGTAAATCATGATAACCTCCTCATTATGTATGTGATTATCATCAACAAACTTTTCCCATCCAAAATCTAAGCACATGTACACTTTGTCTGCTTCTATGACTTTGAGCAGTTGTACATTCCACACTCGCCTATTACTCTCGCGGATAACTTTCTCTGGACTAAACACACCAGCCAGCATAGCAGTCCAACTCTCTGGCAATTTCTACAAAATTCAAAACAAACCTTTTTAACAGAGCAAAAAACATGAATAACACACACATCTCAAAAACCAAAAACTCTAAGCAATAAAAAGGAGAAAGAAAAGGCAATGAAAAGTTTATGAAAAGTCTATGCATACAAACTCTTGCCTACAAGCATCTTGAAAGAACATTAAATAGCTTGGCAAATTTTTGTAAAAACTCATAGTTCCTGTAATCATGAAACTAATTAATACATAACTTTATACAATGTAAACAAAGCATATCTCATTCAAAAAGTTAGCCACTTTCAAGTTAAATAAACTTAGCATATTTTGCACCTTATCATTACAAACTAACAAATATCAGTTCTTGAATTTACACATGATCTTTATTTTAAAGATTATGATTATCAATTATTATTGTCAATTTCAGTAACACCAACATGATGAGGAGCAATAGTTCAGAAATGGATATCTTCAAGTCTATGGCTAAATTGCAGGTTTGATGCATTGCCACCAATTCCAATCAAATCAAACAACATAATTAGTAAATTGCACACTTGATATCTCAAATGAAACAAAACCATAACATGTCCAAGTAAAACCACATACTAAAATTGTAAAAATAACTATAAATAAAACAATCTAAAAACATCAAAATCAAACAAACAAACAATATATGCAAGTAGACTCACACACACATCCCTCATGACATAAGATTTACTTATGTCCCTACTAACAATTTCACCTCATTTGCGCTACTCAACAAATGAAAAAAAAATGCCATGACAGTTAACTTATAATTCAATCTGTCGACAATTAGTTATTTAACTAAATTGATATCAAAACCCTTAATTATGACACAAATCAACCACGAAAATTCAAAACAAAGTTAACAATAATTTTACTTCCTTAAGACAAATTTAAAACCAAACTACTACAAAGAATTAATACACAAATAACCAATTCCACTTATTTAATATCAAAATAATATATATACTAACATATATAAACAACATAAAATTAAATCAAATAAAAAATGATTAATCAAACAATTCAATTTTGTAAAAAAGTAAAGGACTCACCTTTAAACAGAGCCTTATAGAAAAACACTTCAAAAATAGACCTGTTCCCACGCAAATAGAATAACAAAATAAGAGAAGATCCAAAATGAAATTTCTGAAAAATGATGAAAAAAAGGAGGGATAAAAGATGAGAAAATCACCAAACTAATATTTTAACAAACAATATAATAGAATAATGTTGCATGCGTGCAAAGGAAGCCCAAATTCATGAGGCTTATTTTAAATTGAAAGGAAATAATTTTTTTTAAAAACTGGCCCAAACAATAATTTTCACAACCATAAGCCCTAATATTATTGATCCACCATTTAAAAGACCATTTATTTTGTTTTTCCTATTTTGTGGCTCCAAATACGCTTGATAACACATTATTTTAGTAATATACCCCCTTAAAGAACTTTTTTTGAACATATTTTTAAAATCAATATTCGAAAATTCAACTACATATAATTTATAAATATTACACCACAAAAAATATAATTAAAATATAGACTAGAATTTTTCATAATTGCAATACTAAATTTACATAATACTAAAATAGTACTAAATTATAAATTATAATCATTTATTTTTCACAGATACAATTCTAAATTTACATTAAAACTAAGAAATACGAACACCATACCTACACCCGAAATTATCCATTTTGGACTATCGCGCGCCTTGTGCGCGATGGGACAACTAGTATAGAGAAAAAAGAGGGTCGAAGAATAAGAAAAGAATCCGAATTCCAATCGAAATAAAACTCGATGGACATCAGTTTTTGCGGATTTTGTTTTTATCATATCTTTTGATCCAGAAGTCCAAATAAGTCGTATAATATGTCGTTGGAAATCTATTAAAGTCTAATTTCCAACCCAATTAGAATCAAATTAAAATATTTTGTAGATAAAAAGATATGGCCGAAATAGTAGGACGGTGTCAGTTTGGGATAGAGTTTTGTATGTCTTTCATATCTTTTTCGTTATAGCTCGGAATTAATATTATAATATATCATTGGAAAGATAATTTCAATATCTATTCAACCATATAAGATTTAAATAAATATTATGTGGCACAAAATAATATCTAACTGTCTTTGAACATCTTTAAATTCGAATAGAATTAGGATTAAAAAAAAGGAAAGTTTTTATAAAAGGAAAGTTTTTATAAAAGAAAAGTTTTTTTTTAACTCAAATTCTTTTATATTATCTTTTCAAAAAGGATAATTAAGATTTTTTAGAACCTTATAGAAGCTTCTAATTAATCCTAATTAGTTTAGGAATAGGATTAGACCTTTGGACCCTCCACATGATCATTGGGCCGTAGGTAAAAACCGGTTTGGGCCTAGTTTAGTATTTTGGCCATAACTTCCTCATTATTCATCGAAATTGGGCTTATAATATATGGTTGGAAAGATCTTTTCAATCCCCATCCAACTACACCATTATTGGACCCTTATCATGGACAAAATTAAAATGGGATGCAAGTTTTTCAAAAATAGGGTAAGAAAATAAATATTTTCAAAAACAGAAAGAAGTGATATTTAAATAAAAACATTCTCATCACTAGACTTTTCACAGTTTCACCTCGTTTGATAATCAAATGACATAAAAAGATATTCATCACTGGGTTTGGTTTTGGGGAGACACATTTGGGTGCCTACAGAAGCCCCCACTTTGACTGAGTTTGGAGAAACTTATGTTTCGAAAACGAAAGTCAAAGTATCGATAGGGACGGAGAATGATTCAGAACGTTTTGCGATCCTAAATCATTCTTGTAACGCTTATACCTACAGACTATCGTTAGTTAAAACAGATAAGAGAGTTAAGAAACGCGTATCTTGCAGTGTCGAGTACACGTCTCTAGGGTAACCGATTTGTTACATTTGCTGTTTTGACAACCTTCCACAAGCTACGGAATGCCATCTTGCTGTTTTGATGTTCACACGTCTCTGAACAATGTAACTTTTTTGATACGTCCACGCGTCTCTGAACAAAGAGCTTTGATGATCTTCCTCAAGCCAAGTGATACTGCATGAAGACTGCTATTCCTGTAATTGCCTCCAATTTCCGCTGTGATAGTCTTTTGGAAGCTAGAAAACACAATCGAAGAGTGCTTTGCCTGAAACGATCTTCTACCGCCTTGTGACCATCTTCAGCAAGTCAGGGAACATGATCGAAGATTGCTTCGCCTGAAGCCATCCTCATTTGTTGCGATAATATTCCGAAAAAAATTACCAAAGTTCAACGCCTGTCGATCCTTAATGCTGCTTGAATATTGTTATTGATGCTTTGGGTGATGACAATCCTCTGTTCTTCAAGAACAGTTGCCAACACGAATCTTGTATGATGTATGACAATCCGATTTAGGGAAAGTTCTCAATTCAACGTAACAATCCATCCTTGGAAATGTTGCTACGATGAAGCGACAATCCGTATCTCGGAAAATTTGCTAAAATCCAATTTTAGGAAAAGTTGCCAATGCTTCATAACAATCTGTCATAAGAACTTTGCTACGATCGACAATCCACATCTTGGAATGTAACTTTTGAAAGCAATCCACTTTGGAATTTTGCCAATGCTATGCGACAATCCTTTTAGGAAAATATTGCAACAATTAATAATCCGCATCTAGGAACATTTGCAAAAAAGAGTCGATCGACAATCTACTTCGAGAAAATTTGCCACTTACTGAAATGAATGACAATCCACGTTGAGGAACCTTTGCCGAAATTTATGATGAGTAGAGACCTACGACAATCCTTTAGGAAATTTTGTTATAGGGATCTGGTTGTATGACAATCCAATCTCAGAAAACTTGCCAGCGATGACAATCCGAACTTGGAAAAAATAGCCAAACAGAGAAGGAGCACGACAATCCTTGCTTGGAAACTTTGCCAAAGATGACAATTCAATCTTGAAAAAATTTTCGTTGAAAAAGATGCGCGAAAATCCATATTTTGGAAATATTGTCAGTTGAGGATGATAATCCAATCTTGGAAAAATTGTCTAATAAGTACTTGCTTTTCAACCGATGCCTTGGTGCTTGTAATGAGCCAATGCTTAGGCGCTTAAACTAAGTGAGACGATCGTCGTCAGTTCAATAACTTATTGCGATGGTAATCGAGCCGACTCTTAGTCATGTCAATTTGCTTATAGAGGCTAACTGGCGTACCAAGGAACCCGAAATTGCCGTATGAAGTCCGCATAATCCAATATGGGACCACGCATCTCGTCGCTGCACCGGTGCTCACCAGAACATATTGTCGCCGCGTTCTCGCTCTGTCGCCAGGCGACAGCCTTGTCGTTTCACGCTGGAGTCAGGTTTTCATTTGCGGCTTTTTGAAAAAATCGGGAATTTTCTTGCTCATTGGAATGTACATGCATTTATATTTTTGACTTGATGAGTGGCATTTATGCCACCCTTTTATCCTTTTTCTCTAAGGATTCTCCCCTTATTTGCACTTGTTTGACCCTTTTCTAAGCATTTTTACTTAGTTTTGTTTCCTCCTTTCCTTTCTCCTTTGTCTTCCTTTTTCTTAGTCTTGCCTTCTCTTTATTTTGATTTCCATGCTTCTTTTTTGTAGGTATCATGTGCCGAAAGAAAGAGGATTTCAAGGAGCCAAGCAAACGGTTATGCGCGAGCTACTGTGCGGCTACAGCGCGGGCGCGCACCCTTGGCTATGCGGGGGCGCAGCCCTGTTAGAACCTGCGCTGCCAAGATGAAAAAACAGAGCCAAACAAGAGAGTTTGCGCGACCTATTGTGCAGCCTCTGCGCGGGCGCGCGACCTTTTGGGCGGGCGCGCTTGATTTCCCCGTACCTTCAAATTTGCGGCCACGCACTATACTGAGAGGGCGTACACTACTACCGCACCGGCGCGCATACTTCGTGTACGGGCGCGCACCGCTGGGTTTTTGATTTCTTTGCGCCTTGTTGCCCAAGTTTCTTTCTTTTTGGGGAGCCACATATACGCAAACGGGACTCGTTGTAATGAAGGATACTTAGTTCTAATTCCATAGAATATTAGCCTAATCTAGAGAGAGAAAGTAGATTGTTATTCAAGCATCCTTTATTGTATTCAACTTTGCTCAAGTTTTAATCTTCAATCAATATCCAAGTTTTCATCTTTCATTAATCCTTTCTTTAGTAATCTCTTCTCCTTTCCTTTAGTTTTATTTATTTGTTTTATTGTTGCTTATTCTTGTTAATCTTTTTAGTTCATCTAGTTGTTATTGATTTCATTGATTTTAATTATGTTTTTTTTTAGTTTCTTGAGTTTCTTTCTAGTTTTGGTATTATGTTTAATCTCCCTTCTCTAGGCTAAACTTTTAGCTAGGGGAAGGGGGAGGAAGATATGAGTTGATATTGGATGAATGATGATGGTTGGATTGAATTTATGCCATAAATTGATGAAAGACATGATTTTTAATAGCTTGAGATTATTGTTGCACTCTATTTGATGTTTTCTAGTTTAAATGCATGAAAGTGATTTGAATTAGATTAAGATCATCTCTATTTTAATGATTGCATGAGAATGCGTTATTAAAGTGGAGTTTTTATGGATTGTGCTTCTTTATTCTCTTGATTTGATTGTAACTAATAGGATGCATGAGAATGATCCTTATTAGTGTAGACCTCTTTCATTGATTTGCCTAGACTATTGCATGAGAATGAATTGTTTAGGTAGAATCTTGTGTTCTTTGGCATGTGTTTCATGATAATCATCATTATTCCCCTCTTTCTAATCATATTGGACACCCCCGTATCCCTAGCGTCGTCTCTCTTGATTTTAACCATCATTATCTTTGCTTTTTTGTAGTTTTAGAGCTCTTTATTCAAAAACCAACAAAAACATTCCCCTTTTTACTCTTGCATTAGTGAAAATTGATGTTGAATGAGTGAGCTTCCTTAGTGGTTCGACCCTTTACTTGCCCCTATACTTGTATTATGGTAGTTTAGGTATATAAATGATTAATTTGATTAGGGTAGTAGTTTAACGACCTATCTAATCCCTATCAAATTTTGGCGCCGTTGTCGGGGAAGCGGCTTGTTTAGCGTCTATTATTGCTTTTGTTAGAGTCATTTTTCTTTCTTTTCTTTTTGTTTTATTTGTTTTATCATCCTTTTCATTGCTAATTTTTTGCTTAGATTTGGTGAATGCTTAGGAGGTCTCAAGGAGCATCATCACATCAAATTGACCATGAGATCAACCGAACCTTGAGACATGTCCGTAGGCTTTATCAAGACGAGGGAAGAGGTTTTGGGGATATAGTTGATAGTGAGAGTGATACTTACTCTTCAAGTTCACAAAGAGGATCAATGGCAGAACAAGAAAATGATGTTTTGTTTCGTGAGTTCGGAAATCCAGAGGATTATGAGCTCACGGGAGGGATTCTTCTGCTCGTCACGGAAACCGACTTCTCAATCCATCCACAATATACTAGAATGGTCCAATCGGAGCAATTTTTCGGAAGTGCAAGTGAGGACCCTATTGAACATTTGGACTGATTCCTTGAATTGTGCGCAATGATGCAAACCAATGAAGTGAGTCAAGACTACATTCATATGCACCTTTTCTGACAATCTCTCACCGGACGAGCAAAGAAATGGCTAAAGCAAGTAAAGCCTAGCACTCTCACAACATGGAGGGAGGTGGTAAAGGCGTTCTTGAAGAGATTTATCTCCAAGGAGAAGACCGCCGAAATGAGAAGGAAAATCGCATCATTTGAGCAAGAAGCCGATGAAAGTCTTGGTGAAGCATGGGAGAGATTCAAAGAGTTGGTGCAAGCGTGTCCCCACCATGAGTACAATAAAGGGTTGCTCATGCGGGTTTTCTATGACGGATTGGAGCCCATGTCAAGAGCCAATTGGATGCGGGGGCGGGTGGTCAATTAATCAAAATCCCTTAATATCAAGTTGAAGCCACAATATAAGAGGTAGCAAAGAATTACTCTTGGGGGGGCCGAAGGAGAAATGCTCCAAACAAAGGTGTTATTTACGAATTGGAGAAAGTTGATCGATTACAACATGAAATTGATCAACTAACAAAAGGGCTCTCCAAGTTGAACACGAGTGTGAATGCAAGTTCAAGCGGTGGAGCAAGCTCCTCTCAAGTTAACTCTTTCTCTTGTCAAAGTTGTGGAAAAACGAACCATGATACATATTATTGTGGAGGTTTAAGCCCCGAGCATGTAGCGGCATACACCACAAGGCAAGAGGGATTTAGAGGAAGCGGTGGTGGAGTAGCTTGGAGACAACCACCACCCGGGTTTGTACCTCAACCTCAACAATGGAACCAACAAGCTCAACCTTCCTACAAATCCAACCCTCAATACCAAAATCCACCTCCATCTTAACCCTAAAACCCAATAGGAAGCTATCCAAGGAACAACCAATACAACAATCAAACCCAAGCACCTCAAAGAAATCATCAAGAATAAGCACCTCAAGCGGAGTTAACACAAACTCAACTCCTCTAAGCCATGCATGTGCAAATGCAATCTTTTGGGCAACAAATGCAAGAGATAAGAGCTCACAACAAGATGGTTGATTCACAACTAGCTTAATTGGCCGACAGAACTCCTTTCAATTCACCATCTACTCTACCTAGACAACCACAACCTAACCCATCTCACAACTCAAAACCCGATACATGCAAGGCGATCACATTGAGGTCGGGGACTTCCTATGAAGGGCAAAATGAAGGGGATAGGGAGGAAAATAAGGGAGGAGTGGAGAGTGTGAATGAAAACAATGGAGGTGAGAAAGAAAAGGTTGATGAGATAGAAGGAGATTCGGAGAAGAAGAAGCTTGACAATGAGAAGACAACTTCCATTCCTAGTGAGGCTAGGAATCTTGATGGATCGGTTCCTTTTCCCGGTCGGCTTGCGGAGAGGAAGTTGAATGACAAGTTTGAAAAATTCCTTAGTGTCATGAAGAATTTGCACATTAACCTCCCTTTTCTTGAAGTTGTGACACAAATGCCATCTTACTCCAAGTTCCTCAAAGATATTCTCACCAACAAGAGGAAGCTCAATGATGAGCTTATCACCCTTCCACATCAAGTGAGTGCTCTTGTCCAACATAAGATGCCCAAGAAGGAAAAAGACCCGGGAAGTTTCAATTTGCCGGTGAAAATTGGGAACATGGAAGCTAGGGGCGCCTTAGCTGATCTTGGAGCAACTGTTAGTTTAATCCCTCTATCCATTGCTAAAAAATTCAATATAGAGATGATCCCTACAAGGAAGACAATTAAATTGGCCGATTGGTCGGTGAAATTACCTTATGGAGAGCTTGAGGATGTTCCAATTCAAGTGGGACACATCTACGTGCCTTGTGTCTTTGTAGTGATGGATATGGAGGAAGATGTTAACACTCCTTTGATTTTGGGAGGTGAATCTTTTAAAACTTTGGGGGCATTCATCAATTGCAAGAACAACACCATCACATGTGAGGTGGCCGATGTGAAGATTGTCTTTGAGTTTTCTAAGTTGCTCAAGACCCCCACGGTTGAAAAATGCTACAGAGTTGATGTTGTGAATGAGGAGCTAGATCGCTTGGGGAGGGTCGTGATGAGGCCTCAAGATCCAATTATAGAAGCTCTTACATGCAAAGAAGAGTTCCACTCTTAAGAGGCTAAAGAGTTTGTCATGGCAATGGAGGCATCCTCAATGGAGGAGGTTGAACAACAAGTTGAGATCAAGCTTGAGTCTGACGAGGAGAAGTTGGAGGAGAGTTCTAAGCCTCCTCCCAAGGTAGAACTCAAGCCCCTTCCCCCTTCTTTGAAATATGCTTTTCTTGATAAAGAGGGAAAATACCCTATTATTGTCAATGCTACCCTAGATAGTCTTAATTTGGAAAAACTTTTTGATGTTTTGAGAAAATATAAGGATGTGGTAGGGTATAGCATTGATGATATCAAAGGTATTAGCCCTTTTTTATGCATGCATCGTATTCATCTTGAAGATGATCATTCCACCTCCATTGAACCTCAAAGAAGGTTGAACCCCAACCTTCAAGAGGTTGTGAAGAAAGAAATTTTGAAACTACGTGAGGCGGGCATCATCTATGCTTTCTCCGATAGCAAGTGGGTAAGCCCGGTTCATGTAGTTCCAAAAAAGGGTGGGATGACCATAATCAAAGGTGAAGGAGGAGAGGAAATCTCCACCCGGACGGTGACCGGGTGGAGAATGTGTATTGATTATAGGAGATTGAACAAAAACACCAAGAAAGATCATTTTCCTCTCCCATTCATGGACCAAATGCTTGAGAGGCTCTCTCAACATGATTTCTTTTGTTTCTTGGATAGGTATTCCGGATTCTTCCAAATCCCTATCCATCCAAGGGATCAAGAGAAAACTACTTTCACATGTCCATATGGGACATTTGCATACCGAAGAATGCCATTTGTTTTATGCAATGCTCCTTCTACCTTTCAAAGATGCATGACCTTCATTTTCTCTGAGATGCTTGAAAAATAAATTGAAGTTTTCATGGATGATTTTAGTGTTGGTGGTTCGTCTTTTGACACTTGTCTTTTTAACCTTGAAAAAGTTTTGAAAAGGTGTTAAGAGACGAGTTTGGTTTTGAATTGGGAAAAATTCCACTTCATGGTCGAGGAGGGCATTGTCCTTGGCCATAAAGTTTCAAAAAATGGCATTGAGGTTGATCCAGCCAAAGTTTCGGTGATTGAGAAATTGCCCCCTCCTACTTTTATCACGGGAGTACGAGCTTTTCTTGGGCATGCCAGTTTCTACCGGAGATTTATCAAGGACTTTTCATCAATCGCCAAACCTTTGACCGAATTACTAAAAAAGGATGTTGCTTTTAACTTCAATGAGGCTTGCCTTGAAGCATTTCGTAAGCTTAAGGAAGCTCTCATTTCCTCTACCGTTGTGCAAGCTCCGGATTGGAGCTTGCCTTTTGAGCTAATGTGCGATGCTAGTGACTTTGTAGTGGGTGCCGTGATTGGACAAAATAAAGAAGGAAAATCATGTTTCATCTACTATGCAAGTAGGACTCTTGATGAAGCTCAAAAGAACTATACAACAACGGAGAAGGAAATGCTAGCGGTTGTTTTTGCCTTTGATAAGTTTAGGTCCTATCTTATTTGCTCTAAGGTGATTGTGTACACGGATCATATTTCGGTGCGATATCTCATGACTAAGAAGGAAGCAAAGCCTCGCCTAATCCGTTGGGTTCTCTCTCTTCAAGATTTTCACATGGAAATGAGGGACAAAAAGGGAGCGGAGAACTACGTTGCTGATCATTTGTCTAGGCTACCTTTTGAGAAAAAAGATGATGTACCAATTAATGATGAGATAGGATTTGAAGCTCTCATGGCTATAGCTTCAACATATAGCCCTTGGTATGCAGACATTACTAATTATCTTGCTTGTGGAGTCACTCCCTCAGAGTTTTCTCCTCAACAAAAGAAGAGGTTTTTCAAGGAAGTGAGGAGATATTTTTGGAACGACCCATACTTGTTCAAACAATGCGGAGATGGCCTTTTTTGAAAATGTGTTCCGGATCATGAAATCAAAGGAGTTCTTGAGCATTGCCATTCACTACCATGTGGGGACATGGGGTGTTGATAAGACGGTGGCAAAAATATCTCAATCTCTATTGTGGTGGCCAACGATGCATAAGGATGCCCACAAGTTCGTTTCACAATGTGATAGGTGTCAAAGGAGTGGTGGCATAACCAAAAGAGATGAAATGCCTCAACGAAATGTCTTGGAAGTTGAGCCCTTTCATGTATGGGGAGTGGACTTTATGGGGCATTTTGTTTCTTCTTGTGGAAATCTATAGATATTGGTAGCGGTTGATTATGTGACGAAATGGATTGAAGCCATACCCTCACGTTCTAATGATCACAAGGTTGTACTTAAGCTTCTAAAGAAGATTATTTTTCCTAGGTTTGGGGTTCCGAGGGTGCTAATTAGTGATGGAGGTTACCATTTTGCCAAAAAGCAATTTAAAGCTCTTCTCAAGAGGTATGGTGTTCATGAATAGGTTGGATTACCTTACCACCCTCAAACTCAAGGACAAATGGAGGTCTCGAATCGTGAAATAAAAAATCTTCTTGAAAGGATGGTGAACATATCAAGGAAAGATTGGTCTCTCAAACTTGATGACACACTATGGGCTCTTAGGACGGCGTATAAGACTCCAATAGGCACAACCCCCCATAGGTTGGTCTATGGAAAGGCTTGTCACTTGCCAGTTAAGTTAGAATACAAGGCTTGGTGGGCCATCAAAGAACTCAATATGTATTTATCGTTGGCCGGTGAGAAGAGATTGCTTAAGCTCAATGAACTTGAAGAGCTTAGAGATGATGCTTATGAGAGCTCAAGGTTATATAAGGAGAAGACCAAAAAGTAGCATGACCAACATATTCGAAACAAGAGCTTTAAGGTTGGAGATAAGGTTTTTCTTTTCAACTCAAGGCTTCGTTTGTTTCCGGGTAAACTCAAGTCGAAATGGTTGGGACCCTTTGTGATATCGAAGACTACTCCTTATGGCTCCTTTGAGTTAGATTCGGAAGGCAACAAGTTTATGGCCAATGGTCATCGTTTAAAGCATTACTTTTGCAAGGAAGAAGTTGGTGTCATCGAATGTATAATGCTTGATCCTTTGGATCCCAAGCCTCCCCCTTGAAGAATTTTCCTCATGGTGAAGCTAGTGACCTCATATAAAAGCGCTTCTCGGGAGGCAACTTGAGTTTCTAACTCTTTTCTACTTTTTTATATATTCGAATTTCACTTTCTTTTTTGAATTTGAATTTTATGTTTCCCTTTTTGGTTGATGGGTGTTTGGATGATGAAGGAGTAAAGGTTTTTCTATATCAAAGATGATAGAAGAAAGAAATTAAAGTTTACTGTGCGCGACCCTGAGCGCGACTTCTGTGCGGGCGCGCAGTGAAAAGTGTGCAGGCGTGCAGCCTTGTTAGAACCCGCACACTTTTATTCAAAATTGGAGATTTGAGACATAAGGTTTGCACGAACCCTTTGCGGCCGCGCTGGGAAGGGTGTGCGGGCGCGCAAGCACTGTCAGAACCCGCACACTTTTGCTCAGCATTGGAGATTTGAGGCAGTGAGTCTGCGCGACCTAGTGCGCGACCCTTGTGCGGGCGCGCAGGGAAGGGTGTGCGGGCGCGCAAGCACTGTCAGAACCCGCACACTTTTGCTCAGAATTGGAGATTTGAGGTAGTGAGTCTGCGCAACCTAGTGCGCGACCCCTGTGCGGGCGCGCAGAACCCCTATGAGGGCACTCAGAGCTGGGAAAATCGGGTTTTAAGCTTTTCTTCCCCATTTCACCCTCATATTTTTGCAAGCCCTATTTCATGCTCTCTTCTCTCTCCTCGCGAACTCAAACTCTAACCCTTCAATTTCACCTATTTCTCTTAAATTCCATTGATTTTCCTTCAAATCCGTCAAAATTTTTCACTCTACTCACAATATTACCCATTTTCTCTCTCCAAAATATAAAAAAATGCTCCATTTTTATGGTGTGCAAGCTTGGTAGAAGGTGGTGTTCGGGGTTCTTAGTGGTGTTCAAGCTTCTACTAAGTGGTATAACTCTAAATTTTGCCATTTTATTGCTTATTTTCACTTGTTTATGCAAAATTTTTAGTTATCAAGCATGGTTTAGCTTGAGTGAGTTTCATATGATTTTGATTTTCTTTGCTAAGGATTTGTTGGTTTTTAGTGTGACATTTAGTGATTTTGGAACATTGTTGTTAACATTATTGATTTAGAAGCTATTTTCATAGAATTGAGTTGAGCAATTTTGTGTTAGTATTGATGATAATGCAACTATTTTCATGAAAATTGCTTATTATCATAATGTATTGTGATTGAGTGCTTTGTTGTTGATTCTAGTTGTTTTTGGAGCTATATTTGGTGGTTAGTTGTTGGTACTAACCTTTTTGCAGATTGTTAAGGCTTGGGTTGTTGTTGTTGTGTTTCAATTATTGGTTGAGTTCGAAGGGAGTTCTCTTTTGGTTTGGTTGTTTGTATTGCTTGAGGCCACAATGAAGAAAAGGAAGAGTAGAAAAGAGCCCCGGTTAAGGGTTGAGGAACCTAGTAATCAAACTCAAGCTCAAGGACCGAATTTTCCCCCTCGATTGAAATTCTTGAACAAGGTCCATGCTACCTTCTTCAATGACCTTCAAGGACGAAAGCTAAATCCCACGAGACACTATGATCAACGCTCCATGAGAGCTTTGGGGATTGACGATGACATAAGGTCGGTCCTTGACAACTTAGGGATGAATGAGTTCATTAAGCATCAATTTCGAACATATAAAGAGCCCACCTTCGAATTCTTGGCCTCATTTAAAAAAGAGCCTTATGGGAATAACGACTTCCAAATTTCCTTCCAACTATTCAACAACCAGCACACTATGACTCTTAGTGATCTCAATACATTGTTCAATTTAAACCCCGAGGCGGACTTCCTTTCCCCTTCATTGAGCCTATTCCCAGAGTACGATGCATTTCAATGGTGGTAAACAATTACCGATTTTGAAGAGTTCAACAGTAGGTATTTTGTGGCCAACCAAATTATCCACCCTGTTCTCCGTATCCTTCACCGCATTCTGGGGTATGCGGTGTTTAGCAAGCAAGACTTGAGTAAGATCTCGCATGAAGAGCTCTTTACTTTGTGGGTTGCTGCTAGGGAAGAGTTGAGAGGGCAGCTCAACATGGGGTACTGGTTTGTCATGTGCAGCAAGGCAATCAAGTCGGGTCACAAGACGGGAGAAATTGCCCTTGGTGGGATGATCACAAGGATTGCCAAGAAGCTTAACTATGAACGCTTCTTCCCCTCATGCACTCAAATTAGGGCCGAAAAGGATTTATTCATTGACATACAACAAATGAGAAGATCGGGGTTCCTCCAAGGAACTTCAGACGCCAACAATTTTCATGCTTGGATTGTTGAGCGCGAGCACCATTGTATCTTGCCTTACCCCAACCGTACATCCTTGGAGTGGAATGCTAGGAATGTATGGAAAATTCCGCGAGACAATGGTGTGTTACCCACTGCTCTGGGTGGCGCAAGGAATATGGTAGTCGATCAACAACAACAACAACAACAACAGCATCAGCAACAACAACAACATCAACAACAACAGCAGCAACAATAACAACAGCAACAACAACAATAACAACAACATCATCAACAACAGCAACAACATCAAGGCATAAGTAGCTTTGAACAACAAATGATAAGCATGCAACTTGGCATGCAAAGCCTGATAGAGAACAAGCAAGGTGTTTATGCAAACCCAAGCTCTCTATGGTGCAACCGTGGATAGAGGGGAGGTCACCCCCCGGTCAATTACCCCTATTGGCCGCCCCAACAAGGCCCGATCCCTCAGTGGCAGAGATCGCAACCTACTTGGCCCTATTGGCAACGACCCTAATCTCAAGGCGTTTCTAGGGTAGACTACCCGACGGAAATCAGGTACGATTATCATGTCCCGGGGTGAACGATTTTAGGGCTGACCCCAACTATCCATATGTTGACCCTACCCACCCTTCCCCTCTTCAGCTTCCCTCCCCTTTCGACCCGTTGCCTCAATGGCAACAAGACCTCTTTCGAGGTCAACACCCGAGTTTCACTGGTGGTTGGGACCCACATGGCATCCCTCCAGACGGGTTCTCCTACGACACCGAGGATGATAGAGATGGTGACAAAGCCGGCCCTAGTGGCCACTAGCCCCCCTTGTTCTTTATTTCTCCCCTTTGCCCCCTCCCAATGTTTTTAATAAGGCGCACCGCGGACGGTGCATTGTTTTAGTGTGGGGTGTAAGAAGCAAAGGAATGTTTTTTGGTAGTGTGGGGGAAGGATTAGCATCATGCTAGTGTGGGGGGGGACTTCATTGTAGGTGGTAGAGCTTTCATGGTTCGGTTGGCTTTATCATGTTTTGATGTTGATTTATCTTCTTGATTGTGATGATGATGTCTCTGGGTGATTTTGATGAGCTTTTGCTAATGAATTTTCAAGTGTTTGTGTAGTTGATGGCGCTCCTATGAAGGAAAATCCAAACTCCCGATAATCCAAATTTCCCTTAATCCAAATTTTTTTTAGATAGTTTTTTTTTTTTTTTTTTTTTTTTTTTTTTTTTATTATTATTTCTATTTCTTCATTTTGTTTAAATTTTTAGTTTCCTTCTTTGATTCTTAAATTCTTTATTTATTTTTGTTTTATCTCAGTCGTTTCTTTTGTTTTGGCTCGCTTTTCAAGCTTGGAAATGGAGATGAAGGAAGTTAAGGGGCAAATCGAGCCCCCTCGGTGATATTGCAAAATTTATCTTGTCTTCATTTCAGGCGGCGTTTGGTGAGACCTTTCTCTCTTTTATTTTCTTTTTCTTTGGTTGTTTAGCTTAGGTTTAGCTTAGGAAGAAGTTGAATGGTTCGAGGATGTTTGCTTGTGGTTCTACGGAACCTGGGATCGTTGTTGTTGTTATCGAACGATCACTTGTATGACGATTTGGATTTAATTGGATTATATGCCTCGTGTGTGAACGTTTTTTATTTCTTCCTCTTTCTTTTGTTTTGTTTTCCCCTTTTTGTGTTACAAGCATAATTGTGACAATTTGAAATGATTTTTGATTTGTAGTTTGCTCACACTTTTGGATTGGTTTGCCTCTCTTGACGATGTGTCTTTGAATGCTTATCTTCCTAGTTGATGAGGGTTTACACGGTTTGAAATGCTTAGGGTTGAATTAGACACATTGTAAGCTAAGGTAGCCCGGTTTAAAACTTTTGAGGACGTTTGAACCCCTAGTTCACGGGAAAGTGGTAAGATGGTGTTGCTCTCTATGGTGGATAGGATTCCCTTGGTTGGTATTTACTGTATTTCATATCCCGTGTGAGCGTCATTTGTTCTAGACTTCATCATTCTTATAAGCGGCTCCTTAACTATGCATATCTTAATTTTGTGTTGGAGTCTAGCTCCCAAGATCGTGACCATATAACTCTAGAGGAGGAAGAGGGCATTTCTTCTCATTTTTCTTTGTTTTCTTTGTGTTTTGTTACAAATTTGGTTTTCATTTTTACATTCACCCACTTGCTAACCAATTTGAGCCTTATTTACCCCTTCTTTGCTTAGCCATATTACAAACCTACCGGCCTATGTTCTACCAACCCTTGTAGTTAGTGAAGCATTGGCTTGTGAGGTTCGAGTTTGATAATGTTGAAATTGAGCAAGAAAGTTGTGTAATTTGGTTCAAGTAAGGGTTTGAAAGATTAATCATGAAAAGAGTATGCAAAAAGGTTTGGCAAGAAAGTTGAAACTCATGAAAACCAAGCAAAAAAAAAAAAAAAAAAAAAAAAAAAAAAAAAAAAAGTGAAAAAAATGAAAAGGATTGAAGTAATGTGGTGTGATTTGTATTGATAGGTTGTAAGTTTGAGAATAGGTTCAATTCTTAGGATGTTTTTGAGAGATGGCCACTCTTATGCTTCACTTCGGAATTGCCACCAAAATTTTAAAATTGTTTCCCAACCTTAACCCCTAGCCATGACATTACAACCCTAATTAAGACCCTTGGATTTTAGAGGGGCGTGGTCAAAGAATGGTGGAGGGAGATAGATTTCAACCCCATGGAGAGAGTATGCATAGTTGAGATGTCGGGATGACCTTATGATTCCACATAAAATTTTTTTTTCCGGTTCCCTCGAGGAATCATGAGGAGCTAGCTAAGGGATGAATTGAAGCTAGTTCAGAGAACGCGGACCGTCTTGGTTGGGGCTAGGGCGGAAAATGAAATCATTAGTTCTCTATGATTAGCTTAGGTTTGTCTTTTTTAACCTTGAGCATCTTGGAACGTGTTTTCCATCTTTGAATTGAGAAAGATATGTATCCTTTGGTGCATTTATTTGCGTGTGAGTCCAAATGGAGCATTTCATCACCTTGAGGCTTGATTGATTTTGCTAAAACCTTGTCATGTTATGTTTGTTGTGTTTGTCTTTTTGTTCCTGTTTTCCTTGCTTGAGGACAAGCAAGAGTCAAGTGTGGGGGATTTTGATGAGTGGCATTTATGCCACTCTTTTATCCTTTTTCTCTAAGGATTCTCCCTTCATTTGCACTTATTTGACCCTTTTCTAAGCATTTTTACTTAGTTTTGTTTCCTCCTTTCCTTTCTCCTTTGTTTTCCTTTTTCTTACTCTTGCTTTCTCTTTATTTTGATTTCCATGCTTGTGTTTTGTAGGTATCATGTGCCGAAAGAAAGAGGGTTTCAAGGACCCAAGCAAACGGTTATGCGCGGGCTACTGTGCGGCTACTGCGCGTGCGCGCACCCTTGGCTGTGCGGGCGCGCACCCTTGTCAGAACCTGCGCTGCCAAGCTGAAGAAATAGAGCCAAACAAGAGAGTTTGCGCGACCTATTGTGCGGCCTCTGCGCGGGCGCGCTTGATTTCCCCGTACGTTCAAAGTTGCGGCCGCGCACTATTCTGAGAGGGCGCACACTACTACTGCGCGGGCGCGCATACTTCGTGTGCGGGCGCGCACCGCTGGGTTTCTGATTTCTTTGCGCCTTGTTGCCAAGTTTCTTTCTTTTGGGGGAGCCACATATATTTAAACGAGACTCTTTGTAATGAAGGATACTTAGTTCTAATTCCATAGAATATTAGCCTAATCTAGAGAGAGAAAGTGGATTGTTATTCAAGCATCCTTTATTGTATTCATTTTTGCTCAAGTTTTAATCTTCAATCAATATCTAAGTTTTCATCTTTTATTAATCCTTTCTTTAGTAATCTCTTCTTCTTTCCTTTAGTTTTATTTATTTGTTTTATTGTTGCTTATTCTTGTTAATCTTATTAGTTCATATAGTTGTTATTGATTTCATTGATTTTAATCATGTTTTGTTTTGAGTTTCTTGATTTTATTTCTAGTTTTGATATTTTGTTTAATCTCCCTTCTCTAGGCTAAACTTTTAGCTATGGGAAGGGGGTGGAAGATATGAGTTGATATTAGATGAATGATGATGGTTGGATTGAATTTATGCCATAAATTGATGAAAGACATGATTTTTAATAGCTTGAGATTATTGTTGCACTCTATTTGATGTTTTCTAGTTTAAATGCATGAAAGTGATTTGAATTAGATTAAGATCATCTCTATTTTAATGATTGCATGAGAATGAGTTATTAAAGTGGAGTTTTTATGGATTGTGCTTCTTTATTCTCTTGATTTGATTGTAACTAATAGGATGCATGAGAATGATCCTTATTAGTGTAGACCTCTTTCATTGATTTGCCTAGACTATTGCATGAGAATGAATTGTTTAGGTAGAATCTTGTGTTCTTTGGCATGTGTTTCATGATAATCATCATTATTCCCCTCTTTCTAATCATATTGGTCACCCCCGTATCCCTAGCGTCGTCTCTATTGATTTTAATCATCATTGTCTTTGCTTATTTGTAGTTTTAGAGCTCTTTATTCAAAAACCAACAAAAACATTCCCCTTTTTACTCTTGCATTAGTGAAAATTGATGTTGAATGAGTGAGCTTCCTTAGTGGTTCGACCCTTTACTTGCCCCTATACTTGTATTAGGGTAGTTTAGGTATATAAATGATTAATTTGATTAGGGGAGTAGTTTAACGACCTTTTTAATCCCTATCAGGACTATAGGACTTTGCTCATGTAATTAGGGTTGACCTAAGACTTAGTGTTGCTTGACTCATTGACTTGACACGACTCAAGGTATAAACTTGACTTAATGATGACTCACTTCGTGTGACTCGTGTGTTCATAGTGTTGACTCAATGTGATCACACGACATGACTCAATGTGTACATGACTCGTGTGTGCAGTGTAATGTGATCGTGCGACTAGAAAAATGCAAAAAAGCAAAAAAAATTCGTTATTTTTGTGTAGGGTACCGATTTTCTCCGAAAAACGAAAGA
Source organism: Chenopodium album (assembly GCF_948465745.1). NCBI lineage: Eukaryota > Viridiplantae > Streptophyta > Magnoliopsida > Caryophyllales > Amaranthaceae > Chenopodium > Chenopodium album. The sequence continues at coordinate 32,029,051 of NC_137836.1, forward strand.
CGCGAAAAAAGAAAGAAGTGAAGTTTTTGAAGGTGCATGTTGAATGGGCTTAATCCATTAATGTTGTCTCTTATAGTACAAGGATTGTAACATCTTAGACTATCCTAGTTGACTCGATAATGAAAGTATTTAGGTAACTTAGGCGCGGAGGCTAAGTACTTCATACTTTGTGATGTAATGATGATTGATGTTGATATGACAAGGCATGCTTCAACGTTGTGTTAAGATTTCATGACAAAGGGTTCCTAAGGTTAGGCCGCAAGGGCTAAGTGTATGGAAAGATATTATTTTGAGAAGAGCCAAAAGATGGTGATTCTTAGGCTAGGTAGGCTAACAATGTAGGGATCAAGCCCCCAAGTATAGCTCTAAATAGATAGGGATGAGCATAGGGGATCCCTTGATATGATCATTTATGAAAGTAGATATGAATGAATGAATTTTTATTACAGCCGCACCTCGATGTGAGGTTGCCCACGTATCCGTTAGGAATCAGGCCGAACGTAGCTCTAGCCGAATCTCGCACAAGTGTGTGTATACTTCAAAATAGTCTTTTTAAGAGTTGTAACGTGGTTAGGCTAAAGGTTATAAAAGAAAGGGATAAAGGCTCAAGACCCTAGATAAACCCTCAAGGTGTGTAACCTTGCTTTTGAATCTTTATATTCTTTTTATGCTTGAGTCTTTCTACTCTTTTTTTAGCTCTCTCTTTTGCTTTAGCATTTATTTCAATAAGTATGGGAAATCCCGATCATGCGGTCTATCACTCACTTGGCATTCATGTTTCTCCGGCACGGTACCGAGCACTCGATAAGAAACGCAAATCGAGACGTGTTCTTATCAAAGATATTTTCATATCAAAGACATTGGAACACTTGCCCTTTTGTACACGGTTATTTATTTTTTATTTATTTTTTTATTTTTTGAAATCACTCAAGCTTTTGAAATTGCATAAGTTACACACCATCCCATCCCAAGGTTAGGTTGATGTAGGTTGAAGAAAGAAAGGTCTATCGTTAGACGAGGCTCAAAGTGGTTTATCAAGAACAGATTGTATATTTGAAGGGTGAATTGTAATATGATGTGGCTACAAGGGGTGCCTCAAATCATTGGTATACCTTGTGCTTAGTTTGACAATGATTTTTTTATTTTATTATTTTTTTTTTAATTTTTTATACTTTAAAATGTTATGATCATATGCAAGGAAATAAATGCTCATTTTATTGAAGGGAGAAAAGAAACATACAAAATAAGAATCTAAGGAAAATAAAAAGGTGCCTATTGCTGGACTTATTTGGGAAATGGAAAAAATGAAAAAAAAAAAAAAAGAAACAAAGGTCACGAAATCTTGTCGTTGAAGCTTGCCTTGTATCTTATGCTTTATCATCACTAGGACTATTTTCCGTTTAGAGGTATGTGTTGATCTTAAGTTTTGATGATGACTCGAGGAACCTAAGCAAACCATAAGGGCTTTAAATTTTGTCTATTAGCTTTGATGTACTTGACAGGTTTTATATGCAACGAAGTTCTAGAGTTAGAATGGAGCATGGAACAAGTCTAAAGGATGAGCTATGGACAAGCATAGAAGACAATCAGTAGCCAAGTTCCTTTAGTGAGGAACTGAAGCTCCAGAGTCGAAGCTTCATTGTGTTCCAAGGAGTCTATTGTATCTTTATTATTTATTTTAGACTTCTTGTATATATGTTAAGTACGTGGCAAATTGATAGAATTTAAGTGGATTTAATTTCAAGTTTTAAAGATTTTATTTTCCTTGTTTTAAACAAGATTTAATCTTATTTCTGAAAACTATTTTTTAAGTGAAAAATATCTTATTTATTTAAAAGATTTTCTGTTTTTATTTTATCCTAATCTTTTGGAAAATCTGAATTGGTAAAACTATTTTGAAAAACGGCTTTTTACTTAGTCAAGGAAGTTGAGAAAATAAAGGAACCACTTCCTTTTGTTCGCTTCAGCTTGCTGCCCAAGCATCCACGAACTGCACTTCCTTATTTCATGGAAGTTGTGGTGTAGTGTGAGTTAAGGTAAACATAAGGTCTCAACTGGTTTCCTCTTATATAAATAGGATCAGTTTTCTGTTTTGAAAAGTACACTTGAGCATTAAAATTCTTAGTTTTTCGAAAAGAGTAAAAAATCCACTTAAGTCCTTGAGTGTCCTTGTACTTAGCATCTTAGGAGTTTTTGTCTTGAGTTGTATTGGGGAAGAGTTTGGGTAAACTCTAGAGTGTGTTATTGCTTTGAGTGAAGCAGGGAGAAAGAGAGAGATTCGAGAGCTTAACTGATTGAGGGATCAGTTAAGGGGGAACTTAAGTTCATTGAGGAACTTGAGTTTAGAGTCTTAATTTGTAATAGGTTGTTTGCCCTATTATTATTAAGAGTTGAGTTTAAAATCCCTTGTGGTCGTGGTTTTTCTTCTTGATTAGGGCCAAGAAGTTTTCCACGTAAAATCTCTCTTGCACTTTAAAGTTTTTGTTTAAGTTCCTTTAAGAATTTCGCAAAAATTACCCTAGTTCCTCCACAATACAATTCACCCCCCTCCCCTCTTGTATTGTTCATTCGAGTCAACAATTGGTATCAGAGCCGGTTCCTCGGAGAAATCAGGAAACCCTGACGAGTCAAGTTCCTGGAATCAAGATGAACAATCACGAGAAACTGGAAGAAGGTTACTCTACGCAGCGTCCTCCTATGTTCAATGGGAAATTCTACACCTATTGGAAGAACAGGATGGAGATTTTTATCAAAGCCGACAACTACCAGGTTTGGAGAGTGATCGAAGTTGGTGATTTTGAAATTACCAAAACTACTAGTGAAAATGAGGTAGTACCTAAACCCATGTCTGAATTTGATAAGGAAGATTTTTAGAAAATGGAAATTAATGCACTTGCTGTTAAATTACTTCATTGTGGTCTTGGACCCCATGAACACAATCGTGTTATGGGTTGTAAAAATGCTAAAAAAATTTGGGATTTACTTCAAGTTACTCATGAAGGAACTAACGAAGTGAAACGCTCTAAAATTGACCTGCTTATGTCAAAATATGAACGGTTTGAAATGCAACCAAAAGAATCAATTCAGGAAATGTTAACTAGATTTACTAACATTATTAATGAGCTTGTTTCTCTTGGAAAGCAAATCCCTATTGATGAGCAGGTCAGAAAATTTCTAAGAAGCCTCCCTCAAGATGAGAGATGGAGAGCCAAGGTAACGGCCTTACAAGAAACAAAGGACTTCACAAAGTTCAATATTGAGCAACTTGTTGGTTCCCTCATGACTCATGAGTTGCACCTAGGAACAAGCAACAGTGAAGGAAACCGAGGAAAAGGCTTAGCTCTCAAAGCTGGAGATCAAGAAGACTCTGAAGTCGATGAAGAAGAGGCTGCCATGCTGGTGAGAAGGTTCAAAAGAATGTTCAACCGAAACAACAAGTCAAGGAACTTCACCAAGAAACCCTCTACTTCAAAAGCTGACTCTGGTTGTCACAAATGTGGATCTCCAGAACACTTTATTCGTGAGTGTCCACTTTGGGATACAGAGAAAGGTAAAGGGAAGGTAAAGGAACAAGTTAAGAGCAACTACAACAAAACTCCTTTCAACAAAACAGACATTAGGAAGGCTATGATTGCTGCATGGGGAGATTCTGAAAGTGAGGATGAAGAGGAACAGCCTGAAGAAGAAATAGCTCATTTGTGGTAAGACTGGTCATCTTGTTACTACTTGCAACAAGAAGGAACAATCTGTTAGCAAGAATGTTAGGCAAGTTTGGGTAAAGAAATCTGATATTGCTTCAACGTCCAAGGAACCCAAGGAAACCTGGGTTCCTGAATCTAACCATTAAGTTCTTTTGCAGGTCCTAGTGAGGGGGAACAACACGTGGTACCTCGACAGTGGTTGTTCAAAGCATATGACAGGAGATAAATCAAAGTTTCTCTCACTAGAGGCCTATCCAAGAGGAACTGTGACCTTTGGAGACAACAAAAAAGGTGAAGTAATTGCTAAAGGAAAAGTAGGAAGGTCCAGTTCTCACTCAATAGAAAATGTACTTTTGGTCGAGGGTTTGATGCACAATTTTCTGAGCATATCACAATTTTGTGATAAAGGAAACTCTGTAAGTTTTACCTCTGATTCATGTAACATCATTAATGATAAAACAGGAAGGGTTGTTCTTGAAGGAACTAGAAAAGGGAACACATACATTGTGGATCTAAATTCTGTTCCAAGGAACTACCTTACCTGCTTAAGTGTCATTAATTATGATCCTTTATTATGGCATAAACGTTTTGGACATGCTAGCTTCTCGCTCATGAATAAACTTAGAGCAAGGAACTTGGTTGTAGGGCTTCCCTCAGTCAAGTTCCTCATACAACACATCTGTGATACATGTGTGAGAGGCAAGCAAGTCAGGTCTTCTTTTAAAAGCAAAAACATGGTCAGCACCACAAAACCATTGGAGCTAATTCACATGGATTTGTGTGGTCCCATGCGTGTTCAAAGTAGAAGTGGAAAGAAATATGTTTTAGTTATTATTGATGATTTTTCTAGATTTACTTGGGTGATTTTTCTGTCTAGCAAAGATGAAACTTTTGATGAATTTGTGTCCTTTGCCAAAAGAGTACAAAAGACAAGTGGAAATAAAATTATCCACATTCGATCAGATCATGGAACAGAGTTTGAGAATTTAAGATTCGATGACTTTTGTAGAGAAAATGGCATGGATCATAACTTTTTAGCCCCAAGAACTCCTCAAATGAACGGAGTTGTTGAAAGGAAGAACGGGACTCTAGAAGACATGGCTAGAACTATGCTCATAGCTAGTGGTCTTCCAAGGAACTTCTGGGCTGAAGCTATTAATACTACATGCTATATAATTAGCAGAGTTATGATGAGACCAATCATCAATAAGACTCCTTATGAACTGTTTAAGGGCAGAAAACCCAATATTTCTCACTTTCGAGCTTTTGGATGCAGGTGCTTTGTTCATAATAATGGGAAAAGGAACATAGGAAAATTTGATGAAAGAAGTGATGAAGCTGTGTTCCTTGGCTATGCATCAAATATCAAAGCTTACAGAGTTTATAATAAAAATACATTGTGCGTAGAAGAAAGCATTCATGTGATATTTGATGAATCTAATATGTTTATGAATGTGCAGGAACAAGACAATATTGATTATGAAATTGGTATGATTAGAGACAGGGAAGAAGAGGAAGAAACCTCCAAGCAAACCAAGGAAGTAATGGAGAATCTTGCAACGAGGAAAATGCAGAAGAAGCTGAAGAAGAAGTGCCTCAAATAGGATTTCCTGCCAGAGAGTTTCAACCAAAGCCATTCAAATACCAAGGCTCTCATCCAACAGACCTTCTTATAGGTGATATTGGTAGAGGAACTCAGACCATATCATAGATGAGGAACTTCTGTGCCTTTCAAGCCTTCCTATCCATCATTGAGCCAAGAAATCGTGAAGAAGCTCTAAAGGATGCTGACTGGATAATTGCCATGCAAGATGAACTCAATGAGTTTGAGAGGAACAAGGTCTGGCATCTTGAAGAAAAGCCTAAGCACAAAAAGATTATAGGGCTCAAGTGGGTATTCAGGAACAAGCTGGATGAATATGGAACAATTATAAGAAACAAGGCAAGACTTGTTGTGAAGGGCTATAATCAGCAAGAAGGTATTAACTTTGAAGAAACTTTTGCTCCTGTTGCTAGATTAGAAGCTATTAGAATTTTAATTGCTTTTGCCTCTTTTATGGGTTTCAAACTGTATCAAATGGATGTTAAGTGTGCTTTCTTAAATGGCTTTCTTGAAGAGGAGGTGTTCGTGGAACAACCTCCAGGTTTTGAAAATCCCCAATTTCCTAATCATGTCTTTAAGCTTGATAAAGCTCTTTATGGGCTGAAACAAGCACCTAGAGGTTGGTATGAAAGGCTGTCTAAGTTCCTTCTTCAAAATGATTTTAAAAGAGGTAAAGTAGATAAAACTTTGTTTTTAAAATCTGAAGGAATTGATTTACTAGTTGTTCAAATATATGTTGATGATATTATTTTTGGAGCAACTAACGAAAACCTGTGCAAGTACTTTGCTGAGGTAATGAGTGGTGAATTTGAGATGAGCATGATGGGGGAACTCAACTTCTTTCTTGGACTACAAATCAAACAAACAGAAAGAGGTATTGCAATTCACCAACAAAAGTATGTCAAGGAACTACTGAAGAAATATAACCTTGACCAAGCAAAGACCAACCATACACCAATGGGAACAGGCACAAGATTAGATGAAGATCTACAAGGAACTAGCATTGATCAAACCAAATACAGAGGTATGATTGGATCCCTTTAATACTTAACTGCTAGTAGACCTGATATTGCATTTAGTGTTGGCTTATGTGCAAGGTTTCAATCTAATCCTAAGGAGTCACATCTTACAGCAGTAAAAAGGATCCTACGATATCTCAAAGGAACTGACCATCTTTGTCTCTTCTATCCTAGAAGTGATACTTCTGATTTAAAAGGTTTTGCAGATGCTGACTATGCAGGAGATTTGGTGAATAGGAAGAGTACTTCAGGAATGGTTCAATTTCTCGGGCCATGCCTAGTTTCTTGGGGATCCAAGAAATAGAACACAGTGGCCTTGTCAACTGCTGAAGCTGAATATGTGGCAGCTGCAGCCTGTTGTTCTCAAGTACTTTGGATAAAACAACAACTAAGAGATTATGGTATGAAATATAATTGCATTCCTATCTATTGTGATAATACTAGTGCCATATGCATTTTAAAAGATCCAGTTCATCATTCTCGTGTGAAACAAATTCACATAAGGCATCATTTCCTTAAGGATAATGTGGAAAAAGGCTTAATTAAGTTAGATTTTTGCGAAACTGAAAATCAAATTGCTGACATTCTTACTAAGCCTTTGAGCAGGGACAAATTTGAAAAGATGCGCATGGAACTTGGTATGATACAATTGAGTTAAGAAGACCTCAAGTTTCCCCAAGGTATAAGTCAGTTATGCATGCATTATATGTATCTTACACAATATGTATATGTGAAAACATAGTCCTACGCATTAGAGTGTATGGCAATGCATATGGGATTGTGGCTGTATGTGAAGAAATCAAATTGCATTAGGCATGTCTGTGTTATTACAAACTATGTTGATTTGTTCCTAGTTCCTCCGAAATAATCTATAAGATTTTATTCTATCTTTTTGTAAAATAATTAACTAGTCAGTTGATTAATTTTATCTACTTAAAATCTTATCTTTTGAATTATTCTTCATTGCTTATCGTTTAAAATTCAAAATCGTTCCTTGAAATTGTTGATTAAATACCCGTGTACTTTTGCATTCAATTCAAAGTTCCTGATCAAAATTTATCTTCAATTAATCTAAACCCTTCATGTCAAATCACATTAAAATCTAACCAAGTGAAAAGTTTTGTGCCATCCTTCATCAATCGACACCTACCCCATTCAATTAACCTTCTACACCATTCCACCGACCAAACTCACCCCTCTAAATTCCACCACTATATAATGAAGCTAAACCCTAACCACTGTTCCTCACCACCTCACTCAGTGAAATACAAACTCATATTTAGTGACAACTCTCCAATTCCCATGGAAATCTCACCCAAAATTCAAAACTCTCCTCAAAAGGAATCACCCATGGAAATAGAAACTGAAACTTCAAACAAAACTGTTGCTGAAAAACCCCAAAACAAACCCATGGCTCGCAGTGATTCGAAAAAGAGGAAGATCGAGGAATTAGACTATGAGGAACTGGGTGAACCAATTCAGGGCGAAAAGTCGAAGTCCACTGCTGTGAAAAGGCTTGAAGCCAGCTCTGAGCGGTTCATTCCTGGGTTTTGTATAAATCTAAAGTGGTGCGAATCGAGTAAGTACTCTGAACTTCTTGATATTCTTGAAGCACAAAATTGGATTAAGATGTTTAGTGAATGTTATGACAATGTGATTGCACATGCACCTTTAAAGGAATTTTGTGCGAATTTTAAGAATGTGAATGGTGTTTGTGTTAGTAAAGTCAAAAACAAGAAAATTAGTTTTGATGCTGATGATTTAGCTGCTGTGTTTGGAACCCCTAATGAGGGATTTGATGAGTATTTTAAGGGAGAAACTGAATTAAGTGTTGAGGGTGTTTCTATTGAAAAGATTGTTGAATCAATTGGTGGTAAGGCATCCAAAGTTCGAACCAATCATAACCTGTTTTCACCTATTCAAAAGCTGCTGTTTATTTTTGTTCATCTAGCTATCATTCCAAGAACCCAGCATAGGCATGAGGCAAACCATCTTGATGCCGTGCTTATGTATTGCCTTGAAAACAAAATACAGATAAATTTTCCTTCTTTGATGATCCAGCACCTCACTCATTGTCTTGCCAATCACTTAAAGGTTGGGTATGCCAATTTGATAATTACTCTTCTTGAAAGTTGTGGAATCTCCATGACTAACTATGAATCCCTTAATTTTAAAACCAACCATTATGTCCAACCCAAAACACTTGAAGCCCGAAACCTAACTGTTGTTGAGGGAACTACTCAATTTCTCTCAAAATCCCTTTCTAAATCTAAACAGGATGAGAGTGGTTTGAAGAAAAAGGATGATGAAGAGTTGGATAAATGGTTGGAGGAAGAGGGCAGTGAGAAAGAAGGTGAACAGGAAAGGAAAGAGGTGATTGTGATGTCAAATCCAAAGGGTACTCAAAGCTCTGGGAAGAGAAAGAGTACTAGGTTGACTATAAATTCAAAAGGGAAGGACAAGGCTGAGTCTGCTGCAGTGGTTGATCTGAGTGAAGAGAGAAAAAGTGCTCCAGGGGATCAAGGGATCCTTGAAGAGAAAACTGGTTCTCAGGGGGAACAGGGCATTCTTCAAGCTTCTGTTGAAAAAACATTTCCTACAGGTTCAGGTTTTGCTGGCTTTAGCACAGTGAGTTCCACCTTGGAACTTAAGGCTCTCAAAGAGACAGTGCAAAAACTAGTTGATACTCAACCAGGGTTGATTCAAAGGATTGAAGCTCTTGAGAAGGTAGTATCAGACTTGGTGAAAGCTTCCACAGAGCTCACCTCAGCAATGCACCAGAATACATCAACTCTCTCCAAAGGGCAGGCTGATCTTTTGAAAAAATTGGAGGACTTGGTCATTGAGGAGGTGCCAGAGAATGATGCTGAAGAAGAGACCCAGTCCTCTGCCCCTAAATCTTGATGTTTTCTTTCTGACCTAGCTCTAAAACTTTATGAACTTGCTCTACTTTAAACTTGTTTCTTTTTGCTTCTTTTGGGTTGTAAACACTTAAAACAGGGTATTTTCTTTTGTTTTTGTTGTTCTGGAGGAACATCAGTTTGTTTATATGGATGTTGCTTGCTTGCTTTATGACTATTTGCATACTATTTCTGCCTCTATGTGCTTTGCTCTATGCTTTGGACACAAACCATTACAATGGTGCTGTGTTTAGATATGTGTATTTGTGTGCATTAATTTTGATGAACGCAAAAAGGAGGAAAGAAGGAAAAACTCAATTGTTGACAAGCTCTCCATCCATCTAAAAATAGAAGGTATAACTTTCATTCAGTTCTTTGTTTAATTGTAGCTAGTTCATTCTAATTTTTAGTTTTTCTTTGATTGTTCTTCAATTTTTTTTTAAGTTTGCTTAGGTTTGTCATTCATCAAAAAGGGGGAATATTGTTGATCTTAAGTTTTGATGATGACTCAAGGAACCTAAGCAAACCATAAGGGCTTTAACTTTTGTCTATTATCTTTGATGTACTTGACAGGTTTTATATGCAACGAAGTTCTAGAGTTAGAATGGAGCATGGAACAAGTCTAAAGGATGATCTATGGACAAGCATAGAAGACAATCGGTAGCCAAGTTCCTTTAGTGAGGAACTGAAGCTCCAGAGTCGAAGCTTTATTGTGTTCCAAGGAGTCTATTGTATCTTTATTATTTATTTTAGACTTCTTGTATATATGTTAAGTACGTGGCAAATTGATAGAATTTAAGTGGATTTAATTTCAATTTTTAAAGATTTTATTTTCCTTGTTTTAAACAAGATTTAATCTTATTTCTGAAAACTATTTTTTAAGTGAAAAATATCTTATTTATTTAAAAGATTTTCTGTTTTTATTTTATCCTAATCTTTTGGAAAATCTGACTTGGTTAAACTATTTTGAAAAACGGCTTTTTACTTAGTCAAGGAAGTTGAGAAAATAAAGGAACCACTTCCTTTTGTGCGCTTCAGCTTGCTGCCCAAGCATCCACGAACTGCACTTCCTTATTTCATGGAAGTTGTGGTGTAGTGGGAGTTAAGGTAAACGTAAGGTCTCAACTGGTTTCCTCTTATATAAATAGGATTAGTTTTTTGTTTTGAAAAGTACACTTGAGCATTACAATTCTTAGTTTTTCGAAAAGAGTAAAAAATCCACTTAAGTCCTTGAGTGTCCTTGTACTTAGCATCTTAGGAGTTTTTGTCTTGAGTTGTATTGGGGAAGAGTTTGGGTAAACTCTAGAGTGTGTTATTGCTTTGAGTGAAGCAGGGAGAAAGAGAGAGATTCGAGAGCTTAACTGATTGAGGGATCAGTTAAGGGGGAACTTAAGTTCATTGAGGAACTTGAGTTTAGAGTCTTAATTTGTAATAGGTTGTTTGCCCTATTATTATTAAGAGTTGAGTTTAAAATCCCTTGTGGTCGTGGTTTTTCTTCTTGATTAGGGCTAAGAAGTTTTCCACGTAAAATCTCTCTTGCACTTTAAAGTTTTTGTTTAAGTTCCTTTAAGAATTTCGCAAAAATTACCCTAGTTCCTCCACAATACAATTCACCCCCCTCTTTTATTGTTCATTCGAGTCAACAATATGGGAAGCTTATTATTATCAATAAGATATTAGATGACCTCTTTTTAGCTTCCAACAGCTCTCAGTAGTATGATCCCTACCTCGATGGTACTTGTAGTGTTCATCTCGATTCCAACTAAGTAACCTCTTCTTAGGTGCGGGATCTTTAATAGGTGCAATGGGAATGACTAGTCCTTTGTGGTGTAGCTTTTCGAAAGCTGTTTCATATCTCATACCAAGTGGAGTAAACACTCTTTTCGATCTTTGGATTCGTGGTTTAGAGGTGTTCGTAGTATGTACTTTGTTATTGGGAGAGGAAGAAGAAGGATGGTCGTTCTTTTTTCCTCTCTCACTATTATCTTTCAGAAGGTCATCTTCAATGTTAATGCCTATATTATACACAGCCTTGAAAGTATTCAAGTTGTGTTGGTATTTTAAGTGCTTTGCATATTTTTCTTGAAGGTTCTTGATGAACATCCTTATAGACTCTTTTTCGGTAGGAACCTTAACCCTATTAGCAGAAGTTTCCCTCCATTTGATGAAGAAAGAAGTGAACCCTTCGTTTTCTTTTTGTTTTAACATCTCAAGTTGTCTGTGATCTGTTTGGTCTTGGATGTTGCACTTATATCAATCTACAAAAGAGTTTGTTATGGAATCCCATGAAGAGATTTTCTCTTTGTCAAGGGAAAGGAACCATTGGCATTATCTGTTTCAAGAGATAAAGAAAACAAGGAATGAAAGACTTTCCTATCAATCCCCTTAATGTTCATTATGGTTTCAAATGCCCTCAAGTGGAAGTAAGGATTATCTGTTGGCTAGAACTTAGGGATGTCATTGGCATTGAACTTCTGCGGAAGAAGCTCTTTGTCCACTAAGGCCCCTTGTGAGCTAATGCCCTGGAATCTATAGTAATTAGATATTTTGCTCAAGCTTTCTTGAATGAGCTCCATTTGTTGTTGTTTCACAGGGTCATTGATTTGAAGAGTTAAAGCCTTCAACATCTCAGTTACGTCAACCATTTGCTTCTTAAGCTCATTGACTTCTTCATGACATGGCATTATCTTCTTAGCTTTTCTTTTTCGACTGACTAGTTTATAAAAAAGTTAAACTTGAACTAAGGTGTTGTCCTTGATTAATCGCCCTTCTCTCCTTGACCAAGCACTGTGGAAAGGGAAATTAGCACTAGTAGAAAAATACAAAAAGGCAACCCCCAAATGGCACTAGTTCAGGCCAAACCGGTGCCAAAAATCGGCCTAAAAATGAGCGGGTTTTTAGACAAAGAGAAATGGCACCGATTCAGATCAAACTGGTGCCAAAAATACAAATGGCACCGGTTCAAACCGGTGCCATAAGATGTAAAAAAAAAAAAAACCAGTTCATCACATAACCCTAAATATAGTTGACTATCAGTCCACCTCTTTCATTCCCTCTGATCTCCTTCTCTCTCCTCTCTTCCTTCTCTCTCCTCCTCTCCCTTCTCTCTCCTCTCATCTCCCTTATTGATCTTCATCTCCCATATTCGATCTCCTCTCTCTCAACCGATCTTCTTTCATCGCCTCTCCCTAGCTTCTTCGATCTCCTCTCTTTCTTTGATCTTCACCACCACAACTTCGACCACCGCCACAAAGCCCACCACCACAACATCACCACTGCCGCAAAGCCGCCGCCACCACCACAAAGGTCGACCGCCGCGCAAAGCCCACCAACATAATCATCAACAACAATTTCTGCGTATCCTTCGAGGTTAGGGTTTATTTTATGGGTTTAATTCGATGTTAATCGAGTTTGTTGGATTTAAATTTGGGTTTGATTTTGGATTTAAATGGATTTTTATGAGTTTATTTAATTGATTATTGGATTTTAATTCGAGTTTTGTCAATTTTTCTGGGTATAATTATCCGAATTAAATCGGTTTTGTATTTTAATTCGATTTTTCTCGTTTTTTCCGGGTTTAATTGTGTTTAATTAATCGATTTTTCTGGGTACATGCATGTGTCTTTTGGGTTTTTTTTTTTAGTTCTCTGGGTGTTTTTAAAAGAGAAAATTCGGGGATTTTGTATTTTTCTGGGTACATGCATGTTAAAAAGAATGGATGAAGTACTTGTGTTAAGCCATTCTTGTTAAGTAATTCGGGGATTTTGTATTTATTTTTCAATTTTTCTTATAATTTTGAGTTTCTGGGTTTTTTTTTTTAATTTTTTAATTTTCAGTTCGTGAGTATTTTTGGGGTTTTTTCTTTTTTTTTTTTGGGGGGGGGGGATTTCTGGGTTTATTTTCTTGCTTTTAATTTCGTGATTCCTGGGTTTAATTTTGGTAATTTTAGTTTATTGTGAGATTTTATTAATTCGGTGTTTTAATTGATGTAGGTGAAGAATCAAAGTGTTGATTTTGGAATTTTGATTTTATTGTTGTAATTTTTTTTTCGTTCGATGAGTAATTTTTTTTTCTTTGATGTTGTAAATTTTTTTTTTGGATTTTGATGTTGTAATTTATTTTATTTTTTTGTATTGTAAAATAATAATTTAATCATCAATATATTTCATATTATATTTCGTATTCAAGCTTGTTATATGTTTCTGATTATATTTTGATCAATATATCTCTGATTGTATGTGTGGATAAAGCAAACTTAAAAAAAAAAAAAAAAAAAAAAAAACATGAATTGGCACCGGTTGACTTTATTCCCAACAAAAATAAAAATAAATAGTTATGGCACCGGTTTGAACTCGATGGACAACAGTTTTTACGGATTTTGTTTTAATCATATCTTTTGATCCAGAAGTCCAAATAAGTCATATAATATGTCGTTGGAAAGCTCTTAAAGTCTAATTTCCAAACCAATTAGAATTAGATTAAAATATTTTGTAGAATAAAAGATATGACCGAAATAGTAGGATGGTGTCATTTTGGATAAAGTTTTGTATTTCTATCATATCTTTTTCGTTATAGCTCGGAATTAATATTATAATATATCAATGGAAAGATAATTTGAATATCTATTCAACCATATAAGATTAGGATAAATATTATGTGGCATAAAAATAATATCTGACTGTCTTTGAACATCTTCAAATTCGAATAGAATTAGGATTAAAAAAAAGGAAAGTTTTTATTTAACTCAAATTCTTTAATCTTATGTTTTCAAAAGGGATAATTAAGATTTTTTAGAAACTTATAGAAGCTTCTTATTAATCCTAATTAGTTTAGGAATAAAATTAGACCTTTGGACCCTCCACATGATCATTGGGCCGTAGGTAAAAACCGGTTTGGGCCTAGTTTAGTATTTTGGCCATAACTTCCTCATTATTTATCTAAATTGGGCTTATAGTATATCGTTCGAAAGGTCTTTTCAAGCTGACGAGTGGAAAACTAGGTCGTTATCTAATCTTCCCTCGGTCAAACTAAATTTATAAACACTTAACAAACCTAAATACAAGTATAGAGGCAAGTCTAGGGTCGAACCCAAAGGAACGGTAATGTTCAAGCACTTTCAATTATGCGCCTAAGCTAGGTCGAAGACGAAGGTAAGAGAGAATACTAACAACTAACAAAACAAGTAACCAAGGAAAAAAAACACTAGGAATGGGGATCAAGAAGTAATCATGTCAATTGCAACAACTTAGGAAGAGCATGCCAATCAAAGGTTGTGAGGACTAAATGATAAGAGCAATCAATAGGAGTCAAAGAGCTATCTCCTAATTGTTAAGCAAGGATTCACTATGAATAACAAACTAAGAGAATCACAATCAAAACCAATTGATAATTGCAATTCCTAAATCAATTGTTCATGTCATTAGCAATTACAATGCAATCTAGCATAATTCTCAAGGCCAAATTTAATTACACACATGCAAACCTTCACTAATCACTTTATTCTCAACAATCAATCAACCCAATTCCCAAATTAATCACAATTAATCAATCATACAAGTTTTACCCAATTCCTAGCCAAACAACTATTCAAGAACAATTAATCAATCATACAAGTTTCATCATCTATCAACTAACAACTATAGAGAACAAGAATCAACAAAATATCAAGAACAATTACTCTAATCAAACATCAAATATCCAAAATCAAACCAAACAAACATCAAATTAAACAAAGCAATTGAATGAGATAGAGTTTAGAAATGCTCATTGATAATTAAGAAGATCTCCAACACAATTGTGACACTTGCATCTTCAACCTCTCAATCACCATTGAAATTCCTCACTTTCTCTCTCTAAAACTACTCCTAATCTAGCCTAATCTAGAGAGAGAAGCTCTCAACCTAAGAGAGAGAAAACTAAGCTCTAAACTAATTAAGAAAATAGAATAAATGTGGGTTCCCAATTATCCCCAAAAATGGGTATTTAAACTAAGCTGAGAAAAATAATAAAAGAAGGAAAAATAAAATAAATAAACTAAGAAAAGGAAAATAGAAATTAAGAAAGGAAAAATAAGTTAAGAAAAGAAATAAGAAAAAGAGAAATAAAATAAAAGGAAAAGGAATTAAAATAAATAAAAGAAAGAAATCCCCAAAAACAAGTCAGACCCTCAACTCCCCTCCTTCTCCTTCCGTGGCTGCTTTGAAATTCATCACACCACCATCATCTCTCGCAAATCTTCATCATCAAATCAGCACCATTAGCAATTTTTAGCAAATAATCTTGACCGCTTGATCTTATTAATGCTCACGTGAGAAGCTCGTGATACGGGTTTAAATTGAACGCAGAAAGCCGCGCCCGCGGTGGTCTAAGCCGCGCCCTCTCCAGAGCCACCGCGTCCGCGGGAAGACCTCGGGATAACCGTGGCTACTTACTGCCTAATTTGAGGCATCGAACCCGCGTCCGCTCCTCTCACACCCGCGTCCTCGGGGAAATCCAATTGAATTGGGACTTGATTCAGTTCGATTGGGGTTGCTTAGTTTGGGAGTTGATGAAGGTTGATGCTTAATTGAATCGGGGCTGAATTAGTGCGGTGGAGAAGGGTGGTTTGGTTTGATTTAATTGGCGAAGGAGGCAGCAAGTGGTGGTGGTTTGGCTGGTTGTTTCGGTGGTGATTGGAGGTGGAAGGTGCGGCTGTTGGCTGCGGTTATTGGTGGTGCGAAGGTGGTAGGTTGGGAGTGGCGGATTTGGTGTTAGGAGGCAGGGAACAGGGGAGCTGCTGCTGGAATGTGGTTGAGGTGGCTGGTTAGTGCTGCGGGATGTTGGTGGTTGTGGTGGCTGTTGGCAGGAGTTGGTGGAAGTTGCGGCTGGAATGTGGTGGTTGTTTTGGGGAAGCAGGGGAGAAGAAGTGCGTGGTTGTTGTGTTGGCTGGGAGCAAGGGGGCTTGGTGTGGTGTAGGAAAGGATAATGGTGGGGTGTAGGATAAGCTGGCAGCGAAAGGGCTAAGACTTGTTGGCTTGTTTTCGTTGCAACGCTTAATTGATTTTGAAGCTAAGACCTCGAAACATCAAGCTTGAACATCGGAACTCTAAATATGACAATTTGACTCGTGCCTTGTCCCGAGCAATCACCTACACGAACAACCAAACATGGGGGAGAAATAGAAGACAAATAAAATAAAATAAATAAAATAAAAATAAATAAAAGAAATAAATGAAATAAAACAAAAACTATGAATTAAGGACTAAAAAAATGAAAAACACATAAAACTAAACAAAACTCAAAATGAGTTATTAAAATGGAAAACCAAATAGAACTAAGAAAAATATAGGAAAATAATGATGGAAAATATAGAAAAAGAACCTAAATCTTATTCTTTTGAGCGCCATAAATGACACTCATCAAATTCCCCCAAGCTAAACTTATGCTCATCCTCGAGCAAAATAAAATCCAACCCAAGGAAAAATGATGAATTTATTCAAGCAAGGAAAGAAACAAGAAAACTAGAGAAGATGGGAATATACACTAACTCACTTTCGTAGGAATCACGGTCAATTTTAGCAACTAAAGACAAGCCATTTAAACCCCTAGATCGCCCTAGAGGACGAGTGATGCTCTCGTAAGGGTATCCTAAGAGTTTACCCATAACTCTCATAATAATACAAACAAGGCAAAGTATGAAAATGAAAACAAAATACAAGAAAAGCAAACAAATGTTCATGAAAGGACTTTTGCAAATGTACAAGCACAAGTGAATGCAAATCTTTCTAAACAAGTAAGGGAGTGCACGCTACAAGATACCTAAGGTTGATTGAAACATAAATATGCTAAGCATAGGAACTAGTTATCACACTCCACTTTCATCCCAAACGGTCTTACCGCGTTCCCCCTACTAATCTCATATCTCTCCTTAGTGAGCATCTCATAGATTTCGCGAAGGAACCGGAAAAAGATCAAATTTTTTTTGGGCTACTCGACATCTTGACTTCGCATCCCCTTTCCTTAGGCAATGACCCATGATTCCCTCCCCCGAATAGTGACTCAACTTTCTAGGTCGAAAGGTCTTTCCCCAAGGTTGTAACGTAAGGCATAAAGGGTGAAGGTAGGCTAAAATTTTTAAAAATTTGGCGGTTTTCCTAAAAAGTGAAGCAAAAGGGTGATCAATCCTTAACAACACGATCAAGAAATCACCAAACAAAAGCAACACCCCCAAGCTTATTTGAAGCTATACTCACAAGAAATATATACAAAAAGCGTAAACGCTTCTCCCCCAAGCTTAAATGAAGCATTGTCCTCAATGCTTAGAAGGAGAAAAGAATACATCAAAATTATTTTGAATTTTTATTTTTTTTTCAATTTTTTTGTGTTTTTTTTTTATGACTTGCTTTGTCCTTGCCTTTTTCTAAATTCGAACGGCTTTTTCAAAATTGCAATTATTTGTCCATGCCTTTTAAGAAGTAGGACGGCTTTTACTCATATACACGTGCCATTATTCACAAAGAAAACTTAACACAATCTTGCACTCATAAAAACCAAACATCCAACTTCACCACCACAAACTCCATCAAATATGATCAATTTGCTTCACAAAAACAAGAAAAGAAAGAAAATGAAACAAAAGGCCAAAGATCTAAAGATGTGGCTTGAAAAGAAGGAAATAGGCTCAAATGGTTGCAAGATGGCAAATGGAAACCCAAAAACAAATATGAATCAAACTAACCTAAAAATGAAAAACACTACCCCGAAAAAGGTGCTTTTGTCCTCCCTAGATAGCCGGTCTCGGGTTTAAGAATCATACATCAAGCTTTATAGATTAGGCTTGCAAAGTCCAGGACCCATGCCGCTCATGCAAGAATATGATGAAAGCTTGAACAAATATAAATCTCACATGGTTGTAGCAAAAACACACTAAGGTTGTCAAATCGAAGATAGGGAGCAACTACAAACATGCCACAAACAAGTAGAATCCGGCTTCATGATCCCCCTAGTTCTAGACAACTACCTTAGCCTGCTTTATCCTAGAATCAACCAAACGTAATCTCAAATCGTGCACACCACTACCATTTAGGAAGAAAAGCATTCAATTATACATGTCCAAATGTTATTATGTCCAAAGAAAGAACAAAACAAAACACATTGCAAATTTGCCTTGATAGAAACAAAAATCTTTTTGGAGTTTTTCAAAATATAAGAACATGGAAAAGCATATACAAAGGTGCATAGCATACATGAATAAACATCCCACCAAACATGATAGAATACCCTCACCCAAGCTTGAATAAGACATTGCACTCAAACATAAATCATATAATCCATGGGAGGGGAAAACAAGGAGATCAATCCAATAAACGAACATATGTCCAACAAGTCATCATCCACTAGAGAAAGAGCAAGGAAGGATATTACCGGATATTAGGTGGGTGTAAATACCCGCAAATGACCCAATTTAACCTTTCAAAGCTAATTTCTCAAGAATTAAACCTTGTTTCCATATGCTAGCAAAAATAGGAGTCAAACTTCCTCGATTCTTGATCCAAATTGAAGCACCGAAGTATATCAACTCATGTACCTAGCAAAAGGCACACAAAAATTTCCATGAGAGAAAATCTATTCTAAAAACAAAAGAAAATCTATTCTAAAACACGGGTTACTTCCCGAGAAAGGCTTGCTTAAGGTCCAAGCTTGACCGCTCTAGTAAAATAATATTGCAACGATCGCAAGAGCTTGTCCAATGCACTACTACACATTTCATATGATAGAAGGTAGGAAAATGACGGAAGAAAAACGTGCAACAGGATCATTGCACACAAGTGAGAAGGGAGGTGCCAAAAGAAAGAAGAAGAAGAAGGATAAAAAGGAAAAACAAGAAAATAAGAAGAAGAAGAAGAAGAAGGGGGAATAAAAGAATGGAAAGAAAAAGAAAAAGGCAAATCCTCCTCACTAAAATATTATTGGGTGGCAACATCACCCTTTTCCTCAACAATAGACGAATGAGGGAAAGTAAGATCATCATAGACAAGGGAGTCCCCAATAGGCTTATCAACAAAGGAAGGGAGAAAAATAGGGCAATAGGGGATGTGGTCAAACCTTTGAGAAAAAGGGGTATGAGAAATAGGCAAAGGGTTCACGACTCCCTCAACACAAGGTCTCACATCGCCAATGAGGGCATGAAAATCAATCATAGAGTCCTCAAATGAAGTTCTCTCACTATCGACATCTCCCTCAAGCTCAAAAACTCCAAAGGAATCAATTTCGTCCTTCTTTGCACCACAATAAACAACCTTTCCTTCCACAAACTCAAAACCTAAGTCCTCAAAATCGTTCATGAATGGATGCAAATATAACTCAAAATCATCTCTCTCCCATGAAGCATCATCAATGAACTCACTTAAAAGGCTATGGGTTTTCATTTGACTCTCAATAAACACATTGGACATAACCTCAAACAAGTCCAAACACTCATGGATAGAAGAGTCACATTCATTCACTTGAGACTCATCATAATCAACCAAGGAAGAGGAGTTTAGATTCATAAAATCATCATAATCATCATCACTCTCAACTCCCTTTCCTTCACTCCTATGCTCAAAAATAGGATCCTCACACACTCTTGGTTGTTCAAAATGATCATCATCATCATCCTCAACACACACATCAAATTGAGATTTTTCACAAACAAGCATCAAGGATGACAATTGTCTTTCTAACTCATCTTTTCTTCTCTTTCCCTCCTCAAGACGCTCCTCATTCTTTTTCATTATCTCTAATTGACCTCTCATAGATTGAAGAATCATCTCCTTACTAGTCCCAAGATCATCATCAAGCTCAAAGTGCCTAATTTGAGAATCAAATATATCAACAAGAGATTCAAAAGATGTAGAAGGTTGAGGCTCAACAAGGGAAGAAGAAGTACAACCAAGATCGGAAGAATCAACATTAAGATCATGAGCATATACATCACATTAGGGAGCGGGGGCACAATCAAGGACATGAGATTCATCATCAAGGGAACGAAGCACATCACAAGAAGGCATGGTAAATAATGAAGAATATTAAAACACACCATTAGCATCAACTTGAGCATGTACTTCATCATCATGAACAAAAGGGGAAATAGAGTTGAAATCATGTATTCTAGGTTCACCAATAGAATCATGTGACAAATCATGGGAATTCATGCTAATATTAGAAGAATCAACGCAATGCATATCAATATTAGGATCATGATTATCCCTATTATAAACATCCCTAGCAAACCAAACGTAGAAATCCCAAGCATCATCAATTGACAATGCTCTAAATTCACCATTATGCATGCATTCAACTTCATCCCTAGTTTGCTCATTCAAACCAAAATAACAAATCTCACAAGCCTCCCAAAGGCTACAACAATTACAATCAAGAAATCCCTCTAGTCTATTAAAATATTAACAAAAAGGCTCATTGTCAAATTAAGGAAATGAGAGACATGCCATTTTTTTTACAAAGCAAACAAAAATCAAATAAAAGAAAAGTAAAAACAAAGACCTAGACTCAAGCAATCAAAATCACTCAAACATAGACACCGTTCCCCGGCAACGGCGCCATTTTGACGAGTGGAAACTAGGTCGTTATCTAATCTTCCCTCGGTCAAACTAAATTTATAAACACTTAACAAACCTAAATACGAGTATAGAGGCAAGTCAAGGGTCGAACCCAAAGGAACGGTAATGTTCAAGCACTTTCAATTATGCGCCTAAGCTAGGTCGAAGACGAAGGTAAGAGAGAATACTAACAACTAACAAAACAAGTAACCAAGGAAATAAAACACTAGGAATGGGGATCAACAAGTAATCATGTCAATTGCAACAACTTGGGAAGAGCATGCCAATCAAAGGTTGTGAGGACTAAATGATAAGAGCAATCAATAGGAATCAAAGAGCTATCTCCTAATTGTTAAGCTAGGATTCACTATGAATAACAAACTAAGAGAATCACAATCAAAACCAATTGATAATTGCAATTCCTAAATCAATTGTTCATGTCATTAGCAATTACAATGCAATCTAGCATAATTCTCAAGGCCAAATTGAATTACACACATGCAAGCCTTCACTAAGCTAATCACTTTAATCTCAACAATCAATCAACACAATTCCCAAATTAATCACAATTAATCAATCATACAAGTTTCACCCAATTCCTACCCAAACAACTATTCAAGAATCATCATCTATCAACTAAAAACTATAGAGAACAAGAATCAACAAAATATCAAGAACAATTACTCTAATCAAACATCAAATATCCAAAATCAAACCAAACAAACATCAAATTAAACAAAGCAATTGAATGAGATAGAGTTTAGAAATGCTCATTGATAATTAAGAAGATCTCCAACACAATTGTGAAACTTGCATCTTCAACCTCTCAATCACCATTGAAATTCCTCACTTTCTCTCTCTAAAACTACTCCTAATCTAGCCTAATCTAGAGAGAGAAGCTCTCAACCTAAGAGAGAGAAAACTAAGCTCTAAACTAATTAAGAAAATAGAATAAAAGTTGGTTCCTAATTATCCCCAAAAATGGATATTTAAACTAAGCTAAGAAAAATAATAAAAGAAGGAAAAATAAAATAAATAAACTAAGAAAAGGAAAATAGAAATTAAGAAAGGAAAAATAAGTTAAGAAAAGAAATAAGAAAAAGAGAAATAAAATAAAAGGAAAAGGAATTAAAATAAATAAAAGAAAGAAATCCCCAAAAACAAGTCAGACCCTCAACTCCCCTCCTTCTCCTTTCGTGGCTGCTCTAAAATTCATCACACCACCATCATCTCTCGCAAATCTTCATCATCAAATCAGAACCATTAGCAATTTTTAGCAAATAATGTTGACCGCTCGATCTTTTTAATGCTCACGTGAGAAGCTCGTGATACGGGTTTAAATTGAACCCAGAAAGCCGCGCCCGCGGTGGTCTAAGCCGCGCCCTCTCCAGAGCCACCGCGTCCGCGGGAAGACCTCGGGACAACCGCGGCTACTTATTGCCTGATTTGAGGCATCGAACCCGCGTCCGCTCCTCTCACACCCGCGTCCTCGGGAAATCCAATTGAATTGGGACTTGATTCAGTTCGATTGGGGTTGCTCAGTTTGGGAGTTGATGAAGTTTGATGCTTAATTGAATCGGGGCTTAATTAGTGCAGTGGAGAAGGGTGGTTTGTTTTGATTTAATTGGCAAAGGAGGCAGCAAGTGGTGGTGGTTTGGCTGGTTGTTTCAGTGGTTATTGGAGGTGGAAGGTGCGGCTGTTGGCTGCGGTTATTGGTGGTGCGAAGGTGGTAGGTTGGGAGTGGCGGATTTGGTGTTGGGAGGCAGGGAACATGGGAGGTGCTGCTGGAATGTGGTTGAGGTGGCTGGTTAGTGCTGCGAGATGTTGGTGGTTATGGTGGCTATTGGCAGGAGTTGGTGGAAGTTGCGGCTGGAATGTGGTGGTTGTTTTGGGGAAGTAGGGGAGAAGAAGAGCGTGGTTGTTGTGTTGGCTGGGAGCAGGGGGGCTTGGTGTGGTGTAGGAAAGGATAATGGTGGGGTGTAGGATAAGCTGGCAGCGAAAGGGCTAAGACTTGTTGGCTTGTTTTCGTTGCAACGCTTAATTGGTTTTGAAGCTAAGACCTCGAAACATCAAGCTTGAACATCGGAACTCTAAATATGACAATTTGACTCATGTCTTGTCCTGAGCAATCACCTACACGAACAACCAAACATGAGGGAGAAATAGAAGACAAATAAAATAAAATATATAGAATAAAAATAAATAAAAGAAAAAAAACTAAAACTATGAATTAAGGACTAAAATAATGAAAAACACATAAAACTAAACAAAACTCAAAATGAGTTATTAAAATGGAAAACCAAATAAAACTAAGAAAAATATAGGAAAATAATGAAGGAAAATATAGAAAAAGAACCTAAATCTTATTCTTTTGAGCGCCATAAATGACGCTCATCACAAGCCCCATTCAACTACATCATTATTGGACCCATATCATGGACCAAACTAAACTGGAATGCACATTTTTCAAAAAAAGGGTAAGAGAAGAAATATTTGCAAAAACAAAAAGAAGAGATATTTTAATGAAAACATCCTCATCACTAGACTTTTCACACATTCACCTCATTCGATAATCAAATGACATGAAAGGTATTCATTACTGGGTTTGGTTTTGGGGAGACACATTTGGGTGTCGACAGAAGCCCCCACTTTGACTGAGGTTGGAGAAACTTATGTTTCAAAAACGAAAGTCAAAGTATCGATAGGGACGGAGAATGATTCAGAACGTTCCGCGATCCTAAATCATTCTAGTAACGCCAATACCTGCAAACTATCGTTAGTTAAAACAGATAAGAGAGTTAAGAAAAGTGTATCTTGCACCGTCGAGTACACGTCTCTAGGGTAACCGATTTGTTACTTTTGCTATTGTGACAACCTTCCACAAGCTAGGGAACGCCATTTTGCTGATTTGATGTTCGTCTCTGAACAATGTAACTTTTTGATATGTCCACGTGTCTCTGAACAAAGAGCTTTGACGATCTTCCTCAAGCTAGGGGATACCGCCTGAAGACTGCTACGCCTGTTACTGCCTTCAATTTCCGCTGTGATAGTCTTCTGCAAGCTAGAGAACACTATCGAAGATTGCATCGCGTGAAACGGTCTTCTACCGCCTAAAGACCATCTTCCGCAAGCCAGGGAACATGATCGAAGAATTGCTTCGCATGAAGCCATCCTAATTTGTTGCGATAATATTCCGAAGAAAAGTATCGAAGATCAACGCCTGTCGATCCTTAATGCTACATGAATTTTTCTATTGATGCTTTGGATGATGACAATCCTCTTTTCCTTAGGAATAGTTGCCAACACGACTCTTGTATGATGTATGGCAATGCGATTTAGGGAAAGTTGTCAATTCAGCGTAACAATCCATCCATGGAAAAGTTGCTTCGATGAAGCGACAATCCGTATCTCAAAAAATTTGCCAAAATCCAATTTTAGGAAAAGTTGTCAATGCTTCATAACAATCTGTCATAAGAACTTTGCTACGATCGACATTCCACATCTTGGAATGTGTAGGCGTCGCTCAAAGTAAGCCTGTGTTAAAGCATGTTGTGAATATGCTTGGCACTCATAGGAAGTGAGAATTGACATTACGATTAGGGACAAGGAAAGTAGGGAGCCGCCAACAAGTTTTTAAGGAACTTGTAAACCGTTCACGGATCATAAAAGGCAACCACGAATAAAGGAACAACGATAGGAAACAACGATTGACCCATGAAGGCTACAACCCATTCATAATACATGAGATTACTAATTCCATATGGTTCGGAACAACGAAAGAAGGATCGGGGATGATGGTACGAAGTGAGTCATGGAGTCACATTCGCCCGTATTGGCCTCTACTCGATTCTTATAGTGAAAAGCAATTCCTGCGATCTCAAAGGCATAAAAACAGGGATTCAATTCGCTCCAAACTATTATTAAGCTTAATTGGTTTAATATTAATGCAACATATAATTCTAAAAAAATTTGTGATCACTTGATAAAACAACAATATTTAAAAGGAACCTAAAACGGTCGTCCAAATTATCTTATTAAGCTTGATTTTCAATTACATATTCCCTTTAACATGCAATATAGTGATCATAATAACAATTGAATTAACATTAATATTGGAAGCAATTTAACTATAAATCCAACAATATAAAATCGCTAGAAAAATAATAGAAATAAAAGGAACATAATTCTTACTTTGATTTAGTTTGCTTGGAACTACAAAATAATAAACGAGTTAGTAACTTCAAGGAAAAATAATAAAATAATAATTAAATTAAATTAAATAGAATAGATTTGGGGCGTAACCCTCAAGCAGTTCTACCTTTCAGGCCTAGGCTTAAAGACAGAACCACGAGTAAAGTATGGACTCCTTAGAGTGCTTGAAGAGGGAATTTTGAAAGAAGAAGGGTAGGCTAGTGTTTAGGCTAGAGCATAGAAGAGATAAAAAAAAGAGAATTAATTGATGCCCCGTACATAAGAAATAAGGGGGTATTTATAGAAAAAATGAGCTGAGGGAACACACAGAACCCTAAAAGTATAAAAACCCTAAAAAATTGCACTGCGACATGGTAGAGAGCACCGTGACACGTCAGACAGGGCGAATTCCCATGACACGGTGGACAGCTGTGTGACGCGGGAAATGTTTAGGGTAAGGGAAATACAACATGTGAAATGTTTATGCAGAAAGGAAATAGAATTGCCCCGTGTCATAGCACAGGCACCGTGGCGCGGCACTGGATCCCTTGACACGGTGCTTACTGTAATGACGTGGGAACTTGTAGCCCGTTTTTCCATCTAAATTCATTTTTAACCCTAATTTCGTTCAGCATTTTTAAGTGCTGATTGATAATTTTGGGCCATTTCTGATCTGTTATTATTAATTGGACCAAAATAATAAATAAATAAAATAAATAAAAGGTTTTGGCCAAATAATAAAGTAAAATAAAAAGGTTTGGGCTGAAATTAAAAATGAACTATGCTTTGACTAAACATCAAGACTAGTCCATGGACTGTTCAAAAATTGATTTAAATTAATTACGATTTTTTAAGAACTCTCGGGATTAAATACCGAACCCGACCAATAATGGCGGTGAAAGATTGTTCCTCATCGGGTTTGGTTTTGGGGAGACATTTTAGGTGTCTACAGAAGCCCTCACTTTGACTGAGTTTGTAGAAACGTCAGTTTTGAAAACGATAGTCAAAGTATTCGATAGGGACGGAGAATGATTTAAGATGTTCTACTATCATAAATCACTCTGTATACGCCGATACCTGCAGAAAAATGTTAGTTCCACAGATAAAAGATTAAAGAGATAGAATACATATCTGACACTAGTGTATCGGTGACAAATGAGTTTGGCAGCCTCCTATGCTTGAAGGAATCCACCGGATGATGTTTCATTATAATGTTTTCCATGCTTGAGGAAAGTCGACTGATGAATTTGGTATCTTTCTAAGCCTAAAGAAACCTACCGAATGATACTTTCCATGCCTGCGGAAAGTCGACATATGATTTTGGTGTTTATCTATGCTTGAAGAAATCCACCGATAATTCTTTCCATGCTTGAGGAAAGCCGACTTGGCAGTTTCTATACTTGAAGAAAAATCCACCGATAACGCCTTCCATGCTTGAGGAAAGCCGACTTGAAGGTTTTCTATACTTGAAGAAAAATCCACTGATAACGCCTTCCATGCATGAGGAAAGCCGACTTGGCGGTTTTCCATAGTTGAAGAAAAATCCACCGATAACGCCTTCCATGGTTGAGGAAAACCGACTTGGCGGTTTTTCTATACTTGAGAAAAATCCACCGATAATGTTTTCCATGCTGGAGGAAAACCGACAACTGATATAATCGCTGAAATTTGCAAGTGTATGATGGTTCGATTATCCCTGAACGTGGGCCGCAGATAATTTACCTTCAAGTCGACTACCCCACGATATTAGATGTTTAAAATGTCGAAAATGCAACCCTAACGCTTGTTAGGGGTAAATCGGTAATTTTGGGTACATTTTAAATACCAATTAAAATTTTCCGTGCAATTCCAGTGAGAAGATAGCTGACCAAAAGTTGCAGAGAATCATTCCAACTTGGTCAAAGATGCTAAAATATCTGCAAGAAGATTAAAGGAGCGTGCAGGACAAGCAATAGGGCACCGCGCCACGGAGAGCTTTCCCGCGACCCGGTGGATAGCCTTGTCTGACGGTGAAAATCCCGAGACGCGAGACTTTTCTTCCCCTTTTTTTTTTGAAATTTTAAACGTGTCACGCACAGATTTACCTTTACTTGGTAACGGGGTTCGGGGCACAGGAACGGAGAACCATAACGTCTATTTTTTTTTGCTTTAAATTCGCTGCTTCTTTCTCTTTTTCTCACTTCTTCTTTACCATTTTCATTCTCAACAATTTTTCTGTTCTCACTTCTTTTTTTGTTTTTTTTTGTCCGGGGACCGTGCCACGGCTGACAACACCGGCGAACGGGAGTACCCACCGTGACACGGCGTCGGACCTGCCCACGACCATTTTTTTTCGCCGTTTTTTTCTAGTTTTGCCTCTGTTTTTCGCCGCTGCTGTTGCTGCTTCCCGCTGCTGCTGCCTGAACTCCGCCGCTATCCAGAATTCACCGTGACACGGGCTCCAGTCACCGTGTCACGATAGCCTTTCCCCGTGCCGTAGTGGTCTAACTGTTGTTGCTGCAGTTTTCTGAGCTTTTGGAGCCCGATTATTCACGAAGCCCACTCGAATTTCTTGCTATCCTCTTCATTTTCGAATTCCTTTAAGGATTTATGTAATTTACATGTCTTTTATCTCGAATTTTGCTTCAAATGAGTAATTTCATGTAAAAACCCTTGAAAAATCAATTTGGGGATTTTTTATTTCTACCCTCTTTGTTGAAATTCTTGTCATGAATTACCTTGTGTATGAATGTATGTTTATTTATGAGCGATTCGAGGCTAAAATTGCATGATTTGGTGACGAATTGGGCAAATCACCATTTTTTTGTACTACTTATGTGAGATGGTGTTCTTGTTGTTCATGTTTTTCTTTTGCACTTGAAATGATGATATATTGGTTGTAGATCTTGTAAATTGTGCCGATTTATCGTTCTTGTTTAATTTTGAAACATTTTTTGTTTTGTGTATGTACTTTATTGTCATGCAGAACATAACATCATGCAATTAGGAGAACATAATATTAGTTTGTCATGGAGAAACTAAATACTAGAAATAATTCCATTAATTTGCTAATTTTTAGCCTTGAGGTAAAAATTTTGCGTATAATAGACAATGTAACTTGAGGTAACTTTTAAGCCGCTTTTGAATAAACTAAATAACTTAGGAAATGATGCTAAGTATTTAGATTTTTATTTTTATAATAGCATGCCTAGACAACAGGATCGCGATCTTTCTACTCGTGGCCGACGTCAGGCTTTTTGGGAGGACACTCCCACTGTTCCTGAGGGCATGGAAGACGATGCCCTAGAGACCGAGCCTCGCCCTTCTTCAGGTAGGGGTAGGTGGATTCCACCTCTATGGACACCATACGAGTTAGTTTTCCGCCGTGAGAACAATGTTTCTCACCGTCCACTCGCCGGCATAATCGATGGAACGCTTCGCCATCATGGCTCCGGAGTTGGAGATTTGGTTCCCCGGCTATATGGGTTTATCACGAGGGATTCTGTTACGAACGCCTTGTGGGAATCTGCTGGTTTAGGAGATTTTTTCGGCGGTCGTAGGGTTTCGCAGCCCCCGGGGTTGTGGCCCGACACTCGTTCGCACGTTGTTGGAGTATTTTTGGGATACTACCAACACTTTTTACTATTTCTTGGGGGGAGATTACAATGACCCCCTCGATTTTAGCATGATCAGCGGTTTACGCTTCACCGATCAGGTAGTACGGAAAATTCCTGACCTTACTTGGGGGTCGACTGAGGTAGCAGATTTGTTAGGTCTGGTCGTTCAGCGCATCAGGACTCAGCCAGTGCCTCGAGCTGGTCCTAAGAGCGGGCGATCAGAGTTGGCTTTGACATGGATGAGACATCACCTGAGCAGTTAGTGCGGATCTTCATTTTGATTCTCATTTCCGTGACTCTTTCTCCTGATAAGAGTTCGCGTGCGCTTGTTTACTACCTTCCTTCTTTGGTTAGGATCGGCAAGATAGGATCTTATAGTTGGGCCAGCCTTGGATATGCCAATCTTCGCTTGTCGCTATGTCATGGTTGTAGGCAGCTGAATGACCAGACCCCTGTCACCGTCTACGGTTTATAGAGAGTCGTAGAGGTGACGATCTTTCTTCTTCTTGTTTTGTTTTAACTTGTTTGACTCATGTGCTTAGAGACTACTTTTCATAGCAGCTGTGGTTCTGTGAGTACTTTCCGTGATTGGCCCCTCGACGGCGTTGTGGAGCGGTCCATGAATTCCCTGTCAGAGCTAGCTGGCGTGACCGAGGCGAGTCACGAGTGGAGTATGTCCCTACGCTGCGCGGGCAGCTACGCCGAGGCACCTCTTCCGTTGGTGTAAGAATTGCTTTTGCAGCATGTTATTCTCTACCTCGACGTTATTTTCGGCGTTTATTACAACTCTTTATGGTTTTTAGGTTGTTGTTGAGAACTAGTATCGGCCTTGGGCTGTGATGACTAATCTTCCCGAGGCCTTGCAGCTTTTGGCGTACCGTACTGTTTTTGTTGGTACTGGACGCTTTCCTTGGTATCTTCGAGAGCGTGTTCTTTGTCAGAACAGTGATTGTAGACCCCTAAAATGTCTCCCCAAAACCAAACCCGATGATGAACAACCTTTGACCACCACTTTTGGTCGGGTTTAGTATTTAATCCCGAGAGTGCTTAAAAAATCGTATTAAGTTAAATTCAATTTTTGAATACTCCATGGATCAGTCTTGATGTTTAGTCAAAGCATAGTTCTTTTTTTTTTTAAATTTCAGCCCAAACCTTTTTGTTTTATAATTTTATTATTTATTTTAGCCCTAACCTTTTATTTATTTTATTTATTAATTTATTTTAGCCCAATTAATAATAATAAATCAGAAATGGCCCGAAATTATCAATCGGCACTTAAAAATGCTGAATGAAATTAGGGTTAAAAATGAATTTAGACGAAAAAATAAACTATGGGCTCTCGCGTCACGGTAGTAGTCGACCGTGTCACGGGAATGTTCCCTGTCTGACAGTGGGATTCCCCGTGACACGGTGCCCCTGCTGTGACACGGGGCAATTCCGTGTCCTTTCCGCATAAACCCTTCACGAGTTTTGTTCCCCATACCCTAAATATTTCCCGCGTCATAAAACTGTTCACCGTGTCACGGGGACTTGTCCCGTCTGACGATGCCAGGCACCGTGACACGGTACCCTCTGCCGTGTCGCGGTTTATTTTTTTTAGGGTTTTCATCTTTTTAGGGTTCCGTGTGTTCCCTCAGCACATTTTTTCTATAAATACCCCCTCATTTCTCATGTACGGGCATCAATTAATACTCTATTTTTCTCTCCTCTATGCTCTAGCCTAAACACTAGCCTACCCTTCTTCTTTCAAAATTCCTTCTTCAAGCACTCCAAGGAGTCCATACTTTACTCGTGGTTCTGTCCTTAATCCAAGGCCTGAAAGTTAGAACTGTGTGAGGGTTTGGCCCCAAATCAACTCTATTTAATTTAATTTAATTATCGTTTTATTATAATTTCCTTGAAGTTACTAACTCGTTTATTATTTTATAGTTGCAAGCAAACAGAATAAAAGTAAGAATTATGTTCCTTTTATTTCTATTATTTTTCTATCGTTTTTATTTTGTTGGATTTATTGTTAAATTGCTTCCAATATTATTGTTTATTCTATTATTATTATGATCACTATATTGCATGTTTGAAGGGAATATGTAATTGAAAATCACGCCTCATAAGATAATTTGGACAACCGGTTTAGGTTCCTTTTTAATCTTGTTGTTTAATCAAGTGATCAGAAATATTTTAGAATTATGTGTTGCATTAATATTTAACCGATTTAGCCTAATAATAGTTTGGAGCAAATTGAATCTCTGTTTGTATGCCTATGAGATCGCAGGAATGCTTTTCACAATAACAATCAAGTAGAGGCCAATACGGGCGAATGTGACTCCATGACTCACTTCGTACCATCATCCCCGATCCTCCTTTTGTGTTTCCGAACCATATGGAGTTAGTAATCTCATGGATTATGAATGGGGTGTAAACTTCACGGGTCAATCGTTGTTTCCTATCGTTGTCCTTTATCGTGGTTGCCTTTTTATGATCCGTGAAAGGTTTACAAGTTCCTTAAAAACTTGTTGGCGGCTCCCTACTTCCCTTGTCCCTAATCGTATATGTCAATTCCCACTTCCTATAAGTGCCAAGCATATTCACACATACTTTAACGTAGGCGCACTTCGAACAACGCCTACAATTTGGCGACTCCACTGGGGAGGATTCTTGGTTTTTTATCGATTTAAGTGATCAGTATTTAATTAAGCTGAGTGGATGAGACTTGAAAGATTCTTGAAAAATATTCCTGTGATTAATTTGGCATTTTTGCATAGGCATAGATGTTTTAACGTCGCATTTAGGTCTGTCCCGTAGGAAAAAATTGAATAACTTGATTGCGTACGAAGGAAAACAGGGCACCAGTAAGATTTTCTGACTGCCGTGTCACGGTGCAGTACACCGTCTGACGGTGTGCAGCATCGTGCCACGGTATTTTCTTCTGTGTCAAGGCAGTCCTAAAATAAGTCTGGTAGCTTTTTTTCTCTTCTCACTGTCAACTTCCTTCGATTTTTCTTAAAAAAAGTGTTTGTGTTCTACATGTGTCTTAGCCTTGGGAGATTTAAGCTCTATTAACCCAAAAACGCTCATGGAAATAAGGGTTCGTCCGAGTTATTAAATCCACCCAAATGGAGTCGAGTTCAATTTCATCACGGACTCGCAGAGCCGCCCATTGGCATACACCCTCAAGGGACGTGTCCTTGCTAACGCGTCTAAACTCTTAACCATGGTACCCTTTTTTTGACACCCAAAGCTTGACCATTAGTTGAACATAGATCTTGACCTTAGGTTATGAACTCTTTTTACATCGTGACTAAATGCTACATGTTTATTTGGTGCTAAACCTCAAGTGTTTTCTCTTTTTGTTTAAACCATAACCGAGGGTTTTTATTTCCACATAGTAATTAGTACGGACTAAAAATTGATTAAAATCTGGAAGTTACACAAATTTAGGCCTAGAATTGCGCACCGTCTCACGGCAGGTCTGTCGCGCCCCGGTGTGCAATGCTGTGACACGGTACATTGCCCTGTCTGACGGTGCACTGTACCGTGTCACAACAGCCAGCACTGTGACACGGTGCCCAGGAGGTTTGTCCAGTCAGATTTTTTTGGTGTTTGTGCATGCTCATGTGGTTCATATGTCTGGTTTGGTGTCCTGTCTAGCTGTACGATCATAACACGTGTCCATAACCTTCACTTAATCACTTACATGTCATGTTCACACACTTTTCCATTAGTCGTGCACCATTTCATAATCTTGTGACGTTTTATTTCGGAGTAAGTCGGATGGTATCCTCCCATATTTAAAAAAAATAAAAATAAAGTAAATTTCGAAATTCAAAATATTTTTTTTTTATTTCCGGATTGGTTAAGGTTAAGTTTGGTCATTAAAGGTGTGTTTGTTTTTGTGTCACAGCACTTGGTCAAGAAGCAGGGGTAGATTGTTACGGTTCGAGTCAATACCTCACAATCCTCTTATACCAAAGAGGCGTACAAGGAAACCACCACAATCATCTCCACAAGATCCATCTCCATTCTACTTTCAACCAATGGCTACTAAGGAAGATATCGAGAACATCAACAAGACAATTGAGATGTTCTAACATGATGCAAACACTCACCACTAGAGTCAACACGCTAGAGCAAGACAATCAAAACAATGTCACTGCCGCTGCAACGGACAAGATCAAGGAACAGATGAGTAAGATCTCTTAAGAGTTCACTTATGTGGAACAATCTGTCACCTCTTCGTCCACAAGGGACCAACTTCCTGAGAAATTTTTCACTGTTGACATTCCCAAGTTCAACCCTACTAATAATCCGCTTTTCCACTTGAAAGCCTTTTCTACGACCATGGCTCTTAGAGGATTAGATGTGACACTCTTCCCTAATGTGTTCCCTCTTTCCTTTGAGCATGCCTGTCAACAGTGGTTCTACTCTTTGGAATCCAAACATGTTGCGACTTGGGAGGACGATACTGAAATATTTATGAATCGTTATAAGTGTAACATCCAAGCCAAGACTTCTGAACGTGAAATCTCCATTCTCAAACAGAAGGAGAATGAAGGCTTCACTACTTACCTAAGTAGGTGGAGAGAAACAGCTGCGCTCTAAGGTGGATCCTCCCAAGGAGAAAGAGATGGTTCGCCTGTTTATTGCAAATTTGACTCATAAGTACAAGCAACGTTTGAAGTTTCTGCCTTTGAGTACCTTCGAAGTTGTGTACGATTTTGGAACCAATATCGAAGATGAACTGATGAAGACTGCTGGTAGCAACAATAATAACAACAACACTTGGAAAAACAAGAAGAACGACACTCCTTCTTCTTCGTCTTCCAAGCCCAATAATGCTACCATCAATGTCAATATCAATGATGTGCTGGCTCTTAATGCTCTCCCTCAAAGATTCCAAAGGCGAAGGAGGGTTTACACGCCTTTGGGAATGACTTATGATGCTGCTTTTGATCGCTTGCATAGTCAAGGAACGGTTATGCCAATTTGACCTTTTTTAGAACCTCAACCAGAGAATAGAACTGCTAGCTATGACCCCAATGCTCATTGCAAGTTTCATCAAGGAAAGGGTCATAATACTGAGAAGTGTTGGAGGTTAAAGGATGCAATCCAAGACCTGATTGATGCTAATAAACTTCCTTTCCCTCCAGGGGGCAAGAAGCCTAACATTCAAACGGGTCCTCTTTTTGATGCTTTGGCTATCATGGGAGATGAAGTCTCCTTTAATCTGTCAATACTCATTCAACCTGTGAATGAACCTCTGCCGGAAGTTGTATTCATCTCAAACTATGAAGAAGTAAATGGAATTTGGGATAGTTACGATGAAGATGTCTATCTCAAAGATATAGCATGTTTGTCTCTTGGCAGAAGTGAAGATGTTTGGGGAGACCTTGTAGTCAAGGTTCTCACAAGAAGTGGACGGTTGCAACAGCCTAGTCCACCTCCACCTCCACCACAATCACAACCAATAGTTGATCCCATCGACCCTGTGAACAACAATGTGGTCAAACAATTACAGAAGACCAAGGTGGAAATGAATTTATGGAAACATTTGGCCACCTCTTACGAGCATCGAAAGGCTGTGATGAATGCTATGGTGAAAATAGGAGTTGATGATGATATGACTCCTCAAGGACTGGTAAACTTTCTCACTACTGAATTGCCAAGTACTACCAATTTGATTTCCTTCTCTGACAAGAATCTGCCCCCGAAAAGGGACTAACATAACAAGGCCTTACATCTCAATGTGGTGTGTAGGCAGATGAATGTCTCTATGAGCCTGGTTGGTAATGGCTCTGCAATCAATGTATGCCCACTCCGCACTGCAAAGAAGTTGGGCATAAAAAATGAAAAATTAACTCCCTCTACTGAAGGGATTCGTGCTTATGATAATACTCATTGTCAAGCCGTGGGTACTATCATGCTAAACATAACTACTAGAGCCATTGAACATCGCACCAAGTTTCAGGTGGTGGACATTAAGACTTCTTTCAATCTGCTGTTAGGTCGACCTTGGCCTAGTGGAGTGAAGTTCGAAGTAACAGCTAGCGAATGTCCTATGTTTGATGAATCTGAGTCGTCTAGGTCCGAGTCCGAGTCTGAGTCTAAGTCTGTAGGCGAGTCCTTAGGATCTGAGGGCGACCCACTTTCTGCTATAGAATCCAATCCTGAGTCTCTTGTTGAGTCTCCTCTTTCTATCCCAAATAATTCCTGCAAGGTCGCAGCTGACCTTGCCCTCCTTGATGTAATGACCAATGAATTCAATAAAATGAGTACCTTTGCTTATGATGCGTGTCATTCCCCTAACCCTGATCAATATTGCTTTGCTAATGATAAAAATGACAAAGAAATAATAAAAGCAATGGAAAAACACGAAAACAAAACAACAATCATTGAGGATACAGAAACAGTTAATATTTCCAATGATACGACTATCAAAGAAGTAAAAATTGCATTACCACTAAGTCAAGACGAACGCAAAGAGTTAATTAACTTGCTTAGTGAATTTCTTGGTGTATTTTCTTGGTCATACCAAGATAGGCTAGGAATTGATAGGGATATAGCTCAGCATACAATACCCCTAATTCTAGGTATGAAGCCTGTCAAATAAAAGCAGCGCCGTATGAAACCGGATGTGGCTCTCAAAGTCAAAGAAGAAATCAGAAAGCAATTGGCTGTAGGTTTCATCAAAGTATCCAGAGTGGATAGCAAATGTGGTTCCAGTTCCGAAAAAGAATGGAAGGGTCAGAATGTGTGTTGATTACAAGGACCTTAATAAGGCAAGCTCGAAAGATGGGTTCCCTCTACCTCACATTGACATTTTGGTCGATAAGACAGAAAACCATGCACTCCTATCGTTCATGGACGGCTACGCCGGATATAATCAAGTATTAATGGTCGAGGAAGACATGGAGAAAACCACATTCATCACACAATGGGGTACATATTGCTATACGGTAATGTCATTCGAGTTGAAAAACGCAGGTGCCACCTACCAAAGAGCAGCCACAACATTGTTACATGATAAGATGCACAAAGAGGTGGAGGTCTATGTTGATGATATGATCGTCAAGTCAAAAGATCGCCCAGGCCACATCATTACACTTCGCAAGTTCTTTGAAAGACTCCGCAAGTACAACATGAGATTAAATCCAGCAAAGTGTGCATTTGGAGTCACGTCAGGAAAACAACTTGGATATGTAATTAGTTCTCGAGGGATTGAAATAAATCCCACAAAAGTCAAAGCGACCATGGCGATGCCACCACCCAAGAATGAGAAAGAAATTCAAGGATTCATTTGAAGGCTGCAATATATAAGTAGGTTCATATCAAAACTCACGGCGATATGTGAACCTATATTCAAGAATCTTAAGAAAAATGTCCCAGTCACATGGGATGATGATTGCCAAAAAGCTTTCGATAAAATCAAAGAGTACCTAGAAAACCCACCCGTGCTAGCGCCAACAATGCCTGACTTTCTTCTTCGACTCTACCTTGCAGTCACAAGAGAAACGATGGGGGCAATGCTAGCACAAGAGATCGAAATCAAGGAGAATGCAATTTACTATTTGAGAAAGAAGCTTCAAGGATACGAGACACGATACACACCACTTGAAAAGTTGTGTCTTGCAGTTGTATGGGCCGCATAGAAATTAAGACATTACATGCTCACTCATACAGTGCATGTCGTGTCCAACATGGATCCTCTCAAGTACTTGTTCGAAAAAGCAACATTCAATGGCAGATTATCAAGGTTGATAGTCAACCTTGCTCAGTTTGACTTGAAATTTGTACCACAAAAAGCCATTAAAGGTTCTGCGGTTTCAGACTTCTTAGCAGATTTTCCGCTAGAAGAAGTTGAGAAAGAAGAAGATGAGTAAGATTTCCCTAACGAAGATTTACTCATGACCGAAGATGATAGCTGGACGCTCTACTTTGACGGAGCTTCAAACCAAAATGGTTGTGGTGTAGGGGTCTTGCTCGTATCACCCAATGAAGAGCATATCCCAATTTCCATGAAGCTCGACTTTGATGTCACCAACAATGTCGCAGAGTACGAGGCATGCATCTTGGGATTAGAAACAGCTGTGGCCTTGGGAATTTAGAAGCTCAGAATCTATGGTGATTCATCACTAATTATTAACCAGATCTCCAAGAGATGGAAAGTGAGAAGTGAAAGTCTCGCTACGTAGCAAGCTCATCTAGAAACTCTTACGGAGTAACTAGATAAAGTGGAATATACGTACTTGCCTAGAGAAGAAAAACAGTTTGCTGATGCACTGGCTAAATTAGCATCAATGGTGCAAATTCCAGCAGAAATAATTAGAATGACATTGACCATAGAAAGCGAAGGTGGAACGTGCTGTAAATTAGCATCACGCACTTGATGATGAACAAGAATAAGATGAAGAACCATGGTATACAGATATCCTTAACTACGTGACAAAAGGAGAATACCCTCCTAATACAAATAAATGGGAACGACGTTCTTTGAGGCCCTGCGAATTGTTCTGTGGCGCAGACTTTGCAAATTCTGTTATTTGTTCGACATTTGTTATTATTCTTCCATTGCGTCCGACTTCTTGACTCGGATATATATATATATAAAGTCATTATTGAAATAAATGTGACTACAATTATTCGCATGATGCGCCTTAATTTAAAAATAAAAATTATAAATCATGTAAGCAAAGCAATATTGATATAATCCTTCTTCACTTTAGGAACCTTCTTCTCTTTTTCAACTAGGTCGGCCTTCACCATTAATGTGTCTTTTGTAGCCCGCACCATGACAACCCTAGTCGAACTTTCACCCCTTCACCTTTCTTATAATTCTTTGATTGCTTTTCGACCATTTTCTCCTTACCCTTTCCTTTCACATAATTCTTCTTTTAAGGCATAATTGGAGTCTTAAACACAATTCCTTGTAATCTCGGACCTAGAGGATCTTTAGGAGGCGCTTTCTTACTTCCAAGATGGCCCTTCACATCAAAGTTGTGTGATCCAATTCAATCCCTTCTACTTCTAGGATTCAACCATGCCTTGTATGCACTAGAAAAGGGAGGAGGAGCTTGGCTAACTGCAGAAATGGTCCACAAAGGTCTTCCAACCCAATAAGCCTCGTACTTGTGAATGTTACTTTCATGCAATGATACTTCACGAGGAGTATCGTTATAGCGTGGAACTACTTGTTCAAGTCTATATTGTCGCATCAATCGAGAAGGGCAATAAAAAGTCAGCTTTGAGATACTAGGAACACGACAATACGGAGTATCATTCGTACCAACCATCCTCATAAGCCTCCACCAAGGCACCACCTATCAAATGGAAAATTCTCTCTTTGCAAAGAAATTCTTCTAATCATCATATGACATGTTCGCAGAATAATTCTTCTTCATGCGGACTAGATCGTTGGGACCATATTTTTCAATATCGTCGGGGGCTTCAAATAATTCTAAACGCTCCATCAACCTAATCTGCAAAATAAAAAAAAATCAGTCAAAGAATTTAAAAAAAAAAAATGCAGAAACCCACCGTGACACGGCAGGTTTCACCGTGTCACGGCAGACATGCACCGTGACACGGTGCCTGTTTTGTGTCACAGGGGCTACTCAGAGCGCATTTTTACCTGCAACAGTACTAGAGAGCCCTTCCTGACGGCTTTCCGGTCAGCTTTTTCTTCGTCAAGGCCGCGCAACGTTTCTCCAAGGTACGTAGGCATAGGAGATCTCCCTGATTCAACATATTCAAGCACAGACGCTAAACAAGCATGTCCTACCCTACCGTTTGCAAATAAAAGCCTGCTAAACATGCAAAAAATATAAGCCCTTCTACGGTATACATGATAAGACTTAGAGACACGGCGATTGAAATACAAATTTGCTAGTTTTTCTATGTCTACCTCATTACCACACACAATTTTATTTAAATCTGGATCTGTCAGATTCAGATGGCGTTCAAAGTCTTGGTAATAATACTCACGTAGGGTAGGCATGGCAATGAGATTTCTGGCAGGAAACCCAAATATGGCACCGAATTCCTCCAGCGGGGGACAGATTTCTTCGTAATCAAATTTAAAACAATGTGTTCCAGGAATCCAATAGTCTAAAGCTACCCTAAGAAAATCATGTTCAATCGCTACATGTCTCAAAGCTAATAAGCCTCTAACATGAAACAATTTCAGCTCTCTTTTGTCAGCATTGGTTAAAGATTAAGACCAGTCGCACACTGTATTATCAAAATTATGAGACATTATTATTGAAATATGAAATTCTAATTATGTTATGTTTCGTAATTATGCATATCACGAATATACTGGTCCTAAACGCTTGGAAGTACTCAAAATCTATCTTTTGATACGCGCAAACCACACCGTTGCAGAATACGCGCACCGTGACACGGGAATTTCCACCGTGTCACGGAATTTTATGCCGCGTCACGGCAGCCTTTGCCATGACACGGTGTACGGTGTCGTGTCGCAGAGCCTTGGCGTTTTCATTTTTTTATCCTGTACCTATTTTTATCCGGATTTTTATTGTTTTGTCTTCACCGTTTATCTTTTAATTCTGTTTTTCGAGAGTTTCATTCCTAATAAAATTCTCTATCATTTTTTTAATTTATTTTTTATTTATTTTTATTTTATTTTTTTATCTTTATTATTTTATTACTTTATTCTTATTTTTATTTATCTTTATTATTTATTATTTTATTTTATTATTTATTATTACTTTATTCTTATTTCTATTATTATTATTACTTCCATGCTTATTTCTATTTTTCCTTCTTATTTTTGGAGGAGTTGTAAAACTTTCCCCTTTTTCTTTTTATTTTCTTTTTTCTTTAGGGGTAGGTCGGTACCCTCCACTTATGTTTTTTTTCGCGTCATTAATAAATACACAATAACACACAATGAGTCTCAAGCACACACTAATACATGCATAAAATGTGAATAATGTACAAAGTGAATCATGATGCATAAGCAGCATCAAGTGTCATCAACCAAAGGACAAAAAAAGACCCTCGGTCAAAAATCTGTAGAGCTAGAAGAGTGAGGATTAGTGTCATCTCCAGCCTGTGAATACGGGAGCAGTGAACCAAAGAGTCCCGCCATCATCCAGGTACAAGGAGTAGTATCCCTACTTGTCCCTGTAGCTCCAGTAGCAGTTAAGCTCAAAGCAGGACCCGTCCAACTGGCAAACGGCGTAGACTGACTCCAAGAAGTAGGATGTGTCGGTGGAGGCATCGTCCCAAACACTGGAACTAAAAACAAGCCAGGCACCGGCGGAGGAAGCGCCCAAGACAATGGAACTGAGTATAAACCCTGATCCACAAGAGTAAGGACTAGCTATAACGCAGGCTGTGAAGACTGTGAAGATGAATGACGCTGCCACTAACCCTGAAAGTGTTGGAATGGATGGGAAGGCTGAGGCAGCTGCCAGTGAGCCTCCAGAAACGGTCGAGAAAGCTGAGGCTCCCGCTGAGACTGAGAATGCCGACGAACCT
Source organism: Chenopodium album (assembly GCF_948465745.1). NCBI lineage: Eukaryota > Viridiplantae > Streptophyta > Magnoliopsida > Caryophyllales > Amaranthaceae > Chenopodium > Chenopodium album. The sequence goes on from NC_137836.1 coordinate 32,069,139, forward strand.
CAAGAGATCGTTTGGGCCAAAATAATAAAATAAAATAAAATAATCGTGGTATTTCTGATTTATTATTATTAATTGGGCCAAAATAATAAATAAATTAAATATATAAAAGGTTTGGGCCAAAATAATAAAATAAAATAAAAAGGTTTAGGCTGAAATTAAAAATGAACTATGCTTTGACTAAACATCAAGACGAATCTATGGACTATTCAAAAATTGATTTTAATTAAATACAATTTTATAAGCACTCTCGGGACTAAATACCGAATCCGACCAATAATGGCGGTGAAAGATTGTTCATCATCGGGTTTGGTTTTGGGGAGTCTTTTTTAGGTGTCTACAGAAGCCCCCACTTTGACTGAGTTTCTAGAAACGTTAGTTTCGAAAAAGATAGTCAATGTAGTCGATAGGGACGGAGAATGATTTAAGATATTCTGCGATCATAAATCACTCTGTATACACCGATACCTGCTGAAAAATGTTAGTTCCACAGATAAAAGAGTAAAGAGTTAGAATACATATCTGACACTAGTGTATCGGTGACAAATGAGTTTGGCAGCCTCCTATGCTTGAAGGAATCCATCGTATAATGTTTCATTGAAATGTTTTCCATGCTTGAGGAAAGCCGACTGATGAATTTGGTATCTTTCTAAGCCTAAAAAAACCTGTCGGATGATACTTTCCATGCCTGCGGAAAGTCGACATATGATTTTGGTGTTTATCTATGCTTGAAGAAATCCAGCGATAATGCTTTCTATGCTTGAGGAAAGCCGACTTGGCGATTTTCTATACTTGAAGAAAAATCCACCGATAACGCCTTCCTTGCTTGAGGAAAGCCGACTTGGAGGTTTTCTATACATGAAGAAAAATCCACCGATAACGCCTTCCATGCTTGAGGAAAGTCGACTTGGCGGCTTTCTATAGTTGAACAAAAATCCACCGATAACGCCTTCCATGGTTGAGGAAAACCGACTTGGCGGTTTTTCTATACTTGAAGAAAAATCCACCAATAATTTTTTCCATACTGGAGGAAAACCGACAACTGATTATCCCCGAACGTGGGCCGCAGATGACTTACCTTCAAGTCGGCTATCCGACCATATTAGGTGTTTAAAATGTCGAAAATGCAACCCTAATGCTTGTTAGGGATAAATCGGTAATTTCGGGTACCTTTTAAATACCAATTAAAATTTTCCGCGCAATTTCGGTGAGAAGATAGTTGACCAAATGTTGCGGATTATCATTCCAACTTGGTCAAAGATGCTAAAATATCTACAAGAAGATTAAAGGAGCGCGCAGGACAAGCAACAGGGCACCGCGTCACGAGGAGTTTTCTCGCGACACGGTGGACAGCACCGTCTGACGGTGGAAATCCCCGAGACGCAGGACTTTTCTTCCCCTTTTTTTTGAAATTTTAAACGTGTCACGCGCAGATTTACCGTTACTTGGTAACGGGGTTCGTGGCACGGGAACGGAGAAGTGTAACGACTATTTTTTTCCTCTAAATTCGCTGCTTCTTTCCCTTTTCTCACTTCTTCACCATTTTCATTCTAAAAAATTTTTCTGTTCTCAATTCTCTTTTTGTTTTTATTTGTCCAGGTACCGTGCCATGGCTGATAACACCGGCGAGCGGGAGTACCCACCGTGACACGGCGTCGGACCTGCGCACAACCATTTTTTTTGCCTTTTTTTTAAGTTTTGCCTCTGTTTTTTGCCGCTGTTGTTGCTGCTTCCCGCTGCTGCAGCCTGAACTCCGCCGTTATCCAGAAGTCACTGTGTCACGACTGCCTTTCCTCGTGCCGCGGTGGTCTAACTGTTGTTGCTGCGGATTTCTAAGCTTTTGGAGCCCGATTCTTCACCAAGCCCACTCGAATTTCTTGCTATCCTCTTCGTTTTCGAAATCCTTTAAGGTTCTATGTAAGTTACTTGTCTTTTATCTCGAATTTTAATTCAAATGAGTAATTTCATGTAAAAACCTTTGTAAAATCAATTTAGGGATTTTATATTTTGATCTCTTTGTTGAAATTCTTGTCATGAATTACCTTGTATATGAATGTATGTTTATTTGTGAGCGATTCGAGGCTAAAATTGCATGATTTGGTGAAGAATTGGGCAAATCACCATTTTTTTGTACTACTTATAGGAGATGGTGTTCTTGTTTTTCATGTTTTTCTTTTGCACTTGAAATGATGATATATTGGTTGTAAATCATGTAAATTGTGTCGATTTATAGTTCCTGTGCAATTTTGAAACATGTTTTGTTTTGTGTATGTACTATATTTTCATGGAGAACATAGCATCATGCAATTAGGAGAACATAATATTATTTCTTCATGGAGAAACTAAATACTGGAAATAATTCCATTAATTTGCTAATTTTTAACCTTGAGGTAAAAATTTAGCGTATAATAGAAAATGCAACTTGAGGTAACTGTTAATCCGCTTTTGAATAAATAACTAAATAACTTAGGAAATGATTCTAAGTATTTAGATTTTTATTTTTGTAATAGCATGCCAAGACAACAGGATCGCGATCATTCTACTCGTGGCCGGCGTCAGGCTTTTTGGGAGGACACTTCCACTGTTCCCGAAGGCATGGAAGACGATGCCCTAGAGAACGAGCCTCCCCTTCTTCGAGTAGGTGTAGGTGGATTCCACCTCCGTGGACACCAGACGAGTTGGTTTTCTGCCGTCAGAACCACGTTTCTCATCGTCCACTTGCCGGCATAGTCGATGGAACGCTTCGCCATCATGGATCCGGAGTTGGTGATTTTGTCCCCCGGCTATATGGGTTTATCACGAGGGATCCTGTGGCCCGACGGTCGTTCGCACGTTGTTGGAGTATTTTTGGGATACTACCAATACTTTTAACTTTGCTTGGGGGAAGATTACAGTGACCCCCTGGATTTTAGCATGATCAACGGTTTACGCTTCATCGATCGGGTCGTACGACAAATTCCTGGACTTACTTGGGGGGCGACTGAGGTAGCAGATTTGTTAGGTCCGGTCGTTCAGCGCATCAGGACTCGGCCAGTGCCTCGAGGTGGTCCTAAGAGTGGGCGATCAAAGTTGGCTTTGACATGGATGAAACATCACCTGAGCAGTGAGTGCGGATCTTCATTTTGATTCTCATTTCCGTGACTTTTTCTCCTGATAGGAGTTCGCGTGCGCTCGTTTGCTACCTTCCTTATTTGGTCAGGATCGGCGAGATAGGATCTTATAGTTGGGCCAGCCTTGGATATGCCAATATTCTCTTGTCGCTATGTCATAGCTGTAAGCAGCTGAATGACCAGACCCCTGTCACTGTCTACGGTTTATGGAGAGTCGTAGAGGTGACGATCTTTCTTCTTCTTGTTTTGTTTTAACCTGTTTGACTCGTTTTCTTAGAGACTACTTTTCATTGCAGCTATGGTTCTATGAGTACTTTCTGGGATTGGCCCCTCGACGGTGTTGTGGAGCGGTCCATGACTTATCTGTCGGAGCTAGCTAGCGTGACCGAGGCGAGTCACGAGTGGAGTCTGTCCCTACGCTGCGCGGGCTGCTACGCCGAGGAAGCTCTTCCGTTGGTGTAAGAATTGACTTTGCAGCATGTTATTCTCTACCTCGACGTTATTTTCGGCGTTCATTACAACTTTTTATGGTTTTCAGGTTACTATTGAGAACCAGTATCGGCCTTGGGCTGGGATGACTGATCTTCCCGAGGCCTTGCAGCATTTGGCGTACCGTACTGTTTTTGTTGGTACTGGACGCTTTGCTTGGTATCTTCAGGAGCGTGTTGTTCGTCAGCACAGTGATTGTAGACACCTAAAAATGTCTCCCCAAAACCAAACCCGATGATGAACAACCTTTCACCGCCACAATTGGTCGGGTTCAGTATAAAATCCCGAGAGTGCTTAAAAAATCGTATTTAGTTAAATTCAATTTTTGAATACTCCATGGATCAGTCTTGATGTTTAGTCAAAGCATAGTTATTTTTTTTTAAATTTCAGCCCAAACCTTTTTATTTTATAATTTTATTATTTATTTTGGCCCTAACCTTTTATTTATTTTATTTATTTATTTATTTTAGCCAAATTAATAATAATAAATCAGAAATGGACCGATATTATCAATCGGCACTTAAAAATGATGAACGAAATTAGGAGTAAAAATGAATTTAGACGGAAAAATGGAGTACAGGCTCCTGCGTCACGGTAGTAGTCGACCGTGTCACAGGAATGTTCCCCGTCTGACAGTGGGATTCCCCGTGACACGGTGCCCCTGCTGTGACACGGGGCAATTTCGTGTCCTTTCCGCATAAACCCTTCACGCGTTTTATTCCCCATACCCTAAATATTTCCCGCGTCATTCAACTGTTCACCGTGTCACGGGGACTTGTCCCGTCAAACGGTGCCAGGCAACGTGTCACGGTGCCCTCTGCCGTGTGGCGGTTTGATTTTTTAGGGTTTTTATCTTTTTAGGGTTCCGTGTGTTCCCTCAGCACATTTTTTCTATAAATACCCCCTCATTTCACATGTACGGGGCATCAATTAATTATCTATTTTTCTCTCCTCTATGCTCTAGCCTAAACACTAGCCTACCCTTCTTCTTTTAAAATTCCTTCTTCAAGCACTCCAAAGAGTCCATACTTTACTCGTGGTTCTGTCCTTAAGCCAAGACGTGAAAGGTAGAACTGTGTGAAGGTTTGGCCCCAAATGAACTCTATTTAATTTAATTTAATTATCGTTTTATTATTATTTCCTTGAAGTTACTAACTCGTTTATTATTTTATAGTTGCAAGCAAACAGAATCAAAGTAAGAATTATGTTCCTTTTTTTTTTCTATTATTTATCTAACGATTTTATATTGTTGGATTTATTATTAAATTGCTTCCAATATTATTGTTTATTCTATTATTAATATGATCACTATATTTCATGTTTAAAGGGAATATGTAATTGAAAATCACGCCTAATAAGATAATTTGGACAACCGGTTTAGGTTCCTTTTTAATCTTGTTGTTTAATCAAGTGATCACAAATATTTTAGAATTATGTGTTTCATTAATATTTAACCAATTTAGCCTAATAATAGTTTGGAGCAAATTGAATCTCTGTTTGTATGCCTATGAGATCGTAGGAATGCTTTTCGTAATACGAATCAAGTGACCCCATGACTCACTTCGTACCATCATCCCCAATCCTCCTTTCGTGGTTCTGATCCATATGGAGTTAGTAATCTCATGGATTATGAATGGGGTGTAACCTTCACGGGTCAATCGTTGTTGCCTATCGTTGTCCCTTATCATGGTTGCCTTTTTATGATCCGTGAACGGTTTATAAGTTTCTTAAAAACTTGTTGGCGGCTCCATACTTCCCTTGTCCCTAATCGTATATGTCAATTCCCACTTCCTATGCGTGCCAAGCATATTCACACATGGTTTAACATAGGCGCACTTCGAACGACGCCTATAATTTGGTGACTCCACTGGGAGGATTCTTTGTTATTTATCGATTTCAGTGATCGGTATTTAATTAAGATGAGTGGATGAGAATTAAAAGATTCTTGAAAAATATTCCTGTGATTAATTTGGCATTTTTGCATAAGCATAGACGTATAAACGTTGCATTTTGGTCTGTCCCCTAGGAAAAATTAAATAACTTGATTGCGTACGAAGGAAAACAGGGCACTAGTCAGATTTTCTAACTGTTGTGCCACGGTGCATTACACCGTCTGACGGTGTGCAGTACCGTGGCACGGTGTTTTCTACCGTGTCACGGTAGTCCTAAAATAAGTCTGGTGGCTTGTTTTCACTTCTCTCTGTCAACTTCCTTCGATTTTTCTGAAAAAAAACGTATGTGTTCTACATGCGTCTTAGCCCTAGGGGATTTAAGCTCTATAAACCCAAAAACGCTCATGGAAATAAGGGTTCATTCGAGTTATTAAATCCACCCAAACCATGGAGTCAAGTTCGATTTCATCACGAACTCACGGAGCCGCCCGTTGGCATTCACCCTCAAGGGAGGATTCCTTGCTAACGCGTCTAAACTCTTAACCATGGTACCCTTTTTTTGACACCCAAAGCTTGACCATTAGTTGAACATAGATCTTGACCTTAAGTTACGAACTCTTTTTACATCGTGACTATATGCTACATGTTTATTTGGTGCTAAACCTCACATATTTGCTCTTTTTGTTTAACCCATGATCGAGGGTTTTTATTTCCACATAGTAATTAGTACGGACTAAAAATTGATTAAAATCTGGAAGTTACACAAATTTAGGCTTGGAATTGCGCACCGTGTCACGACAGGTCTGCCGCGCCACGGTGTGTAATGCCATGACACGGTACATTGCTTCGTCTGACGGTGCACTGTACCGTGTCACGACAGTCAGCACCGTGACACGGTGCCCAGGTGGTTTATCCATTCAGATTTTTTTGGTCTTTCTGCATGCTCATGTGGTTCATATGTCTGGTTTGGTGTCCTGTCTAGCTGTACGTTCATACCTCGTGTCCATAACCTCCACTTAATCACTTACATGTCATGTTCACACACTTTTTCATTAGTCGTGCACCATTTCATGACTGTACTTTAGGGTGGTCTTGTGTCCTTTTTTTTTGGAGTAAGTCGGATGGTATCCTCCCATATTTTTTTTAAGAAAATAAAGTAAATTTGAAAATTCAAAATTATTTTATTATTTCCGGATGGGTTAAGGTTATGTTCGGTAATTAAATATGTGTTTGTTTCGGTGTCACAACACTTGGTCAAGAAGCACGGGTAGATTGTTACGGTTCGAGTCAATACCTCAACAACCTCTTATACCAAAGAGGCGTACAAGGAAACCACCACAATCATCTCCACAAGATCCATCTCCAGTCTACTGTCAACCAATGGCTAATAAGGAAGATATCAAGAACATCAACAAGACAATTGAGATGTTGTCTAACATGATGCAAACACTCACCACTAGAGTCAACACGGTAGAGCAAGACAATCAAAACAATGTCACTGCCGCTGCAGTGGACAAGATCAAGGAACAGATGAGTAAGATCTCAGAAGAGTTCACTTATGTGGAACAATCTGTCACCTCTTTGTCCATAAGGGACCAACTTCCTGAGAAATTTTCCACTGCTGACATTCCCAAGTTCAAGCCTACCGATAATCCGCTTTTCTACTTGAAAGCCTTTCTACGACCATGGCTCTTAAAGGATTAGATGTGACACTTTTCCCTACTGTGTTCCCTCTTTCCTTGGAGCATGCCTGTCAATAGTTGTTCTACTCTCTGGAATCCAAACATGTTGCGACCTCGGAGGACGTTAATAAAAGCTTTATGAATCGTTATAAGTATAACATCCAAGCCAAGACTTTTGAACGTGAAATCTCCATTCTTAAAAAGAGGGAGAATGAAGGCTTCACTACTTACCTAAGCAGGTGGAGAGAAACAGCTGCACTCTTGGTGGATCCTCCCAAGGAGAAAGAGATGGTTCGCCTGTTTATTGCAAATTTGACTCATAAGTACAAGAAACATTTGAAGTTTCTGCCTTTGAGTACCTTAGAAGCAGTGTACGATATTGGAATCAATATCGAAGATGAACTGATGAAGACTGCTGGTAGCAACAATAATAACAACATCACTTGGAAAAACAAGAAGAACGACACTCCTTCTTCTTCGTCTTCCAAGCCCAATAATGCTACCAACAATGTCAATATCAATGATGTGCTGGCTCTTAATGCTCCCCCTCAAATATTACAAAGGCGAAGGAGGGTTTACCCACCTTTGGGAATGACTTATGATGCTACTTTTGATTGCTTGCATAGTCAAGGACTGGTTATGCTAATTGGACCTTTTTTAGAACCTCGACCAGAGAATAGAACTGCTAGCTATGACCCTAATGCTTATTACAAGTTTCATCAAGGCAAGGGTCATACTACTGAGAAGTGTTGGAGGTTGAAGGATGCGATCCTAGACCTGATTGATGCTAATAAAATTCTTGTCCCTCCATGGGGCAAGAAGCCCAACATTCAAACAGGTGCTCTTTCTAATGCTTTGGCTATCATGGGAGATGAAGTCTACTTTGATCCGTCAATACTCATTCAACCTATAAATCAACCTCTGCCGGAAGTTGTATTCATCTCGAACTAAGAAGAAGTAAATGGAATTTTGGTTAGTGACGATGAAGATGTCTATCTCAAAGATATAGCATGTTCGTCTCTTGGCACAAGTGAAGATGTTTGGGGAGATCTCGAGGTCATGGTTCTCACCAAAAGTGGACGGTTGCAACAACCTAGTCCACCTCCACCTCCACCACAATCACAACCAATAATTGATCCCATCGACCCTATGAATAACGATGTGGTCAAACATTTACAAAAGACCAAGGTGGAAATGAATTTATGGAAGCTTTTTGCCACCTCTCACGAGCGTTGAAAGGCTGTGATGAATTCTCTGGTGAAAATAGGAGTTGATGATGATATGACTCCTCAAGGACTGGTCAACTTTCGCACTACTAAATTGCCAAGTACTACAAATTTGATTTCCTTCTCTGACAAGGATCTGCCCCCGAAAGTGGACCAACATAACAAGGCCTTACATCTCACTGTGGTGTGAAGGTGGATGAATGTCCCTATGAACCTGGTTGATAATGGGTCTGCAATCAATGTATGCCCACTCCGCACTACAAAGAAGTTGGGCATAAAAAATGAAGAATTAACTCCCTGTACTCAAGGGATTTGTGCTTATGATAATACTCGCTGTCAAGCTGTGGGTACTGTCATGCTAAACATAACTACTAGAGTCATTGAGCGTCGCACCAAGTTTCTGGTGGTTGACATTAAGGCTTCTTTCAATCTGTTGTTAGGTCATCCTTTGCCTAGTGGAGAGAAGTTGGAAGTAACCGCTGGCGAAGGTCCTTTGTTTGATGAATCTGAGTCGTCTGGGTCCAAGTCTGAGTCTGAGTCTAGTTCTGTAGACGAGTCCTTAGGATCTAAGGCTGATCCTTTTTCTGCTATAGAATCTAATCCTGAGTCTCTTGTTGAGTCTCCTCTTTCTATCCCAAATAATTCCGGTGAGGTCGCAGCTGACCTTGCCCTCCTTGATGTATTGACCAATGAATTCAATAAAATGAGTACCTTTACTTATGATGCGTGTCATTCCCCTAACCCTGATCAACATTGCTTTGCTAATGATGAAAATGAAAAAGAAATAATAAATGCAATGAGAGAACACAAAAACAAAACAACAATCATTGAGGATACAGAAACAATTAATATTTCTAATGATACGACTATTAAAGAAGTAAAAATTGGATTAACACTAAGTCAAGACGAACCAAAAGAGCTAATTAACTTGCTTAGTGAATTTGTTGATGTATTTGCTTGGTCATACCAAGATATGTTAGGAATTGATAGGGATATAGCTCAGCATACAATACCACTCATTCCAGGTATGAAGATTGTCAAATAAAAGTTTCGTTGTATGAAACCGGACGTGGCTCTCAAAATCAAAGAAGAAATAAGAAAGCAATTGGTTGCAGGTTTCATCAAAGTATCCAAGTATCTAAAGGGGATAGCAAATGTGGTTCCAGTTCCGAAGAAGGATGGAAGGGTTAGAATGTGTGTTGATTACAGGGACCTCAATAAGGCAAGCTCGAAAGATGGGTTCCCTCTACCTCACATTGACATTTTGGTCGATAACACAGAAAACCATGCACTACTATCGTTCATGGACGGTTATGCCGGATATAATCAAGTATTAATGGCCGAGGAAGACATGAAGAAAACCACATTCATTACACAATGGGGTACATATTGATGTACGGTAATGCCATTCGGGTTGAAAAATGCGGGTGCCACCTACCAAAGAGCAGCTACACATTGTTACATGATATGATGCACAAAAAGGTGGAGGTCTATATTGATGATATGATCGTCAAGTTAAAAGATCGCCCAGGCCACATCATTGCACTTCGCAAGTTCTTTGAAAGAATCCGCAAGTACAACATGAGATTAAATCCAACAAAGTGTGCATTTGGAGTCACGTCAGGCAAACTTGTTGGATATGTAATCAGTTCTCGATTTATTGAAATATATCCCACAAAAGTCAAAGCGATAATGGCCATGTCACCACCTAAGAATGAGAAAGAAATTCAAGGCTTCATTGGAAGGCTGCAATATATAAGTAGGTTCATATCAAAACTCACGGCGGTATGTGAACCTATATTCAAGAAGCTTAAGAAAAATGTCCCAGTCACATGGGATAAAGATTGCTAAAAAGCTTTGACAAAATCAAAGAGTACCTGGCAAACCCACCCGTGCTAGCGCCAACAATGCCTAACTTTCCTCTTCGACTCTACCTTACTGTCACAAGAGAAACGATGGGGGCAATGCTAGCACAAGAGATCAAAAGCAAGCAGAATGCAATTTACTATTTGAGCAAGAATCTTCAAGGATATGATTCACGATACACACCACTTGAAAAGTTGTGTCTCGCACTTGTGTGGGCCGCAAAGAAATTTAGACATTACATGCTCACTCATACAGTGCATGTCGTGTCCAAGATGGATCCTCTCAAGTACTTGTTCGAAAAAGCAACACTCAATGGTAGATTATCAAGATGGATAGTCAACCTTGCTCAGTTTGACTTGAAATTTGTACCACAAAAAGCCATCAAAGGTTTTGCGGTTTCTGACTTCTTAGCAGATTTTCCGCTAGAAGAAGTTGAGAAAGAAGAAGATGAGTACGATTTCCCTGACGAAGATTTACTCATGACCGAAGAAGATAGCTGGACGCTCTACTTTGACGGATCTTCAAAGCAAAAAGGCTGTGGTGTAGGGGTCTTGCTCGTATCACCCAATGAAGAGCATATCCCAATTTCCATGAAGCTCGACTTTGATGTCAAAAACAATATCGCAGAGTACGAGGTATGCATCTTGGGATTAGAAACAGCTGTGGCCTTGGGAATTAAGAACCCCAGAATCTATGGTGATTAATCACTAATTATTAACCTGATCTCCAAGAGATGGAAAGTGAGAAGTGAAAGTCTTGCTAGGTATCAAGCTCATCTGGAAACTCTTACGGAGCAACTAGATGAAGTGGAATATACGTATTTCCCTAGAGAAGAAAACCAGTTTGCTGATGCACTGGCTAAATTAGCCTCATATGCTCAGTTAACAGCAAAACATGTAGCTCAATTCATTGAGAAAAGTATCATATGCCTCTATGGGGTACCTCATGTAATGATCAGTGATAATGGGACGCATTTCCAAGCAGAGTGCGCAGAACTATTAAAGAAATATCATATCAAGCATCGCAGATCATCACCCTACAGACCACAAACAAATGGTGCGGTTGAATCAGCCAACAAAAATGTGAAAACTATAATTGAAAAGATGACGAAAAATTACAAAGATTGGCCAAGTAAGCTACATTTCGCCCTTTGGGGTCATCGAACCTCTGTTCGTACATCAACAGGGGCTACCCCTTTCTTTTTAGTCTACGGAGTTGAAGCTATACAACCAATAGAGATCGAAATCTCTTCTCTCCGAATCGCGTTGGAAAGCCAACTAGATGAAGTCGACTGGATTAGAGCAAGATATGATGAACTAGTCTTACTTGACGAAAAATGCTTGGCAGCTTTGCATCATGTCCAAACCTACAAATAGCGTATGGCACGATATTTTAATAAAAAAGTCAAAACTAGGAACATCAAGGAAGGTGACTTGGTGGTTCAGGCACTTCGCAAAAATGTGTTGGATCCAAGAGGAAAATTTAGACCAAATTGTTCAGGTCTGTACATCGTTAAATCCATTTTGTCTTGCAGAGAGACACAATTTATAGATATGGGTGGTAACGGTTTCCACAATTTAACCAACTTGGATCAACTCAAGAAATTTTATGCCTAGTTGCATGGGTTCATGACACGATAGAGCTACGTTTAGCCTGATTCCTTTTAAGGATACGTAGGCAACCCCTCAAGGGGGCCCGGCCACTTTAAAAAAAATTAAATCCTTCCTCCGCCGATCAAGTAACACACAAAACAACAAAATGGAGCTAAAGCGAGAAAAATCATACGTTGTGCCAGCTCAACATCCACCGCGACACGTCATCTTACATTGTCAAACGGCAGCTTCCGTCGTGCCACGGTGGAATTGCACCAAAAATATTATATTGTCGTGCCACGGGGAATTCCACCGTGTCACGGCAGTTTCCACCGTGGCATGGTGGGATTCCAATAAACAAAACAAAAAAATAAAATCTGCCGCGCGACGGGGAGTTCCACCGTGTCACGGCAGATTCCACCGTGGCATGGTGCAATTCCAAAAAAAAAAAAACAAAAAAAAGGGGAATCACACTTTGCGAATTCTGTTATTTGTTCAACATTTGTTATTATTCTTCCATTGCGTCCGACTTCTTGTCTCGGATATATGTATAAAAAAATAAAGTCATTGTAATTTTTATTTAAGGCGAAAATAAATATGCTATTATTATTGAAATAAATGTGACTACAATAATTGGCATCATTCGCCTTATTTTTTTAAAAAAATTATAAATCATGTAAGCAAAGCAATATTGATCGAATCCTTCTTCACTTTAGGAACCATTAATGTGTCTTTTGTCGCCTGCACCGTCTCAACCCTAGTCGAACTTTCACCCCTTTCACCCTAGACGAACTTTTGGAGGTGCTTTCTTACTTCCAAGACGGCCCTTCACATCAAAGTTGCGTGATCCAATTCAATCCCTTCTACTTCTAGGATTCAACCATGCCTTGTATGCACTAGATAAGTGAGGAGGAGCTTGGCTACTTGCAGAAACGGCCACAAAGGTCTTCCAACCCAATAAGCCTAATACTTGTAAATGTTACTTTCATGCAACGATACTTCACAAGAAGTATCATTATAGCGTGGAACTACTTGTTCAAGTCCATATTGTCGCATTAATCGAGAAGGGCAATAAAAAGTCAGCTTTGAGATACTAGGAACGCGACAATACAGAGTATCATTTGTACCAACCATCCTAGTAAGCCTCCACCAAGGCACCACCCATCGAATGGAAAATTCTCTCTTTGCAAAGAAATTCTTCCAATCAACATATGACATGTTCGCAGAGTAATTCTTCTTCCTGCGGACTAGATCATTGGGACCATATTTTTCAATATCGTCGGGGACTTAAAAAAATTCTAAACGCTCCATCAACCAAATCTGCAAAATAAAAAAAAATAAAAAAAAAATTGCAGAAACCCACCGTGACACGGCAGACATGCACCGTGACACGGTGCCTATTTTGTGTCACAGGGGCTACTCAGGGCGCATTTTTACCTGCAACAGTACTAGAGAGCCCTTCTTGACGGCTTTCCGGTCAGCTTTTCTTCGTCAAGGCCGCGCAACGTTTCTCCAAGGCACGTAGGCATAGGAGATCTCCCTAATTCAACATGTTCAAGCACAGACGCTAAACAAGCATGTCATACCCTACCGTTTGCAAATAAAAGCTTGCTAAACATGCAAAAAATATAAGCCCTTTTACAGTATACATGATAAGACTCAGAGACAGGGCGATCGAATTACAAATTTTCAAGTTTTTCTAAGTCTACCTCATTACCACACACAATTTTATTTAAATCTGGACATGTCATATTTAGATGGCGTTCAAAGTCTTGGTAGTAATACTCATGAAGGGTGGGAATGGCAATGAGATTTCTGGCAGGAAACCCAAAGATGACGCCGAAGTCCTCCAGCAGCGGACAGATTTCATCGTAATCAAATTTAAAACAGTGTGTTCCAGGACTCCAATAGTCTAAAGCTGCCCAAAGAAAATCATGTTCAATCGCTACATGTCTCAAAGCTAATAAGCCTCTGACATGAAACAATTCCATCTCTCTTTTGTTAGCATTGGTCAAAGAATAAGACCAGTCGCGCGGTTTTATCCGGATTTTTATTGTTTTATCTTCACCGTTTATCTTTTAATTCTGTTTTTAGAGAGTTTCATTCCTAATAAAATTATCCATCTTATATTTATTTTTATTTTTATTTATTTATTTTTATTTATTTTTATTTTATTCTTTTTATCTTTATTATTTATTATTTTATTTTATTATTTATTATTACTTTATTCTTATTTCTAGTATTATTATTATTATTTTATTATTATTATTTTTATTATTATTATTATTATTATAATAATAATGATAATAATAATAATAATAATAATAATAATAATGTAATAATAATAATAAGAAAATAATAAAAAAAAACATTTTTTATAAAAAAAAAAACATTTTTTTTATTAAAAAAAAAAAGTTGCCGGAATTCGGCCACTTTTGGCCGGAAATTTTCTTGTATGGTGCTAAGTGCACCCATGCTAATACTTCAGGGTGTTTTGGCTATTTTTCTTAGTTCAGGGTGCTGAGTGCACCCAAGCCAAAGTTCAGAGTGTTGAGGCCAATTTTGCCTTTTATTTTTTCTTTTGAAAAGTTTCCAAACTGGTCCCATTTCCATGCTTATTTCTATATTTCCTTCTTATTTTTGGAGGAGTTGTAAAACTTGCCCCTTTTTCTTTTTATTTTCTTTTTTCTTTTGCGAAGGTCGGTACCCTCCACTTACGTTTTTTTTTCGTGTCATTAATAAATACACTATCACACACAATGAGTCTCAAGCACACACTAATACATGCATAAACTGTGAATAATGTACAAATTGAATCATGATGCATAAGCAGCGTCAAGTGTCATCAACAAAAGTACAAACAAAGACCCTCGGTCAAAAATCTGTTGAACTAGAAGAGTGGGGATCAGTGTCATCTCCAGCGTGTGAATACGGGAGCAGTGAACAAAAGAGTCCTGCCATCATCCGAGTACGAGGAGTAGTATCCCTACTGGTTCCTGTAGCTCCAGTAGCAGTCAAGCTCAAAGTAGGATCCCTCCAACTGGCAAACGGCGTAGAGTGATTCTAAGAAGTAGGAATCGTCGGTGGAGGCATCGTCCTAGACACTGGAACTGAAAAAAAGCGAGGCACCGACGGAGGTTGCGCCTAAGACAATGGAACTGAGTATAAACCCTGATCCACATGAGTAAGGACTAGCCTAAACTTTGGCTGTGAAGACTGTAAAGATGAATGTCGCTGCCACTAACCCTGAAAGTGCTGGAATGGCTGGGAAGGCTGAGGCGGCTGCCACTGAGCCTCCTGAAACAGCCAAGAAAGCTGAGGCTTCCGCCGAGACTGAGAATGCCGATGAACCTCAAGAGATCGTCTGCCTTGACTAGGCTCTCCCTCGTCTGAGCCTCTATGCCTCGAGCGCAAGCGAGACCTCCGTCACTCCTGAAAGAAACAAAATCAAAAGATGTCAATGGTGAAAGATAGAACAAATGGTAAAAATGAAAAAAGTGAACATACCTCAAGAACATCGCCAAAACCGCCTACCACGCCGAAGCTTGATGATGTAGTACTTCAAAGCGTCAACCAGCTTCATGACTCCCATCATCTCCTTGTGAGTAGGCTAAGAACAATGCAAAGAAAAATCAAGAACAAGCAGTATGAAAAAGGATGAATAATGTGTCAAAAAGCTTACTGGCTCAATTACATCAGGCAAAGACTCATGCGCCTTCTTGAAACCCTCTGGTGCGTCAGCAATATGGTCCTCAGTAATACCGATCGGCCTCGGGTAGCGGACAGATTGAGGCAGGACCTCAATCTTCCCCCCACGGAGAACAATCGTCTGAAAATATGATCGAATGATCAGGTTATTCGACGATTTAAACATAGACTACCAACAAAATTCTCTAAAGAAATCATACCTTGGGAAGACCGGGTGGAGGAGCCAAATAGGGAAGCAAGTCCTGCGAATAATCGGCCTCCATACGCACAAGCTCCTACTATGGAAAGGTGTAGCGCTCTCCCCTGTTTATCAACTCCCAAAGCAAACGAGAGTCCAACATCGACTCCGGTGCAGGCAAGGGCACCACAAAGCGATCATCACTATGATGACGAATAACACGCTCCCCAAGATACCAAATAAAGCGTCCAATACCAACAAAAACTGTACGGTACGCCGAAAGCTGCAAGGCCTCGGGAAGATTAGTCATCCTAGCCCAAGGCCTATACTGAATATCAATAGCAACCTGAAAACCATAAAAAGTTGCAATGAAATGCCGAAAATAACATCAAGGTAGAGAATAACAGGCTAAAAAATCAATTTTTACACCAACAGAAGAGGTGTCTCGGCGTAGCAGCCCGCGCAGCGTAGGGACAGACTCCACTCGTGACTCGCCTCGGTCACACCAGCTAGCTCCGACAGGGAAGTCATGGACCGCCCCACGACGCCGTCGAGGGGCCAATCTCGGAAAGTACTCATAGAACCATAGCTGCAATGAAAAGTAGTCTCTAAGCACATGAGAAAAACGGATTAAAATAAAACAAGAAGAAGAAAGATGGTTACCTCTACGACTCTCCATAAACCGTAGACAGTGACAGGGTCCTGGTCATTCAGCTGCCTCCAGCCATGACGTAGTTACAAGAGAAGATTGGCAAATCCAAGGCTGGCCTAACTAAAGGATCCTATCTCACTAATCTTGACTAAAAAAGGAAGATAGCTAACGAGCGCACGCGAACTCCTATTAGGAGAAAGAGCCATGGAAATGAGAATCAAAATGAAGATTCGCACTCCCTGCTCAGGTGATGTCTCATCCATGTCAAAGCAACGCGCCAAAACAGAAGCCAACTCTGATTGCCCGCCCTTAGGACCACCTCGAGGCACCGGCTGATACCTGATGTGCTGAACGACTGGACCTAACAAATATACTACCTCGGCCGCCCCCAACTAAGGTCAGAAAATTGCCGGAAAACCCGATTTGTGAAGCGTAGATCGTTGATCATGCTAAAATCCAGAGGGGTCACTGTCATCTCCACCCAAGCAAAGTGAAAAGTGTTGGTATTATCCCAAAAATACTCAAACAATGCGCGAACGACTTGACCTGGCAATCCTGACCCAGACCCGATGACCCGACCTGAATGACCCGACCCATGACCCGAAATTGACCCGAAAATAATGACCCGAAATAGACCCGAAACCCGAATTTACCCTACCCGACCCATACCCGACCCGATGTGGAGTTGACCCGACCCTGACCCGAAACCTGAAGTTGACCCGACCTGATTATACCCGACCCAATGTTGACCCGATACCCAAATTAACCCGACCCGAAATCGACTCGTTACCCGAAATGACCCGACCCGAAGTTGACCCGATACCCGAAATGACCCGACCCAAAGTGACCCGACTCGAATTTGACTCGATACCCGAAATGACCGACCATAATCGACCTTATAACCGAATCAAATTATCGACCCACTAATTGTTTGTAGGTTGTATGATTTTTTCTATTTTTGATATAATAATAATAATAATAATAATAATAATAATAATAATATTATTATTATTATTATTATTATTATTATTATTATTATTATTATTATTATTATTATTATTATTATTATTATTATTATTATTATTATTATTATTATTATTATTATTATTATGACAACAATAACAATGATATTAACACAAACAACTATATTTCCTATTAAAAAAAAAACAAAACTAATAATTAATCCGTATAAAAATTACAAATCTACTAATTTCAGCTTAATTGCTTGACTCAAATTATCGACCCGAAATGACCCGACCCGAACTTGACCCAATATATGGACTCAAAATGACCCGACTCAAAATGACCCGACCCGAACTTGACCCGACCCTAACTCGACCCGACCCAAAGTTGATCCGAAACCCAACCCGATCCGATAATTTATTGACCCGAAATTGACCCAAAAACCGAAATTACCCGACCCGAACATTTGCTGACCCGAATTTGACCCGACCCGGAATGACCCGAACCATACCCGACCCGAATGACCCGTTTGCCAAGTCTACGAAAGACTGTCGGGCGACAACCTCGGGGGCTGCGAAACCCTACGACCGCCGAATAAAAATATACTAAACCAGCAGATTCCCAAAAGGCGTTCGTAATAGGATCCCTCGTGATAATCCCATGAAGTCGAAGAACCAAATCTCCAGCTCCGGATCCATGATGGCGAAGCGTGCCGTCGATTATGCCGGCAAGTGGACGGTGAGAAACGTGGTTCTCACAGCAGAAAACAAACTCATCTGGAGACCACGGAGGTGGAACCCACCTGCCCCTACTCGAAGAAGGGTGAGGCTCAGTCTCTAGGGCATCTTCGTCCATGCCCTTAGGAACTGTAGGAGTGTCCTCCCGAAAAGCCTAACGCCGGCCACGAGTAGAAAGATCGCGATCCCGTTGTCTTGGCATGTTATTACAAAAATAAAAATCTAAATACTTAGCATAATTTCCTAAGTTATTTAGTTACTTATTCAAAAGCAGCTTAACAGTTACCTTTAGTGGCATTTTCTATTATACGCAAAATTTTTACCTCAAGGCTAAAAATTAGCAAAATAATGGAATTGTTTCTAGTATTTAGTTTCTCCATGACGAACTAATATTATGTTCTCCTAATTGCATGATAATATGTTCTCCATGACAATGTAGTACATACACAAAACAAAACGTTTCAAAATTGCACAAGAATGATAAATTGGCGACCATTTCACACAAGTAGTACCATAAATGGTGATTTTCTCAATTTCTCACCAAAACACACAAACTTGGTCTCAAATTGCTAACAAACACACATACATCCATATATAAGTCAATTCATAGCAAGAATTTTGACATGGAAGCTTAAAATTAAAAACCCCCCAATTTGATTTTTTTAGGGTTTCAAGCAAATATGGAATTTACAATAAATTTTGAGACCAAACAAAGGAAACTTACATAGATCCTTGTGAGAAATAAAAAATGAGGAAGTTAGCAACAAATTGGAGTGAATTTGTTAGAAATTTGAGCTAAAAAAGCTCGAAAAACCCAAATTAAGACAGCAGCAACCACCGTGACACGGTGGCTAAAAGCCGCGGCACGGTGATGGTTTCCCATGTCATGGTGATTCTAGGACGGTGGCGGAGCTCCGGCCGCAGCAGCAAAAACAGTGGAGCTCAGGCGAAAGCAGCGAAGACGGAAAAAAAAAGAGAGAGCTCTTGCGCACCGTGTCACGGTGACGGCTGACAGTGCGCCGCTACTGGGCTTCGTGCCACGATGGCCGGGGACGCCAAAATATAAATAAATAAATAAAAAATTGAGAAGAAAAGATGAGAAAAGAAGAATGAAGAATGGTGAATAAGAAATGAGAAATGAGGAAGGAAGCAACAAATTTAAAGCCAAAAAAAAAATATAGTCGTTATGTAGAGAATATTTCAAGCATTACCAAAACTTGAACTCCACTGTGATCATACACTAAAGTACGGTGGCGTCCATAGGGAAAGAAGATAGAGCAATAGAGTCGCCAACAAGTTTTAGGAACTTGTAAACCGTTCACGAGGTGAAGGTTACACCCCTTAACTATCCATGAGATCGTCAACTCCAATAGGTCTGGAACCATGACTGGTAGTTCGGGGATGAAGGTACAAATCCAACCTAAAAGAGATTGAACCCTGTCCTAATAATAGGCCTCTACTTTACTCTGATCGTATTCATGTGCACTTTCTGACTAACATGCAATCAATAGGATTAACCCTAAACCTGTTTATCTATGTTGGTTGAATATTAATAAACAAACAAAACTATTATTGGAGATCACTTGAATTATAATCATATTAATTATCTTATTAAGCATGATTACAAGTACCAATTCCCTTTAAACATGCATAAAAGGTGTGATCAAGTAATAACAATAAATATCAAGTGACATAATAATAATCATAACAATTATAACAATAATAATAATAATAACAATAATAATAATAATAATAATAATAATAATAATAATAATAATAATAATAATAATAATAATAATAATAATAATAATAATAATAATAAAAAATAATCATCATTAAAATAATTATGAATCATAGAAGTAATCATATGTTCATGTTAAAGCATAATAATAATAGCAAGATCCTAGGCATGATACTAACAAGATTAATAACAAACCCTAGCATGTCACTAAACAATACAGATCAAATATTTAGCCCTAACATGATACTAACATGAATATTAGAAAGAAAATAGGAAGCATCACAGGAATCACAATTGTCATATTTGATATTAGAAATTATAGTTGTTACCCTAAACATGATACTAAGAAGGTCAAAATGCCCTAACATGACATTAGGAATTATAATAACAACCTAGACATGATTTCTATATCATAATAACAATACAAACAATTAAAGCACTTACTTGGATGCCTCGTATCTCTTTCTAATAACAAAATACGCACGTTAGTAACTTCAAGGAGAATAATAAATCAAACAATTAAATTAATTGAAAGAGAGATTTGGAACCAAACCCTCAGAAATTAAAACCTTTCACGTCTAGGGCGAAGTCAACTTCGAATTATGCTAGGTGTGCCTAGTGCTAATGTATGAGGAATTGTGTTTTTAAAAGGCTACGGTTAGAAAAGAGGAAAAGAGAATCAACAAATTCTTGATGAGATTTGATGATTGAAAAAATTAGAGAATTGATGATATTTGATGAGAATTGATGATTGAAAACAGTATTTTATGAGGCTATTTATAGAGAAAATTAGTAGGATTGATAAAAAAAACAAATCAGAGTTTCAACGAGAATAAAACACAATTAGCGCCAGGCGCTAATGCTTGTCATCAAGCGCTAATAATCATTTTCACGTGTTTTTTGTATTTATCATATCTTTTGATCCAGAAGTCTAAATAAGGCATATAATATATCATAGGAAAGCTATTGAAGGCTAATTTCTAACCTAATTAGAATCAGATTAAAATCTTTTGTAGATAAAAAGATATAGCCGAAATAGTGGAAGGGTGTCAAGTTTTGATAGAGTTTCATATCTCATTCATATATTTTTCGTTATAGCTCGGATTTAATATTATAATATATCATTGGTAAGATAATTTCAAGATCTATTTAACCATATATTTTTTGTATAAACATTATGAGGCACGAAAATAAAATATGAATATATTCCACTTCATACAAAACAAGGATTCTAAAATGGAGTAGTTTTATTCAATTTCAAACTCTTTGAAACATAATTATCAATCCTAACTCCATTAGGATTTAAAAGAACCTTCTAGAGTATTCTACAAGAATATAATCATTCCTAATAGATTTAGGAATGATAATTAATAATAGGCCACCCTATAGATCATTGGGCACAGTTTAGTATAAAAACCATACCGAGCACAGTTTAGTATATTGGCTATAACTTTTTCATTATTCATCGGCATTGGGCTTATAATATATCATAGGAAAGGTCTTTTCAAACCCCATCAAAATACACTATTATTGGAACCTTATTATGGAACAAACTAAACTGGATTGCACGTTTTTCAAAAACAGAAATAAGAGATATTTTAATAAAAACATCCTCATCACTAGACTTTTCACACTTTTTCTTTGTTCGATAATCAAATGTAATGAAAGGTATTCATCACTGGGTTTGGTTTTGGGGAGACACATTTGGGTGTCTACAGAAGCCCCTACTTTGACTGAGTTTGGAGAAACGCAAGTTTCGAAAACAAAAGTCAAAGTATCGATAGGGACAGAGAATGATTCAGAACGTTCTGCGATCCTAGATTATTCTTGTAACGCCGATACCTGAAAAACTAGCATTAATTAAAACAGATAAGAGATTTAAGAAACGCGTATCTTGCACCGTCGAGCACACGTCTCTGAAGGTAACCGATTTGCTGCTGTTGCATTTGTTGTTGTTGTGACAACCTTCCACAAGCTAGGGAACGCCATCTTTCCTTTTAATGTTCTCTCGTCTCTGAACAATAGAACTTTTTTGGATATGTTCACGCGTCTCAAAACCAAGAGCTTTTGAATGATATGCCCACGCGTCTCTGAGAAAAAGAGCTTTTATGATATGTCCACGCGTCCCTAAACAAAAGAGATTGATGATATATACACGCATCTCTGAACAAAAGAGCTTTGATGATATGAATGTTTGTTGTGATAATATTCCAAAGAAAACTTCTGAAGACCAAAGCTTGTCGATCTTTAAAGCTCGCTTAAACTTTGCTCCCGCTATGCCAGTACGTCGGCGCATTTTGTTGCTTGTGAACCATTATGTCGGTGCCTCTGCTGTTTATGAACCAGTATGTCGGTGCCTCTGCTGTTTATGAACAAGTATGTTGGTACCGAATTTCTCCTGAAAAAGAAAGTCTCAAAAAAGAATCGAAGTGAAGTTTTTTTAAGATGCATGTTGAATGAGCTTAATCCGTAACGTTGTCTCTCATAGTACAAGGATTGTAACATCTTAGACTATCCTAGTTGACTCGATAATGAAAGTATTTAGGTAACTTAGGTGCGGAGGCTAAGTACTTCGTACTTTTTGATGCGATGATGATGGATGAGCGATTTTGACATGACAAGGCAAGCTTTAGCGTTATTTTAAGATTTCCTGACAAAGGGTTCCTAAGGGAAAGTATATTTGGTCATGTATTTGTGGCTTGTGTGATAGTGACACTAAATTTAGGCCGCAAGGGCTGAGTGTGTGGAAAATATATTGAAAAGAGTCAAATGGTTGTGACTGTTAAGCTGGGTAAGCTAATGATGTAAAGATCAAGCCCCCAAGTCTAGCTCGAAGTAGTTAGGGATGAGCATAGGAGATCGATCCCTTGATATGATCATGGTGTAAGTGTGTGAATGTGAATATGAACGCATTTTTATTACGGCCGCACCTCGATGTGGGGTTGCCTACGTATCCGTTAGGAATCAGGCCGAACGTAGCTCTCGCCGAACCTCGCACAAGTGTGTGTATACCTCAAAAAGGTCTTTTTAAGGATCGTAACATGGTTAGGCTAAAGGTTGAAGAAGAAGGGGATAAAATGTAGGGAATTATAGGTACTACGCAGCGGAAATATATGAATCATATTCATACAGAACCTTATCCAAAGATCTAATGCATAACACATAAAGAACATATAATCGTACCTTTGAAGCGTGATTCCACGTGCGATCGAGCAAGAACAATGGGAGATAAAGAACCCAAGCGTGATTCCTCTACTTAGTCCACGAGCATGGATTAAACCTCCACTAATGCTAATTAGTTGTGACTGAACACTTCAATCAACCTTCAACGGAGATTTGAGCCACGAACACACCACAACACCACCCACACACCACCAAACGCGCCACCCAAGGAGGAGGGCCGTACGGACAGGGAGGAGAGAGAGAGGGCCGAGTAGAGAGAGAGAGAGAGAGATAGGGGTTTTAGGAAAACTTGTTGCTTGTGTGACAATTCACTGTATGTCAATTGTTCTGTCATGCAACCCTAGGCATGGTTTATATTTTTAGATCATATCTAGAAATAAAACCATGTCAAGTCCAAAACCCATCAGACTCTTCTAACTATCCAAGCCCAATTATCAACATGGCATGTCATGAACTCATGAGGCCCAATAATGGGCCTCTAACTTGTTTAACCCAATACTCTTATGTGTGACCTTGTAGGATCCATTCTATAAGGCTTTGGGCCATTATGTTAGCCCAAAGATCAATTGTCATATCTAGCACCAAACATTGACGACCCTATAGAATGAACTTATTATCTCCATAATAGTGACCCTTGATATATCTAGTAATTGCATTTATCGAAGACATAACTCCTTCAATCTCCCACTTGTCTGAGACAAGTGCGCAATATTTAAATTCCTTAAGTTAATGTGTGTCAATTTGATAATATGATTGCATCTCATGTCGTGATCATATTAGTCTACAAATCTTTTCTTGAAAACTGAGTGAGAATTACAAATTAAAACAAATGGTTACTATGTAATCCATTTGAGCACGGCCATGCATTTTATGAATTCTCCCTCTTCAAGGGGCCAAGACACATTCCTAATTAAATAGGTAGACTCTATCCAATCTTGTGGCAACCAAAGCTCCCACTCAACTTCTGAAATAACCGGGAAACACCCTTTATAATCTCCAGTTACGGGCAGACGTTTGAGTGTACCACAGCCATAACATCCATTGAATGAAATCAATGTTCCACTCATGTCAAAGGAATTAACTAATATATCCGGAAGCTCTATACTTGAACTTCAAAGTAGGTCTATAGTTCGATCATGCATCATTCATGCATATCCATGTGATTGACCGAGCTTCACTACGCTCCTATAGCCCATGAAACTGCGCTATCCAATCAATCTTACATGCTAGTGCATGAATTGAAATCATTTATGTCCAGTTTAATGATTCCGAACTAGGAACTGAAATAATATATGAATTTAGTTCACCTGTGGGATTTCATTCACCAGGTCATCAACCTAATAAGCCCATCAATCCATAATTATTTTGGACATTTTATTTAATCTTGAAACCACGATTAAATAAGATTGAAACTTTGTTTCAATTGATAAACATAATTCTGCAAATGAATGTATTACACATGTAACTTGTTTTTCCCCAAAAACAAATACAACCTCTAATTACACCATTTGCCTCAATCCAATTTTATTAGCATGTTTCTCATGCTTTGGAAATGGAAGGGGTTTAGAAAGTAGAGTTCAT
Source organism: Chenopodium album (assembly GCF_948465745.1). Taxonomy (NCBI): domain Eukaryota; kingdom Viridiplantae; phylum Streptophyta; class Magnoliopsida; order Caryophyllales; family Amaranthaceae; genus Chenopodium; species Chenopodium album. The sequence goes on from NC_137836.1 coordinate 32,093,736, forward strand.
GAGACATTCTCATAAACATGAATTTTGCAATTTCTAAATCTTATAATCATTTTCATCTCCATACACTAAGAATTTTCCTTCGTCCTTTCGCAAGGAACTTTGGAATTTCTAATTTGTATTCCAACGTAACATTGGATTTCAACTGAAATCTATCATCACTTGTTCTTAAAACATGTGAATCAAATAGACGAGTATATTCCATGACATGCATGATGCATCCTTTGCAAACTGCATAAGGATCATCACTCAAGACCTTAATTTTATCAACCTTTCACAAAGTATTGAATCATAAGCAATGTGCCATGTTACATGGGATTGAAACTCCTTTCAATATAACGTTGAACTTTATAAGAATCTTATCAATATAAGTTTCTAAACCAAACTCAAACATCCATCAAAACCTATCTCTATAGATTTTGAATCCCAAATGTACTCATCATTCTTCTTCAAGATTTTTCATACAAAATGCATCAACCATTACTTGACCCTTCAAGAAATGAACAATTGCTCTCTGTACTAGACCAAGAAGACTTCATAGCTCCCACTAAACATCTTGTACACACAAGACCTTTTCTTCATTTTACGAGAACATCAAACGATTTGATTTACTCACAAAATTAAGAACACTAACTCCATGATGCTATGCATCCCTAGTATTATTGGATCTTCAAACTTTTGATTGTATCATATACAAATCTTATTTCATGAACATTTCAAGAAAGTGTTTTGAAATCCATCTTCCAAATCTTATAAGGTAAAAATCACTGAAACATCTTTAATAGATCTTTGCAACATGACTAATGTAAAGGTTTCATCGTAATCATAGTCATACTATGAATTAGTTGAATCCTTTAATAAGTCTTTGCTTTAGTTAGAAAAAAAATTTCATTCTTGTCTGCTTTGCTTATAATGGGTCTCACCCAATTAGGCAAATTATTCAAGTGTCATACACTTGCTTAAAGACTTAGAATCTATTTCAGATTTCCTGGTTTTTAAACCACTTGGAGTTATAACTTCTCAAATCATCTTTGTTACTTGCATAATCATCATGTTCCAAAAAGAATGTTTTAGAACTCTTAATAAATATGAAATCATATTTCTTTGGCTAAGTTTTACATATGCTAGTCATCATTGTGGGTTTTTATGCAACAATTGAAACTCATACAACAACTTTGTTTAGCTTTCAATGAGAAACGACAATTGAGGATGGGCACTTGGAATGTACTACCTTCGACACATGTTTATTATTCCCATTACACTTGAAGAGACCATGCGTTGTCACTTATAACATGAGGTGAATCATGCTCATATTGTTGCTTTGATTCGATTACTTCTCAAATTTCTTCAAGATTTTCGAAATCACTTTTCTTGAACTCTTTCAAGGCTCTCGAACTTTTCGAGATTCTTATACTCCCACTTGCCTTTTTGAGGAGGTGCATTTAGCATAGGGTGGACCAACCATGGTTTGAGCCATGTTTGTTTGTTGCTTTTCTCGAACTCTTTCGAGATTTATACTACTCCAACTTGACCTTTTGGAACAATTTCCATAAGGGTACCTACTTGAGCAACAAACATTTTGTGCTAAGTATGATTTGTGTAGTAGTACCCAGTGCTCTGTGTAGGAATTGATCGTGCATTAAATGATTTAATACAATATTTATTCCTTGCTTTGTAGAAAGACTTAATAAGAAATTTTCTTATCCATATCACATATGAAGTCTTTGCTACAATTTGATTTGACATATATAGTTTGTTTAGTTTTGTAGCTTATCTTAAAAGTATATCCCCTGAATAATGGTTGGAGGATAGGTAATTTTATCCATTATCAAAATATATCTCATATAGATTGATAGCTCCCTTCATAAACACTTCATAAGGTTTTCTTTCGGAGTTTGTCGGAAAACGATTTCACAACTCTTGGACGTTTATCAAGGTCTTGAATTAAATTCTCATTATTACGATCATATCGCAATATTTTGAATGTGTTGCCAAGTAAATGTCTTGACTCAAATTTTCACAATTACAATCATATTGTAATGCAATTATTATCATGTCAAGTTGATACTGAACTTCATACTGAACATTTTGAACTTTTCAAAATTTTCACTCTTTTGCTTCAACTAAGCATATGTGATCATATCACAAATGAAGTTTCATTGTCCATCTCTAGCCTTTGAACCTTTGGTTTTCTTACATCGATATGTATTCGACCTTAAGTTCTCATCATCATTTCTCTAAATGGTGACTTTGTCAATAATTTCAAATTAGAATGATATTTACATATATCAATGGATTCATAATCCAATGATATTGAAAGTCCATCCCTTTGGATCTTTCGCATGCAATGTTCATTTTTCATTCGAATTAATTGACGTTTTAGAGACAATTTATATATATAGAAATGGTTTAATAATTTCTATCATATAGAACTTTGAACCTATTTAGCAATCTCAAAACACATTATGACTAAATGAAGCATAGAATAACATTTATTCCACGTTTTTGAATCTTCTATGCGTAGTCATTACTAACATTGAATGGTGTTTTGAAAATGGCAAGAATGAATAACATTTATTTAATTCTAGCCAATAACAAGGTAAGGTGAAATATAGGTTCTACTTGTAAAGTTGCAACTTTTGCTTCCAGACTCGTAGATTCTACTTGTGAAGTAGCAACGTTTGCTTCTAAGCTTGTAGATTTATTTCTCCTTTAGCCATAACTTCTTCCTTTAGTTTAACCACATTGTGCAATGAGTGATCTAAACAAGACATCATATGTCCAAGAAGTGTCAATGTGCTAAATTAACTTCTATAATATACTTCTTAAATTGGAACATTTCCATTCTTTTACCTTCCAACTATATGAGGTAGTTTCTAATCAATTGGAATTGGTCCATTTAATTTGAAACATTTGCTGTTCATAACAACTTTTAGCATGTGAGTAGTTCTAGGTTTGAGAAGTAGCAACTTGTTTGCATTTCTTGGCCTACAACTTCTTAATGCAATCCTCATATATTCCTAAAACTTTCCTATTTGAGCCACTTGGAACACTTCTCTTAGGCTCAAAATGATACTTTGCTTAACTTCTTTAAGCACTTTTCATGATTTTGCTAAGTCTATTCAATCATCATTCATATTAGAGTTTAATCAACTATTTAACTCTTACATAAAATGGATGAAGAATAGCGTCATTTGATCAACTTTTGATCATAGAAATTTCCAATCACTTTCTTATATTCAATCATATTGAATATAAGAGATTTTATTGGACTTTTATACTTGTCTTTTAGAGGGTTTGTACCTCTCATCTCATTATATCCCTTGAAACACTTTTCAAAATGAAGATGTGTTGGCATTTTACTCAAACATTTTGAATAAAACCAATCTTAGACATGTGACATGGATTTCTAAAACTTGCCTTTTAGAACCATCTTAGCAAAGTTGGAATATAGGTTTGTGGATTATCTTTTAACCTTTTGAGAACGTTTCTCAACTTTATTTTCAATCGAGGAGAATATATATAATAATAAAATTAGAACGACATGTTACTTGTATGTAAACGCAAAATTCAATTATGTTTAATAAAAATTTATAGTGCCATAAGCGAATTAAATTGGCAACTTTAAAGCATTTATTCAATTTTAATTGATCCCTATTGAATAAAATGATTCCAAGATCCTTTATTTGTGCAATAATTGACCGGACTGAGGCCCTACCATCAAGTATTGCATTTTGAAGGTGAGTAAACTCTTTACTGATTACAACTCTTTGTAACCCTTGGTTGAATAATTAACCATCACATGTTTAATTATTACCCTTAGCTTCAAGGTTCTAAACTCTTTAGGTAACCTTGTTGAGTATAACCAATTAAAAGTGTAAAACATGATTTACCCCCACTCCCCTAAGATATAGTACGTATGACACCCAGCTGAGGCATGACCTGTAATAAATATCGAAGGTTTCATCGGGTTTTTAATTGGAAAAGCAACCTCAATATTACTGGGACCTAGATTTATTATGTTGTGATTAAATAGTGAACTCTAGCGCATCATCACAAAACATCAATAAAATCTAACATGCATAATAAACTGAATGCATAAACAAGACATAGCATGGCCCTAATCCTAAGAAACTAATAAAGCAAAAAGCTCCCACTTGAACCTTCATGGATCTCATCCACCTTGCTCCTTTGGGCCTTCACTTCATGGGCTTCTTGGATTAACTGCAACCTGTAATTTTACTCTATTCTATCTACTACTTAAATAAAATGAAATAAAATTACAAAAATACTTTATCGGTACGTAGACCGTACTAAGATTACAAAAATACATCACGATGCGCAGATCGTATTTAGTAATCTACTGGACCATACTAGTCATTATAGCAATAAATAACATCATATATTATAAAATTGCAACATAATAAATCACTCATCATGCTTTCCTAAACTACAACATCGAATGTTCACAATTAAGGAAACATGGCACCAAAATATCTCATATTTTCATTAGTGTAATTAGATAATATCATATATTATTCATGACCATCAATAAAATATCATATATTCTAAATTAGTCATGAGATAGAATCAAATCTTATTTTAATCTTAAAAGATAAATCATATTTATCATCAAAGATTATCCTAACAAAGTTAGGAAAATCTATCCTAATTACTAGCCAATCACAAAATTTTAAATCAATTATATCCAATATTAATTATGGGATAATCACATTATTTAAATCAATCTTTATCTTTTTGGAATATGCTCAGAATATTCTAACAAATCCTATCCAAAATTAAGAACTTTAATTAAGGATAATTATCAAAAACAACTTTTGAAATTTGATATTATCTCAAGATAAAATCAGATTTTATCTTGAAAATATATTTAAAACAAAATAATTTTATAATCTTTTTTTTTTTTTAAATAAAAAAAATTGGGAAACACCGTGACTTGGCTTGCTGCCAGTCACGTCCCAACCACCGCAGCGGCCAGACCAAAGCCTGACCACCGCAGTACCCTGCCGCAGCAGCCAGGCGTAGTGCCCAGCCACCCCTGCTCCTACCGCAGCCAGGCAGAAAAGCCCAGCCACTTGCGTATGTTGGCTGCAGCAGGTGGCGGTGGAACAGTTCCACTACGCTGCTGCAACCAGTCCGCCGCCTGCGCCTTCCTTGCTGCACCCTTTTTGACCACTTGGGCAGCCGCCGCGGCCACCTGACGGTGGTTCATCCACCTAGCCACGGCTGCCCCTTCCCAAAATTGATTTTTTTTTTGAGAGTTTAATTTAATTAAACAAATTTTGCAAAATTAAATTAAATTAGGTCTATTGAATTAAAAGATAACATTTATGCCTAATTCAATTTTGAAATCAAATTCACAATTCAATTTCAAATCTAGGGTTCTTCACAAAATTATTTCAATTTTAATCTAACTCTTAAATTAAAATATTGATTATACAAAAAATCATATTTTATGTATCAAATCAATATAATTAAAATTATGAAGCATAAATTATTAAAAAAAACAACAAAATTAAGCACAAAAATCAAAATTTAGGGCTTTATTTCAATTAAAATTTTCGAAAAACTAGGGCTAAAATCAGATTTTGCTAGAACAATTGAGCAATTAAATCATATTTAATCATATCCCAAAAATTAAATCTCCATTTAGTATAAAGATTGAACCATAATTAATTATTCTCCCTCCTAATTGAATTAAAATTGTGGACTATTAAAGAATTATAGTCAATATGCGTAAATGCAATAGGCTAACTGATACCACTGTAGGGAATTATAGGTACTACGCAGCGGAAATACATGAATCATATTCATACAGTACCTTATCCCAAGATCTAATGCATAACACATAAAGAACATATAATCGTACCTTTGAAGCGTGATTCCACGTGCGATCGAGCAAGAGCAATGGGAGATAAAGAACCCCAAGCGTGATTCCTCTACTTAGTCCACGAGCATGGATTAAACCTCCACTAATGCTAATTAGTTGTGACTGAAAACTTCAATCAACCTTCAACGGAGATTTGAGCCACGAACACAACACAACACCACCCACACACCACCACACGCGCCACCCAAGGAGGAGGGCCGTACGGACATGGAGGAGAGAGAGAGGGCCGAGTAGAGGGAGAGAGAGATAGGGGTTTTAGGAAAACTGGTTGCTTGTGTGACAATTCACTGTATGTCAATTGTTCTGTCATGCAACCCTAGGCATGGTTCATATTTATAGATCATATCTAGAAATAAAACCATGTCAAGTCCAAAACCCATCAGACTCTTCTAACTATCCAAGCCCAATTATCAGCATGGCATGTCATGAACTCATGAGGCCCAATAATGGGCCTCTAACTTGTTTAACCCAATACTCTTATGTGTGACCTTGTCGATCCATTCTATAAGGCTTTGGGCCATTAAGCTAGCCCAAAGATCAATTGTCATATCTAGCACCAAACATTGACGACCCTATAGAATGAACTTATTATCTCCATAATAGTGATCCTTGATATATCTAGTAATTGCACTTATCGAAGACATAACTCCTTCATAAAAGGCATATGACCCTAGATAAGCCCCCTAGGTGTGCAACCTTGCTTTTGAATCTTTATATTTTTATGCTTGAGGCTTTCTACTTTTTTTTATATCTCTTTTTTGCTTTAGCATTTGTTTTATAAGTGTGGGCGATCCCGGTCATGCGGTCTATCACTCACTTGACATTCATGTTTCTTAGGCACAGTACCGAGCACTCGATAAGAGACGCAATCTGAGACGTGTTCATATCAAACACATGTTCATGTCAAAGACATTGGAACACTTGCCCTTTTGTACACTTTTATTATTATTATTATTTTTTTATTTTTGCTATTTTAATCTTTTGAAGTCTCTCAAGCTTTTTATGATATTGAAAACTTCATAAGTTGCACACTATCCCATCCAAAGGTTAGGTAGATATGGGTTGAAAAAATGAAGGTTCTATCGTTTGACGAGGCTTAAAATGGTTTATGAAGAAAGGATTGTAAATTAGAAGGGTGAAAGGTGATATGATGTGGCTACAAGGGGTGCCTCAAATCATTAGTATACCTTGTGCTTAGTTTGACATGGATATTTTTTTTTAAAATATAATGCGATGATCATATATAAGGAAATAAAATGCTCATTTTATTAAAGGAAAAGAAATAATGATCCTACAAAATAAATCTAAGGGGAATAGAAAGGTGCTTATGCTAAACTTATTAGAGGATGCGGTAAATAAAAAAAATAGAAAAAATATCATGAAATCTTGTCGTTGAAGCTTGCCTCTTGTCCCTTGGCTTGATTTGACTTTGGTGGTGGCATGGCCATGATTGCTTTGACTTTTGTGGGATCTATTTTAATCCCTCGAGAACTGATCACATACCCAAGTAGTTTGCCTGAAGTGACTCCAAATGCACACTTTGCTGGATTTAATCTCATGTTGTACTTGCGGAGTCTTTCAAAGAACTTCCGAAGTGCAATGATGTGGCCTGGGCGATCCTTGACTTGACGATCATATCATCAACATAGACCTCCACCTCTTTGTGCATCATATCATGTAACAATGCTGTGGCCACTCTTTGGTAGGTGGCACCCGTATTTTTCAACCCGAATGGTATTACCGTGTAACAATATGTACCCCATTGCTTGATGAATTTGGTTTTCTCCATGTCTTCCTCGGCCATTAATACTTGATTATATCTAGCGTAGCCGTCAATGAATGATAGGAGTGCATGGTTTGCTGTGTTATCGACCAAAATGTCAATGTGAGGTAGAGGGAACCCATCTTTCGGGCTTGCCTTATTGAGGTCCTTGTAATCAAAACACATTCTGACCCTTCCATCCTTCTTCGGAACTGGAACCACATTTACTATCCATTCTGGATACTTGGATACTTGGATGAAACCTGCAGCCAATTGCTTTCTGATTTCTTCCTTGATTTTGAGAGCCACATCCAGTTTCACACAGCGCAGCTTTAGTTTCACAGGCTTCATACCTAGAATGAGTGGTATTGTATGCTGAGCTATATCCTTGTCAATTCCTGGCATATCTTAGTATGACCAACCAAATATATCAACAAACTCATTAAGCATGTTAATTAGCTCTTTGTGTTCATCTTAACTTAGTGTTTATTCAATTTTTACTTCTTTGATATTTGTATCATTGGAAATATTAACTGTTTCTATATCTTCAATGATTGTTGTTGTATTTTCGTGTTCTTCCATTGCTTTTATTATTTCTTTGTCATTTTTATCATTAGCAAATCAATAATGATCAAGGTTAGGGGAATGACACACATCGTAAGAAAAGGTAATCGTTTCATTGAATTCATTGGTCATTACATCAAGGAGGGCAAGGTCAGCTGCGACCTCGCCGGAATTATTTGGGATAGAAAGAGGAGACTCAACAAGACACTCCGCATTAGACTCTACAGCAGAAAGGGGGTCGGCATCAGATCCCAAATACTCGTCTACAGACTTAGACTCGGACTCGGACTCGGACCTAGACGACTCATATTCGTCAAACATAGGACCTTCGCCAGCGGTCACTTCCAACTTCTCTCCACTTGGCGTAGTGATCTTCATTGTCTTGCGCCATCCCTTTGAAACATTATCAGCATGGACGATTAACTCAGAGGGCTCACAATCCTTGCTTGATATGACAGCTTGAATGAGCTTGGAGTCAGCATTGCAGACAGGCTTGGATTCATTCCTTTCTAGTCTAAAAAGGATATTAATGTTCATAACATCAGAGCTTGGGCTAGCTGGTTTCTCATTTGTGAAGAACTCATTGCCTTCATCGACTAAGTCACAATCGAGAAACATCTTGAAACCTGGCTCACGCTTCCCATTGTGTACGAAAGGCTCAGGGAATTCATATCATGGGAAGTTTTCCCCTTCTTTGATGTACTGGCCATTGAGAGTGAAGGGATATGGGTCCATGGCCATTTCCATCTTCATGGTTCGAGCATTATTGCGAGCCTTCATTTTAAGGAGAGCTTGTTTCACATCTTCTTTTGTTGGCTTGAATCCCAAGCCAAAGGTATCCATCTTAAGTGCACTAGGATGGCCCCAAAGTTCAGCCATTTTCTTTTTGAGTCCGAGGGTCATTCTAGGGAAATGCTCTTGCTTCTTCATAATGGCATTGAAATTGGTGTTTGAATAAGGATAAAGGTCGAGGTGACAATTCTCCTCTTCTTCGATCATGAGAACATCATCCATCGAAAACCCCCAGAGATCTTCATCTTCCTCGTTATGTTCAACATGGACGATGGGAGTATCGATAACTTTAATGCGCATGGGGGAGGCATCAATGGTAATTGGAACCTCTCCAACTATAGCTTTTACCTTTTGGTGCAACGACGATGGGATCGTCTTTAGTTCATGAAGCCTTAATGTCTACCACCTTAAACTTGGTGCGACGTTTAATGGCTCCAGTAGTTATATTTAGCATGATAGTACCCACAACTTGACGGCTAGTATTATCGTAAGCACGAATCCCTTGAGTAGAGGGAGTCAATTCTTCATTTTTTATGCCCAACTTCTTTGCAGTGCGGAGTGGGCATACATTGATTGCAGAGCCATTATCAACCACGCTAATAGGGACATTTATATGCCTACACACCACAGTGAGGTGTAAGGCCTTGTTATGTTGGTCCCCTTCCGGGGGCAGATCCTTTTCAGAGAATGAAATCAAATTGCTGGTACTTAGCAATTCAGTAGTGAGAAAGTTGACCAGTCCTTGAGGAGTGATATCATTATCAACTCCTATTTTTACCAGAGCATTCATCACAGCCTTTCGATGCTCATGAGAGGTGGCCAAAAGCTTCCATACATTCATTTCCACCTTGGTCTTTTGTAATTTTTTGACCACATCATTGTTCACAGGGTCGATGGGATCAACTATTGGTTGTGATTGCGGTGGAGGTGGACTAGGCTGTTGCAACCGTCCACTTCTGGTGAGGACTTTGACCTCAAGGTCTCCCCAAATATCTTCACTTGTTCCAAGAGAGAAACAGGATATATCTTTGAGATAGACGTCTTCATCGTCACTATCCCAAATTTCATTTACTTCTTCATAGTTTGAGACAAATACAACTTCTGACAAAGGTTCATTCACAGGTTGAATGAGTATTGACGGATGATCACGGGTTAGAGAGGTCGTTAAGCTACAACCCTAATCAAATTAATCATTTATAATACCTAAACCTACACTAAACTAGTTAGTGGCAAGTAAAGGGTCGAGCCACTAGGGAAGCTCACTAATTCAATATCAATAATCACTAGGGAAAATGACACTAGGGGATTGTTTTTGTTGGTTTTATTGAGTAAGAACACTAAAACTACAAATAAGCAAGAAAATGCTGATTAAAATCAAGGGAAAATGACGCTAGGGATACGGGGGGTCCAATATGATTTGGAAGAGGGGAATAATGGTGATTATCATGAAACACATGCCAAATAATACAAGATTCTACCTAAACAATTCATTCTCATGCAATAGTCTAGGCAAATCAATGAAAGAGGTCTACACTAATAAGGATCATTTTCATGCATCCTATTTGTTACAATCAAATCAAGAGAATAAAGAAGCACAATCCAAAAAAACTCCACATTAATAACTCATTCTCATGCAATCATTTAAATAGAGATGATCTAAATCTAGTTCAAATCACTTTAATGCATTTAAACTAGAAAATATCAAATAGAGTGCAACAATAATCTAAACCTAATAAAAATCATGTCTTTCATCAATATATGGCATAAGTTCAATCCAACCATCATCATTCATCAAATATCAACTCATATCTTCCACCCCCTTCCCCTAGCTAAAAAATTAGCCTAGTGAAGGGAGATTAAACATAATATCAAAACTAGAAATAAACTCAAGAAACTCAAAACAAAACATGATTAAAATCAATGAAATAAATAACAAGTAGATAAACTAATATGATTAACAAGAATAAGCAACAATAAAACAAATAGATAATACTCAAGAAAAGGAGAAGAGATTACTAAAGAAAGAATTAATGAACAAAAGATGAAAACTTGGATTAACTGCAACCTGTAATTTTACTCTATTCTATCTACTACTTAAATAAAATGAAATAAAATTACAAAAATACTTTATCGGTACGTAGACCGTACTAAGATTACAAAAATACATCACGATGCGCAGATCGTATTTAGTAATCTACTGGACCATACTAGTCATTATAGCAATAAATAACATCATATATTATAAAATTGCAACATAATAAATCACTCATCATGCTTTCCTAAACTACAACATCGAATGTTCACAATTAAGGAAACATGGCACCAAAATATCTCATATTTTCATTAGTGTAATTAGATAATATCATATATTATTCATGACCATCAATAAAATATCATATATTCTAAATTAGTCATGAGATAGAATCAAATCTTATTTTAATCTTAAAAGATAAATCATATTTATCATCAAAGATTATCCTAACAAAGTTAGGAAAATCTATCCTAATTACTAGCCAATCACAAAATTTTAAATCAATTATATCCAATATTAATTATGGGATAATCACATTATTTAAATCAATCTTTATCTTTTTGGAATATGCTCAGAATATTCTAACAAATCCTATCCAAAATTAAGAACTTTAATTAAGGATAATTATCAAAAACAACTTTTGAAATTTGATATTATCTCAAGATAAAATCAGATTTTATCTTGAAAATATATTTAAAACAAAATAATTTTATAATCTTTTTTTTTTTTAAATAAAAAAAATTGGGAAACACCGTGACTTGGCTTGCTGCCAGTCACGTCCCAACCACCGCAGCGGCCAGACCAAAGCCTGACCACCGCAGTACCCTGCCGCAGCAGCCAGGCGTAGTGCCCAGCCACCCCTGCTCCTACCGCAGCCAGGCAGAAAAGCCCAGCCACTTGCGTATGTTGGCTGCAGCAGGTGGCGGTGGAACAGTTCCACTACGCTGCTGCAACCAGTCCGCCGCCTGCGCCTTCCTTGCTGCACCCTTTTTGACCACTTGGGCAGCCGCCGCGGCCACCTGACGGTGGTTCATCCACCTAGCCACGGCTGCCCCTTCCCAAAATTGATTTTTTTTTTGAGAGTTTAATTTAATTAAACAAATTTTGCAAAATTAAATTAAATTAGGTCTATTGAATTAAAAGATAACATTTATGCCTAATTCAATTTTGAAATCAAATTCACAATTCAATTTCAAATCTAGGGTTCTTCACAAAATTATTTCAATTTTAATCTAACTCTTAAATTAAAATATTGATTATACAAAAAATCATATTTTATGTATCAAATCAATATAATTAAAATTATGAAGCATAAATTATTAAAAAAAACAACAAAATTAAGCACAAAAATCAAAATTTAGGGCTTTATTTCAATTAAAATTTTCGAAAAACTAGGGCTAAAATCAGATTTTGCTAGAACAATTGAGCAATTAAATCATATTTAATCATATCCCAAAAATTAAATCTCCATTTAGTATAAAGATTGAACCATAATTAATTATTCTCCCTCCTAATTGAATTAAAATTGTGGACTATTAAAGAATTATAGTCAATATGCGTAAATGCAATAGGCTAACTGATACCACTGTAGGGAATTATAGGTACTACGCAGCGGAAATACATGAATCATATTCATACAGTACCTTATCCCAAGATCTAATGCATAACACATAAAGAACATATAATCGTACCTTTGAAGCGTGATTCCACGTGCGATCGAGCAAGAGCAATGGGAGATAAAGAACCCCAAGCGTGATTCCTCTACTTAGTCCACGAGCATGGATTAAACCTCCACTAATGCTAATTAGTTGTGACTGAAAACTTCAATCAACCTTCAACGGAGATTTGAGCCACGAACACAACACAACACCACCCACACACCACCACACGCGCCACCCAAGGAGGAGGGCCGTACGGACATGGAGGAGAGAGAGAGGGCCGAGTAGAGGGAGAGAGAGATAGGGGTTTTAGGAAAACTGGTTGCTTGTGTGACAATTCACTGTATGTCAATTGTTCTGTCATGCAACCCTAGGCATGGTTCATATTTATAGATCATATCTAGAAATAAAACCATGTCAAGTCCAAAACCCATCAGACTCTTCTAACTATCCAAGCCCAATTATCAGCATGGCATGTCATGAACTCATGAGGCCCAATAATGGGCCTCTAACTTGTTTAACCCAATACTCTTATGTGTGACCTTGTCGATCCATTCTATAAGGCTTTGGGCCATTAAGCTAGCCCAAAGATCAATTGTCATATCTAGCACCAAACATTGACGACCCTATAGAATGAACTTATTATCTCCATAATAGTGATCCTTGATATATCTAGTAATTGCACTTATCGAAGACATAACTCCTTCATAAAAGGCATATGACCCTAGATAAGCCCCCTAGGTGTGCAACCTTGCTTTTGAATCTTTATATTTTTATGCTTGAGGCTTTCTACTTTTTTTTATATCTCTTTTTTGCTTTAGCATTTGTTTTATAAGTGTGGGCGATCCCGGTCATGCGGTCTATCACTCACTTGACATTCATGTTTCTTAGGCACAGTACCGAGCACTCGATAAGAGACGCAATCTGAGACGTGTTCATATCAAACACATGTTCATGTCAAAGACATTGGAACACTTGCCCTTTTGTACACTTTTATTATTATTATTATTTTTTTATTTTTGCTATTTTAATCTTTTGAAGTCTCTCAAGCTTTTTATGATATTGAAAACTTCATAAGTTGCACACTATCCCATCCAAAGGTTAGGTAGATATGGGTTGAAAAAATGAAGGTTCTATCGTTTGACGAGGCTTAAAATGGTTTATGAAGAAAGGATTGTAAATTAGAAGGGTGAAAGGTGATATGATGTGGCTACAAGGGGTGCCTCAAATCATTAGTATACCTTGTGCTTAGTTTGACATGGATATTTTTTTTTAAAATATAATGCGATGATCATATATAAGGAAATAAAATGCTCATTTTATTAAAGGAAAAGAAATAATGATCCTACAAAATAAATCTAAGGGGAATAGAAAGGTGCTTATGCTAAACTTATTAGAGGATGCGGTAAATAAAAAAAATAGAAAAAATATCATGAAATCTTGTCGTTGAAGCTTGCCTCTTGTCCCTTGGCTTGATTTGACTTTGGTGGTGGCATGGCCATGATTGCTTTGACTTTTGTGGGATCTATTTTAATCCCTCGAGAACTGATCACATACCCAAGTAGTTTGCCTGAAGTGACTCCAAATGCACACTTTGCTGGATTTAATCTCATGTTGTACTTGCGGAGTCTTTCAAAGAACTTCCGAAGTGCAATGATGTGGCCTGGGCGATCCTTGACTTGACGATCATATCATCAACATAGACCTCCACCTCTTTGTGCATCATATCATGTAACAATGCTGTGGCCACTCTTTGGTAGGTGGCACCCGTATTTTTCAACCCGAATGGTATTACCGTGTAACAATATGTACCCCATTGCTTGATGAATTTGGTTTTCTCCATGTCTTCCTCGGCCATTAATACTTGATTATATCTAGCGTAGCCGTCAATGAATGATAGGAGTGCATGGTTTGCTGTGTTATCGACCAAAATGTCAATGTGAGGTAGAGGGAACCCATCTTTCGGGCTTGCCTTATTGAGGTCCTTGTAATCAAAACACATTCTGACCCTTCCATCCTTCTTCAGAACTGGAACCACATTTACTATCCATTCTGGATACTTGGATACTTGGATGAAACCTGCAGCCAATTGCTTTCTGATTTCTTCCTTGATTTTGAGAGCCACATCCAGTTTCACACAGCGCAGCTTTAGTTTCACAGGCTTCATACCTAGAATGAGTGGTATTGTATGCTGAGCTATATCCTTGTCAATTCCTGGCATATCTTAGTATGACCAACCAAATATATCAACAAACTCATTAAGCATGTTAATTAGCTCTTTGTGTTCATCTTAACTTAGTGTTTATTCAATTTTTACTTCTTTGATATTTGTATCATTGGAAATATTAACTGTTTCTATATCTTCAATGATTGTTGTTGTATTTTCGTGTTCTTCCATTGCTTTTATTATTTCTTTGTCATTTTTATCATTAGCAAATCAATAATGATCAAGGTTAGGGGAATGACACACATCGTAAGAAAAGGTAATCGTTTCATTGAATTCATTGGTCATTACATCAAGGAGGGCAAGGTCAGCTGCGACCTCGCCGGAATTATTTGGGATAGAAAGAGGAGACTCAACAAGACACTCCGCATTAGACTCTACAGCAGAAAGGGGGTCGGCATCAGATCCCAAATACTCGTCTACAGACTTAGACTCGGACTCGGACTCGGACCTAGACGACTCATATTCGTCAAACATAGGACCTTCGCCAGCGGTCACTTCCAACTTCTCTCCACTTGGCGTAGTGATCTTCATTGTCTTGCGCCATCCCTTTGAAACATTATCAGCATGGACGATTAACTCAGAGGGCTCACAATCCTTGCTTGATATGACAGCTTGAATGAGCTTGGAGTCAGCATTGCAGACAGGCTTGGATTCATTCCTTTCTAGTCTAAAAAGGATATTAATGTTCATAACATCAGAGCTTGGGCTAGCTGGTTTCTCATTTGTGAAGAACTCATTGCCTTCATCGACTAAGTCACAATCGAGAAACATCTTGAAACCTGGCTCACGCTTCCCATTGTGTACGAAAGGCTCAGGGAATTCATATCATGGGAAGTTTTCCCCTTCTTTGATGTACTGGCCATTGAGAGTGAAGGGATATGGGTCCATGGCCATTTCCATCTTCATGGTTCGAGCATTATTGCGAGCCTTCATTTTAAGGAGAGCTTGTTTCACATCTTCTTTTGTTGGCTTGAATCCCAAGCCAAAGGTATCCATCTTAAGTGCACTAGGATGGCCCCAAAGTTCAGCCATTTTCTTTTTGAGTCCGAGGGTCATTCTAGGGAAATGCTCTTGCTTCTTCATAATGGCATTGAAATTGGTGTTTGAATAAGGATAAAGGTCGAGGTGACAATTCTCCTCTTCTTCGATCATGAGAACATCATCCATCGAAAACCCCCAGAGATCTTCATCTTCCTCGTTATGTTCAACATGGACGATGGGAGTATCGATAACTTTAATGCGCATGGGGGAGGCATCAATGGTAATTGGAACCTCTCCAACTATAGCTTTTACCTTTTGGTGCAACGACGATGGGATCGTCTTTAGTTCATGAAGCCTTAATGTCTACCACCTTAAACTTGGTGCGACGTTTAATGGCTCCAGTAGTTATATTTAGCATGATAGTACCCACAACTTGACGGCTAGTATTATCGTAAGCACGAATCCCTTGAGTAGAGGGAGTCAATTCTTCATTTTTTATGCCCAACTTCTTTGCAGTGCGGAGTGGGCATACATTGATTGCAGAGCCATTATCAACCACGCTAATAGGGACATTTATATGCCTACACACCACAGTGAGGTGTAAGGCCTTGTTATGTTGGTCCCCTTCCGGGGGCAGATCCTTTTCAGAGAATGAAATCAAATTGCTGGTACTTAGCAATTCAGTAGTGAGAAAGTTGACCAGTCCTTGAGGAGTGATATCATTATCAACTCCTATTTTTACCAGAGCATTCATCACAGCCTTTCGATGCTCATGAGAGGTGGCCAAAAGCTTCCATACATTCATTTCCACCTTGGTCTTTTGTAATTTTTTGACCACATCATTGTTCACAGGGTCGATGGGATCAACTATTGGTTGTGATTGCGGTGGAGGTGGACTAGGCTGTTGCAACCGTCCACTTCTGGTGAGGACTTTGACCTCAAGGTCTCCCCAAATATCTTCACTTGTTCCAAGAGAGAAACAGGATATATCTTTGAGATAGACGTCTTCATCGTCACTATCCCAAATTTCATTTACTTCTTCATAGTTTGAGACAAATACAACTTCTGACAAAGGTTCATTCACAGGTTGAATGAGTATTGACGGATGATCACGGGTTAGAGAGGTCGTTAAGCTACAACCCTAATCAAATTAATCATTTATAATACCTAAACCTACACTAAACTAGTTAGTGGCAAGTAAAGGGTCGAGCCACTAGGGAAGCTCACTAATTCAATATCAATAATCACTAGGGAAAATGACACTAGGGGATTGTTTTTGTTGGTTTTATTGAGTAAGAACACTAAAACTACAAATAAGCAAGAAAATGCTGATTAAAATCAAGGGAAAATGACGCTAGGGATACGGGGGGTCCAATATGATTTGGAAGAGGGGAATAATGGTGATTATCATGAAACACATGCCAAATAATACAAGATTCTACCTAAACAATTCATTCTCATGCAATAGTCTAGGCAAATCAATGAAAGAGGTCTACACTAATAAGGATCATTTTCATGCATCCTATTTGTTACAATCAAATCAAGAGAATAAAGAAGCACAATCCAAAAAAACTCCACATTAATAACTCATTCTCATGCAATCATTTAAATAGAGATGATCTAAATCTAGTTCAAATCACTTTAATGCATTTAAACTAGAAAATATCAAATAGAGTGCAACAATAATCTAAACCTAATAAAAATCATGTCTTTCATCAATATATGGCATAAGTTCAATCCAACCATCATCATTCATCAAATATCAACTCATATCTTCCACCCCCTTCCCCTAGCTAAAAAATTAGCCTAGTGAAGGGAGATTAAACATAATATCAAAACTAGAAATAAACTCAAGAAACTCAAAACAAAACATGATTAAAATCAATGAAATAAATAACAAGTAGATAAACTAATATGATTAACAAGAATAAGCAACAATAAAACAAATAGATAATACTCAAGAAAAGGAGAAGAGATTACTAAAGAAAGAATTAATGAACAAAAGATGAAAACTTGGATTCTTGCCTGATTGATTGAAGATTAAAACTTGAGCAAAGTTGATTACAATAAAGGATGTTTGAATAACAATCTATTTTCTCTCTCAAGATTAGGCTAATATTCTATGGAATTAGTACTAAGTGTTCTTTTTTACAAAGAGTCCTGTCTATATATATGTGGCTCCCCCGAAAGAAAGAAACTTGGGCAACAAGGCGCAAAAAAATCAAAAACCTAGCGGTGCGCGCTCGCACACCACATATGCGCGCGCGCGGTAGATGTCTGCGCCCTCTCAGCATAGTGCGCGGCCGTAACTTTGAGGATACGGGGAAATCAAGCGCGCCCGCACAGAGGCCGCACAATAGGTCACGTAAACTGTCTTGTTTGGCTCTGTTTCTTCGGCCTGGCTGCGCGGGTTCTGACAGGGCTGCGCGCCCGCATAACAGCCGTACAACATCCCGCGCAGAACATTTTGCTTGGCTCCTTGAAATCCTCTTTCTTTCGGCACAAAATACCTATAAAACAAAAACATGTAAATCAAAATAAAGAGATGGCGAGAAGACTAAGAAAAGGGAAGACAAAGGAGAAACGAAAGGAGGAAACAAAACTAGGTAAAAATGCATAGAAAAAGGGCCAAACAAGTGCAAATGAGGTAATAATTCTTAGAGAAAAAGGATAAAAGAGTGGCATAAATTCCACTCATCAAAATCCCCCACACTTGCCTCTTGCTTGTCCTCAAGCAAGGAAAAGTGGAACAAAAAGACAAACACAACAAACATAACATAACAAGGTTTTAGCAAAACCAATTAAGCCTCAAGGTAATGAAATGCTCCATTTGGACTCACATGCAAATAAATGCACCAAAGAATACTTATCTTTCTCAATTCAAAGAGGGAAAACATGTTCCAAGATGCTCAAGGTTGAAAAAGACAAACCTAAGCAAAGCATAGAGAACTAATGATTTCATTCTCCACCCTAACCCCAACCAAGACGGTCCGCGTTCTCTCCACTAGCTTCAATTCATCCCCTAGCTAGCTCCTCATGATTCCTCGAGAAAACCGGAAAAAGAAATTTTTATGTGGAATCATAAGGTCATACCGACATCTAAACTATGCATACTCTCTTCATAGGGTCTAAACTAGTTAGTGGCAAGTAAAGGGTCGAACCACTAGGGAAGCTCACTAATTCAATATCAATAATCACTAGGGAAAATGACGCTAGGGGATTGTTTTTGTTGGTTTTGTTAAGTAAGAACACTAAAACTACAAATAAGCAAGAAAATGATGATTAAAAATCAACGGAAAATGACGCTAGGGATACGGGGGTGTCCAATATGATTTGAAAGAGGGGAATAATGGTGATTATCATGAAACACATGACAAAGAATACAAGATTCTACCTAAACAATTCACTCTCATGCAATAGTCTAGGCAAATCAATGAAAGAGGTCTACACTAATAAGGATCATTCTCATGCATCATATTAGTTACAATCAAATCAAGAGAATAAAGAAGCACAATCCATAAAAACTCCACTTTAATAACTCATTCTCGTGCAATCATTACAATAGAGATGATCTAAATCTAGTTCAAATCACTTTCATGCATTTAAACTAGAAAACATCAAATAAAGTGCAACAATAATCTCAAGCTAATAAAATACATGTCTTTCATCAATATATGGCATAAGTTCAATCCAACCATCATCATTCATCCAATATCAACTCATATCTTCCACCCCCTTCCCCTAGCTAAAACTTTAGCCTAGTGAAGGGAGATTAAACATAATATCAAAACTAGAAATAAACTCAAAACATAACATGATTAAAATCAATGAAATGAATAACAAGTAGATAAACTAATATGATTAACAAGAATAAGCAACAATAAAACAAATAGATAATACTCAAGGAAAGGAGAAGATATTACTAAAAAAAGAACTAATGAACAAAAGATGAAAACTTGGATTCTTGCTTGATTGATTGAAGATTAAAACTTGAGAAAAGTTGAGTACAATAAAGGATGTTTGAATAACAATCTATTTTCTCTCTCTTGATTAGGCTAATATTCTATGGAATTAGTACTAAGTGTCCTTTTTTACAAACAGTCCTGTCTATATACATGTGGCTCCCCCAAAAGAAAGAAACTTGGGCAACAAGGCGCAAAAAAATCATAAACCTAGCGGTGCGCGCCCGCACACGACATATGCGCGCCCACGCAGTAGATGTCTGCGCCCTCTCAGCATAGTGCGCGGCCGTAACTTTGAGGGTACGGGGAAATCAAGCGCGCCCGCATTATAAACCTGCGCGCCCGCGCAGCAGGTTGCGCGTCCGCATAGAGGCCGCACAATAGGTCGCGTAAACTATTTTTTTTGTTTATGTTTCTTCAGCCTGGCTGCGCGGGTTCAGATTGGGCTGCGCGCCCGCACAACAAAGAGTGCGCGCCCGCACAGCAGCCGCATAGCAGCCCGCGCAGAACAGTTTGCTTGGCTCCTTCAAATCCTCTTTCTTTCGGCACAAAATACCTACAAAACAAAAGCATGGAAATCAAAATAAAGAGAAGGCAAGAAGACTAAGAAAAGGGAAGATAAAGGAGAAACGAAAGGAGGAAACAAAACTAGGTAAAAATGCTTAGAAAAAGGGTCAAAAAAGTGCAAATGAGGGGATAATCTATAGAGAAAAAGGATAAAAGAGTGGCATAAATGCCACTCACCAATGCATAAAAAGAGACTTCATCTCCCATGATAGCCAAAGCATCAGAAAGAGGATAAGTTTGAATATTAGGTTTCTTACCCCCTGGATGGACAGGAAGTTGATTAGCATCAGTTAGGTCTTGGATCGCATCCTTGAACCTCCAACACTTCTCAGTACTATAACTCTTGCCTTGATGAAACTTGCAATGAGCATTAGGGTCATAGCTAGCAGTTCTTTTCCCTAGTCGAGGTTCTGCAAAGGGTCCAATTGGCATAATCGGTCCTTGACTATGCAAGCAATCAAAAGCAGCATCATAAGTCATTCCCAAAAGCGTGTAAACCCTCCTTTTCCTTTGGAATCTCTGAGGGGGAGCATTAAGATCTAGCACATCATTGATATTGACATTGTTGGTAACATTATTGGGCATGAAAGACGAAGAAGAAGGAGTGTCGTTCTTCTTGTTTTTCCAAGTATTGTTGTTATTATTGTTGCTACCAGCAGTCTTCATCAGTTCATCTTCGATATTGATCCCAATATCGTACACAGCTTTGAAGGTATTCAAATGCATAAACTTCAAGTGTTTCTTGTACTTATGAGTCAGATTTGCAATAAACAGGCGAACCATCTCTTTCTCATTAGGAGGATCCACCAAGAGTGTTGTTGTTTCTCTCCACCTGCTTAGGTAAGTAGTGAAGCCTTCATTCTCCTTCTGTTTGAGAATGGAGAGTTCACGTTAAGAAGTCTTGGCTTAGATGTTACACTTGTAACGGTTTAAAAGATTTCAGTAAATCCTCCCAGGTCGCAACATGTTTGGATTCTAGAGAGTAGAACAACTATTGACAGGAATGCTCCAAGGAAAGAGGGAACACAGTAGGGAAAAGTGTCACATCTAATCCTTTAAGAGCCATGGTCGTAGAAAGGCTTTCAAGTGGAAAAGCGAATTATCAGCAGGCTTGAACTTGGGAATGTCAGCAGTGGAAAATTTCTCAGGAAGTTTGTCCCTTATGGAGGAAGAGGTGACAGGTTGCTCCACATAAGTGAATCTTCAGAGATCTTACTTATCTTTTCTTTGATCTTGTCTATCGCAGCGGCAGTGGCATTGTTTTGATTGTCTTGCTCTACCGTGTGGACTTTGGTGGTGAGTGTTTGCATGATGTTAGAAAAAATTTCAATGGTCTTATTGATGTTCTCGATATCTTCCTTAGTAGCCATTGGTTGAAACTAAACTAGAGACGGACTTTGTGGAGCTAATTGTGGTGGTTTCCTTGTAAGCCTCTTTTGTATAAGAGGTTGTTGAGGTATATACTCGAACCGTAACAATCTACCCCTTCTTCTTGACCAAGTGTTGTGACATCGAAACAAACACACCTTTAATGACTAAGCTTAACCTTGACCCATCCGAAAAAGAAAAAAAAACAAAAAAAGACGACACAAGACCACCTTAAAGTACGGTCATGAAATGGTGCACGACAGACGAAAAAGTGTGTCAACACAACATGTGAGTGATTAAGTAAAGGTTGTTGACACGTGTTATGACCGTACATCTAGACAGGACACCAAACAAGACATATGAACCACATAAGCATGCACAAAGACAAAAATAGACTTACTGGACAATCCTCCTGGCAATGTGTCACGGTGCTGACTGTCGCGACATGGTACAGTGCATCGTAAGACGGGACAAAGCACCGTGTCACAACATTGCACACCGTGGCGCGACAGACCTGCCGTAACACGGTGCGCAATTCCAGGCCTAAATTTGCATAATTTCCAAGTTTTAAGTCTGTACTAATTACTATATTGAAATAAAAACCCTCGGTCATAGGTCAAACAAAAATAGCAAACACATGAGGGTTAGAACCAAATAAACCACGTAGCATTTAGTCCCGATGATGTAAAAAGAGTTCGCAACCTAAGGTCAAGATTTATGTTCAACTATTGGTCAAGCTTTGGGTGTCAAAAGGGTCCCATGGTTAAGAGTTTGGACGCATTAGAAAGGCAGCCTCCCTTGACTGTGTATGCCAACGGGCGGCTCTGCGAGTTCATGATGAATTCCCTGAGCCTTTCGTCCCTGATGGGAAGCGTGAGCCAGGTTTCAAGATGTTCCTTGATTGTGACTTCGTCGATGAAGGCGATGCACTCTTCACAACTGAGAAAACAGTTAGTCCAAGCTCTGATGATCTGAACATTAATCTTCTTTTTTGACAAGAAAAGAATGAATGCAAGTCTGTCTGCAATGACGATTCCGAGCTCAATCAAGCGGTTATATCAAACAAGGATTTTGACCCTCTGAGTTAATCGTCTAGGCTGATAATATTTCAAAGGGATGGCACAATACGGTGAAGATCACTACGCCAAGTGGAGAGAAGTTGGAAGTAACCGCTGGCGAAGGTCTTATGTTTGATGAATCTGAGTCGTCTAGGTCTGGGTCCGAGTCCGAGTCTGAGTCTAAGTCTGTAGACGAGTCCTTAGGATCTGATGCCGACCCTCTTTTTGCTATAGAGTTTAATCTTGAGTCTCTTGTTGAGTCTCCTCTTTCTATCCCAAATAATTCCGGCGAGGTCGCAGCTGACCTTGCCCTCCTTGTTGTAATGAACAATGAATTCAATAAAATGAGTACCTTTGCTTATGATGCGTGTCATTCCCCTAACCCTGATCATTATTGCTTTGCTAATGATAAAAATGACAAAGAAATAATAAAAGCAATGGAAGAACATGAAAACAAAACAACAATCATTGAGGATACAGAAAAAGTTTATATTTCCAATGATACGACTATCAAAGAAGTAAAATTGGATAAACACAAAGTCAAGACGAATGCAAAGAGATAATTAACTTGCTTAGTGAATTTGTTGATGTATTTGCTTGGTCATACCAAGATATGCCAGGAATTGATAGGGATATAGCTCAGCATACAATACCACTCATTCCAGGTATGAAGCCTGTCAAATAAAAGCTGCGCCGTTTGAAAACGGATGTGGCTCTCAAAATCAAAGAAGAAATTAGAAAGCAATTGGCTCCAGGTTTCATCAAAGTATCCAAGTATCCAGAGTGGATAGCAAATGTAATTCCATTTCTAAAGAAGGATGGAAGGGTCAGAATGTGTGTTGATTATCGGGACCTCAATAAGGCAAGCCCGAAATATGGGTTCCCTCTACCTCACATTGACATTCTAGTCGATAACACAGCAAACCATGCACTCCTATCATTCATGAACGGCTACGCCGGATATAATCAAGTATTAATGGCCGAGGAAGACATGGAGAAAACCATATTTATCACACAATGGGGTACATATTGCTATACGGTAATGCCATTCGGGTTGAAAAACGCGGGTGTAACCTACCAAAGAGGAGCCACAGCATTGTTACATTATATGATGCACAAAGAGGTGGAGGTCTATGTTGATGATATGATCGTCAAGTCAAAAGATCGCCAAGGCCACATCATTGCAGTTCACTAGTTCTTTGAAAGACTCCGCAAGTACAACATGAGATTAAATCCTGCAAAGTGTGCATTTGGAGTCACATCAGCCAAACTACTTGGATATGTAATCAGTTCTCGAGGGATTGAAATAGATCCGACAAAATTCAAAGCGATCATGGCCATGCCACCACCCAAGAATGAGAAAGAAATTCGAGGCTTCATTGGAAGGCTGCAATATATAAGTAGGTTCATATCAAGACTAACGGCGATATGTGAACCTATATTTAAGAAGTTTAAGAAAAATGTCCCAATCACATGGGATGATGATTGCCAAAAAGCTTTCGACAAAATCAAAGAGTACCTGGCAAACCCACCCGTGCTAGCACCAGCAATACATGCCTTTCCTCTTCGACTCTACCTTACAGTCACAAGAGAAACGATGGGGGCAATGCTAGCACAAGAGATCGAAAGCAAGGAGAATGCAATTTACTATTTGAGAAAGAAGCTCTAAGGATATGAAACACGATACACACCACTTGAAAAGTTGTGTCTCGCACTTGTGTGGGCCGCACAGAAATTAAGACATTACATGCTCACTCATATAGTGTATGTCGTGTCCAAGATGGATCCTCTCAAATACTTGTTCGAAAAAGCAACACTCAATGGCAGATTATCAAGGTGGATAGTCAACCTTGCTCTGTTTGACTTGAAATTTGTACCACAAAAAGCCATCAAAGGTTTTGCTGTTTCTGACTTCTTAGCAGATTTTCTGCTAGAAGAAGTTGAGAAAGAAGAAGATCAGTACAATTTCCCTGACGAAGATTTACTCATGACCGAAGATGATAGCTGTGATGCTCTACTTTGACGGAGCTTCAAACCAAAAAGGTTGTGGTGTAAGGGTCTTGCTCGTATCACCCAATGAAGAGAATATCCCAATTTCCATGAAGCTCGACTTTGATGTCACCAACAATGTCGCAGAGTACGAGGCATGCATCTTGGGATTAGAAACAGGTGTGGCCTTGGGAATTAAGAAGCTCAGAATCTATGGTTATTTGTCACTAATTATTAACTAGATCTCTAAGAGATGAAAAGTGAGAGCTGAAAGTCTCCCTACGTATCAAGCTCATCTGGAAACTCTTACGGTGCAACTAGATGAAGTGGAATATACGTACTTGCCTAGAGAAGAAAACCAATTTACTGACGCACTGGCTAAATTAGCATCAATGGTGCAAATTCCAATAGACATAATTAGAATGACATTGACCATAGAAAGCGAAGGTGGAACGTGCTGTAAATTAGCATCACGCACTTGATGATGAACAAGAATAAGATGAAGAACCATGGTATATAGATATCCTTAACTACGTGACAAAAGGAGAATACCCTCCTAATACAAATAAAAGGGAACGACGTGATTTGAGGCCCTTGGCCTCACATTATGTGCTCATCAGGGGAGAACTCTACAAGGAACTGCACTAGGGAGAAATCTCTTATGCATAGCCAAGAAAAAAGCACAATAAACCATGGAAAACCTTCATGCCGGCATATGTGGAGCGCATATGAATGCTAACATGTTAGTCCAGAAGATTCAACGATAAGGTTATTATTGGAATACTATGGAAAGAGATTGTCACGAATACGTCAAGAAATGTATGAAATGTCAAGTCTATGCAAATTTACAGCACGTTCCACCGTCGCTTCTCTACACATATACTTCTCCATGGCCTTTCTCTACTTGGGGTATCGACATCATTGGAAAGATGACGCCACCAGGACAAGGGAGGCATGAATTCATCCTCGTAGCAATCGACTATTTCACCAAATGGGTCGAAGCTGCCTCATATGCTAAGTTAACAGCAAAACATGTAGCTCAATTCATTGAGAAAAATATCCTATGCCTCTATGGGGTACCTCATGAAATGATCAGTGATAATGGGACGCATTTCCAAGCCGAGTAAGCAGAACTGTTAAAGAAATATCATATCAAGCATAACAAATCATCACCCTACAGACCACAAACAAATAGTGTGGTTGAATCGGCCAACAAAAATGTGAAAACTATCATAAAAAAGATGACGGAAAATTACAAAGATTGGCCAAGTAAGCTACATTTCGCCCTTTGGGGTTATCGAACCTCTGTTCGTACATCATCAGGGGCTACCCTTTTCTCTTTGGTCTATGTAGTTGAAGCTGTACAACCAATAGAGTTTGAAATTCCTTCTCTCCGAATCGCGTGGGAAAGCCAACTAGATGAAGTCGACTGGATTAGAATAAGATATGATGAACTAGTCCTACTTGACGAAAAACGCTTGGCAGCTTTGCATCATGTCCAAACCTACCAACAACGTATGCCACTAAATTTCAATAAAAAAGTCAAAACTAGGAACATCAAGGAAGGTGACTTGGTGCTTAAGGCACTTCGCAAAATTGTGTTGGATCCAAGGGGAAAATTTAGACCAAATTGGTCAGGTCCGTACATCGTTAAATCCATTTTGTCTGGCGGAGCGGCACAATTGATAGATATGGATGGTAACGGTTTCCACAATTTAACCAACTTGGATCAACTCAAGAAATTTTATGCCTAGTTGCATGGGTTCATGACCCGATAGAGCTACGTTTGGCCTGATTCCTTTTAAGGACACGTAGGCAACCCCTCAAGGGGGCCCGACCACCTTAAAAAAATAAAATCCTTCCTCCGTCGATCAAGTAACACACAAAACAACAAAATGGAGCTAAAGCGAGAAAAATCATACATTGCGCCAGCTCAACATCCACTGCGACACGTCAGCTTACATCGTCAAACGGCAGCTTTCGCCGCGCCACGGTGGAATTGCACCAAAAAAAAATATATTGCCGCGCCACGGGGAATTCCACCGTGTCACGGTGGGATTCCAGCAAAAAAAAAACAAAAAAAAAAAGAAATCTGCCGCACTACGGGAGTTCCACCGTGTCACGGCAGTTTCAACCGTGGCACAGTGCAATTCCAAAAGAAAAACAAAAAAAAGGGGGGGAATCAGACTTTGCGAATTGTTCCATGGCGCAGGCTTTGCGAATTCTATTATTTGTTCGACGTTTGTTATTATTCTTCCATTGCGTACGACTCTTGACTCGGATATATATATAAAAAAAAAAAAAGTCATTGTAATTTTTATTTAAGGCGAAAATAAATATGCTATTATTATTGAAATAAATGTGACTACAATTATTGGCATCATGCGCCTTATTTTAAAAATAAAAATTATAAATCATGTAAGCAAATCAATATTGATTTAATCCTTCTTCACTTTAGGAACCTCCTTCTCTTTTTCAACTAGATCGGCCTTCACCATTAATGTGTCTTTTGTAGCCCGCATCGTCACAACCCTAGTCGAACTTTTACCCCTTTCACCTTTTTTAGAATTCTTTGATTGCTTTTCTCTATAAACCATTTTCTCCTTACCCTTTCCTTTCACATAATTCTTCTTTTTAGGCATTATAGGAGTCTTAAACTCAATTCCTTGTGTTCTCGGACCTAGACGATCTTTAGGAGGCACTCTCTTACTTCCAAGACGGCCCTTCACATCAAAGTTGCGTGATCCAAGTCAATCCCTTCTACTTCTAGGATTCAACCATGCCTTGTATGCACTAGATAAGTGAGGAGGAGCTTGGCTACATGCACAAACGGCCAAAAAGGTCTTCCAACCCAATAAGCCTCATACTTGTGAATATTACTTTCATGCAACGATACTTCACGAGGAGTATCGTTATAGCGTGGAACTACTTGTTCAAGTCCATATTGTCGCATCAATCGAGATAGGCAATAAAAAGTCAGCTTTGAGATACTAGGAACGCTACAATACGGAGTATCATTCGTACCAACCATCCTAGGAAGCCTCCACCAAGGCACCACTCATCGAATGGAAAATTCTCTCTATGCAAAGAAATTCTTCCAATCATCATATGACATGTTCGCGGAGTAATTCTTCTTCCTGCGGACTAGATCGTTGGGACCATATTTTTCAATATCGTCGGGGGCTTCAAACAGTTCAAAACGCTCCATCAACCAAATCTGCAAAATAAAAACAAAAATCAGTCGAAGAATTTAAAATAAAATAAAAAAAAATTTGCAGAAACCCACCGTGACACGGCAGTTTTCACCGTGTCACGGCAGACATGCATCGTGACACGGTGCCTATTTTGTGTCACGGGGGCTACTCAGAGCGTGTTTTTACCTGCAACAATACTAGAGAGCCCTTCCTGACGGCTTTCCGGTCAGCTTTTGCTTCGTCAAGGCCGCGCAGCATTTCTCTAAGGCACGTAGGCATAGGAGATCTCCCTTATTCAACATGTTCAAGCACAAACTCTAAACAAGCATCTCCTACCCTACCGTTTGCAAAAACAAAAGCTTGTTAAACGTGCAAAAAATATAATCCCTTCTACCCTACCTATTTTTATCCGGATTTTTATATTTTTATCTTCACCGTTTATCTTTTAATTCTGTTTTTCGAGAGTTTCATTCCTAATAAAATTCTCCATCTTATTTTTATTTTTATTTTTATTTATTTATTTTTATTTATTTTAATTTTATTCTTTTTATATTTATTATTTTATTACTTTATTCTTATTCTTATTTATCTTTATTATTTATTATTATTTTTTATTATTTATTATTACTTTATTCTTATTTTTAGTATTATTATTATTTTATTATTATTATTATTATTATAATAATAATAATTATTATAATAATGATAATAATAATAATAATGTAATAAAAATAATAAAATTAAAAAAAAAATTTATTAAAAAAAAAAAGTTACCGGAATCCGGCCACTTTTGGCGGAAAATTTCTTGTATGGTGCTAAGTGCACCCATGCTAATACTTCAGGGTGTATTGGCTATTTTTCTTAGTTCAGGGTGTTGAGTGCACCCAAGCCAAAGTTCAGAGTGTTGAGGCCAATTTTGCCTGTTATTTTTTCTTTTGAAAAGTTGTAAAACTTGTCCTATTTCCATGCTTATTTCTATTTTTCCTTCTTATTTTTGGAGGAGTTGTAAAACTTGCCCCTTTTTCTTTTTATTTTCTTTTTTCTTTTGGGGAAGGTCGGTACCCTCCACTTACGTTTTTTTTTCGCGTCATTAATAAATACACAATCACACACAATGAGTCTCAAGCACACACTAATACATGCATAAACTGTGAATAATGTATAAATTGAATCATGACGCATAAGCAGCGTCAAGTGTCATCAACAAAAGTATAAACAAATACGCACAAGCTCCTGCCAAGGAAAGGTGTAGCGCTCTCCCCTATTTATCAATTCCCAAAGCGAACGAGAGTCCAACATCGACTCCAGTGCAGGAAAGGGCACCACAAAGCAATCATCACTATGATGAACAACATGCTCCCCAAGATACCAAATAAAGCGTCCAATACAAACAAAAACTGTACGGTACGCCGAAAGCTGCAAGGCCTCGGGAAGATTAGTCATCCCAGCCCAAGGCCGATACTGAATATCAATAGCAACCTGAAAACCATAAAAAGTTGCAATGAAATGCCGAAAATAATGTCAAGGTAGAGAATAACAGGCTAAAAAATCAATTTTTACACCAACAGAAGAAGTGCCTCGGTTTAGCAGCCCGCGCAGCGTAGGGACAGACTCCACTCGTGACTCGCCTCAGTCACACCAACTAGCTCCGACAGGGAAGTCATGGACCGCCCCACGACGCCGTCGAGGGGCCAATCCCGGAAAGTACTCATAGAACCATAGCTGCAATGAAAAGTAGTCTCTAAGCAAATGAGTAAAACAGATTAAAACAAAACAAGAAGAGGAAAGATGGTCACCTCTACGACTCTCCATAAACCGTAGACAGTGACGGGGGCCTGGTCATTCAGCTGCCTCCAGCCATGACGTAGTGACAAGAGAAGATCGACAAATCCAAGGCTGGCCTCACTAAAGGATCCTATCTCTCTAATCTTGACTAAAAAAAGAAGATAGCAAACGAGCGCAAGCGAACTCCTATCAGGAGAAAGAGTCATGGAAATGAGAATCAAAATGAAGATCCGCACTCCCTGCTCAGGTGATGTCTCATCCTTGTCAAAGCAACGGGCCAAAACATAAGCCAACTCTGATTGCCCGCCCTTAGGACCACCTCGAGTCACCGGCTGAAACCTGATTTGCTGAACGACTAGACCTAACAAATATGCTACGTCGGCCGCCCCCAACTAAGGTAAGAAAATTGCCGGAAAACCTGATTGGTGAAGCGTAGATCGTTGATCATGCTAAAATCCAGAGGGGTCACTGTCATCTCCACCCAAGCAAAGTGAAAAGTGTTGGTAGTATCCCAAAAATACTCCAACAATGCGCGAATGACTAGACCTGGCAATCCTGACCCAGACCCGATGACCCGACCCATGACCCGAAATTGACCCGAAAATAATGACCCGAAATTGACCCGAAACCCGAATTAACCCGACCCGACCCGACGTGGAGTTGACCCGACCCTGACCCAAAACCCGAAGTTGACCCGACCCGATTATACCCGACCTAATGTTGACCCGATACCCAAATGGACCTGACCCGAAATTGACTCGTTACCCGAAATGACCCGACCCGAAGTTGACCCGATATCCGAAATGACCTGACCCAAAGTGACCCGACCCGAATTTGACCCGATACCCGAAATAATCGACCATAATTGACCTGATTACCGAATCAAATTATCGACCCACTAATTGTTTGTAGGTTGTATGATTTTTTCTATTTTTGGATATATAATAAATTAATAATAATAATAATAATAATAATATTATTATTATTATTATTATTATTATTATTATTATTATTATTATTATTATTATTATTATTATTATTATGACAACAATAACAATGATATTAACACAAACAACTATATTTCCTATTCAAAAAAAAAAAAACAAAACTAATAATTAATCCGTATAAAAATTACAAATCTACTAATTTCAGCTTAATTGCTTGACTCAAATTATCGACCCGAAATGACCCGACCCGAACTTGACCCGACCCGAAATGACCCGACCCAAACTTGACCCGACCCGAACTTGACCCAATAAATGGACTCAAAAACTGACCCGACTTAAAATGACCCGACCCGAACTTCACCCGACCCTAACTCGACCCGACCCAAAGTTGACCCGAAACCCGACCCGATCCGATAATTTATTGACCCGAACTTGACCCAAAACCCGAAATGACCAGACCCGACCCAAACCCGACCTGAACATTTGCTGACCCGAATTTGACCCGACCCGGAATGACCCGACCCATACCCGACTCGAATGACCCGTTTTCCAGGTCTACGAACGACCGTCAGGC
Organism: Chenopodium album; assembly: GCF_948465745.1. Classification (NCBI taxonomy): domain Eukaryota; kingdom Viridiplantae; phylum Streptophyta; class Magnoliopsida; order Caryophyllales; family Amaranthaceae; genus Chenopodium; species Chenopodium album. The sequence goes on from NC_137836.1 coordinate 32,125,104, forward strand.
GACAACCTCAGGGGCTGCGAAACCCTACGACCGCCGAATAAAAATATACTAAACCAGCAGATTCCCAAAAGGCGTTCGTAATAGGATACCTCATGATAATCCCATGAAGTCGAGGAACCAAATCTCCAGCTCCGGATCCATGTTGGCGGCGTGCCGTCGACTATGCCGGCAAGTGGACGGTGAGAAACGTGGTTCTCACGGCAGAAAATAAACTCATCTGGAGACCACGGAGGTGGAACCCACCTGCCCCTATTCGAAGAAGGGCGAGGCTCAGTCTCTAGGGCATCTTCGTCCATGCCCTAAGGAACTGTAGGAGTGTCCTCCCGAAAAGCCTGACGCCGTCCACGAGTAGGAAGATCGCGATCCCGTTGCCTAGGCATGTTATTACAAAAATAAAAATCTAAATGCTTAGCATAATTTCCGAAGTTATTTATTCAAAAGCGGCTTAACAGTTACCTTTAGTGGCATTTTCTATTATACGCAAAATTTTTACCTCAAGGCTAAAAATTAGCAAAATAATGGAATCGTTTCTAGTATTTAGTTTCTCCATGACGAACTAATACTATGTTCTCCTAATTGCATGATTCTATGTTCTCCATGACAATGTAGTACATACACAAAACAAAACGTTTCAAAATTGCACAAGAATGATAAATTGGCACATCATGGCATATTTACAAGATCTATACCCAATATATCATCATTTCAAGTGCAAAAGAACAAAATGAACAACAAGAACACCATTTCACACAAGTAGTACCATAAATGGTGATTTGCTCAATTACTCACCAAAACACACAAACTTGATCTCAAATTGCTCACAAACACACATACATCCATATATAAGTCAATTCATTGCAAGAATTTGGACATGGAAGCTTAAAATTAAAAACCCCCCAATTTGATTTTTTTAGGGTTTCAAGCAAATATGGAATTTACAATAAATTTTGAGACAAAGCAAAGGAAACTTACATAGATCCTTGTGAGAAATAAAAAATGAGGAAGTTAGCAACAAATTGGAGTGAATTTGGTAGAAATTTGAGCTAAAAAAGCTCGAAAAACCCAAAATACGACAGCAGCAACCACCGTGAGATGGTGGCTAAAAGCCGCGACACAGTGAAGGTTTCCCATGTCATGGTGATTCTAGGGCGGTGGCGGAGCTCCGGCAGCAGCAGCAAACACAGTAAAGCTCAGGCGAAAGCAGCGAAGACGGAAAAAAAAAGAGAGAGCTCTTGCGCACCGCGTCACGGTGACGGCTGACAGTGCGTCGCTGCTGGGCTTCGTGGCACGGTGGCCGGGGACGCCAAATAAAAAAAAATAAAAATAAATTGAGAAGAAAAGATGAGAAAAGAAGAATGAAGAATGGTGAATAAGAAATGAGAAATGTGGAAGGAAGCAACAAATTTAAAGCCAAAAAAAAAATATAGTCGTTATGTAGGGAATATTTCAAGCATTACCCAAACTTAAACTCCATTGTGATCATACACTAAAGTACGGTGGCGTCCAAAGGGAAAGAAGATAGAGCAATAGAGTCGCCAACAAGTTTTAGAAACTTGTAAACCGTTCACAAGGTGAAGGTTACACCCCTTAACGATCCATGAGATCGTCAACTCCAATAGGTCTGGAACCATGACTGGTAGTTCGGGGATGAAGGTACAAATCCAACCTAAAAGAGATTGAACCTGTCCTAATAATAGGCCTCTACTTTATTCTGACCGTATTCATTTGCACTTTCTGACTAACATACAATCAATAGGATTAACCCTAAACCTGTTTATCTATGTTAGTTGAATATTAATGCACAAACAAAACTATTATTGGAGATCACTTGAATTATAATCATATTAATTATCTTATTAAGCATGATTACAAATACCAATTCCCTTTAAACATGCATAAAAGATGTGATCAAGCAATAACAATAAATATCAAGCAACATAATAATAATCATAACAATAATAATAATAATAATAATAATAATAATAATAATAATAATAATAATAATAATAATAATAATAATAATAATAATAATAATAATAATAATAATCATTAAAATAATTATGAATCATAGAAGTAATCATGTTCATGTTAAAGCATAATAATAATAGCAAGATCCTAGGCATGATACTAACAAGATTAATAACAAACCCTAGCATGTCACTAAACAATAAAGATCAAATATTTAGCCCTAACATGATACTAACATGAATATTAGAAAGAAAATAGGAAGCATCGCAGGAATCAAAATTGTCATATTTGATATTAGAAATTATAGTTGTTACCCTAAACATGATACAAAGAAGATCAAAATGCCCTAACATGACATTAGGAATTATAATAACAACCTATACATGATTTCTATATCATAATAACAATGCAAACAATTAAAGCACTTACTTGGATGCCTCGTATCTCTTTCTAATAACAAAATACGCACGTTAGTAACTTCAAGGAGAATAATAAATCAAACAATTAAAATAAATAATTGAAAGAGAGATTTGGAACCAAACCCTCAGAAATTAAAACCTTTCACGTCTAGGGCGAAGTCAACTTTGAATTATGCTAGGTGTGTCTAGTGCTAATGTATGAGGAATTGTGTTTTTAAAAGGCTACGGTTAGAAAAGCGGGAAAGAGAATCAAGAAATTCTTAATGAGATTTTATGATTGAAAAAATTAGAGAATTGATGATATTTGATGAGAATTGATGATTGAAAACAATATTTTAAGAGGCTATTTACAGAGAAAATTAGTAGGATGGATAAAAAAAACAAATCAGAGTTTCAACGAGAATAAAACACAATTAGTGCTAGGCGCTAAAGGTTAGCGCCAGGTGCTAAAGGTTAGCGTCAGGCGCCAAGTCTTAGCGACAGGCGCTAATGCTTGTCGTTAGGCGCTAATAATCATTTTCACGCATTTTTTGTTTTTATCATATCTTTTGATCAAGAAGTCTAAATAAGGCATATAATATATCGTAGGAAAGCTATTGAATGCTAATTTCTAACCCAATTAGAATCAGATTAAAATCTTTTGTAGATAAAAAGATATAGCCGAAATAGTGGAAGGGTGTCAAGTTTTGATAGAGTTTCATATCTCATTCATATATTTTTCGTTATAGCTCGGATTTACTATTATCATATATCATTGGTAAGATAATTTCAAGATCTATTTAACCATATATTTTTTGTATAAAGATTATGAGGCACGAAAATAAAATATGAATATATTCCACTTCATACAAAACAAGGATTCTAAAATGGAGTAGTTTTATTCAATTTCAAACTCTTTGAAACATAATTATCAATCCTAACTCCATTAGGATTTAAAAGAACCTTCTAGAGTATTCTACAAGACTATAATCATTCCTAATAGCTTTAGGAATGATAATTAATAATAGGCCACCCTATAGATCATTGGGCACAATTTAGTATAAAAACCATACCGGGCAGAGTTTAGTATATTGGCTATAACTTTTTCATTATTCATCGGAATTGGGCTTATAATATATCGTTGGAAAGGACTTTTCAAACCCCATCAAAAACCACTATTATTGGACCCTTATTATGGATCAAACTAAACTAGAATGCACGTTTTTCATAAATAAGGTAAGAAAATAAATATTTTCAAAAACAGAAATAAGAGATGTTTTAATAAAAACATCCTCATCACTAGACTTTTCACACTTTTTCTTTGTTCGATAATCAAATGAAATTAAAGGTATTCATTGCTGGGTTTGGTTTTGGGGAGACACATTTGGGTGTCTACAGAAGCCCCTACTTTGACTAAGTTTGGAGAAATGCAAGTTCCGAAAACAAAAGTCAAAGTATCGATAGGGACGGAGAATGATTCAGAACGTTCTGCGATCCTAGATTATTCTTGTAACGCCGATACCTGAAAAACTAGCATTAGTTAAAACGGATAATAGATTTAAGAAACGCATATCTTGCACCGTCGAGCACATGTCTCTGAAGGTAACCGATTTGCTGCTGTTGCATTTGTTGTTGTTGTGACAACCTTCCACAAGCTAGGGATTGCCATCTTTCTTTTTAATGTTCTCTCGTCTCTGAACAAAAGAACTTTTTTGGATATGTTCACGCGTCTTAAAACCAAGAGCTTTTGAATGATATGCCCACGCGTCTCTGAGCAAAAGAGCTTTTATGATATGTCCACGCGTCCCTAAACAAAAGAGATTGATGATATGTACACGCGTCTCTGAACAAAAGAGCTTTGATGATATGAATGTTTGTTGTGATAATATGCCAAAGAAAACTTCTAAAGACCAACGCTTGTCGATCTTTAAAGCTCGCTTGAACTTTGCTCCCGCTATGCCAGTACGTCGGCGCTTTTTGTTGCTTGTGAACCATTATGTTGATGCCTCTGCTATTTATGAACCAGTATGTCGGTGCCTCTACTGTTTATGAACCAGTATGTTGGTGCCTCTGCTATTTACGAACCAGTATGTCGGTGTCTTGCGATGAGCCAATGCTTAGGCGCTTTAAGCTAATGAGACGATCTTTCGTCAGGTCGATCACTTATTGCGATTGTAATCAAGCCGACTACTTATTCATGTCAAATTTCTTATAGGGGCTAACTGGCATACCAAAGAATCCGAAACTGCTGAAAGAGGTTGAAATAACTTCTCTGAGTGGTTGAGCGTTTTGTCGCTGCTGCAATGCCTCTTGCGCCGCGATTTCGCTCTGTCGCCATACGCTGGGATCTAGCGCCAGGCGCTGAAATCTGTTGTTAGACGCTAGATGTTGTCATCTGGCGCTAGAGTCGGGTCTTCCCTATTCTGCTCTTGCTGCCGCTGGGATGCACCTGTATTTATCTTTGACTATTGGACTTTGCCAATTTCTTTAATTATTTTAGGGTTGAACTAAGGTTTAATGTAGCTAGACTCATTGACTTGACACGACTCAATAAATAAACTTGACTCGCTGTGATTGACTCGAGGTTGACTCGACTCGAAGTGAAATGACACGTGTGACTCATTACCCGTGTGTGCATTGTATTGTGATCGTGCGAATCGAAAATGCAAAAAAGCAAAAAATTTCCGTCATTTTTGTGGAGGGTACTGACTTTCTCTTGAAAAAGAAAGACTCGAAAAAGAATCGAAGTGAAGTTTTTTGAAGATGCATGTTGAAGAAGCTTAATCCGTTAATGTTGTCTCTTATAGTACAAGGATTGTAACATCTTAGACTATCCTAGTTGACTCGATAATGAAAGTATTTAGGTAACTTAGGCGCGGATGCTAAGTACTTCGTACATTGTGATGCGATGATGATGGATGAGCAATTTTGACATGACAAGGCAAGCTTCAGCGTTATTTTAAGATTACCTGACAAAGGGTTTCTAAGAGAAAGTATATTTGGTCATGTATTTGTGGTGTGTGTTATAGTGACACTAAAGCTAGGCTTCAAGGGCTGAGTGTGTGGAAAATATATTGAAAAGAGTCAAATGGTGGTGACTGTTAAGCTGGGTAAGCTAATGATGTAAAGATCAAGGCCCCAAGTCTATCTCGAAGTAGATAGGGATGAGCATAGGAGATCGATCCCTTGATATGATCATGGTGTAAGTGTGTGAATGTGAATATGAACGCATTTTTATTACGGCCGCACCTCGATGTGGGGTTGCCTACGCATCCGTTAGGAATCAGGCCGAGCGTAGCTCTCGCCGAAGCTTGAAGTGTGTGTATACCTCAAAAAGGTCTTTTTAAGGGTTGTAACATGGTTAGGCTAAAGGTTGAAGAAGAAGGGGATAAAAGGCATAAGACCCTAGATAAGCCCCTAAGGTGTGCAACCTTGCTTTTGAATCTTTATATTTTTATGCTTGAGGCTTTCTACTCTTTTTTATATCTCTTTTTTGCTTTAGCATTTAATTTATTTTTATAAGTGTGGGCAATCCCGGTCATGCGGTTTATCGCTCACTTCACATTCATGTTTCTTAGGCACGGTACCGAGCACTCGAAAAGAGACGCTATCTGAGACGTGTTCATATCAAAGACATGTTCATGTCAAAGACATTAGAACACTTGCCCTTTTGTACACTTTTATTAGTATTATTTTTTTTTTTTTTTGCTATTTTAATCTTTTGAATTCACTCATGCTTTTTATGATATTGAAAACTGCATAAGTTGCACACTATCCCATCCCAAGGTTAGGTAGAAATGGGTTGAAAAAATGAAGGGTCTATCGTTTGACGAGGATTAAAATGGTTTATGAAGAAAGGATTGTAAATTAGAAGGGTGAAAGGTGATACGATGTGGCTACAAGGGGTGCCTCAAATAATTAGTATACCTAGTGCTTAGTTTGACATGAATTTTTGTTTTTTAAATACAATGCGATGATCATATGTAAGGAATAAAATGCTCATTTTATTAAAGGAAAAGAAATAATGATCATACAAAATAAATTTAAGGGGAATAGAAAGGTGCTTATGCTAGACTTATTAGGGGAAGCGGTAAATAAAAAAATAGAAAAAATATCATGAAATCTTGTCGTTGAAACTTGCCTCTTGTCCCTTGTCTTGATTTGACTTTGGTGGTGATATGGCCATGATTGCTTTGACTTTTGTGCAATTTATTTCAATCCCTCGAGAACTGATCACATACCCAAGTAGTTTGCCTGACGTGACTCCAAATGCACACTTTGCATGATTTAATCTCATGTTGTACTTGCGGAGTCTTTCAAAGAACTTCCGAAGTGCAATGATGTGGTCTGGGCGATCCTTTGACTTGACGATCATATCATCAACATAGACCTCCACCTCTTTGTGCATCATATCACGTAACAATGCTGTGGCCACTCTTTGGTAGGTGGCACCCGCATTTTTCAACCCGAATGGTGTTACCGTGTTACAATATGTACCCCATTGCGTGATGAATTTGGTTTTCTCCATGTCTTCCTCGGCCATTAATACTTGATTATATCCGACGTAGCCGTCCATGAATGATAGGAGTGCATGGTTTGCTGTGTTATCGACCCTTACATCCTTCTAACCCTTCCATCCTTCTTCGGAACTGGAACCACATTTACTATCCATTCTGGATACTTGGATACTTTGATGAAACCTGCAGCCAATTGCTTTCTGTTTTCTTCCTTGATTTTGAGAGCCACATCCGGTTTCACTGCACACAGCGCAGCTTTTGTTTCACAGGCTTCATACCTGGAATGAGTGGTATTGTATGCTGAGCTATATCCTTGTCAATTCCTTGCATATCTTGGTATGACCAACCAAATATATCAACAAACTCACTAAGCAAGTTAATTAGCTCTTTGTGTTCATCTTAACTTAGTGTTAATCCAATTTTTCCTTCTTTGATATTTTTATCATTGGAAATATTAACTGTTTCTATATCTTCAATGATTGTTGTTTTATTTTTGTGTTCTTTCATTGCTTTTATTATTTCTTTGTCATTTTTATCATTAGCAAATCAATATTGATCAAGGTTAGGGGAATGACACACATCGTAAGAAAAGGTACTCATTTCATTGAATTCATTGGTCATTACATCAAGGAGGGCAAGGTCAGCTGCGACCTCGACGAAATTATTTGGGATAGAAAGAGGAGACTCAACAAGAGACTCCGCATTAGACTCTATAGCAGAAAGGGGGTCGGCATTAGATCCCGAATACTCGTCTATAGACTTAGACTCGGACTCGGACTCGGATCCAGACGACTCATATTCATCAAACATAGGACCTTCGCCAGCGGTCACTTCCAACTTCTCTCCACTTGGCGTAGTGATCTTCATTGTCTTGCGCCATCCCTTTAAAACATTATCAGCATGGATGATTAACTCAGAGGGGTCACAATCCTTGCTTGATATGACAGCTTGAATGAGCTTGAAATCATCATTGCAGACAGGCTTGGATTCATTCTTTTCTAGTCCAAAAAGGATATTAATATTCATAACATCAGAGCTTTGGCTAGCTGGTTTCTCATTTGTGAAGAACTCATCGCCTTCATCGACGAAGTCACAATCGAGAAACATCTCAAAACCTGGCTCACGCTTCCCATTGTGTACGAAAGGCTCAGAGAATTCATATCATGGGAAGTTTTCCCCTTTTTTGATGTACTGGCCATTGAGAGTGAAGGGATATGGGTCCATGGCCATTTCCATCTTCATGGTTCGAGCATTATTGCGAGACTTCATTTTAAGGAGAGCTTGTTTCACATCTTCTTTTGTTGGCTTGAATCCCAAGCCAAAGGTATCCATCTTAAGTGCACTAGGATGGCCCCAAAGTTCAGCCATTTTCTTTTTGAGTCCGAGGGTCATTCTAGGGAAATGCCCTTGCTTCTTTATAATGGCATTGAAATTGGTGTTTGAATAAGGATCAAAGTCGAGGTGACACTTCTCCTCTTCTTTGATCATGAGAACATCATCCATCAAAAACCCCTAGAGATCTTCATCTTCCTCGTTATGATCAACATGGACGATGGGAGTATCGATAACTTGAATGTGCATGGGGGAGGCATCAATGGTAATTGGAACCCCTCCAACTATAGCTTTCACCTTTTGGTGCAACGACGATCGGATCGCCTTTAGTTCATGAAGCCAAGGACGACCTAATAGCAGATTTATAGAAGCCTTAATGTCCACCACCTGAAACTTGGTGCGATGTTCAATGGCTCCAGTAGTTATATTTATCATGATAGTACCCACAGCTTGACGGCTAGTATTATCGTAAGCAAGAATCCCTTGAGTAGAGGGAGTCAATTCTTCATTCTTTATGCCCAGCTTCTTTGCAGTACGGAGTGGGCACACATTGATTATCAACTCCTATTTTCACCAGAGCATTTATCACTGCCTTTCGATGCTCGTGAGAGGTGGCCAAAAGCTTCCATACATTCATTTCCACCTTGGTCTTTTGTAATTGTTTGACCACATCATTGTTCACAAGGTCGATGGGATCAACTATTGGTTGTGATTGCGGTGGAGGTGGAGGTGGACTAAGCTGTTGCAACTGTCCACTTCTGGTGAGGACTTTGACCTCAAGGTCTCCCCAAAAATCTTCACTTGTGCCAAGAGAGAAACAGGATATATCTTTTAGATAGACGTCTTCATCGTCACTATCCCAAATTCCATTTACTTCTTCATAGTTTGAGACAAATACAACTTCTGACAAAGGTTCATTCATAGGTTGAATGAGTATTGACGGATGATCACGGGTTAGATAGGTCGTTAAGCTCCAACCCTAATCAAATTAATCATTTATAATACCTAAACCTACACTAAACTAGTTAGTGGCAAGTAAAGAGTCGAACCACTAGGGAAGCTCACTAATTCAATATAAATAATCACTAGGGAAAATGACGGTAGGGGATTGTTTTTGTTGTTTTGTTGAGTAAGAACACTAAAACAACAAATAAGCAAGAAAATGATGATTAAAATCAAGGGAAAATTACGCTAGGGATACGGGGGGGTCCAATATGATTTGAAAGAGGGGAATAATGGTGATTATCGTGAAACACATGCCAAAGAATACAAGATTCTACCTAAATAATTTATTCTCACGCAATAGTCTAGGCAAATCAATGAAAGAGGTCTACACTAATAAGGATCATTCTCATGCATCCTATTTGTTACAATCAAATCAAGAGAATAAAGAAGCACAATTCAAAAAAAAACTCCACTTTAATAACTCATTCTCATGCAATCATTTAATTAGAGATGATATGAATCTAGTTCAAATCACTTTCATGAATTTAAACTAGAAAACATCAAATAGAATGCAACAATAATCTAAAGCTAATAAAAATCATGTCTTTCATCAATATATGGCATAAGTTCAATCCAACCATCAACATTCATCAAATATCAACTCATATCTTCCACCCCCTTCGCCTAGCTAAAAAATTAGCCTAGTGAAGGGAGATTAAACATAATATCAAAACTAGAAATAAACTCAAGAAACTCAAAACAAAACATGATTAAAATGAATGAAATCAATAACAAGTAGATAAACTAATATGATTAACAAGAATAAGCAACAATAAAACAAATACATAATACTCAAGGAAAGGAGAAGAGATTACTAAAGAAAGAATTAATGAACGAAATATAAAAACTTGGATTCTTGCTTGATTGATTGAAGATTAAAACTTGAGCAAAGTTGAGTACAATAAAGGATGTTTGAATAACAATCTATTTTCTCTCTCTAGATTAGGCTAATATTCTATGGAATTAGTACTAAGTGTCCTTTTTTACAAAGAGTCATGTCTATATATATGTGGCTCCTCCAAAAGAAAGAAACTTGGGCAACAAGGCGCAAAAAAATCAGAAACCTAGCGGTGCGCGCCCGCACACGACATATGCGCGCCCGCGTAGTAGATGTCTGCGCCCTCTCAGCATAGTGCGCGGTCGTAACTTTAAGGGTATGGGGAAATCAAGCGCGCCCGCACTGAGGCCGCATGATCCGTGCCATTTATGGCACCTTTAGGCTATGTTTCCTTTATATTTCTATGCTCCTTTGTAGTCGTTTATGTCGTGTTTTTAGATAATAGTGCTCGATTCGCGTGTTTTTGTGATAGTTTAGAGAAATGCATGCTTTTAATGGCTTTCTTATCATTTTATTCATTTCTCGGCTATTTCTCTTGCTTCTCCGTTTCTTTGTCTTGTTTTGTAGGTACGTCGCGGGCTATATGCATGGGAATTGAAAATAGCACCCACTAGGATCAATATGCACTTTTCGGAATTGAATTTGAGTTTGAAACAAAGGAAAACGAAGGATTAGGGTGATTCAAGTTGGGTTGAAAACTAGACTTGAATAGCTTTCCAATGATAGGTCGCACGCCTTCATACGATTCTTAGATCGGAAGTTACAGCCTTCTGAAGTTGGCTTTGGAAAACTGCCGCGGGCGCGGGGTTGCTGAAGCTCCAAAACTGCCGTATTTGGGCAGTAAGCACCCGCGGTTGTCCCGAGGGCTCCCCGAGGGGCGCGGGCCTTGGCCCCGCGGGCACAGGCTGGGGCCGCGGGCGCGGCTATCGGGGTGTTCGTTCCCCTCTGCGGGCGCGGTCGATTTCTCCGCGGGCGCGGGTTTCTGGGTCTTTTACGATTTTAAGCTTATTTTCTCCATTTGTTTATATAGTTTTTGGTTTCCTTTATTCTTTATTCATGTAATTCTTTAGTTTTAGAATAGTTTTCTCTCTCTTAGGTTGAGAGCTTCTCTCTCTAGATTAGGCTAGATTAGGAGTAGTTTTAGAGAGAGAAAGTGAGAATTTTCAATGGTGATTGAGAGATTGAAGATGCAAGTGTGACAATTGTGTTGGAGATCTTCTTAATTATCAATGAGCATTTCTAAACTCTATCTCATTCAATTGCTTTGTTTAATTTGATGTTTGTTTGGTTTGATTTTGATATTTGATGTTTGATTAGAGTATTTGTTCTTGATATTTTGTTGATTCTTGTTCTCTATAATTGATAGTTGGTTTGATGATGTTGTTTGAGTAGTTGTTAGCTAGGAATTCGGTGAAACTTGTATTATTGATTAATTGTGATTAATTTTGGAATTGTGTTGATTAATTGTTGAGATTAAAGTGATTAGTGAAGGTTTGCATGTGTGTAATTCAATTTGACCTTGAGAATTATGCTAGATTGCATTGTAATTGCTAATGACATGAAAAATTGATTTAGGAATTGCAATAATCAATTGGTTTTGATTGTGATTCTCTTAGTTTGTTATTCATAGTGAACCCTAGCTTAACAATTAGGAGATAGCTGTTTCATTCCTAGTGATTGCTCTTATCATTTAGTCCTCACAACCTTTGATTGGCATGCTCTTCCCAAGTTGTTGCAATTGACATGATTACTTGTTGATCCCCGTTCCTAGTGTTTTATTTCCTTGCTTACTTGTTTTGTTAGTTGTTAGTATTCTCTCTTACCTTCGTCTTCGACCTAGCTTAGGCGCATAATTAAAAACGCTTGAACATTACCGTTCCTTTGGGTTCGACCCTTGACTTGCCTCTATACTCGTATTTAGGTTTGATAAGTGTTTATAAATTTAGTTTGACCGAGGGAAGATTAGATAACGACCTAGTTTTCCACTTGTCAAAATAATATGATCCGTGCCAATTATGGCACCTTTAGGCTATGTTTTCTTTATATTTCTATGCTCCTTTGTAGTCGTTTATGTCGTGTTTTTAGAGAATAATGCTCAATTCGCGTGTTTTTGTGTTAGTTTAGAGAAATGCATGCTTTTAATGGCTTTCTTATCATTTTATTCATTTCTCGGCTATTTCTCTTGCTTCTCCGTTTCTTTGTCATGTTTTGTAGGTACGTCGCGGGTTATATGCATGGGAATTGAAAATAGCACCCACTAGGATCAATATGCACTTTTCGGAATTGAATTTGAGTTTGAAACAAAGGAAAACAAAGGATTAGGGTGATTCAAGTTGGGTTGGAAACTAGACTTGAATAGCTTTCCAATGATAGGTCGCACGCCTTCATACGATTCTTAGATCGGAAGTTACAGCCTTCTGAAGTTGGCCCTGGAAAACTGCCGCGGGCGGGGGGTTGCTGAAGCTCCAAAACTGCCGTATTTGGGCAGTAAACACCCGCGGTTGTCCCGAGGGCTCCCCGAGGGGCGCGAACCTTGGCCCCGCGGGCGCAGGCTTAGGCCGCGGGCGCGGCTATCGGGGTGTTCGTTCCCCTCTGCGAGCGCGGCCGATTTCTCCGCGGGCGCGGGTTTCTGGGTCTTTTACGATTTTAAGCTTATTTTCTCCTTTTGTTTATATAGTTTTTGGTTTCCTTTATTCTTTATTCATGTAATTCTTTAGTTTTAGAATAGTTTTCTCTCTATTAGGTTGAGAGCTTCTCTCTCTAGATTAGGCTAGATTAGGAGTAGTTTTAGAGAGAGAAAGTGAGGATTTTCAATGGTGATTGAGAGATTGAAGATGCAAGTGTGACAATTGTGTTGGAGATCTTCTTGATTATCAATGAGCATTTCTAAACTCTATCTCAATCAATTGCTTTGTTTAATTTGATGTTTGTTTGGTTTGATTTTGATATTTGATTAGAGTAATTGTTCTTGATATTTTGTTGATTCTTGTTCTCTATAGTTGATAGTTGATTTGATGATGTTGTTTGAGTAGTTGTTGGCTAGGAATTGGGTGAAACTTGTAGGATTGATTAATTGTGATTAATTTTGGAATTGTGTTGATTTATTGTTGAGATTAAAGTGATTAATGAAGGTTTGCATGTGTGTAATTCAATTTGGCCTTGAGAATTATGCTAGATTGCATTGTAATTTCTAATGACATGAACAATTGATTTAGGAATTGCAATTATCAATTGGTTTTGATTGTGATTCTTTTAGTTTGTTATTCATAGTGAACCCTAGCTTAACAATTAGGAGATAGTTCTTTGATTCCTATTGATTGCTCTTATCATTTAGTCCTCACAACCTTTAATTGGCATGCTCTTCCCAAGTTGTTGCAATTGACATGATTACTTGTTGATCCCCGTTCCTAGTGTTTTATTTCCTTGGTTACTTGTTTTGTTAGTTGTTAGTATTCTCTTTTACCTTCGTCTTCGACCTAGCTTTGGCGCATAATTGAAAGTGCTTGAACATTACCGTTACTTTGGGTTCGACCCTTGACTTGCCTCTATACTCGTATTTAGGTTTGTTAAATGTTTATAAATTTAGTTTGACCGAGGGAAGATTAGATAACGACCTAGTTTTCCCCTCGCCACCGCACAATAGGTCGCGTAAACTGTATGGTTTTGCTCTGTTTCTTCAGCCTGGCTGCGCGGGATCTGACAGGGTTGCACGCCCGCACAACCAAGGGTGCGCGCCCGCACAGCAGCCGCACAGCATCCCGCGCAGAACAGTTTGCTTGGCTCCTTGAAATCCTCTTTCTTTCGGCACAAAATACCTACAAAACAAAAGCATGGAAATCAAAATAAAGAGAAGGCGAGAAGACTAAGAAAAGGGAAGATAAAGGAGAAACGAAAGGAGGAAATAAAATTAGGTAAAAATGCTTAGAAAAAGGGTCAAACAAGTGCAAATGAGGGGATAATCCATAGAGAAAAAGGATAAAAGAGTGGCATAAATGCCACTCATCAACGGATCAAAAGAGACTTCATCTCCCATGATAGCCAAAGCATCAGAAAGAGGACAAGTTTGAATATTAGGTTTCTTACCCCCTAGATGGATAGGAAGTTGATTAACATCAATTAGGTCTTGGATCGCATCCTTCAACCTCCAACACTTCTAAGTACTATGACTCTTGCCTTGATGAAACTTGCAATGAGCATTGGGGTCATAGCTAGCAGTTCTGTTCTCTAGTCGAGGTTCTGGAAAGGGTCCAATTGGCATAATCAGTCCTTGACTATGCAAGCGATCAAAATCAGCATCATAAGTCATTCCTAAAAGCGTGTAAACCCTCCTTTGCCATTGGAATCTCTGAGGGGGAGCATTAAGATCTAGCACATCATTGATATTGACATTGTTGGTAACATTATTGGGCATGGAAGACGAAGAAGAAGGAGTGTCGTTCTTCTTGTTTTTCCAAGTATTGTTGTTATTATTGTTGCTACCAGCAGTCTTCATCAGTTCATCTTCGATATTGATCCCAATATCGTACATAGCTTTGAAGGTATTCAAAGGAAAAAACTTCTAGTGTTGCTTGTACTTATGTGTCAGATTTGCAATAAACAGGCGAACCATCTCTTTCTCATTGGGAGGATCCACCAAGAGTGTTGTTTTTTCTCTCCACCTGCTTAGGTAAGTAGTGAAGCCTTCATTCTCCTTCTGTTTAAGAATAGAGAGTTCACGTTAAGAAGTCTTGGCTTGGATGTTACACTTGTAACGGTTCATAAAGATTTCAGTAACATCCTCCCAGGTCGCAACATGTTTGGATTCTAAAGAGTAGAACCACTGTTGACAGGCATGCTCCAAGGAATGAAGGAACACAGTAGGGAAGAGTGTCACATCTAATCCCTTAAGAGCCATGGTCGCAGAAAACGCCTTCAAGTGGAACAGCGGATTATCAGTAGGCTTGAACATGGGAATGTCAGCAGTGGAAAACTTCTCAGGAAGTTTGTCCCTTATGGACGAAGAGGTGACAGGTTGCTCAACATAAGTGAAATCTTCAGAGATCTTACTCATCTATTCTTTGATCTTGTCCATTGCAGCGGCAGTGACATTGTTTTGATTGTCTTGCTCTACCGTGTGGACTTTGGTGGTGAGTGTTTGCATCATGTTAGAAAAAATTTCAATGGTCTTATTGATGTTCTCGATATCTCCCTTAGTAGCCATTGGTTGAAACTAAACTGGAGACGGACTTTGTGGAGATGACTGTGGTGGTTTCCTTGTACGCCTCTTTTGTATAAGAGGTTGTTGAGGTATATACTCGAACCGTAACAATCTACCCCTTCTTCTTGACCAAGTGTTGTGACATCGAAACAAACACACCTTTAATGACTAAGCTTAACCTTGACCCATCCGAAAAAGAAAAAAAAATTATAATTTTGAAATTTACTTTATTTTTTTTTAAAAAAGTATGGGAGGATACCATCCGACTTACTCCAGAAAAAAAAAAAAAAAAAAAAAAAAAGACGACACAAGACCACCTTAAAGTACGGTCATGAAATGGTGCACGACTAACGGAAAAGTGTGTCAACACGACATGTGAGTGATTAAGTGAAGGTCGTGGACACGTGTTATGACCGTACAGCTAGACAGGACACCAAACAAGACATATGAACCACATAAGCATGCACAAAGACCAAAATAGACTTACTGGACAATCCTCCTGGCACTGTGTCACGGTGCTGACTGTCGCGACATGGTACGGTGCATCGTCAGACAGGACAAAGCACCGTGTTACAACATTGCACACCGTGGCGCGGCAGACCTGCCGTGACACGGTGCGCAATTCCAGGCCTAAATTTGCGTAATTTCCAAGTTTTAAGTCTGTACTAATTACTATATTGAAATAAAAACCCTCGGTCATAGGTCAAACAAAAATAGCAAACACATGAGGGTTAGCACCAAATAAACCACGTAGCATTTAGTCCCGATGATGTAAAAAGAGTTCGCAACCTAAGGTCAAGATCTATTTTCAACTATTGGTCAAGCTTTGGGTGTCAAAAAGGGTACCATGGTTAAGAGTTTGGACGCATTAGCAAGGCAGCCTCCCTTAAGGGTGTATTCTAACGGGCGGCTCTGCGAGTTCATGATGAAATCGAACTTGACTCCATGGTTTGGGTGGATTTAATAACTCAGATGAACCCTTATTACCATGAGCGTTTTTGGGTTGATGGAGCTTAAATTCCTCGGGGCTAAGACGTATGTAGAACACACATGTTTTTTCAAAAAAATCAAAGGAAGTTCACTGTGAGAGAAAAAATAAGCCACCAGACTGATTTAAGGCATGTCGTGACACGGCATACAACACCGTGTCACGATGCTGCACACCGTCATACGGTGTACTGCACCATGACACGGCAGAATATGACGTGGCGTGGCACTCAGAAAATCTGACTGGTGCCCTGTTTTCCCTAGTACGCAATCAAATTATTTAATTTTTCCTATGGGACTGTCCTAAATGCGACGTAAAATTGTCTATGCTTATGCAAAAAAGCCAAATTAATCACTGAAATATTTTTCAAGAATCTTTCAAGTCTCATCCACTCATCTTAATTAAATATCGATCACTCAAATTGATAAATAACCAAGAATCGTCCCCAGTGGAGTCGCCAAATTGTAGGCGTCGCTCGAAGTGCGCCTACATTAAAGCATGTTGTGAATATTCTTGACACTCATAGGAAAAGGGAATTGACATTACGATTAAGGACAAGGAAAGTAGGGAGCTGCCAACAAGTTTTTAAGGAACTTATAAACCGTTCACGGATCATAAAAGGCAACCACAAATAAAGGGACAACGATAGGCAACAACGATTGACCCGTGAAGGTTACACCCCATTCATAATCCATGAGATTACTAACTCCATATGGTTCGGAAACACGAAAGGAGGATAGAGGATGATGATACGAAGTGAGTCATGGAGTCACATTCGCTCGTATTAGCCTCTACTCGATTCTTATATTGAAAAGTGATTCCTGCGATCTCAGAGGCATACAAACAGGGATTCAATTCGCTCCAAACTATTATTAAGCTAAATTGGTTTAATATTAATGCAACATATAATTCTATAAAATTTGTGATCAATTGATTAAACAACAATATTAAAAAGGAACCTAAACCGGTCGTCCAAATTATCTTATTAGGCGTGATTTTCAATTACATATTCCCTTTAACATGCAATATAGTGATCATAATAACAATAGAATTAACATTAATATTGGAAGCAATTTAACAATAAATCCAACAATATAAAATCATTAGAAAAATAATAGAAATAAAAGGAACATAATTCTTACTTTGATTTTGTTTGTTTGCAACTATAAAATAATAAACGAGTTATTAACTTCAAGGAAAAATAATAAAACAATAATTAAATTAAATTAAAATAAATTAAATTAAATAGATTTGGGGTCAAACCCTCAAATAGTTCTACCTTTTACACCTTGGCATAAGGACAGAAGCACAAGTAAAGTATGGACTCCTTGGAGTGCTTGAAGAGGAAATTTTGTAAGAAGAAGGGTAGGCTAGTGTTTAGGCTAGAGCACAGAAGAGAGAAAAAAAAAAAGAGAATTAATTGATGCCACTTACATTAAAAATGAGGGGGATAAAAAATGAGCTGAGGGAACACACGAAACCCTAAAAGGATAAAAACCCAAATAAATTGCAACGCGACACGGCAGAGAGCACTGTGAAACGGTGCATGGCACCGTCAGACGGGGCAAATTCCCGTGACACGGTGGACAGGTGTGTGACGCGGGAAATATTTAGGGTACGGGAAATAAAACGCGTGAAGAGTTTACTCGGAAAGGACATGGAATTGCCCCGTGTCACAGCACAGGCACCGTATCACGGGGAATCCCACCGTGGCACGGCACTGGATCCTGTGACACGGTGCTTACTGCCGTGACGCGGGAACCTGTTGTCCGTTATTCCGTCTAAATTCATTTTTAACCCTAATTGCGTTCAGCATTTTTAAGTGTCGATTGATAATTTCGGGCCATTTCTGATTTATACTTATTAATTAGGCCAAAATAATAAAAAAAATAATAAATAAAAGGTTTTGGACAAAATAATAAAATAAAAAAAAAGTTTGGGCTGAAACTAAAAATGAACTATGCTTTGACTAAACATTAAGACTGATCCATGGACTATTAAAAAATTAATTTTAATTAAATACAATTTTTTAAGTACTCTCGGGATTAAATACTGAACCCGACCAATAATGGCGATGAAAGATTGTTCATCATCGGGTTTGGTTTTGGGGAGACATTTTTAGGTGTCTACAGAATGCAACTCTTGAAAGGAATCCACTTTGGAATTTTGTAAATGCTATGCGACAATCCTTTTAGGAAAATATTTCCACAATTGACAATCCGAGTCTTGGAACATTTACAAAAACGAGTCGATCGACAATCCACTTCGGGAAAATTTGCCACTTACTGAAATGAATTACAATCTACGTTGAGAACCTTTGCTGAAATTTATGATGATTAGAGACCTACGACAATCCTTTGGGAAATTTTGCCATAGGGGACTGGGTGTATGACAATCCAATCTCGAAAAACTTGTCAGCGATGACAATCCAAACTTGGAAAAAATTGCCGAACAGAGAAGGAGCACGACAATCCACGCTTGGAAACTTTGCCAGAGATGACAATCCAATCTTGGAAAAATAGTCGTTGAAAAAGATACGCGACAATCCATATTTTGGAAATATTGTCAGTTGGGGATGACAATCCAATTTTGGAAAAATTGTCTTATAAGTACTTGCTTTTGAACATATGCCTTGGTGCTTGTAATGAGCTAATGCTTAGGCGCTTTAACTAAGTGAGACGATCGTCGTCAGGTCAATCACTTACTGCGATTGTAATCGAGCCGACTACTAATCATGTCAATTTGCTTATAGAGGCTAACTGGTGTACCAAGGAACCCGAAATTGCCATATGAGGTCCGCATAATCCAATATGGAACCACGCATCTCGTCGCGGCACCAGCGCTCGACAGAACATATTGTCGCCGCGTTCTTGCTCTGTCGCCAGGCGACAGCCTTGTCGTCTGACGCTGGAGTCAGGTTTTCATTCGCGGTATTTTGAAAAAATCTGGGAATGTTTTTGTGGAGGGTACCGACTTTCTCCTAAAAAGAATCGAAGTGAAGTTTTTTGAAGATGCATGTTGAATGAGCTTAATCCGTTAACGTTGTCTCTCACAATACAAGGATTGTAACATCTTAGACTATCCTAGTTGACTCGATAATGAAAGTATTTAGGTAACATAGGCGCGGAGGCTAAGTACTTCATACTTTGTGATGTAATGATGATTGATGTTGATATGACAAGGCATTATTCAACGTTGTGTTAAGATTTCATGACAAAGGGTTCCTAAGGGAAGTATATTTGGTCATGTATCTGTACAGTGTGTGAAAGTGACACTTAGGTTAGGCCGCAAGGGCTAGGTGTATGGAAAGATATTATTTTGAGAAGAGCCAAAAGATGGTGACTCTTAGGCTATGTAGGCTAACAATGTAGGGATCAAACCCGCAAGTCTAGCTCTAAGTATATTGGGATGAGCATAGGGGATCCCTTGACATTATCATTTATGGAAGTAGATATGAATGAATGGATTTTTATTACAGCCGCACCTCAATGTGAGGTTTCCTTTGTATCCGTTAGGAATCAGGCCGAACGTAGCTCTAGCCAAACCTCGCACAGGTGTGTATACCTCAAAAAGGTCTTTTTAAGAGTTGTAACGTGGTTAGGCTAAAGGTTATAGAAGAAAGGGATAAAGACTCAAGACCCTAGAAAACCCCCAAGGTGTGCAACCTTGCTTTTGAATCTTTATATTTTTTATGCTTGAGGCTTTCTACTCTATTTTTAGCTTTCTCTTTTGTTTAAGCATTTATTTTTATAAGTATGGGCAATCTCGATCATGCGGTCTATCACTCACTTGGCATTCATGTTTCTTAGGCACAGTACCTTGCACTCGATAAGATACGCAATTCGAGACGTGTTCTTATCAAAGATATTTTCATATCAAAGACATTGGAACACTTGCCCTTTTATACACTTTTATTTTTTTTTATTGCTTTTTTTTTAAAATCACTCAAGCTTTTGAAATTGCCTAAGTTACACACCATCCCATCCCAAGGTTAGGTAGATGTAGGTTGAAGAAAGAAAGGTCTATCGTTAGACGAGGCTCAAAGTGGTTTATCAAGAAAAGATTGTATATTTGAAGGGTTAAAGGTAATATGATGTGGCTACAAGGGGTGCCTCAAATCATTGGTATACCTTGTGCTTAGTTCGATAATGATTTTTTTTTTTCAATGCTATGATCATATGCAAGAAACATAAAAAATAGGAAATTTTAGAAAATAACACCACAAAAAAACCCAAATTTTGATTATAACACCACAACAAAATAAACTTTTGTAATAACACAACAAAAAACCTCGAAATTTTATATCACCACCTATTGCTAACGCCATCCAAAAAACCGTTACTGGACCCCACATTATACACGTGGCAGTAATCTATTGGATTAAAAAAATGAAAAAATTAAAAAAAAAAATTAAAACCCAAAAACCCTAACCCAGCCACCACCTTCACCACCGGTGCCGATTCCCCCTAGCCCCACCACCGTCACCCTAACCCCCACTGCCGGCTCCCCCATTCGACCACTCTCGACTGACGAAATCCACCCAGCCGACCACTTGAACAACGACGCAGCACACTGTACCCAACCCCAGCCTAGCGACCAAGCCCACCACTGGCGTTCACCCCCATCCTCCTTAACCAACCCTAAAAAGCCTATCGTCCACCAGACGCACCGATTAACCCATCCCGCAACTCCCTTTACCCTAGCTGCCACCGAAAACGGCCACTTCCAGTTGCAATCGGCCAGTTTAGGGCCGAAGTGGTCAAATTCGACCCTAAAGTAGCCGATCTCGACCGCTAGTAGCTATTTCAGTGGCTGGGAAGTACGAATTCGACTTGGTGTTGTTGGAGCTGTGAGGCAAGGCGAAGCTGCGGTGGTTTTCGGGGAGGGGGAGGAGAGGGTTTCGCCGGTTTAGGTGGGGCAGGGGTGCCGACGGCTTGTGTTAGGCTGTTTGTGGTGGGGGACGTACAGGTGTTGTCGGTGGTGCAGTGGGCTGGGTTAGGTTGTTTAGGGTTTTTTCTTTTTTCTTTTTAATTTTTCTTTTTTTTAATTATAATTTTTTTAAAACCAATAAGTTATTGACACGTGTCTGTTATGGGCTCCACTAACGGATTTCATCTACAAATCCGTTATGTGGTGGTGAAATCAAATTTTAGGAATTTTATATGGTGTTATAATGAAAAAAAAAAAATTATTGTGGTGTTTTAATCAAAATTTGGGTTTTTTTGAGGTGTTATTTTCTAAAATTTCCTAAAAAATAAGAATCTAAGGAAAATAAAAAGGTGCCTATTGCTGGACTTATTTGGAAAATGGAAAAAATGAAAAAAAAAAGTCACGAAACCTTGTCGTTAAAGCTCGCCTCGTGTTTTATGCTTTATCATCGCTTGGACTTTTTTCCGTTTAGAGGTATGGGAAGCTTATTATTATCAATTAGATATTGGATGACCTTTTTTAACTTCCAACAGCTCTCAGTAGTATGACCCTTACCTCGATGGTACTTGCAGTGTTTATCTGGATTCCAACTAAGTAATCTCTTCTTAGGTGCGGGATCTTGAATTGGTCCAATGGGCATGACTAGTCCTTTGTGGTGTAGCTTTTCGAACGCTGTTTCATAACTCATACCAAGTGGAGTGAAAACTCTTTTTGATCTTTGGATTCGTGGTTTAGAGGTGTTCGTAGTATGTACTTCGTTATTGGGAGAGGAAGAAGAAGGATGGTCGTTCTTTTTTCCTCTCGCACTATTATCTTTCAGAAGGTCAACTTCAATGTTAATGCCTATATTATACACATCCTTGAAAGTATTCAAGTTGTATTGGTATTTTAAGTGCTTTGCATATTTTTCTTAAAGGTTCTTGATGAACATCCTTATAGACTCTTTTTCGATAGGAACCTTAACCATATTAGCAGAAGTTTCCCTCCATTTGATGAAGAAAGAAGTGAACCCTTCGTTTTCTTTTTTTTTTAACATCTCAAGTTGTCTGTGATCTGTTTTGTCTTGGATGTTACACTTATATCTATCTACAAAAGCGTTTGTTATGGAATCCCAAGAAGTGATTTTTTCTTTGTCATCAAGGAAAAAGAACCATTGTTGACAAACGGTCTCAAGAGATAAAGAAAACAAGGAATGAAAGACTTTCCTATCAATCCCCTTAATGTTCATTATGGTCTCGAATGCCCTTAAGTGGAACTAAGGATTATCTGTTGGCTGGAACTTAGGGATGTCATTGGCATTGAACTTATATGGAAGAAGATCTTTGTCCACTAAGACCCCTTGTGAGCTAATGCCCTGGAATCTATAGTCATTAGATATTTTGCTCAATCGTTCTTGCATGAGCTCCATTTGTTGTTGTTTCACAGAGTCATTGATTTGAAGGGTTAAAGCCTTCAACATCTCAGTTACGTCAACCATTTGCTTCTTAAGATCATTGACTTCTTCTTGACTTGGCATCATCTTCTTAGATTCTCTTTTTTGACTGACTGTTTTATCAAAAAGTTGAACTTGAACGAAAGTGTTTTCCTTGATTAATCTCCCTTTTCTCCTTAACTAAATACAGTGGAAAGGGAAATTAGAGATAAGTATTTTATTATTTAGTTTGACTCAAGCTCTATTCAACATGGAAGAGAATGTGGAAGAGAATGGGAATAGATTGGAGCCCTCACTTGAATGACGAAAAACGACTCATGCATGAACCTAAGACATGGTCATGGTGACATATACAAAGTGTGTGCTAAGACTAGTGAGTGTAGGTGACATATTTAGGCTCGTGTCATGACCATGTGGCTAGACTATGTGACTAGACTCAAGCAAAGACTAAGTTAAGACTTCATGTATGTGCATTAAACTGGACATGCTGTGGTATTTTAGTCTTAACTTTTTATCTGTGACTCTGATTGGGATGAAACCAACGCCAAATTAAAGATAAAACTCGGGGCTACAGATGTAGTTCTTTCTAGAACTCCAGCTATGACCAAAACAAGTTGACGCTTGTGCAGTATACGGGAATAAAAATCTGGGTTGGCTCAAAGGAACTATGACTCGATTTTAGACATATTTATAGATCAAATTAATTAACCAATTAATTAAGCAAAGTCCTTTTAGTCATTAAATAGTTTATTTAGGCTTAAACACAAGTCAAACAAACAGTTAGGAAAAACACATAGAGTATGCACAACAAATAATGCACA
Source organism: Chenopodium album (assembly GCF_948465745.1). NCBI lineage: Eukaryota > Viridiplantae > Streptophyta > Magnoliopsida > Caryophyllales > Amaranthaceae > Chenopodium > Chenopodium album. Next base: position 32,148,529 of record NC_137836.1, read on the forward strand.
AGTAGTCAAGTAGGCACAATATAATGCAATGAGTATGCAACCTAACCATGGCTCTAGTTCTCTAATGTTCGGAATATGGGTTAGTCAAAGAGGGTCCATGGTTATGAGTCCGGATGCACTGCGCGGAAGCCTTACCGTTGGAAGGGTTGGAGCGTGTAGATGGGACCCCGCGAGTTAAACTCGCTTCCTTGGTTGGTGAATGCAACATTCTCGGATGTACCCTCTGTTGCTTAGAGCGTTCAATCGGGTAGATGGAGCATAAATTCCAAGAGGTTTATGTCCATATGTAGCACACATATGGGTTTCAGAAAAGTGAGAAAAACACAATAAGGAAGTAAAATCGAGCCAACAGTGCAAGAACTGGTCGAAATAAGAACGAATATTTCTGCCTCGGAATTGGAAGAACGCACCGCTAGCCGGGACTGTCGCCGGGATATGAGCCCTATCGCCTGGCGACAGAATTGTTTCTTGGCAACAGAGCCATATCTTTGACGACGGGCTCTATTTTATAGACACCAGTTCCTACATACCTCAGAAGCTGTCTGTGTTCTTAAATTTTCCAGTTTTTCGCAGCATTATTTCGATTCTAGTTGTGAAAGATATTCCACAAATTTCCTACGCGTAAAAATCCTATGTTTTTGACTCATTACAGATGGTATTTCCTATGAGAACCTTTTTTATGCATATGACAATTATGTTAATAAAAATTACGCACATGAAATACTTAGAACTTTTAGAGTCTCATCAACTCATTCTAAATCATTGCCGAAATAAATTTCAGAAATTAAAATAGAAATCCTCCCCAGTGGAGTCACCAAAAACTGTAGGGAATAATTCAAGCATTACCCCAAATTTGAACCCCACTGTGATCGTACACTAAAGTATGGTGGCGTCCAAAGGGAAGGAAATAAGAGAAAAAGAGTCGCCAACAAGTTTTAGGAACTTGTAAATCGTTCACAGGGTGAAGGTTACACCCCTTAACGATCCAAGAGATCGTTAACACCAATAGGTCTGGAACCATGACTGGTGTTCGAGGATAAAAGTACAAATCAAATCTAAAAGAGAATGAACCTGCCCTAATAATAGGCCTCTACTTTATTCTTCTCGTATTCATGTGCGCTTTCTGACTAACATGCAATCAATAGGTTTACCCTAAACCTATTTATCTATGTTGGTTGAATATTAATGCACAAATAAATCTATTATTGGAGATATTTTGAATTATAATCAAATTATCCTAAACAAGATTATTAATTATCTTATTAAGCGTGATTACAAGTACAAATTCCCTTTAAACATGCATAAAAGGCGTGATCAAGCAATAACAATAAATAATCAAGCAACATGATAATAACCACAATAATAATTAAAAATAATCATAATTATAATCATGAAAATAATCACAATTAAAATAATAATGTTAAAGCATAATATTATGAACAAGATCCTAGGCATGATACTAACAAAATTAATAACAAACCCTAGCATGTCACTAAACAATAAAAATCAAAGCTTTAACCCTAACTTGATACTAACATGATATTAGAAAGAAAATAGGAAGCACCCTTTTAATCATACTTGATATTAGGAATATTAATTAACCCTAAACATGATACTAGGAAGCAATAAAACATCCTAACATGATAATAGGAATCAATAAAACATCCTAACATGATTTCTTTATCAAAATATCAATTAAATAATAAAAGCACTTACTTGGATGTCTCGTACCTCTTTCTTTCACGTCTAGGGCAAAAACAATTTCGAACTTGGCTAGGTGTGTCTAGTGCTAATGTATAAGGAATTGTGTTTGTAAAAGGGTAGTTTAGAAAGAGAGAGAGAATCAAGAAATTCTTGATGAGAGTTAATGATTAAAAAAAGGGGAGATATGACCTATATCTCCAACTCTTAAAAGTGGAAAGTTGGGAGAGATTAAGATTTTTGGCAAAAAATTAAGAGTTTTGGCCAAACTTTGAAAGTGAACAGTAACTTGAAAAGGAATAGTGGTGTACCGAAATTTCCCCCTTTTTTTCAGATTTTCGAAAATGCCCTTACAACAAGTCTTTCTTTTAGTCTTTTTCTTACTCCAACGTTCACTTTATCAGCTATTCTTTCTCTTTCATCTGAATATAATTTCTCACTTCCTTTTTTCTTTCTCCAGCTTTCATTCTTATAATTTTTCACTTCCTTTTTTCTTGTTCAAGCTTTCATTTTTGGTCCAGCTTTCATTTTTGGTCTAACAATCATTCTTGTTTCTTTTTTTTTTATCTGAATTTAATTTTGTGGTTCGTGAATTTGCTGTTCACGCATTAATGTGAAGTATTTTCGGTAAGTATTTATTCTTGGTTTTAGAATAGTGTTCAATTAGTTGTTTAATTTGCATGCGAGCTTTGTAAATATGGGTTTGATTGATATATATTTTGAATTTTGATAATTCGTTTTTGGGGTTTTTTTTTGGTGAATTTTCTATTTGCTGAAAATCGAAATTATGTCGAATTTGGAGTATTCTACTTGCGCCCAAATCACGTATTTTCGTGAGATTAGTTGATGGGATCTTTGGGTTGTTAATTTTGGTTCTAAATTTCTGTTTTTGCCAATTGGGTTTTCAGTTTTTTGCTTTCAACGACTTTGATTTTTCTATTTGCTGAAATTCGAGATTATTTCGAATTTGGAGTATTATGCTTTTGCCGAAATCATTTTTATTCATGAAATTAGTTTATCGGATCTCTGGGTTTTTTATTTTGGTTGTTAAATTCTGATCCTGATAAGTGTGTTTCCGTTTTTTGCTGTCAATAACAATTTAATTAGTTGTTTAACTTGCATGCAAGCACTGCGATTACTTGGATTTTATTATCGTTGTTGAATTGGTATTCTACTTTCACCCAATTCGCAATTTTTCATGATATAAGTTGATGGGATTTTTGGGTTTATTTCATTGGTTATGAAATTCTAAATTTTGGATTATTTTTAGGCTGGTTTTGTTAATTGCTAATAGTTATGAATTGGGTTATTTTTTACTTGCATGTGATATCCATTGTTGGACTTTGATAATTTGTTATTTGGGTGTATCTTTGACTTAATTTTCTATTTGCTACTATTTGATATTATGTTGAATTTGAAGTATTATACATTCAACCGAATCATGGATTATTTATTAGTTTAAATGATGGGAACTCTGGTTTTTGTAAAGATATCTAAAACATAAGCAACCTACATTATGATTCTTAGTTTTTATCATGATATCAGAAAACGTGAAAGAAAACATGAAAGAAAAAACATTCACTCAATTCACAATTTATCATGATATGAGATGATGGGAATTCTGGTTTTTAAAATTTAGGTTCTAAAATTTTGAATTTAGGAGAATTACAAGCATTCAATATTTTATGAAGTTGGTTAATGGATTTATTTTTTAAAATTATGTTATTTATACAATTTAAGTTTGAGGGTTTACTTGGACATGTTATTTATTCATTTCATTTTTTGTTTTGTAGTTATTTTTACAATTTAAGTTTGTGGGTTTACTTGGACATGTTGTGCTTTTATTTCATCAATTTTTGTTTTGTTCTGAAATTATGAATTTGGGAAAATTTCGAGCATTCATTATTTTATGAAGTTGGTTAATGGAAAATTTATAAGTGTAATTTTTTTAATTATGTTATTTATACGATTTAAGTTTGTGGGTTTACTTGGACATGTTCTTTGTTCGTTTGATTTTGAAATTTTTATATGGTTTTATTCATTTTTTTTGTGATGCTAAGTTTGTTTTTGCATGCAAGCATGTTTATGGGTGAAATTTTTATATATTATGTAATTTGTTCGAATTTAGTGTATGAGTCTACTTTCTTATGTTGTTTGTTTGTTTAATTTTTGGTGTTTTAAGATGGTTTAATTTTATATGAGCAAATATTAGGATGCAATTTTTACAAGATTTATTATGTTTACAATTTTAGTGTGTGGGTTTACTTGGACATGTTATGGTGTTATTTCATTTGAGACATCAAGTGTTTAACTGAATTTTTCAGAATTTTTTCATGCAAGCATATTTATGGGTGAAATTATTACTAATTACGTTATTTAATTGATTTTAGTGTTTGAGTTTAATCTCTGAAGATATTAAGTTTGTTTTGCAAGCAAGCATATTTATGGGTGAGATTTTTATATATTATGTTATTTGTTCGATTTTAGTGTGTGAGACCACTTGCATGTGTTGTTTGTTTGTTTGAATTTGGTGTTTATAAATGATTTTATTTTATATAAGCAGATTTTGGATGTAACTTTTTTTTAGTTATGTTATTTTTACAAATTTAGTGTGTGAGTTTACTTGGACATGTTATGAAGTTATTTCATTTGAGATACCAAGTGTTTACCTGATTTTTTTATGCAAGCATATATTTGGTTGAAATTTTTACTAATTATGTTATTTATTTGATTTTAGTGTGTGAGTCTACTTGCATATGTTGTTTGTTTGTTTGGTTTCGATGTTTTAGGATGGTTTTAGTTATGAATTGAGTTGTTTGTTACTTGCATATGTCATTCATTGTTGATCTTTGATGATTCATTATTTGGGTGTATCTTTGACTTAATTTTCTATTTGTTGTTAGTTTAGATAATTTTGAATTTCAAGTATTTAACTTTCACGCAAGAAACAATTTTTCATGAGATTGGTTGATTGGAACTCTAGATTTTGAAATCTCGGATGTAAAACTCTATATTTGAGATAGTTATTATGTTGTGTTTGCTGACAATTGTGATTCTTTTGAAATTGGAGTAGTTTGCTTTCGTTCAAAACATAAATTTTCATGGAATTAGTTGATATCCTTGGGTTTTTTAATTTTTGTTTTTATTTTGGTTTTGAAATTCTGAATTTGGGATATTTTTGAAGTGGAGTTTTGTTAATTGTCATTAGTTATAAATTGGATTAGTTTTTACTTGCATGTGTTATTCATTGTCTTATGTTTGATGTTCAAAATATAATAAGAGAGTTTGATGTAAAAAATGGAATAAAGGACTTTGATTTAAGGTTCGATCTTTATCTTTTAATATTAAAATTGATTGATCGACCATTTTTGTCTTGATTGTATACTGTTGTTTCGTGTCAGGATTAGGTGTTATGTCAACAAAATAAATGAAGTGGCAATTCCTTGACAAATTGTGGACAATATAGTGGATGAGGTAGAAGTAGGTGAGGAGGGTAAGGAGATTGAGGAGAATGAACTAGCAGAGAAACATCTGCAGGAAAGATTGTTTGAAGAAGTATTCCATTACTCAATAAGTGAGACTTGGAGTGCACTTCCTTTTATAAATGAAATACAAGGGGAACTACATTCCAAGTGTCACTCATTGAGTTGTAGGGAAGTCGAGTGCTACCCATTAAATCATAGGGTTATGCAGTGATCCATTGCCATTTGACAACAATTATTTGCGTGTGAAAGAAAAGGTACGAAATAAGAGTGCAACTCACTGATATAATTGAACTTTAAGTATAGTTAATTATAAAAAAAAATGCATCTTCATTATGTGAATCCAAATTCAAGACTTGAAATAGAGCCAATTAGAATTAAATCCATTTTCACCATTTGAATCCATAATCTAAACTTAAAACAGGACCGGATTAAAGAAAATGCATTTTCATCGTGTGAATTCATATTTTAAAACATGGTGAATTTAAAACTAATGCATTTCTATCACGTGAATTTTAATTTATCGTAATAATGAAACTTAAATCATAGACTATTAGAATAAAGGCTTTAAATTATTTAGATCCTGTGATTGTTTCATGTTGTATATGTAATCATGTTCATGATGTGGGCTGGCTGTGCAGTTCTAAGCATAATAGATCCTTCTGATTTTTCTATGCTATCTATATTGTTGCTAAATTCAGGTTTTTTGCATGATAGTGTCTTAAACATGAATTTTATGGTTTGGGAGAAGCACAGGTTGATGGTTTATTTGATATTAAATTGGTGTATTGTTAATTTAGGCTTATTGTTGTGGATTGGGTGAAATATATGTAGCATGATATATTTTTTCTTATTGTTATATGCTATTCATTTTCAGTATGATAGTGTCTTGGACGTGAATTATAAGGTTCGGGAAAAGTAGAAACTGGTAGTTTATTTGTTATTAGATTTTTCTGATTGTGTTGTATTATTTACATTGTTATCAAATTTAGGTTGTTAGTATGACATCCTTTTTAAGTCATCATGGGTGATATGTTAGCTAGCCAACTCAGTATCATATGTTTCTTGCACTCTGTTCAGCACTTTTCTTCAAACTCCTTTTTCCACAACAGAGCAACCGTCCTCATACATTAGATTAATATGTGTATTTAATTTATATGTATTAGCAATACTTTAAAATAAATATTTCTTATTGTAATGGTAATTAAGAAAAAGAAACAAAAAATTATAGTGAAAGAAATGGTCAATCACATTAGTTATGTTCATTTTGAAGTGATTACTAAGAAGCTGAATCTTTTGTTCTTAGATTTCACTAACACAATTAGCTCAAGGAACACATGTCTTCTTATGAAATGTCCTATTTGTTATTAGATTGAGTTATTGAAAGTTGAGGATTTTTAGTGTGATAGACCTTTCAGATTAATCCATAAGGTTTATGTTATTAGCATAATTGTGTTTGAACATGAATTTTATGGTTTTGGAAAAGCACAGGCTGGTGTTTTAGTTGTTATTAAATTGGTCTATTGGTTTTTAAAAAATTTCAACCTACTAAAAAGTCGGGTTGACCCAAAGGTCGAATTCTCCTAATAAAATTTACACTTATCAACAGAACAGCAAACTAAAACATATTACATTATTAATTCTTGTACCAATAGAAGTACACAAAAACTCAGTTTCAATTCCCCCTATAAAAAAACAAGGTTAGGCAAATATTCACCCATAATCTGTCTTTCCATTAACACTTCCTACCCTGATACCATTTCGGACGACCATTAACTGTTTCTGAACTTTGTTCTTACACAGATTGTTTAGCCTCTTCACAACAATGCTGGCCATCCATCCCAGCAGCATCAACAACAGCCTGAAGTTCTTCCATTCTTCTACCTGTTTGCAAAATATCTTCAACCACCCGCAGCATCGACTCGTGCAATATTGCCTTTTCTTCCTCCAACTCACTCTTCCGAGTCTGCAAATTTTTTAAACGACAACGTAAGAAATGTAACTGCATCCAAGTGGCATAACCAGCAAAGGAACAGTTGTAGGCACTGCAGAATAGGAAGCTGACCTGATATTCTTATTTTCCATTCTAAAATTGAACAAACTTTCAAGTAAGTTAATACACAGAAGAAAAAAAAAACAAAAAAAAAATCCAGCAATTCAAAAAACGAGCATGCTCAAATTAAAATGATTTAGACTTTTGTAGAGTTAATTACTAATAACAATCAACATTTTTTGTTGTTTTAGTAATTCATTTAAAAATTCAAGGTGTTTTAATTATAAGTATTTCCAAAGTTAACTTATTTATAAACATTATTTTTTAAAAAAAAAAGTCTCGATTCAAAAAAAAAAAAGTCCCTACTATCAATTTTGCCTCATTTGCACTACTAAACAAATAGAAAAAGATGCCTTGCCAATCAACTTATAACTCAATTTATCAGCAAATAATTATTTAACTAGTTTGATATCAAAACCCTAAATTATAACATAAATCAACAACGTAAATTCAAAATAAAGTTAACAATCATTCTACTTACTTAGCACAAATTCTAAACTAAACTACAGCAATGAATTTATATACATTATAACAACAAATAAACAATTTCACTAATTCAATATCAAAATAATTTATACTAACATAAATAAACAGAATAAAATCAAATCAAAGATGATCAATCAAACAATTCAATTTTGAAAAAAGGTAAAGATCACACCTTTAAACAAAGCCTTACAAAAAAACACACTTTGAAAATGGTGCTGTTCCAACGCGGATAGAACAACAGGATGAGAGAAAACCCAAATGCAATTTCTGAAAAATGAAGGGGGGAAAAAAGGATACAAGATGAAAAAAAACAAATTGAGATTTCATAAGGATTATTTAAAATATTGTTGCATGCGTACAAAAGAAGCCAAAATTCATAAGGCTTATTTAAAATTAAATGAAAGAATTTTTTTTAAAACTGGCCCAAACAATAATATTAGGACTTATAAGTTTACATAGACTTATAAATTTAAATGACTCACTCGAAATTTAAAAACTTTTTCATCTTCTTTTTGAAAAATTAGGTAAATTCTAGGTGATAATATGTTAATCGTATTTACAATGAAAATATGACCAGATCGTATCTCAATATACAAACATATTATTTTTGTGTTTAAAGGGTGATACAAGGAGGTATTCCAAGGTATTTTAATTACATTACACATATTCCCAAAGTATAATTAATTTAAAAATATTTTTCCAAAAAAAAAGGCTTGCTTTTTAAAAAAAAAAAAAAAAAAAAAAAATTCTGAATTTGGTTAATTAAAATATTTTACTCACCTTACTTATGTATGATATGTATTATGCTTTTATTAAATATTAACAAACAAGTGTAAGAGTGGTTTATTGCCAAAGGTTACCAAATTAATGTCAACAATATTGACACCTTTTATTTCAATAGTGAAATATTATTTAGTGGTGTGGGTTGCGTTAATTACTATTAGTTAAAATGGACAAATTCGGGGGTTTTTTTTTAATTGATTGTATTTTTTGCGTTGGAATATAAATTTAACATGTTCTAATTGTTTCTCGCTATTTATACTTCGTTGAAATATAATGGCTAATATTTGATTTGTTAATAAATTGGTCTATTCTTAGGTGAGTGTTTTGTTGTGGACTAGGTGTACACTACATAGCATGATATATTTTTCAAGTCGTTTTACACTATATATATTGGTATAAAAATTTATTTTTAAGCATGTTAGTGTCTTCAATGTGAATTATATGGTTTGAAAAAAGCAAAGTGTGAACACATTTTTTGAAAAATTAATGTTAAAATTGTTGAGTTGTGATGTGCATTAGGATTGACAATTTTTTTTTTTGTTATTAGATCCTTTAATTTCAGATACATTGTATATGAAATTATATTAGGATTTTTTTTTTGTTAAAAAAAGATTTTTTTTTTTTTTTTTGTAAAAATACTTTGTGACTAACAATTCATGTCCGAGTAATATATGTTATATGTTATATTGTATTTTAATATAGTTTGTTGTTTTTTTCTATGTAAAGAAAATGGTTTTGGCGGCATAATGTAGCCCTTTATTTTCTCTCTCCTCTGCACTTATCTCTCTCCTCTATTTTCCTTTATGTTTTCCTTTTAATTCTCTCTCTTATTTGCTTTAAGACTTTTAATTTCTGTTCAAAGAATCAAGGCTGCCTTTTTATTTCACTTTGTTTACAAAATTTTCTATGTAAATCATCAATTTTCTTCCTAAGTTTTATGCTTTAAAATTACAATTTTTATTTTTCATCAGTTCCCTTTTAAGCGCTTCTTTTTCTTAATTAGTATTTTTTCATTTACACTTTTTTTGTGTAAATTTAAAATGTATGATAGGGGGGAATTGCGAGAGTTAGAAGCACAGCTTGATGCTGTTTGCTGTTTGTGCTGAGATGGAAGACATCCGAAGGCAAGATCAGGCTAATGTTGAAGATTTAGCCAACATCAGAGCTGAACACGCGCTAAAATTACAAAAAGCTGCGGTTTTATTATCGCGACTACATCGGGTTAGGGAGCAGTGTGTTGCAGAGCTATATTGGCAATAAGGGAAGGATAGGAGAAGGGCTTGGATAGCAGATGGCATAATTGGGCCGATTGTTGAAAATGTTCTTCCTGTAGAAATAATTATTCAAAATGACAAGGGAAGTGTTGTGGGTAGAATTGTTGGTGTTGCTCAAGACTTAAAAGAACGTAGGGATGACGATAGTGATGGAGGAAGTCTTGTGGAACATAATACTGTAGGTGGAAATGATGATATGGAGGAATTGGATGAAGATGGTGGTGATGGCGGTGATGTAGAAGAGGAAAATGGCGATGCTAACGTAGAAATAAAAAAAGGTGATGCTGATGATGAGGTTGGGGAATATGTTGTTGATGAGGGTGTAGAAGATGCTATAGAGGAACAAGATGATAATAATGTTGATGAAAAGAATGGGAGTTGGGACTTGAAGAAAAAAGAGAACAATGCAAAATCCTCTTGGAGACAACCAAAGAGTAATGATGAGTGTGTCGATGAAGAAAAAAATGGGAGTTGGGATTTTCTGAAAAACGAGAACAATGCAAAATTCTCTTGGAGACAACCAAAGAGTAATGCTGAAAGTATTCGAGAAGACAATCTAAGTAACTAGGATGGTAAAAAAGGAAAGGGAAAGTCTCAATCTTCATGGGAATTTGATTAAGGTTTGAGTAACTGGGATTTAAAAAAAGGAGAGTGAAACTCTCAACTTTCAAAAAAAAAGAAAACAATGCAAAATCCTCTTCGAGACAACCAAAGAGTAATGCTGAAAGTATTGGTTAAAACTGTCTGAGAAACTAGAATTGTGAAGGGATACGAAGATAACTTCGGGTCAATGGATTTATTTTTTAGTGAATTAGATTAAGAAACTGTTAAGATTTTTATTTATTATGAGTATGTGGTAATCAATATGTTTTTTGTGCTTAGATATGAATGGCAATGTGTTGTTGATTTGCTTGCCATTGTAACAAGTTACTATTGTTATTTTTATGTGAACTTAATGAAGTTTACATTTTGTGAATAAAATGATTGAAATTTAATTGGTATATGGATTTTTTTTGTTGGAATGAATAGATTCTAATTTATGAATGTGTTTATGTTTTATTTTTTTGATTATAGTTGTTCAAATAGAAAAATCCTAATTATTTGATTTTCCTCACAGAATTTATGTGTGTAACACTTGTGCAGAAAATATACAGTTAGGCATATGAATGCCAAATCAAATAGAGTAATTGCTGTTAAGTGTAAATTGTTATTTGGAAGAATAGGGTATGCCTAATACACTTTTTTGGAACATATATAAATGCCTAAATTTGTATGAACAGAAGGACATATTTAATTGATATTAACAAGAAAAAGCATGATTAGTGATTAATTAGCAAAACAAAAGCATCTTAAAACAAAATCAAATAGCAAAGTAAAGAGAAAATAGTAAGGAAATGCTCATTCATTGAAGTTGAAGTTCTACAAAGAGGTTGATTAAGCTTCTTCTTCAAATCCAAGCTCAACAATGGAATAATCCAAACTTTCTCTCTGTTCCAAAACTAATGGTGTTTATCTCTCTAAATTAAGCTAAAAATCTAAAAAAATTAAACTTATGTAATATAATTACGACAAAAGGAGAGTACATACTATATATACAGGAGTTCTAAAAGAAAGAAACTTAAGCAACAAGGCGAATAAAAAGCAAGAACCCAGCGGTGCGCGCCCACACGCAAATATTGTGCGCCCGCAAAGGTGTAATGCGCGCCCTCCCAATATAATGCGCGCCCGCAACTTCGTGGGTACGGAGAAGTGAAGCCCTCAAATACGCATTCGCACACAATTATGCGCGCCCGCACAGGAGAGTGTGCGCCCGTGCAATGGTCGCACAACAGACGTGCAGAACTCTCTAGTTTTATTCTGCTTCTTGAACTTTGGCTGCGCGGGTTCTGACAAGGCTGCGCGCCCGCACGTTATTTGATGTTCGCTCGTGTAGTGGCTGCGCAACATTCGCATAAAATACCCTGTTTAGCACTTTAAACTCCTCCTTTTCCCGCCTTCTCACAATTCTGCACGCCCGCACGTTAACCATGCGCGGCCTCTCCAGCTAGCACGCATCATTAACTCCTTGGCCCAAGGCTTCTTACTTTCAACACCATGGTTCCTACAAATCACAAACAAGAAAACCAAACTAGAAAATACACAAAGGAGGTAAAACTAGGAAAGAAGACGGACAAAATATAGGAGAACTAAAGAAAAGAAAAAGGGGCACAAACAAGCTACAAGTATGGGGAAAACTCATAAGAATGAACTCTTATCGTGGCATAAATGCCACATATCAAATTCCTTTAACAAAAGGTGCATGTATGCACCCAACTTTTCAAAAGCAGTCATCCCCATTTTAACAGTTTGCTCTGGACGGATGTCATTCAAAGGAATATCAATGTGATTTCCAGTCGGCTGGGGATGGAGTTCATCTGACCGTTCCCCAATCAGTGATTGCTATTCCTTTTTCTTCACCTCCACCAGCTAATCAGCTTTTGTTTTCTTTCCGGATGATGGTGGGGCTGAGTCAGAGTCCTTGACATCGTCAAGGTCTATTGGCTCCTTCACACCGTCTGGTGTAACCGTTGGTTTGACGTCTTAGAGGTAGCACTCCCTTGCCGTCTTCTGATCTCTGTTAAGGGAGCCAATAGAGCCATCATCCTTTTCATATTTTAGCAACATGAGAGCTGGATGATGACGATGTTGCACCCGTTCAGAATAGGACGGCTAGAATAATGTTGTAGGCGCTCAGCTCTTCAACCACTAAAAACAAGACGATCATATGCTGCCCTTTTCCCAATTCCCCTAGCCGGATGGGTAAGTAAATTTGTCCGACTGGGTGCATGACTACTCCCCCGAAACCAACAAGAGGGTGGGAGACATCGCGCAGATTGTCCAGATTGTACTTTAGCGTGGACAAACACTTGTAGCTGATGAGGTTAGAGGAGAAACTAGTGTCTATAAGGATCTGACCAACCACTTGGTTGGCGACCTTACATTTAATGACGATCGGGTTATCGTACGGCCGACGAACTTTATCCCGATCCTTCTTAGTGATGAGGACGTCTGGGAAGGTACTGCTAGCAGATGCCTACCCCTCATCAACAATATAGATCATCTTTTTCAGATGATCCTTGGTGCCCCGGATGGTTGGGCCACCACTCGAGAATCCGCTTGCTATGATGTAGACTGGCCCTTTGTTAGTGTCCGAGTTACTAGCAAGCTAGACAGTCTTGAATGACTATGCAGGATTCGTCTTGACAATCGCTTTTGACTTCAAGATGTAAGATTTCAGCACCCCCTTGTCAGCCAGATGGTCTAACGTCGGCTTTTTGTAACCAACATTGGTTGTTACAACTTACAAGTATTGGGGTTACAAATAGTCCTGTCATTTGTAACGGAAATTGTCCTTTACAAATGGGTATATTTTCGTAACTAACAATTCAATTGTTAGTTACAAATAGTTATGTATTTGTAATAGGCATTTAATATGTTCATTAAAAACAGGTAAATATTTGTAACCCACAATTGATATGTGAGTTACAAATAGGTACCTAGTTGTAACAAACATGTCAATTGTTGGTTACAAATGCTCATTTTCGATATTAAAAAAATACCTAGCAAAGGCTAGGTCGATGTAACTATTATTATTATTATTATTATTATTATTATTATTATTATTATTATTATTATTATTATTATTATTATTATTATTATTCAATTCAACAACCAAAACAAAGATAAAAATAAATAGGTGAATATTCTGGGGAATAACAATTCCTAACCCCGCCAAGCCCTTACCCTGTTACCCACACCAGGCCGCCACACAATACAAGAAATCGCGTTTTACGTATGGCCCCGACCCACTTCCCCCACACACCCACATATCCACCACCCTAAACCGTACCCCATCTTCCCCACCTACGACCACCATAAACAACACCAACAGTCCAACACACACCAAACACCGCCACTAAACGCATAAAAAAAGAATATATCTACCATACAAATAAAATACCAAGTAAATAAACACACATAATACGAAATCTAAATATAGTTGTCGAAAAATTAAGCAAAAATAATCGAAAATGAATAGAAAATAAATACACAAAAATTTGCAAAAATTCAAAATGAATATATAATTATAAAATTATCTATAAAATATAAATTAAAATTCACATTACATCAAAAAATAGTTTCAATTAGAAATTCAAATAAAACAAATGGTGAAGCTTGATTGTGGACGGCTTGTGGGTAGCGGTGTGTGCTCGTGGATGCTCGTGAAGGAGATAATAGTGAAGATATTAAGGGAAATAAGAGTGGGAGAGAGGGGAAAGAAAGAAGGGAGGAGGATAGAGAGATTTGAGAGGAGAAAATAGAGGTGAGAGAAAGAAGAGAGGGGAGAAGGAGGGAGAATAAAGATAAGAAAAAAACAAAGGGGGTGGCGACTATATCTATGGTATTTTGGTTTTGGGGAGTTATGGGCTTTAGGCAGTTATCCTTCCTATTTGAAACCAATTATAAGTTGTCCGTTACAAATAGGATGTATTTGTAACCAACATTATGTTGTCCGTTACAACTAAGATGTATTTGTAACCAACATTATGTTGTCCGTTACAAATACTATCCTATTTGTAATTTACATAGCTAATGTTAATTAGTTAACTAATACAAAATTATTGATGACAAATAAGGCATTACAAATAGCATTTTTTCTACTAGTGGGCTATACTAGTCGTTGGTGTCATGGCCAACTTCCTTATGAAAGTGGCAGTTTTTTTTTTCGTGAATGGATGGAACTCTTCATCGGATTGGTCTTCTAGATAGTCAGTCGGTCCTTTATCTCCATGAGGATGGAGTAATAGTCTTTATTAAACTCGTACCGTAGAACATACGGTTTAAATTCTTTCTTTCTCTTATGGGTCAGCTGATCAGAGTCATAACCCGCCCAGACTTCATTTCTCTTTTTTCTCTCTTCTGCCTTTTGAGCCAGCTGAGCATAACGCCCCTCTTTTTGTTTGTTTGACTTTTTGAAGTCTAACTAATAGCTAGACGAACATAGGTATGTAGCTTGAATAAAACTCTCTGCCTCCATCAGCATCTCTTGGAGGGTGAAAACTCTCTTCCTGACAAGGTCAAACTTTAAAGTTGACCCGCTCTTATAAGAATGGTGTCCTTCAAACAAGTGTATTATTCCGATAGAGGGTTCAGAATTATTATAAAGCTAATTATTCAGTGAGGTCAAGTGATCGAAATGCCTAGCTAGGTGGAGGCCGCTTTCGATCAATAATATTAATGAGTAATTAATATTACAACTTAATCTTGACTGAACCCTTTGGGTCACACCCAAGAAACTAATGATCCGACTCGACAAATTAATCCGAAAGTAATAAATAAGTTACTCGAGTATTGTGAACAAAGACGTTAGATTTCGAGCTTAGAGCGTCGAAACCGAATCTTAAAAGTCGAGCCAAAATTTAGGAATTGGCGACACAGGAAAATGCTTTAAGTAACAAGTAAAAATCCTAGCCGCGCGAAAGGCTAGGAAAGTGCGCCAAATAGAAGTGCGCCATGTGGCAGCACATGGTGGAAGCCACCAAGTGGCAGCGCGCCACGTTGTAGCCACCAAGTGGAAACGCCATGTTGTAAAAGGTGCGGACCCGGGTGACGGGTCATGGATGTGGGCTAAAAGGTGGCGGCCAAACCGAACACAACTTGGGGCTCAAGGTTGGGTGCCACATGGTTTGGTCACAATGCATGTGAGGTAGCTTAGGGGGAAGTGAGGAAGTGGTCCTCACCTAACCATGTGACACTTGTTACATAGTTATTCTTTGGTTTATTTAACTAAGGATTGAATTCAACATTCTATCCATGTAGGATTTTTTTGTGAAAAAGTCCCACATTGAAAGATGAGCGGAATTCACAAGGAAACACTCCTTATAAATAGCCAATCCATACCTTGGGGTTGTTCACTTGAATAAGAGTTAGAAAAGGCATCTCCATTGAGTAAACCTTTAAACTCATAATTACTCGAGTAGTTTGGTCGGGCTTGGCTAGCTAACCTCCAAGCAATAGACCTAGTCAGGGTAGTGTTACGGGTGAATACCGTAGGAGGTTTTCGCCCATTGCAAGACTCAAGCTTTCTCAAGTAAGAGCTCGGGGTACGAGCGAAGCATGCTTTAAAGCTATTTTCGTCTTCCCTCAATTCTTGTTAATTATATGTCTTTTGATTTTATTAATTGTGAGTGTGATCTTGGCTCGGGTTTTATTTTTCGCAATGAGTCGGACTCATCAAAACCCAATAGCGGTATCAGAGTCTTGCTCATTTATTTTTTAATTATAAATTTCAAGGTGTTTTTATGGCTTTATTTTTCTAGTTTTATGTTGCTAATTAGATTACTAGCTCGTTTTTATTAATTTTAAACCCGTTTTAAAGCTGATTATGGCCCATAACCTAGATATTCGTCCAAAAATAGTGAATTTCGGGTGAAAAAGGCATTCTGGAAATGTTTTCACCCTTTTAGCCTATGTTTTAGGCTAAAATCTGACGAGAAGTACCTTTTTCGAGAGATGTTTTGTTTTGATGAAAAATTTAACTCTTTCTAACCTTCAATCTTAATGGAAAATTTATGGTGATTATGTATATGGTTCTTTCCTTAATGTTTCTGCAATTTTGAACCTCTTTAAGCATGGTTACTTGGTAGTAATTAGTGCTTGAAAGATTAGTTAAAATTTTCACATAATTGCAAATCCATTGCATTAAGTGTGAAAAATTTGCATTAAGTACTAAAGATCCAATCTTTAATTATTTTAAGTGGTTGGAACTTTGAGTTGCTAAATTCCATGAATTTTTTATTGAACTTTTGATTTAATCGTGTAATAAGTTGATTAGTATCATAAAGTTTGAACCTTGTGATAGAAATTTCATTTATCTTCATATTGGAAGATATAATTTTTCAAGGATTCACAAGTTGGAATCTTTATTTGAATTTTATGTTCATAATTCCAACTCCCCTTTATTTTGTCAAATCTCATGATTAATTTAAATTAATTAAATTAATAGTGAGTATTGCCCTTATTTATTTTATTGCACCAAGTTGAACCAATTTTATTAATGAATAGTTCTTGGGAATAATTTTAGTATTGTTTACTTTGATGAATTTTATTTAAGTTGGACTTGTAATAATTTTTTATTTTTTCTCATTAAATATATTCTAAAATAAATTTGGAAAAAACTAATTAAAGTCATTTAAAAACTCGGGTTTAATCCCGAGAGTGTGACACGCAACCGAGGCACAACACCCTCGGCCAGTCGGGGTGCCAAGCAGCCCACATGTGGCTGCCAAGGGGGTTGGTGTGCTTGGTGCGCACCGCACACCTCAAGCGTGGCTACTGCGTGCTGTGGTGCGAGGAGTGAGGGAGTGCATGTGTGCGCAACTTGGTGCGAAAGAGGGTGTGCGAGATAGAGGTCGTGGTGCGGCAGCAGCATAGTAGCTGTAGCCTTGGCGCGCCGTAATGTGAGGGATACAAAGAAGCACCTAGCAACTCCTCGACTCGCATGGCTAGAGCTGCTAGGCAGTTCCCATCATACGCGTGGTTACGAGAGCTGGAGCTGATAGCCTTGGCCAACCCGACACACATTTATTTATCTCGGTTTTAATTTTGTTGTTTTGCCGTTTTAATAATTCTAATTAATTTACTTTATTTTTTTACAATTATTTTAATTAAATTTTGAGGCTAGGCCTCTTTTCTGAGCGGCATTAGAAAAATTTTGGGTTTACATGCTTAATTAATTGGATTAGTTCGGATGGATGCAGAATTTAGTGGGAGCTTTAATTTTAATTGTGTTAAATTACATAAACGGTTAAACAACTTTGACAAGATTTAATTAGGCGCATTAATCGGATTAACATTCTAAATTAGTTACTAGTTTAAGCGTGTTTGTGCATTGTTACTTGTTTATTGGTAAAAAATGCATGGGCCATTCAAAAATAGTGAATGGATGAATGGAATGTATATTCTTCCGCAGGTTAAAAATGGCAACTAGTGGGGCCCGATTAGGATAGAAAATACGGACTGCGTTCTGTTATGTATTTTTGTAAATCTAAATACAGTCTGCGAACCGTTGAGTATTTTTGTACCTTAATATTTAGATTAGTCCTAATTGTAGATACTAGTGTTTGCATAATTTTGCTTATGTCTTGAAGACGGAAGTTCTTGGAAGACGAAGCCATGAAGTTGCAAAAGACGACCCTTGAAGACTTGAAGGCTCAAGGGGTCACTCTAGTTGCCAAATGCATCATTTATTCATGTTTTCGATATATACTTAAGATTATATATATGTGAATTATATGTTAGATGCATGATTAGGATTTCGAATGTTCCGATAAATAATTAAGTTCAATTCACTTAAATCAACCAATATAGAAACCCTAGGTCCCTAAAATATTGAGTAAAATTTTCCATTCCAAAACAACACTTATCGACCTATTGAGAGTAGTGATGGGATATGCTAAAGTGAGGCATCACTATTATTCCCTTTGATACGTAAGGCATACCAGGTATGCAAGTTAGTTTTGGTTATACTCAATGATATTAGTGATGGAGTCCTAACATGTCGTGGAAAAATGGATAAGTTGTTGAGACAACATTAGATGAGAAAATTTATATAGCCAAGAGTGGCTTGGAGCCATTTGCAAAGAGTTTCATACCTTAGAATATTGAGTGTTAAGACAAGCTAAAGCATGCCTAATTACTCATTGATTCTTTGGATCTTGGAATCACCTTAATCTCTCCAAATGGGGACAAATTTAATGTGTTGATAAGACGCTTAATAAGATTTAAAATTTGCATAAATGTGATCAAGGGTTAGATAGGTCGTTAAGCTACTACCTTAATCAAATTAATCATTTATAATACCTAAACCTACACTAAACTAGTTAGTGGCAAGTAAAGGGTCAAACCACTAGGGAAGCACACTAATTCAACATCAATAATCACTAATGCAGGAGTGAAAAGGGGATTGTTTTTGTTGAGTAAGAACACTAAAACTACAAATAAGCAAGAAAATGATGATTAAAATCAAGGGAAAATGACGCTAGGGATACGGGGGTGTCCAATATGATTAGAAAGAAGGGAATAATGATGATTATCATTAAACACATGCCAAAGAACACAAGATTCTACCTAAACACTTAATTCTCATGCAATAGTCTAGGCAAATCAATGAAAGAGGTATACACTAATAAGGAACATTCTCATGCATCCTATTAGTCACAATCAAATCAAGAGAATAAAGAAGCACAATCCATAAAAAACTCCACTTTAATAACTCATTCTCATGCAATCATTAAAATAGAGATGATCTTAATCTAGTTCAAATCACTTTCATGCATTTAAACTAGAAAACATCAAATAGAGTGCAACAATAATCTCAAGCTAATAAAAATCATGTCATTCATCAATTTATGGCATAAGTTCAATCCAACCATCATCATTCATCCAATATCAACTCATATCTTCCACCCCATTCCCCTAGCTAAAAGTTTAGCCTAGAGAAGGGAGATTAAACATAATATCAAAACTAGAAATAAACTCAAGAAACTCAAAACAAAACATGATTAAAATCAATTAAATCAATAACAACTAGATGAACTAATAAGATTAACAAGAATAAGCAACAATAAAACAAATAGATAATACTAAAGGAAAGGAGAAGAGATTACTAAAGAAAGGATTAATGAAAGACAAAAACTTGGATTCTTGCTTGATTGATTGAAGATTAAAACTTGCGAAAAGTTGAATACAATAAAGGATTCTTGAATAACAATCTACTTTCTCTCTCTAGATTAGGCTAATGTTCTATGGAATTAGTACTAAGTGTCCTTTATTACAAAGAGTCCCGTCTAAATATATGTGGCTCCCCCAAAAGAAAGAATCTTGAATAACAAAGCGCAAAGAAATCAGAAACCCAGCGGTGCGCGCCCGCGCAGCAGAAGTGTGCGCCCTCTCAGCATAGTGCGCGGCCGCAACTTTGAGGGTACATGGAAATCATGCGCGCCCGCACAGAAGCTGCACAATAGGTCATGTAAACTCTCTTGTTTGGCTCTGTTTCTTCAGCCTGGCTGCGCGGAGTCTGACATAGCTGCGCTCCCGCACAGCGATGGGTGCGCGCCCGTGCAACCGCCGCACAACATCCCGCGCAGAACATTTTTCTTGGCTCCTTGAAATCCTCTTTCTTTCGGCACAAAATACCTACAAAACAAAAGCATGGAAATCCAAATAAAGAGAAAGCGAGAAGACTAAGAAAAGGGAAGATAAAGGAGAAACGAAAAGAGGAAACAAAACTAGGTAAAAATGCTTAGAAAAAGGGCAAAACAAGTGCAAATGAGGGGAGAATCCTTTGAGAAAAAAGGATAAAAGAGTGGCATAAATGCCACTCATCAAAATCCCCCACACTTGCCTCTTGCTTGTCCTTAAGCAAGGAAAACTGGAACAAAAAGACAAACAAAACAAACATAACATGACAAGGTTTTAGCAAAACCAATGAAGCCTCAAGGTAATGAAATGCTCCATTTGGACTCACACGCAAATAAATGCACCAAAGAATACTTATCTTTCTCAATTTAAAGAGGGAAAACACGTTCCAAGATGCTTAAGGTTGAAAAAGACAAACCTAAGCTAAGCATAAAGAACTAATGATTTCATTCTCTGCCCTAGCCCCAACCAAGACGTTCCGCGTTCTCTCTACTAGCTTCAATTCATCCCCTAGCTAGCTCCTCACGATTCCTAGAGGGAACCGGAAAAAGAAATTTTTATGTGGAATCATAAGGTCATCCCAACATCTCAACTATGCATACTCTCTCCATAGGGTTGAAATCTATCTCCCTCCACCGTTCTTTAACCACGCCCCTCTAAAATCCAAGGGTCTTAAGTAGGGTTGTAAAGTCATGGCTAGGGGTTAAGGTTGGGAAACAATTTGAAAAATTTGGTGGCAATTCCTAAGTGAAGCATAAGAGTGGCCATCTCTCAAGAACATCCTAAGAATTGAACCTATTCTCAAACTTACAACCCTTCAAAACAAACCACACCACATTACTTCAATCTTTTTCATATTTTTTTATTTTTTATTTTTAATTTTTTTGCTTGGTTTTCATGAGTTTCAACTTTCTTGCCAAACATTTTTGCATACACTTTTCATGAATAATCTTTCAAAACCTTACTTGAACAAAATTACGCAACTTTCTTGCTCAATTTCAACATTATCAAACTCGAACCTCACAAGCCAATGCTTCACTAACTACAAGCTAAGGGTTGGTAGAACATAGGCCGATAGGTTTGTAATATGGCTAAGTCAAGAAAGGGGAAATAAGGCTCAAATTAGTTAGCAAGAGGGTGAATGTAAAAATGAAAACCAAATTTGTAACAAAACACAAAGAAAACGAAGAAAAATGAGAAGAAATGCCCTCTTCCTCCTCAAGAGTTATATGATCACGATCTTGGGAGCTAGACGCCAACACAAAGATTAAGATATGCATAGTTAAGGATCCTAAATGCCGCTCACAAGAATGATGAAGGCTAGAACAAATGACGCTCACACGGGATAAGGCCCCGTTCTTTAGAGCTGCTTTGCTCTGCTCTGCTCTGCTGAAATCTGCTTTGCTCTGCTCTGCTATGCTCTGCTTTGCTGAAATCTGATCTGCTCTGCTTCAATCTGCTCTGCTCTGCTCTGCCATGCTCTGTTCCACTTAAAATTAATACTTAATATTAAATTATTATAATAATAATTAATATTTAATAATAATAAATAATTAATATTTAATATTTAATAATAATAATAATTAATATTTTATAATAATAATTAATATTTTATAATAATAATAATAAATAAATAAATAATATTTAATAATAATAAATAATTAATATTTAATTATAATAATAATTAATACTTAATAATAATAATAACAATAATTAATTATTGACATTTAATAAAAAAATAAAAAAAATAAAAAATAATTATTAATATTTAATAATAATAATAATAATAATAATAAATTATTAATAATTATTATTAATAATAATAATAATAATAATAATAATAATAATAATAATAATAATAATAATAATAATAACAATAATAATTAATATTTAATAATAATAATAATAATAGTAATAATAATAGTAATTATAATAACAGTAATAATAATATTTGTAACTAATAATATTAATTATAATAACAATAATTGATTTTTATAATACCAATTAATATTAAGATAATGACTAATATTTAAATATAATACTAATTATTAATTTTTAATAATAATAATTAAATAATATTTAATAATAATTATAATTAATATAATAATAATTAATATTTAACTTTAAAAATTTAATGATTATAATAATAATGCGATAATATTAGTAGTAGTAGTTGTAGTAGTAGTAGTAATAATAATAATAATAATAATAATAATAATAATAATAATAATAATAATAATAATAATAATAATAATAATAATAATAATAATAATAATAATATTAATAATAATAATTAATATTTAATAATAATAATAATTAATATTTAATAATAATAATAATAGTAGTAGTTGTTGTAATAATAATAATAATAGTAGTAGTAGTAGTATTAATAATAATAATAATAATAATAATAATAATAATAATAATAATAATAATAATAATAATAATAATAATAATAATAATAATAATAATGATAATAATAATAATAATAATAATAATAATAATAATAATAATAATAATAATAATAATAATAATAATAATAATAAAAAAATCTGCTCTGCTCTGCTCGGCTCGGCTGAAATCTGCTCTGCTTTGCTTTGCTCTGCTGAAATCTGCTCTGCTCTACCCAGAAGCTCAAAAGAACAGGGCCTAAGAGATATAGAAAATACCAACTAGGGGAATCCTATCCACCATAAAGAGCAACTAACACCATCTTACCACTTTCCCGTGAACTAGGGGTTCAAACGTCCTCAAAAGTTCTAAACCGTGATACCTTAGCTTACAATGTGTCTAATTCAACCCAAAGCATTCTCAAACCGTGTAAACCCTCATCAACTAGGAAGATAAGAATTCAAAGACACATCGTCACTAGAGGCAAACCAATCCAAAAGAGTGAGCAAATTACAAATCAAAATCATTTCAAATTGTCATAATTATGCTTGTAACACAAAAAGGGGGAAACGGAACCAAAATAAAAGGAGGAAGAAATAAAAAAAGGTTCACATACGAGGTATATAATCCAATTAAATCCCAATCGTCATATAAGTGATCGTTCGATAACAACATCAACGATCCCAGGTTCCATAGAACCAAAAGCAAACATCCTCGAACCATTCAACTTCTTCCTAAGCTAAACCTAAGCTAAACACATAAAGAAAAAGAAAATAAAAGAGAGGAAAGGTCTCACCAAACACCGCTTGAAATGAAGACAAGATAAATTATGCAATCTCACTGAGGGGGCTCGATTTGCCCCTTAACTTCCTCTATCTCCATTTCCAAGCTTGAAAAGTGAGCCAAAACGAAAGAAACGACTAAGATAAAACAAAAATAAATTAAAAAGTTAAAAATCAAAGAAGCAAACTAATATTTTAAACAAAATGAAGAAATAGAAATAAAATAAAACAATCTAAAAAAAAATTTGGATTAAGGGAAATTTGAACTATCGGGAGTTTGGATTTTTCTTCATAGGAGCGCCATCACCTACACAAAAACTTGAAAATTCATTAGTAAAAGCTCATCAAAATCACCAAGAGACATCATCATCACAATCAAGAAGATAAATCAACATCAAGACATGATAAAGCCAACCGAACCATGAGAGCTCTACCACCTACAATGAAATCCCCCCCACACTAGCATGATGACAAGCCTTCCCCCACACTATAAAAAAAACATCCCTTTGCTTCTTACACACACCCCCACACTAAAACAATGCACCGTCCGCGGTGCGCCAAATTAAAACATTGGGGGGGGGCAAAGGGGAGAAATAAAGAACAAGGGGGGCTAGTGGCCACTAGGGCCGGCTTCGTTATCATCTCCATCATCCTCGGTGTCGTAAGAGAAACCGTCCGGAGGGATTCCGTGAGGTACCCAACCACCGGTGAAACCCGGAGGCCAACCATAGTGACCTCGAAAGAAGTCTTGTTGCCATTGAGGCAACGGGTCGAAAGGGGCAGGAAGCTGAAGAAGGGAAGGGTGGGTAGGGTCAACATATGGATAGTTGGGGTCACCCCTAAAATCGCTCCCCCCCTGGGCCACGATAATCGTACCCGGTTTTCGTCGGGTAGTCTAGCCAGGAAACACCGTGAGAGGAGGGCCCTTGCCAATAGGGCCAAGTAGGTTGCGAACCCTGCCACTGAGGGCCAATAGGGGTAATTGACTGGGGGGTAACCTAACCCCTATCCACGGCCGCACCATAGAGAGCTTGGGTTTGCATAAACATACCCTATTGGTTCTCTATCAGGCTTTGCATGCCAAGTTGCATGCTCATCATTTGTTGTTTAAGGCTACTCATGCCTTGATGTTGTTGTTATTGCTGTTGATGATGTTGTTGTTGTTGTTATTGTTGCTGATGTTGTTGTTGTTGTTGATGATGTTGTTGTTGCTGTTGTTGTTGTTGCTAATCGACTACCATATTCCTTGCACTACCCAAAGCAATGGGTAACACACCATTGTCACGCGGAATTTTCCATAAATTCCTAACATTCCGCTCCAAGGATGTACGGCTGGGGTAAGGCAAGATACAATGGTGCTCGCGGTTAACAATCCTAGCATGAAAATTATTGGCATCTGAAGTTCCTTGGAGGAACCCCGACCTTCTCATTTGGTGTATGTTAATGAATAGATCCTTGTCGGACCCAATTTGAGTGCATGAGGGGAAGAAGCGTTCAAAGTTAAGCTTCTTGGCAATCCTTGCGATCATCCCACCAAGGGAAATTTTTCCCGTCTTGTGACCCGACTTGATTGCCTCGCAGCACATGACGAACCAGTACCCCATGTTGAGTCGCCCTCTCAACTCCTCCCTAGTAGTAACCCATAAAGTAAAGAGCTCTTCGTGCGAGAGCTTACTCAAGTCTTGCTTGCTAAACACTGCAAACCCCAGAATACAATGAAGGATACGGAGAACAGGGTGGATAATATGGTTGGCCACCGAATACCTAGTGTTGAACTCTTCAAAATCGCTAATCGTTTGCCACCAGCGAAATGCATCGTACTCTGGGAATAGGCTCTATGAAGGGGCAAGGAGGTCCGCCTCAGGGTTTAAATCCAACAATGTATTGAGATCACTAAGAGTCATAGTGTGCTGGTTATTGAATAGTTGGAAGGAAATATGGAAGTCGTTGTTCCCATAAGGCTCCTTCTCAAATGAGGCCAAGAATTCGAAGGTGGGCTCTTTATATGTTCGAAATTGATGCTTGATGAACTCATTCATCCCTAAGTTGTCAAGGAGCGACCTTATGTCATCGTCAATCCCCAAAGCTCTCATGGAGCGTTGATCATAGTGTCTCGAGGGATTTAGCTTTCGTCCTTGAAGGTCATTAAAGAAAGTAGCATGGACCTTGTTCAAGAATTTCAATCAAGGGGGAACATTTGGTACTTGAGCTTGAGTTTGTTGAGTTTAAGTACTCGGTTCCTCAACCCTCAACCTGGGCTCCTTTCTACACTTTCTTTTGTTCATTGTGGCCTCAAGAAATACAAACAACCAAACCAAAAGAGAACTCCCTTCGAACTCAACCAATAATTGAAACACAACAACAACAACAACCCAAGCCTTAACAATCTGCAAAAGGGTTAGTACCAACAACTAACCACACAAATATAGCTCCAAAAACAACTAGATTCAACAACAAAGCACTCAATCACAATATATTATGATAATAAGCAATTTTCATGAAAATAGTTGCATTATCATCAATACTAACACAAAATTGCTCAACTTAATTTCATGAAAATAGCTTCCAAATGAATAATGTTAACAACAATGTCCCAAAATCACTAAATATCACACTAACAACCAACAAATACTTAGCAAAGAAAATCAAAATCACATGCAACTCACTCAAGCTAATCCATGCTTAATAACTAAAAAATTTTCATAAACAAGTGAAACTAAGCAATAAAATAGAAAATTTCAAGTTATACCACTTATTAGAAGCTTGCACACCACTAAGAATCCCCAAGAACACCACCTTCAACTAAGCTTGCACACCATGAAAATGGAGGATTTTTGGGTATTTTGGAGAGAGAAAGTGGGTAAATTTGTGAGTAGAGTGAAATTTTTTGATGGATTTGAAGGAAAATCAATGGAATTTGTGAGAAATGGGTGAAATTGGAAGGTTAGCGTTTGAGTTGTGAGGAGAGAGAAGAGAGCCTGAAATAAGGTTTGTGAAAATATGAGGGCAAATTAGGGAAGAAGAGGTTGAAACCCGATTTTCCCAGCTCTGCACGCCCGCACAGGAGTTCTGCGCGCCCGCACAGGGGTCGCGCACTAGGTCGCGCAGACTCACTGCCTCAATTCTCCAATTTTGAATAAAAGTGTGCGGGTTCTGACAGTGCTTGCGCGCCTGCACACTCTTCCCTGCGCGCCCGCACAGAGGTCGCGCAATAGGTCGTTCAAACCTTCTGTCTCGAATCTCCAATTTCAAATAAAAGTGTGCGGGTTCATACAGGGCTGTGCACCCGCACACTTTACACTGCACGCCCGCACAGTAGTCGCGCACAGGGTCGCGTAGAGCAAACTTCAATTTCTTTTTCCTCTCATCTTCGATATAGAAAACCTTTTACTCCATCATCCAAACACCTATCAACCAAAAGGGTAAAAATAAAACTCAAATTCAAAAAAGAAAGTGAAATCGAAATATTTAAAAAATATATATAGAAAGGAGTTAGAAACTCGGGTTGCCTCCCGGGAAGCGCTTCTTTATGAGGTCACTAGCTTGACCATGAGGAAAATTCTTCAAGTGGGAGGCTTGGGATCCAAAGCATCAAGCATTATACATTCGATGATACCAACTTCTTCCTTGAAAAAGTAATGCTTTAACCGATGACCATTAACCATAAACTTGTTACCATCCGCATCTAACTAAAAGGAGCCATAAGGAGTAGTCTTTGATATCACAAAAGGACCCGACCACTTTGATTTGACTTTGCCCGGAAACAAACGAAGCCTTGAGTTGAAAAGCAAAACCTTGTCTCCAACCTTAAAGTTCTTGTTTCGACTATGTTGGTCATGCCACTTTTTGGTCTTCTCCTTTTATTACCTTGAGCTCTCATAAGCATCATGTCTAAGCTCTTCAAGTTCATTGAGCTTAAGCAATCTCTTCTCACCGGCCAACAATAAATCCATATTGAGCTCTTTGATGGCCCACCAAGTCTTGTATTCTAACTCAACCGGCAAGTGACAAGCCTTTCTATAAACCAACCTTTAGGGGGTCGTGCCGATTGGAGTCTTGTACGCCGTCCTAAGAGCCCATAGTGTGTCATCAAGTTTGAGAGACCAATCTTTCCTTGTTTTGTCCACCATCCTTTCAAGAAGATTTTTGATTTCATGATTCGAGACCTCCACTTGTCCATGAGTTTGAGGGTGGTAAGGTAATATAACCTTGTGATGAATGCCATACCTCTTGAGAAGAGCTTCAAATTGCTTTTTGGCGAAATGGGAGCCTCCATCACTAATTAGCACCCTCGGAACTCCAAACCTAGGAAAAATGATCTTCTTTAGCAGCTCAAGCACAACCTTGTGATCATTGGTAGGTGAGGGTATGGCTTCAATCCATTTCGTCACATAATCAACCGCTACCAAGATATATAGATTTCCACAAGAAGAAACGAAAGGCCCCATAAAATCCACCCCCCAAACATCGAAGGGTTCAACTTCTAAAACACTTTGTTGGGGCATTTCATCCCTCTTGGTAATGCCTTCGCTCTTTGACTTCTATCACATTGCACAACAAATTGGTGGGCGTCTCTATGCATTGGCGGCCACCACAATAAAGATTGAGAGATTTTTGCCACTGTTTTGTCAACACCACCATGTCCTCCACATGGTAGTGAGTGGCAATGCTCAAGAACTCCTTGAATTTCATTATCTGGAATACACTTCCGATAAAGGCCATCTCCACATTGCTTGAATAGGTATGGGTCATTCCAAAAGTACCTTAGCTTCTCACTTCCTTGTAAAACTTCTTCTTTTGTTGAGAAGAATACTCCGGGGGAACGACTCCACACGCAAGATAGTTGGATATATCCGCGTACCAAGGGGTACAAGTTGACACCAAAGCCATGAGAGCCTCAAATCCTATCTCATCATTAATCGGTACATACTCCTTGTTCTCAAAAGGTAGCCTAGACAAATGATCCGCTACATAGTTCTCCGTTCCCTTTTTGTCCCTCATTTCCATGTGAAAGTCTTGGAGAGAGAGAACCCAACGGATCAAGCGAGGCTTTGCTTCTTTCTTGGTCATGAGATATCGCACCGCGATGTGATCCGTGTACACAATAACTTTTGAGCATATTAGATAGGACCAAAACTTATCAAATGCAAACACTACCGCAAGCATCTCTTTCTTAGTTGTTGTGTAATACTTTTGAGCCTCATCTAGAGTCCTACTTGCATAGTAGATGACAAATGATTTCCCTTCTTTCTTTTGACCAAGAACGACACCTAATGCAAAGTCACTAGCATCGCACATTAGCCCAAAAGGCAAGCTCCAATCCGGAGCTTGCACAACGGGAGAAGAAATGAGAGCTTCCTTGAGCTTACGAAATGCCTCAAGGCAAGCCTCATTAAAGCTAAAAACAACCTCCTTTTTGAGTAATTCGGTCAAAGGTTTGGCGATTGATGAAATTTCTTTGATAAACCTCCGGTAAAAACCGGCATGCCCAAGAAAAGCTCGTACCCCCGTGATGGAAGTAGGAGGGGGCAACTTTTCAATCACCGAAACTTTGGTCGGATCAACCTCAATGATGCCATTTTTTGAAACCTTATGGCCAAAGACAATGCCCTCCTCGACCATAAAATGGCACTTTTCTCAATGTAAAACCAAACTCGTCTCTTGACATCTTTTCAAAACTTTTTCAAGGTTAAAAAGACAAGTGTCAAAAGACGAGCCACCAACACAAAAATCATCCATGAAAACTTCAATTTCTTTTTCAAGCATCTCAGAGAAAATGGAAGTCATGAATCTTTGAAAAGTGGAGGGAGCATTGCATAATCCGAATGACATTCTTCGGTATGCAAATGTCCCATATGGACATGTGAAAGTAGTTTTCTCTTGATCACTTGGATGGATAGGGATTTGGAAAAATCCGGAGTACCCATCCAAGAAACAAAAGAAAGCATGGTTAGAAAGCCTTTCAAGCATTTAGTCCATGAAAGGGAGAGGAAAATGATCTTTCTTGGTGTTTTTGTTCAATCTCCTATAATCAATGCAAATTCTCCACCCGGTCACCATCCGGGTGCAGATTTCCTCTCCCTTTTCATCCTTAATTATGGTCATTCCACCCTTCTTTGGAACTACATGAACTGGGCTAACCCATTTGCTATCGGAGATAGCATTGATGATGCCCGCCTTACGTAGTTTCAAAATTTCTTTCGTCACAAGCTCTTGAAGGTTGGTGTTCAACCTTCTTTGAGGTTCAATGGAGGTGGAATGATCATCTTTAAGATGAATACGATGCATGCATAATGAAGGGCTAATACCTTTGATATCATCAATGCTATACCTTATCACATCCTTGTATTTTCTCAAAACATCAAGAAGTTTTTCAAAATTAAGACCATCTAGGGTAGCATTGACAATAATAGGGTATGTTCCCTCCTTATCAAGAATAGCATATTGCTCGCACAGAAGCCGCACAATAGGTCGCACAATAGAAGCCGCACAAGAAAAGCCGCAAACTCTCTAGCACAGAAGCCGCACAACAGCCATGGGTGCGCGCCCGCGCAACAACCGCACAGCATCCCGCGCTGAATGGTTTTCTTGGCTCCTTGAAATCCTCTTTCTTTCGGCACAAAATACCTACAAAACAAAAGCATGAAAATCCAAATAAAGAGAAGGCGAGAAGACTAAGAAAAGGGAAGATAAAGGAGAAACGAATAGAGGAGGAAACAAAACTAGGTAAAACTGCTTAGAAAACGGGTCAAACAAGTGCCAATGAGGGGAGAATCCTTAGAGAAAAAGAATAAAAGAGTGGCATAAATGCCACTCATCAAAATGCTTTTAAATTTCAAACTTATTATGTTATTTTCTTGATAAATGGGTATACTTTTCACTAATATTTGTAGAATTCCAAATCAAACTTTATTGTTTTCCATGATTAGTAAGGGAAGTCTTTGAGAATAGTTTAATTCTCAAAGAAAGGAAAGGCATTTCTAAAGTACAATTCTCATAAATGTCTTTAATAAGTCCGAAAGGACGGTTAGACATCATGTGTTCAAAATATTAAGTTTTTTTTTTTTATAAACATGAAGTATTGAGTTGGAAACTCAAAATTGTCAATGACTGACAACCAACATATCTTTTCGATTTAAACAGTAGTGAGTACAACTCATTAATGTATTAATTCAAGTACCGAATTAAAGATAAAGATGGAACTTTGTTATACGGTGCATTAGATGCTTAATTATGCCTAACAAATTATAAAAGTCAAAGACTATTACAGAAATGATTATGAAAGATTATTAGATAAAGTATGATAAGAATTATAGGAAATGAGGAACAAAGAAAATGAATAAGATTCCATTTCTACTAAAGAGTTCATGTTACTCTAACTAACTTACGAAGTCATTATCTTCACAAGTATTATATACTTCTTATAAG
Organism: Chenopodium album; assembly: GCF_948465745.1. Classification (NCBI taxonomy): domain Eukaryota; kingdom Viridiplantae; phylum Streptophyta; class Magnoliopsida; order Caryophyllales; family Amaranthaceae; genus Chenopodium; species Chenopodium album. The sequence goes on from NC_137836.1 coordinate 32,179,148, forward strand.
CTGAAAGCGAACGACGCGACGGGGGTAACCAAATATAGCAGCTGCCAGTCCTTTATTTTCCTTAAAAAACTGGAAAAAAGGGACAGTTCTAAACTATTGAAGATAAACTAAGCTAATGACTTATAAGCTTAGAATGAAGCAAGAAGAGCTATATCAGTTGTAGGGTCATATGCTTTGTTTAAAGACCCTTTGAGCTAAGGATGGAACAAATAAGTGGTTATTGTGTTCCATAATCAGCAAACAATCTATTAACACACGAAAAGACTCACATTCAAAGTAAAAAGTAGTAGTTGCAAATTTATTTGAATGACATAGTTGTCTAAACCATGAGTCAAGAATGTTTGATTATAAACAAACATTTCCCTAACATGAAAACTCACAAAGGTTAAATCATAGGCATGATTAGTATTCCAAACATCTTTAGCAGTGTCACATTAACAAGAACGTACTTAAGGCAATATAGGCTCTTGACAGTTGATCGATTCAGAATCGTTCTAAAATAAGCAAGTCAACTCCAATAGGTCTAGAACCATGACTGGTAGTTTGGGGATGAAGGTACAAATCCAACCTAAAAGAGATTGAACCTGCCCTAATAATAGGCCTCTACTTTATTCGGATCGTATTCATGTGCGCTTTCTGACTAACAGGCAATCAATAGGTTTAACTCTAAACCTGTTTAATCTATGTTGGTTGAATATTAATGCACAAATAATTCTATTATTGGAGATCACTTGAATTATAATCATATTAACCCTAAACAAGATTATTAATTATCTTATTAAGCGTGATTACAAGTACCAATTCCCTTTAAACATGCATAAAAGGCGTGATCAAGAAATAACAATAAATATAATCAAGCAACATAATAATCAGAATAACAATTATAAAAATAATCATAATATTCATGTTAAAGCATAATAATAACAAGATCCTAGGCATGATACAAACAAGATTAATAACAAACCCTGGCATGTCACTAAACAAAAATAATTTAAGCTTTAGCCCTAACATGATACTAACAAAAATATTAGGAAGAAAATAGGAAGCATCGCAGGAATCATAATTGACATTATATTCTTTACCCTAAACATGATACTAGGAACTTATTGTTGTCACCCTAAACATGATAATAGGAATCATAATAACAACCAAGACATGATTTATATATCATAATATCAATGCAAACAATTAAAGAACTTACTTGGATGCCTCGTATCTCTTTCTAATAACAAAATACACACGTTAGTAACTTCAAGGAAAATAATAAAAAACAATTAAATTAAATAATTGAAATAGAGATTTGGGACCAAATCCTCAGAAATTAAAACCTTCACGTCTAGGGCGAAGGTAACTTCGAACATGGCTAGGTTTGTCTAGTCCTATGTATGAGGAATTTTGTTTGTAAAAAGTTAGGCTAGAAAGGAGAGAATCAAGAAATTCTTGATGAGAGTTGGTGATTGTAAAAGGGGAGATATGACCTCTATTTATAGGAAAAAAGAGAGTCGAAGAATTAGAAAAGAATTCGAATTCAAATCGAAATAAAACTCGATGGACATCAGTTTTTGCGGATTTTGTTTTTATCATATCTTTTGATCTAGAAGTCCAAATAAGGCATATAATATTTCGTTGGAAAGCTCTTGAACTCTACTTTCTAACCCGATTAGAATCAAATTAAAATATTTTGTATATTAAAAGATATGTCCGAAATAGTAGGACGGTGTCAGTTTTGGATAGAGTTTTGTATCTCATTCATATCTTTTTCGTTATAGCTCGGATTTAATATTATAATATATCATTTGAAAGATAATTTCAACATCTATCCAACCATATAAAAATTAGATAAAGATTATGAGGCACGAAAATAAAATCTGACTGTCTTTGAACGTCTTTAAATTCGAATAGAATTAGGATTTAAGAAAAAGGAAAGTTTTAAAAAAGGAAAGTTTTTATTTAACTCAAATTCTTTAATTTTATCTTTTCAAAAAGGATAATTAAGATCTTTTAGAAACTTATAGAAGGTTCTAATTAATCCTATTTAGTTTAGGAATAGGATTAAACCTTTGGACCCTCCATATGATCATTGGGTCGTAGGTAAAATCCAGTTCGAGCCCAATTTAGTATTTTGGCCATAACTTCCTCATTATTTATTTGAATTGGGCTTATAATATATCGTTGGAAAGGTATTTTCAAGCCCCATCCAACTACACCATTATTGGACCCATATCATGGACCAAAATAAACTGGAATGCAAGTTTTTTTTAAAATAAGGTAGGAAAAGAAATATTTTCAAAAACAGAAAGAAGAGATATTTTAATAAAAACATCCCCATCACTAGACTTTTCACACTTTCGCCTTGTTCGATAATCAAATAACATGAAAGGTATTCATCACTGGGTTTGGTTTTGGGGACACACAAATGGGTGTCTACAATTGGCATCGCGGAAATTACAGCAAAAAATTGAAACATTAAAGTTCAAGCGAGCTTTAAAGATCGACAAGCGTTGGTCTTCAATAATTTTCTTTGGAACATTATCGTAACAACTGAGAATGACTTCAAGCGAAGTTATCTTCGACAGCGTTCCCTAGGATATGGAAGGTTGTTAGAAAGCTGAGGATGGCTTCAAGAGAAGTTATCTTCGATGACGTTTTCTAAGATTGTGGAGGTTGTCATTAAGATTTTAGAAGATAGCCCGAGATGGGCGGTCTTTGATAGCATTCGCTAAGATTGTGGAGGTTGTCACCAAGATTTGAGAAGATAGCACGAGATGGGCGGTCTTCGATGACATTCGCTAAGATTGTGGAGGTTGTCACCAAGATTTGAGAAGAGCGGTTCGTGATGAGGCGGTCTTCGACGACTTTTGCTATGATTGGGAAGGTTGTCAATATGATTCAAGAGAAAGGCTCAAGATGTAGCAACATTGATCGACGACGTTCCCTAGCTTGCGGAGGATTGTCACAAACAATTGGAGGTGATTTCAAGCGAAGTTATCTTCGATCATATTTCTTGGCATGCGGAAGATGGTGATAAGGCGGTAGAAGATCGTTTCAAGCGAAGCAATCTTCGATAGTGTTCTCTAGCTTGTAGAAGACTATCACAGTGGAAAATGGAGGCGGTTACAAGCAAAACAGTCTTCAGGCGGTATCCCCTAGCTTGAGGAAGATAGTCAAAACAATAAGATAGTGTTCCCTAGCTTGTGGAAGGTTGTCACGACATCAAATGCAACAAATCGGTTACCAACAGAGACGTGTGCATGATGGTGCAAGATACGTGTTTCTTAACTCTTTTATCTGTTTTAACTAACGCTAGTTTGCAGGTATCGGCGTTATAAGAATGATTTAGGATCGCAGAACGTTCTGAATCATTCTCCGTCCCTATCGCTACTTTGACTTTTGTTTTCGAATCTTACGTTTCTCATAACTCAATCAAAGTGGGGGCTTCTGTAGACACCCAAATTTGTCTCCCCACAACCAAACCTAGTGATGAATACCTTTCATGTCATTTGATTATCAAACATAGCAAAAGTGTGAAAATTCTAGTGATGAGGATGTTTTTATTAATATATTTCTTCTTTCTTTTTTTGAAAATATTTCTTTTCTTACCCTATTTTTAAAAACGGACATTAAAGGTTAGTTTGGTCAATGATAAATGTCCAATAATAGTGCAATTTGATAGGGCTCAAAAAGAGCTTTCCAAAGATATATTATAAGCCTAATTCCGATGAATAATGAGGAAGTTATGGGCAAAATACTAAACTGGGCCCGGTTTGGTTCTTACATACGGCCCAATGATCTAGAAGAGGGCTTATTATTAATTATCATTCCTAAAGCTATTAGTATTGATTATAGTCTTCTATAATACTCTAGAAAGTTCTCTTAAATCATAATAGAGTTAGGATTGAAAATTATTTTAAAAAAGAGATTGAAATTAAATAAAACTACTCCTTTTGAGAATCCTTGTTTTGTACGAAATGGAATAAATTCAGATTTTTTTTCGTGCCTCATAATCATTATCCAAATCATAAATGGTTGGATAGATCTTGAAATTATCTTTCCAATGATATATTATAATTTTAATTCCGAGCTATAACGAAAAAGATATGAATGAGATACGAAACTCTATCCAAAACTGACACCCTTCCACTGTTTCAGCCATATATCTTTTCTAAAAAATATTTATTATTTGACTCTAATTGGATTGGAAAGTAGACTTCAAGAGCTTTCCAACGACATATTATATGACTCATTTGGACTTCTGGATTAAAATATATGATAAAAACAAAATCCGTAAAAACTGTCTTGCATCGCCGGACGACAGGTTTTTCGCCTGCCAACAGACCCTGTTGCCAGGCGACAGGTCCTTTTATTGGCAATAGAGGCGTGTTTTATTCCTTTTCAAACTCTAATTGGTTTTTATCGATTCCGGACTATTTTATTATAAATAGCGTCGTTAGACCTCCGTTTTTAATCATCAACTCTCATCAAGAATTTTTTTATTCTCTCTCTCTTTCTAAACCAACCCTTTTAAAAACACAATTCCTCATATATTAGCACTAGACACACCTAGCCAAGTTCGAAATCTTATCCCTAGACGTGAAATGTTTGATATTTGTGAGGGTTTGGTCTGAAATCTCTATTTCAATTAATTAATTTAATTCTTTGATTTTATAATTTTTCTTGAAGTTACTAACGCGTGTATTTTGTTATTAGAAAGAGATACGAGGCATCGAAGTAAGTAATTTAATTGCTTTATTGATCTTTTTATATAGAAATCATGCTTAGATTATTACTTTTATTCCTAGTATCATGTTAGGATGTTTTATTGCTTCCTAGTATCATGTTTAGGGTAATTTCGAATATCAAGTATGATTAAAAGAATATTTTCTATTTTTTTCCTAATATCATGTCAGTATCATGTTAGAGATAAAGTTTTGATCTTTATTGTTTAGTGACATGTTAGTGTTTGTTATTAATCTTGTTAGTATCATTCCTAGGATCTTGCTATTAATGTTATGCTTTAACATGATTATGATTATGACGATGATCATTGTTGTGTCGAATTATATAATTTAACGTAATTTGTTAATAAACAAATTGTTTTACTTAATTTGTTAATTTACAAATTATTTCATATTATTTGTTAATTGATAGATAACTTATATATAAATTGTTAATATTATGTTGCTTGATATGATATTTATAGTTATTGCTTGATCATCCCTTTTATGCATGTTGAAAGGGAATTTTTACTTGTAATAATTTTTAATAAGATATTTAATATAGGGTTAATTTGATTATAGTTCAAGTGATCGCCAATAATATATTTATTTGTGCATTAATATTTAACCAACATAGTTTAACAGGTTTAGGGTTAACCTAATGATTGCACGTTAGTCAGAAAGCGCACATGAATACGAGTAGAATAAAGTAGAGGCCTATTGTTAGGGCAGGTTCTTTCTCTTTTAGATTGGATTTGTATTTTCATCCCCGAACTTCAAGTCTTAGTTCCAGACCTATTGGAGTTAACGATCTCTTGGATCGTTAAGGGGTATAACCTTCACCTTGTGAACAGTTTACAAGTTCCTAAAACTTGTTGGCGAGTCTTTTGCTCTAGCTTCTTTCCCTTTGGATGTCACCATGCTTAAGTGTATGATCACAGTGGGGTTCTAGTTTGGGATAATGCTTGAAATATTTTCTATAGTTCTACACACCGATCTTCTCGAGTTGTCATGCGCCCTAATGCTTTATGTTGTTGAATGAAATTCTTTTTCTGGATTAAGGCCTAGATATTTTGTTGTTCGTAATGGGCAAAAATTTATAGCCGACCCATTGTCTAATAAAGTAAGAGGGATATTGTATCCCTTGTATCCCACATTTAGGTATAATGCATTGTTGTGGGTAATATCTTTTGAAGGCAAATCATCATTAGTGAAAATGATTGATTTGTCGGATTTCTTGTTAGTAAGCAAGCTAATGAGATCCTGAGGAGTTCTGTCTGTGCCTATAAACAAAGCCATTAGAGAATTCTTAAGAGAATTCCTATGTTCTTTAGGAGTACTTAAGAGTTCCCAAATGCTAACATTCGCCGTTGATTGGCGAAATTGTTTAACCAATGGATCTTCCCTCTCGAGTGGAGGTGGTATTGGATTTTGTACTTGACTTTGATTTTGATTTTGTGTGGTCAAAGATCCATTTGATGGTGCTTGGGAAACTCACCCAGAACGAGTTAGATGGTCTATCTCATTTGGGTTAGTTGTAGGACTCATGAACCAACTTTCTTCTAGAGGCTTTAAAGGTGCCTCCATTTCAAGATGTTCCATGAGTTGTGCTTGATGCCATTGTTCATCCAAGGAGAGATTTGATAAGTCTTGTGACTTCCCCAAGAAATTATTCCAATCAAGCGCTCCATTTGTCTCATTTTGTAAACAAGTTGGAGGTGGGACGGCGGCATACTTAGAGACATATAAGTCTTCAAAGTCGTCGCCCCATAGTCCACATACTTCATTAGTTGCCCCTATGAGTATTGTGGCTAGAGTTTCTCCTATAGGTGTGATATAGTCCAAAGGATTGAACGTATCACTTTCCATATGGTCCTCATCAATATAAAACACCCCTAATGGGGATGCATTATTGTTAGGTTTAGGCGTGAGAATTCTGCCATCGTCTACTAAATCTTGTTTTTTGTGTTTGAAGACGTAGCAATGTTCAGTATCGTGCCAAACGCCTCTATGATAAGCACAATAAGAATTACCATCCCAATTAGCAAATCTTTTTTCTTGTGGAGTGGGTGGTGTTGGCCCTGTTGGTGTAAGTAAACCTTGTTCGCTCAACTTTTCTAATAATTTTTTATAGCTTACAGGAAATGGTGTAAATTTTCTTTTTTTGTCCATCTTTTCCGTGGATCATTACTGTTATTATATTGCGTGGAAGTCGCAAATACATTAATAGAAGATGAATTATTATCATTCCCCTTTTTGTAGTTATTCCTAGGTTGATGATGATAAGGTTTGTTTGTTTTTTCTGTAGCAAGATCATCTTCAATCCTAGTAGCCAAATAATAGACCTTTTGAAAAGGGTCTAAACCAAGGTAACGTAGATGCTTGTTGTACTTTTCATGACAATTGTCAAAAAACTTTTGTACTAACTCGAGTTCAGGTCGCCTTTGGGCAAGTTGAGCCGCCTTTTCTCGACATCTACCATAGAAAGCAAGGAAACATTCATCATCACCTTTCTTAAGCATTTCAAGTTCACGTAGAGTCGATTTGAACTCTACATTACTCTCATATTGGATAATCAAAGCCGAAACTACATCTTCCCATGTTGTTTTGAATTTCGGATCTAACCCATAGTACCACTCTCTCGAGGTTGGTTCTAGAGATAAAGGGAAAGTCAAAGCATAAAGCTTAGGATTAACTACCTTTAATGCCATGGTGCTAGTTAAATGCATTAAGTAGTTTATTGGATTATTGGTCACCTTAAATATTGGCAAGTCCGTAGCTACGAACTTTTACGGTAAAGCAAGTCCTGGGGATAATTGTCCGTAGCAACTTTTTTGCGTTGAAGTAATTGTTCCCCATGGTGGAACGAAGAACAAGCTTCTCTAACGACTTTTCTTTGACAGATAATTGTTCCAACTTTTGTTGCAAGTCTAGAGTCTCGGCATTTTTCTTTTCATCCTTCTCATATTTCTTAATTCTTCTTTCCTCGGCCTCTTGAGCTGTTTCTTCTCTCAAGTGAGCAATCTCTTATCAGAGTTGCTTGATGGTTGACATTGTTGTTGTACTAGGACTAGTTGTCGAGGGAAGGTGGTTTAAAAGAAGTGGATTTCTTGATGGTAAACGTAGAATACGAGTGCCCTGATGTCTTCGTTCACAAGCTTGAGAACTGGCCCTAAAGGAAGTACGAAAGGATAAGTAAATCGATATGCTTGTTTAGATGAAAGAAAAAAAAAGAAATGACACAAGATATATTCGAACAAATAATATCACCGTTAAACGATTCTTCAATAAAGATATTGTTTGAACGAGTCAATTTGTTTTTTGAGAAATCAAATCGACTCGTAATAGTGGGCGCGTGCATCAGAATCACTTTGTAGATACCCATATGTGTCTCCCCAAAACCAAACCCGGTGATGAGTATCTTTCATGTTGAATCATAATCGACTGAAGTGAGGCATCAGAATAACTTTGTAGACACCCATATGTGTCTCCCTAAAACAAAACCCGGTGATGAGTACCTTTCATGTTAAATCATAATCAAATGAAGTGAAAGTGTGGAAAGTCTAGTGTTGCGGTTAGTTTTTAATTCTCTTCTTTCTCTTTTTTTTGAAAAACCTATTTTATAGAAACAACCAATCTAGTTTGATTTGGTCCATGGAAAGGGTCCATGGAAAGGGTCCAATTATGGTGTAGTTGGGTCGGGTTCGAAAAGAGCTTTCCAATGGTATATTATAAGCCCAATTTCGATGAATAATGAGGAAGTTATGGCCAAATTACTAGTCTGGGCCAGGTTTGATCTTTATATGCGACCCAATGATTTAGAGGAGGACCTATTATTGGTTTATCATTCCTAATGTGATCAGGATTGATTATAGTCTTCTAGAATCTTCTAGAAGGTTCTTTTGAGTCATAATTTGGTTAGCATTGATAAATTGACTTTTAAGAGTTTTAATTAGAATAAAAGAATTGTTTTTAAGGAAATTACAGTTTTACCCTCTCGTACGCTTAAAATTTATCAAAATAAGAAAATGTGTGGAAAACTGATTGCAGCGCCATACGACACATCTGTCGCCTTGCGACGGCTCTGGCGTCTGGCGATAGCCTTGTCGTCTGGCGACAGGCGCGTGTGTCGCGATAGCGTCGTGTTTTATTCTTTTCAAAACACTGATTTGTTTTTTATCATATACAGCTGATTTACTCTATAAATACCCTCATAAAACCTCCTTTTTCAATCACCAATTCTCACAAACTCTCATCAAGAAATTCTTGATTACTTTCTCTCTCTCTCTCTTATCTAAACTAGCCTTTTCTCGTACGAAATTCCGCATTCACAAGATCTAGACACACCTAGCCAAGTTCAAAGTTGCCTTCGCCCTGGACGTGAAAGGTTTAATTTCTGAGGGTTTGGTCCCAAATCTTTCTTTCAATTATTTAATTTTATTGTTTAATTTTATATTTTCCTTAAAGTTACTAACGTGTGTTTTTTGTTATTATTAAATTACCTTTTATGCATGTTTAAAGGGAATTTGTACTTGTAATCACGATTAATAAGATAATTAATAATCTCGTTTAGGGTTAATTTGATTATAATTCAAGTGATCGCCAATAATAGATTTGTTTGGGCTTTAATATTCAACCAACATAGATAAACAGGTTTAGGGTTAACCTAATGATTGCATGTTAGTCAAAAAGCGCACATGAATACGAGAAGAATAAAGTAGAGGCCTATTATTAGGGCAGGTTCTTTCTCTTTTAGAATGGATTTGTACCCTGATCCCCGAACTTCCAGTCTTGGTTCCAGACCTATTGGAGTTAACGATCTCCTGGATCGTTTAGGGGTGTAACCTTCACGCTGTGAACAGTTTACAAGTTCCTAAAACTTGTTGGCAACTCTTTTGCTCTAGCTTCCTTCTCTTTGGACGCCACCATGATAAAGTGTATGATCACAGTGGGGTTCAAGTTTGGGGTAATGCTTGAAATATTCCCTACAATTTTTGGCGACTCCACTAGGAATGATTTCTATTTCTATTCCTAAAATTTATTTTGGTAATAATTTAGAATGAGTGGATGAGACTCGAAAAGTTCTAAGAATTTCATGTGCGTAATTTTGATTAACATTATTTTCATATGCATAAAAAAGATCTCATTGCAAAGACCATCCGTAATAAGTTAAAAACATAGGATTTTTACATGTAGGAAATTTGAGGAATATCTTTCACAACTAGGATCGAAATAATGCTGCGAAAAACTGGAAAATTTTATCGAACACTGAAAGCTGCTAAGGCATGTAGGAACCGGCGTCTAGAGAACAGAGTCTATCAACTATGATATAACTCTGTCGCCAGGCGACAGGGATATATTTCGGCGACGGCCTCTTTTCTCTGGCGCTAAGTTCTTCTAATGCCAAGCCAGTAATATGAGTTCTAATTTTAACTAGTTTTTAGCATTGTTTGCTCAATTCTACTTCCTGATTGAGTTTTTCTCACGTTTTAAAAATCCATATGTGTTTTACATATGGACATAACCCTCTGGGAATTCATGCTCAATCTACCTGATTGAACGCTCTGTGCAAAAAAGGGTACATCCGAGAATGTTGAATTCACCAAACCATGGATGCGAGTTTTTTAACTCACGGTATCCCATCCACTCCCGCTAACCCTTCAAAAGGTAAGGCTTCCGCGCGGTGCATCCGGAAAAGTAACCATGGACCCTCTTTGACTAACCCATATCCCGAACATTAGAGAACTAGATCCATGGTTAGGTTGCAAACTCATTGCATCATATTGTGCCTACTTGACTAATTGTGTATTATTTTATTGTGCACACTCTATGTGTTTTTTTTTTCTAACCGTTTATTTGACTTGTGTTTAAGACTAAAATAAACTGATTAATGACTAAAAGGACTTTGCCTAATTTATTAATTCATTTGAGTAATTAAAGTCTAATAATTTAATCAGAATTGACTTATTATGACTTTAGGCATGTCCTATAGTGTTAAAATACTTAAAGTTGTCCCAGATTAATGCTCCCGTAATGGCGCCTGGATTTGGGCTACAGCGCCACACGCTGCTATGCAACATCGAGCGACTATCTGTCGTTTGGCGCTGTACTACAGAGTGCGGCGACAGTCATGTTGCTTTGGCGACAGTTCATCATTTTGCTCGAGTCATCACGACGAGTCTAATTAAACAATTTGCTAATCAGTTCGATTATTTTGTTATTAACAGTACCTTTGTTAAGTCCTTAACTGAGTCTAGACACTAAGTCCCATGGTCTTACATAAGATTCAAAGTATGTCACATGCACTCACAAATAAAGCACACACTAATATGTATATACACTTTGACCATGTCTAGAGAGTCCTTTATGCGTGTATTTTCCATCATTTTTTTAGAGGGGGTAAGTCGGATATTAATCCTCCAATTAAACGACTTGTTTGAACCTTATACTTGATTCCCAAAAATATACACCTTATTTTTGCGTTTTTCTTTTTCTTTATAAACCCGTAGAGTAAAATTCAATATGAGTCAAGTCATTAAAAAAAATGGTTTAATTTAACGCGCGTGGTCAAGAAATGAAGGGCGTTTGATCAGAGTCAACCTTTTCGTTCAAGTATAACTTTTTAACAAAACAATCGCTCGAAAAAGAAAAGCCAAGAAGATAATGGCGAGTCAAGAAGAAGTTAATGAGCTTGAGAAGCAAATGGCTGGTTTTACTAAACTACTGAAGACCTAAACCCTCCATGTTAATGATCATGTGAAACAACAACAAATGGTTCATATGCAAGAAAGCTTGAGCAAGCTATCTAGTGACTACAAGTTTCAGGGCATTAGTTCACAAGGTGTCTCGGTAGACAAGGAGCTTCTTCCGCAGAAGTTCAATGCCAACGACATCCCAAAATTCAAGGCAACTGATAACCCTTATTTTCATTTAAGAGCTTTTGAACAATAATGAGTATTAAGGGTATCGATAAAAAAGTATTTCCTTCTCTATTTTCCTTATCTCTTGAAACTGTTTGCCTACAATGGTTCTTCTCCCTTGACAAAGAGAAAACCTCTACTTGGGAATCAATAGTAAACGCTTTCATTGATAGGTATAAATGCAATATTGAAGTTGAAACTGATCATAGGGAACTTTAAATACTTAAAAAAAAAAAGAGAATGAAGGTTTCACTTCTTTCTTCAATAAATGGAGAGAAACCTCTACTAGGATGATTGAAGTACCAAGTGAAAAAGAATTTGTGAGGTTGTTCATCAAGAACCTTCAAGAAAAGTACTCCAAGCATCTAAAATATCAAAACAATTTACACACCTTCAAGGCCCCCTATGATATTAGGATTAACATTGAAGACGACCTTGCTAAACAAAAAGCTGCTAATAATAACTCCAACAGTGGCTGGAAAGGTAAGAAGAACGACAATCCTTCTTCTTCCAAAACCACCCACTCAAATAATGTTATCAACTTTAATTTGAGTGAAGTCCTTGCTATGAACAACCAAGGAAAAAAGAAACCATTTAGGAGAAACTTTATTTCTAGTGGTATGAGTTATGACACCGCATTCGACCGACTAAATGCAAAAGGTCTTATAACTCCTATTAGACCATTTGGGGACCCACCAGTTGAAAAGAGGACAGCTAATTGGAACCCCAATGCGCACTGGAAATATCACCAAGGTAGGGGCCATCTCACTGAGAATTGTTGAAAGCTTAAGGAAGCTATCCAAGATTAAATTGATAACAACAAACTACATTGCCCCCTTCCAGTAAGAAGCCGAGCATCAACAATGCACCTCTCTTGGATTCCTTTTCCATCTCTGATTAGAAAAACGACGTTGATCCCTCATCTCTCATCAAGCCTGTTAAAGAAATTCATGCTATCGAAAAAGAGGAGGAAGTCTTTTTCGATGCCATGGATGATTTTCAAGAACCAACAACCAAGGAAGATATGCGAATGCTTATGGTCCATGTGGGAGGGAATAGACTTACTACGTGAGGCTATTGAATTTGGAAAGAAAAAAGGAGAGGAACTTCAGAAAAAGTATGATAAAGTTCCACCCATGAAGAAGAAAACATTCCCTCTCTAGGTAATTGACACACCCAAGAAGAGTAATAAATTTTATACTCCAATTGGGACTACCTATGCTAAAATGTTCAAAATGCTCTCCGAGAATGGTAAGGTCAAACCTCTCGAACCGAGACCACTTGAATCTCTAAATAGGACAGACAGGTTCTACTATCCTTACCATCAATCAGGAGGACATACCACTGAAAACTGTTTTAAATTCAAAGATTTAATTCAGAAGATGATTGATGATAAGAAGCTAGTTCAAATCCCACAAGAAGAAGACATAAGCATTAACGAGGTTTGGCACAGCGATGAAGAATACGTCTACCTAAAAGACATGGAAAAACCTCCACTTTCAGTGTCATATTCAATAGGTGATTTTTGGGATGAAGATGATTCACCTATAGACGTCCTAACAAGATCTGGGAGAACGCAAACTCCTTTCTCTACACAACCTATGCCAACCGTGCAACAAGTTCCTATACCAATCATAGAAGACAATGAGAGTGTCAAGCAATTCTAAAAGACTAAGGTCTAGATGAACGTATGGAAACTTCTAGCTACGTCTCGAGAACATAGGTTGGCGGTAATGAATGCGTTGGATAAGATAGGGATTGATTGCGACACCACTCTTGAGGGGTTGGCTAACTTCCTTACGAGGGATCTCCCTAGTCCAATCAACTTGATCACCTTTTCTTAAAAAGATTTGCCTCAAGAAGGTGACAAGCACTACAAGGCACTAAACCTCACATTAGTCTGCAAGATAATGAACGTTCTTCCAATGACTCTTATAGACCTTTGATCGTCAATTAATGTTTGTCCACTCAGAATTGCGAGGATGTTAGGCATAAGGGATGATGACCTAACTCGGTCAACACATGGAATAAGAGCTTATGACAATACTCGTCGCCAAGCTCTTGGTAAAATTACTATGAATATAATGGCGGGAGTAATAGAACATGCTACTACCTTCCAAGTGGTAGATATTAAGGCTTCATTCAATTTATTGTTTGGACGCCCTTGGCTTCATGAACGCAAGGTCGTCCCTTCATCTCTTCACCAACAGGTAAAAGCCATAGTTGGAGGAATCCCCATCACAATCGATGCTTCACCTTTTAGGATTAAAGCTGTTGAAAATCCGATCATTAATGTGGATCATGATGAAGATTATGAAGACTTGTGGGGCTTAAATGAAGAGGTCTCCTTAATCAAGGAGGATGAAAGGACACCTCTCTGTCACAACCCCCACTCCAATATGACAGCAATTGTTATTCTCAAGAGACAAGGGCACTTTCTTGGAATGGCTTTAGGAAAGAAGAAGGAGATATCAAAACAGCTGGAACTACTTGGCCTCCCTAAATTAGATACTTTCGGACTTGGTTTCGAACCGACTCGGGAAGATCTTAAGCGAGACCAGCAAAGGTCTAAAGCGCGTAGGGACGCTCGCACCCAAAAGAAAGCAATCTCAATGGAACAGTATCCTCTTACCCTTAATGGACTATCCATGCTATGAATTTCCGAACCTTTTGTTGTAAATGGCATAAGGCAACCGGGGTTTGAAATATTTTTAGATTGCTACTTTCTAGATAAAATCCCAACTCATGTTCACAAGGAGAAAGCACCCCCATGCTTTGAGTTTAATGTCATGGGATTACTATTTGGGGAGAAAAATATGAGCCGAAATATATAGAGGATAACTCCTTGCTCATCCAGCGGTCATACAAGGCGAGACCTTTGACCCTTCAAAGCTCATCACTCCAGCGGAAGTATTAGTACAAGGATGGCGCAAGACGGTCAAGGTGACTACTCCATGTGGAAGGAAAATCACCATAACAACAGGGCAAGGATCGATGTTCGAAGAGTCGTCTAAGTCATATCAAGAGTTAGAGTCTTTTCCTGTAGAGTCTTTCAAGTCTTTAGCTGTAGCACCCCCTATTTATCCTATTTCTACTCCTAGGACAGTTAGTAATCAAGTCCCTAATGATATTTCCCTTTTTGCTGTAATGATTGCAGAATTCAATAATATGTCTTCTTCTGCTTACTCCTCGTGTTTTTCATTAACCCAAGATGACGAGCATTGCTTGATTAACAATGAAAATGACAAAGAAATTATTAAAGCAATGGAAACACTTGAAAAGAAAACACCGATAATTGAGGAAACTAAGATGGTTGATATCTCAAATGAATCAACCATTAAAAGAGAAGTTAAAATCGGATTCACACTTAATGAACAGGAAAGAACCGATCGAATTAATCTACTTAAAGAATTTATTGATGTATTTGCTTGGTCATATGAAGATATGCCAGGCATTAATAGAGAAATAGCTCAACACAATATACTACTAATTCCAGGAATGAAACTTGTAAAACAAAAGTTGCGTCGAATGAAACATGACACATCTCTTAAAATAAAAGAAGAAGTTCAAAAACAAATAACTGCAGGTTTTATCAGGGTATCCAAATACCCTGAATGGGTAGCCAGTGTGGTCCTAGTTCCAAAGAAGCATGGAAGGGTAAGAATGTGTGTCGACTATCGAGATTTAAATAAGGCAAGTCCAAAGACGATTTCCCTTTACCACACATCGATATTTTGGTAGATAATACAGCAAATCATGCACTTCTCTTGTTTATGGATGGATACATGGGATACAATCAAATTCTCATGGCAGAAGAAGGCATGGAAAAAACAACATTCATAACACCTTGGGGTACTTACTGTTACACGGTAATGTCATTCGGGTTGAAAGACGTGGGTGCTACTTACCAACGAGTAGCAACTGCCTTACTCTATGACATGATGCACAAAAAGGTTGAGGTATATGTAGACGACATGATTGTGAAGTTAAAAGATCGCTCAGGACACCAAGTAGCCTTAAGAAAATTCTTTGAAAGGTTAAGAAAATACAACATGAGGTTGAATCCATCCAAGTGTGCTTTTGGAGTCACCTCAGGAAAGCTCTTGGGGTACGTAATAAGCTTTAGAGGAATAGAGATAGACCTAACCAAAATCAAGGCGATCATGTGAATGCCACCGCCCAAAACCGAGAAACAAATTCGAGGGTTTATGGGCCACTTGCAGTACATAAGTAGGTTCATATCGAAATTAACAACGATATGCAAACCAAAATTCAAGAAACTCAAAAAGAATGTACCAGTAATATGGGACGATGAGTGTCAAAAAGCCTTTGAAAAGATCAAAGCCTATCTTGCAAATCCTCCCGTATTAGCACCAGCACTTCCAAGGATGCCACTTAGGTTGTACCTAACAGTCACCAAGGAGACTATGGGAGCTATGCTCGCACAAGAAGTAGAAGGTAAAGAAAATGCAATCTACTATTTAAGCAAAAAAATGCTCGAGTATGAAGTACGCTATACACCGTTTGAGAAATTGTGCCTCGCATTGGTGTGGACCACAACCAAGCCAAGACATTACATGCTCGTGCATACTGTCTTTGTAGTTTCCCGAATGGATCCATTTAAGTATCTATTCGAGAATTCTACACTCAACGGGCGCATATCAAAGTGGATAGTCAATTTAGCCTAGTTCGATGTAAGATTCATGCCTCAAAAGGATATCAAAGGATCTGTGGTCTCGGATTTCCTAACGTATTTCCCAATAGAAGATTCGACGCCAATACATGACAATGAATTTCCAGACGAAGACTTGATGGTCACAGAAGATGATACTTGGACTTTATACTTCGATGGAGCCTCAAACCAAAAGGGATGTGGCGTTGGAGTATTATTAGTATCACCTAAAGAATAGCACGTTCTAATCTCCATAATGCTAGATTTCGACGTTACCAACAACACTGCTGAATACGAAGCATGCGTGGTAGGCCTTGAAACAGCTTTGGCATTGGGAGTAAAGAAATTACAAATATTCAGAGACTCTTCATTGATCATCAACAATATTTCTAAAAGATGGAAAGTAAGGAGTGAAAGTCTATCCCCTTGCCAAACTTATCTGGAAAACTCTCACCAATTAGTTAGAAAAGGTAGAATACACTTATCTACCTAGAGAGGAAAACCAATTTGTTGATGCTTTGGCAAGACTACCCTCAATGGTTAGGATTCCTACGGAAATCAAGCAAATGCCTCTAACTATAGAGAACAGGCACAAACCGGCTTACATTCAAGCCATAGAAGATAATGAAGTGGTCCAAGATGAAGAAGAAGAAGGAGAATAACCGTGGTATACGGATATACTTAATTACGTCAGCTAAGGAGAATATCCACCTCATGCTGACAAAAGAGAAAAATGAGCATTAAGACTCTTGGCTACCCAATACGTACTCATAGACAACGAGTTACATAAAAGGGTACCTAAGGTCGAGCTCTCTTATGTGTAGGGAAAAAGGATGCCCAAAAAGCCATGAGGATAGTCCACGAAGGCATTTTGTGGAACCCATGTTAATGGCAAAATGCTAGTCCAAAAGATAATTTGAGAAGGATACTATTGGACTACCAAGGATAGGGATTGCCATCAATATGTAAAAAGATGCCCTAAATGCCAAATATATGCCAATTTATAACATGTTCCTCCATCTCTACTTTATACCTACACTTCACCATAGCCATTCTCTACATGGGGAATTGATATCATTAGTTAAATTACCCCTTTAGGGACAAGAGGTCACAAATACATCCTAGTAGAAATTGATTACTTCACAAAGTGGGTTGAAGCACAATCATATGATAAAATCACTGCAAAACATGTAGCACAATTTATCAAAAGGAATATCATTTGTCGATACGGAGTCCCACATGAGATGATAAGTGACAATGAAACTCACTTTCAAGCTGAGTGTGAAGACTTGCTACAAAAATATGGGCATTTAACACCATCATTCTTCCCCTTATAGACCTCAAGAAAATGGAGAAGTTGGGGCAGCAAATAAAAATCTAAAGACTACTATCGAGAAAATGACAGAAAATTACAAGGATTGGCTTGACAAACTCTATTTCGCATTTTTGGGGTTATCGCACGTCAATTCGCACACCAACAGGAAATACGTCATTCTCCCTAATTTATGGAATGGATGTAGTACAACCTGTAGAGCTAGAGATACCATCTCTACGCATTTCATTAGAAAATTAACTCGATGAAGTCGAATGGACTAGAGCAAGGTATGAAGATCTAATTCTACTTAATGAAAAGTGATTAGATGCTCTACATCATACCCAATACTATCAAAACCGTATGGCTAGGCATTTTAATAAGAAGGTCAAGACGAGAAACATCAAAGTAGGAGACTTGGTGTTAAAAGCATTTAAGGAAAAATGCTTTGGATCTAAGAGGCAAATTTAGGCCTAATTGGTCCGGACCCTATATTGTCAAAACAATACTATCAAGAGGTGCAGCAAAACTAACTGACCTGGATGGCAATGAGTTCTCAAACATGACAAACCTTGACCAACTTAAAAAGCACTACCCATAATTACTTGAGTAAGATACTCAAGAGAGCCACGTTTGGCCTAATTCCTTAGGAAAGGATACATAGGCAACCCTGTACAGGGTGCGGCCACTTCAATTTTGGAAAACCTCGCATCCCAGAAATAAAAGAAATTCAACATAACATCAGCGTCACAAAAAGAAGTCTGTCGTCGGCCGACAAACTACAGCGCAAAGCGAGAGCGCCTGTCGCCGGCCGACAGACGGCAACGTCTGGCGATAGCCGCAAAACGGCGGTGCCGCTCTTCTTAGAGTATCTAGGCAAATTTCGGTGTTTTTTTGAAAATTTTCGACTTTCGTACTCGAAAAAATTTATGGAAAATAAAATTTTCTGTTTTCATTGTGTTAATAAATTAAATTTAAAGAAGTTTATTTAATTAAAAAGCTGGAATTTCATTAATAAAAAAAAAAATAAATAAACATTACATTATTGATGGAATTTAAATGAAAGCTTAATAAAAAAAAATTAACTTTAAATTTAAAGTAAGTCTAATAAATTGGAAGTTAAGCAATGCTTCAATCTTTCTTCTCTTTCTTTGTTCTTTTCAAAAATTTTATATGAATCCTCTTCATCGTCCATGACTTTAGCTAGTAGGTATCCTTTAGAGGACCTACATTAAATTTTAGAGTTCATGGTTTCTCCCATAGCTAGGACTCCATGTTTCTTTTCTACCCAAACCTTTTTTTTCCGGGGTATCAACTTTTCTTTTCCCTTTATCCTTTTTAGAGTCTTTCTTCTTAGGCATCACAAGTGTTTTTAATTCAATCTTTTCACCCAAGCGTTCCTTAACATGAATTATTTTATCACCTAGATGATTCTTCATATTGGTTTTACCCTGATTTTTCTTCTTGTCCTTTGAAGGCTTCTTAAGAAGCCATCTCTCCACATCATTGGGCAAGGAAGGAGGAACCTTTTGGGTAATCAATTCCCATAAAGGTCTAGGTCTCCAATATGCGTCAAATTTCTATACTTCTTGTGAAACAGGGAATTTATAGGGACGACGAAGATCCCAGAAGGAATTGTTTGAGGTAGGCCGTACTGTCTTTTTACCCTGTAGGGATAATAAAAAGTCATCTTGTTTAAGCTTGGAAGATGACAGAAATGTTGCCTGTTGACACCAACCATCTTCTCTATTTTCCCCTAAGGGATGACCCACTTGATAGCAAAGTTGCAAGAGGAAAAAAATTTATTCCACTCATGGTGCCCCATCTTAGAGAAGAGTTTCTTTCGCCTCACAGAGCAATTTGGAGTATATTTTTCAATTTTGTCAGGAGGAATAATTAGCCATATATGCAAAAATTCAATGCAAATAAATTAAAATTACTATACGAAAATATGTTATTGACTTCTGTAATTAAAAATATTTATTTTTTACCTGTAATAAAATAGGAGAGCCCCGAAAAGGTGCTTTTGGATTTCTTTTCAATTCATCAAGACTAAGCATAGTCTCTCCAACAATTAATGACATTGGATTTCTTCTAGATTCAATTTGCTCCAAAACAGTTAATATAATTGCTTGACCCTCATTGGTTGTCCCACTAGTGAGAAGATATTGGTTAAGCATGAAAAAGAGAAAAGTCCTTCTTCTATAATCATGAAAAGATTCTAAATAGGGTCTATCAAAGTAATGGCGTGCAAATTCTTTTAAATTAACTACACTACCCTCTACAATATTTGTTAGATCTCTGTCACTC
Organism: Chenopodium album; assembly: GCF_948465745.1. NCBI lineage: Eukaryota > Viridiplantae > Streptophyta > Magnoliopsida > Caryophyllales > Amaranthaceae > Chenopodium > Chenopodium album. The sequence goes on from NC_137836.1 coordinate 32,199,077, forward strand.
AAATTAAAGAAGCACTCGAAACCTTTATAATAGTATTAATTTATTCTAGGGATTACCGCAAGATCTAAGGAAGGGAAGCCTAAGATGACACCAAATTCTTTCGGTAGAGGGGTAATTTCATGACACCCTAGTCTAAAACAATGAGTATCTATGTCCCAATATTCTAAGGCGGTATGAATAAAATATACATCAAGCTCTACCCCCTTAACACCATAAATATCTCCCATGTGAAAAAGTCGAGTTCTTTTCTCTCTTTAGCAGTTAAAGACCGACGCCATTCACGAGTGAAATTGCTAAAACTCTTAGTAACTAAAGACGTGATTATTCATTAAGAAACTAAGATTATGATTAATCTGTTGGAATTATGAAGAAATTCGGCAAATTTGGGGGCTATTTATGCAGAAAATCAATGCAGTTTTACTATGGAAAGGACTCAGAATTAGCATACTGCAGCGCCAAACAACAAGCTTGTCGCCTGGCGACACCAGCAGCGCTAGGCGACAGCGCAAAACGCGTGGCGACACATGGCGCTACAACGTTTCCTCAACGTGTTACGCAAACTACGTTTTTCTGGCTAAGATTTGAATTCGTACAATGATTTTACGATTTTACCCCATTCTACAAAAACCCATACATATCAATTTCATATATTTTCCTTCAATTTTTCTTTTTGGATTTATTCAGACTTAACTAAATTTAGGTTTGTTTTAAGTCTAGTTTATTTTTCATTTATTCTTTTTAGGGGAGAAAGCCAGATACCCTCCATTAGTAATAAAAATGATGGAAATTTTTGCGCAAAAATTAACCACATTTTTGCACACACACATATGCACATAAAAATGAAAAAATAAATGCAAAAATAATACAGTCTTAATAACTAATGGTCTGTATATACAAATATGTCTAACAAATGAGTTAATCAGGCAAAAACCTATAAAAGTCAAAATAAATAAGCAACTCAGTTACAACTACGGTGTTGGAGGACGCAGACAATGAGGAATGTTCATCATATAAAAAAACTGCGCAGAACGAGGAGTATGCTCCCCACCAGCTCCATTCTCTCTAGGAGGAGGAAAACTCATTTCAGGACCCGTCCACCCAAGGTCGTCCTACTGATGAATCAGCAAAGGCAGAGGCTGTGGAGACTGCAGCGACGATGAACCGACCTCGTACATCCCACCACCTCTCGGAGCCGAAGTTGCCTCTCCCTGGCCTGTCGGCCCAGCATGCGCACTCTTAGATGAAGAGCCTAAGCCCTCCACCGCCTCGATCCGGGCAGCGTCAGATTGGCCACCCCGACAACCAAAAGTAGTGCGGCGATGCCTCGAGCTAGACTTAGCCGGCTTTCTTTAGACCTCAGGTCTCGTCCAAGTACGGGAAGAAATAGGCTATCCTTGTAAGTAGAAATCAAGTCAAAAGCAATCAAAATAGAAATATAAACAATGCAGAAAAAAAGAGAAAACGTTACCTCATGAACAGCGTTGTCGCGACGACAGGAATCCACATTTCTCATCCGCACAAGCTGGCTCCGAAAGACGTCTATGCACCTCGCCATCGTTGTAACCACCTCACGCGAGAACTGTTAAAGAAATAAAATCAGTAACAATACAAGACAGATATGAACAAACATCAAGTAAATAACTCATCCGAGTCTGGTGGCAAGAAATAGATCGCTCGACAAAGCACTGATCCTCGGGAGCCGGAGGAATCATCTCCTTGATAGGCCCGTATGTCCCCTGATAATGGATAGACATACGAGGGGGCACGAACTCAATAGGCTCGGTCTGGCAAAAAAAGCAGACCAAAGTGAATAAAATATCACTTGGGGGCTACTTAGCAAAAGATAAAAGATAAAAATCATACCGCCGCCTCCGCTGACATAACAGGGGCGGGAGCTTACAACGGCAGCAACTCCTCCTCAAAGCACCGCCCTGGAATAGCATGAGATCGCCAAGGGGTACCAGCAAGCGACCTCTCCAACATGCTGAGCAGCCTCACGTCATTGAACATGTGACGTGGCGGAAGTGCAGGGACGACAAGAATCTCTGAGGAGTGCTGAATAGAAACTCTCTCTCCTAGGTACGCCGCCACCCATATGTCCCTAGGATGTAGCGACGCTTAGTAGTGTACTGCGCGGCCAACCCAGGGATAACCAAACCGCCCCATGGCCGGTATAGCACCTCAGTCTCCTTCAAAGAATGCCTATGAGATAAAGATCTACAAAAAACCAATACAAAGATGATAATTATGCAAAAGATCATACCGAGAGGATCAGCTCTCGAACATGGGCGGTAGTCGCCTGGTTGTAGCGGCCTCCCCAACAGGCGCCAACAGGAAACTCACGCGGAGAAGGCCTCGCCGGCGCAAGTGAAGGAAAGTACTTGTAGAACCAAATCTACAAAAATAAAAAGATATCAGCGGGTGCTAACAAGAGCTTAGAGCTAACTTTGTAAGAAACGAAGTATACCTCTACGACTATCAAGAAGCCGAATAGAGCGATGTCTCTTGTGTAAGACCGGTGTCAATAGGAATCTCGCAATGCACGCAGAAAGTTAGCATAGGCCAAGCTGGCCCAATAATATGTCTTGATCTGCTGAAGATCGCGGACAGCAGGAAGGTAGTAAAGCAGCACCCTACTACCCTTGTCAGGGGAAAACGTCCCTGGCAGCAAAATAAGCGCAAAGATGTGCACCCGCTGCTCTCGGGTGTTCGCATCGTCCTCAAAAGCTGCCGCAAGAGTAGACCGGTGAATGCACTTGGAGCTGAATCGTGATGGCTCCACCTCAGCACTGGCCTGAACAGCAATCGGACCCAACAACTCATCAACCTTAGTAGAGTAGACGCTGATAGAGCTGTCAAACGGTAGTGCAGTCGAACTAAACTCCAATCCGGAGATGAGACTGAAGTTGGCTGGGGTGACCATGCATCATCTCACCCCAAGGGAACTGAAAAGTTGTGGTGTCACAAAAGAACTCCACCAGAGCACGAACCACGCGATTAATCCTATCGAAAGAGTACATGGCCTTGGTTGGTATGTTTTGAGTAGCGTGAGGAGATGACCGGGAAGTCGAGTCATAGGTTGATCTCGAACATCCCACAACAACAACCTAAGTGCCCTAGGACTCGTAAGGTTGACGGGTAATGGGGATGTAGAGCTAGAACTCTCTCTGAAGTTATGAGGAAAAGGGAGTGTTTTGTGACTTATGATGGCCAAAATAGAGTAAGTCAAGCTTAAAGGAAATTGTAGACTTAGAGACATGGCTAAAACCGCAGTGTCTGCCACAATTAGAACTAAGGACTCTGAAGGATCACTCATAAGAAACGTTTGAGAGAAATTACCTACCAACACAGGCCTCACCAAAGGGGTAGGAGAAGTAGTTGTGGGGAGAATTTGGTTAGAAAATCCCGTAGGAGAATCAACGACTAAGCGGTCCTCCAGCGACATGGAAGCAAGAGCTGCTTCATTTTCCCTATCCCTTAAGTTTTGAAGAGAAGGAGTGGGGTCTTCTGAGAAAAATTGGATTAACCTCCTCACACGGGATGAACGACAACTTTGAGGAGGCAAGTTGAGATCCATGGGATATATTCCTATATAATAAAAAAAAAGGTTTTTTTTTATGAGTTCTCTTTTATCGTGTAGTTTAAGGAGGGATAAGGTTACATTATGTGTAAGGTAAGTGATGAACTTATATATAGGCTAGAGTTTGTACTGGAACCACCGATAGCGTGTCACGAAATTCAAGACATAAGGAGATAACAAACAAAATCTCCAAACTTCTAACACAAGCTAGAGGAAAACCTATGAATCCCGACAAAACTTCTCTTTCTGGAAAAGGGGAATCTTTTCAAATAAGTTTATATAATCATATTAATTGGTATTTTAGGTGTTCATCTCTAAGTTAAATATTCATTAGTCGTATTTTTTTTTATGTTTATCATGAATACTAACATCTTTCCTTTTTTCCTTTCTTATCACATTATCATGTCATTTTCGTTAACAGGAGTTCTATATGGACCCGTGCTGGATCTAGACTTATTCGTCAAGCCCCTTTTAATTGTAGAGGATCCCTTTCTGTAGAGTTCTCCCCTTGCTCGATATCAGTCATATTCTCCTCCCCTAGCTGTAGTAGCATGGCTGGAACTTCAAACAATGAGCAACAAAATTCGAGCTTCAGCTTAGATCCTTTCGTGGAACTTAAGGGGATGATGCAAGCCATAATCGAACGACAAGATACTGTAAAGAAAACTGTGGTGAATTTCATAAAACAAAACACACAGATGCATCCTAATGTGCCAGAATCGGAGGTAGCCTCACCATTCCCACTGGAAGTTGGAAACAATGACAGGGAAATTCCCACCAAGATTGAAGAGGAAATGACCAGGATGAAAGAAGTGTTGAAAGGTATCACTCAGGCCGAACCATGGATGGACATCCATGGGCTAACTCTCTTTCCTAAAGCGCGCCTCCCATATGGTTTTAAGATGCCTGTTCTTTCACACTTTGAGGGAACAGGAAGTCCTACCAACTTCTTAAAACTCTATGTTGGCGCTATGAGCCCTTGGGGTGTAGATGAACCATTGATGGCTCAGTTATTTCAACAATATCTTGATGGAGCTGCTTCACATTGGGTTTTGAATCTGGAAAATTCAAAGAAATCCACTTGGGCCGACATAGTGAGAGAGTTTTCCAACCAATATAAATACAATGAGGAAATTGATATCACGAGAAGGGATTTGGAGACAACTGCACAGAATATTAATGAAACATTTTCTTCCTTCATTACTAGATGGAGAAATAAAGCAGCTAAAATGATAAATAGGCCGAATGAAGAAGAGCAATTCCAGATGATTGTGAAAAATCTCCTTCTGGTATATCAAAAGCAGATGACATATCAATGCTTCCCCTCTTTTAAAGCTCTTATCTCAACTGGTTCATTGGTTGAAGACGCCATAAAGAAGGGAGAGATCAAGAAGGAAGACTTTAACAATGGCAACTCATATAGTTCAAGGTTCGGGGCTAATAAGAAGATCACCAATAATGATGCATCTGCTTCAAAGCCTACCAACATGATATACAACATTGGGGCAACCTCGGCATTTCAACTCCGACCCCAAAGAGAATTCACTCCTTTAAATATGACATATGCCCAGGCATTCTCCAAACTAAAAAGGGCCAATCTCATCCAGCCTTTGAACCCAAGACCTCCACCATGGAACCCGCCACCAACGTACAACCCAAACAAACATTGTGAATTTCATCAAGGGGCCGGGCACGACATTGAAAGTTGTACGGCATTCAAGCATCGACTACAAGACTTGATAGATGGTGGAAGGCTCTCTGTTGGAACCTTAGCCAACAAACCAAATAACACGCAACCCAGCATCACAAGTAACCCCCTTCCAAATCACAAACCCCCTACCTCCATAAATGCCATCTCTACCAACACAAATGATTTTGACCCAACCCAATTGACCACCAGAAATGAATCTTGTGAATGTGAAGCACCAGTGACTGAAATAGGCAGGTGTCTAGAGAATGAACTTGCTTCCCATAGAATCATCAAGATAAGAGGTCATAACTATACCCTCCGCAAGGATCCTTTTGCTATGATGTGTGGGGCTATAGATTACGACAATACATACTTTATATTGGACCGTGAGGAAGATGAAGATGCTGCACCTGTAATGGCTATTGTTGAAAGAAACACGGGAGCTTATTTCTCCACTCCAAACAACTATAGGCACCCTATATGCCTTGATCACCTTAGTGATGATGAAGTAGTGGAAGTATCCCATTTAACTCGAGCAGGTCGACATTTCAAGCCCTCTTACCTTGAAGAAGATAATCCATTAGATACTTTACGAAGAAAAGAAAAAGGGAAAGAACTAATGGTAGATGAAGTTAACATAGAGGATGATGCTATCAAGCGAATGAAGGAGGTCAATGCTAATGTTTCTATATGGAAATTGCTTATGCACTTTCAACCTCATCGAAGCGCGGTCCTTAAGCATTTGAATGAAGCTTCGGTTGACCCCTCTATTACTCCAGATCAGATTGTAGGCCTTATTCATGGTGTAGACCGTACTCTCATGTTCACGGACGAAGATCTCCCTGAAGTTTCAAACCATAATAATTCATTACACATCACTATTCGATGCAATGGATGGACGATACCTAGAGTTCTTGTGGATAACGGATCTGCAATCAATGTATGTCCCTATCGAGTGCTCACTAAGCTTGGTCATTCAAAAGATGATTTGGCACCATCAAGCCAAGTGGTCCGAGCCTATGACAACGCCACCAGAGAAGTTTTGGGTTCCATCGAATTACTTATAGAATATGGCCCAATGGCTAGGAAAGTAGACTTCACAGTGATTGACATCAAAGCATGCTTTAACTTCTTGCTAGGAAGACCTTGGTTACATGAAAACAAGGCTGTAGCCTCAACGTTACATCAAAAAGTGAAATTAATGACCGATCAAGGAGCGGTAACCATCCCCGGAGATCCAGATATCATGAACATCTCACCTATCGGGAAATCTGTGCTACACCTAGATGAAGAAGAAGGGAGTCGCTTGGATGGTTTTAATGCCTTTTGCATTCAAAGTGGTGGGTGGATAGAGGTATCTGATGAGGATAGTAATGATGAACCAGAGGACCCAATTGAGATCCCAGAAGAAGGCGATGAACCTCTATATCAAGAAAAGGAAGAAGAACCACTACCACAAAATAAGGATTAGAGAACGCCTAAAATAGGGAATAGAGAGCGCCTATGAGGCGCTCTTCTGAGGGGGTGCCCTATAACATTTATAGAGCGCGTCTTTCAGGCGTTCTATATCAAACACAATATTGAGCACCTGTATAAGATAACATCTCTCTATTTTGTGTAAAAAAGGAATAAAAAACAAGGAAAACAGAACGGTTAACTAGTGATAGGCGCTCTATATATATTAATAAAAAAAACGCCTATCTAGCTTTTTCTCATTTTTTAATTAAAATGATTATTGATTTATTTTTGTTTACGAAATAGGGCATCGATCTTTTTGTTTTTTTAAATTAAAAAAAAATAATGAATATAATAAAATTGGTTTCCCATTTTTGGGTAATTTTTTAAATGCAATATTGCCCTGTATACACCCTGCTTTGCATAAACCTGCTTTGCATAAAAATAAAATACAACCTGCTATGATTAAAAACAATTACAACCTGCTTCTTATAGAATAAATACAACTGCACAACTTTCCCAAAAAAAAAAAAATTTCATTCATCAGAAATATTTACATGGTCAAAAGTTTCATTCTAGTTTGTTAAAAAAAAAGTCCATTCTAGTTCCATTAAAAATCTAATTAACACATATACAAGATATCCAAAATATATTCCAAAATATATACAAGATATCCAAACTTACAACTCACGCTGATCATCATCGTCCTCCTCGGCTGGTTGATGTCTTGTAACAAATAAGATCCACATGTCTCGAATCTCGTCGATCATTTGTTGAGAATATTTGACAGGAGCTTTGTCAAAATACTACATGTAAAAATATACATATATATACACACACACACACACACACACACACACACACACACACACACACATATATATATATATATATGAGATATATAGTGGTAGTCCTGATTTCTACCCTATAAAACCATCAGATTATAACAGATACTTATATTATCCTTAGGAACTGGAACAACCAGAGAAAAATTAGGAGGCTTCTTCCATAATATTATCCTTACATGTATACACATTGCTAGGACAGAATGTATAAAATCACGATTAGGAGTCTTGGTTGCTTCTGTGCATAATGTTTGTTATAAGGACTGTATTATAAGCTATATAAGCTGAAATGGGTTGATATATTTATTGCCCTTGGTGAAGCCTATGGACTGATGGAGACCTTGGTGGGAGCCACTTCATTAAATTTTATGAGTTGGGTTTTTGTTGCATGTTGTTGCTTTGTATCAGCCACTTCACACACCTCATAAAGGGTAATATACTGTGTTTTTGCTAACTTTTAGTTCATAAGTTTTGCCAGAGTCATGTCCAAAGCATTGGCTCTATTGTAGGATATCATCTTCTTGCTTGATAGGTGAGGGGTTTTGTTTGGTGGTGATCAGAGTTTTTATTAGGATTCTAAGTAGATGAAAAATATCCACCCACCCCTCTGCCCTCTGGCCCCTTCCTTGTCTGGTAAAAAAGCAAAGAAAAAAAATTTTGGGAGAAAAAAGCTCTGAAATCATTGCATGTGTTTGGGTTTGTCTTAGTCAAGCTTGTAGTGCCTGGCTCAAGTGTTATCAGGCTGCTTCATTTCTTTCTGCTTTAAGCATAATGCGTTAGCAGTTAGACAGGCAAGTAGGTGGGCTAACTGTCCAACTGGGTAATGGGTATACACTTTTATTAGTCTAGCAGACTTATAACTTGGTACCTAATAAGCTTCATAGAAAATATGAGTGGTAGCATAGATTATTGTACTCTGAATTAAAAGGAAAGCTATAGAACTTGTTGAAAACTGTTAGTTTTGTTAAATTTAACTGATTGTGAATCCTGTAGAAATTGTGAATCAAAGATTGCATATCCAGTGAAGTGATAGTTTTCTGGGTGATAGTTTGTACTCTGAATATTCTGCTTGATTGCCAAAAATCCTTCAATCAAGCAGTCAAGTGATAGTTTTCTGGGTGATAGTTTTCCAGTCAAGATTATATAGAAAAGTGAGCTAAATATAGCTTTGTTACACTCTTATATAGAGTAAAGATTCTTAATATAGCAGCAAACCAATATTATTTAGGTAACCAATACAAATGTAGATCTTCATAACATATATAATAAGCAATATAATGCAGGTCCTTAATGAATTCACAAGAAGAATGCTCTATGATTTTACATAATGAGATAAGAATTATAGTAGTTGAAAATAAAACAGGAAAATGAACAAGAAATTACTGGTTAAACCTTGAAAAAAATCACATTAAATTGCTAGAAACTACTAGTAGATTGTCTAAATTTGCAAGACCTAAAGCTCACCTCTGCATACAATTAAGAAAGAGTAATACCTTGTCTGGTACATATGACTTTCTAGATTGAATTGTCTCTAGCATGTAACGACAAACATAATATCCACAATCGAAGTCGAAATCTTCAAACTGCTGCACGGACTGTACGACCCCTGTGATTCTCACGTGTAGCAGCTTCATGAGAGGAACTTATTTGTTTTCTTTTATTTGCTATCAACCTAATAAACAGAAAATTTTATTAATGATTACACAATTGGTCAGCATAGATAAATAAAGAAATAGAAACAAAAAAATGCAAGCAATAAAAAAGATATACACGAAGTTCCAATGCATCATTTTATGCAGCAATCAGAACCTAATTGCAAATTAAGAAGGGTGAAGGGTTAAGGTTATTACAAAAGAAGTTATGTTGCCACTATGTTTGTAGCATTGTTTGCTGCCTTTTTACTATTCTTTTTTGACGCTTTTGAGGTCTTTTACAAGTATCATCTTTGTTTTCAACCCAAATTCCTTCTTCATGGTCATTTCGAATATAGGTTGATGTATCATCAACGTCTTCCATAACTTGGATGTCATTCAACCCAGACCTTTCCTCAAACAAAGCATTATATTCATGTTCATAAATGGAATATCGAGGTCTTGGTGTTATAACAACAGACCTCCTCTTATCTTATGGGTCAGTCATGTAAAAGACTTGTTTTTCTTGGCTAGCTAAAATATAAAGATCTTCCTTATGACCAATTCTATCAAAGTTCACTAAATTATGCCCCATGTCATCATATGTAACATTATTGCTATCAGCCCATTTGCAACAAAAGACAGGTAGCGAAAATCAGAGTAATGCAACTCACATATGTCTTCAATTACCCCATAATATTGCATTTTACACAAAACAGGACGAGTGTCTTTCGCACTAGCAATATGCATTGCTTCAGTTTCTAAAGTTACCCCACTATTTTGCATTATACTCTTCTCATCTTGGTCCTTGGTATAAAAAGTCCAGCCATTAATGACATAACCAGAGCAAAAAGTGGCTGAAAAATCTGGTCCGTATGCCAAAATCTTTAGACGATCCAAAATGGCATGTGATGAACCTTGAAGCTCTTTCATTACCTCATTTTTGAACCAAATACCAAATGATTTATTATGCTCAGCAGCAATTGCTTTCGGATTAGCCTTTCGAATCAACATCCTTAAAAAAGACATGTGTCGCTCAACATAAGGAGCTACTTCGTCTTCATTATGAAGAATATATGTGTGTGTCATACGCCGTTTCTCTCGAGTCAAGTCCCTATCTCTACGACCTATTGTCCCTTTACCATCAAGTCGGCCACAATGTCGAGATTTCGGAACCCCTATGGTCTTCATATCTCCTAGAAGATCCATGCTAAATTCAATAGCTAATTCATAAACCATTCTCTCCGCGATACAAGCTTCTGGACGAGAAAAATTCTTAACATAATCATTATAAGTTTTCATTTTCCTTTCAAAAGGCCATGAACTCCTCATATGCACCGGACCACAATATTTAATCTCTCTCACCAAATGAATAAGGAGATGAACCATGATATAAAAAAAGGCGGGTGGAAAATACATCTCAAGCTGACACAAAATAACAACAAAAACTGTTTCCATAGAATCCAAATCGCTTGGTCTGAAGACTTTGCTGTATATTGCATTAAAGAATGAATATAATCTAATAATGGAATATCGCACGTTTTTTGGCAAAATGGAACGAATAGCAACAGGCAAAAGATATTGCATCAAAACATGACAGTCATGAGACTTAAGACCCACAAATTTCATATTTTGCATTGAAACTAGAGAAGAGATATTAGAAGAAAAGCCCTAGGCACTTTTACCCCAGATAAAGATGCACAAACTTCTGCCTTTTCTTTCCTAGAAAGTGTATAGGCAGCAAGGGGCAGATATTTTCTATTTCCAGACTTAATAGCATGGAGTTCATTTCTGATTTTCATTTTTTTCAAATCAAGTCGAGCCCCTTTACCATCTTTTGTCTTTCCAGGAATATCTAGTAAAGTCCCTATCAAACTATCACAGAAATTGTTTTCAATGTGCATCACATCTAGACAATGTCGCACAAACAGATGTTTCCAATATGAAAGGCGCCAAAACTCTGAACACTTCTTATAACCCTATTTGGGAAGGGCGTTTCTATTTTTCTTCAACTTGCCAAACGTAGTTTGAATGTCTTTTACCCTTTCATACACTTCAAGGCCGGTAGAGACATGTGGCTGGCAATTAAACTCTTGTTTCCCATTAAAAGCCTTTTTCATTCTACGATAGCAGTGATCACATGGAAGAAATGGACGATGGTCAAAGTACACTGTCTTATGAGATCCTTTCATATACTCTCCCTTCCAATTGTCTTCACATATAGGACAAGGGGTTGTTCCTTTTACACTATACCCCGAAAGATTACCATATGAAGGAAAATCTTGTATTGTGCAGAACAACAATGCTCTTAAATTGAAAGTTTCCTTTCGATTAGCATCAAACACTTCAACTCCACTTTCCCACAACAATAACAAATCATCAATAAGAGGTGCTAAGTACACACAACTATCATTTCCTGGTTGTGTTGGTCCAGGAATTATCAATGAGAGTATAATGTATTTTCTTTTCATGCACAAGGAGGGGGGCAAGTTGTAAATGGCCAACATAACTGGCCAAGTACTATGGAGGCTACTGAGAGAGCCGTATGGATTCATACCATCTGTAGACATTGCAAGGCATAGGTTTCGTTCTTCTCGACCGAAATCACTACATTTCTCAACGACAAGTCTCCACTGAGGAGAATCGGCTGGATGTCTAAGTAACCCATCATTCTTTCGCCCGAATTTATGCCATGTCAACTTCTTAGCTTCATCTGGATTTGAATACATCCTTTTAAAGCTAGGGATAATGGGAAAATACCATAAAACCTTGGCTGGAACTCCTTCAAATTTGTACCTTGAGACCTTACATTCTATGCAACTATCAAGAGATTCATATTTTTTTCGAAAAAGTATGCAATCATTCGGACATGCGTGAATCTTTTCATAATGCAAGCCCATTGTACACAATATTTTTTTTCCTCATATGTACTACTTGGCAAAACATTGTCAGGAGGAAGCACATCATACAAAAACTCAAGTAATGCGCTAAAACTCGTACTGTCCAACCATGGCCTTCTTTTAAATTGTACAGCTTAAGTACACTTGACAATCTTGTGTAATTATCACAACCTGGATATAACGGCTTCTCAGAATCACTAATTAATTCCTGTACGGTCACATCAGGATCATCCTCAACCCTTTCCTCAAACCCATCTATCATGTCCTCTAAGTTATCACCTTCATAATCAATATGACCATCATCCATTCTTTTTCCCATTGGTGTTGTTCCTTCTCTACTTTCTCCATGCAGATACCAATAAGTATATGTTCGATCAAATTCCCATTTACTCAAATGAGCAAGTATAACATCGACTTTGTGATAACTAAGATTATGGCAAGTATAACAAGGACATGGCATAGTATCACGACCTTCATTATTCGTTACAGCAAATTTAATAAAATCCACAACTCCCTGATCATATTTTGGGTCCCCGGGTTTGGTAGTTGTAATCCAACTTTTATCCATTCAAAACACTAGTAGATAAAAAGAAGAATATAGAAATAAATATTAAAAGTTATAATAACAATATATATTAATAAATATGCAGCCAAAGGCATTGGGTATAATAACAATTAGCTTAACTCAGTAATATTCTAATAAGATCATATAATATGATCCAAAATCCCTATGTTTATCTATATATTTATAAACGATATTATCTACCTAAGGTCCTAATTCCTAAGCATATATATCCATAATTCCAATAATCAAGCAATCTGCCAAACTTTAAATTCACAACAAAAAATTATATATACACCAAACTCAAGAATATATATATATATATATATATATATATATATATATATATATACATGTCAGAGTAGTTTACCAAAAGAAAGCTTCTAAATTCACACAAAGTTCTAAATTGTAAAAATCAAGAACATAACATAAATTGTGGAGTATCAAAACCGACAACCTTCAGCAAAAATTAAAATTTAACACAAAATACCAAAATTCGTCTATATCTAGCAAGAATTCCATCACTAGAAACCGAAATTGACAAAGATTCAAATAGATTACATGCAAATACATACTTAGGGTTCATCTTTGAAAAATTAAAATTGTAATTAATTAGATTAAAACAAACCTAACGTTGAGTAGTAGCTTTGAGTAGCAGCGTCGGCTTCGTAGCAGCGTTTCTCTTAGTTCTTCTTGGAGGTGGAAGCTATGGAGATTCAATTGGAGAGGCGGTGGAGAAGAAGCAGTAGCGTTTTTGGGTTCTAACTTTTTTTTGGTTTGAAAGATTTTAGGTTCTTTTTAAAATATAAAATTAATTTACTTATTCCTTCCGCGGGATTTAGCGCGTGTCGTGTAATTTTCACTTGGTCAAAATCATATATATCGGTTAAGTCTGACAGGCGCTCTATATTGTATGGTAATATTTAAAAAAAATAGAAAAATCTATTAGGGACATATAGAACGGTTAACATAGAGAGGTGCTCTATATAATTTAACCTACAAAACGTTCTTCTAAGATAGGCGTTCTATATAATTCTAGAGATCGCATTTCCAACTTCACCGTTGTGTATTATCCGTTATTTATTCTCCAATTTGTGGTAGTGAACCTATAACCCCAGAGGATAGAATTAACAATGAGAAACAAGAGCGAGAAGGAGAGTCGTGGACTAGCAACGATAGTCGTGCAAATAGCAATGACGCACGCGATGACTTTGATTTAGATTTTGATGTTCCTATGTTTAGAGTGCCAATTCGCCCAGAAAAATTAATTTTGTTTCCGGGCTATAAACATGAACCAAGATATCAAGATCTACCAAAGTTAGAAAAATTTGATGGCACAGGTGACCCAATGATCCAACTCTGTAAGTTCGTTAATGTCCTTGCTCCCTTGGATGTCCTAGAAGAACACCTCCCTACATTATTTGATCGTAGCTTGGAAGGCGCAGCGTTATCTTGGTATTACAGTTTTGAACGCATTGGTGAAGCAACTTGGAATGAGATATCACAAGCTTTTGTTAATTGGGCTTATAATTTTAGTCAAGCGGACCCTCAGAAATTGGTCTTAGTCACAACCCTACAGACAAATCAAGAAACTTTCTCTCACTTCTGCTCTCGATGTTCTGTTGTACGATCCAAGCTCCGAAATCCTATCATAGATAAAGAGTTTATGCTCATCATACTTAAGAACCTTAATGATTTGTATTACCGTCAAATGGTTACAATAAGATACAATATTCTTGGGCATATGGAACAACATGGGTTCGATATCGACACATATAAATTACTAGACCATAGACCAAGGGTCAATCCATGTGCCGAAACATCTAACAGAAGATCATTTACAGAAATTAATGAGCCTCTAAGTACGGTGTATCGTCGTTTGCATAGGCAAGGCCTTATAAGAACGAAGGGATACGTATGTGCAATCCCGCCACCTGAAGTAAATATGGAGAGATATTGTAGTTATTGCAGTCAGTTTGGCCATACAACTGATTCATGTTATGATCTTTGATGCTCTATCCAAGACCTCATTGATCGTAGAATAATTGACCCAATCCACACAAGGCCTAGGACTGGACACAATCTTGTGCGACGTTTTTCATCGCAACAATGGTTATCTCAGTCTGCAATATTTCGAGGATTACTCGATGAAGGCGCTATTAAACCACTTCCTCGACGACCTGGAGCAAGCCCTATAGGAGTAGACCTCCACAAATATTGTCATTATCACCAACTTCACGGTCACGACACCGATGGATGTCACGCTCTTTGCTTGCGCATCAAACATATCACCAAGATATCACATTTGAGTCGTAAAAGGTCAATATCCATTAATGTCTTATCAACTTCTAATGATGAAGAAGACCCTACGAATCTCATGACATACGATCCTCTAAGTGAAGAAATGGGACAGATGAATGTGAATGAACGGTTATCTCCAGCACCACAATCCGATGGATCATCCAGTGATGAAGAACCCTTTTGAATGAAAGATGAGGAATTTGCCGTGACTGCGGATGGAGAAGATACACCCGCAACAAAAGTAGCTTCTATTCAATCAATCATGGAGCCACATATCTTTCAAAAACGGATCGACAACGAAACCAAGAAAGCATGTACTCAAGTATGTAAAGTATGGGCTAGATGGTTGTATAAAATGAAGCAGGATGGTTATTGTAGAGACCCATTTGTGTCTCCCCAAAACCAAACCCGGTGATGAGTGCCTTTCACGTCGAATCATGATCGAATGAAACGAAAGTGTGGAAAGGTCTAGTGTTGCGGAAAGTTTTATTTCTTTTCTTTTCTCTTCTTCCTGTTTTTGAAAACTTTATTTTAAGAAAACAGCCAATCCAGTTTGGTTGGTCCATGATATGGGTCCAATAGTGGTATAGTTGGATGGGGCTTGCAAAGACCTTTCCAACGATATATTATAAGCCCAATTCCGATGAATATTGAAGAATTTATGGCCAATTTACTAAACTGGGCCCGGTTTGAGCTTTATGTACGACCCAATGATCTAGGGGAGGGCCTAATATGATTTATCATTCCTAATGCAATTAGGAATGGTTTTAGTCTTCTAGAACATTCTAGAAGGTCTTATCATTCTTAATTCAATTAGGACTCTTCAGAGTTTTGATTAGATCAAATAGCATTTTCGACTGAAATTATATTATTTTATCTTCCAGTACGGTAAGTTTATCAGATTTTCGAAAACGCGTTGAAAGCCGATTTGGCGTCCAACCCCAGGCCTTGGCGCCTGGCGCTAGCCACTGGTCCTGGCGCCAATGAGCCAGGTCTGGCGCCAAAGTGGTTTTGTGGTCTTCAGACTCTGTTTTGATAAATTATCTTTTTTGGATGATTTTCTCTATAAATATCGTATCAAAAACTCCGTTTTCATGGACGGATTATCAATATTCATTCACCAAGAATCTTCAATTCTCTTCTTAAAATCATTCATTCTTTCTTTTCTAAAACTTTGTTTTCTTAAATACAAAATTCCGCATTCACAAGATCTTGAAACACCTAGCCATATTGGAAGTTGCCTTCACCCTAGACGTGAAAGGTTTTAATTTCTGAGGGTTTGGTCCCAAATCTCTCTTTCAATTATTTAATTTAATTTCTTTGATTATTATTTTCCTTGAAGTTACTAACGCGTGTATTGTGTTATTAGAAAGAGGTACGAGGCATCCAAGTAAGTACTTTAAGTGCTTTAATTGATTAATTGATATTATGATGTAGATATCATGTTTAGATTGTTATTATGATTCCTAGTATCATGTCTAGGGTATTTTTAATATCAAGTATGATCAAAAGTACGATGCTTGCTATATTCTTCCTAATACTTATGATTGTTAGTATCATGTTAGGACTAAAGATTTGATTTTTATTGTTTAGTGACATGCTAGGGTTTGTTATTAATCTTGTTAGTATCATGCCTAGGATCTTGCTATGATTTAACATGATTATGATGATTATAATTATGATTGATATTATTGTTATTAATGATGTTGATTATTTATTATGTTGCTTGATATTTATTTTATTGCTTGATCACCTTTTATCGAATAGTAAAGGGAATTTGTATTTGCAACCACGCTTAATAAGATAATTAATAATCTTGTTAGGTTAATTGTGATTATAATTCAAGTGATCGCCAATAATAGTTTATCTGTGCATTAAATTCAACCAACATAGATTAAACAGGTTTAGGGTTAAACCTATTGATTGTATGTTAGTCAGAAAGCGCACATGAATACGAGCAGAATAAAGTAGAGGCCTATTATTAGGGCAGGTTCAATCTCTTTTAGGTTGGATTTGTACCTTCATCCCCGAACCCTTATTTGGTTCATGACCTTATGGAGTTGACGATCTCTTGGATCGTTAAGGGGTGTAACCTTCAATCTCTTGGACCTTATGGAGTTCCTTAAAAACTTGTTGGCGACTCTTTTGCTCTATCTTCTTCCCTTTTGGACGTCACCGTACTTTAGTGTATGATCACAGTGGGGTTCAAGCTAGTGGGATTTTAAAAGGCTTGAAACTATTCCCTACAGTTTTTGGCGACTCCACTGGGGAGGATTTCTATTTTAATTCCTGAATTTGTTTCGGCAATGATTTAGAATGAGTGGATGAGACTCGAGAAGTTCTAAGTATTTCATGTGCGTAATTTTGATTAACATTGTGTCATATGCATAAAAATGTTCTCATTGGAAAGACCATCCGTAATGAGTCAAAAACATAGGATTTTTACACGTAGGAAATTTGAGAAATGCCTTTCACAACTAGGACTGAAATAACACCGCGCGAAACTGGGTGATTTTATTGAGCACAGAAAGCTGTTGAGGCATGTGGGAAGTAGCGTCAGGGGCCAGAGCTTGGCGCCACACTTTTAGCCGTAGCGCCAAACGCCAGTATTGGCGCCAGGCGCTACAGTTAAAAGTTGGCGCCAGTCTCTGTTTGCTGGCGCCAATTTCCCCCAATACCGAGCCAGAAATATGCGTTCTAATTTCGACCGGTTTTTCGTATTGTTTGCTCGATCCTACTTCCTGATTGAATTTTTTCTCATTTTTCTGAAACCCATATGTGTTCTACATATGGACATAACCCTCTGGGAATTCATGCTCTATCTACCCGATTGAACGCTCCTGGCAACAAAGGGTACATCTGAGAGGTTGAATTCACCAAACCATGGAAGTGAGTTTTTTTCTAAAAACTCGCGGTGTCCTATCCACAAGCGTTAACCCTTCACGGTTAGGCTTCTACGCGGTGCATCTGGACAATTAACCATGGACCCTGTTTGACTAAACCATATCCCGAACTTTAGAGAACTAGAGCCATGGTTAGGTTGCGAACTCATTGCATCATATTGTGCCTACTTGACTAATTGTGTATTATTTGTTGTGCATATATATTCTATGTTCCTCTTAACCGTTTGTTGATTTGTGTTGAGACTAAAATTAGTGACTTAAAGAACTTTGCCTATTTAATTAATTAATTAATTAATTTGAGTCAATAAAGTCTATTTTCTTTAATCGGAATTGACCTAGTACGACTTTAGGCATACCCCAGTTGGCTAATAATACCGAAAACAGTCCCGGACCGAAGCTCCAATATTGGTGCCAAAATCTGAGCTGTAGCGCCACTGTATGGTGTGTAGCGCCAGACATTTACTAAAAAGTCTGGCGCCAATCACCATATTGTGACGCCAGTCTTGTCGCTTGGCCGACAGTTCGGATTATTTGTCGAGTCATCGCCTAGGGTCTAATTAACCAGTTTGCTAATTAATTCGGTTAATTTTCGCTGTCAATAACACCTCGTCAAGTCATAAATCGAGTCTGGGTCACATAGTCTAGCCATATGGTCATGAAACGAGTCTTAACATGTCACCTACACTCACTAGTCTTAGCACACACTTTGAGTATACATCACCATGGCCATGTCTTAGGTTCATGCATGAGTCAGTCTTTTCCGTCATTTGAGTTAGGGGGTACATTTTATTCCTAGTTCTTCATATCCCTCCACCTCCATCTTTCTTCTTCATATTCTATTCCAATCTATCTTAACTTCCTCCATCCATTGCATGTTGAATAAAGTTTGAGTCAAATAATTAACAATAAGTATCCCCAAATTCCTTTCCCACAGTACTTGGTCGAGGAGAGAAGGGCGATTAATCAAGGACAACACCTTTGTTCAAGTCTTACTTTTTGATAAACCGATTCGTCAAAAGAGAAAGGCTAAGAAGATAATGGCAACTCAAGAAGAAGTCAATGAACTTAGGAATCAATTGGTTACCATGACTGAGACACTGAAACTCCTCACACTTAAGGTTGATGATCCCGTGAAGCAACAACGGATGGACCTCATGCAAGAGAGTCTGAGCAAGTTATCTAGTGACTATAAATTTCAGGGCATGAGCTCGCAAGGGGTCTCGCTGGATAAAGAACTTCTTCCGCATAAGTTCAACGCCACTGACATCCCAAAATTCAAGGCAACAGATAATCCTTACTTCCATCTAAGAGCTTTTGAAACTATAATGACCATTAAGGGTATCGATAAGAAGGTTTTTTCCTTTTTGTTCCCACTATCTCTTGAAACCGTTTGCCAACAATGGTTCTTCTCCCTTGACAAGGAGAAAACCTCTACCTGGGAATTGATAGTGAACGCTTTCGTCGGTAGGTACAAGTGCAATACCCAAGTTGAAACCGACCATAGGCAACTTGAGATGCTAAGACAAAAAGAGAATGAAGGCTTTACTTCTTTCTTTAATAAATGGAGAGAAACTTCTGCCAAGATGATTAAGGTCCCCACTGAAAAAGAATCCGTGAGGATGTTTATCAAGAATCTCCAAGAAAAGTATTCAAAGCACTTAAAATATCAACACAACTTGAATACTTTCAAGGCCGTCTATGACATAGGTATCGAGATCGAAGATGACCTCGCAAAGCAAAAAGCTACTAACAATAGCAACCACGGTGGCTGGAAAGGAAAGAAGAGCGACAATCCTTCTTCTTCCGAAAACGCCCAGTCTAGTAACAATGTTAGTACCTTTGATCTCAGTGAAGTTTTAGCCGTAGATAACCAACGATCTAAGAAGCAACTAAGGAAAGACTTCACCCCCATTGGGATGAGCTACGATACTGCCTTCGATCAACTCCATGCCAAAGGACTCATTACTCCCATTGGACCTATTCAAGATCTCGCACCTGAAAAGAGATTGCCTAGTTGGAATCCAGACGAACACTGCAAGTATCATCAAGGTAGGGGTCATACTACTGAGAGCTGTTGAAAGCTAAAGGAGGCTATCCAACATTTGATTGATAATAACAAGCTTCCCATGCCTCCAGTTAACAAGAAGATCGAGTGATGATAAAGGAAACAACACAAGACAAGAGGCGAGCTCCAATGAAAAGATTTCATGACCTCTTTTTCTATTTCTTTTTCATTTTTACTCTTTCCCCAATAAGTCTAGCATAAGCATCTTTTCTTTTCCCTTAGATTAATTTTGTAGATTCTTTCTTTTTCTTTTTTTTTTAATAAAATGAGCATTTAATTCCTTGCATATGATCATTTCATTACATTGCATAAAAAAAAAAAAAAAAAAAAAAAAAAAAAAAAAAAAATCCATGTCGAATTAAGCACAAGGTATACCAATGATTTGAGGCACCCCTTGTAGCCACATCATATCTCCTTTCACCTTTCGAATTTACAATCCTTTCTTCATAAACCACTTTGAGCCTTGTCTAATGATAGACCTTTCTTTTTTCAACCTACATCTATCTAATCTTTGGATGGGATGGTGTGCAACTTATGCAATTTTCAAAGAACAAAGCTTGAGTGATTTCAGAAAATCAAAATAGCAAAAATAAGCAAAAGCAAAAATAAATAAAAGTGTACAAAAGGGCAAGTGTTCCAATGTCTTTGATATGAAAATATCTTTGATAAGAACACGTCTCAGATTGCGTCTCTTATCGAGTGCTCGGTACCGTGCCTGAGAAACATGAATGCCAAGTGAGTGATAGAACGCATGATCGGGATTGTCCGCACTTATAAAAATAAAATAAATGCTAAAACAAAAGAGCTAAAAAAAGAGTAGAAACTCAAGCATAAAAATGCAAATATTCAAAAGCAAGGTTGCACACCTTGGGGGCTTATCTAGGGTCTTGAGCCTTTATCCCCTTCTTCTTTAAACCTTTAGCCTAACCACGCTACAATCCTTAAAAAGACCTTTTTGAGGTATACACACTTGTGCGAGGTTTGGCTAGAGCTACGTTCGGCCTGATTCCTAACGGATACGTAGGCAACCTCACATCGAGGTGCGGCCGTAATAAACATGCATTCATATTCACATTCACACACTTACACCATGATCATATCAAGGAATCTCCAATGCTCATCCCTATTCATTTAGAGCTAGACTTGGGGGCTTGATCCCTACATCATTAGCTTACCTAGCCTAAGAGTCACCACCATTTGACTCTTTTCAATATATTTTTCCACACACTTAGCTCTTGCGGCCTAACTTTAGTGTCACTATCACACACTGCACAGATACATGACCAAATATACTTCCCTTAGGAACCCTTTGTCATGAAATCTTAATACAACGCTGAAGCATGCCTTGTCATATCAAAATCGCTCATCAATCGTAATCATCATTGCATCATGAAGTATGAAGTGCTTAGCCTCCGTGCCTAAGTTACCCAAATACTTTCATCATGGAGTCAACAGTTGAGATAGCCTAGGATGGATTAATCCTTGCACCTTGAGAAATAGTATCAAACAACATTTGACTAAGCTCATTCAACATGCATCTTCAAACTTTTGATTTTCTTTTTCACGTCTTTCTTTTTCGGGAGAAAGTCGGTACCCTCCACAATTGACGGAAATTTTTTGCTTTTTTGCATTTTCGAGTCGCACGATCACATTACAATGCACACACGAGTCATGTACACATTGAGTCATGTCGTGTCATATAACTTTGATTTGAGTCTAACACATGTCATTTCACTTCGAGTTGAGTCAACCTCGAGTCAGCCAACATATCGAGTCAAGTTTATGCCTTGAGTCATGTCAAGTCGATGAGTCAAGCAACGTTAAGCCTTAGGTCAACCCTAAGATGATTAAAAAGATTGGCAAAGTTCTATAGTAAAAAATAAACACAGGTGCAGCAGAACAGGGAAGACCCTATCACAGCATTCGGCGACAGAGTCAATTCTTGGCTCCAGAAATATTTTAGCAACGACAGAGCTCGAAGCCTCCCAGAAAGGTGATTTCGACTTCATACAGCAATTTCGGGTTCCTTGGTACGCCAGTTAACCCCTATAAGCAATTTGACATGATTAAGTAGTCAGTTGGATTACAATTGCAATAAGTGATCGACCTGATGAAGATCGTCTCACTTAGCTTAAAGCGCCTAGGCATTGGCTCAAAAGCAGAAAAGGTACCGACGTATAGGTTCAAAGCAACGAAAGCGCCGACGTACAGGCATAGCGGAAGCAAAGTTCGAGCGAGCTTTAAAGATCGACAAGTGTTGGTCTTCGGTAATTTTCTTTGGAATATTATCGCAACAACTGAGGATGACTTCAAGTAAAGTTATTTTCGACAGCGTTCGCTAAGATTGTGGAGGTTGTCACCAAAGATTTCAGAAGATAGCACGAGATGGGCGGTCTTCGACGGCATTCGCTAAGATTGTGGAGGTTGTCACCCAAAGATTTGAGAAGATAGCACGAGATGGGCGGTCTTCGACGGCATTCGCTAAGATTGTGGAGGTTGTCACCCAAGATTTGAGAAGATAGCACGAGATGGGCAGTCTTCGACGACTTTTGCTATGATTGGAAAGGTTGTCACTATGATTCAAGAAAAGGCTCAAGATGTAGCAACATTAATCGACGGCGTTCCCTAGATTGCGAAAGATCGTCAAAACAAACAGCAAGGTGGCGTTCCCTAGATTGTGGAGAGTTGTCACAAACAACTGAGGATTGTTTCAAGTGAAGCAATCTTCGATGGTATTCCCTTGGACGTGGAATATTATCAAAGCGGAGGAGGATAGTTTCAGGCGAAGCAATTTTCCAAATTGGAAGCAGTTACGGGCGTAGCGGTTTTCAAGCGGGATGGCATTCTCTAGCTTGCAGGAGGTCATCAAAACAACAGCAGCAAAGCGGCAACAATCGGTTACTTTCAGAGACGTGTACTCGACGGTGCAAGATACGCGTTTCTTAACTCTTTTATCTGTTTAACTAATTCTAGTTTTGCATGTATCGGCGTTATAAGATTGATTTAGGATCGCAGAACGTTCTGAGTCATTCTCCGTCCCTATCGATACTTTGACTTTCGTTTTCAGAATTTGCGTTTCTCCAAACTCAGTCAAAGTGGGGGCTTCTGTAGACACCCATTTGTGTCTCCCCAAAACCAAACCCGGTGATGAGTGCCTTTCACGTCGAATCATGATCGAATGAAACGAAAGTGTGGAAAGGTCTAGTGTTGCGGAAAGTTTTATTTCTTTTCTTTTCTCTTCTTCCTGTTTTTGAAAACTTTATTTTAAGAAAACAGCCAATCCAGTTTGGTTGGTCCATGATATGGGTCCAATAGTGGTATAGTTGGATGGGGCTTGCAAAGACCTTTCCAACGATATATTATAAGCCCAATTCCGATGAATATTGAAGAATTTATGGCCAATTTACTAAACTGGGCCCGGTTTGAGCTTTATGTACGGCCCAATGATCTAGGGGAGGGCCTAATATGATTTATCATTCCTAATGCAATTAGGAATGGTTTTAGTCTTCTAGAACATTCTAGAAGGTCTTATCATTCTTAATTCAATTAGGACTCTTCAGAGTTTTGATTAGATCAAATAGCATTTTCGACTGAAATTATATTATTTTATCTTCCAGTACGGTAAGTTTATCAGATTTTCGAAAACGCGTTGAAAGCGGATTTGGCGTCCAACCCCAGGCCTTGGCCCCTGGAACCAGGATTGGCGCCAGACGCCAGCATTGGCGCCTGGCGCTAGCCACTGGTCCTGGCGCCAATGAGCCAGGTCTGGCGCCAAAGTGGTTTTGTGGTCTTCAGACTCTGTTTTGATAAATTATCTTTTTTGGATGATTTTCTCTATAAATATCGTATCAAAAACTCCGTTTTCATGGACGGATTATCAATATTCATTCACCAAGAATTTTCAATTCTTTTCTTAAAATCATTCATTCTTTCTTTTCTAAAACTTTGTTTTCTTAAATACAAAATTCCGCATTCACAAGATCTTGAAACACCTAGCCATATTCGAAGTTGCCTTCGCCCTAGACGTGAAAGGTTTTAATTTCTGAGGGTTTGGTCCCAAATCTCTCTTTCAATTATTTAATTTAATTGCTTTGATTATTATTTTCCTTAAAGTTACTAACGCGTGTATTGTGTTATTAGAAAGAGGTACGAGGCATCCAAGTAAGTACTTTAAGTGCTTTAATTGATTAATTGATATTATGATGTAGATATCATGTTTAGATTGTTATTATGATTCCTAGTATCATGTCTAGGGTATTTTTAATATCAAGTATGATCAAAAGTACGATGCTTCCTATATTCTTCCTAATACTTATGATTGTTAGTATCATGTTAGGACTAAAGATTTGATTTTTATTGTTTAGTGACATGCTAGGGTTTGTTATTAATCTTGTTAGTATCATGCCTAGGATCTTGCTATGCTTTAACATGATTATGATGATTATAATTATGATTGATATTATTGTTATTAATGATGTTGATTATTTATTATGTTGCTTGATATTTATTTTATTGCTTGATCACCTTTTATCGAATGTTAAAGGGAATTTGTATTTGCAACCACGCTTAATAAGATAATTAATAATCTTGTTAGGTTAATTGTGATTATAATTCAAGTGATCGCCAATAATAGTTTATCTGTGCATTAAATTCAACCAACATAGATTAAACAGGTTTAGGGTTAAACCTATTGATTGTATGTTAGTCAGAAAGCGCACATGAATACGAGCAGAATAAAGTAGAGGCCTATTATTAGAGCAGGTTCAATCTCTTTTAGGTTGGATTTGTACCTTCATCCCCGAACCCTTATTTGGTTCATGACCTTATGGAGTTGACGATCTCTTGGATCGTTAAGGGGTGTAACCTTCACCTCGTGAACGGTTTACAAGTTCCTTAAAAACTTGTTGGCGACTCTTTTGCTCTATCTTCTTCCCTTTTGGACGCCACCGTACTTTAGTGTATGATCACAGTGGGGTTCAAGCTAGTGGGATTTTAAAAGGCTTGAAACTATTCCCTACAGTTATGATGAAGAACCTAGCGAAGGTTCAGGACATTAACAAAGAAATAATCATGATCCACACTTCCGTTCATTCTTAGCCAACCTCGTTTGAACGCAACTTTTAGAAAAACCCAAAAAAAAAAAAAAAAAAAAAAAAACCAAAAAAATAGAAAAACCCACAAAAAAAAAACAAAAAAAAATAGAAAAACCCACAAAAAACCAAAAAATAAGAAAAACCCATAACAAAAAAAAAAACCAAAACATAGAAAAACCCAAAAAAATAAAACCAAAAAAAAAAAAAATCCACAAAAATGTCTCCTTTTACTACCCTAAGAACTACGTGCAGCTTGATCCCCCATGGCACACTATAACACTGAAAATCCTATAATAACCATACCCTTCATTACTTTCTTTTCTCACCACACCATTGGGGGTACGTAGGCAACTCAGGCATGAGTTCAGCTGCTTAAACAAAAAACTAACCTTCCACTTTATATGTGTATTGCAAAAAAAATAGAGATTATGCAGAATTTAGACTCGTACAAGGTACAAGGAGATACGCAAGTTCGTAAGAAAATTGTTTAATTTCTTGACATCCGCCGAAGAAAATTATTAAAGGGATACAGGCCCATGTTCTACATCTTTGTCCTTTATTTTATTTTTTTCAAAGTTAGTATAACATGAGAGATGAACACCTATAAACCCTTTTGTTAACTCAGATCACTTCCCCTTATTAATTAATCATAATACATCTCCGTGTTTACATACAAAAATGGTTTCAGTAACATGGCTGAATGTCAAACAATGAGCGAGTTCTAACATCTTGGGTACCTTGTATGTAAAGAAGCATCTAATCTAACACCTTAATCAACGACCCTTACTGACATTTTCTTTCCTTTATCAAAACGTCATTTACTTTTTTTTCCAAACAAAAAAATTCATATATATGCATTTCTTAAGTTTCTTTTCTTTTTTTTTTTTTTTAAAAAAAAAAAAATAAAAAAAAAATTCTTATTTGGCATATGAATTTGCATGATTCATACATACCTTTTCTTTCCAACTTTGGTTGACTTTAATACCCCTTGTATAGGTAACCACCCAGGATAAACAGACGTCTGATTTGGAAGCCTTCTCTTTACAAATATGACCAATCCCTCTCAACAAACCAACCTTTTAGGCCGACTAGAAAATCCCATCCTAAAAAACCAAGGTTTGATGCCCCAGCCACTTACTAAGGGTCTACAATTAATGATGAAAATGGGTTATATACCTGGTCAAGGTTTAGGTCGAAACAATGAAGGATGGAGGGACCCTATCCCCATCATTGACAAGAAGAATCGCCATGGTTTAGGATATGATCCTAGCCATGACTTTCACACTCACAAAAGATCATCTTTAACACTCAATGGACAGTTCGTTTTACAAAATGATACCGAGCCATACCATGAATTCCCTGAGCCATGGTATGACTTTGCCTCACAAAAAATACTCCCTGGACTGGAAATCTTTTTCGCTGAGGCTAGAGACGAGGATGTGGTAGAAAAGTGGTTTTACGAGAAGCCTAAACAAAAGGAATACCTTGATTGGATAGAGTACTTGAAGCATGGTGTTCTGAGAAATTTATTTTCTACAAAATTTGGAGATATTGAAGACAGATCCATTATCACTCATAGTACCAGTTGAGGGTGATGTTCAACTCCAAATAAAAACCGAAAAGACTCAAAACCAACCCTACCTAAAAGACCCTTCCCTTAAATTTTTTTAAAAAACGAATGAGATTCATTTCTCCCACTCAGATGGCTATGAAACGGATAGTTCTTCATCCAGCCAACTTTCCCTCCACACACAATTTGACTTTTCTGATCATGAAGACTTTGAAGCTCTTGTAGAATCTAAACATGTTTGTATGCAAGAAATTAATGTTGATTATCATGAGTTATCTGACAATGAATCTTTCAATGAGCCTAAATCATGCATGACACCTATAGAAGAGTCCATAGTCATAGATATAGGCATCGAAGGTGACATAAGAGTGGTTAAATTAGGATCTTCCCTCTCCCCTGAAGAACAAGTTGCATTCATTTCATTACTTAAAGACTATGTAGATGTGTTTGCATGGTCATACGCTGATATGCCAGGTGTGGACCGTAACATAGCTGAACATCGTATTCCTCTCTATCCATACAGCAAGCCAAAACAACAAAAGTTGCGAAGAATGAAGCCAGAAGTCAGTCTTAAGGTCAAAGAGGAGATCCGGAAGCAACTTGATGCAAAATTCATTCGACTAATTAAACACCCCGAATGGTTGGCTAATGTGGTGATAGTTCCCAAAAAGGAAGGAAAGGTTCGAGTATGCATAGACTTCAGAGATTTAAATGCAACATCGCCAAAGGATTATTTCCCACTGCCCCACATAGATGTCTTGGTGGATAGTACTGCGGGACATGCAATGTTCTCATTCATGGATGGTTTTTCAGGCTATAATCAAATACTGATGGCGATGGACGATACACCAAAAACATCATTTATTACCCCATGGGGACATTTTGCTACCAAGCGATGCCCTTCGGACTAAAAAATGTTGGGGCTACTTACCAACGTGCTGCAACAACCATCCTACATGACCTCATTCATGACACTGTTGAAGTGTATGTGGATGATATGATTGTTAAAATCTATGACCGTATGGAACACATATCGGCATTGAAGTCTTTCTTTGATAGAATTCGGAAATACAACTTCAGATTGAACCCCCAGAAATGTGTGTTTGGGGTAACTTCCGAAAACTTCTAGGATTTATTGTAAGTCAAGAAGAAATCAAGGTTGATTCAGATAAGGTTAAGGCCATTAAGGAATTGCCTCCTCCAGAGAATGAAAAAGAAATAAGAGGTTTTTTGGGAAGAATTCAGTACATCAGCAGGTTCATATCACAACTTACAACTAGATGTGAACCAATCTTCAAACTTCTTCGGAAAAATGTGCCAAAAAAGTGGAATGATGAGTGTCAAGCTTCATTTGATTCAATGAAAAATTATCTTTCTAATCCTCCAGTTTTGATGCCACCCAAGCCCGGGGAACCTTTGCTCTTGTACCTTACAGTGACAGAAACTGCCATGGGTGGATTGTTGGCACAATATCAAGAAGGTACCAAGAAAGAAATTGCTACTTATTATCTAAGCAAAAAGTTCTTAGAGTATGAGACTAGATATACTCCCTTAAAAAGGGCATGCATCGCTCTAATCTACGCGACAAAAAAAGCTCCGACATTATCTACAAGCTCATATAACATTCCTTATCTCAAGATTAGACCCTATCAAATATATCTTTGAGAAACCTATTCTGAGTGAAAGATTTGCAAGATGGCATGCTATTCTCTCAGAATTCGATACTCAATGTGTTAGTAAAAAATCTGTTAAAGGGAGAGCCATATCTGAAGCGTTAGCTGATGGGCCTATACCAGGAGATGAATTCGATAATGACTTTCCGGATGAACATTTATTCAATATCAATACATCACATTGGAGGATGTACTTTGATGGAGCATCTAATAGAAGGGGGAATGGTGCAGGTGTGTTACTTATTGATCCACATGGAGTTCATATTCCCTTTTCAATAAAACTTAGTTTTCCAACAACCAATAACACCGCTGAATATGAAGCTTGCATTTACGGTGTAAAGGCAACCTTAGCAGCAGGGGCAAGAAATCTTATAGTGTATGGTGATTCAAACCTCATTATATCTCAGACAATTGGAGTGTGGAGGGTTCGAGATGAAAGGTTACAAATGTATACCGACCATCTCCAGCAACTTATCCCCTGCTTTGAGGAAATCGATTTCAAACATCTCCCTTGAGAACAAAATAGTTTCACTGACGCGTTAGCAAATCTGGCAGTAAATTTAACCTGGGAAGATAACGTTAAAGTTCGGTCTGTAACTGTAGAAGAAAAAAGTTCCCTAGTGATCATGGATGAAGAAATGATCGCATCATTAACTATACGGGACGAAGAGGACGCTTGGTATAGAGACATAAAAAATTTCTTGGCCACTCGGGAATATCCCGAAGGGAGTCATAAAAAAGATCAACTTGCAATTCGAAGGCTAGCCGCTCACTTTGTGATATTAAAAGATCAATTGTATCATAAATGTTTTGATGGAACCTTGAAACTATGTATTCATGGTGAACAAGTCCGAAAGGTCATGGGAGAAATCCATGGAGGAGAATGCGGACCACATATGAACGGACGAATGTTGGCTCGTAAGATTTTGCGAACCGGGTATTAGTGGACCACCTTGGAGACAGATTGCATAAACTTTGTAAGGACATGTAAGAAGTGTCAAATCTTTGCAAATCTCAACCATATGCCACCCGTCTCACTACATAATCTCACTTCACCATGGCCATTCTCAAGTTGGGGCATCGACATCATTGGACAAATTCATCCGAAAGCTTCAAATGGGCATCAATACATTTTAGTAGCGATTGATTATTTTTCAAAATGGATTAAAGCAGCATCATTTTCCAAGTTAGGTGCAAAACAAGTCTCGAAATTCGTGATAAACAACATTATTTGTCGCTATGGAGTACCTTTTGAAATGATTTCGGACAATGGGTCGCAATTCGAGGGGCAATTGAAAGAAACTCTTGGAAAGTATAAAGTTAGACATCATCAATCTTCTCCTTATTGCCCTCAAAACAATGGAGCAGTTGAAGCAGCCAATAAGACCATTCGGACAATAATCGCAAAAATGACTGAAAAAACAAGGGAATGGCCTGACAAGTTGCCGTATGATCTTTGGGGGTATAGAATCTCTATTCGAACCCCAACAGGAACTACTCCTTACTCCTTGGTGTATGGGATGGAGCCCGTCCTTCCCATAGAAATCGAAATTCAATCCTTACGGGTCATGACTAAAAGTGAAATCTCTGAAGATCAATGGCTCAAACTTCGGAATGATGAACTTGCCTTAGCAAAAGAACGAAGGTTACAGGCTCTTCACAATACCCAACTTTACCAACGACGCATTGCTCGAGCCTTCAACAAAAAAGTTCGAGATAGAGACATCCAGGAGGGTGATTTGGTGCTAAAAGAAAATCGCGCTCCTCTTCATGATCCTCGGGGCAAATTTAAACCAAATTGGTCAAGACCATTCTTGGTCAAACAAATCACTCCTGCCGGGGCAGTACAGTTAGTCGATATGAATGGTGATACTTTCCTCCACTTCACCAATCTTGATCAGCTCAAAAAGTATTACGCTTAGTATCCATACCCAAGTCAATACGGGTAAAAAAATTAAAAAAAAAAAAAAAGATCTTCGCACGTACTTTGTTCAATAAAACGGGAAATTTCTTGTCAATGTATTACATTCAATCAGCTCTAAGGTTACATACGAATTATAGTTTTTATAATCTCGTCTCCTTTAGATTTACCGATTGTATATTTAGGCTTTAATGTCATTGTCTAAACTTTGGACCTCCATTTACGGTTAAAATACATGATTGGGCTCATAAAATGGAATATTCTAAATCATGATCTCGTGATCATAAACTTTAAATTTCAAGTAAAAAATGTCAAAGTTTAGAGCAACAATTGAGTTGACTTTTAAAGAAAAACTTCATTCCAATGAGAAATTCCAACCTTAAAAACACAATGTTACAAAAGATGACATTCGATCCTAATTCGACGCTTCAAATGCCCATAGTGCTAAGGAAACCCTAGACTTATTACGTAAAGGTTCAAGTGAAAAAAAAAAAGGGGGCATTTGAATCTTTCCGTTCTTGACTTTATCATTTCTCTTCCTTAATCCTCTTCGAATTGCTGATCGAGGGTTCATCCTCTATCTTTGGCCTTTTAAAAGAACCCATATCTTTAAGAAGCCACCCTTCATAATAAACATCAATAGTCGAATCTCTTAAGAGAGGGAGAAATGGAATTTTCTTAACCCGTTCCCAAACTTTGAACAGATCCCTCAACATGTTGGTATCTATCCAATGAGTAGTACATTCATCAGTGGGAAGATCCTTTAGGAAGGTTTGTCGCTGCCCGAGCTGCCGAAGACACCTCCACGGATAATAAAAAGTGATCTTGTTGATACTTGGAAGCACTACACCCCTTTTGTTAGCAGTACTATATATGACTTCTTTGATCCCCAAATGAGAGGTTACCCATTGGATTTCACCTTCAAGGGTAAAGCTCCAAGCATTACTTTTCTTTACCTTATGATATAAGGGTGAACAACCCCTACTAAGGATAATCTTAGGATGGTACTTGATTTCGTTCAAATGTTTCACCAACTTAAACTTCTCCATCAGCCACAAGTGAAGCACCAGTGGGCTCCCCTTCATGAAGGTGTATGGATGTTCCTTTTGATGATCAAGACTAAGGACCAATTCTCCCAAGATCAATGGCCCTAATCGGCCCCCATAAACTATTTGTAGTGCATAGCTAGCTACATTGTTATGACACAACCCAAGATCTTCCTTGAACAACAAAAGACCCATGAGGGCAATCAAGCATGCTCGACTTCGTGCGGAGCCATATGAAATATCAAGTTTAAGACTGGTACCTTTTGCTTTAAAAGGTTCAAGGACACAGTTGATAAGGATGGAATATTCATGATGGAAAGTCATACTATCATGATAAGATATGCCTAAAGCCTCATGTAAATAACCACTAGTTGAAGTACACCTTTTTGTGGTAACCAATGGTCCACTCATAGCAAAACCCAAGAGGCCTTCAATTTCTTCTACCAATGGCACCATCTCCCCACCTTTAAACCTAAAAACATGCTTTTTCTCATCCCAATATTTTGTAGAAGCATAAATAAGGTCATAGCAAAGTGGAAGTTTGAGAAGAGGAAGAAGGGAATCAAAGAAGATTTTTGCATAACTTTTCTCTCCTAAAGCAACCTCTACCCCCATGGAAAATAAAGTGTTTTTGTATTCTACTTCATTGATTTCATTCAAGTAGCTGGGTTCTTTTCCTTTCATATCCATAATTTTGAAAGAAAATTTGAGGAAAAGGAGGAAATGGAAACAAGAAAACTAAGTATTCTTGTTTCAAAGGAGAATAGAAGTGAATGATTATGATCACCCAAACTCATGTCTTATATAGGCAAAGAAAAACCCCACCTTACATTGAAATACCTATAAGATTTCATGCATTTAGTCCCATCACAACATGCAAAATTCCCACATATAAGCTTTCATGCACTTAGTCCCACCACAACATGAAAAAATCCCACATATAAGCTTTAATGCATCTAGTCCCACCACAACATGCAAAAATCCCACCTTACATTGAAACACCTATAAGCTTTCAAGCATTTAGTCCCACCACAACATGCCATTTTTCTTCATGTAAACTTTATTTACATGCATGTGTTATGATAACAATCAATTGTTTTTTTTCTCCATATTCTCATGGTTAAAGTACCCGTGAAACTTGCTTTTTTTGTACATGAATAGTATAGTCAAACAGAATCAAATTAATCCTTAGAATGTCTTTTTAGCCAAATTTACGGTTACACTTTGATATGCCTCAAGCTGTTTATTATTATCTCTGTCCTAGCTATATAGAGTCTTTCAAGCCGATTTTTCAACCATGAGTAATGAACGATTAAGTTCTTTATCGAAATTTCCAAAGCTGGTTTTCAACCACAACTGATCAATAAATCAAAATTTTCAAGCCGGTTTTTCAACCGCAACTAAAATTCCCAAAGCTGGTTTTTCAACCACAATTGATCATTGGTTAATTGACCAAGACTCTTTAAGCCGGTTTTTCAACCGCTATCGAGATTTTCCAAAGCTGGTTTATCAACCACAACTGATCAATAAATCAAAATTTTCGAGCCGGTTTTTCAACCGCAACCAAAATTCCCAAAGCTGGTTTTTCAACCACAATTGATCATTGGTTAATTGAGCAAGACTTTTTAAGCCGGTTTTTCAACCGCAATCGAGATTTATCAAAGCTGGTTTTTTAACAACAACTGATCATCAATCAATTATTCAATTTTATTTTAGCCATTTTTTTTTCAACTGCAAATAATTGGCGATTAAGTTTTAACCACAGTCAATACGTTGTATTTGACCGCAAATATTCTTATGCCACATTTCAGCATATGCTTGATGATTATTAGCATTTTGTTTTATTTTACTCTAGTTTCTTTATAAGTTCTATTTAAGGATCAAAATTTACTATCTTTTTCTAATCATTGATCATCGTTTGTTCCAAACTCGATCAATGAGGGGCATTCTGTAGACACCAAATTTTGATCCCCTATTTTCCATATTTTTTTTTTACTTTCAATTCACTAATAAATTTTGTGTTATTTCATAATTATAATAATAAGATCTGATTTTGCTAACGACAACCGCAATAATTAGACATAAGAGACAAATTCAAGTAGTATTTATTTATAATTTTGGAGTATACAAAACTCTTACAATTTGTACTCCTAATTTAAGAACAAAATACGAGATTAATTCGAAGCATAACTCGAACCTTGTACACTCCGTACCGGGAACTTCAAGTCGTCATTTATTCATGATTATGAAAATCATTAACGCCATTAGTAGCACCACTAACGCCATGATCAAAGCTAAATATAAATTTAGCACTCGAAAATGCTCGTCGAACGGAGATGGAGCTTGACAATTTTGGTTGCCGGGACCCATGGAAACCGAAGAGGAAAAGGCAAGGGGTGTGTTTTTTGAGTAAAGGGTGATTTCGGATAAGGGAAATCTCCCTTTTTTAAGGGATAAATCTTATCCGTATTTTTGTCGTATCCCAATTGTATAATCGTTTAGTCTAATAATAGTAGTAAGTGTATCTTTTAAAAATAACATAAAATAAAAACAATGTTGTTACCCGTGACATATGTAATAATCATGTCGTTTGACATATCCTGGTCAATAGTATCAAATTTTGACCCTTTAATCTGTACATATTTAAAACCGTGACCATTTCTAAAGTATCACTTTCTAACCCCTAATAAATTTTTAGTACTACCGATTCTTTTTTATCCTATTGCTATTATAATTATTCTACTATTTTTATATTATAAGTGGGTTCATCATATGTTATGTAAATAATTGTTACATTGTTGTTGGATTTTGTTTGACGATATGCCTAACCCATTAACATATTCATGGCTTTTGTTCCTTTATAATTTTATAATTTTCTTTTTTTAAAAAAAAAATAAAAAAAAAATAAAAAAAAAAGGAAAAATACAAATCATAAAGGACAAATTAGCATATTTTGATTATGTAAAAGAATGCAAAACATGCATGCATTACACTAAGCTATTACCAATGCTAACAAAGTCACGGTTTTCCCCCCTCCCCAACTTATCATTTTTATTTTTTTTTTATTTGTGTACTTTAATTTTATTATTTTTCACTCATAAAATGCATTTTTGTTAGATTTCACTTTGTTAATAACGTAATGCTACCACCTTATATTACATCTTCTTCCTTCCTATTCAACTTCTCACCAAAACACCATTACCACTTACCTTCAAGAGTCATCTTTTCTCTGTTTAACACACTCATTTGATATGTCAAATCTCTACAGAAAAAGAAAATGGTAAGCCATGGTTGTAATTTAGCAACGAGAATCAGAAAATGGTGTGATATGACAATACGTTGTATCACTGAGCTGTGTTTCTTCCCAAACGGTAAGGTGATATGACTATCCACAATCAATGGCAAACAACTTTTTTTTCTTGTTATTTTCTGATAAGTAGGTGGTGTAATAGTCGTATTTTGCTATGGTAAGTTTAATATACGAAGAGTAAGTACACTCTTCAAAGGAAAGTAGTACCAATTAACCATTGTATTCAAATTATATTAGTACTTTTAATTATTTTTAGTCATTAATAATATTGTATTTTGTTCAGTCAATAGTAATTAAGTTTTACATAAAGTAGTAGGCTATTCTATTTGTCCTCTACCAAATTAAGACGATTTTTGGTTATAATTTCTACCTAACTCTTGTATTCGTACGTATTTATTTCGTAAAACAGTATATTCTCTGTATTTTGTATTTTAGCTCCCAGTTGCTCCCATATATATACCACCCCACTCTTCACGAAAGGGGCAGAAAAAGAGAGATCGATGAGAATAGTTAAGAAAGGAGCTAAAAAAAAAAACTCATAAAAGAAGTCTAAATTATTTAAGCACTATAATTAGATAAAAAAAAAGGGTAATCAAAATTTTTATTTTCAGTAAAAAAAAGAATATAAAAAAAATTGTAGAAGGACTTGGCCTAAAAAAATTAAATCGATCATTTTGACACTACCTTGACTAATTCCTCAAGATAGCTACTCAAAGCCAAAGGTAATATCTTCTTTCTTTTTATTTGTAATTTCATATTATTTTTTACATACATTTACTAACTTTTCTACTTTTGTGTGTTCCATAACCTCCTAGGGCACTATACGTGTCGGTTTCCTAATTTGGAAACCAAGTAGAATTTTACCGACCGCGAGTGAGTTTGAGAGTGAGTATACATGGTTTGTTTGATTTTTTTCTTGTATGTATCATCCTTATGTAGAGTATGAAATGGAAGCAATGATAATTGTACAAAATGCATAAGGAAGCTCCAAAGAATGAATGATGGAATTCTAGCAAGATAGCATTTTCGACTACTTTTTTTTTATTATGTAAAAAATCGTTTTTCATCATAAAATTAAAATTTTTTACAGTAAGCTTATGTATTTAGGAGTGTATGAGACTTGGAATTTTATAAAAATAAATTTTAACCAACTCACAAAAAATCAGACATGAAGACATAGTAACACCACAAATTTCTTACTACAGGTCTGTCTATTTGCCAATTCTCGACCAATATCCTTTTTTAATAATACAATTTGAATCGAATATCTAGAAATAAGATTTGTTGAGCTTTGTAAGTTGGGGTCACACGTTCCCATAGGATAAATACTCTATTATTTATGATTTTTACAAAACAAGGTATCAAAATGATAAACTGATTTGAGGTTGTTTTCCCTAACCAAGCATACTCTTTTCATTTGGCATATCAAAAGACTTCTAAAAAGGGGGAATTTTCTACAGAGAATTTATATGCTTGTCCTTAACATACCATTAAAAGGATCATGCCAATTTTGAAGTACTTTTACCATTATCACCCAATTCCCCATGAACGTCCCAAACCGGAGTGTTTTTTAAAGAAAATTCATTATCTTTCATTTCAACAGCTAGATGAATCCCAATTTTTGATATGTTATATAAGACTTATAGACATTTCCAAAGACCTATCATATGCTCAAATCCGACTGTTAGAACATGAGTTATGGTGTCCGAAATATTAGAGACACTTTAAACCCTTAAGCTTTTTAAGGGAACATGAGTTATGGTGTCCGAAATATTATTTATGAATCATATGCTTGTATCATTTCATTAATAAAATAAATCTTTCGAGTTATGGTTTATGGCTTATATTTAAATAAGAGGGTAAAGTTGAATATTCAATCATGATAGGTTATAAGATGATCTATTTGCCGCAGAGAATTATGCTTTTAAAGTTTTATTATCTCTGATAGATCGCTTACTTAATCTAACATGATTAAGGTTTTCACATATACTACCTATCATTTAGATTTAAGCCATATAGAATGTCCATTCTGCGTAAGTCAATTTCATACAATCTAAACACATTTCCTTCATATTCTTCTCAAATTCATACCAAATAAAATTCCTTTTTTAGCACACTCAAATAAGCCCACACAATCTCTTTTTGGAAGTTGGTCAACCCTAAATAAAGTCGTTATTTGAAACACATTTTACAAACAAAATCATTCTCCTCAAAGAAATTCCTATGGTGTCGCTGATTCTAGTGACTTCCTCAACCTTGATAAATTGACCTCCACCTTGAAAGCAAGATTGCTCAACCTCATTCAAATGACCCTATATGGATCGACCACCTCTCCTAAAACAATAATATAAACTTTCTTGAAACCTCGTATGAAATTTAAACCATTTATAAATGGACGTTCGTAAGAACTACGTAGGGTTTTGATCCGGGAGTGGATTCAAATCCCACAATGAACGGTACGTAGTGCAACTTTAATGCTCAAACCCACCATATATCGTAAGGTTTAATTCACTTTTATTTTACATTTGAGTGTGATTGACAATGTGGAAATTTTCATGTTTTTATGCATTAGTTTAAGGAAAAGTATGTGAATAATCATAACCAATTAACAACGTATTAGTAAGAGCCTGTTCGTTAGAACAGAAGAAGAGAAGAGTTCCAAACGTTCGATCTTCCTAACTTATACCCCGTACCTAGATTTTTCATTTTCCTAAGACCATACTTATATAGTGCCTCATCTAATGGAGTCAATGTCGTTTTCTATTTGAAAACGATCATAAACAAAAAGACCGTCTCTATTCGGGCAAAAATAGAGTGGCGACTCTAATTTTTATTTTTTCTAGTCAAATTATCAACTTACGTGGGATTTTGACTTCTAATTTTAATTAGTAAAAAAATGGGTACCACACCGGTGAGACCATCTTCTCGCGAGCTCCCTATTGGCGCCTGTTGGGGAGGTCGTTTTAGTGACCAGGTGACTACTGCCCATGTCTGAGAGCTGATCCTCTCGGTATGTTCTTTTTGAATAGTTGACATCTTTGTATTGCTTTTAGTAGGAGCTTTATCTTACAAACATATCCTGCATGAGCCTGAGGTATTATACCGGCCATGGGACAGTCTGGTTATCCCCGCGCTAGCTACGTAGTATATCGCTGAGCGTCGCTACTTTCAGGGGACGTATGAGGCAGTGGTGTACCTAGAGAGTTGGTATTCAGCACTCCTCAGAGATTTGACATCTTTGTAAGTGTAGATCTTCATTTTATTCATTGTCTTTAATGAAAATCCGATTTGCTTATCATTGTTTATAATTTTTTTTTTTTAAATTATTTTTTCTCAATTCTTCATTAGTTATGATAATAGATTTTCATTTAGTTTTCATGTTAATGTTTTTGTTTTAAAAACATATTTTCGCAAAAAAATTATGATATTTGAACTTGATGTGTTTTTCCGGTTTTTTTTCGAGGGTTTAATTATTTCAGTCGATTTTTGGGTTAATTCTCTTTTTCTTTTACGTTTTATATTTCATATTTCTTTTAGATCTTTTGTAGAGTTGGATCTAGTTTAGTTAACATTTCGTTCACTTTTTTTTTTGTTCGTTTTATTCTTCTTATATGATAGCCAAATCTGATATTATTAATATATTAATGTATTTCTTTTATTTTACTTTCAATATCGGATTTTATTTCTTTAGATTTTTAATTTTTTTTTCGTTTTAAAAATTTATCTATTTAGGTTTTCCTACCAAATCATTATTTAGCTAGTTTTCTGAAATTGTTTTTTTTATTTTTTTATTTTTTCTATTGTGTGTTTTTTTTTTCTATTGTGTGTGTAATCGACATATAACCGAACTTTTAGTTTTCATCCAGTATTACATTAGTATTGATTTTTTTTTTCTATTCAATTATTATATTTTATTTACTACTTTCTTGGTTAAGTTTCCATATGTTTCTTTGTTCTTTTGATTTTTTTATTTTTTTATTATGTTGGTATAGTTTTTCCGATTTATTTTACTAGAGACTAATTTTTGTTTTATTTTAATGTGTGTATATTTGTCTTTACAGGTAAAGATTTTTGCAAGTTATCATCTACAAGATTTTTGAAGTTGGATGTTATCATTTAAAGAGTTTTGTATTTTTATTTTATTATTGTGTATTGGATTTTCAATTATATTTGTATTATCATTTACAAAAGTCAAAGTTGTCACAACAGCAAATGCAACAAATCGGTTACTCTCAGAGACGTGTGCTCGACGATGCAAGATACATGTTTCTTAACTCTTTTATCTGTTTAACTAACGCTAGTTTGCAGGTATCGGCGTTACAAGAGTGATTTAGGATCGCAAAACGTTCTGAATCATTCTCCGTCCCTATCGCTACTTTGACTTTTGTTTTCGAAACTTGCGTTTCTCCAAACTCAGTCAAAGTGAGGGATTCTGTAGACACACATATGTGTCTCCCCAAAACCAAACCTGGTGATGTGTACCTTTCATGTCAAATCATAATCGAATGAAGTGAAAGTGTGGAAAGTCTAGTGTTGCGGTTAGTTTTTAATTCTTTTCTTTTTCACTATTTTTGACAACCTATTTTATGGAAACAGTCAATCCAGTTTGGTTTGGTCCTTGGAAAGGATCCAGTGATAGTGTAGTTGGGTTGGGTTTAAAAAAAGGTTTCCAATGGTATATTATTAGCCCAATTCCGATGAATAATGAGGAAGTTATGACCAAATTACTAAACTGGGCCCGGTTTGATTTTTATATGCGGCCCAATGATCTAGAGGAGGGCCTATTATTGGTTTATCATTCCTAATCTGATTAGAATTGATTAGTCTTCTAAAATCTTCTAGAAGGTTCTTTTGAGTCCTAATTTGGTTAGCATTAATAAATTGACTTTTAAGAGTTTTAATTAGAATAAAAGAAGTGTTTTTAAGGAAATTATAGTTTTACCCTCTCGTAAGTTCAAATATAATAAAAAAAAACACACGTGGAAAACTAATTGCAGCGCCATACGACACGTCGGTCGCCTGGCGATTGACCTGGCGTCTGGCGACAGGCGCGTGTGTGGTGACAACGTCGTGTTTTTTTTTTTTTTTAAAACTCTGATTTGTTTTTTTATCATATCCGACTGATTTTCTCTATAAATAGCCTCGTAAAACCTTGGTTTCAATCACTAATTCTCACCAACTCTCATCAAGAAATTCGTAATTACTTTTTCTCTTTTTCTTTTCTAAATTAGCCTTTTCTCATACAAAATTCCGCATTCACAAGATCTAGACACACCTAGCAAGTTCGAATTTGCCTTTGCCCAAGATGTGAAAGGATTAATTTATGAGGGTTTGGTCCCAAATCTCTCTTTCAATTATTTAATTTAATTATTTAATTTTACATTTTCCTTGAAGTTACTAACATGTGTATTTTGTTATTAGAAAGAGATACGAGGCATCCAAGTAAGTGCTTTAATCGTTTTATTGATATTATGATATAGAAATCATGTCTAGGGTGTTATTTTGATTCTTATTATCGTGTTAGGATGTTTTCCTTGTTTAATGTTTTGAATGACACCAATGATTCCTAGTATTATGTTTAGGGTAAAGGTTATAATATCAAATATGATTATTATAATTTTTGCGATGCTTCCAATTTTCTTTCTTAATATTAATGATAGTATCATGTTAGGGCTAAAGCATTGATTTTTGTCGTTTAGTGACATGCTATGGTTTGTTATTAATCTTGTTAGTATCATGCATAGGATCTTGCTATCATTATGCTTTAACGTGATTACAATTATTTTAATTATGATTATAATTGTTGTTATTATTGTTATTATTATGTTGCTTGATATTATTTATTGTTATTATTTGATCACACCTTTTATGCATGTTTAAAGGGAATTTGTACTTGTAATAACGCTTAATAAGATAATTAATAATCTTGTTTAGGGTTAATTTGATTATAATTCAAGTGATCGCCAATAATAGATTTGTTTGTGCATTAATATTTAACCAACATAGATAAGCAGGTTTAGGGTTAACCTAATAATTGCATGTTAGTCAAAAAGCGCACATGAATACGAGAAGAATAAAGTAGAGACCTATTATTAGGGCAGGTTCTTTCTCTTTTAGATTGGATTTGTACCTTCATCCCCGAACTTCCAGTTTTGGTTCCAGACCTATTGGAGTTAACGATCTCCTGGATCGTTAAGGGGTGAAACCTTCACCCTGTGAACGGTTTACAAGTTCCTAAAACTTGTTGGCGACTCTGTTGCACTAGCTTCCTTCCCTTTGGACCCCACCATTCTAAAGTGTATGAGCACAGTGGGGTTCAATTTTGGGGTAATGCTTGAAATATTCCCTACACACTCGCACTGGTAGGGGTCGCACAACTCATTGAGTTATGCGCGCCACCTGCTTGTACGATTTTTTTATTTTAATTCGAGCCTCAGGGCGGTGGCACGGCTTCAAAACATTGATAGGGAAACCTCAGGCCTCGAATTATGAGGGAAACCTCAGGCCTCGAATTAAGTGGGTTGAAGGGAGAAAGAGAAGAGCAGTGAGGGTTTTCGAATCGCCGTTAAAGGTGGCACCTGTGGTGGAGGGAAATGGAGAGAAGGGTAGTGAAGGTTTTTGCTAGGTCGAATGTAACAGTGAAGGGAGCTGAACGAAAATGAAAAAGGAAAGAGAAAGAACAAAGGAGGGGGAAGGAAGGAGGAGGAAAGGCGAGTTTTTTCAAAATAAAAATTGGAACCGGTTCAAACCGGTGGCCTTGACTTTTTTGCCACCGGTTTGAAGTGAACTGGTGCCAATTAGCTGCCCCGGTTTGCTTTTTACCCATTTTTGCCACCTATTTTGTACATAAATAAAGATGCATTTGGCAACTAGCAGCATGACCCCATGAGTCTTCAAGGGACGGCCTTTGCAACTTCATGGCTTCGTTTTTCAAGTACCTCCGTCTTCCAGACATGACTATAATTATGCAAATTCTAGTATGTACGATAAAGACTAATCTAAATATTAAGGTACAAAATGCTCAACAATTAGAAGACCGTAATTAGATTTAAAAAAATACATCACAGATCGTAGTCCATATTTTCTATCCTAATCGGGCTCCACTAGTTGCCATTTATAGCACCTGTGAGGGAATATACATTCCATTAAGCCATTCACTTTTTGTGAATGGCCCATGCATTTTACAACAATAAAACAACTAACAATGCATAAAACGGTTCGCAGACCGTATTTAGATTTAGAAAAATACATCACGGATCGTAGTCCATATTTTCTTTTCTAATCGGGCCCTATTAGTTGCCATTTATAAAACCTGTGAGAGAATATACATTTCATTCATCCATTCACTGTTTGTGAATGGCCCATGTATTTTACAACGATAAAACAAGTAACAATGCATAATACGCACGTAAACTAGTAACTAATTTAGGTCGTTAATCCAATTAACATGGCTAATTGAAACTAGTCAAAGTTGTTAAATTGATTATGTAAATTAGCGCAATTAAAATTTGTCACTCCAACTAAATTCCGCATCCATTTTAATTAATCTAATTAATTAAGCCGGTAAACCCAAATATTGCCAAAATTAAATTTTGCAAATGCCGCTAAAAAACAGAGGCCTAGCCTCTAAAATTTAATTAAAATAATTAAAACCAAATGAATTAATAAAATTATAAAAATGGCCAACTAAGCAAACATGAAGCCAACTACATTGAACTGGCTCACGTACTAAGTACGTGCCTTATGCAAGCCAAGGTCGTCTAGCAACCGACGTAGCACTAGATAGGCCGAGGCTAGTAGCGTTTGCTACGGGTTACCTGATGCTAGGCACACGCACTAAGGCTGCTTGCCCCTTCGCACCAAGCAACGCACACACTCGCTCAATGTTGCACCAATCACGGCCAACCACACAGCTGCAGGCATGGTGCGCGCACATAGCACAATGATGCTGCTCGTAGATGGCTGGAGCGTGATGATGCCATTAATAAGCAACAACCACGCAAATGTGGCCTTACACAAGCTCGGGGCAGCCTACTTGGCAGCCACATGCGGGCTGCTACTCAGCTCGGTTAGCCTAGTGAGGCTCTTGCCTCGATTTGCGTGTGTAGGGAATATTTCAAGCATTACCCCAAACTTGAACCCCATTGTGATCATACACTTAAGCATGGTGGCATCCAAAGGCAAGGAAGATAGAGCAAAAGAGTCACCAAGAAGTTTTAGGAACTTGTAAACCATTCACAGGGTGAAGGTTACACCCCTTAACAATCCAAGAGAGCATTAAGTCCAATAGGTCTGGAACCATGACTGGAAGTTCGGGGATGAAGGTACAAATCCAATTTAAAAGAGAAATAACCTTCCCTAATAATAGGCCTATACTTTTTTCTTCTCGTATTCATGTGCGCTTTCTAACTAACATGCAATCAATAGGTTAAACCTAAACCTGTTTATCTATATTGGTTGAATATTAATGCACAAAAAACACTATTATTGGCGATCACTTGAATAATAATAATATTAGCCTAAACAAGATTATTAATTATCTTATTAAGCGTGATTACAAGTATAAATTTATTTTGAACATGCAAGATGTGATCAAGCAATAACAATAATAAATATAATCAAGCAACATAAAAATCATCATCAAAATAATAATCATCATCAAAATAATAATAATCATAATCATGCAAATAATCATGATAATCATAATAACAATCATAATCATGTTAAAAATAAAGCATCATAATAATAGCAAGATCCTAGGAATGATACTAACAAGATTAATAACAAACCCTAGCATGTCACTCTAAATAAAAATCAAAGCTTTAACCCTAACATGATACTAACATGCTATTAGGAAAGACAATAAGAAGCATCATAGAAATCATAATTAATATAAGAAAATCACCCTATATATGATACTAGGAAACAATAAAACATCCTAAACATGATTTCTATATCATAATATCAATTAAACAATTAAAGAAATTACTTGGATGCCTCGTACCTCTTTCTAATAACAAAATACACGCGTTAGGAACTTAAAGGAAAATAATAAAAATCAAACAATTAAATCAAATAATTGAAATAAAGATTTGGGACCAAACCCTCAGAAATATCAAACCTTTCAAGTCTAGGGCGAAGGCAAATTCGAATTTGGCTAGGTGTGTCTAGATCTTGTAAATGCGGAATTTTGTATGTGAAAAGTTTGTTTAGAGAGAGAGAGAGAGAGAGTATCAAGAATTTCTTGATGTGATCTGGTACATAAAAACGGAGGTTTAAGGAGCCTATTTATAACGAAAAAAAGCCAGAACATGATAAAAAAGAATCGGAGATTCAAGAAGAATAAAACACGACGCTGGCGCCGCACTTGCCTCTGTCGCCGCGCAACTGGCCTGTTGCTAGGTAACAACTTGTGGTGCTGCACTGCAGAAAGTTTTTTCACACGTTTGCATATTTTCGATAAAATTAAACGTACGAGGGGTAAAACTGTAATTTTATTTAAAACACTTCTTTTATTCTTAATAAAACTCATAAAATTCAATTAGCAATGCTAATCACATTAGGAATCAAAAGAACTTTCTAGAAGATTCTAGAAGACTATAATCAATCCTAATTGCATTAGGAATGATAAATCATAATAGGCCCTCCTCTAGATCATTGGACCGTATATAAAGATTTAACCGGGCCCAGTTTAGTAATCTGGTCATAACTTCCTCATTATTCATCGGAATTGGGCTTATAATATATCGTTGAAAAGTTCTTTTCAAGCCCAATCCAACTACATTA
Organism: Chenopodium album; assembly: GCF_948465745.1. Classification (NCBI taxonomy): domain Eukaryota; kingdom Viridiplantae; phylum Streptophyta; class Magnoliopsida; order Caryophyllales; family Amaranthaceae; genus Chenopodium; species Chenopodium album. The sequence goes on from NC_137836.1 coordinate 32,243,408, forward strand.
TTATTGGACCCTTTCCATGACCAAACTAAATTGTATTCGCTATTTTCATAAAATAGGTTTTCAAAAATAGAGAGAAAGAAGAGTATTAAAAACTAACCGCAACACTAGACTTTACGCACTTTCAGTTCATTCGATTATGATTCGAGGTGAAAAGTATTCATCACTTGGTTTAGTTTTGGGGAGACACAAATGGGTGCCTACAGAAGCCCCCTCTTTGAATGAGTTTTAAGAAACACAAGTTTTGAAAACAAAAATCAAAGAATCGATAGGGACGGAGAATGATTCAAAACGTTCTGCAATACTAAATCATTCTTGTAACGCCGATACGTGCAAACTAGCGTTAGTTAAAGCAAATAAGAGAGTTAAAAAACGCGTATCTTGCACCGTCGAGCACACGTCTTAGAAGTAACCGATTTGTTGTTTTGACAACCTTCCAAAAGCTAGGGAAAGCAATATCGCTACTTTTGACTATCCTTCTCAAATTAGGGGATACCGCCTGAAGACTGCTACGCTTGTAACATCCTCCAATATCTGCTGTGATAGTCTTCTGCAAGCCAGAGAATCTTATCAAAGACTGCTTCGCTTGAAACGATCTACATTGCTTTTTGACCATCTTCCGCAAGCAAGGGAATATGATAAAAGATTGCTTCGCCTGAAGCGATCCTCATTTGTTGCGATAATACTCTAAGGAGTACCATTGAAGACCAACGCTTGTCGATCTTTTAAAGTTCACCTGAACATGCTTTTGCTATGCCAGTGCGTCGGCGCTTTGCTGCTTGTGAACCAGTATGTCGGCGCTTCTATCGTTTGTGAACCATTGCGTTGGTGCTTTTGCTATCTATGAATCATTATGTAGGTGCTTTCGCGATGAGTGAATGTTTAGGAGCTTTAAGCTAAGTGAGACGATCATTTATCAGGTCGAACACATCATGCGATTGTAACCGAGCCAATTATTGAATCATGTCAAGTTGCTTATAGGGGCTAACTGGCGTACCAAGGAACCCAAACTGCTGTACAAGGTTGAAACAATCGTTCAGAGAGGGCTAGCGTTCTTTCGCCGCTATAACGTCGCTGTCGCCGCATTTTCTTTCTGTCACTTAGCGCTGCACTCTTTTGCGCGGTGATAGAGTTGTCGTGCGATGCTGCTGTCGGGATTTCTGAATAAATCCCCTTTCTTCCTCATTTCGCTTTTATGGCTTATTTTATTCGAGTTTCGCCATGAAAACTTTGAGTTGTCCATTCTTGCTCGTTTCTCAACCAAATTGGCTCAAATATGTTGCAAATCGAAGCTTTGTTCATCTAGTTTGCTGATATATATAAGTTTTTTCCAAACTCACTCGATTTTTTGAGAATTTTGCACATTTTTATTCACGAATTTCTTGAATATTCGAAACTTATATTGCTCAATTTGCTTTGTTTGTCAAAATTTTTGCCATGAAAATGCTTGATTATGTTTGTATATTGCCTTGGGATTATTTTGAGACATTTTTAACTCAATTTGGTGAAGAAACAAACGATTCACCATTGTAGAACCTCTTAAGGTCAGGAGAACAATGTGGCTCGTTCTTGATGGTTTTCCTAGCAATTCTTGTCCGATTTGTCACAATAATTATGTTAATATTGCATGAAATTATTTGGTTGCTTGAAAAATGCCATATATGCTTGAATTTTAATTGTGCTCTGCTTTAGTACTACTTACTCTATTTTTTGCGAACATAATATCATGTGGCTAGGCGAACCTTAGATACTACAGAGCCTAAATTTTTGTTAATTTTGCACAATGTAGTATGGCTAGATAGCGAGGTTCCGGTTCCCAGTCCCGAGACACAAGACGGGAAAAGAAGCCTGTTTAGGAGGATGTGGATCCTTCCACCTCTCTCAGTCCCTTCCCTCAGTGGGACAAGCCAATGTTGTTCTTTGGCCCCGATCACCATATTTCTAAGAGGGTGCGTCGTGGGATTGTTAGTGGTAGGACGCGCAGCCATGGCTCGGGAAACGAGACCCAAGGCAAGTTGTACAACAAGTATTTTAGCGGCGATGAGGGGCAGGGATTACTTTGGAAGTCTTGTGGGCTGACTGCCCTGTTCCGGGCTACGCAGGCCATGTATTCGTTCGATGCAGACCACCACGTGGTTTGCGCTTTAGTGGAGTTCTTCTGGGACACCACCAACACTTTTCACTTTCCTTGGCGTAAGATGACTGTCACCCCATCCGACTTCAGTCTCATCTCGAGACTGGAGTTTCGCTCGACTGCACTGCCGTACGACAGCTCTATTAGTGTTTTCTCTCCTGTGGTCGATGAGATGTTGGGTCCGATCGCTGTTCGGGCCCGTGCCGAGGTAGAGCTATCACGATTTAGCTCTAGGTGCATTCGCCGGTTGACCCTGGTGATGACTTTTGAGGACGATGCGACCACTCGAGAGCAGCGGGTGCGCATCTTTGCACTTATTTTGCTGTCATGGACCTTTTCCCCTAACAAGGGTAGTTTGGTGCTGTTTTACTACCTTCTTGCTCTCCGTGATCTTCAGCTGATCGTGACTTACGATTGGGCTAGCTCAGCCTATGCTGACTTTCTGCGGGGATTGCGAGACTCTTGTCGACACCGGTCCTACGTAGGATACATCGCTATCAATATCTTCTAGAGAGTCGTAGAGGTATACTTTATTTCTTTAAAATTTAGCCCTAAAATCTTATTAGCACCTGCTGATATCTTTTTATATTTTTAGATCTAGTTCTACGAGTACTTCCCTTCGCTTGCGCCGGTGAGACCATCTTCTCGCGAGCTCCCTATTGGCGCCTGTTGGGGAGGTCATTTTAATGACCAGGTGACTACTGCCCATGTCTGAGAGCTGATCTTCTCTGTATGTTCTTTTTGAATAGTTGACATCTTTGTATTGCTTTTAGTAGGAGCTTTATCTTACAAACATATCCTGCAGGAGCCTGAGGTATTATACCGGCCATGGGACAGTCTAGTTATCCCTGCGCTAGCTACGTAGTACATCATTGAGCGTCGCTACTTTCAGGGGACGTATGAGGCAGTGGTGTACCTAGAGAGTTGGTATTCTGCACTCCTTAGAGATTTTCGTCCACTACTACAAAATCGGCCAAAGACACCCAAAATAAGAGAATCGTTAACTACATAATTGGTCTCTCATAAAAGAGAGACCCGTTATCTTCAATAATAGGTCTCTCGAAATATAACTAAGACCAGTCATTTAAGATAACCCGTCTAAAGGTATAACCAACGACCTGTCCTTCTATATAACCGGTCTCTTGATTTTGTAATATTTTAATTCGAAAAATCAAACACGTACACTTGTCACTATGAAGGACACGGGTCTCCTACTAAAAATCCCTAATCCTTGAAATAGTTCATCCGCCGCTTTTGCCTCATCACTCTCTCCTCTTTCTACTTCATATTTTACTTTTGGAGTACTCATCTCTTTCATCCTCCTCCTCTTATCTCTTATCCTTCTCACCCCATTTATAATTGTCTTCATGTTTTTCTCAATTACAAGAAGGACTCACTCCATCATGTCAAAATTTCAAGATCTACTCCATCATGTTTGTAAATTTTTGTAAGTGTTGATCTTCATTTTTTTCGTTGTCTTTAATGAAAATCTGATTTTCTTATCATTGTTTATAATTTTTGTTTTTTAAATTATTTTTTCTCAATTCTTCATTAGTTATGATAATAGATTTTCATTTAGTTTTCATGTTAATGTTTTTGTTTTAAAAACATATTTTCGCAAAAAAAAAAATTATGATATTTGAACTTGATGTGTTTTTCCGGTTTTGTTTTGAGGGTTTAATTATTTCAGTCGATTTTTGGGTTAATTCTCTTTTTCGTTTACGTTTTTTATTTCATTTTTTCTTTTAGATCTTTTGTAGATTTGGATCTAGTTTAGTTAACTTTTCGTTCACTTTTTTTTTGTTCGTTTAATTCTTCTTATATGATAGCCAGATCTGATATTATTGATATATTAATGTATTTCTTTTATTTTACTTTCAATATCGGATTTTATTTCTTTAGATTTTTAATTTTTTTTTCGTTTTAAAAATTTATCTATTTAGGTTTTCCTACCAAATCATTATTTAGCTAGTTTTTTGAAAATGTTTTTTTTTTTTATTTTTTTAAATTTTTCTATTGTGTGTTTTTTTTCTATTGTGTGTGTAATCGCCATATAACCGAACTTTTTGTTTTCATCCAGTATTGCATTAGTATTGATTTTTTTTTCTGTTCAATTATTATATTTTTTTTACTACTTTCTTGGTCAAGTTTCCATATGTTTCTTTGTTCTTTTGATTTTTGATTTTTTTATTATGTTGGTATAGTTTTTCCGATTTATTTTACTGGAGACTAATTTTTGTTTTGTTTTAATGTGTGTATATTTGTCTTTACAGGTAAATATTTTTGCAAGTTATCATCTACAAGATTTTTGAAGTTGGATGTTATCATTTACAGAGTTTTGTATTTTTATTTTATTATTGTGTATTGGCTTTTCATTTATATTTGTATTATGTTTGTAATTTTTGAGATATATGGCATTCAAGAATTAATTTTGTACTCCGTAAACAATAATGTATAAAATAATTAAATGAGTTATATTGATAATTATAATTACAATTTTGTATCAAATAAGCTATTTTTTTTATTTTAAATAATATCCGAGAGACCTGTTAAGTTTAATAACCGGTCTCAAATTTCTCAAAAAAGAGACTACTTAATCTTTCATAGGCGGTCTCAGAATTTAAAAAAAAAAAGAGACTGCCTATCTTCAATAGGCGGTCTCAGTTTTCTCATTCTAGAGACCGCCTCTAGTCAAGCAGTCTCTTTGCTAAAGAGACCACTTAGCTAGAGACCGCCTCTAAGGCAGTCTCTTTGGCTGATTATAACGGGTCTCTTAGGTCGATTTTGTAGTAGTGGTCGTCCTTGCTCCTCCGCCTCGCCACATGTTCCATGATGCGATGCTGCTCAACTTGGCGGAGAGGTCGCCTGCTGGTACCCCTTGGCGATCTTATGCTAGCTCGGGGCGATCCTATGAGGAGGATTTACCGCCATTGTTAGCTTCGGCCCCTGTTTTGTCTATGGAGGTGGCGTTATGATTTTTTTTTTTGTCTTTTATTTCTTTACTAAGTAGCCCCCAAGTGGTATTTTATTCACTTTGGTTTTCTTTTTGCCAGACTGAGCCTGCTGAGTTCGTTTCGCCTCGTATGTCTATCCACTATCAGGGGACATACGGGCCTATTGAGGAGATGATCCCTCCGGTTCCCGAGGATCGGGGTTTGGTGGAGCGATGTATCCCTCGTCACCAGACTCGAGTGAGTTATTTACTTGCTATTTGTTTACATCTGTCTTATATTGTTATGGACTTTATTTCTTTGACAGTTCTCGCGCGAGGTGGTTTCGGCGATGGCGAGGTTCAAAGACGCCTTTCGGAGCCAGCTAGTGCGGATGAGGAACGTGGCTTCCTGTCGTCATAGCGACGCTGCTCAGGAGGTAACTTTTTCTCGCATTTTGCATTGTTTATTTTATTTTTGTTTTCTTTGCATCTAACTTGATTTATTTTTGCAGGAACAACCTGTTCTTTCCCATACTCGGATGAGACCCGAGGCTCGGAGAGAACCGGCTAGGTCTAGATCGAGGCGTCGCCGCACTACTTCTAGTGGTCGGGGTGGCTGATCCGATGCTGCTCGGATCGAGGCGGTGGAGGGCTCAGGCTCTTCATCTCAGGGTGCACGGACTGGGCCGATGGGCCAAGGACAGCGACATCGGCTTCGGTAGGTGGTGGGACGTACGAGTTTGGCTCGTCTTTGCAGCAGATTTAGCCTTTGCTGATTCATCATTAGGGCGACCTTGGGTGGACTGGTCCTGAGTTGAGTTTCCCTACTCCTGGCGAGACCTGAGATGGTGGGAAGAATACTCCTCCATCTACACAGTTCTTTGATTTGATGAACATTCCTCATCATTTGCGTCCTCTAACGCTGTAGTTGTACCTGTGATTATTTATTTTGACTTTTATAGGACTTTGCCTGACTGACTCGTTTATTAGATACATTTGTTAGACATATTTCGTATATACAAACTATTATCTATTATGACTGTATTATATTTGCATTTATTTTTCATTTTTATGTGTATATGTGTGTATGCATAAATTGTGATTAATTTTGCGCAAAAATTTCCATCATTTTTATTACTAATGGAGGGTATCTGACTTTCTCCCAAAAAAGAAAAAATGAAAATACATCAGACTTAATTAAGCTTGAATAAATCCAAAAAAGAGAAGGAAACTATATTAATATGTGTGGGGATAATTGAACAAAGGGTGAAATTGCAAAGTCATTGCACGAATTCAAATCATAGCCTAAAAAATGCGGTTTGCATAGCACATTAAGGAACGCTGCAGCGCTGCTTGTCGCCACGCGTGTTGCGCTGTCGTCGAGCGTTGCTGCTGTCGCCAGGCGACAGACTTGTCGTTTGGCGCTGCAGTGTGCTGCTTCCGAATCCTTTCCGGAGTCAAATTGCATCGATTTTGTAAATAAATAGCCTAATAATCAGTCGATTTTATGTATAATTCGAACAGATTAATTGTAGGGAATATTTCAAGCATTACCCAAAACTTGAACCCTACTATGATCATACAATTAAGCATGGTGGCGTCCAAAGGGATGTAAGATGAAGCAAAAGAGTCGCCAACAAATTTAAGGAACTCGTATACCATTCACAGAGTGAAGGTTACACCCCTTAACGATCCAAGAGATCGTTAACTCTAATTGGTCTAGAACCATGACTGGAAGTTCGGGGATGAATGTACAAATCCAATCTAAAAGAGAAAGAACATGCCCTAATAAAAGGCCTCTACTTTATTCTTCTCGTATTCATGTGGGCTTTCTAACTAACATAAAATCATTAGGTTAACCCTAAACCTGTTTATCTATGTTGGTTGAATATTAATGCAAAACAACACTATTATTGGCGATCACTTGAATTATAATCATATTAGCCTAAACAAGATTATTAATTATCTTATTAAGCGTGATTACAAGTAAAAATTCCCTTTAAACATGCAAGGTGTGATCAAGCAATAATAATAATAAATATAATCAAGCAACATAATAATCATCATCAAAATAATAATCATCATCAAAATAATAATAATCATAATCATGAAAACAATCATGATAATCATAATAACAATCATAATCATGTTAAAAATAAAGCATAATAATAATAGCGAGATCCTAGGCATGATACTAACAAGATTAATAACAAACCCTAGCATGTCAATAAAAAATAAAAATCAAAGCTTTAACCCTAACTTGATACTAGTATGCTATTAGGAAAGACAATAAGAAGCATCATAGAAATCATAATTGATATAAGCAAATCACCCTAAATATGATACTATGAAGCAATAAAACATCCTAAACATAATTTCTATATCATAATATCAAATAAACAATTAAAGCACTTACTTGGATGCCTCGTACCTCTTTCTAATAACAAAATACACGTGTTAGTAACTTTAAGGAAAATAATAAAAATCAAACAATTAAATCAAACAATTGAAATAAAGATTTGGGACCGAACCCTCAGAAATATCAAACCTTTCACGTGTGGGGTGAAGGCAACTTCGAATTTGGCTAGGTGTGTCTAGATCTTGTGAATGCGGAATTTTGTTTGTGAAAAGTTGGTTTAGAAAGGGAGAGAGAGAGTATAAAGAATTTCTTGATGAGAGTTGGTACTTAAAAACAGAGGTTGAAGGAGGGTATTTATAACGAAAATAAGCCGGAACATGATAAAAAGAATCGGAGTTTCAAGAAGAATAAAACACGACGCTGGCGCCGCACTAGCCACTGTCGCCGAGCGACAGACGTGTCGCCGCATGATAGGCCTGTCGCCAATTGACAGCTTGTGGTGCGGCGCTACAGACAGTTTTTTTACACGTTTTCATATTTTTGATAAAATTAAACGTATGAGGGGTAAAACTGTAATTTCATTTAAAACAATTCTTTTATTCTAAATGAAAGTCATAAAACTCAATTATCAATGTGTAGGGAATATTCTAAATAAACCCCACTGTGATCATACCACTTAAGCATTGTGGCGTCCAAAGGGAAAGAAGATAGAGCAAAAGAGTTGCCAACAAGTTTTAGGAACTTGTAAACCGTTCACAGGGTGAAGGTTACACCCTTTAACGATTCAGGAGATCGTTAACTCCAATAGGTTTGGAAGCAAGGCTGCAAGTTCGGGGATGAAGGTACAAATTCAATCTAAAAGAGAGAGAACATGCCCTAATAATAGGCCTCTACTTTATTCTTCTCGTATTCATGTGCGCTTTTGGACGAATATACAATCACTAGGTTAGCCCTAAACCTGTTTATCTATGTTGGTTGAATGTAAATGCACAAATAAAACTATTATTGGCAATCACTTGAATTATAATCCAATTAACCCTAAATGAAATTATTAATTATCTATTCAGCATAATTACAAGTACAAATTCCCTTAAAACATGCATAAAATGTGATCAAGTAATAACAATAAATATATTCAAGCAACATAATAATAATAATAATAATCATCATAATAATAATCATAATATCAATCATAATAATCATCACGATAATAATAATAATAATAATAATAATCATGTTAACAATAAAGCATAATAATAATAGCAAGATCCTAGGCATGATACTAACAAGATTAATAACAAACCCTAGCATGTCACTAAACAATAAAAATCAAAGCTTTAGCCCTATCATGATACTAACATGAATATTAGGAAAGACAATAAAAGGCATCATAGAAATCATAATTGATATTATGAACTTATTGTTATCACTCTAAACATCATACTAAGAAAAGCATCCTAACATGATACTAGGAAAAACATCCTAACATGATACTAGGAATAAAAATAACAACCTAAACATAATTTCTATATCAAAATATTAATAAAACAATTAAAGTACTTACTTAGATGCCTCGTACCTCATTCTAATAACAATATACACACGTTAGTAACTTCAAGGAAATTATAAAATCAAAGAACTAAATTAAATAATTGAAATAGAGATTTAGGACCAACCCCTCAGAAATATCAAACCTTTCACGTCTAGGGAAAAGGAAACTTCGAACTTGGATAGGTGTGTCTGGTGCTAATGTATGAGGAATTGTGTTTGTAAAAGGCTAGGCTTAGAAAAAGGGAGAGACAGAGTAAGCTTTAGCTTAGAGAGGGAAGAGAATTAGAGAGTTTTGGTTGAAAGTTGATGATTAAAAATGGAGGTCTAAGGAAGCTATTTATAACGAAAATCGGTTCGGATTTGATAAAAAAAAAAATCATAGTTTGAAAAGGAATAAAACATGACGATGTCGCCGCAACTGCTGTCGTACGGCGCTGCAAGATAGTTTTTTGGATTTTGTTTTTATCATATCTTTTGATATAGAAGTCTAAATAAGACATATAATATGTCGTTGGAAAGCTCTTGATGTCTACTTTCCAACCCAATTAGAATTAGATTATAATATTTTCTAGATAAAAAGATATAACTGAAATAGTGGAAGGGTGTCAGTTTTTAATAGAGTTTCATATCTCATTCATATCTTTTTTGTTATACCTCGAATTTAATATTATAATATATCATTGGAAAGATAATTTCAAGATCTATCCAACCATATGAAATTTGGATAAATATTATGAGGCACGAAAATAATATCTGAACATATTCCATCTCGTACAAAAAAAGGAATCTTAAAAAGAGTAGTTTTATTCAATTTCAAACTCTTTGAAACATAATTGTCAATCCTAAATCCATTAGGATTTAAAAGAACCTTCTAGAGTATTCTAGAAGACTATAATCAATCCTAATATCTTTAGGAATAATAATTAATAATAGGTCCTCCTGTAGATCATTGGGCCGTATGTAAGAACCAAACTGGGCCAAATTTAGTATTTTGGCCATAACTTCCACATTATTCATCGGAATTGGGCTTATAATATATCGTTGGAAAGGTCTATTCAAGCCCCATCCAACTATACTATTATTGGACCCTTGTCATGGACCAAAGTAAACTAGAATGCTCATTTTTCATATATAGGGTAAAAAAAAATATTTTCAAAAACAGAAAGAAGAGATATTTTAATAAAAACATCCTCATCACTAGACTTTTCACACTTTCGTTTCGTTCGATAATCAAATGAAATGAAAAATATTCATTACTAATTTGGTTTTGTGGAGACACAAATGGGTGTCTACACAATGCTAATCACGTTAAGAATAAAAAGAACCTTCTAGAAGATTCTAGAAGACTATAATCAATCCTATTTTCATTAGGAATGATAAATCATAATAGGCCCTCCTATAGATCATTAGGCCGCATATCATTGGGCTTATAATATATCGTTGAAAAACTCTTTTCAAGCCCAATCCAACTACACTATTATTGGACCCTTTCCATGTACCAAACTAAACTAGATTGGCTATTTTCATAAAATAGGTTTTCGAAAATGGAGAGAAAGAAGAGAATTAAAAACTAATCGCAACACTAGACTTTCCACATTTTCAGTTCATTCAATTATGATTCGACGTGAAAAGTATTCATCACCGGGTTTGGTTTTGGGGAGACACAAATGGGTGTCTACAGCGTGCCATAGCCTCGGGTTTCCAACCCAAATTTTGCGTGACATATAAGTAATTTTAGAACTAATTCAATGAGCAAAACTGAAAAATCAAGTAAGTTCAACTTAAAATAAAAATTCATTAAGGTGTATATAACAAAAATTATTTCTAAGAACCATTCTTTAAAAAATTTGGTTTAACTGGGTGCAATAAAATAAATAATTGCAATAACTCACTATTAATTTAATTAATTTAAATTAATCATACGATTTTGACAAAATAAAAGGGAGTTTGAAATATGAACACAAAATTTCAAATTAAAGATTCCAACTTTTTCACTTGTGAATCTTTGAAAAATCATATCTTCCTATATGAATATAAACGAAATTTCTATGACTAGATTCAAACTTTATGATTCAAATCAACATAATCCATGATTAAATGAAAAGTTCAACCAAAATATTCATGGAATTTAGTAACTCAAGGTTCAATAACTTAAAACAATTAAAGATGGAATCTTTAGTACTTAGAAGCAACAAAGAACAAATTTTTCACACTTTAATGCAATTGATTTGCAATTATATGAAAATAAAAACCAAACGTTTAAGCATCAATTACTAACAAGTAACCATGCTTAAAGAGGTTTAAAATTGCATATAAATTAAGGAAAGAACCAAATACATAACTACCATAAATATGCCATTAAGTTTCAAGGTTCGAAAGACTTAAAATTTTTCTTCAAAAAGAAAAATCCATCGAAAAAGGCATTTCTGGTCGTTTTTTTTGGCTAAAAACACATTCCTAACCTAAAAGGGTAAAGACATTTCCAGAGCACCTTTTCCACAAAAAAATCACTATTTTTGGGCAAAAACTTTTGTTATGGGTTGAAGACAGCTTTAATACGAGCTTAAAATTATAAAAACCGAGCTACTAATCTAATTAGCAACATATAACAAGAAAAATTAAGCCATAAAAACCCCTTGAAATATATGATTATAAAAATAAATGAGGAAGGCTTTGATACCACAGTTGGGTTTCGATGAGTCCGACTCACCGTGGAAGAAAACTCGAGCCAAGACAACACTCACAATAATTATAATCATAAAACATAATTAACTTAAACAACAAAATTAAGAAAGAGATTAATACCTTCGGCACATGATTCGCTCACTAAAAGAGCTCTTACTTCGAAAGCTCTAAGCCTCGATCACACGAGGACCTATAACGAAGTCCACCCGTAACTCAATCACCGAAAATGGTCCAATTCTTATGAGTTAGCTAAGCCCTACCTAAACCCGAGTAATTAATTATGTTCAAAGGTTTTCACAATGGTGATGCCCTTTTCAACACTTACCCAAGTGCTTTTCTCAATACCCCAACTTGGGTATTCATAGGGAAAGGTAAGAGTGAGATTTGCTCTTCCATCAATGTGGGAGAATTGAATTTTCCATTTTATTTTTAAATAAAAAATAAAATTAATTATCAAGCTACTAATAAATCATCAAGTGGCATATTCATGAGAGAGGTTAGGTGAGGATCACTTGAAAAAGGGGGGACCAAACTTGCTCCCCAATCCTCTCCCATAGCCGGCCAACTCAACACTCAAGCCCTAATCTATGCGAGCCATGTGGCACCCTTATTTGGGCACCAAGGCACCCAAGTGAGGGCTGCTTGCTGCTGCCATGCCTTCGACCCAGCAGGCCACGCACATTTCTGTGGGCTGCTTGGCCGAGGCCAGCTTCTAGCAAGCCACGCAGCAATGTGTGGGCTGCTAGCTGCGGCCTGCTAGCATGTCTCCCACTTTTGTGCGGGTAGCTAGCCTTGACCTTCTAGCATGCCACGCACATTAGTGCGGGCTGCTAGCCTTGGCCTACTAGCACGCCACATACATTAGTGTTGGCTGCGCCGTGGCCTGCTATCGTAGGTGCACTAGCACGCATCAGCCAGCCAAGGCTCGGCTTAATACGCTTGGTAGCCATCTTGCTAGGCCATATGGCCCTAACGCTCGATTTTCTCGGGGCATTCCGATAATAGGGGTATTTTTGTAATTTTGTTGATTTATAACTAATTTCTTTTCTCGTCTTTTTTATCATTTTCGACTCGACTTTTGACGGTCGGTTTCAACACTCTAAGCTCAAAATTTCGACGTCTAAATATTAATTACTGGGTCAACTCATTAATTCCTTCCAAATTTATTTGTCGCGTCAGTTTGTTAGTTGTTTAGGTGTGACCTGAAGGGGTTAGTCAAGATTAAGCCTTAATACTAATCATTCATTAATATTGCTAATCGGAAGTGGCCTCCACCCAGGCATTTCGATCACTTGATCACACTTAATAATTAGCTTTCTAATAATTCCAAACCCTCTATAGGAATATTGCACTTGTTTTAAGGACACCATTCCTTTCATAATTTATTTGTAAGAAGGAAGAAACGCTTCTCCATAAAGATGGGGTGTGAGAAGTGGAGTAGAATTTTTTAAAATGGCGATTTTCCATTAATTGGAATGTCCCTTGGTGAAGAATCTAGAAGATGATCGGTGTCAATGCTCAACCCTCTTGCTTTATTCCAAGCTTATCAAAGTTCACTTTTTATTGCCCTTATAGGGTAAATAGAGAATATGGTCTTGCTATAGGGAATATTTCAAGCGTTAACCCCTAACTTGAACCCCACTGTAATCATACACTAAAGCACGGTGGCGTCTAATGGGAAAGAAGATAGAGCAAAAGAGTCGCCAACAAGTTTTTTTTTAAGAACTTGTAAACCGTTCACGAGGTGAAGGTTACACCCCTTAACGATCCAAGAGATTGTCAACTCCATAAGGTCTTGAACCAAATAGGGTTCGGGGATGAAGGTACAAATCCAACCTAAAAGAGATTGAACCTGCCCTAATAATAGGACTCTACTTTATTTTGATCGTATTCATGTGCGCTTTCTGACTAATATGCAATCAATAGGATTAACCTAAACCTGTTTATCTATGTTGGTTGAATTTTAATGTTCAAATAAAACTATTATTGGCGATCACTTGAATTATAATCAAATTAACCCTAAACAAGATTATTAATTATCTTATATAAGCGTGATTACAAGTACAAATTCCCTTTAAACATGCATAAAAGGTGTGATCAAGCAATAAAAATAAATATCAAGCAACAAAATAATAATCATAACCATAATTATAATCATCAAAATAATAACCATAATTAAAATAATAAACATAATAATAATTATAAGCATAATCATGTTAAAGCATAATAATAGAAAGATCCTAGGCATGATACTAACAAGATTAATAACAAACTCTAGCATGTTACTAAACAATAAAAATCAAAGCATTAACCCTAACATGATACTAACAATAATAAATATTAGGAAGAATATAGGAAGCATCATACTTTTAATCATACTTGGTATTAAAATTACCCTAGACATGATACTAGGAATCAAAGTAACAACCTAAGCATGATTTCTACATTATAACATCAATAAAAATCACTAAAGTACTTACTTGGATGCCACGTACCTCTTTCTATTAACGAAATACACGCGTTAGTAACTTCAAGGAAAATAATAAACAAAGAATTAAATTAAATAATTTAAAGAGATATTTGGGACCATACCCTCAGAAATTAAACCTTTCACGTATAGGCCGAAGAGAACTTCGAACTTGGCTAGGTATGTCTAGATCTAATGAATGCGGAATTTTGTATTTGTGAAAAAGCTAGTTTAGAAAAGAGAGAGAGTAATCAAGAAAATCTTGATGAGAGTTGGTGAATTGGTAAGAATAAGAATTGATGAGAATTGATGACTGAAAACGGAGTTTTTAGAAGACAATTTATAGAAAAAATCAACCAAAAAGATAAAAAATCAGAACAGAGTTCTAACGCGTAAAACAAAAGTTAGCGCCAGACGCTGACATTAGCGCCAGGCGCCAAGCTTAGCGTTAGGCGCTAATGCTGGCGTTTGGCGCTGAATAAGAAATTGATGCGTTTTCTTAAAATCAGATAGAAATTGCTGTACAGGAGGATACAATCGTATTTTCCTCAAAAACGTTCTTTTATTCTGATTAAAACTTAAAAAGTCAACAAAAGTGAATTTATCAATTCTAATTGAATTAGGAATGAGAAGAACCTTCTAGAAGAATCTAGATGACTAAAACCATTCCTAATTGCATTAGGAATGATAAATCTATATTAGGCCCTCCTCTAGATCATTGGGTCGTATATAAGGCTCAAATTGAGCCCAGTTCGGTAAATTGGCCATAACTTCTTCAATATTCATCGGAATTGGACTTATAATATATTGTTGGAAAGCTCTTTTCAAGCCCCATCCAACTACACTATTATTGGACCCATATCATGGACCATCCAAACTGGATTGGCTATTTTCTTAAAATAGGTTTTCAAAAACAGAGAGAAGAGAAAATAAATTAAAACTATCCGCAACACTAAACTTTCCACACTTTCACTTCATTCGATTATGGTTCAACGTGAAAGGTACTCATCACTGGTTTTGGTTTTGGGGAGACACAAATGGGTGTCTACGGAAGCCCCCACTTTGACTAAGTTTGGAGAAACGCAAGTTTTGAAAACAAAAGTGAAAGTATCGATAGGGACGGAGAATGATTCAAAACGTTCGGTGATCCTAAATCATTCTGAAGGGAATGGTGTCCTTCGAACAAGTGTGTTATTTTTATAGTGGGTTCAGAATTATTAGAAAGCTAATATATTAAGTAACGTCAAGCGATCAAAATGCCTGGGTGGAGGCCGCTTCCGATCAGTAATATTAATATAATTAATATTACAGCTTAATCTTGACTGAACCCTTCTGGTCACACCTAAGAAAAATATACGAACCGACTCGACGAATTAATTCGGAAGAAATCAATTCGTCGCCCGAGTGTTAAATATTTAAACGTCGGTAATTCGAGCTTGGAGCGTCGAAACCGATCGTCAAAAGTCGAGTAAAAAATAATCAAAGACGAGACACGCAAAATAATAATAAATCGACTATATTCCTAAAAGCATCGGAATGCCCTGAGCATCCGAATGCTAGGGGCAAAAATGTCCAAGCATAGGTGGTTAGCAAGCGCACCAAGCCGAGCCTAGCATGGCTGGCTCGGTGCGTGCTAGCGCACCGTGCTAGCAGCCACGCACAGCAGCAGCTAGCAGCCGCGTGCACGTGGTGCGTGCAGCAGCTAGCTGCCGCAAGCTAGTCGTGCTAGCAGCGCACGCACTAGCAGCCACGCACAGCAGCAAGCCCGCACCAAGTGCGTGGCTTGCGCGCACAGCAGCAGCCCACATCTTGGTGCGGGGCTGGGCTCGGGCTGGGATCGTGGCTTGACCATAGGGCCGGTCACTATGGGGAAGCTTGAGGAATATGGGAGCAAGTGGGTAAGGACATGTGGCACAAGGAGAGTATTGAGTGGGGAGCAAGTATGGTCCCCTACTCTCCATGTGGTCCTCACCAACCCATTTCACATGGTAATGCCACTTGTAGATTTATTATTAGTTTGCAATTTTAATTAAATTTAGCTTTAAATTAATTTTGTAGAATTTCATGATCCCACATTGATGGGATAGAAATTCCCACTCATACTTTCCTCTATAAATACCAACCTTGGGATTTGGAGTAAAGTGCTTGAGTGGGAGTTAGAAAGAGCATTCCATATTTTAGCAAAAACTCTTAAACTCCATTAACACTTGGGTTTTGGTCGGACCTTGCTAACTCCAAGGTAGCGGACCTAAAAAGTCGTGTTCGTCCTTTGTGGGTGGATACCGTTGGAGGCACAACATTTGCGGTGCTCAAGGCTTTCAAGTAAGAGCCCGTTTTGAGAGGGCGAAGCTCGCTTCAAGGGTATGATTCGTTCTTCCTTTTCTTGTGTTTATTTATTTATTCTTTATGGTTTTATTAATTACGAGTGGTTCCTTGGGTCGGGAATGTTTCCGCGGTGAGTCGGACTCACCAAACCCCAACAGCGGTATCGGAGCCCCGCTCGTTTATTTTTATAATCATGTTTTTCAAGGTTTATTTTGGCTTATTTTTCTGGTTTAAGTTGCTAATTAAATTAGTAGCTCGGTTTTATTTATTTTAATCCCGTTTTTAATGTCGAATTTAGCCCAGAACCCAGATTTTCGCCCAAAAATAGTGAATTTTGGGTGGAAAAGGTGTTCTGGAAAGGTTTTTTTCCCTTCAGTTGTGATTTTAGCCAAATTCTGACCAGAAATGCCTTTTTTGAGAGATTTTTTGTTTTTGACGAAAAATTTTAAGTCTTTTCTAACCTTGAAATTAATGGCATAACTTGTTGATTATGTGGTTGATTATTTGCATTATTTTCTGCATTTTTAAGTCCTCTTAAAGCACACTTAATTAGTAGTATTTGATGCTTAAAGGTTGATTTATTTTCACATAATTGCAAACTAGTTGCTTTTTAGTGTGAAAATTTTTGTTTTGAGGCTTCCTAAGTGTTAAAGATTCAATCTTTATTTGTGATAAGTGATTGAAACTTTAAAAACCACTAAATTCCATGTTATTTGGTGTTAAACTTTGTTGTTTTAATAATTTAGAGTTGATTGGAAACATAAAGTTTCAATTTTTGTGATAGAAATTTGGTTATCTTCATGTTGGAAGATATAATTTTCAAGGATTCACAAAATTTAGATGTTGGAATTTTCATTTGAACATTAAAGTTCATATTTTTCCAACTTCCCCTTACTTTGTCAAATTCTCAAGTTTAATTTAAATTGATTAAATTAATAGTGAAAAATTGTCTCAACTTTGTTATTGCACCAAGCTAAACCAATTTAATTAAGAATGGTTCTTGGAATTATTTTGGTTATTTGCACTTTGAAATTTTATTAAGTTAGACTTGTTTAAAATTTTATTTATTTATATTTTTTTTGCTCATTGAGTTAGTTCTAAAGTTAATTTATAATTAATTAATTATGTCTCGCGAAATGGGATTAAATCCCGAGGCCATGGCACGCAAAACGAGGCAAAGAACCACCCTTGGCTAGCCGGGCTGCATAGCAGGCCGCATGTGGCTGCCAAGGTGGCTGCCCCGCCTTGCGTGGGGCCACACGCGCGGCAGTAGCACACGGCCGCAGCAGCCACGCACCAGCAGCCATGGTTGTGCGTGCGCGTGCGGCAGTGGCAGCAGCCCATGGCTGCTTGCCGCGGGCCGTGTGTGCGGAATTTTTTTTGTGTGTGCATATGCTTGGTGCGGTGAGGTGAATAGCCGTAGTATGCTTGGTTTGCATGAGACGCGATTATTCGAGTTTCCTTGGCAAAACGCTTAAAGCGAAAGCCACTTGAAATGTGGTTGGCTTAATATTGCTTATTTTGCCGTTTTATTTATTTTAATTAATTTTGTTTTTTTTAATAAAAATTTTAGGAGGCTAGGCCTCGGTTTTGAGCGGCATTGGCAAAATTTTATTTTCACAAGTTTGGGTGCTACCGACTTAATTAATTGGATTAATTAAGGGAAATGCGGAATTTAGTGGGAGCTTTAATTAATTAATGATGTCAAATTACATAATCGGTTAAACAACTTTGACTAGTTTTAATTAGGCGTGTTAATCGGATTAACCACCTAGATTAGTTACTAGTGCGCGCGTTGTTTAAATGCATTTTACTTGTTTGATATTGTAAATTTCATGGGCCATTCACAAATAGTGAATGGATGAATGGAATATATATTCTCTCTCACAGGTTTTATGAAATAGCAACTAGTGGGACCCGATTAGGATAGAAAATATGGACAACGTGCCGTTATGTATTTTTGTAAATCTAAATACGGTCTACGCACCGTTAAGTATTTTTGTACCTTAATATTTAGATTATTCCTAGTCGTAGACACTAGTATTTGCATAGTTTGGTTAAGTCTTGAAGATGGCGTATCTTGGAAGACAAAGCCTTGAATTGCAAATGAAGACCTTTTGAAGATTTGAAGAATTCAAGGGGTCATGCTAGTTGCCAATATGCATCTATAATTTCGCTTTATATTTTATGCTTATATATATGTGAATTATTCTTTAGATGCATGTTTAGGTTTTCTTTATGTTGCGATGATTAGTTAAGTTCACTTAAATCAACCAACATAGAAATCCTAGGTCCCTAATAATTTTGAGTCAAACTTGCCTTTCCAAAACAACACTTACCAATCGAACGAGGGTGATGGTAGGCTACGCTAAAGCGAGGTGCCATCACTTCTCCAAGGCTCATAAGGCACACCGGGTGTGCACGTTGGTTTTGGTTTAACTCATCGGTATGAGTGAGGAGTCCTCATATACCGTGGCATAAGAGATTCATCGTCAAAGATGCATTAGATGCGAATATTGTCTAACCAAGAGTGGCTTAAAGCCATTAGCAAGACAATGCTTACCCTAGAAGATTGAGTGTTAAGACAAGCCAAAGCATGCTTAACTACTCTTTGTTTCTTCGAATCTTGGAATCGCCTTATTTTCAAATAAGACGTTAAATAAGTATTGAAAATTTGCTTGAATAAAATTCAATCTTATTTAAGTAATTTTGAATGGTTTTTCATTAAAATTCTTTCAATTGTAGAATCATGTCTTCAACTAATGACAACGACCTTATGTACCCGGAACTTCCCGAAAAGTTACCATTTTTGCTCAATTTGGTGAACTTTAATGAATGGGAAGATGAACTCCGAAAGACACTCATAAATTGCTACCTAGAGCATATCTTGGATACTCCGATCCCCAGTTTCTACTCGAAAGGGATCATGAGTGATGAAGCTCATGAAGAATGGAGCATGGATTGCAAGAGAGTTTCGAAACTCATGGCAAACTCCATCCCGGTTCAATGGAAGGAGATTTTCTCCGGCTATTTTCCGGACATGATGCTCAAAGCTCTTGAGGATGTACTCAATTTGAGGGTCACCAAAAGTGCTAGGGGCAATTATGATGGTCACGTGGAGGATGTGACTAGGTCACTCTCCAAAATGAGGATCAAGCCACCGCAAGATGGTTGTCTCTCGAAAGAAAGACAAGAGGTGTGGGGAAAAGTCTACAATGCGAGACTTAGGCCCGGAATGCCACTTCAAGCTCATGTAATTAACATGACAAGGCTATTCAACCATCTGGAGCTAATTGGAAAACCAGTGGAAGACGAGAAAGCGACTCACATGCTTCTTAGCTCTCTTCACTCGGGATATGTGGGGCTTAAAATGCGTCTCACCGCCAATAGGGATACACTGTCCTTAAGGGAAGTCATCCAAGAGCTCCAAAAGACCTATTTTTTCAAGAAGGCTAACTTTGCCCTTAGACCAAGGAAGAAGGAGTTCAAAGACAAGAGGAAAATGCGCTGCTTCTATTGTGGTAACCCCGTACACTACAAAAGAGAATGCAGCAAGTATCTGGATGATGAGGCGAAAGGAAAAGTAACCTCAACCTCAGGTATCATCTTAAACACTTGAATATAAGCAATTTTAAAAGGTATTAGATACCTAAAAATTTACTCACAATACACTCCTTTTTTAGGAACCAAGTGAGCGGTGCTTTTTCATGTGGAAATGAGTACACAAGTAGGGTGAAGGTGATCTATCCAAGAAAACTTGTAATCTCTTGTTTTGTCTAAAGAAGTAGAACTTATTTAGTTTTATGCAACATACTTTTGATGTATTAATTTCCGACGTTGGACGTCGTTTTCATCAACCAAGACTTTTGTTTTGATGTCTTGAATATATTTATGGAATGACACTTTCACGTGTTTTTAGACAAAATGTTTGATACCAATGCAAAGAAAGCTAAGACCACACCGTCTAGTCAAACTTACTTGTGGCACTGTCGTCTTGGCCACATTAACATCAAACGCATCAAGAAGCTTCTTCAAGAAGGTATTCTTGACTTATTTGATTTAGAATCCTTTGAGAATTGGGAAGGATGTTTATTAGGCAAGATGATAAAGCAACCATTCTCCAAGTTGAGAGAAAGGGCCAGTGACTTGTTGGGACTAATACACACCGATGTATGTGGGCCAATGAGTACACCCGCAAGGAGTGGTTATCGGTATTTCATAACCTTCACGGACGACTATAGTAGATATGGTTATGTCTATCTAATGTCGCACAAATCTGAATCGTTTGATAAATTCAAGGAATTTCAGAACGAAGTTGAAAACCAACTCGGCAAGAAAATCAAAGCGCTTCGATCGGATCGAGGTGGAGAATATTTGAGCCAAGAATTCGATGACCATCTGAACGAACATGGAATACTTTCAGAGTTGACACCTCCGGGAACTCCTCAATGGAATGGAGTATCTAAAAGGAGCAATCGAACCCTGTTAGACATGGTCCGATCGACTATGGGTCTTAGTGAACTTCCAATCTCTTTCTGGGGTCATGTATTTTTAATTGCGGCACTTACACTGAATCGTGCTTCGTCATAGGCAGTGGAAAAGACTCTATATGAAATATGGACAAATAAACCTCCAAGGTTTCCTTTTCTCAAGATTTGGGGATGCGAAGCATATGTCAAGAAACTCATTTCTGATAAACTTCATCCGAAATCTGACAAGGTTTACTTTGTGGGTTATCCAAAAGAAACCAAAGGGTATTACTTCTACAACAAATCCGAGAACAAAGTGTTTGTTTCTCGTGATGGTGTCTTTTAGGAGAAGGAGCATCTCTCCAAAATGACAAGTGGGAGGAAAATCGAACTCGACGAAGTTCGAGAGGACGAGCAACAAGGATAAGTGGACAATCAAAGTGCTCACGAAGCATCTATTGACATTGGTCAAAGTCAAAATATGCAAAGTCAAACCGACAATGCAAATGCTCAATCCATTACCCTACGTAGGTCAACTCGGCCAAGATCTCAACCTGATAGATACCTCGATGTTGTATTAACCGAAGATCAGGACATCCTAGTAGTGGATGGAGATGAGCCGGCAACCTACAAGCAAGCTATGACGAGCCCTGACTCTTCAAAACGGCAAGAGGCCATGAAATCCGAAATGGACTCCGTGTTTGAAAATCAAGTATGGGACTTGGTTGATTTACCCGTAGGTTACACACCTATCGGATGTAAATGGATTTTCAAGATGAAAACCGACAAAGATGGAAATGTATTCATTTACAAAGCAAGGCTGGTAGCAAAAGGTTACAGGCAAATTCACGGCGTTGATTATGATGAAACCTTTTCTTTAGTAGCTATGCTTAAGTCCGTTCGAATTCTTCTAGCGATTGCTGCATATTACAATTATAAAATATGGCAGATGGACGTCAAAACCGCCTTCCTCAATGGAATTTTTGAAGAAACTGTGTACATGACACAACCTGAAGGTTTTGTCAACCAGAACAATCCTAAGAAGGTATGCAAGCTTAAGAAGTCCATTTATGGATTAAAGCAAGCAAGCAGAAGTTGGAATCTGCGATTTGATGAAGCCATCAGTAAGTTTGGTTTTATCAAGAATCCAGATGAGTCTTGTGTTTACAAGATGGTCAGTGGGAGTGACATCGCCTTCCTAGTCTTATATGTCGATGACATTTTGCTCATTGGAAATAGCATTCCGTTGTTGGAGTCTGTAAAGGCTTGGCTCGGGAAATGTTTTTCAATGAAAGACTTGGGAGAGGCTCAATACATACTAGGCATCAAGATCTATAGGGATAGATCAAAGAGGATGATAGGAATGAGTCAAAGTACTTACATCGATAACGTACACTACACCAAAAACTAGAATAAGAAACGCAAGATAGAGAACGGTTAATTTATGTAGGCGATCTCTAGGATTTTATACAACGCCTATCTAAGTTAACCGTTCTATTTGATTTTTTATATTATTTTTTTTAATTTGTGACTTTACTATATAGAACGTCTTTTCTAATTAACCGTTCTATTTGATTTTAACATATATTAAAAATAAAAAAATAAAAAAAAAAGAAGTAAAACCCTATTCTCTGTGGGCCGGTTTGAATGCCCACCATATTTCCTCTTAACTCCCAACAGCCGTTTATGGCTTCTTCTCTCTCTTCAAAAATTTCCTCTTTCTCTTTCTCTCTCCCTCTCTCCTACTCAGATCTGGTTTAGAGCTTCTCCATTGCTCTAACCCTAACTCCAATTAACTCCAATAAACACTACCTCCTCTCCATCACCTTCTCTACTTGCAAAACACCCATCTCGTTCTCAGTCAAAACAACCTTAATTTGGAGCTTCAACAATGGCAAGACAACAAGCAACTAAGACAACTCATCGAATTCTCTCTAGTCTCTACCCTGACAACTATGGCTGCTAATTTTCGTCAAGCAAGTCAACTTCTCTCTCCTCTCTTTAATTTCATATGAGCATTGATTTCTTTGTAATTAGATTTGATTGTCGAATTCATATGAGCATCAATCTTCAATTGAATCTGTGATTGTCATGGTTGTGATTTTAGGATCGATGGATTTCTATAGTTAACCGCTTATGTCTTATTTGATGTTCTTTTTTTTTTCCCAGATCTGTTTTTATTTTTTGGTTTTCATTTTGTTGACAGTTCATCAATCGATGATTAATGTGAGATTTTATTAATTAAAGTTATGATTTTGGTGTTTGTGATGATTAGTTTTGAAATGATGGTGAAGATCTACAATTTTGTGTTTAGTTGTTTTGTTTTATTGCCGGCAAACGTATGATTCAATACATTATTGTTAAGCATGTTTTATTTTTACTGTCAATGTCTCTTGTATAAATATCTACTTTTAACTTTATTTTGTGTTTTATAATATTTTTTTTTTGTTTTTTTCAACAGATTAATCAGATATAAAGGAGAAGAAATTCTTAAAGATCTTGGATTCATTTTCAAGTATATCATGTTCTTCGTTTTTGCATTTGAATTATATCAAAAGTACTTAAGATGTAACTAATTAAATACAAAATGGATTTTAAAGTTTGTTTTGATTTGGTATTCCGTATTTTACTTTGACAATTTCAATATTTATTGATTGATGATAGAATTTTTATTTTTGAAGGCATTGATGATGTAGATTAGTAGATATTCAACCACTGTGATTCGGGCAAAATTAAATATTATGATTTTGGTTAATTTTGTTATTTTGAAATTTATATTATAAAGGATCATGAATTTATTTTATACAAGAACTGTGAAAATTTTCTTACAGGATATATATGTACAAGATATAGGAAAGTTTTGTCAAAAAAATAATACAGGAATACAATAAATAATACATGTATACAAGAAAATACGGGAATAATACTGTAGCAAGAAAATATAATATATGGCTGGAATTTTTTTTTTTTATTATTAAAAATACATTAGAGAACTGTTATCTTACTTGACAGTTCTCTATTGTAATGCAATATAGAACGGTTAAGTAGCCTAAACCATTCTTTTTTCCTTCCTTTGTTCACATTTTAAAGAAGGGAAAAGAGAACGGTTGTGACTAACAACTGTTCTCTATTTGTTAGTATATAAAACGCCTTAAAGACCCGTTCTCTATACTTTATAGATCGCTTAGCAGAAGAACGCCTCTAAGGTGATCTATAAAGCCTATTATAACAGTTCTCTAAGACCTTTTTTGTAGTAGTGGTACTAGCTCGACTCCAAATGGAAGGAGCCAAGAGAGGGCACCTACCCATGTCACCTGGCATAACCTTAAGCAAGAAGTAGTGTCCAAAGACACCTGATGAGCGAGAAAGGATGAGTCGTATTCCATATGCTTCGCTTATTGGATCGATCATGTATGCCATGATATGTACTAGGCCGGATGTATCGTATGCCTTGAGTGCTACGAGCCGATACCAATCAGACCTAGGAGAGGCGCATTGGGCTGCGACCAAGAATATTCTAAAGTACCTGAAAAGGAACAAGGATAAATCTTGGTCTATGGCGGTAAAGATGAATTGGTTGTTGAGGGATATACCGACGCAAGCTTCCAGACAGACAGAGACCACTCCAAGTTACAATCCGGATACATATCTTGTCTCAATGGAGGAGCGTTTAGTTGGAACAGTGCAAAGAAAACCACAACCGCTGATTCTACAACTGAAGCCGAGTACTTGGCAGCGTCTAAGGCAGCCAAGGAGGCAGTTTGGATTCGCAAGTTCATTGATGAACTTGGTGTTGTACCCTCCATCGAGGGTCCAATAGACCTCCATTGTGACAACAATGGAGCTATTGCTCAGGCTAGAGAGCCACGAGAACATCAGAAAGTCAAATATGTGAAGAGGCGATTTCACATGATTCGAGAATGGAAGACAGAGGGTGAAATCAGAATTTGCAAAGTGGGAACGGATAACAATGTAGCCGATCCACTTACTAAACCCTTGTCTCAAGTGAAGCACAACAAACACATTGAGGCAATGGGAATCAAGCATGTCGCGAACTGGCTTTGATTTCCATATTATAGTGTTTTAATTAAATTTTGGACAATGTTAATGTAAAGCACTATGATGAACCATTCAGTTTTTGGAGTAATTAAAATTTTTCATGCAATTTAATTCACTCCGTCTCTATTTAATTGTGGTTTAGAATTAAATAATGAGTTCATTCGATTTTAATAAATATTCAAAATAGGGTATCAAGTCAACGACTTGGATAAAGAAACACCTATTAAGTGAACATTGAATATTTTAATCGAAAATTATCCCTAATCAAGGTCATATTTTTTATGGACGATTAATTACCATTAGAGATTAGTGTGTAGTATGATTTATAGCACCGTTTCTTGTGCTATGAGGATATAACTCATTTGCACAGGTATTGGTTTAGAACCATACTGGATCGACCTATGAGAATACTTTAAGAGATTTAAAAATCGTCATAAGTATTTTTCTCATTATTACTATCGGAACTCTTTTCCTTGACCATGAGTAGTGGGAGGTCTCTTGTTTGAGTACTAGTCCGCTTTGGTATCCGCCAAACGTCTGCCGTAACTGTGGATTATAACGACAGATATCGGGCGGCTAGGTCCTCTTAGTAAGAGAAGCTACATTACAAGACTGGAAATGTCCCCCTACTAACAATAGGGAACATGTCTTGTTGTTTACAAGACCTCTCGAAGAGCGAGACTATGAAAATGCATGGCCGTTCTCAGATGGATTTTAGAAATCATCTACTTATTGACAGTCAAACTCGGATTTCGAGAAACACTTCTGGACGTAACAGAGATGACGAGTAATCTTACTCTATGGTTCATGAAGAGACATAGGAAAGGGGCTATACACTAAATGCACACTTGTCCGGAAGGACAAGTGGGAGATTGAAAGGAATGGTATCCTTCGAACAAGTGTATTATTCTGATAGCGGGTTTAGAATTATTAGAAAGCTAATATATTCAGTAAGGTCAAGTGATCGGAATGCCTGGGTGGAGGCCGCTTCCGATTAGTAATATTAATTATTAATATTACAGGCTAATCTTGACTGAACCCTTCGGGTCACACCCAAGCAAAATATACGAACCGACTCGACGAACTAATTCGGAAGAAATTAATTCGTCGCCCGAGTGTTAAATATTTAGACGTCGGTAATTCGAGCTTGGAGCGTCAAAACCGATCGTCGGAAGTCGAGTAAAAAATAATCAAAGACGAGACGCGCAAAATAATAATAAATCGACCATATTCCCAAAATACCCCTAGCATCGGAATGCCCCGAGCATCCGAATGCTAGGGGAAAAAATGTCCAAGCATAGGTGGCTAGCAAGAGCACCAAGCCGAGCCTAGCATGGCTGGGTAGGTGCGTGCTAGCGCACCGTGCTAGCAGCCACGCACAGCAGTAGCTAGCAGCCGCGTGCACGTGGTGCGTGCAGCAGCTAGCTGCCGCAAGATAGGCGTGCTTGCAGCGCACGCACTAGCAGCCACACACAGTAGAAAGCTCGAACCAAGTGCGTGGCTTGCGCGCACAACATCAGCCCACATCTTGGTGCAGGGCTGGGCTCGTGGCTGGGCTCGTGGATGGGCCATAGGGACGGTCACTATGGGGAAGCTTAAGGAATATGGGAGCAAGTGGGTAAGGACATGTGGCACAAGGAGAGTATTGAGTGGGGAGCAAGTATGGTCCCCTACTCTCCATGTGGTCCTCACCAACCCATTTCACATGGTAATGCCACTTGTAGATTTATTATTAGTTTGCAATTTTAATTTAATTTAGCTTTAAATTAATTTTTTGAACTTCATGATCCCACATTGATGGGATAGAAATTCCCACTCATACTTTCCTCTATAAATACCAACCTTGGGATTTGGAGTAAAGTGCTTGAGTGGGAGTTAGAAAGAGCATTCCATATTTTGGGAAAAACTCTTAAACTCCATTAACACTTGGGTTTTTGTCGGACCTTGCTAACTCCAAGGTAGCGGACCTAAAAAGTCGTGTTCGTCCTTTGTGGGTGGATACCGTTGGAGGAAAACGACATTTGCGGTGCTCAAGGCTTTCAAGTAAGAGCCCGTTTTGAGAGGGCGAAGCTCGCTTCAAGGGTATGATTCGTTCTTCCTTTTCTTGTGTTTATTTATTTATTCTTTATGGTTTTATTAATTACGAGTGGTTCCTTGGGTTGGGAATGTTTCCGCGGTGAGTCGGACTCACCAAACCCCAACACATTCTTGTAACGCCGATACCTGCAAAATAGAGTTAGTTAAACAGACAAAAGAGTTAAGAAACGTGTATCTTGCACCGTCGAACACACGTCTCTGAAGGTAACTGAATTGTTGCTAATGTATCCTTGTTGTATTGACGACCTCTTGCAAGCTAGAGAATGCCATCCCGCTTAAAAACTGCTACGCTTGTAACAGCCTCCAATTTCCGCCTTAATAATATTCCACAAACCCAGGGAACACCATCGAATATTGCTTCGCTTGAAACGATCCTCGTCCACTTTGTGACCACCTTTCACATCTTTGGGCACACGATCGAAGACAACTTCGCTTGAAATCACCTTCAGTTGTTTGTGACAACTCTCCACAATCTAGGGAACGCTGCCAAAGATATCCTCGCTTGAAGCTATCCTCATTTGTTGCGATAATTTTCCAAAGGAAATTACCGAAGACCTTCGCTTGTCGATCTTTAAAAAGCTCGCTTGAACTTTGCTTCCGCTACGCCTGTACGTCGGCGCTTTTGCTGCTTATGAACTTGTATGTCGGTGCCTTTTGCTAAATGAAACAATATGTCGGTGCTTTTCTGAATGAACCAGTATGTCGGTGACTTTTGTGATGAGCCAATGCTTAGGCGCTTTAAGCTAAGTGAGACGATATTTCATCAGGTCGATCACTTTATGTAATCAAGTCGATTACTAAATATCGTGTCAAATTGCTTAGAGGGGCTAACTGGCGTACCAAGGAACCCGAAATATATTGCAAAAAAGTTAGAACAACCGTACTAAGTGGCTGAATGTTCTAGCGCCGCTGAAATAACATCAGCGCCACTTATCTGGCTGTAGCGCCAGACGTTGGAGCTAGCGCCAGGCGCTACGCGTATCGACTGACGCCAAGGTCTGGCGCTTGGCGCAAGAGTCGGGTTTTCCTTAAATACCCTTCTCTTCCTCATTTCCGCTGTAGTTGCTCGTGTTTCTTGCTCGAGAATTCTTAGATCTTCATTTGATCCGTTCTTGCTCATTTCTCAACCAAATTCGCTCAAATTTGTTGCAAATTAAAGCTTATTCCATCCATTTTCCCGATCTATGTAAGTTTCCTCCAAATTCACGCTGGTTTTGATGAATTTTGCATGTGTTTATTCTCGAATTTCTTAAAAATTCCAAACTTAGAACGCTTAATTCTCTTTGTTTATCAAATTTTATGCCATGAAATTGCTTGATTATGTTAATAAATTTCTTTGGGAGTAATTTGAGACTTGTTTGACTTAATTTGGTGAAGAAAGGAACAAATTGCCATTGTTGGACCTCTTAAGGTCGGGAAAACAATGTGGCTTGTTCTTGATGTTTTTGCTAGCAATTCTTGTCCAATTTGTCACAATAATTACTATAGTATTGCAAGAAATTGTTTGATTGCTTGAAAAATGCCGTTATGCTCAATTTGAATTTGTTCTCTGTTTTAGTACTACGTACTCGGTTTTTTTTGCGAACATAGTATCATGCGGCTAGGCGAACCTTAGATACTATAGAACCTTAATTTATGATAATTCTGCACAATGTAGCATGGCTAGACAACGAGGTTCCGACTCACGATCCCGAGACGTTCGACGGGAGCACGAGCCTCTAGAGGACGATGCCGAGCCGTCCACTTCGCTTGACCGACTCCCTGAGTGGGATGAGCGGACCTTGTACTCTTCCCCCGTCCACCACATATCTGAGAGGGTGAGATGGGCCATCACAGTTGGGAGGACGCGCTGTCATGGTTTCGGCTGTGACGGCTTGGGCGATCTGTACAAGATGTACATCGCTAAAGACGATCAGACGAGACTTCTATAGAAGTCTTGCGGGCTTACTGCGCTGTTCGAGACCTTTGAGGCAATGGTTGCATCTAGTGGGGGTCACCATGTTGTTCGTGCTCTGGTGGAGTTCTTTTGGGACACCACCAACACTTTTCACTTCCCCTGGGGTGAGATGATGCTCACTCTTACCGATTTCAGTCTCATCTCAGGACTGGAGTTTAGCTTCATGCCACTGCCGTTCGACAGCGGGATTGACATCTTTTCCTCTGAGGTCAAGGATTTGTTGGGTGTGATCTCAGTTCAGCGCTAGGGGGATTCGCCGCTCGACTCTAGCAGCGGCTTTTGACGATGGTGCGACTACCCGAGAGCAGCGGGTGCGCATCTTTGCACTTATCTTGCTGTCAGGGACGTTCTCCCCTAACGAGGGTAGTAGGGCGCTGCTTTACTACCTTCCTGCTGTTCGGGATATACACCGGATCAGGACTTATGACTGGGCCAGCTTGGCCTATGCTGATTTTATCTGAGCCTTGCGGGACTCGTGTCGACATCGGTCCTTCGGGGCGAATGTTTCTCTGTCCGGCTTTTGGAGGGTTGTAGAGGTATCCTTTATTCCCTATAATGTTTAGCTCTACATTTTAGTTAGCACTTGCTGATAACTTTAGCTTCTTGTAGATCTGGTTCTACGAGTACTTCCCCTCAGCTGCGCCGGCGAGACCGTCGCCGCGCAGGCGAGACCGTCGCCGCGCAGGCTTCCAGTTAGCGCTTCCTGGGGCAGCCGCCGTGTGGGGATGTCCACTACCTATGTCCGAGATTGGATCATCTCGGTATGATTCTCTCCTTATTTGACATTTTGTGATGCCTTAGATAGATTCTTGCCTGATTGACGCTTTTTTGCAGGAGCCTGAGGTGCTGTATCGACCATGGGTCGACTTGGCAGTCCCTGGGTTAGCCGCAGAGTATTCTTCTTAGCGTCGCTATTTGTTGGGGACCTATGGAGCGGCTGCATATCTGGGAGACAGGGTTGTTATTCAGCATTCCTCTGACACCTTTGTCGTTCCTGCTACTCCACCACGTCACATGTTTAACGCCACGAGGTTGGTGAGCATGTCAGAGGGAGCTGGTACCCCTTGGAGATCTTACACGATCCCTAGGCGATGCTATGGGGAGGAGCTACTGCCGTCGTTAGCTCCAGTTCCTGTACTTGCTGAGGATGGGGGGGTACGATTTTTCAGCTTTTACCTTAAGTTGAGTAGCCCCCAAGTAATGCTTTACTGATTTTGTTTTTCCCTGTCAGGATGATGCTGTTGAGTTTATGCCACCCCGTATGTTTATCCATTATCAGGGGACATATGGGCCAATTGAGGAGATGATTCCTCCGGCTCCTGAGGACGAGCGCTTTGTGGAGCGGTCGATTCCTCGCCACCAGACTCGGGTAAGCTTG
Source organism: Chenopodium album (assembly GCF_948465745.1). Lineage (NCBI taxonomy): Eukaryota > Viridiplantae > Streptophyta > Magnoliopsida > Caryophyllales > Amaranthaceae > Chenopodium > Chenopodium album. The sequence goes on from NC_137836.1 coordinate 32,273,818, forward strand.
TTTATTTTGCAACTTTTTGTCCATATATGGTATGTATGTTTACTGACTTTATTTCTTTGACAGTTCTCACGCGAGGTGGTTTCGGCGATGGCACGATGCATAGATGCCTTCCGGAGCCAGCTTGTCCGGATGAGGAACGTGGCTACCTGCCGTTGAGACGACGCCGTTCAGGAGGTAGTCTTCCCTTCATATGTTTTTGTATTAGTACTTCTATTTTGCCTGTTTCTGATCTTAACTTCTTTTACAAGGTCAGCCCATTCCTTCTCGTACCCGCATGAGTCCTGAAGTGCGAAGGGATCCGGCGAGGTCTAGCTCGAGACGTCGCCGCACTCCCTCGGGAGGTCGGGGCGGTCGTTCTGAGGCTGCTCGTACTGAGATGGTAGAGGGCTCAGGCTCTTCCACTGAGGGTGCACATGCTGCGCCGGTAGGCCAGGGAGAGGCTACCTCGGCTCTTAGAAGTGGTGGGATGTACGAGGTCGGCTCGTCATCGCAGCAGCCTCCGCAGCCTCAGCCTCAGGTTGACCTTGGGTGGACGAGTCCCGTGTTGAGTTTTCCTCCTCTCGAGGGAACTGGAGCTGGTGCTGGAGCTGGAGCTGGAGCTGGTGGAGAGGTTACTCCTCGTACGACGGAGTTTTATGAAATGATGGGTTTACGTCCCCCGGCGCCGTAGTTTGTTCTTGTGCTTTTCATTATTTATTTTGACTTTGTATAGAACTTTGCCTTTTAGTTAGACTCATTACTTAGACATGTTTTGTATATACATGAGTTTATTCCTTATTTATCATGTTTTTCCATTTTTTTTTACTATTATGTGCATGTTTGTGTGTGCAAGGAAAATGTGAAAAAAATAATTTTGCGCAAAAATTCCGACATTTTTATTATTGATGGAGGGTATCCGACTTTCTCCCCCAAAAAAGAAAAATGAAAAAAGGAACAGTCAAATAAAATATTGGGTTTATAAAAAAAACTTGGGAAATAGTTGAATAAAATCAGAAAAATAATATTATTAATATAATAGCTATATTAATTAAAAGAGAGGAATAAATGAATATTTAGAAATTGATAAGGAAACCGTAAACTCATTAGCAGACTCGAATTAAGTAAAAAACGCGGTTTTGTAGAAAGCACGTATAATAAGGCATATTGGCGCAGGCTGGCACCACGCGTTTTGGTGTAGCGCCAGGCGCTACACTTAGCGTTTGGCGCCAGGTTCTGGCGCTAATGAGCGCTGACTCCGAATCCTTCGTAGATTAAAACTGCTCCGATTTTGTGCATAAATAGCCCCATGCCCAGCCGATTCTCTTCATAATTTCAGCAGATAAAATATCTCTTAGCTTTTATAAAAATAAAGTCATGTCTTTAGTCTCCAAAAGTTTTACCAACTACACCCATGAATGGTGTCGGTCACTTAATGCCAAAGAGAGAAAAGAAATAGATGTTTTTCACTTGGGGGGTATTTATGGTATCAAAGGGGTAGATCTTGATTCAAATTTTATTCATACCGCTCTAGAATATTGGGATGTAGATACTCATTGCTTTAGAATAGGGTATGATGAAATTATCCCTTTGCCGGAAGAATTTGGTGCTATTTTAGGCTTCCCCGCACTAGATCTTGTAGTAATCCCTAGAATAAATGAATATTATTATAAGGATTTTGAACGCTTCTTCAATTTAAAAGACAGAGATCTATCAAAAATAGTAGATGGTAGCATAGTTAATTTGAAAGAATTTGCTCGCCATTATTTTGATAGACCTTATTCTGAGTCTTTCCATGTGTATAGAAGAAGGGCTTTCCTGTTTTGCATGCTTAATCAATTTTTCCTTACTAGTGGTAAAAATAATGAGGGTCAATCAATTATATCCACTGTTTTAGAACAAATTGAATCAGGGAGAAATCCAATGCCTTTAATAGTTGGAGAGACTATGCTTAATCTCGATGAATTGAAGAGGAATCCAAAAGCACCTTTTCGGGGCTCTCCAATTTTATTACAGGTAGAAAAATAATATTTTTAATTACAGAAATCAAAAATATATTTTTGTATAGTGATAATAATTTATTTGCATTGCAATTTTTTACAGATGTGGCTAATGGAAAGACTGGAATTAATTAGCCCTCCAGACAACATTGAGAAGTATACTCCAAATTGCTTCGTGAGGAGGAAGAAACGCTTCTCTAAGATGGGGCGCCATGAATGGAAGAAGGTCTTCGAGTCTTGTAATTTTGCCATCAAGTGGGTCATCCCTTGGGGGAAAATGGAAAATATGGTTGGTGTCAACAAGCAACCTTTATGCCGTCTTCCAAGCTTGTCCCGTATGACTTTTTATTATCCATGCAGGGTAAAAAGACAATACGACCTACTTCAGACTATACCTTCCGGTGATCTTCGTCGTCCCTACGAGTTCCCTGTCTCCCAGGAAGTAGAAATTTGATGCTTATTGGAGTGTCAGACCTTTATGGGAAGTAATTACCCAAAAGGTTCCTCTTTCCTTGCCCAATGATGTGAAAAGTGGCTTCTGAAGAAACCTTCAAAGGACATGAAGAAAAATCAGAGTAAAACTGATGTGAAGAGCCGTCTAGGTAACAAGGTGATTCCTGCTAAGGAACTCCTGGGTGAAAGGATCGAATTCAAGAAACCTATAATGCCTAGCTAAGAAGAAGAGCACTACAAAAGATAAAGGGAAAAGGAAAGCTGACACCACAGAAAAGAAAGCTTGGGTAGAAAAGAAGCATGGAGTCCTAGCTGAGGGGTAAACTATCTAATCCAAGATTGAATGTAGGTCCTCTAAAGGATGCCTACTAGCTAAGGTTATGGATGAGGAAAAGGAAGCAGACAAAAATTGGAAAAGGGCTAAGAAAGAGAAAGAAGATTAAGAGCATTGCTTAATTTCCAATTATTATACTTAGTTTTTAAATTTAAAGTTAATTTATTTAAGCTTTATTTAAATTCCATCAATAATGTAATTTATTTTATAAATGAAATTCCAGCCTTTTGATTTAAATTGTTTACTTTAAATTTATTTTATTAAAGCAATGAAAACCGAAATATTCCCAGAAATTACATCATCATCCTCAGTTCTTCTTCTTCTTCTTCTTCTTCTTCATCTTTAATTACATCATCATCCTCTATAGCCTGAAAATATGCAGGTTTGTGCCTTTTTTCTATAGTTAAAAGCATTTGCTCGATTTCCGTAGGAATCCTAACCATTGAGGCTAGTCTTGCAAGGCATTAGCAAATTTATTTTCTTCTCTAGGTAGATATGTGTATTCTACCTTCTCTAACTGATTGGTAAGAGTTTCCAGATAGGTTTGGTAAGGGGCTAGACTTTCGCTCCTTACTTTCCACCTTTTGGTTATTTGATTGATGATTAATGAAGAGTCTCCGAATATTCGTAACTTTTTTACTCCCAATGCCAAAGCTGTTTCAAGGCCTACCACGCATGCTTCGTATTCAGCAGCGTTGTTGGTAACGTCGAAATCAAGCTTTATGGAGATTGGAACATGCTCTTCTTTTGGTGATACTAGTAATACTACAACGCCACATCCCTTTTTGTTTGAGGCTCCGTCGAAGTATAAGGTCCAAGTATCGTCTTCAGTGACCATTAAGTCTTCATCTGGAAACTCATTGTCGTGTATTGGCGTCGAGTCTTCTATTGGAAAGTCCGCTAGAAAATCTGACACCACAGATCCTTTGATAGCTTGCGGCATAAACCTTACATCAAACTGGGCTAAATTGACCATCCATCTCTATATGCATCCATTGAGTGTAGATTTCTCGAATAGATACTTGAGTGGATCTAATCGGGAGATTATAAAGACTGTATGTAGTAGCATGTAATGTCTTAACTTGGTTGTGGCCCACACCAAGGCGAGGCACAACTTCTCAAGTGGTGTATAACGTGCTTCATATTCGAGCATTTTCTTGCTTAGATAGTAGATTGCGTTTTCTTTGCCTTCTACTTCTTGTTCTAGCATAGCTCCCATTGTCTCTTTGGTAATTGTTAAGTATAACCTGAGAGGTATTCCGGGAAGTGATGGTGCTAATACAAGAGGATTTGCGAGATAGGCTTTGATCTTTTCAAAGGCTTTTAGACACTCATCATCCCATATTACTGGTACATTCTTCTTAAGCTTTTTAAAGATTGGTTCACATATCGTTGTCAATTTTGATATGAACCTACTTATGTATTGCAACCGGCCAATAAATCCTCGAATCTGCTTCTCGGTTTTGGGCGGTGGCATTGACATGATTGCTTTGATCTTGGTTGGGTCAATATCTATTCCTGTAAAGCTTATGACACAACCCAAAAGCTTGCCTGAAGTGACTCCAAAAGCACACTTAGATGGGTTCAACCTCATATTGTATTTTCTTAGCCTTTCGAAAAATTTTCTTAAGGCTACTTGATGGCCTGGACGGTCTTTTGATTTTACAATCATGTCGTCCACATACACTTCGACTTCTTTGTGCATCATGTCATGGAGTAAGGCAGTCGCTGCACGTTGGTAAGTGGCACCCTCGTTTTTTAACCCGAATGGCATTACCGTGTAGCAGTAAGTGCCCCATGGTGTTATGAAGGTTGTTTTCTCCATATCTTCTTTTGCCATGAGAATCTGATTATAACTTGCATATCCATCCATGAACGAGAGAAGTGCGTGATTTGCTGTGTTATCTACCAGAATATCGATGTGTGGTAAAGGGAAGTCGTCCTTTGGACTTGCCTTATTTAGATCTTGATAGTCGATACACATTCTTACCCTTCCGTCTTTTTTCGGAACTGGGACGACGTTAGCGACCCATTCGGGGTATTTAGATACCTTTATGAAACCTACAGTTATCTGTTTTTGAACTTCTTCTTTTATTTTAAGAGCTACGTCGGGTTTCATTGACGTAACTTTTGTTTTACAGGTTTCATTCCCGAAATTAGTGGTATAGTGTGTTGAGCTATTTCTCTAGTAATGCCTAGCATATCTTCGTATGACCAAGCAAATACATCGATAAATTCTTTAAGTAAGTTAATTAAATCGGTTCTTTCTTGTTCATTAAGTGTTAGTCCGATTTTAACTTCTCTTTTATTGGTTGAATCATTTGAGATATCAACCGTCTCAGTTTCTTCAATTATCGGTGTTTTCTTTTCAAGTGTTTCCATAGCTTTAATAAGTTCTTTGTCTTTTTCATTGTTAGTTAAGCAATGCTCGTCATCTTGGGTTAGAGAAGAACACAAGAGGTAAGGAGAAGAAATTATATCATTATACTTTAAGATCATTACATCAAAGAGTGATATGTCCTCAGGGACATGATCACTAACTATTCTAAGAGAAGAGATAGAAGGGGAAGGCTCTACTACTAAAGACCTAGATGACTCTATAGGAAAAGACTCTGACTCTGACTCTGACGACTCTTCGAACATCGGTCCTTGCCCTGTCGTGATGGATATCTTTCTTCCACTTGGAGTCGTCACCTTGATGGTCTTGCGCCACCCTTGTAGTGATCCTTCTGCTGGAGTGATTAGCTTCGAAGGATCGAAGTTTTCACTTTGTAGGACTGTTTGAATGAGCGAGGAGTTATCCTCTTTGTATGTCGGCTCATCCTTTTCTCGCCCAAATAGTAATCCCATGGCGTTAAAGTCAAAGCATTGGGGTGCTTTCTCCTTATGGACAGGAGTTGGGATTTCATCTGTGAAATAGCAATCCAAGAAAATTTCAAATCTCGGTTTCCTTATGCCGTTTACAACAAATGGCTCGGGAAATTCGTGGCATGGATAGTCCTCTCCTTCTTTTATGAATTGACCATTGAGTGTGAGAGGGTACTAATCCATTGGGATTGCTTTCTTTTGAATGTGAGCGTCCTTACGTGCCTTTGATTTTTCCTGGGCTTGTTAAGATCTTTCCGAGTCGGCTCGAAGCCAAGTCCGAAAGTATCTAACTTAGGGAGGCCAGGTGACTCCAGCGGTTTCGCTATTCCCTTTTTCTTTCCTAGGGTCATCCCAGGAAAATGTCCTTGTTTCTTCAGAAAAGCATTCACGATCATATTAGAATGGGGGTCGTGGCCGAGAGGGGTCCTTTCATCCTCCTGGATTAAGGAGACCTCTTCGTTAAAGCCCCATAAATCTTCATCATCTTCATCGTGCTCCACGTTAATTATTAGATTTTCTATAGACCTGATTCTCATAGGTGAAGCATCGATGGTGATAGGAATTCCCCCAACTATGGCTTTTACTTATTGGTGGAGAGATGAGGGGACGGCCTTTAGGTCATGAAGCCAAGAAGGTCCCAACAATAAATTGAATGAAGCCTTGATATCTACTACTTGGAAAGTAGTAGCATGTTCTATCGCCCCCGCCGTTACATTCATGGTAATTTTACCAAGAGCTTGACGACGAGTGTTGTCGTAGGCTCTTATTCTTTGTGTTGACGGGGTTAAGTCTTCATCCCTAATGCCTAGCATCCTCGCAGTTCTAAGTGGACAGACGTTAATGGCTGATCCATTGTCTACAAGAGTCATAGGGACATTCATTCTCTTGCAAACTACTGTGAGGTTTAATTTCTTATAGTGTTTGTCACCTTCTGGGGGTAAATCCTTGTTAGAAAAGGTGATCAAATTGATGGGACATGGTAGATCACTCGTGAGGAAGTTAGCTAACCCCTCAGGAGTCGTGTCAGAATCTATCCCTATTTTGTCAAGGCATTCATTACAGCCAACCTATGTTCTCAGGATGTCGCCAAAAGTTTCCATACGTTCATTTCAACTTTTATTTTCTTGAATTGCTTGACGATATCATTATCTTCAATGATAGGTATGGGAACTCGCTGTGTGGTTGGCATGGGTTGTGTTGAAACGGGAGGTTGCATTCTCCCGGATCTTGTGAGGACGTCTATTGATGAGTCTTCTTCAACCCAAAAGTCATCCATGGCATATGACACTGAAGGTGGAAGTCGTACCATGTCTTTTTAGTAGACGTCTTCTTCATCACTGCCCCAAACTCCATTAATGTTTGCATCCTCTTCTTCTGGAACTTGGACTAGTTTCTTTTCATCAATCATTTTCTGAATTAAATCCTTGATACTGACAGTAATATCTATCTTTCCTTTTCAACGATTCGAATGGTCTCGGTTTGAGAGGTTTGATCTCGCCACTCTCGGAGAGCATTTCGAACATTTGTATATATGGGATCCCAATTGGAGTGTAGAGTCTATTACTCTTGGGTTTTTCGGTGACTTGTAAAGGAAAACGTGTTGCCTCGTAAGTCGTTCCCATGGGTGTGAACTCTCTCTTAGGTTCACTTTTCGGGAATGGAACCTCGTCATATTTCTTCTGAAGTTCCTTTATAGCCTTGAGAGTTTCACGTAGCAAGTGTGATCCTTTGATCATAGACAGTGTAAGCGATTGTATGTCCTCTTTACTTGCTGGTTCTGGAAGTTTATCCATGGCGTCGAAAAAGATCTCCTCCTCTTCTTCAATGGCATGGATTTCTTTAACAGGTTTGATGAGAGACGAGGGGTCAACCTCGTTTTACTCATCAGAGATAGCCAAGGAATGAGCGAGAGGCGCATTATCAATACTTGGCTTTTTACTGGCAGGGGGCAATGGCAACTTGTTGTTATTGTTTAAGTCTTGGATAACTTCTTTAAGCTTCCAACCTTTCTCGGTGAGATGGCCCCTACCTTGGTGATACTTAAAATGTGCATTGGGGTTCCAGTTAGCCGACCTCTTTTCGACTGGTGGGTCCCCAAATGGTCCAATAGGAGTTATAAAATCTTTTGCATTTAATCGATCAAATGCGGTGTCATAACTCATGCCAATAGGAGTAAAGTTCCTCTTAAATGGTTTCTTTTGTCCTTAATTATTCATAGCAAGGACTTCACCTAGGTTGAAAGTGCTAACATTGTTTGAGTGGGTGGTTTTGAAAGAAGAACGATTGTCGTTCTTCTTGCCTTTCCAGCCACTGTTGGAGTTATTGTTGGCAGCTTTCAACTTAGCCAGGTCGTCTTCAATGTTGATTCTAATGTCGTAGATGACCGTGAAGGTATGGAGATTATTTTGATACTTGAGATGCTTGGAGTATTTTTCTTGAAGGTTTTTTATGAATAACCTTACAGACTCTTTTTCACTCAGCACCTCAATCATCTAAGCTGAGGTTTCTCTCCATTTGTTAAAGAAGGAGGTGAAGCCTTCGTTCTCCTTTTGCTTGAGGATTTCAAGCTCCCTATGGTCGGTCTCAACTTGGATGTTGCATTTGTATCTATCAACGAAAACGTTTGCTATGGACTCCCAAGTGGAGGTTTTTTCTTTCTTGAGAGAAAAGAACCATTGCTGGCAAACGGTTTCGAGAGAAGTGAGAACAGAGAGGGGAAAACCTTCTTGTCGATACCCTTAATACTCATTATTGTCTCGAAGGCTCTTAAATGAAAATAAGGGTTATCGGTTCCTTTGAATTTCGGGATGTCGTTGGCATTGAACTTCTGCGGAAGAAGATCTTTGTCCACCGAGACCCCCTTGTGAACTAATCCCTTGAAACTTGTAGTCGCTAGATAGCTTGCTTAGACTCTCTTGCATAAGGTCCATCTGTTGTTGTTTCACGGGATCATCGATCTAAAGGGTTAGGAGTTTTACTGCTTTAGTCACGGTAACCAGTTGGTTCCTGAGCTCATTGACTTCTTCTTGTGTTTCCATTACTGTCCTAGCTTTCCTCTTACGAGAAATGGGTTTGTCGAAAAGTTGGAATTGTACGAAAAGATTGTCTTTGATTAACCGCCCTTCCTTTCTTGACCACGTGCTGTAATTTAAACATTTTGTGTTTTAATTACTTGGCTCAAATCGACCTTGACTTTACGGTTTTAAAGAGGAAAAATAAGGTGCATATTTTGGCAAAAATAATGTATATATTTTTAGGACCAAGTATGGTATATTAATTTGGAGGATTAATATCCGACTTACCCCCCTAAAAAATGACGAAAAAAACGCGCATACAAGACTCTCTTAGACATGGTCAAAGTATGTGTATTTGTGTGTGCATTGAGTGTAAGTGACATGCTTGGACTCTTGTGTAAGACCATGGGACTTAGTGCCTAGACTCAATTAATGACTTAAAAAAGTATTATTGATAGTAAAGTTTAACCGAATTAATTAGTAAACTGGTTAATTAGACACAAAGTGACATGCTTGGACTCTTGTGTAAGACCATGCAGTGTAGCGCCAGACGACAGAGCTGTTGCCAGGCGCCACACTCCACAGAGTGGCGCTACAGTTCAAACTTTGGCGCCATTGTTGGGGCTTCGATCTGAGACTGTTTTCGGTGTTACTAATCAACAGGGGTATGCCTAAAGTCGTACTAGGTCAATTCTGGTTAAAATATTAGACTTTATTTACACAAATTAATTAATTAATTAATTGATTAGGAAAAGTTCTTTTAGTCATTAATTTATTTAATCTTAACACAAGTCAAATAAACGGTTAAGAAAACATATGCACAACAAATAATGCATAATTAGTCAAATAGGCACGATATGATGCAATGAGTTTGCAACCTAACCATGGCTCTAGTTCTCTTAAGTTCAGGATATGGGTTAGTCAATAGAGGGTCCATTGTTAATTGTCTGGATGCACCGCGCGGAAGCCTAACCGTGAAGGGTTGGCGCGAGTGGATGGTTTGGTGAATTCAACAATCTCGGATGTACCCTTTGTTGCTCAGAGCGTTCAATCAGGTAGATGGAGCATGAATTCCCATAGGGTTATGTTCATATGTAGAACACATATGGGTTTTAGAAAAGTGAGAAAAACTCAATTAGAAAGTAGGATCGAGCAAACAATGCGAAAAACTGGTCGAGATTAGAACGCATATTTCTGGCTCGATATTGGAAGAATTTGGCGCCAGCAAACAGAGATTGGCGTCGAATTTTGGCTGTAGCGCCTGGCGACAGAGCTGTCGTCTGGCGCTACAGTCAAAATTCTGGCGCTAATCTTCTGTTCGCTAACGCTAATTCCTACATACCTCAGCAGCTTTTTGTGCTCGATAAAATTTTCCAGTTTCGCGCAGTGTTATTTCGGTCCTAGTTGTGAAAGATATTCCTCAAATTTCCTACGTGTAAAATCCTATGTTTTAACTCACTACGGATGATCTTTCCAATGAGATCTTTTTTATGCATATGAGAATAATGTTACTCAAAATTACGCACATGAAATACTTAGAACGTTTCGAGTCTCATCCACTCATTCTAAATCATTGCCGAAATAAATTCAGGAATTAAAATAGAAATCCTCCCCAGTAGAGTCGCCAAAAACTGTAGGGAATATTTCAATAGTTAACCCCTATCTTGAACCCCACTATAATCATACACTAAAGTACGGTGGCGTCCAAAGGAAAGAAGATAGAGCAAAAGAGTCGCCAACAAGTTTTTATTTTAGGAACTTGTAAACCGTTCACGAGGTGAAGGTCAACTCCATAAGGTCTTGAACCAACAGGGTTCGGGGATGAAGGTACAAATCCAATCTAAAAGAGATTGAACCTGTCCTAATAATAGGCCTCTACTTTATTCTGATCGTATTCATGTGCGCTTTCTGACTAACATGCAATCAATAGGATTAACCTAAACCTGTGTATCTATGTTGGTTGAATTTTAATGCACAAATAATACTATTATTGGAGATCACTTGAATTATAATCAAATTAACCCTAAACAAGATTATTAATTATCTTATATAAGCGTGATTACAAGTACAAATTCCCTATAAACATGCATAAAAGGTGTGATCAAGCAATAAAAAAAAATATCAAGCAACAAAATAATAATCATAACCATAATTATAATCATCAAAATAATAACCATAATTAAAATAAACATAATAAAAATTATAAGCATAATCATGTTAAAGCATAATAATAGCAAGATCCTATGCATGATACTAACAAGATTAATAACAAACCCTAGCTTGTCACTAAACAATAAAAATCAAAGCTTTAACCCTAACATGATACTAACAATCATAAATATTAGGAAAAATATAGGAAGCATCATACTTTTAATCATACTTGGTATTAAAAATACCCTAGACATGATACTAGGAATCAAAATAACAACCTAAGCACGATTTCTACATTATAACATCAATAAAAATCACTAAAGTACTTACTTGCATGCCTCGTACCTCTTTCTAATAACAAAATACACATGCTAGTAACTTCAAGGAAAATAATAAACAAAACAATTAAATTAAATAATCGAAAGAGAGATTTGGGACCAAACCCTCATAAATTAAACCTTTCACGTCTAGGGCGAAGGCAACTTCGAATAAGGCTAGGTGTATCTAAGTCTTGTAAATGCGGAATTTTATATTTTGAGAAAAGCTAGTTTAGAAAAGAGAGAGAGTAATCAAGAAAATCTTGATGAAAGTTGGTGAATTGGTAAGAATAAGAATTGATGAGAATTGATGACTAAAAATGGAGTTTTTAGAAGACTATTTATAGAAAAAATCAACCAAAAAGATAAAAAATCAAAATAGAGTTCTGATGCGTAAAACCAAAGTTAGCGCCAAACGCTGACATTAGCGCCATGCGCTAACGCTAGCGCCAGGCGCCAAGCTTAGCGTTAGGCGCTAATGCTGGCGTTTGGCGCTGACTAAGAAATCGATGCGTTTTCTTAAAATCAGATAGAAATTGTTGTACAGGAGGATAAAATCGTATTTTCCTCAAAAACGTTCTTTTATTCTGATTAAAACTCTTAAAGTCAACAAAAGTTAATTTATCAATGCTAATTGAATTAGGAATGAAAAGAACCTTTTAAAAGAATCTAGAAGACTAAAACCATTCCTTATTGCATTAGGAATGATAAATCTATATTAGGCCCACCTCTAGATCATTGGGCCGTATATAAGGCTCAAACCGGGCCCAATTCGGTAAATTGAACATAACTTCTTCAATATTCATCGGAATTGGGCTTATAATATATCGTTGGAAAGCTCTTTTCAAGCCCCATCCAACTACACTACTATTGGACGCATATCATGGACCATCCAAACTGGATTGGCTATTTTCTTATAATAGGTTTTCAAAAACATAGAGAAGAGAAAAGAAAATAAAACTATCCGCAACACTAAACTTTCCACACTTTCACTTCATTCGATTATGATTCGACGTGAAAGGTACTCATTACTGGTTTTGGTTTTGGGGAGACACAAATGGGTGTCTACACTTGCTCAAACAATTCCTTCAAGAGATCTTCGCCGGACTTATGAAATTTCGGTTTCAAAGGATACGAAATGATTTGATGAGTATTGGTAAGGTAGTACTTTATGGGAAGTTGTGCCTCATAAAGTTCCTCCCCATTTTTCTAGAGATGTGAAGCAGTGGTTAATTGGTAGATCTCAAAAGGACAATAACAAAGTTCGAAACACTAACAATTGCGAAACAAGCATTAAAGACCGCCTAGGGTACAAGAAAATTCCTCCTAAGGATTGCCTAGGTTCAAAAGTTGAATTCAAGACTATGATGCCTAAAAAGAAAATTTTCGTTAAAGGTAAAGAAAATAGAAAAGCTGACTCTAAAGAAAATAAAGTTTGGGTCGAGAAAAGGATTGGTGTAATGGCCAAAGGAGAAACTATCTCTACTAAAATTGTATGCCAATCATCTAAGGGGTCCTTATTGGTGAAAGAGATGGATGATGAAGAGGAAGCAGACAAGAATTGAAAAAAGGCTAGAAAAGAGAACAATGATTAAAGCATTGCTTTATTTCCAATTTATTAGATAATTCTTATTTTAAGTCAACTTTATACATTTTAAGCTTTCTTTAATTCCATCAATAATATAATTTTTTTTACTTTATTTATTAATGTAATTTTTAACTTTAAACTGTAAATCAACTTTTATATAAAAATTTTATTTTATTTTAAGCAAGGGAAAACAATTTGAAATAATTTTGAAAAAACAATTCGAGTACGGAAGTCGAAAATTTTTGAACTCCACTGAAACTTGCCCAGATTGACGAAAATTTTGCGATGCCGTAATTAAAGATCTATCGCGGCACGACGTCCTATTGCAGCATGATAATTCTGGCACAATGCTTGAATTCTCGTGTGATGCTAATTTTGATTCGGTGTGCTGATGTAAACATGTGATATTTGTAAATTTTAAAGTGGTCGTGCCCAGTAAAGGGTTGCCTTTGTATCCTTTCCATAGGAATCAGGCCAAACGTAACAATTTTAAGTATAAAACTCAAGTGATATTGGTTAGAATTTCTTAAGTTGGTTAAGATTTTTCATGTTTGAGAACTCATTACCATAAATATCAATTAGTTATGAAGCTCCTCTTGCTAGAACGGTTTTGATGATGTATGGTCCAGACTAATTAGGCTGAAATTTGCCTCTTGGGTCTAGAACATTTTTCCTTAATGCTTTTAACACCAAGTCTCATACTTTGATGTTTCTTGTTTTGACCTTCTTGTTAAAGTGTCTAGCCATGCTAGTTTTATAGCATTGAGTATGATGTAGAGCTTCTAGGTTCTTTTCATCGAGTAGAATTAACTCTTCATATCTTGCTCTTGTCCACTCAAATTCATCGAGTTTTTTTTCTAACGCAATGCATATGGAAGGTATTTCTAATTCTACAAGTTGCACGACATCCATTCCATATACTAAAGAGAATGGCGTATTTCCTATGGATGAGCGAATTAAAATGCGGTAACCCCAAAGAGCAAAATGGAGTTTGTCAAGCCAATCCTTGTAGTTTTTTGTTATCTTTTTGATGATAGTCTATAAATTTTTATTAGCTGCTTCTACTGCACCGTTTTCTTGAGGTTTTTATGAATAAGAGTGCAGAAGTTAAATGCTAAAATTTTGTAGTAATTCTTCGCATTTCGTTTGAAAGTGAGTTCCATGGTCAATTATCATTTCTTGTGAGACTCCGTATCGACATATGATGTTTCTTTCGATAAAGAGTGCTACATGCTTTGTGGTGAGTTTAGCATATGATGCTGCTTCAACCCATTTTGTGAAGTAGTCAACTGCAATAAGGATGTATTAGTGGCCTCCTGTCCTAGGAGGGCTGATATTCCCTAGATATCTATCCCCCATGTTGAGAATGGCCATGGAGATGTATAGGTTTAAACAGGCGATGGTGAAAAGTGTTGCAAGTTTGCGTATATTTGGCATTTAGGGCATCTTTTTACATATTGATGGCAATTCCTATTCATGGTAGTTTAATAATACCCTTGGCGCATTATCTTATGGACCAGCATTTTCCCATTCATATGAGTTCCACATGCTCTTTCGTGGAGTATTCTCATCACCCTTTGAGCTTCCTTTTTGTCTACACATAAAAGAGCTCTTCCTTAAGGTACCCTTTTATGTAGCTCATCTTTTATGAGAAAAAATTGGGAAGCCAAAAGTCTTAGAACATATTTTGCTCTCTTGTCAACATGAAGTGGATATTCTTCTCTTGTGACATATTTAAGGATGTCAATGTACCATGGTTCCTCTTTCTTTTCTTCTTCTTCTTGAACAGTTTCATCGTCTTATAATGCTTGAATATAAGCTAGCCTATGCCTTTTTTCTATTATTAAAGGCATTTGGTCAATTTCCTTTAGAATTCTAACCATTAAGGCTAGTCTTACGTGCCAAGGAATTAGCAAATTGATTTTCTTCTCTTGGTAGATATGTATATTTTACCATCTCAAGTTGGTCAATAAGTGTTTATAAATATCTTTGGTAAGGGGCCAAACTTTCACTCCTTACTTTCCTTCTTTTAGAGATGTTGTTGATGACGAGGGAAAAGTCTCCAAATATGCGAAGTTTCTTTACTCCCAATGCCAAAGCCATTTCAAGGCCTACAACACATGCTTCGTATTCCGCAACATTGTTTGTAACGTCAAAATCTAACTTTATTAAGATTAGGATGTGTTCTTCTTTCAGCTATACTAATAGTACTCCTACGCCACATCCCTTTTGGTTTGAGCCTCCATCGAAGTATAATATCCAAGTATCATCTTCTGTGACCATTAAGTCTTCGTCCACAAAGTCGTTTTCGTGCAATGGTGTCGAATCTTCAATCGAGAAATCCGCTACGAAATCCAAAACCACTGATCCTTTGATAGCTTTTTGAGGCATTAATCTTACATCAAATAGGGCTAAGTTGACTATCCATCCAGATATTCTCCTGTTGAGTGTAGATTTCTAAAAGAGGTACTGAAGATGATCCATTTAAGATACTACATAAACCGTATGGACAAGCTTGTAGTGTCTTAGCTTGGTGTTGGCCCCACACTAATGCGAGGCAAAATTTTTCAAGCGCTGTGTAGCGTACTTCATACTTGAGCATCTTCTTGTGCTAGCATAGCTCACATTGTTTCTTTGGTAACCGTTACGTACAATTGAAGAGGGATTCCTTGAAGTGCATGTGCCAATACAGAAAGATTAGCGAGATAGGGCTTTGAATTTATCAAAGGCTTTTTGACGCTTGTCGTCCCATATTACTGGTACATTATTTTTTAGCTTCTTGAATACTTGTTCACATATCGTAGAGAGTTTAGATATGAATCTACTAATGTATTGCAACAGGCCAATAAATCCACCAATTTGTTTCTTTGTTTTGGGCGACGACATTGACATGATTGCTTTGATCTTAGTTGAATCTATTTATATTCCTCTATAGCTAATGCCATAGCCTAAGAGTTTCCCTTAGGTGACTCCAAATGCACACTTGGCTGGGTTTAGCCTAATGTTATATTTTCTTAATCTCTCAAAAAAATTTCTTAAGGCTATTTAGTGTCCAGGACGGTCCTTTAATTTTACAATCATATCGTCCACATATACCTCAACCTCTTTATGCATCATGTCATGGTTTAAAGAAATTGCTACTCTTTGGTAATTGACACCCGCATTTATCAACCTGAATGGCATCACCGTGTAGCAGTATGCACCCTAAGGTGTTACGAAGATAGTCTTTTCCATGTCTTCTTCAGCATGAGAATCTTGTTATATCCTACGCATCCATCCATAACGAGATAAGTGCGTGATTCGTTGTATTATCTACTAGAATGTGGATGTGTGGTAAAGAGAAGTCGTCCTTTAGACTTGCCTTATTTAGATCTCTTTAGTCGAAAAACATTCTTACCCTACCATCCTTCTTAGGAACTGGTACCACATTTGTGACCCATTCGGGGTATTTGGATACCTTGATAAAACCTGCAGTTATTTGTTTTTGCATTTATTTTACTTTAAGAGTCATGTCGAGTTTCATTCGATGTATCTTTTGTTTTAAAGGTTTCATTCAACGAATTAGTGGTATAGTGTGTTGAGAAATCTCTCTATTTATTCCTGGCATATCTTCATATGACCAAGCAAAAACATCGATGAATTCTTTTAGTAGACTTATTAAATAGGTTCATTCCTCTTGATTAAGGGTTAAACTAATTTTAACTTTTCTTTTAACGACTATTTCACCAAATGCCACTGAGTACTTTAAAAATTCACCAAATGCCATCGGGTTTTTCAAAATTCACCAAATGCCACTGACAAACATAATATTATCATGGCGTGCCATTGATGAGGTATGCCCGTTAACTATCCGTTACTATAATTCTTAATTCACCAAATGCCACTGACTACTTTTGATTTTTCATAAAATGACATTATTTATATAAATTATTACACAATATACCTATGACTTAATGAGTTATAGCGCTTATTAAGTTTCACCTTTTTTGAATTTTTTGGGGCAAAATAGCCGTTACACCCAATTTGTTGTATTGATTTGAATGCACAGCTCAATTGTTATGCCATTCTAGTTTTTGAATATTAGAAGTCAACAGTGTTGAATAATTTAGAGTATTTGAGACAAATTGCATAGTGTTTAATTATTTGCTTATAAAATGGTGCTACAATTAATTAAACTAGTAATAAGAGCAAATAAAGGAGTAGTAAACTCCATTAACGCAATCCGATCGAATGCAAGATGAGGGTAAAACTCATTGAATTACTACCCAATCAGGTTATCACCACTTGATCGGGCGCGTATGTGAGGTTGAGAAAATCTGATCTGTCGCTCGATCACTCTAAATTATTCAACACTGTTGACTTCTAATGTTAAAAAACTATAATAACATAACAATTTAGCTGTGCATTCAAATTGATACAACAAATTGGGTGTAACGACCATTTTACCCTAAAAAGAAATTCAAAAAAGGTGAAACTAACTAGCCGTTATAACTCAGTAGGTGATAGGTATATTGTGTAATAATTTATATAAAAAATGGCATTTCACGAAAAATCAAAAATAGTCAGTGGCATTTGGTGAATTAAGAAATATAGTAACGGATAGTTAACGACCATACCTCAATAATGGCACGCCATGATAATATAATGTTTGTCAGTGGAATTTGGTGAATTTTTAAAAACCCGATGGCATTTGGTGAATTTTTAAAGTACTCAGTGGTATTTGGTGAAATAGCCGTTCTTTTAATAGTTGGATTCTATGAAATATTTACCTTTTCGGTGTCGTTGATTATCAGTGTTTTATTGTCAAGTGCTTCCACTAATTTATTTATTTCTTTATCATTTTCATTATAAGCAAAGCAATGATCATCATCTTGGGTAAGAGAATGGCACAAAAAGTAAGCAAAAGAAGACATGTTATTAAATTCTAAAACCATTACATCGAAAAGAGATATGTCCTTTTGGACTTGACTACTGACTATCCTAGGACTAGGTTCTAAACTAGAAGTGATAAAAGGAGACACAACAATAGAAGACTTAAAAGACCCGACAATAGAAGACTTGAATTTAGAATCAGTTTCAAACTTAGACAACTCAGACTCATCGATCATTGGTTCTTGTCCTGTGGCGAAGGAGATTATTCGTCCACTCGGCGTAGTCACCGTCACAGTCTTTTGCCATCCCTGAACTAATCCTTCCGCTGGAGTAATTACCTTATTAGGATCAAAGTTTTCACTTTGTAATAACGTTTGGATAAGTGTAGAATCATCGTCGACACGCTTAGGTTAAATTTTCTCGTACCTAAAGAAGTGACCCATAATGTTGAAGTCAAAACATGGAGGTTCTTGCTCCTTGTAGATCAGAGTTGGGATCTCATCTAAGAAATTATAGTAAAAAAATATCTATAACTCTGGTTGTCTTATCCCACCTTTGCCAAATGGTTCAGGAAATTCGTGGCATGGATAATCTTCACCCTCTTTTAAAAATTCTCCAATTAGAGCCAGGGGACAGTTGATCCATTGGAATGGCCTTTATCTGGGTACGAGCATTTCTCCGTGCGTTAAACTTTTCCTGGGCTTGCTTATAGTCTTTCGGAGTCAGTTCGAAACCAAGTCCAAAAGTCTCTCATTAAGGGAGGCCAAGCAGTTCTATTTGCTTTGCTATTCCTTTCTTCTTTCCTAGAGTCATTTCGGGAGAGTGTCCTTATTTTATTAAAATATCATCAACTATCATGTTTGAATGGAGGTCGTAGCGAAGAGGGGTCTTTTCATCTTCTTTAATAAAAGTGACCACTTTGGCATTAAAGCCCCATAAATCTTCATCGTTTTCATCATGCTCCACATTTATGATTGGCTTATCAATTGCTTTGATTATCATAGTGGAAACATCGATTGTGACAAGAACTCCTCCAACTATATCCTTGACTTGCTGGTGAAGGGGTGAAGGGACGACCTTAAGGTCGTGAAGCCAAGGGCATCCTAACAATAGGTTGAAAGAAGCCTTAATATCTAGTACTTGAATAGTAGTAGCATGCTTAATGACTCATGTCGTGACATTCATAGTGATGGTCCCAAGAGCTTGACGGCGAGTGTTATCATTAGCTCTTATGCCTTGCGTTGATGAGGAAAAATCCTCAACTCTTATTCCTAACATTCTCACGGTTCGAAGTGGGAAAACATTAATCGCTGGCCCATTATCCACGAGGGTAATTGGAATGTTCATCCTTTTACAAACAATTGTGAGGTTCAAGGCTTTATTATGCTTATTATCACCTTCAGGAGGTAAATCCTTGTCAGAAAAGGTGATCAAGTTGATGGGACTAGGTAAATCACTAGTAAGAAAGTTAGCTAAACCTTCAGGTGAGGTATTTGAATCTTTCTTTACTTTAGCCAAGGCATCCATTATTGCAAGCCTATGCTCGTTGGATGTGGCTAGGAGTTTCCATACGTTAATTTCTACCTTAGACTTTTTCAATTGTTTGACAACATTTTTGTCTTCTATAATTTGAATAGGGACTTGTTGAGTGGTAGGAATGGGTTGAATCGAGATGGGAGGTTGCATTCTCCCTGATTTAATTGTGGGGACGTCAACAAAGGAAACTTCTTCATCCTAAATATCATCGACCGAATAAATTGTGGAGAGTGGAATTTCTTCTACGTCTTTGAGGTAGACATCCTCATCATCCCTTTCCCAAATTTCGCTGATGCTAACATCCTTTTCTGGTCGAATATGAACCAACTTTTCACTTTTAATCAATCCTTAGACTAGATCATTGAATTTGAAACAGTGTTCTATGGTACGTCCTCCTGATTGATGGTATGGACTGTAGAACCTATTTGTCCTTTTCAGTGATTCAAATGGTCCTGGCTAGAGATGTTTGATCTTCCCATTCTCAAAGAGCATTTTGAACATGTTTTTATATGAAGTCCCAATAGGCGTGTATGCCTTATTATTCTTTTTGGTTGGTTAGAATACATTGAGAGAAAAAGGTTTTCTTTCAGTATTCTTAGTAGGTATCATCTTCTCAGCGATGCGTCTTTCCTCCATCATTGTTACTTCCTGGATGCAATAGTGAAGTTGGGTCATCGCCGCCCTCATTATGTTTATGAGAACCCATATGATGAGAGTCATTTATGGCGCTCAAAAGAATAAGTTTTAGGTTCTTTTTCTATATTTTCTTTTATTATTTTCATATAATTTTTTTAGTTTTCTTTGATTTTACATTTTAGTAACTCATTTTGGTTCTCGATTAGTTTTTACGAGTTTTTCATATTTTTAGTTCTTAATTCGTAGTTTCATTTTAGTTTTACTTTATTTTGTTTTCTCCCTTAGTATTATTTGTGTTTTGTAGGTGAATAATCAAAGTTTAATCTACCACGCTCTCGTGATTGCGCTCTCACTAACTTTGGTGATGAACACGCAAAATTTTAGCACTAGGGGCTGCCTTACTGATGGGCACCACACGAGCTTGATACTGGAGAGCGTAGATGAGCCGCATCGCTTCACACCACTAACTCACACAAAGAAGACATCGCAACTCACCTCCAATCACCACCAGCCCACATCAATCTCTATTACTCGAAACCACAGAGCAGCCCCTACTTCACCGTTCACCAATTGCACCCACGCAAACACCGAGCTGCTACCCCCTACAACAACGAGTTGTTGACCCCTACAACACCGCTACTTTCTCCCGCTCTAGCCACTCTCCAATTCTACCGACATTGACCTCCAACTCCCAGAAAACCACCAATCAGCTCCAACAAAACCACCAATCTGCTCTGCCAAAACAACCAACATCCCGCAATAGCATGCAGCCCCGCAAACACAGGCGGCAGCCCATTCAACCTCCTGGTGCGTGAAGACCCTCTAATGTGTGCGCACAGCTGGGTTCGAATTGGATCCTTTGATTTTGATGATGTGTGATGGTCGAACCATGATGATGGTGATTTACGGTGCTGTGCAAAACATGGGATAATTCCCAAATGAAGAGCCAAAACCGAGTTGACTTCGGTTATTTTGTTTTATTTGTTTTAATTTTCTTTCTTTTCCCATTTTATTTGTTTTACTTTTGTTTTATTTAGGAAAATTGTAAACTAATAATCCCACCTTTACCCCATCTTCCATAAATAATCCCACCTTTTGAAATTTCAGAAACAATCCCACCTTTAACAGGGATCTTCCACTAATGATCCTTTTGACCTACAACCTGTTAAACCGGTTAATAATTTTTTTTCTTAGTCTTTCTCCTTGGACCACCAGTCCACCACCATTGCACCCACGCAGCTCCTTCACTCACCATACCAGCCTACCTGCTCACCACATTGACACCTCACCTAGCACCAACAACATGCTGCTGCCCTTCTCCCACTTCACCACCAGCGGCAACCGAAAGCAGCCGCGCTACTACTGCAGCCAACAGCCATCGCACCAGCCACGACTCACGCACCTTTCTCACAACAAATTCGCAACAGAAGCTCACAACAAGCAACCAGCTTCTGCAACAGCCGGTAAACCACCGCCTAACCCACCTCACAAGCACGCCGCATCAACACGCCACCAATGCAGCCCACTTACAACCGCCGGACCTCCAATTCAATAGCTGCAACATCAATTCACACCCACAATTCAGCCCCTAAATTAGCCCCAAAAATAATTTAAAAGAAATATCAAGGGTTGATTTTGGGCTTTGAAGCCTGAAAAATCCATCCCCAGCCCTTAAAAACCCGACCCATCCCTGAAAACCCAAACCCTAGCCTCAAAAAACTCGACCCCAGCCACCTTCCTCAAGTTAGTGAAGGAGAAGAAGAAGATACGAAGAGATCATTGAGAAGTTGAGATTAAGTCGGACGCCTAGGTTGGGTTGCCGAGGAAGGGAGGCGGCTGCGACAGTGATATGGAGGGGCAGGGGTGGGGCTAGCCCCGATAACAATGGCGGGGGTTAGGGGTTTTGTTTTGTTTTTTTTTTAATTATTTTTTTAATTATAAAAAATAGAATAAACCAACTAAAAGTCGACACGTGTCTCATAACCTAGTAAAACCGGTTACCAAAATAATTCAACCGGTTATGGATTGTTAGTGGAAGACCCCCATCAAAGGTGGGATTGTTTCTGGAATTTCAAAAGGTGGGATTGTTTATGGAAGATGGAGTAAAGGTGGGATTATTAGTTTAGATTTTTCCTTTTATTTATTTTTTATTTCTTTTTCATTTTGTTTTCCTTTCTTTTGTTTTCCTTTCTCTTTTATTTTTTCCCTTTTAATCTTGTAAATATAAATACCCATTTTGGGGGGGGGGGGGGAAATGGGAGAGAATTAGAATCCAATTTTAGATCTCATATTTTAGCAAGGTTGAGAGCTTCTCTATCTAGATCTAGGGTTAGTTTTAGGAGTAGATTTAGAGAGAAAAAAGTGAGGAATTTGATTGGAGATTTGAGATATTAAAGATTCAATGTGAATTGTATTTAAGATCTCCATAATCAATCAACGAGGACATCTGACTCTATCTCATTTTATTGCTTTGTTTAATTTCATGTTTGTTTGATTTTATTTTGATGTTTGATCTTCATTAGTGTAATTGTTTGTTTATTAGATGATGATTCTTAAATAGTTGTTTGGCTAGAGATTGGGTGAAACTTGTATGATTGATTGATTGTGATTAATTTGGGAATTGTGTTGATTGATTGTTGAGATTAAAGTGATTAATGAAAGTTTGCATGTGTGTAGTTTTATTAGGCCTTGTTAATTATGCTAGAATGCATTGCGATTGCTAATGACATGACCCATTGATTTAGGAATTGCAATTATCGATTGGTTTGGATTGTGATTCTCCTTGTTAGTCATTCATGGAGAACCCTAGCTTGAGTTATAGGAGATAGCTCTTTGATTCCAATTGATAGCTCTTATTATTAGTGTTCACAACCATTATTAATTGGCATTTTCTTCCCTAGTGTTGCAATAGTCAAGATTACTTGTTGATTCCAATTCCCTAGTACGTGTTTCATTTGTTTGTTTATTTATTTAGTAGTTGTTTAGTGTTATCTCTTTACCCTTGACTTCGACCTAGCTTGGCATAGATTGGAAATACTTGAACATAACCGTTCCTAGTGGTTCGACCCTTGTCTTGCCTCTATACAGGTATTTAGGTTTGTTATGTGGTTATAAAATTTGTTTAGCGCTAGGGAGGATTAGATAACGACCTACTTTTCCCTACCTCAAAATGGCACCGTTGCCGGGGAACGGTGCCTATGTTTGAGTGTTTTTGATTGCTTGAGTCTAGGTCTTTGTATATACCTTTCTTTAATTTGATTATTTTTTATGTAAAAAAAAATGGCATGTGTCTCATTTCCTCAACATGATAATGAGCCTTTTTGTGAATATTTCCATAGTCTTATAGGGTTTTTTAAATATAATCGTTGTAATCCTTGTGGGGCTTGTGAGATTTGTTATTTTGGTTTTAATAAGAAAACTAGGGATGAAGTGAAAGCATGCATAATGGTGAATTTTGAGCATTGCCAATTGATGATGCTTGGGATTTTTATGTTTGGTTTTCTAGGGATGTTTATAATAGGGATAATCATGATTCTAAGGTTGGTGTGCAATGTGTTTATTCTTCTAATATTAGCATGAATACCCATGATTTGTCACAAGATCCCATTAGTGAACCTAAAACAAATGATTTCAACTCTATTTCCTATTTTGCTCATGATGATGAGGTACATGCTCAAGTTGATGTTATTGGTGTGTTTCAATACTCTTCAATATTTTTCATGCCTTCTTGTGATGTGCTTTGTTTCCTAAATAATGAATCTCATATGCTTGATTGTGCCCTCTCATCCCAATTTAATGAAATTTCTCATGTGTTATAATGTGATGATCCTACCTTTGATTGTGACTCTTCTTTTTTACTTTTGATCCTCAAACCTCTTTACCTTTTCATTGTCCAAGCTCTTATGATGAGTCTCTAATCCCTTATAGCCAAATTAATGAATCTTTAAGGGAGTTGGAGATGAATCCTAATCTTAGGCCCTTGGAGCGAGGGACAAATGATGGAAACTTTAAGGAGCCAATTGGATACGATTAGAGAGCGTGAAGATATTTTTAGTGAAGAATTGAAAAGAAAAGAAGAGTTGGAAAATCAATCGTCATCTTTGATGCTTGTTTGTGAAAAATCTCAATCCAATGTTTGTATTGAGGATGATGATGATGATTTTAAGAAACCAAGAGAGTGCAAGGATCTCATTAGAGAGCATTTGATTGATGGTGAAGGAGTTGGGAATAATGAAGCTAATGTGGAATTTGTGAAGTCTAACCCCCTCTACCATCTTGATGAATCTCAAGTGTATGTATTTGACTCTTCAATCTATGAGTATATAGATTCTTCTTAGGTAATGTCCCATTTGTTTTTTGAGAGTCATATGAGGACTTATAAATTTTTGGATGATTTCATCAAGAACGCTTCATGGGACTTAGATGAGTTTGAGATGAATCTTCCTCCATTCATGCACGGTTTTGAGGCCTTGGGTTTGAGATAGTTGAAGGAAATTATAAAGGTTGTTTATTGTGGTGAAAATGAGCTTGAGGTTGATTCCCTTGGAGTTTTTGAGCTTTAGGGAGGTGTAAATTGTGAGAGTTCTTCATTTGAGGACTTTATGATTGATTTTTATACCCTCATTAGCGATGTGAGACCTTGTAGTAAGGGAGTAGCTACCCGTTTTCACGTTTCTCATACCCCTTTGTCTCAAAGTTTTGACCACATCCCTTCTTGCATGCTCTAATTCTCTCTTTTCCTATTTCAAATAGCCTATTAGGGAGTTGTCTTCTATGGATGATTTTCATGACTCTTATTCCATCATTGTTGAGGGATAGAGGAAGTATGCCAACCAAAAAAATTAGTAAGGAGGATTTAATTTGCCTTTTTCCTTTTCTTTCCTTTCTTATTTTCCCTCTTTTTCTTCATCTTATTTTTTTTTATTTCCTTTTGACCCCTCTTCTTCTTTCTTTTGGCGTCTCCCTCGTCACTTCTGTGTTATGATCTTGTTGCACATTCTTATTTCGTCATTTGCCTATATACACCCCCATGAAATGTGTAGTAGTTCATTTGACACGGTCTTGCGTGCGTAGAATTAGTATTTCTTAGAGCGCTGTCGCTTGGACGTTAAACAAGCCTTTCTCGAGCCCGTGTTTTATTGTTTTCATTTTCTTTTCTTTAAAGAATAGATTTTCTCGCATGGAAATCTAATAGGAATGGTGTCCTTCAAACTAGAGTATTATTCCAATAGATGGTTCGGAATTATTAGAAAGCGAATTATTAAGTGAGGTCAAGTGGTTGGAATGCCTAGGTGGAGGCCGCTTCTGATCAATAATAATAATGAGTAATTAATATTATAGCTTAATCTTGACTGAACCCTTCGGGTAACACCAAAGCAACTAACGAACAGACACGACGAATTAATCGGAATGGAATTAATAAGTCACTCGAGTATTATGAACAAAGACGTCAGATTTCGAGCTTAGAGCAACGTAACCAAATATTAAAAGTCGAGCCAAAATTTAAGAATTGGCGAGACGAGAAAATGCTTAAAGTAACAAGTAAAAACCCTAAGCACGCAAAGGCTAGGAAAGCAAGCCAAATAGAAACATGTCACATGGCAATGCACATGGAAACACGCCATGTGTCAGCGCGCCACGCGGCGGCGCAATAAGGTGGCGGTCAGCCACGTAGCAGCGTACCAAGGTGGCGACGTACCACATGGCCTCGCGACAAGGTGGCGGCATGCCACAAGGCAACGTGACACATTGACAATGTCACGTGGACCCGGGTGAAGGGTCATGGACGCGGACCAAAAAGTGGCGGCCCAACTGAACTTAACTTGGGGCTCAAGGTTGGGTGACACATGGTTAGCTCACAATGCATGCGAGTTCCGTTGGGGAGCAAGTAAGGATGTGGTCCTCACCTAACCATGTGACACTTGTTACATTGTTATTCCTTGGTGTATTTAACTAAGGATTGTTCTTTCTATGTGGTCTTTTTGTGATTAATTCCCACATTGAATGATGAGTGGAATTCACAAGAAAGCGTTCCTTATAAATAGCCAAGGCATACCTTGGGATTGTTCACTTGAGTAAGGTTATAGGAAAAGCACCTCCGTTGAGAAAACCTTTAATTATTTCATGAAGTGTTTCTCGATCCCGAGCCCAACTTTCAATGAACAGATGATTTCTAAAATCCATCCGAGCACGGCCATGCATTTTATAGTCTCGCTCTTCAAGAGGCCTTGTAAACAAAACAGTCATCTTCCCTATTTTTTTAGTAGGGGGACAATCCCAGACTTGCAATGTAGGTTCTCTTACTGAGAGGACCTAGCCACCCGAGTGTTTCTGTTATAATCCCCTTTTACATAAGACGTTTGACAACATCAAAGCGGACTAGTACTTAAACAAGAGTACTCACAATACACATGGTCGAGGAAATAGGATCCGATAGCAATAATGAGAAGTGTACTTAAGATGATTTTTAATATCTTAAAGTATTCTCATAGGTCGATCCAGTATGGTTCTAAACTAATACCTGTGCAAATGATTTATGACAATCATGTCCTTGTAGCACAAGAAACGGTGCTATAAATCAAAGTACACACTAATCTCAAGTGGTCATTAACCGTCCATCGTTTAATTGACACTCATTAGGGATAATTCTCTATTGTAATATTCAATGTTTATTTAATACGTGTTTCCTTACCAAGACTAGTCTTGATACCCTATTTTGAATAAAATATTGCATACATGAAATTTAAATTACTCCAAAACTTGAATGATTTTTCTTAATTTCTTAAATTAAATTAACTAAAACACTAAACACGGAAATCAAAGCTAGTCTCTAACATGTCTGATTACCATTGCCACATCGTGCTTATTGTGCTTCACTTAAAGCAAAGGTTTAGTAAGTGGATCGGCTACATTTTCATTTGTTCCAACTTTTCAAATTCTGATTTCACCTTCTAATTTCTATCTCGAATCATGTAAAACTACTGCTTGACATGTTTGACCTTCTGATGTTCCCTTGGCTCTCTGGCCACTGCAATAGCTCCATTGTTGTAACAATATAGGGCTATTGGACCCTTGATTGAGGGTACTGTAGACACCTAAAAATGTCTCCCCAAAACCAAACCCGATGATGAACAACTTTTCACCGCCATTATTGATCGGGTTGAGTATTTAATATTGGAGTGCTTAAATCCATATTTCCATTTCATAAACCAACCCAATTCCTAGCCCATTTCCCCAAACCATAATTTATTTTCCTCTTTTCGTGCCTTTAAACCCAAAATAATTCATTTCGTTTCCTTTAAAATCATTCATTTCGTGTCCTTTTTATAAAAACGTTTAATCCATTTTATTTTTGTCCATAATCTGGGTCCAATGATTGAATATTTGTATGGGGCTTTAAAAAATCTTTCCAACGATATATTATAAGCCCAAATCCGAGTTATAACGAATAAGTTATGGCCAAAATATTAAACTGAGCCCAAACCGAACCTAAGCCCACCTTACCTACGACCCAATGATCATGTGGAGGGTCCAAATGATTTAATCCAATTCCTAAACCAATTAAGATTAATTAGAAGCTTCTATTAGTTTCTAAAAGATCTTAATTATTCTTTTTGAAAAGATAAGATTAAAGAGTTTGAAATTTAATAAAACTTTTCTTTTCGAAAATCCTATTTCTATCCGAATTGAAAGACGTTCAAAGATAGTCTGATATGTTTTTTCATGCCTCATATATTTTATCCAAATTTTATATGGTTGGATAGCCCTTGAAATTATCTTTCCAATGATATATTATAATATCAATTCCGAGCTGTAACAATGACTCACTTCGTACCATCATCCCCAATCCTCCTTTCGTGGTTACGAACCATATGGAGTTAGTAATCTCATGGATTATGAATGTGGTGTAACCTTCACGGGTCAATCGTGGTTGCCTATCGCTGTCCCTTTATCGTGGTTGCCTTTTATTATCCGTGAACGATTTACAAGTTCCTTAAAAAAATTTTGGCGGCTCCCTACTTTATTTGTCCCTAATCGTATACGTCAATTCCCACTTCCTAAGAGTGTTGAGCATATTCACCACATGCTTTTAACGTAGGCGCACTTCGAGTGACGCCTACAATTTGGCGACTCCACTGGGGAGGATTCTTGATTATTTATTGATTTGAGTGATTGGTATTTAATTAAGATGAGTGGATGAGACTTGAAAGATTCTTGAATTGTATTCCTGCAATTTAATTGGCATTGTCACATATGCATATGCATTTTAGCTTACCCATTTTTGCCACAATATTACGTGTTCTACGTATGTGGCTAGCCCTGGGGATTTATGCTCTATCAACCCGAAAACGCTTATGGCAATAAGGGTTCATCCGAGTTTTTAAATCCACCCAAACCATGGAGTCGAGTTCGATTTCATCACGAACTCGCGGAGCCTCCCGTTGGCATACACCCTCAAGGGAGGCTGCCTTGCTAACGCGTCCAAACTTTTAACCATGGTACCCTTTGACACCCAAAAGCTTGACCATAGTCGAACATAGAACTTGACTTTAGGTTGCGGACTTCATTGCATCATGCGTGACAATATGCTTAGATGTGCATTTTTTTATTGACTTTTTTTAATTATTTTTTTCTCTCTTATCAAACCCTTTTAATTTTTTTTTTATTAGAGTCGAGTGATTAATTTTTTTTTAAATTTTTTAGTCACCCGGATTTTTATTCCCGTATACTATACAAGAGTCAACTTGGTTTGGTCATAGAAGGAGTTCTAGAAAGAGTTATGTGTCGTACAAACTATGGATCTGTAGCCCCAAGATTTATCTTTGATTTAGAGTTGGTTTCGTTCCAATTTGATTGACAGATCAAAAGTTATAACTTATATACTACAGCCTGTCCAGTTTAGTTGTCTTTTTAGCTTCAACTTTCTGTCTTTTAATCTTTTAGTGTCAAGCTAGTCTTAGCCAAGTCCTTTAATCCGTGTCAACTCGTATAACATAGGATTATAGATTTTTTTTTTATACCCTTAAGTCCTAACTCTTCTAGAATTCTAGTCCTCTTCCTTGTTTCTTGTGATCGATTTTTGTGCTAACCTTAACATGTGTTCTTTGTCTTTGATTATGGTTGATCTTATAACTAATGATTGCCAATGGACCTTTTTCACCTAGTAAATCGCATAAACATTAAAATTGGACAAAATAAATCAAGCTAGTTTGTCTTTTAGTCTTTTGTGCTACTTGGTCATTGGGTCCTTTGTTTTTCACAACGTCCTCATGTCTAGTCATGCGATCATACCACGAGTCTTAATAAACTCACCTAGTCTCACATTTTGAGTCATTGCACACACTTTGTCTTCGAGTAATGCACTATACTGTTTATGATCGTATACTAGGATCATGCGTGCGCCGTTTTGCGTCGTAATAGCAATGAGTGGAGTATTTCCCATCAGTTTTCAAAAAAATTTCATACACTCTCCTTTTCAATCTGAGTATTGAGTCAAAGCATTAAATGAGCTCATTTTGTTCTATAATACTCGAGTTCAAGAATCACTAGTTAAGAGTTGGAAAAATAAGGGGAACGTCATTCCTTCCTTCTTTTCATCCAAGCAAAGCATCAGCAATAACAAAATTCTTGTTCCTCTTGGCTGTAACAAGTAATTCATAAACAACCATGAAGACGAAGCACAAGACAAGTCTTTATACAAGATTTCATTTTTTTTTCTTCTTTAATAAGTCTAGCATAGGTTATCCTTATCCTTACATCTATATGCCATGTTCCATCAATGAAAATTTCTTTCCTTTGAATTCGATCATGTCATGCGCAAAAAAAAAAAAAAAAAAAAAAAAAAAATTGCCGAACTGAACACACAGTATACCAATGATTTAGGGAAACTTTGCTACCGATTCATTCTCCATTAACCATTCAATCACATATTCATTTCTTCATCAATCATTTTTAGCCTCGTCTAACGTTTGGCCTTCATTTCTTCAACCCACATTCACTTAACCCTGGGATTGGAAGGTGTGTAATTTGTAATCAAGTTCACAAAAAAAATATATATCTAAAGGCAAGTGTTCCAATGTCTTCGATATGAACATGTCTCAAATTGTGTCTCTCATCGAGTGCTTGGTACCGTGCCTGAGAAACATGAATGCTAAATAAGTGATGGACCGCATGATCTGAGGTTGCCTACATTGATTCAAAAGAATAAAAAAAAAGAAAAGAAATTCAAAACAAAAAAATATATGAAATACCTCTTTAAGGTGTACATAATTGCATATCTTGGGGGGCTTCTCTCGGGTTTTGAGCCTATCACCCCTTTCTTCCTTAAACCATCAACTTAACCACATTACAACCCTTGAAAGACCTCTTTGAGGTGTACACACACTTGAGCAAAGTTCGGCTAGAGCTACGTTGGCGTGATTTCTAACGGATACGTAGGCAACCTCATATCGAGGTGCGGCCACATTCATGTTCATATCCATGCATGATCGAGTCAAAGAATATCCAATGCTTACCCCTACCCATTTAGAGCTAGACTTGGGGGCTTGAACCCACATCATTTAGCCTACCCAGCCTAAAGAGTCATCATCTTTGACTCTTCTCACATCTCTTTCCATCGCCATAACCCTTGCAGCCAGCCTTAGTATCACATTCACACACTTCACTCACACATCCATATCCATATCAATCATCCTTCCCTTAAGAGCCCTTTATCATGAAATCTTATTTCAACACTGTGAATGTTTCATCATATTTAAAGACAACATTCATTAGAAGAAACATTGTATACTTGCTTAGCTTCCTGACCTGAGCAATATTCATTGTTTGACGCATCGCATAATGTGTTGAGAACCATTTCTTAATCATAAAATCATATTGTGCCTAACTCCTTGACCTAAGCAACGTTCATTATGCAATAATCACTTCATCTGTATACGTGCTTAGCTTCAAGACCTAAGTGACGTTCAAGATCATTTCTTTACACCATATATGATGCTTAGCTCCATGACCTAAGTTCATTCATCGTGTCACATGATGTAATTGTCCTTAGCCTCCTGGCCTTAAGATATGCATCATGCATACATTACTTTCAAGAAAAGCAATTCAATCCATGCGATTCATTTTGTCTTGCTCAACGAGGAAGTTCAAAACTTCTTTCCTTTTCTTTTGGAGAAATTCTGATCCGTGCCATTTATGGCACCTTTAGGCTATGTTTTCTTTATATTTCTATGCTCCTTTGTATTCGTTTATGTCGTGTTTTTAGAGAATAATGCTCGATTCGGGTGTTTTTGTGTTAGTTTAGAGAAATGCATGCTTTTAATGGCTTTCTTATCATTTTATTCATTTCTCGGCTATTTCTCTTGCTTCTCCGTTTCTTTTTCTTGTTTTGTAGGTACGTCGTGGGCTATATGCATGGGAATTGAAAATAGCTCCCACTAGGATCAATATGCACTTTTCGGAATTGAATTTGAGTTTGAAACAAAGGAAAACGAAGGATTGCAAAGTATCAAATAGGACCTTTGTTCATTGTTTTAGTCATATCTAAAGTTCTACAGATCGGATTAAGGTGATTCAAGTTGGGTTGGAAACTATACTTGAAGATCTTTTCAATGATAGGTCGCACGCCTTCATACAATTCTTAGATCGGAAGTTACAGCCTTCTGAAGTTGGCCCTGGAAAACTGCCGCGGGCGCGGGCTACAGTACCCGCGGGCGCGGGGTTGCTGCAGCTCCAAAACTGCCGTATTTGGGCAGTAAGCACCCGCGGTTGTCCCTAGGGCTCCCCGAGGGCGCGGGCCTTGGCCCCGCGGGCGCGGGCTTGGGCCGCGGGTGCGGCTATCGGGGTGTCCGTTCCCCTCCGCGGGCGCGGCCGATTTGCATTCATTGTGCTTGTACGATTTTAAGCTTCTTTTCTCCTTTTCTTTATATAGTTTTTGGTTTCCTTTATTCTTCATTCATATATTTTCATTAGTTTTAGAATAGTTTTCTCTCTCTTAGGTTGAGAGCTTCTCTCTCTAGATTAGGCTAGATTAGGAGTAGTTTTAGAGAGAGAAAGTGAGGAATTTCAATGGTGATTGAGAGATTGAAGATGCAAGTGTGACAATTGTGTTGGAGATCTTCTTAATTATCAATGAGCATTTCTAAACTCTATCTCATTCAATTGCTTTGTTTAATTTGATGTTTGTTTGGTTTGATTTTGATATTTGATGTTTGATTAGAGTAATTATTCTTGATATTTTGTTGATTCTTGTTCTCTATAGTTGATAGTTGATTTGATGATGTTGTTTGAGTAGTTGTTGGCTAGGAATTGGGTGAAACTTGTATGATTGATTAATTGTGATTAATTTTGGAATTGTGTTGATTAATTGTTGAGATTAAAGTGATTAGTGAAGGTTTGCATGGGTGTAATTCAATTTGGCCTTGAGAATTATGCTAGATTGCATTATAATTGATAATGACATGAACAATTGATTTAGGAATTGCAATTATCAATTGGTTTTGATTGTGATTCTCTTAGTTTGTTATTCATAGTGAACCCTAGCTTAACAATTAGGAGATAGCTCTTTGATTCCTATTGATTGCTCTTATCATTTAGTCCTCACAACCTTTGATTGGCATGCTCTTCCCAAGTTGTTGCAATTGACATGATTACTTGTTGATCCCCGTTCCTAGTGTTTTATTTCCTTGGTTACTTGTTTTGTTAGTATTCTCTCTTACCTTCGTCTTCGACCTAGCTTAGGCGCATAATTGAAAGTGCTTGAACATTACCGTTCCTTTGGGTTCGACCCTTGACTTGCCTCTATACTCGTATTTAGGTTTGTTAAGTGTTTATAAATTTAGTTTGACCGAGGGAAGATTAGATAACGACCTAGTTTTCCCCTCGTCAAAATGGCGCCGTTGCCGGGGAACGGTGTCTATGTTTGAGCGTTTTTGATTGCTTTACTCTAGGTCTTTGTGTATACTTTTCTTTTATTTCTTTTTGTTTGCATTGTAAAAAAATGGCATGTCTCTCATTTCCTCAATTTGACAATGAGCCTTTTTGTGAATATTTTAATAGACTAGAGGGATTTCTTGACTATAATTGTTGTAGTCTTTGGGAGGCTTGTGAGATTTGTTATTTTGGTTTGAATGAGCAAACTAGGGATGAAGTTGAATGCGTGCATAATGGTGAATTTAGAGCATTGTCAATTGATGATGCTTGGGATTTCTATGTTTGGTTTGCTAGGGATGTTTATAATAGGGATAATCATGTTCATAATATTGATGTGCAATGCCTTGATTCTTCTAATGTTAGCATGATTTCCCATGATTTGTCACATGATCCCATTAGTGAACCTAGAACACATGATTTCAACTCCATTTCCCCTTTTGTTCATGACGATGAAGTACATGCTCAAGTTCATGCTAATGGTGTGTTTCAATATTCTTCATTATTTACCATGCCTTCTTGTGATGTGCTTCGTTCCCTTGATGATGAATCTCATGCCCTTGATTGTGCCCCTACTCCCCATTGTGATGAATATGCTCATGATCTTAATGTTAATTCTTCCAATCTTGGTTGTATTTCTTCTCCTCTTGTTGAGCCTCAACCTTCTACATCTTTTGAATCTCTTGTTGATATATTTGAGTCTCAAATTAGGCACATTGAGCTTAATGATGATCTTGGGACTAGTAAGGAGATGATTCTTCAATCTATGAGAGGTCAATTAGAGATAATGAAAAAGAATGAGGAGCGTCTTGAGGAGGGAAAGAGAAGAAAAAATGAGTTAGAAAGCCAATTGTCATCCTTGATGCTTGTTTGTGAAAAATCTCAATTTGATGTGTGTGTTGAGGATGATGATGATGATCATTTTGAACAACCAAGAGTGTGTGAGGATCCTATTATTGAGCAAAGGAGTGAAGGAAAGGGAGTTGAGAGTGATGATGATTATGATGATTTTGTGAATCTAAACTCCTCTTCCTTGGTTGATTATGATGAGTCTCAAGTGTATGAATGCGACTCTTCTATCCATGAGTGTTTGGACTTGTTTGAGGTTATGTCCAATGTGTTTATTGAGAGTCAAATGAAAACCCATAGCCTTCTAAGTGAGTTCATTGATGATGCTTCATGGGAGAGAGATGATTTTGAGCTATATTTGCATCCATTCATGCACGGTTTTGAGGACTTGGGTTTTGAGTTTGTGGAAGGAAAGGTTGTTTATTGTGGTGCAAAGAAGGATGAGGTTGATTCCTTTGGAGTTTTTGAGCTTGAGGGAGTTGTCGATTGTGAGAGGACTTCATTTGAGGACTCTATGATTGATTTTCATGCCCTCATTGGCGATGTGAGACCTTGTGTTGAGGGAGTCGCGAACCCTTTGCCTATTTCTCATACCCCTTTTTCTCAAAGGTTTGACCACATCCCCTATTGCCCTATTTTTCTCCCTTCCTTTGTTGATAAGCCTATTGGGGACTCCCTTGTCTATGATGATCCTAATTTCCCTCATTCGTCTATTATTGAGGAAAAGGGTGATGTTGCCACCCAAAAATATTTTAGTGAGGAGGATTTGCCTTTTTCTTTTTCTTTCCATTCTTTTATTCCCCCTTCTTTTTCTTCTTCTTCTAATTTTCTGGTTTTTCCTTTTGATCCTTCTTCTTCTTTCTTTTGGCACCTCCCTTCTCACTTACGTGTAATGATCTTGTTGCACGTTTTTCTTCCGTCATTTGCCTACCTTATATCATATGAAATGTGTAGTAGTGCATTTGACAAGCTCTTGCGATCGTTGCAATATTATTTTACTAGAGCGGTCAAGCTTGGACCTTAAGCAAGCCTTTCTCGGGAAGTAACCCGTGTTTTAGAATAGATTTTCTTTTGTTTTTAGAATAGATTTTCTCTCATGGAAATTTTTGTGTCCTTTTGCTAGGTACATGAGTTGATATACTTCGGTGCTTCGATTTGGATCAAGAATCGAGGAAGTTCGACTCCTATTTTTGCTAGCATATGGAAACAAGGTTTAATTCTTGAGAAATTAGCTCTGAAAGGTTAAATTGGGTCATTTGCGGGTATTTACACCCACCTAATATCCGGTAATATCCTTCCTTGCTCTTTCTCTAGTGGATGATGACTTGTTGGACATATGTTGGTTTGTTGGATTGATCTCCTTGTTTTCCCCTCCCATGGATTATATGATTTATGTTTGAGTGTAATGTCTCATTCAAGCTTGGGGGAGGGTATTCTATCATGTTTGGTGGGATGTTGATTCATGTATGCTATGCACCTTTGTATATGCTTTTCCATGTTCTTATATTTTGAAAAACTCCAAAAATATTTTTGTTTCTATCAAGGCAAATTTGCAATGTGTTTTGTTTTGTTCTTGCTTTGGACATAATAACATTTGGACTTGTATAATTGAATGCTTTTCTTCCTAAATGGTAGTGGTGTGCACAGTTTGAGATTACGTTTGGTTTATTCTAGGATAAATCATGCTAAGGTAGTTGTCTAGAACTAGGGGGATCATGAAGCCGGATTCTACTTGTTTGTGGCATGTTTGGTAGTTGCTCCCCATCTTCGATTTGACAACCTTAGTGAGTTTTTGCTACAACCATGTGAGATTTATATTTGTTCAAGCTTTCATCATATTCTTGCATGAGCGGCATGGGGTCCTTGACTTTGCAAGCCTAATCTATAAAGCTTGATGTATGATTCTTAAACCCGAGACCG
Source organism: Chenopodium album (assembly GCF_948465745.1). Classification (NCBI taxonomy): domain Eukaryota; kingdom Viridiplantae; phylum Streptophyta; class Magnoliopsida; order Caryophyllales; family Amaranthaceae; genus Chenopodium; species Chenopodium album. Next base: position 32,309,259 of record NC_137836.1, read on the forward strand.
AGCTATCTAGGGAGGACAAAGGCACCTTTTTCGAGGTGGTATTTTTCATTTTTAGGTTAGTTTGATTCATATTTGTTTTTGGGTTTCCATTTGCCTTCTTGCAACCATTTGAGCCTTATACCTTCTTTTCAAGCCACATCTTTAGTTCTTTGGCCTTTTGTTTCATTTTCTTTCTATTCTTAGTTTTTTGTGAAGCAAATTGATCACGTATGATGGAGTTTGTGGTGGATAAGTTGGAAATTTGGTTTTTATGAGTGCTAGTTTGTGATTAAGTCTTCTTTGTGAATAATGGCAAGTGTTTGAGTAAAAGCCGTCCTTAATCATAAAAGGCATGGACTAATAAATTTCATTATAGAAAAAGCCGTCCGAATTTAGCAAAAGGCGAGGACATTGCAAGTTTAAGTAAAAAAAAAAAAAATTCAAAAAAGTGAAAATTCAAAAATATTTTGATGTATTCTTTTCTCCTTCTAAGCATTGAGGACAATGCTTCATTTAAGCTTGGGGGAGAAGCGTTTACGCTTTTTGTATATATATCTTGTGAGTATAGCTTCAAATAAGCTTGGGGGTGTTGCTTTTGCTTGGTGATTTCTTGATCGTGTTGTTAAGGATTGATCACCCTTTTGCTTCACTTTTTAGGAAAACCTCCAAATTTTAAATTTTAGCCTACCTTCACCCTTTATGCCTTATGTTACAACCTTGGGGAAAGACCTTTCGACCTAGAAAGTTGAGTCACTATTCGGGGGAGGGAATCATGGGTCATTGCCTAAGGAAAGGGGATGCGAAGTCAAGATGTCGAGTAGCCCAAAAATTTGATCTTTTTCCGGTTCCTTCGCGGAATCTATGAGATGCTCACTATGGGGAGATATGAGATTAGTAGCGGGAACGCGGTAAGACCATTTGGGATGAAAGTGGAGTGTGATAACTAGTTCCTATGCTTAGCATTTTTATGTTTCAATCAACCTTAGGTATCTTATAGCGTGCACTCCCTTACTTGTTTAGAAATATTTGCATTCATTGTTCTTGTACATTTGCAAAATTCCTTTCATGAACATTTGTTTTCTTTTCTTGTATTTTGTTTTCTTTTTCATGCTTTGCCTTGTTTGTATTATTATGAGAGTTATGGGTAAACTCTTAGGATACCCTTACGAGAGCATCACTCGTCCTCTAGGGCGATCTAGGGGTTTAAATGGCTTGTCTTTAGTTGCTAAAATTGACTGTGATTCCTACGAAAGTGAGTTAGTGTATATTCTCATCTTCTCTAGTTTTCTCGTTTCTTTCTTTGCTTGAATAATGTCATCATTTTTCCCTTGGGTTGGATTTTGTTTTGCTCGAGGACGAGCAAAAGTTTAGCTTGGGGGAATTTGATCCGTGCCATTTATGGCACCTTTAGGCTATGTTTTCTTTATATTTCTATGCTCCTTTGTAGTCGTTTATGTCGTGTTTTTAGAGAATAATGCTCGATTCGCGTGTTTTTGTGTTAGTTTAGAGAAATGCATGCTTTTAATGGCTTTCTTATCATTTTATTCATTTCTCGGCTATTTCTCTTGCTTCTCCGTTTCTTTGTCTTGTTTTGTAGGTACGTCGCGGGCTATATGCATGGGAATTGAAAATAGCACCCACAAGGATCAATATGCACTTTTCGGAATTGAATTTGAGTTTGAAACAAAGGAAAACGAAGGATTGCAAAGTATCAAATAGGACCTTTGTGCATTGTTTTAGTCATATCTCAAGTTCTACAGATTGGATTAAGGGGATTCAAGTTGGGTTGGAAACTAGACTTGAAGAGCTTTCCAATGATAGGTCGCACGCCTTCATACAATTCTTAGATCGGAAGTTACAGCCTTCTGAAGTTGGCCCTGGAAAACTGCCGCGGGCGCGGGCTACAGTACCCGCGGGCGCGGGGTTGCTGCAGCTCCAAAACTGCCGTATTTGGGCAGTAAGCACCTGCGGTTGTCCCGAGGGCTCCCCGAGGGCGCGGGCCTTGGCCCCGCGGGCGCGGGCTTGGGCCGCGGGTACGGCTATCGGGGTGTCCGTTCCCCTCCGCGGGCGCGGCCGATTTGCATTCATTGTGCTTGTACGATTTTAAGCTTCTTTTCTCCTTTTCTTTATATAGTTTTTGGTTTCCTTTATTCTTCATTCATATATTTTCATTAGTTTTAGAATAGTTTTCTCTCTCTTAGGTTGAGAGCTTCTCTCTCTAGATTAGGCTAGATTAGGAGTAGTTTTAGAGAGAGAAAGTGAGGAATTTCAATGGTGATTGAGAGATTGAAGATGCAAGTGTGACAATTGTGTTGGAGATCTTCTTAATTATCAATGAGCATTTCTAAACTCTATCTCATTCAATTGCTTTGTTTAATTTGATGTTTGTTTGGTTTGATTTTGATATTTGATGTTTGATTAGAGTAATTGTTCTTGATATTTTGTTGATTCTTGTTCTCTATAGTTGATAGTTGATTTGATGATGTTGTTTGAGTAGTTGTTGGCTAGGAATTGGGTGAAACTTGTATGATTGATTAATTGTGATTAATTTTGGAATTGTGTTGATTAATTGTTGAGATTAAAGTGATTAGTGAAGGTTTGCATGGGTGTAATTCAATTTGGCCTTGAGAATTATGCTAGATTGCATTGTAATTGATAATGACATGAACAATTGATTTAGGAATTGCAATTATCAATTGGTTTTGATTGTGATTCTCTTAGTTTGTTATTCATAGTGAACCCTAGCTTAACAATTAGGAGATAGCTCTTTGATTCCTATTGATTGCTCTTATCATTTAGTCCTCACAACCTTTGATTGGCATGCTCTTCCCAAGTTGTTGCAATTGACATGATTACTTGTTGATCCCCGTTCCTAGTGTTTTATTTCCTTGGTTACTTGTTTTGTTAGTATTCTCTCTTACCTTCGTCTTCGACCTAGCTTAGGCGCATAATTGAAAGTGCTTGAACATTACCGTTCCTTTGGGTTCGACCCTTGACTTGCCTCTATACTCGTATTTAGGTTTGTTAAGTGTTTATAAATTTAGTTTGACCGAGGGAAGATTAGATAACGACCTAGTTTTCCCCTCGTCAAGTTCGAAAACTTTTTCAAAATTTTCTCATCAAGGGAAGTTCGAAAATAAAACCCGATGATGAACAACCTTTCACCGCCATTATTGGTCGGGTTGAGTATTTAATCTTGGAGTGCTTAAATCCATATTTCCATTTCATAAACCAACCCAATTACTAGCCCATTTCCCCAAACCATAACTTATTTTCCTCTTTTTGTGCCTTTAAACACAAAATAATTCATTTCATGTCCTTTTTATAAAAACGTTTAATCCAGTTTATTTTGGTCTATAATCTGGGTCCAAAGATTGAATATTTGTATGGGGATTTAAAAGAGCTTTCCAACAATATATTATAAGCCCAAATTCGAGTTATAATGAATAAGTTATGGCCAAAATATTAAACTGAGCCCAAACCGAACCTAAGCCCACCTTACCTACGACCCAACGATCATGTGGAGGGTCCAAATGATTTAATTCAATTCATAAACCAATTAGAATTAGTTAGAAGATTCTATTAGTTTCTAAAAGATCTTAATTATCCTTTTTGAAAAGATAAGATTAAAGAGTTTGAAATTGAATAAAACTTTTCTTTTCGAAAATCCTATTTCTATCCGAATTGAAAGACGTTCAAAGATAGTCAGATATGATTTTCGTTCCCCATATTTTTTATCCAAATTTTATATGGTTGGATATCTCTTGAAATTATCTTTTCAATAATATATTATTTTACCAATTTCGAGCTATGACGAAAAAGATATAAATTAAATATCAAACTCTATCCAAAACGGACACCGTCTCACTTTTTTAGCCATATATTTTATTCTACAAAATATTTAAATCTGATTCTAAGTGGGTTAGAAAGTAGATTTCAAGAGCTTTCAAAGGACATATTATTTATCTTATTCTGATTTCCTGATCAAAAGATATGATAAAAACAAAAACCGCAAAAACTGTTGTCTATTGCAGGAGTTTTATCCTATTCGAATTCTTATCTTTTTTTTATTCTTCGACCCTCTTTTTTTCTCTATAAATAGAGGTCATATCTCCCTTTTTTCAAGGATCAATAAGCTTGATCACAAAATAATTCTCTTCTTCCTATTTAGCCTAAATTCTAGCCACCCTATTCTCTCATAATACTTCCCCTAAGCACTCCAAGGAGTGCATACAATACCCGGAGTTCTATATTTAAACCAAGGCGTGAAAGTTATAATTAACTGAGGGTTTGGACTGAATCAACTCTAATAATTATTTTATTTAATTGTTTCAATTTGATTTTTATTTTTATTGAATTTACTAACCGTTTATTCATGATGTAGCAATTCAAGGAAACACGGAAAGTGAGTAACTAATCACTTAATTACTCTTATTTTTATTCTTATTTCTAGTATCATGATTAGGTTTATTTATATTTGATTTTACTAACGCTATTATTGTTAAATTGCTTCAAATATTGATGTTTATTCTATTATTATTTTTATTGGTCACCATATTGCATGTTTACAGGGAATATGTAATTGAAAATCACGCCTAATAAGATAATTTGGACAATCGGCTTAGGTTCCTTTTTAATCTTGTTGTTAATCAAGTGATCACAAATTTTAGAATTATATTTTGCATTAAACTTCAACCAATTTAGCTTAATAATAGTTTGGAGCAAAATGAATCTTTGTTTGTATGCCTTTGAGATCGCAGGAATCACTTTTCACTATATGAATCGAGTATAGGCCAATACAGGCGAATGTGACTCCGTGACTCACTTCGTACCATCATCCCCAATCCTCTTTTCGTGGTCAATCGTGGTTGCGTATCGTTGTGCCTTTATCGTGGTTGCCTTTTATGATCCGTGAACGGTTTACAAGTTCCTTAAAAACTTGTTGGCGGCTCCCTACTTTATTTGTCCCTAATCTTATACGTCAATTCCCACTTCCTAAGATTCCCAAACATATTCATACATGCTTAATGTAGGCGAATTTCGAGCGACGCCTACAACAACATCAAGTTCACTTGCGAACTTACGAATCAAAACGGCCTCCTTAGCCGCTTCAACAGCTGCTTAGTATTCGACTTCAGTTGTAACATCTGCAGTTGTGCTCTTCTTGGCACTTTTCCAACTAAATGCTACTCCATTTAGAAAGAACACATATCCAGATTGCGATTTGAAATCATATTTGTCTATCTGGAAGCTCGTGTCGGTATAACCTTCAATAACTAATTCCTATGAACCACCATACACCAGGAATTTATCCTTATTCCTTTTCAGGTACATTAGGATATTCTTGGTCGTATTGGCCTCTCATGGGTCTAATTTGTAATGGCTTATAGCACTCAAGGCATATGATACATCTGGTCTAGTACATATCATGGCATACATGATCGATCCAATAAGCGAAGCATATAAAATCTGATTTACCCTTTCTCGCTCATCAGGTTTCTGTGGACACTGCTTCTTGCTTAGGGTTATGCTATGTGACATGCGTAGGTGACTCTCTTGGCCACTTCTATGCCGAATCAAGGCAGTACCTTATGAATATAAGTACTTTGGATCAATCCAATCATCCTTTTCGATCTATCCCTATAGATCTTGATGCCTAGTATGTACTGAGCCTCTCCTAAGTCTTTTATTGAGAAACACTTTCCGAGCTAGGCCTTTATAGACTCTAACAACAAAATGTTTTTTCCAATAAGCAATATGTCATCCACATATAAAACTAGGAAGGCGATTTCACTCCCACTAACCTTCTTGTAAACACAAGATTCATCTGGATTCTTGATAAAATCAAACTTACTAATGGATTCATCGAATCGCAGATTCCAACTTCTTCTAGCTTGCTTTAACCCGTAAATGGAATTTTTAAGCTTAAAAACCTTCCCAGCATTATTTTGGTAGAAAAAACCTTTAGGATGTGTCATATACACAATTTCTTCCAAAATACCACTAAGGAAGGCGATTTTTTTGTTCATCTGCCATATTTCATAGTTGTAATATGCATCAATCGCTACGAGGATCGAAACAAATTTAAGGATTGCGACCGGAGAAAAGGTTTCATTGTAATCAATACCATGAACTTGTTTGTAACATTTTGCTACCAATCTAGCTTAGTAAATGAATACATTTCCATCTTTGTCGGTTTTTAACTTGAAAATCCACTTATAACCAATAGGTGTGTAACCTTCGGGTAAGTCAACCAAGTCCCAAAATTGATTTTCAAACATGGAATCCATTTCACATCTCATGGCCTCTTGCCAATTAGCAGTGTCGGTACTTGCCATCACTTGCTTGTAGGTTTCCAGTTCATCTCCATCCATAACCAGGTTGTCCTAATTCTTGGTTAATAATATACCAAGATATCTATCAGGTTGAGATCTCGGTCTCTTAGACCTACGTAGGGTAACAAACTGAGTATTTGCAATGTCGGTTGGACTTTGCACGTTATGATCATTTTGACCTATGTCAACATATGCTTTTTGATTTTGTTGCTCATCCTCTCGAACTTCATCGAGTTTGATTTTCCTCCCACTTGTCATTTTGGAAAGGTGCTTCTTCTCAAAAAACACACCATCGCGAACAACAAACACTTTGTTCTCCGATTTGTTGTATAAGTAATACCCTTTGGTTTCTTTTGGGTATCCAACAAAGTAAACCTTGTCTGATTTGGGATGAAGTTTGTCAGAAATCAACTTCTTCACATATGCTTTGCATTCCCTATCTTTAGATTTCTTCATCCATAACTTGTATGGAGTCTTTTCTACAGCTTTTGATGGAGCACGATTCAGTGTTAGTGCCGCAGTTAGAAGTGCGTATCCCCAGAAAGAGATAGGAAGATCACTAAGACGCATTGTAGATCGTACCATGTCTAACAAGGTTTGATTCTTCCTTTTGAATACTCCTTTCCATTGTGGAGTTCCTAGAGGTGTCAATTCTAAAATTATACCCTTTTCTTTCAGATGGTCATTGAATTCTTTGCTCAAGTATTAACCTCCTCGATCCGATCGAAGGGGTTTGATTTTCTTGCCAAGCTGATTCTCAACTTCACTATGAAATTCTTTGAAATTTTCAAACGATTCAGATTTATGCGAGATGAGGTAGACATAGCCATATCTACTATAGTCGTTTGTGAAGGTGATAAAATATCAATGTCCATTCCATGTGGCGGAGCTCATTGGTCCACATACATCATTGTGGATTAGACCCAACAAGTCTCCTGCCCTTTCTCCCAACCTGGAGAATGGATGTTTAATCATCTTGCCAAATTAACATCCTTCGTAATTCTCAAATGATTCTAAATCAAAAGATTCAAGAACACCTTCCTATAGAAGTTTCTTGATACGTTTGATGTTAATGTGGCCAAAACGACAATGCCACAAGTACGTCTAATTTGACTTCATGGTCTTAGCCAATTTGGTATCATTATAAACAATTTATTTCTAAACACACAAGAACGTGTTATTCCATAAATATTAGCAAGACATAATACTAAAGTCTTGTGATTAAAGTCAAAATGACGTCAAACGCCAAGAGATCAAAGTATGGTTGATAAAACTAAACAAGTTTTAAATCTAGACAAAAATAAGAGATTACAAGCTTTCTTTGGATAGATTATCTTCATCTTCCACTAGTGTACTTATATCCACTTGAAAAGCGCCGCTCACTTTGTTCCTGAAATAGGAGCACATAGTGAGTTAATTATCGGTATCTAATACCTTGTAAATTTCTTATATTGAAGTGTGAAGAAGATACCTAAGATTGAGGCTCCTTTTCCTCTTGCCTCATCTTCCAAATACTCGCTACATTCTCTCTTGTAGTGTCCTTGCTTACTACAATAGAAGCAGCGCATCTTAGCCTTGTTCTTGAACTCCATCCTCTTAGGCCTTAGAGTAAACTTAGCCGCCTTGCAAGAATAGGTTTTTTTGGAGCTCTTGGATAACTTCCTTCAAGGACAGTTTGTTCCGATTGTTAGTAAGTCGCATCTTAAATGCAACATACCCCGAGTGGAGTGAGCTTCAAAGCATATGAACCGCTTGCTCATCCTCCATCGGTCTACCAATCATCTTTAAGTGGTTAAATAACCTTGTCGTCTTAAGCATATGGGCTTGAAGTGGCATCTCGGGCCTATGTCTTACACTGTAGACCCTAGCCCATACTTCTTGCCTCTCTTCGGTGAAACACCCATCTTGTGGTGGCTTGATCCTCATGTTAGAGAGTGACCTAGTCACCTCCTCCACAAGCCCGTCATAGTTGACTCTGACGCTCTTTGTAATCCTCAGATTGACCACATCCTCTAGAGCCTTGAGGAGCACATCCAGAAAGTAGTTGGAGAATTTCTTCTTCTACTGTTCTAGAATGGAGTTTGCCATGAGTCGCGAGACTCTCTTGCAATCATAACTCCACTCCTTATGAGCTTCATCGCTCATAACCCCTTTTGAGTAAAACCTCGGGATGGGTGTATCCAAGATATGCTCTAGGTAGCAATTAGGGAGGGTCATACGGAGTTCTTCCTCCCATTCCTTGAAATTTACCAAATTCAAGCTAAATGGTAACCTTTTGGGAAGTTCCAGGCACATTAGATTGTTGTCGATAGTTGAAGACATGATTCTACAATTTGAAAGAATTTTAAATGAAAAACCATTCATAATACTTAAATAAGATTGAAATCATGCATTTTAATCAAACTTATTTAAACGTCTTATTCACACATTAAAATTGTCCCCATTTTGGTGAGAATAAGTCAATTCCAAGATCCAAAGAAACAAAGAGTGGTTAAGCATGCTTTGTCTTTTCTTAACACTCAATCTCTTAAGGTAAGCAACGCTTTGCTAATGGCTCCATGCCACTTTTGGTTGGATAAATCATTGCATCTAATGCTCTCTCAACAATTTATCAAAATTTCCACGACATGTTAGGACTACATCACTCATATCGTTGAGTAAAACCAAAATCAACTTGCATACCCGGTATGCCTTATGTATCCTAGGGAGTAATAGTGATGCCTCGCTTAGGTTTAGCCCATCACTACTCTCAAAAGGTCGATACGTGTTGTTTTGGAATGACAATTTCACTCAATATTGTAGGGAACTAGGGTTTCTATTTTGGTTGATTTAAGTGAACTTAATTAATCACCACAACATTCAAAATACTAAACATGCATCGAATATATAAGCCATATAAAAATACTCATAAAAATATATCGAAAATATTAAGAAAGATGCATTTTGGCAACTAGCATGACCCCTTAAGTCTTCTAGTCTTCAAGGGACGACTTTTGCAACTTCATAGATTCGTCTTCCTAGATCCTCCGTCTACAAGACATAACCATGCATTTTACAACGAAAAAAGAAGTAACAATACATAAAACGCGCGTAAAGTAGTAACTAATTTAGGTCGTTAATCCAATTAACATGCCTAATTAAAACTAGTCAAAGTTGTTTAATTGATTATGTAAATTAGCGAAATTAATAATTGAAGTTCTCACTAAATTCAGCATCCATCATAAATAATCCAATTATTTAAGCCGGTAAACCCAAATATTTTCCAAAATGAAATTTTTGCAAATGCCGCTCAAAAACCGAGGCTTAGCCTCAAACATTTATTAAAATAATTAAAACCAAATTAAATTATTAAAACGGAAAAATAAGCAAACATGAAGCCAACCGCATTCAAGTGGTTCACGCACTAAGTACGTTTCATATGCAAGCCAAGGTCATCTACCAACCCCGGACTATACGGCTTTGTACATGTGCCTCCACCACCCCACGTAGCACTAGCTAGGCTGAGCGTAGTAGCATTTGCTATGGGTTACTTGGTGCTAGGTATAGACGTCGTTCGATGTGCGCCTACGTTAAGCATGTATTAATAAAGTAGGGAGCCACCAACAAGTTTTTAAGGAACTTGTAAACCGTTTACGGATCATAAAAGGCAACCAAGATAAAGGGACAACGATAGGCAACAACGATTGACCCGTGAAGGTTACACCCCATTGATAACCCATGAGATTACTAACTCCATATGGTTCGGAACCACGAAAGGAGGATTGGAGATGATGGTACGAAGTGAGTCATGGAGTCACATTTTCCCGTATTGGCCTCTTTTCGATTTTTATAGTGAAAAGTAATTCCTGAAATCTCAAAGGCATACAAACAAAATATTCAATTTGCTCTAAACTATTATTAGGCTAAATTGGTTAAATATTAAAGCAACACATAATTCTACAATATTTGTGATCACTTGAATTAAAAAACAAGATTAAAAAGAAACCTAAACCAGTTGTCCAAATTATCTTATTAGGCATGATTTTCAATTACATATTCCCTTTAAAAATGCAATATAGTGATCATTATAACAATAAAGTGATCATCATATTTTTTGATCCAGATATCAAAATAAGATAAATAAGATATCGTTGGAAATCTCTTGATGTCTACTTTCTAACAAAATTAAAATAAAATATTTCTTAGAATAAAAAATATGGCCGAAATAGTGTGACGGTGTCAGTTTTTGATAGAGTTTGACATTTTATTCATATATTTTCTGTTATAGCTCAAAATTGATATTATAATATATCATTGGAAAGATAATTTCAAGGGCTATCCAACCATATAAAATTTGGATAAAAAATATGAGGCACTAAAATCATATCTGACTATCTTTGAACGTCTTTCAATTCGGAAAGAAATAGCATTTTCAAAAAGAAAAGTTTTATTCAATTTCAAACTCTTTAATCTTATCTTTTCAAAAAGGATAATTAAGATCTTTTAGAAACTTATAGAAGTTTCTAATTAATCCTAATTTGTTTAGGAATGGGATTTAATAATTTGGACCCTCCACATGATCATTGGGTCGTAGGTAAGGTGGGCTTAGTTTCGGTTTAGGCTCAATTTAATATTTTTGCCATACCATATTCGTTATAACTCGAATTTGGGCTTTTAATATATCGTTGGAAAGATCTTTTAAAGCCCCATCAAAATATTTAATCATTAATCCCATATAATGGACAAAAATAATCTGGACTAAATGTTTTTATAAAAAGAACACGAAATGAATGATTTTAAAGGATACGAAATGAATTATTTTAGGTTTAAAGGAACGAAAAGAGGAAAATGAGTTATGGTTAGGGGAAATGGAATAGGATTTGGGTTGGTTTTATGAAATGGAAATATGTATTTAAGCACTCCAAGATTAAAAACTCAACCCGGCCAATAATGGCTGTGAAAGGTTGTTCATCATCGGGTTTGGTTTTGGGGAGACATTTTGGTGTCTACAGAAGCCCCCACTTTGACTTAGTTTGTAGAAACGTTAGTTTCGAAAACGATAGTCAAAGTAGTCGATAAGGACGGAAAATGATTTAAGACGTTCTGCAATCCTAAATCACTCTCTATACGTCGATACCTGCAAAAAAATGTTAAATCCACAAATAAAAGAGTAAAGGGATAGAACACTTAACTGACACCAGTGTATCGGTGACAAATGAGTTTGATAGTTTCCTATGCTTGAAGGAATCCACTGGATGAAGTTTGTTGAAATGCTTTCCATGCCTGAGGAAAGCTAACTAATGAAATTGGGAGCTTTAATTTCTATGCTTGAAGAAATCTACCGGACGATACTTCCAATGCTTGAGGATTGTCGGCATATGAATTTGGCGGTTCTCTATGCTTGAAGAAATCCACCGGATTATACTTTTCATGCTCGAGGAAAGTCGACAGATGTTTTTGGCAGCTTTCTATGCTTGAAGAAATCCACTAGATAATACTTTCCATGCTTGAGGAAAGTCGACAAATGAGTTTGGCAGCTTTCTTTGCTTTAAAAAACCAACCGTATAATACTTTCCATGCTTGAGAAAAGTCGACAGATGAGTTTGATAGCTTTCTATGCTTGAAGAAATCTACCGAATGCTACTTTCCATGCTTAAGGAAAGTTGACATATGAATTTGGCAGTTTTCTATGCTTGAAGAAATCCAGAGGATAATACTTTCCATGCTTGAGGAAAGTCGACAAATGATTTTGGCAGTTTTCTATGCTTGAAGAAATCCACTGGACGACACTTTCCATGCTTGAGGAAAGACTTGTCTAATGATGAGATTGCAAGTCTTTTTGTGTCAAGAACCTTGCGCCGTGAATCATCTTCGCTAGGGAGATGATCACTAAAATGATGATGGTTCGATTGTCCCAGTGTGTGGGCTGTAGATAGTTCGCTTGTCCCCGGACGTGGGCTGTAGATGGTCCGCTTGTCCCCGGACGTGGGATGTAGTTGGTTCGTTTGTCCCCGAATGTGGGCTGTAAAAGGTTCGCTTGTCCCCGAACGTGGGATGTAATTGGTTCGCTTGTCCCCGGACGTGGGATGTAGATGGTTCGCTTTTCCCCGTACGTGGGCTATAATTGAGACATGCAAAATAAAATTTGCCAAGGGACTCGTATATACTATGATTGACTTGACTAACTGACTTGAACAAGCTTGACTTGACATGACATGACATGTGTATAACTTGTGGTTTTGTGTGTATATGGTGTGTGTGTGCAAATACATGCAACAACAGAAAATGCAAAAGCAAAAAATTTCCATCATTTTTGTCATGAGACGAGTGGAAGGTACTGACTTTCTCCCGAAAAAGAAAGACGTGAAAAATGAAGTTTTGTTTTAGAACTTCCCTAAATAAAAAATTTTGAAAAAGTTTTTGAACTTTTCCAAAAGAAAATAATGAAAAAGGGAAGAAGTTTTGAACTTCCTCCTTGAGCAAGACGAAATGAATCGTATGGATTGAATTGCTTGTCTTGAAAATAATGTATGCATGATGCATTTTTTAAGGGGAGGAGACTAAGGACAATTACATCATGTGACACGATAGATGAATGAATTGAACTTAGGTCATGGAGCTAAGCATCATATATGGTGTAAAGAAACGATCTTGAACGTCACTTAGGTCTAGAAGCTAAGCACGTATATAGATGAAGTGATTATTGAGTATTACATAATGAATGTTGCTTAGGTCAAGGAGCTAAGTATGTTATGCGATGCATGAAACAATAAATTTTGCTCAGGTAAGGAAGCTAAGCAAGTATACAATGTTTCTTCTAATGAACGTTGTCTTAAAAGATGTTGAAGCATGCACAGTGTTGAAACAAGATTTCATGAATAAAGGTTCTTAAGATCATATGGATATGGATGTGTGAGTGAAGTGTGTGAATGTGATAATAAGGCTGGCTGTAAGGGCTATGGTGATGGAAATTTATGTGAGAAGAGTCAAACTGGTGACTCTTTAAGCTGGGTAGGCTAAATGATGTGGGATCAATCCCCCAAGTCTTGCTCTAGATGGATAGGGTCATAGGATTAAGCATTGGATATTCTTTGACGCGATTGTGCATATGAATGTGGTCTCACCTCAATGTGAGGTTGCCTACGTATCCGTTAGGAATCAAGACGAACGTAGCTCTAACCGAACTTTGCACAAGTGTATGTACACCTCAAAGAGATCTTTCAAGGGTTTTAATATGGTTAAGTTGATGGTTTAAAGAAGAAAAGGGTACATGGCTCAAGACCCGAGAGAATCCCCAAGATGTGTAATTGTGAATTTGAAAATTTTAAATTTGCAAGTTTATTTTCTTCTTCTTTTTTTTTTTTTTTTGCTTTTTATTTTTATATTATTTTGAATCAATGTGGGAAATCTCATATCATGTTGTCCATCACTCCCTTAGCATTCATGTTTCTCAGGCACGGTACCAAGCACTTGATGAGAGACGCAATTTGAGACATGTTCATATCAAAGACATTGGAACACTTTCCCTTAGACATTGTTTTATTGTTGCTTTGCTACTTTTTTTTTACTTGCTTTTTTAATGTTTTACAATTACACACCTTCCCATCCTAGGGTTATGTGAATGTGGGTTGAATAAAAAAAGGTCAATTATTAGACGAGGCTCAAAGTGGTTGATGAAGAAATTGATCTATGATTTAGTGGTTAATGGGGAATGAATGGGTTGCAAAGGTACCTCAAATCATTGGTATACCTTGTGTTCTGTACGACAATTGTTTTTTTTTTTTTTTTTTTTTTTTTTTGCTAATCACATGATCGAATGTAAGAAAGTGATGCTCGTTTATGAAGAAGGTAAGAAATGTGACACATAGACACATGGATAAGGAGAACCTATGCTAGACTTTTTAGGGGAAAGGGTTTGAAATAAAAGAAGAAGAAAACATGAAATCTTGGTGAGAAGCTTGCATCGTGCTTTATCTTCATGGCTGTTTATGAGTTATTTCTAGCTGCTTGCTGAGGAAACTAGTTTCTTGTTGTTGATGCTTTGATTGGAAGAAAAGAAGGAAGGAGTGACGTTCCTTTATTCTTATAACTATTTCCTAGTTATTTTAGACTTAAGTTCTATGTAAGGAAAAACTCACTTAATGCATTCACTCAATACTCGGATTGAAAAGGAAAAGTGTATGAAACGATTTTGAAAACTGATGGGAAATACTCCACTCATTCCTATTACGACAGAAAACGATGCATGCATGGTCCTAGTATACGATCATAATTCATAAACTATATAGTGCATTACTCGAAGACAAAGTGTGTGCAACGACTCAACATGTGTGATTATGTGATTTTATTAAGACTCATGGTATGATCGCATGTCTAGATATGCGGACGTTGTGAAAAACAAAGGACCTAATGACCAAATAGCACAAAAGACTAAAAGACAAACTAACTTGATTAATTTTGTCCAATTTTAATGTTTATTAAATTTACTAGGTGAAAATGGTCCATTGGCAATCATTAGTCATAAATAAGATCAACCACAATCAAAGACAAAGAACACATGTTAAGGTTAGCACAAAAAATCACAAGAAACAAGGAAGAGGACTAGAATTCTAGAAGAGTTAGGATTCATGGATATAAAAAAAATAAATAAAAATTAATAATCCTATGTTATTCAAGTTGACCCAGATTAAAGGACTTGGCTAAGAGTAGCTTGACGAGAAATAAAAAAAATTAAAAAAAAAAGTTGACGCTAAAAAGACAATTAAACTGGACAGGCTGTAGTATATCGGTTATAACTTTTGATCTGTGACTCTGATTAGGACTAAACCAGCTCTAAATTAAAGATAAAACTCGGGGCTACAGATCCATTGTTTACGCGACACGTAACTCTTTCTAGAACTCTTGATATGACCAAAACAAGTTGACTCTTGTACAGTATACGGGAATAAAAATCCGGGTGACTCAAAAATTTAAATAAAAAAAAATCAATGACTCGACTCTAATAAAAAAAGGGTTTTGATACGAGAAAAATATAAATAAATAAATGAAAAGTAAATTGTCACGCATGATGCAATGAAGTTCGCAACCTAAAGTCAAGTTCTATGTTCGACTATGGTCAAGGTTATTTGGGTGTCAAAGGGTACCATGGTTAAGAGTTTGGACGCGTTAGCAAGGCATCCTCCCTTGAGGGTGTATGCCAACGGGCGGCTCCGCGAGTTTTTGATGAAATCAAACTCGACTCCATGGTTTGGTTGGATTTAAAAACTCAGATGAACCCTTATTGCCATGAGCGTTTTCGGGTTGATATAGCTTAAATCCTCCGGGCTAGGCATATACGTAGAACATGTACTATTGTGGCAAAATAGGTAACCTAAAAAGCATATGCATATGTAACCATGCCTATTAAATCGCAAGAATACAATTAAAGAATCTTTTAGGTCTCATCCACTCATCTTAATTAAATACCGATCACCCAAATCGACAAATAACCAAGAATCCTCCCTAGTGGAGTCGCCAAATTGTAGGCGTCATTTGATGTGCGCCTACGTTAAACCATGTGTAAATATTCTTGGCACTCATATGAAGTGGGAATTGACGAATACGATTAGGGACAAGGAAAGTAGGGAGCCGCCAACAAGTTTTTAAGGAACTTGTAAACCGTTCACGGATCATAAAAGGCAATCACGATAAAGGGACAACGATAGGCAACAACGATTGACTCGTGAAGGTTACACCCCATTCATAATCCATGAGATTACTAACTCCATATGGTTCGGAACCACTAAAGGAAGATCGGGGGTGATGGTACTAAGTGAGTCATGGAGTTACATTTGCCCGTATTGGCCTCTACTCGATTCTTATAGTGAAAATTGATTCATGCGATCTCAAAGGCATACAAACAAAATATTCAACTTTCTCCAAACTATTATTAGGCTAAATTGGTTAAATATTAATGCAACACATAATTCTAAAATATTTGTGATTAATTGAATTAAATAACAAGATTATAAAGGAACCTAAACCGGTTGTCCAAATTATCTTATTAAGCGTGATTTTCAATTACATATTCCCTTTAAACATGCAATATAGTGATCATTATAACAATAGAATAAACATTAATATTGGAAGAAATTTAAAAATAATACATTAGTCAAATCAAATATAAAATAACCCTAATCATGATACTAGAAATGTTAAAATAAAATAAGAGTAATTAAATTAATTAATTATTTACATTCCCCACGTTCCTTTAAATTGCTACATCATGAATAAACTGTTAGTAACTTCAATTAAAATATAAATCATATTGAAACAATTAAATTAAATAAAAAGTAGAGTTGATTTAGTCTAAACCCTCAGTCAATTTTACCTTTCACGCCTTGGTTTAAGTATGAAACTTTGGGTATTATATGGACTCCTTGGACTGCTTAAAGGAAGGAATAGTGAAAGAATGGGGAGGCTAGTGTTTAGGCTAAAGAGGGAGAAGAGAATTATTTGATGATCAAGTTTTTTGATGATTGAAAAAGGGAAGATATGACCTCAATTAATAGAGAAAAAAGAAGGGTTAAAAAAACAAGATAAGATCCGAATTAAATCGGAATAAAACTCGATATACTACTGTTTTTGCGGTTTTTGTTTTTATCATATCTTTTGATCCAGATATCATAATAAGACATATAAGATGTCGTTGTAAAGGCTGTTAAGGATACTTTCTAACCCAATTAGAATCAGATTGAAATATTTTATAGAATAAAGGATATGGCCGAAATAGTTAGACAGTGTCAGTTTTGGATAGAGTTTGACATTTTATTCATATCTTTTCTGTTATATCTTGGAATTGATAGTATAATATATCATTGGAAAGATAATTTGAAGGGTTCTCCAACCATATAAAATTTGGATAAAAAATATGAGGCACGAAAATCATATCTCACTATCTTTGAACGTCTTTCAATTCGGATAGAAATAGGATTTTCAAAAAGGTAAGTTTTATTCAATTTCAAACTCTTTAATCATATCTTTTCAAAAAGTATAATTAAGATCTTTTAGAAACTTATAGAATTTTCAAATTAATCCTAATTGGTGTAGGAATTGGGTTAAATAATTTGGACCCACCACATGATCATTGGGTCGTAGGTAAGGTCGGCTTAGGTTCGGTTTAGGCTCAATTTAATATTTTTGCCATAACTTATTCGTTATAACTTGGATTTGGGCTTATAATGTATCTTTTGAAAGCTATTTTAAATCCCCATCCAAATAATCAATCATTGAACCCAGATAATGGACCAAAATAAACTGCACTAAACATTTTTATGAAATGGACACGAAATGAATGATTTTAAAGGACACGAAATGAATTATTATGGGTTTAAAGGCACGAAAAGAGGAAAATAAGTTATGGTTTGGGGAAATGGGATAGGAGCTGGGTTGGTTTTATGAAATGGAAATATGGATTTAAGCACTCCAAGATTAAATACTCAACCCACCAATAATGGCGGTGATAGGTTATTTATCATTGGGTTCGGTTTTGGTGAGACATTTTTAGGTGTCTACAAGAGGCACACACACTAAAGCTACTTGCCCCTTCGCACCAAGCACTAATCAACGCACACACACCATGCTCAATGCACGCAACGGTTACGGCTAGCCACGGCTAACCACATGGCTGCACGTATGGTGCGCACTCACAGCACCATGTTGCTGCCCTTGGCTGCCATGGTAAGCAATGGTACCGGCACAAGCAACCATGCAGATCAGTCGCACGCAAGCTCGGGTAGCCCACTTGGCAGCCACATTTGGGCTGCTATGCAGCCCGGCTAGCTAAGTGAGGCTCTTGCCTTGGTTTGTGTGCCATAGCCTCGGGTTTCCAACCTGATTTTTGCGTGACATACAATTAATTTTGGAACTAATTTAATGAGAAAAAATGAAATATTAAACAAGTCCAACTTAAATTAAAAAATTCATTAAGGTGCATATACCAAAAATTATTTTCAAGAGTCATTCTTTAATAAAATTGGTTTAACTTGGTGCAATAAAAATAATAAGGGAATTAACTCACTATTAATTTAATTAATATAAATTAATCATGAGATTTTGACAAAATAAAAGGGATTTGAAAATATGAACACAAAGTTCAATTTAGACATTCCAACTTTAACATTTGTAATCCTTGAAAAATTATATCATCCAATATGAAGATAAATGTAATTTCTATAACAAGATTCAAACTTTATGATACCAATCAACTTAATACAAGATTAAATCAATAGTTCAACTATAAATTCATGGAATTTAGTAACTCAAAGTTTCAATCACTTAAAACAATTAAAGATTAAATCTTTAGTACTTGGAAGCAACAAAGAACAAATTTTTCACACTTAATGCAATGGATTTGCAATTATGTGAAAACAAAAGGCCAAATACATAACCACCATAAATATGCCATACAGGTTAAAGGTTAGAAAGAATTAAAAAATTTATTCCAAACAAAAAATCCCTCGATAACGCATTTCTAGTCGTTTTTTTGGCTAAAACACATCCTTAAACGCCTTTTCCCCCCAAAATTCTCTAATTTTGGGCGAAAATCTGGGTTCAGGGCTGAAATAAGCTATAATACGGGCATAAAAATAATAAAATCGAGCTACTTATCTAATTAGAAACATAAAACTAGAAAAATTAAGCCATGAAAACACCTTGAAAAATATGATTATAAAAATAAATTAGCAAGGCTCGGATACCGCTTTTGGGTTTCGGTGAGTCTGACCCACCGTAGAAGGAAACCCAAGCCAAGACCACACTCACAATAATTATAACCATAAAGCATAATTAACTTAAACGACAAGATTAAGAAAGAAATTAATACCTTCGGCGTGTGCTTCGCTCACTTATTGAGCTCTTACTTTGAAAGCTCTTAGCCCTGCTCACACGGAGACTTCAGATGAAGTCCACCCGCAACCCGATCACCGAAAATGGTTTATTGCTTAGGAGTTAGCTATGCCAGACCTAAACCCAAATAATTAATTGTGTTCAAAGGTTTTCACAATGGTGATGCCTTTTTCAACACTTACTCAAGTGCTTTTGCTAATACCCCTAGTTGGGTATTTTTAGGGAAATGCAAGAGTGAGAAAATCTCTCCCATCAACGTGCAAGATTTAATTTTTCCATTTTATTTTAAATCAAAAATAAAATTAATAATTAAGCTACTAATAAATTAACAAGTGGCATGCTCACAAAGAGAGGTTAGGTGAGGACCATTTGGAGTGGAGGGGGGGAGCAAACTTGCTCCCCACTCCACTCTTACAGCCAGCCAACACACCACAATCAAGCCAATAAATTTGCGCCATGTGGCACCCCATCACTTAGGCACCAAGGCACCCAAGGTGGGTTGCCAGCCGCTGCTTTACCCTTCGGCCTAGCAGGCCAAGCACCAAGTGTGCAGGCTCCTATGGTCGAGGTGTGCCGCTAAAATGCCACGCACCTTGTGCAGGCTGCTAGCTACAGCCTGATATCATGCCACACACTTGGTGCGGGCTGCTAGCTACAGCTTGCAAGCAAGCCTTGCACTTGGTGCGGACTGCTAGCCTCGGCTTGTTGACATGCCAGACAACTTGTGCGGGTTGCCAGCCTCGGCCAGCTACTAGCATGCCTCGCACATGGTGCGGGCTGCTAGATGGCCTTGCTAGCCAAGGTGCGGTAGCACACATTGCAAGGCATCTTGCTAGGCTATATACCCTTAGCACTCGGTTTTCCCGGGGCATTCTTACGCTAGGGATATTTTAGTAATTTTGTTGATTTATTAGTAATTTTCTTATCTCAACTTTTATTATTTTCGACTTGCCTTTCATCGCTCGGTTTTTATGCTCCAAGCTCGAAGTTCCGCCATCTAAATATTAATTACTCGGGCGACTCATTAATTCCTTCCGAATTAATTCGTTGCTTCGGTTCTGTTTTTGCTTGGGTGTGACCCGAAGGGTTAAGTCAAGGTTAAGCTGTAATATTAATTATACATTAATATTACTGATCGGAAGCGACCTCCACCCAGGCATTCCGATCACTTGACCTCACTGGATAATTAGCTTTTAAATAATTCTGAATCCTCTATCGGAATAAAACACTTGTTCGAAGGACACCATTCCTTTCAGAGCTTACTAGCTCAGTGGGAGGTAAGTGACTCATTTGGTGCTCACCGGCTAGCAAGACTTAGGTAGTTCAGTGGGATCTTAATGGCTCATTAATGGCTAAGATAGCTCACTGTTTGTTTCACAACAAACTTTTACCCAAAGAAAACATACACATCTCTTTGTAAGCATTCAAGTTGGACTACGGACATTACCTCCACAACCCAAAGGAGAACATAATGTTTGTTACTCAATGTGGTGTCTTTTTTCAAAGTAATACATTTCCAAAATGACAAGTGGGAGGAAAATGAACTCGATGACCATCGAGATTAGCAAAAAACTAGAACTAAGAATCTTGGAAGATCTTAAAAGGGCTTTGTAAGAATACTTGATCAAGAATACTCAAAAGGACTTTACAAGTGCCTTAAAAGAGAATTCATTACTCACAAAAGTACTGATAAGATGGAGCAAGATCAAAATAATCAAAGGCTTTGGAAGCGCCTTGAAACTTAATGTTTTATGAAATAACCCCGTATAGGTATAGTATTCACCAAAGTTTTGGATTGAATCCTATAAATTTTCTATTAAGTTAGAAATAAACCTAAGACTTACAAGCATACTATTTACGATTAGATAGTAAGGGAATAATGCCTTAAAAGATAGCTACGACAAGACAGAATTCCAAATAATGGTTAGAGGCCATAAGATCCGAAATAGACTCCATGTTTGAAAATCAAGTTTAAAACTTTAATAATTTGCATGAGGGGTGAAAGACCCATCGATCGCAAAAAAGTTTTCAAGGAGAAAACTAACAAATGTTGAAATGTATATGCATACATAGCTAGATTGGTTGAAAAGGATATAATTAAATTTACGAAGTTGATTTTAAAAGAAACCTATTCAGCAATCGGAATGCTCAAGGCTTTTCGTAGTTATTCTAGCAAAATTGCACATATGAAATATGGAAAAATAGATACCAAAACCGCGTTTCTAAAATAGGATTTTGGAAGTGACTATGAAAATAGTCTAAGTGTTTTCAAAATCTAAATAATGCTAGATTTAAAAGCAAGCTAAAGAAATCCATTATGGGATTGAAGGAAGCATTGCATAAAGGAATTGCATAAATCATTGCATAATGGATTGACTCATAAAGAAACATAGAAATTCTTATGAATAAGAAGTTTAGTTGGAGTAAGAGTCAATCTTGTAAGGTCCAACAAAAAGTTTACGAACTCTGTTATAAATTAACTATCAAATGCTAAATACTTTGATTTGAAAGTATTTTCAACAATGGACCAAGCAAAAGACTTAGTGAAACTAAATAAGCTAAAATGTAACGCTGATTGAATAAGATTGAGAATAATTCTAGTTTTAAATAAATCAAGTACGCTATGATATGGAATCAGCACACGACTTACTTAGAGCATGTGAAGTATTTATATAGTACCAATCAACCTGAATCTATGTAATAGATCGTTAAATTATGGCCAAGAACATCCAAAGTACTTGGATAAGTAACAGGATGAGTTCTTGACTTGTGGAAACAAATACAATTTGAGAATTGATGTTGGAAGCACAAACCTAAACAAGGATTAGATCCTTAACAAGAAAGCCATTTATAAGCACAAGCTAACAATGAATCGTGGATTGAGAATGGTAACATGGACGTGTAGCCATGTGTAATGTAAGGGAATTTAAGGTAAATTTCCATGATCACAAGTGATTAGGGTATCCGAAATCAATGTGGGCCGTTTGGAGTAAAACCCAAGCAAAGCGTTATCTGGAAGTCTACTAAAATATATGTTGAGAATATTGTTGACCTAAAGGCAATAATAAAGAAGATGTTCTATGGAAACTTCGTTGTTGAAAGTTGATGATGGTAGGTTGTCAAGTTGAAGATCTGAATCATGAAAATGAGTTGGAGCCATCACTTGGAAAATAAATCCTAAATCTCATTTAATCCATGACACTCTCAAATTTTATCATCTTATTATGAAAGTGATCAGTATTGAAGATGCTAAGATTAGCAAAGTAATTATAACTAAACCTATGCAATAAGTGAACGACAACATTCACAATTGCACGGAAGAAATCAAGCATATTAGACATGGGTGTGATTTCTATAATATTTTTAAAAGAGTGTTACTCTTGAAAAATTTGGAAAAACCATTTATCATAATTTAAGATGAACCATTCAGGTTTTGGTGTAATTTAAAATTTCATGTAATTTTATCACTCTATTTGCTATTTAATTATGGTTTAGGATTAAATAATTAGTCCATTCGATTCTGAAAATATTCAAAATAGGGTCTCAAGACAAGTCTTGATAAGGAAACACCTATTAAGTGAACATTGAATATTATAATCGAGAATTATCCGTAATCGAGGTCACTTAAATGATGGATGATCAATGACCACTTGAGATTAGTGTGTAGTTTGATTTATAGCACTGTTTCTTGTGCTACAAGGACAAGATTGTAATAAATAATTTACACATGTATTGGTTTAGAACAATACTAGATCGACCTATGAGAATACTTTAAGAGATTTAAAAATCGTCATAAGTATACTTCTCATTATGGCTATCAGAACCTATTTCCTCAACTATGAGTATTCTGAGCTCTCTTGTTTGTGTACTAGTCCGTTTTGATGTTGTCAAACATCTATTATAAAAGGGGATTATAACGGCAACATTCTAGCGGCTAGGTTCTCTCAGTAAGAGAAGCTACATTACAAGACATGGAATGTCCCTCTACTAAAATAATTAAGATGTCTTTGTTGTTTACAAGGCCTCTCGAAGAACGAGATTGTATAAATGCATGGTTGTGCAGTGCTCAGATGGATTTTAGAAATCATTTGTTTATTGAGAGTCGGACTCGGGCTCGAGAAACACTTCTGGAAATAATAAGGATGACAAATAAATCATACCTTATAGTTAATGAAGAGACATTAAGAGACATAGAAAAAGGCTATACACTAAAAACGCACTTGTCTGGAAGGACAAGTGGGAGATTGATATGAATAATGTCCTTCGAACTAGTGTATTATTCCTTAGAGGGTGTGAAATTATTAGAAAGCTAAGTATTCAGTGAGGTGAAGTGATCAGAATGCCTAGGTGGAGGCCGCTTCCGATCAGTAATATTAATGATTAATTTATATTGTAGCTTAATCTTGACTGCACCCTTCGGGTCACACCCATGCAACTAACGAACCAACACATCAAATTAATCTGAATGGAATTAATAAGTTACTCGCGTATTGTGAACAAAGACATCAGATTCCGAGCTTAGAGCGTCGAAATCGAATCTTAAAAGTCGAACCAAAATTTAGGAATTGGCGAGATGGGAAAATGGTTTAAGTAACAAGTAAAAACCCTAGCCACACGATGTCTAGGGAAGCACGCAAAATCGAAATGCGCCATGTTGCAGCGCACATGGCAACACGCAATGTTGTAGCACACGTGGCATAGTACGTAACAACCATCAAGTAGTGGCGTGCCACGAGGCAGCACGCCAAGGTAGCGGCGTGCCACATGGTAGCGCGCCATGGTGGAGGCATGCCATATGGCTGCGCACAACGTTGGCAATGTCATGTGGCAATTGGTGGGGAACCCGATGAAAGGTTATGGACGCGGGTCAAAAAGTGGTGGCCCAACCGAACCCACCTTGGGGCTCAAGGTTGGGTGGCATATGGTTAGCTCACAATGCATGTGAGTGGCCTTAGGGAGCAAGTGAGGAAGTGGTCCTTTTTTTGGGGTTTTTTGTACTTATTCAAATAGAGGGCGTGTACATCCTGCAGCAGACAGATCCGCAATGCAACACACGAACGGATTGGTCACCTACAAAAACAATGGACATCTCGGGGGCCAAAAGTCCGCCTCCGACGATCAAGTTAGTGGCCGAAAGAATGTAATTTAGAGAGAGAAAGTAGAGAGAACGGAGAGTTATTGTGGGGGGAATTTCCCTAGGAGGATTAAGTGATGTAAATTATTAGTATTTATAGAGCATTGGGACATGTGCTTTTTATGTTATTTAACCTAAGTAGATAGGCTTCCCACCGTTTACACCCTTCTATCATTGAGTGACACGTATTATACTCTAATTGGCTCATTGAGCGCTGAGCTTGCAGACACGTGTTGCGGTGCAATTTGTCCACATATGGTGGGTAATTTACCCTAAAAATTAGCCCTTAGAAAGGGGTAATTTCTCTTTCAAGAGGAATTACTCCTTTCGAAATTAAAGCTTGATTTGCCTCTTGCAAAAAAGCTCTTTGGTCGGCATATGTCTAGTTCAATGGAAGAGAGATTTGATTACCTTGGAAAATTTGATACCTTAAAGTGTATGATAATTTCTAAGTTAATGAATCATAATAATGATTGCCGCTTGAACTTGATAGATGACAACTTTCATTTCGTTTAAACCCACTATGGTTGTCATATGACCTTTTGGTGACTTAGAATATTTTTGAGACGTTTGATATCCCATAAGGTAGGAGGCGAATTGCAGCCTGATAAGACAGGATGCAAATGGCCGCCTGATAGGGCAGAAGGCAAATGACCGCCTGACATTTCTGGAAGCAAATGGCCACCTGACATTTCATAGGACAGGAGGCAATTGGCCGCCTAATAGGAGGAAAATGGTAGCCTAATAGGATAGGAGGCAAATGGCCACCTGACATTTCATAGAGTAGGAGGAAAATGTCCGCATGGAAGGACAAGAGGCAAATGGACGCCTGATAGGACATGCGGCAAATGGCCGCCAGGGAGTTTGTAATTATACTTTCAATGTCCTTTTACCCCATTGGGTTGACTCGTATAATTTCGGAAGTAAATCTAGGTTAGAACTTCGGGCGGTCACCAGGTGATGTCTTTTAAACATCCGGTTCCGAAGACTTAGTCGTTCTTTAAATTACCCAGGTCAGGTGGCTATGAGTTGACTAATTCAATCGTTCAATCTTTGCCGCCGGCATGGGTTGTAGAGCAAACGATAGAATTTCCTCTGCAGAGATAACACCTGGAGGGGCGTCTCCAAACGCCTTACTCATGTTGGAGCAGACGAATTTATAAAATATATTAACATTCGACCATTGGCCTCATGTCTTTTTAAGACGGTTGTATATCAACAATATTTTTAACTTAGCTTATCATTCGTCCATTGGCCTCATGTCACTTAGACATTAGTTTAGCTACGACGTTATTAACTTAGTTTTATCATCCGACAATTAGCCTCACGTCCCTTGGACGTTAGTTTAGCTACTAAGTTTTTAACTTGGTTTATTATCCGGCCATTGGCCTCACGTCACTTGCATGTTAGTTTAGCTACTGAGTTTTTTACTTAGTTTATTTTAATGCATCAACATTATTTAGAGGAGAATAAATAATTGTTACCCCAAATATTCAATGCTTGATGCTCAACCCATGTAATTGGGTAGCTTAGCCCTTGAAGGAACTATGAAGGCTGGCTGCCGAGCTTAACCAAATACAAAGGTTGCTTGACACTTATGCCGCCTAACCATTATACTCCAAAAGAGTCGATCTCCCATAAATACATGCGGTTTCTCATACTTATTTCAGTTAGAGTAAGATACTCTTGAGGTGATGTTGCATCACTTATATGAGAGAGCAGCTTCACATATGCAATCACAGCCGGATTTGGAGTCTCTGTAAATGCTTAATTCTCGGAGCCGAAGATATTTCATCTTCTTGCCAGAGCGCCATGCGGCATTTGCCGCTTTCTTTCAATTTCATTTGCCTCCTATGCTAACACATACAAGCTAGGATGCAAGTTCTCAAAGATTGGTTAGCTTTGGCAACCATTTGATTTTCAACATCTCTTTTCCCATTTGCGGAGCTTAAGTGTTACAGATGGACTAAGGCTGAGGCAGCCGCGCTTGATTTGTTAATCGAGCTCAATGAGTCGATGCCACAGCCGGGCTAGATTGGTTACCAGCCAATGCTACAGCCAGGCTAACTTAAGGATGAAACGTGAACCTCCTTACAATCGAGCTCTCTTACTAGCCCACTTCCCAACCGGCTCTGATTTTTTTTTACAATATAGTAGTAAAATCATAATAATTATTTCTAATTTTGCAAGGTAGTGAGGTTCAAGACTGATACAGTATTGCCTAAAGCAACTCACATTATTGAAGTTCTTTAATGATGATACAACCGGTATTGAGGACCAACTCACTACCTTGCTCACCCTCAAATTTATGACTAAAAATATGACCATAGACAGCCCCTTCAGCCGGCTTTTGAGGATGAACAAAGCAGCCACGCAGCCGGGATTAATTTCAGAGCAAAGCAGCCACATAGCCGGGCTAGATAGATGAGCAAAGATGGAAGTTTGCTGCTAGAACAATCTTGGGGGTCGGCTCTTGCTGATGAGTTATATCACCTTGTTTGAAGAGATATTGAGCTTTGGCACTTATATATTTATACATATATAAATGTTTATTTAACAAGCTCATAATTGTTGTTTAACACATGGCCGACTCACTGAAAGGATGTATAATGATGGAGTAATTATTCTCATGCTGTATGTATTTATTTATATGCTAACTAGTTTTGTGCCCGTGCGATGCCCGGGTTGTTTATTGAATTTAAAGATAAGTTTTTTTATCTATATGTCAAATTTTAAAATATACCATTGATACAAAATTAGAGTATTGATGTGCTTTTGTGACGATTTACTATCTAGTAGGCATGTAATGACTAATAATAATGTTGGTGGAAATGTTCGATTTAATACATTAAAAAAAACAAATAATAAATTAAATCCGATAAATGTTCAAAGCCTGTTGGGTTGACCAGAACCAAAATCTTTGGGCAAGGGTTGAACATTTCTTGACTCGTAACCTAAAGTGAAATCAATCCGAGATGATTCATGACCCGAACCTAATTGACAGGTTTATGTAGTAATAAAATCCTATTGGTTGTGAAGTATATTATTTTAACCCATTATTATATATTATAAATAGATGTTTTACGCTTTAAACTAATTATTTCACTCCAAAAAAATATTATGACATGAAAAATAAATTTATATGATAATTTTTTAGAATTATAATCTAATAATTTTTTTTGAATAAAATTATAATTCAATTTGTATCTCTGAAATATTGGTATTTTATCGAAAATAAAATTCTAAACTTAAAATTTTATCCAAATAGAATTCTAAATTAACTTTTTTTTTTAATCTTATGAAGTTTATTTAAATCTATCCAACGTGTTGCGACACTTGGCAAAAAGTTAGAATGCCAAGTGTCGCAACGTCGTGACCTGGCTAAAAGTTTAGCTTTATATATTAGTTATATGATATGCTGCATGCCCCTTTGTTTTTTACCAATATGATGTATACACACAACCGGCTTCAATGCCGTTTGTCCGTCACAATAAAACTCCAAGCAAGCTTTCTTGAGTGAGTTGTATATTATTCAAGTGCATGAGAATAACAAATGAGAAGTATAATGGTGGATTGCCACCTAATGCTCTCAAAAGGAGTTTTGTTACATGATAACAAGCGTTTTGCTTTAATGTCAAAAGGTGATAAGGTCGGGTAGCTAATACCATGCCTTTATGTCGTTCAGCTAAACTGTTATGGGTGTTATTGTCCCTTACGAGAGTTACAGCTCGAGGACTGATCCGACAACGCATGTACATGCAAAACAACGGAGACTCCGGGTGTTTGGAGCTCCGCCTCCAACGGTCAAGTTAATACTCGAATAAGAGTAGGAAAAAGTAAGGAAAACAAAGTGAGATCTTCTCGGATTCCGAGATTAGGTGTCTCTCTGATGTGAAAGAATGTATAGTAGGTGTAATAAATGATTGAATGTGTCCCAAAATTTGGAAAATATCTCCCAATTTATAGGGTCATTGAAGGACGTGCTTCTTTCTTGGTCATTTGACCTAGATTTGGTGGGCAGCGCCGTTTTACGGCGCTCTAAGGAATTGGGCCTTAAAGGCCGCAATTCAGGAAGCATCTGAGGCTGACACGTGTCAGCTGGCAATTGGACCCAAATGGACCTACCTAGGCTTGACACGTCGCTCTCTCTGATTGGTCCACGTGGATAGGGTAAATTTACCCAAAACATTTGCCCCTCACGGATGACACGTGGCTGGCCACGTGGCGCCTGTGACACGTAGCAGTCAGTAAACGGTGAATAGTAAACTATTCACCTTTTAGGAATTTATAGGGCAAGCATTACCCCAAACTTGAACCCCACTGTGATCATACACTAAAGTACAGTGGCATCCAAAGGGAAGGAAGCTAGAGCAAAAGAGTCGCCAACAAGTTTTAGGAACTTGTAAACTGTTCAATAGGTGAAGTTTACACCCCTTAACGATCCAAGAGATCATTAACTCCAATAGGTCTGGAACCATGACTCAAAGTTCAGGGATGAAGGTACAAATCCAACCTAAAACAGATTGAACCTTCCCTAATAATAGGCCTCTACTTTATTCTTCTCGTATTCATGTGTGCTTTCTTACTAACATGCAATCATTAGGTTTACCCTTAACCTGTTTAATCTATGTTGGTTGAATATTAATGCACAAACAAAACTGTTATTGGTGATCACTTGAATTGTAATCAAATTAACTCTAAACAAGATTATTAATTATCTTATATAAGCGTGATTACAAGTAGCAATTCTCTTTAAACATGCTTAAAAGGTGTGATCAAGTAATAACAATAAATATATATCAAGCAACATAATAATCATAATAAATTAACAATCATAATAATTAAAATAATCATGTTAAAGCATAATAATAGCAAGATCCTAGGCATGATACTAACAAGATTAATAACAAACCCAAGCATGTCAACAAACATTAAAGATCAAAGCTTTAGCCCTAACATGATAATAACATGCATATTAGGAAAGAGAATAGGAAGCATCACAAAAATCATAATAAGCATATTTGATATTATAACCTTTACCCAAAACATAATACTAGGAATCATTGTTATCATTTAAAACATTAAAATAAGGAAAACATCCTAACATGATACTAGAAATCAAAATAGGAACCTAGATTTGATTTCTATATCATAATATCAATTAAAACAATTAAAGCGCTTACTTGGATGCCTCGTATCTCTTTCTAATAACAAAATACATAAGTTAGTAACTTCAAAGAAAATAATAATCAAACAATTAAATCAAATAATCGAAATAGAGATAAAGAAAGTTTAGGCTAGATTTGGGACAAAACCCACAGAAATCAACCTTTCACGTCTAGGGCGAAGACAACTTCGAACAATGCTAGGTATGTCTAGTGCTAATGTATGAGGAATTGTGTTTGTAAAAGTCTAGGCTTAGGAAAGAGGGAGAGAGAGAATAATCTTTAGCTTAGAGAGAGAAGAGAATTAGAGAGTTTTTGGTTGAGAGTTGATCATTAAAAACGGAGATTTGAGGACGCTATTTATAACAAAAATCAGTCTGGATTTGATTAAAAAGATTCAGAGTTCGAAGAGGTATAAAACATGACGTTGTCGCCGCGCGATAAGCCTCTCGTCCGGCGTTGCAAGACAGTTTTTGCGAATTTTCTTTTAATCATATATTTTGATCCAGAAGTCCAAATAAGGCATATAATATGTTGTTGAAAAGCTCTTGAAGTCTAATTTCCAACCAAAGATTATGAGGCACAAAATTAATATGAGACTATCTTTGAATATCTTTAAATTCGAATGAATATAGGATTAAAAAAAAAGGAAAGTTTTTATAAAAGGAAAGTTTTTTATTTAAATAAAATTCTTTAATATTTTCTTTTCCAAAAGAAAATTAAGATCTTTTAGAAACTTATAGAAGCTTCTAATTAATTCTAATTAGTTAAGGAATAGGATTAGACCTTTGGACCCTCCACATGATCATTGGATCGTAGGTAAAAACTGGGTTGGGCCCAGTTAAGTAGTTTGGCCATAAATTCCTCATTATTCATCGGAATTAGGCCTATAATATATCGTTGGAAAGATCTTTTTGAGCCCAATCCAACTACACTATTATTGGACCCTTGACATGGACCAAACTAAATTGGATTGGCTATTTTCATAAAATAGGTTTCCGAAAAAAGAGAGAAAGAAGAGAATTTTAATAAAAACTAACTGCAACACTAGACTTTCCACACTTTCACTTCATTAGATTATGATTCGATGTGAAAAGTATTCATCACCGGGTTTTGTTTTTGGGAGACACAAATGGGTGTCTATAGAAGCTCCCATTTTGACTGAGTTTGGAGAAACGCAATTTTCGAAAACAAAAGTCAAAGTATCGATAGGGACGGAGAATGATTCAGAACGTTCACCGATCCTAAATCATTCTTGTAACGCC